>NC_083874.1:21976504-24476504 GCF_032452875.1 Bos javanicus | reverse complement strand
TTCCCATAATCTTCCACCCTATTATATTGTATCATATTCACTTGGGAATACAAGTAGATGATCTTTCTCCTTTCTCATTATTTTGACCAGCATTTTGGGCACTCTTACTGGTCGCTAAGCACTCTGCAGGCCCTCTTTCTAGACTCTCAGATGGTAGATTGCATTACTGGTCTCAATTCTTCACACTTCCCCGAAACCACTCAGCCATGTGCACTCCTACCTCCTCTAAATAAAGAGATGCAATTGAATTCCCTAACCCCTGAGTCTGGACTTTCCTTTGGCTGACTGTGGCCAATAGTGTGAGCTGGAAATGACTGTGTCAGTGCCAAGCTTAACTCAAGAGGTATTGCATGTTTTCCTCTCACTCATTCACTTTGCCATTACTGTGAGAACATGCTTGGTTTAGCTACCTGGAGAGCGAAATAGCAAAACCAAGTCATCTCAGTTACCCCAGAGAGGGCCAGCCTAGGTTAGCCAATGAGCCACTGATTCCTGTCAATGTGAATAAGCTTATTGTTTTGTGGACTTCTGATGTTATTCCTTTTTGTCACATAAATGCCTCCTATAGGGGTCAGCTTTTTAGAATTTTAATTTACTTTGTGATAGCTTATTACTTGGTCATTTTTTATCAATATCCAATACATGTTTTAAATGAGAGTGTATTTCCTATTGTATGCAGAGCTATCTTTATATCAGATAAATCTTAAGCATATTATTTAATCTGCTTTATACTTGCTTAATTTGGATCTGTTTGATTTATAATTTCTTGATATGATTTATATAACATTTTCTCAATATGATTTCTAATTTCTTCCAGTAGAACCTCAGTTTTAGCTTTAGATATTTTAAAACTTTGATGTTACATGCCTCAAGTTGTATGACTGATCATTTTCCTGATTAAATAGTAGTTTTCTGATGACCATTTTCATGGTTTTAATTTTATATTTCATTTCATCTTTATGGTATTTTTTTTTTTAGTTAAGAATATCCTGGGGATTTACCTATTTATTAATCATTTCAACCAATTTTTTAATAAAAATACTGAAGGACTTACAGTAAAAGATTTGAGAAATATTAACTTTGCATCTTTTATGAAGGAAATTATTGGTACTTTTTTTAAAAGATTAATGCAAATAGACAAACTTTCTCTGAAGTTGAGAAAGAGAAAATTTTAAATTCAAAGTAAAAAGGAATAGTTACAAAGAGCAGAAAGTACAAATTATTTATAATATAGTATACAGTATAATATAGTAGATATAATAGTATACAGCAAATTCCCATTGGCTTTCTATTTACAAAAAAAAAGAATAGTATAAGAAACCATACTAGAATGATTAAAATCCTGGGTGAGAAATTTTAAAGGGAGAAATATGAAATGCCAGATTGGCACAAGAAGAAAACACAAATAGACCAATAGTTCTTGAAAATCTTGGATTGGTAATCGGGAGCCTTTCCAAGACAGAACCAGGCAAACAGATTACAGCTCAGTTTTAGCAGATGTTAAATTTATAAATTTATAGGATAACACTTCTAAAAGTTTTTCTGAACACAGGATATCTAATATTTCTGTGATACTAGAGAATATTTGAAAACAGAATTACATGAAATAAAATCATATTTCATTTCATAAATAACCATAGTGATAAAAATTCTATACAAATTACAATATACTTTTAATAAGTAATATACCAAGAGTTTATCCCAGTAATGTAAAGATATTGCAAAGCCATAAAGTTGTATTAGTATAACTCATCATGCCAACAGAGCAGTTAGTTAGCACTTTTCTTTTTCTAATTAGCACTTTTGAGTATTATCTTTCTATGTGTAATCTGTCATTTGCATGATTTTGAAGTCCTTTAAGCTTATTAAAGCATCTTCTTACTATGTCGCTTAAAGGCAAGTAGCATTAATCAATTTTCTAATGTTAAATAATCCCTGCTTTCCTGGGAAAATATTCATTTGGCCATTGTGATTTTTAAAATATATTGTATATTTTAAATATATTATATGATGTTTTATATAGAATTTTTTCTATTTGTGTTCTTTAAAAAGATTCACTTATAATTTTATACTCCCTTATTACCTTGTCCAGTTTGGATATCAAAGAAACTTATATCTCTAAGAGCTGTTTGATTTCAAATTTAATACTATTTCTACTTAGATTCTATAGAAGATGCAAAAACAAGATATATTAGCCCATTAATTCTATGTTCCTTAATTTTACATTCTGCAGATGAGCTTATATTTTAGGATTATTTATTCCTTGATTGAATATGGGTACTCACTTCTAAAATTATTTGGGTCCATGTTTTCTTTTAGGAGGAAGGGGAAATAGTATACATTTTGAGTTGTTTTCCTTAGTGGTTATGATATACTCTTTTTTGCTGTCTTTTTGAACTAGTTTTAATAGATCATATCATTCTAAGATAAATTTTAGATTTAAAATCTATTTGTACTCATTTTAATGTTTATTACCTATGTTTGTTATTCCGTTAATTTTAAAAATATGCATGTATCTTCAGTAAAGTATTTTTTATTCCATATATTATTTGCCTTCTCTTTTTGATTTCTTACTGAATCATGCCAAAGATTCATTCTTATATTAGTCTTTCCTAGGAGGACTTTGAAAAAATTTTGCATATCATAGATGCCAATTAATAACAAAAGGCACTTTGACTCATGTGTTATTTAGAAGTGTATCTTAAAATTTTCCCCAAAAGGACTATTTTGAATGTTGCCTTTATATTGATAACCCACTTAATTTTGTTGTGGGCAGAGTTTAACAGCTGTTGAGACTTACTTTGGTGCATGGTACATGTTTGCCAGTGTTCCATTTGTGCTTGAAAAATATATATTTTCCTCATTTATTAGGTTTGGTGTTGTACTTAGAGTCTTTACATCAAGCTTATTTGGCTAGTGTGTATGCCCAAGTTTTAGTAATTACTGGGTATTATACAGATGGTGACTGCAGCCATGAAATTAAAAGATGCTTACTCCTTGGAAGGAAAGTTATGACCAACCTAGATAGCATATTCAACAGCAGAGACATTACTTTGCCAACAAAGGTTCGTCTAGTCAAGGCTATGGTTTTTCCTGTGGTCATGTATGGATGTGAGAGTTGGACTGTGAAGAAGGCTGAGCACCAAAGAATTGATGCTTTTGAACTGTGGTTTTGGTTAAGACTCTTGCGAGTCCCTTGGACTGCAAGGAGATCCAACCAGTCCATTCTGAAGGAGATCAGCCCTGGGATTTCTTTGGAAGGAATGATGCTAAAGCTGAAACTCCAGTACTTTGGCCACCTCATGCGAAGAGTTGACTCATTGGAAAAGACTCTGATGCTGGGAGGGATTAAGGGCAGGAGGAGAAGGGGATGACAGAGGATGAGATGGCTGGATGGCATCACTGACTCGATGGATGTGAGTCTGAGTGAACTCCAGGAGTTGGTGATGGACAGGGAGGCCTGGCATGCTGTTATTCATGGGGTCGCAAAGAGTCGGACACGACTGAGCGACTGATCTGATCTGATCTGATCTGATATTAAAATTCTTACTATGATGATCTGTTTATCAGTGTTTCCCTGCATTTGGGCCAACTTTGATTTTTTGAGGTTGTGTTATTAAGTATATATAATTTTAGGAGTGTTTTATCTTCCAAATGATTTGAATTGCTTTTATTATGTATTAACTCTCTCTCTATGCCAGCTTTTACATTAATAGTCATATCAGTCTTTATTTTGTTAATATTTGCATGCTATCTCTTTTTCAATAATTTGACATTCACCCTTTCTCTTGTCTTTATGATTTAGCTTTGTCTGTTGTGAGCAGCATATGACTAGATAAAGATTATCAGATTTGGAGGAAATGTCTAGTAGATGGTCATGCTAACCCATAATGACTGAATGTCAATCTTAATATTCCAAATAATATTTGTGTGAGAAATATTCTTGTATAAGTTTCAACATGTAAAAACTTTATGTCTTACATTATATTTCATTTCTGAATCAAAATACAGACTTTCCATGATACATCACTTTTTTTAAACAGAAAAGAATTAATAGAATTTAATAGTAGAGCTAAAGCTAGTTAAGCTTTGAGGTATTAGAAAAAAATTATCAAAAATTAATGTTAATTTCCCCTTCTCTTCTGGATATTTTAGATTGGCATTCAAACGTGCTATGAACGCATCCCCTTATTAAAAACTCTCTCCCATCTCCCACCCCACACTCCCCAGCCTCTACTCCATCTCTCTGCTCTGCTTCACAGTAAAATTCCTTGAAAAAGTTTCCATAATACTTATTTCCAATTCCCTCTCTCTTTTTTTCTTGAACCCTTTCACATCCTCTCTCCCACCCAAATTGCTCTTTCAAAAATCATCATGATTAATATTCCATCTTCATCTTACTGACTTATCAGTGTTTTACATAATTGATCATCTTGTTTTCTTTAAGGCACTTTTTCATTAGCTTCTGGGATATCCAATTGATTTTCTTTCCACTTACTGCTACTTCTTGGTCTCATTTGTTGATTTTTCTTTTTCTTCCTAAATTGCAAGCATCAGAATACTGTAAGACTTAATTCCTAGAATTCTTTATTCTTATATATACACTCCCTCTGTGAGCTTATCCATTTTACAAGCTTGAATTCCCAAATTTGTATCTCTTTTCCAAAACTCTCTTCTGATCTAGTGAAAATCTCTACTTGACTGTCAAATAAACATCTTAAACTTAATACGCTCAGAAAGAACTCCTCCCCTCACCCTCCCACCCGCCAGCTTTTGACAAACAAGTTCCACCAGTAGTTTTTCCTAATAAGGTTAATGCAACAGGATCCTTCTAGTTAATCTGACCAAGAAGCTTTGGAGACACTATTTGCAGAGATCCCTAACTATCTCCCATTTTAAATCCTCCATTTACTTATGGATTCTTCTCTACCCATGTTTTATTTAGCTGCATATATTCCCAGCTTGAGACTACATTCCAGATTCTTTATAGCTGTACATAGCCATATGGCTAGCCATTCCTCCAATGAGACATGAATTAATGTGAAGCATGCAATTTTTACTTCATGTTCTTAAAATTGTTTTTGTTTGACCTCTGTATTTTCCCTCCTTTTCTACAAGTTGAAAATTGACTTTAGTTCTTCTGAGCTACCTAGTAGATTAGATACATTTAGGAAGGCAGAGCCCCCTTCCAAGCTGGTCCCAGGTTGACTCATTTGAACAGTGCTCACCAACACACTCTGGATTATTTGTTTTATTTGTGCAACTCTTTTTATCTTATGAAACAAAAGTTAACTGTCCTTCAGCTAACACATCATACTTGAGTCAAATCGTTCCAGTCATTTTGATTTTGCTTATGAAATACATCTAGAATAAATCCTGTCCATCACCAACTCCCAGAGTTTACCCAAACTCATGTCCATTGAGTCAGTGATGCCATCCAGCCATCTCATCCTCTGTCGTCCCCTTCTCTTCCTGCCCCCAATCTCTCCCAGCATCAGGGTTTTTTCCAATGAGTCCACTCTTCTCATGAGGTGGCCAAAGTATTGGAGTTTCAGCTTCAGCATCAGTCCTTCCAGTGAACACCCAGGACTGATCTCCTTTGGGATGGACTGGTTGGATCTCCTTGCATGAGTTTGGGTAAACTCTGGGAGTTGGTGATAACCAGGGAGGCCTGGTGTGCTGCAATTCATGGGGTCACAAAGAGTCGGACACGACTGAGCAACTCAACTGAACTGAACTGAGGATCAACTTTCCACTCCTGGAAATGTTGGGAGACATATTTAGCTGTCACAAATCAATTGAGAGTTTGTTACTGGCATCTCATTAGAGATCAGAGAGGCCAATAACCATCCTACAGTGCATAGGACAATCCTCACAAAGCAAAATTATCTGGCCCAAAACGTCAGTAGTACCAACATAAAGAAATCTTGCTCTAGAATGGGATCATTTCTCATCACCTCTTTTCCTACTTCCTGCTGCCTTCTTTTCTCACCCATTATTGCTGGGTTGCTACTGAGAGTTCCTATGTTCACTCTCACTCCTTATAATCTA
This sequence comes from Bos javanicus, assembly GCF_032452875.1. Lineage (NCBI taxonomy): Eukaryota > Metazoa > Chordata > Mammalia > Artiodactyla > Bovidae > Bos > Bos javanicus. The sequence continues at coordinate 24,470,453 of NC_083874.1, read as the reverse complement.
TTCACTATAGCAGCCGAGTGGCCTGCTAAAAATTATCATCTCACATATTCATAATCTTCCAACGGTCACCCAACTCATTCAGAATAAAAGTCAGAGTCTTCTTGTTTGTAGCTGTACCATGCAGCTTACAGGCTCTTAGTTCCCCCACCAGCAATTGAACCTGGTTCCCTGGCAGGGAAAGCACAGAGTCCTAACCACTGGACAGTCAGGGAATTCCCAAAAGACAAAGTCATCTACAGGGCTCTCCATCATTTGAACCCTACTCTCTCACCTACTTTTTACAACATTCCAGCCACATTGGTTTCCTTGTTCTTCCTCAAACCAGCCAGACACATTCCTGGATCAAGAGTTCGCTTTGCCCTTCTCTCTGTCTGGACCACTCTTCCCACAGAGGTCTACATGGATTGCTTACTTCTGTTAGGTCAATGGAAACTTTCTTGATCCTACTCCCTTTTCCCTTTCCACAACACTTCATAGCAGCTTTAACTTGCTTTGTTTCTTCCATTGCACTTGCCATTACCTAACAAACTGTATAACTTACTTTTTGCTATTTATTTTCTGTCCCCTGCTACTAAAATGTAATGTGCATGAGGACAAAGATCTTTGTTATTTTTCAGCACTGATATATTCCCAGAGCCTTAGAATAGTACCAGGGTACATAGTAGGCACTCACTAAATAAATATTTGTTGAATGAATGAATGATCAAAATTATCTTGGCTGTTAGTACCATACATTAAATAGTGTGGTATTTGTTCAAGAGAGTCTAATCTACCCTTGTCTCTAGCCATAGGCAATTTGCATCTGGTTGCTTGGACTTTATTTCTAGCCTGCAAGGCTTGGGTTTTGTTTCAGTAACAGTTTTTTTCCGACCTAATTCAGAAGTTAAGTGTTTTAGGATAGACTTGCCTTCTGACTTTATTATGGGCTCAAATTGGTTTTATGATGTGGCTCTTCAGCTCCTGAGGCAGTTTGAGTCAAGATTTTCCTTGCAAAATTTGCCATCAAGTCTCTTCCCGTCTAAGACCACCCGGATCTGGCTGCTGTGGTTTTGTGCCTGCATACCACGGCCACCATGATCATCAGCAATTTTATGCATTTACTGCTTAAGCACTTCAATAGGCACGTGAAGTTACTTAAGAAGTTCTCCTAAACATTGAACCATTTATACTTTTTCCTCTCATTTGTCTTCCCATTTAGGACCCCCTGGTCTGCCCCAGTTTTATATAAAAAGAAAAAAGGAGGACATGACAGGATGTATTATTTCACAGTGTTTGAACAGGGTTGCTTTGGTGTTGTACTCAGCTATTTCATCTCCAGATGGTTTTAAAGGCACAGCTAGAACAATTGGACAAAACTGATGTTAATGTCTGTTTTTTCCCTAAACGGTCTACACTAGCCCATGAAAATCGATTTACCTACATGCCTCCGTGAAAAAAATCTAATGTTGCCTGTGTTATAAATTGTCTTAAAAATGCTAACCGTTGAATGATTCTGTTTGACTGTCCTGAACCCTTCCGGGAATAATGACTTTAGAGTGAAGTCCTCTGTACCCCCAGTATACCAGTTGTATATGTGGGCTCAGTCGTATCTGACTCTTTGCAACCCTGTGGACTGTAGCCTGCCAGGTTCCTCTGTCCGTGGAATTCTTCAGGCAAGAATACTGGAGTGGGTTTCCATTTCATCTTCCAGGGGATCCTCCTAGCCCAGGGATCAAACCCACATCTCCTTCATCTCCTTGCACGGGCAGATTCCTTACCACTGAGCAACTGGGAAAGTCCTGTACACCAGTGCCGTTATCTTATGTTCATTTAAGATAACACAAGTATGTCTTTTATAGATATGCCTTCTTATCAGAAGATAATATAAATAGGAACATAAGTTGTCTTTTTCAGGCTCAGGGCATAATATCAATGAAATTCAATTAAATTCTTCAAATTTCAGTCTGTGCCAAAACAAAATTTTATGTTTGGGGCACATTGTTCATGCAAGATTTGATTTAGAAAGGTAAATTAGAATCTATATGTATAATTTGAGAAACATTTGGCTTAAATTATGGCACGGGTAACATAATGCAGTAGCTTTTATTCTGGAATATAGGCATTTGGATTTTATAAAGTAATTTTACAGTTTTGATGTAACAAGAAAGTAAAGGCTTTTTTTCTTTTTTAAGATGACATGATTAAAAGGACTCTGATCTGTTATTCATCAGTGCACAACTGCTGGCTTTTTATTTGTTTTTGACATTATGAGAAACATGATACTCTTCTATTGTTTAATGAAAAGAACCATTCATTTTGAGTTACTTTGCTTTGAGGTGAAATTAGAAATCCATGAGGCCTAAATGAATATGAGATAGAAATTCATATCAAAATGTATTTCTTCATAATAATAACAAATATTAAAAAGCATCTTTGGTCTCTATATTTCTTATCTGTTTAAGGAGCAAGGTTAACCAGGGATAGGAAGGCTAAAAAACTAGTTTGGCATGGGAAATAAAACATGTGGTCATAGTCCATAAATTCATAGAAAACACATTTATTGAGTAACTGTGAAGTCATTTTAAGCTTTCATTTTGGTCCCCCACGAATTTAATGTCTTGCTCTTCTAAAAATTTTTAGTGGCTAGTCATCATAATTTGTTCTAAATTTTCTTAACATTTGGATGTATTATTAATACTTAGGCAACTCTCTCAATTTTTCAATTTCACCTTTCCAAATCATATCACTGACCAAATAGTTTCTCTTATAACCAGCCACTACTTACTAAAGACTAGGACAAAATCATGGTTGCTATTTTTTTCTTATAAAATTTCTCTAATAGGTTCTCTTTGGTAGGTGGGTGGCTTTAAGTAATTAATGGAAAGGACAATCCCTGCTCTTCTACCAAAGTGCTCAATGACCAAAGGGAAGGCCCAGCATTTCATTTGTAATTTTTGAAAGTAGAATTTGATCAGTTATTTTCAACTGACAAGGAAAAGAAGAGTTGGAACAACTAAAAGATTTTCAGAAACACTGCTTCATTCAAAAGTTACCAACCTTTAAAACCTATTAGGGCTATGGAAATGTGAATCTTTTTGCCATTTATTGCCAAAATAATACAGATAATATTTTGTTTTTGTTGTAATAAAGCAACATAAACAGACTATGCTCAAGTGTTTGATTTCCCAAGTGACCTTTGAATCATATTTGAATTTTAAATACCAACCCTTGAGCAATATAAGTATAGTGTTTAACAATAACACAAAGCATAGTGTGCTGCTAAGTCACTTCAGTCGTGTCCAACTCTGTGCGACCCCTAGACGGCAGCCCACCAGGCTCCCCCATCCCTGGGATTCTCCAGGCAAGAACACTGGAGTGAGTTGCCATTTCCTTCTCCAATGCATGAAAGTGAAAGGTGAAAGTGAAGACGCTCAGTTGTATCCGACTCCCAGCGACCCCATGGACTGCAGCCTACAAGGCCCCTCTGTCCATGGGATTTTCCAGGCAAGAGTACTGGAGTGGGGTGCCATCGCCTTCTCCGTGTAAACAAAGGGAATTTCATATGGGAAGTTCTCCTCTGTGAAGAATAGTACAAAGGAGATATTAGGAAAAACTAGATGGGCAGATGGTAAATGGGTGTGTGCTCATTCATGTCTGACTCTTTGTGACCGCCTGGACTATAGCCTGCCAGGCTCCTCTGTTTGTGGGATTATTCTGGCAAGAATACTGGAGTGGGTTGCCATTTCCTCCTCCAGGAGAACTTGACCCAGGGATCAAACCCACATCTCCTGTGGCTCCTGCATTGGTAGGCAGATTTGTTTGTTTGTTTAACCACTGAGCCACCTGGGAAGCCTGAGCCATCATAGGAAAAGAAATTCTGGAGAAGTTGAGGAAGACTCTAAGAATATTCAATTGAGGCTATCCTTCACTGTCTTGTCCAACACAATGTGGGAGTGGAAGAACCAGGGCAGATGGCCTAACATCCATAGCCTACAATTAGTGTGCCAGGTCCAGGAATTCCCATTTGTCTAGTGTAGAGACATAACAGTGCTAAGAAAATCAGTGGAACAACTGAAGCTTGTATCCAATGTTAGAAAACCATCAAGAAAAAAACATTTTGTGCACTACAAACTTCATCATGAGAGCTGGTTTGACAGTCCAAAAGGCCAGGTAAATGAGTCACGTGAGTCACGCATGAAATGCAGGAATCGTATGTGTCTTGGGGCACTTGTGATCACCAGGAAAGCACAGCACATGCACCAGGGTCCTTTCCCCAGCCACACATAAGCTTCCCAACATTCGGTCTTGGAGGAAAGGAGTGGGCAAGTGAGCCCTTTGAGAGGAGACAGAATCAAATAGTGAAATAGTGCATCTCTAATGATAGATATTTAATTAGAAACAAAATAAGCAATAAAATACCATCTTTGTGGAATGGCAGCTCTCCTAATGGCCCCAAAGATTACATCTTGCTAATTCCAAATTAAAAGATGACCTATTAATTTTCTTTGTATTGCTAGCTAATTTACAAATGACCACACTCAGGTTCTTCAATGTCAACAAACTTCTGAAGATGAGTGTTAGAAACATGGAGTTTCCTGGTTGCAGTGAAGGCTGACCTGGAAGTATTTTTGGAGGCCAGCCTGGCTGCTGAGGAAGGGCGTGAGTAACAGCCGCAAACACTCACATAGACATCATTTTGGTCCCTTCTACTCAAGTAGTTCCTCTGCAGCTGCTGCCTCTGAACTTAGTTGAATCAACTGCTTCCCACTACTTAGGGAGACAAAATTTAGTAATACAAGCCATCAAGGTCTTTTTTTGGCCACCTGGTAATTGGTAGTTCAATATTACATCTGATTTTTTATTTTGTAAGGTACATTCTTAATAAAAGTATATTTAGTATGATCTTCAAACTCGGTTTTCTCAACATGAAATAATCAAAATAATATTCTTCTTAAAAAACTCTCCATATAACTAGCCACATAGGTTAACATAATCACACAGGTAACTCATGCAAACATGTTTACACATGGATACTCATCAAAAATTAGATGAAATAGTTCCATTTAACTCAAACATATTTATTTAACTCATAAATAATTGGTTAAAAGTCAAACATTTAAATACTATAAACATGTATTTAGTGCTGCTGCTGCTGCTGCGTCATTTTAGTCATATCCAACTCTGTGCAACCCCATAGATGGCAGCCCATCAGGCTCCTCTGTCCACAGGACTCTCCAGGCAAGAATACTGGAGTCGGTTGCCATTTCCTTCTCCTATTTAGTGCACACACAGATATAAACAGCACCAGATTTCAGGGATATTACTACTGAATAATTCCAGGATTGTCAATTCTTTTTTTTTTTTTTTTGGTCTCAAAACAAGCAAAATGAGTAAAATGTTTCCTAGTTGTGCTTTGTATATGCATGGCTTAGTCAAATAAATGATTCTGTTTTTATGATGAAATGTTCTGTGCCTTAAGTTAGCGTCTCCAAAAGCTGACCCAAGACAGGGGTGAAGGTACATGAAGTTTATGAGAGGTGTACCTGTAGGAGATGGGAGATATAAAACAAAATGATCTTTTAAAGATTTGTTTTTAAACAGGTTACCCCTTGGGCAACTAGAACTTAATCCTTATAGGAATGCCAAGAGATGGTGTGCAACATCCCTTATTCCTTGGAGAAGAAAATGAACCCACTCCAGTATTCTTGCCTGAGAAATCCCACGGACAGAGGAGCCTGGCAGGCTATGGTCCATGGGGTCACAAGAGTTGGACATGACTTACTGACTAAACCACCACCACCACCACTCCTTATCCCAACTGAGGGTGGGGATGCTGGGGTGAGTGGCTGGACAAACTCCCATCAGCCCTTGCTTGAAGGTTGTTCCTAGAACGAAGAGGGAGAGAATTCATTTCTCAGGACAAAAAGCCTAGGACTTGTGACCTGTCTCTTGCATGGCCTGTGATGGCCAGAGAATAGCTTCAGACAAGAATTTCTGGTCAAAAATAGCAAAATATCTTGGGATATAGGGCAGGAAGTGGTATTTTAAGTCAGCCTGATCATGCTCAGTCCCTCAATTGTGTCTGACTCTGTGACCCTGCCAGACTCCTCTGTCCATAGGATTTTCCAGACAAGATTACTGGAGTAGGCTGCCATTCCTCCCAGGGCATCTTCCCCACCCAGGGATCGAAACTTTATCTCCTACACTGCAAGCAAATTCTTTACCTCTGAGCCACGGGGGAAGTCAGCATGGTAAAGATGTTAAAAGAGTATGCCATGCAGAAGGAAATGTATATACTAAGGCAAATAGATTGAAGGTGTTGGCTATCTTGAAAAACTGAAAGATCAGCTTGGTGGATTCTGGCAGGCTACTGGAAGCATATTATAAAATAAGGATGGAAAGATTAAGGACAGATTATGTAAGACTTTGCTGGCTCTGTTTACGATCTGGATCATATCCTATATGTGACAAGGGACTAGAAAAGAATTTTCAGTAGTGAATACCATTAAATTTTGAGACCATCTTTGCTATTATGTGAAAATGGGATGGAGGGAGGCAAGAGTACATAGAATAGGAAGATGGCAAAGGAAACATTTGTACAGTCCAGGATGTAGGTGGCAGAAATTTGAAGTAGATGGAGACTGGGAAAAGTGAACAATTGTGAAGTACATTTTGGAAGTAAAGTTGAAAATGTTTATGATGGTGATGACAAGGAGAGAGCACAGTTTTCTGATTGTACTAGTGGATTCATGAAGGTGCCATTGATTCAGATGGAGAAGTCTAAAAAGGAAAACAAATCTAGAGATCAGATTTGGAAAACTTAAAGCTTTCCCTGAGTGACCTTGAGACATATAGGGAAAATGTGAAACAAGTAGTGAGGTATATGAATGCTCTGGGTTGAGAAGTAATTCTAGAAGTTCAGTTCAGTTCAATTACTCAGTTGTGTCCAACTCTTTGCGACCCCATGAATCGCAGCATGCCAAACCTCCGTGTCCATCACCAACTCCTGGAGTTCACTCAAACTCACATCCATTGAGTGGGTGATACCATCCAGCCATCTCATCCTTTGTCGCCCCCTTCTCCTCCTGCCCCCAATCCCTCCCAGCATCAGAGTCTTTTCCAATGAGTCAACTTTTTGCATGAGGTGGCCAAAGTACTGGAGTTTCAGCTTTAGCATCGTTCCTTCCAAAGAAATCCCAGGGCTGATCTCCTTCAGAATGGACTGGTTGGATCTCCTTGCAGTCCAAGGGATTCTCAAGAGTCTTCTCCAACACCACAGTTCAAAAACATCAATTCTTCGGCACTCAGCTTTCTTCACAGTCCAACTCTCGCATCCATTCTAGAAGTTAGGGAGTACTTTTCTGTAAATCATGAGTGTGTCAGAAATTACTATTCAAAATTACTGTTCATTCTCTAATGTAGAGAATTCAGCAAAAGAAAGGGAGTCAAATATTTTAAAAAGGAAATAAAGCAAAAGGAGAATCTTACGTTTATGTATGCTATTTATACATATTTATGTATTTATCTGTATATAATTTCCTATGTGTGTGTGAGTCACTTACTTAAAAGGCTCACTGTGTTGAAACATTGTTCTCAAACTCAATGTCTTAACATTTGTCTTGGTTTTTTAGTGACAATAATGACTATATTCTCTTCACAAGCTCTATTTAACATGTGAGCTTCATAGTACATGGTATAGCAGTAAAAGATGGTAATTTTGAAATTTTCTGTAATTGAGTAGGGTCTGTTCATTGGGAATTATCTTGTAATGTACAAAAGGAAATCAACCCTGCATATTTATTGGAAGGACTGATACTGAAGCTGAAGCTTCAGTACTCTGGCCACCTGATGCGATGAGCTGACACATTGGAAAAGACCCTGATGCTGGGAAAGATTGAAGGCAGGAGGAGAAGGGGATGACAGAGGATGAGATGGTTGGATGGCATCACTGACACAATGGACATGAGTTTGAGCAAATTCCGGGAGATGGTGAAGGACAAGGAAGCCTGGCATGCTGCAGTCCATGGGGTTACAAAGAGTCAGACATGAGTGACTGAACAACAGCAGCAAATGTACAAAAGTAACCCCTCAATTATAAACACATCAATTATAAACATAATTTATATGTAAAAGGGGTTTATACAATTATAAACCCCTGCCCTTCAAGTCCTAGGCTGATTAGGGAATCCCTGATGCTGGCAGAGTAGGTGGGAGAAATTATAGCTTAAGACAATGATTCCCTGGATCTGAGGAAATGGTGTTGAGCTTATACTATGAGAGTTAATACCTAAGCCCATAAACCAGAAAAACAGCCTCAGAAACCTAGATGGTCAGGAGCAAGTGTTGATGTAGGGCAAGCAGTTTAGAAGTAAAACACAAACAAAGCTGGCTTATCAGAAACTGGCTTGTTTTTGTTGGTCATATGTAAGATGGAAGAAGGCTGGACAACTCCCAGGAGCAATAGCTGACCTACTAGAAATCAGAGTTGACATTTTGTGCTAAACACATTGTGATCTTTCGTTAGTAGAATGTTTCATAATCTTCCCATATACTTAATACCTGATGATAACAATCTTTTTTCAATCTTTTTTTTTTTTTAATTTTTGGCTGTGCTGAGTCTTCATTGCTGTGTATAGGTATTTTCTAGTTGAGGCAAGCAAGAGTTACTCTCTAGTTGGGGTGGGCAGGCTTCTCACTGCAGTGGTTTCTCATGTGGAGCGTGGGCTCTAGGTACATGGGCTTCAGTTCTTGAGGCACACAGGCTCAGTAGTTGCAGCTCTCAGGCTCTGAGTGCTGACTCAGGAGTTGTGGCGCACGGGCTTAACTGCACCTCAGCATATGGCATCTTCCAGGATTAGGGATCAAACTGGTGTCCCCTGCACTGCAAGGTGGATACTTAACCACTGAACCACCAGGAAAACCTGAGGCTCAATCTTGAAGTGGTGCCACGTTCAGAAGAAATGTATCCAGCTCCAGGAGTTTTGAAAATACAGACTTGTATTTGGGGCTTCTTTAAGAGGGCTAGCTTGAGTAGTTTATGCTGCATGTCACATGGAAAGCTTCTTTAAGAATCTTGTTTGGAGACTCTTCCTTAACACCATGGCATGCTCAAAACTTTTCACTGTTTCTCCTCTCTTTCTGATCTCTACTCCCACTCTTTTTTGTGTGCTTAGGCCCTTTACCTTCAGTCTACCACAAAAGGATTCCAGAAATGAAACCAATACACAACGATACATATTCATTGCGGAGAGAAAAGACAAGGAAAACTCACAAAGGGGATAATTTTGGATCCCATTATTTTTTAGTAATTTGATACAAATTTACACATGACAAATATTAACCTTACTTTAGCACACATTTCTGATGATTCTCCCACCCAAAGGGGACACTGGTGCTGAGTCAGCACTCTACTCTTGAGAAATCCTGAGAAGTCTTATCATTCAGCGAGTCACTCTATATTTTTTAGTCTTAGTTTCCTAATTCAGCAGTTTAGGAATACTTGTCTATCTTGAATCAGTCAGTTCAGTCGCTCAGTCGTGCCCAACTCTCTGCGACCCCATGGACTGCAGCAACACCAGGCCTCCCTGTCCATCACCAACTCCTGGAGCTTGCTCAAACTCATGTCCATCGAGCTGGTGATGCCATCCAACCATCTCATCCTCTGTTGTCTCCTTCTCCTCCCACTTTCAATCTTTCTCAGCATCAGGGTCTTTTCCAATGAGTCAGTTCTTTGCATCAGGTGGCTAAAATATTGGAGTTTCAGCTTCAGCATCAGTCCCTCCAATGAATATTCAGGACTGATTTCCAATCTCGAATAAAAACATTTAAAAAACATTTTTCAAAAGTGTAATATCTTAATGCTTTAAAAATATAATGTATGGAATTATATGAATCCATACTATGAAAGTATATTTAGTTTATGTGTAGCACTCAGTATAAAATCTGGCACAGAATTGGCCTGTAGTAGGTATTTATAAGTGAATAGAAATCCCAAAATAAAAAGTAACAAGTTAATCACTTTATACCTTTGTAAAAATACCATTAACTCAATTCCAATTACTACTAATGGAATGTTTTATTTTTAGGATAAGCCATCACACTTGTAGCTCAAGATATCAAGCTGAATAGCATATATTAATACATACATATGTATGTATATGCACATATATTTGTACACATATCTGTATATACATACACATACATACTGTCTTTGGAGAAGCTCTGATAAGCAAATGGAGGAAAAATAATACCACAAATAAGTGATTTATTAGCCTTAAAAGTTTCATTGTCAGAGACTTTTAAAAAAAGTCACCGTTTCTCCTCTTACATCTATAACTTAGGACAGCAGCTGACAGCTCATCACAAAGATCCTGTCTCTCTCAGAGTATCTATATTCTAGAAAGTGAAAGTGTTAGTCACTCAGTCAGGTCCAACTTTGCAACCCCATGAACTGTAGCCTGCCAGGCTTCTCTGCCCATGGAATTCTAAGGCAAAAATACTGAAGTGGGTGGCCATTCCCATTTCTAGGAGATTTTTCCAACCCAGAGATCGAAACCAGGTTTCCTGCATTGCAGACAGATACTTTACCATTTGAGTCACCAGGGAAGCCCTAATATTCTAGGAGTCCTTCTGTAAACTTAGACTGTGAATGAAATAATTTCTGCTTTTGTTATGTTTCTTTGTCTCTTGGTTTGATTGCACAGTATCCCCGCGTGGCTTGTTTAATTAGAATTCAAAGGTAAGACTTAACGATCCTCTACTAAAGAAGCTGAACTCAGATTAGAAAGGAAAAGACCTTAGACCAGGAAACACTTCAAAGCACACTCTGTAAACAAGATTGCAGCCCAGCAACTGTCTCAGAGATGGGAAATGCCTCTTTTGGTTTAGCTGGAAAGTAGATGGCACCGCAAGTCAGTATTTGTTTTTTTAATCTCTTCTCAACGGTCTGCGGGTTTTGGCTCCTGTGTATCTGCTAAGTGGTAATTCTAATCTTTGAAAATCCATTTTCTTCCCTCTCTAAGAAGGCTTCCTGTGATCTGAAGCCAAGAAGAGCTGGACAGAACTCAAGGTTGTTATCACATTTATCGTATAGCACATAGAGTTTCAGGACAGATTACAGACTGATTTAAATGTTAAGGGGAGGGAAAGGGGTTGGAAGGGATGGGGCTGAGAGGAACCGGAGAAAGGAAAAGATACTTCAGTGAAGCTGTTCAGGAAACAAAAAAAGCCTTTTACCTCATATTAAAAGTAATCACAGAATTCCCCTGCTCAAGTAAATGAAGTAACATCCAGTTCAACCCTCTTTATTGTTTATCAATATCACACAACCTGTACTACTCTCCTAGTGAATTCTCAGCCGAGTCTCAGAAAACTACCATCTGCATTAGCTTGTGAGCAAATTTAAAGGAGATAGTTACAGAAGACCTGAGCAGAAACAGAACTGAGGGACTGAAAACATAGACAGCCAATCCCTTAAAGATTGTACTAAGATTGTACTAAAGATTGTACTTACGTGTGTCCTAAGATACATAGTTAGGTAAGTACACAGCTATTAAGAGAATTTTGTATCAAATGTGTTTGATGATTTCTGATTCCACTACTGAATTATAAAGCCAACCAAAATAGTGATTGGGCACTTGCTCAAACAAAACACTGATTCACTTAGTTCTAATTAGGAGGTTTATGCAAAAGCTCATCCCTTGTGTTATACTGGTTTGAGAAATACATAAACAAAACCAAGAGGGGAATGGGTACAAGCAGTGATGCAAATTGTGGCATACCATTGGAATAATATTTATTTTCTAATCATAAATTTGCGTGTTTGTAAATTTTTGCAGTATAAACTTAAACTATTTTCCTTATAGTGATTTGCTTACTCCTGAACACTTGAAGTTTTGAAGAATTTTGAAATAAAGGTCAGGTTCAATAACATTCTGATTGCCACGTTGCATGAAACTGCATGTGAGGCTAAATCTTGTGTGGCTTATGCAAGCTCCCGTGGTATAGAAGACACTTAATATCATGTGTTAATAAGAATGCTTCAAGTTTTATATAACAGAAATCAGATTATACTAGCAGAAAAATGAAGAACTTAAAAATTTTGCCTTTTTAAAATAATATACCCACAAACAGAGTTGGTTTCAGATGAAGCTAATTAAGTGGTACTATTTAGGTGTCTGGGGCTTCCCAGGTGGTTCAGTGGTAAAGCATCCGCCTGCCAATGCAGGAGATGCAGGAGATGTGTGCAGTCCCCGGGTAGGGAAGCTCCCCTGGAGTAGGCAACCCACTCCAGTATTCTTCCCTGGAAAATTCCATGGACAGAGGAGCCTGGTGGGATACAGTCCATGGGGTAGTAAAGAGTCGGACATGACTGAGCACACACACACATATCCTGGTATCTAAGACCTTTATTTTCATCTCTGTGCTCAGATTTCCTGGAGAAGGCAATGGCACCCCACTCCAGTACTCTTGCCTGGAAAATCCCATGGACGGAGGAGCCTGGTAGGCTGTAGTCCATGGGGTCGCAAAGAGTCAGACACGACTGAGCAACCTCACTTTCACTTTTTACTTTCATGCATTGGAGAAGGAAATGGCAACCCACTCCAGTGTTCTTGCCTGGAGAATCCCAGGGACAGGGGAGCCTGGTGGGCTGCCATGTACGGGGTCGCACAGAGTCGGACACGACTGAAGTGACTTAGCAGCAGCAGCAGCAGCAGCTCAGATTTCCATGATTTAGCTATATACTTTGGCTGACTACTTCTGGGGATCTGAGATGGCTTTCAGCAACTCTGTGTGCTAATTGTGCAACTAACTAAAAAGTCAACAATAGCTTTTCCAGCATTCACAGCAAATCACTGGTATTCTTTCCACTTGCACTGCTTCAGGTCACATGGTCAACTTTCAGCCAGTTACAGGGATATGAGGTTTGCTGCTTGGCTGAAATTAGATAATGAACTGGGTGGAGTCAACCTTACCAGAAACTATCTAAAGAGTTTCCCAAAAGGAATTAAAGACTGTTGAGAAGGAAAAAGAGGTGAAAGAGAAAATGAATGCTAAGAAAGTAACAAAAAAGTACCTGCTACAAGAGTCTTAATTTTGGTGACAATTATTGATATTCAGGGTTCTTATTTTCAAACAGTGCTATGATTAAATTTTGAAACAAAGATGGTAGAACTCTGAATTAGGCCATGTACAAGTTGTATAAATTGTTATTTTAAAAGAAACTGAGAACATAGATGATAATAAAATAATACTATTTTGAAGGTGACATTTTTAGTGATGACTTTTAGTTGGGCATATTTATATGCTTGCTTGCTAAGTCACTTCAGTTGTATCTGACTCTTTGCAACCCTATGAACTGTAGCCCACCAGGCTCCTCTGTCCATGGGATTCTCTAGGCAAGAATATTGGAGTGGGTAGCAACATTCTTCTCCAGGGGATCTTCCTGACCGAAGGACTGAACCTACATCTCTTAGGTCTGCTCCCTTGGCAAATGGGTTCTTTACCACTAGCACCACCTGGTAAGCCCCTTATATTTATGTCACTAAATACATGAATGCCAAAAAAACCCCAAAACACCTTTAAAGTTGTTGGTGAACAAATCATGCATTATATTTACTGTGAGATTATGTGGATTTAGTTTGCTTTAACTGTCGTAAATTTCAAACAGAAACTATGTACTTATTTTTGTAGCATGAGCTAAACTAATTTTTGGCTTCTGAGATTGTTTGATATTATGGTTAAACTCTATCAGTTATAATTCTAAATCCTTACTCAGAGATCATTAGCCAATGTTTATACTATCATTGAAAGAGATTTCATACTCAGTTTAATCACTATCTCCCTTATCTTCAAAGCTATGCATAAATTGCCTATCTGGTTCAGAATTTTCTTTCTTATTAGGGGTTGTTGTTGTTCAGTCACTGACTTGTATCCTCCACTTTGTGACCCCATGGACTGCTGCAGCACTCCAGGCTTCCCTGTCCTTCACCATCTCCTGGAGCTTGCTCAAACTCGTCCATGGAGTTGGTGATGCCATCCAACCATCTCCTCCTCTGTTGTCCCCTTCTCCTCCCACCTTCGATCGTTCCCAGCATCAGGGTCTTTTCCAATGAGCCAGCTCTTCATATCAGGTGGCCAAAGTATTGGAGTTTCAGTTTCAGCATCAGTCTTTCCAATGAATATTCAGGGTTGATTTCCTTTAGGATTGACTGGTTGGGTCTCCTTGCAGTCCAAGAGACTCTCAAGAGTCTTCTCCAACATCACAGTTCAAAAGCATCGATTCTTCGGTGCTCAGCCTTCTTTATGGTCCAACTCTCACATCCATACATGACTGCTGAAAAAACCATAGCTTTGACTATACAGAACTTTGTTGGCAAAGTATAGCCAGCAGATTATAAGAACCACCGACTTTATAGTTCTTACAAAATTAAAAAAAGATGAAAACAAAAAGTGGAACTCCTTGTAGCCACTGATACATAGTTAAATATATTCTTACTGTTTTAACTTTGGCACTTAAAGGCCTATCTAGATTAGCTTCCAAAAGTATTTCACATATGAACAGAAATATCTGGGCTCTATTGACAAACCTGTACTGAGAATAATTTGGGAATGCTGAATACTAACAAGATATATTTGTAGCCACTAAGTGCTGGATTCTTCATAAAGTAGTTATTAGTATTATTACTATTTTACATATGAGGAAATGAAGCCTAGAAATGTGAGATAACATTTCTCAAGATAGTAAATGGTAGAGAAGGACTCAAACTCAGTGTGACTTTCAGGAGAGAATCCTTTCTGTCTTTTTTTCCTTTTGCTCATTTTTTTGGTAAAAATTTTCATACATGAGACTGAAAATATTGTATAACAAATGACTACTTACCACCTTTTAGCATGTTATAATATTTGTTGTATTTATATTAATATTTCTATTTTAAAGCATTTTAATACTTTCTAAGCATTTGAAATTTGGGCAACATGACATTTCATTGTTACATATTTCAATATGCATTTCCTGCAAATGGCATTCTTTTACATTTCCACAAGAAAATAACTCACCTAATAAAAGTAATATTTCCTTAATATTGTGTCCAGCCAGTGCTCAAATTTCTACCCTTTTCCTCTAAGTAGATTTCACATCTGGCTTGTTGGAATCAGGATTTCATTACAGTTAATGCCCTGCGTGTGGCTGTGATGGGAAATTGTTCTAAACCACTACATAAAACAGTCTTGAGGGTTTCTCAGATTGTTAGTAGGAGAACTCAGAAAACTGCACTTGTAGGCTACCTCTATAATACAGAACTCTGCTAGAGTAAAACAGATCTGGTTATTAATTACAATTAACCAGTTAGTACTAGATTTATGTCTTTGGGCGAGTTGTTTGATCCCTCAAAGCCTTTTTTTTTTTTTTATCTGATAGTTGTTAAAGGAGTTATTGTAGGCTCTGTACTTAGAAAAATAACTTGGTTTGTGTGGATTCAGATTAGGGGTGGGGCAACCCACTCCAGTACTCTTGCCTAGAGAATCCCATGGACAGAGCAGCTTGGTAGGCTACACTCCATGGGGTCACAAAGAGTCAGACACGACTGAGTGACTCCATTTTCACTTTCTTTATAACCTTGATTAAAGGTATAAGTATATGGGAGGAAATTTTTAGTCAGCATTTGGTAATCTTAGCCATGAAGATGATACTAGTAGGGAAAAGGAGGAAAACAGTCCTGTAAACTCACAGCTGTGGCCCAGATAGTCATGAAGGGTGGGAAATTGTTTCTAGCAGTGCCGCACTAGTGTGTGTTGGGTTTTTTTAATTTATCTATTTTTGGCTGTGCTTGGTCTTTGTTGCTGCATGGACTTTTCTCTAGTTGCGGAGAGTGGGAGCGACTCTCTAGTTGTGGTGTGCAGGTTTCTCATTGTGATGGCTTCTCTTGCTGTGAAGCACGGGCTCCAGAACACAGGCTCATGAGTCATGGCACACAGGTTTGGTTGCTCCATAGCATGTGGGGTCTTCTCGGATCAGGGATCAAACACGTGTCTCCTACATTGTCAGCTGGATTCTTTGCCACTGAGCCATCAGTGAAGCCCTGGGCTTACGTTTTTGATATATGTGAATTCTAAATGACAAAGGAACTTAGAATTCTAAATTATAAATGACATCTTTACATTTTCACCACCTGGTGAGTCAAGACAGTAGGCAACTCCTTGAATTAGGGTAAAGGATCTTGATTGGCATTTCATTATGCAACAATGTATTTTCCTCCTTCGAAGTGGAATTAAAAAACAATTTTCTTTCAGTTCAGTTCAGTCGCTCAGTCACGTCCGACTCTTTGCGACCCCATGAACCACAGCACGCCAGGCCTCCCTGTCTATCACCAACTCCCAGAGTTTACTCAAACTCATGTCCATTGAGTCAGTGATGCCATCCAACCATCACATCCTCTGTTGTCCCCTTCTCCTCCTGCCCTCAGTCTTTCCCAGCATCAGGGTCTTTTCAAATGAGTCAGCTCTTCGCATCAGGTGGCCAAAGTATTGGAGTTTCAGTTTCAGCATCAGTTTTTTCAATGAATAGCCAGGACTGTTCTTTAGGATGGACCGGCTGGATCTCCTTGCAGTCCACGGGACTCTCAAAAGTCTTCTTCAACACCACACCAAAAGCATCAATTCTTCAACTCAGCTTTCTTCATAGTCCAACTCTCACATCCATACATGACCCCTGGAAAAACCATAGCCTTGACTAGAC
This sequence comes from Bos javanicus, assembly GCF_032452875.1. Lineage (NCBI taxonomy): Eukaryota > Metazoa > Chordata > Mammalia > Artiodactyla > Bovidae > Bos > Bos javanicus. The sequence continues at coordinate 24,453,739 of NC_083874.1, read as the reverse complement.
AGACCTTTGTTGACAAAGTAATGTCTCTGCTTTTGAATATGCCATCTAGTTTGGTCACAACTTTCCTTCCAAGGAATAAGCGTCTTTTAATTTCATGGCTACAATCACCATCCGCAGTGATTTTTGAGCCCCCCAAAATAAAGTCAGCCACTGTTTCCACTGTTTCCCCATCTATTTGCCATGAAGTGACGGGACTGGACGCCATGATCTTAGTTTTCTGAATGTTGAGCTTTAAGCCAATTTTTTCATTTTCCTCTTTTACTTTCATCAAGAGGCTCTTTAGTTCTTCTTCACTTTCTGCCATAAGGGTGGTGTCATCTTCATATCTGAGGTTATTGATACTTCTCCCAGCAATCATGATTCCAGCTTGTGCTTCTTCCAGCCCAGCATTTCTCGTGATGTACTCTGCATATAAGTTAAATAAGCAGGGTGACAATATACAGCCTTGAACCTTTAGAAAAATATAGTAAATGGATCACAATAGCATAAGAAAGAGATGCCTATCAGAGTGATGAGATAGGTAGTCACAAAGAAAATAGGTCTAAGTTTTTTCATTTGTATTGTTGAGTGTTTCAACAGTGGTGTTCATCTCATCTTTTTAGCCTGTGTGTGGTACCATACCTGTGTTTATCACGATACCTGTGATAAACCTATGAGAGGTAAACATGAGGTAAACATATGAGAATCACGCGGGGAGTCTGCATCCACTTAAATCATGTATTTTGATGCCTTAATATGCCAATGAAAATTCACTTTTTATTTGGCTGGCAGACAGGGAATACATTGTTTATGTATTCTACACTTGTAGTAGAAGCAAAATGTTATAGTACCATGAAATAAGGTCCACTTAATCTGTAACCTGGTAGGAACTGATATTTCATCATGGCCCCAGATTCAAAAGTTAGCTTCTATAGACATAAAGGTAAAATATATTAATTTCAAAACCAGGCAAATATAATCTTCATCATTGTACTGATTCCTTTCAATTCTTCTGCCTAAAACAATGTAACATCTGATAAGCCACCAGCTATTTAAAATGTGTACTTTGGGCAAATAAAGCATTAAAATAAAAGCTTATATGGCTTCATTTGAATGCTGTTCAAGGACTGTGGTTGCTCATTTTTCAGAAACTCCCTCTATATCATCAAACTGTTACATCTGGTCTCATCATGGACACTGTGAAGCTGTTTCTCCAGACTATTGGACACAGCTCCAAAATTCTTACTCTCTTACTAGCTGTTCCTGCCAAGTCAGGGGAATATTTCACAATCAAGGCAGTACAAAACCCCCATTTCTACTTTGGGGGAAGAAAGTCAATACAGCTATCATGGTCACAGAGGAGAGATGTTGCAAATTCCAGAGAAGGCTGAATGGATATGGTTCTACCCCAGGCTCACTTATACCTTAGCTTTGAAGTATTGTTTTCTAGGACTTTGTTATATAGACCCTATTGTGTTTTTATGTGTTTCTTCTCGAAAAAACTGTACAAGCCCAATGAGTGATGTAGTTGGGTTATTTGAGTGTTTGTTTTGTTTTTGTTCTTTGTTAGGTGAATGCTAGTCAAAATGTTTAGTTAGGTTTCATTAGTTTTATCACTGTTATTTTTTCTATGTTTAACTTAAATGAACCCACTTAATTCTGGTGTGACTCTGAAAAGTAAAATAAAGTATACAATAGGGAATGAACTGCTGATGAATAAAATACAGAGTAGCACAAAAATCTGAATGTCTTAAAATCTCTCAGGTTTTAAAAATTAATTTGAAGAGAGGACGAATCATCATAAAAACAATTAAAAAATTATAAACAGGGAAAAATGAAACAATCACAGACATATCATTAGAAATCATCAGAATGAATACATACCCATGGCTATATACTTATGGGTTTGGGAATTACAAGTTAATACATGGAAGGAACCCTATACTGGTCACAAAGATTTATGATTTTGAAGACAGCACTGAAGAATTCATAAAAAACACAGTAGAAAGATTCATAGGAAATACCATAGAAGGATGTTAAGAGAGGAAAAGAATAAAAGAACAAGTTAACAAACAGAAAAGCTAGATTGAAAGATCTCAAATGTACATATATGAGGTAGAGTGTATGCAGAAATGTAGAGACTATATTTTTAGACATTGAAATTATTAGAAGAAAATACAAGATCTTCTCTGTATGACCCTTGATATGGGTAAGAATTTCTAATGGGATCAAAATCTAAAAACCAATAATAAGACAATGCCCCAAAATGGATTTTTAAATGTTTTTGCTGCTTATGGTATTTTCATTAGCACCATTCACTTTTAGTCAACATGTGCGTGCACGTGCTAAGTAGTTTCAGTCGTGTCAGACTCTGCAGCCCTATGGACTGTAGCCTGCCAGGTTTGTCTGTCCATTGGGATTCTCCAGGCAAAAATCCTGGAGTGGGCTGCCATGTCCATCATGGGATCTTCCCGACCCAGGGATCAAAACTGTGTTTCCTGCAGCTCCTGAAATGTAGGCAGATTCTTTACTGCTGAGCCACCAGGGAAGCCCCTTTAGTTAACATAGGTCATTTAAATTTTATTAAACTTGTTTTGCTTTTCTCTTCGAGACTTATCAGCATTGTATTTTTATATGGAATTTTGATGAGCCTATGGAACTTTTAATATTGTGATTTTTACTCATAGTTTATGATATATTGATATATGTTTTCCTTTTCTTTTAGTTAAATATATTTTATCATTTCCTTAGTGATATTTTGATCCCATGGATTATTTAGAAATACATTTTTCAGTTTCCAGTTTAATTCCATTTGGACCAGTATACATAATTTGTATGATCTAAGTCCTCTTAAAGTTATTTTCAATTGTTTTATGGACCATGAAGTTGTTTATTTCTGGACTTTCTATGTGTACTTCAAATGATTATGTGTTCTGTGGTTGGGTGTGGGATTTTATGTATGAATTAGAAAAAGCTAGTAGACAGTATTAGTAGGATCTTCCATAGCCTTACTAACCTTCAGAATTCTTATGCTCTCTGTTACTGAGAGTTGTGTACAGGAAGCAACAGTATAATTGTGGATTCATCATTTTTAAAATTCTGTCAGTACTTTGAATTCCTATTAGTAAGTGCATATGTTTTGGAATCTTTAATTCTTCTTACCGATATATTATTATGAAATGTCACTTTCTAGACCTGACTATATTTTTGTCCTAAACTCTACTTTGCCTTATTAATAAAGCCATTCCACCTTCGATTTTACAGTATGTGTGGTATATATTTTAATACACACATGAGATTTTCAGGTAGCTTATTAGAGAGTATGCATATTTGTAAAAATAAATTGTGTGAGACCAATACTAAAGTTTGTATCCATCACTAGTTTACAATATATAAGTGAGTTCCTATGAGAAAATTAAAAAGTAGAAAGACATGAATAATAAGTAAGATTAACAATGTACTGCGAAGAGCTGACTCCTTGGAAAAGACTCTGATGCTGGGAGGGATTGGGGGCAGGAGGAGAAGGGGACGACAGAGGATGGGATGGCTGGATGGCATCACCGACTCCATGGACGTGAGTCTGAGTGAACTCCGGGAGATAGTGATGGACAGGGAGGCCTGGCATGCTGCGATTCATGGGGTTGCAAAGAGTCAGACACAACTGAGCAACTGAACTGAACAATTGTTGAAACTGAGTGATGGATATATGGGGGTTTATTATGCTAGTCTTTCTTCAAGGTTAGTTTTTCCAATAAAAACTTAAAAAGTAAAAGGACATATGTAAGGTAAGGGACTATAATAGAAGATGAAAGATACTAATTGGATTGTAGCAGGCAGAAAAATGTTAAGTAATATAATTTAGCAAGGGGAAAATGGTTTTTGCATTGAAGAAAGTGACAAAATTAGTCACAAAAGAAAAAGAATAGGATTGTAAAAACAAATCAAAGTAGTTCTTTTTAATAAGGAATTAAAAATCAATTAAAATGTAGACAAACATGTGGAAACACTGGTCAGTAAAATAATGAGGGGTCAAACTGATCTAATGTGTTAGGAAAACTACAGGTTCTCAGTAAGAATAGAACTCAAATTACAAGGAAAGTAAAACTATGTGAACAAATATCCTGACTCTCAGAAAATACATCTTCAAACATAATGAAAATGATATCATAAATTGTTAATGGTAGTTAAATACAACCATTTTTTGTCACTTTCTACATAATTCAACCAACTCAATGGACATGAACTTAAGCAACCTCCAGGGGATAGCGGAGGACAGAGGAGCCTGGCGTGCTGCAGTACATGGGGTTGCGAAGAGTTAGACACGACTTAGCAACTGAACAACAGCAAGAGCATTCCTGAGACTTTGCACACTATAGCTGTAATCATCGAAAACTCCCTGTGAAGGCCGGTGGTAGCTAGCTTACTACAGACAGGAAGTTCCCTTCTCCATTTCAGTCCAGAGGACTTCTCCAAAGCTCATCTAGTTAAAATAAAGTCAGTGCAGAACTATGTATTTTCCTTTATTTGCAAAAAAATATGCTTGCAGAAATTCGGCTGCTGAATTAGTCAGCCAGACAAGTTCCATTTTCTTAATATAAACAATGAAATATTCTATAATCAATGAAATATTCTAACCTGAAGGGATTTCCTTTGCTTTGTTTTAGCTTTGTCTAATAGAATATCAAAATCAGAGGCATGATTGCAGGATTAGCATGACTTCTCCTTTGTTATATTGCAGTCGTAAAGAATTTGCTTACAAAAAAATTAGCATCACAGACAGGATATTCAAACTCCACCACCAACCTCTTCGAGAATCACATTGATAATTCCTTCTACTTATTATTGCTTCTCAGTAGCTCAAGCCTATAAGCTGCAAAGAGTTTCTTTTTGATATCTAGTTTTAAATGTTTAGCTTGCCCTTCTGTATTATTTTTTTTCATAGAAGTCTGGAATGGAGCATGTACAAATTATTTAGAGTTATTCTAGCATTTCTTTTCTGATTACTTGAAATTAAACGTAAAATGAACCTTTCCAGGTACAGAAACATTAAATCAAACAACTGCTAAGAATATATACCTCCAAATTAAGGAACTATGACTTTGGAAATGGAAGCTTCTGATATGAAGCTATAACATACCAGAAGAAAACTGCTGAATTCAAGTATCCTAACCTTATATATACCTATACTATAAATTTAGCACTAACTTTAACCTTCATGCTTGCTAAGTTGCGCCAGTAGTATCTGACACTTTGTGACTCCATGGACTATAGCCTGCCAGGCTCCTCTCTCCATGGGATTCTCCAAGCAAGAATACTGGAGTGGGTTGCCATGCTCTTCTCCAGGGGATCTCTCCCACCCAGGGATATAACCCATATCTCTTGTCTCCTGCATTAGCAGGTGGGTTTTTGATCACTAGCGCCACCTGGGAAACCCAACTCTAATCTAGTTGTAGATTAATTTTGTTAACTCATTTTTATGGGGAAAAAAAAAAGTAAGTTCTTCTCTCAACATAAAACAAAGTACCTCTGTGGAGTGATTATTTTATCATCAGAACACCTCTGAATCTTAAATTTTTTTAAAGCACACCCTCCTTCTCTTGAACGCATACCCCGTATGTATATTTTTAAAAGCTTTGAAAAAGGATCTACTGTGGCCTTTATGTTAATGCTCTATTTCTGTCTAAATCTTGTTTATTCATTAAATGTGTAGCTTGTATAAAAGGCTAAGGTGATTTTTTTTCGGAGCTTGTATTTTAAAGCCTATTGCTACACTACAGCATGAGAATAACATCCTGTTAATTTCCTAAGTGTTTTTTAGGTGAAGCTTTATCCTTCACAAATATTATATTCATAAGATATTTAATTTCCTTTTGTATCTGCAAGTAGTCATCAGAGTCATTCTGAGATTTTGCTAAAACCAGATGAATTTATTGTTTGTTCCAAAAGTAGTACTAACATAGCTGGTTTAGATGAATCCTGTTTTATGGCATCATAGCTCTGATATTGCATATATATACCCTCTCTCTCTCTCTTTTTTTATTGTTTTGTTAGTTGCTATAAATAGTATGGGCTTCCTCGGTGGCTCAGTGGTAAAAGAATCCTCCTGCAGTGTAGGAGACTTAACAGAACCTGCACTTTTGATCCCTGGGTTGGGAAGATCCCCTGGAGAAGGAAATCACAACCCACTCCAGTATTCCTGCCTGGAGGATCACATGAGCAGAGGAGACTGGCAGGCTGCCGTTTGTGGCATCCCAAAGAGTTGGACATGACTTAGCGACTAAACATAAACACACACACACAGACAGAGTATATATTAATATTAAATGGCTATACACAAGTAGAAAAAAGAAATAGAATTATTTTTAGTTGTATTAAATCAATTAAAATTTATAGCCATAAGAAACATATGATACCAGAAATAAAATAATTCAAAGCAAATGTTTTGTATTTCCTTTACAACTTTTTTTCCACACTGTTTTTTTCATATTTATCTATGTCTACATGTACATTTTCTTCCTTTATTTTATATGTTTAAGGAGTCAGAAGTTGGCAAAGAGATATTGTTCGGTATAATACATTATCTGACTGTATCCCAGTGTATGTTTGAATAAGAGAGTTTTCTAAGTTTTATACCCATAGGGAGAACTGCTAAGTCAGAAAACTGCATTTTCAACCTATTGATATTTAGATCAGTCACAGTGTTCTTGACCTTGATACACTAATTAACCTCCTGAGCAGACCAGCCCCTTATTTTCTTAAATAAAAGCAGTACCCTTTTTTTTTTAAATTAACAATCTTAAAATTTCTGGTAAGAATGAGCATCTTTAAACAGTTCTGGCCAGTTGTATTTCTTATTTTAACTCATTTTCATCACCATTAAGTACAGTAGGTTTTTAAAATTCCAGTGTAAGTTCTACTCTGGACTGTACTCCATTTGTTTGTTGTTGGTGGTGGTGGTTTTCTATTGGTCAAAGTTTATTACAATATCATGAGATATAATAATCTCATGTTTTTATATTTTTAAAAATTCCTCGCTAGAGTACATGTTGCTCTTGTTATTACTGTTGAGTTGCTAGGTTGTGTCTGACTCTGAGTCCCCATGGACTGCACCACACCAGGCTCCTCTGTCCTCCACTAACTCCAGGAATCTGCTCAAATTCAAGTCCTTTCAGTTAGTGAGGCCATCCAACTATCTCATCCTCTGTTGTCCCCTTCTCCTCCTGCCTTCAATCTTTCCCAGCATTAGGGTCTTTTCCAATGAGTTGGCTTTTCCAATGAGGTGGCCAAAGTATTGGAGATTTAGCTTCAGCATCAGTCCTTCCAATGAGTATTCAGGTTTGATTTCCTTTAGGAATGACAGGTTTGATATTCTTGCTGTCCAAGTACTCTCAAGAGTCTTCTCCAGCACCACAATTCAAATACATCAGTTCTTTAGTGCTCAGACTCCTTTATGGTCCAACTCTCATATCTATGCATGGCTATTGAAAAAAACCACAGTTTTGACCTTTGTCAACAAAGTGATGTCTCTGCTTTTTATTAAAAAAGCATATTATGCTGTCTAGGTTTGCCATAGCTTTCCTTCCAAGGAGCAAGTGTCTTTTAATTTCATCACTGCATTCTCTGTCTGCAGTAATTTTGGAGCGCAAGAAAATAAAATCTGTCACTGCTTCCACTTTTCCCCCTTCTATTTGCCATGAAGTGATGGGACTGAATGCAGTGATCCTCGTTTTGTTAGTGTTGAGTTTCAAGCCAGCTTTTTCATTCTCCTCCTTCACCCTCATCAAGAGGCTCTTTAGTTCCTCTTCACTTTCAGCCATTAGAGGGGTATCATCTGCATATCTGAAGTTGTTGATTTTTCTCCAGCCAATCTTCAGAAACATAATGGTTTTCAGTATATACATTCCGGCGTCTTCTGGCTCGAATTTTCTTTTAGCAATAGTCATCTTGCATTTGGATTGACAATCACATTCATAAAACACATCATGCAGCAGAGTTTTCTCAGCTTTAAGAAAGACTGTAGAACAAAACATACCAACAACACAGCTGAGGTCTCATGACTCCTGGGCATAGTGTCTCATGCCCTTTCATACTTGAGGAACGTGTGGTTAGAGATATGAGATTGATTGGAGATGGGCAGTCTCATTTTGAGGAAAGCCACCAGCTCTAGGATTGCTTCAGTTTTTGTATAATGTTAGTCACATGCCATCCGCAAGTGAACATGACTCTTGACCAGTCTCTAATTGTAGTTGAATCTTCTTCAATACTGATTATTCATTACTTGAAAAGGAATGCCAATAATGAGGAGCAGGTGCTTAGTTTGGTACATTATCCTCAATTAGATTCTGATTTTTCTTGGATGAAGTATGCAGGTACTAAACCATGAACTTCCAGATGTTCAAACTGGATTTAGAAAAGACAGAGGGACCAGAAATCAAATTTCCAACATCCATTGGATCATAGAAAAAGCAAGAGAGTTTCAGAAAAATATCTACTTCTGCTTTATTAACTATGCCAAAGCTTTTGACTGTGTGGATCACAACAAACTGTGGAAAAGTCTTAGAGAGATGGGAATACAAGGCCACCTTCCTGCCTCCTGAGAAATCTGGATGCAGGACAAGAAGCAACAATTAGAACTGGACATGGAACAACAGATTGGTTCCAATTTGGGAAAGGAGTATGGCAAGGGTGTGTATTGTCACCCTGCTTATTTAACATCTATGCAGAGTACATCATGCAAAATTCCAAGCTGGATGAAAGAACAAGCTGGAATCAAGATTGCTGGGAGAAATATCAATAACCTCAGATATGCAGATGACACCACCCTTATGGCAGAAAGTGAAGAGGAACTAAGGAGCCTCTTGATGAAAGTGAAAGAGGAAAGTGAAAAAGTTGGCTGAAAACTCCGCATTCAGAAAACAAAGATCATGGCATCCAGTCCCATCACTTCATAGGACAAGATAGGGAAACAATGGAAACAGTGAGAGATTTTATTTTGGGGGGCTCCAAAATCACTGCAGATGGTAACTACAGCCTTGAAATTAAAAGACTCTTCCTCCTTGGAAGAAAAGCTCTGACCAACCTAGACAGTGTATTAAAAAGCAGAGACATTACTTTGCCAACAAAGGTCCGTCTAGTCAAGGCTATGGTTTTTCCAGTAGTCATGTATGGATGTGAGAGTTGGACTATAAAGAAAGCTGAGCACTGAAGAATTGATGCTTTTGAACTGTGGTATTGAAGAAGACTCTTGAGAGTCCCTTGGACTGCAAGGAGATCCAGCCAGTCCATTCTAAAGATCAGCCCTGGGTGTTCATTGGAAGGACTAATGTGGAAGCTGAGACTCCAGTACTTTGGCCACCTGATGCAAAGAACTGAATAATTGGAAAAGACCCTGATGCTGGAAAAGATTGAAGGTGCGAGGAGAAGGGGATGACAGGGGATGAGATGATTGGATGGCATCACTGACTCGATGGATGTGAGTTTGAGCAAGCTTCAGGAGTTCATGATGATCAGGGAAGCCTGGCGTGCAATCCATGGGGTCACAAAGAATCAGACACAACTGAGTGACTGATCTGAAGTATGCAGGAGATGGGGGTCGGGAAGATCCCCTAAGTAAGAAATGGCAACCCACTCGAGAATTCTTGCCTGGAAAATTCCATGGACAGAGGATCCTGTCAGGGCTGCATTCCACGAGGCCACAAAAGTCGGACGTAACTGAGCAACTGAGCGCACTTGCCACACACACACACACACACAAGTATAGGTATACTCCTATTAATTTTATGAGCTAATGTTACAAGGAAGATTAAGCCAATGCCCAAATACTCAGGTGTCCCTGAAGCTAGAAGAAAGGCTACAGAATCATCTATCTACCTGTATTTCAGTTCCTTCCCAATCCTTGTCAATATTTTTGTTACTTTTCATCCATCTTTGCCTTATAATCCTTAATATAGCACTTCTAAAGTATTTGTTGCATAAAAGAAAACATATTAACATATCAAACCATCAACAATTACCCAGATGTTTAGTATCTAATGAAGAGTTGGGGTAAAAAGTATATTAATTTGATTATACAAATTTCTGATATTTCCTTACCAATTGGACTACACTTTTACCCCATTTAAGCATAGTTGTTTGTAGCTTTGTAAAGGTTTGTACTGAGGCATTCACCTGTATGTGCAGCTTTTTCAAAACTAGATTTGTGCTTTGATTCAGTCCCATGATTTAATACATGGGTTCCCCAAACCCCAGCTTTTTCTCATGGTATAATGGGGTCAGTGTTGAGTGAAATGCCAAAAAGTGTTTGCTTCTGAGTACTTATGGCATGAAATTAAAAGACGCTTACTCCTTGTAAGGAAAGTTATGACCGATCTAGACAGCTTATTAAAAAGCAGAGACATTACTTTGCCAACAAAGGTCCGTCTAGTCAAGGCTATGGTTTTTCCAGTAGTCATGTATGGATGTGAGAGTTGGACTATAAAGAAAGCTGAGCACTGAAGATGCTTTTGAACTGTGGTGTTGGAGAAGACTCTTGAGAGTCCCTTGGACAGCAAGGAGATCCAGCCAGTCCATCCTAAAGGAGATCAGCCCTGGGTGTTCATTGGAAGGACTGATGCTGAAGCTGAAACTCCAATACTTTGGCTACCTGATGTGAATAGCTGACTCATTTGAAAAGACCTTGATGCTGGGAAAGATTGAGGGCAGGAGGAGAAGGGGACGACAGAGGATGAGATGGTTGGATGGCATCACCAACTCAATGGACATGGGTTTGGGTGGACTCTGGGAATTGGTGATGGACAGCGAGGCCTGGCATGCTGTGGTTCATGGAGTCACAAAGAGTCGGACATGACTGAGCGACTGAACTGAACTGAACTCAACTTATGGCCTGGGTGCAAATCAGGTGTATTGTGGAGGACTTCTAGTTTCTGATCCAGCATGGAAGGAACAGTAAAAGGCCAAATAAGTTGGAAAATCAACAGCTCTTCTTATATATGTTGAGTAGTGAGATCACTCTCCTGACAGCTGCAGAGACAGACAGGCAGATATGAATCACAACTTCTCAGGGTGAAAATCCATGAGTAGAAACCTCTGTGGTAATTACCAGTGTAGGAAAACTTGCAATGTAATTGATGAATTGTTGGAGGCTTAGTGTAGACAACTCAGACTTAAAAACTTCAAGGGAATTCCCACACTTGTAAGTTTTTCCTTGGAGCACTCTATCAGGTTCTCTAAGAGAATAAAAGAGAAAAACCTCCTGTGCTTTCAGCCAGGAGAAGGCAAAAATAATCACTTGGGAGGATATCAGGATATTCTGCTCTTAACAAGGCCAGCCCTCAGGAGAAAGTAACCAATTAGAGCCTAGAACCTAACCAGTTAGAATTTTATAACAGCATAACCAATCTGGGGAACGGGAAATATCCAACTCTAGCTCCAGGACTGAAAAGCACTTGGGAAATTCACAGCCTAGGAACACAGGTCCGCTGAAAGACTGAGATATAATCATAGGACTGTAGAAAGCTCCCCTTTGCCACACCCTGCACCATTACATCGCTGAAGGCCTACTTATTGGAGTTTCTTTCACCCACTATATAATGCACAGCTTTCAATAAAATATCACAATTACATTAAGAGACAATAAAAAGCACAGTTTGAAGAGAGGGCAAATATCAAAACAAGAGTCACATGTGACAAAGATATTGAAATTATCAGACCATGAATTTAGAGAAACTATGTTTAATAGCTCTAGTGGAAAAGTAGAAACATGCAAGAACAGATGGAAATGTAAGCAAATAAAGGGAAAGTCTAAGAAAGTGGCAAGTATATTGTATATCCCCCCAAATATTAAGTGTTCCGTGAGATTATCAGTAAAGCATGTTCTACTTCGACTTGCTGTTCAGTTTGATAATTGTCACAGGACTTCCAGAATAATCTATTACACGAACTGGGGCAAATTGCCAGTGATGTGTGACTGCGATATCACGGCAATAGTCACCATTTGGCATATCTAATTCTTTAAACTCCCTTTTGCGTAGCATCTTGTATACATTCACACACAGTAAAGCTTTTGAAAAGTATTCAGAGCAAGTGCTAACGCATGCTACACTTCATACTCTGGGTAGTCACTTTAACAAACAACATCCTGATTCATACAAACACATGAAATTAGTCTTAAGCTAGCAGCATCAAGGGATGCTGGTTGGTATCTTTCCTCTGAACCTTCCAGAGAGACTTCTTGGATAAATCTTATAGACATCTTCATTCAAATACCTTTCTCAGCAGAATATGAATCCATGGATTTCTTCCAGCAGTGGCCATGAACTTGTCCTACATCTAAAGGAAACAACTGAGAAAATTACTCTTCTGACTAGAGATGTTCTCTTTCTTTAAGACATTATCACCAATTTAAATGGCCACTTGCTGGGGGACACTGTGAGACTTTTCTAAAGCCATTGGTCTCCAGCATTCGAAGCAGAGACTACCTTACCTTTACAAATTATTGTGATAGGACTCCAGTGATGGAAGAACAATATTGAATGTAGGTGGCAGAGGCAACCATATTTTTAAATTATCTGTGAAAAAGGTGGGAAAATACTGAAGACTTACGGTGGTATAATATGAAAATGACACTGTAGATGTGTTTGCAAAATATTTCAAATTCAGTTAGTCATTCCTACATACCTTTCTACACATATCAGACCTTCCATAAAACAAAATACATGTTTCCACTCAATATGAAGCAGTTAATGACCTTCCTTCTCACAAACATGCTCTTAGAATTAGGAAGCATCACTATGAACAAAGCTAGTAGAGGTGATGGAATTCCAGTTGAGCTATTTCAAATCCTAAAAAAGGATGTTGTAAAAGTTCTGCACTCAATATGCCAGCAAATTTGGAAAACTCAGCAGTGGCCAAAGGACTGGAAAAGATCAGTTTTCATTCCAATCTCAAAGAAAGGCAATATCAAAGAATGCTCAAATGCACAATTGCATTCATCTCACACCCTAGCAAAGTAATGCTCAAAATTCTACAAGCCAGTCTTCAACAGATGTGAACCGTGAGCTTCCAGATGTTCAACCTGGATTTAGAAAAGGCAGACGAACCAGAGACCAAATTGCCAACATCTGTTGGATCATCAAAAAAGCAAAAGAGATTCCAGAAAAACATATACTTCTGCTTTATTGACTATGCCAAAGCCTTTGTGTGGATCACAACAAACTGTGGAAAATTCTGAAAGAGATGGGAATACCAGACCACCTGACCTGCCTCTTGAGAAATCTGTGTGCAGGTCAGGAAAAAACAGTTAGAACTGGACATAGAACAACAGACTTGTTCCAAATCAGGAAAGGAATACGTCAAGGCTGTATATTGTCACCCTACTTGTTTAACTTATATGCAGAGTACATCATGAGAAATGCTGGGCTGGATGAAGTACAAGCTGGAATCAAGATTGCAGGGAGAAATATCAATAATCTCAGATATGCAGATGACACCACCCTTATGGCAGGAAGTGAAGAAAAACTAAGGAGCCTCTTGATAAAAGTGAAAGAAGAGAGTGAAAAAGTTGGCTTAAAGCTTAACATTCAGAAAACTAAGATCATGGCATCCATTCCCATCACTTCATGGCAAATAGACGAGGAAACAATGGAAACAGTGAGAGACTATTTTGGGGGGCTTCAAGATCAGTGCAGATGGTAACTGCAGCCTTGAAATTAAAATGCTTGCTCCTTGGAAGAAAATTTATAACCAACCTAGACAGCTTATTAAAAAGCAGAGACATTACTTTGCCAACAAAGGTCCCTCTAGTTAAAGCTATGTTTTTCCAATAGTCATGTATGGATGTGAAAGCTGGACTATAAAGAAAGCTGAGTGCTGAAAAATTGATGCTTTTGAGCTGTGGTGTTGGAGAAGACTCTTGAGAGTCCTTTGGACTGCAAGGAGATCCAACCAGTCCATCCTAAAGGAAATTGTAAAGGGTCTTCCCTGGTAGCTCACATGGTAAAGTGTCTGCCTGCAATGTGGAAGACCCAGGTTTGATCCCTGGGTTGGGAAGATCCCCTGGAGAAGGAAATGGCAACCTACTCCAGTACTCTTGTCTGGAAAATCCTATGGACTGAGGAGCCTGGTAGGCTACCATCCATGGGGTCACAAAGAGTCAGGCATGACTGAGCAACTTCACTTTACTTTAACTTTACATTCGTTGGAAGGACTGATGCTGAAGCTGAAAACTCCAGTATTTTGGTCACCTGATGCAAAGAATTGACTCATTGGAAAAGACTCTGATGCTGGGAAAGATTTAAGGCAGGAAGAGAAGGGGATGACAGAGGGTGAGATGGTTGGATGGCATCACTGACTCAATGGATGTGAGTTTGAGTAAACTCCGGGAGTTGGTGATGGACAGGGAAGCCTGGGGTGCTGTGGTCCATGGTGTCACAGAGTCGGACGTGATTGAGCAACTGAACTGAAAGAGGGAAACAGAAATCTCAGTAGTCCTTAGGCTCATCTTTGGAATGTGGTCCTGACACCTATCTCTACAATTAATTCCTCTTTAGTTTAGTCAAAATCTCATCTCAGTTCTCTCCAATGCAAACACCAAATCATTTTGTTAATTAGTACCACTTGGCTATACAAAATGAAAAAAGGGAGCATTAGTTAGAACATATTCTATATATGAGTATGTATAATATTCAGTTGGTGTGTTAGGTATTTTTGCCCAGAGACTTTTAAATAGGAAAAATTCATATCTTCTTTCCCTTTCTACTTTTTATTTCACACACACGCACACAAATGATTTCACAAGTCCTGGTCATCTTCATGATAATGTCACATCCACCAGAAGTTTAATGACCTACATGTTCTCTTCTTTCCTCTCCTACTAAGGAGAGTATATGGGCTTTATTTCCTATACCTGATCAAGTTTATTGTTTCTAAAATAGTTTTTCCATTCCTACATTTTACTTTTAATGATAAGGTCATTATTACCCAAATATGCAGGCTGTTCTATGAAAGAGAAGGAGGGTTATTAAACTGTTTTTTTTTTTTTTTAATTAATGATCTACCAAGATTCTTTTTTAAAAAGGACTCACGGTGATGTTGTTGATAACTGTTGCAGGCTGGGAGGAGACTATTTCAAAAATATTGGTGTTCTGACCACAGATTTTGGAGGAACTCCACAATTTCCTTTTAAAACTCTAAGAATGCCTGTATGGGAATAAAAGAGAATATGGTCATCTGGGAAAAATCAGCGCTGGCCTAATCCAGGAGAAGGATGCCTGAAAGTAGGTCACTTGACTAATAGCTTGAGGGGTGACTTGTATTATTTTCTCTTCTTTTAAAATGAGAAGTAAAGAGGAATCACAACTGAAAATGTGCTTAATAAATAAAACAAATGAAATTTGTCTCTCCAGCTCTTGAAGTCATCTGATTTTTATCATGTGGGAAAACACCAATACCATTGCCATCGTTTTCCCATTTGGATCTAAGTGCACAGTGTATAATTGAAGGAGACAGAAACAGTATTAATCTGTTAAATCACTCGGGATGCCAGTCTCCTAGATACTATATATAAGAAATCATTTAGGGATTTCTTTAGGTGGATTATATGGAACCATGAATAGATCAAGAGACTAATTGGAATTTTTTAAGTTCCAAAATTTAATATGAAAACATACACATCTCAAGGATAATTTTTATGGCAACATTATTTCAATATTTTATTTTATTCATACTTTTATGTGGTAAGATCATATCATCTGTGTAGGGGCTGACTGGTTCTTTAAAAGGAAAGCATTTACTTGATTAAAACCATAATTCTACTCTGTGTGTCCTTAGGGAAATTGTTTGCCAACAAAATTCTAGAAAACACACTAAGAAATCAGTTCGAAGTTTACATTCAAATTAATTTACCTAAAAAGAAAATGCTTATGATGATCAGCTTATTAGTCCTTCTCAAAGAACAGAATGAGATTTAGGACTTATTTCTCAACTCCAAGAGACTGCTTCATATTTAAGATCAAAATAGTTGCTTAAATTAGACCATAGATTTGTTAAAAGCAATCTCTTTTCTCTTTGTCTGTTTTTTTTTTCTTAAGACTCAAACTTAGCCCACCTTGGAGAGAATGTAAGTCACATGTTAGCAAAAGAAAGAACCTCTGGCAAGAGGATTCCTGAGTACTGAAACTGGTCAACTTACTTCAAAACATACACAGCTGCTGTTTCAGTTATAATTGAGGGCTTTGATTTCTGAACTCTGGAGAGAGAATTATTGTCTTTGATTTTAATTGTATTTCACTACAGCTCAAGGCATGCCTTACTATAGGGATTAATGTTTCCTTTAATTTAATGAAAACCTAGTGAACTGATAAAAGAAATACACAAATGCATAAACAGCATAAAAATACATAAATTTTTCAAATTTAGTACTCTTTTTATTTTATTTTTATGCTATTCCATTAATGAATAAAAAGACTGATTTTAAAACATTTATTCTTTTATTATTATTTTACATGACAAATATAAGCTCCAAACATGAGTAAGAGCTATATTTTCTAGTATTTCTGTAAAGAGTTGATTGTAGAGAAAACTTTATATATATATATATTTTTTTTTTTTAACAGTATAACAGGATTTCAGATTTAGTACGAACTGATTCACAGTAATATTTTTAATAATTTTACACCTCTTCTTGAGCATGAAGTATCTTTTATATGATGTTCTGGGATCAGTGATTGGAGAAAGAAATGGCAACCCACTCCAGTATTTTTGCCTGGGAAACCTCACGGACGGAGAAGCCTGGTGGGCTACAGTACATGGGGTGGCAAAGAGTTGGGCCCAATTTAAAAACTAAACAACAACAACAATGCTTCATAGTAGTCTCTTATAATCCTATGTATTTCTGTGATATAATTTGCAATGTTTCTTTAATTTTTAATTTTATGTATTTGATTCTCCTCTTGTTTCTTAGTCTAGCTTGTTTTGTCAGTTTTATCTTTTCCAAAATCAGTTCTTAGTTTCATTTATTCTGTTTTTCCCTAGTCTCTATTGCATTTATTTTCCTCCGATCTTTTTTATTTCCTTCCTTTAGCTAACTTTGGGCTTAGTTTGTTCTTCTCTTTCTAGTTCAATGAGATGTACAATTAGGTTGTTTGAGATCTTTCTGATTTCTTAATATATGCAATTTTTTGCTATAAACTTTCCTCTCAGAACCACATTTACAGCATCCCCTAGCTTTGGTACACTGTATTTCTACTTTCATTTATTTTTAATTTTTTAACTTCCCTCTTGACTTCTTCTTTCATCCATTGGTTATCCAAAAGTATGTTGTTTAGTTTTCACATATTTGTAGATGTTTCATCTTTCCTCTTTTTGTTGATTTCTGTTTTCATAGCATTGTGGCCAGAAAAGATAGTTGGTATGATTTCAGTCATCTTAAATTTGCTGAAACTTGTTTTGCATCCTGCTGTATGATCTATTCTAGAAAATGTCCTGTGTACACTTGAACAAAAGGTGTATTCTGCTGCTGTTGGATGGAATGCTGTATATAAGTCTATTTGGTCTAAAGCCTCGTTCAATTGCAATGTTTCTCTGTTGATTTTTCTGCCTCTAAGATCCGGAACAAGACAAGGATGCCCACTGTCACCACTCTTACTCAATATAGTGCTGGAAGTCCCTGCTGGTGCAGTTAAGCAAGGCATCCACATCAGAAAGGAAGGAGTAAAATTGTCATTATTTGCAGATGTTACAATTTTGATTTGTTTGTGCAGTGAGGTAAATAAGGACTCAGTTGTCTGTCTGTTTGTTTTATAGCTTTCTGGACTGACTATCTTTGTATATTAGTGATAATCATATTCTTGCATGATAGCGTTTCAATCAGGAAGGAAAGAACTTTTATGTTCTCTTGACTTCACTCTGACCTTTTATCTTTTCCAGGAAGACTTCCACTTTTATTTCACTAGCAAGGAGTGGGTTAGGTCCTACCCTACTGCCAGTGATGCCACCTGTAATATTCTTGGGCCCTGAGGCCAGGCACACTGTTGTTCTGTTGCCTGGAAAGTAGAGAGAATGGCTGCATGGAAGACAAAAGGGGTATTTGACAACTTCAGCAATCAATAAACCTAATTTTATTCAGATCAACAAGAATATATTAAATTTCCATTGTTCCAGGCTCAGATATTAAAATGAAAAAAACCCATAGTCCCTGTGCTTAAGGAGCTCACAGTATGTCCATGCATTTAGAAAAATAAGTAATTAAAGTTGTGATAAATCTATTTATAAGTGGAAACGGAGTTGTGAATGGGGCTGAGGAGAAAGGGACTCACATTGACCAGTGGGAGGGGGAATATATTACCATTTACTAAACTTCTTGTTTCCAACTTTATAAGTATATATTGAATAAATTAGTTGAGTGGAAAATAATCATCACAAAGATATGTCATTTGGAGAGCTGAGATCATTAATAAATATTGGTATAGAACTCATGACTCTAGACCCAGGGCCAGAATACTTTTCATCATGTATTCATTCATATGCTTAAAAAAAATCACATTGTAAAATTTTTCTAATTGCCTAACCATAAACCCACACTCCCCTTTTGGTTCAGGATGGGGAACACATGTATACCTGTGGTGGATTCATTTTGATATTTGGCAAAACTAATACAATTATGTAAAGTTTAAAAATAAAATAAAATTAAAAAAAATAAATCAAAGTGTAGACATTCTACTTTACATATAAACATTTTTAACAGAATTAATGCTTTGGATCAGATCAGAATGGAGCTTATTTAATTGGATTTTGGTCAC
This sequence comes from Bos javanicus, assembly GCF_032452875.1. Taxonomy (NCBI): domain Eukaryota; kingdom Metazoa; phylum Chordata; class Mammalia; order Artiodactyla; family Bovidae; genus Bos; species Bos javanicus. The sequence goes on along the minus strand of NC_083874.1, from coordinate 24,434,966 downwards.
ACCCAGTAAATTCACCAACCCAGTATAACACTATTGGTCTCAGTTTCCCATTGGGATAATCAAAGGACACTGGGCTTTATCAGAGATGAGACTTGATTCATATAAAGGAAGAAAGAAACATATTCATAAAATTAAATGATCTTAAAGTTTTCTACAGTTTATCTCAAAAGTATCTTGTTGAAGGGCTACTTTAAAAAATGAAGAAAATTTTATGTTAATTGGAAGAACTATTATGTGATGCCAATTACATCAACACAGTGTGTTTATTCTTAGTGTATAATATTCATTAGATCTTCTAAGTCCCACAGAAAAGTTCTGAAACTGGAGAAAAGGCTCAATTCTAATTAGAAGTGGGTCGATCAGAGGAATTTATTTAAGGGGGATTAACTATCCATTCAGAAACAAAGGGCCAAATACTTATTCCTTCTTAGCTTCAAAAGGAGCTCCAAGCAAGTGAGACAAGTGGAGTGAAGAGAAGGAAATGGACTCTGGCTCCATTTCTCATCTTTCTAAAAGTGCAAAGGGATAAGTGACTGCCTTGAGCTAGATAATTAGAAGTCTGAGTTGCAAACATCAAGCAGTAACATTGGATATTACACTTTCAGCTCATCTTGAAAGTTTAAATTAAAATGTTGCTTGGGAGCAAAACCTTCAAAACAGCAAATACTCTTAATGATTTTTCCAGGTCATTGACTTAATATATATTATTTGTCTTTTGTCTGGAATTTTCAGAATATATTTGCTGTTTTACAATATAATATTATATTGTGCTGCTATGTACTAACTTGGAAGATGATGGCTACTAATGATTTTATGTTTGACATTTTAAAGTAAGTGTTTCAAACTATTACTGTTAAATTAACATATTTGAAGTGTGTTCACTTGCAAAATTAACTTTTTTCTACAATATGAAAACTTCAAAATAAATAAGCAAAAACAGTAAAAGGCTTTTAGAAGTATTGACTTCAAACGTTATGGTGAATTAATTTATTACAAGAATAGTCTTTTCACAGAAGAAATAATAACTATACCTACTTTTGATCAAAATATATAATGATTTTTAAAACTGCAGTGATTATTGGTATCTATTACAGAATGAAAAATCAATCAAGTTCTAAACAAAGTAATAATCCACTCAGTTAAGTACCAAAGGAAAATGTTCTAATAAGCTTTTCCCTATGTTTTCAGAAGATCTCAGGTCTTCCTTCTCAGGCCTTCCTTCCTTCCTTCCCTAGAGAGATAATATTAAACTTCAGATTTCTGACAGGTGATAGAGAATATATTCCAAATTAGTTTTTCTCATGAGAAGAATGATTTCCCTTGAAGAAATTCCTACATGGAATGTCATAAATAATTGTTACTGTAAACATCTTCACTATTTTCAGGCAACTATGTGAATACAGAATAATAAATTTACTTTCAAAATAGCATTGGCTTGAGATGAAACCCCTGTTAAACTTGCTATGGGGCTTTACAGGTGGCTCAGTGGTAAAGAATCCACCTGCCAATGCAGGAGACGCAGGAGATGTGGGTCAGGAAGACCACCTGGAGGAAGAAATGACAACCCATTCCAAAAGTCTTGCCTGGAAAATCCCATTGACAGAGGAGCCTGGCAGGCTGCAGTCCATGGGGTCGCCAAGAGCCAGACACGACTGAGCACACACACAGACTTGCTGTGGCTGAAAAGGGATAAAGAAGTGTCATTTCAAAATTACAAAAGAATAAGATACCATTAACAAATAAGACCAGTTTTCCATTTAACATGGCAGATGGTTTTCATCCTTTTAAAAAATACATAGAAGTAATAAGTGCCTTTTGTGAAAAAATGTTAACACTCTGAAGTATTACATAAATATTACAAATCCTCTCTCCCAAGCTCAAACTGCTCACCCAGGGTATGTTTTCTTCTGTATCCCTCCAGACCTGTCAGTAAAACCACACTATAAACAATGTTTAGAAACTGTCTCTTTTCACCTGACATAACTTATAATTCTTTTCATTGCTAAAAAAATTTTATTTTAATGATTGTCAAGTATAAAATGGTGTACAGATCATACGATTTATCTAACTAATCCTGTTTCCAGGCTACCACCTTTCCAAAGGTGCTGCAGATAATCTCTATGAATTGTTAAGCTATTTATGTGGATAATTTGTAGAAATTAAATTTCTTGGGGGCTGAAACAATAACAACAAAAACCCTTTGCTTATACTGTAGTAAAAATTTTTCCTTGATCTTTTTCAACTTATTTCTGGTAGAGTTCCTTAAGTGAGTTAGTAATAAAATTTTAATATTTATGTAATTAAATGCACCTTGTGGATAGCTTTTAGGTTTCTATTGTCCTTGTGAAGGATATACTGTGCCTTTAGATTAAAACAACATTACCTCTTCTTTTATTTTTTAAAGGACATATACAGTTCACTGCTTTGGTGTTAATATTAAGGTAATAGTTTAGAATGTCAGAAAATTAGCATTGAGAACATCTCACAGTTCGCTGAGCTTGGAACATAGATATCCTTGAATTCAACTTTCTTTTATTAGCCCAGTAATATTCTTAGGAAAGGAGTGTCATAGATTAAAATGGTTTTAAGATTTCTAGTGAGGTCTCTTCTTGTTTGATTTGTCTTCAACATTGACTTAACAATTCCTTAGATGAGAAATCAGTCAGAATATTTCTAAATATATGAAATGTATCAAAAATTTTATTCACAGATATAGTTTCTGTGTTCCCATGAGATAAAATAGCCAATAGTAAATATTTATTGAGTGCTTACAAAGGGCCAGATACTGCGGTAAACGATGAAATGGGATACACTTAGCAAAAGAAGCACAAGAGCTGCATTCCTGGGTTCTTATCCATGGACCTATAAGATTTACAATTCATTCAAAAGTATCATCTTTCCCTTGACATTTGTCCTTGGAAAAATTATCTATATTTTCTAATGGAAAACTAAATCATCAGTCCAAAAGTGATATCTAAATCATAATAAAATATTAACAACCTTTTAACCATTTATTGATATGTGCAAGTACCTATACTTTGCATATCACATTTGTCACTGCCTACAACCTTAATTCGTCAGAAGTGGGTTTCTAGTTTAGAGACGTTACATTTAGAAAGCCTAAATATTTTACCCAAAGATACAAAATACCTCTGATCTGTATCTTTGGGTAAAATTATTTTGAGATGTAAATTAAGTCTAAGCCAACACAGTTAATTCCTGCATGTTGTCAAGAATAGACCACAATTCTTTATTTTTGGAGTTATGCAGTTTTAATGTTGACTTTCAAATTAAACTAGCTTGGGATCTATTTCCATCTCAGTTCTACCTTTACAGGCTTTTTAGCAAGACTCTGACATTTTATGACTTTAAATGACTTGACATATGATGTTAATCTAAAAACTAGACCAAGTTTTTATATATTTTGAATCTTTATGATAGTTGAGAAAATATAAGACATCAAGAACGTTTATAAGTATGTATATATTTCTGGGAATGGTTATGTATTTTACTTACTATTTCTATAATGCGTATGTTCATATATTAAAGTAAACTTACACAAAACTTTGGCTTTCCTGATAGCTCAGTTGGTAAAGAATCTGCCTGCAATGCAGGAGACCCTGGTTTGATTCCTGGGTCAGGAAGATCCGCTGGAGAAGGAATAGGCTATCCACTTCAATATTCTTGGGCTTTCCTTGTGGCTTAGCTGGTAAAGAATCCCTCTGCAGTGTGGGTGACCTGGGTTAGATCCCTGGGTTGGGAAGATCCCCTGGAGAAGGGAAAGGCTACCCACTCCAGTATTCTGGCCCAGAGACTTCCATGGACTCTTCCAAGGTATACATAAAACTTTGAAATGTAGTTTCATAAGCCACTAATTTTCTATAGATTGCTGATACTGAAAATTTTTTTTTACCAGTTTTGATGTTTCTTAAGTTGAAAGGCTATAATAGTGGTTTACTCCCTGTGGGGAAAATTTAAGGAACAGTACTATTTTCATTTGAAATAAACATTTTTATTTTATCCAAGTAACATATAATTCTAAAGCTTTAGTATTTCTAAATATATACTGTTAAATACTTCACCTATTCTCTAGTCAGGTATTTTAGTTCTCTGAAACTCAATTTCTTTTCTGTAAAAAGAGAATAACACATCATATAGCTTGCCATGAAACTGAAATAAAGTATCTACTTAAGTATATATAATGCCTTATACTTACATGCTCAATGAATGGAAATGACCATTCTCCTTGACAAGGACCAAATTTTTCTCTGAGGTACTATTTACAAAAGAGAAAACTTCCTGACAATTAGAAGCATACATTAAAATTATTAAGTTTTGATTTAAAAATTGATGCTAATTTTGTATTTAGCTCCATCATAAGAAAGGGATGCAATAAAAGGTGGTGATTAAACCATAGACTTTGGAGCAGAACAGATAAGAATTCAAATCTAGGATATGACCCATCTAGCAAAACTGACAGAGAGATATCTCACATTTACCTTGGCAAATACTAATAGACAATGACAATATTTTCATAAAAAATTTATTATATTGATGTTATAATTTTAGATTTTCTCCATATGCATTGGAGATGAGAAGATTTAGCATGGAGCTACTTGATTCCACAAATGTTACATGTAAAAATATTTGGTTTTGTAGATTAGTCTGTGACCTACAGAACTGATTTTACTGCTCTAACAGACTGAGTAAACAAGAACTTTAGAAACAGACATTTCTTTCTCTCTTGTGTAAAATTACAGCAGTTGGTCCAGGACTATAGGGATGCATCACAGTTAGGAGAAACCCAGCATCTTCCTACTGGGTTGCTCTGCCCTGTGTAACAAGAATCTTCCATCTAGTAGTCAGTAAAAGTTGCCCCAGTTCTTACTATTATGTTTCACTCTAGGTAATAAAGTGGGACATACAGAGAGAAGGGCATGATCCTTTTAGGACATTCTGTCCAAGTTGCACATGTCCCTCTGGGTCACTTTTCCTTGGCGCTTACTTTCTGCAGTGGAGAGTGGAAATTATAGTCTTTAATTTAGTAGCTATGCACATAGGTAACAAGTGAGGAGCCTGTAATTAATGCAAGAAGGGGAGCATCCCTAATAGAGGGACTCTACCACCTCAATTACAGTCTCATTTATGTCCATGCCAGACAAGAAGAATTCTGAAGGTAGGGGTCAACATTATTCTAGATTACATTCTGCTTTGATTTCTACTGCCAGTTCCCACCAGATTCCTGAATCACCCAGGGAAAAACACCCAGGCATGGCTGCCTTGACTTGTGGCTCTTCTCTATACTGACATTTTCAAAACATCATGGACAAATTGGAATATACTCTAAAGAGCTAATTGAAAGAGGAACTTCAGTAAAACTAAACAAAACAATGAAAGCATTTAGAGAGTTGAAAATGAAGTAGATCAAATAACATGAAACAAGCAACGGAATGGTTGACTGGATAAATATTCCTTAATTGGCCTTGATGTTAGATAAAGATATACATCCAAATTCAGAGTACGCAGTGTTCAGGTCTACTAGAAATGTCATTCCATCTGAGAAACTATGAATTTTCTTAGTTAAATCTTGTGCCAATTCACCAGATTTCTGTTCTTACATCCCTGGGACCTCTGGTTACATCTTGACTCTTTTGCTGATTTTTTTTTTAAACTCTTGAAGCCTGTCCTTATCTCTGGGTTCCCCCCACAAATATTTTTCTATATATTATTTTAAAAATTTTATTCATTTTTAAAATGTTGGCTCTGCTGGGTCTTTGTTGCTGCCCACAGGCTTTCTCTAGTTGTTGTAAGCAAGGACAGCTCTCTAGTTGTGGTGTATGGGCTTCTCGTGGTGTCTTCTTTTGTTGCAAAGCACAGGCTCTAATGCCCAAGCTTCAGTGGTTGTGGTACACAGGCTTACTTGCCATGTGGCATGTGGAATCTTCCTGGACCAGGGATCGAACCCATGTGCCCTGCATTAGCAGGTGAATTCTTAACCACTGGACCACCTGGGAAGTTCTATACATTATTTTAACCTGTTCCTTTGTTAACCTGAATGTCTTCTTTTTTGTTTATTTGAGATCTTCTGGTCTTTGGTTTCTGAAAACTTACTGTGAATCCTACCTATGATGCTCAGTCATATTACAGCCTCTGAAATTGCTGATTATCCAGTTTTGAGGCCTGGTGAAATGATTTTCTTTAACTCTTCTCTGCAGCAATAGGACTACTTAGTTCTCCTTAACAAACATCATCATTTTCTAGAGCTGACTACTGTGATCTGAATGTTTGTGTCATCTCAAAATTCATATTTTAAAATCCTAACCTCCATAGATGTCAGTATCAGGAAATGGGGCCTTTGGGAGGTGCCTTGAAGGCAGAGCTCTTCTGAATGGGATTAGTGACTTATAAAAGTGGTTCCAGGGGGATCCTGGTCCCTTCCACTATGGAAGGACACAGGACAAAGATATCATCTGTGAACTAGGAAAAGAATCCCTCACCAGAACACATCATGTTGGCACCTTGATCTTTAAGTGCCCAGCCTCCAGGACTATGATCAGCAAATTTGTCTTTTTATGAAGGCACCTACTCAATGGTGTTTTGTTATAGCAGCCAGAATGGACTAAGATGCTAACCATTCTTGATCAGGCCTTCCAGGAAACCAGAGACTGACTCTAATCCCTTCCTATTTCAAAGCCTATGGGAGTTTTTAGAATGTCAATGATCTTTACCTCTGAGATACTTAAAACTCTAAACTAATTTGAAAGGATTTAGCTTCAGATTACCAGACTTCCTCGATCACCCATGGCTTGCATAATCTCTTAACAAAAGATGATTTTCTAAGATTGCACAATTGCCAATAATTCATTTATTTCCTACTATTTGATTATCAATAAAACATGTTTTACTAATTTTTGTAATTATTTTTCATCTCGTGTGAACTTCAGGATCTACATGGTTCTCTGTGGCACTTTCCTCTCTGCTACACCACTGGACTCCCTACTGACACTTCCTGTTGATGTGTGCTGCTGATAAATTCAAGACCAGTTCACTTGTATGGGTTTCACTGGTCCTTCATGCACACCTTTGCCCCAACTTGGTTCTATCTCTTAGACCACTCCTAGATTTTACCTGAAATTTCAAGGGGCAATTGAAATTGAATGCCCAAATCCCTCATCCCAGCAGCCTTATGGCAGAACTGTTGGCCCAGTCCTCATCTGTCTTTTATCTTCCTACTGAAAACACATGAAAATTTCTGAGAAATTGGTAAGCAACATCTTTCTCAACAATTTGTAACTCGCTATCTAGTAGCACATGTTGTATACAGACTTCATTAAACAGATTTAAAATTTTTCCATTCAGTACTTAAGCAAGCCAAAAATAAGACTCACTGCTGGGGACTGTCTTAAGTTTGTTTGTTTTTTCCCAACCATTACCCTCTCTCAAACCAGATTTTCAGTCTGGTTTGAGCTGATGGTTTGCTCCTCACATTTCTCTTTCTGGACAGCTCTGTTTTATTGCCCTTGGAAATATCTCCATTTACTCCATTTTTATGAATAGGTGGGACTTTCCTGCTTGATATAGTGAGTTTTCTTTGTGACTTGAGTTAAACACAATATTTTCAAATTATTACATCTGTATTTTCTGCTAACATAGATAGCTCATAATTCACAGAAAAAATTTAAATATATTAAATATAAGAGCTGAAAATATTATGAAATGTCTCCCAGGTAATTACAATCAATATTGCACATAATTCTCAAACTTTTTCTATGAATATGTTGTCATTTGGCTGTATTATATCAATGTAATTATATACAGATAAGAGCATACTACCCATGTATTTTTGTAAATGATTTCTTTAATCTCACAACAATTCTTACGGATTTTGTCTATTAATGAATATAGAAAGACATCCTTTTTCAAAGGTATGCTATATTCCAGTTCATAAAAGGGCCATAATTCATCTTTTTAATCCTCTATCCATGTTGTTGTTTAGTCACTAAGTCATGTCCAACTCTTCTGCGACCCCATGGGCTATAGTCCACCAGGCTCCTCTGTCAATGGGATTTCCCAAGAATACTACAATGGGTTTCCATTTCCTCCTCCAAGGGATCTTGCTGACCCAGGGATTGAACCCATGTCTCCTGCTTAACAGGCAGATTCTTTACCATTGAGCCACCAGGGAAGCCCTCTGTCAGTATTATGATTTAGTAAAAAAATATATATATATACTTTTAAGTTGTGTGTGTATTTTTAACTTTTCTTTTTTGTAATCTTTTAGCTTGACTATTTTATAGTTGAATCAGCATTATGAAACTATTCAGCTCTTTTTATAAAATAAAGAAGATATTAAAAATTTTAGAGCTAAAAAATTACTAAATGTCACAGAACCACTGAATCTTCATAGCCTAGAGTTTACCCTCAGACTCAGTTCCCAGGGTTGTGTAAATAAGTAGAATATAACTGAACAAAATTATAAATGTCTTATATATTTGTTCTTACCCGATCACTTTCAAAACACTTTCACTGTTTGAAATATAGAGATTTCCAATAACTGTCTGAAGTAAAGGCATGTATGTCCTGGTTTTCCATTTGAAATTAACAAAGAGCAGAAAGTGAAACTATATGAAATCTATAGTTGTTAAAATCATGGGCTCTTGAACCAGGCTGCCCGAGTTTAATTTCTGAATTTATCCTTTACGAGCTGTATGATCTTTAGCAGATTCCTTAATCTCTTGTATCTCATTGTGCTCATTTGTAAATTGAGACTGACTATGTCTTTACCTTATAAGGTTTTTCTTAAAGCTCAGAAGATTTCCCTGGTATTATATGAGCATTTATGAACTCCTTATTGCAAAATTCAGAATTAAATTGAAGAAAGTAGGGAAAATCACTAGACCATTCAGGTATGACCTAAATCAAATCCCCTATGATTGTACAGTGGAAATGAAAAAATTGATTCAAGGGATTAGATCTGATAGAGTGCCTGAAGAACTATGGACAGAGGTTCGTGACATTGTATAGAAGGTGGTGATCAAGACGATCTCCAAGAAAAAGAAATGCAAAAAGGCAAAATGGCTGTCTGAGGAGGCCTTACAAATAGGTGAGCAAAGAAGAGAAGCAAAAGGCAAAGGAGAAAAGGAAAGATATACCATTTGAATGCAGAGTTCCAAAAACAAGGAGGAGAGATAAGAAAGCCTTCCTAAGTGATCAATGCAAAGAAGTGGAGGAAAACAATAGAATGGGAAAGACTAGAGATCTCTTCAAGAAAATTAGAGATACCAAGGGAACATTTCATGCAAAGATGGGCACAAAAAGGAGAGAAACAGTATGGATCTAACAGAAGCAGAAGATATTAAGAAGAGGTGGCAAGAATACACAGAAGAACTATACAAAAAAATCTTAACGTCCCAGATAACCACGATGGTGTGATCACTCACCTAGAGTCAGACATCCTGGAATGTGAAGTCAAGTGAGCCTTAGGAAGCATCACTACAAAGTAGTGAGGTGATGGAATTCCAGCTGACCTATTTCAAGTCCTAAAAGATGATGCTGTGAAAGTGCTGCACTCAATATGCCAGCAAATTTGGAAAACTCAGCAGTGGCCACAGGACTGGAAAACGTCAGTTTTCATTCCAATCCCAAAGAAAGGCAATGCAAAAGAATGTTCAAAGTACCACATGATTACACTTATCTCACACACTAGCAAAGTAATGCTCAAAATTCTCCCAGCAAGGCTTCAACAGTACATGAACTGAGAACTTCCAGATGTTCAACCTGGATTTAGAAAAGGCAGAGGAACCAGAGATCAAATTGCCAACATCCATTGGATCATGGAAAAAAGCAAGAGAATTCCAGAAAAACATTTACTTCTGCTTTATTGACTACACCAAAGCCTAAGACTATGTGGATCACAACAAACTGTGGAAAATTCTTAAAGAAATGAGAACCAGATCACCTTATCTGCCTCTTGAGAAATTTGTATGCAGGTCAAAAAGCAACAGTTAGAACCAGACATCGAACAACAGACTGCTTCCAAATTGGGAAAGGAGTATGTCAGGCTGTATACTGTCACCCTGCTTATTTAACTTATGTATAAAGCACATCATGCGAAATGCCAGGATGGATGAAGCACAAGCTGGAATCAAGATTGCTGGGAGAAATATCAATAATCTCAGATATACAGATGACACCACCCTTATGGCAGAAAGTGAAGAGAAACTAAACAGCCTCTTGATGAAAATGAAAGAGGAGAGTGAAAAAGGTGGCTTAAAACTCAACATTCAAAAAACCAAGATCATGGCATCCTGTCCCATCTCTTTATGGCAAATATATAGGGAAACAATAGAAACAGTGAGAGACTTTCTTTTCTTGGGCTCAAAAATAAGTGCAGATGGTGACTGCAGCCATGACATTAAAAGCCACTTGCTCCTTGGAAGAAAAGCTCTGACAAACCTAGAGAGCATATTAAAAAGCAGAGGCATTATTTGCCAACAAAGGTCCATCTAGTCAAAGCTATGTTTTTTCCAGTAGTCATGTACAGATGTGAGAGTTGGACCATAAAGAAAGCTAAGCACCAAAAAATTGATGCTTCTGAACTGTGGTATTGGAGAAGACTCTTGAGAGTCCCTTGGATTGCAAGGAGATCCAGCCAGTCAATCCTAAATGAAATCAGTCCTGAATATTCTTTGGTAGGACCGAGCTGAAGCTGAAATTCCAATATTTTGACCACCTGATGTGAAGAACTGGCTCATTGGAAGAGACTCTGTTACTGGGAGAGATTGAAGGCAGGAGAAGAAGGGGATGACAGAGGAAGAGATGGTTGGAAGTCATCACTGACTCAATGAACATGAGTTGGTGATGGACAGGAAGCTTGGTATGCTGCAGTCCATGGTGCTGCACAGAGTCCGACACGACTGAGTGAGTGAACTGAATACGTTGTAACAATAAAACAGTTATTACTTCTGATGAAACTGGAAATCTGCCACAGTCAGGAGCCACAGTCTTTGAAGAAAACCTATAAATGTAATGAAAAATGGGATATTGTATAATATGAATTCAGTAACACTTGCAGATCATAATTATCACGTGAAACCCTTCACAACATGTTCCACGCTCTGAGTATCCAATCTAATGACCCCTTGCTTAGAATGGCACTTGAGGGAAGCCTCCCAGACTCCCATTTGACATACAGATGTGGAAGATGAGACAAAGATGAGTGGGGCAATGGGCTGGTTAACAATATGTCAGAAAGTGAAAGTGAAGTTGCTCAGTCGTGTCTGACTCTTTGCGACCCCATGGACTGTAACCTACCAGGCTCCTCTGTCCATAGGATTCTCCAGACAAGAATACTGGAGTGGGTTGCCATTTCCTTCTCCAGGGGATTTTCCCAACCCAGGGATCAAACCTGGGCCACTCGCATTGAGGGCAGATGCCTTACCGTAACTCAGGGTGAACAGGTTATAGCTGCTGATTTTGATTAGAGCAAGAGAAATTACTACCAAATCTGGCAAACACGGCCATTGTACCAAACACCACCATCACACCAAACACCATCTTCCCAGGATGCCCAACATTTTCTTGCCAAGCTAATTTAGACTCAGACTGCCCCCCGGTATCTGGTAGAAAAGTGATAGGAAGCTTTGGGTCCGTAGGTGAGCTGTCTACCGATCCAGCTTGTTCCCCTGCCTGACCTGTTTCTCATACCATCTTTTAACAAAGACCTGGCCAAGAAAAAGATTTTCCTTTCACAGATGAGTAATAGAAAGAAATCAGCATGAGGTCTGTGCAAAGGTAAGAAAGGAAGATCATAGCCCAAGATGCCCTAAATCCCAAGGACTGGTATGCATGATATACACTGATAAGAACAATGCATAGGATAATTTATACACACTTGTATTTATAACACAGAAAAAATAAATCTAAACACTAAACTCAAGTTGTTATAAAAAATATACCTAGCAAAGTCAAAAGTAAGAAAACTTATAATTAAAAATAACTATAAAATAGAAAAGAAATAAAACTCATTTATTAAAATTTAAAAAAATACAAAGCCAAAAAAACCCCCACTAAACTCAAGTTGTTATAAAAAATATACCTAGCAAAGTCAAAAGTAAGAAAACTTATAATTAAAAATAACTATAAAATAGAAAAGAAATAAAACTCATTTATTAAAATTTAAAAAAATACAAAGCCAAAAAAAAAAAAAAAAAGAGGGAGGGGACATATGTATACCTATGGCTGATTCATGTTGATGTATGGCAGAAACCACCACAATATTATAAAGTAATTATCTTCCAATAAAAAATATTTTTTAAAAAAAGAAAAAAATAAAATGTAAGGAGATAATGTTCTAACTAACATGATGTTTTTAAAAGAGATGGAGGAGTGATCAGTGTCTCAAGCACGTTATGGGTTCAGGGTGATCAGTCTAGAATCATCAGTGTTTCTGTGATCATTGATTTCAGTCTGGTTAGTCTGAGCAATTAGCCTCTTCCCAGCTGGCCAACTTAATTATGTCCTTTTATTCCTCTTGCACCCCTCGTGTCTTCCCAGAATGTGAAGGAAGCTACATACCATCTTTAACATTAATATCATTTTTAGCCATAAACAGTGAATCATTTTCTTCAGCCTCAAGGGAGGCAAACCGAAGACCAAGTCCCATCTACCCACGTCCTCTTTCCGGAGTTCAGAATCTGGTATTTCTGGGTATGGTGTAGTCCTGTCTTATAAGTCACATATGCCTTCCCACTGTGTGTGTGTTAAGTTGCTTCAGTAGTGTCAGACTCTTTGCGACACTATGGACTGTAGCCCGCCAGGCTCCTCTGTCCATGGACTTCTTCAGTCAAGAATACTGGAGTAGATTGCCATTTCCTCCTCCAGGGGATCTTCTCAACCCAGGGATTGAACCCACATCTCTGACTATCTCCTGCATTGGCAGGTGGGTTCTTTACCACTGATGCCACCTGGGAAGCCCTCCCATTGTCCAGAGATAAACTAATAGACGAGTCATACACCTCCTCTCTCCTCATTGCATGCATGCGCGCGAAACACACGCACACACACACACACACACACACAAAGTGAATATTGGGATGGGAGCAGATTAACAGAAAAAAAAAAAAAGCCCCAGTCAGCAAAGGGAATAATAGGAAACACACCACAGTCACTGATCCATACCAAGCAAGTCCTGGCAGGCAGGAATTGTGAAGACCTCCCAGACCTGGTAATAGAGTAAGTTCCTCATTTACAGCCTGGTTCTACATGCTTGTGTGAACATCCGTAATCTCTTGAGCTCTTGATTTTGTTCTCTTACAGACTTTTGCTTGAATATGAAGTAGCTACTGAAGGCTGTACCTTCTTTGCAGCTTCTTGTCTTTTGAGCTTAGCTCTCTGCAGGTTTAGAAGCCTGGAGTTTGCCTTAAGATTTGAGCAGTCATAGGCGTTGCAGGTCAAGCTTGTGATTTCTTTGGCAATATTATTCCTTTTTTAAAAAATAAACAGGTAGGTGCCCATCTATTTATTCACAGTGAGCTTCATATGAAATCAACTACAGCTGCTATCGCCTCCCATGTGGAGCAGTGGTAAAGAATCCACCTGCCAATGCAAGAGATGCAGTTTTTATCCTTGGGTTGGGCAGATCATCTGGAGGAGGAAATGGCAACCCACTCCAGTATTCTTGCCTGGAAAATTCCATGGACAGGGAGCCTGGTGGGCTACAGTCTATGGGGTCACAAAGAGTCAGACACAACTGAGCGACTGAGCACGCACTGAGCACACAGCTAACATCTCATCTGGTCATAATTTTTAACAGCTTCATGGAGATATAATTCACATATCAAGTAATTCACTTATTTAAAGCGTTTAAAACACTTTAGAGTATTAAAAATATTTAATGGTTTTTAGCATATTCAGACCCTGGAGGAGGGCATGGCAACCCACTCCAGTGTTCTTGCCTGGAAAATCTCATGGACTGAGGAGGCTGGGGGCTACAGTCCATAGGGTCGCAAAGAGTTGGACACCAATGAAGTGACTGAGCATACATGCAATGCAGCATACTCAGAAATTTGAGCAACTATCATGATAATCAATAGAGCATTTTAATTACCCAAAAGACATCCTTTACCCACTCTCCTCACTCTCATGAACCCCCTCTCCCACCACACACCACCAGTCCTGGGCAACCACTAATCTATTTTCTATCTCTCTATATTTGCCTGTTCTGGCACTTTACATAAATGAAATCATTCACTTTCTGATCTTTTGAGACTATTTTTCTTTCACTGACCATACTGTCTTCAAGGTTCATCTGTGTCATGAGATATTAGTGCCTCGTTTCTTTTTCACTGCTTAATAATATTCAATTGTATGGGTATAACACATTTTATTTATCCATTCATCACTTGATGGGTATTTGGGTTGTTTCTACATTTTGGTTACCATGAACAATGCCAGTATAAACAGCTGAGGACAAGATTTTGTGGATACGTTATTTCTCTCAGGTATATACTTGGGATATATATCTTAGGTATGTCTTAGAATATGTGCTAAAGAATCCACCTGCAATGCAGGAGCTGCAGGAGACATGGGTTCAATCTCTGGGTGGGGAAGATACCCCCTGGAGGAGGGCATGACAACCCACTCTAGTATTCTTGCCTGGAGAATCCCCATGGACAGAGGAGCCTGGCAGGCAATAGTCCATAGGGTCTCAAAGAGTCGGACATGACTGAAGCAACTTAACACACACACATAGATCATATAGTAATTCAATATTTAACATTTTGAAGAAATGCCAAACTATATCTCCAAGTATCTGTTCCAATTTATATTCCAACCAGCAATGCATGAAAACTCTGATTTTTTTTTTTTACCATTTTTGTCAACACTTGTTATTATCTGTTTTTGATGATTGCCATCCTACTGGGTATGAAATGATAGCTCATTATGACTGCTCATTATTTTTAAGCCTTAACCTGTTTCCTTGGTTATCTTTTGTGTTTGACCCATTCTCCTCACTCTCAATTTAACAGTGCCCACCCTGATGCCTCCTAAATGTATAGATCAGGATGATAAGTCAGGGTTTTACTGCTGAGCTGGTTCCTATCATCTGACAGAGAAAAATAATGGGAAATCCTGTGAGTAATCTTCTTATATCCTTTTGTTTGGAGCTATTGAAGCAGTTGGCTTTTTCCTAAATTACTGAAGCTTCAATCAGTTTAGATTTGGGGCCACAGGTAGCCTGAGTAGAGCTCTTGCTGTTTTCTGTGGCACCACAGCCTTACACTATTGTACCCCATCATCTGTAATAATTACATAGGAGAAAAGTGGTACTTATCTGCAAACTAGCTGATTATTTCCTATAGTGTAGCATCTTAATAAAAGGAGCAGTCAACCTATCAATATTTTCATCTTTAAAAAATGCTTGTCTTACAGGTACAACCTCCATTTGCATATAATTTTACCTTCAGAGCTCCCACAGGTAGAGATTTGCCAATGTTTGTCATAATATAACATGGATCATCAGTTTTCCAGGATGTACCATCCTGGAACCATTTTGTACCAACCTGGTACCATTTTCTTGCTGCCCATCACAAAACAAATAAATCAGTATCACAGGTTGTCATGTAGCAGTACATTTCAGGAGCCACTTTCTAAAGAAAGCTAAGCTTCTTCCCCAATAACTCAGTTGATAAAGAATCCACCTGCAATGCAGAAGACCCCAGTTAGATTCCTGGGTTGGGATGATCCCCTGGAGAAGGGATAGGCTACCCACTCCAGTATTCTGGCCTGGAGAATTCCATGGACTGTATAATCCATGGGGTCACAAAGACTCAGACATGCCTGAGCAACTTTCACTTCACTTTAAGCTTCCAAATAAAGCAAAACTTCTATAAAGGAGCAACTAAAAATATAGTAGCTCATACAAAATAGAAGCTTATATTTTTCTCAATAATTATCCAAAATTTGGTGATTGGTCTTTGGCAAATAGATGGCTCTAAGACAAAAAGATATCCAAGAAAAATCATTTTCTCTTATTACTATTCTATCAGCTCTCAGTTAAGGATATGTTCTCCTTAATTGCATCCCACAAGCTGACTCTTCTGCATCAAGACCACATTTCAATCTGTAGAAGTTAATAAAAAGAATAATATAAAAGACAGTACTTATGACTCTATTTCAGCCATTTAACGTTTACATCATGTTCTGTCTTTTGACTTTTACCTATCAACATGTATTCACATGTAAACACACATAGCAGAGAAGAGCTGCTGATGAAAGTTATTTCAAAAGCATTTAGATACTTTCAAAACCTATTGTGATTGCTATGTAAGTCTTAGCAAAACATAAATGTATAAGAAGCCTTTTGAGAAAATCATGTAAAGTTTTTTCCTTTAATCTTTTTAGGTGATAAATCACATTAGATGTCTTTATATACCTTGCATAAACACTGCTTGGCCATGATGTGCTTTTTCCATAATCTTCAGGAATCTATTTGGTAATAGTTGATGTCAAATTTATACATGGATTAATGGATAACATTCAACTATCTACTTCTTGGACAGTCTTTGTTCTATTTTCATACAGATGTTATAGAACTTTTATAAAATGAAGTTGGAAGCTCTTCCTCTTTTGTATTTCTTTTCTATAGTTTGTACTCAGTAGAGATAGCTTCTTCCTTAAGAGTTTGGTCAAGCCTGTCCCTTTCAACATCTAGGCTTTGTGACTTTGGAAACTGAGATTTAGTTTCTTTAATGATTACTGGTCTTTTGTAATTTTCTTTTTCAGCATATTTTGCTTGATAATTTTCCAATTAAATCTGAGTCTACACTCTACAGTATGTCTCAAATCTATCCCATCTTGAATACAATGGAATGTGACCAAAACAAAACATAATTCTCTCTTCCTAGACAGTTGCAATGCCATTTAATAATAATTTTCCTTTTCCTACTTTTTCCTCTTCAAGTTATTTTCCAGCCAATAATGTAAGTGATCATGTGAAAACATGAAACAGACTGTGTCATTCCCCTGTCTAAGACTGAGCTCTTAACTTGGCCCTCCATCGGTCCAAAGATATTTGTCTCTTTATTTCAGACTCATAGATCTGTGAGTCAATATCTTAAAGACTTACTCCTGCATCAGTTGTTCAGAGTAGCTAATTACGTTCTTTCAAAAGTGTTCAAAGGCTGTTTTTATCTTGATGTTGATTCCAAAAGACCAAGCCTCCAGATTTCTTTGAGGAAAAGTCACCCACATCTTTTAATAGGACTGTGTGTATTGTATCGGAGAAGGCAATGGCACCCTACTCCAGTACTCTTGCCTGGAAAATCCCATGGGCGGAGCAGCCTGGTAGGCTGCAGTCCATGAGGTCACTAAGAGTCAGACACAACTGAGCAACTTCACTTTCACTTTTCACTTTCATGCATTGGGGAAGGAAATGGCAACCCACTCCAGTGTTCTGGCCTGGAGAATCCCAGGGACGGGGGAGCCTGGTGGGCTGCTGTCTGTGGGGTCGCACAGAGTTGGACACGACTGAAGCGACTTAGCAGCAGCAGCAGCAGCAGCAGCAGCAGTGTGTATTGTATGAGTTCCCTGCACTATTTGACCATGTTATCGTGCAACAAAGGAGAGCCAAAGATCATAAGTGATATCATTGGATTTAGGAGTTAGCCTTTTCTAACTTACACAGCCAACTAACTGACAAATAAATTGATGTGTTTGTAACTATAGCTATGGACGTTACATTGGGCCTGGGAAGCTCAACTGTTCTGGAAAGTTTGGCTCAGTTTAACATGAGAATTCCTTCCATTCGCCTGCAGATCCTGAATGGTACAGACCTAGGATCAGTAAACATTTTTTATAAAGTGTTAGATAATAAATAATTTATAAATAATAAACAATGACTTGTGAACCATGTGGTATCACTGGTAACTACTCAATTCTACTGTTTACCATATAAGTGGTAATAGATGATATGGAATGAATTTCTGTTCCAATAAAACTTTAGTTTTAAAAACAGCAGACTGGATTGTCCCATGAGTCATTGTTTGCCAACTCCTGGCATAGGTATATTTGATTAAGTGGTAGTGTTTTGTAGAATTTCTTAATAACAGTAATTCTTAAGGTAGCTTAGAATTTCGCAGGCAAGAAACATGAATTTAGGATTGCGTTTTTGCTGTTCTCAGAGTTGTAACTCTTCAAGAGAGAAAGGACTCATCATATTCTGAAATTAGGCAGACAACAATGAGAGCACATTCATATTTCATAGCACAGGGCATTAGTATGGAGTCCATTTGAAGGTATTTACATGGGATCCTGTCATTTGACTTCTGTCCGTGTCCCATCCTGACAATTTTGCTAGAATTGTGCTGTTGGCAGGTGAGGCATGGACAAAAGACCTACTTCTTGATTTTTTTCTAAATTTGCCTACTACGTTGCTTTGTTAAAACAGTGGTCAATTTATTCCTGCTGTGGTGGAAAGATCTCACATAAAATCTTAGCAAGTTTTCACATGACCTCTTCTGCCTCAACCAGATTACCATCCTGAGAATGTAGTTTATATCCAGGTCATTTACCTTTTTTTTTTTTTTTAAATCTGATATCGAGGCTGAATTGTAGCATTCTATAATGGTAACTTTGAACTCCACTGAAGTCTTGGTTTGGGGAGGTAATCACAAATCTCTTTGCAAGAATGGCTTGGAGAATATAGTGACAAGCAAGGAGGTTCCCTTAGCCCTGAGATAAGTTCATTTTTAAAGACTCCTATGAGTACCTTTATAATAGAAACTTCCTTTGCAGCATTAGAGTGTCTACAGAAGTTCCTTGCTTTGTCCATTGTTTTAGGTTCCTTCTGAGATTAAGGAGACTTACTATTTTCAAAGTATCTCAATTTCATAGATGCCCAGAGATATATCTACAGTGTGTTTATAAGTCAGCTTTTTTCCCCTAACTAGTTGGAAACTTCTAAGAAGGCAATCAGTTTTGTCATTTGAACTGATTTACTCCTCACTATTGAATTGACTGAAGCGACTTAGCAGCAGCAGCAGCAGCAGCAGCAGCATGGAATTATAATCTGAGATGAAGTCAAATCTGTAATGGAACAGCCAGACTAATCATTTCTAATTTCTGTATATGATCTATTAACAAACAGAATCAAGTCTAGATTTTTCTAAGGAGTTTCTTACAAGTATCTGGGGCATGGACAATTCTGAGACAGATACTAAAGAGTTACTTGTTGCTTCCTTTTGATAGAAAAAGGAGAGAATTTGCCGTTTGTATGTTACTGTGATGAACAGTAATATATAAAAGAGAATATAATAATTTTCATGAAATGTAAGCCAAGTTGTAATGAAATAAGTACTTTTCAGTAAATTTCAAGGATTATCCCAGTCAGAAAATCACTGGATTCGTGAAAGATCTCAAAATTATGTCAACAGAAGCCTTCCTGTGTTTTACAGCAGCTTCTACAGCCTGAGGAAAGATGAAAGCCTTTGTTCATGGATCAAGAGAAAGACTCTAATTCACTATAAACTTCACCAGATGGTTTATGAATTCATGGAGAAATCTGTTTGTGAGTTAGGCAAACCTAAAGTAGGGAGTTCTTAGAGATAACTTCAGTTTGTAAAATGCAGTCTCCCGTTGGGAACATAACAGGAGAAAATGATTTCTGAGGAAGTGGGAACCCAGTGTTAGAAAAGGCTGGTGAGAATTCTGCCTAGATGTGCTTTCAATGACTTAAGGTCAATTAGAGGCAAAGCATATCATGGCTCAGTCAGTCATCATGTTTGTTTTTATTTTTTTTTTCTTGACACTTTGTGGGTTTTTTTGTGGCAGGTGAGTTTTAGAACACTTTTTTATCTTCAGTTTGCAAAAGATAACCCACATTTTTGGATGAGAGTGGAATTTGTGGTGAATTTGGTGTCCTTCAGAGCCTGTATAAAGACAAAGCTCATTAGTTCTTGGTGGTATGATAGTCCATGTATACTAGTTGATTCTCTCAAATATTGACTGCTGCTGCTAAGTCACTTCAGTCATGTCCGACTCTGTGCGACCCCATAGATGGCGGCCCACCAGGCTCCCCTGTCCCTGGGATTCTCCAGGCAAGAACACTGGAGTGGGTTGCCATTTGACTACCTAAATGTAAATGGATTTGAAAGAAAGCAGAATCTCAATCCATGACTATAAAATATGCTTCCAGTGGAGTTGAAGGAAAACCAATATTTATAAGAACTATTGGATGGAATGAGTCATTTGTCTATTATTCCTTCTTTTGCTTCTGATTTCAAATGGTGTACAAGTTTGGGGAAATGTTTGGATGTATCAATATGTACTTGCAGGGGTTAGCATCAATAATCTTACTGATACAGGTAGAATTTTTGGCTCAAAGGGAGTCTATTATAGAGATCTTAAGGCTATGTCTGTTTAAGTGCAAAGTAAGTCTGTGTCCCTAACTGTAAATGGACTAGGAATAGGAAGACCTCCTAAGTTAAAAGGAGAGACTTTTTGACAACCTCTTCATTTGTCCTTTGTACATAATAAATCTTTTCTGATTAAATTGTTTTATATGACACTATAGAGGAAAAATGGAGAAGGCAATGGCACCTCACTCCAGTACTCTTGCCTGGAAAATCCCATGGATGGAGGAGCCTGGTAGGCTGCAGTCCATGGGGTCACTAAAAGTCAGACACGACTGAACGACTTCACCTTCACTTTTCACTTTCCTGCATTGGAGAAGGAAATGGCAACCCACTCCAGTGTTCTTGCCTGGAGAATCCCAGGGACGGGGCAGCCTGGTGGGCTGCCGTCTATGGGGTCGCACAGAGTCAGACACGACTGAAGTGACTTAGCGGCATAGAGGAGAAAAACATTTTTAAAGCAAAGGATAGCAGATAGTTAACCAAAAATTAATAAATGTTTCAGTAATCTAAACCAATAGATTCCAGGTGAATAGTCCTATGCTAACTTTTTATATCCCTAAAAATCATAGACTCAGAGAATGTAAAGCTATATGAGACCTTTAAAGTATATCTATTTTCACCCTTTTTATTTACAATGAGGACCCTATAATTTTGAAACAAGAATAACATTCTACTTCTCTTTGTATCTCTTTCCAACATTTTTGTAGACAGTTTTTGACTCAGATACAGTGCCTCATACAGAGTTTAAACACTCAGCAATTATTATTAATTTAAGGAAACCAAGATCTTACAGGATGATCAAGTTTCTGCTGAAGTTATTGTCCTAGAAGAAAACTAGTTGTGTCATTACCTTATTTAAAATTATTTTCTACTTTTGCATTTTTTCAGAATAATTTTCAAACCACATAGCTTGGGTTACATAGTCATTTACAATATGGTACCCAAGTACTTCTTTAGTCACTACCCTCTAAGTGTCCTACACCATCACAATGCAAATCTTAACACTTATCCAACAAGTTCCAGTGTGTTGAATATTTATTCATAAGGTGAGTTAAGAAAGGAAATTTTCCAAACCTCTTGACAATTGTTCTCATTATTAGCATCTGTAGTTAAGAATTTTCTACACATTTATATTTTAAATGCATCTTGTTGTGTTATGACTATTTTGTTTTCTTCACTGAAGGTTAAAATGTATGGTCCAAACCTACAGTTTTATAATGTACTTGAAGGTATGCAGTTAGGTACTCTTGGAACTTTTCTTCTTAAATCTAAATAAATGTTTCAATCTTAGAGCATTTATCTGCCTATTTTTCCCCGTTGAGTCACTATTATAGTTTTCTCTATACTCTTTCCAAGTTCCTTTCACAAAGAAAATGTGATGTATCACATAAAATTGTTTATAGTATTTATCAAACATTCATTATAAGACTTAGCCTAAAAGAGTGATGATGTAATCTACCCTCCTGTTTATGCATGAATATGTATTATGTTTGCACTTTAACAGTGGCAGTCCATGACTGATTCATGGCCACTGATGAGTCATTTTCTGGATTACTCATGGTAGGCCTGCTTTGATCTGTATGACAAAACTACGTGATATGCTTAGTTGGATTCTATAGTTTAAGACAAGAGTAGATATTCAGAGCTTGTATTCAGACTATTAAAAGATGTAACCAAATAATAAGTCATCTATGATATCTTTTTAGAGCAGTTTAGCCACAAGCACTGCCTTATAAGGGCTTCCCTGGTGGCTCAGAGGTTAAAGTGTCTGCCTGCAATGCGGGAGACCTAGGTTTGATCCCTGGGTTGGGAAGATCCCCTGGAGAAGGAAATGGCAACCCACTCCAGTATTCTTGCCTAGAGAATCCCATGGACAGAGGAGCCTGGTGGGCTACAGTCCACGGGGTCGCAAAGAGTTGGACACAACTGAGCGACTTCACTCACTCACTGCCTTATAAAATTTGAACTCCGAGCTCTACTGAAGAATGTTGCTGTTTCTCCTCACCTACATTCATGTTGGAAAATGAATGACAACAGTTGTTTTTTATAATCAGTTTAGCTTAATTCCAGTCATGTTTTCTAACAAATTAAATTTTGACTATAAAAGGCGTTTCTTTCCAGAGACTTCCATCTTACACGATGAAACTGTGATGCAGGTCATAATATTGTCCTGGTTACTTCCTGTTTGAGTAGCTATTACTTCCTCTGCCAATGATATTCTGTATATATACTCCCCACATATATATTCCAAATTAGTGTTGACACTGAAAGAGCCATATGACTCGAGTAAGTGTAACCTGCCTCTTCCTTGGCTCCAGGCCTGTCAGCACAGTATGCTCAATTCTTCCTTAATTAATGAGCCTTATCTTTTATGATGTTGTTGTGGTTCCTTAGTGTCCATGAATTCAGATACCTGACTGTTTTGAGTTTCCTTCTATGAGAGAGACCGACCTAGGTTTTCTTCCTGACTCTTATGAGAATTGTGGAGTTGGAAGATGATATATATTGGAGAGCTATCTAGCCTATAAATGTTTTTGATGTTCTGCAAGTTATTTCAGCATTCTAGAGCAAATTACTTTCCTTACCAATGATGAGAATTGGAACAGCTATCTATCTTTGTGTGCTCTTTTAAGATAATATGCATGAGAAGTTTTTATTTGTTTTTAGTTTAAAATCTTGTGTGCTAAGTTGCTTCAGTCGTGTCTGACTTTTTTATTTCACTTCCCCTTCAACTGGGCTTCCCTGGTACCTCAGACGGAAAAGAATCTGCCTGCAGTGCAGGAGACCTGGGTTCAATCCCTGGGTTGGGAAGATCCCCTGGAGAAGGAAATAACAACTCACTCCAGTATCCTTGCCTGGAAAATTCCATAGACTGAGGACCCTGTCAGGCTACAGTCCATGGGGTTACAAATTGTCGGACATGAGTGACTTAACTTTCTTTCCCCTTCGGTCAGTGCCCACTACTGGTTATTCTTTTCAAGAAACCAGTTAGAGAGATCTGCATCAAGGTCTGGAAAAATGGCAGACTGGAAAGGAGATGAGCTGTTAGCAATTACAGAGCCTGGCTCACTTTGATCTGCTAGAGCTTCTTCACATATTAAGATCTACACACTTATTATCAAATTAATATAAAACAGTCCTAAGACCTCACACTTATCTATCAATACAACAGATTAAATGTTTAAATGCTTGCCATTATAATATTTATGAAGTGAAAACGTGAAGGTGAAAGTGTGAATCGCTCAGTCGTGTCCAACTCTTTGTGACCCCATGGACTACAGCCTTCCAGGCTCCTCCGTCTATGGAATTCTGCAGGCAAGAATACTGTAATGGGTTGCCATTCCCTTTTATATGGTTTCCATTCCATATAAAAAGAAATATATCCTTTTTCCCATTCCTCTCATGGAAACTGCTCTGTAGATTAGTACTTAGGGTGAATGAGTTACCTCCTGATTTACTGCTTACTGGGCTATCCAGGTGGCTCAGTGGTAAAGAACCCACCAAGAGACCAGTGTTCAATCCTTGGGTTGGGAAGAGGAAATGAGAAGAAACCCAATCCTTGGATTGGGTTCCTCCCTCCTCTGGGGAGGAAATGGCAACCTGCCCTAGGATTCTTGTCTGGAAAATTCCATGGACAGAGGAGCCTCGTGAGCTACAGTTCATGGGATTGCAAAGAGGTGGACACAACTGAGTGACTGAGCACACAGCACATTTTATGTGAAGACTTGCTTATGGTTTTCCACTTCCTCTGGTCTCCACTTATTGTGTTTTATACCTGTCCTTTGGAGTAATTTTTTACCTATTTGATAAATAGTTATCCACTAGTAACAATTTTTCAACTGAAGTGTGTCAGAAAACACTTTTATTTTGCCTTTATTTTTTAACTTTGTTAAAATAAGCATTTTCCTACATGGTCAGAATATTATCTCATTGAAAGTAAGAAATCCTTACTTATAAGAAATCTTATTTATAAGGTAATATAGAGGTCATATTGTCATTTCTTTTTTAAAATGTATTTATTTTTGACTGCAGTGGATGCTGGGTCTTTTTTTTTTTTTTTTTGCTGTGTGGGGGCTTTCTCTAGTCGGGCAAGTGGAGGCTACTCTCTAGCTGTGGTGCATGAGCTTCTCATCACGGTGGCTTCTCTTATTGTGGGGCACTGGGCTCTAGGGCATGAGGGCTTCAGTAGTTGTAACATGTGGGCGCAATAGTTGTTCCTGGGGCTCTAGAGTGAGGGCCCAGTTATTGTGGTGCATAGCATCAAGCCCGTGTCCCCTGCATTGATAGGGGCATTCTTAACCACTGGATCACCAGGAGTGTCCCTGTCATTTCTCATTCAGACTTTTCCCAACTGCCCACAATGTCCAAAACAACTGAAGTTCAATACCATGGATTTAATTTACTTCTTGTGTCTTTTCAATAATGATCATTGACAGTTGTTGGACTTTTCCCCATGCAAGCAAAAAGTAATCTCTAGTGTATGCCTTTTGTGCTATACAGATAGATGTTCAATCTCCCTTCCTCCATTCATCTTATGGTTTCAACACCAATTGATAGTTGTTGCCAGATTTTTATTGTCATCAAGATCTATAATAATCAATCATTCCTCCTAATTCTTTTTCAGGATTTTCTAACTTTCTCTTATTAAATAGGGCTACTTAGTTCCCTAAACTACAGTTGCTATTGAAATGAGGAACAAATTTTTAACTATTTCTCTTTAATCACCAAATTTCAGAGTCAATTAGTAGTTTCTTTGAATAGACACTTGAGATTTCTTTTCTATTAAATATCATCAGAGGCCCAAGCATTTTCATTGATGGTGTTGCAGTCATTTATATTAATTAGTCTTTATTAAAGCCCAACCCAAATTGTCACAAATTTGACTAAAGTGAATACCTTTAACTTTGCACCTGTCCCAGCCCAAAGTGAATTTAATTCCATGTCTATCCTCAGACAATAGATGAAGCACAAACCAATTACACCTAGTACTCAAAGTGAACCTCACAGGGGAAGATAACACACCTGAAGTAAGCTGCAAGAGAATTTAAAGATACATCTAAAATGTGTAATGGAGAGAACAATATGAGGTTCTGAGTACTATTATTCATGTCCTCTGACTTTTGTTGAGGGGATTTTAAATTATTTTTCATTCATTCATTTGTTGAGAAATTATTAAGTTCTCACTGTATTCCACCAATTCTGCAAATTGTTGAGGATAAACTAAACCCAAAACATGTATACTCTCTGTCCTCTTTGAGATTTGTTGTAGTGCTGAAGGATCCTTAATCAAAATGCTTTATTAATAAATTTTAAATGATCACTCTGATGGGTGCTGTGAAGGAGAGAGTTTGGGGAACCAGCTGACTTGGTCTGAGACTGCAGAAAAGTTCCCTAGAGAATGTGATACTCCATCTGAGAATGCATGTGTAGGACTTGCACAGGTGGAGTTAGGGAAGAAGTGGAGCAATCTTTCAGGCTAAAAAAAAAAAAAAAAGACTAATTCTGGGCAATGGAAGATGAGAATATTTCAAATAAATAAACTTCAACAGTCAATGTCATTAAGAAATCGGGTGAACTGATACTAAAACCTTGTGAAAGCCTTTTTGATACAAGGTAAAGGCATTTATTTGTATACAAAGTAAAATCTCTGAAAGCATATCTCATAATTCTTAATAGAAGTTTATAATGGGAAAATTATGCTGGGAATTGAAGTAGAGCCAAAGGGAATTGTTTGTTTTTTATTTTAAAGCTTTCCTAATGTTGGAATTATTTTCACATATAAATATTATTTTTCAAATTAAAAAAAAGGAATTTGCATACAACTCATAGGATTAAATTCCAAAATCTATTTTTGTTCATTAAAAAACTGTAAGACAAAGTAAATGTATCATCTGATATTTTCATAATTCCATAATGTATCCATGTATACAGAAGAATATAGACGATTACTGTGCAGGCAAACTAAGATAATTCAAGTAAGTAAAAATAATTTTTAAAATAAAAACTCCTCTATACACCTAGAATAGGTACTCTATACTCCTGCATCTTGGAGTTTTGTTTTTGTTACTCTTTCTTAAAAAGCATTTTGGCAAGAATAAGAATATTAGAATTTTACTGCACCCAGTCTTTATTTTGTTGTGTAGAGTATCCTGTAATTCAATTGAGAAGCTCTGATTTTCTATCTGCAATTTTTTAAAAAGAGAACTAACCACTGAATTCACAAATGAAAGTTTTAAGCATAAGGAATTTAGTCTTTTTTCCTAAATGTATTATTCGCTTCATTAATTTTTGGAAGAAACTCCCCTAAATGGAGAAAGAGAAGAGAGACTTGAAAACCACACAGTTCTTGAGAAAGACTTCCTTTGCATAGAATCGTTCATCAATTTCAACCGTAACAGAAAGTAATGGAAACGTGATCTGAATGGGTAGCTGAAAACTGAGTAATAACTTAAAACTCCATTGAAGCTGTTCATCAGATATATAAGGTACAGCTTGTTCCTTGCATTGTAAATGTTTAAATGTTGTGGGTATTTTGCCAAAATTAAAATATTTTCCCAAACGAATAGTAGTGATATCATGTGAGTATAGTTAAAAGCAGTTAACCTTCAACGGGCAGAAGATTTGTGGCATGTTTTTATAAATCATTTAAAGTAAGACCTAGTATAGTCACAGATACGTGTCTTTTTTTAGAATATATGGGAAACTATTCCATCTGAAAATTTAATCTTCTTTTTTCAGGGAATAAAATAAATTTAAAGCTAGAAATCTCTGGTACAGAGGGCAGATTTTTTTGTTTTAGGTGCTCCTAGTTGTGTACTGTCCACCCACAATTTCAGTAAATTTTTTCAGATTTTCTTAATTTTGTACATATACCACTTACCTCTAGTTTATATGCTTATATTTATAGCATTTTGTAACTATTGATTCTGTGCCTGTCTATCTTCTTTTTGAAAAAGCTTAGAAGTTAAGTCTAGAAATATTTTTAATGGAAAAGCAACATATTAAGAATTAATTTATGGTCCCAAGAAAAAGAGACAAGCAAAATCCTATATAATTCTCCAGGTATTTCCCCTGTAAATCTTTGAAAATTGTTTAATCTTTTGGCCTTTTTAGTGATTGGTATATTGATATTTAGAAAGTATGGAATTATTATTCCAAAAATATTTTTTAAGAAAAAAAGTCTCTTGGTGGGTTTGGTAGAGATTTGCTTCTCAAAAAATAAAAGAGAGAAGAGCTGACTCATTTGAAAAGACCCTGATGCTGGGAAAGATTGAGGGCAGGAGGAGAAGGGAACGACAGAGGATGAGACAGTTGGATGGCATCACCAACTCAATGGACATGAGTTTGCGTAAACTCTGGGAGTTGGGGATGGACAGGGAGGCCTGGCATGCTGCAGTTCATGGGGTCACAAAGAGTTGGACACGACTGAGCGACTGAACTGAACTGAACTGAGGCACCATCAGTAGCTCCACCCCACTGCCATGATTCAGGATCAGACAAGGGTCTCAGTGTTCAATATGATCATCTTACATATCCAGCTCACTTTTTAATCAGCAGTTTTACATTTCCTAAGCATTGTCCTGGCTTAAGATTTTAGTGCAGGTCTTTTTATCTTAATTTTTTTTTTTATATAGCCTTATATTCCCTATCACTCTTAGGGTGTAACATTTCTCCTCTCTTGGTGCCAAGGAGGTTGTTATCTCTCCACTACCACAAAATCAGAGTATCCCATCTTAACTGCTTTAACTTTAATTTTTACCCAGATATCCATATCCATGCCCAGATCTTTTGTCAAGAAGGAGTAAGAACAAGAGAGGAAAGGAAACTTTTATAAAACACACAGAGACCTATTATATCCCAAGAGGCTATATGTAAGCCTCTTGGTAAGCAGTGTGCTTAGCAGGTGGTCACTACCCTTGTGATCTATGGTCATATCAGTTCAACAAAAAAATCCTGATATCCGAAAGAGAATCT
This sequence comes from Bos javanicus, assembly GCF_032452875.1. NCBI lineage: Eukaryota > Metazoa > Chordata > Mammalia > Artiodactyla > Bovidae > Bos > Bos javanicus. The sequence goes on along the minus strand of NC_083874.1, from coordinate 24,406,578 downwards.
AGTTGAATTCCTTAGATCCTCTTTGGCCAGGCTGTCATTTGGAGAATGTACCAGCTAGGCTGGTCTGAGGTTCCCATCACTAGAAAGAAAAGAACATCATGTCCAGAAATGGTCTTGGCAGAATTCTGAATTTTCCAAATGAAATTAATGTATAATTAATTCTGTTCTTTCGGGCTTGATCATTACCCAGGAAGTGGCCAAAAGGAGATAACCCTTTTCTGGAGTCACCCACACTAGTGACCAAACTGTTTTATGACATTTGAGGACCAGTATGTGTTCAGGGAGGTAGAGTCAGAGATGTTTTGGGGGTTGATTATGAAAAGAACTTTCATTACATTGATGAGCAGAGGTATGAAATACCTGTGCATCATTTTCAGACTGAAAATGATCAAGAAAGGCAAAAATATGAGACAGATTAGTTTCAGGGGCCACATTGATGTGTCCAGAGCTGACTGATGAGACTAGAACAGCAACACTAACCTAAAATGGTGTCATCACTGGTTTAAGAAACCACAGGAAAATCTCAAACTAGCCAGGGTTCTAAAGATTCAATCGTCATGGTGATTGTGAATTTACTTCTCTCATTCAGCTTACCCATGAGTCTCTGTAACCATTGTCTCCCAGTTCTTAGCCACGTCAATCACAAGATAAGACAATATTTATTTATATATACTTTCTTCATGTTATGACACCTTTGACATAATTTGATGTCTTAAACCAAAGAGTAAATTTATCCTGTTAGAATTTTAGGTAGGGCAGAAAATCTCCATATTTGAGCTCCTATGGTACTATCAGATCACAAGTTTGCAACCATTTACTACATGAGACCAACTATGATGAAGGATGTTACTGGCTTTGCTACTTCATTCAATGACTGCAAGCAGTTTTGGTCACAATAATAGATATACTGAGCACTTGGAAGATACTTCACATTTCACAAAGCAACTTCCACATTATGATTTCATTTACTCAAGCACCCTTGGCAGTGACAGTTAATCACTAAGTCATGTCCAACTCTTGTGACCCCATGGACTGTAGCCCACCAGGTTGCAATGGATTTCCCAGGCAAGAACACTGGAGTGGGTTGCCACTTGCTTCTCCAGCGGAATCTTCTCTGACCTAGTGGTTGAACCCAGGTCTCCTGCATTGCAGGCAGACTCTTTACCACCTGTGCCACCAGGGAAGACCTTTCAAACACCCTTAAGAAGGTGAAATCCCTTTTTATAAATAATAAAAATGTATCTTGCCCATTATCACACAATCTCAAAGCAGCAAAACTAACACAAAAACTGGGATTTTTGATACTGAAAATCTGGTGCTTGTCCAGAGTTATCATTAAAGCTTTCCTCTGAGAAGGAAATTATGACTAAGTTCTTTTGTTTTGCATGTGTGGAGACCTTGCTATATAACTTTTAAATGTTCAGGAAAAGCTTGGGGATTTTTGATACTTAATTACAAGATTGGGTCAACGAATACAATGGCCCTGGATTCTCAAGTTCTCATTAGATACTTTTGATGTTGAAGGTTATTGTGTGCAGCAGTGGGTGCAGAAGGTTGATTTGGCCCAGGCTGTCATTCTACCCGCCCCGTTCCCCCAATTACCTGCATGATGTACTGGTCGGGTGGGCAGTGCTACTGAAGAGTTCTTTCATCTGAGAGAGAAGATGAAAACAAACCAGTGAGTTCTCCCTGCATTGTTCACTGGGTCTTTGTTTTATCTTCCAAAGGTTTGATGTTTGATAATGAATAAATTAGGATAAAATATGAATGCACCCTCTGTAAGGACCCAGCGGGAAACATTGGCTGTTGAGCCAGATCTCAATCAACGAAAGAAAGGGGTTCGTTTTGGCATCAAGACCAAGCTTGGGAAGCCTGCTTATTTAGAATAAAACTCAAGATGAAAGAAGGAAGTATGTGTGCATGATGTCTATGTGTATGCAAGACAGATAATAAGTAGGCTTAGAAAAGTTTTAGTTTTATGGAAACATCACAAATTTTGTAATGTGTATAATTTAAGTAATTTCCTTTTCATATAATTTAGTCTTTAAAATATTTATTAAGGAATTATATCCCCATTCTTAATTAAATTAGCATAATACTTTTACTAATGTCTCTTGTAGGCTGAACATCTTTTGAAGTTTATGCATGTTTATTAATATAAAGTATCTATTGCTCACATAAACTGTTGCTCAGCCTCATAGAGACAGCTGGAGCTAATTGTAAAAAGAAAAAATTTTATGGAAACTGGCTTTATGTGGAATATTGTGAACAGTGTCATATACTTGGTGCTAATATATCTTTCCCCTTATTGTCAAATTTAGATCTACTTCTCTCTTCCTAGTCTCCTACACATATAATACTTCTTTTAAAGGTTGCTATGGGTTGTTATTCTGGGAACAGTGCTGTAAGTGATCCAGTCATATTTTAAAGCCAGGATCTGGGGTAAGAGCACACATATCTAGGATGGTGTGTGGTTCTATGATGTTACCATGCACCTCACAGCTGCCCTACCATGAAAGCTGTCACAGGAAGTTAGCAACTCCCAACTCTTTCTGTCACTCAGCTTGTAGATAGAGGCTGGCTTTTGTCTGCAGCGCTCCCTTCATCTAGGACAAGCCTGAAAGTAAGTGACGGAAACTTTGGCATGGGTTTCAACTCTAAATTATGCAAGAGGGATAAAGTTCACCCAAGGAAATGTCAAGTGGGCAAAATTTTTTCCTGGCATCTGGTTTTGTGTATTTTCCCCCTCTTTACTGTGTCCTTCTTTTTCTCCGATTTCAGACTCCAGGACGGCTATGAAATGAAACATTAGAAGAGATTGTGATATAGGTGGAGAAGCATTCATCCATATTGTACATGAATGAAATGAGCTTACTACTTCCAGACTTATTTATGTTAGCCTCCTTTTCATAACTGTACAGCCCAAAAGTTAATTTTTTAATTGAAATACAGCTGACATACAATATTATGTTAGTTTCAGATATATACTACGTAATGATTTTATATTTGCACATGTTATGAAGTGATCATCATGAAAAGTCTGATCATTATTTGTCCCAATACAAGGGTATTACAATATTATTGAACTTATTTTTAATGCTGTATGTTAGTTATATCCTTGTTCTGGGAAAATCCCATAGACCGTTACGGTCCATAGGGTTGCAAAGAGTTGTGCAAGACTAAAGCGGACTGAGCATGCACACACACAAGTTACTTATAAACTGGAGATTTGTACCTCTAAATCCCCTATATTTCATCTACTACTGAGCCCTCTCCTTTCTGGCAACTACACGTTTGTATCAGTCTCTGTGTTGTGGTTTGTTTGTTTTGCATTGTAGATTCCACATGTAAGTGAGATCATGTGCTACATATCTTTCTCTGTCTGACATTTCTTTTAGCATAATACACTCTAGGTCCATACATGTTGTCCCAAATGGAAAGCTTTTTATGTAATATCCATTGTGTTTATATATTTGTATGTTTGTATATATGTGTATGTGTGCATATATGTATGCATATGTCTGTATGTATATATGTGTGTGTATACATATATAAATATATATATATAATGTTTTGTTTATCCATTTGCCTATTGATGGACACAGGTTTTTTCCCTGATAGCTTCCCTGATAGCTCAGTTGATAAAGAATCTGCCTGCAATGCAGGAGACCCCAGTTCACTTCCTGGATTGGGAAGATCCCCTGGAGAAGGCATAGGCTACCCACTCCAGTATTCTTGGGCTTCCCTTGTGGCTCAGCTGGTAAAGAATCCGTCTGTAATGCATGAGACCTGGGTTCAATCCTGGGTTGGGAAGATCCCCTGGAGAAAGGAAAGGCTACCCACTCCAGTATTCTGGCCTGGAGAATTTCATGGACTGTATAGTCCATGGAGTCACAAAGAGTCAGACACGACTGAGTGACCTTTGTTTCTTTTTTAGGTTGTTTCCATATCTTGGCTATTGTATTATTAAGTAATGCTGCAATGAACTTTGGGATGCCTGTATCTTTTTGAATTAGATTTTTGTTTACTTCAGATAAATATTCTGAAGTAGGATTGCTGAGTCATAGGGCAGTTCTATTTCAGATATTTTGATGAACCTCCATATTTTCCATGGCAGCTATACCAGTTACATACCCATGAAAGTACATGAGGATTTTTCTTTCACATCCTCTCCAGCATTTGTTATTTGTTGTCATTTTGATGATAGTCATCTGACAGGTGTCAGGTGGCATCTCAGTGTGGTTTGCACTTGAATTTCTCTAATGATTTGTGATGTTGAGCATATTTTGATGTGTTTGTTGGCTACCTGTAAGTCTTCTTTGGTAAAATGTCTTTTCAGATATGTCCTTGTTTTAATTGGATTGTTTGAGTTTTCTTGATGTTGAGTTGTACGAGTTCTTTGTATATTTTGGATATTAATCCCTTATCAAATACATCATTTGTAAATATCTTCCCTAATTTGGGAGGCTACATTTTTGTTCTTCTGATAGTTTCCTTCACATTGCAAAAGCTTTTTAGTTTTGTAGTTTCCCATTTGTTTAGTTTTGCTTTTTTTTCCCCTTGCCTGAAAAGATATATCCAAAAAAACAAAAATACTGCTAAGACCAAGGTCAAAGAGCATACATATTTGTCTAGGAGTTTTTCCAGTACCATTTACTGAAGAGGTTATGTTTTCCTCATTATATATCCTTGCCTCTTTTCTCATAGATTAAGCCCATAGAAGAGTGGGTTTACTTCTGGTCCATTCATCTGTGTCTGTTTCTGTGCCAGTACCCTACCATACTGTTTTGATTCCTACAGCTTTGAATTAGAGTCTGAAATCAGGATGCATGATACCTCCAGCTTTGCTCTTTTATTCATGATTGTTTGTCTATTCAGGGTCTTGTGTGTTTCCATACAAATTTTATAATTATTTACCCTACGTATGACATTGGTATTTTGATGGAGGTTGCATTGAACCTTTGGATTGGCTTGGGTAATATAATCATTTTAACAATATTCATCCTTGCAGTCCACGGACATGGTAAGTCTTTTCATCAGTTTATGTCACTTTAGGTTTCTTTCATCAGTGTCTAATAGTTTTCCAAGTACATATCTTTTACTTCCTTGGTTAAATTTATTCCTAAGTATTTTATTCTTTTTGATCCAATTGTAAATGCAATTCTTTCCTTAATTTCTCTACCTGACAGTTCATTGTTAGTGTTAAAAAGTGCAACAAAGTTCCATAAATTAATTTTATATCCTGAAATTTTACTGAATTCATTTCTTAGTTCTAATAGCTTTGGGGTGGCATATTTAGGATTTTCTATATGTAGTATCATGTCATCTACAAAGAATGACAGTTTTACTTCTTCCTTTCCATTTTGAATTCCTTTTATTTCATGATTAATTGCTGTGGCTAGAACTTCTGTCCTATGTTGAATAAAAGTGATGAGATTGGGCATCCTTGTCTTATTCCTAATTTAGAGGAAAAGCTTTTAGTTTTTCACCACTGAATATGATGTTGACTGTAGTTGTTATATATAGCCTCTATTATGTTAAGATACGTTCTTACTATATCTACTTTGTTAACGGTTTCCATAAATGAATGTTGAATTTTGTCAATGCTTTGTTTGCATCTATTTAGATGATCATGTGCTTTTTATTCTTCAATTTATTAACATGTATCACATGATTGATTTGTTGATATTGCACCATCTTTGCATCCCTGGAATAAATTCCATTTGATGAGTATGAATGCAATGTTGAAATTGGTTTGGTAATATTTCATTGAGGATTTGTATAGCTATCTTCATCTGTAATTTTTACCTATAATTTTCTTTCATTTTTTTGTGGTGTCTTTGTCTAGTTTTGCTATCAGGGTGGTGGTGGCCTCATAGATAGAGTTGGGAAGCATTCTTTTTTATGTTCAGCTTGGGTGATTTTCCACTACTTTGTCTTCCAGATAATTGATCAATTTATTTACAGTGTATTTTTAAATTTCAGTTATTGTATGCTTTAGCTCTGTTCAGTTCTTTATATTTTCTAACTCTTAGAAAATATCTTTATATTTTCTAACTCTTAGAAAATATCTTTATATTTTCTAACTCTTAGAAAATATCTTTATATTTTCTAACTCTTAGAAAATATCTTTATATTTTCTAACTCTTAGAAAATATCTTTATATTTTCTAACTCTTAGAAAATATCTTTATATTTTCTAACTCTTAGAAAATATCTTTATATTTTCTAACTCTTAGAAAATATCTTTATATTTTCTAACTCTTAGAAAATATCTTTATATTTTCTAACTCTTAGAAAATATCTTTATATTTTCTAACTCTTAGAAAATATCTTTATATTTTCTAACTCTTAGAAAATATCTTTATATTTTCTAACTCTTAGAAAATATCTTTATATTTTCTAACTCTAACTCTTATGTGTTTCTAACTCTGGAATTCTCACTGTGTTCATCCATTCTTCTCCTGAATTCATTGAGCATCATTATGATCATTACCTTGAACTCTTTCTTGGGTTAATGGCTTATTTCTACTTCTTGTAGTTCCTCTCCTGAGGTTTTGTTTTGGTCCTTCATTTGGAACATTTCCCTTTATTTCCTCATTTTGCTTAACTTTCTCTGTGTTGTTTTTTTAAAATATAAATTTATTTGTTTTAATTGGAAGGTAATTACTTTACAATATTGTATTGGTTTTGCCATACATCAACATGCATCCGCCACGGGTGTACATGTGTTCCGCATCCTGAAACCCTCTCCCACCTCCCTCCCCGTACCATCCCTCTGGGTCATCCCAGTGCACCAGCCCCAAGCATCCTGTATCATGCTTTTATTTCTCTGTATTAAGTTAGTTGTTCGTGTTTCCCAATCTTGAAGAAGTGGCCTTGTGTAGGAGATGTCCCATGGGGTCAAACCACACGCTCGCTTCTAGCCACCAGAGCTAGATGCCCTAGGGTTGTCCCTATGTGGGCTATGTGGGTCTTCCTTCTGTTATGGCTGACTTCTATATGTGTGCTGGTGGTGCGGGCTGACCCCTGGCCTGCTCAGTTGCTGGGTCCTGCCTGTGTGGTGGCTGTCAGGGCTCAGGACCAGTGTCAGCCCACTGATGGGTGGGGCTGAATCCTGAGGTAGTTGCCTGTGGGCCTGACTGGCCCAGAGCTGGTGCCAGCCTGCTGGCAGGTGGGGCTGAGTCCCTACATGACTGGCTGTGTAAAGTGGGGGTTCCCAGTACCAGTGCCAACCTGCTGGTGGGCAGGTAAGCCCCAGCCCTAACAGGCTAGAGGAAGGGCTCCAAAATGACATTTGTCAGCACCAGTGTCCTCATAAAAGAGTGTGCTCCCCCAAATGGCCGACATCAGTGTCTAAGTCCCTAGGCAGAGGAGCCCCAATTGTCTCCTGCCTCTCAGAGGCTCTCCAGGACTGTAAGTGGGTCTGGCCAGGAAACATTCAGTTCATTTCCTCTGTGCTGGGATTTGGAGCAAGTGAGATCTTGTGCATGCCCTTAAAACTGGAGTCTCTGCACCCTGCTGCCCTCTGCCTCGCTCATGTTCAAGCCTGGCTACCTTCAAAGGGAGGTGTTCTGGGGCCTCCTCTTCCCAGTGCAGGACTGCTGGTCTGGGGAGGTTTATGTAAAGCACAGAGCCCAGGTTCCTTGGGGAGAACCTCTAAAATTGTGATTATCCTCCCATTGTGGGTCACCTACCCAGAGATATGGGTCTTAACTATACCTCATTTCCACCCCTCCTACTTGCTTCATTGTGCTTTCATGCTTGCTTTTTTATGACTTCAGCTGTGGAAAAGTCTTTTCTGCAGGCTTCATGTCTTTCTCATTGGCAGTTGCTCTGTAAATTGTTGTAAATTTTGGTGAGTCTGGGTGGGTCGGGGGGAAGGTAAAGTCAGGGTCTTCATACTCTGCCATCTGGACCACAAGTCTCCCAAATTTAATTTCTAAATTACAAATTCTGGAAGTCTAGCTAGCAAGTTGTAGAGATATTGTGGGTACTTCCCCAAATAAGCTATCACTCATAATTCCTTATACTACATTTATGTGTAACGTGCCATAAATGAGTGATAGTCACTTAGTGGTGTCTGACTTTGCAACCCCATGGCCTGCCAGGCTTTTCTGTCCATGGAATTCTCCAGGCAAGAATAATGGAGAAGATTGCCATTTCCTTCTCTAAACATGTCATAAAGACAGTACAATTTTTGTTTAGAAGGCAATTGAAGATTCTGTGCCCTCAGGTTACTAGTATAGTCTGTTCTGTCATTGAGCTGCTGCTGCTAAGTCACCTCAGTCGTGTCCGACTCTGTGCGACCCCATAGATGGCAGCCCACCAGGCTCCCCTGTCCCTGGGATTCTCCAGGCAAGAACACCGGAGTGCGTTGCCATTTCCTTCTCCATCAATCATTGAGCACACAATACTAATTCTTCTCCTTACTTAGTTTGCATAACATGATAAGTGACCTGGCTCAGTGTAAAATAAATTTATTTTCAAGTAGAGTCAACATGGAATATGTGAAAAAAGGATGTAGCAAGTCCTTTACTTCATTTAATGGACTGAAATTACAGCATTTTTTTCCTCCCAATCCATAATCAGATATATAAGGTTTTTTATATCAATAAATATGAAGATATAGATAAGGCAGCTTATTTCTGAAACTGTGGTTGAAGATATTAAAATAAATTAAGGCTTTTCTATTCCTTTGAGAGAAATTTTAGACTTAAGAATGTTTTAATAATTAGCATTTCTTGAAGGTACAGGAAGGCAACACAAGCTATATAACTATGTGTTATACCTACAGTAAGATTAAAATACATTATATAAAAAGTAATTTCCTTTTGCATTTTATCTAACTGTAATTGACATTTAATATATTTACTTAAACTTTTCTCTTGAACTTTTTTCTTTTCACTTCCTTTTTTCTTCACATAACCATGAAAACAGAGATTTTTATCTATTAATTAGTAGCACAAAGTTATGTTACAGTTGCCTGAGGCAACCATGCATCAGTGATTTAGTACTACACTGCTACCATATAATTAACTAACTTTCAGCACTTAAGGAAGAGAGGGAGGAAGAGGGAGAGGGAGGGGAAAAGATAGATGAATGAGAAAGTTGTTGAAGGAAAAGTGTACACTGTAGGAAAATGTTTTATAGTTATTAATAAATAATAACCTGCAGTTCCTTATGATATCACTAGGTGGCATGTGACTGACTTGAACAAAAATGAAAATGAAACAAGAGAGGAGCCAGGAAAGTTATGATTTTAAACAACAGCTATATCTGGAAATTTTCAGTATTGATTTTCTTACCTATTTCCACAGTTCATAATTCAGATAGCTCAAATTTGTATTAGGGATCAAATGATATAATACATGTAAAAGTGCTGTTGGTGCCTGGTGTACAAATAGTGCTCCATATATGTGAAGTTGCTTTTGTGAGATTAATCAGAGAAGAAAGTGGGGGTTTTTGCTGTTTATATTACTACAAATATATAACCTTGTTCATGAAGGAGACCAGGAATATCCTAACTGGTAATGTGTTCCCAAATGATTCATAGAATTGTTGAAAATACGAAAAAGAAACCTGCTAATTAACAAATTTTCTGGGGTAGTCTATTAGAAACACAACCGGTTTTCATGAAAATGCATTCACTATTAACCACAGTTTTACAAATGAAGATATTTTATGTATTGTATGTGAAATGCCTTTCATTGACACTGGAGATTTGTTTTATGATACAAATTTAAAGTAGATCAAAGTAGGGAAATCACAAATGGTACCTGAACAATAGAAGAGTAATTTAAAATGTTACCAGTAACACTTGGGTCCAAATGATTATTCATTTGGAGAAAAACTAGAAAACCTGTGGCTGAAAAAAAAAAACCTGTGGGTGAAATCACGTGATGTGAGAATACTCAAGAGTGGAAAAGAGAGTTAAAATTGACCCAGTCAAAGCCTGGGAAAGGATAGAGCCCCACTGGGGTAAGCATGGGACTTTTGTTGTTGTTGTTATTTTTTGCATCTCCAAGTATATACCACTCAGGTCAGGAGAGTCAAGATACTCAGAGGTGAAGTTAGCTGCAGTAGACTAGCAGATGGGGATTACAGCCTGGGAATCTCCAAAAGAGGAGGAGTTGGAAGAACTCTCACTGCAGAGTCCCACCCTAGGGTGAGAGTGATCTCTGTGTAGAAAAACCCCTCCAGAGACTGCAGTGCAGGCTCAATAACCCTCAGTAGCTCAAGCTGGAGTGAGGCAATCCCAGATTTCAAGTTCCCCCATGCAGCTAGCAGCTAGAAGCAAATAAAAAGCCTTTGGAACAAAGTAACAGGTTAGGTCTCAAGTTATTTCTCCAACTGACTTTTCAAACAGATATCCGAATTATGCAAACAAACATCCCCCATATCCTGTGTTGAAACATCATTCCCAAAGGTAATGGTATTAGTAGTTGGGGCTTTGGGGAGGTGATCAGGTCATGAGGGTAGAGCCCTCATTAATGGGATTAGTGACCTTATGAAAGGGACCCTACAGAGTTCCCTTACCCCTTCCACCATGGGAAGGTACAAAGAGAAGGCAGTTTGAAAGATGTCTCTTGCACAACCAACCATACCTGCACTCTGATCTTGGACTTCTAGGCTCCAAAACTATGAGAAATAAATTTATGTGTTGTTTTGTTTTTTCCTAAGCCATCCAGTCTGTAGAATTTTGTTATAGCAGCCTGGTGGGCTGCCATCTATGGGGTCGCACAGAGTCGGACACGACTGAAGCAACTTAGCAGCAGCAGCAGCAGCAGCAGCAAACAGAATAAGATCTATAGAAGCAGAACTACAGGAGCTGCAAATATCAAATAAATTTTGAAATAATTATGCTCTATGTAGGGTGATAACAGCCAGAATTGAAATTTTCAGGAGAAAATTGCAAATTATATATTTTAGAAAGTAGAAAGTCTAGAACCAAAACACAGAGAAACTCAATGTATGGTTTAAGAACAAATTAAAAGCAGCTGAGAAACAATTTGTTTAGTGGGAGAGCAAAGTGGAAGATATCTTGAATAATACACAAAGACATAAAGATAAGGCAAAAATAAAACAGCAAGACAGATGGAGGGTAGAATAAGAATGTTTAACATAATTGTACTTGGAATCCTAAAGGACAGAAGAAAAACGCAGTCTTTGTGAAACTGATAAAAAAACAAATAGATTTTTCAAAAAGACTGAGCAATAAACAAGGTTAATACAAAAGAAAACCCACAACGAATCATATTAATAACTACTGAACAAAGAAAAATTTTAAAGCCATGAGAAGATTAAGAAGAAAACTTGAAGGATTATGTTCTAATGTGTGACAGTTAAATTAAAACCTAACTTCTCTACAACTTCAGTGGAAAATAAGAGATAAATGAATAATATTTTCAAAATGCTGAAAGAAAGTAACTGCCAACAGAATTCTATACAAGCAAAAGTGCCTTTCAAAAATTAAAGCGGAAAATTATATTTTCATGCAAAAAATGCTGAAATAATTATTACAAGTAGAACTTACTATTGGGAAGAAAAACACCTCTTTGAAAGGAATATATTTAATTTGTTTTGGACTTTTTTGAGACCTCTTGGGCTGTAGCCCACCACACTCCTCTGTCCATGGGATTCTCCAGGCAAGAATACTGGAGTAAGTTGCCATTTCCTAATCCTTCCTGACCCAAGGATTGAACCCTGTCTCCCTCATTGCAGATGGATTCTTTACCAATGAGCCACCTGGGACGATCTTGAAGGGAATAAACAGGATTTCAAATGGAAGATCTGTGATGTCAAGTGGCAGGAAGGGAAACAAAAATGATTAAAATGAGAGTAAGTCTAAATAAATTTGGATAGTACAAAATGACAATAATATTAATGGTTTATGTTTCATATATTATGTATAGTTTGATATGTGATGATAATGTATTTTTTACGTATTTATTCACAATGGCTAAGAAAAAAAAAAGCAGATAAATTGGAAGAAGGGTGTATTGTGTTATCAGAAACTATCTCACAGACAGAGAGAGAGAATCTATGTTCAGAAACTGTTAAAAGTTGTTAAGCCATTTCCTCCCTTTCCCCTTCCCTCCTCTTATTTCCCATTTCTGTTTTAAACAATTCAGTTTAAAGCCATCCAGTGGAGATAAGCAAATATCTGCCATGACCCAGAGCAAGTATCAGAGTTATAAGAAAAGGGGATCATATTATAAAAAACAAGGACTTACTAAAATATGTACTTCTGTTTGAAGTTCTGTAGGGAATTTTTCCAAACGTGTACAGAAGCTGATGATGAACAGTTAAAATATCCAGCTCCTCATAATATAAACCCAATGTCTCCTAGTCACCAGAATTACAATCGTAAAAAACTTGCAGAGCACTATGGCCAAGTTTTTCTGAGATTTGGTTATGAATATGATTCATACACTGACTGAAATGTGCCCACGTTTTACTAACATGGTCTGTAAGTCTTCTGTCTTATGGTAGCAAGAATTTTGAGTTTAGTGTATTTACACTTAAGGAAGAAGGTAGCATTCCTTAGGTATGAAAATCATGCCAGCTCTCATGCCCCAGGATATAAATGGGCACTGTAATCAATTTTTTAAGTGCACACTCAGGAATGCCTTTCTACTAGGAAGTATCAACTTCAAAAGAACTCATTGTAGAAACACATGCCGCAGACCACTAGTAGAATGCTTTTTATGACGGCTTATGGGGCATTTTTTGGGGAAGCAGCCAACCACATGTGACTTGATGAGGCATGTCTGTTTTGTGGCACTAGTTGGAAAACCTTCAAATCAAAGGATCTTTATGATTCAGGAACTAAGATTCATGACAGATGAATCTTCATGGATGGCATGGAGATAAAAATGAGTTCTCAGTATTTTCTTCTCTGATGATTGGGTGTTTTTAATAGATATTTAAAATCAAGTCATGTTTGGTTCTTTTTTTGCTTGAAAAATATTATTCTAAGTTGGTAAAAAAAAAAATGCTTTCGGAATAAAATTCATTATAGCGTTCTCAGTATGTTGACAGATGGTCATTTTAAAGTAGGAAATTCGAAAGAAGGAAGTCATATAATTACATAATACCGCTCAGCAAAGGGGACAAGTTTGGGCTGCAGTATAACATGAACTCTGCTTCCAAGCTGTGTCCTGCTATGGAACTTTTTCTAATTCACACAATGTCACTATACAGATGAGTCTTGGCTCTGAATCACCTTCCAAGTATGTGTTTGTACTGACCTACCTGGCGTTACTGTGGGTGGTCAACTGGCCTCTAAGCATTTCTTATTCTAACCACTCCCAGGAACTGTCCAGTCCATCTCCTTCTGATGTGCATCTTCGTAGCAGGGAGACGCTATGCAGGCCCACTCCTTCAAACTTTCTGCCCACATGGGACACACAACACTCTTTACATGTCCTCCAATTCCTCTGTAGGTATGTGAGAAACTTAGGGTTTTTCTCCAGAACTCTTTTACCTGGGCTCACCATGTGAGTGTGAGTCAGTTGTGTCCAACTCTGCGACCCCATGAACTGTAATCTGCCAGGCTCCTCTGTCCATGGAATTTTCCAGGCAAGAATACTGGAGTGGGTTGCCACTTCCTTTTCCAGATCTGGGCTCACCTTGCCTCTCTAAATAATTTTCTCAGTTTTAACTAAATCCCCCAAAAGTCAAAAACAAAACAAAATTTAGCAACCACCTGCACACTTCAAAACACTCCTTATTTTGAGCTCATAGAAGTAAACAAATCACCATTTTTGTAATGATATCTAGAATGAACATATCAAAGAACTGAGGTTGAAGAAACTTAGAGAGATGTCTTAGCAGAGGTGCATTGAAAAATTGTGTAATGTCCCCTCCCTGGCTCCATCAGAGAGCCATCGTAAACATCCTAGACATTTACTTCAAACCCCACAATAGAGGCTTCAAGAAAACCATTCAGAGAACACTCCTCTGAACCTAGGAGGTTTGGCATCTTTTCAGATGCCATGTGACTATTCCTCCTCACCACACATTCCCATGTATCACCATTGAAATTAAGATGGACCTTAGAAGAGAAGAATAAAAGCATGATGGTTGACCTTGTCAGTAATTAGAGTCCACTGTGATAGAGTCCAATAAAGGCTCCATGTTTTACGGGACTTAATTTTTGTTGTCCTTGTTCAGTTGCTAAGTCATGTCACTCTTTGTGACTCCATGGACTGCAGCACACCAGGCTCTTCTGTCCTCCGCTATGTCCCGGAGTTTGTTCAAATGCATGGCCATTGAGTCAGTGATGCTATCTAGCGGTATCATCCTCGGCCACCCGCTTCTTTTGCTTTCAGTTATTCCCAGCATTAGGGTCTTGGAAAAGAGAGTTAAAGGAAAAGGAATGATGAGTCTAGCTTAGAGGACTCTATGAAAACGGATGAGCAGAATAAAGGATTGGAAGGGATAATATTAATAGAAGGTAAATTGAAGTTATCCAGCAAACCAGAGAAAATTTGGCAGAAACAAGAGGCAGGGTGCCCTTTCTGATGAAAAAGAGACTAGGCTTGCTTGGATAATGGCATGAGGGTAAATGTTGCTGAGGTATGGGGAGCAAGGATGCCAAAGAACATGATTGAGAATGGACTGGAGAAGCAGATAGAGGGAAATTGGATGGCTCCCTGCCTTGATCAGATATCCTAGAAAATTCTGAACTGAGACTGTGTGACTGGAGTAGTTTTTCCTGTGTAAATTAGAGGTGAAATTGTCACTAAATCTGATGATGACAGTATTTGACAATTAACAGTAAAATGTACATTGTAATTTAAACACTATGTGATTTACAACCAATTCATGTTAGACAAGTCAATAGGAATACTGCTAAGTACTTAAAATGACCCCTGGGAGAATTATGAACCTCTGTTTTTCTTTTTTTTTCTCAGTACCAGAAATTTTCAGTGAAAGGGTCAGTGGGTCTGCTGTAGGTGTGGTCTTTAGCCACACCTTTTATATTTTTATTGAAAGACATTTTACCTAATATATCTGGGGAAATATATTAAAGGAATACTGAAATACTTGATTTCTTCTTGAGCTGATTGTCTTTATAGTATTAAAATGCCATAAAATGTAGGAAATTTTCTCCTAATAATTTAACTCACTAAGTGCTAGGTCAAAGCTTTTAGGTATGAGATTTATAAAATTTCAGGTATGAGATATATGCCTCATAGGAGAGGAAATTGAAGATGGGATATATGATGTTCCCCACTGTATTTACTGACAACGATAAAAAATAATCAAACTTCCCTAAAGTTATAGGAAAATGCTTTAAATTCTTTCCGGAGATCCAAATTCATGTTCAGTTAACTTTCTTGAAGTAATCTTTCCGTCTAATTTTAAGTGTTAGAGTTGACTTTGTTGGAATTTGCCCTTGAGGCTACTCTCTAAAATAACTACTTCCACAACATTCTTTTCAAATTGTCACATCTAAAGATCCTTCAGCTGGTTCATTTATAATCAGGTGCCTCCCTTCTCAGTGTGAGCTTAAGTGAGAGCATAGGGCTCACCAGGAAAGCTTCTAGCTGAGTTCAATACTGATGGAGTGATAACTTCAAAGACATGTCGTTGGTTCACCACAGCAGGTTGGCAGCTGCAGTACAGGAAACTCAAGTGGTATGTCCTCAGTGATTCATTGTGATTGTGGCATAGATTTACAGGGTGATTTCTCAGTTATGCCATCTGTCTCCTGCTACCACTACTAACATGAGAGTTACTAAGAGATATATAAGGAACGGTGGCCTCTCATCTCAGAACTCAACTGACATATAATATAACTCTGTCGACATTTTCAAACTTTTGTGATGTCAGGGCTTGTCACTTGTCTTTCAGTTGTCCTTTTATTAAGCTACATGTAATGCCTTTCACTAATGCAGAGTCTGAGTGATGGATATGTTGTCATTTGCCTTTGGTAAAACTCCCGAGTCAAAAAAAAAAAAGGAACGGGAGGGCTAGTTTCCCCAGATCTTTCCCACTTAACTTTCTTGTCCCTCCTATTCCTCCTAATATAATTGCCAGTCTTTTCACTGGGCATCCAAGTTAGCAGATAAATCCATGACCCATGTCACATGAGCGTTTCTGTCACTCCCCTTAAACATGAATATACATCAAACCAATTAATTATGGCCATATTTGGTAATTAAAGACTAATGAAATTCACAATTAGTATTGTAAACAATCACAGCAATGAAAGCACATTATGTGGAACAAAATAATGTTTGACACAAAACGAGAACTCAAAGCATACATTCTATAGACAGTAGATCAGAAAACAAGCTACAAGCAGAAAAGAGATGTATTTCATTAAAATCCTAAAATCCTTCAGAATATTCTTACTGTGATTTTTGTATGAATTGGTACTGCATATATAATATAAATATATATATAATACACAGTTTGAGTATGCATTTAATTCATTCCTTCATGATATTTTAGTGGCAGCCAAGGCTGCTTTTGAACACTGCTTATTAACATTACATTTTCAGATTTAGAAGAAAGCTCTCTAATTCACTTCCATGAAAGCAAATTTGGTTGAACAATTTTTCAAAGTGATATTGGTAGTTAATGGAGATTAGTGCTTCTCTTTTCAACTCATATTCTTATAAGCTAAGACAAAATACAGAGACTAAGGAGTTATTGCTAGAAAGCCAAGTCTGTAAATCTAGCCCAATGAATACTACTTAACATTCAGCCTCAATAAGAACATTATCACATGCTAAGTCCAATCGGCTGAAAAATTAGCTCACACACAGTCTATGAAAAGTCTTATCTTGCTTATCTACTCCTCCCTCCCCAGTATTATGACTCTATGAAATATCTACTTAATATTTGGTCTCTTTCATACTCAATAAATTCAAACAAATGAAAATTTTCTCTAGAATCCTAACCAGAAATTTCCCCCAAAGACTCAAATGTTAAATAGTCTCTTTTTCCCCAACTTATTTCCCATGGGGTAAGGGTTCAAATTTAGTTAGCATGTTATTAAATGCCTGTTACGTACCAGGCACTGGTTTACACACTTTCACACATGTAATCTCATTCAATTTTTAACTGGCTTAAAAAAAAAATCACTCAGTATCATGAGTAAGAGAGGAATTGGTTGAGATTTTTGAAACCACTAAAGCCCTGGGTTGGGTTACACAAAATGTGAGTAAATATGCTTTCATAGATTGTGTTCTTGGAAAGCTTTTGGCTTGATTGTTTGAATAGGTCTAGTGGCCATGCTTCCTGAAACAAAGTGAATTTGTTTCACATCTGTTCTGTGTCCACAGTACTTTACACTATCTTGATATAATGGACATTTGTTTTGCTTACTCTCAGCCTGTAGCCTTTAGGTCTGCTTAGTATTGCTTCACATGTATCCTAGACGCTTCTCCGGTTTCTCCAGGAACAGTAAAAAAGGTATGCACATTATTACCGGTGCTGTTTCTACTCTGATCTTTATCACTACATGTCTCAGCTTTATCTTTGTTCACATTCTCACCACTGGAATTTGTAGACAGCACCTCAGCTATGTGCATGGAATAAGCTTCCCTAAATCTTACATGAAGGAATTTAGTGGGAAGCTGGGGAGGAATTAGAAAATTTCTAGAGTTGAAAAAGTGATCATACTCCTATTTCTACAGAGACATGGTGTTGGAGTATATTATAACAACAGTTAAACTTCAAGACCCCTCCTCCTCTACATCTCTAGAACTTTGCTTACTGTCGCCACCTATCATTCCTAATTCATTGCTCTCTTCTGAACCAATCATTGCTGGAGAAAAATTACCTGTAGCAGCATAAAAGTTCCCTTGACCCCCTTCCCCTTCCATTACAGTTTCGTTTTTTTCCTTTCCTATTTGTAAACAAACTTTATGGAAAATGCATAAATGTGTCCTGCCTCTATTTCCTCACTACCTATCCACACCTTAGTTCTTTTCAGTTTGGCTTCTGCTTCTAGCATAACTGCAAAACAGTTCTAACCAGTGCCTTCCACTTTTCCAAATACAATTACATATTTTTGAAGTATGCTGCTGCTGCTGCTGCTAAGTCGCTTCAGTCGTGTCCGACTCTGTGCGACTCCATAGACGGAAGCCCACCAGGCTCCCCTGTCCTTGGGATTCTTCAGGCAAGAACACTGGAGTGGGTTGCCATTTCCTTCTCCAATGCAGGAAAGTGAAAAGTGAAAGTGAAGTCACTGAGTCGTGTTCGACTCTTCGCGACCCCATGGATTGCAGCCTACTAGGCTCCTCCATCCATGGGATTTTCCAGGCAAGAGTACTGGAGTGGGGTGCCATTGCCTTCTCCGTTTTGAAGTATAGTTGATTTAAAATATTGTGTTAGTATCTGGTATACGGCAAAGTGATCCATATATACTTTTTTAAATACATTTCCCTTTATAGGTTATTATAAGATACTGAATGTACTTCCCTATGCTATATAGTAGATCCTTGTTGGTTATCTGTTTTATAAATAGTACTTGTATCTGTTAATCCCAAACTCCTAATTTATCCCTCTCCACCTTTCCCCTTTGGTAACCATGAATTTGCTTTCTATGTCTGTGAGTTTGTTTCTGTTTTATAAGTTCTATTCAGCTTAAAAAAGAAGGCAGTCTTGCTATATGAAACAACATGGATGAACCTTGAGAACGTTATGCCAGTTGAAACAAGCCAGTCAAAGAAAGACAAATAATACATGATTCACTTATATCAGGCATCTAAACTTTGACTATTAAGTAAAAAATTCATATAATCAAAGAGTAGAACCGTGGTTACCGGGGTTTAGGGGTCGAGGATAATGGAGAGTTATTGATTAAGGGACATAAGTTGCAAGTCAAGCAAGGTGAATAAACTCTAGCGATCTGTTGTACACAATTGTACACATAATTACCAATAATGTATTGTACATTTAAAAATTTGTTAAGAGGGTATGTAAGTGCTCCTACCACAATAAAAAATAAAGTAATACAAAATAAAATGATTTTTATGATAATAAGTGTGCAAATATATTATTAGCATGCATGATATTTTATATTTGGCTTTTTAATGAAAGATCCTGACTTTGATGATGACATGGTGATGATGATGATGGTAATAACAATAATAAATATTTGAGCATGGACTCTGCATGAACTATGGACTATGCTCGGTGCTAGGCTCCTGCAATGTATTTTCCCATTAATATGATACTCTGATGCTACTGCTAATATTATTCCAAGAAGGAATTGAGGTTTAGATTCATAAAGTAATTTCCTCAAGAGCATGAAGGTAATAAAGTGGTTTAGTTGGAATTCAACTAAGGATCTATGTGATTCCAAAGTCCATCAATGCTCTTACTCTCCAGGCTGCCCTAAACAGATTGGTTCAGATTTGGAGGCTCTCCAGCAGAAGCCTTCCTCCCTTCCATGGCCAGTTCTTTGCTTTCTTTTGTCAGTCTCTGAACACACTTTTTTGTTCTACACAACTCAATTAAAAAAATTATGTTGATAGTAGTCCAAAAATGGCGAACACCATCAGCAGTAACGAGAGTAGAAATAAATCTGCAAAAAAAAGGAAAGAAAGGAAACCAAGCTAGAGAGCAATGTTGCACTTTTGAATTTACAATAATTTGGCTTTATTAGAAGCTGAAGTATGACTGTGGCAGAAACATTGCCTCTGGACACTCGTTATTTCTCATCCTTCCCATTTAAAGAGGTGGAGAGTTAGTTTGCCAGTTAAGATTCCCATGTGAAAAAGTGAGGTATGTCAGAGTAACAAGGGAAGAGTCGCTGGGACTCGGTTGGAGCTTTAATTCCAATCTTCTAATGTGGACATTTTGATTTTTGAAGGCCTATGAAATGATTTACTGCCTAAGTTGTAGAGTTGTACTGGTTTTTGTTGGTAACTTATCATATTCAGAATAAAGGAGTGATAGAGTTGTTGAGCTGCAGATGAAACACTGGAATGAATCTAATTCTAGTCTATTCCTTTGTTTTAACCATGGAAAATTATAATAATGGATTCCAAAGTAATAAAATTGCTAGGTCAAGCTTCTATGTCAAGCTGGAGTAGATGAGACCAGAAGCCAGTATAGTTCTCTTTTCACTAAAATTGAGTTATGAATAGAAACATGAATATTGATCTCTTTGTATAATGTATAAATAGTGCTTTTGGGTAAAACTTTACTCATCCTAGAAAATATCTAATCTTAAAATTTCTAGTTCAAAATTTCATAGAAAGCTAGTCTATATCAAATATTTTATGATGAATTTCAACCTATTTATGTTCATACATCATGCAGTACTTAATCCAATAAATCATTTGCATTGTGGGTTTGTTTTATTGTTATGGAAATTCTAAAGCATAATTCTAAAATAATAAAATAAACCTCTGTGTGTGTATTTGAAAGCAAAAAATTGAAAATAAAACAGAGCTTCAAGTTATTTGACTACAGAATCAGAGATTGCTTTAGAAATGCATGAAAAAGAACACAGAAGTCTGGCCATTTGTGTATCCATGGTCAGCAATTAGACTCCACTACTCAAACTAGGCTATGCTATGTGCCACAGAGATAAGTAAAGAGGCTAATATATTTCCAGAAATTTTGTCTTGCAAAGTGTTTCCCTGTTTACAGTATTTTTCTTCATCCCAAGATATTGCTCTGGCACAGTTAATGTGGACAAAGAGCCTGTTGTTAATACAAAAAGTTCCCCCTCCCATTTTCATGATATTTGATACCTCATGACCATGAGTGATCTAAAGATGTCCGGGTGCTGAAGCAAAGAAGCGGAATGAAGCTGTTAGGACTTTTGTACTCAAATTCTTAGGTGGGAAAGTTAGTAAGCTCTGTTTTGTTTTGCAGCTTTATATAGATTACAATCTGTGGTGTGTTCATTTTACCTTGGCCCCTTTACCACATCCTCACCCAAATCATGCCATTAAGTATAGGAATGT
The DNA here is from genome assembly GCF_032452875.1 of Bos javanicus. Classification (NCBI taxonomy): domain Eukaryota; kingdom Metazoa; phylum Chordata; class Mammalia; order Artiodactyla; family Bovidae; genus Bos; species Bos javanicus. Next base: position 24,385,634 of record NC_083874.1, on the reverse strand, counting down.
TTTTCCTTGATCCCTGATACCTTCGCTTGAGTGGGAGCTCATTTGTGGATCTGAAAATACAGTCTTTGCTTTTGTTTTATGTCATTGGGAACTGTAGATCATCATGTTAATCCTGGAGCTCCTTGGACTAAAATAAGAAAGGGATACTTAAAGGTGCACCCATGGCACAAAGGAGGAACACGTGGAATAACTGTCTGCAAAGAGAGTCACCAACAATTTCTCTTACCCCTGTTCACACACGCTGCTCCTTCCATCAGGCAGTGATGGTTCACCCTTTGAATCTAGACCTGCCTAGTGATTTGCTTTCTTCAGATGGTATGAGAGTGAAGGGATGTCCTGGGACCTCTCAGTCCAGACCTTGAGAGACCTTGTAGGCTTTTCTTTTTTTTCACTATCTTGAAAACTGGCTGCCACTTACAGAAGTCTGACGGTTCCTGCAAGATGAGAGACTCCAAAGAGAGAGAAAGAGGTCCAGATGGCCTCCAGCCATTTCAGCCCGTCCCGCTGAGGCAATAGACAAATGAGTGAGGTCATCTCGGGCTTTCCAGCAGACTCTATGTAGACCAAAAGTACCGCCCAGATGAACCCAGTCACTCCTCAGAACCATGAGAAATGATTAATTGTGGTTGTTTTAAGCTCCTAGTTGGAGGGTAATTTGTTATGCAGCCATTGATAACCAAAACAGAATCCTTCCACAGTTGGCACAGTAGGTAGTCTCACTTCAGCGCATTACCCTCAGCGAATCTGTTCTGATTTTCTTGTGTGTGTGATTCCCCACTGCATTTAATTCTTCTGATAAAGGCTTTTCCAAACTTTGATTTCTGAGTCACCACTCTCTCTTGATTCTCTTCTAAATGCAATTCTTTTTATCTCCATTATCAGGCCCTTCCTTATCTTACCATTAAATATGGATGGTTCCAAGATTTGAATCTTGTCTCCCTTCCCTTTTTGTATTTGTGGAATATATTCCCACCATATATATCCCTCCATAACTCATGACTTCTGTAACCATCTATTTTCTAAGTCTCCAAATTTTCTAATTCAAACCAGATTCCTTTTCTGTCATTTAGCTTTTCGCCTTCAACTGTGTGCTGGAAAACTCTGCCTGAAGATGTAAGAAGTTCAAACATGGTCCTAAACTAAGCTCCTAAATTATTACCCCAAAATTATGTGTATGTGGTTTTTTTTTTTTTCAATTATTAATCTATTTATTTGCTTTGAGGTATGTGCACACTCAGCTGTGTCTGACTGTGACCCCATTGACTGTAGCCCACCAGGCTCCTCTGTCCATGGGATTCTCCAGGCAAGATTACTGGAGTGGGTTGCCGTGTCCTCCTCTTGGATATCTTTCCAACCCAGGGATCGAACCCATGTCTCTTGTGTCTCTTGTGTCTCCTGTGTCTCCTGCACTGGCAGGCGGGTTCTTTACCACTGGGCCACCTGGGAAGTCCAGTATTTATTTACTTTGGTCTCTAGCTATTCCTCTGAGTCATACATCTGAGGTGATCTTCCTATTGCTCCTGTTTCATAGCTAATCAGTCACTGCTGCTGCTGCTAAGTCGCTTCAGTCGTGTCTGACTCTGTGCAACTCCGTAGACAGCAGCCCACCAGGCTCCCCCGTCCCTGGGATTCTCCAGGCAAGAACACTGGAGTGGGTTGCCATTTCCTTCTCCAATGCATGAAAATGAAAAGTGAAAGTGAAGTTGCTCAGTCGTGTCCGACTCTTAGTGACCCCATGGACTGCAGCCTACCAGGCCCCTCCGTCCATGGGATTTTCTAGGCAAGAGTACTGGAGTGGGGTGCTGTTGCCTTCTCCAATCAGTCACTACATTTTTACAACTCTAACCAGCATGTGTCTCTCAGATCTGTCCCTTCCTTTTTTTTATGATTTAACCTAAGGCTGTCAGTATTTATTACTTGAATTTATTCAGTTGTCTCCTAAATTCTTTCCTTGTCTTTATTCCTTCAGTTTAGTGGATTTTTCCAAAATGCAGATATAATCATGTAACTTCCTGTCTTAAGTCATTAAATGGCTCCCTTCACAAGAGCACACCTTTCTGTCTGGTATTGGGCACAGTTATGTGTGTGCACAGTAGTGAGTCTATAAATGTTTGACAGCTTGCTCCCCATGAGGAAACAAATGTAAGCATATGAATAAGATATATACACGTATGCTTGTATACGTACATATTATATTGTATTATACAATATTATACTATGTATACATACATAGTGTATTTTACTGATGCACAACACACAGTTTACAAATAATTTTTTTACCGCACTGTCATTCCTTGAAAATTCAGTATAGCCAATTGATTCTCAAGGGTGGCTTTTGATTTTTGCTGAACTGTTGTGTTTAGATCCAGGCTATGGTGGAAGTTGATAAGCAACTATATAGTTCTGATGTGAATGTTAATGATATTTTCATTTACATTAATGATTAAAAGGAACATGAACATTAATGTCATGTTGGAACTTCACTCGTTAGTCGATGACATAATCAACTTCTTTGATGAATCGCATAAGAGTTTTCTAATAATGGAAGTACGCATCCTCAGTTTTTTGGTACTCTTCACAATGAAACAGCTGTAACTATGACATCCTTTACATGTAATCCACATTATTAACATTTTCTCCATATCTAACTTTAAGTTCAGATGACCAACACAATAATAAATAAAACTATGATTTGTAATGTTTGCTGATTTTTCCTGACATCAATACTCCCACCATGGCCAATTTCACTAAAAGTGACATCACTATATGATGTCACTATAAGAGGAATTGGAAAGAAATGCACAGGAGCACACAATGATTTAGTATTTCTACTGTTCAGATACAGTAGACGTAACCTCAAAAGCACACATAAGAGTAAGACATAGTAAAATAGCTGGGAAGTAATAAGATTTGAATATTATATTTGTTTTAATGTAATGTATTTGACTGTAAGTTTATAGAATGTGCTATTTAGCAATGGGTATGTTTTTCAACCAGCCTGCAAAATCCTTCAGACGTGAACAGTTGGCTCCCTTTAACATGTATTACGGAGAAGGCAATGGCACCCCACTCCAGTAATCTTGCCAGGAAAATCCCATGGACGGGGGAGCCTGGTGGGCTGCTGTCTATGGGGTCACGCAGAGTCGGACACGACTGAAGCAACTTAGCAGCAGCAGCAGCAGCAGCAACATGTATTATTAGCTGCATCTAGCACACCACTTGGTGAGACCAAGAGTTTCACCTGCTTCTTCTAGAGGAAGCTTTTGGGGTGAGGGTCTCAGTGACACCTGAGTTCTTGGCCCTCATCTGAGAATTCCTATTACCTTTTCACATCCCTGATACCTCAGTTAGTATCCACTTGCAATGCAGGAGACCTCGGTTTGATTCCTGGGTCAGCAAGATCTGCTGGAGAAGGGATAGGCTACCCACTCCAGTATTCTTGGGCTTCCCTTGTGGCTCAGCTGGCAAAGAATCCACCTGCAATGTGGGAGACCTGGGTTCAATCCCTGGGTTGGGAAGATCCCCCGAAAAAGGTTAATGCGACCCACTCCAGTATTCTAGCCTGGAGAATTCCATGGACTGTATAGTCCATGGGGTCGCAGAGAGTCAGACACAACTGAACGACTTTCACTTCACTTCACTTCACTTTTCACATCCTGTATGAAGCTTCAGTATAATTATCCCTTGCCCAGGCAAATGGAGATGACGTCTTCCTTTATGCCCTACTCTGTCTACTTATCTTTCTATACCCCCTATAACATTTAGCACATATATTATGATTCCTTCTTATTTCCCTACTACATTAAGTCTTAAGAGTCTGTAACAAAACACTGTGACTATATTATTACATATTTAATTTATTGTCTTGGAATAAATGTATGAAAGTTGAGTAGGCTGTTAGGGCTGACAGAGGATAGGAAATTGAAAATGGTCCCAGAATGCAGGACTCACTCTACCATCCTGGACAAGCTGACTTTCACTGACATCATGTAGCAGATAAAAACCAAAGCCACTCACTTTGATCAGGGTTAGTGAGATAGTCCTGAAGAATAACAGGGAGCTGTCTGTCACCACTCTCCTTAGTAAAGGATCGGTAAGCTCCTTAGAAGACCAAAAGGACTTCAAAAGATTCTATTTCAAGAATCTGGCAACATACTACATTATAAACTTAGTGAGAAATGTTAAAGAAATAAGAGCAGTCAGAAATAACAAAATTCTTAACCTTACAGGAGCCTTACCTTGTATGCTTCTGGTTATTATTTTCTTATTATATGCAGAATGTGAAGATCAATGAACAAATAGCACCCCTTAGAAAAAAGAAAGTAAAACACCTATAGGAAACAACTGTGGAGCATTTGTGACTCCCCAGTCATTACTCTTGCCTGGAAAATCCCATGGATGGAGGAGCCTGGTAAACTGCAGTCCATGGGGTCGCCAAGAGTTGGACACGACTGAGAGACTTCACTTTCACTTTTCACTTTCCTGCATTGGAGAAGGAAATGGCAACCCACTCCAGTGTTCTTGCCTGGAGAATCCCAGGGACAGGGGAGCCTGGTGGGTTGCCGTCTATGGGGTGGCACAGAGTCGGACACAACTGAAGCGACTTAGCAGAGCAGCAGCAGTCATTACTCACGATGTACTTTGAGTTTCAAAGCAATGCAGTAAAGGCTGAATCCTATACACATTGACCTCTACCAATGCTATGCGGCTTTGTGTTTTAACTTGTTCTAGGGAACACACCACCTCTCTCACTTCTTATGCTGCATTTGGCAAAACATGAAAACCAGTGAGGCTGATAATAGAGAGCTGAAACTAAGCCAGTCTCTTATCATCATGGCTGCATTACTTTCAAACCCACTCTGCTGGACTGCAGAAAGGTTGGCAAAAGATGATAGCACCACTGAGGTCCTCCTCCATGTCCTTGGGAAGTCTATGCCAACAGTACAGAAGAATCTCCACAAAGACTATTTAGACACCTGACTGTGGTGCACCCTGAAGCCATATGATCACAGAATTACCAGCTTGGCATGATCACTTTTTGTTCATAGAATGTGAACCTTTTAGGTTACCACAGATCCATAATCATAAAAATAAAGACTTCTGCCAAACACCCACTTTATTCCATGGTGAGTATCACTAACTTTGTAAAACTATTAAAGCTAAATGCCTGCAGTGAATTAAGAAATTTACCAACAGATTGTATATTTTCATACTGTATCAGGAACTTAAAGAAAATCTTATACCTGATATAAGGTATATTTATTTTACATATATTTAATTTATTATACATTTGTTAATAAAATCCAGACTGCTGGAAGTAAATTTACTCACTCAAGATCACAAAGGTTGGAAATGGCAGAGTCAAGTCTGTACACAGTACTGTGTAACTCGACAGTTATATTCTTTGCACTATACAATTAATAAACATATGCTTTGGGGCTTCCCTGATAGCTCAGCTGGTAAAGAATCAGCCTGCAATGCAGGAGACCCCAGTTCGATTTCTGGGTTGGGAAGATCCGCTGGAGAAGGGGTAGGCTACGCACTCTGGTATTCTTGAGCTTCCCTGGTGGCTCAGCTGGTAAAGAATCCACCTGCTATGCGAGAAACCTGGGTTTGATCCGTGGGTTGGGCCCTGAGGAAGGGAAAGGCTACCCACTCCAGTATTTTTGCCTAGATAATTCCACAGACTATCCATGGGGTCATAAAGAGTCAGACACGACTGAGTGATTTTCAAAGAAATGCTTTATACATTAGACATTAAAGTTCTACTGCTGCTAAGTCGCTTCAGTCATGTCCGACTCTGTGCAACCCCATAGACAGCAGCCCACCAGGCTCCCCAGTCCCTGGGATTCTCCAGGCAAGGACACTGGAGTGGGTTGCCATTTCCTTCTCCAATGCAGGAAAGTGAAAAGTGAAAGTGAAGTTGCTCTGTCGTGCCCGACTCTTAGCAACCCCATGGACTACAGCCTACCAGGCTCCTCCGTCCATGGGATTTTCCAGGCAAGAGTACTGGAGTGGATTACCATTGCCTTCTCCGAAAGTTCTACTAGTCATCACTCAATAATATTAGTCATAATGTGAGAACATTATATTTAAGTACAGACGCTAGTGTTAAGAATATTCCTTATTTCACTGCAGGCTAAAATATAAACATCTGGAATATTTGGATATTTATTCATGTCTACAAATACTCAGTCACATCTGGTTCTTTGCAACACCATGGGCCATAGACCCCAGGCTCCTCTGTCCATGGGATTTCCCAGGCAAGAATATTGAACACCAGTTGCCATTTCCTACTCCAGGAGATCTTCCCAACCCAGGGATCAAACCCATATCTCTTGTGTCTCCTGCACTGGCAAGAAGACTCCTTACTACTATGCCACCTGGGAAGCCCAATCCTAAAATCCAAATAATGTGTCACTACTACTGAGGAAAATAGCAGTAGCATCGATAGTGAGCATATCTGAGGCTTTCTAGGAAGGAAAAAAACATTGGTAGATGTTAACATCAACCTCTCTGCCTAATATGAATGGCTTGAAAAAGAATCAATGCTTCCATTCAAAATTATGCACTGATTGATGTTGCAGGTGTTATGAAAAAAGGAAGAATTTAACAAGTGATAACCTTTACTTGAAACCTTAGTGTCTGTCAGTAACGTTTTGTTCTTTATAGGTAGCTAATGAATGACTTTTTGTTTCTATTTTGGAAAAGTAAACTCTTCTTTCTGCCATGGAGACCGGATTGCAGCTACAGACGTTTGCATCAGTGGGCTCCCAGGAATCATTAGGAAAAGCGGCAGGACTGGGTTGGAAGAGCCAAGTGCCCTGGCCAATCTGGATCCCCAGTCACTATGATGTGTTCTTCCACAGGTCATAATCATTTTTTTTTTTTACAATGTCTAAAATGAGAGTATTGCATCATTCACCAAATGGTTACTGAGATTAATTCCAACTCTAACAATCTCTGATTTTGTGTTCAAATTCAAATAAACTATATATAAGTATGTGAATGATATATATTGAATGATATAGGAGGAGATTTGTGAAAGTAATGTGGCACATAGACCTGTCTGTTTAGGAGACCTGTGAATATTCTGGATATTGGTTCAGAAAATATCTTAAAGTCCTTTACTATGAATAGCGTATGACTAGTTAATGATTTTCTAGTCCAGTGTATTCATCTTGAAGAGATAACTGCAGTGCAGAGGCATGAAGGGCTCACCCACTCTGCTAGTGGCAGTGACCAAACTGAAACCAGGGCTCCAGACCTAACCCAGTTTTCTGTCTTTCAGTTTAACTGCGGCTCATGTCCTGTCATATATTAATTCTTAAATCTGAGTCTGCCATCTTCTGTTTCTGTTCTTATTTCTGTTTTTCTTTATTGTTCATTATGAACTTATTAATATTTTGAAGATAGAATTCAACCAATATCATGATAAACTTGTTGCTTATTTCAGACCATATTTCCAAGTCAGTGCCCTTGTAAAAAAGTGTAGGGGAATATGTAATTTAATTTACCTGCTTTGCTCTTTCATGTTCTTTTTGAACTCTGCTCTTTTCTTTTAATGATAAAACCAAGTCCTACACTATCATTGAAATACTGATAATTTTCTGTTTACATAGATTCTCAGATTTTATATATGACATCCAAGTCTAGCCACATACAAAAAGGAATTGTTTCACAGCGCTTTTTTATGAAGTTGTTGTTTATACCATTACCAGAAAATAGAGAAGCAAAAGAGGACTTATAATCATGAACATTCTTTTAAAGTTCTCTGAATATCCTGGATACCCAAAAGACATAGAAACATATGCCTGAACAAAAACTTGTGCAGTAATATTCATAGCAGCATTATTCTTAATAGAATGGACACAGAACAGATGTCCAGTAAAGGGTGAACAGATAAACAAATGTGGTGTTTCCAGACAACAACATATTATTCGACAATAAAATGGGATGAAGTACTGATATATAATATAATATGGATGAATTTTGACTATTATGTTATGAGAAAAAATTAGAATATGATTGTATGCTGTCCAGATTCTCATAGTGAAGATCAGAGAAAATTACCTTGGGGGTTCCAGTATGGGATGGGAATGTAATTTCAAAATATCTCAGAGCATTCTGTTCTTTTTCCTAAATTTTAGTTTTATTAGAGTATAATTGATTTACAATATTGTGTTAGTTTCAGGTTTACAGCAAAGTGATTCAGTTATACATATACATATATTCATTCCTTTTAAGATTCTTTTCATTTAAGTTATTACACAATATTGATTATAGTTGCCTGTGCTATTCAGTTGGCCATTGTTGGTTATCTATCTTAATATAGACTGAATCATTGGTAGTCATGATATAGATCAATTCCTTCATTTTACAAATGTAGTTCTGTTGGCACTAGGTTTTAAAGAAGTTAAAGAAGTTTAAAGAAGTATGGTACGGGGAGGTAGGAGGGAGGAGGGTTCAGGATGGGGAACACATGTATACCTGTGGCAGATTCATTTTGATATATGGCAAAACCAGTACAATATTGTAAAGTTAAAAAATAAAATAAAAAAGAAGTTATGTGAAGTTGCACAAAATCACATAGTAAAATAAAACAAGGTATTTTCTTTAGTATTCTCAATGATAAGCCATCAGAAGCTTTTTCATTGTTTTTAAGAAATAAAATTTGGATTTTTACTTTTTTCCCTTAAAGAACTTCTTTGGTTCGTTGTTGGACTAAAATATATCTCATTTGAAATAATTTAATGTATTCAGTCTTTATAGGTTTATTTGTTTCTTGTTCCTTAAAAGGGGCAATTGGATAAAACCTAAAGACTCCACACTGGGCTCTTATAATGATCATCTGACCTGATAGAAACTGAAAATAAATTTTTTATTTAATTCAGTTTAAATTCTGTAGATCATCCCCAAACTTTGAAGACACACGGTAGGTGAACTTCAGTTTTAAGGAAATTTATTAAATTAACCATTTTTACCCAGTTATCTCTAATTGGAATGCAATTAAAGAATTGTAACATAGAGTTGAAATGCTCCATTTTCCAGGTATAATATGATTTAGAAATAGAACACACTCAAATATAAAACAGTTCAGTTGTTAAATGAAATACTTTCTGCTAGGTTTTTTGTTTCATGCTTTTGATTCCTAGGTCAGGTTTAAATTGATTCAGGAAAGTAGTCACAAAATTCTGTTTACTTGCTGAGCTAGGAGACAGACAGCAATAAAGACAGGAAGAAGCAGGAGACAGAAAGAAAATGACAAAAACATAGTAATTACACTCCTTAGCAGTTTTGAAAAGAGTAATGTTATTTCATCTTGATGTAACTCCATGCTTGTGTCATAAAGCAGTTACATAACAATGTCTCTGGACTGGAATGCAAAGTTTTTTAGCTGAAAAGCAATTTATCTAACTAGTCTTTAAAATTCTGAAGTCATTTAGAATGTAAACTGAAAACCTTTTTAAACAGCATTTTTCCTGTATGGAAATAAAAGGGATGAGAGCAAAATACAAACTTTGAGATTTGACTGCATTTATAATCCTGACACATTTGGTAAACATTTTGATAATGTTGAGTTCAAGTTTAAACAAATGACAAAGATAGGTATAAAACTTGTTTCTTACTTAAACTTTATCTTTCTATCTAATTAGTTACATCCCTAACTTTTTACATCACATCCCAAAATGAAAATATTTGATTAACACTAGAATCAATAGTCCCAATTCCAGAGTTCTAAAATTTGCCACATAAATAAAGAACAAAGAAGGGGTAGTTAAGCTAAGTCAATACTTGAAGAGTTTATTCTAGTTGTTCATCTTTATTTTGTGTGTGTGCTTAACCTATTTTGAGGGACATTCTACCAGCTCTTCTTTTGGTTTTCCTAATGAGACGTCTAACTTAAGCAAACAATTCTGGAGATGGAAAAGTAACCGGACATGGAGCGTACCTCCCCCACGACCATATCGAAAATACATCTACAGTGTGAAACAATTCTCACTGAAAACGAATTCACAACTGATGGAAGGACTTCTGTACAATTAAGAGTGCAAGAAAGACACATATGTAAGTTGGGTATGGAGAGAAGAAAAGCAATCAGGTTGAGACCTGTGTCCCCAGTAGGGAGAGTACAACAAGCAAATATCCACCCTAGGCAGTGAGAGCCTTAGGTTGAGTGACTCAGCCCTAAATTCCCCAAAGCGGGGAAAAAGTGCCTTTGCTGGTTGGAGGGAATAACAGGAGGGCTGTGCTAAGCCTGGACTCTACTGGTGAGGAGTGTGCTCATGCTAGCTTTCCTTCAAGACTGGGAGGAGACAGCAGCTGCCAGGTTTCCTGGGAGCCCCTTGACATGTGCTCCCACTTGAGTCAAGTGAATGCTCTGGTCTTGGTCACTCCACATCGTAGCAAGACATTAGATCCAGGTAGGCCAGGCTGCTGCTGCTCTTTAGTCATTAAGTCATATCTGACTCTTTTGCGACTCCATGGTCTATACTCGCCAGTCTCTTTCCACAGGATTTTCCAGGCAAGAAAACCTGGGTGGGTTGCCATTTCCTCCTCTAGGGAAGCTTCCCAACCCAGGGATTGAACTTGTGGCTCCTGCTTGGCAGGCAGATCCTTTATCATTGAGCCACCTGGGAAGCCCCAGAGAGGCCATGACTGGGGAGAAAGTATAACCGTGGGACACAGAAGCCTAGGCCACTGAACGGCGGAGGCTGGGTGGCAATGGCAGATACTGTTGGTACTTACTCAATTAGCACATCAGAAGCGGCCTGGATCTCTGTCTGCAGCCCCCCTCCCTCCACCAGCACACCTCCCAACACACACCAAGGGTCCACATGGACCCTGCCAGCTCTGAGGTGTGGTTTAACAACCAGATGAGAGCAGCAAAGGCTGGGGTTAGTTACCAGCTTTGAGGGATAAAGAGGACTTGGACTCAAGGCTTCACCTGAGTGAAGCAAAGGAAACAATTGTGGGTGCTTACACAGTATTCTTGCCTGGAGAATCCCAGATATAGGACCCTGGTGGGCTGCCATCTATGGGGTTGCACAGAGTCGGACACGACTGATGTGACTTAGCAGCAGCAGCACGCAGGCAGCACGTCGAAAATAGCTCAGACCTCAGTAGCCAATATGAGCCAAGAGCCCTTGTGTACACTAATTCCTTAGATGCTGCTCTTCTCAGGGGAAAGCGCCCCAGTGAAGGGAAAAGGGAAAGAACATACTTAAAGGGAACAGAGCCAGCTTGGGCGTGGTCCTCAGGGCTTCAGATCCATATCTTGGGATCAGACCTCACCCCTGGCAGCTGGCAGGGCAAGGAAAGCCACTGAGCAGAAGGGAATTCCTGTCTCACACCCAGCTCTAGATCTAGATCCTCCGTCTCTGGCCACACCCTCTACCAAGGTGATAGCTAACAGCACACACTGAGGATGGACTTGTGTCCATGTCAAATCCAGCTCCCCTGTCAAAGGCACTGGATACATGCTGTCTATGGTAACGCTCCCACACAGGCACACCCTGTCAAGACTGCAGTAGGTAACAGTCTCATCAAAATCCATAGAGGCAGAGAACGGGTTAAGCACAATGAAAGGGAAGATGAACTGCTCTCAATTAAAAGAGCAAGGAAAAAACCCTGAAAAAATAAATAATGAAAGAAACAACTTCCCACAAAAAGAATTCAAAGCATTATTGATGAAAATGTTAAGTAAATTAGGGAAAAGAATAGATTTGCATAATGATACGTTTAACAAGGACCTAGAAAATATATTTGGGACAGGGGAGCCTGGTAGGTAGGGACCCCGTCTATGGGGTCACACAGAGTCGGACACACTGAAGTGACTTAGCAGCAGCAGCAGAAAATATATTTAAAAATTCAGATCATACAATTCTGGTTTCCTCAGTGTGTATGCCCAGCAATGGGATTGCTGGATCATAAGGCAGTTCTATTTCCAGTTTTTTAAGGAATCTCCACACTGTTCTCCATAGTGGCTGTACTAGTTTGCATTCCCACCAACAGTGTAAGAGGGTTCCCTTTTCTCCACACCCTCTCCAGCATTTATTGCTTGTAGACTTTTGGATCACAGCCATTCTGACTGGTGTGAAATGGTACCTAGTCTTTTGGACTCTGTGGGAGAGGGAGAGGGTGGGATGATTTGGGAGAATGGCATTGAAACATGTATAATATCATATATGAAATGAGTCACCAGTCCAGGTTCGATGCACGATACTGGATGCTTGGGGCTGGTGCACTGGGACGACCCAGAGGGATGGTACAGGGAGGGAGGAGGGAGAAGGGTTTAGGATGGGGAACACGTGTATACCTGTGGCGGATTCATTTTGATATATGGTAAAACCAATACAATATTGTAAAGTTAAAAAATAAAATAAAATAATTAAAAGAAAAAAAATCCAGATCATAAATAAAGAATTCAACAGCTGAAATTAAAAAACATGCTAGAAAGAATGAATAATAGACTAAATGACACAGAAGAATGCAGAAATAATCTGGAAGACACAATGGTGGAAATCACCCAAGCAGAACAGCAAAAAAAAGTGCTTTTAATGAAAACAGTTTAAAAGTTCTCTGAGATAACATTAAGGGTACCACATTTGCACATAGAGATCCCAGAAGGACACAAAAGAGAGAAGAGGATCAAATTTTATTTGAGGAAATTATGGGTAAAAACCTCCCAAACCTTCAATATTTCATGATAAATCATAATGGAAAGGAATACGAGAAAGAATATACATATATATATATATATATATATATAGAGAGAGAGAGAGAGAGAGAGAGAGAGAGAGAGAGAGAGAGAAAGAGTCACTTTGCTTTACAGCAGAAATTAAACACAACATTGTAATTCAACTATATTTCAGTTAAAAATTTCCCAAACCAGAAGAAGGAAACAGATATCCAAGTACATAAAACATATGAACAGGTTTATGCAAACAAATTGGACAATCTAGAAGAAATATACAATGGACAAATTTCTAGAAACATCCAACCTGCCAATACTGAGTCAAGAAGAAACAGAAAATTTGAACATACTGATCACTATTAGTGAAATTGAATTTTTTAAAATTCCAGAAAACACAAGTTCAGAACAGGTGAGGTCACAAGAGAATTCTACCAAACATACAGAGAAGAGTTAATATCTATCCTTTTCAAACTATTTCAAAAATTGAAGAGGCCAGTACACCACCAAATTCATTCTACGAGGCCATGTTTACCCTGATACTAAAGCCAGACAGGCACTACAAAAAAACAAAAATGACAGTTTCATATCTTTTATGAATATTGACACAAATATACTCAACAAAATGTTAGCAATTAAAATCCAACAATATATAAAAAAGGATCATATAGCATGTTCTAGTGAGATTTATTCCAGGGACCCAAGGGTAGTTAAATATTGCCAAATCAATCAATGTGATATATACTACATTAACAAAAGGAAGGATTAAAAAGCACATGACCATCTCAATAGATGCAAAAAAAAATCTGATGAAATTCAACATCCATTCATTATACAAAGTTGCTGTAATCAAAACAGCATGATTATGGGACAAAAAAAAAAAAAAAAACAAACACAGACACAGATGGATGGAACAGAATAGAGAGCCCAGAAATAAACCCACACATCTATAGTCAATTAATCTGTGACAAAAAAGGCAAGAATGTACAAGGGAGAAAAAAACAGTGCCTTTATTAAATGGTGCTGGATAGCTACATGTAGAAGAATGAGATTAGACATTTCCTCACACCATATGCAAAAATAAACTTAAAAGGGATTAAAGACCTAAAAGTCAGGATGGAAACCATAAAACTGGAAAAGAACATAGGCACTCTGACAAAAACTGTAGCAATGTTTTTGAGGGATCTGTCTCACAAGGCAAAAGAAATAAAAGTTAAAAAAGACAAATGATACCCGATTAAACTTAAATACTTTTGCACAGCAAGGGAAACAGTCAACAAAACTAAAAGACAACCTATGTAATAAGAGAAAATATTTTCAAATGATATGACCAATACTAGATAATATCCAAAATATACAAACAATTCATACAGCTCAATATCAAAAAAACAAACATCCTGATCAAAAATGGGCAGAAGACCTGAACAGATGTCTTTTCCAAAGACATACACCTGATTAACAGGGACATGAAATGATAATCAACATCACTAATTATTTAAGAAAATGCAAATAAAAACTGCAATGAGATATCACCTCACACCTATCGGAATGGCTATCATCAAAAAGTCTACAAATAACAAATGTTGCTGAGGATGTGGAGAAAAGGGAACCCCCTTACCCTTTTTGGTGGGAATGTAAATTAGTGCAGCCACTATGGCAAATAGTAGAGAGGTTCCTCAAAAACTGAAAACAGAACTACCACATGCAATTCTAGCAATTCTACTCCTAAGTATATACAGGGAAAAATTGAAAACACTCACTCAAAAAGATATGTGCACCTCAGCACTATTTCCAGTAGCCAAGGTAAGCAAGCAATCCAAGTGTCTATCAACAGATGAAAAGATAAAGAAAATATGGTGCATATATGCAATGGAGTATTGCTCAGCCAATAAAAAAAGAATAAAAGTTTTCTTTTCTGCAATACAGATGGACCTAGAGACTGCTTATGCTTAGTGCAATAAGTTAAAGACAAATACTGTGTGATATCACTTATATGTGGAATCTAAAAAAATAAATGTATATAGTAAACAGAAACAGACTCACAGATACAGAAAACAAGCTAGTGGTTACTAGAGGGAAGTACAAAAAGAGGGGCAAGATAGGGGTGTGGGCTTGAGATACAAGCTTTGTGTGTAAAATAGATAAGCAACAAGGATAGATCATATAGCACAGGGAATTACAGCCATTATCTTGTAATAACTTTCTTTTACATCCATTTTTATTGGAGTATACTCGCTTAACAATGTTATGTTAGTTTCTAATATACAGCGAAATGAATCAGCTATATGTATATGTATATCCCCTCTTTTTAAGATTTTTTTTTTCCTATTTTGGTCCCCACAGAGCATTGATTAGAGTTCTCTATGCTATGCAGTGGATTTCCTTGGTGATTTCGATGGTAAAGAATCCTCCTGCAATGTGGGAGACCTGGGTTTGATCCCTGGGTTGGAAATATCCCCTAGAGAAGAGAATGTCTACCCACTCCAGTATTCTGGCCCAGAGAATTCCATTGACGAAGGAGCCTAGCAGGCTGCAGTCCATGAGTCAGACACAATTTAGCAACTAAACAACAAGGTCGGGTTGAATAAGTAATTGTGTGACATTAAGAAAGATGGCAACAGGATGTAGTAAAGTGAGGCATATTCTACAGAAAGTAAACTGATATGGGACTCTATTCTACAGTTCACTTAATTTTCCTCTTTTGGATATCATAATTCAGCAAACTCTAAAGCAGCCATAGGCATTTTGACACACTGCTAATCTGTGCTCATGTCTCACAGAAAGAGATTATCTGGGGTTTGTATGGATCTGAAGCTCCTGGCGTTTTGCCCATTTTCCAGCCTGATTGTAAAGACCTGTGCTTGTATGCTTCCTTACGGTGTCTCTCCTAGATGTTTTCAAGTTTCTCTAGGACCTCAGTCTGGGTACTGCGTTTCTGGTCTCTGAAGAACAGCTTGAAGGCATGGCTCATGTGTTGTGTGACAAAGCACGTGTTCTCACAACTTATGTGGTCTTATAGAACCCGTTCTGAAGGCTTCCACATCTCAGTTTTATAAATAAAGGCATTCGAAAAGCATAAATCAGTTCCATAACATTTGTTACTTTAAATAGGCCAAGAATAATGGAATCTTTCTCTGTTCAAGGGAAGAAGCAAAGAAGATATTCATCACACAATTTGAATGAAAAATGACTGGTAGTTTAATTTCCTTTCTCTGAGAAATTTGGATTTTGTTGCGAGACTATTCTATTTGGAACATGAATCACACAAATCACAAAACCATTGATATGACAAAGTCATTTTAAAATAAATTTTCATTTTTTGCATTGTTGATTCAATACTGTTAAGAAAAGAAGTAAACTATATAATTCATCACTTATATTCTGGAGATTATATTAAAAGAAAGAAGTACATGTTAAAGACATACATGTCATGTTCTTTAAAAATTCTACAAATTCTCTTTTATTCTGTGAAAAATTTCAAATTAAAGAATCCCTTTCAGTCAGATCCACCTACAAGCATAAATTTTCTGTATTAATGGATTTAAGGATTATGTGTCCACTTACATCTCTGGACTAATGAGTGCTTCCTCCTCTGGCTCTATAACACTTAAAATTCATTGCTTTGTTCTGGTTAATTTTCATATTTCTGCTATGTCAAGGGGTCTCTCAGGGCCGTTATGAGTTAGGTGCTCAGTTGCCAAGTCATGTCTGACTCTGCAAGCCCATTGACTGTATCCCGCCAAGCTGTCTGTCCATGGGATTTTCCAGGAAAATATACTGAAGGAAATGGGTTGCCATTTCCTTCTCCAGGGGATCTTCCAGACCCAGGGATCCTATGTCTCCTCCATTAGCAGGCATATTCTTTACCCCTGAGCTACCTGGGAAGCCCTTTCTGAGTAGTATGCACTCACTAAATATTTCTTGTCTGCTTGCACTATAAAGCTTGAAACTTTACAATAACAGATGAACTTTCAAAAAATCACTACAAGCCTATTTTGTTGTTTGTCTTGAATAATAAATGTTTCATACTAGATTTCTTTCTGTTCTGAAAAAAACAAACAAAAAAAAAACAAAAAAACACCCAGATATAATGATTTCATGAAGCGTGTTAACACTGACTAGTAAAATGTATTCTGCTGCTGCTGCTGCTAAGTCACTTCAGTCGTGTCCGACTCTGTGTGACCCCATAGACGGCAGCCCATCAGGCTCCCCCATCCCTGGGATTCTCCAGGCAAGAACACTGGAGTGGGTTGCCATTTCCTTCTCCAATGCATGAAAGTGAAAAGTGAAAGTGAAGTCGCTCAGTCGTGTCTGATTCTTCTCGACCCCATGGACTGCAGCCTACCAGGCTCCTCTGTCCATGGGATTTTCCAGGCAAGAGTACTGGAGTGGGGTGCCATTGCCTTCTTCAAATGTATTCTATCTTTCCACAAACAGGTAACATTGGTCCATGGATTTTTTTATCTTCAAACATTTACTACAGTTTCAACAATTATCCTCCAATAAGCCTATAGAATTTCATCTCTAGCCCTACCAGTTTCACAATTCCTATCCCAGTTAGTTTTGATGGGAAGTCACCATTTGCACAGAACATTCCTGGTTTTGGCACTGAAAGTTCCAAGACACAGGATACCCTCAATCTTGGGCAAACTGGTACCGTGTTTCACCATAGCTATTCTATCAGTTTTCTAAATATTTAAAAGTATGTATCTCTTAAAAATGAGGAATCTTTCTTTAAAAGAGCAATATTATTAGCATACCTAAAAATCCTTACTATCATCAAATAGTCCCCCCAGTGTTCACTCTGTCACATACTTTTTTAAAACAACTTATTTTCAAATTAGGGTCTGGCTACGGTATATAAATTGGTTGATACGTCTCTTAATTTTTAAGTTTTATTGTTTTGTTTCTAATATATAGTGTCTGTCTTCATCTTCCCCTTCCTGCCCTTGCTCCCTCTTACCCTCCTTCACTCCCAGATGTTGTTATTAAAGAAAGAGGTTGTTTATCCTGCTCAGTTTCTCACAGTTCGTATTTTGCTGATTGCATCTTCACAATACAATTTAATATGTTCCACTGACTCTTATTTATCTTGTAAATTTCAAATTAGATGTAGAGTCTTGGCCGCATTCTAGTTACAGTTTGGCTGGGGAGGACAGGACTACATCACATGATGTTCACTTCCATCACCCATGTCGTCTGGATGGTATCACCCATTGGTTAAATTGCCTGGATGTATACATCATCTTATAATACCTGATCTAGACAAATCCAAAGAAAGATATTGCAAGAGTTTCTACCTTTCCACCAAAGGTGGAAATTGTTGCATTATTTTTGTTGTTTCCAGCCAATTCCAACTCAAGTTTATTAAAGAAATCCTTCTTCTTAAGTGAATTATCACCTTAAAAGGAAGTTCTTAAGGCCAAAAAACCCCCGGCACCTATATGAAGTTATACTAGTGTAGAAGTAGGAGGGAAAGAAAGTATCGAAAAGCATGGCCTTGCTTTGTTGCCCTTTCTAACAATACCTCATAAGCAGTCATGTAGGGGACTTTCTAATTTGTGTGTGTGTGTGTGTGTGTGTGTGTGTTTGTATGTGCTCAGTCGCTCTGTTGTATCCAAATCTTTGTGACCACATGGATACAGCCTGCCAGACTCCTCTCTCCATGGAATTTTCCAGGCAAGAATACTGGAGTGGGTTGTCATTTCCTACTCCAGAGGATCTTCCCAGAGAAATACTTCATTTATTGATGATATGAATCATTGTGGTATACTGTATATATTGCAAATATTTTTCCTAGTGTTCATTTTTTAAATTTCAAGGTGTTTTTGGCCTTCAGAAGTTTTCCATTTTGATTTTGCTATCTATTAAAATGTTCCTTTAAGCTTTCATGATTCTCTTTCTTCCTTAATAATGATTGCTGCTGCTGCTGCTAAGTCGCTTCAGTCGTGTCCGACTCTGTGCGATCCCATAGATGGCAGCCCACTAGGCTCCTCTGTCCCTGGGATTCTCCAGGCAAGAGTACTGGAGAGGGTTGCCATTTTTAGGGGCTGGTAATTGTTCAGAGATTGAGTGTTTCTAAATCAAGCTTAGTTTCTATAAGCAACTTTAATAAAGTAACAGAATGTATTGGTGAATAGAGTAGTTCATAGCCAATAATTTTAGTTATTCTATCCCGAAGAAAGGCTGAAGTACCAGATTCATTAACTTAATGAGGTTACATTAATCACTTGGAGAAAACAGCCAGCACCAAAGGCAACAGTCCAAAAGAAATGGCAGGCTGATGTCAAGTAGGTTTAATTGTGAGTGCTGGCTTAGGTTTGTTGGTGGTGAGACCTGAAATACCATGCCGTGAGTATTTGTAACTATGAACTTCTCTGGATTTAGGGAGAAACAAAACTATGATTAAGTAATTATATCAACAACAGGACTGGAAAAAGGGAGTGAAGGTACGCCTGCCATTTGTTTGCTGATCCTTTCCAAAATCAATTCTTTTTTAGCACTATCATTATTATTTAAATTGGCTCCCTAAGACCACCACCAAATCCTAGATGTATGGAAGAATGTGAGAAAGTGTGGTGGTAGTTTATTCACCTGATGAATAAATTAACCTTAACAAGAACAGAAAGTCTGCTTGCTAAATATTATTGCTTGAAGCCTTTTTAAAATTTACACAGGACTTGTTTTGCATATTGCAGTGATACTCTAAGAACCAACATAAAATTGAGGGAATTCTTACTGAGAAACTATTCAACTCATATGGGTATCTCTTGGAAAAGGTAAGTTCATTTCATGATAGGAAATGCACAAAACTAGCCAACAGGCATCTTCCTAATCACTGGGCTATATTTTATGGGAATGTCAAAAGTCTCCAAACAAAGTGTAATGAAAATGACCAGAATCCTGTCAACTGAAAAAAAATGCACAACCTAAAAAGTTGAGAGCTATGTTTTATTCGGTGGACAAAACTGAGGGCTTACACCCAGGACATAGTATCTCAGATAACTCCAGAGGCAAGGTGGGGAGTCAGAATATATAGACTTTTGTTTGTTTGTTTGTTTACAACAAAGGCCAGGTACTTGGGGGTAGGGGTAGAGGGTAGCTGCAGAGCTTGATAGTCTGATAGCAGATATTATGTTTGCATTCTGAGTTCCCCCAGGGCCCACAGGCAGGGCGGCTGTAGTGGCTGAGGGTTGCACCATCATCTGTTTACTGGTATGGTACACAGCATTCTAGGCTCACAGTCATAATTACACCTCAGAAAATATGGGACTGCCCGGTTTCTTAAGATCCAAAGTCACCCTACCAACTGTCTTCTCAAAAGTGTAAGCTTACCAATCTCTATTCTGCTAATATTCATTAGCTACTTCTCTGTTGCTTCACTTTGTATGTCTTCATCTCAGGTTTATTTTCCCTGTACAAAACTGAAAACTCGATCTTTCATACGAAGGTATTTTTGGCTTGTGCTTACGCACGGATTCTGTTTATTCCTGTCCACCACCGCTTATTGGTCTCTTTTTCGTCTCTTTCACTTTCTATTTCCACCAAGCAAATGACCTCTGGCTATTTACAGTTCAGATTACCAACAAAAAGGAAACGCTAATTTTTGTGCAGCTTTTTCCAAGCTATTGATTGGCTGCTCTTGAGTTACAGGCCAATTATAATGTAATCATGTTTAAGCAGAGGGATGGCACCCATACAATACTGTCATGTCAACTTACCCACAGTGAACTTCTGGCTTTCGGTGTAATGCACATTTACTTTTCAGGATACTCAGATTCACTTATGAAATGTACATAAGTCTGCAGTTTATAAAACACACATGAAAAAAATGTTACATGTTTAAAGTAAGCAGTAAGCAAAATGTTTATTAGAGGTAAGCTGATTCATAGGATGTATTCAACAAATACTTCTTAGCATATTAGTCTTTGAACACTCCAAAGCAGTGGACAGTGTTCTATTATATGAATATATCATGTTTTCTTCATCCATTGATGGACGTTTGGGCTGTTTCCATATCTTGGCTATTGTGAATAAAGCTGCAGAGAATAATGGCAGTTTTGATGTTTCCTGGGGAATCCCAATTTCAATTCCTTTGGATAAATACTCAGAAGTGTGATTACTGGATCATATGGTAGTTCTACTTTTAATTTTTGAGGAAATTCCATACTGTTATCCACAGTGATGGCCCCATTTTACTTTTCCACCAACAGTGGAAAAGGGGTCCAATGTCTCCATACCCTCACTCATCCTTTTTTTTCCATAGTCCCAGTTGGAATCTTTTTTATTTAACTTTTATTTTGTATTGGAATATAGTCAGTTAACAATGTTGAGATAGTTTCAGGTAAATAGTGAAGAGACCTAGCCTTACATACACATGTATCCATTCCCCATCCCAAATCCCCTTCCCATCCAGGCTGCCACATAACATTGAGCAGAGCTCCATGTGCTATATAGTAGGTCCTTGTTGGTCATCCATTTTAAATAGAGGAGAGTGTACATGACCTTCCCAAAGTCCCTAATTCTCACAAAGACTTTTTACCCATTTGCAGCAACATGGATGAACCTGAAGGAAATTATGCTAAGTGAAATAAGTCCTCAGAAGGGAAAAATCTTCCATAATTTTACCATGATGGGGTATCTAAGATAGTCAGACTCACAAAAGCAGAAATCAAACTTGCAGAGAACAGAATGGTGGTTGGCAGGGTCTGAGGAGGAGGGGAAATGAAGAATTGTTCAGTGTGCATAAAGTTTCAGTTGTGCAGGATGAATAAGTTCTAGAGACCTGCTGTACCACATGGCATCTACAGTTAACAATATTGCATTGAACGTTTAAATAGTTAACAGGGTAGATCTCATGTTGAATGTTCTTTTTTTTTTAATTTTATTTTATTTTTAAACTTTACAAATTTGTATTAGTTTTGCCAAATATCGAAATGAATCCGCCACAGGTATACCTGTGTTCCCCATCCTGAACCCTCCTCCCTCCTCCCTCCCCATACCCTCCTTCTGGGTTGTCCCAGTGCACCAGCCCCAAGCATCCAGTATCGTGCATCGAACCTGGACTGGCGACTCATTTCATACATGATATTATATATGTTTCAATGTCATTCTCCCAAATCATCCCACCCTCTCCCTCTCCCACAGAGTCCATAGGACTGATCTATACATCAGTGTCTCTTTTGCTGTCTCGTACACAGAGTTATTGTTACCATCTTTCTAAATTCCATATATATGCGTTAGTATACTGTATTGATGTTTTTCTTTCTGGCTTACTTCACTCTATATAATAGTTATAACAGCAAAAGAAGTATGAGGAAACTTTTAGAGGTGATAGGTGTGTCTATTGTGATTATGATTTCGCAAGCGTACGCCTACGTTCTAATTCATCAAATTGAATATATTAAATATGCACAGTTTTATATATCATTTATAAATAATTAAAAAAATAATAAGTCAAAAGATACCTAATATTCATGAGGCCCTGGGTATAAAATATTTGCAATATACTAAATATTGAATATGTACTAAGTATACATGAAATAAATGAAGCATTTGACAATCATGAGTACTTAATTTGGACATACATTGTTGATACTCATTCTGACCCCATATCTCCTCTGTTCAAGTGATACAAATAAAACGCAAGTCTGTTTAGGAGGCAAAATGACAAGGTACAGCTCTGACCGGGCACTTGTCTCTGTGACTCTGTCCTGCCTGTAAGCCCTTTTGCTCAAACCTAAGTTCTGGTGCCAGTAACCACATTATCAGCGAGGAAAGCAGAGGGTGGAGAAAGACAGGAGATGAGCATGGCACACCCCAGGATTCAGGTAGTGTGGTGCTTTCATCCTATTTGTACGTTGTTATGTGTATTAACTTGCTCTGTCTCTCTCCCCTTGCTTCTGTTTATGTGTTCTAAATATGACTTGTGCATTTACATTTGCTGTGAGCCTTTCTGTTCTGTTACCCTCTGGGATAATATTTTTGGCACTGTACCTGGAGGCTGTCATTGCATCAGAGTACTTTCCCACATGATATTTGACTTGCCCGAGACTCATAAATAATACATCTTTGCTTTAGGTTTGTTGCTTAATATTAACTAAGTGGAGCATAACAGAAGAAATAAAATAATCGTGAACTCAAAATGAGAGGGAAAGCCTTGGAAAGAAAGGAATTTAATGCTCACCTGTTCATATTCTTTTCAGTATGAACTAGGAAAAAGACCTGCACAGCTGGTTGTATTTAAATGGTCTGTTCCGTTACTAAGAGTGATACAGCTTCTAATCAGGATCTCTTCCTACTACTTATTTAAGTAAAATCCATCATTATTTACATCCTCCAAAATAATAACAATGATATTATTATTATAGTCAAATTTGCTTGATAAACCCAATTGTTTTCACCATCTCCTTTTCTAAATAGCTAACTTTCACAGCATCCCATAGGTAGTTCACAAAGAATATGTATCAGTAACATACTCTTCACTCAGTCTTACTTTCCCTATTATTGCCTTCACTAGTCCTTAAAGTTGGAACTAATATCTAAATTATGCTTATGGTTTCTATGTACCCTGTATTCATTTTCTCTGGGTGCCATGATA
The DNA here is from genome assembly GCF_032452875.1 of Bos javanicus. Lineage (NCBI taxonomy): Eukaryota > Metazoa > Chordata > Mammalia > Artiodactyla > Bovidae > Bos > Bos javanicus. The sequence continues at coordinate 24,362,340 of NC_083874.1, read as the reverse complement.
CATTACCACAAAGTTAGTGGGTAATGACAACACAATTTTATTTTCTTAGAGTCCTGTAGGTTGGAAGTCCTACCCAGGTCTTGCTGGGCCAAAATAAAGGTGTCAGCAGAGCTATGTTCCTTTCTAGAGAAGGAATGGTTCCTTTCTAGAGAAAGCTATGGTTTTTCCAGTAGTCATGTATGGATGTTGAGAATTGGACCATAAAGAAGGTTGAGCACCAAAGAAGTGATATTTTTGAACTGGTGTTGGAGAAGACTCTTAAGAGTCCCTTGGACTGCAAGGAGATCCAAGGAAATCAGTCCTGAATATTCGTTGGAAGGACTGATGCTGAAGTTGAAGCTCCAATACTTTGGCCACCTGATGTGAAGAGGTGACTCATTAGAAAAGACCCTGATGCTGGGAAAGATTGAAGGCAGGAGAAGGATGGGATCACAGGGGACGAGATGGTTGGGTGGCATCACCAACTCAATGGTCATGAGTTTGAGTAAGCTCTGCGAGATGGTGAAGGACAGGGAGTCTAGGGAGCTGTAGTCCATGGGGTTGCAAAGACTTGAACACGACTGAGTGACTGAACAATGACAAGAGAAAGAATGAGCTCTGCTTGGGCCACATGATCTAGTAGAACTTTGTGGTGTTGGAGTTACCAGTAATGGGAAAGAGACTGTCTCAAGTTTATGGAAACTCCTTTAGGAAAAGCCAAATGAAGAGCTGTGAGGTTCTAGACCATGGTCATGTCATCTGCAATAGGAACTCTACATCTGTTGAGAAAGAGCCACTGGCCTGTTAGTGGGCCTTGGTAAGGGTGGAGTGTATGACTATGGGATATTAAGTGAGGATGTAACCAGACCTGCCTATCAGGAGCTAGGTCCTATTGGACCCACCAATTCATAAGTTGGGCAGACCCATTAATAACTCATCACCACTTGAAAGACATATATCTAGGATCAAGTATGAGCAATACCAGGGAGCACAAGCAAGTTGCACAGGAAGCAGCCCTAATCCCCAGGGCCCCACCATTGATGTGCTTGCATCTCTCTCTCAGATCATATCTAAGGATGTTGGAGACTAAGTTAGTATATAAGTGCAAAATGGAGGGGACTGAATTAGCATCTAATTCAGGATTGGCCTGAGAGAGTGGAGCAATAGATAGAGAAAACCATTTTAATTAGCGGGGCTTCAGGTTGTGAATCTGATCATCTTTTACTATGGTAATAGAAAAAAGGGGCTAAAGTTAGAATATGTAAGAATTCACTGGCAGTGACCAATGCTTTGGATGACTGACAAGTGCCTTGAAGGAAAAGAAAGAATTATTTAAAGAAGTACAAGGAGATAGGAGGTAGGAGCAGATTGGGTGAACATATGAGACTAGGTGTGGGGGTGTAAATTTTGTTGTATTCTATGCTAATGCCCACAAAAGAACATCCCCCACAGAAGAGGGGGTCAAGTGACTTGACCAGAGATATTAGCCAATCTCTTTCACTGGCCACTCCAGTGCCACTACAATGGGCACATGAATAAGGTGGCCCTGATGACTGAGGTTGAGGTAATGTATGTGCCCAACAGCATTTGCTCCTGCTAGATAATCTAAAACCAATGTCAAACGTCCAAATGGCCAACACCAGAGACCAACATTTAACCCTCATTTTGGCACCATTCCTTGAGGAAATCAGTTCATAAATTGGTACCATGTTGCCTATACTTGATCCCTTCCATGCTGGAAAGGCCAGTAATTTGTTCTCAAATGAATCAATAAATATCCTGAATTTGGGTTTGACTTTCCTACACAAACTGCTGCTGCTGCTAAGTTGCTTCAGTCGTGTCTGACTCTGTGCGACCCCATAGACAGCAGCCCACCAGGACAGCTCCGCCGTCCCTGGGATTCTCCAGGCAAGAACACTGGAGTGGGTTGCCATTTCCTTCTCCAATGCATGAAAGTGAAAAGTGAAAGTGAAGTCGCTCAGTTCTGTCTGACTCTTCGAGACCCCATGGACTGCAGCCTACCAGGCTCCTCCATCCATGGGCTTTTCCAGGCAAGAGTACTGGAGTGGGGTGCCATTTCCTTCTTTCCTACACAAAGGATCTCAATTAACAGTACTATTTTAAGTTTGGTGGAGTGATGAATCCAGTACCATGGTATCTCACCTTGTATTGCATCAGACCAAGAGACCAACTTTATAGCAAAAACAGTATTTTCTTACCTGGTGCATACAGCATCGGATACCATATTATCTTGTAAGAAGATTCAGCTATAGTATTTTGAAAAATTGCAAAAGGTCAAGCATACGCTAGCATCAGAGTGTATAGTTCCAGTGGAGCTGCAGTTTTTCCTCTCTGAACCCCAGCAGGTAATCAAACAGAAGACTGAGAGGACTTCTGAAAACACTCCTTAGTAATGTCAGCTGGGACAGATGACAGAAATCCCAATCAGACCCATCTTCCCATTCTTCCTTTTACAACAAAAGCATAATTTTCAGGGGAAAGAGCAAGAACAACCATCACCTTACTACAATGGAATCCCATTTCAAATAGGAGAAGAGAATGGGGTTGGTGGAAAACGATGCAGCAGGGCAGAACTACTTGTTAAGCCCTGCACTCCAGTTGTAAGGGGGGGCAAGAGCAGCAGTGAAGGTCATACTCACAAGTTCATAGAGGCTGCTAAGACGGAGGCTTAATCATCATGTCTGAGAGGATCTTTCTTCTGCTGTTTCCTGTCACTAAGGTCACAAACACTGAGTGAAAACGACAGTGGAATATAGCTGGAAGAGCTGGAAGACACAGATTATCCTCAGGGAGCAGATGCTGAGAAGTAATCTCTGGTACACCAGCCCACACTAAGTTTTCCAAGACTATTCTTTCAAGGAATGTGAAGCCTCTGGGGCACTGAGCGTAAACCTGGCAACACCAAATTTCAAACCCAATCCCAAATTTGCCTAGTTTTACACAAATCCTCACACTAAAGTTATAGAAGGAAAGGTATGCTTATCTCCAAGCATAAGATAAACTTGCCTCAGAATTTGCTGTGCTCTCCATGTTTAGCTTCCAGAAAAAGTTACAAGACATTGGAAAAGTCAAGAATAAACAAAGTCTGAAGATACAAATTATCAGAACCAGTCTTGAATATGCTGAAACTGACAAGAAATTTAAAATAACTATGAATAATACGTTCTAAAAGTACTAATTGAAAAGTTAGATAACATGCAAGAAGTGAAATGAAGTGAAGTCGCTCAGTCATGTCCGACTCTTTGAGACCCCGTGGACTGTAGCCTACCAGACTTCTCCGTCCATGGGATTCTCGAGGCAAGAATACTGGAGTGGGTTACCATTTCCTTCTCCAGGGGATCTTCCGGACCCAGGGATCAAACCCAGGTCTCCCGCATTGGAGGCAGACGCTTTAACCTCTGAGCCACCAGGGAAGCCCCATGCAAGAACAGACGGGTAATTTTAGCAGAGAGCTGGAAACTATAGGAAAGAGTCATATGGAAATACTAGAAATCAAAAATATGGCAACAGAGATGATGTTTTCTATATACTTCGTTTTTCGGAGATCTAAAAATAAAATTAAATTGTTATTTAGCTTCTAACTTTACACTTCTACCAATACAAAAATTTAGATGAATTTATTATGAACTTGGGCAAACTCTGGGAGATGGTGAAGGACAGGGAGGCCTGGCATGCTACAGTCCATGGGGTCGCAAAGAGTGGGATATGACTTAGCGACTGAACAACAACAAATCTATCAAGTGTTTTAAATTTACCTTTACTTCTATTGGATTGCTTGAGTAAAAAATATGAATAAAAACAAGCAAATCCAATAGAAAGTTATTTACCTGATTCAACTGTGTTCAAGTATGTGTGTATGTATAAATGCAACTTTAAACTCATTTTATCAAATTTAATCAAAACAGCTGAATTAACTTCTGCATAAAGCCACTAATTTTCCATAGTTGGGTTTGAGTATAAAGGTGAGAAAGAGCCTTGTGTCTGAAACTAAGAATGCCAATCGTTCTAGAAATTTCTATATATCAGAGAAGCATGCAAACTTTCAGGCAGTAAAAATTTACTATTTCCAATTAGACTAAACTTCCCAGGGAATTCCATTTATTGGATTATTCTGTGGAAACACAACACTGTGATATAAACCTAGATAGACAAGGAAATCTGAGTAAGTTATGCCAGTGAGTGCAAAGCTTTGCAGCTTACACTCATCTATAAATTTCTCTTCCTTCTCACTTTATTTTTTCCCCTTTATTCTTGTAAAACACTATATATCAAGTAAATAGATCACTGAAAATTTTTTCACATTTCTCACTGATAGTTTACATTAAGCAAATCGTATCTTTTATTTGTAATATACAAATTCTTTAATATCATTTAAGCAAAGATCACTGACAGCTCTTCATAGGGAATTTGAGATTAAATCTATAAATATTTGTGTTTTAATAAAAATATTTTAAGTGCTAGAATTATTTTCTCCTCATTTTCAGAAAAGTGGGCTATTTTGATGAGATAACAAAAAAGAACAAGGAAGCAAGAAGGTGTATTAACTATACACTATTTATTCATAACTATTTGGTTTCATTGTTCTCGCTAACAGTTCTTCTGTACTGTATTTAAGCCTTTACAAGTGGGTTTTATTCTAAAACAAAGTTTCCTGAATAATTTTTTTTAAAAAAGCTTTTGAAGTAATAAATTATATTCGAAGTAACACATATATTTTTAAGTAAATCTTTTATTTAAGTACATAAATACAGTATAGAATTACACACTGAACATTTGGAAATCATGAGTTTAATGTGATATAAATTAACTGTTTAGATCAACAGAAATACATTGTTGCCTTCATAAAGAGAACAGCACCATTCTTCACAAAGTATTTTAAAACAAAAGTCAAGATCTAGCGCATACATGTATGCTTCTGAGATGGAAAATCAGTTTATAATCTATCTTGAATTTTTATAAGAGTTTATTTATCCTGCGATAATATTTGAAAGGCTTTCCAGAAACAGGAAGACATAAGTTTCTGGTTCTAATTTAAATAGTCATATGATATGTGACCTTAATGTAGTAAGAGGTATTCCGGCCAGGGTAGTTTCTTCTATGGATCAAGTGTATTTTTGTTAAATTGTAAAAATTTAAAACAAATGTCTCCCAAGCTGGGAAAAAAAAAAAAACCTCAAGGGCATCATCAGTCATAGGTTTAAAACACATGCCCAAATAATTAACAACTAAATCATAGTAGGAAAAAAAAAAAGAGCTTTTCCTGAATAATTTGTGGTATTATTTAAAGTCTTCTCTTAGAAGGCAATTGTTCTAGAATGACTGATTTTTTCTTTGCACTTTCACTCAATAAACATTAATAAGTTAATTATGTAAATGTAGAAATAAAGCAAAACAGAATCACTGAGCACTTTGAGTTGTGTTTTTTAAATTGTAAGAAGACTTTGTTGGAATTTTTAAAACCTACAGAGAATTAAATGACACAATTGTTGATGTTGTTTAGTCACTAAGTCGTGTCCGACTGTGACCCCAGGGACTGTAGCCTGCCAGGCTCTTCTGTCTGTGGGGTTTCCCAGGCAAGAATTGTAGAAGGAAATGGCAACCCAGTCCAGTGTTTTTGCCTGGAAAACCCCATGGACAGAGGAGCCTGGTGGGCTACAATCCATGGGGTCGCAAAGAGTTGGACACGACTTAGTGACTAAACCACCACCACCACAGGCGAGAATACTGGAGTCAGTTGCCATTTTCTTCTCCAAGGTATCTTTCCAACCCAGGAATTGAACCCTAGCCTCCTGCATTGGCAGGCGGATTCTCAACCACTGAGCCACGAGGGAAGCTCAAAATGACACAACAGAAAACATGAAAAGTTTTTCTCTTTTTTCTTTTTTAGCTGTCCCTATTACAACTAACATCCTTTATACATTCTCATGCTTTTGATATATTTCAACAGTTTGTTGTGTATTTTGCCATTCAGTTCAGTTCAGTCGCTCAGTCGTGTCCGACTCTTTGCGACCCCATGAATCGCAGCATGCCAGGCCTCCCTGTCCATCACCAACTCCCAGAGTTCACTCAGACTCATGTCCATCGAGTCAGTGATGCCATCCAGCCATCTCATCCTCTGTCGTCCCCTTCTCCTCCTGCCCCCAATCCTTCCCAGCATCAGAGTCTTTTCCAATGAGTCAACTCTTCACATGAGGTGGCCAAAGTACTGGAGTTTCAGCTTGAGCATCATTCCTTCCAAAGAAATCCCAGGGCTGATCTCCTTCAGATGGACTGGTTGGATCTCCTTGCAGTCCAAGGGATTCTCAAGAGTCTTCTCCAACACCACAGTTCAAAACCATCAATTCTTCGGTGCTCAGCTTTCTTCACAGTCCAACTCTCACATCCATACATGACAGCTGGAAAAACCATATAACTTTCTGCATATTCTTTCAAATATGTGTACCCACTATATAGCCAAGGAAATATATTACATTATGACTTTTAAAAAAACGTTATAATATAGTGCACCTTTTTTTCATACCAGCAAAGAAAGGTCAATGCTTTTTGAAAGTAAATTGTTTCATCATTTGCCTAACAATGGACCTGGAGGCTGTTTCCCAGTTTAGGGCTTCCCAAGTGGTACAGTGATAAAGAATTTGCCTGCCAATAAAAGTGTACCATAAACATTCTTATCCAATATCTTTAGGTGTCTGTGTTTCTCTCTCTCCCACACAGATTTCCTCAAGTGCAATTGCAGGATCAATGATACATGCCATTTTAAACTTTGCTGAAGATGGCCAGTTCCATTTCCAAAGAGGGCTTAGCACCCACTCTCAGAAGCAACAGAAGAAGACTGTTCCCACCTCTCACACTTCACCTGCACTGATTTTTATCACTCTTTTTATTTTAGGGTGTTAAAAATTTTTTTAATAAAAAATTAATTTAAAAATTAAAGAAATAAAATTAAAATATTATATTTTATAATAATCTCCATTACTCTCCTTAGTGGTTAAGTTAAGCAACTTTTCACACAATTTTTTTTCCATTTGCATTTCCTTTTTTCTCAGTGATTTATTCTATCTTTTATCTATTTCTTTCTTTGTGACTGCTGGTCTTCTTCAAAGTTAATTCATAGGAACTCTTCCTGTATTAGGGATATTAACCTTTTGTCTGTCCTGTGTGTTTTTAAATTTTTTATTCATTTATTTTTTCTACAACATTAATACATTTTTATAAAGTGAAGTCAAATGTTTTATTAAAATATTTTTGTGTATTATCAATTATACTTAGCTTTATTCCCATAATGAGCACTATCCAGAAAATTTATTTCCTATTTTAACAATATGATCATAATCAAGTCTTTTAGTATAGATGGCATTTGCATTTCAATGAAGATAACTTCATTTCTTGTTTTGGATATTTATGTTTGAGCATGCAAAGTTGCTTCAGTCATGTCCAGCTCTTTGCAACCCTATGGACTGTAGCCTGCCAGGCTCCTCTGTCCACAGGATTCTCCAGGCAAGTATAGTGGAGTGGGTTGCCATGCCCTTCTCCAGGGCATCTTCTGGACCCAGGGATCGAACCTGCATCTCCTGTGACCCCTGCATTGCAGGCAGATTCTTTACCACTGAGCCACTGGGGAAGCCCTTAGATGTCTGGGGGACATCTTATTTTTTTAACACTTAAACCTAAGAAACACAGAGTCTCCTATTTATTGATTTAATCTAGGTGTATTATTGTGTAAACCATTCAATAGTCTGACTTTAAACATCTAAATACACTCAAACTTATATTTTTCTTCTCCATTAATATGGACATTCAAAACAGTTGGTTTTATGCCTTTCCATATTGTTTCAAAAGCTTTCCCAACTGAGGATCATTCAAACACTCCCCTATCATGTAATGATATTTTTCTGCTGGCATATTAGGGAATCAGCAGTAGTAGAGACTGGATAAATATTAGTGAGGGAAGTAGATACTGCAAGTTAAGAAAGATCTTCCATACATGCCCCAGTGCTTTTCAGTTAATCACTCCCTGATCAACGACCAGTAAGGGCAGAAAGAGGCTGGCTAATGTCATCAGTGAGAGCTTTTTTGTATAATCCTGGGATGAGCCTCTGTTTCACAGAGGAGGGCTTTTGGGGAGCAATCGCATGGGACACAAACGTCTTCCACTCTGGAAAGTTCTTGAACTTCCACTTCCAGAAATTCACACACCTAATTCTTACACAGGCTTTCTTCTCAATGATCCTTTAATCAGATTCCTTCCTGCTGCTGCTGCTGCTGCTAAGTCGCTTCAGTTGTGTCCGACTCTGTGCGACCCCATAGACAGCAGCCCACCAGGCTCCCCCGTCCCTGGGATTCTCCAGGCAAGAACACTGGAGTGGGTTGCCATTTCCTTCTCCAATGCATGAAAGTGAAAAGTGAAAGTGAAGTTGCTCAGTTCTGTCTGACTCTTCGAGACCCCATAGACTGTACCCTACCAGGCTCCTCCATCCATGGGATTTTCCAGGCAAGAGTACTGGAGTGGGGTGCCATTGCCTTCTCCAAGATTCCTTCCTAATTTCTTGCAACCTTGGAAAACCATTAATCACCATTTATTAATCCGTACAGAAAGTTACTTCATGCCATGCTGCTTTCCAGCCGGGTGGACAAAAAAGATGTACTGCTTGAGGTTCAGCCCACTGTCCTACAGGACAGCCCCAGAGTTGGGGTGTAACCTTGCAACAGTCTACTTGTGGTTGGTGCCAGCAAAATGCACAGAGAAACCTATGAACCAGGGCTGAATTTGTTCCTCTTCGATTTTCAACTGGTCTCAGAGGCCCTCACATGAAGCAGTAGATAAGGTTTGTGGAAGAAACTTCAATGAGATAACCATGCTCATATTTTGAGAGCATAGTATGAGAAATTCGGCCTTCAGGAGCTGTCTAGACTTAATCCTGTATGGGCAAGCTCTGTTTAGTGAGAGTGTTTCTGGACAAGTTTAGGTAGATTCCTCCCTCCTGCCCTTCTTTCTTTCCTTCCATCTCCCCTTTTACTTCTCCTCCATCTATCAGAAAATATCGACAAAGCAACTATTATATACAAGGCATCGTTGCAGAACTTGGGGAATGGTGGTGAGCAAGACGGGCCCATCCCTTCCTTTATTAACTCACATTTTGGGATCCTAGTAGAACAGAATAGCACTCGATTCCTGATGAGCAGCAGCTCAGTTTACCTGGTCATCTGCTATTCTAAAGTCAGGTTGTATGTCTCCATTATGGCCTGGGAGAAAGCTGTTCTCTTTCAAAGGATGGAACAGTTATTTTAGTAGAGGACACGGCGAGCCTTCGTAACTTCTAGGGCTTCCATTTTGATTTTCTAATCAGTTTTGCCATTGCTCCAAAAAAGGATTAAGATAATACAGCAGTCCCTAACCTTTTGGCACCAGGGAATGGTTTTGTGGAAGACGTCTTTTCCGTGGACTGAGTGGCGGGGATAGGGATGGTTTCAGGATGATTCAAGTGCATGACATTTAGCGTGTACTGTATTTCTATTATTATTACATTGTGAGATATAGTGAAATAATTATACAGCCCATCATAGTGCAGAATCAGTGGGAACCCTGAGCTTGTTTTCCTGTAACTAAGGAGTGCACAACCAAGATCCCTGACATGTGCAGTTCACAGTAGGGTTCGAGCTCCTTCAAGAGTCTAATGCAGCTGCTGATGTGACAGGAGGCAGAGCTCAGGTGGTAACGCCGGCAATGGGGAGCAACTGTAAATACAGATGAAGCTTCACTTGTTTGTTCATCGCTCACCTCTTACTGCGCGACCCATTTCCTAACAGTTGGCCCAGGGGTTGGGGACTTCTGAGATAACACACACATTCCTGATGCCCCTCTTAATTTCCTGGATCCATACAGTAGCGAGGAAAAGCTATTTGCACCCCAACCGGACCAGCTGGAGAAAACTTGGTTGCTCTGAACCATGGTCAAATTGTGTCAATCTTTGGATCAACTAGCAAAGAAGTTGGAAAGGATAATTTAAATGAAGTATATTTTTTCCAAAATCCGAGGAACCCACTAAAAGTTTTTCTTACTGGTGGAGGTACAAGGTACAGCAAAATATTTCTTTACTTTGAAAAGAAGATCCTCACTTGTCCCAAATTACTGGATCCCCAAAAACTTCACTGAAGCAGTAGGCCCTTCATCTCTCTCTCTCTTTATTAATGTATGTGTTTTTCATCAAGAATAGCTACATCACACACTCCATGTACTGTCAGCATTATTATTAATTTAACGAACAAGCATTATGTCCCTTGGGGAAATATAAACTTCACTGTCCCTGTGCACTAAGTTAGAGAAAGCATTAGAGAGTAATCTAATCTAGGAGAAACATGCACTTTGATAAACACAAAAAATTAGTTTTCAGGTAAAACAAATTGTTTCCATTGCTTCATGTGTTAGAGTTAAAGGCATAGCTATTACCAGATCACTGGCTATCTATTAGGGAGAAGGCAATGGCACCTCACTCCAGTACTCTTGCCTGGAAAAGCCCATGGATGGAGGAGCCTGGTGCACTGCAGTCCATGGGGTTGCTAGGAGTCGGACACGACCGAGCAACTTCACTTTCCGAGCAACTTCACTTTCACTTTTCACTTTCATGCATTGGAGAAGGAAATGGCAACCCACTCCAGTGTTCTTGCCTGGAGAATCCCAGGGACGGGGGAGCCTGGTGGGCTGCCGTCTATGGGGTCGCACAGAGTTGGACACGACTGATGCAACTTAGCAGCGGCAGCAGCAGCAACAGCAGCTATTTATTAACTGTTGGAGGCCATAGTTATTTGTCCAAATGAAAAAAGGCCACCCCTAGAAGAGCAGCTAAAATCAATGAAATATATAGCAACCACTTATTATTCTTTATCCTCCAGGGCCCATCTGTCATCTGCACAGGGGAGCTAAATAGGAATCGGGGGAAAATCAGCACCTCTGCATCTTCTAGGTCTTTGTTTGACAGATACCAATCTCTACAGTTTCACAGTAATTCAGGGTTATTTTGATTTATAATTTTGACTTGGAGAATTTTAGAGGTTTCCATTTGGCCTATTTTCCTTGTAGCTTCTTACCCTGTGTGTCGGGAAGCCCACGCGAGAGGTCTGAGGGCTCTTAGTATTTCTATTTTTAGTGCATATTCAACACATGGAGAAATAGCACAACATTGTGACAGAGATTGCCAGGTTTCTCCCCAAAATGTACTTCCTCTTCTCCCTCCATAAAATGTTAGGTGCTATTTGCTACCCTCCCTTGTATACAGAAATGATCCTGTAGTCAGAGTTTGCTAAAAGACTGCAAAGGTGAGATGTGTACCCTTCTAAGGTTTTTGGAAACATGTCTGCCTCTTCACATGCCTTCTTCTTCCGTAGACTGGGAGCGGCTGATAAGACGGAAGAGCCCTGAGAAGGAAGGGGACCTGGGGCCTAAGGCATAAGGAGCCCTGCCTGAACTGTCACCTACGTGAGGAACATTTCTATCGTGGTTCAGCTATTATATATTTGGGAATATATATTTGTTACCATAGTCTTATGAATACAGTGTGGATTCAGGACTTCACTGGTCTATCATAGGCTGACTCAAAGCAAATTCATTTACAATTTTCAGAAGCTCCCACTCTTAACATGCAAATTACAATGGGTGGTGAATCCTCAGGTATTAGTGGTTTCTCAGAGCTTATATCCAACCATAAGACTCAAAAGCTGGACATATTCTATTTTCCAAAGCAAAATCATCTTAGTAAAGATTTGCACATTCTTTTCTGGCAGGCAAGAAGGAAGATTTGTCTTGCAGACACCGTTATTGTCTGGTCTTCTCAGAGGTGTCCAGGCTTTCCTTCATTCAAGTGACTAACGGTGATGTATGGAGTCAGGTCCAGGAATTTGTTAAGGAGACCACAGTCCTTTTTTGTAATGAATCGTCAGACGTGCCGTTTTTTTTTTATTTGCTTGTTCTATTTTGTTTTCATATTTTTAAAACAGATCAAATGGGGTTTAGTAGGCTCTTATCCATTCCATTTCACTCCTAATAATCCTATGATATGTTAGAAACCACCAACTCTCTAAGGGTTAGGCCATTTAGATTACATTGCCAGTAACCAGAGCCTTACCCCTGAGTAAGTACCACCATGTCACCCAGGGTCCCACTTCCCCAGTAGAGTAGACTGTAGGTCATATACAGTAGTTTTTGTCTTCAGACAAATGATCATTACAGAGATCATCATTGCTACTTAGTAGGATACTGCTCAAAGGGATACCAAAGAAAATTCCAAGAAGGGAACTCTTCGCTATAGATCAGTATTTCTTAATCTGGGGACTGGAGTCCCAACAGGTATGTGTAAGTAATGAGTAAACTTTCAGTGGCAAAGAAACATCATATATAAGTGGTAGATAAAAAGGCCTAAATTATGGCCTTTTTGATGTACTTTACTCATTTGAGAATTGAGGACCCTCATTTATAGACTTTAATCCTTGCCTCTTTTACTACTAAATGACCTTAAAACACCTAAAAACAACCATGCAACCTTGTGCATGCATGGTGCTAAGTTGCTTCAGTCGTGTCTGATTCTTTGTAACCCCATGGACTATAGCCCACCATGCTCCTTTGTCCATGAGATTCTCCAGGCAAGAATACTGGAGTGGGTTGCCATGACTTCCTCCAGGGGATCTTCCCAACCCAGGGATTGAACCCTTGTCTCTTAAGCCTCCTGCGTTGGCAAGTGGGTTCTTTACCACTAGTGCCCCCTGGGAAGCCCCAAAATCCTCTTCGGGTAGAACCAGTTCCTGTAGTGAGTATTAGTTATATGTAATCCAAGCAAAACTGTGACACCTCAAGGCCTGTGAGCCTTGAGAAATAAGATACAATTTCCATATCCCCAATCCTTTCTTTTTTTTTAAATTTTATTTTATTTTTAAACTTTACATAATTGTATTAGTTTTGCCAAATATCAAAATGAATCCACCACAGGTATACATGTGTTCCCCATCCTGAACCCTCCTCCCTCCTCCCTCCCCATACCATCCCTCTGGGTCATCCCAGTGCACTAGCCCCAAGCATCCAGTATCGTGCATCGAACCTGGACTGGCATCTCGTTTCATACATGATATTTTACATGTTTCAAAGCCATTCTCCCAAATCTTCCCACCCTCTCCCTCTCCCACAGAGTCCACAAGACTGTTCTATACATCAGTGTCTCTTTTGCTATCTCGTACACAGGGTTATTGTTACCATCTTTCTAAATTCCATATATATGCGTTAGTATACTGTATTGGTGGTTTTCTTTCTGGCTTACTTCACTCTGTATAATAGGCTCCAGTTTCATCCACCTCGTCAAAACTGGTTCAAATGTATTCTTTTTAATGGCTGAGTAATACTCCATTGTGTATATGTACCACAGCTTGCTTATCCATTCATCTGCTGATGGACATCTAGGTTGCTTCCATGTCCTGGCTATTATAAACAGTACTGCGATGAACATTGGGGTACATGTGTCTCTTTCCCTTCTGGTTTCCCCAATCCTTTTTTTATTGGTAAGAGAATATCAATACAATGTCTATATACTTTGGAATGCTGAAAATTTTGTAACATGTTTGTAACATATAACAAAGCTTTGTAATAATCTTTTTTCTTTTATAAATATTTTCAAAGTCCATTTATTACAGCCTAGAAATTGTCACTATGACATTTTGTCTCATTTCCTCTAAAAATTCAGGGAAACTCAGTTTTCACAGGACCTTTTCTTTCCTGTTAATTCTTCATTTTCAGATATGCTTTTCTTATAATTGTTCTTTGCTGCATTTGGATTTGAAAGACCAGGCTTCATCTTATTAACCAACTACTTGGTCCATGTGCTGAGCAGGGGGAATTTAGCACATCTTAGAAGGCAAGAGGGAGGGAAGTCTTTGTATATTTCTATATTTTAATTTTGTCTGTCATATAGTATTATCTCACACTTTTCAATATGTTTTCATTTTATAATAGTCTGAAAGGCTCAAAACTAACAGTGATTATCCCATGGGAGAAGAACTGTGGGGCAGTGAGAATTACAGGGACAGAGGGGCCTGGCAGACTACCATCCACAGGTTCTCAAAGAGTCGAACACAACTGAGTGACTAACACTTTCATTTTCAACACTTTCTGGAGGGATTTGGGCAAAGTCAGATATTGAACAGACAATTACAAATAACAACTAGATCACAGAAGGCTATGAGTAGAAAATCAGGTACTATTTTGGCACAGAGAAATGAGACCGAATGGTCGACTTATGCTGAAGGAAGGGAAGAAGCATGTGTCATGAATAAGTAGAAGTTATCTAAGTTAATATGCAGAATCAGTTCAGTCACTCAGTAGCGTCCAACTCTTTACGACCCCATGAATCCCAGCACGCCAGGCCTCCCTGTCTATCACCAACTCCCGGAGTTCACTCAGACTCACGTCCATCGAGTCAGTGATGCCATCCAGCCTTCTCATCCTCTGTCGTCCCCTTCTCCTCCTGCCCCCAATCCCTCCCAGCATCAGAGTCTTTTCCAATGAGTCAACTCTTCGCATGAGGTGGCCAAAGTACTGGAGTTTCAGCTTTAGCATCATTCCTTCCAAAGAAATCCCAGGGCTGATCTCCTTCAGAATGGACTGGTTGGATCTCCTTGCAGTCCAAGGGACTCTCAAGAGTCTTCTCCAACACCACAGTTCAAAAGCATCAATTCTTCGACGCTCAGCCTTCTTCACAGTCCAACTCTTACATCCATACATGACCACAGGAAAAACCATAGCCTTGACTAGATGGACCTTTCTTGGCAAAGTAATGTCTCTGCTTTTCAATATGCTATCTAGGTTGGTCATAACTTTGCTTCCATGGAGTAAGCGTCTTTTAATTTCATGGCTGCAGTCACCATCTGTAGTGATTTTGGAGCCCAGAAAAATAAAGTCAGCCATTGTTTCTACTGTTTCCCCATCTATTTCCCATGAAGTGATGGGATCGGATGCCATGATCTTATTTTTCTGAATACTGAGCTTTAAGCCAACTTTTTCCACTCTCCTCTTCCACTTTCATCAAGAAGCTCTTTAGTTTTTCTACCTTTTCTGCAATAAGGGTGGTGTCATATGCATATCTGAGGTTATTGATATTTCTCCCAGCAATCTTGATTCCAGTTTGTGCTTCATCCAACCTGGCATTTTGCATGATGTACTCTGCATATAAGTTAAATAAGCAGGGTGACAATATACAGCTTTGACATACTCTTTTTCCTATTTGCAGAATGGGAGGGGGCAATTTTCCACCAGAGGGAACAGCATGTGTAGTCGTAAGGCTAATACGTTATATGTTTTAAGAACTGAGAAATGTCCAAAAGGGAAAAGAAGAAGGTGATGAGACTGAAAATATGAAGTGACTGAATCACACAGGGCCTTTAGGTTGTGTTAAGGAGATCAAAGTTTGGTCCTTGAGCACTAGGAAGCCACTGAAGGATTTTAATCAGAGGATATTATTTTCATTTGAAATGACCACACTGTCTACAGAGTGAAAACCAGATTGAAGTGGAGACAAAGGAAACACAAGACGGGTGAGTTGGTGTTACAGTGCTTCCAGTGAAATACAAATGCATCCGGTTATGGCTAGAAGACTTGGGGAGAGTAAATGAATTTTGAAGCTATTTAAAAGGAAAGAAATTTTATGACAATGTCTGATTACATGTTGGTGACAAAAAAACACTAATGAGTCAAGGATATATGCTTGGGCTCAGGGTTTGAGTACCTGGATGATGGATAGTGTGAGCTCTTACCTGGAAAATCCTGCAGGAGCATCCCTATTCCCTATGCGTATACTCACTGACACCTAAGATCAAAGCACTGGTAATGTAACATATTCCTCTTGTCTTTCTTTAGATAACTCTTTTGAGATTTAATTTACACACAGTAAGTTTCACCAATGTTAAGTGCACTATTTGAATGAGTTTTGAGAAATATAGTCATGTCACTGGTACCATAATCATGATAAGGAACATTTCCATCACTCAGGAAAGGTCTCTCACACCCGTTTCCCCTTGTACCTTCAGGCCAGTCCTGGCTCCTGGTATTGATCTGCTTTCTATCCCTTTACCTTCTCTAAACTTTCATGTAAATGAAAGCGTCTTTCATTTAGAACAATGCTTTTGAGATTCATACACATTGTTGCATGTATCAGCAACATATTTGTTGCTGCAAATGTTTGCTTCATTTTATTCCCTGAGTGAAATTCCACCACAAAGATACAGTAAAATTTGTTTATCCATTGAGCAGTTGGTCATGTGGGTGTTTTTTTCCCCCAGTTTGGGGCTATTATGGATAAAAGTTTGGTATGAAAATTCCAGTCATCTTTTGTATATACATGTATCCATTTCTCAAGTAAATACTTAGAAATTGGGTCACTGGTGTATGCTCAGCAGTTCAGTTGTGTCCGACTCTTTGTGACCCCATCGACTGTAGCCCACCAGGCTCCTCTGTCCATGGAATTCGACAGGCAAGAATACTGAAGTGGGTAGCTATTTCCTCCTCCAGGGGATCTTCCTGATCCATGGATGAAACCCACATCTCTTGTGTCTCCTGCACTGGCATGCACATTCCTTACTACTGTTCCACCTCTGTTATTGGGTTGCAAGATAAATGTATGTTTAAGAAACATCAGAAGCTGTCAGTTTTTTTTTCCCAAGTGGCTGTATCATTTTGCATTCACATCAGTAAGCATGAGAGTTCCAGTTGTTCCACACTCTAGCAAATACTTTGCATTATAGATATTTAATTTTTTTTCATTCTAATGGGTATGTAGCATCAACTACCTGTGGTTTTAATGTTTATTTCTCTAGTTGTTAATGATGCTGGATATCCATGTATAAAAATAGGAAACTTTACTTCAGCTCAATTACTGAAATTAGATCAAAGTGGATCACAGACCTTCATGTCAGAAGAAAACTGTTTAAACTTCTAAAAGAATATGTAGGAGAAAGGCATTCGATCTTGGGTTATGCAAAAATGTCTTGGGAAACCAAGAGGACAAACTATAAAGGACAAACTAATAAATTAGACTTTATTAAAAGTTTATTAAATTAGACTTTATCAAATTTAGAGGCACTAGCTTCTCAAAAGACATTGTATAGTATATGGAAAGGCAAGCCACCAACAAGGAGAAAATATGTACAAAATATGTATCTGCTAAGGGAGTCTCTCTCCTTCTCCCTCTTTTCCTCTATCCCTCTTTTTGTTTGCATGGGTTGTGATGTAAATTCTGCTGTCATTCTCACCTTTGTTTCTCTATACAATGTTTGTTTTCCTCTGATCACTTTTGAGATCTTCTATTTCCACTTTTTATTTTTAGCAATTTGATCAAGATATACGTCGGCATAGTTTTCATTAGGTATGCTCTGCTTGCATGTATATGTCTATGGTGGTGGTAGTTCAGTCACTGAGTTGTGTCCGATTCTTATGACCCCATATGTTTATAGTTTTCATTAAATTTGGACAATTTTCAGCCTTCTTTCATCAAATAATTTCTCTTCCCGCATCAATTTCTTCTCTCTTTCCAATTACTCATATGTTGGATCATTTGTTATTCCCATGGCTTACCAATGTTCAAGTCACTTCTATTTTTCTCTTTGTGCTCCACATGGGATAGTTTCTATTACTATATCTTCAAATTCACTAATATTTTTTTTCTGAAGTGGCAAATCTCCTTCTAACATCCATTGTGTTTTTTTATTTGAAATATTATATTTTTAACCTCTAGAATTTCCAATTAGTTCTTTTTAATTTCCTCATCAGGTTTAGTTTTCCTCTATCTTCTTGTAAAGTTACAGAGTATCTATAATAGCTGTGTTAATGATTGTGTTGGCTCATTCTATTACTTCTGTCATGTCTGGATCTGTTTTTACTAATTGATTTTCTTCCCTGTTATGGGAAACATTTTTGTGCTTTATGCATGCCTGGAATTTTTTTATTGGCCGCAAAAGAATGAGAATTTTACATCCTTACCGCTTATTATTATTATTCCTTTAAATACAATGGACTTTATTTTAGCAGGCAATTAAGTTACTTGGAATCAGATGGATCATTTTGAGGCTGACTTTTAAGGCTGGTAGGAATGGGCTCAGATGAACTTTAGTTATTAGTCTAATTTAGCCCCACTACTAAGTGGATCATTTTATCAGAGTACTATCAAATGCCCCTGGCATTTTGAAGTTCTTCCACTCCAGCTGGTGGGAATACACAGAACTTGCAGCATTGTTTATGCTAGTAAAGCTTTTTGCTTCCCCCTGGCCTAGACTGCGTGCAGTTTCTTTACACACGCACACACAAATCAGAACACAAACAATTATTTCAAAGTTCACTCAGCAGACACTCAGTGTCCTCTTCTTCTGGGTAATTGTGAGGATATGTCCACAAATTCTTTGATATTCATCCCATCAGATGGTGGCCTTTGGTTCTCTTCCTTTAGAGTATGAGTGACCCATGTCAGACAAATAGATTATAGCAGAAGTGATGGGGTTTCACTTCTGTGGTTAGGCTGTTACAATACTGTGGCTTCCCTCTTGCCTGTACTCTCTTGCTTCTTCTTGGATAACTGCTTTGAGCGAAGCCAGAACCTTTAGGCCTAGTCAGATCGTCAGTGACTGTAGCCTATAACTCAGGCCAGTACTTTAGTTGCAATTTTATGAGAAATCTGGAGCCAAACTACATAGTTAAGCCCTTCCTAGATTCTTAACAGTAAAGAGACTGTGTGGGATGATAAACGTTTATTTCTTTAAATGCTAAGTTTGGGGGTAATGTTAGTTATGTAATGGGCTTCCCTGGTGGCTCAGATGTTACAAAATCTGCCTGGAATGTGGGAGACCTGGGCTCCATCCCTGGATCGGGAAGATCCCCTGGAGAAGGAAATGGCAACCCACTCCAGTATCCTTGCCTGGAGAATTCCATGGACAGAGGAGCCTGGTAGGCTACAGTTCATGGGCTCTCGAAGAGTCAGACATGACTGAGCAACTAGCACTCACCTACCCTATGTAGCAACAGATAGCTAATACATATGTTGGTACTTTAAAGTAGGTGTGCTGTAGCAGCAGCAGCTTATATTTTGAGAATGATCCTGGAGCTGGGTAGTGGGCATTGAGGAGGGTATCACTCACCAAAAGCCTAAAATACTTTGAAGAAGAAGCTTTTCTTGAGGTTTTATTTTGAAATAATTTTTGCTCAGAAAATTTGTAAAACTAATACAGATATTTTCTTTTCATCCTTCTTCCATTTTTATCAATGATAATGTCATATACCATAGTATGTTACCAAAACCAAGAAATTGACATTTGGAACTTAATAATACAATATTATTAAGTATAATAATATATAATATTACAATATAATAATAATACAATATTATTAAGTTTCAAATAGGAAAAGGAGTATGTCAAGGCTGTATATTGTTACCTTGGTTATTTAACTTATATGCAGAGTACATCATGAGAAATGCTGGGCTGGATGAAGCACAAGCTGGAATCAAGATTGCCGGGAGAAATATCAATAACCTCAGATATGCAGATGACCCCACCCTTATGGCAGAAAGTGAAGAAGAACTAAAGAGCCTCTTGATGAAAGTGAAAGAGGAGAGCGAAAAAGTTGGCTTAAAGCTCAACATTCAGAAAAGCAAGATCATGGCATTTGGTCCCATTACTTCATGGGAAATAGATGGGGAAACAGTAGAAACAGTGTCAGACTTTATTTTTTTGGATTCCAAAATCACTGGGGATGGTGACCGCAGCCATGAAATTAAAGACGCTTACTCCTTGGAAGGAAAGTTATGACCAACCTAGACAGCATATTCGGAGAAGGCAATGGCAATCCACTCCAGTACTCTTGCCTGGAAAATCTTATGGACGGAGGAGCCTGGTAGTCTGCAGTTCATGGGGTTGCAAAGAGTTGGACACGACTGAAGTGACTTAGCAGTAGCAGCAGCAGCAGACAGCATATTAAAAAGCAGAGACATTACTTTGCCAACAAAGGTCTGTCTAGTCAAGGCTATGTTTTTTCCAGTAGTCATGTATGGATGTGAGAGTTGGACTATAAAGAAAGCTGGGCGCTGAAGAATTGATGCTTTTGAACTGTGGTGTTGGAGGAGACTCTTGAGAGTCCTTTGGACTGCAATGAGATCCAAGCAGTCTATCCTAAAGGAAATCAGTCCTGAATATTCATTGAAAGGACTGATGTTGAAGCTGAAACTCCAATACTTTGGCCACTTGATGCAAAGAACTGACTCATTTGAAAAGACCCTGATGCTGGGAAAGATTGAAGGTGGGAGGAGAAGGGGTCGACAGAGGATGAGATGGTTGGATGGTATCACCAACTCAATGGACATGAGTTTGAGTAAACTCTGGGAGTTGGTGATGGATAGGGAGGCCTGGTGTGCTTTAGTCCATGGGGTCGCAGAGTTGGACACACTTGAGCAACTGAACTGAACTGAACTGAATGTCTTATACCATAGTATATTACCAAAACCAAGAAATTGACACTGGTACAATATTATTAAGTAAACTACAGACCTTACTTGGATCTCTGTGTGTGTATATGTGTGTGTGTGCTCGTGTGTATAGTTCTATGAAACACTATCACGTATAGATTTATGGAACTACAGTCATGATTAAGACACAGAACTGTTCCATTATCATAGTAAAACTCCCGTTGCCATTTATTGAGAGACACAAACACCTCCCAAACATAACCCCTGGCAGCCACTGATATGTTCTCCATTTCTATAATTTTCTCATTTTCAGAATAATATGTAAATAGAATCATATAGTATGCAACATTTTGACTGATTTTTTCATTTACCATAATATCTTTGAGATCCATCCTGTAGTTCATTCAGTGTATGAGGTTTCCAGTTGATTCCACAGCCTTGTCCTCATTTGAAGTTTTCAATATTTTGTATGTTAGCCATTCTAATAGGCATGTGATTAATATTTACTTATGCTTTTAATATCTATTTCTCTACTGATTGGATTTCCCTTGTGGCTCAGCTGGTAAAGAATCTGCCCACAATGCAGGAGACCTGGGTTCAACCCCTGGGTTGGGAAGATGCCCTGGAGAAGGGAAAGGCTACCCACTCCAGTATTCTGGCCTGGAGAATTTCATAGACTGTACAGTCCATGGGATTGTAAAGAGTTGGACATGACTGCGCAACTTTCACTTTCTCTACCAATTAATGATGTTTAATATCTTTTCATATGCTTATTGATTCTGCATATTCTTGTTTTTCAAGTCCTTTGTCTATTTGCTAGGTGGATTGTTTTCTTAGTAATTATTTCAAAGAGGTTTTTTTGTTTTTTGTTTTCAATATTCTGAATATAAATCCTTTGTCAGGTATGTGGTTGTCAAATATCTTCTCCCAGTTTATGGCCCAACTCTTATTAGCGTCTTTTTTCAGAGAAAAAAACCTTTAATTTTGATGAATTCCAATCTATATTTTAAAATTAATTTATCTTTATTTTTAAAATTATTATTACTGTTATTCTACAGATTTTGTGCTTAGTGTTATATCTAAGAACTCATGAAGACTAAAGGCTGTGTTCTATGCTTCCTTCTAGAAGTTTTGTGTTTATTAGCTTTTACATTTTACATTGAGATCTATGATCCATTTTGAGTTAATTTTTGTGTAAGGGA
The DNA here is from genome assembly GCF_032452875.1 of Bos javanicus. Classification (NCBI taxonomy): domain Eukaryota; kingdom Metazoa; phylum Chordata; class Mammalia; order Artiodactyla; family Bovidae; genus Bos; species Bos javanicus. Next base: position 24,340,661 of record NC_083874.1, on the reverse strand, counting down.
TGAAATTCAGTTAAGAATTTTTAAATTATTTTTTTGTTTTTAGTGTCCAGTGGTTCCCAATCCATTTGAAAAGATTACCTTTCTCCACTGAATTATTTTTGTACCTTTTCCAGAAATTAGCTGTGTGCTTTCTAAGAGTCAGACACGACTGAGCGACTTCACTTTCACTTTTCACTTTCATGCATTGGAGGAGGAAATGGCAGCCCACTCCAGTGTTCTTGCTTGGAGAATCCCAGGGATGGGGGAGCCTGGTGGGCTGCCGTCTCTGGGGTCGCACAGAATCGGACACGACTGAAGCGACTTAGCTGCAGCAGTGTGTGAAAATATTTCTAGATTCTTTATTCTGATCCAATAATCTATGGAATACCATAATCTATTGGTTACTGTTGTTGTTTAGTCGCTGAGTTGTGTCTGACTCTTTTTTTTTCTGTCTGACTCTTTTGTGACCACATGGACTATAGCCCACCAGGCTCCTCTGTCCATGGGATTTCCCAGGCAACAAACCGACGTCTCCTGCGTTGGTCAGCAGATTCTTTACTGCTGAGCCACCAGGGAAGCCCCAGAGGCTACTGTACCTATAGAGAATACCTTAATATCAGACAGTAATAGGTCCTCAGACTTTATTCTCTTTTGCCAATTTTTCCACTATTTTAGTTTTGTTCTCTTTCCATATATATTTAAATTTCAGTTTCATATTTATAAAATAATCCTGATGGGATGTTGATAGGAATTTCTATAAAAAAGATAATTTGGACTGAATTGTCACCTTTAGAATGTTTATTCTTCCAACCTGTGAACCCAATGTCTCTTCATTTATATAGGTCTTTATTAATTTTTTAATGTTTTATGGTCTTCAGCATATAGATCCTATACGTTTGATCACACTTATACCTAAATCTTTCATTATTTTGGAGCTAATGTAAATGTTATTAAATTTTAACTTTAGTTTCCAATTTGTCACTAGTATACAGAAATTTGGTTGATTTCTGGTGTTGAGCTTGTATCCTGTGATCTTGCTTATTACTTTAGGAATTTTTCAATGTTTATGTTGAGGGTTTTCTATATAGACAAACATTCATTGGTAAACAGGGATGGTTGTATTTATCTTTTTCCATTTTGTATTGCTTTTCTTTTTTTTTGCTTTATGATACTAGTTAGAATTCCCCACACTGTGCTGAATAGGAGTAGAGAGAGTGGACAGCCACGCCTTGGTCTCAGTTTTAGAGTGATACCATTCAGTTCTTCACTCTTAGTTGCAATTTTAAAAAGCAAATATTCTGTACCCAGTTGAAGAATTTCTCTTCCCTTGCTATTCCAGTTTGCTAAGGGTTTTAATCATGAATGGCTATCGAATTTTGTAAAATGCCTTTTCTGCATCATTTGGTATAGTCGTGTGGTTTTCTTCTGTGGCCTGTTGTTATGGTGGATTACATTGATTGATTTTGGAATATTGAACTAGCCTTGCATTTCTTAAATAAACCTCACTGGTCATATTACATTATTTTTCTTATATATTTCTGGATTCAATTTGCTAATATTTTGTTGATTTTGCATCTATATTCATGAGAGATATTGGTCTGTATTTTCCCTTTTTGTACTGGCTTTGTCTGGTTATGATATAAGGGTAATGTCAGCCTCATAAAATTAGTTGCAAAGTGTGGTCTTCTATTTTCTGGAAAAGATTATGTAGAATTGGTGTTACTTTAAAAACAAATGTTCAGTAGAATTAACCACTGAAACCATCTGGAACTAGACATTTCTTTTTTGAAAGTTTTTTAACTACAAATTTAATTTGTTTAATACTTTTAAAAAGCTTTTACTTGAAGCCATATGACATTCGGTAAAGCAATAGGTAAGGGTTTGTAGGAAAGTGAGGTAAATATTATAGAAAACTAAAGGAAAAGGAATCCTTTTTATTTAGGAACAGCATTGTCTGCAGCAGGAGAATGTACTGGTTCATCAATCTAAGAAGACTTCCAAAAAAATGCTGAAGGTACTACTTGGTTTATTTCTTCTTACAGAAAATGTGAAAGAAGAGAGATAAACTGAATAAAAACTGTTAATAAAAACCAGCTATATTTTGATGGCTCTGAAAAATTTCAGACTTTTTCTGGAAAATAATGCTGAATAATTAAAATCAAATAATTATTTTAACAAGATAATTATGATCAAATTGCATCAGATAAAAGAGGTACAGGTACATGGTTTCAGGAAACCATGATCTAAGGATGAAGCCAAAGGTTTGGTTGTAAAGTCCCTTGTTAAGATTACATGTGGCCACTCAGAGTTTCCTAGAGTACAGGCCCTTGAAAGTGTTTCAGTGTGTATCTCCCAGATCCTTTCAGTCGAACAATAGGGCTCCTAAGAAGTCTAAGAGTGCTGTCTCTAACAGTTTCATCAGAAACTCAAGGTAGGGAAGGGTTTAAGCTTATGGAGGTTTGAGAGTATGCCTGTGTCTAATGAAGTGACCCCCCATTAAAGATTTGCAGAAGACACAAAGTTTGAAAAATAGAATTACATTTGCAGAAATATTTCTGGCCAAAAGGGGGCAGAGATTATATAAAATGCTATGAAGTTGTTGGAACCATGAATTCTACTGTCAGGCCATCAAGTGAGAAAAGTTCTCAGCTGCAAATTCTTACTACCTTTCATGAAAATGAAAGGATGACTCAACCAGGGTAGATATAAGTTCTCAGAGGGCAGAGCCCAGAGCTATGGAGAGTTGTTCTCAGACCTTCAGGCATAGTCAAGGAACTTTACATTTTGACAATAGGATTTCAGAATTGCTGTGAACAAGTGCCTTCTTTTCTTCCTTTCGAGCATAAATGTCTATAGAAATTATCCTCTGCTTGTTCTACCACAATATAGTGGGGGTATTGAGAGGCAGATAAATTGCTCCTTTAGATTCACAAATGTATATATAGAGAGGACTAAATTCAAAGAGCTCTCCTTAATGAACTTTGAGCTAATGTTCAATAAGATGAACCTTTTGATAGGAGACTTAGAGGATGAGTTGGAGAAGGAAATGGCAACCCACTCCAGTATTCTTGCCTGGAGAATCCCATGGACAGAGGAGCCTGGTAGGCTACAGTCCACGGGGTCGCAAAGAGTCGGGCATGACTGAGCGACTTCACTTTCACTTTAGAGGATGAGTGTATTTTACACATGAAGGGAGTGCAGATAATTTTTTGCCAGAAGTCATAAGTGCCCTCTTACGGTTTTAAAAATATGTCCATAAATTCTTCGCTACTTCTCCCTTTGAGTGTGAGCTGGATGTAGTGATTTGCTTCCAATGAAGAGAATATGGTGGAAATAATGGTATGTCATCTTCAATATTAGGTTATAAAAAGACCATAGCTTCCAGTTTTGGTGCAGTATCTCTCCTGCATCACTTGTTTGGAGGCAACACATGTAATGAGAGGCCCTATGGAGAAGTCAATATGACAAAGATTCCTGTCAACTGTTATGTGACTTTGAAAATAGAACCTCTATCTTTACTAAGTCTTCAGAAACCATAGTCTTGGTCAGCAGTTTGACTGAAATGTTGTGTGAAACCCCAAGCAGAAATATTCAGTTTAGCTACTTGTAGATTCCTGATCCTCAGAAACCATGTGAGATATATTGTTTGTTGTTTCAAACTGCTAAGTTTGTTATGCAGCAATAGCTAATCACTACATTCTCTGTGTGGGCTTTCCAGGTGGCATTAGTGGTACAGAACCCACCTGCCAACGCAAGAGACATCAGATGTGAGTTTGATTCCTGGGTGGAGACGATCCCATGAAGGACGGCATGGCAACCCACTCCAGTATTCTTGCCTGGAGAATACCACGGATAGAGGAGGCTGGAGGACTACAGTCCATAGGGTCGCAGAGTCTGACACAACCGAAGTGACTTAGCATGCATGTACACTCTCTATGCTACTCTCTCCTCTCTGGTATATGGTGTCCTGTAAATTCTAGCCATCTTGCTCTGTCTTCTCAACTCAGCTAGTCTTCAGGACTCTGTTTAGATTTCTCTTCCCTGTGCTGAAGCTTCTAAGTTGCTACCAGGTAGTATGCTGGGGAAAACAGTGTTTTTTACATTTTGTCTGTTTTCTAATTGCTTAAGGTGAGAGTTAAATCTGGTTCCTGTTACTCTATCATGGCCAGAACTAGCTTAAGTCTTGATTTCGATTTAGATGGAGTGCTACCTGGAGTTGATATCCTCATGCAGCTCAGTGAAAGGGTTCTTTGTATTTTCTTAAGATTTTAAAGTTTTTTGGAGTCAGGAAAGGATTTGAAACTAGCTTTAGGTCATGAGAGGCTTAGGGCCAATGAGTGAAGAGAATGATGAAGAGCTGAAGGCCTCAAAGTCAACTTTCTACATAAAGAAGCATGGGTTATAAAATGCAACACGTGAGCACCCGGGGTATAAGAACAGTTGGTTCCACTTACTCTGATGCTTTGTCACTTACCTCCACCCCATAAAAGCAGGGCTTGGTTGATGCTAGCTACCATCTGGTGACATATGTAGTGACCTGTCTTTACTAACATATTTTTCCCAGCTGCTCTTTTCTTCCTCTAGGGTTGGTAATGCACACACATGTCACAGTCCTGCCTTTTCTCCTCTATTTCATCACGTACAATCCAATAAATTCCAAATCAGGCTAGTTCTCTTTTTTCACGTACATACATACTCACACCCAATTTAACTGATGCTCTTACTTGCACCTCTTAAGTCTCTTCTACTTAATCAAAAAATCTTCACACAAGTCATTTCTCTCTTAGACTTATTCTCTCTGTAAGATAGATAAATCATGCTGATAGTAACTGATCACCAACAGATATAGCCTTGTAATTCTGGATCAAGGAATTGGAATCAAATACCACACAGAAATCAATCTCTATCATCTTCTAAAGCATCTTAGAGAATTTCCTGAGAATTTCCACACGCATTTGGTAGATAAATCTCTGTATTAGACAGGGTGATGTAAAGAAAGATATACAAAAGAAATAATTCCTACCTTTCCAGAAAATTGATAGTCTAGTAGAAGAAATATTTACACGAGTCATTACAACCCAAATGATTTATAAAAGCCTTTGAAAATAGACAAATAAATTATAAGAGTATTTCAAATAGGAGAAAGAGTAGAACCAGCTGGGAGTTAGGCAAACTTTTCTGTAACAATCAGTATTAACCTTTACTGTAAGGGATTGGGATGGTTAATGGCTGTTATATAGCTGGAGAAAAGAAAAGGGAAAGATGAGAACTTACATAGGCAATCTGTGCTTTTAAATATAATCATACAGCTCATCTAGTTTTAAGGAATCACAAATGTACTCCAACAAATACACACAATTCAATGGGCATTTCTTCTACAGTTTTACATTTTTGTTGACGTTTTGGTTAAAATTACATGAGAAACGCTTTAAGATTCAAATCCTTGTGGAGGTGTTTCGTTGAAACTAACCTTCAGTGTTAAAAATTTGCTTTATTTCTTAAAAATAAACTGCCTCTGATTTCTTGCGTAGTTTTAACTCCATATAATTGAGTCCCATAAAAACGAGGGTGTAGGCGCCTAAGCAAACCAGATACTTCTTGAGTGTCTGGAAACCCACACCCACCCTAGTTACTCCAGCTCTAGAGATTTTACAAGACAAGGTTTGGAGACAGACATACCTAGAGTGTCTTTGTGTTTGTTTTGAAATTCTGGACAACTCAAAGAAAGTATTCTAGGACCCTGCTTATTCAAACAATGGGTTTCCTTTGAAATAAGATCATCTGCCTCCCTTAAAGACAGAGTAGTCACCTTTGACACTAAGAACAGAAGGTAAAACAACAAAGGATGTGGGGAACCAACCTCAGTGCTGGAATTTTTAAAAACGGATTTGCATTAACTCTTATTTATAGGCACCTGGCCTAGTTCTGAGGCTGCAAATGGCAGGTTAGATCAATCACCCTGGAGCCTGACGTGAACGTTTGGATGTGACCAAGAGAAAGGTGCGGGGGGGGGGGGGGCGGGGGGGAGGTAGGAACTACGAAGAGCTGCCACAGAAGAAGCAAGAATATTTAAGGCTGAACTGCTCTTCAAAGACAGAAGTAGTAAAAACATCTTTTTTTAAAGGAACAACAACACCAAAAAGGTAAAAGGGCAAAATAAACTCACTTGGCTTGAGATCTTTAGACTACAGTATTTAATGCTGGTTTCCTTCATCTTAACCGTAGTTTGGAGTGTGTATGAGAGAGAGAAAGGGAGAGAGAGGGAAACTGATAGCACTCACGAATGGAAAGCCAGAAAGATAAGGTGGGACAAGGGCTCTGAAATGTCAGGGTGTCTACTATCCTGGGAACCTTTGAAGCACACTCCATGACGAATTACATTATCTCCAGGCTTAGAAGATTCCTAGAGACAAAGATGGGAAGAAAAATCAAAGGTCGTTGGCAAATGGGGCCGCTGCTTTGTGCTCCAGTCTGCACTAAATTTGGCTTTGTGTGCTGTGCGGATGGGTGGGGAACTCCACTGAAAGAGGAACCCCTTGTAAAGGGGTGGGAGGTGGGGAGGGGACGGCCCTTCTACCTGCACACACCTCAGCAGGGAGAAGGAGGTGCAGCCTAAGGATGCAAATCCGCCTCCCAGAATGGCCAATCAGGAGTCAGGTGAGGGAATTTGGGTCCCCACCCCACCCCAACCGCGCGTGTGAGCACGTGTGCAGTGTTCTGGGACCTTTGTCCCGCAAAGTCACGGTTGGCGGCCGCCCCTTGGTTCCTTTTTCTCGTCGGATCTGCCTCAGTCTTTTTTTTTTTTTTTTTAATCCTCTCCACACCCACCTCACGAGTAGTGTCTTCCCCTCATCCCCTTCCAAATTCCCTGCCGCGCCGCGGCGGGTGGGAACCCGGAGCCGGTCCCGAGGAGAGTGCGGAGCTTGGCACAAGCCCGGCTGCCGGGACCGTGGCACCAACCCCTGGCAGTTCCGCGCGGGTGCCGGCGACGAGCCTCAGCTCGGACACTGCGGCGCTCCTGCCCGCGCGGGGACGTCCTCCGCCAGTCCTGAGGCAGCGCTGCCCGCCTTGCGCCTGCCGGCTCTCGGCTGACCGTGGCGGGGCTGTCCTGAGGGGCTCCGGAAACTCCTGCGACATCCAGAACACAGAAAATAAGACTCCTCACCTAATTCGCCGGGGAGCCGGGGCGCTGCGGGGCCGCGGCGCTGCCTGCCCCCGCTCCTCCCCCACCCCACCCCCAGCCGTGCTCCGGCAGCCTCTCGGAGTCACAGAGCACCCCCCACCCCACCCCCCGGCAGACAAAGGGCCTGGGCAAACTCGCCGCCCGGCCTCCTTGCGCTCCGGGAGGCGGCGGCGGCGGCGGAGGCGCCGGCGGTGGATCGCGCAAAAGGAGGCGCGCGCGCGGCCCGGGAGCGCGGTCTGGGGAAGAGCCGCGAGATGCGCCTGACTCAAATCTGCTGCTGCTGCCTCCTCTACCAGCTGGGGGTCCTGTCGAATGGGATCGTTGCAGGTAAGTTCTTCCGTGACTTTGGGCTTGCTTTTCCAATTTCCCCAGCCAGAGACCAGGAACGCACGGGTCGCTGGGGCTGGCGCAACTGTGCGCGGTGAGCAGGGCTTGCTGCTGCTGCAAAGTCGCTTCAGTCAGCGGGCAGCAATTAAAAAAAAAACAAAACCCAGAGTGTGGGCAGAGGGTCAAGCTCCTGAGCTAAGCGCACTTCTAAGAACGTGGCCTCATTTCAACAACGTGAAATGCTTAGTTTTCCTCTCCTGAGAGTTAATATGTGCAAAGGTACGTTTACAGCACCTGGAGGAAATCTGGGAAGTAAAGAAATTGCTCTGGCAGATACTGAAGGAAAATTTTTAATTGTGCTGGAGCCTTTGCACCGGTTTTCTTTTCTGCAACTAAGTGCTGTCACCAAACTTTGCAGCCCCGCTTTCCCCCTCCCCCCGCCCCGATAATCGTACTTTTATTTTGAAAATGCTGGGGTCTGTAATCTGATCGCCAGACTTCAGGGGTTGTAAGTTTCAGGGGCTAGACGGGTGGTCTCCAGCGCGTTAGCCGTGAGCCCTGTGTGTGTGTGCGGAGTGTGAACTCTGGGATGCTTGTGCAACTGAGGCCGCGGCTCTTTAAGCCCCGCACTTCTGTCTGCCCCGCCCGCAGGGCTGCAGTTCGCCCCCGACCGCGAGGAGTGGGAAGTCGTGTTTCCTGCACTCTGGCGCCGGGAGCCGGTGGACTCGGCCGGCGGCAGCGGGGGCAGCGCGGACCCAGGCTGGGCGCGCGGAGCCACGGGCGGCGGAGGCGTCCGGGCGCCGGCAGCCAGCAGCTCCCGCGAGGTGCGCTCCGTGGCCCCGGCGCCGCCCCAGGAGCCTGTGGAAGGCGGATCTGAGCCGCGGCCCCGACCCCCGCCGCCCGGGGGCGAAGAGGATGAGGAGCTCGAGTCTCATGAGCTGCCGCGGGGATCTAGCGGGGCTGCCGCCCTGTCCCCGGGCGCCCCGGCCTCGTGGCAGCCGCCGCCCCCGTCTCCGCCCCCAGCTCAGCCAGCCGAGCCGGACGGCGACGAGGTTCTGCTGCGGATCCCGGCCTTCTCCCGGGACCTCTACCTGCTGCTCCGGAGAGACGGCCGCTTCCTGGCGCCGCGCTTCGCTGTGGAACAGAGGCCGAGTCCGGGCCCGGGCCCGGTCCCCACGCGGGAGGCAGCCGCCCCGCGCCCTCCCGCGCCGCATGACGCCGCCTGCTTCTACACCGGGGCTGTGCTGCGGCAACCCGGCTCGCTGGCCTCTTTCAGCACCTGCGGAGGTGGCCTGGTAAGCCCCTTTCCTTCCCCAGCTCTCCTCTTCCCCTGCCACTCCTCCCTCTCCCCTTGTAGACCAGGCAAATTGGCCTGCACCTCATCCCGTTCAGAGCGCGCCCTGAACTTCGCCCAGCCTACACCACCCGAGTCTCCACCATTTAGCGCCCACAGAACACCTCCAGGGCAGTCAGTGAATCCGAAATCTAATTGAATGGATTAATAATCTTCTGCTAGATGCTTATAAATTTTTTTTGGAATTACTAGGTTACACTGTCTCCTTGCAACCCTTCCCACTGGTTTTGTTTCTGCTTTTCAAAATAAGCCCACCACGTGGTGTCTTTTAGGAGATTGGAAGATAACAAGTTCGTTCTCTGCTCAATCTCCTCCTCCTTGCCTCCGCCTCCAGTTTCTCATCTATTATCTCATAAGTTTTTTTTTTTCTTTCTTTCTTTCTCATGTCCTACTTCAGAGTTGTCAGAACAGTTCCCTAGGGAGTTATATTCTGACATCTGTCTGGAATTTAGACACATCCACGCTCACGCGGGACACCTGTTCACTGTTCTTGTGAGAAACGAGTGGAGGAGGAGTTAAGTCAAAGGCCACGAGCAGCTGACTAATGGATGACAGAGAATCCAATCAGAACTTGAAGGGTTATGATTCTAAGATTTAACATTTCTAAGGTTTACATACTATTTGGCCATAGTTTCTTTTCTTTTTCTCCACTCCAGGGAGGAAAGTACGCGGCTGAGAGCCTGGCTCAGAGGCCAGCTGGAACTAGAAAATAAAAGCCATTTGCTCTATCTGAACAATAGTGACTTCCACCCCCTCTGTTTTGACCCAGGGTGTGGGATAATTGTTACCTCCTGTTAGGTTGGCCTTTACTTTGTGGTAGACATAACTTGCAACGTAGAAGTACCATCGCTATAGGTCCATTTCAGTGGAGTTAAGTACATACACCTTGTGAAACTTTAATAATTCTTTAAGGCATCACTGAAAACTTTAATAATTCTTTAAGGCAAAATCCGCAAAATATTATAAACACCCATGTCATTTGTGTCTTCATTTTGATATTCCAATTGAGCCATTGATGAGATCCACAAGGACTTCCCTAAAAGCAACCTGCTCATTTGGAGAAAAATCCAGTAGTAATGGACAGCAGAAGACATCAGCACAGTCAAAGCCACCCAAAGCCATGAGATGGAAAAAATGGTTTAAAATCCAAACAAAATGAAACTGGAATTTTTTACCTATGCCCTTCTAAGGTCCCATAGCAAAAGTGATGTAAAATGCTGAATAGGGCTATATTTTAGCAGATGCTCATAATAGTGAATATTCAAATATGGACATTTTTAGCCATAAGTGAAAAAAATGACATGGAAAAATTACATGAAAAACTTTAAAAAATGTTTTTTTGTGGAACTAATGTTTGAACACTTCACTGGGGGAGACATTCTGTAGGGATTTCATTGTCCACTGGATTTTGGCCAGGGATTAAATAATTACATATAAAAAGTTCCTGATGCAGTAGAAGCAGTAGGGGATAAAGCATTTCTCTGTGTTCAGTGTGGGCTTTTGGTCAGATTTTCCAAATGAACTATGCCTTCTCTCCATCCTTAGAGGAGCAAAGTTACAATTATGAGTAGGTTTTTCATAGACTGAATAGGAGTTTGACATACCTCGCTGTTTATCATGTTGGACTTTTACTCACTTTTCCTATTAGCCACATATATGTATTCTGAACTGGGAAGTCTTTGTTGTTGAGGAAAACTGAGTTCACCAGAAATACAGTGTAGCAGTCAGACTTGGAGTAAAAATTTAGGCAAATAGCCAAGAAGGGTAGGTTTGTTACTCTAGACTCCACTATGCCAGCCCTTTCCCTTTGAGGGTGGATTAGGAAAGAGAAAACATAATTTGTTATCTGAGCTCTGACATTGGCCTATTCCCTGATGATTGACAAGTTCCTTACCTCTCTGGGATCCAGTTTTCATAAGTAAAATGAGTATCTGATGATTTAATTGAAATTGGATGATAGAATGAGAATTTTCCTGCATGCTAAATATATCCTAGGGGCTTGCAGATTAGAACATCATATACAAGTAGGTAGGATATAAGTAGTCATGAAACAGTGACATACCAGCATGATAAATCAAATGTATGCCTGAGGCTAAGTCATGCTTGGGGAGTTTGGGAAGGCTTCCCAAGGGAAATAGAGGTTCAGTGGATTTTGAAGCAGGAGAAGCCGAATTTCTCCAGGCACGGAAGGGCTGGGAATGCTGAGGATAGAGGGAAGAGACTGAGTGATGTGAAAATGTAGAGCCTATCAAGGGAGTGGGAAAAAACAAACAAACAAACAAACAAACATGTTTCCTCTGAGGAGGCCAGAAAGTGCAATAAGGGGAAGTGATCCTAAACTGTCAGGTGAGAGCAGACCTCAAACGTCTTGTCTGCTAGGGCCTGGGCCTTTTCTGTTCAACTGTTGATTATTGTAGGACTACATTGTTGTTCCTCTCCGTTTCCAAAATTCTGTGATCCAGTAATTCTAATGTGAGGCATCCTGATGTCTTTATATGAAGGTGCACACCACTCTAGTACTCTTGCCTGGAGAATCCCATGGACAGAGGAGCCTGGTGGGCTGCAGTCCATGGGGTCGCTAAGAGTCGGACACGACTGAGCAACTTCACTTTGACTTTTCACTTTCATGCATTGGAGAAGGCAATGGCAACCCACTCCCGTGTTCTTGCTTGGAGAATCCCAGGGACGGGGGAGCCTGGTGGGCTGCCGTCTCCGGGGTCACACAGAGTTGGACACGACTGAAGTGACTTAGCAGCAGCAGCAGCATTCTTTATAAATGCAACTCCTTTAGTTTGCACCAGTTTCTTCTCAGTAAAAGCTTTCTGGTTGTCAGTTACATAAAGAAGAGTAGATCAGGAAGTATACTTTCCTTTCCCCTCGCTCAATAGTGAATTTTTTCCACTTGTGCTTGAATTCTTCAACACCTTTTGGATTATTACATATTTGAAAGGTTCTAAAAGTCTCTATTGGAGAAGGAAATGGCAACCCATTCCAGTGTTCTTGCCTGGAGAATCCCAGGGACAGGGGAGCCTGGTGGGCTGTTGTCTCTGGGGTCGCACAGAGTCAGACAGGACTGAAGCGACTTAGCAGCAGCAGCAGCAAAAGTCTCTATGAAAGGAAATAGATCATTAAGGAAAGAGTTATCAACTCTTGCAGAGTGGTGAGTATTATGACTGGCCAGTTCATTCTCCAAATATCAATCTAACTTGTGCTGTGAAGGGAGAAGTGGTTGAATGGAGATTTTGGTTATAGGTTCTGGTATTGCTTCTTCTAAGTACTTAATGTTTCCGGATCCCATTTCTCCTATTTATAAAAAGCACAAATTGTATATCTATCACTTACTGTATGACATGTTCTTATGATTTATTTTCCCTTATTAGTCTCTAATGGGGGCTTCCCATGTGGTACCATGGTAAAGAATCTGCCTTACAAAGCAGGAGACACAGGAGACCTGGGTTCGATCCCTGGGTTTGGAAGATCCCCTGTAGGAGGAGATGGCAACCCAGAATACTGGCAACCCAGTATTCTTGCCTGGAGAATCCCATGGACAGAGGAGCCTGGAGGGCTACAGTCCATGGGGTTGTGAAGAGTCTAACATGACTGAGTGACTGAACACACACATTAGTCTCTAATATTGAAAAATAATCTTATTTGAGCCATGTATTAGATCTAATGAGCACATTAATAATAATACATAATTAAACATTTATTGAACGACCCTTTTGAGCAAGGCATCGTATACAAAGAGAATACAAAAAGAAGATGAGGAAGGCTTAGTATGTTTCAAGGAGATCCCAATCTGGCTTGCCAGTCACAAATATAAATAGGGAAATAAAGTAAGTTGAGTTACGTACAAATGTAGGAATGTCCCAAGTGCTATGTGATACTCTCTTGTTCATCTCTTCATTTTCAAAACGTTGTAAGATATCTAGTTTTTAGAGACAACCAGTAAAAGTCACTAAATAAAACTACGCATATGGTAGTTTATTCTGTTTTAAATAGTAATCTCTAAAAAAAAGTACAAGAAAGCAACAAATTAAATTCCGTGAAAGACTGAAAAAATCATGTTTGTTCAAAATTAACACTTTAAAAAAAAAGCACACCTCAGCACTGGGCCAAGATAAACTAGATCAGTGCATTCCTTGCCTATGATTCTCTTTAAATGAACTATTGAAATGGCTCTCAGTAATATTTAGATTATTTTCCCAGAATGATAAAGAGTAAGTGCTAAACCTTAAATTTGGAGTTTTGTAAGTTTAGGGTTTTACATAGTAGTTGTTCTGAAAAGCTCTTGATACAAAATCTGCAGTCCTGTGTAAATTTCAGGTTTTTGAATTTACTCTCTTATGTAAATCAAAGTATTCTGAGCTATGGCAAGTTTAGAACACATATATTTGGGAGCATCCTTTTTGGACAAGGAGCTTCACCAAGTACCAGTACAGAAATAGGAGAGGAGGGTATGAGGATGGGGAAAGAGTAGTGCAGATCCAAGAGAACTGGACTAGAAGTAGAATGAGTATCCAAATGAAAAAGTAAGATTGCAGACTAGTTTCACACATCCAGTGACTTTGTTCAAGACAAATCTTAGGAATGACAGAGACAATATATTCTAAATAAATCTAAAGCAGTATTTGAAAAGAATGCCATCAGTACATCAGAAATTTTGAATATCTCCTGAAAGACTGCAAATCTGTGGATCAGATTAATGGAAAACATATAGGTATTAGAGGACATGTATGAATGGTGGCAGGTATGGCAGAGGTGCTGCTGCACACATGGGGAAAGAGAAGGCCGTGAACGGAGGGGCCCCTGGAACAGCAACACTCCTGGGCTTGTCTGCCATCTAGTTGCGCCAAGCAACAGAGGCCAAATGTGTGTCCCTGGACAAGAGCGGAGAGAACAGAGGTAGAGCTTTCCTGACATGTACATGATACTAGAGGACAGACAGTCTCCACTCTCAGAACCTGAGCCATTGGCTTCCTGCATCCAGTAGATGGTCCCACGTGGCTCTCCAAGTAACTAGAGGCAAGCTGGTCACAACAGATGGGTGAACAGGAAACCATAGAGAGAGGAGCTGACACCTATGAATATCACACTCTTAAGAAATCATATAAAAGAGGGTCATCAAACTGGTTGATTAAAACCACGGAGCAACAATCTTAATAGATGACATAGCATACTTTAACTGAAATATAAGAAGGGATATATATCCTATGGACAGAGGAGCCTGGTAGGTAGTCCATAGCGTCACAAAAAGTGCTCAGGGCTGGTGCACTGGGATGACCCAGAGGGAGATGGCATGCGGAGGGAGGTGGGAGGGGGGTTCAGGACGGGGAACACATGTACACCCATGGCTGATTCATGTCAATGTATGGCAAAAACCACTACGATATTGTGTAGTAATTAGCCTCCAATTAAAAAAGACGCAACTGAGGCTACTTAGCATGCATGGGATAAAATCCAGGACCAGTGCTGTCCATAAAAAATGATTAGATACAACAGAACTCACATTATATGATCATTAGAAATAAAAATTATATAGATGAACTGGTAAGTACGTTTGTGACCTAGAAGGCAAACCTAGAAATTATCCCGGAATAGAATATAAAGGACAAATGGATGCAAAACAGAAAAGAAAAGTTGTAAGCCATGAATCAGATCTAGATGGTCCAAATTTCTTTGGTGGGAGTTAATTTAAGAAACTAAGTTAAAGGATAGAGTTTTTAAAATGCATACAAATGAGCCCTAAACATTTGATTCTAACATAAATCACCAGAATATACATTCATTAGCTAATCTTTGGGTGTGAGGCCAGATACTATGCCTTTGAATGTAGGTCAGCTAACTGGTACTCCAGGTGAGCCTTACTCACCATGAGCCAAAACCATTTTCCAATATAGGTTGCTATATTTGGAATAAAAATTAAAAGACAAATGCAAGGCAATTTCTGTGTAGAACCCTGGACATTTGAAACTTCCAAATCCTGTACAGTTTCATCCCAAACAAAATTATAGCACTTTTTTTTTAAGCCACTTAATCTTTCTCTGGTTTTTCCAGAACTTTCATGAAATCAAAGACATGTTTTGCACTTCTGTTTCCCAGACGTTAGTATTTAGGGTTTGATTAAATTATGTGATTACTAAATGTTGTGAATATGTGTTCAAACAACTATAGTTGATTCGTGGTGAACACAGTGCTGACTGGTGGGAGTAATTGTGTGCAGCAAGACCAGGGAGGAATTAATTGCTGTGAGCATTGAGCATATTGCATATGTTAATTCATTCAGTGATTTGAGATGAATTAGCTGATGGAACCTGTGTTGGTTAGGTAGAGGGTAAGAGCTTTCTATGATGTCAATCAAATTTGCCCCAGAGATAAAGGAGGTTGCACACCTTCAGATGGAAGCATCAACCATTGAACTCAGAGTAGCATAAATAGAGACCCAAGCCTAGACTTATTGTGGCAGAATATTAGAAAGTCAAAGAGAAAGAGAAAAATTCTATGTGTTTAGTAAAGGAAAGGTTATCTACATTAAAATGTATGAAGTTGATAGGAGAGATTGAATTAGTAATGCTGAATGTGAGAAGGTCATGAGTTGATAGCTTCAGATTTCTGAGGAAATGTGATTTTGAATCCTGGATTCAGCCAAACTGCCACTTAGGTTTTTAAAGGGAGAATAAACTCATTTTCAAAATTGTAAGGACCGAGACTTTACCACACAGCACCTCCAAAAAGTTATGCAACAAAACAATCTTCCTCTAAAACCCTTTCCCCGGTTATTAGTATCCCATTCCAGAGGTGACCGGGCTTCTCTGATAGCTCAGTTGGTAAAGAATCCGCCTGCAGTGCAGGAGAGCCCTGTTCAATTCCTGGGTCGGGAAGATCCCCTGGAGAAAGGATCAGTCTATTCTCTAGTATTGTTGGGCTTCCCTTGTGACTCAGCTAGTAAAGAATCCACCTGCAATGTGGGAGACCTGGGTTCCATCTCTGGGTTGGGAAGATCCCCTGGAGAAGGGAAATGCGACCCACTCCAGTATTCTGGCCTGGAGAATTCCATGGACTGTATAGTCCATGGGGTCGCAAAGAGTCAGACACGACTGAGCGACTTTCACTCACTCAGTCACTCCAGAGGTGACCAGGGTTATTACAATACTTTCTATTGTGTGATTCAGAGGTAATTGATTCGTAAATGAATAAAATGTATATATAAAGAGCTTTGTAAAGCCACATTTATCCACACACGCACTGACAGGCAAGATTATCACATATGAGTGCGTAAAGAGAATCTTCTTTCTTTTTTGGTTGTTCTATCTGACTACAGAAAATGCCATAATCACCTTAATCAGTTCAGTGTGGATATATATTTGATTGATTCCAGTATGTTCCTGCTATGATCAGTGCTAAATAAATAGTGCTATGCCGTTTTGCCTACGTTATGTATAACCTTGTTAAAGGGCATGTGTGTTGGTATTTTGGGGCAAAATTGCCAGATTCCACCCCATGGAGGTGGGTGCTGCTTTACTTTCTGAGGTCAGCAGAGAATCAGAGTCCATCTTTCACATATGCTGTCACCAGCATGGGTATTATTAAACATTTTGATCCTTGTAAAATCTAATAGGCAAAGAAATGAAGTTATCTCAAATTAGTTTTAATTTGCATGTTTTTGTATTATGGTGTGACTGACCATCTCCACATTTTTTTCTCGTTTCCTATCCTGTAAATTTTGTGTTCATATTCAACTCATTTTTTGTTAGGTTTTTGGTCTTTTTCATTTCTAATTCCAGGCTCTTTTTCTATTAGTATTTTAAAAAGAAAGGCTAATGACAAAATACTACAAGCTGAGTAGAGACAGTTTAAAAAATACATAAATTTACAAGTCATCTGTAATCTTACCATCCATAGATAAGTGAATATGCCAAAAAGGAAATATAAATATTGAATGGAAATTCACTGTTTTTTCAAATGTATAGGGAAGCAGGGAGAGAAAATTTCTTCAATAACCATTTTTGATTCATAGATTGGCACAGAATATGAAGATAAATAATATCCAGTGGGCATGCTTGGGGAACACAAACTTATACATTGTAGGGAAGTAAATTGGGTAGATCTTCTTGTATATATTTAAATTTTGGACATGTTTATTTTTCAGCAATTGTAGGAATCAGTGTTAGAGGAATATTCACATATAAGCAAAAGATTTATATATAAGCCTATTCATTGCAGCATCGTTCCTTGTTTCAAGGTCTTTATAGTTTTTAAGGAACCGTCACTTTGCCTCAACTTGTCCTGCCTGTCTTTTGCACAGTTCTTTGATTTAGTAAGTGTTCAGTGTTTTATCAACTGTAAATGCACATCTCCTTAAGACATCCTATGATTTTCCAGTTTAAAAGTTAGAACGCCATGGGTGATCATGTTTCTGCTGACAGTGACACTGGAAGAAGTTTCTATACTTAGAGTGGCCAAATGCAGATACTCTGGTCTTTTTTAAGAAAGTGATATAGTGAATTCTAGTAAGAAGACTCATTGTGCTGATGGAAAGAGCAATATTATACATTAAAAGTTAATAACCCCTTTAATCATATGTTAATCTATGTCTTAGAGCCCTAAGAGACTTCAGACATGGACCAATTTTGTGAGAAGAAATTTTGTCTGTTTAATAGTATTTGTTTATTTGATAATATTTAATATGAATATACACTTACTTGAAATTTATTGGCTGAATCATAAAAGTAGTATACCTTTTTAAATTCAGGAAATTCTGAGTAGCCGTCTTAAAACACTTTTTATGCAGTACTAAAACAGAGCACATTTTTATTGAGCTCATGCACAATTGAATGTTTCCGCTTAATTACAGTTACATTTTTACCCAGATGGTTTTATGGCTTTGTGTTCGCAAAATAAAAACTATCAGAGGAGTTCCAGGTTCCTGATAGATGGGAAGCGTATTGAGTTAGTGAAGTAATCTTGACGGGTTTTAAAGCAATGGGAGAACCAGTAGTCCCTCTTGGATTATTATTTTGGGGGGGAGGATGTTTCCTGCAAGGAAATTTTAAAATTTCCTTAGCCAAGTGAGGACCATAATTTGATGCAGAGTGCATTTAGGGTGCAGCCGTAGTGAACACATCATCTTGTCTCCATCTCATCTTTATTCTAATGCCAAGCCTTCGACTGAGAGAAGTGAGAAAATGGGAGCTCAGCCATTTCAATGCTACCCAGATATTCGTACAGCATTATTGCGTGGTGGTGTTAGAAAGGCCCTTGGGAATTAGATAGTTCAGTGCTTGCCTTTTCCAGCTGATTTCATTTCGTAATTAACGTCTATATATCTGCAATAAATTATTAACTGTTTCGGCTTTAACTCAGATGATCAGGGAATGGAGCTGAGGAGGAGCACAGGCCAGTTTTAGCTTTATTTAAGCAGCTTCTGCTTTCTTACAGCTGTCTAATTTAAAAAGTAAGACCTAAATATTTTTTTCTCCTTCAGAAGCATTTGAAGGTCTTTCACTCCAGATTTTTCCTCTTCCCTCTGCCTGGCTTCACCTAAAATATATGACCACTTTCTGCAGTGAGCCCACACCATCAGCTTTTGGCTCATACTTCTTGATGCCCTGTTTTTTAAAGTCTGGTGTGCAAACACCTGGATCGAGATCATGGCTTTGGGGAGAGGTACTAGGGGCTGGAAATTCTCCACTTAAAAATCAGAATCCCAGATTGAGCCTCAAAACTAAGAAATGTATTTTATAAAAATCCAAGGTAATTATTATACAAGCTCAAATTTGAGGGCAGCCACGCTAGTGGCTCTAAAAACTCCAGAGCTCAGGAGCTTTAAGGACTGGATTTGCATGCATCAAACTTCATATCCTCTGTGTCTTGAATGAATTTTAATACTCTTTTACCTCCAGTTATAGTAAACTTGGATACCTCCTGTCCTTGCTTTAACATCTTCCCAGGAACCCACTCAGATGCCATTGAGCTAGATAGGAGTTTATGACTCAGTTATTCAATAGTCTGCAAGTGTGAACTAGTTGGGAGATGATATAATGGGACCTAAATGCTAGTATGAACGTTTTCCTACTCTTTAGGTGAAAAAGTATTCAGAAGTTGAAACTTACTTCCTATTTTAGAATTTAGAAGTAAATAGAACTGAATTATTTCAACAGTTTTATGGATAATACGTTGTTCAGTTGCTCAGTCGTGTCTGACTCTTTGTGACTCCATGGACTGCAGCATGCCAGGCTTCCGGGTCCTTCACTATCTCCTGGAGCTTGCTCAAATTCATGTCCATTGAATTAGTGGTGCCATCCAACCATCTCATCCTCTGTCATCCCCTTCTCCTCCTGCCTTCAGTCTTTCCCAGCATCAGGGTCTCTTCTAATGAGTCAGTTCTTCTCATCAGATAGCCAAAGTATTGGAGCTTCAGCATCAGTCCTTCTAATGAATATTCAGAATTGATTTCCTTTAGGATTGACTGGTTTGATCTCCTTGCAGTCCAAGGACTCTCAAGAGTCTTCTCCAACACCATAGTTCAAAAGCGTCACTTCTTCAGTGCTCAGCCTTCCTTATGTTCTAGCTCTCACATCCACATATGACTATTGGAAAAACCATAGCTTTCTCTAGAAAGGAATGATTCCTTCTCTAGAACGAGACAGCAAAAGAGACACTGATGTATAGAACAGTCTTATGGACTCTGTGGGAGAGGGAGAGGGTGGGAAGATTTGGGAGAATGGCATTGAAACGTGTATAATATCATGTATGAAACGAGTTGCCAGTCCAGGTTCAATGCATGATACTGGATGCTTGGGGCTGGTGCACTGGGACAACCCAGAGGGATGGTATGGGGAGGGAGGAGGTAGGAGGGTTCAGGATGGGGAACACAGGTATACCTGTGGCGGATTCATTTCTATATTTGGCAAAACTAATACAATTTTGTAAAGTTTAAAAATAAAATAAAATTTAAAAAAATGCAAAACAAAAAACAAAAAAAAAAGAAAGGAACATAGCCCTGCTGACACCTTTACTTTGGCCCAGCAAGACCTGGGTAGGACTTCTATCCTAAAGAACTCTAAGCAGATAAAATTGTGTTGTTATAACACACTAACATCACTTCTTTGGTGCTCAGCCTTCTTTATGGTCCAACTCTCCCATCCATACGTGACTACTGGAAAAACCATAGCTTTGACTATAGGGACCTTTGTCGGCAAAGTAATGTCTCTGCTTTTTAAAACATTGTCTAGGTTTGTCATAGCTTTTCTTCCAAGAAAAGCATGAGATTTATTCTGGCTTCTGTAATAAAATGAAATTTATTAGAAATAAAGGAAGAAACATATCTTCAGAGTGAAAAGGACCTAAGATACCACCAAGTTTAGATGTGGCTAAATGAAGACTGAAGCATATTGTAGAGGAATATTAAAAAGTTCATGAGAAAATTGGAAACTCTTTTTGAGAGATTATCTGCACTGGAATGGCAAAGCAGTGTAGTTAGATTAAGACACTTTGAAGATGTATAAGGATTCAGTGGTAAACTATCTCAAATGGCAAAAGTAACCTAACATATCTTATCTACTTATTCACAATGCAAGAATTTGGAGGTTAAGAGTCCTGTAAAACTCATTAGGGTTAACAGTCAAAAACCATTACCATGCCGAGTGGCCAGGCAGATAATTATATCAGCTAATGTGATTAGTGCAAATTGTCTATCTCTATTCATTCAGTTGGCTCCAGATATCTGCCATAAGCTATTAAAACGGGCGTATGGACTTCCCTGGTGGCTCAGATGGTAAAGAGACTGCCTGCAATGCAGGAGACCTGGGTTTGATCCCTGGGTCGGGAAGACCCCCTGGAGAAGGAAATGGCAACCCACTCCAATATCCTTGCCTGGAAAATCCTATGGTCAAAGGAGCCTAGCAGTCTACAGTCCATGGGGTTACAGAGTCGGACACGACTGAGCAACTTCACTATCGCTATCACTATTATAATTTGTAATTGAATGCATGTAAGAGCAACTAAAATGTGATAGGTACATTTCCATTATAAATGTATTATGTTACCAGCAAATATTTTAGCATGCCCAGTTCAAAGATAGGCAGTTCAATTATGGACAGGAACTTATGTATAAATAGCATAGGGTCTTCCTGTTGTTGTCTGGATGTGTGCTTATGGATAAATAGAACTTCAGTAGTTTATTACAACAAAATGGAAAGTCTGAGTAATTCATTGTGGAAGTATCTGTCTTTTAAAATTTAATTATTTAATGCCCAATGTTATTTACTAACATGGATAATTGCATGTCTGTGTAGATTTCCAGTTAGGATTTTGTCACTTCAAAATAGATGGTTATAATTAGTAATGTTTTTGAGAGTATTAGTATTTTATGATGAAAGTTCCTACACAGAAATTTTTCTAAGTAAAACTTAATTATTTCTCATTAGTAAGATAGATTCATGAATATGTCAAGCTGATTTTTCTAGGACAAATCATTATTTAACATGTGACAATTCTAAAGGATATGTGAATGCTTCCCACGCAATATCTTTTTTTCTGGTACAATTTACATACCATAAATTCATCCCAATGTGCAACTCAGTGACTTTTTTGTCTGTTTACAGAACTTCACAACCATCTCCACAATTCAGTTTTAGAACATTTCTTTCACCCCAGAGGTGTCCCCCATATCCATTTGCAGTCATTCTGCTCCAACCCCTAGTCCCAGGCGGCTATTCATCTGCTTTTTCTTTTATAGATTTACTTTTATGTTTCATGTAAGTTAAATCATATAAAATTTGGTCTTTTGTGTCTGGCTTCTTAAACCTAGCATAATGTGTTTGAGGTTCATCCTTGTGGTAGCATGGATCATTAGTTCATTCTTTTTTTTTTTTTTGCTGAATCGTAAGTCATTCTTTATCCGTTCGTCACTTGATGTGCATTTGATTATTTCTACTTTTTTGCTATTATGAATGATACACAAATATGTATAAGTCGTTGTGTAGATACGTATTTTCATTCCTGTTGGATAGGTACCTAGGAGTGGAATTGCTGGGTCATATGGTAAAGTTATGTTTAATATTTTAAGAAACTGCCAAATTCTTTTACAAAATACTGCACCTGTTTACATTCTCACCAGCAATTATTAGGATTCCAGTTTTTCTACATCCTCATCAAAACTTTTTATTATCTCTTTTTGATTAAAACTATTTTTGTGGCTGTGCAATGGTATTGTGATTTAAATTTGCATTTCCTAATAACCATGTAGAGGATATTTTAATGTACCTTTTCATAGCTATTCATATATTGTCTTTGGTGACGTCTTTTGCCAGTTTTAAATTGGTTTTTTAAAAATTTTCGTCTTTCTGTTTAGTTTTCAGAGTTCTTTGTATACTCTAGTTGTAAAATCTTTTGTCAGACCTAGATTGTTCTTCATGTCTATAGAGGTTTCTGTTCATTTTCCTAATGGTGTCTTTCAAAGATAATTTTTATAGATTTTGAAAAAGTCCAATATCTTTTTTTTTTTCCTTTTATGGAATGTACTCTTAGTGTTGTAACCAAGAACTGTATGTCTAACTCCAAGTCACATAGGCTTTCTCTTATATTTTCTTCCATAATTTTGGTTATTAAATGTAGGTCTGTGATGCATTTTGAGTTAATTTTTGTATATGATGTGAGATAAGAGTTTGAATTAATCTCTTTGTACATGCATATTCAGTTTTCTCTCAGCACCCTTTGTGAAAAGACCATCCTTTCCTCATAAAATACCAGAGAACTTTTGTCAAAAGTCGATCATAAATGAGTTTACTTTTGTACAATTAACACTGTTTTTTAAAATCTATATGTTTATCCTTATGTTAATACCATATTCCCTTGATTTAAGAGGCTTTATATTTTTATTTGGGGAAATTCAACTTGGTTTCCTTTGTAAAAGCTTTTTTTGTCTATTCTGGATCTTTTGCATTTCTGTATAAATTTGGGGACCAGATTGTCAGAATCTGTGAAGCATCTGCTGGGACTTTGATAGGGCTTGTGTTTAAAGATAAATTTGGGAAGAGTTTCCATCTTATAAACAATACAGATGATTTTTCTGCTACCTGAAAATTACTATCTCAGCATTCATTAGGGGATATTTTTCAATATTCCATTGACTACTAAGGGGTAACATTAGCTACTGATAGCCTGTGTTATAGTGGGCATGCTTTAAAATTCATAAATAATTTATGAGAACAGATACTCAAAGTCACTCATTTGGAGTGATATAAATAAAGCATACAAAATAGGAAATTATAAAGACTTAGTGTCTGTAGGATTAGGACATGAAAACACATCAAACTCTGATTTTTTTAAGTATTCTATTTAAGTGCTTCTTTATTTACTTATATTTCTTTTCCATGGGCTTCCCTGGTGGCTCAAACAGTAAAGAGTCTGCCTGCAGTGCGGGAGACACAGGTTCGATGTCAGAGTCAGGAAGATCCCCTGGAGAAGGAAATGGCAACTCACTCCAGTATTCTTGCCTGGAGAATCCCATGGACAGAGGAGCCTGGCAGGCTACAGTCCATGGGGTTGTAAAGAGTCAGACACGACTAAGTGACTTCTCTTTCTTCTTTTTCTTTTGTTTATTTATTTTCTTTTCCATATAGTTAGTTCCCTGGGCTATACGGTGGGCCCTTGTTTATCCATTCTGTGTATAATAGTTTACATATGTTAATCGCAAATTCCCAGTTTACTCTCCCACTTCGCAGTTTTTCCCTTGGCAATCATAAGTCTGTTCTCTGTGTCTGTGAGCCTGTTTCTGTTTTGTAACTAAATAAGTCATTTTCTGTCATATTTTAGTTTCTACATATACGTGATATCATATGATATTTGTCTTTCTCTGACTTCACTTAGTGTGATTATCTCTAGGTCCATCCATGTTGATGCAAATGGTATTATTTCACTGTTTTTTAATGACTGAATAGTATTCCATTGTAAGTATGTACTGCACCTTTTTCCTCCATTCCTCCGTTGATGGGCATTTATGTTGGTTCCATGTCTTGGCTATTCTAAGTATTGCTGCTGTGAACATTTCAGTGCATGTATCTTTTCAAATTATATTTTTGTCCAGAGGTATGTTCAGGATTGGGGTTGTGGATCATATGGTAACTCTATTTTTAGTTTTTGAGGTATGTTCATACTATTTTCCATAGTGGTTGCACCAATTAACATTCCTGTCAATAGTGTAGGAGGGTTCCCTTCTTTTCACACCCTCTTTAGCATTTATTATTTGTATAATTTTTAATGATGACCTTTCTGACTGGTGTGAGGTGATACCTCACTGAAGGTTTGATTTGCATTTCTCATAATTAGCAATGTTGAGCATCTTTTCATGTGCTTTTTGGTCATCTGTATGTCTTCTTCAAAGAATGTCTATTTAGGTCTTGTGTCTTTTTTTAATTGGATTGTTTGTTTTCTTGTTATTGAGTTATTATTGAGTTTGTATATTTTGGAAATTAAACTCTTGTCAGTTATATAATTTATAAATATTTTCTCCTAGTCTGTAAGTTGTCTTTTCATTTTCATTTCACAAAATGAAAAGATAGTTCCCTTTGCTGTGCAAAAGCTTTTAAGTTTGATTAGGTCCCGTTTGCTTATTTTTGCTTTTATTTCTATTGCCTTGGAAGACTAATCTAAAAAAATATTGGTACGATTTATGTTGGAGAATGTTTTGCCTGTGTCCTCTTCTAGGAGTTTTATGTTTCATATTTAAATTTTTAAGTCATTTTGAGTTTATTTTTGTGTATGGTATGAGGATGTAAGACTCAAGTATTGTTTCATATATTCCATTACTTTGAAAAAGACCAAAGTTGTAGGTTCATGGTTCAAATCAAGTTAACAAATAAATACAAACAAATCCAAATCAACCTTTTCAGGAAATAGATTTTAGTCACAGATTTTTGGAGTTATTCTCTAAATGTAAATGTGTATACAAATTATTGTGTGTGTTTAAACAGCCCAAAATTCTAAAATTGCACTTTTTTTGCTTAATAGCTGTATTTTTATTTTTATATTTTTTGAAGAATAGTTGATTTACAATGTGTTAGTTTCAAGTGTACCACAAAGTGATTCAGTGATTTTTTTGCAGACTCTTTTCCATTATAGGTTATTACAGGATATAGAATATAATTCCATGTGCTATATAGTAGGTCCTACTATGTAAAAAATAGATGAATAACAAAAATCATTTATTTTATATACAGTTTTGTGTATCCTACATTTTTCTAAAATTGTACCTTTTATTAAAAACCAAAGCAGTAGGCTTTCTCTGTTATTGTGACTTTGGGGAGATGCCTGCCAGCTGTAGCAATCACAATTGGGGAAATGTTAGGGAAATAAAGTCCCTTAAATAGTTATCGATTAGATATTAATTTAATAATATTACACAGAAGGCTACTAAAGTATTTTGTTAATTCCAGTAGATTCCTTTCCACATTTTAGCAACTCTTAACATTAGGGTTGTGTCATAACACTGATAGCATCTTAGGACTGATGAAATTTGATATGAAAGCTAATGTGGAACTGGTGTCATTTTAGGAAGTGAACACTTATGAAGGCCTAATGGTGCTGCTCTCCTAGAAAAACAGCTCAGAAAGTAAAAGGGAATGATATCCAAATGGTTCATTGAAATCTTTGGTTTTGAATAATAATACAGAGAGATGTAGACAGGAAACCTTTATAGTTTGTTTTTTCAAATGTGCTTAAATTTCTTCTGCTTTGTCAGCGTTGAACCGAATTCCTGTAAATCTTATATCAACTCTAAACTTTAGGGAATAAAGTGATGGCCCAAAAATTCTATCAGGAGAGATGTTTTGGAGTGTTCAGAGGAAAATGAACAAGACATACATAAAGATATCACTTGGAAGTTGTGTCCAAATCTTAGCTGGGGAAATGGTAAATTAAAGAAATACAGTATTTGATTACTAACTCAATTCCCATAATTGTTTATTTTGCATTTTTAGTTTATATGGCACCTACTCTTGTCAGGTCTCAAGAGCTTACATATCTATGTGAATTGACAGGATCTTCCTTTGAAGGGGTAGAGTCATGAGATGGGGTCACTGGGTGGAAAGAAGAAGTACATTCACTGATTCATATTAAGAATGTGTTTTAAGCTTGAGACTATGAAAGCCCCTTATTTTATTTGAAATGCTTTTAGTTCAAGATACTAAAGCATCCTTGGGGACAGCCTAACACTGCACATTAATATGGTTTAAAATGTCTCCAAACCTTTGCCTATAGTTAGTTCAGTTGTAGTATTTTAGTAAGTGTTCTAATAACTTGGCTGTTCTTGCCTTTGGCTGTGGAGTCTCCACAAGTGCACAGTGTCCAATTTGGGGGTGCTTGGTCACATGATCTTACGTGTTCTGAACCTATTAATAACTCACCATAGGCTTGTAAGAGAGAGAATACATCAGACTCTATATTGGAACTGCATAATCGACTGTCTACTTCATCCTTCTCCCATTTCTTTCCATTACCTATTCCTCTAGAAGATACACATTCAGTCCTGTGTTAAAATTTGTATCTCCTCCGATTCCTTTAATTCTGAAGTAGATTTCAATAAATTAGTCTTGGAGAGGTAAAAAATAATACAATATAAATAAAAGAGAAAAATATAAATGGTTATAACTGATAATAACATTGGGTTAAAAGTACATTACAGCTTATAAATTACATGTACAAAATCTTTTGGTTTGTAGTATTTCTGCACAGTCTTAGAAAATAAGTGACTTGCTCAAATAGATACATATAAATCTAGTTTTTATTAACTGAATTATATTTTAAAGGCCCTTTAGGATGTACCTAGGTAATGAAAACAGATCGTGATTTTTTGTAAATAAAATAATAATCTGGGCTTCCCTGGTGACTCAGGGTTAAAGAATCAGCCTGCCAATGCATAATTCAATTCCTGGTCTGGGAATATCCCACATGCTACAGAGAAATTAAGCCTGTGTGCCACAGCTATTTAGCCTGTGCTCTAGAGTCCAGAAGCGACAACTGCTGAGTCCACTGTTGCAGCTAATGAAGCCCATGTGCCCTAAAGCCCATGCTCTGCAACACGAAAAGCCACTGCAATGAGAAACCCGTGCACTGAAGAGTAGCCCCTGCTCACTGCAACTAGAGAAAAGCCTGAGCAGCAGTGCAGACCCAGCACAGCCAAAAATAAATAAACAAATAAAAAACAAACCCTAACTTAGTATCACTTTCTTAGAGCAAATCTGTCTTGGAAAATGCCTGATACTTTTTACCTTTAAATAATTTTGAATCTACTCATTTTATTCAATTTGAAAGTATCCTTAAACTTTATATGTGAAAAATTGGGAGAGCTTTCTATGCCAGGGCTATGGTAGAGAGTGAATGATAAGATATATACCTGCAAGAAAGAGAAAAGGTACTAGAGTCTCCCACTAACTATACCGACAAGGTCAGGAAGCAAGTGATATCTTCACCTTTTCCCCTGTGAAATTAATAAAGATCAGTAAATGGAGATACTGCTATTTCTGTTTGCATCAATTGAAAGATTTCAGGCCCAAAATAAAAGGTTTCAGGCCTAAAATAGCTACTATTGTTTAAGCACTAGTGTATGGCATACTTATACTGCCATAAGGTATGGTTGAGTTTCTTAGAAACCCTTTAAAATACATACTTTCATTCAATTTTATAGGTAAGGATATTGAAGCTTGTGGAGATTAAATGCTAGCCAGCTGGTAAGGCCTGGAAGTGAAATTCAGAGTCGTGTACGCGTGTGTGTGTGTGTGTGATGAAAATATTTTTTAGCTTTAATTTTATTTATCAGTGATGTGTAACATTCACATCATTTTAATTCTTTGATACAACAGTCCATGGGGTCGCTAAGAGTCGGACACGACTGAGCGACTTCACTTTGACTTTTCACTTTCCTGCATTGGAGAAGGAAATGGCAACCCACTCCAGTGTTCTTGCATGGAGAATCCCAGGGACGGGGGAGCCTGGTGGGCTGCCGTCTCTGGGGTCGCACAGAGTCGGACACGACTGAAGCGACTTAGCAGCAGCAGCAGCAGCATGGGGTAGAAATCGACATGGAAGAGGTAGGGGAATTGAATTTGACACAGTAGAAATGACTGATTTTTAGTGTAGTCTGTCTTCCTTCTGCATCTAGGTCCTGTCTAATATTAGTATTCTTTTTTTTAATTTTATTTTATTTTTAAACTTTACAATATTGTATTGGTTTTGCCAAATATCGAAATGAATCTGCCACAGGTATACATGTGTTCCCCATCCTGAACCCTCCTCCCTCCTCCCTCCCCATACCATCCCCCTGGGTCGTCCCAGTGCACCAGCCCCAAGCATCCAGTATCGTGCATCGAACCTGGACTGGTGACTCGTTTCATACATGATATTATACATGTTTCAATGCTATTCTCCCAAATCTCCCCACCCTCTCCCTCTCCCACAGAGTCCATAAGACTGATCTATACATCTGTGTCTCTTTTGCTGTCTCGTACACAGGGTTATTGTTACCATCTTTCTAAATTCCACATATATGCCTTAGTATACTGTATTGGTGTTTTTCTTTCTGGCTTATTTCACACTGTATAATAGATTCCAGTTTCATCCATCTCATTAGAACTGATTCAAATGTATTCTTTTTAATGGCTGAGTAATACTCCATTGTGTATATGTACCACAGCTTTCTTTATCCATTCATCTGCTGATGGACATCTAGGTTGCTTCCATGTCCTGGCTATTATAAACAGTGCTGCGATGAACATTGGGGTACACGTGTCTCTTTCCCTTCTGGTTTCCTCAGTGTGTATGCCCAGCAGTGGGATTGCTGGATCATAAGGCAGTTCTATTTCCAGTTTTTTAAGGAATCTCCACACTGTTCTCCATAGTGGCTGTACTAGTTTGCATTCCCACCAACAGTGTAAGAGGGTTCCCTTTTCTCCACACCCTCTCCAGCATTTATTATTTGTAGATTTTTGGATCGCAGCCATTCTGACTGGCGTGAAATGGTACCTCATAGTGGTTTTGATTTGCATTTCTCTGATAATGAGTGATGTTGAGCATCTTTTCATGTGTTTGTTAGCCATCTGTATGTCTTCTTTGGAGAAATGTCTATTTAGTTCTTTGGCCCATTTTTTGATTGGGTCGTTTATTTTTCTGGAGTTGAGCTGTAGGAGTTGCTTGTATATTTTTGAGATTAGTTGTTTGTCGGTTGCTTCATTTGCTATTATTTTCTCCCATTCTGAAGGCTGTCTTTTCACCTTGCTAATAGTTTCCTTTGATGTGCAGAAGCTTTTAAGGTTAATTAGATCCCATTTGTTTATTTTTGCTTTTATTTCCAATATTCTGGGAGGTGGGTCATAGAGGATCCTGCTGTGATGTATGTCAGAGAGTGTTTTGCCTATGTTCTCCTCTAGGAGTTTTATAGTTTCTGGTCTTACATTTAGATCTTTAATCCATTTTGAGTTTATTTTTGTGTATGGTGTTAGAAAGTGGTCTAGTTTCATTCTTTTACAAGTGGTTGACCAGATTTCCCAGCACCACTTGTTAAAGAGATTGTCTTTAATCCATTGTATATTCTTGCTTCCTTTGTCAAAGATAAGGTGTCCATATGAGCATGAATTTATCTCCGGGCTTTCTATTTTGTTCCATTGATCTATATTTCTGTCTTTGTGCCAGTACCATACTGTCTTGATGACTGTGGCTTTGTAGTAGAGCCTGAAGTCAGGTAGATTGATTCCTCCAGTTCCATTCTTCTTTCTCAAGATAGCTTTGGCTATTCGAGGTTTTTTTTATTTCCATACAAATTGTGAAATTATTTGTTCTAGCTCTGTGAAGAATATCGTTGGTAGCTTGATAGGGATTGCATTGAATCTATAAATTGCTTTGGGTAGTATACTCATTTTCACTATATTGATTCTTCCAATCTATGAACATGGTATATTTCTCCATCTATTAGTGTCCTCTTTGTATTCTTAATGTTTTAAAGCAAGAGTTTAGCATATAGTAGATATTTCCTTTAAAGTATACCTGACAATCCAATATCATTAGTACTTCAAGAAGCAAATAATTTATTAATTTCACCTGCCATTACATTGTTGGAAAATTGTGTTGTTGGAAAACCTTGGCATCTTGGAATTGATCTTGGTTTTGATCTCTGAAATACAGAGAATGCTGTATCACCATACAGCAATTCAGTGGCACCAAGTACAAACAACCATAATAGTTTATGAATCAGTTAAGTTTGGGGCATTGTACCTATGGTTCTTAAGAGTTGCTGATTAGTTTTTACAGTAATTGTGTCAGGAAGGTATAATACACCCATTTTGTTGATTAGGAAGTTAAGCAGTTTGCCTAAGTCACCAAGAAAGCAACCTGGAAATCCGGTCCAGTCTTCTTGACTTCAAAGCTAATACTCTTCATAGAAGTGGTCTGAAGACTGAGTTCCCCAGAACTACACAGTTCTGAAGTATTTTCTTGGGAATTGCTGTGCTTCATGTTTTGGAGAAAAGTGAAGGGGCATCTTAAGAGTAGAAGGTGAACTCCAGTCTCATCACACTTTGGTGAGATCAAATCTACTGTTTTCTGTTTAATATATTATCACTTTGATAAAACATTTAGTTTAAAAACGTATCCAAGTGCAATAAAGAATAGTTTAAAACTACTGCAACTTCCAGTTCCAGCATGATGAAATAGGAACTAGAAAATGAGACAAAATATATATGAAATCTGTTTTAGGTAGTTGGAAAAAGGTAGCACATGGCAGTAATCCCTGAGAAAAAAGAAACAAATGGAGAATCTGTGTGTATGTCCCAGTTTACGGTCCAAGAGAGGCTATATAGGCTGTAGCACTGAAAGACAACAAAGGTTGAGTCTTTTGGTGAGTTGAAGAGAAAAGGTTTGGGTTTAAAAGAGGCCAAGGAAGCTAGAATTTGCAGAAGGAATACTAAAGGAGGAGCAGTGCGAAAAGGTAGCTGTCATAATCTACAGAGTGTTCTGTAGTATTTGAGTGAATACAGATCTGATTGACATTTGTAGAGCATTTAACCCTACCACCCCAGAACACACTTTATTTTTCAAGTGCATGAAGGATATAGTCCAATATAATACTTTATTCTGAATCATAAAGTAAATCTCAGTCAATTTAAGGGGAATGAAATAATACAAAATAGGTTTTCTTTTTTAAATATTTTAAGTATAGTTGATTTATAGAGTTGTGTTCATTTCTACCATTCAGTGAAGTGATTCAGTTATACATATGTATGTTTTTCTTCATACTTTTTCATTATGGTTTATCACAGGATATTGGATATAGTTCCCTGTGCTATACAGTGGACCTTGTTGTTTATTCATCCTGTGTATACTGATTTGCATCTTCTAATCCCAAACTCCCAATCCTTCCTACCCCACCCCTCACTGGCAACCACAAATCCGTTTTCTGTGAGTCCATTTCTCTTTCCTTAGATAAGCTCACTTGGGTCATATATTAGATTCCATCTACAAATGATATTGTATTTGTCTTTCTCTTTCTGATTTACTTCACTTAGTATGATAATCTTTAGGTCCACTCATGTTGTTGCAAATGGCATTATTTCATTCTTTTTTATGACTAAATGATATTCTGTTGTGTGTGTGTATGTGTGTGGATATACATACACACACACCACATCTTCTTTATCCATTCATCTGTCAGTGAACATATAGGTTGTTTCCATATCTTGGTTATTGTAAATAGTGCTGCTAGAAATATAGGGGGCACGTGTATCTTTTTGTATTATAGTTTTGTCTGGGTATATGCCCAGGAGTGAGATCGCTGGATCATATGGTAACTCTATTTTTAGTTTTTTGAGGAGCCTCTACACTTTTTTCCATAGTGGTTGCACCAGTTTACATTCACACCAACAGTGTAGGAGGGTTTCCTTACCCTCTCTAGCTTTTATTATTTGTAGACCTTTTAATGGTAGCCATTCTAATGGCTACCACATTGGATGTGCTACCACATTGTAGTTTTGATTTGCATTTATCTAATAATTAGCAGTTATGTGCATCTTTTCTTGTGCTTTTTGACCATCTGTATGTATTCTTTAGAGATGTATTCTAGGTCCTCTGTTAATTTTTTAATTGGGTTGTTTGATTTTTTTTTTTATTACTGAGTTGTATGAGCTGTTTATTTTGGAAATTAAGCCCTTGTTGGTTGTATCGTATTTTGCAAATATGGTTGTATGGTTGCAAATATTTTCTCCCAGTCTGTAGGTTGCCTTTTCATTTTTTTGATGGTTTCCTTTGCTGTGCAAAAGCTTATATGTTTGATTGGGTCTCATTTTTTGATCATTGTTCTTCTTTCTGTTTCTTTGGGAGCCTGACCTAAGAAAACATTGGTACAATTTATGTCAGAGAATGTTTTGCCTGTGTTCTCTTCTAGGAGTCTTAGGATGTTATGTCTTATGTTTAAGTTGTAAGCCATTTTGAATTTATTTTTGTGTGTGGTGTATAGGTATGTTCTAATTTCATTGATTTACACATTGCTGTTCAACTTTTCCAATATCAGTTGTTGAAGAGATTGTCTTGCCCATTGGTATATTCTTACCTCCTTTGTCAAAAATTTATTTTCCATTGGTATGTGGGTTTATTTCTGGGCTCTCTATTCTGTTCTGTTGTTCTCTCTGTCTGTTTTTCTGCCAGTATCATGATGTTTAGATTACTATAGCTTTGTAGCATTGTCTGAAATCTGGGAGTGTTATACCTCCTGCTTTATTCTTTGCTAAGGATTGTGTTGACAAGTCTAGATCTTTTAGGTACATTTTAGGATTATTTTTCCTACTTCTGTGAAAAATGTCATGGGTAATTTGATAGGAATTATGTTTAATCTATAGATTGGGTAGTATGGGCCTTTTAACATTAATTGTTCTAATCCAGTAGCACAGAATAGCTTTCTATTTCTTTGAATCATCTTCAGTTTCCTTTATTAATGCTTTGTAGTTCTCAGTATATAACTCTTTCACCTTCTTGGTCAGGTTTATTCCTAAGTATTTTATTTTATTTTTGATGCAATTTTAAAAGGGATTGCTTGTTTACATTCCTTTTCTGATGTTTCATTGTTAGTGTAAAGTAATGCAACCAATTTCTCTACGGTTAATCTTGTATCCTGCTACCTTACTGAATCCATTTATCAATTCTAGTAGTTTTTGTTTGGAGTCTTCAGAGTTTTCTATGTATCATATCATGTTATCTGCATAAGTGATCATTTTACCTCTTCCCTTCAATTTAGATACCTTTCATTTCGTTTTCTTGTCTGATTGCTATGCCTAGGACTTCCAATTCTGTGTTGAATAGAAGTGGTGGAAGTGGGCATCTGTATCTTGTTCTACATTGTAGTGGAAAGTCTTTTAGCTTTTCACAGTTATTTATTGTCTGTGGGTCTGTCATAAATGGCTTTTATTATGTTTTTATATATTCCCTCTAAACCCACTCCAGTGTTCTTGCCTGGAAAATCCCATGGCCCACCAGGGGAGCCTGGTGGGCTACAGTCCCGGTGGTTACAAAGAGTAGGACACGACTGAGTGCACACACACACACACATTCCATCTATACCCACTTGGTAAGAGTTTTTATCATGAGTGGATGTTGAATTTTATCAAATGCTTTTGTTTTGCATTTATTGAGACTGAGTGGCACACACACACACACACACACATGTTCCCACTATACCCATTTTGGTAAGAGTTTTTATCCTGAATGGATGTTGAATTTTGTCTTGCTTTTTCTGCATTTATTGAGACAATCATGTGATTTTTGTCTTTTCTTTCATTAATGTGGTGTATCACATTGATTTACATATTTTGAACCATCTTTATGAACTTGGGATGAAACCCATTTCATTGTAGTGTATGACATTTTTCTGTGTTTTTGGATTTAGTTTGCTTATATTTTGTTGAGAAGTTTTACATCTGTATTCATCAAAGATAGTGGCCTGTTTTTTGGTGGAATCTTTCTCTGGGCTTGTATCAGGATGATGGTGGGTTCATAGCATATTTTTGGGAGTATTTCCTCCTCTTCAATCTTTTGAAAGAGTTTGAGAATAAACAGTATAAGTTCTTTGTATGTTTGGTAGAATTCACCTGTGAACACATCTGGTCCTTTACTTTTGTTTGTAGGAAGTTTTATTTTTATTATTACAAATTCTTTTCATTTCTAGTGATTGGTCTGTTTGTTATCTTTCTCTTCTTGATTCAGTTTTGGTGGGCTTTATGTTTCTAGAAGGTTGTCCATTTATTTCTAGGTTGTTAAATGTGTCGTCATGTAATTGTTTATAGTATTCTCTCTCTATTTTTGAATTTCTGTGATATCAGCTGTGATTTCTCCTCTTTCATTTATTATTTTGTTTATTTGAGTCTTCTCTCATTCTTCTTAGTGAACCTAGACAGAAGCTTGTCAAATTTGTTTGCCCATTGAAAAAACCAGCTCTTGTTTTTATTGATACTTTCTAATCAGCCCTGGGATTTCTTTGGAAGGAATGATGCTAAAGCTGAAACTCCAGTACTTTGGCCACCTCATGCGAAGAGTTGACTCATTGGAAAAGACTCTGGTGCTGGGAGGGATTGAGGGCAGGAGGAGAAGGGGACGACAGAGGATGAGATGGCTGGATGGCATCACTGACTTGATGGACATGAGTCTGAGTGAACTCCGGGAGCTGGTGATGGATAGGGAGGCCTGGTGTGCTGCGATTCATGGGGTCGCAAAGAGTCAGACACGACTGAGTGACTGAACTGAACTGAGTCTGTTTTAAAATCTGTGTTTTATTTATTTCCTTTCTAATCTTAATTATTTCCTTTCTTCTACTGACTTCAGATTTTGTTTGTTCTTTTTCTGATTCTTTTAGGTAGTGGGTTATGTTGTTTGAGATTTCTCTTGTTTCTTAAAGAAGGCTTGTATCACTATGAACTTCCCTGTAAGAACTGCTCTTGCTTCATCCTGTAGATTTTGTATGGTTGTGCTTTCATCATCATTTGTCTCAAGATATTTTTTAAATAAGTTCTTTGATTGCATCATTGACACAATGGTTTTTTTTAAAGCATGTTGTTTAGTCTCCATGTAATATTTTTCTCATTTCTTTTTCTGTGGTTGATTTGTTTCATACCATTGAGGTTCAGAAAAGATGCTTGCAATAATTTCTGTACTCTTAAATTTGTTGAGGCTTGTTTTGTGTCCTAGAATGTGGTCATTCAGGTTTCCCAGGTGGCACTAGTGGTAAAGAACCTGCCTGGCAATGCAGGAGACATAAGATTTGTGGGTTTGATCCCTGCATTGGGAGGACATCCTGGGGAAGGGTATGGCAACCCACTCCAGTATTCTTGCCTGGAGAATTCCATGAAGAGTGGAAGCTAGTGGGCCACAGTCCCTAGGGTCGTCAAGAGTCAGACACAACTGAATCTGAATTGATTTAACACACATGCTTGCATGTAGTCAGTCATGGAGAATGTTCTTTGTACACTTGAGAAGAATGTGTATTCTGCTTTTTTTTTTGGCTGTAGGGTGCTAAAAATATCAATTTAATATAAAGTGAAAAGTGAAGTCGCTCAGTCATATCTGAGTCTTTGTGACGCCATGGACTGTAGCCTACCAGGCTCCTCCATCCATGGGATTTTCCAGGCAAGAGAACTGGAGTGGGTTGCCATTTCCTTCTCCAGGGGATCTTCCTGACCCAGGGATTGAACCCAGGTCTCCCTCATGGTAGGCAGACACTTTTACTGTCTGAGCCACTAGGAAAGTCAATTTAATCTAACTATTGTATAATTTAGAATCTCTCTTGCCTTACGGATTTTCTGTCTTGAAATCTGTCCATTGATATGATTGGGTTCTGAAAGTCTCCTACTGTTACTGTGTTCCCATCAATTTTTTTCCTTTATGTCTGTTAGGATTTGTGTTATGTAAATGAGTGCTCCTATATTGGGTGTATGAGCTTCCTGGGTGGCTCAGTAATAAAGAATC
Organism: Bos javanicus; assembly: GCF_032452875.1. NCBI lineage: Eukaryota > Metazoa > Chordata > Mammalia > Artiodactyla > Bovidae > Bos > Bos javanicus. Next base: position 24,304,824 of record NC_083874.1, on the reverse strand, counting down.
CAATGCAGAAGATGCATGTTTGATCCCTGGGTTGGGAAAATCCTCTGGAGAGGGAAATAGCAACCACTCCAGTATTCTTGCCTGGGACATCCCATGGACAGAGAAGAGCCAAGAGCCTGGTGGGCTACAGTCCATGATGTTGTGAAAGAGTCAGACATGACTTAGTAACTAAACAACAGCAACAGATAACATATTGGGTGTATATATATTGATGAGTGTAATATCACTTGTATTGATTCTTTTATCATTATGATGTCCTTTATCTTTCTTTATAGCTTTCATTTTAAAGTCTATTTTGTCTGATATGAATTTTGCCAGCCCTACTTTCTTGTCATTTCCCATTTTCATGAAGTATCTTTTCCCATCGTCTTACTTTTTCATTCTGTGTGTGTCCTTCTCCCTAAAGTGGGTCTTCTTTCAGTTCAGTTCAGTTCAGTCCTGTCCAACTCTTTGCAACCCCATGAAATGCAGCACACCAGGCCTCCCTGTCCATCACCAACTCCCAGAGTTCACTCAAACTCATGTCCATCGAGTCATCATATAATAGGCTCTTGACTTTTAATCCAGTCTGCCACTCTTTTGTTTGGAGCATTTAGTCCGTTGACATTTAAGGTAACTACTGATAGATATGTACTGCTATTTTAAACCTTGTTTCTTGTTGATTTTGTATTTCCATTGTGTCCCTTTCTTTTACTTTCTGTTTTTCCTTTTGCAATTTGATTGTTTTCTTTGTATTATGCTCATATTTTCTTTTTGATTTTTGTGAATCTGTTGTATGTTTTTGATTTGTGGTTACCCTGTTTTCTAAGTATCTTACCCATTTCCTATATCTGTTTCTTTTAGACCAGTAGTCATATAGCCTCATACACATTCTAGAAAAAAACCTGAACCTTTTCTTTCCTCTCCCACATTTTATGATTTTGATGTCATTTTTACATCTGTATCTGTTTGCTTCTTATTAGCTTATAATCACTTTTACAGAAATTGGCTTATTAAAGAATTTACTTTCCATTTATTTTTTTCTTTTTCCTATGATTTCTTGCTTCTTTTCTATTTACACAAGACCTTTCAATATTTCCTTTAGGGTAGGTTTAGTAATGCTGTATTTTAGTTTTTGATTGCCTGGGAAATTCTTTATCTCTCCTTCTAAATGATAATCTTACTGGATAAAGTACCTGAAGTTGCAGATTTTTCCCATTCAGGACTTGGATATATCTTGCTACTCCCTTCTGGCTTGCAACATTTCTGTAGAGAAACCAGCTGATAGCCTTAGTGAATGTCCCCTTATAATGAACTCTTTGTTTTTCTCTTGCTGCATTTAGGATCCTTTCTTTATTATTCATTTTTGCAATTTATTGTCATATTTCTTGGTGTAGGTCTGTTTGGTTTATCTTGCTTGGGATCCCCAAGGTGGCAGCTGGGGCACACTATCCTGAAGCCCTCAGAGGCGAGGCCAACACGTGGAGAAAGAGGTTACTAGTGCAACCCCCGCCCCCTTTGCTTGCCACTTAACAGAAAATAGATTTCTCAATTCCCAGTGATCACAATGATTTAAAAAGATGTTCCATCATATCACAGATAGTTTTGAAAATTTTAAAGTTAAGTGCTTTAAAGATGTATTTACATTGCAAAAGAACTTACAAGAACCAAGAACTGTTATAATTCTTTTCCTCGTATCTTTGTCTGTAGTGAATGTTAATACTCTTTTTATATTCAAGCATATTTTATGAATTTTAAATGTTTATTTCCATAATTTTTCTTTCTTTTATACATTGCATACACATTATCTTTGCCCATTTTTTCATTAATCTTTTACTTACTAAAAGCTATACCTAGATCTCCAATTACAAACTGTTCAAGTATACAGAGAAGCATAGAGATTAACAGAGCTGACACCTCATTTCACAAATGTTAAATGTTACCATTTTTGTTAAGGAACTTTATTTTTAAATTTTGCATATTATGTTGAAGCCCATATGATATTCTCCCATGTGCCAATTTTCTTTTTGATTTTCCAGATGTAACCACTATTCTCAAATTTGTATACATATTTTCACCCATATTTTAATAATTTTATTTAGGAAGTATGCATCCATTAAAATATACATAGCATGTTTTATATTTTAAAAATCTATATAACTGGAATCATACTGTACAAATCCTTCCAGGACTTGCTTTTTGAAAATTCCTATTGTATGTTTGAGATTTTCCAAGTTGACCCTTGCCCTTTTACTCCACCCCTTAAATTGCAATATTTGTTTGAGTATTACAGTTTTTCCCTATTGATGGATATTCATTTTTCTTTCTTTTAAAAAGCCTTTTGGAATGACAAACAATATAATAATGATCATCTTTTTGTAACTCTCAGGTATACTTGTACAGGAATTTCTCTTTGATAGTTAACCATTATTAATATTCTGGCTTGTGGGTATCCAGTCTTTGTACTTATTATATATTGCCAAATTGTTCTTTGTGATGATTTTAATACTTCATCTTCTTGCCAGCTGTTTATTTTCCCACATCCATACCAACAATTTCTGGTATCAGTAGGCTATTATGTTTAGTCTAACCTTTACTTACATCTCAGTAATTGGTAGAAAAAATAAGCAGAGAGAAAAAAAATCTTTGTAATGAAAGACTGAATAATAGTATCGAACTGCTAACTGACACTTAAGAAAATCTTGAATTTAATACACATGGAATATTCATCAAGATAGATCATATGTAAAGGTAGAGGGCATTTTCCAGTTTTTTTCTCCTTTTCCTATAGCACTCTCCTCCTCATTCATTCTTGTCAGCAAATACTATGTAGCTTACTACCTGTGAAACTTGAATGAGATACGGTTTCTAATATTATAATTACTAATAAAGCAGAGTAAAGTTTGCAGTAACCAAAAGAGAATCCAGTCATTTATTTTAATTCCTAAAGAGTTTCAAGATTATTTCCTTTTCTTCAAAGCAATAGTTCAGCCATGTCTGACTCTTTGTGACCCCATGGATATAGTCCATGAAATTCTCTAGGCCAGAATACTGGAGTGGGTCGCCTTTCCCTTCTCCAGGGAATCTTCCCAACCCAGGGATTGAACCCAGGTCTTCTGCATTACAGGCAGATTCTTTACCAGCTGAGCCTCAAGGGAAGCCCAAGAATACTGGAGTAGGTAGCCTATCCCTTCTCCAGCAGATCTTCCCAACCTAGGAATTGAACCAGGGTCTCCTGCATTGCACGTGGATTCTTTACTGACTGAGCTATCAGGAAAGGCCCATAACACAGAGTAAAGTTTGTGGTAAACAATAGAGAATCCAGTCATTTATTTTAATTCCTAAAGAGTTTCAAGATTATTTTTTTCTTTTCAGAGCAATAGTTGGGCACTGTTAAGGTATAGTGAAAAAATTTTAGTTAGGGCTTAAAAAGCAAGACAATCATTTTTCAGCATGTGGTGCTATTTATTATATAAATAACAGTGCATTTCAACATTAAAATTCAACTCTTATCACTTCAAGTTTCTGTAAATTAATAAAGTGTAAAAACTTGCCTTGCTATAACTTAATTAAGTAATTTCTATTTTATGGTCTTTAAGGTTTATTTTTTAATATAATAAATGTGTTTCAAAATATGTATATTTATACATTTTTACCATTCTGCAGTCTTTTGTGTAGACTTTTTTTCTTGAAGTATAGTTTGTATGCAGTTTTATATGTTAGAGGTGTACGATGTAGTGACTCAGATTTTTTAGAGATTATACTCCATTTTTGATGATAAAATATTGGCTATATTCTCCATATTGTCAGTATATCATAGCTTATCTTATACATAGTAGCTTGTGTTTCCTAATCCTTTACCCCTACTTTGCCCCTCCCCCTTGCCTTTTTCCATTGGTAAACACTGGTTTGTTCTTTATATCTTTGTCTGCTTCTTTTTTTTATTACATTCTCTAGTTTCTTGTAGTTTTAGATTCCACGTGTGATTTAACACACTATTTGTCTTTCTCTGTTGGACCTATTTCACTGAACATAATGCCCTTACTAATTTATCCATTTTCCTGGAAATGACAAAATTTCTTTTTTTTTTTTCACTGCTTTTTTTTTTTTTGCCTCTTCTTTATTCATCTGTTGATGGACCCTTAGGTTGCTTCCATATTTGGCAATTGTGAATAATGCTGCTGTGAACATTGGGTTGCATGTATTTTTTTGAATTAGCATTTTCATTTTTTTCAGGTACATACCTAGGAGTAGAATTGCTGGGTCATAATGTAGTTCTCTTTTAGTTTTTTGAGAAGCCTCCATACTATTTTCCACAATGTCTGAACCAGTTTACATTCTTGGTAGCTATGGAGAGTTCCCTTTTCTCCACATCCTCACTAGAGTTTGTTATTTTGCACAGTGTCTTGATCCGGTTGTCAAAGGTCAGGCTTTTGTTTGTGGATCATAATATACACGTAATATATAACATAATTAGCACATATATGCTAATTAATATACCTGGACTTTAAAGTTTTATGCAAAATAATAATTGCTTTTATACTTGGTAGCCTTAGTGAATTAGCATACCATTTTCTGAATGAAGTTTTCTCGGTTTGAAGTAATCTGTTTGTTGAAATAATCACTTTCAGTTGGTAGGACTGGTCTGGGTCTTACTAATGAAGAATCTAATTCAGTAAAATGTGTATCTTCAGCTCTTTAAAACAATATATTTGGGCACATTCTGAATTAATTAAAACCATCATTTGTATGTATTCTTATGGGTAGTGTTGAATTAAACTTGAAGGGATTCATACCTGTATGTGGATTTGAAGTCTTCATATTGGACAAGTTGAAATAATAATGTCACAGATAAATTCTAAGACCAAAAGGAAGCGTGAGGCAATGCTTGTGGGCAGAAGGATTTTTAGGCCTCTGGCTTTACCTGTTTTTTTTTAAGAGACCCTATTAATAGTTGTAACAAAGAAAATATAACAGGATTTTATGTTGAAATGAAAATCTTAATTATCTAGAGGTAAAGTCCTTAGGACTTTGTAAAGCACAGGGATAGTTTACTTTCTGTAAGGATTTATAGTTGTGTAAAGTGCTTCCACATGTATCATTTCATTTAATGGACCGGAAGTGATATTTGTAAGATAGGAAAGGATTGCTTTAATTTCATTCATAATGTTACCTTTGTCCTGACTAAGCTTTACACAGCCACCTACATACATGTTATCTGCCAACCATCAACCCAGATCCTAAGGCTGAAAAGTGAACCCAATTTGGCATGAGTGCTTTAAACTAATGAATAATGTTTAAGGATATTAATCCAAAGTATGGAATCTATTTTAAAATGTTAAAAAGCCTCAGTAATCTGTGAAGATCGGGCTTTTAATGTTACAGCTGAGCTTGTGTAGCTTTATTTCATAGTTTTGGCTTACTATCCAAGCCATGTGTGTGTGTCAGTTGCTCAGTCATGCCTGAATCTTTGTGAGCCTTTTGGACTGTAGCCTGCCAGGCTTCTCTGTCCATGGGATTCTCTAGGCAATAATACTAGAGTGGGTTGCCATTTCCTCCTCCAGGGGAACTTATGGGCCCAGGAATTGAATCCGCATCTCCCGTGTCTCCTTGGATTGGCAGATGGGTTCTTTACCACTAAGCCACCAGAGAAGCTCCGCTACCCAAGTCTGTAGATAATGATTTTGATGTCATTATTATTTAAGGCCAACATTTGTTGAGTGCCCATTATGAAATATAGAGTATTATTTATATACTTAATTAAAATAATTTGTGGCTCTTCTCAATTTGTATCTTTTTATCATATGAAAAAAAAAAGATGTGACATGGCAGAAGTGAGAGAATACAGTGCGTGTTGAAGGAAAGAGTTACTCTGAAATGCGATTTTGTGTCCTGTTTCTTGTGTTCCTCTTCCTGATTTAGAACATGTTAGTCTGTAAGGTCCTTCTGGTGACTAAGGTGATCACATTTCAGCATGTGTTGGGATGCTTCATGAAGTGGCAATGAGGAAGCCCATGTGGCAGCTTCAGTTTACAGACAGAACTGCAGAGCACCTAACCTTTCATTTTTGAATTCAGTGATCTCTAATCTTCCGTTTTACCTTTTTATGAAAATCTCATCAGGGTCATTGGCTCTTAGTTTTCTGGGTGGATGAACTCAGTTATCATTTCCTGGGACAGCTTGTTTTTATATTTTAGGAAGCATATTTTGAGTTATGCAAATGCTTTGGCAGTGTATCCCTTTTGTAATTAGGGCTTTGACACATTCTCTAGACTAGTTCAAACTGTTCATTCTGTACATTTTGGTGGATGAGAACTTTTTACAGAATAAACTGTCAATTTTCAGGAGTTGTGATCAACATGCCTTAATATTCTCACTGCTAATTGGAAAAATAAGGACCACTGAGGTTATATTGTTGGAGAAGGCAATGGCACCCTACTCCAGTACTCTTGCCTGGAAAATCCCATGGACGGAGGAGCCTGGTGGGCTGCCGTCTATGGAGTCGCACAGAGTCGGACATGACTGAGCGACTTCACTTTCACTTTTCACTTTCATGCATTGGAGAAGGCACTGGCAACCCACTCCAGTGTTCTTGCCTGGAGAATCCCAGGGACGGGGGAGCCTAGTGGGCTGCCATCTATGGGGTCGCACAGAGTCGGACATGACTGAATCGACTTAGCAGCAGCAGCAGCAGAGGTTATATTGTATGCTTAAGCTTGCACTGGTCCCATGTGATGGAGCAGATGTTGGTTTGACCTTCCAGTGTCACATTCTTTGCCTTTTCCTTTTTCCTTGAGATTTCCTGTGGGTAGGTTGAGTTGTTCGAAATTGTTAGTATGATTATTTGACCTATAAGAAAAAGCAATTCTATATGCAACAGTCTATAAAAAAACAAAACAAAAAACTTCCGTCCATTTAGGGAAAGCTCATTTTACATGCCACTAAAAGTAAATAGTTTTTTTGTTGTTTGCTTTTTAGAGTTCAATAATAAGTTTGAAGCCAAAAATCTTAGTCATTAGTGTTTAAAAATAAAATGCCAGAGCAAAGTGTTTTCTTTTGGAGTACTCTTGACATCTTTAAATTAGGAGTTTGAACTCAGGAGCCAAAGTGTGTGGTTTTGAATCCACACTTCCCTATTACTACTTTTCTATCTGTGTTACCTTTGACAGTTTACTTAACCTCAAAGAGCCTCCATATCTTTATGTTTTAAGATTCAGTAAGTTACTTAGAATGTGTCTATATCTGGCATCATTGTAAGGATTATAAATATTTGTTAAATAAGATGGAGGTGAGAAATAAAGATAGAAAATATTTTGGTCAATTCAGTAGATAATTTTCTAAATCTTTCAAAATGCTACCTATTAAATATTTTGAAATAAATTAAGTGAATGGAGAATCTTAAATTAGGTTAATATAAGCAACAGTGTTGGAGAAGGCAATGGCACCCCACTCCAGTACTCTTGCCTGGAAAATCCCATGGACAGAGGAGCCTGGTGGGCTGCAGACCATGGGGTCGCAAAGAGTCGGACACGACTGAGCGACTTCACTTTCACTTTTCCCTTTCATGCATTGGAGAAGGAAATGGCAACCCACTCCAGTGTTCTTGCCTGGAGAATCCCAGGGACGGTGAAGCCTGGTGGGCTGCCGTCTATGGGGTCCCACAGAGTCAGACACGACTGAAGCGACTTAGCAGCAGCAGCAGCAGCAACAGTGTACCCCTCTGCAGTTTCCACATTAATTTGTTTAAATAGGTCTGAGAGGAAACATATAAAACTAATTACCCCTGCATTCCAGGAAACATCTGTTGGCTGATTGAGCAGTTAAATAAAGTTTTCCCACAAATTCTTTCTCCAAAATTCCTTTCACATTTTTAGTGCAAAAATGCTATCCAGGAACTGATGTCCAAAAGAACTCTAACACTTGCCCATTCAAGTACAGATAAATGATATAGTGATTTCCCATGTCCAAGAGATCAAAGTCACTATAGATGATGGGTTGATTGCTTGTTTTCTTGTAGCCTTCAATTTCCTATAGGTCCTTCAAACATTTCATAAGACTGTGTAGGAAACAGAAGAGAGAAGAGAACTTTCATTGGTATGTTCACAGTCTAGGGAGTGGGCTACTTTGCATGGGAAATATAAATCCATATTATTGTATGAAAGGCAAATGAAGCACTCAAACAAATATGCTGGCTCTACCAAATCAACTAAAACCAGTTAATTAAAACAGTTCACTTCAAGCATGTGAAAGATAGAGTAAATGCAGGCCAAATGGAACTGAAGTCTAGGCAGATAGTGAGATAAGAGAACCTGTACTTCTTCAAATAAATCCATGTATTCTTGTGCAGATATGTCATTTCAAGTTAGAGAGTTTGTGACGTAAATATAAATACTGAACAGCTATTACTTAACTTTGAAAATGCATATTTTATAGCAGTCTCATAGACTGATCCCACACAGAGGTCATTTAGGTTGTTCTCTTATTTTTGATGTCAAACAATTTGCACTCCCAGTCTTGTACTTAGCCTTTCACTTAGACGTGTGTGCAAGTATTTTGTTTTCGGTGAAACTGCTGAGCCATTAAATATACACATTTTCTTTTAAAACATAGTACACAGTTGATCTCCAAAGGGTTTATGCTGATTCTACTTCTACCACCAACACCTGTTTTAGAGTACTTGTTTTCCTAATAATCTCTCAAACTTTGATATTCTCCAGTTTTAAATTTTATTTCCATGTAGTTGACTGTCAAATAGCATATTATTCTTTCCATTTTAATTACTTTGGTTATTGGACAGGTTGGTCATCTTTTTATGTCATTAGCCAGTAGGGTTTCTTCTGTAAGGATTTCCTATCACTTAGTTTGGGAATCTTTCTACTGGGTTACCTTTCTGCCTCAGAATAGAAAGAGTCAAGTAAAGAAAGAGTAAAGACTTTTATCTCAGTAAAGAAAGATCTTTTGTTATGTATTTTGCCAGTACTTTCTCCCAGGCCTTTCTTCCAGTCTGCCAGATTTGTTTATATTTTGTCATACAACGTTTCTACTTTTAATGTGGTCAGATTTGACAATATTGTTCAACATGAAGGCCCCATTTTGTTGCTTCTTTAAGAAGGCCTTTCCTTCTCCAAAGTTGAGTTTCAAGAAATTGTAAGTTGTAGAACATGCATAAGTTATATCGCTATTCATGTTAAAAAGAGCTTACTATGCATTTTCTTATGGGTGTCTACATATATATGTATAAAGATATAAGAAGATATAGAAAGAACCAGATGAAACTGATAATAGTGAATATATTTGTAGATAAGTGCTAGGATTGAGGATGATAATCAAAGAGATCTTTAAACATAATCTTGAAAACAATTTGATGAAGACCTTGTGTATTGCTTATATAATTGAAGGTCAATGTCAGTTCAGTTCAGTCGCTCAATTGTGCCCGACTCTTTGCAGCCTCATGGAGCGCAAGCACGCCAGGCCTCCCTATCCATCACCAACTTCCAGAGTTTACCCAAACTCATGTCTGTTGAGTCAGTGATGCCATCCAACCATCTCATCCTCTGTCGTCCCCTTCTCCTCCTGCCTTCAATCTTTCCCAGCATAAGGGTCTTTTTAAATGAGTCAGCTCTTCGCATCAGGTGGCCAAAGTATTGAAGTTTCAGTTTCAACATCAGTCCTTCCAATGAACACTCAGGACTGATCTCCTTTAGGATGGACTGGTTGGATTTCCTTGCAGTCCAAGGGACTCTCGAGTCTTCTCTACCACCACAGTTCAAAAGCATCAATTCTTTGGTGCTCAGCTTTCTTTATAGTTTTAACTCTCACATCCATACAGGACTACTGGAAAAACCATAGCTTTGACTAGACAGACCTTTGTTGGCAAAATAATGAATATGCTGTCTAGGTTGGTCATAACTTTCCTTCCAAGGAGTAAGCGTCTTTTAATTTCATGGCTGCAGTCACCATCTGCAGTGATTTTGGAGCCCAAGAAAATAGTCTGTCACTGTTTCCACTGTTTCCCCATCTATTTGCCATGAAGTGATGGGACCAGATGCCATGATCTTAGTTTTCTGAATGTTGAGCTTTAAACCAACTTTTTCACTCTCCTCTTTCACTTTCATCAAGAGGCTCTTTAGCTCTTCTTCACTTTCTGCCATAAGGGTGGTATCATCTGCATATCTGAGGTTATTGATATTTCTCCCAGCAACCTTGATTCCAGCTTGTGCTTCATCCAGCCCAGCGTTTCTCATGAACGGTTTATGAAGGTCAGTGTATGTGTGTAATATATATATATATTTAGTATACTTATATACATATTTATTTGAGAACAGTGTAACCACATAAATTTTTTTTTTTAAAAGAGAGATGTGTTTTCATGTTCCTACTATTTATAAACACTGTTGTAACTTTGGTATGTTGTTTTTATTACCAATTTGTTTCCCTATGAATTTTTGCGTTGTTTTCTCAGTTCAAATTAAAGTCCATGTCCATCTTTAACATTGTCACATTGACTCTGTAAAGCCACATTTAAAGAGGATATGGAATGCGTTTTTCCTGAATATATCAGAATTTAGCTCGTTATTTCCTTAATAGTGGACTCAACTGGCTTCCATTTATTTTACAGATTTGAAAAAGTGAATATTATGTGATTGCCACCTTGCATACATCTTTAAGATTTTCCCTACTCCAGTTATAATAATATGTCTTCCATATATTTTTAATACTTTTTATATGTTTGATTTTAATTAAAAAAAGCAAAATGTCTTATTTTGAGTGTGTTCAAAGAATACATTACTAGAACTGCAATTGCTGATTCCAGAACTGTAAGTTGTGTGTTTCTACAAGGATTTATTAGAGAGAACTAAGCTATTAGGCCACCAACAAATTCTGGTTGCTGAGGCTGACTATTTTAGCCAACTATGAGATATAATCTTAAGTGCTTATTTTTTAAATTACTATTTGAAATGGTGAAATTGTTCCTGATCATTGTAATTTACATTTCTGTAATTACTAACCAGGAATGACCACTGTTCTATACCTGTTTCTCTATTTATTTTCTTCCTTTGTGAATTATACATATCATTTACTCATTTGGCTGTTAGGGTCTTAGCTATTGTCATTTACAGAATTGATGTGCTATAAGCACATTCTAAATGTTTTCTCAATTCATTTTGTATTTTTAGTTTAATTTCAGTTCTACACCTCCTTTCAGAGTTTGAATTACTTTTTTTTTTTCTTTTCAGTAAAATGCTTCATAGCTATCTTTTAAAAGTAACTCTTTAATCATTATGGATGAGAGTATTTGGGTAGATTTCTAACTGTTTAAATGAGGGTATCTAAAGAATATTAATATCAACCAGGAAAGAGGTTTCTAGAAGCATTAGACTTCTGAATGTAACTCTTTCTATACAATAATTTTAATCAGTCTTTTAGATAATAACATTAATATGATCCTCATTCAGTTTGGCAATGCTTAGAATCTGTAAGTAGTTGCCAATTTTTTGGTTTATAAAGTTAAAAATCCCAAAGTATTTTTAACGGCTTGGCTGCATATAACAATATAAAACTTACAAGAATAAATAAGTTCTACCATCAGTTTAAATTGAAACTTTAGATGGAATAAACTGACGTAATTCTTACACTGCGTTGTAACCAAGATGGATGACAGAAGTGAAAATTACCATGGATTATTTGTTTCAAAAGAATTATACCCCAGTTACTTTTCTGTCTGTTCATAGTGGAGTGATCTCAAATATTTTATTTTTCTTCATATTTCAATTTCCTTTAAAACTGCAGAGATTCCTCCAGCAGTGTTAAAGTTGCAAAATCCATAAATATGTGTGATGAATTTTGAGATTGGATAATTTCCCCATTTATGGTAAATTTATATTGCATTTAGCATTAATGAAATAAGAAATTGAATGGTAGTTGTATCGAAATTTTTATTCAAATTATAAAGAAATAAGTGTATATTTCAGAGTGAAAGTTGCTCAGTCCTGCCTGACTCTTTGTGACCCACAGATTCTCTAGGCCAGAATACTTTCGCTTCTCCAGGGGATCTTCCCAACCCAGGGATTGAACCCAGGTCTCCCGCATTGCAGACAAATTCTTTACCAAATGAGCTGTCAGGGAAGCCCCATATTTCCGAGTGGTTAACGAAAAGGACAAAGGATATGCAGTTGACAAAAGTGTTTACTTAGGTCTTCATCTTCTCTGTTGCAGCACTGGGAAGGGTTAACCATGCCCACCCTCCTTCTTAGTGTCTGCTTTTATCACTTGCCATCCAGGATTTCATAACTCTGCTTTCTCTCAGGCTGCTTCATTGACTGTTCCTATTCTCCTTGCCATCTTTACACTCATATGCCCTAGGGCTCAGTCCTGGGCCTTTTGTGTTTTTTATGTATACCTTTTTGTTGATCTTATTCATTCTCAAGGTTTAAATGCCAACTATACGTCAGCGACTTAGCAGCAGCAGCAGCATACATCAGTGACTCCAAAATAAGTAACTTTAGTTCAGACTACTCTGTCCAAATTCAGCATGTAGAACTATTGATTCCATCCCCACCACCCCAGCCCTCCCATCCTGTTCTCTCCACTTTATTCTTCATCTTATTAATGGTCACCCATGTAGTTCATTTGCATGCGTGCTCAGTTGTGTCCGACTCTGCGACCCCATGGACTGTAGCCTGCCAGGCTCCTCTGTCCATGGAATTTTCCAGGCAAGAATACTGGAATGGGTTGCCAGTTCCTACTCCAGTGTAGTTCCATCTGGCAAAGGTCAAAATCATACTGTGGTTCTGAATTCCTCTCTTTCAAACTGCACATAAAAATATTGTATTTTATGTTCACTCTACCTTCAGAATTTATCCTGAATCTGATCAACTCCATTGCCATTAGTACCATCCTAGCTGGAGCCACCAATCAGTAGCCTTTCTCCCTCTTTAGTCTATCCTCAATTCAGCCACCAGAATGAACCCTTTTAAATAGGTCCAAGTATGTTCACTGATGGAGAAGGCAATGGCACCCCACTCCAGTACTCTTGCCTGGAAAATCCCATGGATGGAGGAGTCTGGTGGGCTGCAGTCCATGGGGTCACTACGAGTCAGACACGACTGAGCGACTTCACTTTCACTTTTCACTTTCATGCATTGGAGAAGGCACTGGCAGCCCACTCCAGTGTTCTTGCCTGGAGAAACCTGGGGATGGGGGAGCCTGATAGGCTGCCATCTCTGGGGTCACGCAGAGTCGGACATGACCGAAGGACTTAGCAGCAGCAGCATGTTCACCGATACACTTGTAATAGCAAGACACATGAAGTGAAAATTTAAAACGTGAGTGCAAAAGATTGCATTGTCTTCAGTGTAGCAGTCATCTCTGAGCAGTAAGAGAAAGGGATTTGTCTTGGGAAGGTGTGCAGATCCACTTCAACCAAGTCAATGAATTGTTAGGTTTTTTAGAAATGATCTACAACAAATAAATGTTAACATCTTAATTACTCAGAGTGGAATACTGGACATTCTATAGCCTATACATTTCTGAAAATTTGAAGTATTTCCTAATAATGATAAAATTAATAAATGGAAACACTTTCCATCCTATTATCCTATACCAGTCTGTGCCAGGTTTTTAGTGTAACTTGCAGCCTATTTCAACTCATCCTCTGTGCTAAGGATATGTTTCATTTGATATTCACTTTCATACTTTAAAATAAAAAAAGGTCAACCATAAGAGTAGACATTATAAACTAAAGAGTTACCAAGTAAAATGAAAAGAATGAAAAAGGTAGGGAGCCCATTACATATCAGAAATACGTAACCATTAGAGTTACATGTTTTAGTAACTGAGCACATATTTGTCTTCTATATAGAATGTAAAAGGGGCTTAGAAAGCAGAATCAGGATGCATGGTTTAAAGGAGCTTTGCAGAAGCCTTCTGGCCCTTCTGCAAAAATCTTAGAGTTATCTCTGTCCGACAGAGGCCTAGGTTGCTTCAGAGTGGTGATTGTTATATTCATGATTGAAATGCATAAGTAGAATATCAAGTATTAGTGATGTTGAATGATTTCTTCTCTGGATGGGGTTTGGAACACACTGACCCCTAATTTCTTATCTGGATATGCTCTCATTTATACTGTGATGCTGAGGCTTAATATTTTTGATGTGGTCTGATTTGTGTGGAATGCAATGGGCTTCCCATTTATACCTGATTATTTCACCTCTTCAGGTATATGACCGCCCAAGGTAATCTCTAGTAAATCAACCTGATGTTACATGAGTTTCTTGAGCCTCTTTAGTCACAGATGGGACATATATGAAAGAGAGAGTAAAGGAAGAAAGGAAAAGTGTGTTCTTCCTACTCTCCCTAGTCAGACATTTGTGTTTGAGGATCTTGTAGTTAAGAAACAGGCCATGCGAGGAAGAACTTTTGTGGTCCAATATTTAATGCTCCCTTTAAGGGAAAAAAACAACAAGGTAATTTCTTGGCTGTTACTTAATGCCATCAGAATAGGGCGAGGGAGACTATTTAAATTATCCAAGGGTCCTACATGGGAAAAAAATCCCATGTTTTGCCCGTGGGGTTGCATGTGAGAAATAGGACTTAACATCTATAGTAAGTAAACCCCTTAATTATTATAAAAGAGACTTAAGTTTGTCTGTTTTAAAATGACCGTTTTGTACCCTGCTGTGTTTCCAGAATCTAGCACAAGAGCTGACATAGTGTGTGCTCAGTAAATATTGTTGAATATGTGAATTATTGTATTTATTTGACCTTTCACTGAATCTGGAAAATAAGTTGCAGCACATTTTCCATGTCTCTGAGTACCCGTGCTATGGTCCTTGAGTAGTTTGCTCCACTAATCTTGTTTCCATGGTGAACTGAGTTCGTATCTACTCTCTCGGGGGATGTAGGAGGTTGGCAACATCTCTGTTAATTGTGAGGTCACCAGTAAGACCTGGCAGTGGTGAGTACTTCCCCAAATCGCAGCTGTGCGGCTTTCTCAGTGGTCTCATTCAGTTCCACTTCAAGCACATAACTGGGCTGGAATTGCATGAGATTTAAGTGCTGCGAGTGCTCATCACTGTGGTGAGTGACTCTGAACAATCGCCCAGTGACTAACCCTTTAAGGAGGAGGTGCACAGCTGAATGTGTACCAGCTCAGTAAGTGCCAGGGTAGGTGGCAAGTTGGAAGCGACCTTTTCCTTAAAAGAAATACAGGTCAGGCAAAGTTAGTTAATACATTTAAACTCTCCAGTGACTCAACAAAGTGGAACATGTAGAATTCTCTCATTTGCATTGGAAGAAAGTCACATTGTTATGACTGTGAGAACCCTGATTGATACAGGCAGGAGAATGTTCTTTGGCTCCGTTTTTGTTGTTGAATTTAGCAGCAACATGAACATGTGTGTTTGACCATCTTGTGCAGGATGACTCATTTTTAACCTGAACGCTATGGGTTAGACAGGGCAAGCGCATCTTCAGAGTGAACCGAATAAGAACTTATTCCTGTCTTTTCTTCAAAGCCTCTTCTGCTGCTGCTGCTGTTGCTGCTAAGTCGCTTCATTTGTGTCCAACTCTGTGCGACCCCATAGACGGCAGCCCATCAGGCTCCCCCGTCCCTGGGATTCTCCAGGCAAGAACACTGGAGTGGGTTGCCATTTCCTTCTCCAATGCATGAAAGTGAAAAGTGAAAGTGAAGTCACTCAGTCGTGTCCGACTCTTAGCGACCCTATGGACTGCAGCCTACCAGGCTCCTCTGTCCATGGGATTTTTCAGGCAAGAGTACTGGAGCAGGGTGCCATTGCCTTCTCCAAAAGCCTCTTCTAGAAACAGTTAATTCTGATTTTAAAAGTCAGCCGTACAAGCTCCTACTTTTCCTTTAACCTTCCTAGTCCTTCCTCCTCCGTGTCCTTTACTGATTGTTACTCTCCTCAGTGGTAGGATCTTCAGGTTTGGTCTTAAGCTCTCTACCGTTCTCCCTCTTTATTCTCTTTCTGGATAACATCACTCATCACCATGAAATGAAATACTGTCTTTATGTTGGCAGTACACAGATGCATATCTCTAGGTTAAAACTCTCTACAAAGCTCCATATACCATCTGTCTATTTTGATTCCTCTGCTAGGGTGTTTCACAGTTATATCAAACCTAAGACAGCCTCATCAGAAACTCTGATTATCTGCCCCGAAAATCTATTTCATCTCAGTATTTGACATTTTTATCTCAATTACAAAATTTATCTCCCTTTCTTGTGTACCTAAGACAGACACTCTGGAGTCATCTTTAATTCTCTGTGTTATTGTCCCTCTATGGAACAGCATTGAAAAACATTAACAGATTGAGGTGGTTGCTCTCTGGTTTGGGTGTGAAACCACAGTTAATCTCAAATGTGTTTACTTTGTGTCCACATTCTTAGTTTGAACACGTGTTACTTTCTTGGTCTAGCCATCATGATCTTGCACTTGAACTAGTATGCTGCTGCTAAGTCGCTTCAGTCGTGTCCGACTCTGTGCGACCCCAGAGACAGCAGCCCACCAGGCTCCCCTGTCCCTGGGATTCTCCAGGCAAGAACACTGGAGTGGGGTGCCATTTCCTTCTCCAATGCATGAAAGTGAAAAGTGAAAGTGAAGTCACTCAGTCGTGTCCGACTCCTAGCGACCCCATGGACTACAGCCTACCAGGCTCCTCTGTCCATGGGATTTTCCAGGCAAGAGTACTGGAGTGGGGTGCCATTGCCTTCTCCTGAACTAGTATAACTGACTTCAAACTGATCTCCCTCATTCTACTCTTGTCACCCTGTAATCTGCTTTTCAAAAAAGAACAAGAATGACTTTCTTCCAAATGTAACAGATTATGCCATACACTGTTGCTTCCAATTACACTTCAGATGCCATCTAAATGTGTTTGATGTTCTTCAGAGCTCTACATAAATCATGCCCTGCCAACCTCATCTGTTCTGTATTTGCTGCTACAATTATTTATTTGTGACTCCCACCTCTGCTTCCGACTCCACATCACTCCTTTAACTGTTCTGTCTATAGGTATTTCTCACGTAGAGTTTACACTGATGCCACCATTATTTATTGCTTTGGTCACTGCAGTGACTTCCCAACAAGAACCCTCTCAATTCTACCTCTCTTAAATTAAAATGTGATGTAAGCCATTCATGTACATCATTTGAAAAGTCAATAAAGTTATAAAAATTACAGTGTAAAAAATAAATTTTCTTGCTCCCTCCTCTCCAGCTTTGATTTCTTTCCTTAAGGAGCAATTGCCTTTCTTTTAGCATTAACACTTACTTTGCTTTTATATTGCTAAGTAATACAGTCATAATGTTTATTCTTTCTTATTTTTAAAATGTGATGTAAACATGACACACAAATATATATGGTTATAAATAATCATTTAAAATTGTACGCTTTTATAAAACTCAAAGTTGATACATTGAGTTCCTCCTACCTATTTTCCAGAGTTATAGCCTTGGTATATGGCCTCCTTCACCTAAAATACCACTGTTCTCTCAATTGCATTGTTTTCTATGGCTGGCTCCTTCAGTTCTTGTCTCAAATGTGATCTCCTTAGATAGGTTTTATTGGGGTACCCTCTCTGGCATCTTTAGTTCAGTTCAGTTGCTCAGTCATGTCCAACTCTTTGCGACCCCATGAATTGCAACACGCCAGGCCTCCCTGTCTGGCATCTTAACCTCTGCTATATTTCTTTCAGATCTCTGTTTGCTTTTTTAATGATACTTTTCCTACTTTATAATATCTTAAGTATATTTTTCTGAATAGTTCACTTTTTCCTGACTTTTTGCATAATGTATAAGGTCTGTGAAGATAGAGATTAAATCTGTTTTCATCTTAGAATCCTCAGTGCCTTGCCTCTTGCCATATTGTGGATATTCAGTCAGTACATTTGTAATGAAAATTAAATAAGCACCAGAAAGATACAGCAAAACTAAATAGCTTTTGGCTGGACTGGTTGATAAACTTAGAAGTAGATTTAAAACTGAATTTGCTCTCTTTTTCTCAGCTTGTTGTTTTCTTATTTTAAGAATGCATAGACACCCTAGTGGATTAATGAAAAAATATAACTAACAAGAGATTATATTAAAGTGAATGGAATATAAAAAAAATACGAAAATCAAGTTTTTCTTGATATGAGCAAAAATTCTCCTATAAAATGAGAAAGTAACCATTATAATAACCAAAAAATCAATTAGTTTTGGATAATGAACCATTAGGATGGGGTATTCATTTTCAGCTCTACCAGTTTTTACCACTTCCTTTTTACTTCTTCAGCATAGAACAGCTTCTATTTATTATCATACTGTGATGTTGTTTATAATGACATTGCAATGTTGTTGATAAAAAGGACATTTTTGAAATTGTTTTTAAATCCATATTTCTGTCAAATGTTGGGGAGAAGTTAGAAGAAGGCAGTGGTTTTCAAGAAAATAGGGAAAGCATTATAAGAGTAAAGTCTATTCTTCTTACAAATTAAGTATAATTGTCATGTAGTTAAAATAATACCGTTGACAGAGCATAACCTAGAAGACTGTCATGAGGTGTTCCATAATAAAATCTGTAACCAGGGTCTGAGGAAAGATAGGTGGTCTAAAAACAGAAGTAGAATTTTATCAGGGTTTATTTCTGAATATGAATCAAATAAGTGACACTGCTATGGATTAAGGCCCTGCGTTCCTTCTTAATTATCATTTCCCATATATCACTTAGCTACAGCTGCACTAGTTTTGCTTTTCCTTAAAGTGTCTAAATTTGTTCCCCTCTCAAGGATTTGTTTCTCCCTTTGCCTTGCATCTTGGCCTGACATCTCTGATACGCTAGATTTCTGCTTAGATATCACCTCACCTGAAAGGCCATCCCCACATCACTGTCTTACCCCTTTATAACATTTGTTGCCTGAGTTCATATTATACATATATAAGTGTTTATTGAATAAACAGGATTCAAGGTGTATCAAAATAAAACAGATTGTTTGCCTTTTGATTGTTCATATTTGTTTTTCTGGTCATCTGGTGTTGTTTATTCTTGGGTTGTGAGAAGTCCCATGGTGAATTTAGTCACAGAAAGTCTCTGGTAATTAAAAATATTTGTCCCATAATCATCAAACCATCCAAATTCATGTAAATTTAAAATTTCTCTGAGATGCATGCTCTCCACATTCAGGCTTTCTGAGAGCTCATCATTTGCAGTGAGGAATGGGGACATGGAGTTAGAGTCCTCATTCTCTCCCATGTAGAGCTGTTATTTCTCCTGCTCAGCACGCTGGGTTCCTCTACGTTCCCTGGGACTGAAGCTCTAAGGGGAAGGAGAATGGCATCACAGATGGTGTGACTGAGCTTTATGATGGGTGCTTGAAGTGGACACACTCTTTCTCTGTCACAGTCCATATTCATTGGTTCTTAGGAGGCTTTCCTCCTCAGAGCTGCCCCTGAGCCCCTGAGGGCAGGGGCTTACTTGTTCACTTACTTGTTCTTTGAGGAGAATTAGTTCATCTTTTCCAAATGATCACTTTCAGCTCCTGCTTTCTTCTTTAGGTAGCTGGTGGGATACTTCCAAGCTATATTGTCCCTTGGCTTTTATTGTGAAATAGAACACAGACATAAATAAGCGCACACATCATCAATGTAAAGCTTATCTGATCTGATCTGATCTGAGTGGAGAAATTGTAAGTTTGACCTGGTTGAACAAATAACACGTTGTCTCCCCACCTGGGGTATGAGTTGGTGATGGGCTTGTCAGTCTTGTTCACTGCTGTACAGCTCTGGCTGTTCAAACTTCATTCATACTCATAAGCATTTTATTGAGTAGAGGGTTGAGTGAATGAATAATAAGATTGTGATATATTTAGAACGTAAGTTACTATTCAGCAATAAAAAATAACTTATAAAGACTATGTAATACTATTGGGGTTTTGGTACGATATTATGGAAATACCTAAACAAACTTTTGGGCCAGTCCAATATTAAACAAAATAGTTACTAAGCTTTTCTTAGATGGGAAAATAGAGTAGAACATAAAACTTTAGCATATGTATATGTGTGTTTAGGTATACGCATGCACATGCACAGATATAGAGACACTTATGTGTATATGTTAATAGACCAGAAAGAAATATATACATAAATATTGATATATATATACACACTTCTGTATGATGAAATTTGAGATGACTGTTTTCTTTTTTCAACTGTATTTTTAAAATATTCTGCTATTTAAAAGTTCTGATTTTTATGATCAGAAAACATTTTAAGAAAAAAAAAAGAGAATTGAGAGAAAGGAAGGAGGAAAGAAAAACAAAAGCCTTGAACTGTTCTCCCAAATCTGCTGTGGGAGAGAGATTGAGTTTCCGCCATTGGAGAAGGCCTGGAGATGAAAACCTCCTCACTCAGAAGGCCAGTATGCCTTTGGCAGCCCACATGCCTGTCACATAAAACACCTCTAGATAAAGACTCAGAGCCTAATGTGGTATTTTGGTCTTCTGCTTTGTGAAGGATGGGGCCTGTCCTTGCTCTTTTTTTTCTTTAATTTATTTTTTAATTGAAGGTTAATTGCTTTACAGAATTTTGTTGTTTTCTGTCAAACATCAACGTGAATCAGCCATAGGTGTACATATGTCCCCTCCCTCTTGAACCTCCCTCCCTATCCCAACCCTCTAGGTTGATACAGCACCTCTGTTTGAGTTCCCTGAGATGTACAGCAAATTCTCATTGGCTGTCTATTTTACATATGATAATGTAAGTCTCCATGTTACTCTCTCCATGCATCTCGCCCTCTCCTCTCCTCTCCTCTTCCTGTGTCCATAAGTCTGTTCTCTTGGTCTGTTTCTCCATTGCTGCCCTGCAAATAAAATTTTCAGTACCATTTTTTTAGATTCCAGATTTGTGTGTTAGTATATGATACCTATCTTTCTCTTTCTGACTTACTTCACTCTGTATAATAAGCTCTAGGTTCATCTACTTCATTAGAACTGACTCAAATGGGTTTCTTTTTATGGCTGAGTAATATTCCATCATGTATATGTACCACAACTTCTTTATCCGTAGGGCTTCCCTGATAGCTCAGTTGGTAAAGAATTGCAGGGTCTCCTGCAATAGACCCTGGTTCAATTCCTGGGTCAGGAAGATCCCCTGGAGAAGGGATAGGCTACCCACTCCAGTATTCTTGGGCTTCCCTTGTGACTCAGCTGGTAAAGAATCCCTCTACAATGTGGAAGACCTGGGTTCAATCCCTGGGTTGGGAAGATCCCCTGGAGAAGGGAAATGCTACCCACTCCAGTATTCTGGCCTGGAGAATTCCATGGACTGTATGGAATTCCATCAGGTCGCAAAGAGACAGGACTGAGCAACTTTTAGTTTCACTTACACTTTTCTTTATCCATTTGTCGATGGACATCTGGGTTGCTTCCATGTTCTAGCTATTGTAAATAGTGCTGCAATGAACATTGGGGTACTTGTGTCTTTTTCAGTTTTGGTTTCCTCAGGGTATATGCCTAGGAGTGGGATTACTGGATCATATGGTGGTTTTATTCTTAGTTTTTTAAGGAATCGTCATACTCTCTTCCATAGTGGCTATACCAGTTTACATTCCTACCAACAGTGCAAGAGGTTCCCTTTTCTTCATACCCTCTCCAGCATTTATTGTTTGTAGACTTTTTGATAATGACCAGTCTGACTGGGTGAGATGATATCGCGTTGTAGTTTTGATTTGCGTTTCTCTAATAATGAGCGATGTTGAGCATTTTTTCATGTGTTTGTTAGCCATCTGTATGTCTTCTCTGGAGAGATGTCTGTTTAGGTCTTTTCCCCACTTTTTGATTGGGTTGTTTGTTTTTCTGATACTGAGTTTTATGAACTGCTAGTATATTTTGGAAATTAAAGTGGGACCTAATTAAACGTAAAAGCTTTTGCACAGCAAAGGAAAGTAGAAACAAGGTGAAAAGACAACCCTCAGAATGGGAGAAAATAATAACAAATGAAACAACTGGCCTTGCTCTTGATATCAGATTTTGAGCATCTACCATGTGTGAGATGTTGTGTTTGACATCAAATGCTCAGTGCAGATTTTTAAAAGATGAGAGTTATTTGGAACAACAGTCCAAGCAGGTCTTGCCTTTTCAGATAGCCTCACAGAAGAGGCAGCACATGTTGCAAGCCCGGTGGTCTTTGGTTTGAACCCTGTCCTCACCATACACTCATGCACAGTAAGTCTTTTTGAAGCTTGGCTTTTTCAACTGCAAAATGGGTGACATTAACAGAGTTATCCCAAGCTGGCTGTTTGATTAAATTAAATAATGTACATATAGTATCTGGCATACTGGCATGTTATTTTCTTCTATTCTTGTTTTCTTGTAAACATTTCAAAGTAAGTTTGAAAAGGGAAGAAGGGACTATATAGTTTATTTTAGCCTGGCTAACTAGAAAAGAGTCATGTAGAGAAATACAGACTTAAAGAGGAGGTGCTAGTTTTGGGGGCAATTATAATGCATCTAAAGTGAGATGAGGAGTAAGAGACAAGGAGAAAGGATCTTGAATAGAAGCAGTGGATCTGGAAGGAGGATTTGGGAGTCATTTCCCTGGGGACTTATAAATTTGTTGGAAGTGATAAATGCAGAGAAACAAGACCTGCCTTGTGGGTGAGGAAAAGGACCTGTTTAAGGAAACAGAAACAGTTGCTAGAGAAGAAGATAAGTGGAGCCATGGAATATTCTTGGAGGAGAAAAGTGGTCAAGGGTCAAATGCCCAAGGGAGGAGAATAAAAGGAAGGACACGGTGGGTGGCCTCAGAGCAGTTTTCCAGTCCAGTGGGGGAAGCTAGAATGCTGGTGGAAATACAAGGAGAATGTAGGTGGCGAGCAAATTCAGTGCTGTATTAAAATCAATTTGGAAATTGGGAGGCTTTAGCTTCTATCCTTGACATTCCCATGAACTCTCTGTGTGATTTTGGGCAAGTCATACAAGATTTCTAAGCCTTGGTTTTCTCAATTTTAAAAATCCAGATGGCCGGATGAGTCTAAGTTTCCTTCTACCATTGTTGTTTCATGATTCTTTTTGAAGCCCTTTGGCAGGGAAAGTAAATGGAATGATGTTAACAATGTGGTCACATGAAAACTTTTCCTAAAGATAAAACTTGGACACACAGGAAAGCAACACTGGAAATGCCAAGAGGGAAGGAATCAGATTGAAGTTTTGCCTCAGATGGAGTCACAGGTAGAGTGTGGCTCAGAGCAGCAAACGTATCTATTTTCTTTTCTTTCAAAAGCAAAAGTGAAATTAACATTGAGTGAGCACCTGCTCTGTACCAGGCCCTGTGCATCGAAGGCATGGTGACAAGCACTGAGCCCCAAGCCCTCCCTGGAATAGCTCATGGTCTCATCAGACAGTCATGCAAACAGCGTTCAAAGGGGGCCTAAGTGCAAGAATGGAAAAGGTGGATAGAGGAGATGGTGGTTACTTTGGAGAGGGGACAGGGTCAGCTTGAATTTGAAGAAATAATTTTCCATACCAACAGTGACTTTTCTGGGAAGAGAAACCAGCAAATGCAGTGTACTAAGATGTGACTGTGCAGCTAAAAGTTATTCTGAAATATGTTAAAATGTAAAGTTTGTTTACACAGTAAAATTTGTCTGTAGTGGTTATATGTGAAGTTTCAATGGAGAGGCAGGCAAGAGTTTATCATAACTGTATGACTTATATATCTTCATTTGGAGTTGATCCTCACAGTCATAAAGGGAAAACTGAAAAGATTGAGTCAGGAGAGTATTTTAGTATGATATGGTAAAAAGATAGATATGGGATCAGACGTGTGTTTTCCTACAGATTTATGTATTATGTATAGTAAGAGTTGGATATGACTGAAGTGACTGATCATGTATGCATAGAATACATAAAAGCTTGAAAAACTACTCCCGCTTAACAGTAATATTGGAAACGAAGTTTCATTTGAATAAAGCATAAAAATGAACTTACAGTATTTTAATTTATGTCAATCCCTATGTGATGCTTATGTTTTCAACTACATATTTTATTTACTTAATGAGATATATGCTATAACATTACCATACAAGAGAATATTTTGGAAAATATAACCAACATATTCACATCATGTAGCGTATAAGACATTTGTGTGAAATGTTGTTATAAACAGTGTGCAGATGCCAGATCCCTTTCAGCCTCTGTTACTGCTGTTTAGAAGGCAAACACTTATGCTTCTTCCAGTGGCTCATGGATTCTCTAATATACTTTCCAGTTAGATAATAAACTAATCATCCTCAAACCTTCATTGACTTTTTCTGTCAAGAACTTTGTCATTTGATGTTTTCAGTTATATTGATTCATCTTATTTTGGGGCTACATTTACCTGTTTCTCTACTCAAATCTTCCCTAATAGCTTCTCTGATAGCTCAGTTGGTAAAGAATCTGCCTGCAATGCAGGAGACCCTGGTTCGATTTCTGGGTTGGGAAGATTTCCTGGAGAAGGTAAAGACTACCCACTCCAGTATTCTTGGGCTTCCCTTGGGCTCAGCTGATAAAGAATCCACCTGCAATGCAGGAGACTTGTGTTCGATTCCTGGGTTGGGAAGATTTCCTGGAGAAGGTAAAAGCTACCCACTCCAGTATTCTGGCTTGGAGAATTCCATGGACTCTGTAGTCCACGGGGTTGCAAAGAGTTGGACACAACTGAATGAGTTTCACTTTCACTTTCTACTCAAGTCAGACATCTTTTTTTTTTTAATACTTGTTAAATTAATTTTTATTGGAGTACAGTTGTTTTACAATGCTGTGTGTTCTACTGTTCAGCAAAATGAATCAGTTATATGTATACATATATCCCTTCTTTGAAAGGATACCTGATAAGTAGGAAGCCAGGCATCTTTTTAACCAGTTTCCTGGATTTCACATCTTCTTTGCCTTTCTGCGAATGCCTCTTCTCATAAGAAGTAACTTTTATCCAAATTCTACTATCCCGCCAGATAGCAGAGTCATCTCATAGCCTGAAATTATAATGATCTACCACAGACAGTATTTACTTCTTGTGATGTGCTGTGTATTTTTAAAAATAGGATATTATTAAAGATTCTTGCCATATGTAGTTTTAGCCCTCAGATATATACCTTCAACTAGTCAACTGAAAGTTCATGTAGAAAACTGAGGTCCTGGGAAATAAAACAAATTTCCAAAAAAGGAGAATGGAAAAAATAAAAAGAGAACTTGAGGTAATTATATTAGTAGTGCATCAGCTGATTAAGTGAATAGGAATTAAGGTAGGGGAAGTGAAGTAGTTAACCTAGTAAGAGTAGCAACTTTAAATTTTTAGTTATTTTTATTTATGCTTACATTACTACTTTAGAATCTGTTCATCTATTTAATAGACTGTAGTTGATCTGAATTTGAACAACTGAAACATTTGCATTAGGTGACTTGAATCAATGATATATAAAAATCCATGCACATTTGTCAGATCAAATTTCATGTTGTGATTAGGAATTGGTGGCCGTGATAATACACTTATATGGAGATTAGTGTATATGGCTGTTTTAAAAAACATAGGAGTATCTAAATGGAGAGATAGTAAAATATCAGAACCAGTAAGGCAAGAAACGGCTGGTAACTTATTTTCAAATAAGCAGTGGTCAATTTGCAAAACACTGAAATGCTTGCTAAAATGTCAAATCAAATAAAAGCGTTCAATACAATAGGAGAGATACCACTGTATGAGAAGATGCACATAACAACAAATAAGGCAGTTAACTTTTAACTAATTTCATTTGCAAATGTTTGCATGAAATACCTCAACATTGTTAACATCATTTTGAAAAATCTAAGAAGAAGAATCTTGGAGAAAATACTTATATAGTTCACATTTATTTTGGAGAATGTATTGTGCCATTTTAATGCACTACTAATTTTCTTTCCTTCTAAAATTAAACTTTGGGAGCAAACTCCGAGAGATAGTGAAGGACAGCAAAGGGAAGCCTGGTGTGTTGCAGTCTTTGGGGTCGCAGAGAGTTGGACACGATTTAGCGACTGAACAACAACAACAAAAATTGAAAGGATAATGTTTCCTGAAGTGAATGCTGTGTAATTATGCATTGTTAAGCATCGATGTGTGTGTTAGTCACTCAGTCGTGTCCGACTCTTTGCAACCCCATGGACTGTAGCCCGCAGGGCTTCTCTGTCCGTGGAATTTTCCAGGCAAGAATACTGGAGTAGGTTGTCATTTCCTTTTCCATTATCAAGCATAGGAGAATTTGTAAAGAGACTTTGATCTAGATTTATGTTCTTCCATGGCTTGTAAATTCACAGCACAGATAAGATGATCCATTTTGTTATTGGAATAGGTCCCCTGTTCATGGGGACATAGAAAACCTCATGACTTCCCTGCTTGACAGATGCCAACCCAAGCTAGAGAACTTCCTGTGGCGTAGGATAGTACTGATCTCAGATAGGAAGCCCTTGCCTGAAGAGAATCTGAATACTTGATGCTAAATATGCCCCAAAGTGAACTGAGTCTGGCACATGGGGTCAGACAGCAAATATATATTGAATGAATTAGTCATCATTTATAATTATTCCAAGGCTAGCCACTCCAGTATTCTGGTCTGGAGATTTCCCTGGACTGTATATCCATGGGGTCACAAAGAGTCAGACACGACTGAGTGACTTTCATTTTCACTGTAATTATTCCAGCTTCCCTCATAGCTCAGTTGGTTAAAAATCTACCTGCAATGCAGGAGACCCGGGTTCGATTCCTTGGTTGGGAAGATCCTCTGCAGAAGGAAATGGCAACCCACTCCAGTATTCTCGCCTGGAGAATCTCATGGACAGAGGAGCCTGGCAGACTATGGTCCATGGGGTTGCAAGAGTCGGACATGACTTAGCAACTAAATCACCACCACCATAATTATGCTAACAATTTTTTTTTTCAAAGTGACCTTCTTGTTTTTAAAAATGTATATAGATAAAATCCTAACACAGTAGAGAATTGTATGTCATGAAGAGTTTTCCAAATCGTATCTTAAAAAAAAAAACATCTACTTGAAACAATATTTAATATGCTAATATGGTGATACAAGAGTTGCGAAGAGTTGGACATGACTGAGCGACTTCACTTTTCTTTATGGTGATACAAAAATTTTAATTTTTTGGATTCTCGAAGCTCTTCAGTCCGCTCTTAAATGTTTGGCTGCTATATTTATTATAATTATATTTATGAATAACATAAAAATTATGCTGAACATTTATTAAAAGGTTACCCAGCATCAGATTCTATGCTAGAACATAGAACAAAATGTTTGTTTTGTTGTTGCTATTTAGTTACTAAGTTGTGTCTGACTGTATTTGTGATGCCATGGACAGTACACCCCACCAGGTTCCTCTGTCCATGGAATTTTCCAGTCAAGAATACTGGAATGAGGTGCTATTCCTTTCTATAGGGGAACTTTGCAAAAGTGATTGAACCCCCATCTCCTGCATTGGTAGACGGGTTCTCTACCACTAAGCCACCTGGGAAGTCCTTATGATAGGAACATTACATGTGCTTAAAGATGCTTTAAAAAAAATCTTCCAAAGAACACTATGAAGCTGTTGTATAAAGACACTGTAAGTTTTTCATACTTACATGGTAGTGATAGGTTATAAACCCAAATAATCTTAAGTCTAGAATCTGTTCTTGATGTTATTAAATTTTATATGATAGTATGCAATTAAATTTTATAGGATTTGTTATTATAACTCTTCCCATGCTTATAACCTGTTGAAAGAATATATCAGATTACAAATTTATGATTTAGGGAAACTAAGCATCATAGCTGGCATGCTGCAATTCATGGGGTTGCAAAGAGTCAGACACGACTGAGCGACTGAATTGAACTGAACTGAAACATCATAGCAATTATTATTTTAGTCATTAGCTACACTGTCAGTTTTATTTGTGGCTTTGGATACTGACTGAATCTCAGAATCACACTTATTCAAACAAGAGAAACATATTTCTGTATTTTCATAATCTCAATCAATGATAATATGACACCACTTATCCTCAATCTGACTTCCCTGGTGGTTCAGTTGGTAAAGAATCCGCTTGAGATGCAGGAGGCTTGGATTCAATCCCTGGGTTGGGAAGATCCCCTGGAGGAGAGCATGGCGTCCATTCCAGTATTCTTGCCTGAAGAATCCCCATGGAGAGGAGCCTCGTGGGCTGCAGTCCGTGGGGTCGCAAAGAGTTGGACATGACTGAGCGACTAAGCATACATTCTGTCCTCAATCCATATGTAGATGTATAATAATCATTATATCTTTAATGATTATTATTTAAATTTAAAAATATTTGATATTCTCTCTTATTCCCATCAAATTTGACTCTAGGGAAAATTTTATGTGTTTCATGTATCTAATTAAAATTGAAGCTGATTTCATATTTGAGAGAATGAAAACATGTATAGAGAGTAAAAGAACTCATTGGAAGTTAAACTTAACAGAAATGCCCCAAATACAGATATGCCTGATATTTTAAAAGAATCATTAGAATAGAAATGTTTTGCATTATCCCCACCCACAAGTGATATGTGTGTGTGTGCATATGTGTGAAGAGGAGACGGAGAGGTAGAAACTGAGAAAGAGACAGGGAAAGGAAGGAAGGGAGAGAGGGCACGGGGACACAGAGAGGTGATGGAACTGCTGTTCCAGTAGTTAAGAATTTTACTAGTGATATAAAACCTCAATAAAATGAAATTGGTAAGGATTTTTAGATTTTATTCTTCAGGTATCTTATAATGTCAGTTCTGTACAAAATAAAATGGGATAGCATATTGGCAGTCACTTAGTCTTTCCATATAGAAGATGCAATACACTTTAGTAATTCAAACAAAACAAAAAGCCTTTTTTTCTTAGGAAAAGGTTTTAGCCTAAATTAAAAAAAATATATACAATGTGGAACAATCACTATATCTGAAGAAATAATTATATTATGATGCTAATTATATGTGAAACAAAATGAACTATATATAATTTTTATAAAATTAATACAAAATGGTATTTGAAAACTTTAATATTACCATATCATGTGTGAATAATGCAGGTTCTAAGGGATTACTTCTTCAAAATTGTTTACTAATGAGTTAACAGTGTAAGTAATCAAGTATGTATTTTATATATTAATATATATTATAGTAGACTAAAATAATAAAAATTGGAAAGATCAAGTCATGTTTTCTTCCATGTAAAATATTTTCCTAGTTATAACTTAACTTTATACTCTAAAAAAGAAAGGGAAGAAATGACTAGGCTTAGCTTTAATATGATAAAAGAATACTTATTTGTTATAAGTTCATCTTGCTGATTATAACTGAATTTTATAGTTTTTAGCCCCCTGTTCACAACTGGCTAACTTTAAAATATGGTATTGTATGAAATTAAACTTGTTTATGTAAGTGATACTTCCTTTTTCTGTAATTTATTGTTCAAGGGTTTAAAAAAATGTTTAAAAGAAGACTTGAGAGTATTTTATATAATAACTGTAATGCTATATATCCTACATTTTTTGTGGTATATTACATAAATTACTTTATTAAATAATGATTGTCAAAAAGTTGGACTGTGTGGTGTGTGCAATTAAAAACTGTGTTGCTCTTCTGTATGCTGTACATATAAGTGACCCCATGGGTCTCCCAAAGTGAGCCTTTAACATTCCAGAATTTTTACTGTGCATCTGTTGCTGGCATCTAGCCTCCCACCCACACAGGCTAACTATATGAAGTTTATGCTAGTGCAATAAAGTACCTGAAGATGAAGTAATAAAATGGGAAGACAGTTACCTTATTAGTGGGGTTGCTAAAATAGCTTCACTAGAAAAAAGTATGCATGTACATGGAAGAAAATAAAGTATGTGTGTGAGTGGGAGAACTAGAAAGTAACTTAATTGAATAAGTTACTTAATTGAAACTAACTTATGAACAGGTATTTCATGTGTATCTTTCTATGTTATATATTCCAGATGGGATTTATACAGCTTAATGAGGACTTCATATTTATTGAACCACTCAATGATACAGTGGCCATCACGGGTCACCCACATCGTGTATATAGGCGGAAAAGGTCCATGGAGGAAAAAGTTACAGAGAAGTCTGTTCCTCACAGTCATTACTGTGGTGTTATTTCAGGTAATGCCTTGTCCTGAAAGGGTTTAATTAAATATGCAATGTGAGATGAATCCTGGAATAAATCCTCCCACCCTCCCTCCCTTCTTCCCTCCATGCCACTCTCCTACCCCGTGCTTTTTTTTTTCCTTGCCTTCCTACCTTGCCCATCCTTCCCTCTCTTTGTGTCTATCCATCTGTCCACGGCTTTATCTTTTTTTTAAATGTGGAATCTCTCTTGGTTAATGACAATTACATATATTTTTTTGACTTGTTTTCTATGAAGTAGTATATTTTAATATAAAAATGGAATAACTTCAGATATTAATACAGTGCATGCTCTATATCCCTCCTGAATTGTGAAGTGTTCCTCATGGGATTCTGTTCACCTAACTGGAATAGAAATGACACTGAGAGAGCTCCAGATCCCCTGAAACTGAATACTGTGAGCTCATGGTCTTATTTTAGTTTACTTCTATGTGAGCACCATAGAAATCTCTGTACTTTGACCAGAAGATCTTGCACTTTCTTCTTTTTCTGTTTGATTCAAGTAAAAATCATCTTGATGGTTAATATTAATAGAGGAATAGGAAGAAGAGTCCTATTCCTAGGAATAGGAAGAAATTCAAAGATTTACTTCTTTGAATTTTATTCTCAGTATCAGAGTATCTTTTTTTTTTTCTTATTTTATTTTATTTTTAAACTTTACATAATTGTATTAGTTTTGCCAAATATCAAAATGAATCCGCCACAGGTATACATGTGTTCCCCATCCCGGTATCAGAATATCTTAAATCTTAAAGTTTAAGTGGCTCACAAACATCTCCAACCATCAAATCCTAGTCTCTGTTTGTCTGCCAATTTTTCACAGAAATAAAATGGGGTTGCTGTTTGGTACACGTCCTTATTACTTCCTTTGGCAGAGATATGTGGCATTAGCAAGAAGGGTAAGGAAAAATGAATGATTTTTATTACATAAATAGGACCTAAAAGTTATAGCCAACATTCAGCAGTTTCCCTAGTAAAAATGTTTGGACATCTAATCCAGACACCTCTGAATATTCACTGATATGAGAAATAGCTCCATTTAGAATCTGAGGAAATATGAATTTATTGAAGAATTTTTGGTGTAAAGGCTTTAAAATTGACTTGGAGATTTAGAATTAGGTATTAGAGTATTTAGTGCCAAGATAGCAACTTGAAAATTGGTTATGGTATTTGAGGTTGATTTAGGTATATAAATTGTGATAATAAGTAACATTTTCAGAGGCCTTGGCATGTTCATATCATCAGTTGTCTAGGAGGATCAGATTCAGACAGGATTTCAGTATGTTTCTGTTTAGAACTACTATCTCAAATTAATCTCTGATCTCTGTTTTCTTTTGCTAAAGCTCATGGTATCAGTCTATATGAGAACTGGTTCAGAATTCTTCAGAAGTGGTTAAGTGAATCTACCTCTGTGTCACATTATTCAAAGCGCATTATCAAGTCATTTTAAATAAGACACACCCATCTTCTCTATTCTAAGAAATATAGACACACTGGAGATAAAAAACAGCTGGACAAAAGTCATAGTCTGAAAAAGCAAAAGAAAAGTTTTATATTGTGAGACAATAACAGCAACGATTGGATATAGTCCATTTAAGGAGATTGCCTTGTGTGAGTTACACTGAAAATCTGCACTATGCAACTTTTGAATCATAGTAAGTTCCAGCTGTTCTAATTACTCATGTATACAGATGACATAAAGTAGGCTTTATATTGCAGTATGTATGGAGGAAAGATTTCTAGAAAATTCTTATTTTTGATGGGTTTTATAAATCATAAATACATGGTTCATATTTGACCTTGTTCATAAACTTTCTAATTTTTTAAAGACATGACTTATATTTTAATTAACCTGTTTGGATCAAGCACTTGCATGCAAGGATTGCTAAGCTGTTTTCTAAATTCTCTTAACTATCTTCAGTGATTTTTAAGGGAAATTTAAAAATCATTTTAAAATTAGCAATCTGTGAAATAAAATATCCATTTACTTATACTGATATATCTAATTGTAGTTCTTCCCTTCTTATTTCAGGATAATATATTAGCATATTAAAGAACATTCAGATCTGGATAATGTTGCAGCAACTGCCTTTGCACAATGGAATCATAAAGTTTACTTGTATTCAACTTGGTCTTAGCCTATTCCCCTTCATCATGTTAATGTTTTAAGTGTATTGTGTTTATGTGTATTGATTCTATAAATGCTTTTTCCTAAACACATACCTTCATAGTTTAGTATGACTTTGTCATGTTCTTTTATTAAAAGATAACATAAAAGAAAGAAAGGCGCAGGAGACTGAGAGTCAGAGGCACCAGGTTCAAGGCCTAGCTTCAGTCTTACTCTAGCTAGATACTCTTCTTCACTTCCCTTGAATTTATGAACCTTAAAATTCTTTATTTGAAACATAGGAGAACCAGTCATGTCACAGGAATGTAGAGCTAAATGACACAGCTCTTATTCTCACGAGGTGGACCAATGTATTATTTTGGGCAAACTTGTAAATGAGTAATTAGGCTATCTATAATAAGCTCAGTTCAGTTCAGTTCAGTCGCTCAGTCATGTCGGACTCTTTGCAACCTCATGAACTGCAGTATGCCAGGCCTCCCTGTCCATCACCAGCTCCCGGAGTCCACCCAAACCCATGTCCATCGAGTCGGTGATGCCATCCAGCCATCTCATCCTCTGTCATCCACTTCTCCTCCTGCCCTCAATCTTTCCCAGTATCAGGGTCTTTTCAAAATGAATCAGCTTTTCATATCAGGTGGCCAAAATATTGGAGTTTCAGTTTCAACATCAGTCCTTCCAATGAATACCCAGGACTAATCTCCTTTGGGATGGACTGGTTGGATTTCCTTGCAGTCCAAGGGACACTCAAGAGTCTTCTCCAACACCACAGTTCAAAAGCATCAATTCTTTGGTGCTCAGCTTTCTTTATAGTACAGCTCTCACATCCATACATGACCACTGGAAAAACCATACACTTGACTAGATGGACCTTTGTTGGCAAAGTCAAGATGTTCTCTGCTTTTGAAATATACAGCCTTGATGTATTCCTAGGTCTGGTGGCCTGGTTTGTCCCATCTCTTTGAATTTTCCACAGTTTATTGTGATCCAGCACAGTCAAAGGCTTTGGCATAGTCAATAAAGTAGAAATTGATCCCAGATGTTGGCTTTGATCTCTGGTTCCTCTGCCTTTTGTAAAACCAGCTCTGGACATCTGGAAGTTCACATTGCCTTTCTTTGGGATTGGAATGAAAACTGACCTTTTCCAGTCCTGTGGCCACTGCTGAGTTTTCCAAATTTGCTGGCATATTGAGTGCAGCACTTTCACAGCATCATCTTTCAGGATTTGAAATAGCTCAACTGGAATTCCAATGCCTCCACTAGCTTTGTTCGTAGTGATGCTTTCTAAGGCCCACTTGACTTTCACATTCCAGCATGTCTGGCTCTAGGTGTTCTTCTGTGTATTCTTGCCACCTCTTCTTAATATCTTCTGCTTCTGGTCCCTACCATTCTGTTCTTTATTGAGCCCATCTTTGCATGAAATGTTCCCTTGGTATCTCTAATTTTCTTGAAAAGATCTCTAGTCTTTCCCATTCTATTGTTTTCTTCTATTTCTTTTTTGTAAGGCCTCCTTAGACAGTCATTTTGCTTTTTTGAATTTCTTTTTCTTGGAGATGGTCTTGATTCCTGTCTCCTGTACAATGTCATGAACCTCCATCCATAGTTCATCAGGCACTCTGTCTGTCAGATCTAGTCCCTTAAATCTATTTCTCACTTCCACTGTATAGTCATAAGGGATTTGATTTAGGTCATACCTGAGAAACCTAGTGGTTTTCCCTACTTACTTCAATTTAAGTCTGATTTTGGCTATAAGGAGTTCATGATCTGAGCCACAGTCAGCTCTTGGTCTTGTTTTTGCTGACTGTATAAAGCTTCTCCATCTTTGGCTGCAAAGAATGTAATCAATCTGATTTTGGTGTCGACCATCTGGTGATGTCCATGTGTAGAGTCTTCTCTTGTGTTGTTGAAAGAGGGTGTTTGCTATGACCTGTGCATTCTCTTGGCAGAACTCTATTAGCCTTTGCCCTGCTTCATTCTGTGCTCCAAGGTCAAATTTGTCTGTTACTCCAGGCATTTCTTGACTTCCTACTTTGGCATTCCAGAGCCCTATAATGAAAAGGACATCTTTTTTTGGGTGATATTTCTAGAATGTCTTGTAGGTCTTCTATAATAAGAACCATGACCAACTTGCTACACTAGATTCTAAGCTTCTGTTATTGGGGAGGAGGGTTGGGTGAATCTCAGATATCAAGTAAAACTTATCCAGACTACAGGGAAGAAAGGGAACAGAGTATGCAGGTTAAGAAAATGAACTTTAGAGTCAGCCTGTTTGTACTCACATCTTATGCTGCCACTGCCTACTTGTGGGACTCTAGAAAACTTTCTTGCTTTCTCCAAAGCTTCATTTACAATATAAAAAATGAATGTAGTGGTACCTGAACCTTAGGGCTCTTATCATAATTAAATACGATTATGTGTAAAATGGACATGGAACAACAAACTGGTTCCAAACAGGAAAATGAGTGCGTCAAGGCTGTATATTGTCACCCTGTTTATTTAACTTATATGCAGAGTACATCATGAGGAAATGGACTGGAAGAAACACAAGCTGGAATCAAGATTGCCGGGAGAAATATCAATAACCTCAGATATGCAGATGACACCACCCTTATGGCAGAAAGTGAAGAGGAACTAAAAAGCCTCTTGATGAAAGTGAAAGTGGAGACTGAAAAAGTTGGCTTAAAGCTCAACATTCAGAAAACAAAGATCATGGCCTTCCGTCTCATCACTTCATGGCAAATAGATGGGGAAACAGTGGAAACAGTGTCAGACTTTATTTTTTGAGGCTCCAAAATCACTGCAGATGGTGACTGCAGCCATGAAATTAAAAGACGCTTACTCCTTGGAAGGAAAGTTATGACCAACCTAGATAGAATATTCAAAAGCAGAGACATTACTTTTCCAACAAAGGTTCATATAGTCAAGGCTATGGTTTTTCCTGTGATCATGTATGGATGTGAGAGTTGGACTGTGAAGAAGGCTGAGCGCCGAAGAATTGATGCTTTTGAACTGTGGTGTTGGAGAAGACTCTTGAGAGTCCCTTGGACTGCAAGGAGATCCAACCAGTCCATTCTGAAGGAGATCAGCCCTGGGATTTCTTTGGAAGGAATGATGCTAAGGCTGAAACTCCAGTACTTTGGCCACCTCATGTGAAGAGTTGACTCATTGGAAAAGACTCTGATGCTGGGAGGGATTAGGGGAAAGAGGAGAAGGGGACGCCAGAGGATGAGATGGCTGGA
The DNA here is from genome assembly GCF_032452875.1 of Bos javanicus. NCBI lineage: Eukaryota > Metazoa > Chordata > Mammalia > Artiodactyla > Bovidae > Bos > Bos javanicus. The sequence continues at coordinate 24,269,284 of NC_083874.1, read as the reverse complement.
TGGCATCACTGACTCGATGGACGTGGGTCTGAGTGAACTCCGGGAGTTGGTGATGGACAGGGAGGCCTGGCGTGCTGCAATTCATGGGGTCGCAAAGAGTCCGACACGACTGAGCGACTGATATGATCTGATGTGTAAAATGAAAAACATTTGTGAAAATTTAGTGGATGTTGTTAGGTGGGGAAAGAACATTTTGGGGAGAAGGGAGAATAAATACAAAAGCATAAGGGCAGAAGAAATCATCTACTAGGCGAGCTGAAGCCAGTGTCTGCAGTGTGGACAGGAGGTTCAAGCCTGGAAAAGTAGTCACAGATGAGATAATGAGGGGCCTTGAGTACTGTGGTAATAAAGACTTTGTCTGGAAGGCAAAATGTGGTCTTTCAAGACTGTAAACAGGCCAGTGGCCATCAATATTTATAAAGTTGTGAATATGCCTAGGACTCTATGCGAACAAGAACGAGATTTATAGCATTGAAGAAGACCATCTATTCGATCAGGATAACAGATCATCTCTGTTCGTAGAGCTAACTTAACCCAGCCACTACCGATATAGTTTCCATATGCCAGGCGTGACATCGTGGAGATGATCATCAGTGTGTGGAGGGTATTATGGGGAGCACATAGTGTCCACCTGTATATCCTCATTTACAAATGTCTTTTTTAACTGGGAGTGTGTGGTATCAACTCTGTTGTTTTGATGCATGCATCTGGGTAGAAAATGATCTCAAGGATTGAAGAGATGAAGAAAGAGCTCAGCATGCTTGATATGGACAATGAAGACATTCAAGAAAGCCACTTAGTAAAAAGATGACTTCAACATGCATGATTTTCACACACAGTGGCTAACTCATATGACAGAGTCAGAGAGTCATGGTATTGAGATTCTTAAGAAAACTAAAATGTTCCAAATAGCCTATTTAAATTAACACACAAATATGGATGGAGTACACTGACAGTTTGGGGCCAAACACAGCTGTCATTAGTTGGGGCAATAAAAGGAACAAAAGCTTTACTGTTTCTCCTTTACATGGTCTCTTAATCACTCTTAATGTGATTGAAAAGCACCGAATGTTATTTTTTTCTTTCGTCTCTGTCTCCTCCGTGGGCATGTCTTCTTACATATATATACCCCCTAAACGTAGGCATTTCCCAAGACTTCCTCCTTTTCTTTCTACATCTCATGCCACAGGCTTCTCTGGCATGATAGAGTCAAAATCCATGGGTCCATCTTTACTCACACATTGTTTTGTTCCAAACTCTACCCCCATTTTAATCTCTCTCCTGACAGTCAGGTGTTTAAGTACCTCCTACTCCCATGTCTCTTAGGCACCTCATACTTAATAAATCTGTGGCTGAACCCATCATTTTTCCTCCCAGATTCCGCTGCTGATACTCCCACTATCTACCTGGTCACTGAAAAATAACCACCCTACCCACCTCCCCCCACCCACACACACATAAAACAAACAATAGCAAAAAGAAAGAATAATCCTAACCATTATCATTTTTCTCTGTTTCTTCTGATTAATTTTACTGGGCTTCCCTGATAGCTCAGATGGTAAAGAATCCATCATCTGTGTAAGAGATGAGGGTTTGATGCCAGGTTGGGGAGATCTCCTGGAGAAGGGTATGGTACCCCACTCCAGTATTCTTGCCTGGAAAATCCCTTGGACAGAGGAGCCTGGCAGGCTACAGTCCATGGGGTCACAAAGAGTTGAACATGACTAAGAAACTAGCACTTTCACCAAAGGTGATATCTACTTTCTAATATTTTGCCTATTATCTCTTCCTTTCTGTTCCTACCACTGTGTGATTTTTACCCAGAAGACCATTGATGTATCCATTTAGGAGAGATGGTAGATCTGTGTCTGTGTATCTATATGTCTACCTATCTTTCCTCCACAACCAACCTATTGGGTGTTGACCCTGCCAAGATGAGCCTTTTCATATACTTATAGGAATGTCTCCTACTAAAGACTTTAAGTTTATATGATGATATACTAATATATAAGTAGGATTGTGATTACAATGGAAAAAAAAAGAAACTACAAAATTCATTCCTAACTGTTGTAGATCTTAAGATACTAATACAATTAGTTTCATTTGCTGTCCTTCATCAGGGTCTTTGGTATTAACTGCTGGTACTAAATATGGATTCATAAAATTTACTTTTAACTATAGTGATTCTGATCTTGGGCGGCCTTGACCTGCAACAGCTTGAAGTGGAGGTTGGGTACCCCCCAGAGACTGAGGCCAGGTCACGGCAGTGAGAGCACCAAATCCTAGCTGCTAGAGCAGTGGTCAGTGACAAGGCTCTGGCTTTTTGACTTCACAGGAAAGAATTCCCACTGAGTCACTGAGTTGTGCCCTCATGGCAGGCTGAGGGACTTCCTTACTTATATGGGGCATTTCATCTGGGTTTCCTTTGCCAATCATTTTGTTTTGCCTGACTCACAGTCCATATTTTGTTTATCTTAGGATCCTTCCATGTGTGCATATGCAGCTGTTAGCCAAGATGGATTCGATCAAACAGTCCTGTGGGTAGACTGGCATCAGTTAGCATCACTCCCTTTTTGAGTGCCAGGGAGCCTTTCTGCCCATGTATAGTTGGGGAGGTCTCCTGTCTCTGAGAGTGAGAAATGTGTTCTGGGCAGGGCCCCGCCTCCTCTCTCAATTAATCCTACTATTCTCATCTTGGAGTTCCAGTCCACAGGGAATGAATCTCCAGTCACTGTGCCTTGGAGGCAGGGGCTCATCTACCTCCTGCCTCAATTCTGTTGCAGATGGCTCCTGTTGATTTTGTCATTTTTGCATTTTCCTGTTTCATGATATAATGCTTATTTTTGTTAAATAAGGGCTCTTTGCATTTTATTTTCATGACACTTTGGTTAACTTAGGTAACTGATCTCCTTAACATTTGGGTAAAACTTCATTTGTTAAATAGATTTTTAGTTTGTGTCCCCATGAGAAAAAAATGAGAAACTGTAATTTATGGAGATTTCTGAGAACTGTGAAGTTACCAGCAATTGTGATGGAATCTACTTCACATTAGACCTCAGAGCTAACTTATTTGGACCTAGAAGTTAGTAATAGAAGGAACCCAGAAGTTTAATAACAGAAGAGATAAACTAATTGTGGCATCATGAAACTGTGTTAGAAGGGAAGTAAGGTGGAACAAGTAGTAGAATAGAATAAAATACACACCAAAGTCAAGTACCTGGAACAAGCCTCTAGAAAAGGACTTTATCAGAAACCAAGAGGATGAACTAGAACTATGAGCATACACACCTCACGGTTCAAAACAAAGTTAGATATGTCCATGTAAACATGACTAATTGGACATACTTGTTTATATCCATGGGATTCTGTTAAACACACATGTTGACTTCTGGGGATTCCACTAAAATTAGAATAAAAAAATTTAAAAGATGTTGGCCAACAAGTACAGATTTGGGAAAGAAGATGGCAGTTATTTAGTAACATCAGCAGAATTTCAGTAAATGGCAAGGAGAAGAGCAGATGATAGCTGATTAACAGTAAATGGTGGAGATGGCTGTGCAGTTATAAAAAGTTGTTAAAACTAAATGAATTGTACATTGAAATGGCTACATGTTATGGCATGCAAATTATACCTCAAGAAAGCTGTTAAAATTACAAATTCATTATTAAAGCACAGCACACACATAGGAAGTTGTGCAAACGATGTGTCCGACTGCTGAATTTTCCCAAAGTGAAGCATAAGTAGGTACTACTTGGATCAAAATGTAGAAAGTATCAGCACCATAGATGTTGCCCTTGTGCCCACTCTTCGGCACTAATTTCTCTTAGCCCTAGATCGTCACTATCCCGACTTCTAACATCCCATCTTCCCAGTTTGTGATGTTCCTATAAATGGAATCATACACTGCCTACTCTTTTGTAATTGCTTCTTCTGTTCAGCAGTATGTTTGTGAAGCTCATCTGTTTTCACTGCTCTATGAAGTCAAGTGAAGTGAAATGAAAGTCACTCAGTCGTGTCTGACTCTTTGTGACCCAATGGACCATACAGTCCATGGAATTCTCCAAGTCAGAATACTGGAATGGGTAACCTTTCCCTTCTCCAGGACATCTTCCCAACCCAGGGATAGAACCCAGGTCTCCCATGTTGCAGACAGATTCTTAACCAGCTGAGCCACAAGGAAAGCCCTCAGTGCTATATAGCATTCCATTTTATGAATAGGACAGAATTTCTTTATCCATTATACTATTGCTATTGATGGTTAGTTGAACCATCAATAACACTGCTATGAGTAATTTTTACACCTGATTTGCATGTATTTCTAATGACTATGTACTTTAGAATGTTGATCATTGGGTGTGCAATTATTCAGCTTTAATGCGTACTCCCAACCACTTTTTCATTGTTTATCCTAATTTAAACTCCCAGCTCATATGAGTATGGGACTTCCAGTTGTCCTTACCTTCTTGTTAACACTGAATATAATCATGTCTATCATAGCCATTCTGGAATTGTATTTAAATTATTGTGGTTAATTTGCATTTCCTTGACCAATGAGACTGAGCACCTTCTCCTATGCTAATTAGCTTTTTGAATCTCCCTTTTGTTAGAAATGCCTGTTCAGATTTGCAGCCAGTTTTTCAGTTCAGTTATCTGTCATTGACTTAGAGTAGCTTTTCATTTATTATGGAAAAGTTCTGTAATTATCTTCTACCACTTGGTTGAATGATTTTCATTCTGATAGTAGCATATTTTCGTAAACAGAAATTTTCCATTTTTATATAAATGTATAAAGATGTTTATTGGTGGTTGCTAAGTCGCTTCAGTCGTGTCCGACTCTGTGCGACCCCGTAGATGGCAGCCCACCAGGCCCCGCCGTCCCTGGGATTCTCCAGGCAAGAACACTGGAGTAGGTTGCCATTTCCTTCTGCAATGCATGAAAGTGAAAGTGAAGTCACTCAGTCATATCTGACTCTTAGCGACCCCATGGACTGCAGCCTACCAGGCTCCTCCATCCATGGGATTTTCCAGGCAAGAGTACTGGAGTGGGGTGTCATTATTGGTGGTTACTGGTTTTATTTGGCCTTGTTTGAAGAATCTGCTGTGTTGAGGTCATAACTTCTGTATTATTCCGATGGATGACAGAACCAATTCCTTTGTAGCCCATGCATAGTTGGAGTAATAAGAGGCATTTACCTGCAGAGGAGCCTGGTGGGTTACAATCTATGGGGTCTCAAAGAGTCAGACACGTCTTAGTGACATTAGGATGCATGGAGCAGTCACTTCAGGCACTTCTGGCAAGTAGACCTTTATCTTATCGCTGGTTTCCAAAAGAAAACCATGATGTCTTTTATTTATGGAATTATTTTATTTATACATACTAATGTGATCTTATTATTGGCCCATACAACTCTAGAAAGCAAGTGTTACTGTTATTCATTTTACAAATGAGGAAACTAAGGCTGACTGAGTGATGTTAGTTTCCCGAGGGGTAGAGTTAATCAGGGGTAGAAGTCCAGTCTGTCTGATCCCAAAGCCAAATGCTCATTTAGGTTCCAGGGTCTTGCTCATCACTATATCATCAGCACATGTTGGTATTCAATAAACTTTCTTTTTAATTATTGAAGAGGTGGAGATTTTTAATCATTTTGTTAAGATAGAGGCACATTTGAAAATTCATTTCTGTGTTGCAGATAAAGGAAGACCTAGATCTAAAAAAATAACAGAAAGTGGAAGAGGGAAACGATATTCATACAAATTACCTCAAGAATACAACATAGAGACTGTAGTGGTTGCAGATCCAGCAATGGTTTCCTATCATGGAGCAGATGCAGCCAGGAGATTCATTCTAACCATCTTAAATATGGTAGGCAAACTTTAAAGTGCGCTTGGAATTTTTTCAAGAAAACTCTAAGGAAGAAATGTGTGAGTATAATGAAGTTCTTTAAAAATTAACTCATTACTATTCCTTTCTTTTATTGACATCAGTAAGAAAAAATAGGTGTATCAAATTGATCCTTCTCAAGAAAGATATCAAAATAATAATTGATACCTTCTAGTAATAAAACCTTATTGTTAATTTGATGTGGCAAAACTCTTTTTCTATTATTCTTTTATCTCTTTTTTTGTGCCCTTCTTTTCCTTCTTTTTTATAAAAGGCCATTTGTTGAAATAGCAGAAATGTTGTATTTGTTTATATGTATGGCCCCACCCAAAGTACTGTAGATTATGAGGTGGAACAAAAATGGAGGTTGGTGATCCACTGAGCTCTTACGTAGGTATGTAAAATTGCATGTCAGCTATAATACTAGTTGATGAGTAAGATGTGTTAGCTAAAGCTAACTTTGGTTGATATTTTGGACCAAAGAAATCTAACTTGTACCTGGGATTTGAATCCTTGTACCTTCTGCCTGAATCCTTTGACTTAACTATATACCCTGTTGAGTAAACTTCCTTCAAGGCAGAATGAGAAGGTTTTCATGGAGAGTGTTTCTTAGGAGAGAGTAAACAAAAATGAAAGCCAACGGCAGATGTCCATTTATAATTTGAGTTGCCATATAAGGCAAGATAAGAACCACTAGTACAAGGATAAATACTTAGCTACTGAACAACCACTTCATCAGCATTTTGTAAAGGGTAGACAGGCATAGCCTACCAACTTCAGTCTCTTTTAAATAGTACTGCCTTGGAAAGTGTGGGTTTAGTATGCCAATTTTAATTTTCTGTAGTAAGTTAAATAGTCAGTTTAAAAAAAAAAATCAAGGTACCGCATAAAAAATTTGCCTTGCTTTCCAGCATTGTTACATATGCCATGTTTTGGAAATACCAGTTATAATGGTGACCTGAAACCGTTAAGCAACAATAGCATGTCTTCATGGGCAGCATTGAAGGGGAGGAGCTTTGAAAATCCTGTTCCTGTTTGGCAGTTGTCCTGGGGAGAGTAAAAACTGTAAAGGATAAATTGGGAGGTGGCATAAAGCAGGCTGTTTTGGGGATATTTTCTCAGAAGAAAGGACACTGGCATTTTGTGATCTTAAGAAAATTTCTAGGATTTAGTTACTAAAATTCTTCTCTTCACTATTGTGGAAAGCCCAATCTTCCCTCTGCCCCCACCCCCATTAAAATGCTTAGATTATCGATTGCAGTGTATATTATCAGAATGCTAGGTCTAAATTTCTTGGTGTCTAAAGTGAATTAGTTATTGCTTATTAAGCTAATTTTAAAGTAATTAAAAAATTTTTTTTGAAATATATAAAATTGCTCAACTGAATTGAGACTTCTCCCTGTTCTGGGCTTTAAGAAAAATTAAGATGTCTTTCAGTTTTATTTTAGGATTTTTATTTTTATTTGCTTTTAGGTTTTTAACCTTTTCCAACACAAGAGTCTTGGTGTGCAGGTCAATCTTCGTGTGATAAAGCTTATTCTGCTCCATGAAACTCCAGTAAGAAAGTCTTGAGTTTTTTGTTCAATTCAGTGGGTGAGAAGTTGTATCCAGGTACTTTTAAGTAAAGGGAATGTTAGGGATTTACTTTTTATTGACTTAAAATCCAGAAATATCCACTGAGTCACTTGAAATGTACATAAAACTGGCCATTAGTTTTAGTTAATACCTCAATTATAGTCAAGAAATGGAATGTTTGTAGTTTCCAAGAATCCTGACAACAAACTTAACTTTGCAAAATGCAATTTTTAAAAGTAATTTTTAATGACAGTTTTGTTTTCTTATTTAAACATGTGCTTTATCTGTAATTCAATTTAAACAGAGACTGTTCCGTGGCATCATTTTAACATACTGCTTAGCTTTGTAAAACCTTTGTTAAAATTGTAGAAATAATGAGTGATTTAAGTCTAAAAGTTCCACATTCTTAATATTCCATTGCAACTCTCTTCTTTTTCACAATAGCATTAAACAGGTTTTGTAATTATTGTACCTTCACAAAGTTTTAAGATTTTTTAGCTCAGGAAAAATTAATTCTGAATGTCTTCCAGGTTCTAATTAATGTTATGGTCAGCAGTCGGCTCTAGTAATTCAAGAAGTCCCCTTGGTCTTTAGTTTTCTGTATATCTGAGAATAATTTGCCTTGAAGTGAAATCTCTTCTTTTTCAGGCAGATCTTTATATTGGGCATCATGGAGAGAAAATGCTGGAGAGTTTTTGTAAGTGGCAGCATGAAGAATTTGGCAAAAAGAATGATATACATTTAGAGATGTCAACAAGCTGGGGAGAGGACATGACCTCAGTGGATGCAGCTATACTTATAACAAGGTGAGTTTTTTAAAGCCAGTTAAATGACATTCTTAATTTGATGGCCATGCTGTTAATCCTATTAATCCCTTCATAGAATGCTTTTATTCCAGATTTTGTGTTCCAAAAAACTTTTGGCATAGTGCTGTTAGTCATTTCTCTCAATTCATAATAACTGATTTCTGAACAGCCACATATTGGCTGGCATAGTGACTAAACATTTGGTTAATTAATATAAAAAAAGTTACCTTCTATTTTTGATGCAAAGACATAGCCATTGATGATGATAAATGAAAGCACTGATGAATTTTGGTGGAACTTTGAAGTTATAAACCTACATGGTATGTTTTTCCATCATCATCATCATGGAAAATGCCCAGTATGTTAAACTGAACAATTTCTGGTTACAAGAAAAAATTTTAATTAAGTCTCTAGCTAGTTAATTTTGAGCTGCATTTGTATTTCAGCACTGAGTATAAATATAAGGTGAAACAATGAAGAATAGTTAACTCTCTATGAACACTCTGTATAAACTTACAAACTTAAATATAAGCTTATTTTGCTTAGAGCTAGTAATTAATGGTAGTTCATTGTTAACTAGCAATTTAATTTTTTTTTAATCAATGTTGACATTTCACCTCACAGAATACACAGTGACGTTTAAACATGATTTTCTGTAATGAGTCTGTTGAATTCATAATGGCTTCTTGTTGCTGAATTGTGTAAAAACTATTCAACTTATAAATAATTCATAAGGATGAAAATAATCTATGTAAGAACACAACTAGACTTCCATTTCCAGCTATGTAGGTGTACCTGATACTAGACCTCTGCAATAAACAGCTATAAAATGGAAAAACATTTATGAGGCAACTGCTTTCAGTTATTGAAGAAATAGCAGTGCAGTCTCTAAAAGAAGGAAAATTTGCTAAGTGAGGCCCACAGCCAACCCGACTTTGCCTTGGGACAATTTTTTTAATGGTACAGCAAGCTGGAATCTAAGTAGAACACAGTGCTCCTGTTGAAAGCACCAGAGACGAGGATACTTTGCAGGCAGAGGTGCCAAATTCTTGTGCAGGTCATCTGTGAGGACTTTGCAAAGGCTGGTCTAGCTACACATAGAAACTACCCAAAATTTATCAGGGTGCTGTTGCTATGGAGTTAAGGTTCTAGAAATTGAGCATATTTGGGCCATGGGAGTAAAGCAACCTTGCTAATACCTTGTTTTTACTCCTGGCATTTATCTGAGGAAACAAAGGCACCATTTAGAGGCATTTATCTGAGAAAACAGAGGCACCATTAAGTGGCCTTCTTAATAGGCACCATGATCCAGAGAAATGCCCTCTCTTGACCCTCTCTTAACAAAGCCTGAAACCAAGCCCAGTTTGGAGTTTGAGTCTCACCAGTTTATGAAGGCTTGGGAATCATCTTGAGCTTTTGGTATATTCTCCCTACTAAAGAATAAACTCAAACCTACCTACATTCAGAGTGACCAGCAAGTAAAAAAGACAAAGCACTCTTCAGAGGAATATAACTGAATCTTGAATCTCTATAATATCATCTACAATGTCTGAAATATAATGAAAATTAGTCAAGCAAAGAAACATGAAAATGTGACCCATGGTCAAAGAAAAATAATAGAATCAGACCCTGAGATTGCTTCAGTTCAGTTCAGTTCAGTTCAGTCACTCAGTCATGTCCGACTCTTTGCGACCCCATGAATTGCGGCATGCCAGGCCTCCCTGTCCATCACCAACTCCCGGAGTTCACTCAAACTCATGTCCATCAAGTCAGTGGTGCCATCCAGCTATCTCATCCTCTGTCCTCCCCTTCTCCTCCTGGCCCCAATCCCTCCCAGCATCAGAGTCTTTTCCAATGAGTCAACTCTTTGCATGAGGTGGCCTAAGTATTGGAGTTTCAGCTTCAGCATCAGTCCTTCCAAAGACCACCCAGGACTGATCTCCTTTAGAATGGACTGGTTGGATCTCCCTGCAGTCCAAGGGACTCTCAAGAGTCTTATCTAACACCACAGTTCAAAAGCATCAATTCTTCGGCTCTCAGCTTTCTTCACAGCCCAACTCTCACATCCATACATGACCATTGGAAAAACCATGGCCTTGACTAGGTGGACCTTTGATGGCAAAGTAATTTCTCTGCTTTTGAATATGCTATCTAGGTTGGTCATAACTTTGCTTCCATGGAGTAAGCGTCTTTTAATTTCGTGGTTGCAATTACCATCTACAGTGATTTTGGAGCCCCCCAAAATAAAGTCTGACACTGTTTCCACTGTTTCCCCATCTATTTCTCATGAAGTGATGGGACCAGATGCCACGATCTTCGTTTTCTGAATGTTGAGCTTTAAGCCAACTTTTTGAGATTGCTTAGATGTTGGATTTACCAAATACTGCTGGCATTGGAATCTCAGAAGAGAGTTGAGAATGTGTAAGAAAATTATTTGAAGATGTAATGTCAAAAGTTTTTCACAGATTTCATAAAAAACCTAGAGACCTAGACCTAGTTATTTTCATAAAAATCAACTTAGAGACTGAGGCATATCACAGGAAAATTGGTGAGAACCAAAGATATAGAAAAAAATGTTGATTGGCTAGAGAAAAGGGATACGTTACAATAGCGGAGACAACATTACGATCAATAACTGACTTCCTGTCAGAAAGAAAAGATCCCTGAAACAACGAAATGATATCACTAATGTACTGACTGAAAAAACCCTATCAACAAAATTCTTAATGAATTCATAAGGGTACTTTCTTAATCTGTGAAAGTGTGTCTACACCTACTTACACACACAAAATCTATAGCTAATAAGACTGGAAGCAAGGCAAGGGATGTCCACTCTTAGCTCATCTGTTCAGTGTTGTGCTGATGGTTATAAGTTAGGGGAACGAAAGGTATAAATATTGGGAAGAAAAATTAAAAACTGTCTCTACATAGATGACATGACTTGGTACAAAGAAAATTTTAAGAAATCTAGTGGAAAAATTGCTAGACTTTACAACTGAAATTTACAAGGCTATGGCATATAAAGTCAATTTAGAAGAAGAATTATATTTATATATGGGGGAAGTGAACAGTTGGGAAGATTTTAAAGTAACTTCCAAAATCATAAAACACTGAGAATAATTTAAGAAAATGAAATAATATTACATAGTCCTGCTGAGAAAAATTAGAGATATAAATAAAGGTTTATTTATTGGAAGACAAAGTCTTAATCAAGATGTCTATTTTCCCTAAATTGACTTAGGGAGTGACTATAATCCCAATGAAAATCTCTGCAGGTTTTTCATTTGGTTTGGTTTGGTTTTAAAAATTACAATCTGATTCCAATATTTATTTGGGAAAGAAAAGGACCTAGAAGAGTTAAGAGGTTTTGTAAAAGAGGAACACATCAGGTGGACTTACATTTTCTGATTTCAAAACTTATTATAAAGGTTTGGTAGTCAAAACAGTATAGCTATGACAGAACATTAGCCATACAAATCAATGAAACAGAATAAAGAGTCTGGAAATACACTCACATACATATGGTCAATTGATGTTCAGTAAAACCATTAGCATAATTCAGTGATGAAAAGATAGTCTGTTTACATATGGATAGTCATTTGAAACAAAATGAATCTCAACCCTGGTTAGCACCTTGTATGATGTTAATTCATAATGGATCATAGAAATCTACAACTATAAGACTTTTATTAAAAACAAAATCTTCATGACCATGAGAAGACAGTAATTTCCTAGATAGGATACAAAAAAGCAGTAAATAAAAATTATTAATCATTTGGGCTTCCTGAAAATTAAAACCACATCATATCCAAAAATATTGATATGTAAATGAAAAGATTAGATACTTGCAATAGACATCTTTAATGGATAATTTGTATCTATAATTATATGTGTATTTATGTATATACGTATATGATATATAAATATATAGAACTTTAAGACTAAGAAAGATAATCAAAGAAACATGACCTGTGTTTACCCAAACAGTAGCTGGTAATCTTGGAGTTGACTGTTTGACCTCTGTTTGTCTCATTATGATGAGGCTAATAGTACAGAGAGAAGAATATAAGACATCTTCTATAACATCTAACATAAAGTGACCATTCAATAATTTTCCAAGCATAAATAATTGTATAAAATCCTGTGCAAACTTTTATTAATGTGGAAGATATACTATCAGAAATATCTTTTATTCTAGTATTATATAATAAATGTTTTTAATTGCTAGTTGGTTAGCCCATGGTTATTATTACATTCCTCATTATCTTAGACACAGTTGGGAATCATTTGCTGTGGCTGACAGTATTGTCGAGTGACAAAACAGTTTTATGGGGTTAGTGTGATATACTCGATATTACCTGTAGTAATTTTCTGAACATGTTACAGTTTAAATTTAAATGAGAAAATAATATGTAAAATTCCTGACACCTAGGAATTCTGAAACAAGTATCAGTTCCTTTTTCTTCTTTTGGCTGTTTATATCTAGTGAAAGTTTATTTAATAATTTACACTTTACATTTCTATAGGATGAATGAAATACTGAAACATATAGTGTTTTATATGTTTGAAAGACTATAAGTCTACCTTATATACTAAAGCTATTGGATTTTTACTACATTATTTATTATTTATTTAAATTTAATTTTTATTTTATGTTAGAGTATAGTTGATTTACAATATTGTGTTAGTTTCAGGTGTACACTCTGCTGTTATTTTCAGCAGTGATTCATTTATACATATACATATATCTCTTGTTTTCCAGATTATTTTCCTATGTAGGTTTACAGAATATTAAGTAGAGTTTCCTGTGCTATACAATATATACATATATATTTATGCTATACATATATTTATGTGTAATAGTATGGATATGTTAATCCCAACCTGCTAATTTATCCCTGCCGACCTTTCTTTTTTGGTAATGATAAGTTTGTTTTTGAAGTCTGTAAGTCTGTTTCTGTTTTGTAAGTTCATTTATATCTTTTTTTTAGGTTCCACATATAATTGATATGATACAATATTTGTCTTTCATTGTCTGATTATGAAACTTCACTCTCTATGACAGTCTCTAGGTCCATCCATGTCTCTGCAAATGGCACAGTTTCATTCCTTTTTATGGTCGAGTATATTCCATAATATTCCAGTAATATACCATAATATTCCATAAGATATACATATCACATCTTTTTTATCCATTCCTCTGTTGATGGACATTTAGGTTGCTTCCATATCCTGGCTGTTGTAAATAGTGCTACAGTGAACACTGGAGTGCATGTATCTTTTTGAATTATACTTTTCTCTGGGTATATACCCAGGAGTATGATTGGTAAGTCATGTGGTATCTCTCTTTTTAGTTTTTTAAGGAACCTCCATACTGTTCTCTACAATGGCTGTATCAATTTACATTCTCACCAATGGTGTAAGAGGGTTCCATTTTCTCCACACCCTCTTGAATATTTTGTTGTTTGTAGACTTTTTGATGGTGGACATTCTTACTAGTTTGAGGAGGTACCTCATTGTAATTTTGATTTGCATTTCTCTACTGATTAGTGAGGTTGAGCATCTTTTCGTGTGTTTTTTGGCTGTCTGTGTATGTCTTCTTTGAATAAATGTCTGTTTAGACCTTTTGCCCATTTTTTGGATTTTTTTTTTAATATTTAGCTTCATGAACTATTTGTTTATTTTGGAAATTAATCCCTTGTCAGTCACATTGTTTGCAACTATTTTCTCTCATTCTGAGGGTTGTCATTTTGTTTGTTTATGGTTTCCTTTGCTTTGCAAACATTTTTACATTTAGTTAGATCCTATTTGTTTATGTTTGTTTTTATTTTCATTACCCTAGGAGGTAGATCCAGAAAGATCTTGCAGCAATAGATGTCAAAGAGTGTTCTGCTTATGTGTTCCTCTAAGAACTATATATTATCCTGTCTTACATTTAAGTCTTTAATCCACTATGAAGTTTATTTTTATGTATGGTATTAGACAGTGTTCTAATTTCATTCTTTTACATGTAGCTATCCAGTTTTATCAGGATCACTTAATAAATAAACTGTATTTTCTCCATTGTATATTCTTGCCTCCTTTATTGTAGATTAATTGACCAAAGGTGTGAACGTTTGTTTTGGGGCTTTCTATCTTGTTCCATTGATCTATATATCTGTCTTTGTGAGAGATCATACTGTTTTGATGATTGTAGCTTTGTAGTATAGTCTACAGTGAGGGAGCCTGATTCCTCCAGCTCTGTTTTTTCTTTCTCAAGATTGCTTTGGCTATTCAGGGTCTTTTATGTTTTGATACAAATTTGAAGATTTTTTTTGTCCTAGATCTGCAAAAAAAAATGCCATTTGTAATTTGATAGGAATTACATTGAAGCTGTAGCTTATCTTGGGTAATATAATCATTTTGACAATATTGATTCTGCTAATCTAGGAACATGGTATATCTTTCTGTTTGTGTCATCTTATATTTCTTTCATCAGTATCTTAGAGTTTTCTGAGTACACATCTTTTGTGTCTCTAGGTAGGTTTATTCCTAAGTATTTTATTCTTTTTTGATGTGATGGTAAATAGGATAATTTATCTATTAAATCCTTAATTTCTCTTTCTGACCTTTCATTGTTAGTATATAGAAATGCAACAGATTTCTATGTATTAAGCTAACAGGAAGCTAACACACCCATATTTGGTCTGTATCATTTGGAAGGAGAAACAGACATACTGTTTTATTGCATAGAAGTATCCTAATTTATGTGACGACTCTATATTTTTATAGCTTTCTGAATTTTCACAAAAAAGTGTATTAACATCTTTATCTATATATGATTGTAAACAAGTGCTAGTATTTGTTTAGAATAATTACAGTGTACTGGCTCTTGTGCTTAGAAATAAAATCTTTCATTATTGTCAAAGTGAAATTGAAAGTGAAAGTCACTCAGTTGTGTTCAACTCTTTGCGATCCCATGGAATGTACAGTCCGTGGAATTCTCTAGGCAAGAATGCTGGAAAGGGTAGCTATTCCCTTCTCCAGGGGAATCTTCTCAACTCGGGGATTGAACCCAGGTCTCCTGCCTTGCAGGAGGATTCTTTACCAGCTGAGCCACCAGGGAAGCCCAAGAATACTGGAGTGGCTAAGTCTATCCCTTCTCCAGGGGATCTTTCTGACCCAGGAATTGAACTGAGTTCTCCTGCATTGCAGGTGGATTCTTCACTAGCTGAGCAACTAGCAAAGCCCATTTTCATTATTGTCAAATTTTGCTCATAAAATGCAATTGAACTACTTGCTTACACATAGGCTAGTATAACATATTAAAAGAATAAATCAAAAGTAGTCATATCTGGGATTTGTGAGAATATTCTAGATAATATTCTACAGTAATATTTGTGTTTTTTCAAAATTTTTAATTGCAGGATAATTGCTTTACAGTATTTTGTTGGTTTCTGCTGTGCATCAACATGAATCAGCCATAGGTGTACATATGCCCCTCCCTCTTGAACCTTCCTCCCACCTCCCACCCAATTCCAACCCTGTTCATTGTCACAGAGTTCCTAATTTGAACTCCCTGCATCTTACAGCAAATTTCCACTGGCTATCTGTTTTTACATTATATGTTTCCATGCTATTCTCTCAATTCGTCCCACCCTCTTCTTCCCCAGCTGTGTCCACAAGTCTTTTCTCTGTGTCTGCATCTCCACTATTGCCCTGCAAACAGGCTCATCAGTACTATCTTTCTAGATTCCATGTACACGCGTTAATATATGATATTTTTCTCTTTCTGACTTACTTCACTCTGTATAACAGGCTCTAGGTTCATCCTGCTCATTAGAACTGAAAACCTGTTTTTTATAATCTCAGTTTGCTGGCTCAAGTCAGTTGTAAAATAATTATTTGTCCTCAGATTTTCAAAACTTGAACTACTAGCAAAGGACTAAATATGTACTCTGTAGGCCCAAACCATGGTTTTTAAAGATAAGACAAAATAAAGGATTGTTCTTTCTAATGTATCATCATCAATGAAAACTAAAGCTTCACTTGCTAAAAAGCATTTCTACTCAAAACCTGATGGAAAAACTTTTTTGGGAGACAAGATTTGCTGTAGTTTCGCTAAGCCATTTCATGTTTCATGGAAAAAAAGATTTTTGTGCACTTCCTAAACCCTCTAGCAGAAGTGTTGATCAGTTTTGTACCCCTTGATAAATAGAGCCTAGAATGGGGCTTAGCAGATTGCTTCTGTTTTTTGGAAAGCGACAGGTATAAAAATCTAGTTGGAAAAAAAAAAAAAAACCTGTCAAATGATATATGCATATAACATATTGATAGATACTGATATAATTTTGCCTTTACTTTCCTGTGGGGCTAAAGTTTATTTGGAGGATCACTTTTCTCTGTATTACTGCTTCCAGTGCCCTGAAAAAGTGAAGTGAAAGTGAAAGTCTCTCAGTTGTGTCTGATTCATTGCGACCCCATGGACTGTAGTCCATGGAATTTTCCAGGCCAGAATACTGGAGTGGGTAGCCTTTCCCTTCTCTAGGGGATCTTCCCAACCCAGGGATACAACCCAGGTCTCCCATATTGCAGGCGGATTCTTTACCAGCTGAGCCACAAGGGAAGCCCTCCAGTGCCCTAGTAGTAAAAATTAGCCCAATGTAAGGAAAGGTTTACTTCTCTAAGTGACCTTCCACCATTGATTAGGAAAGTCTAAATGAATGGTTTGAGTTATCGAGGAAGAAAAAAAATCCCTTTTTAGTAGGTATAATCATACAGATAACCAGATCTTTAGCTTTGTAAAGAAAGAAAGAAAGTGAAGTCGCTCAGTCGTCCAATTCTTTGAGACCCCATGGACTGTAGCCTACCAGGCTCCTCCATCCATGGGATTCTCCAGGTAAGAATACTGGAGTGGGTTGCCATTTCCTTCTCCAGGGGATCTTCCCGACCCAGAGATCAAACCTGGGTCTCCCACATTGCAGGCAGATGCTTTACCCTCTGAGCCACCAGGAAAGTGAAGTTATAAAAAATAAGATAAAATTTTTAATCTCTGTGTATTCCATGGTCTTATCCATATTTTACAAACTGAACTCATAAACAGCCTGCTGCTGCTAAGTTGCTTCAGTTGTGTCCGACTCTGTGCAACCCCATAGACGGCAGCCCACCAGGCTCCCCCGTCCCTGGGATTCTCCAGGCAAGAACACTGGAGTGGGTTGCCATTTCCTTCTCCAATGCATGAAAGAGAAAAGTGAAAGTGAAGTCGCTCAGTCATGTCCAACTCTTAGTGACACTATGGACTGCAGCCTACCAGGCTCCTCCATCCATGGGATTTTCCAGACAAGAGTACTGGAGTGGGGTGCCATTGCCTTCTCCCATAAACAGCCTAGTATCTTGCAAATGCTCATCTTAGGTCATCATTAAATGTTGTATGTTATGTGAGCACATTTACAGGAAGAGATAATAGCTCAGTTATTAATTTTGGTTTCAACTCAAGTAAATAATGTATGTATCAGTCCAAACCTATCTGCAGTCATTTATTTGTTAAATTGTTCTGTGTGACACAATGAAGTAAATAGTTTAAAGCTGACCTAGTTCTATGGGTTCATAGTAACAAAAACACAAAACATTTTATCCCAACTATCAATTCCATGATTTCTTAGTGTAATTTTCACATTTCTCTTTGAAATTATAGAGAAGAGACAAGTCTTTATATCTTGAAAATACTCTTTAATTTAGCATTTAATTTTAATAATGATACTTTTGTTTTTCAGTATTTACTAAAATGCTTTTGGTACAATACTTCCAAAAGTTAGTTTCAAAATAATGCCATTGGCTAGTAAGATAGAAGGGGTAATAAAATAGAGACATGGCAGAAATACATTAATTTCATACAAATCATAGAATAATTTTTGAATGAATCATTTATAGGTATATCCCAAGGCACTATAAAATTCTACAATGAGACTTATTCTCAGATGAATCTTCACTCTTGGAAATTAAAGGCTACATTTCATTTTTTTCAATATAAATCAGAACTTAAGCAGGATTTATTGACCTTCCCAGTTGCCAAAGTCTAATAGTATCATTTCCATAAACTCACATAATGAAACTCTGTGATGCAGACTTCAGGCACACAGAGCCAACATGAGCCAAAAATGAGAGAATTCAAATCCACTTGATCACAGGTCCAGGCAGCAAACACATCTCTGTCCCCCTTACCCCTCACAATCTTTGAATATTATGAAATTGGGATTACATTATTTTGATCCCCTGAAAAGCAGTGTACAGTTGAAGAAGATTAAGAATTACAGTCTGATCTGAAGTTTTTAGAATGCTGTTGATGATTTGTCTTTCAATGGTACTAAAAGATATTTCCAGGCCTTTAGGATATAAGACCTTGAATTTTGGGGGAAAAAAAAATGTGCTCTATTCATTTGTTTGCTGACTGAACGGAAATTGGCTGTGTGATAGACTCTTAAGTGCCCTTGACAATAAGCAGTGCATTTCTCATAGTTTTATCATGTTGTTTAGTTACAGATGAAGTCCCTTGTTTCACATTATGTAAATCAAAGTCATCTTGAAGCCTTATGCATTATGATATGTACATTTAGAAAAAGCACATAAAATATCTTTCCCTCTACATCTGAATATACTTTATGCTCCATGATTCTTGGCCCTAAGGTAAAGATTTGATTTCATGTGATTCTTTAATTTTCTGGATTGCCATATTATTCAGTATCATCTGTTTTGGGTGTTTCTCTCTCCATTTGTTTTCTGGCAAAGGCAGTTGCAAAATAGGACTATCTCGTATTTATTACAGTTCCCCAGGCTTCTTCCTCACTGATCCTAGGCCCTTTACACATTACAGAGGTGATTTTATATCATTCTCTTCTTTGCTTTCAGTGCAGAAGCCTTTTTGAAATTTAACTTTTTATTTCTCTTCCCAAGTGCTTGGCATGTGAGAAGCACATAATGAATCCTGTTGTATAGGCTGTGCACTGCACAACAGTACAGGGAGTCATTTACATTGTTGTGTATGTAAAGGAGGCATTAGAAGTAAGCAGTGCACAACCTCTACAACTAGGCATGGTGTCCTTGTGATAAATTTGATTTCTAGATCATCCGTGTCTGGTCTTTTACTTGTTACAAGAATGTCAGCAGACCTTTTTCATTCCTCTTCATCTGTAATTATATTCCGTCTCTGGATATGTTGTACCATCAGGAGGTATATTTTTATATATCATTTGGGGTTGGTTTTGAGTCACAGAATCCAGTGTGGACCAAGTTGAACACAAGAGGAGGTTCTTTTGGATTCTTTTTGATACATGGAGAAGATTCTGTGTAGTATTCAGAACTAAAGGAAGAACAAAAGAACCAAACATCAAGAAAAATGGTGAAGAGGAAAACTCTTGAAGTATCTGCCTGAGTTTGAATGATCCAGGGCCATTCAGGTTCTCTTACTATACTGTCTACTTCAGATCCTCTGAAAAAGCGGTTTTGAGTTGAAGGGGGGTGTCATGTGTGTAAATTCTGTTATTTAAAGTCAGTGACCACTGTTTATAATAGCCAGGACAGGGAAGCAACCTAGACGTCCTTTGGCAGATGAATGGATAAGAAAGCTGTGGTACATGTACACAATGAAATATTACTCAGCTATTGAAAAGAATGCATTTACATCAGTTCTAATGAGGTAGATGAAACTGGAGCCTATTATACAGAGTGACGTAAGTCAGAAAGAAAAACACAAATACAGTATATTAATGCATATATATGGAATTTAGAAAAGATGCTTAATGATGACCCTGTATGCGAGTCAGCAAAAGAGACACAGATGTAAAGAATAGTCTTTTGGATTCTGTGGGAGAAGGTGAGAGTGGGATGATTTGAGAGAATGTCATTGAAACATGTATATTACGATATGTGAAATGGATCACCAGTCCAGGTTTGATGCACGAGACAGGGTGCTCAGGGCCGGTACACTGGGATGACCCTAAGGGATGGGATGGGGAGGGAGGTGGGAGGGGGGTTCAGGATGGGGGACACATGTACACCCATGGCGGATTCATGTCAATGTATGGCAAAAACTGCTACAATATTGTAAAGTAATTAACCTCCAATTAAAATAAATAAATTAAAAAAAAAATCTATGAACCAGAAAATAAATAAATAAAGTCAGTGACCAGGAAATATGACATATTGGAAGGTAGCTTCCTGGTGGAAAGGTGCTAGGGGTTGGGAATAGTTAAGGTTAGGTACTAGAGTGGCTGTCAAAGAATCAAAGTTTTTTTTTTTTAAACAATTTGGTTATAACTAACAGCAGTCTTGTTTTGCCCAGATTCTTAAGGTTTTCAGTTTTGTACCTTGAATATTCAAGGCAGTGCCATCCATTAGTTTAACTTGAAAGTTTAGGCTAGGATAACTTGAGTGGTTACATTTATGGGATAAAATTTGAGTGCATCTTTGCTCATTTTTCTAGAGTTGTTCTAATTTTGGCATGTATTTTCAGAAAGATAATTTTTTTTACTAAAATGGCATAAATTTTAAGATCCATCTGTGCTGATGGGCAATTTGATTGTTTCAATTAAATTTCTCTCTCTCTCTTTTTTTTTTGGCTATTTCCTTTCATTCAGTTGGGACCGAACATTTTTAAGGCATATGCAATTTCCTCTAAAGTCAGGAATAAGACAAGGGTGCCCACTTTCACCATTACTATTCAACATAGTTTTGGAAGTTTTGGCCACAGCAATCAGAGCAGAAAAAGAAATAAAAGGAATCCAAATTGGAAAAGAAGAAGTAAAACTCTCACTGTTTGCAGATGACATGATCCTCTACATAGAAAACCCTAAAGACTCCACCAGAAAATTACTAGAACTAATCAATGATTATAGTAAAGTTGCAGGATATAAAATCAACACACAGAAATCCCTTGCATTCCTATACACTAATAATGAGAAAACAGAAAGAGAAATTAAGGAAACAATTCCATTCACCATTGCAATGGAAAGAATAAAATATTTAGGAATATATCTACCTAAAGAAACTAAAGACCTATATATAGAAAACTATAAAACACTGGTGAAAGAAATCAAAGAGGACACTAATAGATGGAGAAATATACCATGTTCATGGATTGGAAGAATCAATATAGTGAAAATGAGTATACTACCCAAAGCAATTTATAGATTCAATCAATCGCTATCAAGCTACCAACAGTATTCTTCACAGAGCTAGAACAAATAATTTCACAATTTGTATGGAAATACAAAAAACCTCAAATAGCCAAAGCTATCTTGAGAAAGAAGAATGGAACTGGAGGAATCAACCTACCAGACTTCAGGCTCTACTACAAAGCCACAATCATCAAGACAGTATGGTACTGGCACAAAGACAGAAATATAGATCAATGGAATAAAATAGAAAGCCCAGAGATAAATCCACGCACATACGGACACCTTATCTTTGACAAAGGAGGCAAGAATATACAATGGATTAAAGACAATCTCTTTAACAAGAGGTGCTGGGAAAACTGGTCAACCACTTGTAAAATAATGAAACTAGAGCACTCTCTAACACCATACACAAAAATAAACTCAAAATGGATTAAAGATCTAAATGTAAGACCAGAAACTATAAAACTCCTAGAGGAGAACATAGGCAAAACACTCTCCGACATTCATCACAGCAGGATCCTCTGTGACCCACCTCCCAGAATATTGGAAATCAAAGCAAAAATAAACAAATGGGACCTAATTAAACTTAAAAGCTTCTGCACATCAAAGGAAACTCTAAGCAAGGTGAAAAGACAGCCTTCAGAATGGGAGAAAATAATAGCAAATGAAGCAACTGACAAACAACTAATCTCAAAAATATACAAGCAACTCCTACAGCTCAATTCCAGAAAAATAAATGACCCAACCAAAAAATGGGCCAAAGAACTAAATAGACATTTCTCCAAAGAAGACATACAGATGGCTAACAAACACATGAAAAGATGCTCAACATCACTCATTATCAGAGAAATGCAAATCAAAACCACTATGAGGTACCATTTCACGCCAGTCAGAATGGCTGCGATCCAAAAGTCTACAAGTAATAAATGCTGGAGAGGGTGTGGAGAAAAGGGAACCCTCTAACACTGTTGGTGGGAATGCGAACTAGTACAGCCACTATGGAGAACAGCGTGGAGATTCCTTAAAAAACTGGAAATAGAACTGCCTTATGATCCAGCAATCCCACTGCTGGGCATACACACTGAGGAAACCAGAATTGAAAGAGACACGTGTACCCCAATGTTCATCGCAGCACTGTTTATAATAGCCAGGACATGGAAGCAACCTAGATGCCCATCAGCAGATGAATGGATAAGAAAGCTGTGGTACATATACACAATGGAGTATTACTCAGCCATTAAAAAGAATACATTTGAATCAGTTCTAATGAGGTGGATGAAGCTGGAACCTATTATACAGAGTGAAGTAAGCCAGAAAGAAAAACACCAATTCACTATACTAACGCATATATATGGAATTTAGAAAGATGGTAACAATAACCCTGTATACAAGACAGCAAAAGAGACACTGATGTATAGAACAGTCTTTTAGACTCTGTGGGAGAGGGAGAGGGTGGGATGATTTGGGAGAATGGCATTGAAATTCGTATAATATCATATATGGAACGAGTTGCCAGTCCAGGTTCGATGCATGATACTGGATGCTTGGGGCTGGTGCACTGGGACGACCCAGAGGGATGGTATGGGGAGGGAGGAAGGAGGAGGGTTCAGGATGGGGAACACATATATACCTGTGGCAGATTCATTTCGATATTTGGCAAAACCAATACAATGTTGTAAAGTTTAAAAATAAAATTAAAAAAATAATAGTAATTAAAAAAATAATTTAGAAAGTTATTTTTTATCTATGAAGTATATTGCAAGTGAAGATTACATTTAAATAAATTCAAATTTTATATGGATGAAATGATTAGCAAGCTTTGTGAAAATAAGTGATTGAATAATGAAAACTTATCGTTTTCCCAATGTTAAAAAAAAAGGCAAATGGTATTAATAGGATTATATATCTGTCATATATAAAGGAAAAAATTTTGTGTAGAGTGAATATTAACGTATCGAATGGTAATGGCCAATTTTTAATTATCCATAATGAATTAACTAGTTTATCAATAGGTTTATCACAATAAAAGCAATACCATTTGAGAAAAACAGTAAGGTTTTTACAAATTAATGAAACATGTACTGTTTCTCTTGTTTAGAAATATACAATAAGCTGTAGATAGCATAATGTAACACTGCTGCTGCTGCTAAGTTGCTTCAGTCGTGTCCGACTCTGTGTGACCCCATAGACAGCAGCCCACCAGACTCCTCTGTCCCTGGGATTCTGCAGGCAAGAATACTGCAGTGGGTTGTCATTTCCTTCTCCAATGCATGCATGCATGCTAAGTTGCTTCAGTCATGTACGACTCTATCTTTCCAGTGAATATTAAGGACTGATTTCCTTTAAGATGGACTGGTTGGATCTCCTTGCAGTCCAAGGGACTCTCAAGAGTCTTCTCTAACACCACAGTTCAAAAGCATCAATTCTTTGGTGCTCAGCTTTCTTTATAGTCCAACTCTGACATCCATACATGACTACTGGAAAAACCATAGCCTTGACTAGACAGACCTTTGTTCGCAAAGTAATGTCTCTGCTTTTGAATATGCTGTCTAGGTTGGTCATAGCTTTTCTTCCAAGGAGCAAGCATCTTTTAATTTCATGGCTGCAGTCACCATCTGCAGTGATTTTGGAGCCCCCCAAAATAAAGTCTGTCACTGTTTCCACTGTTTCTCCATCTATTTGCCATAAAGTGATGGGACCAGATGCCATGATCTTAGTTTTCTGAATGTTGAGCTTTAAGCCAACTTTTTCACTCTCTACTTTCACTTTTATCAGGAGGCTGTTTTAGTTCTTTGCTTTCTGCCATAAAGGTGGTGTCATCTGCATATCTGAGGTTATTGATATTTCTCCCAGCAATCTTGATTCCAGCTTGTGCTTCTTCCAGCCCAGCATTTCTCATGATGTACTCTGAATAGAAATTAAATAAGCAGGGTGACAATATACAGCCTTGACATACTCCTTTTCCTATTTGGAACCAGTCTGTTGTTCCATGTCCAGTTCTAACTGTTGCTTCCTGACCTGCACACAGATTTCTTAAAGAGGCAGGTCAGGTGGTCTGGTATTCCCACCTCTTTCAGAATTTTCCACAGTTTGCTGTGATCCACACAGTTAAAGGCTTTGGCATAGTCAATAAAGCAGAAGTAGATGTTTTTCTGGAACTCTCTTGCTTTTTCGATGATCCAACAGATGTTGGCAATTTGATCTCTGGTTCCTCTGCCTTTTTAAAACCAGCTTGAACATCTGGAAGTTCACGGTTCACGTACTGTTGAAGCCTGGCTTGGAGAATTTTGAGTATTATTTTACTAGTGTGTGAGATGAATGCAGTTGTGCAGTAGTGAGCATTCTTTGGTATTGCCTTTCTTTGGGATTAGAATGAAAACTGCAAGTTGATGACAGACTTCTTTTTTATAAATGCTAGAATAAAAGGAAATATCTTCAGTGTGTTGAGGGCTGATAAAGTCAGCCTGTAGTTCTACAGTCACCATACTCTTCCACTGTGAATAAATGCAGACTAATGAGAATTAAGGAAACGGTCTGGGGCCGTTTAGTAGTATTCATAGGTCCTCACACTTAAAGAATAATAGTCTCTCTAGAAAGTAATGATACAAGATATTACTGGGAAAAGAAATTGCCAAATATATAGGTAAATCTAAACGAGCGCTAATGGTTTAGAAAAAACTGTCTAACTTGAGATGTCAAAAATTGAAATGGAGTTAAAGGCATGCCTTGGAGATATTATAGATTTGGTTCCAGGCCACTGCAACAAAGCAAGCCACATGAGTATTTTGATTTCCCAGTGCACACAGAAGTTATGTTTCTAGTAATCTATAGTCTAGTTCATATTGCAATAGTATTATGTCTAAGAGCTTCCCCTGTGGTTCAGCTGGTAAAAAAATCTGCCTGCTGTGCAGGTAACGGGTTTGATCCCTGGGATAGGACACAGTGTTTCAGGATTATATCAGGTAAAAGGTATGGTAATTTAATTATTCTCACATTTTCTTAGAATCAAAAATTAGTTAATCCTATTTTCAGTTTTATTAAATTCTTAGAGATAAAGAGTGTCATTCAGTTGTTCATTATAACTGTTAAAAATAAGTCATAGACTTTGTGGAACAAACAATATTTTCTGTTTTTCTTTCTAGGAAAGATTTCTGTGTACACAAAGATGAACCATGTGATACTGTTGGTAAGTGTATGTAAAAATTTTTACACTTTGGAGGAGATCTGGGGAGCTTAAACACATAATTTGTTTAAATGTCGAAAATTATTTGAAAGTGCTAGTTACAGTGAAGTATTTTTAGAATGTCAGTGATGTATATTTTCAACCTATTGTTTAATTACTTGTCACCAATTCAATTATTAGTGAAACAAATTGCAGACATATGTGTACTATATAGTGGATAAAAGTTTAAATGATGCTTTAAAAATATCATGAGTTATTCTTTGTGTTTTTTCTCAGAAATATATATATGCATTCAATTAAATTGTTATTATTCATAAACTGAGGCAAATATGTTAATGTTAGTAGAGTTGACTAATGGATTCATTTTTGAGTTACATACATTTGAAGCTTTTTGCAGACTGCGTGAAAGTCCATCTCATTTGCCCAACTAATGAGGATTTTCTCTACATAAAGTAGCAAATTTTCTGTATTTTGTCTTGGATATCTAAAATCCCTAAGGCATATCTGTATAGCTAGTGGAATCTATAAACCACAGTTTTTAATTTTCAGAGAATGGCCACATTTATGCTAGTATAAATGCATGTATATAAACTGACTTATCCAAACAGATGAAATTGTAGATAGGTAAAATTTTATAACTATATATATGTATAGTTTTAAGTCATGTATCCAGACAGAGAGCTGAAACTATAGATGTATAAAATTATATAACTATTTTTATATATGTTTAGTTTTAAGACACTGTATAGGTTTAATAAGATATTGCTATTGGGTTACTGTTAAGGTACATTTAAGAGTTTGATCTGGTTTTGATATATCATGTGGGGTTCATCATTTTAGTGTAATAAGTATTTTAATTTAGCTGTTACTGAAGTATCATTTATTTCTTGTGAGGCAAACAATAAAAAAATGGGAAAAAGAGAATAAACTATTTTTTTAAGTATCAGTGGTACTTAAAAATATAATTTTAACTAACTGGTTCTGTTAAGTTCTTACCAGCCTCCTCAGAAGATTAAATCTGAGATAATAAGTGAAAAATAGTTATAATAGTATAAAGTGGAGGATGATGGAATCAAAGGAATATTTGATTCAGAAAGGACTGGAAAAGTAAAACAAGCTGGACACCTAAGGAAAAGCTGAATAGATCTAGGGATGATCTTCCTAATGTTAACTAACTTGCTTCCTGCTGTTTTCTTGGCTGAATTTTCAGAAATTAAATCTTGATATATAGTTTTAATCTACCTAACTATGGAAGCATTTGATTACTAAGAAAGCTTATCTCAAAATAATTACCTTTTCCTCTGCTTAAACAGCTATGTTGCCCCCAAAACCTTGTAATATAGACAGATCAACTTTTTGCCTTATTAGAGCTGAGAAAAATCAGCAACTCAGGCAATATATTCCATAATTGTGGTCTGTAACCACCTCTTTAAAGCATGTACACGTGAGCATGCTTTAAGAAAGCAGTTACTCATATGAGGAAAACCAATTTCTTTTTGACTATGACTATGTTTTATGTCTTGCTAAATCTGCTAATTGAAAATTGGATCGGATCAGATCAGTCGCTCAGTCATGTCCGAGTCTTTGCCACCCCATGAATCACAGCACACCAGGCCTTCCTGTCCATCACCAACTCCCGGAGTTCACTCAAACTCAACGTCCATCGAGTTGGTGATGCCATCCAGCCATCTCAACCTCTGTCGTCCCCTTCTCCTCCTGCCCCCAATCCCTCCCAGCATCAGAGTCTTTTCCAATGAGTCAACTCTTCGCATGAGGTGGCCAAAGTACTGGAGTTTCAGCTTCAGCATCATTCCTTCCAAAGAACACCCAGGGCTGATCTCCTTCAGAATGGACTGGTTGGATCTCCTTGCAGTCCAAGGGACTCTCAAGAGTCTTCTCCAACACCACAGTTCAAAAACATCAATTCTTTAGTGCTCAGCTTTCTTCACAGTCCAACTCTCGCACCCATACATGACGACTGGAAAAACCATAGCCTTGACTAAATTGAAAATAGCACGCATATTTATTCTGGGTTGAAGCACATTTGGATAATGAGGAAGCTTGGTATACTTGGAATTATGAGTGTAATTAGAATATGTATGGTTCATCAGCAAAGTGATGTAACCATTTCCCAGATCTGTTCACTTGTCCATTAAGAGATTGATAAAAATTGGTTTTCAATATAGCATACTATGTGAAAAATCTAATGTCCTTTCTGATATCCTCCTCTGTTTCTGAGTGCTTATATCTTCATGGTATCCTCTGGCATTGCTAAATTCTAGTTTTCCCCTCTGTATCTTTTGGCATTTCTTTTTCTTGTCCCAAATATGAAACAGAGGTCTTTGTTCATATTTAATCTTGAGCAGAGTAAAAATATGTGATTTTTTCCCCAGGGGACGTTAAATGAGAAAACTTTTAACCACCAAATCAGAAGAGTAGACTTTTCATCCCTGTCCCTGTCTCCACATAAAATGTCTTTTCACATGAACCATGCTTCTGCCTAGAGACCTACACTGGTAAGATTTATAAAGAAATTAGTGTGAAGTAGGTGTGGTGGTTGGCACCCTATCACTCCTACATCCACCACTGTGCAGCCACGATGCCAGGTAGAAAAGGATACGCTTCTGTGGATGGGTCATGATTCATACAGGCTCATCAGAGGGATCATCTCTAGGCCTCAGGCCTAAGCCAGTCAGCATATGGCCTTGCCATGCTTGGGACATGTGACCTGTAACATGCCTCGTGAATCTGAAGAAAGGAACATTTGTCATGCCTGAAGCTTGGTCATATCTGTCCCACTGCATGTAGACAAGAAAGGATGCAACCCTGATCAGTATAGTCACAAAGGGAATTAGTCTTCAGATAAATATGAATTCATACACTGCACAATGGAGAGATGAAGGGTGTCTTTATCTTCAAGGACACTGTTGAATCATGGCATTCTCCTTGCCTTGGACCCAGTCTAGCCTTTGAGCTTCTGAATGTGTAAGCCAATAAATATCCTTACTGTGCTCAGACGCTCAATCATATCTCAATCTTTGCTACCCTATGGACTGTAGCCCACCAAGCTTCCCAGTCCATGGGATTTCCCAGGCAAGAATATGGAAGGGGTTGCTATTTCCTTCTCTTTCCAGAGATTGAACTATTTCTTTCCAGAGATCGAACCCACAGCTCTCATATGTCCTGCATTGGCAGGCAGATTCTTAACCATCAGTGCCACCTGGGAATCCCCAGATATCCCTTTCTATTTAAACCAATTTAAAGCTTTTCATTTCTGGAAATTGCAGCCTAAGGCATAGAGCTTCCATGATATTTATATGCTCTTTTATAAGAGAAGAAGAATATCGGGCAATATTAATAATTTCTACTCTTATTAAGGAAGTACTGATAAACTGCTCTGTGATTTGTCACCCAAATTAAATAAGCATGTGTAGCCTACTGGTCATCTTAACAGCTCTCAATCTCTAGCATAACAAAACAGAAGAGATTTAGGTCTTAATTTAATATCTATTGATACACATTTGTAAATTTATTCATGCACTATTATGAGTTGTTTTTTTTTTTTTGGTCAGATGCTTTCTTAAGTCTATATATGCCTTCTTCTTTTATCTATTTCTGATGTGAAGTCAGTTCATTTCACATTGGATACTATAATGAAAATACTGAAAGAATAGGAGAAAGGAAAGAAGTGGATTTAGTATTTATTGTTTTGGATAATATGGGCCTGAATGATTACCATGAAATTTTCCCCTGCTCTCCTAAGTATACTGAGAGGGGAAGGACAGTAGTTAAAAACTTTGAATTCAGGTTATTAATTTTAATTGTACATGGAGAGAAATGCCTATATTTTAAAAGCAATGTGATGCTGATACTGCTCATTATAACTTGAGAAACACTTCCATGGATATTTTCTCATTTAATTTCTGAAACTCTGTATTTTTTTTTAATCATTATTACTTTACAGATGAAGAAAACTCTGAAACAGAACAGAGCATGGATGTTTAAGTCAGACATCTAGATTCAAATCAGTTTCTGCTGCTTTTTACAGGCATGAATGTGGGCACATTATTTGACACCTTGAAGGTTTGAATTCCTCACTTTTAAATTAGATTTCACAAAGACTGTATTACTGATTTCACAAAGACAGCTAGTTTTTAATCAGCACTCAGTAGGCACTAGTTCTATCACATCATTTTATTCCCTGTGGACAGGTTACACATTTGTTCAGCATCAGTGTTAGTAAATGCCGCACAGTTGAAATCACTGTCTCAGATTTTTCTATGATGAGAGACAGCTTTCCTTTATAGCATGGTGCATCTGTGTTGTTATTGTTCAGTCACTCAGTCGTGTCCAGCTCTTTGCAACCCCACTGACTGCAGCATGCCAGGCTTCCCTGTCCTTCACCATCTCCTGCAGCTTACTCAAACTCATGTGCATTTAGTCAGTGATGCCATCCAACCATTTGTCCTCTGTCATCCACTTCTCCTCCTGCCCTTAATCTTTCCCAGCATCAGGGTCTTTCCAATGAGTTGGGCTCTTTGCATCAGGTGGCCAAAGTATTGGGGCTTCAGCTTCAGCATCAGTCCTTCCAATGAATATTCAGGATTGATATCCTGTAGGAATGCCTGCTTTGAACTCCTTACAAGGGACTCTCTCCAAGGGACTCTCAAGAGTCTTCTCCAACACCACAGTTCAAAAGCATCAATTCTTTGGCACTCAGCTTTCTTTATGGACCAACTCTCACATCCGTACATGACTAATGGAAAAACCATAGCTTTGACTAGACGGATCTTTGTTGGCAAAGTAATGTCTGTGCTTTTTAATACACTGTCTAGGTTTGTCATAGCTTTTCTTCCAAGAAGCAAGTGTACTTTAATGTCATGGCTGGGTTACCATCTGCAGTGATTTTGGACCCCAAGAAAATAAAGTCTGTCACTGTTTCCATTGTTTTCCCTTGTATTTGCCATCAAGTGATGTGACTGGATGCCATGATCTTAGTTTTTTGAAAGTTGAGTTTTTTTGTTGTTGTTGTTGTTGGTTCATTACTTTAATGTATCTTTTAAACTCATATCACCTACTCTTCTTGACTTTAATACACAGATATTAAAATAAACAAACAAAAATAACCAACATTCTCCTCTTGCCCTTCTTCCCCCAGCATACAGATGATCTGGGATCATCTGTATGCTGAAATGATGCTGAAATGA
Organism: Bos javanicus; assembly: GCF_032452875.1. NCBI lineage: Eukaryota > Metazoa > Chordata > Mammalia > Artiodactyla > Bovidae > Bos > Bos javanicus. The sequence goes on along the minus strand of NC_083874.1, from coordinate 24,238,480 downwards.
AATATATGCCCAGAAATGATCTGGAATTTGCCAGTCTTAATGCCAATAACAATGGTAACTTTTTAATATAATATACTCAACTCAGAGGACATATTTCCTTCAATATAGGAAACACTACTCTATCCAGAGACATCTTTCTTTCCTGACCTTTACTTTTTTTTTTTTAATTTTATTTTATTTTTAAACTTTACATAATTGTATTAGTTTTGCCAAATATCAAAATGAATCCGCCACAGGTATACACATGCTCCCCATCCTGAACCCTCCTCCCTCCTCCCTCCCCACACCATCCCTCTGGGTCGTCCCAGTGCACCAGCCCCAAGCATCCAGTATCGTGCATCGAACCTGGACTGGCATCTCATTTCATACATGATATTTTACATGTTTCAATGCCATTCTCCCAAATCTTCCCACCCTCTCCCTCTCCCACAGAGTCCATAAGACTGTTCTATACACCAGTGTCTCTTTTGCTGTCTCGTACACAGGGTTATTGTTACCATCTTTCTAAATCCCATATATATGTGTTAGTATACTGTATTGGTGTTTTTCCTTCTGGCTTACTTCACTCTGTATAATAGGCTCCAGGTGAGTTTTAAGCCAGCTTCTTTGCTCTCCTCTTGTACCTTTATCAAGAGGCTCTTTAGTTCCTCTTTGTTTTCTGCCATAAGGATGGTAACATCTGCATGCCTGAGTTATTGATATTTCTCCCAGCAATCTTGATTCCAGCTTGTGCTTCATCCAGTCCAGCATTTTGCAAGATGTACTCTGTATATACATTAAATAAGCAGGGTGACAGTATACAGCCTTGATGTATTGCTTTCCCAGTTTAGAACAAGTCCATTGTTCCATGTCCAGTTCTAATCTTTGCTTCTTGACCTGCTTACAGGTTTCTCAGGAGGCAGGTAGGGTAGTCTGGTATTCCCATATCTTGAAGTCAGTTTTCCACAGTTTGTTGTGATCTACACAGCCAAAGGCCTCAGCATAGTCAATGAAGCAGAAGTAGGTGTTTTTCTGGAATTCTTTTGCTTTTTCTGATCCAGTGGATGTTGGGAATTTGATCTCTGGTTCTTCTGCCTTATCTAAATCCAGCTTGAACATCTGGAAGTTCTCAGTTCATGTACTGTTGAAATCCAGCTTGGAAGATTTTGAGCGTGACAATGCTAGCATGTGGAATGAGTACACTTGTGCAGTAGTTTGAACATTCTTTGGCATTGCCCTTCTTTGCGATTGGAATGAAAACTGACCTTTTCCAGTCCTGTGGCCACTGCTGAGTTTTCCGGATTTCCTGGCACATTGAGTGCAGCACTTTCATAGCATCATCTTTTAGCATTTGAAATAGTTCAGCTGGAATTCCATCACCTCCACTAGCTTTGTTCATAGTGATGCTTCCTAAGACCCACTTGACTTCACACTCCAGGGTATCTGGTTCTAGGTGAGTGATCACACCACTGTGGTTATCTGAGTCATTAAGATCTTTTTAGTTCTGCTATATCTTCTTAACCATTCTTCTTAATGTCTTCTGCTTCTATTAGGTCCGTACCATTTCTGTCCTTTATTGTGCCCATCTTTGTATGAAATGTTCCCTTGGTATCTCTAATTCTCTTGAAGAGCTCTCTAGTCTTTCCCGTTCTATTTCCCTCTATTTCTTTGAATTGTTCACTTAGGAAGGCTTTCTTATGTCACCTTGCTATTCTTTGGAATTCTGCATTCAGATGAATATATCTTTCCTTTTTCTCCTTTGCCTTTCACTTTTCTTCTTTTCCAGCTATTTGTAAGACCTCCTCAGACAGACATTATGCCTTTTTTTCATTTCTTTTTCTTGGGGATGATTTGATCATTGCCTGCTATACAGTGTTACAAACCTCTGTCCATAGTTCTTCAGGCACTCTATGAGATCTAATCCTTTGAATCTATTTGTACTTCCACTGTATAATTGTAAGGGATTTGATTTAGTTCATACCTAAATTGCCTAGTGGTTTTCCCTTCCTTCAGTTTAAGTATGAATTTTGCAATAAATGCATCTGTGTACCTAGGGACAATACAGCTAGAAATCTGAAGATGAGAAAAATACCTTTGAATGAAGTTTTAGAATAAAATTATATACATTAAAATATAGAAAGAAGTGGCAAATATAATACTGGAAAGTACTTTTGCTTTCAGCATGTAAAATTTGAAGCAATAGGGTGTTTTGTTTATTTACTGGTGTAAAAGATATGTGTACTTTAAGGACCCAGACTGTATCAGTGTTATGGAATATTATAAATAAATGTTTCAGTTGAAAAGTTATACTTATTTTTTAAGTTTATGTTTGAAAAGCTGTTTAGAGGGTAAAAAGTAAAAGTTGTTTTACCACCTCTTCAACCACATTCTTTCTTGTTTGAATTAGGCAGGTTAGTTGGTAAGTATAAAGATACCTGGAGAAAAAAAAAATGCTGTTAAATATTTTAACCAACAGAATGTCAATTCTCAAATGTATGTGTGCAGTTTTAACATCCCTGAAACTGAGATTAGTTTTGAAGTCAGTGCCCTATTAGAATTGTGTCATAGTTTAAGTCAGAGTTTTTAGTTCCTAGGTTTGGATGAACTATGATGCTATTCTTAAATTTAAAGAGAAATAAAGTGTAATTCTGGATGCAGGTCCCAGCTATTGCTAGTGAAGTTACCTGACTTTCTGGGCAGGCAGAATAAGGGTCACTGAAGATGTTCATGTTTTAATGGACCTGGGACCTGGGAATATGTTAGGTTACATAGTAAAGGGAAATAAAGCTTGCAGATGCCACTGAGGCTCCCAGTCAACTTATTTTAAAAGAAGGAGATTATCCTAGGCTGTCTGGTATGCCTAGTGTAATCACAATGGTCTTTAAAAGTTGAACAGGGAGGCATAAAAGCTCAGAGTTGGAGAGAGATGATTCCAGAAGAAAGGCACAGAGAGAGATGTGCCTGTAAGAAGGATTCAGCTCGTTATTACTGGTTTTGAGGATGGAGGCAGAGATTCTCAGGTGAAGAATTATCTAGAACCTGGAAAAAGCAAGGAGACAGAGTCTCCCCTAGAGCCTTCAGAAGGTAGCACAGATAGCCTTGTGATACATTGGTTTTAGCCAGTGAGATCCAGATCAACCTTCGAATGTAGAGAATTGTAAGATAATGAATTTGGGTATGTTAAGCAATCAAATTTGTGATATTTTGATATTGCAACCATAAAAAAGGAATGTAATTTCTAATAATTAATTATTCCCTCCCATAACTTATAAAGAAGGAATAAGGAAGCATGGAATCCTTAAGCCTTTGGACTGTGGGATCAAAAATTGTGTCTCTATAATTAGTTTTAAGAACTGGTGAAGGGTTTGGGATTAGATAAAAAACTAAAATTTGGATCATGATACATGAGTATATATAAAGAGCAACAAACTGTGTCTGTACTAACAAGCATGATTAATTATAGTCGATCATTTCTAGCTAAGCAACTAGACAAAAATTACCTTATATCATTCATTAACAATCTACCAAAAATAATCAGTTGTTTAATATATTTCTAAGAAAATGCTGAGCCCTGATGATTTCACAGAGATTTCTGTTAAAATTCCAAAGAGTGGATCATTCCAATATTATACAAGCTATTGTAGACAGCAGGAAAAAGTGAATTAAAACCATATAAATTTCTTACCATATTCTAAAGTGGGCAGTGTAAGAAGGAAAAATAATAAGCCATTCTCACTCAGGAAATAAAAGAATTCTAAATCGAACATTAGCAGATATTATCTCACAATGTGTTTTTAAAATAACCAAGTAAGGTTATTTTATTTAAGATTTATTCCAGAAATAGAGGGATAGTTTAACATTAGAAAATCTTAAAATATAAGTATGTAATCCAATTAAAGATAAAAACCATATGATCATCACAGTGGATAAAGAAAATATCTTTCAGGCAATTCAAAGTAAGTTCATGATAAAAAAGCAACCTCTTGGCAAAATAGGACAAAGTAGGAACTTTATTAACAAGGCTAAAGATATTTACAAGAAAATATACAAGTGTATTTTTTAAAATAGTGAAACATTAAAAGGATCCCATTTGAAATCTGAAATAAGGAGAGAAGTTTATTTTTACTATTTCTGTTCAGCAGTGAATTGGAACTTGAAAGGTATTTTAACTGAGTGTAGAATCCTAATATTCAAGATACATTGTTTTGTTTCAGCACATCACAGATCTAGTTCACCTGCCTTCTGGCATCCATTGTTGCCATTGAGAATTCAATTATCAGTCCAAACTCCTTTTCATGTGATCTACATGGGTTCTCTATCCTGCTCCATTGATCAATGTGTCTGTTTTTATGCTGGTACCATACTGTTTTGATTACTATAGCTTTGTAATATAGTTCAATATCAGAAAGTATGATGCCTCCAGCTTTGTTCTTCTTTTTAAGATTGCTATGGCTGTTCAGAGGTCTTTTGTGGTTTCATATGTATTTTCGAGCTGTTTGCTCTAGTTCTGTGCAAAATGCTATGGGCATTTTGATAGGGATTACATTACCACTATAGATTACTTTGAGTAATGTGGACATTTTCATAATATTAATTCTTTCAGTCCATGAGCACTGTGTATCTTTCCATTTGTTTATGTTGTCTTCTATATCTTTCCTCAATGTCTTACAGTTTTCAGAGTACAGATATTTCACCTCTTTGGGTTAAATTTATTTGTAGTTATTGTATTCTTTCTGATGAAATTATAAATAGGATAGTTTTCTACATTTCTCTTTTAATAGTTTGTTATTAGTGTATATAAATGTAACAGATTTCTATATGTTGATTTTGTATCTTGCAACTTTGCTGAATTATTTTATTAATTCTGTTTTTTGGTGAGGTCTTTAGGATTTTATCTATCTGATATCATGCCATGTGCAAATAGTGACAGTTTTACAGCTTTCTTTCCATTGTGTATGTCAAGTCACTGTCTTTGTGTCAACGTGGTGTCTAAAGCTGAGTACCTTTGGATTTGAGTTTGGTGAATGCCCTCAGGCAATCAAGCACATTAGTGCCAGCTCCAAATTGTACATTTTACTTTTTATTTCTTTAGGCCCATGGGAGTATTTGCCTTATTTATATACCAAGCCTTGCATTTAAGATGTTTGCTATTTATTTTAGCATTTGTATGCTAGAAGTGAAATTTCATTAAAAAAAAAAAACTTTTGAAGTATTATTGTATATATTTTTATACATGCTGCAGCTGCAACTTGGTCACAGATCCACTTTCTCAATATTCACGTGTGCCATGGCACTGATTTGGAGAATTGGTGTTAAACAAAACAAAACAAAACAAAACAGTGAGAAGACATGAATTTGTTTTATATTTTTGCAAATCGCTTTAGATCTGGCTTGTAGAAGGGAGCAGGATCTTATATCTGACTCTGCATGTAAAGTGTTGGTATTTGTTATTTTAGTCTAAGTGTATGAGGAAAATCTGGCCTCGTAAAGATATGTAGTTCAAAAATGAATGGGTATTTTCAGATTATTGAGAATGTTCTTTTTTGAAAGTACACAAAAACTCAGTGGTAGTGTCTTGATTATTAGTGGGTTGTAGCATGTAGAATCTGAATATATATCAGTAAACATTTATGCTCTGTTACATTATTATCTGTTGGTATATCTTACAATTTAAGTGGATGTTTTTACTATGTATAGCATTTTAGAGCATCATTGGTTGCAAAACATTGGTTCACTGAATTAGGCAAATCTAAATGTTGACACATTTCACTCTTAAGTCACATTTGTCAGTATCACTATCGATCTCATCAGAAAAATTCTTCACATTTTGGGAAGCTGCGAAGCATTCAGTGGTAGATAAAAGTTTCCCAGTATTCTAATTTCACTTGAAAGCTTGAATTTTATTATTGCCAAGTACCATCAGTTAGTTTCCTTGGAGTGACAGATTCACTTTGTTCATTTTTGGGTGTCAGCCAGATCCCCAAATCTGCATAACCCTTTTTTTTTTAATGTTTGTTAGACTTTCTTTCAAGTAAAAATGGTGTTCAACGAAAAGCACAGTGAGTTTAGCTCAGAACTCAGACATCTCCCAGTAGTTTTCTTAGAGACAACATGATATTTTAGTCTGTAGTGAAAATATTTTATCCTTACTTCTTTGGGCTATGTAAAACATTAAAAAAAAATGCATATACTCAGGAGTTCAGATTTAACAAAATTATATATTACTGCTTCATCTGGGACATATAAAAAGTGAAATTGACATTTTCCCCCTGAGAGTAAGTTTCAGTGAAAAATAAAATGACTGACAGTGAAGACAATTTTACCTAGCATTGCTTTTGCACCATTAGTGTGAATGTTGACAGTTTTGACTTTGTGGGCCTCTTAGAAAGATCTTAGAAGACCCCCTGAAGAGATGCTACATCTCCTAGAATTCTGCAGAACATACTGTGAAATTCTGCCATAACCTGGCAACGATTGGTAATCAAGGATTATTGTTTTCATGAAATCTTTTAAGGACTTTATATTTTATATATAGAAAATTGGTAAATGCTTGGTGCTGGCAAAGGCCCATGTTGATGAATATGAATTCCCAGCCATGAATATTCTTAGATACATGTTGATAAAAGAAGCGATGCATTTTTTAACCACCAGATATCCAATTCATGGATACTTTAATGCTCCCTGCATTCTACTGCTTTGTTATTATTAATAAACTTTTTTCTGACTTTCAGCAGGTTGAAATGATGGTTTATTCTTCTGTAAGCTTCTGAATAATTCTGATTTTATATACATGCAAATTGTCAAACAGGCATGCAGACCACCTAGGAAGAAACTGCCACAAAAGAAACATATTCAGAGACTAAAATATACTGAAATAATCTTTTTATGTTGACACTGTTCGTGTGAGAATCTCCAGACACTTCCCTTTTCAAGCACCAGTGTGTTCTCCAAACCACATTTTAGCAGAAGTAGTCATTTTTATTGGGTGAGAAGAAGACGTCATGCCAGTTTCTTTTAAGTAGCCTAATTTTCATTAAACAGCAGTTATGGCATTTTCTCTTGCATTGTGGCACCTAAAGAATAGAGAACTTCAGAGACTGAAAATGCTTAAAGAAATTACTGACTCTCCTTTAATACTCTCTTGGTTAGAAATGTGTATTTTTTCTACTGAAAATCCATAATTTACTATTTTGAAATTTGTAATTTTGGGGGCTAGGCAAACAATTAAGTTAATTTTTATTACAGAGGTGCCCAAGCCCTAGGATCTAATGCCTGATGATCTGAGGTGGAGCTGATGTAATAATAATTGAAATAAAATGCTCAATAAATGTAATGCACTTGAATCATCCTGAAACCCCCGGGTCCGTGAAAAAATTGTCTTCCACTAAACTGGTCCCTGATGCCAAAAAGGTTGGGACAGCTGCTTTTATTATATAAATCTTTCTAAATGAATTGGCAGCATAATTATGTCTTCAAGGGAGTTCAAATACATTTATTGGGGGTGATATTGGGGGAGATTTGCCCACTCAATCTAGTGGGATGTATAATTAGAAACTATCAAATATATTAAAGAATGTATCAGCCTTAAATGTATATAATTTTAGATAAACTAGTGCCAGGTTTGGATACCCAGAAGTCCTCATATTTGTGTGAGATGTGTTGTCATGAGTGTTTGTTGCTCAGTTGTCAATGTAGATGTTCTCAGAAATGCAGATGAAATGTATTCAGTGTGGTATACAGAATTCTAAAGATGACACTCCTAAGATTCCTATACCCTGGTTATTCAGTCAATCACTAATCTAGGTACAGCTGAAAGGGATTAATTACAGTCCCTCAGTTAAACTTAAGGTATGAAGGTCTAACCTTAAGAGCAGAGACAAGGAACTGAATTGTGCCAACAACCTTGGAAGCTGGTACTTACCCAGAGCCTTTAGATAAAGAGTCCAGCTTGGATGATATCTTGATTTTGGCCTTTTGAGACCCTCAGCAGAGAACCAAGTTAAGCCATCCCAGACTCCTGACCAGTAGAACTGTGCATTAATAAATAGGGGTTACTTTAGGTCACTGTATTACTTAAGTAATTTGTTATGCAGCAATAGGAAAGTAACACATTCAGACTAAAGAATTCATATCATCATACATCAATTTGGGATTTATACGCTAGAAGAAAATGACACCATTATAGATGAAAGTAGAGAATATGACCCTCTTGGGAAAGCAGAATAAGAAATAAGAACATGTTTGTTAAGTTCGGGGAGGGGATTCAAAGAGATATTCACTTATCAAACCAATAGGACAGTGCAACAGTGGTAGGATTTCAAGAGGATTTTATAAGGATTTACTACATTCCTGTAATCTTTGCAAGTTCTCCACACGTAATATTTCTTTTCCCTTGTCTCATCATTGATGAGCAAAAACAAACTAAAGTGAAATGGGTCTGAACACCTGTGGAGCAGGAAAAAAGGGGTGGGGAAAACTGGTTTCAAAGAAGGTAAATTGGGTGGTACCAGCATAGAATATAGGAAAATGCACCAATCTTTGGGTCTCCAGCAAAGAAAATAAGAAAATGCAAGGGAATCTGGCTGGCCCAGGGCATGACTCAGGCTTTGAAATATAAATGCCTGTAATGTTCATCTTAGGACTTACCTGGTGGCTCAGACGGTAAAGCGTCTGTCTTCAATGCTGGAGACCCGGGTTCAAACCCTGGGTCGAGAAGATCCCCTGGAGAAGGAAATGGCAATCCACTCCAGTACTCTTGCCTGGAAAATCCCATGGACAGAGGAGCCTGGTAGGCTACAGTTCATGGGGTTACAAAGAGTCGGACATGACTGAGCGACTTCACTTCACTTCAATTCAATGTTCATTTATTGATAAGGTGATCCTATCATAATTAATACTAAGACACTTAGAAAAGTTAAAGGAGGCATAATTAATAATTATGCTTGGAAAAAAGCATAAAATGGATTGTCCCAGGCAAACTACCTATATGATCATTCTATTGTTGATTAACTTTTTTGAGACGGTTTTACACATTAATTAGAATTGTAGCTTCCCTGGTGGCTCAGACAGTAAAGTGTCTGCCTGAAATGCGGGAGACCCGGGTTCGATCCCTGGGTTGGGAAGATCTCCTGGAGAAGGAAATGGCAACCCCCTCCAGTACTCTTGCCTGGAGAATCCCAGGGATGGAGGAGCCTGGTAGGCTACAGTCCATGGGGTCACAAAGAGTCGGACACGACTGAGCGACTTCACTTTCACTTTTCATATGATATATTAAAAAGTACATATTTCAGAAATCTTAATCTGTAACTATTATGTTGGTAATTTAAATACTTAATTACTTAGTCTGTCAGTAATAATAATAATTAAACTTACTATAAATCAACATATGAGCTTCACTGTGTGTATTAGAAGCTGGTTTCACATCATTCTTGGCAGTCCTGCTTTCTTTCAATCCAAATTACCACAAAGTATTGGTTATCGGTACATTATTAACATGTGAGTCTCAGATATATCAGGTATAAAAATGATGATAATCCTCATCATGTTCTAAATTCTGATATCCAAAGGTCTGGAAACATACATAGATGATATTAAGAACTGTGCTTCCTGTTTGTCCTTCTTAGGCAATTTTTATTGATTCATTTCAGATGGTCTTCTACTTCTCTGTCTCCCTCTCTGTATATATATTTTTCACATACTCAATTTTCATTAATATTTTGGAGCGCCTACTCTCTGCCCCAAAGTATATTAGGTTCTAGATGCTAGAGTTAACAGTGGTCACTATAATGAAACTTATTACACATTTTAAAAAGTCTTTTCTTTCTTGCTATGGTTTCTTACTGTTGAGTAGGTAACTGAAAAAAAAAATCCCATTTTCTCTCTTCTTCTTTTTATTGTAAGCCAGCTTTCTCTCCACAATTAGTTTTTCATGACTTTTAAGAATAAATGCATTGGTACATGTCTCATGAGTACTGAAAAAACTTAGCTTTCTAAAAAAATCGGCATATTATCTGTCATCAAAGTTTAATAATCTTTTTATGATCATAAGGCCTGGTCTTGATCTCAGTACAATTTTTTTTTATAATTTTTTTAGGTAAAAATATTGAAGTTGATAGCTTTTATTCACCATTTTTTGCTTATTAGTATGTAATAATATTAAGGTAACATTATTTTAATGCAGATGGTTAATAGTGCACTTCTGTCATGGTATATAGAATATTATCAGTTATTACATGGTAAAAATGCAGAAACTATATACATTCATACAGAATAAAATGCTTTTCCAGATATTGCAAAGTAAATCTTTAATGTCTTTAATACTTAAATAATCTAATGATGCAGCAAAATTATCAGTTCAGTTCAGTCGCTCAGTCATGTCCGACTCTTTGCGACCCCATGAATCGCAGCATGCCAGGCCTCCCTGTTCATCACCAACTCCCGTAGTTCACTCAGACTCATGTCCATCAAGTCAGTGATACCATCCAACCATCTCATCTTCTATCGTCCCCTTCTGCTCCTGCCCCCAAACCCTCCCAGCATCAGAGTCTTTTCCAATGAGTCAACTCTTCGCATGAGGTGGCCAAAGTACTGGAGTTTCAGCTTTAGCATCATTCCTTCCAAAGAAATCCCAGGGCTGATCTCCTTCAGAATGGACTGGTTGGATCTCCTTGCAGTCCAAGGGACTCTCAAGAGTCTTCTCCAACACCACAGTTCAAAAGCATCAATTCTTTGGTGCTCATCTTTCTTTATAGTCCAATTCTCACATCTATACATGACCACTGGAAAAACCATAGCCTTGACTAGACGAACCTTTGTTGGCAAAGTAATGTCTCTGCTTTTGAATATGCTATCAAGGTTGGTCATAACTTTCCTTCCAAGGAGTAAGCATCTTTTAATTTCATGGCTGCAGTCACCATCTGCAGTGATTTTGGAGCCTCAAAAAATAAAGTCTGACACTGTTTCCACTGTTTCCCCATCTATTTCCCATGAAGTGATGGGACCAGATGCCATGATCTTCGTTTTCTGAATGTTGAGCTTTAAGCCAACTTTTTCACTCTCCTCTTTCACTTTCATCAAGAGGCTTTTGAGTTTCTCTTCACTTTCTGCCATAAGGGTGGTGTCATCTGCATATCTGAAGTTATTGATATTTCTCCTGGCAATCTTGATTCCAGCTTGTGTTTCTTCCAGCCCAGCGCTTCTCACTTAGCATTTGCCATTGCCTTCCCAATTCTGGTCTTTAAGTGATGGGACTGGTAGTGACTCTATAACATATTGAGATGCTTCATTTGCACTGTAAAAGAAATAAAATTCCACAGATAATTTCTTTAAAATTAGAAGATGCTTGTTCTTGCTGTCTTTTTTTGCCAAGAAGAAACTGTCTAGTACTGGAGTAAACACAATCCATCCTTCTCTTTCATTTAATGCAATTATTAAACATGGCAGAATGGAACAGCTATTTGAGGATTTTAAAAAGTAAATAGTATCATGCAGATTGAGAAGAAGACAAGAATTTGACAAGAATTTGAAATACCACGAAACCAGCAGTGAGTTTATTATTTTTCTCTCTCTCTTCTGGACTCCACACAGCCCAAACTTCAAATGTGTAGAGAGAGCTCTCTGTAGAAAATTCTGAAAGAGATGGGAATACCACACCACCTGACCTGCCTCTTGAGAAACCTTTTTGCAGGTCAGGAAGCAACAGTTAGAACTGGACATGGAACAACAGACTGGTTCCAAATAGGAAAAGGAGTTCGTCAAGGCTGTATACTGTCACCCTGTTTATTTAACTTATATGCAGAGTACATCATGAGAAACGCTGGGCTGGAAGAAGCACAAGCTGGAATCAAGATTGCTGGGAGAAATATCAATAACCTCAGATATGCAGATGACACCACCCTTATGGCAGAAAGTGAAGAGGAACAAAAAGCCTCTTGATGAAAGTGAAAGTGGAGAGTGAAAAAGTTGGCTTAAAGTTCAACTGTCAGAAAACAAAGATCATGGCATCTGGTCCCATTCACTTCATGGGAAATAGATGGGGAAACGGTGGAAACAGTGCCAGACTTTATTTTTTGGGGCTCCAAAATCACTACAGATGGTGATTGCAGCTATGAAATTAAAAGACGCTTACTCCTTGGAAAGTTATGACCAACCTAGATAGAATATTCAAAAGCAGAGACATTACTTTGCCAACAAAGGTCCGTCTAGTCAAGGCTATGGTTTTTCCAGTGGTCATGTATGGATGTGAGAGTTGGACTGTGAAGAAAGCTGAGCACTGAAGAATTGATGCTTTTGAAGTGTGGTGTTGGAGAAGACTCTTGAGAATCCCTTGGACTGCAAGGAGATCCAACCAGTCCATTCTAAAGGAGATCAGCCCTGGGTGTTCTTTGGAAGGAATGATGCTAAAGCTGAAACTCCAGTACTTTGGCCACCTCATGCGAAGAGTTGACTCATTGGAAAAGACTCTGATGCTGGGAGGGATTGGGGGCAGGAGGAGAAGGGGACGACAGAGGGTGAGATGGCTGGATGGCATCACCGACTCGATGGACATGAGTTTGAGTGAACTGCGGGAGTTGGTGATGGACAGGGAGGCCTGGCGTTCTGCAATTCATGGGGTCGCAAAGAGTCGGACAAGACTGAGTGACTGAACTGAACTGAACTGAGAGAGAGCTCTCAGGCATATTTCTAGCTTAAATCAAGGAAGAAGAAGATCTCCCTAATGCTCAGAGAAAGTAGGGGAAATATCTCCTTTAATAAAATTGCCTACATTTTCTCTTGACCTGTCTGCAAAACAATTCAGTGATAATGGTGGTGGAGACAACAGTGGCAGGAAAAGGAATCACAAAAATCTGAGACAGGAGCCTTCCTCTCTGATCTGCAGAGCTTTTATTCTCATTACCTTTTGCCTCTGTCCTCCTATTACTGAGACTCAGAAGTAAATATAGTCGTGCAAAGTACACAGCTTAGTGAAGTAGTGTTAGTCACTCACTCGTGTCTCACTCTTTGCGACTCCATGGACTGTGCCTGCCAGGCTCCTCTGTCCATGTGATTCTCTAGCCAAGAATACTGGAGTGGGTAGCCATCCCTTTCAAGGAATCTTCCCGCCCCATGGATTAAACCTGAGTCTCTTGCATTGCAGGTGGATTCTTTATCGTCTGAGCCACCAGGGAAGCACTTAGTGACGTAACTAGAGCCCAGGCTTTCTGGAAACAGAAATAAAATGAGAACCACACGGTTATGGAAGATACCAGGGAGAAAATGGAGAGGAAGAAACTAGGGGAAGTAATCCCATAAAATTGTTTACCAACTCCTTTGCTCACCTTTAAGTTATGTATATGTGAATATGATCCTAAAATTTCTTAGAGAAATCATCTACTAACCACGGGGCTACCTCAGTCCCATGTTGACAAACACATAGGATAGATTTGAATATTAATGAAAAGGCTTTGAAAATTGATAGTGAAAATTTGACAATGAAACGAAAAGCCCCCAGAAGCCTTGAAAGCTTGGAACATGAAACCTGAGCCCAACTATGTTCAGTTCAGTTCAGTTGCTCAGCCGTGTCCGAGTCTTTGTGACCCCGTGGACTGCAGCACTCCAGGCCTCCCTGTCTATCACCAAATCTCAGGGTTTACTCAAACTCATGTCCATTGAGTCGGTGATGCCATCCAACCATCTCATTTTCTGTTGTCCACTTCTACTCCCACCTTCAATCCTTCCCAGCATCAGGGTCTTTTCAAATGAGTCAGCTCTTCACATCAGATGTCCAAAGTATTGGAGTTTCAGCTTCAACATCAGTCCTTCCAATGAATATTCAGGACTGATTTCCTTTAGGATGGACTGGTTGGATCTCTCTGATGTCCAAGGAACTCTCAAGAATCTTTTCTAAACCACAGTTCAAAAGCATCAATTCATTGGCGCTCACCCTTCTTTAGGGTTCAACTCTCACATCCATACATGACTACTGGAAAAACCATAGCCTTGAATAGATAGACTTTTGTTGGCAAAGTAATGTCTCTGCTTTTTAAAAAAAATTCATTATTTTAATTGGAGGCTAATTACTTTACAGTATTGTAGCAGTTTTTGCCATACATTGACATGAATCAGCCATGGGTATGCATGTGTCCCCCATCCTGAACCCCCCTCCCCTCTCTCTCCCCATTCCATCCCTCAGGGTTGTCCCAGTGCACCGGTCCTGAGCACCCTGTCTCATGAATCAAACCTGGACTGGCAATCTATTTCAGATGTGGTAATATACATGTTTCAATGTGATTCTCTCAAATCATCCTACCCTCGCCTTCTCCCACAGAGTCCAAAAGACTGTTCTTTACATCTCTGTCTCTTTTGCTGTCTCACATACAAGGTCATTGTTACTATCTTCCTAAATTCCATATACATGCATTAATATACTGTTTTGGTGTTTTTCTTTCTGACTTACTTTACTCTGTATAATAGGCTCCAGTTTTATCCACCTCATTAGAACTGATTCAAATGCATTTTTTTTAATGGCTGAGTAATATTCCATTGTGTGTATGTACCACAGCTTTCTTTATCCATTCGTCTGCTGATGCACATTGAGGTTGCTTCCGTGTCCTAGCTATTGTAGACAGTGCTGTGATGAACATTGGGGTACACGTGTCTCTTTCATTTCTGGTTTCCTGAGTGTGTATGCCCAGCAGTGGGATTGCTGGGTCGTATGGCAGTTCTATTTGCAGTTTTTTAAGGAATCTCTACACTGTTCTCCATAGTGGCTGTGCTAGTTTGCATTTCCACCAACAGTGTAAGAGGGTTCTCTTTTCTCTGCACCCTCTCCAGCATTTATTGTTTGTAGAATTTTTGATAGCAGCCATTCTGACCAGGATGAGATGGTACCTCATTGTGGTTTTGATTTGCATTTCTCTGATAATGAGTGATGTTGAGCATCTTTTCATGTGTTTGTTAGCCATCTGTATGTCTTCTTTGGGGAAATGTCTGTTTAGTTCTTTGGCCCATTTTTTGACTGAGTCGTTTATTTTTCTGGGATTGAGCTGCATGAGCTGCTTGTATATTTCTGAGATTAATTCTTTGTCAGTTGCTTTCTTTGCTATTATTTTCCCCCATTCTGAAGGCTGTCTTTTCACCTTGCTTATAGTTTCCTTCATTATGCAAAAACTTTTAAGTTTAATTAGGTCACATTTGACAGCTGCTTTGATTTTTCCCACAGATCCCTGGGACTCTGTTCATAGTTTCTCCCAGTCATTTTCTCTCTACTCATACTGAGTAATTTCTTCCAATCAATCATTAAGTTTGCTGACTCTTTCTCTCTGTCATCTCTATTTTATTATTCAATATATCCAGAGAAATTTATATTTTGGTTATTTTTTTCTTAATTCTAATATTTACATTTAGGTTTTCTTTATATAGTATACTTGTTTGCTGAAACTTTTCATCCTTCCATTCATTTCATTAATGTTTGTACTTGCTTGTTGGAACACCATTATAATTGATATTTTAGTCTTTGTCAGATAATCCCAAACTCTATGCCATCTCAAAGTGGAAATCTATTGAATGTCTTTTCCCATGCAAGTTGAGATTTTCCTGTTTCTTTACAGAGGGTGTAATTTTGGATTGTATCCTAGACATTTTTAATATATATTAGAACACCGTCAGTCTTACTTAAATCCTAGAAAGAAGAAAGGTTTTTTTTTAGATGAAATCAACATAGTTGGAGAACATAGGTGTTCTCCAACACAGATAGAGAAGCTCTATACACTCAGCAAAAATACTCCTGGGAGCTGACTGTGGCTCAGATCATGAACTCTTTATTGCAAATTCAGACTTAAATTGAAGAAAGTAGGGAAAACCACTAGACCATTCAGGTATGACCTAAATCAAATCCCTAACGATTATACAGTGAAAGTGAGAAATAGATTTAAGGGACTAGATCTGATAGACAGAGTGCCTGATGAACAATGGATGGAGGTTCATGACACTGTATAGGAAGTGGTGATCAAGAGGATCCCCAAAGAAAAGAAATGTTAAAAGGGAAAAGAGTTGTCTGAGGAGGTCTCACAAGTAGCTGAGAAAAGAAGAGACGCAAAAGGCAAAGGAGAAAAGGAAAGATATACCCATTTGAATGCAGAGTTCCAAAGAATAGCAAGGAGAGATAAGAAAGCCTTCCTTGGTGAGCAGCTCAAAGAAATAGAGGAAAACAATAGAATGAGAAAGATTAGAGATCTCTTCAAGAAAATTAGAGATACCAAGGCAACATTTCATGCAAAGATGGGCTCAATAAAGGACAGAAATGGTATGGACCCAACAGAAGCAGCAGATATTAAGAAGAGGTGGCAAGAATACACAGAAAAACTGTACAAGAAATATCTTCATGACCCAGATAATCATGATGGTGTGATCACTCACCTAGAGCCAGACATCCTGGAATGTGAAGTCAAGTGGGCCTTAGGAACATCACTACGAACCAATCTAGTGGAGGTGATGGAATTCCAGTTGAACTATTTCAAATCCTAAAAGATGATGCTGTGAAAGTGCTGCACTCAATATGTCAGCAACTTTGGAAAACTCAGCAGTGGCCACAGGACTGGAAAAGGTCAGTTTTCATCCCAATCCCAAAGAAAGGCAATGCCAAAGAATGTTCAAATCACTGCAGAATTGCACTCAGCTCACATGGTAGTTAAGTAATGCTCAAAATTCTCCAACCTAGGCTTCAGCAGTACGTGAACCGTGAACTTACACATGTTCAATCTGGTTTTAGAAAAGGCAGAGGTACCAGAGATCACATTGCCAACATCCGCTGGATCATGGAAAAAGCAAGAAAGTTCCAAAAAAATTTGCTTTATTGACTATGCCAAAGCCTTTGACTGTGTGGATCACAGCAAACTGTGGAAAATTCTTAAAAAGATGGGAATACCAGACTACCTGGCCTGCCTCTTGAGAAATCTGTATGCAAGTCAGGAAGCAACGTTAGAACTGGACATGGAAAAACTGACTGGTTCCAAATAGGAAAAGAAGTATGTCAAGGCTGTATATTGTCACCCTGCTTATTTAACTCATATGCAGAGTGTATCATGAGAAACGCTGTGCTGGGTGAAGCACAGGCTGGAATGAAGATTGCTGGGAGAAATATCAATAACCTCAGATATGCAGATGACACTACCCTTATGGCAGAAAGTGAAGAAGAACTAAAGAGCCTCTTGATGAAAATGAAAGAGGAGGGTGAAAAATTGGCTAGGGCTCAACATTCAGAAAATGAAGATCATGGCATCTGGTCCCATCACTTCATGGCAAATAGACAGAGAAACAGTGGAAACAGTGGCAGACTTTTTTTGGGAGGGCTCCAAAATCACTGCAGATGGTAACTGCAGCCATGAAATTAAAAGATGCTTACTCCTTGGAAGAAAAGTTATGACCAACCTGCTGCTGCTAAGTCACTTCAGTCATGTCCGACTCTGTGCGACCCCATAGACAGCAGCCGACCAGGCTCCCCTGTCCCTGAGATTCTCCAGGCAAGAACGCTGGAGTGAGTTGCCATTTCCTTCTCCAATGTATGAAAGTGAAAAGTGAAAGTGAAGTCACTCAGTCGTGTCCAATTCTTTGCCGCCCCACGGATTGCAGCCCACCAGGCTCCTCCGCCCATGGGATTTTCCAGGCAAGAGTACTGGAGTGGGGTGCCATTGCCTTCTACATGACCAACCTAGATAGCATATTAAAAAGCAGAGACATTACTTTGCCTAAGTGTTTTATTCTTTTCATTGCAATGGTGAATGGAATTTTTTCCTTAATTTCTCTTTCTGTTTTCCATTTGTTAGTGTATAGGAATGCAAGAGACTTCTCTGTGTTAATTTTATATCCTGCAACTTTACTATATTCATTGATTAGCTCTAGTAATTTTTTGGTGGTGTCTTTAGGGTTTTCTATGTACGGGATCAATCTACGTAAAGAAACAAAAGACCTATATATAGAAAACTATAATACACTGATGAAAGAAATAAAAGATGACCCAAATAGAAGGAGAAATAAACCATGTTTGTGGATTGTGAAAATGAGTATACTACCTAAAGCAATCTATAGATTCAATGCAATCCCTATCAAGCTACCAATGGTATTTTTCACAGAACTAGAACAAATAGTTTCACAATTTGTATGGAAATACAAAAAGCCTCAAATAGCCAAAGGAATCTTGAGAAAGAAGAGTGGAACTGGAGGAATCAACCTGCCCGACTTCAGACTATACTATAAAGCTACAGTCATCAAGACAGTATGATACTGGCACAATGACAGAAATATAGATCAATGGAACAAAATAGAAAGCCCAGAGATAAATCTATGCACCTATGGACACCTTATCTTTGACAAAGGAGGCAAGAATATACAATGGAGAAAAAACAATTTCTTTAACAAGTGCTGGGAAAACTGTTCTTTAACGAGTGCTGGGAAAACTGTTCAACTACTTGTAAAAGAATGAAACTAGAACACTTTGTAACACCATACACAAAAATAAACTCAAAATTGATCAAAGATCTAAATGTAAGAGCAGAAACTATAAAACTCCTAGAGGAAAACATAGGCAAAACACTCTCTGACATAAATCACAGCAGAATACACTGTTGGTGGGAATGCGAACTAGTACAGCCACTATGGAGAACAGCGTGGAGATTCCCTAAAAAACTGGAAATAGAACTGCCTTATGATCTAGCAATCCCACTGCTGGGCATATACACTGAGGAAACCAGAATTGAAAGAGACACATGTACCCCAGTGTTCATTGCAGCACTGTTTATAATAGCCAGGACATGGAAGCAACCTAGATGTCCATTGGCAGATGAATGGATAAGAAAGCTGTGGTACATACACACAATGGAATCTTACTCAGCTATTAAAAAGAATGCATTTGAATCAGTTCTAATGAGGTGGATTAAACTGGAGCCTATTATACAGAGTAAAGTAAGTCAGAAAGAAAAACACCAATACAGTATATTAACGCATGTATATGGAATTTAGGAAGATGGTAACGATGACCCTATATGTGAGACAGCAACAGAGACACAGATGTAAAGAACAGACTTTTGGACTCGGTGGGAGAAGGCGAGGGTGGGATGATTTGAGAGAATCACATTGAAACATGTATATTACCACATGTGAACTAGATCGCCAGTCCAGGTTTGATGCATGAGACAGGGCACTCAGGGCCGGTGCACTGGGATGACCCTGAGGGATGGGATGGGGAGGGAGAGGGGAGGGGGGTTCAGGATGGGGGACACATGTATACCCATGGCTGATTCATGTCAACGTATGGCAAAAACCACTACAATATTGTAAAGTATTTAGATTCCAAATAAATAAATTAATTAATTAAAAAAAAAACAAACAGTTGTCAGAGGTCCCAGAAGTCAACAAAAGGAGACAAGAAATACAACTGAAGACTTCTCAAATTTGGCTAAAGATTTAAACCATCAGATTCAAGAAGCCAAGTAAACTCCAAACAAGAAATACTTGAAGCCGGAGATATCACAGTCAGAATTACCACAAACACTGACTGCTAAAGACAGAAAAAAATGACACAGAGAAACAACGTCTTATTTCTGGGGGAACAGTGATTCTAATGACAGCAGATTTTTCCTTGCAAACCATGAAAGTCAGCTGATGGCACACCTTTTTGAAATAGTGAAAGAAAGGATTGACAAAATAGATAGAAAGTGAAATTCAGAATGAATTTCTGATATGACAGATTGCAGGAATGAAAGAACATTCTCAGATGAATAAAAATGTTATACCTAGAAAGACCTGCTTTAAAAGCTGATACATTTTGCAGATTTTAGGTGAGTATGTTCAAATGTATTGTTTTAGAATTTACAAGAAGAAGGCTATTTCTTTGTTGTTGTTGTTTACTCTTTTTATCCCTGTGGAAACTCTACCCATCCATCAGAACCCTGATTAATTCCACTTTTAGCCTTCCGGATCAGCTCTCACTCTATACATGTGCCTGGCAGACTTTAGCACTACTTTTCTTGTAACTCATTCTGTTCGCTCCCTCTCCCTCTAATCATTTTGTGGACAATGATCTTGCTCAATGCTTGCTTTTGCTCTCAGTGCTTAGTGTAATGATTGAGCATCCCAGGTGCTCAGGCTGTGTATTTCTGCATAGAAATGAATTCATGATAGGAAAATGGTATCTTTTCTTGGTTTATAATAAAAGAAAGGCTGAGCTTATCTTGTTTTATTTCTTGGCTGCTAGTGTATTTCTTATTAGATACTGGCCAGAACATAAATCAGATACTTTATATTTCTACTTTGGCAAGACATGTTGTAGGGATAAGACTGGGATACATAATTCTTAAGGAATTATTATGAAAAGTGGTTATTCTTAAAATATTTCTCTTCTCAAGATGCTTTACTGTTTAAGCTTTATTTTAATTAGAATATTATTTGTATTAGAAAATATTTTAATGGTGCTGTTTAACATGGTATGAATATTAAAGTATGATGAGCATAACTTTGCAAAACAAAAATCATTTTAACTTAGAAAACTCCCTGAGGTCCTCCTTGTAGTTTTTAAGAGTTCTTCTTACTATAAGCATCTGAAAGTACAGCTTAGGCTCACAGTATACTTACACAACATTTTCAGTGAACCATAATACTTGTTAAGCATCTATTCTGTGCTATAGTTTTTCTAAAATGTCACCTCCTTTAACCTTTTAAGAGTTTTCTATCAAAAGAGATTGTTACCTCATTTTACATGTAAGAAAGCTAAGTTTAATGGTTAATGGTTAGCATGTTTCAGATAGGCCATTGCATGTTTTATCTAAAATATTTTATCTAAATTAATTAGCATTCCTAAGAAAAATGATTGCTTTCCTAATTTTACTGTTGGGAAAACTGGGGTTTCGGAAACAGAACTTTCCCATATTACAGAGCTAAAATCTGAGGTTTGGATTCAAACCCTAGAATATTTGACATAGAGCCTCAATTTTTAAGATTTCATTTTTTGCATTTTGCCTTTTTTATACTTAATGCAGAAAACAGGTCATGAAAAATTTATTATTAAATTCCAATCAAGACTTTAGAAAACATCAAATCATCTTTGAGAAAAATTTTTACCATCTCATTTATTATCAATTGCCTCAGTATATAGATGTAAAAAACTGCAATCTTAATGTATCTAGACTTGAAATCACTTGTCCTTAAGTACACATGTTTTATTTGACAGATTATATCAAAGCAGTATATTAATAATATTTAAGAGCATCAGATATTTGTAATTGTGTTATAATTAAAATTATATTCTTTAAATTTTTCCAGTTTATAGAATTATTTCTTTACTTGAATAAAAGTATTGGCCATATAGTAGAAAGCAAGTTTTGAAAAGTAACAAAATGACTAAAATTTGGCAAGGTGAAAAAAGAATGTTGTGTGAAACTGTTTTGAAATTTGGTTTGTAGTTATGAATGCATGCTGTCAATGATTTTACTAGGGTACTAAAAAAGCAATTTTTTACAGCTTTTTAGTAGCATGATATTTTTAGTTTTAATTGTCCCTGTTTAATGCCTTCAGGATATGATTACATTATAACATTATAAAAATGCGTTAGCCAAAATTCCTGATTTATATGCAATCAGAACACTTCTAAATTTTTCCAGCTGTATCCTTAAACTTACTTCACAAGAATCTTTAACTGTGTTTCATCTTACCTATTTTTTAAAGTCATGACAGTTTTTTAATTTCCAAGACAGATGATATCACTAACGTAATTTTATTTGTTATGTATAAAGCCTAAGAACTCTGATTTATCTTTTTTAAAATTAACCTAGGAATGAGGATACCAGTTTTAGCCATGTTTGTGGTTGACTGCACAGTAAAGGTCTCATTACTGATTTACAAGAGTTAGATGTGTAATCTACCACATGTGGCTGTTTGAATGTGCCACTGGATTTATATTTTCAGAGTTTCACTGAAATCTAAGTTAAGAATTTCAGATGGTATATATTATTAATGATATATAAATATACAATGATGTACATTGGAGTTTGGCTTCATTAAAATTCTCTAAGGATTTAAGAGTTGAACTTCTAAAGCTGTCCCATAACTCCCTCTTAAATTTTCTGAAGAGAGATGTGAAGTAGATGTGAATGGATGTGAAGTAGAATAAACCTAGAACACAATAGCAGGAGCACAAAACTAGCCTGCAGGCATAAATTTTCTTAATTGTTCTGCCTTCCGTACAAAAGTAATCCTTTTCATTACCCTCATGTGGAGAGGAGGCGGGTCAGGTTAATGATGTGACTTAATAAACCTTAAGGAAGGTCTGTTGTTCAGTGGTTAAGTCACGTCAGGGTAAAAACAACAAAAGCACCAACAAAATCTGTTTTGAATATGTACTGTGAAGTTCTCTCCATCTTTCAGAAGGACAGAAGTATTTAGGAATTGGCCACCTCTGCTCACCCTACATACCACTCTCCCTCTGGACTCCCTTTCTTTCACTTTTTCTAAACATTTACTTAAACCATCTTTCACCTTCTTCTTTCTGCACCATATTAATACTTCATATAAAAGCTTGCCAAGGATTTCAAAGTGGTATATATACATTGTCTGGTGCACTGGTGCACTGCCTTAGATATCTCCATTGCACCTTAAGGTAACAAAATAAAATGAGGGATTACTTACTGTCCTATTTTTCCTTCAGAAGTCCATTAAAAATATAATACGCACAAACTTTTTTAACATGCATATTCCCATTTGTAGTTAATTTTGTCTCAGTACACAGAACAATACTAAATTAAGCAAAGAAAATGTTACATCCAGCTTTCTATGGAGAAGGCAGTGGCACCCCACTCCAGTACTCTTGCCTGGAAAATCCCATGGGCTGAGGAGCATGGTAGGCTCCAGTCCATGGGGTCGCTAAGAGTCGGTACGACTGAGCGACTTCACTTTCACTTTTCACTTTCATGCATTGGAGAAGGAAATGGCAACCCACTCCAGTGTTCTTGCCTGGAGAATCCCAGGGACGGGGGAGCCTGGTGGGCTGCCCTCTATGGGGTCACACAGAGTCGGACACGACTTAAGTGACTTAGCAGCAGCAGCAGCTTTCTATAATATATTAAGATTGTATCTTTCACAAGTTCCTACTTGATTCCAAGTGGCTGAAAATATAAACTTGTCAATTAATATTTTTTCTAGTTTAAATTACTACCTTGTTTTTGCTTTTGTTTGCTTTTAGCTCATATTCGTTTTGCCAGATAATCCCCCAATTTCTCATTTGATTCTTTCCAAGTAGCCTGGGTGATATGCTGTAGATCAGAAATCACCATTCTTTCTCTGCCCTTGGAGATCTTTAGGTCTTTGTTGCTTCACAGTGAAGAAAGTCCTAGTTTACATGGCAACACAACACACCACTGCACTTGGCTCCCAGGAATGTAGCTGGTGGAGTCAACTCAAGAATATTCAACTCAGGGTTCTGTAACCTTCCTATTCAGGTCTCTTCACCCGTTCCTCACCTTCCCACCCATCCCACTCCCCACCCTTCCAGCTTCTACTGGAGACACTGCTCAGCTTCTAGTATGTCATCTCTGTGTGTGTTTGTGCATGTGTGTGTGTGTGTGTGTGCATGTGTGCTCAGTCATGTCCAACTATTTGCAACACCATAAATTGTAGCTCCTCTGTCCCTGGGATTTTCCAGGCAAGAGTACGGGAGTGGGTTGCCATTTCTTTCTCCAAGATATCTTCCCAACTCAAGGATTAAACCCTAGTCTCATGCATCACCTTCATTGGCAAGCAGATTCTTTACCACTAGCGCCACC
Organism: Bos javanicus; assembly: GCF_032452875.1. Classification (NCBI taxonomy): domain Eukaryota; kingdom Metazoa; phylum Chordata; class Mammalia; order Artiodactyla; family Bovidae; genus Bos; species Bos javanicus. The sequence goes on along the minus strand of NC_083874.1, from coordinate 24,214,715 downwards.
TGGGAAGCCCCCTGCATTAAACCACCCACCCCTTGACAGTGAGAATCAAAGTAGGCTCAGAAGTGATAGTTAAGTCTCTCTCTATAGTCACATCATATTTTCCTTAATTCCCTATTTGAGCCATGCTATATTGACCTGGGATTTCCCAATCCATATCCTCTACAATTCCAATAGAATACCAGTAATCCTAATCCCTTCCAACCTGCTATCAGAGCAGAGTCTTTAGATGACTAGGAAAACATCACCAGTGTAGAAATACAAAGTCTTATGGACTCTGTTGCAGAGGGAGAGGGTGGGAAGATTTGGGAGAATGGCATTGAAACATGTATAATATCATGTATGAAACGAGTCGCCAGTCCAGGTTTGATGCACGATACTGGATGCTTGGGGCTGGTGCACTGGGACGACCCAAAGGGATGGTATAGGGAGGGAGGAGGGAGGAGGGTTCAGGATGGGGAACACATGTATACCTGTGGCGGATTCATTTCGATATTTGGCAAAACTAATATAATTTTGTAAAGTTTAAAAATAAAATAAAATTAAAAAAAAAAGAATTGTGTATTGGTGTACTTTAAAATTATTATCACTGTATATACAAAACATAGTCTATACATTGTGAATAAACAAATTGATTTCTCAGTGCTTTCTTGCCCACGTGACACATACTGAAGGAGAGATGGTCAATAGTCATGGTAAATAATTAGATTAATTGGTATGTTAAAAGATAAAAAGGAAATGAGGCATTAAAAATGAAATAAAATGAAGCATAGAAAAAAACAGTAGATCTAAGGAAGAGATAACCTGGGAACACCAGGGTGGAAAGAAGAGTATTTATACTTATATTTTATTTTATTTTTTTTGCAGTCCCGGTCCCTCCCTATTTATAATTTTAAATGTGGTAATCCAGAAATGCCTTACTGAAAAGTGTTGTTGTTACAGAATGGAACTTGGGTTTGCTCACTTGTGCACGGTAAAACCAATCTACTAACACCAGGTTGTGGTGAAGAAAGTGCAGATGTGGAGTAGGTGCCAGACAAGGAGTTGAGAGCAGCTAATGTGCAAAAACTACAAACTCACTGATAAGTTGCAGGGAAGCATTTTAAAAGGAAAGATGAGGGAGAGGAGTTGCAGGAGATATGATCAGCTTGTGCACAATTCTCTGATTGATTGGTGGTGAGGTAATAGGGTGTTGTCAGAGGGCTTAACATTATCAGTCCTCAGGCTCCAGTTGGACTGGGGACTACATGCTCATGGTCATCATATAGTTCTTCCATTTGGTAGGGGCTGTAATATCTATAAAACAACTCAGGAATGTGCATCAGATACAGTTTCTATATACATCAGGGAGGAGCTAAAGATTCTGTGACTGCCATATGGCTGACTTGTTTAAATTGTTATAGCTCTGCTGGTCCAGCTGCTGCTTTTGTCACTGTGTGTTCACAACTTTTCAATCATTAATTTTTTTTTGTATATGTTAATCCCAAATTCCTAATTTATCACTCATTAATTCTTGAGCTAGGCTTTTGTCACCCAGGGGAGGCCTGGGAGATTACAGGTTTACTGCGAGAGGCAGGTAGAGGACATGGCAAGAAGGGTCTCCCCCAGGAAAGCACCATAGGATCCTGCTTGGTTACGATATTTTAAAAAATTGGTAGATGATGTAGAAAGAGATCTATGTAGAGAATGTTCCAGACAGGTGAAAAGCCAGTGAAGAAGCCTTGAGGTAAAAACATGCTTGTACATTTGAGAAATGACTCCTACCCCTCACCCCAAAAAAGCCAATATAGTTGGAGTACAATGGAAAAAGGAGGTTATTAGAGAAATTTTTGATTTTGTGTTTCTTCTTGTGACAACTTTGGTAAATTGTAAAATTTATTAGCATGCTATTTTATATATTACCGTATTGTCTTTAGGATTTGTAGAGACATTTCCGTATTCATTTTTGATGGTAGTGTGTTTGTATTTGTCACGCTTTTATTCTTAATCAGTTTACTAGGAAAGTTTCCATTTTTGTCAGTCTTCTTCTACATTTGTTTTATTTTCCCATGATTTTCCTCTTTATTATTTCCTTCCTTCTGCTTTCTTAAGCTTTGATGCTCTCTTCTTTTCCCATCTCCTGGGAGGAATTTTAACCATTGATTTTTCAGTCTCTTGTTTTTTTCCTAATATACACTAAGAATTTTCTAAGCATTGTCATTGCAGTTCACATATTTTTGATGTGGTTTCTTTTTATTATAACTATGTGTAAAGTACTTTCTAATTTCCATTATAAATTCTTTGACTTGTGGACTGTTTAGAAGTGTATCATCTCATGTCTAGACTGTTTGGTTTTTTCTGGTTATCTTTTTAGTTCTTTAGATTATTTACATCATGACCAGTGAACATACTTTGGATTATTTCCACATTTGAAATGTATTGAGTGTTTTCCAATACTCACTAAGTGGTCAGTTTTATATAATATACCATGTACACATAAAAAGAATGTGACTTTTGTTGTGTGCAATGTTCTTAGGTCAGTTAAGACAGACATGCTGATTTATTGTTTGGATTTGTTATGTCCTTAGTGAATTTTTTATGGTTGTTCCATCAACTGTAAAGAGACACATTAAAGTTTCCCAGTTTAATTGTAGATTTGTCTATTTCTCTTCTTAATTCTGTTCATTTTGCTTTAGGTATTTTGAGCCTATAAGTTGTGATATCTTTATTGTAGAAATCCTTTTATTATAAAAACAATCCTCTATCTTTGATATGCTTGTGGCTTCAATTTATTTTGCTATAATTTGCACAATTGTAGTGTTTATATGATCTCTTCTACTCTGTTTTGGTTAATTTTTACATATTATACCATTTTATTTTCTTATACTTTTAGCTTATCTATGTCCTTATTTTTAAAGTGTATCTCTAGGAAGCGGAGTACAGCTAGGGTTTATTTTTATTATGCAGTTCTATCATTTTAGTTTGAGTTTACTATATTTAGTCTTTTATATTTAATTAAATTTTTGGTATAAAATATTATCTGTTTTATTTTTCACTTTATTTCTTGTTTCTTTACCCTTTTTTGCCTTTTTATATAAGTAAATCCAATATTTGTATTCCATTTTCTTTACAATTGTGGGTTATATATTATTTTCCTATTCTTTTGAAATTACTGTATGTGTTATGCATGTCTCCTTTTACTGGTCTCCTGATATTGCTAGACTTTTGAACCCTTAAACTCCATTCATTCCCCCCACTATATTCAGTTCTCTGTGTTTTAAAATTGTAGAACATTAAAATCAGTGTTTTGTATACTTGATATTTATTTACAGTTTATATGTTTATTCTTTATTTTCTTTGCATTTTCATGTTTCATTATGAGATTTTTTTCCTTCTTTTTGAAGAAAATTCTTTAACATTTCTTTATACCGATAATTTTTGCTGATTAGCTTTTTAATGTATTAAAGTATCGTTGGATTATAACATTATATTTCATGCATACATTATATAGTATTTTAACCTCTGTGTACACTATATTATGCTCATTACCATAAGTTTAGTTTCATCTGTCACCATGCATTTAAACCCCTATTTTGCCCTCCCCATTGCCACTTCCACTTTGGTAACCCACTACTCTGTTGTCTGTATCTTTTGGTTTTTATCTGGTTTTGTTTGTTCATTTATTTGGTTTTTGTTTGCTTATATACACATGTGAGTAAAATCACATGGTATTTATCTTTCTTCATCTATTATACTTATTTCACTTAGCCTAATTCCTTCAAGGTCCAAGCATATTGTCACAAATAACAAGATTGCATCTCTTTTTTTTTAATAATTGAGTAGTATTGTGTATATGTAAGACATCTTCTTAATCCATTCATCTATTGATGGGCACTTAGGTCATTTCCATATCCTGATTCTTGATGGAAAACAGTATGGATGTTCCTCAAAAGGTGTAAGAATAGCATTACCAGTTGATCTAGTATTCCATTTCTGCATATTCATCTGAAAGATGAAAGCACTAATTCAGAAAGATAGATGCATTCCTGTATTTATCACAGCATTATCTATACCAATATTTTGATATAATGTACCATTAGAAGGGGTTTCTATCTCTAATTTACAAAAAGATGCATTTGGTTTGTGGTGACCCAGTGAATGTGGATTCAGGTTCCATATCTTTATGTTAAAAATGTCTTTATTTCATCACCATTTATTCTCTAATTTTAATATGGAAGTGACTTCTCTCTCACAGTGTACCCTTTCTTTACTTGGCTGGTGATTTTTATTTGTGATCTTAAGTTGACTTTCCTGTGGGAATTTTCTGTTTGCTGAGATGATATCATAGTGATATTTCATTTGTTTTTACTTAACTGACAAGGAATTCTGTAATCCTTGCATGATCCCCAAATTGTATGATCAATTTGTACATTACATTCATGGCTTAGTATTCTTTTGGCTTTACACTTATGCATGATGATGGCTTGGGTTTTGATTTGTTTATGAAGTCTTTTCTAGCATTCCCAGAATTTATTTTGAGCCAGAGTTCCTTGTTGCTTCCCTACATATGGATTTTTAAAGTTATATTCAAGTCTGTTTCAAAGTCATTAACAGCATCAATTCCAGGCTTTCTTATTTGTATATGGATCTTAGTTCTTTACTCACTAAATACCTGTCATGCAGATATTTTGGAACCACACCCATTATTTAATAAGACTTGTGTCTTATATGATACCCAGGTTCTGACAGCATTAACTCATGATCTTATCACTCAGGCCTTGAATTTTTTAAGCTTTGTTCCTGTACTTGGAATTATTTTTACATCAACCTTAGCTATATATTAAAAAATTTGTATATTGTATATTATTTGACATTTCTATGTGGTTTTCACAAAAGAGTCTCATTCTCCCATGATATAGGAACATACAAACAACATTTTAATGTCTAAACAATATTTTGCCTTATTTGACCACAGAGCCTGTTATGCTTTTTTATTAAACTAATACTGTTTTGATTATTCTTAGGAGTCACTTTTTTCATAGTATTTGTAGAAACTACACTGTTAAGAATGTTACAGATGACTTAAACATTTAAGAGGATCTGGAAGCCTATTCTTAAATACCTTTATAATTATAGTGATATTAAACTCTTAACTTACATACTTATAATTTTATATTCCTAGATCATCTTGTCTCTTAATGGAAGAGAGGCAGATAATTTGCAAAGTAGTAAGGCGAGTATTTGTTTTAAAATATGTTCAAAGCCCAATTTGAATATTATCGTGTAAGTGGATTTTACATTTTCTGGGCACCATGATTAAGTTATTATAAATGTTTTTCTAATTGGTGGATGAAATACATTTGTTTCTTCTAAATTATATTTTTTTATTCAAAGCCCTCAATCGACTCACATTTTATATTAGTCTTTCTATGCTTTTCCTTTAAAGTGCCCCTTACTGAGAATGTGCCAGATACCGTGCTGATGCAGAGATGTACTACATGGCTTGCATATTTAAAGAACAGAAGCTTCCCCTCTATCAGTAACATCAATTCCCATAAGAATTTGCTTACCCTTTTCCATAATCAATCCTTAGTTCAGAAATTCCACACCCAATTTTTACTTCTTTCCCTGACTCACCTCTTCCCACTCAGTGATACCACCAACCAGTTTCCCTCTCTAAAATTGTTTCCCGCTTTGATTTCCCCCTATTCAGTGTCTTAAAAAAATTATCCCATAATATCCTATGTATGTCTTTATGTCTCAGTGATAACATTTTTAAACGGGTGTTTGTGTAGCTTATACTCCTGAAGGCAGAGCTCAGTATGTACCTTTGGCCCTTGTCACATACATTACATTAGGATTCAAGAAATAGTAGGACACATAGATAAATAACTTACCTCATAGGGTGCAATCATAAGATAAATAACTTGCTAGGATTGTGCCAGGAAAGCTAGGATTCTGAACTGAGGTGGTTTACCCACTGGCTAAAAGCAACAGTTCTGCAGCTGGAAGACTTACTTTTGGTAGGATACACCCATTTGATCATATACAAACTCAGGGCACTCAAAACCCAGAGGGATGGGATGAGGAGGGAGGTGGGAGGGGTGTTCGGGATAGGGGGACACATGTACACCCTTGGCTGATTCATGTCAATGTATGGCAAAAACCACCACAATATTGTAACATTATTAGTCTTCAGTTAAAATAAATTAATTAAAAAAACACTCTGATTTTCTAATTAGTCTGTTATTATAGCATGCATCCTGTAGAGTTTTAAAGGTTTCTGATTATCTTGAGGTATATCATATCATGTCCAGTGTTTTGTTTTCAGATGTGAAATTCTCTTGACTCCTGGTATATGATTTGATTAATTTTTAGTTGAGAAATTAGAAATTGTTTTGGTTTCCTTTGTCTTTTCATAAGTTTTTTATATTGAAAAAGTGCTTTAAAAAGGACCTGTGTTATATCTATCTTTAAATAACAGCTGTGTTAAATCCTTTCCCCTCCTAACCTCTACCCCTTATTATAATAGGAAACATGTGGGTTCTTGAAAGGACCTGAAAAGCAAGGGCTTTTAAACAGAATAATGCAAGTCATTTAAATTAGTCATGGTTACAATTATTCTCCATAACTTTCAAGTCAAAGAAAATCTCCTTTGTGTGCCAAATGTAAGAACAATGAAATTCAAATTTATTAGAAACTTAGTTGAAGATTTTGACTTTACACTTAAATAAAAGAACAATAGGAGAGGATCTTTTTTGGTTGTTAAATTACATTCTGATGTAGAAGACATTGTATTGATTACTGCTCAGATTTCATAGACATGAGTATAATTTTCTGTCTTTAATTTTCTCACTGTAAAGCTATTTTAAACACATGAACTTGGAAAATGGGAAAAAAGGAAGAAAAATTACCTATAATCACTTCACATAATATAATTGATATTAACAATTTAGCATATTTATGTGGTCTTTTTGTTCTATGAAAATGTGATTTGAATTTTTTGACACTTGGTTGTAATCATTCCTCTATCAACATTTGAATTTTATTTCATAAAATATTTTATAGTATAAAATGTCTTGTGTATTGTAAAGATCATTTTTATCACCATATATTTTAATATGACCATACAATAGTTACTGATTTCCCATACCTAGTGGGAGAAGGCAATGGCACCCCACTCCAGTACTCTTGCCTGGAAAATCCCATGGACGGAGGAGCCTGGTAGGCTGCAGTCCATGGGGTTGCTAGAAGTCTGACACGACTGAGCAACTTCACTTTCACTTTTCACTGTCATGCATTGGAGAAGGAAATGGCAACCCACTCCAGTGTTCTTGCCTGGAGAACCCCAGGGACGAGGGAGCCTGGTGGGCTGCCATCTATGGGGTCACACAGAGTCGGACACGATTGAAGTGACACAGCAGCAGCAGCATCGGTGAAGAATTTAGTGTCCCCAGAGAGGTCACTGTTTATTCTTTCTCATCCTTGTACCACAGGGCGGGTGCTGGGAAGATACCAGAGTTTTACACTGTTGCATTCCCCCTGCTTCCCACTGCTGCTTCTAAGTCAGAATCTCTCCTATCCTCATGTAAAAACTCACCATTTGAAGCTGAAACTCTGATCTTTGCCATCCTATCCTTCACTGTCACTGTGACTCCTCTCTCTCCTTGATCCCTGCCCACATTTCCTGTGAATATTGGCTGTGTTTCCCACCTTCCTGAGTTAATTGTGATCAGGTGCAATTTCATGTTCATGGTATCAGTTCCCTGAGCACTACTTAATGATTCTTTGACCTCAACCTCTACCTCTGCCCTTTTCTACCCTCATGGCAATACCTAAGTCGTGTCTTGGAATTTCAGCTCTGAAATCTAAAAATCCCTAAATCCCTCTCGTGTCACAGTCTCCAATACTTCTTTGGAAAGTGTCTCTTCTTCTACTTCATTGATGACTCCATTCTCCTGACCACTGTATTCATTTTTAATGATCAGGCTCCAACCCTTCCTCTTTAATTATCAAGCATAGAGCCGTTGCAAGTTCTGTCTTTTCTCTGACTCTTAAGTTTTACTGTAATCTCTTACACCCTGGGATTCTTCCTTTATACCTGATCAACAAAACCTCAGCCCAGATTTCATCCACACGTTAGCCTTCTCTGTGTCAGCCATTAGGTTGTATACCATTCAACTGGGCATGTTAGTACCACCCAGGCTCTTGCTCTCCATCCACTGCAGAACCATATACTTTCTGATCCATTTACATTAAGTATTTCCTGACTTCTTCATCAGCTGTCTTTCCTGTTTCTTTCAGTTGCTATTCCAAGCTTCTATTTCTTTTCCAAAAAGTATTTCCAACTCCCATTCACCTTTGACCCATGCCTCAGATAACATTGCCTCTTTTTTTCACTTAGACATACAAAAATGTTAGAAATTAAGCTCCTTTACTTAATAAGCTATATCTATCAAAATTCTATAGGAATCATCTTCCATTATAAAACTGTAAACATTCCTCCTAAAGTCAGCAGGAAAAGTGAAGAGCTCAATACCACAGATATTTCAATAGTACACTGAAAATCCTGGCCAATATAGTAATATTACAGAAAAATATGGGAAAGCATATAAGAAAAAGAATAATGGAGAAAATACAGGAATTTAAAAACAAGCAACAATACCATCTTTATTTGGGAACAATATATTTGAATGGGTATGGGTGAAGAAATATAATACTTATTAAAGTGATTAAATTTGTTATGTACTGGTCCACATAGCAAAGGAATATATGACATGACAACACACGTTGGCTGAATTTTAATCTACATATGGTGATGAAATTATTTCAGTTGTGAAAAACATGAAGAAGTATATGGGCATCCTAAAGGAAATTTTGTACCAAACAGTGGTCATCGGCATGCTAATTATAGTTGAGCTTGATTTAGAATTTGTGCAGAACATTTAATCTCAAATTATGTGTTTTTTAAAGTCTTAAAATGCTCAAGAGAATTTTGATATGGGGTACTTCACTTTCATCCTGCATCTCTCTCTCTGTTCTTTCCACCTCTCTTCTTCCCTTCAGTCAGGACACAAGTTCAGTTACTCCCAAATCTTGATTTTCCATCTCTTGTTGTTTTAATAAGACCATGCCTTATCACACTCAGGGCTTCCCTGGTGGCTCAGACAGTAAAGAATCTGCCTGCAATGCAGGAGACCCAGGTTCGCTCTCTGGGTCAGGAAGATCCGTTGGAGAAGGCAATGGCCACCCACCCTAGTATTCTTGCCTAGATAATCCCATGGACAGAGGAGCCTGGTAGGCTACAGTCCATGGGCTTGCAAAGAGTCGGACATGACTGAGTAACTAACTTTCACTTTAGCACTGATAATATTCACACTATGTTTAAGAATTTTTAAAAGTTTTTATATCACTTATTGTTGAATGGAACTAAAGAACGTGTTTCTCCCCTCTTCCTTCTCTTCTTCCTTCTGCTCATTATTGCCTTCATCTTTCCTTCTACTTTATCTAGATTTAATCATAGTGTAATTTCAATTGCCTTAATAAGCCAAATAAAGTAGGACTTATCATCTATTGATCCATTCATATGTCCATCCACCCATCTATTAATAGAGAAGCTATTCATCTCTTTGTGGATTTGGAATGTCTGTAAGATCTATTTTAATTTCTAAATACAATGAGAAAATAACATCTTTATACTTAATCTCTTGACCATTTCTTTCTCTAGTTCTGTTTTTTAAGTAACACGTATATACTACATTTTGCCTAACAAATATATCTTCATTTTTCTGATAAACCAGTGGATACCAGGCCCTGACATTAGTATGAAGGTTTGAAAGAGTAGTTAAGGATATACTTTGAACTAATCTCCATTTTCAACCCTCCAGCAGTGCCTTTCCTCAAACCTGTGTGTTTCAGTCTTGAGCCTCTCTAGGGTTCTACTGTGCTCATAAACTCCTTCTTTCCTATCATTTGAGCTGTGGCTCCACTAAATCAGTCCATCTTTCTTCACGAATCTTCTCTCCCCAAAACATGGTCAAGATGATTTGTCGTTTTATTTAAATTTAATTATTCCTTACCATTATTCTTCAGGTTTCTGAAGAGAGAAAAAAGTCACAGCATTCAGCTAACCATCTTTCATTAGCGTGCTCTAAATTGTAATCAAAAGCAAAATAAAATTAGCTGGTGGATGGATTCATCCTTGGTAGTCATGTGATCTTTGGCAAATCATTTTACCTGTCCATTAATTTTTTTCACAAAATGAGATTACATGTATTTTAAAAGGAGATGAAATTTAGAAAACATACAAATAATTCAAAATATATATATTTCTTATAACAGATATCTTGTTACTTGAGAATACATAAAATATACTCTTGGATGATTATAGTACCTTGTATTAAATAATATTTATTGAAGTATATGTCTTAATTAGTAAAATAGTATATAAATCTTTGACTAATGAATATAAGTGATTTCATATACTATCATCTTTACTAATAATTTAAACCAAAGGGTCAAATGTTTTGCTGAAATTTTTGTCTTAATATTTTAGTATCATGTACTCTGAATCAGATCATCTTTATTAGCTAAGAAATTTTCAAAGGAAACACTTAGTTTTCCAATTACCATGGATAGTTTTTAAGTTACATTAGTTAAAATGATATTTCACAAAATAAAATTTCAAAATTTTACTAACTCAGAATATAAATGTGAGTTCAAGAATCTTCTAAATGTAATTTATTTGAGGGTATTTCTTTGAAATGAGATTTCAAGATTTGAGAAATGCTTAAATAATCATTGCTTTTTTATTTACATTTTCTAAGTTGTGACTATCTTACATGATAATGAAAAGTGATATTTATAAAATGTATTTTTATGGTATTCCTTGGAGAATTATATAATTGATAAAATGATTCCATCTAAAATATGAAATTTAAAAGACTATTAACAGTTTATTGAGTGACATATATATATTTCTCCTGAAATTATTTATAGGGGCTGGATATCACAGTTTAATAGATATATTTGAGGGGGAAAACTGTCATTTTTCTTTTCTTCTATTAATACCAAACATAAATATTTGGACTTTAATTCTGATATTTGATAATTAATGTTTGTGTTTTCTAGGTATAGCTTACTTGAGTGGAATGTGTAGTGAAAAGAGAAAATGTATTATTGCTGAAGACAATGGCTTAAACCTTGCATTTACAATTGCTCATGAAATGGGCCACAAGTAAGTAAAAATCCTGGCTATGCTAATATAACTTTGTAATTTGAGGTATTGAATTGCCTGCATATCTTTCCATTTTTTTGTTTTGAGCCTAAGATTTTTAAAATTAGGGAAATTAAGGAGGGAAGATCATTTACATTTGAAGAGTATTTTCTGATTATTTTAACCATTCCTGATATTTTGAATAAAATCTTATTACATTATTAAAATCCTCATTAGAACAGTCATTACATGGCACATGATTCATTTCAATACACATTTTCAAATGATATAAACCTTGCAATAATCATGACACTAAAAAGATATGCGTTATTCAAGCATCCAAGGAAAACACTACATACAAGTAAAATGCTTTCAACTTTTGACAGTTCCTGTTTGTTATTACCCAGTAGAGAGCAAAAGGAGTTATCTGCACAGTTTAGAAGTAATGCATTTGAAAGAGAATTAAACTGGACACACAGTTCATGTGTAATGAACATTAAGTACGTCTCAGACATAATTCTACTCACTGTACATAGATTAGCTCACTTAAAACTCATACAAAGCAAGGATTTCATTTTGCAAATAATAAAAATAGCAATAATAAGTGGTGGTAGCAACACTTACTATAGTCTTGCTATGTGCCAGACACGTTTCTACATGCTTTATATATCCCCACAACTTTCCTGTCAAATAGACTGTTAGAGTACCCATCTTATAGAGAAGAAACCTGAAGTAGAGAGGGGTTATCTACCCTCCTAGAATGATGAAAATACTATCTTAGAGGAAAAATTTGATCATGTCATCTAACTCAGGTCATACTGTTCTGAATTTCTACACTAAGTTGTCTACTGTCTGTAGATCTTGAATTCCTCATCAATAAAATGGGGATAATACCTGTATTATGAAGTTTGTTTGAGATTCAAATGACGTAAGAAATAGACTGTATTTATGGAAATTGGGCTTCCCTGGTGGCTCAGATGGTAAAGCATCTGGGTTGGGAAGATCCCCTGGAGAAGTGAATGGCAATCCACTCTGGTATTCTTGCCTAGAGAATTCCATGGACTTGGCAGAGCCTGGCAGGCTAGAATCTATGGGGTCACAAAGAATCGAACACAATTGAACAACTAACAAACTAACACTTTCAGACTTTCACTACTTTACAGTAAATACACTATAGTAGAATGGTGTGGGTTAGGGAATCAGACCTAATTTTGACTGTAGGCTTCTCTACGTGCTAGCAGTATCAGCAGCACAAATGAAAAGTATTTTAATTGAACTCAGATTTACTGAAGCCCTATTCAGGGAGGTGATCTTTATGGAGGCCCCTTTGGTCAAAGGCATATTTGGTTTGGCTGCAGTATTTCAAAAATTGTATCAGTTGCCAACATTAAAAAATATAAATTTGACATAAAAATTCAAATTTCCAGACCTGGCAGCGTTAGACGCACAGTCCCATATGGCAGCCATCCCTTGGAGCTGAGCAGCGTCTGTACCCTTTAGGCTGGGCCCATCCTCCCCAGCTCATCACACGCAGCAGCACTTTGCTACCATTCATCCAGCTGACTTTGTTTTCATCATATAGCTGGACTCTGTAGACAGTTGAGTAAACTTGAGTTGGCAGTGGAATTTGATTGGTAAAGGGAAACTTTGATGAAAACTTATATAAGACTTAATGGTTTTTATTTTAAAAAACCCTTTTTTAGTCAAGTAAACTGGAATATATAAAAATGATCCGGTCATAATTATGTAGTCCTATAAATGATCAAATATTGAATGTACCCATAACCTAGGGCAGGAAATAGGACATTATCAGCAGTGATTGGTTTTTTGATGTCATTGTTTTTAAATGTGTAGAAACACTTTCATTTTCTCTTATGCAGGCTTTCAGTTGTCATTTGAGTGCTCTAGGATATGTGAGGGTTTGTTACTTGAAAAAGAAGAAAAGATAAATATACTTTGAAATCATCATCCTTTAGGGAAAGTATACAATACAAACGGAGAAGGTGATGGCACCCCACTCCAGTACTCTTGCCTGGAAAATCCCATGGATGGAGGAGCCTGGTGGGCTGCAGTCCATGGGGTCGCTGAGAGTCGGACACGACTGAGCGACTTCACTTTCACTTTTCACTTTCATGCATTGGAGAAGGAAATGGCAACCCACTCCAGTGTTCTTGCCTGGAGAATCCCAGGGACGGGGGAGCCTGGTGGGCTGCCGTCTATGGGGTCACGCAGAGTCGGACACGACTGAAGCTACTCAGCAGCAGCAGCAGCAGCAGCATACAATACAATGACCTCATTCAGTATTTGATACCAGGAATGATAGGATTTAGATTCTTAATTCCAGTACTGATTTTATACTTTAAAGATGTTTCAGTTTAATCATAATAGGAAAAAACCACATGTATCATTTGAATGAAGAATGCTGAGAAATAGTATTTAGAGGCAATAAAAAGTTATTATTAAAAACATTTTAAGTTAGGGCAAATTAATCATAAATATAATTCCTATAAATTAAATTCAAGTTTCTGAATACTTAAAATTTTCACTTCAACAATGCATTAACAATTTGGTAGCTGATTACCTTTTAATGAAACAGACATTAATGATTTTGTCAAGTACCATGAATACTAGAGGGTTCACTTTAAAAAGAAATTTTACATTATAAAAGTATACTTCTCTTTGATGTGTGCTATATTCTAAAATGTAGGAGAAACAGTAATTAAATGAACAAACCACAGTACAAGTTGCTTTATTAACATGCAAAAGGTTGGTCAAGAGCTTAAAAAACTATATGATATGATTTAAGGAAATGCCACTTCAGCTTTATGTAGTAGAAACATTGGTTTATGAGCAGAAACTCAGGTCGGAATGGCTAAAATGGTAGTAAAATATTATTTTATTTGACTTTTATAGAGCTGCACCCAAAATCAATAGAGATGTGCCAAAGGTATGTGTAATGCTTGATGGATTAATCCCAGGACATGTGATATATGTTGAACTACTTAGTTACTAAAAATTCTCCTTACCAGGAAGCAGTGTTTGTCTCAAAACTATAGGCCAAAAAATTTCTTGATGCTTGAGAGGGAGACAATAGCAGTGAGAATAATGGTGTCTTTATAAAGATCAAAAGAACAAACAGCAGGAAGTTCATCTATATAAATTACATCATCATCCACTGTAAAATATAAAACAATGAAACAAACATGTAGGAAGAAGAAATAAAAAACAATGTTCATGTACACATAGCCTCTTAATAGGGGAAGTTTTCATAGATGTTAGATAATTATATGGATCTTACATGTGCACATGTACACACACACACAAATACACATACAAGCACACCAACAGAATTCTTTTACTTAGCGGTATAATTAAGATTAAGCTGCTTAAGTGAAGCTGTTAATTCTTATTTTTTTTATTTCTTTTTTTTTTCAGTTATAACTTCTTCTCATATACTTCCTATAGGCAGAAATGGATCATTTAATTTTTCAACCCAGAATTTAAGAATGGCAGAATGATTCCATTTTAACTTGTTCATATTCACATATGAAATGTCTCTAAATTGATTTGAAATGGATGTATTTATGTTTGTTGCCTTGAATTTGATTTCTGGAAATTCCCAGAGCAATTCCACATATAGCTGGAAAAGTCAATATGGGTCACCAAGTAATAAAACTGACTCTTGCTGGTAGGGTGAGAATTTTAGTAACTGAAGTGAACAAAAAAAAAAAAAAGAAAATCCTTCTTTTACGACTGCCAAAGAATCTTAAATAATGTCTGCAAAAATCTATTAAGTTTTTCCTTTGGGAAGTTACCAATTATAATTTTATGTGTAATGTAAGTAATACTTGTCATAATTATAGGTAATGATATACAAAAGTGTAAGTTCAAATCCATAGCAAGAAAGAGGAAATAAGTGATTTATACCAATGTTTTATGATTACTTTTCCAAAATTATTTTTCTTTCTAAATGATAGATCAAGGGAGTGTTTATTTTTCTTATAACCCAAAATTTCAGCAATAGAATGTTTGATAATTATTTAATGTTTTTATACTTATGAAATACAGATAGGACTTTCATTAATTTACTCTGATGAAGGCTAACATTTTATTTTTATAAATAAAAATACCTTAGGAAATTGTTCATAATTTTGACAGGGTTTGTTGAGTATATACATATACACATGTTCACTATATTTTATGTCTTAAATCATCTCTATGAACATAACTTCTTAAAGCAATAGATTATACTTTGATTTCAAGTTGTAAATTACTATGCATATGTTAACTGGTTATATTACTGTGTGAGGGGAAAGTCCCTGAGAGTCTCTGGTTCAATGATTTGCTAGAAGGACTCATAAAATCCAGCCAAGCTGCTTTACTTATAGTGATAGTTTATTACAGTGAAAGGATGTAGATTAAAATCAGCAATGGAAAAAGGCACATCGGGCAGGGCCCAGGAGATACCTGGCTCGGCACATGCTTCCTCTTGTCCTTTCCCAGTGGAATTGTGTAGAAAATGCTAATTCTCTGATAATGTCTGAGAACACGTACATTGTACTGCCAACTAGAAAAGCTAACCTGAGCTTTGGTATCCAGGGTTTTTGGTGGAATTTAGTTATGTAGGCAAGGCTGACCACCCATTCCCTACAGAGGTCAAGCTGTTCTAAGTCCCCCACCACAAATGCTGTTAGTATTAACTACTGGACATATCTCAGGGCCCCCGTAAACAAAGATACTTTTTTATTAGGCGGGATATTTCAAGGGCTTAGAGTTTGATCCAAAGAGTAAGACAAGTCCTAGACCTTTTTTAGAATGTGCAGGTTGGAACCCAGACTTGTGGTGTTAACTCTAAACTGCAAAATTACACAATATTTTTAAGTTTAAAAATATCATATTTACATTAGGTTGAGAAAGGTTATCTAATAAAAATTAAGTCTTTTATTATCAGATGTTGTATCCGTTTATCCATATCTAATAAATCTCACAGAAGTCTGGAACTAAGTATTATTGTTATCATTTTTTTGCAGATGAGGAAACTGAAGCTAATAGAAAATAATTTTTCAGAATTTTTTTGATGTTAAGAGCATTCTTTTTTGATCAGTTATAAGACCGGAGAAGGCAATGGCACCCTACTCCAGTACTCTTGCCTGGAAAATCCCACGGACGGAGGAGCCTGGTGGGCTACAGTCCGTGGAGTCGCTAAGAGTCAGACACGACTGAGCAACTTCACTTTTCACTTTTATGCACTGGAGAAGGAAATGGCAACCCACTCCAGTGTTCTTGCCTGGAGAATCCCAGGGATGGGGGAGCCTGGTGGGCTGCCGTCTATGGGGTTGCACAGAGTCGGACACGACTGAAGCAACTTACAGCAGCATTGTTAAGAGCTTCCTAGTTCTCTTAGTTTAATCATGTCTTTTAAAGTTTTTGACCTGCAGACTGTTTTTAAATAATCAAATCTCATATTTTTTCCTATAGTTTTTAGCAATTGCAAGTGCTTCCTCATTCTGCAATTAGGAAAACATTTTTGCCCAGTTCTTTTCTATTTTCTTCCCTTCACCCTGTATCTCACTCTTCTTTATTGCCATATAATCTTAGAAAGTCATCTAAAGTCTACATTAGTGTATGTAATACAATTTTCTATGTTAAATTTTATTTTCTCATTAACTGCTCAGTGTGCTGTGCTGTACTGTGCTTAGTCTCTCGGTCATGTCTGACTCTCTGCAACCCCATGGACTGCAGCCCACCAGGCTCCTCTGTCCATGAGGATTCTCCAGGCAGGAATACTGGAGTGGATTGCCATGCCCTCCTCCAGGGGATCTCCCCAACCCAGCGATTGAAACCAGGTCTCCCGTGTTGCGAGCAGATACTTTTCCCACCAGTATCTGCTGGAGTCCGTAGTCTGTTCCTTTTCCAGGGGATCGTCCCAAACTTCTCAGTAACTGATCTTATATTGAAAGTGTGGCCTCTGATGAGCTAAGAAGCTATGCCAGAATACAGCACATTTCTGGCTTTGTTGAAAAAGCCTTGACTTTTTTTTTTTAAAAAGTCAGTTGAACTAAATTGTGTGCTACAGTGATGTAGCTGATTTACATTGTAGTGCACTTTCTGGCAGCCAGTGCCCAGACCACACTTTGAGTAGCCTTGTAACATAACAGCTATATACTCTGCCAGTCTTGCATAGGAGTCACATATGGTTGCCAGAGGGAGGAATGTTTTTATTTTTAGCCTGAAAGGTGGTTTTTCTTTGAATTGTTTCTCTCTCTCCTCATGTATTTTGGCTTCACTTGTGGCTAGTTGGTAAAGAATCTGCTTGCAATGCAGGAGATCTGGGCTCGATCCCTGGGTTGGGAAGATCCCCTGGAGAAGGGAACAGCTACCCACTCCAGTATTCTGGCCTGGAGAATTCCATAAACTATATAGTCCATGGGGTCACAAAGAGTTGGACATGACTGAGTGACTTTCACTTTCATATATTTCATATGGTCCTTTTATAGACATAAATACTGTGATGCAGTCCATTGCAAATAACAAAAGTTGGTTTTTTGTGCAAATATTTAGTAGTGTTTTAGATTTGTTTGTTATGTAAATTACGTATAATTTACATAATATGATTGGACTTCCCTGGTGGCTCAGACGGTAAAGCATCTGCCTACAATGCAGGGGACCTGGGTTTAATCCCTGGGTCAGGAAGATCCCCTGGAGAAGGAAATGGCACCCCACTCCAGTACTCTTGCCTGGAAAATCCCATGGACAGAGGAGCCTGGTAGGCTACAGTCCATGGGGTTGCAAAGAGTCGGACATGACTGAGCGACTTCACTTTCACTTTTCATGGTGGTGGTGGTTTATGTAATATCATTTACATAAAAAAATCTAAAACACCACTAAATTATGAAAATTATATAATTTATATATAATAATTCACTATTCATAGTATGATTATCTATAAATTATATAATTTTCATAATTTAGTGGTATTTTAGATTTTTGTTATGTAAATGATGTATCAAAAATATGAATATATACCATATATGTACTGTGTATACGTATCACGTACTGTTTTATTTAGGGCCACAAATAATTTAGCTCTCTCTGTGAATTCCAACTAAATGTAAAATAACCCCTTTTATATCAGGTAAGCCTTTACTGAAACTTAGCCCCAGGTCTTATATTTTATTATAAAATATATAACTATCAGGGAAATAATAATATGAACTATAATTAATAGTAATATAACTCTGTGGGTATTTTTCTGACCTTGCTGTATCTGGAGATTTATTGACCAGGAAAACTTTACACTGACTTAGCTCATTGAGACCAAAGACTTCTGCCCTCCACTCCAAAAGAAGGAAGGCAGTAATATTAGCTTTATTTTAGGGATGGTGACTGCCAAAACTCATGCAGCTAATAAGTGCCTGAGTGGATGTTCAAGTCTGTCCAAATCCAGAGCCTGTGTTGTTAACTACTATGCTATGCCAGAGATCTAACTTACTCAGCTCATTTCTGGACTGCCTCTTTATTATCTAGCTCCAACCTTGTATCTTCAGCCATACCTCACCCTATGCTCCCTCTCATTCTCAGCACTGCAGCCACAATAGAGTTTTTCCAGTGTTTCTAATGGACCATGGTTCTTTGCACTGCACGACATTGGTACATGCCACACCCTCTGCCTTACAAGGATGGGAACAGCTTTGAGAAATTATCTCCTACTGATCATAATTCATACATCTTATCAGTAAGCCATTTTCCTGTAGGATGTGTTCTGTAAGTCATGTCTTTATAAATGTACATTCATTAATCTTTTTATCAGTTTATTTTATTTTATTTTATTTTATTTTTAAACTTTACAATATTGTATTAGTTTTGCCAAATATCGAAATGAATCCACCACAGCTCCAGAGGGTAATGAACCATGCCCATTTTTTATTATCATGAGATTCCTAATCCATTTGATAGTTGTCAATGCATATTAGGCAATCAGTGTCTGCCTGCATTGCGGGAGACCTGGGTTCGATCCCTGGGCCGGCAAGATCCCCTGGAGAAGGAAATGGCAACCCACTCCAGTACTCTTGCCTGGAAAATCCCATGGATGGAGAAGCCTAGTGGGCTACAGTCCATGGGGTCGCAAAGAGTCAGATACGACTGAGCGACTTCACTATAGTAATTATAATAAGTAATAATTGTAATTGTCTTAGTAAAATTTTTGCATAGAATGTTAATAAAAAATTATTATAGAAAAAGTGTTGTATGCACACTCATTCTTTAGAATATTTTCAGCTATTGTATGAAACTTTTAATAAGTTCTTAGTTAAAGTTTTATTAAAATAATATCATGTAGTTTCACATATACCCAAGGTTACATGGAGTGAGACTTTATTCCAGCATGCACATTGCAGAAATGATTCCCCACACACTAGAAGTGCTCCCTCCTGAAGTCTTCCTATCACAATAAGCAGAAGCTCCATCCTTCCAGACACTCAGCCAGACACCATGAAATTATCCTTGAGCCCTTTCTGTTTCTCGCTCTTCACGCTCTCCTCATCAGCTGTTGACTCTACCTCTATAGCATATCCAGAATCTGATTGCTTTTCACTAATCTACTACCACTCTGGGCCAAGTCATTGCCGTCTCTCTTCTGGATTAATCCAGTGGCTTCCTAAATGATCTTTATTTTTCAGCCCTTGCCTCCCATAGCCTATTTTCAATTCAGAACCAGGGAGATTCTTTTGAAACAAAGCAAATTACCTGCCCTCATTGCTCAAAATCTTCCAGTAACTTCCTATTTCACTGGTAAAATCCCTGGTCTTTAAAATAGCCCACAAGGCCCTGGAATAGCCTCCTCCCCTTCAAGCCTTCCATTGTCCTCCTTACTAACAGGGTTTGAGATGCATCAGCCTCTTGTCTATAACTCAAACACATGAAGCACGGATCCTCTGCCCTTTGCTTTTCCTTCTGCCTGCAATATCCTTCTTCAGAACAGTCACATGACTGTCTCCGTATTTTTTTTTTTTTTTTTTAGTTCTCTGCTCAAGTGTCATAGTGAGGGCTTTCTGAATACATTTCTTAAAGCATAATAATAACCACACCCCCAATTTATCTTCCTCTACCTATTTTAATTTGCTTCATAAAATGTTTCCAATTCTAGACATATATTTATTTATCTGTATGTATATGTTAAATTCTTGACTCCTTAGTTCAGTATTATATTTCCAACCTCTAAAACAGTAGTACTTGCTTACTTGGCACATAGTGTGTACTTAAAAATGTATTTACTCAATAAAGATAAATTTATTAAACTTAACAAATTTATTAAATGTATAGAATATATAACCTCCTAAATTGTGTAGAACAGCTGAATATGTGAATGTACTGATTGTTTGTTAGAAATGAATTAAATAATCCACTTGAGGAAATAAATTGTTATATCTAAGTAGTAAGTTGGCATTGATTTTCACATTAAAAATTTACATTGGGATTAAGATTATGATTTGGATTGATAGATGTTGTAAGGACATTGAACTCTCTCTTCCCATTTTAAATACCTGAAAATTCCAAAAATAAATGTTTTAAATAAATAGTTAAGCTAAAGGGCCAGAGAGAAAAATTTTTACATACTAGAGATAGAAGTAATCTACTGATATAAAAGAGATGGAATTTCTCACTCACAGGAGGCTAAGTCTTAATGCTGGTTGGAGGATCTGAGGGTTTAATGTACTCTGGTAAATGGAAGCCAGAGCTTCACAGCCCCTTACATGGCAATGTGTATCTCCAGAGGTGGCAACAGATGTTTTGCTTCAGGATATGGTGTGAAAAAGAATCCATCAGGGAGTCTGGGATGAACCAGATTCTAATGACATAGTTTCAGAGTATAAAGGCAAACATTAACAAAACAGAGATATAATTACAGTCATAGTGGGAGTTTTTAACATAGCTCTCTGTGACTGATAGATCAAGTGAGCAGAAAGATCTATATAGAAAACATTTGAACAACTAAAAATTTGGGGCAGATAGAAAACCTACAGTGAATTATTAAAGAATACCTAATCTTTTAAAACCTATTGGATAGTTACAAAGAATAACCATATATTGTTTTATTCTGTAAGTCTAAACAAATTTCTAAAGATGAATATACAGATGATTTTTTTTGATCATAGTACAATTAAGTTAAACACCTAGTAACAAAAAGAAAACTAAGACTTTTACAAGCATACTTTTGAAAAACGCATATATCCCAGAAGAAATCATTAGGGAAGCCAGAAAATTTTCAGATTTAAACAACAGCAAATATACTATTTAGAAAATACAGCTTGCAGATAAAATAGTACATAGAGGAAAATGAATAGCTTTCAGTTCAGTTCAGTCACTCAGTCGTGTCCGATTCTTTGCAACCCCATGAATCACAGCACACCAGGCCTCCCTGTCCATCACCAACTCCTGGAGTTCACTCAAACTCATGTCCATCGAGTCAGTGATGCCATCCAGCCATCTCCTCCTCTGTCGTCCCCTTCTCCTCCTGCCCCTCATCCCTCCCAGCATCAGTCTTTTCCAATGAGTCAACTTTTCACATGAGGTGGCCAAAGTATTGGAGTTTCAGCTTTAGCATCAGTCCTTCCAATGAACACCCAGGACTGATCTCCTTTAGAATGGACTGGTTGGATCTCCAGAGGGGAGTCAAAAGCATAATCTAACAAAAGATGGAAAAGCAAATACTTTTATTAAAATTAATTAAACCTGTATCAGTGGACGTATAGCAATTGTTTGTGGATAACTGAAATATCTTACAGATGTCAGTTCTGCTATAAATACTTCAGGGGTTCATGGAAATTCCAGTGAATATACTTATTTCTAACATTTATATATAAGTACAAATAGCCAAAAATAGCCAAAACATTTTTGGAAAAGCCATGAAGCTGGAGGCAAAATTAAAAGAGGAGGAAGGGTAGAATAATATGGAAATCTTTCTCTAACAGAAATGAAGACCTGTTATAAAGACTAAAGTAACCGAGACCTTAACATTTACACATATAGACAGTCAGTCCAATAAAATGCAGAATCATAAAGAGGCCCAAGTTTTCTTGAAAACCTGACTGACCATGTGTCATTGCAGATCAATAGAGAAATTGACTATTAATAAAAATGAGATAGTATGATTGGTTTCCCACATGTGTAAAAATAAAATTGAACACTTTCTTAAGATCATTTCTAGAAATCAATTGTGGGTAAATAAAGACTGTTATAGTACAGATGAGACTTCTAACAGAAAATATATGAGACTATCTCTAGGACTTCAAGATTGAAATGATTTCTACAACAGCACACATTTTATGTGCCTTCTTCTTGAAGGCAGAAGCATGAGACCTGATAAAGAATTTGGTCATGAATCTTAGAATTTGTCTTGTTCACCCTTAATGCTTGTTGTTGTTGTTGAAAGTATATTTGATTTATAATGTTGTGTTAAGTACAACTGTATAGCAGTCATTTCCTTACACATACATATACATTCTTTTTTTTTTTAATATGTTCTTTCTGTCATGGTTTATCATAGGATATTGAATATAGTTTTCTGTGCTGTATATAGAAGGACCTTGCTATTTATCTCCTTAATACTTGTTATTTAGATTGCATAACAAATTTAGACACACACATAGTGTAATGTTTATGCACATATATATTGCATGTATTTGTTTTTGTGAAATATTTAATAATTAAAAAATAAATATAATACTAGAAAGGAGGGGCAAAATAAGTATCATTTGTATAAATGGAAAACTTGAGACAGTCTACTAAAAAAACCATTAGAGCAATAAGAAAATTTTAGTGGCTTTTTACAAAACTGTAAAAAATTTTTGCTTTCCAAAACATGAACAAGAGCCTTTTGCAAACTATAATGAAAGGAAAAAAAATACATCTATATTGAAGATAGCAAAAAATAAAATAAAAATTAAGATAAAATATCTAGGAATATATTCACAAAGGGATGTATAAAACTTGTAAAAAGAAGAATGTATAGCCAAACAGAGTCATAAAAGTGGTTTAAGAAATGGAAATACATTTCCTGGTTTGGGATAGGAACATCAATACCATAAAATGACTATTATCTGTATATAAACTAATATAATCATCTGCCCAAAATATCAATTTTTTTTTTTTTTTTATTTTGGTGATGTTGTTTGGTTGCTAAGTCATGTCTGACTCTTTGCAACCCTATGGACTGCAGCATGCTAGGCTTTTAGAGTTCATGTGCAAAACTCAACATAAGAAATATCTTGTTTAAAAAAAGTAAAAACTGGGAAGGAGGAGGGTGAACTTTATCAGGTATTAATGTATTTCAGACTAAATAAAGCAGTTTATGCTGGTGCTTGAATAAGCAAGCAAGTCAGGGTAAGAGAGAGTAAGGAAATAATCCACTTATAAGTAGGAAAAGATGTGGAAATGTAGTGTATAATAAAAGCACCTATAATCAGTGGATGGAAACAAATTTAGTAACAAAAGTAACAGGGATCTCTACCTTCGACAGTACATCAGAATACACCAAAATGATTCTATTCTTTTTTTTGTTGGCTTGCTTGCTTTCTTTTATTTTTTTTTAAAGTCTTTTAATAGAGAATGTCAATGATTCTCGGTGTGAAATCCAGAAATGTGTAAGGAAAAGTCACATAAAATTGGGCTTCCCTGGTGGCTCAGACAGTAAAGCATCTGCCTGCAATTCAGGAGACTCAGGTTTGATCCCTGGGTTGGGAAGATCCCTTGGAGAAGGGAATAGCTACCCACTCCAGTATTCTTGCCTGTCCAATATTCCATGGACAGAGGAGCCTGGCAGGCTACAGTCAGTGGGTTCGCAAAGAGTTGGACATGACAGAGTGATTGACCTACATTTGAACACACATACAGTTAGTGACTTGCAATTAAATAGCAACACAAGCAAGAAATACAACAGGTAGAAGATAAATCACAATCAGTGCAAGTATTTGCATCATGTGTAACAAAGTAATATTTTCTTTAATATTATAAAGAGCTCTTAAAAATAAATTTGCAAAATAACTAAAGACCCATTCGAAAAATGGCAAAGGATATTACCACATACATCAAAGATATGTTTCCGTGGCATATATGAAAATATCCTAGTATTGTTCATAGGATGCCAATCAGACCACAAAGCAATTATCCTTCCAACTATCCGATTACATGAATTTACACAGATAAATCCATGTTTACTCCCAATGTAAAGACCATGTACTTCCCTTGGCAAGAAAACTCCCTGCCACGTCCCTCATTTTTCTCTTACTCTTCTTTCAGATCATTTCTTCAGAGAAGTACTTCATGGGTAGGTTAAATGCCTTCATATCTGCTCTTATAAATGCTATGTAGTTTTTGTCCCTAATCTTTTCACAGTCGTAGGTTTACATTATTTGTATGATTATTTGATGTCTGTCTCTAATTAGATTGTCCCTCTTGAGGACATGGGCTGCACCTTGTTTTGTTTTTCTGTTTATGCCTGTTGTCCTTGCTGTTTAACATTGTATCTGTCACATTTTTCAGTTGTGCTCAATAAATAGCTGTTAAATGATGTTTCAATAAGAGCGTAAGTGAATGAAAAGTGTTGGTCTATGAAGAAACAGATACTCTTGTACATTTTTGAGAGGAGTGTAAAGTGGTGTACTGTTTTCGGAGGTCATGTGGCAATATTTATCCAAATTTAAATAGAGGACTGCTTGTGAATACAGCTTATTTTACCAGCTTTGCATTTAGCACATGTTAAATTATAATTTAATTTGTATTGGTTTCTTTGCTTACTAGAATTCTTGAACATCTCATCTTTTTTTTTCAATTGTTAAATTTACCCATTACTTTAAAAATAAGTAGCCCATAAAAGTAATCATAAGGACTTGAAAATGAATACTGGTTTATATTAAACAATAGTATTTATTTTTGACCATTTAGTATCTGATGCCTCAGTGCTTTGTGTTTCTAATTATAAAAATTGCTCTTTTAAGATACATTTACGTTCTTGAAATAATACAATGGACTTTAGGTTGTGGGCAAAATTGTTGTGAAACCAGTATATGATTTAGTTTTGTAATTTAACTTTAGCACATTTATGTTAATTTATACTTTGAGTAGACAGTGTTAAAAAGTTCTAGCACAGTTCTGTTACTTTTATAAGTTAAAGAAACTACATTAAACATATAAGATTCATTTACTGATTAAGGATCTCATACTGTAATTAGATAGCCTACTTCATAGAGATGATGAGTGGATAAAATTACATAAATTAGGGGAAATTACTTATAAATTATGTCATTATAAACACACAGAACATGTTTTCATGTGACCAAAAATGCCTGTATGATTTTGGATTTTGTTTAGCTTTTTGAACCAAGTGGAAAAAAATCTAATATATATTATTCCTTGGTGGCTCACATGGTAAAGCATCTGCCTGCAATGCGGGAGACCCAGGTTCAATCCCTGGGTTGGGAAGATCCCCTGAAGAAGGAAATGGCAACCCACTCCAGTACTCTTGCCTGGAAAATTCCATGGACAGAGGAGCCTTGTAGGCTACAGTCCATGGGTTGCAAAGAGTCGGACACAACTGAGCGACTTCACTCTCACTCAAACTTTAATAGTTAGCTTAATCTAACTATTGGAGAAGGCAGTGGCACCCCACTCCAGTACTCTTGCCTGGAAAATCCCATGGATGGAGGAGCCTGGAAGGCTGCAGTCCATGGGGTTGCTGAGGGTCAGACACGACTGAGCGACTTCACTTTCATTTTTCACTTTCATGCATTGGAGAAGGAAATGGCAACCCAGTCCAGTGTTCTTGCCTAGAGAATCCCAGGGACGGGGGAGCCTGGTGGGCTGCCGTCTGTGGGGTTGCACAGAGTCGAACACGACTGAAGTGACTTAGCAATAGCAATAATCTAACTATTAAGCTAGAGACATGGCTTTTCCACTAAGTTGTTAATTCAGGAGTTTCTTTTGGAACTGAAAGGCTAATAAGTCAAAAATTATGCAAAGTTAGCTCCTTGAAGGCAATGAATATTTGGGGCACCTGCTAAAGTTTTCAGGTATTGCCAGAGTACCAACAATGCAGATGCCTTGTAACTAGTAAACCATTGAAATCAATGGCATTTGCATATGTGCTTTGATGTAAAGTGTACCTGGATAGAACCAAGGGTATGGCCAGGTTATAAACTCACTTCTTCAGACACCTGCATTTCTATTATTGGCATATTGTTATGGGTTCTTATACTGAGACATCTAAAACATCTTTAACTCTTTATCATCTTGTCTCCTCCCATTATCAGTTGTTAAATTCTGTTCCTTGTTTATCTGAAATAGTTATCCTGTCAGTCCATCCCCTCTTCCTTATTCTTCCAGCTTAGACTATCGCAATACACACCTTGCCTTGACACCTTATCTTTCTAATCTATCTCATACTTTCACCAGATTCAACTTACTGAATTGTGGTTCTGATTTTCAGCCCAGAAACCTTTATTGGTCCTTACCACTTAATGAATACACTCCAATTCCACACTCAGATTCATGACTTTTGTAGACTGGTCCCAATCTGTCTTTCTAACTTTATAATCCTCTTCTCTATTTCATGAATTTAAACAATCCATAATTTTCAAGCTTCGTGTCTCTGTTAATGCTTTTTTATTCCAACTCCGAACCCTACTGATTTATACCTTTTTCAATTTTACTTATCCATTAAGTAAAGACAAATGAATCTATTTAATGGTCAAGACAAATGTAATTCCTTTTGTGAAATTAGACCTGAAGGTCTATCTGGAAATATATCTCCTTTTTTAAGTCCCTTATACTGTTCATTGTAAATATCACTTGTTGCTTAATTTCTAATATGCATATACTAATTTATACTGATACACACACACGCACATACTCCTTACTAGACAGGAATCTCTATAAAATAGGGTTACTGTTTAATACACTTTTTCCTCATACACTACCAAGTTGAGTGCACTGTATATTATAGACACTCAAACATTTGTTGTATGAATTAATAAACATTTGCTTTAGGAATACTCATCTGTTGGACAGTTATTTTTAGATTCAGGGTAGAAAACAGTTGAGTTTCAGAGGTAGAGAAAGATAAATTAGTTTGGGTCAAGGAATGCAATTGCCTTGGCTGAGTAAAAGAAAATATGGTTTTATGACTTTACAACTGTAGATATGGCAAAGTATTTTTCCTTTCTGGCATGTGCTAATTTGATTCTTATATAAAATGAACTATGTAGAAATACGATAGTTAAATTACACATCAGTTATGATGAGTCTTCTCTAAAGTCGGGTTACAGGCCTGCTCAAGCAGTTCATGCATGTCCTGAAGTCACAGACTGAGAAGGGACAATTCCAGCAGTTTTAGCAGTAGTACAATGTAATCTGAAATTCTGCTAATTGAATAAGAAGCCAGCATATGCTCCAGAAGACATCGAAGAGCATAAATTTGGCTAATCTTTCTCAGTTTGCTGGAGGAGTCCTTTAGAAGGAAGTAAAATAGTTGTCCTTCATTTTGAATTGATACCAATCAGCATATCTACTATAAGAAAGAGAGGAAATATTCTAAAGGGAGAGTAGAGAAACAATTCGAAGTAAGTAAAAAAATGAAGATAAAGACATCATCAAGGACTCATGGGGTGGGAAACAGATAAAATGAAAAAAACAAATATATTTTTACTTGTCAAATCCATTGCTTGTTAAAATATTCAAATTTAATTATTTGTAATTATCTGTAATGTTCTTTGACCCACTAAAATTGGTAATAGTGACGTGTAAACTCACCTTCCCATACTGTATGCTTTAGAATTCCATACAGCAGAAGTCACAGGTAGTACACACACCTTGGTTAAGGTTAGAAACTACTCAGTGAGCAGATAATCGAGAAAGCAACACAGGACTTGGTCTTGAGTTCTTGTCATACCAGCTACTCTCTGAATGAACTTTGGGCCAGTCAGTCTTATCTGCCTTTACTAATTTTCTTCGCTCCCAAAATGTGGTTAAGTTTTCCTCTCAAGGTTCATTGTTAGGTTGGTGATGCTCTAATCGCATGGCACATTTGTTGATTTGTAACACTAAGTGGATAATAAACAGCAAGTGAACAGTAATAATTATTAGTAGTATTATAATTATTTTTATAAATGCTTCAATGTAAAGAGGAGGTTTTCCACCTGGTGGCCATACATCTCTCTGTTCATTCAAGGAATGCTTTTTTTTTTAATTTTTTTTTATTTTTAAAACTTTACATAATTGTATTAGTTTTGCCAAACATCAAAATGAATCCGCCACAGGTCATTCAGAATTTTTAATGGATTAGCAGGAAGTGTACTTATTATGTAGATTCTTATAGAGCACTAACACAGGTTTTGTATTTGATACTTTATTTAGACAATGATAGCAGTTAGAGTAATAAGTGGTTTGTCCAAGTTATTAATCATAATGGGAATTAAGCCAGTAGACGAGTGGCAGCACTCCCATATGAGATTCTCTCCAAATGTAGGCTTGGATGTCATAGTGAGTAGGTGGAAAAGGAGAAAAATCACGCAGTTAGTGAACAGCCACACAAGAGTTGGCTTTCTGTTTACATTTCTCTAATGCATTCTTGGCAAATGTATGGTCTAGGGTAAGCCTAGCAACCTTCCTTGGGCAGATCACCCATAGACTTTTCAGGCTTATTGTTATTCTAAGTCAGTAAGATGCCACGTTAGTTTCAGCTTTCCATCAAATGTACAGAATATTTAGTTGCTCCTGTAATTCCATATCAGCTGATAAATCTATAGAATTTATTTACTATGGTATTGAAATAAATAATTCAAGGAATTAAAAGGAAAATATGACAGTTCTTGTTTTCTGAACACTTATGTCTAGGTATATATATATAACTTGTATATATTACAAGTTATATATAAAATTCACCAGAAATAGAAGATGGTTCTGATATCTTATGTGTCATATATTTGAAGGGTACAAAACTTACAAATCATGAGAAATATGTGTTAGAATTTAATGAAGAGTCTTTTATAGGGGAAGAAGTTGGCAAAGAAGCTGTAAAAAGCATTTTGACAAGAAGGGACTAAGCAAATACAGTAGGCTAGAATGAACTGTTACAGTGGAAATCAGAGTGAAACCAGTTTTCGGTTGCTTGAAAACCAGGACAGAAAGTTTGGATTTTGAACTTGTAGCTCATTAATTCTCAGAATTTTAAGTACAAAACATCTAGAAAATGTGTTAATACCGCTTCTTACGTATAAATATTCTCTTTTGATTGGTTGCCGGTGGGGCCCAGGAATCTGCATTTTAACTAGCCCCATGGTTCATTATTATTTACTTTTTCAGTATTGTTGCTTGCCAAGGAGAATGGAAAGATTTTACCTGGGGAACTAGTTTTTGTGTTAATGTTTGCATAAGGGGAAAAGTAATTAAATCATGGTTTAATAAGGCAAAGAGTTAAGCGGCAGGAGTTAAAGGGTTATTACAACAATCCAAAAGTGAAGTAACTCAGCTTGTCTTGGTTAATGGAAGTAGTGGTGGAAAAGGAGCAGTGGGTGGGAGAGCTTTATGGAACATAGAAGAACAGGATTCAGACATCTTTAGCTGCCTGAGGGTAAGAGTATTCTAGCCTCAGTAGATGATAAACTCCTTGAGGGTAAAAACTGAATCTTACTCATATTTATGACCCCAGCCCATACAGTGCCCAGTACTTAGTGTGTTCTTAACAAGTATTTGTTGAATTGTTAAATATATCTTTTACGTAACACACAGCAGAGTGTGTTTTATTTTTTAACCTCCGATTTTTTAGCCTGTTACTGACTTACTTTTCATTGCCTTTGACTTGCCAGTAGAAGTACATATTTGTTTTGTGCAAAGTGAAATGATTTAAAATATAAAAAGTAATGAAAATGTCTCATATTTTTTAATGTTGGGCCTTTTTCCATGAGTACACATCAGTGAAGTTACATCAAATCAGATACAGTCACTGAATCATAAGAAATTGTGTCATTTAATGAAAGTGTAATCTACTTTCAGTTAGACATTGTAATAGTTTGTTTCCTTTTTTTTAACCAGTTTTTTTATACATGATATATAGCTTTTAGTGGGAAGATACCATGACAAAATGTTTAACATGTTCAGCCCCCAAAAAGTTTACCCTTTTAAAACATGACTGTTTACAAATCAGATCCTTTCCAAATTATCCAAAAAATGTAAGTGAATTCATAAGCGTTCTCTTCTCTAACTCATTAAACATCAAAAGGGACCATCTTCAAAATGCAAATGCTTCTCCAGCTTTCCGCAGGATATCACAAAGCTTCCTGGCAGGGACTTTTAAACAAGTTGAGAAGTTTTATAAGATAAAAATATTTTCTCAGTTGACTTGACAACCATGTACAATGTTAGTGGAGAGTTTATTTGCCCAAGGCTCTTTGTCAAAATGAATTTAAACTGAGATTATTAAAATGTAGCTCCGTTGCATAGTGTGAGGAGAGGTGTTGCTAATATCTTACTTGGGGAATGTTTTCCATACAGTGCACGCAAGTCAGTTCTGGGACTATACCTGTGGAGGTGTGTTTCTGCTAACGAAGAGGAGACATTAAAAAATCATTCCGAAAAGAAATCTTAGACATAATGGAGACTTTTGATCTATAGTTTGGTGATTTAAAGTTCACTGTTTTTGACCAACAGACTGCCTGGGTCTGAGTCACAGCTCCAACATTAACTTCAGTGCCTTCCTCATCTGTAAAATAGAAGTCATGATAATAAAAACATTCTGGAGGTATTGTGAGGATTAAATGATATCATCACTGAAAATGATTAATACAGTGACTGGCACAGATAAAGGTTCACGATTGTTTTCTTTCAAATCTGTAGAATCAAAACTAAGCAGTGTCTCCTGATAGTTCCAGATGTGTGGTTATAAAAAAAAAAAAAGCCTGTCCCAATTTAATGATAACTTCTGTTACAAGTTAAATAGCTTTAGGAAAATTTAACTAATGGTAAACAATGCTTGAATCACCAGATCTCTCCATGGCTGTAGCTAATTTCTTACATGAGAATCCGGATCCCTGAAGGAAAATGATCATCTGGATGAGAAGTTGTAATCTTCCCAATTTGGAAAATCACATTACATTGCTTTGGGAACATGTCCAAATTGCTAAATCCTGGAAGGAGTCCCTCTTCTTCTCTCAAACGGACACAATATTTAAGAAATTTTATTATTTCTGAAAAAGACCAGTTGCCTTTCAAAACTAAAGCATTTGTATATGACTTGAAAGCCTGCACCAACACAGATGGAAGAGTTGAGTATGTTCCACGTGGCAAGTGGCTGTTGTTATAACAGGGTCACCCAGTGACATGTGCTGCAGAAGAGTGCCTGGTGGAGGCCAGGTGGTGATGCGGGCAGGGACAGCTTTGCAACCATACAGTGCGTTTAGGCATCTTTATCAATCTGGGAGACTGTGCCATATGTACAGTTTCTTATTTTAGCTTAGCACCCAAAGTAACTTCAGGCCATTATTATTTACTTGAATTTTCTTAAATTCCCACTTTCATGAAATTCAGTACAGTAACTTGCCTTTAATAATAGTTTTTGTGTGTGTGTGTGACAAATAAGAGAAATAAAACATCTCTGATTTACTGCCCCAATTTCAAAAGAAGGTATTAATTCCTTCTATTTTCCAAGCACTGTGCTAGGCATTTTACATCATCCTCATATAATCTTTGCAACCATTCAGGAAGGTATATTTCACAAACAAGGAAACCAAGGCATGCTTATTTCTTATTTCTTTATTATTATTTAAATTGCCTCTGGTCACATGAATAAGATGGAGATAGAAGATTCAAATCTAACGCCTATGTCTTTCACTCTACCCCACACTAAGTGAACTGACCCCTGCTTAGTCCATATCATCTGTTAGTTTTCCTCTTCATCTTCAAAGTATGAAAAAGATGTTTCTTCCTGTTTTCTCTATCAGTCATTCTATTAATATGTGTTGAAACAGACCCTATTTAAAGACATTAATTAGATGAGAAAAGAGAAATATAATTTACCATATAGCTGAATTTTCCTAACATTAAAATGAAAAAATATAGTCAATAATATATTTTTTATATTATTTAGCTAATTTTCACAGTCTTCAAGTTGGCAAACTTAACTTCTAATTCATTACTCTTCTTTATAAATTAATTCATCCTATATAATTTTCCTTTTTCAAAAACACATTAATGTAACAATTTTTATTTAAAATTTTAAATTATTTAACTGAAAATATAGTTCAATAATTTTGAAGGTTTTATTTTCGTATGAGAAAATATAGGTAGTTGTAATTTTTAACAACTTCTATAACAATTCTTTTATTTGTGTTTTAAAATACAGAATAGATATTCTTGTTATTCACAATATTTTAATGAAAACTGTTTTAGTTATTATCTGTTACACAATGAGAAGAAAGGAGCATTGGACTATCTTGCCATCTTCTCAAACATAACATGTACAAAACCAAACTTTCCTCTTTCTACATCTTCAGTATTAACTCTCTCACAAAGTTACTTTAATTACTTCATTATGAGAATTCATAGGAGATTATATGCAACTTTTACTGAAATAGAAGCGATTCAACATGCTGGCTTGGTTCAAATGTAATTATCATTTATAGAATATGATTCCAGTATGCCAGCATTTTAGAGTGATAAGTCTCTAGCAGTTAGAAATTAGAGAGATAACCAAAAGTAAAAACATATAGTACACTGTAGAACGGAGAAAGCAATGGCACCCCACTCCAGTACTCTTGCCTGGAAAATCCCATGGACGGAGGAGCCTGGTAGGCTGCAGTCCATGGGGTCACTAAAAGTCGGACACGACGGAGCGACTTCACCTTCACTTTTCACTTTCATGCATTGGAGAAGGAAATGGCAACCCACTCCAGTGTTCTTGCCTGGAGAATCCCAGGGACGGAGGGGCCTGGTGGGCTGCCGTCTCTGGGGTCGCACAGAGTCGGACACAACTGAAGTGACTTAGCATGCATGCATGCATTGGAGAAGGAAATGGCAACCCGCTCCAGTGTTCTTGCCTGGAGAATCCCAGAGACAGACGAGCCTGGTGGGTTGCTGTCTATGGGGTCGCCCAGGGTTGGACATGACTGAAGCGACTTAGCAGCAGCAGCAGCAGCAGCATAGAATTATTTAATTGAAGTTTATATACTCCTTTTTATGGTGTATGACACTTAGAAAATGACACATAGAAAGTTAAAGAGAATAAGGAACAACATAATATTTGGGAAACTACAAGTCATTTGCTCCTGCTGAAAAGAAATGCAATAAATGGCTTGGAAGGAGATTAAGAAACTACGTGCCATGGTAAAGA
Source organism: Bos javanicus (assembly GCF_032452875.1). Taxonomy (NCBI): domain Eukaryota; kingdom Metazoa; phylum Chordata; class Mammalia; order Artiodactyla; family Bovidae; genus Bos; species Bos javanicus. Next base: position 24,181,149 of record NC_083874.1, on the reverse strand, counting down.
GCTGGAAATTGCTATATAGGTAATGGAAAAGCAGACGAAAGGCAGCCCGATTGTGTTTTTAAATAGATCTCACTGGAGCAGGGCAGGAGGAGAAGGGAGAATGCTGCCCAAGATTAGAGGCACAGAACCCACTTAGAATGCCATAGTAATTGTCAAGGTTAAATAATTTTATAATCCTCTTTAATAGTAACAAAAGGAATTGAAAGGAGGTCAGAGGGGAAAGACATATTTAGAAAATAGATTAGCAGGGCTTGCCCTTAACAATCAGTAAATAAAATAGCTTGGGTGATAATTTGGAAGAGGAAGGAATAAATTATGACCTGAAGATCCTTAGTTTGGCAAACTGTGTGGCTAGCAAAGGCACAAAAAAGAGAAAAGAGGGAGAGAATACAGGAGTACATAGAGGTTTGAAAGAGAAAATATTAACAGCAGTTTTTAGACATACTGAATTTAATATTATTTTAATACACCCATTAGAAGATAAGTCCGAGTTTTAGATCAGAATTCCAACTTAGAGCACCAGATAGGATTCAAGAGAAAAGATGAAGATGACCGAGAGCATGAAGGTTTCCCAGGGACAGTTTGTGGGAACAAGACTTTAATGTGGCTTCAGATTTGATAAAAGGAATGAATAAAGGATATTCAGGCAAGAGCAGGAATCGAGTGTGGTTGAATAGAAACTGCAGTATTTCTGTGTTTCATACCTACTACTGTGTGGAAAATAACATAGATTATACTGACACAGGTGAACTAAACATGTTATTTACTGACTGGGAAAATTTTTTAATAATAAAAACATTGACTTTTAATCTAGAAAATGTTTTTTACTAAATAAAAACATTGACCTTTAATCTAGGTAAACACAATTTAAAAAATAATCAATATGAAATTAATTTTATTTTTACATTTAAAACTAATTTCTCTCTGAATAGACTGGTGGTTGCCAAGGGAGCAGGGGGTAAGAGAGGGATAAATCGGGAGTTTGGGACTAGCAGATGTAAACTGGTATATATAGAATGGATAAACACCAAGGTCCTACTCTATAGCAAAGAGAATTATATTCAATATAATTTTCCATCAGGGTGTATCACATTCAATATAATTGAATATAATAAATATATCAAATATAATTATATTCAATTATATTGAATGTGATACACCCTGATCAATATAATAAATATATTGAATATAATTATATTCAATTATATTGAATGTGATACACCCTGATGGAAAAGAATATGACAATGAATGTGTGTATATGTGTGTGTATATATACACATACACATACATACATATATATGTATAACTGTCATTTACCATAAAGCAGTAATTAACACAACATTGTAATTCAGCTATACTTCAATAAAAAATTAAAATTAAAAACTAATTTATCTCATTTTAATGATTTAGCTGTCATTTAATTGCAGGTATAATAAGTTAAAATATCTATCTAATATAATTTTCAAATTTTAACTATATTCCAAATCAGCATGGGGATTAATCATGACAATGACCACCCATCATGTGCTGATGGTCTTCATATCATGTCTGGTGAATGGATTAAAGGACAAAATCTTGGTGATGTCTCATGGTCCCGATGTAGCAAGGAAGATTTGGAAAGATTTCTAAGGTACTGAGGTCACTTGCTGTTGTTGTGTCATGAATGTGTGTGTGTGCCTGCTTCCTCTACCACCCTGGTGTGTGGCGTGGCAGAGTGGAAAGGGCATGGATTAGGAATCAAGGCGCTTGGTTCTAATCCTGGCTCTCCACTGGCTCATGATGTCAATGGGACATATTATTCAACCAACTCGTGTCTTAGTTTCCACATTTTCAAACAAGACAGGAGGCAAGATGATTTGTAAGGTTTAAAATTATTGCAATGATAAAAAATGTTGTATAATATTAAATTGGCTCTTCAGAAATTCTCAGTGGAAACATTCTCAATGCTCATCCCTCTACATCTGTTGTTATCAAAAACCTCTTTAATCAAAGCTCCACCTTTCTACTTCGTAATTCTAAACTCTGAGTCTTTTTGCATTAACCCATAATTTTCACCATTATTATAGTCCTTGATTCTCCTCTTTTCAACATTCAGCTGGCAATATTAGCTTTTGCCTATTTGGGAAAAAAATGAAAAACAGTATTATTGTTCTGATTTTCACTTTAAAGCCCTGTTCTTTACTTATTTCTTCAGTAATAGAAGGGAAAGCTGAAGCAGTACCAGTAGGAGATATGCAAAGTCCCAGTCACTAAGTGAGAGAGAAATGCTTAAAGTATTCAAAAATCTAAGTAAGAAACATAGAAATACCTAACTAGCTAAATTCACTACTCAAATTTATTTTTCCATACTATTTAAATTGTCAAGTTAATTTTTTGTCAAATGAATAAAAAATCTACTAAAATGTATTTATTACATTACTATAGCTCTTTCCAGAAGCATGTGCAATGTCATCTGTGCGTGCTCTTCCTCACTGAAGCAACAACTCCTCTGTAGGCCCCCATGAGTGTGTGGTTTGGCTTAGTTGTCTTCTCATGAATCAGAACTATGATAAAATTAAATTTTACCCCATAAATAGAAGTTATGGTGCAGTGTCAAGTCCAAAAATATTCCTACTATTAATAGTCACTTGAGCATGATTTTCCTAGATTCTTTAAATCCTTGAATATAGTTGATTTCTTACCTTCATACATTACTTTTAAGCAGTTACTCTCTGAGACTGAGCTTCTTCACCTTACAAATGTGTAAAATAATAACCACCTCACAGTGTTGTGTAGATGAGCTTAATTAATTCAAATGAAAGATCTTTAAAATCAAAAAGTTCTATTAACTTGAACATTGTTTTATTAATATTGATAGGATTATTGTAATAATTGTAAACATATGGTTCTCATATATGAGATAATTTCCATGAGCATTCAATAGAAGAGCTTATAAATAAAAGCAAGAACATATTTAATAGTATTAAAATGTTTGCTATTGCTACATTAACTAATTATAACAACTTTTTGCAGTTAATTCAGAATGTCACACATATCTGCATATTGCCAGGTCAAAGGCCAGTAACTGCTTGCTGCAGACAAATCCCCACAGTGTCAATTCTGTGATGGTTCCTTCCAAGTTGCCAGAGATGACATACACTGCTGATGAGCAATGTCAGATTCTATTTGGGCCATTGGCTTCCTTTTGTCAAGAGATGCAGGTAAGAGTTGTATTGAGGTGCAACTTCTTCTAAGTGTGTATTCATCCGTTATTTAGAAGTATTGGTGCTCCAAAGAACCCCAGCATCGGAAAGATGGATTTTTCTAGAAAAGGTTTCTTCATTTTTCCCCTGCCTTTTTGAAAGTGGTAGAAATTGGTGTCAGTATTGAATCAAAGTTAGGAAGGAATGATCCAAGAATTTCTACTTCAAAAATGACACTTAAGTCAGGGAAACCTTTGCTTTTTGACAGTTCATTGCTTTTATTTTAAATGTCTCTCTTACATGGTAGATATGTGGGTGAAAATGTAATAAAAACAATGTATGAACATGTAATTACAGAGGATGGATTATTTAATGCTTTATTAATTATTTAATCCTGAAAATAAATATATTCTATAGGAATAGAAATTAGAGAGTACATTTCTGATAGTTAAACTAGAAGCAAAGGGTAAATGTCTGATGGTAAACTAAGCAATGTCTGTATATTAGTATTCAAATTAATTACTCAGAGGGTCCAATTTTCCCATTCTAGGATAATCTGAAAGATTGAGCAAAATGACTCTCTTAATTGATGTAAGAAATTAGCTCTATTTAGCCTTTCTTTTGGAGAAGGCAATGGCACCCCACTCCAGTACTCTTGCCTGGAAAATCCCATGGATGGAGGAGCCTGGTAGACTGCAGTCCATGGGGTCACAAAGAGTCGGACCCAACTCAGCGACTTCACTTTCACTTTCATGCATTGGAGAAGGAAATGGCAACCCATTCCAGTATTCTTGCCTGGAGAATCCCGGGGACGGGGGAGCCTGGTGGGCTGCCATCCGTGGGGTCGCACAGAGTCAGACACGACTGAAGTGACTTAGTAGCAGCAGCCTTCCTTTTCTCTTTTTGGCTCTCTTCCTGCAGCTCATCCCTTTGCTGCCCATTTCTTCCTACCTTTCTAGTACACATGCTTGCACATTCTTTGTATTTCAGGCTCAAACTCATAGTCATGCTTGGAGTGAATTGATAGCTATATTTCACTGTACCTAACTTTCTTTGATTGCCTGAAAGGAGTTTTGCTTTGTTGAAGATAATGCTGTCTTGAATTACTGGCAGAATAATTAAAATCCATCATAAGGAAAAGATTATATGGCATTATGACATATTTTATGCTCTCTCTGCTTTGTTGTTCTTATCAGAATTGTTGTTATTTTCCTTTTATTAACTCTCTACCTTAGTGTGTAAGCTCCATGAGGGCAGAGTGTTTCTCTAGTGTTCAGTCCAGTGGCTGACACATAGTAGGCACTCAGTGAATATCTGACTTAAGGTTAGAATAGGCGAATGTATAAAGAAGTTGGAGCTGTGTTAAATGTGACATGTGAAAGAATGTGTAGACTGTAATAATCATCAGCAACAACAGACCTCCAGAGGAATTGATATAGGTGTGTGATTATGAGTGGATACACAGGATTCACATGTGGCAGACCTGTGGATGCTTGGACCTTGGCATTGGGTGTGATAATTATGATAGTAGCCAGGTTGACCATCTGTTATCTGTCGTAATATCTCTGATCTCATCTACCGATCTTATCCACTCCACTCTTACCTCCACGGACTTTACACAATCAAAAATTGGGTCACAATCTTCTTTCTTGAATCATCATGGTAAAATGAATGTTTTGAGGTCAAATAGTTTGATTTTGCAGGTAGACACATCTACATGCAGAAATTAGCATGTTTTGGAAAACAGTAAGCTGTCTATGATTGCTATTGTACTGTTGGGTCAGGAGATGGTTTCAGTTCATGTGCTATACAAAATTGATAGAGCTGAACAATGGAAAATGTTTACATTTTACAAAGTACCTGAAGTTTTAGAAAAACTCAGCAAATGATCAATTACAAACATAATTTTGGTTAATTTTAGATCATTTTTCATAAATACTATTTCTAAAAATTTTAGAAATTATTTTGAAGTCTATATTGCAGTTGGTTAAATTTTACTAGTATCATTCCACAGTATTTTGAACTTTAAAGTGGATGACACTATATTTATATTTATGATCTGTTTTAATTCGTACAGCAATTATATGCCATAGTTATTATTCAGTTCTACATTATAGGTTAGCAGTTTTGAGTCTTGTAGAAGTTAAAGTAGCACAATTAAGTGATTACGCTTATGAAGAGGGTTTGCTAGATGCAAATCCAAAGAACAGAGTATATGCACCTACTATGTTCTACTGCTTTTTATGGAATTCACACTTTTTTACATTGTCTTTTGTCTGAGAAAATCCTTAGATTAGATCCTGTGTTTAAACTGAATTTTCTTTATTCCCTAGAGCACTACACTATCAGGGTCAAGAAATATTTCAATTGATTTTTAAAAACCTTTTTTAGGCTGTTTGCTCTATTCATATTGTTGCTTCTCACTAACCTACCTGCATGTATTTTTTTTCTACCTTTGATGAAAGTGTAACAGTTTGTTGCTGCTGCTGCTGCTAAGGCGCTTCAGTCGTGTCGGACTCTGTGTGAATCCATAGACGGTAGCCCATCAGGCTCTGTTTCTTAATATCCTAGGATGTTGCTTTGTTTTAAACTAGGCATTTTGCAAACAGAATTAAGTTTTAGGTTTTAAGTATCCAGAAATGTTCTCCTTTTTTCCCTTGAAATTGTGTGTGTGTGTGTGTGTGTGTGTGTGTATACATACATACAGATACATATACGTATCTGTATATATATATATATGACACTTTTATTCATGAAAGTCGTTCAGTCATGTCCAACTCTGCGACCCCATGGACTATACAGTCCCTGGAATTAAAGCCAGATTTTTCTCTAGTTCAACCTGTGTATAATCTTCATTAAGGACAATTTTAAAATAATGCCAGAAAGATTTGGGCTGCTGTGGGCAACCAGGAAAAAGCAACGTCTCCTAGTCAGGGTTTAGGTTGAAGAGCACTAACTGCAAAGGCATGAAGCCTGGGCTCTGACAGTGGTTCTGTCTCTTATTAGTGGTTTAACATTAGTCAAACCTGTTTTTCTTCTAAGCGACAATTTATTGAACAAGAAGAGGAAGTGTTATAGAACAAGAAGAGGAAGTGTGTTATCTCTTAAAGTCTCTTAGGGCTAAGAGGCTGGACTTAAGTTCCAAAATCCAAAACACCATTCTGATACCAGCCTTGAAAAATCACCTTTTCCATCCCAAACTGGTGGAGCTTGCAAAACATTAGGTAAGTAGGTAGGTAGCCAGGTAGGTGGGTAGGTAGATAGGGCCATAGAAGAAATTAAAAAAAAAAAAATTAATCATTGATTTGATAAGTATAAAGTATACATTGAGTTCCAACTACTTTTTAGTCGTTGTTCTATGTACTAATAACACAGTAGGAAGTAACGTCCACCTTCATGGAGCTTGAAGTTTAGCTGGGGAAACAGACAATATGTAAATACGTATGTAATATGCCATTTGGTAATAATGTTTTGGAGAAGCATAAATTCGGATGAGCAAGGTAAGGAATACAACCAGGGATAGGAGAGTGGGAATGGTGCTATTTTATATAGGATAATCTGAGAAAGCTTCCTAAAGAAAGGGATGTTTGTTTAGAAATCTGAAGGAAGTCAGATAGCAAACCATACATTTATCTTGGGAAAAATATAACAAGAAGAAACAGATAGCAAATGCCCTAAAATGGAGTTAGATTCATGTTTTAAGTTTAAGATGTCCATTGGACATCCAAGTAGAGATGTTAGTAGGTCCAGGATAGATATCTAGAAGCCCTCAACAAGGAGATGATACTGAATTCATGATACTAAATTATTTATGACACTATGAAATGAGTTAGAAGAGGAAACACTCAAAGTCTGAGAACTTAATCACTACATTATTTGGAGGTTAGGAAAATAAGGAGAAAGCTATGACTAAAACTCTGAAGAAGTCTATTGGTAGGAATAGAACCAAGAGAAAGTAGATCTTGGAAGCTAAGTGAAGACATTTTTCAAAGTGGAAATGTTTAAAAGTTCCAAAAGCTGAAGACAAGGGGAGTAAAATGAAGTCTAAAAGTATGCAATAGCTGTTTTTCCCACTGAGTTTGGGACAGTGTTACTTGAAGTTATCTTGACATGCATGAGCACCTGAGTATCAGGAGGTAGAAGTTAAAAATATAAAGTGAAGTAATTATAAGTGTAGGAGATAGAAGAATTCTGTGAGTTAAGCCACACTCTTACACGTTCATAGAGAAGGCAATGACACCCCACTCCAGTACTCTTGCCTGGAAAATCCCATGGACGGAGGAGCCTGGAAGGCTGCAGTCCATGGGGTCACTGAGGGTCGGATATGACTGAGCGACTTCACTTTCACTTTTCACTCTCCTGCATTGGACAAGGAAATGGCAACCCACTCCAGTGTTCTTGCCTGGAGAATCCCAGGGACGGGGAAGCCTGGTGGGCTGCCGTCTGTGGGGTCACACAGAGTCAGTCGGACACGACTGAAGTGACAGCAGCAGCAGCAGCTTACACTTTCAGGTGGAAACATGTGAAGTCACCACATCTACCAGTCTGTAATCTAGACTTTATCCAAAACAAATCTCCTAGAAGGCAAGCTCCATAACCTCAAAAGCATCATCAGTCCTTTTTATCATTGTACCTCTGTCTCCTAAAGAGTGTTCAGTAAGTATTTGTTAAAGCAATAAAGGAATCAACTGAATGATGGAATAATAGCTTTGAAATTTTACTCATAAAAATAATAATCAATTACTCACTGATTCTTAGCTGTATAATGTGTCCAGAGAATACGAAGGTAACCTTCTAAGATATTCATTCAATAGCTACATAAAAAACAACTTATAAGAATATATAACTTATGTTTCACAGCTTACACATGAGTTATCAGATATCCTTATGACCATCTTATTTCCAATAAGTTATAAATATGTGTTGAGTTGCAGGAGTAAGAATTCATAGAAACTTTTCAACATGTGTGTTTCTGGTGCAATCTGAGATAATGGCAGTTGGCCCACAGTATTTGAGTTGGATGCTGCTCTTCTATTCTTCCTAACAGACAGCTATATACAAGCACTAGGGACTCCAACATTATGTATGTGCTGATCTAATTAATGACATAAATTTACCCTTGAAATAGCAGCTTACATCTGCAAAATGTTTAAAGGCATAGCTGTAGAGATGCTTGTGAAACATCTCACCCCTCAGCAATAGTTGCTCACTCTTTTGCATGAATACGCTAAATTCTTGGATAGCCTTGTTCCTGGGTCCTGAGCATTGGTACCTCCAGTCCATCTGGCACCTTGTGCCTGAGCCAGCTACAACTGCAATAAGTTATCTTCATGGCTACCTAAAATTAATTTGTCTGGCTAAGAATGCAGAGGTATGGATGCTTCCTCAGAATCAATAAGAAGTGTCTGTTTGAGGGTTACATTATTTGTGAAAGAAGAAAGTTTGCTAAAAAAGAAAAATAAAAAATGAAGGCCTCCAGGAAACTTAAAATTCAGCCTTGAGTTTTGGACTAGGCACACTGTGAGTTACATATATGTTGTATAAAAAACTTTCCAGTGTAATTGAATCATATGGTGACTTAAAGTACCATAGAAAGACCAGTTTTATCATCGCAGCACTGTTTATAGTAGCCAGGACATGGAAGCAACCTAGATGTCCATCAGCAGATGAATGGATAAGAAAGCTGTGGTACATATACACAATGGAGTATTACTCAGCCATTAAAAAGAATACATTTGAATCAGTTCTAATGAGGTGGATGAAACTGGAGCCTATTATACAGAGTGAAGTAAGCCAGAAAGAAAAACACCAATACAGTATACTAACGCATATATATGGAATTTAGAAAGATGGTGACAATAACCCTGTATACGAGACAGCAAAAGAGACACTGATGTATAGAACAGTCTTTTGGACTCTGTGGGAGAGGGAGAGGGTGGGATGATTTGGGAGAATGGCATTGAAATACGTATAATATCATATATGGAACGAGTCACCAGTCCAGGTTCGATGCACGATAATGGATGCTTGGGGCTGGTGCACTGGGATGACCCAGAGGGATGGTATGGGGAGGGAGGAGGGAGGAGGGTTCAGGATGGTGAACACATGTATACCTGTGGCAGATTCATTTTGATATATGGCAAAACCAATACAATATTGTAAAGTTAAAATAAAATTTAAAAAAAAGTAAATTTCTCTTATGTTGACTTGATACATCAAAGTATGTAGGACTTCTAAAATCTCTCATTTGATCTAATGAACAGCCTGGCATTGAAATAAGTACCTTATGTAGAATTCCAGAAGATTGAGTCTCTGTGATTTGGCATTGTGAAATTTCAGAGGCAAGAAGAATTTGGACTAAAAAACCTTAGCATGAAATAACTCTTGATGATAAGGAGTTGTTTGGGCAATGAATATAGTATTGTTGATAAATTTATTGCTGGTAAATGAATACTGTATTGTTGATAAATTTAGCATTGATAAATTATTGTTAAAATTGGTAAAGTTGAAGATTTTTACTATTCTTTCTTCCTATAAGTGGGTTAAAACTACCAGGAATTAAATCTGCCTCTTTTGCCATCTAATCAAAGCTTCATCCTATTCTTTGAGTGTTAGTTCTATGCAGTATGTGAGTCCATGAGTTGGATGGCAAATTACTTGACTGGATAATCTAGCTCTTTAATTTTTTCCCTTAGCACTACTTTTTTATGACTTCTTATTGACATGGGCTTTTATTTTTTAGGTCTCTTTCTCTGTAAATTACCTATTTACATTTTGCCCATTTTTTAAGCTTTCTGTTTTTGTTGAGTTGCAGGAGTTCTTTCTATATTCTATATTCTAGGTGAGACTTTCTTGTTACTTATAAAGTGTGTCATTATGTCACAAAGTGTGTCAAAGTGTGTCATTAGCTGTTTATACACAATGTCCTTCTACAGTTGTCAAGTGGTTGAATCCATCAACTTTCCCCACTAGGCTGTGCTATTTTTGTTTTTGTGTGTGTGTGTATTCTTTTTCAGAATATTTTCCATTATAGGTTATTACAAGATACTGAATATAATTCCTACTGTGCTGTACAGTATGTCCTTAGTGATTCTCTATTTCATATACAGTAATGTATATCCGTTAAACCGGAACTCCCAGTTTATCCCTCCCTTTCTTTTCCCTTTGGTAACAATAGGTTTGTTTTCTACATCTGTGAGTCTCTTTCTGTTTTGTAAATAAGTTCATTTGTCTCATTTTTTAAGATTCCCTATGTAAGTGATATGATATTTGTCCTCCTCTGACTTATTCCACTTTATATCATAATTTGTAGGTCTATCTGTGTTGCCACAAATAACATTGTTTCATTCTTTTTATGGCCAAATAATATTCATATATATGCGTGTATATATATATATATATATACACACACATACATAAATACACACACACATACCACATCTTCTTTATCAGTTCATCTGTCAACCGACTTTAGGTTGCTTCCATGTCCTGACTGTTGTAACTAGCACTGTGGTGAACATTGAGGTGCATGTATCTTTTTGAATTGGGACTCTTCTCTGGATATATGCCCATATGTGAAATTGCTGGATCATATAGTAACTATTTTTAGTTTTTAAGGAACCTCCAAACTGTGTTCCATAGTGGCCATTCCACTTTACATTCTCACCAGCACTGTAAGCGGGCTCCTTTTTCTTCACACTGTCGCCACCATTTTTTATTTGTAGACTCTTTGATGGTGGCCATTCTGACCAGCCTGAGGTGATATCTCACTGTAGTTTTGATTTGCATTTCCCTAGTAATTAGCCATATTAAGTATCATTTCATGTGCCTGTTGACTACCTGTATGTCTACTTTGGAGAAATAGCTAGTTAGGTCTTCTGCTAAAGAATGTATGGTTTTTAAAGTTCATTATCTGTGACTAAATCTTGAAGCATATTAATATTATTATTCAAAATATCTGTTTATTTTTATTTGACTGATCTATTAATGTTGAAAAGTTTAACAGATGTGTTCAAATACCCAACTCTAACAACTGATTTATTTTTCTCTGTGTTTTTGTCAATTATTTCCTTATATATCATTTGGTTATATTACAGGTACATACATATTTATGACTTTTATCTGTTGATCTGTTTTTCTCTTTTGCATGTTTTATGGCTTGTGCTGTAAAATCTATTTTGTATGTCGTTAAAACCATTATCCTAGTTAATATTTATCACATTTTTATCTTCAACCTTTCCAGATAAAATAGAATCACAGATATGAGTATGGCTAGATGGATATGTTTACTAGAGAAAAGCAATCACTAGATTTTGTATTTTTGTATTTAGACCAATGTAATAATTTTTTGGCATTTTCATCAGCTAGTTTAACACTTTATATGTTGATTTAAATTAGTTTTATAAAAATTTTTGTCAACTTGTTTGTGTTTTATACTTATGCTCTATTTTTTGTGATTATGTCCTCTACTGCTTTACATTTACAACGACATTTTCTTATACATTCAAAAGTCAGACATTCTTTATATCTGTTTATGAGTATGACTGATCAGTTCTTTTTTCTTGATGAATAGTATTCCACTGCAACATAAACTGTTGTGTTTATCAGTTCACCTCTTAGTAGACATCAGTATGTTAGCTATTATGAATCAAGCTATTCAGAAGATTTATGAATGTTTATTTGTATATACATGTTTTCATTCTACATTATTAATACATTAACATGTTACATATCAATGCATTAGTTTTTTTTTTGCAAACTCTGGGTTAGGTACTGGTGGCCTGTTTTTATAAATGAAGTTTTATACATTTAAAACTTCCAGAAGGTGACTGGAATACAGTCACCTTTGTTCACACATTTTCTTTGGCTGCCTTCAAACTACAGTGAGTGATAAATAGTTGCCACTGAGATCCCATGGCCCACAAGCCTGAAGTATATGCTGTATGGCACTTTACAGAAAGCGTTTACTGACCCCTGTCACAGCACATACTCTGCATTTAGTTATATTCCTCCAAAGAGTGTTTTGAGTTTTGTTTTCACAAACAATTAAGTTTGTTAGAATCAAACTGGAAACTATCTTATCTGCTGTGGATAGCACTTCATATGTTACATCAGCTCACTTTTTCCTTATTTCGAGTGTGTCCCTTGCATGCATGGTACAGATGCCACAGAAAGACCTATAAGCTTCTCTGACTCTCTTCTTTTTGGGGTTTCCCTGGTGGCTAAAGAAGATGGTAAAGAATCTGCCTGCAATACAGGAGACCCAGGTTTGATCCCTGGGTCAGGAAAATCTCCTGGAAAAGGGAATGGCAGCCCACCATGGGCATAGAACCCTGGTGGGCTACAGTCCACTGGGGTCACACAGAGTTGAACATGACTGAGCAACTAACACTTCAAGTTTTGACAGCTTTGACCGCATCCGTTTCTGTCTTCATGAGTCTAAAAAGATGGCGTGTGTTACTTTAACCATTGTGTCATGCCATGACCACAATCCACTGTCAGATCAAAGCCACAAAGACGATGAACTCAACTTGTGCTGATTCCTTAAGCTCCCCTAAAGAGCTGATCTGCCTTTGTTCTACATTCTGAAACTACCAGAAAATTGGTTTTTGCCATCATTCCACAGTTTGTGTTTGTTAGCTACAGGAGGATTGGTCTTCTGGGAACTTATCCCACCATTCCAGAAGGGGAATATTTTTATCTTATATTTCTCATTCTTACAAGGAAAGTCTGGATCATTTTTCTTTCAAATATTTCAAACAATTCCTTCTCACTTTTTATTCTTTTCTTTGCATGCATGCTCAGTTGTGTCCAACTCTTTAGGTCCCCATGACTGACTCTTTTCAACTCCATGAACTGCAGCATGCCAGGCTCCTCTGTTCTTCACTATTTCCCAGAGTTTGCTCAGATTCATGTCCATTGAGTTGGTGATGCTATCTAACCATCTCATCGTCTGCTTCCCCCTTCTTTTGCCTTCACCACCACCTGGGATTCATTGAGTATGTATCGACAGTTCTTCATTCTCTATATTTCTCTCACTCCTTGATTTTCTTTAACACACCAAGATGTGTTCTAATGAGGGGTCCTTTGAAGCTTGCTGCTACATTTGTTGGCTATCCGTAGACTATATTTTTCTTGACATCTGTTACTCTACTTCTACCACCAGCAGTCATGAAGCATGTGGAGTGAAGGAAGTGAAGTAGACAAGATCAAATTTACTAAGCTGTCAGTGGTCAAATTATTTCTGCTAAGGGATAAAGTTTTTGAGATGTAAATGTGATAGATTTCTAGTATTTCTTCCTATTAAAAATGTTTATAATAATGACTGAAGTCCAATTATTATTGTTTTATGTAGTAAATATTTATTTAGATTTATCACCATTTTTGTCAGGTTCACAAGTGCTTTTCAGCCCTTCCCTATGAGATCATATTCCTCTTGAAGTATAACATTTAGAAGTTCCTTTGGGGAAAATCTGTTGGTAGTAAACACTCAGTTTTTGTTTCCTTGAAGAGTCTTTATTTAACCTTCAGTCTTGAATAAAATTTTAGCTGAGTTCGTAAGTCTAGATTGACAGTTATGTTCTTCCTCTCTCTACTATGAATACATCACAAATTCACTTTTTTTTTATGTTTGTCCCAAGATGCCATCTTCACTATTTACTTAATCTTAAAAGGAAACTTTCAACATTTTATGGGTTTTTTGGTGATGTTTGTTGTAGATTTTGATAGATGTCCAGATGTCCGTTAACTTTGAAGGTGTTTCCTTCAGTGGCTAGTTTGCTAACTTTTTTTAACAAATGGATGTTGAATTGTGTCACAAGCTGCATATCGAGAGATACAAAAATCATAGATTTTGAACTTTTTATGTACTTGATTGTATTAACCAAATCTCTAATATTATAGTAGCCTTGTATTCCAAGAAAAACCCAACATGATTGTGATGGTACATTACATTTTTTTCATGGATTGCTGGGGATTCAGTTTGTCAAAAAATGTGCAGCATATTTCAATCTAAGTTCATAAATTAAGTAGATCACTATTTTCATTTTCTTTTCAAACTGCTGTCTGGTTTGGGCATCATGATGTGTGTTTAGAAATATTATCTCTTTTTCTGTTCTTTAGATAGTTTATGTAAATTGAGAATTTAAGTGTTTAGATCAGTTCTATTCTTTGTGGGAAGATTTTTAATAATCACTTTGGATTATTCTGTGGTTACACAGTAGTTTCAACTTTTCTATTTCTTCTTGGATCCATTTTACCAAGTTTTTAGTAAATTTTTAAAAAATATTTCTCCATTTCATATACATTGTAAAGTTATTTGGTGTAAAGTTGTTCACAGTGTCTCTTCCTATTTCTGTAAGCCTTTACATGATCAGTAGATGTCCCTTCATTTTTTTTATTCTTAATAGTATTTATTTTTGCCTTCTCTTTTTTGTTGATTAGTTTTAATATTGGAGAAGGCAATGGCACCCCACTCTGGTACTCCTGCCTGGAAAATCCCGTGGATGGAGAAGCCTGGAAGGCAGCAGTCCATGGGGTCGCTGAGGGTTGGACACGACTGAGCAACTTCACTTATTATTTTCCACAAAGAACTACATTTCAGCTTTTTCTTATTTCTTCTGAACCTTTGTATTCTATTTTTTGAATACCTCTCTTTCTCTTTCCCTTACTTTGTCCTCTTTTTCATCTTTAATAATACCAAGGTGCTCTCTGATAGAAAAATTATTTTTGAAAATATTATCCCATACTGATTTACACTTACAGTCAGACATTACATTCTTGAAATTGTAGTTTGGAAGATAGTTTATGGACAAACAAGGAGTTACATGTTCAATATTTAATTGCTGCTTCCATGCATATGCACTTAATATTTTTTATTTTAACATAAAATTTAGAACATGTTAATGGATCTATTTGCTATAAAAAAATGGGTACACGTCTTCGAAGATAAATTTTATGATATCTATACATGGACTGTTAATCTTCCATTTAAATTATTCCATTGAAAAGATATAGTTTTTCATGTAAACTTTTTAAAAGCCTTCTTGAGATAAACATCCAACTTCATTTATGCTTTTAATGGTCATTTCTTATTATAGAGGAATAAAAAAAGAATGTTATATTATTTTTGTTAGTTTGTTAGGAGAAGCTGGATTACACATTTCTGTCCTGGATTCCTTTGCACAGCATTTTAAGTATTAAAGTTCTTAATCGACATATTAAGAGATTTCACTAAGTTGAAAGGAATATTTGACTCTGGCCTGTGAAACACACAGAGAGCATTTGCTTCTAACAAAATACACAACCCTTCTTAAGAAAGAGTTTGGTGTTACATAGCTCTAATATCACATATCTGAGGTTTTACACTTCTCAAGGTGAAAACAGTCCATCCCATTTCTTCCATATTTTATTTTTTCACTTTTGACAGTTTGGTTTGAAATCCTGAATCTGAGTTACCTTTCACAATGAGGTTATAATTTACTTACAGTAAGATCCCAGAACTATAGAACATAAAGAGGAAAGAGATCTCCTCTATGAGAGGTTTATTCTACATGACTGTGCTTATCTTGAAAAGCTGCCAAGTTTGCTTTTATGCTCTCAGTGCCTCAAGTGGGAATCAATTAGAGTACCTGCTGTTTTGAATAGCAGATAATGGTTGAAGGTCAGAATTCAGACCACCAACAGTGTTCAACAAGCAAGCATGATTTTAAAACTACAACATAAACAAGATTTGTTTTTTAGTTCAGTATGCATTGGTTAACTAACAAACTTGATTAAAATAATTCATGTTACAATACAACTAAGCTTTATTGAAAATAAATAAAGCAAAATTCTTCTTTGGTGGAAAATTCATCATTTGACCCCATAATTATAAAATTTTATTAACAAGATTGTCTTGGAGGAAAAAGAAAACTTTTAGGAACTAAAATCTTCAGGTTAGATATCCACTAATTCAAATATAAATATGTCCACAAAAGTACATGATAAACAGTTAACCTCTCTGCTTATTTTCAAGAGTCAAAAATATTACAGAGAAGCTGTTTGATTTAGGCATTCTTTAAAATTAGTTCCTGGATAAATTTTTGATGAATGATATATGCAAACAATAGTTCATATATTAAACTAAATCATATTCTAAATATAATAAATATAATGTTTATTAAATAAATAATAAAATATAAAAATTTTAATTTTATTTAAATATAAATATAATATTTGTATGAAATAGTTTTAGGCAGAAAAACTATCTGTCACAGCAGGTAAAATTGTGTAAATAAAATATATCACACTCCTGCCATAGAGTATTGAATTTTTAAGAGCTTAAAACAGTTCTAAAATCTAAATTTTTAAATAAAGAATAGGAAAATAATATTTGGATATTTGTAACAAATTCGGAATTGGAGATGTGACAGACCTGCTTGAAAATTTAGTTTAAATATATCATCCCCAAAGTATTTAGTAGATTTGGGTCATAAGTTAATTTTAACATGCAGTGATTTTCAATCTGTTTTGAATACCACTGCCAGGGTAAACCTCCTAAAATAGCCTTTTTATCTTATCAACCTGGTTGTCAACTGCTGAGTGGCTTCTTTTTCCCTCCAAATATGGAGTCCCTAGTCCATCCTGGCACTCAGAATCTGGCTTTTCTATCTTTAAAATCTTGTTCACTACTCCCTTCCCTTATGTACATCCTCTCATCTGACTGGTCTTCTCACCAGTCCAATTTCAAAGACTGTCTTTCACATTGACACTTATTCTGTCCTTATCGACCTGCTTGCTTCTGCCCTTTTCTCCAAATATCTGGATAGGTAGTCACACAATCATCTTCAAGATAGATCACTCTAGTTGCTTTAAGTATGCCACACGGATTTCATGTTTCTGTGTAATTTGTTAATAACATGCTTGTATCTCAGAAACATCATCCATCCTATAGACATAGAAAGTCCTTAAGAATGTGGTGGTTGTGCCTTTTTATCTATCTCTCTGGGCTGCCATAACTATAGAATTCTCTTCTTTCAGTGTTGCTCTGTTTATGCTATGTTATCCCAGTATTTTTGTTTGGTCCTTCAACTTTTCCCTAGAAAAAGTTAAATGTATTCTGGGTATCTAGGATGCATTCGTACTGTGGAAAATTGACTGACAACAGTTATGGGAAATGTGCCTACTGAGAATCCCTGTATCACATCAGGGGCCAAGGCGATGTAATGAAATAGTGAAGTACTAACACGGCAGGCGGCATACAGCAAAGCATAAGTGAGGACAGACTTTAAGATAGGAGGCATTAAATTGAGACCGTAGGCACATTACTTTGATTCTTCCAGGTTGGTTCATATAATGTGGTATAAATAATGATTTTTAGCTTACAGTTTTCTGTTGAAGCTACTTAATCTTGCATAATCATACATGTTTTTATTTTAAGAAATTTTAAAATACTTAAATTTATGAAACATTTTATCTTTATATTAGTCTTCTCAGCACTATAAATAGGCCATAGACTATTTCAACTGTAAGTTTAATAAAGGTACTCAGGATATTTTCTTCAAATCATCTCTGATGTTCTATTAAAATTGCTCTCTCAAACCTTGTAGACTTAACCTCAGAAATGTGATGCCTTCCCCTTATAGTTATTATACCCTTGTTTTCAGCATGTTATTTGCACAGGGTTGTGGTGCAAGGTGGAAGGGGAGAAAGAATGCAAAACCAAACTAGATCCACCAATGGATGGAACCGATTGTGACACTGGTAAGGTAAGTTATTGGTGGTGCTATCTGAAGTATAAGACTATGAAGTGAAACTTAAGAGGAAACTTACATTTCTCCTATAAGTATAACCAGTGAGACATTTTCTTCTGCCAGTTACAAAGGTATCTATCTTAACACTAGTGGAGTACTTTTATTATATATAAAAATTTCAGCATTTTATCTGTTTTCAGTTTTAGCACATGCCTGTTTTTTAAATATCAGCTGTATTTTTTATTGTTGATTATAATGGTGTGGAGAATTGGATATATGTATTACTTTAACAAAAACTAAATATTTTTACTATTAAACTTAAATATAAGTATTCACAAATTAATAAAAACTAAAATTTCTCAGGGCTAATTAATCCTTTAAAGTATTATCTTAGGAGAGCCACTGAGTGTAATTTTTCCTTGTCATTTCAAGCATCATGAATAAAATATTCTAATTAACATTTGGGAGATTAGTAAACATTTGACTGTCTTAAGTTGTTAAATGTATTTCATAAGGCTGTAGAAATTTATTAGTGTATATTTCCAAATCATTTCAATTGCTATAAAAATTAATTTTCTTTGACAAATATGAAGAAATTAGATCCCATATAAACTTATAGCTAATATAATCAAAATATAGTACACTAGTTTACATAATTTTCCATTTTTTATTCTATGAAGGGAAAGTAGGACAGCTATTACTTACTCATTAGATGTAAGATCAGAAAACTTGCCTCTGAAGACTATGAATTTTCATTACATTTGAAACAAATCAACAACATAAAGATTACTTGGGGTGAATTACTTAGTGAAAAAAATTATATAGCTAGTTTAAAAATGCATCCACATGAAAAATGGACAGAAATGGAAATCTAGCAATTCCACTTCTAGAATTTTGTCCTAAATAAGTTCTTAACACATGTGCACAAATATAGGCATGTTTGCATGTACACACACATATACTTATGTGAGGATGTCACCTGCTATGGTGAGAAATAAGAAAAAACAGAATATTCATTGGAAGAGGAATGGTTCCAGTATAGCTGATCACAGAATGAGGTAGTTATATCTGTATTAACTTGAAAACATCTACTAGACATGGTGGTTAGTATAGAGACATGTCAGAAAAATTCATACTTTATATGGTACCATTTGAGATTTAGGAAAAAAATAATTTGTGTACAAATGTGAGTATACACACAGGGTTTATATATTTTTAAAGTCATAGAAAGTGGTTTGAACACATAAACTCCAAATTGTAATTAGTAGTTAACTCTTGGGAGGGAGTTGAAATTGATGGATGGAATAAAACAATTGACAGTAAGAGTGAATGCAACTTTTCTCCTGACATTTCTGCATTATTTGACATAAGCCTGTAGTCATTTATTACTTCAATGATTTCTTTAATGAGAAAAAGAAAAATGTACAAATTAAGTCCCAGATAATAAAAAAGGACTAGAAATATTTTATCACCCAATACAATCAGTAAGAAAACGGTTCCTTGATAGAGAACTTCTGTGAAATATCAGTCAGTTGTTTACAGACTGCCAAATGTGTTTTCTGTGAGCTTATGCAGAGAGTCAGAATTTGGATTTGTTTTAAATTATACACAAAAGTGCAATAATGTGTGTATATTGGGCAAGCCTCATGGTATTATGCTGAGTAATTTATTGCTTGAGTCATAAAACTCTGCACCAGCAATAATTTTCGTCATCCCTGAAACACGAAAGCAGTAATAAACAGAGATAACCAAATATTCAGCCACACGTCTTCAAACATCACACAGTCCATTTGTCTTACTTAGTTCTTCATTAGCAATTTAAAATCTGTTCATTTTTATAATCTGGTGTCCTAAATATTTTTCTATTGTTTTTTTCTTCCAATATTTATGAGAATAAATTGCATTCTTGAGTTATCTAAGGTAAACTTATTCTTTCAGCAATCAAAATTGTAATTATTCATTAAAAATAAATGTTTCATTTCCCTATAATTGTGCTAATGATATTCTCAATGGTTCTGTAATGTTTTGTACATTGAAATAACTAATGAACGTCTTGGTTCCTCAGGCCATGTGGGCTTCTTCAACTCTCCATCTGTTCCAGCTGTTGTAGGAGCCATCATGAAAATAGCTTCCAACACTCTGTAATTGAGGGCTATAGGGCTAAAATATTTGGATGCTTGCAACCTCATGCTGAACACTGCTAGCTCAGTACATGGCAATCTGAGAAACAAAGCTGAGAATTTTGTAATGTGTTACACTCTAATGATGTTAATTGAGCTGTATAAGTAGTTCACCTAAGAGTATATAATTAAGTCTGAGAAGGTTCCAACAAGAATTTTATGATTCATAGTGATTTTGGAGATAAGGATTTATCTACTGTTTATGCACAGCCTTTTCCAAATTAAAAGCAGCCTGTTTTCTTTCTCCTTTTCTCTTTATAATACTGGCATCTGTGTTTACATTTATATTAACAGAGGTCTGTGAGTTGATAAATGATATGCTTAAAATCAAGAAGTGTATGTTTTTTACTTAAAATATATTCTAGGAATGAGAGGATGGAGAAGGAAAGCTAAATACCAAGTGACTAAAATATTAGACTGTTTTGAAGGATGCTGCATAATATATTTTAATTATTTACTTTCCTAAGTTCTTAAGTGATGAAATTATTATCATCATGCTTTATTGAAAAAATGAATGTTATAATATCCTTAGTCACAAATTTACATAAGGGGGCAGTTTATTGCCTTCTTTCTTCCTCTTATTTCATCTAACAATATATATATACAAGAGGATTTAATTAGACAATAATATTTCCTTTGTCATTTTCAAGGACCTCTTCCAATTGGCTGTTTTCTTCAACTTTCTAGGCATTTTCACATAGAAATTAGAGAGAATAGAAATATAGTCAAACTTTTTTAGGTCATGTACTGTTGCAGAAAGAATCTATATTATAAATTTCCTTAGCATTTTCATAGGTCATACTGAATTATTCAATATGAGAAATTTTGAGTTCTTTAAATCTTGTGTAATATATTTTTTAAAACTAAAAAATAGGAATGAAACAAAACATGCTACTAGAAAATTCATGAAAAGCATTAGGATCATTTTACATATAAACCCAATAGAATATATTATATAATAATTAAACAAAGCACTTAAAACTTTCCCCAGTGTTGAAACAAAGCTCCACCTAGAAGACACAAAAGCGGGTTTTCCATAGTTTCACCCAGAGTTGGTTATCTGAAGTTAGTGGACTTTAACTATTATACTATGCTTTCTTTGAATTTCACCAATTCCGGGATGCAAATTTAGCTTGTATATCTGTTTCCATTTCTCTTCGTCTGCCAGACGTGACTAGTTTAAATGACATGCAAGTCTAGATCTGGGTCTTTCCCAGAATATTTTTAAGTTCACTGTGAACTCTAGCCCAGCCTTTCAATGCCAGCTTACCACTAAATGGGCAAAGAGCTGTGATACGCACTTAGGGGGTAAAAATAAATGCCCTTCATGTAGGTCAAATCTACTTGACCAATTGAAGTTGGCAGGATTCACTTTGGGGTTTGTTTTTTTTTTTCCCCCATGAATGGCACAACATCATGAAATCCCTAAAACCAGTAAATTATTTCAAAGTTTTCACAAGGTTTGTTTTTTCCCCCTTTTACAACATTCAGGCTGAATCTTCCTACAAAAATCTCAGTTTATTTAATGTCAATCTTAGCATGTCATTATACTCTGAATTATTGAGGTTTTGTTTTGTTTCTTCCCAAACCTGGATGTAAAACTCTTTGAATCTGAAAGAGATTGAATTTTGTTTTAATTTTATTGAAATATAGTTGACTTACAATGTTATCTTAGTTTCATGTATACAGTAAAGTGATTCAGTTATTGCATATACATATATATATTCTTTTTTAGATTCTGTTCCCCTTATAGGTCATTACAAAATACTGAGTAGAGTTCCTTAAATTTGACATTATTAGAGAAAATCTTCAGGAACTATTTATTACATAGAAAAGGACTAACTGGGCTCACACAAAACTTCGTAGCATAGTTTTATAAATTCTTCTAAAAACAGCATTTAAACACATATTTTCAAAATAAGTTTTAAAGAAACAGATCATTTAAAATCATAATAGAATTTTGGTGAGATTTCTGGAAACTTATTGATAAAATTAATATAATGATATGTAATTTGGTGTTATTGGTATTTTTATTTTGGTTAATCTTTATTAAATCGTCAGTATGGGCTATGCATTGTGCTTAGTTTCATTCAACCTCTGCTAAGTCTATTAGCTATATATGATTTTCATTCACATTTTGAGATGGGAAAACTGAGGATCACAGAATTGGTATGATTTCTTCACAATCCCTTATAAATCATGTTGCCACTGGTACAGAAAATTGTTTAGAACTAGTATGAACATCTTGCTCAACTCTTGTCATTATACAATCACTTATCTAAATTTTTAAATCTTTACTTATTATTTCTAACATTTTTTTTTTGTTCAGTTAATTTTTACCTTTAATATCTTTGCTGTGATCATGATAGATCTGATTTTCCAGGAATAAGGAGAAATTGTTGTGGCTCAGCTGGTAAAGGATCCGCCTGCAATGCAGGAGACCTGGCTTCCATCCCTGGGTTGGGAAGATCCCCTGGAGAAGGGAAAGGCTACCCACTCCAGAATTCTGGCCTGGAGGATCCATCATCTGAATAGTCCATGGGATCACAAAGAGTTGAACATGACTGAGCAAAAAAAAAAAGAGAGAAATTATAATAATCTCTCCATCAAATTCTGGCAACTATTCCTCAGTGACCACCAAAAAAAAAAAAAAGAAAATTCTTTGGCTGCTTTTGTTTAAAATTAATGATAAAATAAATATAAAAAAGAAAATGAACACACTCTTCTCTTCTGTCATTGCTGTCTTTCTCATGATGGAAACTTAGGGAAAAAAGAAAGAAAAAGCAATGTAAATGAAAGTGAGTCATAAGCTTTGTTTCTAATTGCAAGGAGAGAGAGTACCCTGAAACACTGACATTTCAAATAAAAATGGGTGGATTTGCTAATGTCTGCTTCATTCTCGTCAAAGACATTTGTATCTTACCTACCATTGATATCTTTACCTCCATTTATATTACCTACATTTATATCTTACCTACAAAATATGAACCTATTTTTCATTCTTCTCTATTAAATTATTGTTTTTTTTCTAGAGCATGTTAGTTTTTCTTCCCTGGCTGTACAATCCCCACTCCCCCATTCACCCTGTCTCTGTCACAAGCACTGAATTCTCAGGGCTATAATACAAATACCCGTGTCCTATTTTTATGACAAGACTGTGTGACCTGACATGAGAGCTGGGAGAACTGGACCAGTGAATTATTACTGTGACATTAAGCACGTGCCAACTAATTTTTGGTCTTTTTCAATTCCACACGTTTGGGGCTTTAGCTGACCTGATTTAATCGCAATTCCAGTGACTCGATAGGCCAGTGAATGATTTTCCATTGTGCCCTGATTTGTTCACCTAAGACATAACTTTTGGAATAGTGGTGTAAGGCTGGAGAGTGTACCAGCAGGACCGCAGCACCCGGACTCGCGGCTGGAGAGTGGAGCATGTGGAGTCCCTGTACCCGAACCTGCAGTTCTGGGATCAGCAGTCGAGAGCGCAAGTGTCCTGGGTAAACGCAACATTCCTGGATTGGGGGAGGGCATTGTTTTCTTCAAGTGTGAAATAAAAAAGGTTTTACTGATAAACCATGTCAGGGACCAAAGACACTTCTTCAAACCCAGTCCACTTGGAAGACAGAAAAGTCTCTCAAATTATTATGTATAAGAACTCCCTTTGAAGAAGAAAATAAGACCAACCCTCCTAAGAGCAAATAGTTAAACACCACACAGGTTGTTTTCTTGAGAATAAATCAAATAAAAAACTGTGTTGACCCAAGCAGGGAGACATGTTAGGAAAAGTACGTCACCGTTTAAAAGATCCGTGAGAGGAACCAGTAGCTGAGAGGACTTCAGAAACGGAGGGAATGAGGGCAGCATGAATGTCAGTACAAGCTGAGAAGGATGAGAAAGCAAACTGTGCTGAGCATGTGTACAGACAAGGAGCATCCAAGACCAGCTTGTTTGGCTCCATCTTTCCTAGTGGTGATCCTAGGAAATGTGTGAGAGTCATTTCAGTTTTATGCTTTGACTTTGGTATGGGTTCAGTGGCCCAGTTCCTCAGCAAATGATTTTTTTAAAATGTGTGTGAAAACCTTAGAAGCATCTCATTGGAATTTCTTGGCTACACTCCTCAACGGGAGTGTATTTTGCCCCCAGCTTCTGTCCTTTACCCTTCTATATCATTTTCATAGCAAACGGACTTTTGTTTCTCCTATATTTTGGAAATTAAATGGATCAAATATTAGAAAAAAATACACATTTTTAAATAAACATATGGATTTCCTACTGTTACTAATCATTTAATCTGTCCACATTTTCAAAAGTAGATTTAATAGAAAGGATTATCCCTTATTAATACAATGCCTTTTGATTTTTTTTTAATGAGTAGTTAACATAAAATAAGATAAAATTGATTATTTGTACTATCTTTTCTAGGCTAGGTTCTGAAGCAAGGGATTGTAATGGTCCCAGAAAACAATACAGAATATGTGAGAATCCACCTTGTCCTGCAGGTTTGCCTGGATTCAGAGACTGGCAATGTCAGGCCTATAGTGTTAGAACTTCGTACCCAAAGCATGTACTTCAGTGGCACGCTGTCATGGATGAAGGTATGACCGACCAGATCACCACTGTCTTAATTAAGCGGAAGTCTAGGTTTGCAAGGTGCTTTACACTAATGGTAAATGTTGTTTTGTAGTTTATACTATAGGTATTTCAAAACTGCTTTTTCTGCCTTTATGACATGCCTCAGATGGCAAAGAATCTGCCTGCAACATGGGAGGCCCATGTTCAATCCCTGGGTCGGGAAGATCCCCTGGAGAAGGGCATGGCAACCCACTCCAGTATTCTAGCCTAGAGAGTCCCATGGACAGAGGAGTCTGGTGGGTTACAGTCCATGGGGTCACAAAGAGTCACTAACACTTCCACTTTTGTGACATATAATAACCGCAAGCACTAACTAAAAATATATTTTTTAAAGATGGAGGTATTATTATACACAAACAATTTTAAAAGGGTGGCAGTACAAAATGCTGGTTAGGATGAAGAGAAACGATCTCTCATGCGTTGCTGGTAAGGTAAAATGGTGCAGCTGCTCTGAAAATTAGCTTGGCAATGTCTCAAATAACAAAGCATGCACATTAGAAAACGCAGTCGTGGTTATTTATTTCGGAGAAATAAAAATTTACAACCACAAGAAAATGCTGTACATGAGTGCCCATAGCAGTTTTATTTTCAACAGCCAGAAACTTGAAGCAATCAAAAAGTTTCTGAGTAGCTGCAGGATTAGCAAATGAAGGTTTATGCGTGCCGTAGGATGTTACGCAGCAGTCCAAGGAACACACTGTTAAGGTATGCAGTGACCTGGTGGATGTCAGAACGTTATGCAGAGTAGACAAGCCAGTCTCAAAATGCCACGTGCTGTATGATTCCTTTTTTTAACATTCTTGAAATCGCGATAGTATAGAGATGGAGAACAGATCAGCCGTTGCCAGGAGTTGGGGGTGGTGGTGGGAGAGGGGTCGAGGTTCCTGTAAAGGGGTGGCACAAGGTAGAACTCGTGCTCAGTTGCTCAGTCATATCCCACTCTTTGTGACCCTATGGTCTACTCTGTAGCCCACCAGGCTTCTCTGTCCATGGGTTTTCCCAGGCAAGAATACTGGAGTGAGTTGCCATTTCCTTCTCTAGGGGATCTTCCCAACTCAGGGATCCAACCTGAGTCGCTAGCATCTCCTGCATTAGCAGATGGATTCTTTACCATTGAGCCACCTGGGAAGCCGCCAACTAGAGATCTTTATATAAAATGCAGATTGGTTCATATCGCCTTCCCACCTTAAGCATTTCAGAGCCTTCCCATAACTGTCAGGTAAAGACCAAATTGCACAACATGACATGCTCAGCAAGACCTTCCTTTGTCTGATTCCTTCTCTTGTCTCCTACCTCATCTAAGAGCTTACTCTCTTTCTCTTTGCGCTCCAAATACTGCCCTTGCTCCACTGCTTCAAACATATCCTGCTTTCTTCCCCAACACATAGCCTCTAAATGTACCATTTCTTCAGTTAAGTGAAAATAATAACACAATCTTCTAGTCTCATCATCCTTTTAATAAAAGTTAATTCTGTATTCACAGATGCTTTGACCACAAACTTTGGAGTCCTCCCTTTCCTTTACGTTCTCTTTTACTATGCCTTTGAAATATCAGTAAAGTCACATTATCCCTATCTTTAAAATACCTCCAGAATCTAATGATTGCCCAGTATCTCCAGACCTGACCCCCTGATATAAGCCACTGTGCCTTACCTGTGTGTTTATAGTAGTCTAACAGGTCTTTATGTTTGTGTCCCCATATCTCCTTCAGTCTCAATCATAGCCAGAAGGATACATTTAAAATATCAGTCATGTCACGTTATTCTTCCATTCTGAAGGCAACAGAATGAGTTTTCCCAACTCACTAAAGGTCCAAAGTCCTTCTAATAGCCTATGAGGGCCTTTCTCCCTGGCTTCCTGTTGCCCTCTTGCTTCATCTATACTTACCATCACACCCTTCCACCCACACTGGCTCCCTTGCTCTCCCTAGAATCAGTCCAGGGCCTTTCTGTCTTAGTATCTTGGAAAGTATTGTTTTAGCTGGTGACTCCTTCTGGTCTTTTCTTAAATACTGACTCAATACCTTTCAATACCCTGCCTTATTCTTTTTTTCACATAAGCTATAGTGATCTGTCATAGTATTTTTATTTTATTAGTTTCAGTTCAGATCAGTCGCTCAGTCGTGTCCAGCTCTTTGCGACCCCATGAATCGCAGCACGCCAGGCCTCCCTGTCCATCACCAACTCCTGGAGTTCACTGAGACTCATGTCCATCAAGTCAGTGATGCCCTCCAGCCATTTCACCCTCTGTCGTCCCCTTCTCTTCCTGCCCCCAATCCCTCGCAGCATCAGAGTCTTTTCCAATGTTTTTCTCCCCAAATAATGATTGTAAGAGCAAGACTTGTATTTTATGCATTTCTCTGTCTTTAGCTCTGTAAACAGTGCCTGAACAGAGTAGACAATAAATATTAAGTGCAAGAATAGTGTCTCTTTTGGGAAGTGACCTATCCTGGTCCCTCTTCTCACTGAATGTTCCTCTTGGGATGATCTTACTTATTCACTAGGTTTTATTTATCATCCAAATGCTAAAGGAACACAGGCATTTATCTCCAACTAGATCTGTCTGTCCTGAGCTCCTTAGCTGTTTACTTGTATGTTGCTTGAACTTCTCACTTAGCGTCCCGTTCATCTCTAACTCAACATGATTCAAGTTGAACATATCCCTTCCTCCATTCCTGTGTTTCACTCCCACCATCTGCTCCTCTTATTATTCTCTCTCACGGAGAATAACATCACGATTTGCCTCATTACCAAGCTAAGCTAAACTCTTTCTGCCTCAATCTCCATCTGCCTGTAATCAATAAGCAAGCCCTATTTGTCCAAACTTCTCTTTGTTTGCCAAGCATCTTTGTTCATGATTGCACCATCTCTGACCTGGATTCTTCAAACAGCTTTCTTACTGTTTCTCTGACCGTCCTCCAGCTCCTGCTCCTCATTTCAGACAGGCTGGCCTTTTTGAAGATCAGAACTGTTGGTCAGGGTGCCAGTGAGTACCCTTCCATGAGTCCCGTTGCTGTCAGGGCCAGTCTCAAACTTTATTGCCCGGTTCAGAAGGCCATTCTTGTGGCCTGTCCACTTTAACATCTTTGGCCTCGCTTCCGTCTCCAGCACAGCCAGGCTGAATTTCATTTCCTCCCTCATATACATCATGTTTTCTTATTTCTGGACCTGTAAACATGCAGGTTTCTTGGCATGATATCCTTTCTTTCTCAGGCTTTAACCTCTTTCCCCTTTTATTTACCTTGAAAACTTCTACTGATTTTTGGACTCAGTCTATGTCAAGTACTCCAGGAAAGAAGAATACCTTGGTCTTCAATGTTGGATCTGTATATATCCCTTCCAAGTACTCCAGCAGACCATGTTGTCACAGATTTAAATGTCTCTATTCCCACTGTTGTCTGTGCCTAGAGTACTGTCTGGCAATTATTAAGCTTCTGATGAATATTTGCTGCATAATATTTAAATATCTTGGGTTGACCAAAAAGTTCATTCTTGTTCCTGAACAAACTTTTTGGCCAGCCCAACAGTATTTTTCTTTGTAGAAATAAAATCAGTATGACAATTCATGAAAATCTTCATCAGATCTTGGGTTAATCCTATCTCTGCCTCTAAGTAGCTGTGTGATTTGATAATATTTAATTCATTTCAAACCTGTTTACTCATGTGAAATAAGAAATAAGAAACAGTTTCCCTCCAGATTAAAAAAAAAAAAAAGGTAGGATAGGGGGGAAATTCCCTCGTGGTCCAGTAGTTAGGACTCTGAGCTTCCACTGCACGAGACATGAATTCAGTCCCTGGTTAGGGAGCTAAGATTCCCACAAGCCAAGTGGTGCAGCCAATAAAGAAAAAAATCAGAGTTGTATGAGGATCAACTTAAAATACCAAAGCTCTTATAAAGTGTTGTTTATCATCAGAATGATCTATAATAGATACATCATTAGCAGGGTAGCACTTTTGGATAATTTTGCAAAATGTACTAATCAAACACATCAGTCAGTCTATGATGAATAAAATACATAATAGTTTTTATGTATTAGAGCAGTATGGAACAAAATGAAATATATAGGTCTTATAAAAATGCCCAAGTCTTTGGCACTTGAGAATGGAAGTGGCTATTTCTGTTAATACACGAATCTCTGGCTAGGAGAATTATAGTGAACATTTATTTTTAGAGGAAAAAAAAAAGATGCATAGCTTTAGCATTCAGGTATTTTGCATGCTCTGTGCTGAAATTTGGCTGATATCCATGTTTAATGCATATTTTGGAAAGGGTTGATCTCTTAAATCAAGACAGAGCCTGCCTGCCAAGTACTGGCATGTTACATGGATCACTATAATGTCACAATCTCAAGGGTACACTCCAGGAAGGAAGATTGGTATCAAATGTTTATGTCATCTATAAAGCTAAAGTAAGTACAGTGAATTGACAGTATGTTGTAAAAGGAGAAATACAAAGATTTTTTTATCTGATTTCATGCTTAGAATGTGAATGAAATTTTTTTGACTAATTCCTTTCGACATTATTCATATATCTGGTTTGCTACTCTCTTCAATGAAGACTCCAGAAAGAGAATTTTATATATATATATACATACATACCAGTATTAAAGTGTTGCAATTACAGCAGCTGTTTTTAAGTCCAAAGATATGACATAGTAAGCAGTCACTGAATAAACATAACCTACTTTGAGGTGTGAGAGCACATTGAAGTGCTTTATTGCAGCTTATAATGGCATCTTAAAGGAAAATTTCAAAACCATGCACATTAAAGGCCATGTTCCAACTCCCCAAAATTATTCAGAGCAGTATTCAGAAGCCACATGTGAAAACTGTTTGAAATGTTCAATTCTGAAGGCTCATTTAACTGTCTGTCTTCTCTTTGCCAAGTGATACCCTGTTCCATGCCTCTGGCTGTTATTTGGTATTTATAGAATCCCATCAGCATACGTGGAACTTTACTGAAGACATAAGCGAAGATCAGTGTCAGAGACTGTAAACTATTTTCCATTCTATTTATATGAGCTTAATAAACAGTAAAGGGCCTGACTGGTGTCAAGCCAATAGAGTAGTAATGTAGCCTGGAAATTGCTCTGAAGTTTCAGATTTGGATAATCTTACTACTGGTGTTACCAAATACTACAGCTCCTCTGCAGAATATTTAGAAATAGAAACAGCACTTTAAAAAATATTCTGCCAGTCTTTGACTGAGCCTGAAAGTCAAGTTTTTTTACTCTAATCACCCTCCTTTATTGCTTAAGGAAGCTCTGAGGAAGATTGCCAGCCATTCAAGAATTCTTTACCTAGAACAGTAAGTCTCACCCTAGTCATCATACATCCCAACATGCTTTCTGAGTAGACAATAAAGAGGGTTGACTGCTAGCTAGCACTTCAGCAGTTGGACATTCTAGTGCATGTTCTCATGGGATTGTATTGCATTTCTAAACATCCTCACAGTGGAAAATCTTATAAGAATTGTTCATCATAGAAGCTCTTCTTTCTCCCTTTAGTAATTTTTCTCTTAGAAATGCCAAATACGTAGGATTGAAAATTAGTGTATTGGAATTTAGAAATGAGACATCAAGAAAAGCTTCGTGAATAAAATAAATCTTAAATAAGCAGAAATTGGATATGTTCTTATAATTAAAAGGGGTTCATGCCAAAAGATATAAGCAGAAATTGGGAGAGTGCAAAATATTTTTCACAAAGAATACTTGGTCTGTGTGTAGTAGAAGTTTAGTGCCAAAAATAATAAGTGATATACTTAAAAATAATTTGAAGACACAATTCTTAAGAAGGAGGTTAATATTCACTGGATACCTGTTTTTTCCCGGCATCATCTCAGTTACTACTCATAATAACCCTCTAGTATTATCTACTCTAGTAGTACATTACTTATTTAACATATTATATTTTTTACTCAAAACTATTTTGAAAAATAAAGCTTGAGATAAAAATACTTATGGATCGACTTTTATTCATTTCTTTTTATCCACTCTGTAGAAAAGCCGTGTGCCTTGTTTTGTTCTCCTGTTGGAAAAGAACAGCCTATTCTCCTATCAGAAAAAGTGTTGGATGGAACTTCTTGTGGATATCAGGGATTAGATGTCTGTGCAAATGGCAGGTGTCAGGTAAGACTTTCCAAAAGGGTGAGTGTCTGCACTGAGGGAGGCTTGGGGGACCTTGGAGCAGCTGCGCAGTATGGTGGAAAGCTCTGTACTAAGATTCAAAAGATTTTAATGTAGTCCTGCCTCAACTGTGATCTTCAGCAAGTCTGATCAACTTTGAAGTCCATTCTTTAATCTGTGTAGTGAAGGGTTCAGACTGGAAAATCTATAATGTCCATTTCTAGTTGAAAGAATCTGACATATTTATTCAATAATGTACGTATTACAGGCCTGAAAAATTATGACACTTTGGGCATTTTATGTCAAAATATTCCAGACCAAAAACTCAAGCACTCCACTTCTGCATGTCTTGTGTCCAAGACTGAGCCATGTGGCAAAAACCTATAAAATCAGTCTTATTATTCATTAATGTTAAAATATTATCTACATTCTTGTATCAGCTGATTTTTAAATGTATATTCAATTTTTATTGTACTTAAACATGTCATTTGTCTTTTTGTTTTCTTTTTAAAAATAATCTCCATCTGTTATATGCATGTATGTGCTCTTCTTTATCATTAGAAAAGTAGTCATTCTGTTCAAATAAATAGCATAGTGGAAAGATCAATGGCTAAAGCTCTGAATTTTGCCAGTTACGGGTCTGCCACTATCACAGTTGCCTTCCCCTGGATGATAAATATGCAGGAAATTTAATGCCAAGTGTTTTCATAATCAATATGTATATAGAGGGGAAAGGAGGCAGGACTGAGCACAGGGAGCAATTGGGCTGGCAGTCACAAGACCTCAGCTAGCTTCATTTGCTAGCTTCATGTAGTTGGGATGGCTCTTCAAAGTTGTCTCCATCCGGGGAGAGAAAACCAGACCTTTTTAACCCCTATTGTCTACTAGTGTTTGGATATAAACTGTCCCAGGGGATGAGGGGGCTATGACCTTGGGAAAGGCAGTTTTCTTTAGGCTAGGCATTTTCTTAAAAGGGATAAAGGTTAAGAGCCATAAACTGATACATTTCCCAGGCATGGGTGGAGAATGTGCATCCTTTAGTAATGAGAGAGTTATCTGAGTAGGACAACACTCAGAATCCATGGCAGCCACTAGGAAACTATATTCTTGGGAAAATCACTTAAAATATGTGTGCATCCATTAACTAATCTGTAAAATGAAATAGACCAGTGATCATTGACTTTTTTGTGTAATATACTCCTTTGAGAATTTGATAAAAGTTTTGGTTTCTTCCTCTAAAAATGCATGCCTGACCACACAAGCGCACACATACACCAAGATTTGAAAACAATTACAAACTCTGGATTGATCAGTCCGTGGTCCAGTAGAAGTATATAGACTTCTGGGTAAAAACTTGGAAACAATCTGAAACTTAAATGGTTTACCAGCTCTTAGATTCTTTATTTTGCCAGCATGCTATAATATTTAAAGCATAGAATCATGCAATATAATTGGATATAAGAAACAGCCTTATAATTACATATTAATTTCCTTAGTAGCCTGGAATATATTTTTCATTTGTTTAAAAATCATTGCAATTATTTACCTATAAACACTTGGTTTTCAGAGCTCTAAGTTGTGCAGTTAAAACTTTCATCTTTATTTCATCATTTTATGTAAATGTCAGATTAGTATGACTTAAATGAGTTTATTTTTCAAAGAAAATTATTTTCCCAACTATATGCCAAATACAATAGCTTACATTCTATGCTTTTCACTTAACAGTATTGTGTAAGCCAGACCTTTTATAGAGTCCCTAACTATTAAAATAACAGCAACAACAACACAAAATTCTGTGTAAGTGTTATGTGAGTCTGATGATTGTACTTAAAGTTCTGTGAAGTGGACTGTGACTTCTGATAGCTTTGGAATACTTCACCATTCTGGCTTTTTAACTAAAATGCTTCATTCAGTCTTTTAATATAATTAAAAACATGCTCCCTTTTTTTCTTTCTGACAGCTCTGTATACTGAGTTTGGCTGGAGTGTTTTGTTTTATCCTAAAATATACATTGACGTTGAAAGTAAATTTCTAAACTTGATGAGTAGACGAAGGAGAGCAATTGAAAAATAGACAGCTTTCTCCTGGTGACCCAGTTGGCCTCCCTGCCCTTTATATCCTGGAAGAGCATAGAGAAGCCTGTCTTCTACATTATTGTGCTATTCCCCTGTCTTCAGCTACCAGTGGTACCTCAGGTACCTACCACCAGTTAAACAGTGTTGTCTTTTCCAAGACATTCATCCTCAATTTTTGGAGTTATGTGGGCATATTTTGAAAAGTGTGGCTACTTGTAACTACTGATTACAAAATGTGAATTTTTTCATCCTTATTTTAAATCTACATGGTTATTGAGCCATGACATGATGTCTATCCCTGCCTTTAATTTTAGGTTTTAGAAACATATACTGTCCCAGTTACAAGGGTTAGAAAGCTAGCAGACAACTAGGTACTCATTTATTCAATCATTGAACTACTATTTATTGAGTTTATTGTATTTACCAAGAAAGAAGCTAGATGCTATGGGTAGCATAATAAAGGCGTTTCTATCATTTCAAAACCACTGTAATCTCTCAATTTGCTCCTCATTTGTACATGAAGGAGAGATTTTTATCCCCAGGAGTCGCTGGTCTTTTCATGGCTCTTGCTTAGTGAACTCTTCCCACGGCTTTGTTGTATTTTGAGAATTTCCTGTGGTGGCCACCTCTTTCATCCAGAATCATTCTATTTCTTCCCAGATAAGCTTTGATTCGCTGATCAGAGTTCTCCACTACTGCATCGCTTTGTCTACTTCTTGACACTGATATACCCGCCTTGACAAAAAGAAAGGATACCTTTTTTATGCAGGTTTAATGTGATTTTTGGTTTCTCGGGATATTCATCCTGCAGCTGTGTTTTCTAATCTGCTTCTTCCCCCACCGAACACCAACCACAGAAAAAGACCCTAGTTTTGTTTCTATTTTATCTGATATTTTCAAATTTTATTTAAGTAATTTTAACTTGTTATAAATGGATGTATCGTCAGTCAGTTTTGTAGCTTCTTCTTGATCAGAGCTAATGGTATAATTCTACCATTTATTTCAGCTACCACCAACATACTAACTTCTACCCTTTGAGTAAATATCATCTTTTCTGAATATCAGTGAGAGACCCATATTATTCACTAGAAAAGAGTCTACATTTTAATCTAAGAAGATGCATAGTTAACATAGTTAACATTAGCATAGTTCTTCTGGGAACATATAAAATTAATTATCCCACTGTTAATATTTTCTTACAGCAACCATCAGTTATAAGCAGTTCTTGGTCACTTGTGTTAAGATTCCAAGGAAGGCAGGGAACAGAAATTTGTTCATGAACTGTGATGAGTACAAACATTTATGTTTGGTTTGCACAAGTTAATATTTAATATTCAGCATTTATTCAGCAGCCTCTTTAGGAGTAAAGCCAACCATACGGTAAAACCCATCTGTTCTATGCTGAGTAGAATGAATTTGATCAATCATGTTACATTTAGTAGAAATGCGATTTCTTTTGGGGTTTATGTAAATTGCATTTGTCTCAATAAGAGTTTTCCAAATTACTTTCAGATGTCATTTAAGTTTTAATATAGGAAAATATTGTTTGATCACTGCCCTACTATTTGGTCACTTTACAAATGATATTATTTGATATAAGCTTGCTATGTTAGTTTGCACCAGCGAATGTGGAGTTTTACTAGTTTGTCAAATAGATGTGTCAAGTTTGTAGACTAGGCTTGTCCTGAAGTAGTCGTTAGAAAAGAAGCTCACTTTATGATGTACTGTCATTCTCTTGTTGCAGAAAGTTGGCTGTGATGGTTTATTAGGGTCTCTTGCAAGGGAAGATCATTGTGGTGTGTGCAATGGCAATGGAAAATCATGCAAAATCATTAAAGGAGATTTTAATCACACCAGAGGAGCAGGTGATTATTTTTTTTTCAAAATTACTAATCCAAACAGTCTTTGGGGATAGAAATTACATTGAACTTGACTTAGAAATCACATTTCTGATTGTTGAAGACTTTTGTAATGGGTACTGAATGATTTTTCATGATGACATATAATACATATGATATGAGCCAAAATGCTAACAAGCCCATTTCCCAATACTGAGAATATGAAATCATCTGTTGTGTATTTAATAAATTGGAGCAGCAAGGGAATAATCTAATTTGCATTGGCTAATATTATCAGATTTCTACAGGCCTTATCCTCCAATGCACAGTATTGATGTCTAACAGAGAATAATAATTTTTAACAGCCTGAAGCAACTATTGAGAGTATTAGTCTTCAGGTTTTCAGCTTCCATTTTTTTTTTATTATTTTCTTAATGTGTTTACTAAGTTCCAAAGAAATACATTTTTGAAAGCAGAGTCTGTAGCAGTGTAGCATGTTGGAAACTATAACAGAAAATCAGAAGGTGTGGGCTGATAGTCCAGATATATTAAGAGCAGGAACACATCCTCTCTCGTTTTCTTTCCTCATCTATAAACACTCATAGGGGATATGAGGATGAACAGACAGTGAATGATCTATGTAGTGTGAATTTTAAAGTGATCCACAACAAAAAGTGATATTATCTGTACTGAAATATAATGACTCACAAGTAAACTTTATATACAGAAAATGCTTTAAACTCAAGCCTTCAAGTTTACTGGGAGGAAGCAAATATTTTATGTTTACATTGGTGTCTTACCTGGACATCTGTTTATTGAACTATCTTAGTATTTATGATTGATTTTCATTGTCATTTATATGCTTACACTACATATATCAACTTTTTTTCCTGTTTTAAATTTCTTATTCAGAAACTGAAAGATGTGCCCCCAAAATATATATTTTAATATGAAGAATAAGCCATTTATATTTGAATAATCATGAAAAGTGAGTTCATACTAGGTTTTAAAAAAAAGCCCCTAAGAGAAAATTAGACACAGCCCTCAAATATATAACCTTTCTCTTGGCCCCAGCAGAATAAAAGATAAGTGAGCTCGAAGAACTTGAAGCCTAAAAATAACTAAGGCCCAGGGTAAATTGCAGATCAAAATCTCAGTCTCCGAAGTTGTGAAAAAAGGTGACAGATTCTGAAAGTCAAAATCTGTCAGAACTCATTGAGAAAAGGCAGGCAAAGCTGTAAAAGGTTCCCTGGCTTCCAGCTAAGAAGTACAGTCATAATAAGCTTTTCAGCCTGATCGTGATGGGAGATGTTTTTATCATGCAAAAGTTAAAGTGATGTCTGAAGAGATTTAAAGATACTAGAACTTTTGAAGCCTATTCCTGCATAATTGTTTACCTGCACAGAGACAGTTCACTGAGGAATACTGATGCACATTCAGCACTGGTAGCTTTTGTTTAGTAATAATAACACTTAATTTTTCAACTAAACTTAGATAATAGAAATTGCAGTTAAAAACCAGTAATGTTGTTCCTTCTGACTACAGTTAGATGAATACATTCCTCCCCACCTCCCCAATTTCTACTTCAAATCTCCTTTGTTTTTATTGCACTTTTAATTTCTACTTGTGTTTTATTAGTTTCTAAATTATATTAACAGCCTCTGATATTTGGAAGATGTCTAAAGTGCCTACAATATTGGGAATATCAGAGACTAATACTGTTATTTCCTTACAACAATCTGTTGTGCTTGTAGTTCTCTGCTAGTTTAACACCCGTTCATGGAAGAAACTAAAATTCTAAACTTGAACCATAAGACTTTGTGTGGTGTTGTTCCTACTTGTCTTTCTGGTATCAACTCTGCCGAGGTCACTTTCCTACTCTAAGCTGCAACCAATAGATTTGCTAGAGGTGCTCAAGCTGACCGTGCTCTCTCTAGCACCTTGCATTTAAAAATATTGTTCTGTTAGCTTCGCCTGGTTTTGTTTTTCAGTCGCTAAGTCGTGTCTGACTCTTTGCGACCTCATGAACTGCAGCATGCCAGGCTTCCTTGTCCTTCACTATGTTCCTGAGTTCGCTCAAACTCATGTCTATTGAGTCAGTGACGCCACCCGACCATCTCATCCTCTGTCATTCCCTTTTCCTCTAGCTCTCAATCTTTCCCAGCATCAGAGTCTTTTCCAATAAATGAGTCCGCTTTTCACATCAGGGGGGCCAAAGTATTGGCACTTCAGCATCAGTCTTCCCAATGAATGAATATTCAGGGTTGATTTCCTTTAGGATTGACTGGTATGATCTCCTTGCTTTCCAAGGAACTCTCAAGAGTCTTTTCCAGCACTACAACTCAAAAGCATCACTTCTTTGGTGCTCAGCCTTCTTTATGGTACTCTCACATCTGTACATGAATACTGGAAAAACCATAGCTTTGACTGTACATACCTTTGTTGGCAAAGTGATATCTCTGCTTTTTAATAAGCTATTTAGTTTTGTCATAGCTTTTCTTCCAAGGACCAAGCATCGTTTAGCATTCAGGTCTCAGTACAGATGTCACTTCTTCAATGAAGTGTTCCATGAACAGCCTCCACATCCTATCTCTCTGTATGGATACCCTACTGGTATCCACAGAGTTGAGTTGTAAGGTAATTTTGTTTTACACTCTTTGATCTTTGCTTTCCTACTATACTTTAAAGATCAGTGAGGAAAAATATCATGGCTATTTTTTGTTCAGTACCCTAGTCCTAATGACCAACATAGTGTGTGATTCATTACCATTTATTAGTGTAATGAATAATGAAACATTACATCATTAAGAACTTTAAAAAACAAAAATCTGTATGAATCTTTAATTATGCTGTGGGCTTCATCTACTTGTGACTTTAGGAATGCTGTATTCATTTCTCTTGAGACAATTTTATCCTTATAGTTTATGGACTCCCTAGAATTTCTTGAAGGAACTGCAGCCCTATTTTGGTCCAGTTGGCCATACACACTGTATGTATTGTATGAGTAACACATGCGCAGACACATGTGGGTGTTTTCAGTCCCTGTGCTCTATTTAGAGTTTGCTAAATCATTTTTGTTCAAACTAGAAAATCAACTTAAGGGAATTTTTGTTCCTTAGCACATATATCAACGTATTTCATTTTAATTTGCCTGGACAGGGGTTGATTTGTTAAGGGATTTTTAAAGGTAAATTGTATATTTGGCCACTTGTGGAACTATATAGTTATCAATATACATTTAGAAGAGGGTGGGCATAGAATCTGTTATTCTTAGTACGAGAGATGATGACACTAATCCAGAACAAGAAATGCATGCTCTTAGACTTTTTATTTGTATGTTTGCCACAGCAATAAGAGAGTCATAGTGTCATGTATTCTACTCTGTGAAATAGTAGTAGTGGGCTCTAGCTGTAATCAGACAGATCTGAGTTCGAAGCTTGCATCGGCTAATTAGTGACACAGCAGTCTTGAAAAAGGCAAGTTTTTCTTTTTCTCTACCTTTATTTTCCAATCTATTAAATATCTACCTTGGATGATATCATTATGGCTGAATGAAATAATTTATATCAACTATCTACAGTTGTGACTAGCACATAGCAATTGTTCAAAATATAGCATTTATCATTGTTACTACCATGGAGATAAGGATTACCTTGGGCATTTTAAGATGGCCAATTAAGAATGGGATCTCTGGTTGTAAAAGAGGATGTTCCTATGTATATACGATGCAAACTGTCCAATGTGAGGATCAAGTTTATGACCTTGATATCATAGTCTTTATTTCAGCTTCTGAGCTCAATTATAGCCACTCGTATGTCCACATCTTTTAAAAATATGCAGTCTCAATTGTGAGACTTATTTACTGAAAAATGTCAAGACCCCAGACTTTAGCTATCCCTTATCAAATGT
Organism: Bos javanicus; assembly: GCF_032452875.1. NCBI lineage: Eukaryota > Metazoa > Chordata > Mammalia > Artiodactyla > Bovidae > Bos > Bos javanicus. Next base: position 24,142,474 of record NC_083874.1, on the reverse strand, counting down.
CTTTGCTTAATATTTTCCTTCCTCTCTTTCTTCTTTACACGCAATCTAATTCACCTGTCCTCCAAGCTGTTTCTATTGAATAACAGAGAATTGCTCTGGATATAACTGTTGTCCTAAAATACAACATATCTCTGGGTTTACTGCTAAACTCAAATAGGAATTTACAGTTACTGCCTCTGCTTTTCTGTATCTACTCTTCATTTTTAACAATCCTGAAATTTATCTTCTTCAAACACCTAATTTGCTCAGAGATGAATGGTTACCTCTTGTTTGTGACATCTGGTGGACTCCCCTTAGTCACCTTTCTCTTTGATGTCTGTGCAGGTTTTTGTACCAGTACTCTTCTTAAAATATTCTAATCTATAAGATCCCACTATACCAAAATAGCCAGATTTCTACTTTCTTGGGATTATTCCTTCCTGTATTCTTTCTTTTTTTTTTTTTCAATCTTTCTGTTAAAAACCCATAACTGTCACCAAGGTTAAGTCTTTGACTTCCATCTCTAAGTATTCTCCATTTACTCCTGTGGCTTCAATTACTGCCTCACAGAGGTGAGGAAAGCCTGACCTTACCCTGGAGTTCCAGATTCCCAGAGTTCTTACTGGATATTTTTTATTAGTGTATTATACTGGTTTGTTGAGTACAAACTGCAAAACTTGTCAGATTATTACCCAAACTTGACTTTCATGTTTTTATAAATGATGACTGCATTCTCACATAAGTAATAATAAAAGATTGTGTTATGTCCTCACTTTCTGTTGGTTCTCAAACTCAGAGTTTTTTTTCCCTTTACAATGCCTTCTAGATTTTCCTCCTTAGCCTCTAGCACTCCTGGATTTTTACATTGGCCTCCTGATACTGCTTTCCACAGCTGTATCACTGAGGCTCTTCCAAACTATCAGATAAAACCTCTCCAAACCAGTATCTGATTACATCCCTTGCTGTAGAATGTTCAGTAGCTTCAAGTGGTAAATTCAGCGTCCTGGGCATGCATTTAAATTCTCTTAATATAGCCATCTTCTTACATCTTCTCATTCTGTCAGTTATTTTGTGTGGTACAAAAAATACCACTTACCATGTTACTTTTCTCTATATATGGTGAACTCACTCTTTTTTATATACAGTTAACTCTCAAATAATGGCATGGGTCCACTTATATATGGATTTTTTTTTATAGTAAATACTACAGTACACACAATCTGCAGTTTTTAAGTCTTCAGATGTAGAACCATAGATAAAAAGGAACCACGTATACAGAGGGTCCACTACTTATTATACTCAGATTTTTTACTACAGGGCAGATCAGCACTCTTAACTCACGTGTTGTTTTGTTTAAGGGTCACTTGTATATCCAAATCCTATCCATTCTTCAAAGACAGTTAATCTTTTTGCTTCTTTATGAAGCTTTCCTTGACTATATGAAATGTTCTCTTTTCTGAAACATTGTGATTCCTACTGGTGCCAGTGTTACTCGAACATCAGTAATGTATGCTGCTAAGTCACTTCAGTCGTGTCCGACTCTGTGTGACCCCATAGATGGCAGCCCACAAGGCTTCCCCGTCCCTGGGATTCTCCAGGCAAGAACACTGGAGTGGGTTGTCATTTCCTTCTCCAATGCATGAAAGTGAAAAGTGAAAGTGAAGTCGCTCAGTCGTGTCCGACTCCAGCGACCCCATGGACTGCAGCCCACCAGGCTCCTCCGTCTATGGGATGCTCCAGGCAAAAGTACTGCAGTGGGGTGCCAAACCACTTAAAGTTGGGGGTGGGGGGGGGCGGAAATCCCACTTCTGAGTTAAAATAGCAGCAAAACTTCTGACTGGTGATGTCATCAGATAAGGGGGATGGTTTAAACAACTTTAATTTACATTCTTCATTGGAAAATTAGCCATTTTATTTTGAATATGATCTTCTAAGCTTAATTTTGGAAGCTTTATTTAACTCATTTTTATGTAAGATATTTGTCTCTTTCCAATTCGATTCTAAACTCACTGAGTACAGAAATCATGTTACCTCATTTCTGTATGCAAATAGGAAGTAAGTGTTCGTTTCTATTTTCATTGCTGCATACTGCGTTCATGTAACAAAATGGAAGTACTTGTATGATTTAGTGTTACTGAAAATTTATTCTCTATTGGAAATGCTGATTTGAAAAGCACACACCTCTAGTCCCAGGCACTGCCACCAGGTGGGGTGTCTGCTACCTTTTGATAAACAGCAAATAATTGTCAACAGTTTCAGGAATTTGAATAATTAATCAATAGGAGACAACTCTAGGATTAGCTATTATACCTTTTTATCAATAGCTTTGAAAATTAGATTTTTATTAGAACTATGTGTGGCTATATAGAAATACTGAGAAAATGAAGTCTTGATTTTGACTTTTTGTGTGTACTTTTTCTTCTATCCAACTTTATCTTACCCTCTTGTTTCACTTCAGGCATTACATTCCTAACCACTGCTAAACTGTATTTCCTAAAATATACCTAATTGTATCTTGCTCCTAGCCATCTGATCCCTTTCAGGGTGACATCAGATTGTCTGATGTGGCCTTACTTATTATTTTATTAATTATCTTATTATCTTACTTGTCTCCAGCTCAAGTTTCAAAACCCTTTGTTCATCTCCCAGGGAAGGCTTGGTCTTTCTTGTCCAATACTCAACTATTTCAGGAACACACATCCACCATGTGTATGCTCTCTAGCTATGTTTCCTCCTGCCTACACTTTCTGATTTACAGGAGTTCCATGAGCAGAACTTAAGTTAATTTGCTCTGTTCCAGGATTCACTGTGTTTCTAACCAAGCTACCCATTGTGCTTTTTCTCACCTTATAATTCATAAGCTGTTGGGAAGCTTTTTAACATAGAATACAGTCACCCATTTGCTCATGATAGTTTTGTATTCTCAGTGTTGCTCCAAAAAACTTCTCAACTTGAATTTATGACAGCTTTTATAGATAATTTTTTTCTTTATATAGGTATTGAAATAACACATCAAAAGCCAAAACCAAAAGAAAATAGGGAAAGTCAGTGAAGAAAAAAGAATTAGAAGAAACTCAAGATGTATTTCATGTTTTATTGACTTTTACAGGTTATGTAGAAGTGCTGGTGATACCTGCTGGAGCAAGAAGAATCAAAGTTGTGGAAGAAAAGCCAGCACACAGCTATTTAGGTAACCTGTGTTAAAGACACAGAGCCCATCCAAGTTCAAGCTTAGCTGTCTTGCCCTGAAAGTTCTGTGATGACCAGAACGTCAGTGTGTTTCTAGTTACATATATGAATTTCCCAGGAAGCACCTCTTGTCAAGTAGGAATTTTTTTCCTTCCCTCCCAGGGACTTCCCTGGAGCAAAAGCAATGTGGTTGACTATGTTTTTTTTGGCAGCAGAGGCAGGGGGGAGTTATTAATTACTTCTTCATGTTAATCCACATTAAGGAACAAATACTCATTGGAGGATTTGGATATGTTTTGTTTCATATCCACAAATATATTTCACATGTGCATACACATAAATATACACATATCCATGTTTGTTGCATGTGCAAATGTATACATAGATGTGTGTGTATGTGTGTGTGTGTGTATTTGCTGATTGCTCTATAATTTGGAAATCTTGTGGGATTCTTAAAAAAAACTTCTATGTACTAAGAGGACTTGCTCTTTTAATGGAAGACGGTGAGTCCCTTGGAATGCAAGGAGATCCAACCAGTCCATCCTAAAGGAGATCAATCCTGGGTGTTCTTTGGAAGGACTGATGTTGAAGCTGAAACTCCAATATTTTGGCCACCTGATGCGAAGAGTTGACTCATTGGAAAAGACCCTGATGCTGGGAAGGATTAGAGGCAGGAGGAGAAGGGGATGACAGAGGATGAGATGGCTGGATGGCATCACCGACTTGATGGACATGAGTTTGGGTGGACTCCGGGAATTGGTGGTAGACAGGGAGGCCTGGCGTGCTACAGTCCATGCGGTCACAAAGAGTCGGACACGACTGAGCAACTGAACTAACTGTGCTCTCTTTTGCCTCACTTCAGGTGTATGCATCTATGAAGAAAGTTTTTTGTTTCTAATTGTGAAATAGAAAAGTTGGCTTATGATATTTTGATAGTTTCAGGTGTACTGCATAGTGCTGACATATGCATACATTATGAAATGGTCACCACGATAAGTCTAGTAACCATCTGTCCCCAAAGTTATTACAATGTTATTGATCACGTTCCTTATACTATATATTATAAGACCTACATTGCTTATTTCATCACTGGAGCTTTTTATCTCTTAATACCTTTCATCTATTTCATGTACCCACTACCCCCTCCCTCTGGCAGTCACCCGTTTGTTCTCCATATCTAAGAGTTTCTTTGTATTTTGTTTGCTTGTTTTCATTTTTAAAATTCCGCATGTATGTGAGATCGTACAGTATTTGTCTTTCTTTGTCTGACTTATTTCATTTACCATAGTATCCTCTAGGTCTAAATATTGGTTGCAAATGGCAAGATTTATTTTTCTTTTGGATGATTAATAGTCCATTGTGTATATAAACCACACTGAAATACTTTCCCACACCATATTCAGAAATAAACTCAAAATGGATTAAAGTTTTAAATTTAAGACCTGAAACCATAAAATTCCAAGAAGAAAACATAGATAGTAGTTCTTTGACAGCAGTCTTAACAATATATTTTTTGTTTGTTTTTGATTTGTCTACCTAGGCAAGGCAAACAAAAGCAAAAATAACCAAATGGGACTATGTCAAACTAAAACCTGTTAACAAATGACAGGTTCTATCTTCTTTATCTGTTCATCTATCATTGGACACAGACGAATGAACACTTCTATATCTTGACCATTGTAAATAATGCCACACTGACCATCAGGGTGCTTATCTCTTTTTGAATTAATACTGTTATTTTCTTTGAGTTAATACCTAGGAGCAAAATTGCTGGATCATATGGAAGTTCTGTGTTTAACTTTCTAAGGAATCTCCCTACTGCCTTCCATAGTGACCACACCAATTACACTCCCACCAACAGTATAAGAGGATTTTCTTTTTTCTACATCCTGCCAACACTTGTTTTTGTCTTTTTGATGATAACCATTCTGACAGATGTGAGGTGATATCTCACCATGGTTTTGATTTTCCTTCTCCTGATGATTAGTAATTCTGAGCATCTTTTTATGTACCTGTTGACCCTCAGAATGTCTTTGAAAAATATTTCTCTTCAGAGCCTCTGCCCACTTTTTAACTGGATTGTTTAGGGATTTTTGATGTTGATTGTATGAGTACTTTGTACATTTTGGATATTAACTTCTTACAGGATATATTGTTTGCAAATATCTTCTCCCATTCAGTAAGCTGCCTTTTCCTTTGTTGGCACATTTTTAGTTTGACATATTCCCATTTGGTTATTTTTGCTTTTGTTTGCCTTGCCTGAGTAGACAAATCCCCCCCACCCCTCAAAAAAAAATATTGCTAAAACTGCTGTCAAAGAGCATACTACCTATGCTTTCTTCTAGGAATTTTGTGGCTTCAGGTCTTAAATTTAACACTTGGATCCATTTTGAGTTTATTTCTGTATACGATGTGGGAAAGTAGTTCAGTTTGGTTCTTTCGCATGTGGTTGTCCAGTTTTCCCAACACCATTTGTAGAAGAGCTGTCCTTCCTCAATGTATATTCTTGTCTCCTTTGTCATAGGTTAATTAACCATAAAAACATGAATTTATTTTTGGTCTTTCTGTTCTGTTCTCGGAGAAGGCAATGGCACCCCACTCCAGTACTCTTGCCTGGAAAATCCCATGGATGGAGGAGCCTGGAAGGCTGCAGTCCATGGGGTCGCCGAGGGTCGGACACGACTGAGCGACTTCACTTTTATTTTTCACTTGCATGCATTGGGGAAGGAAATAGCAACCCACTCCAGTGTTCTTGCCTGGAGAATCCCAGGGACGGGGGAGCCTGGTGGGCTGCCGTCTATGGGGTCACACACAGTCGGACACAACTGAAGTGACTTAGCAGCAGCAACAGTTCTGTTCTACTGATCAATGTCTGTCTTTCTCCATGTTTGGTACCAGACTCTTTTAATTACTGCTGCTTTGTAGTATCATTTAAAATGAGGGTATGTGTGTTACCTACAGCTTTATTCCTCTCTTTCAAGATTGCTTTGGCTATTCAGGGTTTTTTTGTTTCCAAATAAATTTTAGAATTATTTGTCCAAATTCTCTGGAAAGTGCAAGCAGTATTTTGATAAGTCTTGCAGTAAATTTGTAGATTTGCCTTACATGGTATGGTCATTTTAACAATAAAAATTCTTCCAGCTTATGAGTTCAGTCTATCTTCCCATCTCCTTTTGTTGTCTTCAGTTTCTTTCATTAATGCCATATAGTCTTCCAATACAAGTCTTGTACCTTCTTAGTTAGATTTACTCTTAAATATTTTATTCTTTTTGATGTAATTATAAATGGGATTGTTCTCTTATTTTCCTTTTCTGATGATTCATTACTGGTATTTAGAAGTGCAACCGATCTCTGTATATTGATTTTGTATCCTGCTACTTTTCTGAATTCATGTATTAGTTCTAATAGTATTTTGGTGGCATCTTTAGGATTTTTTGCATATAGGATCATGTCATATGCAAAGACTGATAGTTTCACTTCTTTCTTCCAGTTGGGATTGTTTTTCCTGTCTGACTATGGTGGCTAGAACTTCCCATACTATGTTGAATGAACATGGTGAGAGTACGTATCTGTATCCTGTTCCTGATTTTAGAGGAAATGCTTTCACCTTTTGACCATTGAGTAAGATGTTGCCTGTGCTTTTGTCATATCTGGCCTTATTAAATATCGAGGTGTATGTCTTCTCTTTCCACATCGTTAAAAGCTTTTATATTCTAAATAATTGTTGATTTTGTCAAAATCTTTTTCTGCATCTTTTGAGATGACCTTTTTTTTTTTTTAATTGTTCACTTTATTTACCTGGTGTATCAGGTAAATATTGATTTGTGACTATTGCACTACCCTTTCACCTTTGAGATGGACCTAACTTAATCATGATGTAGTGATCCTTTCAATGTATTGTTGAATTTTATTTTCTAGTCTTTTTTTTTGAAGATTTTTGGATCTATGTTCATCAGGAATATTGACCTGTAATTTTCTTTTCCTGTATTGTCTTTGTCTAATTTTGGTATCAGGGTGATACTTGCCTCATGGAATGGATTTTGAAGTGTTCCTTCCTCTTAAATTTTGGGTAATAGTTTGAGAAGGATAAGTGTAAACTCTTCTTTAAATATTAGGTGAATTTACCTGTGGAGCTATCCGGACCTTGAGTTTTGTTTATTGGAAATTTTCTGATTAATGAATCAATTTTATTACTGAGAATTGGTCTTTCATACTCTCTGTTTCTTCCCGATTCAGTCTTGGGACATTGGATATTTCTAGGAATTTATTCATTATTTATAGGTTATCCAGTTTTTTGTATACAATTATTCATACTAATCTCTTATAATCCTCTGTATTTTGTGGTGTTGATTGTAACTTTTTTTTTCATTTCTGGTTTTATTTCATTGGGAGCTTGAGAAAATATTTCTAAATTTTTTAAGTATTGCTTCTGGAAAAAATTGTATCAGCTATTTTACTTAGGCCAATTAATAATTTTTAAATATATGAAAGAAAATAGTATATTGTCAAAATATATATTGCTTATAAATTAATATTTCAAGCTAATTAAGTCATGTAAAATTCTCTTTTATAGTCTTGGCATTCACTGACACCTAATATTACCCGTCTGGCAAAAGGCTATTCTTCCAGAATTTAAACATCATATTTATATTATCTTTTTTCAAATTATTATATTTTTAGCTTATATTGGAGTAGGGCTTCCCAGGTGGTGGTAAAGAACCTGCCTACCGATGCAAGAGATGTAAGAGATGCAAGTTCAATACTTGGATTGGTAAGATCTCCTGGAGAAGGGCATGGCAGCCCACTGCAATATTCTTGCCTGGAGTATCCCATGGACAGAGGAGCCTGGCAAGCTCTGGTTCATAGGGTCACAAAGAGACATGGCTGAAGCTACTTAGCACAACACGCACAGCACATAGTTGATTTACAATGTTGTATAAGTTTCAGGGCTACAGCAAAGTGAAAAAGTCATATTTCACCTTTTTCAGATTTCTTTTCCATTTAAGTTTACAGAATGGAGGCTTCCCTGGGGGCTCAGACAGCAAAGCGTCTGCCTGCAATGTGGGAGACCCAGGTTCAATCCTTGGGTTGGGAAGATCCTCTGGAGAAGGAAATGGCAACCCACTCCAGTATTCTTGCCTGGAAAATTCCATGGACTAAGGAGCCTGGTAGGCTACAGTCCATGGGGTCGCAAAGAGTCAGACACGACTGAGCGACTTCTCTTCACTTTCACTTATTATAGAATATTGAGTAGAGGTCCCTATGCTATACAGTAGGTACTTACTGATTATGTATTTTATATAATAGTGTTTGTGTTAATAGCAACCTCCTAATTTATACTTCCCTTCTACCTTTTCCCTTTGGTAACTGTAAATTTGTTTTCTAAGTCTGTGAGTCTGTTTCTGTTTTCTAAATAAATTTATTTGTATCACTTTTTTAGATTCCACATATAAGTGATATCACATCATATTTGTCTTTGTCTGACATACTTCATTGAGTATGATAATCTCTAGGTCCATCTGTGTTGCTGCAAATAGCATTATTTCACTATTTTTTATGACTGAGTAATATTCCACTGTATACATGTACCACATCATCTTTAATCATTCACCTGTCAGTGCACTTTTATGCTGCTTCCATCTCTTGGCTATGATAAATAGTGCTGCAGTGAATGTTAGGGTGAATGTTTCTTTTCAAATTCTGGTTTTCTCCAGATACATGCTCACAAATGGGATTGCAGGATCATATGACAGCTCTGTTTTTAGTTTTTAAGAAACCTCCAGACTGTTCTCCATAGTGGATATACCAGTTTACATTCCCACCAAAAATGTAAAAGTGCTCCCTTTTCTGTACACCTTCTCCAGCACTTACCGTTCGTAGACTTTTTGATGATGGCCATTTTGACTGATGTGAGGTGATAACTAACTATAGTTTTGATTTGCATTTCTCTAATAATGATTTTGTATATAAGTTAAATAAACAGGGTGACAGTATTCAGATCAGATCAGATCAGTCGCTCAGTCGAGTCTGACTCTGCGACCCCATGAATCGCAGCACGCCAGGCCTCCCTGTCCATCACCAACTCCCGGAGTTCACTGAGACTCATGTCCATCGAGTCAGTGATGCCATCCAGCCATCTCATCCTCTGTCGTCCCCTTCTCCTCCTGCCCCCAATCCCTCCCAGCATCAGAGTCTTTTCCAGTGAGTCAACTCTTCACATGAGGTAGCCAAAGTACTGGAGTTTCAGCTTTAGCATCATTCCTTCCAAAGAAATCCCAGGGCTGATCTCCTTCAGAATGGACTGGTTGGATCTCCTTGCAGTCCAAGGGACTCTCAAGAGTCTTCTCCAACACCACAGTTCAAAATCATCGATTCTTCAGTGCTCAGCCTTCTTCACAGTCCAACTCTCACATCCATGCATGACCACAGGAAAAACCATAGCCTTGACTAGACGAACCTTTGTTGGCAAAGTAATGTCTCTGCTTTTGAATATGCTATCTAGGTTGGTCTTAACTTTCCTTCCAAGGAGTAAGTGTCTTTTAATTTCATGGCTGCAGTCACCATCTGCAGTGATTTTGGAGCCTAGAAAAATAAAGTCTGACACTGTTTCTACTGTTTCCCCATCTATTTCCCATGAAGTGATGGGACCAGATGCCATGATCTTCATTTTCTGAATGTTGAGCTTTAAGCCAACTTTTTCACTCTCCGCTTTCACCTTCATCAGAGGCTTTTTAGTTCCTCTTCACTTTCTGCAATAAGGGTGGTGTCATCTGCATATCTGAGGTTATTGATATTTCTCCCGGCAATCTTGATTCCAGCTTGTGTTTCTTCCAGTCCAGCGTTTCTCATGATGTACTCTGCATATAATGATTTTGAACATCTTTTCATTTGTTTTCTGGCCATCTATTTGTCTTCTCTGAAGAAATGTCTATTTAGATCTTATGCCCATATTTTGACTATTTTCTTATATTGAGCAACATGAACTGTTGGCATGATTTGGAAATTAATCCTTTGTAAGTCACACCATTTGCAAATATTTTCTCCCATTCTGTGGGCTGTCTTTTTTTTTTTATGATTTCCACTTTTTAATTAGGTCTGTTTATTTTTGTTTCTCTTTTCATTAATCTAGGAAGTGGATCCAATAAGATGTTGCTGCAATTGATTTCAAAGAGTGTACTGCATATATTTTCCTCTATGAGTTCTATAGTTTCCAGTCTTACATTTAGATCTTTAATCCATCTTGAGTTTATTTTTGTATCTGGTGTTAGAGAATGCCTACTCAGTTACCCATTGTTGTTTAGTAGCATATCATTTAGCCTCCATATATTTGTGGGTTTTACACTTTTTTCTTGTAATTTATTCCTTATCTCATAGTGTTGTGGTTGAAATAGATGCTTCAGATGATTTCAGTTTTCTTAAGTTTACCCAGGCTTGCTTTGTAGCCCAACAAGTGGTCAATCCTGGAGAACATTCCATGTGCCTGTGAGAAGAACGTATGCTTTGCTGCTTTTGGATGGACTGCTTTGTATCAATTAAGTCTGTTCAGTCTATTCTGTCATTTAAGGCCTGTGTTTCCTTACTGATTTTCTCTCTTGATGATCCGTCCATTGATATAAATGAGGTGTTAAAGTCCCCCACTATTACTGTGTTACTGTCAATTTCCCCTTTTAGGACTGTTGTTCAGTCGCTCAGTTGTGTCCGACTCTGCGACCCCATGAACTGCAGCACACCAGGCTTCCCTATTTTCACCATCTCCTGGAGCTTGCTCACACTCATGTCCACTGAGTCGGTGATGCCATCCAACCATCTCATCCCCTGTCATCACCTTCTCCTCCTGCCTTCAATCTTTCCCAGCATCAGGTTCTTTTCTAATGAGTCAGCTCTTCATATCAGGTGGCCTAAGTACTGGAGCTTCAGCTTTAGCATCAGTCCTTCCAATGAATATTCAGGATTGATGTCCTTTAGAATTGGCTGGTTTGATCTCCTTGCAGTCCAAGGGACTCTCAAGAGTCTTCTCCAATACCACAGTTCAAAAGCATCAATTCTTCGACACTCAGCCTTCTTTATAGTCCCAACTCTCATATATATACATGACTACTGGAAAGACCATAGCTTTGGTTATACGGACCTTTGTTGGTAAAGAAATGTCTCTGCTTTTTAATATGCTGTCTAGGTTTGTCATAGCTTTGACTGTTAATGGTTGCCTTATATATTGAGCTGCTCCTGTGTTGGGTGCATATATATTTACAATAGTTGTATGTTCTTAATCCCTTTATCGTAATCTAGTTTCCTATTTATCTCTTGTAGCAGCCTTTATTTTAAAGTCCATTTTCTCCGATATGAGTGTTGCTACTCCAGTTTTCCTTTTTTTCTTTTTTTTTGTCTCTCCTCAACAGAAGGTCAGCAAATGCCCTCTTTTGTTGGATTCTCAGTCTCCACATGATTTCCCAGAGTTCCCATGCTGTGGGGCTCAAGCCTGGGCCCTGCTGTATTCTCTGCTATACTATCTCTCTCAGGAATCACATTTGGCTCCATTCTTTACATTTTTATTTGATGTAAATTATCAAATTTTCATGTACACCTCAGAAATAATGTCTAAATCAAAAACTTTATTTTCATCTGTGCAGAAACCTCTTTTTTAGTTTTCCCATTATAGTAAATGTCAATGTATCAGTGTCCTATGATTGTTGTGACTGTTACCACAAACTTGGTGGTTTAAAATGAAAGGAGTGTAATCTGCCAAAGTTCTGGAGGCCATAATCAGTCTTACTGGACCAAAAATCAAGGTGTCTGCAAAACCATACTCTCTTTGAAGTTTCTAGGGTGGCATTCATTCCTGATCTCTTCCAGATTCTCTGCTACCTGCATTCTTTTCCTTTGACCATAACACTTCAATATGTACCTCCCTAAAATCAATGCCTTCTTTTCTTTTTCTGCATTCCACTCTTCCTTCCTATTAAAAAGCTACATGTGATTGCATTTTAGGCCCACTATGGTAATATCCAGGAAAATCTCCCCATCTGAAGACCCTTAATTTAATCATATTTGCAGTGTTATTTATTTGCCATATAAGATAGAATTCATATATTCCAGGGATTCCAACATGAATATCTTTATTCCCCTTAAAACCCTTTTATAAAAAAAATACATATAACAAAATTGACATCTTACCTATATTAAGTGTATAGTTTGATGGCATTGAGTACATTCACTATGTTGTACAGCTACCACCATCCATCTCCAGGACTCTTAATCTCGTAAACCTGAAACTCTGTACCCATTAATAGTAACTCCCCATTCTGGTCTCTTCCCATTCCCTGGTAACCTCCATCTTGCTTTTCTATCTCCATGAATTTGACCACTCTACATATCTCATACATATGGAATCACACCATAAATGTCCTTTTATGACTGACATATCCCTTACCATAATTCCCTCAATATTTAGCTATACTGTAGCATAAGTCAACATTCCCATCTTTTTAAAGGCTATTATTCCAATGTGTGTATATATATATATATGTATATATGTGTGTATATATATATACATATATATATGTAAAACACCTTTTGCTTATCTACTCATTCATTCATGTATTCTTGGGTTGCTTTCACATTTTTAGCTATTGTGAATAATGTTGCTATGAATATGAATATACGAATGTCTCTTAAAGAGCTGGCTTTTCATTCTCTTGAGTATATACCCAGAAGTAGAATTCTTGGATCATAGACTAATTTTATTTTTAATTTTTTTAGGAACTATGTGACATTTTCCAGAGTTACCACACCATTTTCAATTTCTACCAACAGGTTACAGGGGTTCCAGTTTCTTCATATCTTCACCAACACTTGTTTTCTATTTTGATAGTAGCCATCCTAATAGCTATGAAGTGTTATCTCATTAGGGATTTGACTTGTATTTCTCTAATAATAAGTCATGTTGAATATCTTTTCATGCACTTGTTGGCTTTGTATAACTTCTTTGGAGAAATATCTGTTCAGGTCTTTGCCCATTTTTTATTTAGCCTGTTTGATTTTTTTGTTGTTTTTGATCAATTTTTTTCTATTTATATATATTCTGGATCTGAATCTCTTTATCAGATTGATTTTCAGTTTGTGGGGTTTTACTCTATTAATAGTGTCTTTTCATGTAGTTTTCAATTTTCATGAAGTTTGTCTGTTTTTCTTTTATATTCTGTCCTTTTGGTGCAGTGTCCAAGAAATCATTGTCAAATTCAATGTTGTGGAGCTTTTGCCTTTTATTTTCTTGTAAGACTTTTATAGTTTTAGGTCTGACATTTAGAACTTTGATCCATTTTGAGTTAAATTTTATATGTAGGATTAGAGTCCAGCTTCAGTTTTCTGCATGTGGATACTCAGTTTTCCCAGCACTGCTGGTTGAAAGACTGTCCTTTCTCCACTGAATGATCTTGGCACCATGTAGAAAGCATTTGGCCATATATGTGAAGGTTTAATTCTGGGATCTCTGTTCTATTCCATTGGTTTGTATGTCTGTTTTTTGCCAGTAACACAGGTTTTGTTTACTGTAGCTTTCTAGTAAGTTTTGAAATCGAGAAGTGTGAGTCTCCAGCTTTGTTCCTATTTTTCAAGGTTGTTTTGGTTATTCAGGGTCTCCCGAGATTCCCTATAAATTTTACGATAGAGTTTTTTAAATTTCTGCACAAAAAGCCTTCAGAACTTTGATAGGGATTGCACTGAATTTGTAGGCCACCTTGGATAATACTGACATCTTAACATTTTTAAGTCTTCTAAGTTATGAATCTGAGATGTGTTTTCATTTATTTATCTTCTTTAATTTCTTTCAGAAATGTTTTGTAGTTTTCATTGTATACATATTCACCTCTTTGGTAAAGTTAATTCCCAAGTATTTAATTCTTTTTGATGCTATGCTACTGTAATGAGAAATCTTTTCTTCTTTTTGGATTGTTCATTATTAGTGTATGCAAATGCAGCTGCTTTTTGTGTTGACTTTATATCCTGCTCCTTCACTGAATTTATTCATTACTTCTAATGAGTTTTTTTGCAAAATCTTTAGTGGTTTCTACATATATCATCTGCAAACAAAAATAACTTTAATTCCTCCTTTTATGCTTTTTGTGCTCCTGAATTTGGTTCAGAAGCTAGTGTTTTGTTGAGGATTTTTGTGTTATTATTCATGAGGAAAATTGATCTGTAGTTTTCGTAGATGTGTGCTATCAGGAAAATGCACAACAACTGTGGGAAAAATTCTCACTAAAACAGTTTAAAATGTTGAGCAGAGTACAAAATGGGGGGGGGGGGCGGAAGGAATACTTTTTAAAATTACCTCTCACCTGGAAAGAAGTTAGGATCCCTTACCTGCCAGAAACCAAATGAGAACAGGAAGCCAGAGTATAAGGCTGAATGAAGCCCCACTTACGCTTAATCCTGGTGATCAGTTTAGACGTTGAGAGCCAACAGGAACTGGACAGAAGACAAAGCCCAGGATCTTTACAAAGTAGAAACTCAAGACCTCTATGTAAAGGGGAACCCCAAAGAATTTACAAACTCAGTGTGAGCTCAGTGTGAGGAGACACCCTATGTATGTTTCCTTTGTACCATAAAAGGAGAAAATCAAGAAATGTCTCTGTAGTAACTTTGGCAATGAGTGAAGGTAGAAAAGCTACTGTCCTGAGCATTTGTAAACCAAAGTAAATGTTCCTATGGATTTCTAGCACCAGTTTACTCTATGAAGTCCAAAATCCTCAAGACATTTCTTTTAATGACGTTACCAAGGTGGCTGGTATGTGCAAATGCAAGTCCTTTTTGAAGATAAGTCACCTTTAAACCAGGCCTCAAAAGAATTCTATAAAGTTCAACAAATACGATTTTAGTTAAAAAAAATGTTTAGGAAACACAGAAGGAAATAGACATTATAAGCAGGACACAGTAAAAAATAAGGGAGAGCACAATCAGACATATATATTTGTATCATATACATAAAACAAAAAAATATTATGGCAACGTTTTTAAATATATAAAGGAGGGATTTAAAAATAAGAATTAACAAAGGTTGGCTAAATTTATATTTAAAGAAGCAAATGTAATTTTTAAACGAAATTTTTAAAACTCAGTAGAAAATAAAATAGGAGACAAACACAAATATTCCTAACCAATAGGTTAGTTATAATGGAAACTGTATGTAGATGTTAGTATTTATTAACTACCTTAAGAAAAATAGCATTATTAGTAAATTTGGAGAACCGTCTGCCCTTGCTCTTCTATTTTATAGTAAATATTATATTAAAATTGGTATTCTTTTTTCCTTACATATTTGAGCATTGATATTTTCTTTCTGGGAAGGCATTATAATTCCCAAACCTAACTTCTTTTGTGTGTGTGTGTGTTTATAACTATCCAGATATTCTTTTTTTCTTGTGTCACATTTGTTAATTGGTGTCTGAAGAAAACTAATACATTTAACTTATCAAATTTATTGCCTTGAATTTGTTTATATTATATCCTTATTACACTACAGTGTGTGTAAGTATTATAACAATATTTATCCTGTCATTTCCGATATTAATTTGTCTTTTTCTTAATCAGAGTTTTGTCCATTTTTGCTCTTTTGAGATAACCAATTTTTAGTGTTATGAATTGCATCTATTGTTAATCTGCTTTCTATTCAATTGACTTCTGGTCTTATTTTCATCTTGCTTATTTTAGGTTTAAATTGCTGTTGTAAATGCCATTTTAAGGTAGAAACAGGTAATTGATTTTAGTCCTTTCTTTGCTAATATGACAGTTTTTCTGTCTAGGCACTGCTCTAGCTGCATTCCACAATTTTTATAGGTCCTACTTTTGGTTTAAAATATTCTGAAATTACCATTGTGATTTCTCCTTTGACACGTGGGTAATTTGTAAATATATTGTTTATTTCCAAATATTTGTACATTTTCTAATAGGTATTTTGTTATTGATTCCAGTTAAATCTGTGTCTAAAGAGAATTTACAGTTGATCCTTGAACAACATGGGGGCTGAGGGTGCCTCCCCTTCACAAAGCCAAAAATCCAAGTATAATTTATAGTCAGACCTCCATATAGACTTTTCCTCCATATATTCCATTTCTCTCTATCTGGGTTCAATTCAACATTTGTGAATTCAACCAACAGAGGAGGCAGAGATGGCGATCACGTGGTAGTGAAGTATTTAGCCTTGAAAAAAATCCACATACAATTGGCCCACGCAGCTCACATGCCTGTTTTCCAAGGGTCAGTTGTTCTGGGTATGATTTCAACTGAGGCTTGTTTCATGGCCTAAGGCCTATATTGGTCAATGCTTCATTTATATTTGAAAAAAATCATATTCTGCAGTTGCTGATTCTTCTCTAATATCATTTGGCTCCATTTGTTCTATTTTTGTCTCAGGTGTTCTATGTTCTTATTGATTTTCTACTTTTATCAACTAAAGAAAAAGAACTATTGAACTCTCTGATTAAGTTGAGGATTTTTCTGTATCTCCTTTCACTTATGTCAGTTTTTGCTTCATGCATTTTGATGTTCTGTGATACACTTAGGATTATATAATTGCCTTCATAAGTTATAGATGTCATTTAATATTTTACATTTAGAGTAATTTATATTTAAATGACATTTAAAAAATTCTCTTTTGATCTCAGAATATTCCTTGCCCTGAAGTCCATGCTATCTAGTATTAATATAGATGATACATCTGTTTTTTTAGTATTGAGTGCTTCTTTCCATCCTTTTAGGTTTAAGCTCCCTATCTTTTATTTTTAAAGTGTTAGTCACTCAGTCATGTCCAACTCTTTGTGACCCCATGGACTGTAGACCACCAGGCTCCTCTATCCATGGAATTCTCCAGGCATGAATACTGGAGTGGGTTGCCATTCCCTTCTCCAGGGGATCTTCCCCACCCAGGGATTGAACACAGGACTCCTGCATTGCAGGCAGATTCTTTACTATCTGAGCCACCAGAGTAGTTCCACCTACCAAAAAGTACATTCTTGCAAATTGAATAGCCAGTCATTTTTTTCTCTGTGGCCTGAAAATCTCTCTCCTTTAACTAATATTCAGAATACATTTAAATGTAATTATGGATGTATTGAATTTTTCTGTGTATTCCATTCCTTTTTATTTATTTTTTCTCTTTATCTGACTTCTTGTTGGAATATTTTTCAGTATTCCATTAGTCTCCTTTATTTGCTTATTAGCTGCATATAGCTCATGTTTTATATTTTCATTTGTTGCTTTAGGATTTACTATATGGATTTTTAACTTATTATTGTGTCCCTTCAGATTATATTGTGTCACTTTACATATAATACAAGTTCCTTAAAACACTGTACTTCTCTTTACTTGCTTCTTTCCCCTTCTTTGTGCTATTATACATTTTATTTCTACATTTTATATAATCCATTTATTTCTATATTTGCTTTCAGCACCAAAATACAGTCTAACCATTTATGTTTCAAATAGTCAATTATATGAAAAATAATTAGTGAAAAAATTATTTTCATATTTTTGTACATGTGTCAACACCAACATTCTTCATACCTTCACTTAGAAACCCGTTTCCATCTGAATCATGTTCTTTCAGCCTGAAGAACATCCTTTAATACTTATTGTCAAGCAAATCTTCTGGCAGCAATATTTCTCAGGTTTTGTTTTTCTGACAGTTTACTTTGCCTTCATATCTGAAATACATTTTCACTGTGTTCACTATTTTGTGTTGTTGTTTTTTTTTTCCCCCACTTTAAAGATTATGTTTCCTTGCATTAGTTCCAACGGTGTATCCAGGGGATTCTTACATCTTTCCCCTCCTATATCATTTTCCTGTTTCCTTTCTGGCCACTGTTAAGATTGTTCTCCCTATCATTGGGTTCCCGCAGTTTGAATACGTTGTGCCTTGGTATGACTTTCTTTATGCTTATCCTATTTCAGTTCCAGTGTACTTTTCAGATCTGTAGGCCAATGGTTTATATAAAATTTGGAAAAATTTTGAGCATTATGTCTTCAAATAAATTTTTGTACCTATCCTCTCTTTTCAGGGAACCTTAATTCTAGGACTCATCCAACTTCATTTCTAATTTGCCAGCCGTCCTAGGTTCTCCTCTGAAGAGTTTATATGTTCAGGAAGATCTTTCACTCTGATAGCAAAAGATGCATGTTTTCCAGCCCTACACAAGCTCCAGGAGGTGTGCAGTTTACAAGTCCTAGGTAGTCAGTCTTTTCTCAACCTTGAGGAATCTCACTCCACTTATTTGCAGCTTAGTATTTAGTTTCAGGCTCAAAGGGACACCTTTGCAGATTTTTTTTTTTTTTTTGCTTTTGTAATAATTGTATTTTATGTTTTGGTTGTTTTTTCTAATTACCGCATCCTAGGGGGGAAAATGCATTTTGTTTGTTAATGGCTCTATTTGTTTTCTTGAAAAATACTAGAACTTTTAGAAAAAATGCATTTTCTTCTTACTTAAGAGTGTAGTCAGTAATAATCAGCAGTTAACATGGACAGAGGAGCCTGGCAGGCTACAGTCCTTGGGGTCGCAAGAGTCAGACACGACTTAGCGACTAAACCACCAATCAGCAGTTAAAGGATGTAACATTTAGGATTTATAGAAACACAAGATTTAGAAAGAATAGTGCAAGTAAATTGAGATCATTCTCCTTTAAACTACAATGACAGTTTCTGCCACAAAGATTTTTGGTAGATGAAGGATGAAACAAATGAAAGGCTTATTTTAGAGTGGCTCTAAAAAGTTCTGTTGTAGAACTTTAAGTTGCCAGTACTTGGTATAATACAAAGCTTCTTGATGTTAATAGCGTTTTAAGAGTTAGAAGGTAGTCAAAATTCTGTAATAGGAAACAAAAAGAAAATTTTGAAATAGCAGACACTTGACACAAACCACAAGATCCCCCACTTCCCATATTCCGTATGTTCTCTCAAAACTCTACCAGGTACCCATTTACTCCCATTTCTTTCCATCGTGCCATTACGTAAACATTTGAGGTTAAGGAAAGCTCCAAAGGAAACAAAAGTGGAAAAGACTTTTAAGAGCTCTAAAACAGTAATATGAACTGGTAAATGAAAGGGCTGATGGTTAAGTGCAACCAATAAGAGTATAGAAGACTGTGACAGGTTAAATATGGATAAAGGTCTCTACAGCAAGCGTAAATAAATGAGGTGCTCTAGGCTATGTCCCTCCCTCACACCATGTCAGTGTATGAAATAGTTTGAAGCTCATCTTTGTACCACTCCCTCTTCTCCAGTACTCCATAATACAGATTCCAGCTGCCTTAGTCAGTTGTACTCCTTTCTTTGTGTCCTCATCTTGCTGAAGCCCTTGTTATCTGTGCTCTGCTGGAGTTACCTCTCTATGTCCAACTCTTTGCGACCCCACGGACTGCAGCATGCCAGGCTTCCCTGTCCATCACCAACTCCTGGAGCTTGCTCAAACACATGTCCATCGAGTCAGTGATGCCACCCAACCATCTCATCCTCTGTCATCCCCTTCTCCTCCTGCCTTCAATCTTTCCCAGCGTCAGGATCTTTACCAATGAGTCAGTTCTTCGCATCAGATGGCCAAAGTATTGGAACTTCAGCTTAAGCATCAGTCCTTCCAGTGAATATTCAGGACTGATTTTCTTTAGGGTCTGGTAAATATCGTCAGACAGAAGTCCAGTAATTTTAGAGGTTGCCTTTGGTCTCCTCCTCTTAGGGAATCTGTTCTCTGTTGTCCGTTGAAACAATCGTTTCATATATTGTCTGCTTTTCTGGTTGTTTACAATGGGAGAGATAATGAAGCACCAGTTATTTAGATTTGGCCAGATATAGATTTTCTAAAAAACACATTTTTAAAGCTAATGAATTGAAAAGCCAAGAAACACTACTCACCCAGAATATTGAATCCGCCTATGGGGTTGCTCTTAATGTCATAAGTTGTGTAGATTTTCAAGTACATCGTGTGGCATTTCGGGAAAGAGGGGATGCTGCATTCCAGAAGACCAGTTGAGTCTCAATATGATGCTTTAGTCACCACAAAAAGTTTTTAAGGCATTTTTATTAGAGATTTTCAGGATATATTTTATAATAGTGCCTTGAATGTATATTGAAAGACAGGAAAAAGAATGAAGTTATACTGGCCGTTAGTACAAATTTGGGCTGAAAAGACTCTCAGAATATTTAATAGACCTTAGAGAAATACAAGGAAATAGTTTAACTTTTAGGCAAAATCATTAATTTTTAATCAGTCTAGCATTATCAGAAGTATGTCTATTTGTAGCTGGTAAAAGCTATTTGCAAGGTGTTGAGAGTTTTCTGGCAGCATATTTCCTTTTCACATTTAAAATTCAAGGTAAAATTAATACTTAAATAGTTTTCATACATCTAACAGTATGTATGCTTAATATTTCATCAAAAATATTACCCCTTATATGTAGTATGTAGGAAAAGTATTATTTGGTAGAAATTGAGGTAAAATTTTAATACTTTTATTAATACAGTGTTCATAATAATGGAAATATAAACACCAGAAAATCTCTTAGTTGACCAGAAAAAAACAGATAATGTATGATTTATTTAATTATTTTAAATTTGAAAGGCAGATAAATAATAAGCAAATGAGAAACATCTTTAACCTCAATAGCAAAAAAAGAGATTTTTTTTTTAAGAAAGAAATCTAGATTGTTCAAAATTCAACTCCTGATATTTCTCCTCAATCATTTATTTTTCTAGTCTCTCCTATCTATGTGCTATTATAACCACTGTTTCTCATACTAGAAATCTGTCATCAGCCCTGACACTTCCTTTCACCCAGGGCAACCAAATCATCAGCCTATTTTATCCATTTCATCTTGAATTCCTCTTCATACTTCTACTGTCTTAAGTCAAGGCACTATTACTTTCCAGTGGGATACTATGTTAGTGTGGTATCCTGTCTTCTCTATACAAATGTGTCCTATGCAAGTCCATTTTCTGCACAATATTGTTCAAAACCTTATAGCTTTATATTTTTTTCCTTAGGAAAAAGCTTCTAAAAATTAACACAGTCTGTAAAGTCTGGTTGTCCCCAGCTCTCCAGTCTCATCAGCTCATGATCCACATTAGGACACGTGGCATCTGCACATTGTCACCTGTTTCACACCACACTATGCTGGTGACCTTTGCACCTGCAGTTCCCTCAGTTTTGAACGCTCTTTCTGTGCTTCTCTTTTCCCCTGGCTAGTGTCGTCCATAAATGGCATCCTTCAGACAAGCCTTTCCTGACTCCTCCCTCACAAGATTCAGTGTAATTATAATTAATTATAATTATAATTAATAGTTACTTATTCCTTGATTTGGAGAAGGCAATGGCACCCCACTCCAGTACTCTTGCCTGGAAAATCCCATGGACGGAGGAGCCTGGTGGGCTGCAGTCCATGAGATCGCTAAGAGTCGGACACGACTGAGCGACTTCACTTTCACTTTTCACTTTCATGCATTGGAGAAGGAAATGGCAACCCACTCCAGTGTTCTTGCCTGGAGAATCCCAGGAACAGAGGATTCTGGTACAGAGGAACCTCCTGGTAGGAGGCTGTCTATAGGGTCGCACAGAGTCGGACATGACTGAAGCGACTTAGCAGCAGCAGCAGCATGCCTTAATTAATCTCTGGTTTGCCAGTTAGTTGATTAGTTCTATGAAGCCAGAGAACACATTTCTATTGTTCATATGGGGATTCCCAGAATTTTGAATATTCCCTGCTGTATAGCTGATACTTTATAAGCAATTATTTAGTCATTATTAAACATTATATAAAGGTGCTTTCAAGGAGGTGTTCAGAAATGGACACTTTCATAACTTATGCAAATTTTATGAAAATCAATTTGAAATTGTTTTTTCAGATCTCTAAATGTTCAGTTTTTTTACTCTGAAATTCCAAAGCTGGGAATCTATCCAAGGGAAATATTCAGATATACAAATAATTAGTGTATAGTGTATTTATCTGAGTGTTATTCACAATATTAAAAAAGTTGAAAAATCCTCAAGTGTTCAATAAATAGAGATTAGTGCAAATAATATTTGAAAAGATTTACCAGCTTAATTTGTCAGAACATTGTCATAGAATTATGACATAAAAGCTTTCAGTGAATCTTCATGTAAATGTTTTTGAAAGATATTCAATTATATGAGAGTGCCTGAAAGCTTAAATAAAACATAAAATCATTTGTAAAAAAAATAGAAGGAATCCTTAATTTTAAATGGTTATCATAGCATCTCATTTCTATGTTATGGATCTTATGTAAGTTGCCGCACAAATCAAGTCAAAACAGAGAAAGAGAAAAATTATAGGTAAACAAAATTATTCTGTACAATTCGCATAAATGATGGCTGTTTATGGGTCAGAACTAGCATTTATATCTATTCTTGTACACAGTAAATCACAAACTAGGAATGTTAAAAGGTCCTGAGTTCTGTTTTTAAAACAAACACATTATATTTGAATTGTTTTGTGTTGAACATAACTCTCATTTTGAGCTGTTAGTTAACGTGCTATTTAATGATCTTTC
The DNA here is from genome assembly GCF_032452875.1 of Bos javanicus. NCBI lineage: Eukaryota > Metazoa > Chordata > Mammalia > Artiodactyla > Bovidae > Bos > Bos javanicus. Next base: position 24,119,760 of record NC_083874.1, on the reverse strand, counting down.
TGTCATCACACCCTTTTCTTGGGTAGCATGGGAGTTACAGAGCATGTATAAGATGTAGTACTAGCCCTCACGTTGTTCATAGAATCATTGCATAGACAACACAGACACCTCTAACCTTAATATGTTAAAGAATAAATGACTACGGGACAAAATAAGGTTATAGACATCAAGTGTTCAATGGAAGTTTTGAGGAGACAAAGATGAATGTGACTGCATGGTAGTGGGCAGCTTTAGGAGAGAAGGAGAATTTCCTGTGGCATTTGCTGTGATTATAGATTTTCCCAAAGTGGAGATGCCTCGTATTTTACATCAGGGAGTATTGACCATTTAGTTTAGAAATGCACGAAATGCTTTTAACAAAATCATGCAAAAGGGACAGTGATTGATCATGCTGACTTGCTAATCTCATAATATTTTATAACCTCTTTATAGCTCTCCGAGACACTGGAAAACAGTCTATTAACAGTGACTGGAAGATTGAACACTCTGGAGCATTCAACATAGCAGGAACTACTGTCCATTATGTAAGACGAGGCCTCTGGGAGAAGATCTCCGCCAAAGGTCCTACTACAACGCCTTTACACCTCCTGGTATGAGGGATGAATCCATAACACTGCATAATCAGCTTCCTATGACAAAGGACATTCCCACTATGCTTTCTCTTTCTTCCAAATTTGGATTGTCAAGTAGATATTTAAAGTTACTTAAGAGGTGGGATTTTAGGGGGATTTTTATGTGTGTTTGAAATCAAGATGGCTAAAAGTGGAAATGTTTTAATTGAAAAGAAAATTTTACATTTTAAAAAGGGACATGATGTTTTAGAGAATTCTCAGCCCACAGTAGAGGTAAACTAGCAGGCAATAAGGTTCCTCCTTCCCTAAAAGCATATGTTTACTGATCAGAGTAGATGCCTGTAAAGATCAGAGTGCTTCCCAGGTGCTGTTAGTGGTAAAGAACCCGCCTGCGCATGCGGGAGATATAAGAGACAGGTTCGATCCCTGGGTCAGGAAGATCCCCTGAAGGAGAACATGGCAATCCACTCCAGTTTTCTGGCCTGGAGAATTCCACGGACAGAGGCGCCTGGCCAGCTACAGTCCATAGGGTCGCAAAGAGTCGGACACGACTGACGCAACTTAGCATCCATGCTTGCATGGCAAGCTGTCGCATTTCATACATCTGTGAAATGGGTACCACCTGAATCTATATAAAATGCCCTTGAGAAAAATGATATTGGTCCCTGGGGAAAACACTTGATAAATATTTAACAAGGCTTCCAATTACCTGTTGTGTTCTTACTAGGTTAAGTGATTCCTGTAAAAAATTATGATAACTTGAATGTTTGGGATAATAAGTTTCTTTACCACGTAGCAGAAGACTAGGTCTGAGTTTGGAGCAAACCAATCAGGACACTGGGGCTCTGCACCCATGGGCTGGCAGGTTCACTTGCCCTTTTTGTCCTTGATCATGGCATTCAGTGCTGATGACTCAGGAGCCAGAGGACTGACTACACAGCTAGTGTGCTTTTCATGCTGGTGGCAAAGTCTGAGATTCACACACTTCAACATCTGAGTCCACACATAAAAACGACTGTAAAACACAGTCAACTGACTGTTTATTTGGAGTGTGATGTGCCATACTGTTTAATATCTCCAAACAGTTTAAGTGGAATTTGTCCTCAACTGGAGACATCTGTGTTGCCAGTCTAGGTGCCAGAGGTTCAAATCTCATTGGCCCATTTGCTTTTCCCGAGTTGAATGTGCCTGCAGATCACCTGAGGTTCTTGGTCTTGTTCTTGTTAATGTCATTGGTCTGCCACTACTACTGGTTCACTGACCACATTTCAAGTAAGACTGTTTTGTAGAACTGCAGTCAATAGGCTTTACCAAGAATGCATGAAGGGAGGGATGCATAAAGGGAGCGAGGTGAGTTCCATGAGGCCTTCTGTTCAAAATCTTAATAATAGTAATAATATACACCATTCATCAAGCACTGAGAGCAGACCCTGTCCAGAAGTGCTTTACATTCATTATGGCATTTAATCTTCAAAATAACACCGTGTGATATGTATTATTATTATTCCATTTTACAGATTTAGAAAACACTAAATATTTAAAGGATTAAGTACTGTGCTCAGTATCTCCTAATAAGTGACTTTGTTGTTGTGATTCAGTCACGTCCAGCTCTGTGACCCCATGGATTGCAGCACTCCAGGCTTCCCTGCTTTGAATAAACTAGATGTTAATCCATCTTTTGTGCTGCCTTTCCTGATACAAAGATCAAACCTAAGTTCTTTATACCCGAGAGCTTTGGATCGTAATTACGCATACACTTCAAATAATGTTTTGTTCATCTCCCCGCAGTTACTTTGGATCCTGTAATTTGAATTGGAAACTCCACTCTGTGCCCTCTGCCATCTGGAGAGAGGGGGAAAAATGACTAAACAAACATCATGTGACCAATACCTGGCTCTTTCCATGATTGGGTCACTTAGAATAACAATATTATCAACAACAAACATATGTTTAATGATTTGGTTGCTGAAAATGCCATCATGTTGCCTCCCTTACATGAGTGTCACCTACATATTTTTATGGAACAAGACTGAGGCTCTTTTAGTGAGCCTCTAATTCAAAATTTAAAACAGTGTATGTGAGACCTTACTGTTGGGCAGAGGGAGTTTCCTTGCTGCAGAATCCTTAATCTGACTGGTAATTACCAAGGTTTTTCCTGGAAGCATGAAACATAATTAAAGTCAGTGAACTATGTCTAAAAGAAGGCATCTATGTGACCTGGATTTATTCAGTAATCCAAAGGAAACTGCACTTCTAAAGATATTTTTCTTTAATGACTATTACAGATTGAAAGCCGGTACTGAACTTTGAAAGGCAATACCTTCTGTGCCATGCTTCAGTATGAGCCCCTCAGCTGTAACTTTCCTTCTTGCAAAGAATGCTGCCAAATTCAGATGGTTTAAGAAAGAGCTAATGATTTTGTAACTAATGTCTTTATGTTAATGGAATTAGATGTTCAAGGACAATCAAATGTCCTATTAATGAAAAGGTAGTTTTTTAAGAAAAACAGACATGTTTCCATGTAATTAAATAAGTTGACAGATAACCTATTTATATGTTCATTTCATCAATTTAAAAATCATGTAATTGTCTGGTCTGGTTGATAAACAAGGTGACTTCATCTCTCTCCCCTTTTTTTTTTAGCTTATTGAGCTGAAAAGTCACCAGCAACATGAAATGAGATATTTAAAGTCAAACACTGTCATGTGCTTACAATCAGTATCCAGCATGTTACGTATATGTGACTTTTAAAAGTATTATTTTTATTGCTGATAGTTGATTCATAATGCCATCAAACTAATTCCTCAATCCACATATTAAAATGTGTCATAGTATTTCTGTTAATATATTGAGGCAAAATCTTAAGGAAAAAAAGTAAAAAAAAAATAGCCTTGGACTCCTTTTTTTCCCCATTAAATGTTAGCTCTATAACCTATCATTGCAACTACCTTGATATAGATTAAATATCAAAATTCTCTAATATTTGAATAAAATTTAAAATTTAAATATATATATTTTTATATATCACATCATGTTATATAGATTGCTTCCCTTGGGGCTCAGCTGATAAAGAATCCACCTGCAATGCGGGAGCCCTGGGTTTGATCCCTGGGTTGGAAAGATCCCCCTGGAGAAGGGAAAGGTTATCCAATCCAGTATTCTGGGCTGGAGAATTCCATGGACTGTATAGTCCATGGGGTCTCAAAAGTCAGATACAACTGAGCCACTTTCACTTTTCCATAAATCCTCAGATCCATAGATGTCATATATCCCATGGGCTTGTTTGACATATTTGATGGAAATGAATTTATAAAGAAACATATATTCTCATTCATTCTTTTATTTTAAATGAGTATATTTCATGTATTTTTTTTTAATTTAAAATATGTATGGTTGCACCATACATGATGATACACTTCTAAGCTTGATATTGTGTACTATGGGATAACATCACAGACATGGTTACTGCTTATGATTTAGTCCAGTGTAACCCGCAGTTCAACCATTCTCATACGTCCTTTATGATTTATACTGTTTACATACGTGTGCTGTTTACATACATGTACATAACTGTACCATTAAGTTACTTTGCATTTAAAAGTTTTTTTAACATAAATTTCTTTTCAAAGGAAATGATCTTTACTGTAAATGAAAAGTTAGTAACCTTGCCAAAATTAAAGCTTAACTATAAGCATACATGGAATAATATTCTTGTTCTCCAATTGGCTTAGAAGGTCTCTTCCCCTTATGGAGTGAAATGACTCCCAAAGTCTTCTGTCCTCTTCCTCTGTTGACACAGGTACTTATCATTCATATTTTTCTAATATGAGTGAAAAGGCTTCATTTGATACTAGATCGTGGATTATGTTTTGATGTTATATAGGACACATGTCCCTGTCCCCCCCTACTAAAGTCATCTCATACATGTACCATGCTTTGGAAGACTGTGTAGCCTATTAACTTGGGAGAAAATAATATGATATCTCTGACCTCATTCAAATGGGCTATTTTTTCATACCACCGTTAGCTCAGAGGTAAGTGTATAATTCCAGTGTTTACAGAAGTAGGACGGTTTCTGCATTTAAGTGATAAGGTCACAGATCTACTATGCATGAAAGGAACATGCACACCTTACAAAAGCATTTTAAGGTGTCCATATCCGTAATTTTATGTTTCACATTGAATATGCTCTGATTTGACCCGTCTGCTTTGAACCCTTCTATGTATATTATAGGTGCTGCTGTTTCAAGACCAGAATTATGGTCTCCACTATGAATACACCATCCCATCAGACCCTCCTCCAGAGAATCAGAGCTCCAAAGCACCTGAACCCCTTTTCATGTGGACACACACAGGCTGGGAAGATTGCGATGCCACATGTGGAGGAGGTGAAGGATTTTTCATTATTTATCTTTCCAAAATAGCTGTTTTCCAATTTAACTGTTGACAGTTAAGACAGATCCATAATCCCTTATCTAAAATTTCAAACTCCATGAAGGATTGGAAATTGAAAGTCTTTTGAAACATGTTTCATGTCTAAATGCCTGAACTATTTTGCAACAAAATCTGGCATGAATTAAAGAAAGGCTGTTTACAGTTGTTGCATATCTCACTCAATATGATTACTCACTGCATTGCTTTTCATCAGTACTAACACTTATGGGGGCTGCCCTGTGCATCATGCAGGTTGTTATATGATATTCATACACTTTTATTTGTACTTGGGACACTATGTCCTTTAGAGTTCAGACAGATGAGAAGGAACCAACAAAACATTAAAATAAGTATCCAAAAGACTAAGTGGAGTGGAGAAAATAGCATGTGATGAATTGAAGAAAGGATTCACAGTAACAGGAAATGTTGTTGAAAGAATAAAGCAGAGAAATGTGGCATTAGCTGGAGAGGAATATGCGTCAAAGAGTTTATTGTTTTTTTTAATGAGGAGAATTATACATGATTGCTTGCCAGTGTATGTTTTCTAGAACAGAACAGAACAGAAAACTAGTGAGGCAAAGGAGAGAGCAAAACATTTCTGGAGTGATGTCTTAAGTTGGCAAGGTGGATGGAATAGAATAGGGCTTCAGAAAGAAGTATAGATAGCCTAGTAATAGGAGAAAAGACAGTATTTTGAACAAAATCAGTTGTTGGAAACTTACAGTGGTACTCCTTTTGGTTGCATCTATTTTTATCAAGATAGTCCATTTTTCTGGGACTAAAGGTGGAAAAGGAGATGTTGGAATTTTGAAAAGAGAGGAAATGTGAAGTGGCCACTTAAGAGAAAAAGAAAATGAATGAAATGGTACTTGTTTTGACCATATGGTAGCACTGATGGTCCATCTGAAGTTGATGTTCATGAATCCAGCTGGACACTTATGTCGGAGTGGTACATTACCCTCCAGGTATGTATAGCATGGAGATGTACTCGTGGTGTAAGTTTCGGAATTGCCATGTGAGTATAATAAAAGGAGAATACGTTTGACCTGAGGTTGTATGTAAGGAGCTGAAAATGATTGACCATGGAATTTAGTTGTATATGGAGAAAAGCAAAGATATGATGAAGGACTTGGAGGACAGTCAAATGGTGGTAGAACTAATGAATTTTAGGGCCTGGTGGGGTTAAAGAACTTTTAGACTCAGAAGATTTTTAGACTTAAGAAGAGGGCTGGAAATACAGGAGATGGTGACAGAAAATAGAGCTGAGAGTATAGAGGGGATATAGTTATTAGTAATAACAAGACCAGGAGAGTTAGTGGCTTCAGTGAAGTGAAAGGACACATCTTTGGGATGAGAAGAGAGCCTGGAACTGAATCCTCGGTGTTGAAGAATCATTCAAATGGCTATAGTAATTACAAAAAGAATTGTGTTATTGGATAGCCAACAAGGGCCTATTGTATAGTACACGGAGCTCTGCTCAGCATTAGTGGGAGGAGTGAATGAGAGCGGTGTTGGGGAGAATGGATACATGAATATGTATGGCTGAGTCTCTTCGCAGTTCACCTGAGACTATGACAACATTGTTAATTGGCTATCCCCCAGTACAAAAGTAAAAGTTCAAAAAATTAAAAAAACAAACCAAACAAAAATGTATAGGGAGCAGTATTGGAAAATAGAACAATAATCCAGGAGTGTAAACTCTTAGAGAGAAAAGGGAGATTGATCCAGGGGTTGGTGTTTGGCTGCATCAAGAAGGGGACGGCACTGCATGGTCTGCCCCAAAGCTGTAGGTTTAGGAAGAAAGGGGAATGGTCTGCCTCTAGATGCAAAAGTATGGAGTGTAAGCAAGAAAATGGCCACCCCACTGGCGACCATGGAGAAAGCAAGAAGTGGTTTCTTCAGGAGACAGGAGAAAAAGGTGCCGGGAACATCCAGAGTTTCAGAGACAGGGGAGTAGCTGCTTTTGCTAGAGCACTTGGAGCTCTGGAACTCTCCCCTGGAACTCTGCAACTCCAGGAACACACGGCCCCAGAGTAAAGGCAATGTGGTAGGCCAGGAAGGGGAAAATTATACAGAGCAGGCTTTGCTCCTGGGGGTTATAGAGTAATTATAACAAAAGAATTTCTAGTCACAATTTAAAAGCTTGTAGCAGTCATCCTCGGAGAAGACGATGGCACCCCACTCCAGTACTCTTGCCTGGAAAATCCCATGGATGGAGGAGCCTGGTGGGCTGCAGTCCACGGGGTCGCGAAGAGTCGGACACGACTGAGCGACTTCACTTTCACTTTTCACTTTCATGCATTGGAGAAGGAAGTGGGAACCCACTCCAGTACTCTTGCCTGGAGAATCCCAGGGACAGGGGGGCCTGGTGGGCTGCCGTCTGTGGGGTCGTACAGAGTCGGACACAACTGAAGCGACTTAGCAGCAGCAGCAGCAGCAGTCATCCTTGGCACAATGAAATTTCCATTGGCCGTAGTTCTTCAGGGCCCCATTATCACCATGTAACTTCGATCCTGTCTCCTCTGGTCCTCTCCTGCGGATGTTCCCATGTACACCCAAATTCCTGTGCCTCCACTTCACCCATTTCTTACTGATGCCAGGGCCCATAGCACTTAAGGGGCTCTGCTTCACATCCCCTCTCCATAAAAAAGCAAAACACAGATAGAAACAAACATTTAAAGTGAAAATCCACAGAGTTCTTCCTTCCTTAGTATAACTCAGACAAGAATGACCAGCCACCATCCCATGGTGAGTCATGAGGAAACTGAGCAATGAAAATGTTGCTGGTTCCTATTACTGCACCGAAAGGCAGTCGTTAAAATCTGTTTACATTTGAGACTCTAGACAGGAAAATGTTTGCCCAGTGAATTTTATTATCCTCATTTTTTTTTTCACTCAGCTGTAATTGTGGTCTAGTAAAAGCTTCAGAAGTAAACATATAGAACTTGTCAGTCTTCAGTTTAAACAAGAAAATTTGGGGGTTAAATTTTTTTTTCCAAAATCATACAGCCTAGAATATGTTTTGTCACTTGCTAGGCTTTAAGAAATAGAAGTTCAGTATAAGTTACTTTAGGTTCAAAGTCAGAAGGACTTTTAGATATTCTTAAGCATGACTGTATAATTATTAATGTGAGAAAATCGAAGTGCATAGAGATTAAGTGCCTTTGCAAGGTCACATGTCCAGTGGGAGTGGAGCCAAGATTAGAGTCCAGGACTCCTGAGTTCAGATCTTCTTTCCTCTTTGTCATCCACTTCCTTCAGGAGCAGCTCAGGGATTTAGTGATTTCATCCCACAAAACATAGCATGTCCCTTAAAAAGATTACATAGGTTTTCTTTGGATTCAAAGAGACGTTTTATTTAATCTGTTAAATAAAAATTTAGCTATGTCCTTACTTTTATTTCAAACAGCTTATTTTATAAAAGTCCTAATTATAAGCAACTTCTATATGACTTGCACTTGAACAGACCTTCTCTCTCAGATCTGTTCCATTGTGTTTAGTCAACAGTTTTCAATTATCTCTGACTATGTTAATAGAATGTATATTCATTTCAGTGCCAAAATGTTTCTGGGCATTTGGATATTATTTTCCTTTGCAGTTCATAAATAAAGTGGATGGACAGGGTTTCAAGAATCGCATCATTTCTGACTCTGTTTTGTCGATTTTATAGCCAGAAAGAGCTTTGTAACCTTTCAGCATATTCATGAATTAAATGAGAGTTAGTTCAAAGCACAGAACATTGGAAACAGATTCAGGCAAAATTTATCTTCAGCAGCAAAGAAGAATAATAAGACTATTCTACTTCATAGGAATATTAAGCAAAAACGAGCAAATAAATTATCACAGGGCAGTATACCATTTCAGTGTTTGACATAGGTGTTCTTTTTTTTTTTAAACACAATTTTAAGGAACTACACTCCAGCAATAAGTGGGAACAAGAAATGTTTTTTTAAAATGCCTAGTTTCCAGTAGCTAAATTTTTATTATCATGATCTTTTATATCAATATCTCTAAGTTTTAAAATAACCCGTTAGAGTTCCTTTATTATGTGTGTCTATTAATTTATTGATACAAGTTATTATAAGAAAAGTCTGAGATAAAAAATTTTCTTCTTTTAGAAGAAATATTACTTTAGAATATCCAGTAATGCTGGTGATCTTAAGTAAATTTTTCCAGAAGTTTTTAACATGTACACTTTTCATCACAATCTTAGAAATCATACTCCTAGAAAACTTCAAATAGATGTATCACTTTGTACTTCAGCCCTGATCATTGATATTGGTCCTTTTATTTTCAAACATCTTAAAACATATTTGTGAAGTAAATATTTACTTTGCGTTGGTGTTCTAAAATATCTAAAAAATCTTTGAAGGAATATTTTAAATTTATTTTGGCATCTCAGAAGTACAGGTCAGTGGATAAAGGATTTTTTTTTTTTAATAAAAGGTTGTTTGAAATGATCTTGATCTTCAGAGGCAGTAGCGATCTATAATTCCATAATAGCTGAAGGTTTTTTTGTGAAATCCACATTCTGCATACTACATACAGTAACTGCATTACTCTAAGTCTCATTTTTAATCTAGTAGGTGAATTAATGACATAAAACCTAGAATGAAGGCCCTCAAATTTAATAACCTGTTTTGAAATAAATGAAGAGTTAAATATGCTTTTAGAAAATCTGAACACTTTGAAGGGGAAAAAACAAGTCAACATTCCACATTCTTCACATTAATCCAAATCCTGCTAACTTAGGACTTTTATGCTCTTAGCCTTGCATTGTGATATCCTCTAGACACGGCTCTCCTTGGCCATGGTCAGTCCCTGGATGCACCCAAGCCTTTGGGTCCAAACTGAGGAAATCTCTCAGTATACAAATGCCTGTATCTTATTAAGGGTGCTGGATTTTTTCTGCTTTTCCCTTTCACAGGCACTTTGCTTGTACCAATGTAAATGTTATTTGCCAAAGAAAATGCACCAAAATATATGTTTGCTCTTCTCTGCATTATTTGGATTCAATAATATTTCATGTCATTTCATGTCCTAGTTTCTTTAAATAAATTAATAGGAACAGTTGTATTCATGTAAACTCTTTATAACATTGAATTGTAACACCAAAATGATAATCCGTTTGTTTGATTTGCTGTATATAATTATTCCCCATAATTGGTCATTGAGTTTGCAAATGATTTTTTTACCGTTTTAGGAAACACGATGTTGAGATGACTCTCTTACTGTGGCAACTGCTTTGGGCTTGAATTACATGTTTCTATTTCATTTAGTGATCCCTTTACCAATACTGACTGTACTTGTACTTTTGCTGGATGATTCAGAGATGAGTACTTTTTGTTTTTAGAGAATTTACTGTCCTCCCTGGTAGGGGTTAGATAATAATACAAGCACCATACAGAGTATGTACGGAGAGCTGTAGAAAGCCTTCCAGGGATATGCATAAGTGCAAAGGCCCTGAGGTTAGCGAGAATGTTTATTAGTCAGGGGCAAAATATGAGAATCAAGCTGTGGGAAATTATTTGACATAAAAAAGTAGAAGCCAGTTTGTGAAGATGTTAGGCACTCAAAATATAAAGACTAATGAAGTACACACCAGATATGAAGTTGTTTGATATTCTTAATAAGAGAACAAACAGGTCCCTTCACTTATCTGGCCTCAGTTTGCCCCTCAGACATTCAGCTTCCTTAGCAGAAAGGTGTGGTGTTAAATTAACCTCTACTGGATCTGCTTGAAGAGGAACAGTAAAAAGAAGGGAAAGTGAAGCCCACATCAGTTGTTTCATTTTGTTGCTTGTTAACAGGAAAACAAAGCAAAGACAGTAACTCTTTCCTGTTTTCTGAGCCAGAGAGGCCAGGCCAGTTAAAGTGTTAGGCACTCAAGTTAAATTTAACTTGAAAGTTAGGGGGTACCATTAAAATATTTGTGTGTATGGAAATGACAAGATCAGACTGGATTATTTGTTGAGTGTTAGGAACAATGCAGAATACATTTTTTTTTTCATTAAAATAAAAATGAAATTGTCCTATTAATGTTAAGCCCAAACCTTGTGGGGAAAAATGTTTTATAGAAATGTAAACAGAATGACTGAGAATGAGGGGACATGACATGATTTTAGAAGCTGCTCAAGTTAAAAAATGTATGCTTGAAAAATTAGCAGCATTCTACATTCTACTCAGAGAAAAGACCTTTTTCCTCATTTAATTAGTTTTACTTTTGGCTTAGTTGCTTGCTAGTCATTGTTAGTTTAATAGGAACTATATTAATTAAAAATTATAAGAGAAAATTGTGAAGACAAATGAATACATAGAGTCTTTCATATAGAGTTCCCCAATTTTAGTGAAAAGTTTGGAATGTACTTACCTTTCTATGGATGATATGTTGAATAAATTGTGGTCCATTCACAGCAGGAATTACTAGTTGTCAATAACAAGGAACAAATGATTGATATAACAATGAAGATGAGCCTCCAAGGGGATCATGCTGGGTTATACGGTCCCCAATAGTTATACACCGTGTGTGATATTTTCAAAACATTCTTGAAATGAAAAAAATCATAGGAATGGAGAATAGGCTAGTAGTTGCCAGGACTAAACTGACTGGTGGATGGTAGGGGAAGTGAGTGTAGCTCTAAAAGGGTAACTGAAGGGATTCTTGTGGGGATGGAAATATTGTACATCTTGACGATATCAATGTCAGTCTTTTGGTAGTGATGCTGTAGTATAGTCTTGCAAGTCATTACCATTGCGGGGAATTGGATAAAGGGTATTCAGATCCTCTTATTTCCCAAAGTAGATGTGGGTAAAAAATTATTTCAAAAATAAAAGGAAATTTTTCAAAGAAAAAGTTTGAAATGTCCTATAACATGTAGAGAATTTCAGTTATGCATCCTGAAATACTCAACCTACACCTCAAACTGTTTCCACATACATGATGCAGGTTTTAGAAATGTGATCTACCTGAGTAGAATAGAGTTCTATTAGAAATAGCCATTTTATGGATTAAATACCTAGCATAGAAAAAAATACCAGCTTATCTCTGAGACTGGAAAAGAAGGAACACAACATAATATCTAGTTTTTGTTAACTGTCTTCAGAGAACAAAGAATCAGTAAATAAAAATTACCCTTCCTTTTAAAATTTTGCCCAAATTTGGTGATAAGATGAATTCGTAATGGTTATTGTATTTGGTTTATAATTAATTTAGAACATCAAAACAGATTTCCCCAATAATAATTTAGCGGGAATGACCCAGAGATGAAGTTAATTGCCATAAAGCAAATAATACACTGTCAACAGCTTGCATCTACTCAAGATTCAGGCAGAAGGCCAGTTACTTCATCACTTTTCTGTTCGTCCCTTGGTTCCACAGTATTGGATGCGTTGTAAATACTGCTATTAGATGCTAGAATGGAAATTTCCTGTGTTGGCTGGGACATAAAAATATATAAAAGAAAAAAATCAAACAATAACATTTCCATATGGCTTTAGGATCCTGGTTGTATTTTCATAGGCATAATGTGACTGTAGCTGAGCATTAGATTTTTTTTCCCCCTTGATTCTTTTGTTTTTGTTCAATGAAATTTTTTAAAAGTAGGGCTAAACCCTCTTCTGTCTGCCAAAAAACTTACTATATGAGCTTATTTGCTACAGTGTGGATGGAAATGTCCCAATTCTTACTCACACAGCTTCATACTTTGTTAGAACACCAGTAAGGCACTCCACGTATTGGTGCCAATACCTGTATCTTTTTCGATATATCAGTACTTGAAAGATTTTTGTCATTAGCTCAGTATGTCACCTCTGGGCCAGCATAACTAAAGTTAGACGCTTTCTGAGTAAATGAAAAAATGCAGTATAATTAGCTCTGAGTTATTCATTCCGTGACTACAGTGAATTTCAGCAAAAGCTTTCTGGATATTGTCTGATTGTCATCCTTCTGTGCTGTGGTTGTGAAAAGCATTAAATGTAAATTAATTTAGACAACTCCATCTAGTCTGTAAAAGAGTGCCTTATGACTATGAGGTTTTAAATTAGATTTTAAAACAAATATTTCAAAAAAGCAACATTTATTTTAATCCTGCATTTAGGTAAGCATCATTGTCATGTAGAAATAATACATACATATGCTAGCATTATACAAAATTTGTGTAATATCTATTCATTATCTGGGTCAGGTCATAAAAGAGCACTTGAAGCATAGGGAAACTAGGCAGATGTTGACCAAAAATTTCCTGAATTCTCACATTTAGGTAACCGCTACCTAGTAAGGCTGGTTTTCTCTGTGAAGAAAACTTAACATTGTAAGTCATTTCTGCTTCTCTGAGTTTCCTAATTATTATTGCATGACAGTCATAGGACCCTAACTAATGGGCCCTTCAATAGTGATACAAAGACTTGTGATTTTTTTTTTTCCTTAATCCTTCATGACCTGTCTGGCTTTACAGTTATTGACTGATTTAATTATTTTATAGGGTCAAACAAGTTACATTTGATTATTAAATCCTATATAGATATTTAGACTGTTTTAGGAAAAGAGAATCAACACATATGTAGTTGGCTTTTTCAGTGTAAGATGAAATAATATAAGTGTTGTCAAGTAAGAGTGCTTACAAGGTTCTGAGCGAAATGAGTATCACGTACAAATAGTCATTTTTACCTCTTATAATCAAACTTCATCTTACCAGAGAAAGGAAAAAAGCCCATTTTCTGAAATCTTGTGAAAAATGGGAAAACTGCCATGGTTTTTCTTAGAGAACAGGATAATCATTAGGGAGTATTTCTTGAATTCTTGGGTTTTTTACCAAAAGTGACAAAAAAGATTTGAGTTATACTCGAAATAAGCTTACCTCCTAAAACTTACCCCCATGCTGTACAGCCAGGTGATAAAATGTTCACACGTTTATATGAGTGTTTATGTGTTTATGTGCTTTTGTGACAGCACAGAGACTTTATAAAAATACAGCTTTCCACCACTGAATGCTAAAAGATGATACAGTCCTTTATAAGTATCTTTAATTAATGTTTTATCAACTCATGCTACCATAATCTTTTTGTATTATAAAGCTTTCCATTTAGTTGCTAACAATTAAAAAAAAATATTATTCATCTTACTTAAGCCTAGAGGTACATTTTGTTTTGCACATTATAAATAATATCATTTTCATTGATCTAATCTAAAATTTGTTTAACATATGAAAAGTACAAGCCTAAGAATACCTCCTAAGTCCATCACATAGAGGCCTATAATAACAATTCTTTTGATGTTTATTTGCTCTTTTCAGGAGAAAGGAAAACAACAGTGTCTTGCACAAAAATCATGAACAAAAATATCAGCATTGTGGATAACAAGAAATGCAAGTACTTAACAAAGCCAGAGCCACAGATTCGCAAGTGCAACGAGCAGCCATGCCAAACAAGGTAAACCTGTCTCAACACTCATTAAAGAATCACAGTGTCTTAAAAGCAGTACAGTGTGTTGTGTACCAAAATGAAAGGCTTTAAATAAGCAGGGTCTAAGAAAGGAGCGTAATCAACTCTAGGGAACGGGTGTTGGAGAAGCAAGGCTAGGATTGATGTCTACCTTATCTACTGCTCACAGTGTGAAAACAACTCCTAACTGAATAAGGAAGGAGTAGTTAAAATTATTTGGTAACCTGTTGGTCACCTCTTCAGAAATCTAACTATTTGGCTGAATTCAACTACTCATTCCCAAATTCTCCAAAATGATATGTTGCTGCTGCTAAGTCGCTTCAGTCGTGTCCAACTCTGTGTGACCCCATAGACGGCAGCCACCAGGCTCCCCCATCCCTGGGATTCTCCAGGCAAGAACACTGGAGTGGGTTGCCATTTCCTTCTCCAATGCATGAAAGTGAAAAGTGAAAGGGAAGTCACTCAGTCGTGTCCGACTCTTAGCCACCCCATGGACTGCAGCCTACCAGGCTCCTCCGTCCATGGGATTTTCCAGGCAAGAGTACTGGAGTGGGGTGCCATCGCCTTCTCCAAAATGGTATGTTAGGACCTGCCAATGATGATATAAAATAAAGTGGGACTGACCAGGACCCAGTCCCTGACACAACAATGAGAGCATTTGGTCCTTCTGGCCCCCAAGTTTAGATTCTCACTTCTTTGCCCCAGAGACAAGCTGATTCTTCATCTCTGATCACCAGATTCCTGACCTGGGTCCTAGCTATTAGAAAATTGGTTCCTTTGGTCCCCTGTGACTTTCTCAGTGAGTAACAAGCAACAAGGCAGGCAAGAAACCCATGAGTAGGGGATAGAACAGCCATGCTGAGCAGCTTAAAGTGATGTAGAAGGAAGGATACCCCTTAGTAACCATCAGAGATGGGTGAATGGAACCTAAGCATGATTTTGGAGCAAGGCTGTGCAGAATGGTTTCTGGCACGGGGCTCCTGAAAAAATCACTGTGGTCTCATATAAAAATTGATGTTGGGCTTGAGTGGGACTCAGCCCCAGTGTCATTCGTCCTCACAGCTTTGAAGGATAGAGTGACAAAAAGAGTCTGAGGCTGGGTTGATTTCTCTGGAATCTGGAGACACAGACTTTTATTCTATCCTGACACTCAGAGATTTGTTGAAGCTCAGTGAGTTAGGGTGTATGCATGAGTTCGTAGGGAGTCAAACAATTGATCTCCTGTCCCAGTAGTTTCTGCAGTGGAGTCACAGTGAATGTATACATCTCGGATATTCAGAGAACTCGTAGCTTTGGGGTGCTCTCTAAGATAAGCTTCCTCGTGACCTTCCACCACAATGTATGGGGAGCTAAAGGAGAAGGAGCAGGAGAGCTGCCAATTAACTATATTTAGGCTTTTTCTGTCTTCAGTAATCTCTCTGGGAATTAGTGTCACATAGGCTAATGCTCAGTTCCTCTGGTTTCTCTTTTCCTCTCCACCTTCCCCCATCAGATGTAGCACTGCATCCGAGTTCCCTCTGTTTCTGGCTTATTGCAAAACTCTCCATATCTGGCTCATGCTATGTTAATGAGAACTTAAAAGAATTTGGATAATCTTGTCTTCCTCTACAAAGCTGAAATTTCAAGACTTGCTTTTCTGTAGACTCAGTATATTTAAGGTATCAAAAGCTGATTACTACTTTTTCTTTGCTTTGCATTCATGTTCTAAAAATCCTACCCTCCTCCCTGACAGGGGAAAATATGCTCCTAAAGAATAGAATATTAATATGTAAAAGAATATCCAAAAGAAAAAAGTATACTAAAGTACTTTCAGTAATGTTTAACAGTCCCTTTGCTCCAGCCAGACTATATTCTTTTAATCCTAACTCTGTGGGTGAACCAATTAAGTGCTTTTGTAAGGCAGAGTACTAATCAACAGAAAGGGTGACCTAGGGAAATATTGTTGCCTAGAGTCAGGTCTTTGGTTCTTTTTCATTGGGTACTAAGCAGATAGATACAGAAGTTGAATTTTTAGCTTTTGCCTTGTCAGCTAAAGAACTTGGATTTTTTGTTGTTATTATTACTATTCCTAAGAATTATCTTTTTCGTTTTCATCCCTTTTAATAGACATCAAATGCTAATTTACCTTGTGTTAAATAATTTATTAAAATGTTTCAAAACAGCATTTGTTTTATATACCATATAGCTTTGCCATCTGGGTCAAAGAGCAGTGGCTTTTTCTGGTCTGTCGGGAACATTGAATGAGCTGGGTTTGAGGACTCTAGGGCATTTTGTCACTTCCATACTGGGTCTGTGAAGAATTGAGTGTACAGTACAGGCCAGTTATTGTTCATTCACTGACCTCAGCTATCTTGGGGAAAAATGCCCTGATAATGACTTGGTAAAATGAATGGTTTTAAAAGGCCAGTACATTTCTGAGTGAAAAATTTTTTCAGCTGGAGACTGGAATCTCTCTTTTTGTTAGAGATTATTGTCTACTTTCCCTTGGAAAAGGAGGTGGTATATTTTAAACCACCAGGAAGCAATGTCAGTGAGGTTAACCAAAATATTGAAAAGCAAGAAATGGACACAGCAATTATGAGGACTCATCACAGGAAAACTTGCCAAGACTTATTGCCATAGCACAACTTTCATTCCTCTTGCTTTCTTTCCCCCACTGTGCTGAGAAACATTCTAATTGCTATTGACATTTATTGAAAAAGTCACCAAATAGCCTGATGTAAACTTGTGTACCATATAGAAAATACACTGATGCACTAACTGTGTAAGCAGTAGTCTTGCAGATAAGAAAATGAGATAATTCCAAATTAGATGAATTCTAAGATACAAAATGTTTTCCTTCACTACACAATGTGTTACATATTTTTGTTCTTATTTTTCAGCAGTTTTCCAAGGAATGAAAAAAAGTGAATTTTTATCGTTGCACTTTGGGTTTCTAAAACTTACTTTATTTAAAAAATTTGAGATTTCATGAAATTGTAAATACTTCTCTTTTCAGTACTGTCTTCTGTAGTTCCATGGTTGGTTCCCTAGTTTAGGGGCAAGACACATAGATGGGTTCATATTGTTCTTATAACCTAGGTATTCTTGTGGGGAAAGATGAAGCAGAAACAAATAAACTTGGAAGATAAATATTCACTTTAGGAAAAATCCACTAGGGGACTCCATAGCAAACTGGTAGGTCTGCATCATACTTGGTAGACGAGCAGACAGGAACTTTCTTAGAGGCAGTATTGGAGTGCAAATGTTATGGTGATGTTTTCTTCTTTTTTAGAAATAAGAGCATAGACTCATTTAGGATTGAGCCATTATACAGATGCAAAAACTAGGTGGCCTGAGCATATGACTTCTCAAACTTTGGAGCATTGCCACAAGCCAGGTGACAGAGGGCAGAGGATAACAGAGTCCTTGTGGGATGGATGGAGAAAGTACTCCAGGAGGAAGGGTCTTGGACCTGGATGTTAAGGATCTAGGCTGTGGATGCTTCATAAATAAGTTCCATCAGGTGAAATAGAAAGGTCTAGAAGTCAGTTGAGCATATGGTTTATGTTCTAAGATAAACATAGAGAAATATAAGAATAATTATAAATACACTCTGGCATATATAGAACATACTATATACTCAATGCCTTTTGTATGTCAGACACTATAATAATAAACACTAACAAATGAGAAACATGGAACTGTAGCAGCTGCTAAGTATTGTGTCACGAATACAGATAGTAAGGAAGCCAGCTTGATGCTCATGGCTTCTGATTGCCCTGTGCTGTGCTGTAGTGTTACGTAGATCATTTAGTAAGGGGTTTAAGTCCCCCTCTGTGCATGTGTGCTGAGTCACTTCAGTCCTGTCTGACTCTTTGTGAACTTATGGACTGTAGCCCACCAGGCTCCTCTGTCCATGGGATTCTCCAGGCAAGAATACTGGGGTGGGTTGCCCTGCCCTCCTCTAGGGGATCTTCCCAACCCAGGGACTGAACCCATATCTCTTATGTCTCCTGCACTGGCAGGGGTGTTCTTTCCCACTAGCGCCACCTGGGAATCCCAAAATCCCCCTATAAGCTTATCTAAATAATCCGAAAGGCCCAGAGGGCTTTTTTTTTTTTTTTTTTGACAGGAATCATGCAGAAACAAAATTTTATGAATCACTTTTCTGTCATAGGCCTTGGCTCCTTCCTGAAATAAATTTGGGGAGATGTTTGAATGAGTGGTCCTTAGGGTTGATCCCAGTTCATTAGAAATGGAAGTGGCATAGAGATGCATCACTGCCCATAATGGTTGTTTGGAAAAAGGATCTTCATCTATGTATTAAAATACATATGAATTGGCAGAATCAGTGAAATCTGAGAATAATATTGAAGTCCTGAGAACCTCTAAAATCAGCTCACTTTGCATGTAGCCTGTCACTTTGATGCTAATGATCACATTGTAACAAGATAGCAGCCAGCCTAAAGAAGCGACTTTGGCTCTCCGTGGAGGGTCCACCCCAGACATAAAAACCTGGTTGCAGGTGATGGGCATAAAACATTAGTGATTGCTTCCCCAGGTAAGTGGGGTTCTCCAAGACAGGCTTCTTTTATTTGCCAATACCTGCACGTGTCCCCTTGCGAGGTAGTCGGCAGTCTCATTTCAGTTTCTGACTCCACAACTTTGTAACCTTAGGGAAGTCACTACATCTCCCCTTGCCTCAGTTTCCCTTTCTGTAAATGGCCGCAGAAGTTGTAGAACTTAACAGGTGGGGTTATTGTGAAGGTTCTAAATGCAGAGAATAGGAACAAACTCATTTATGTTATGCAGTTTTATTCTTGTTAGATCCCTCAATATGGCAATGGGACAGGCAGTAGCCAGCAAAGCATGCAAGATGACAGGGCCTGAGTCTGATAAGTTCTTTGAGATTCTAATAAGAGCAAGGCTCTGAGATAAGAAGTACGGAGAATTCAAAGCAATAGAAAGCCTTGGTGTCGTAGGAAAAAAACTCAAATATTAGTTAAAAAAATATTCATTTTGATATTTGGCAAAACTAATACAATTATGTAAAGTTTAAAAATAAAATTAAATTTAAAAAAATACAGTGGTGCAAACATAATGTATAGCATTCTGCCAATTCTAGCCATGTCAAAATATGCAGTAAGTAGATATCTTTTAGTTTGTCTCACTGACTCTTGCTTTACTTTTAGGTGGATGATGACAGAATGGACCCCCTGTTCACGAACTTGTGGAAAAGGGATGCAGAGCAGACAAGTGGCCTGTACCCAACAGCTGAGCAATGGAACCTTGACCAGAGCCCGGGAGAGGGACTGCGCGGGGCCCAAGCCGGCCTCCGCCCAGCGCTGCGAGGGCCAGGACTGCATGACTGTGTGGGAGGCGGGCGTGTGGTCCGAGGTATGGTCTCTGCCCTGATGCTTCTCCATTTTCTTCTGCCTTTCTGACTCTCAGCCTGTATAAGGTTGTGTTGTATCAAAATCAGAGTCTCTCTGCATGGCAGTTTTAATACTGTTTATTGATTTTTCTGGTGATAAAAGGAATACATTCATTTCAAATAATTTTGAAAGTAGGAAAAACACCGATTTACTCTTTATACTGTGAATATCGTAACATAATCACGAGCATATATTATGTACATTTTAGAATCCAAATTTTTTATTTCTATGCCATAAGTATACTCTATAGTGGGCACATATGAAAATACACATTGACTCATCCTATATCTCTGAGCATTTAGAAGAGAAAGGAGAAGAAAGGATATTAACACTTAACAGTCATTTCTTGTGAATAGGGCTTCTGTTTTTACCTCGTATTTAGTAACTTTTTGATATTTAATCACCAATGCAGAAAAGTTAAGTTTCACCATTTTATAGTACTTTGGCTCAGAGAAATTAGTTTACTTAAAGTCCTACTTAAGTGCTGGACCTGAGATTTGACCTCAGTACTACCTAACACCGCATATGTACCCGCCAGCTTATCACGTGTAGCATACAGCTTTGTCCCGTGCCAAACCGTTTGCTTATTTTGTTATCGTGGTACATGTCTTCTCATGATGATTAACACCAGTCAATACTTATATTTACTAGCCACTCCAAAGCGTTTTAGGTGGGCTTGTGGGTGCATGTACACGAACACCCTCACACTTGTATACGAATATACATGTGCAAAGACACATGTGCATGCACGTCCATAGCCGAAACATTCATATGCTTGATTTCAAAATATTAGTTGGGATGTAAAAACGACAAACTGAAAATGCCAAGCTGCAGTAAGTAGCCATTCGTTTGAAAATTGAGGACAGAGTAGCTTAGATAATAAGGTTTGGGGATATTCTTCAGTTAACCCAACCTCCCCCCCAAAAAAACACACTAGCAAATAGTGTATCTTTCTCTTGTCTTATTTCTGAGCTTTACGAGCCTTTTTAGTAGAGACTCCAAGAGCGTAGCCTTCCAGGTCCTCAAAGCCCTGGCGAGGCTGAAAATGGTAGAAAAGGACAAAGAAGGGGGTTGCAAACTGAACACCTCAGGGACAGAGGGGTCTGGACAAAATATCCAGACAGGTGGCGGCTGCCAACACGGAGCATTAGAACAAATTAATGCTGGATTAATAAATGCTTCATTCATTAAAAAAAAAAAAAGATTTTGTTGAAAAGATCCTTCATCATGTATGATATATATCAGTTTTACATCAAAATGGATCAGTTCAGTCTGGAGAAATGATTCACATGAACATCAGAGAAACAGAAATACCCTACCTTCATCTTAAGTGTAACACTTTTGCAAACTCTTCAAGAGGGATTAGGTCAGAAATGTTCTAACATACTGATTTTTGGCACCAGATGGGAGAAGTAATATGTCTCAAAGTAATATACCAATCTTGAAAATATCTCTTGTTTTTATTTAATATAAAAATTGAATTTATAGAACAGGATTAGTTTCCATTGGAAAAAATGTGCTAAGTCACTTCAGTCATGTCTGATTCTTTGCAACCCCATGGACTGTAGCCCATGAGGCTCCTCTGTCCATGGGAGTCTCCAGGCAAGAATACTGGAGTGGGTTGCCATTCCCTTCTCCAGGGGATCTTTCTGACCCAGAGATCGAACCCTCATCTCCTGTGGCTTCTGCTTGCAGGCAGATTATTTACCACTGAGCCACCAGGGAAGCCCCATTGGAAAAAAAAAATTTAATGTAAATATTAAAATACCAAATCACACGTGTAGTCTGCCTTAAGGCTCAAGACATTCAAATACAAACTAAAAATTATGAGACAATGACTCATTTGTGCCAAATGTATTATATTTAAAATCTCATGAGTTCTATGCTTCAGTTTTCAGAAAAACAACTGCTGAAATCTGCTGCTACATCCTTGCTAACTGTATCACTGTAGCTCTTTCTTTGGAACTTTTCCAGATATAAATATAAATTGGAGTTTTCAAGTTTTGCCATGTCTCTCGTCCCTTCCTCCCTCTCAGCTGTCATACCCAATGGCATTTTGGTTCCTGTGTCCAGATAATCAGTGCTGCACACTCTTGTAAGACTGAGAAGCTTTATACATGTTCCTTAATGGGGAGCATAAATGTAAAAGAGAAGGTTAGTTATATCCTACAGGCCTCATACCTGTTATATCACATCAGTTATACCTGTTAATCAAGCATCATACCTCATACCTGTTAATCAAGCATCAGTTATTCATGAGATGAACTGAACTTTTTGAACTGAATTTTATTTTCAATCCAAACAACCATTTAGAATGATGATTTCTAGAAGTATACAATTATGTAAAGAAACTTTTGTTTTTGCTACATATTCTCTGTTTTAACTTTATATCCTCTTAGAAATTGTCATTTTTTTACAAGCACTTCTTAAGGCTAACACAAACTAAGTCTTCACCAAAAATACTTGCATAATTATATATGATAATTTGATGTCAGTTATTAGGTTAGTGTTTTACACTTTGACCACAATTATCTGTCTTTCATAAGCAATCACGGTGTTACAGAACTCTCTGTAGTAATGGTCCTGTGTTCCTGAAACCCATTCATTTCTAGCACTGTGCCTGAAGCACTGTCTGGCCTCTGATGCTAGGGCATAGCCTTCATTCTGGCCTTTGTGTAGGTGATAGGTGTATGAGAGATAAGAACCAGTTCCTAATGTAATTTGATCATCAAGTCTATATCTTGTAATCACCAGCTTTATCCACAGTCTCTGACGTTATTTTCCAGTGTTCCGTCAAGTGTGGCAAGGGTGTACGTCATCGGACTGTGAGGTGTACTAACCCTAGAAAGAAATGTGTCCTCTCCACCCGACCCAGGGAGGCTGAAGACTGTGAGGATTACTCCAAATGCTATGTGTGGCGGATGGGTGACTGGTCTAAGGTGAGAACCTTTCTGTACATTCTCAGTATTAAGTTTCTGTATTGTCAGCATTGCCCTGAGTACTATAACCACACGATATGAAGTACAGGAGGCATAGAAGATAGAGCTAAGGTAGAGTATTACATATGTACGTGTGTAGTTGCAAAGTCATGTCTGGCTCTTTGCAACCCATTGGACTATAGCCCCTGGGCTCCTCTGTCCATGAGGTTTTCCAGGCAAGAATACTGGAGTGAGTTGCCATTTCCTCCTCCAGGGTATCTTCCCGACCCAGGGATAGAGCCCACATGTCCTGCATTAGCAGTTGGATTCTTTACCACTGAGCCAAGAGTATTAAATACTACAGTCCAAATCCTATTTTTCTGTCTATGATAATAACTCTATAAAACTGTTCTAAATAATAAGTATCAGTAAGATAGAAACATGTAAAGTACTGAACACCATTTTTGACACAAAGGAAGCTCTCGACAAGTATTACATATTATTATTGTTTTGCTGCTTGTAATGTTGATACTGATTTTGCTCAGAATATTTTTTGTATAAAACTTGTCTTAAAAAAAAAAAAAAAAACTTGTCTAGTGAGTAGAATACTACCAGATAATTTCCTTTGAAATATAAGTAAGGTAGATAATGACAGGACCAAAGAGAATTCCCATCTTAATATGTAAAGGGTATTGTTTTCCCCACCATTATTTTGGATTGTACATAGAAGAAATTGAAAGGAGCAGAATTCTTGAAGTCCTTTATTCAAATCAGGTAGACACAGTTTCGTTCACAGGTGAACAGTGAGTTTATTCATTTAATGGTAATATTTAAAATTTATGAATTAAGTAGAACTTTATGGGTTGTAGAAAATAGCTCAGATAGTCACTCTAAAAGTATTAATAAATCCCATGTTTTTAGATACAATTCTGATCATATCTGAGTGAAAATAGCTGTCAAATACTAACTTTTAGAAGTTTTAGTCAGATGATCCCTTGTGCCTTGCTATATTGAACCTGTTATCATGGAATCTAATGTTCTAAGGCTTACAATAGACATAATAAATCTACTTTATAAATTCCCTGTTGTATTACAAATAAAAAAAAAATGGTACCTGCCATGGCATGGAGGGGCAAGTGATAGCTGTTCATGAATAAACCTAAAGGATATTCTGAAAGAAATATTCTCATTGTACAACTTTCTTTGGTTAGTCAGCCTCCTCATTATTACTCAAAAAGAAATCCATGACATTTAAAATCTATTTTCTTATGATTTTTCATGCCTTTATTCTCCAGTGAAAGTTTGTATATTAACTTTGCATATGAATTCTCACTGAACTGTGCTGTTTCCACATCTTTGAACATTGGGACTCTACAAGGTACATTTGTCAACAATGTAAATCAGCCCCTGACTACAGAATTAGGAAATAACCCAATCCATGCAGCTTTTAGCTGGTGAACCATATAAGGAAACTTCACACTTCAGAGTAAGCAACCTTTAGACAAAAGAGAATTCTAAATTGACCATAAATAATTTATTTCATGTTCAGGCTTTAGAGTTCCCACTTCTAAGAGACAAATAGAGTGATGGAGAAAGATATGGCTTGCAAGTCAAGAACATGGGGTACAGTTAGGACTCCCTCATTGACTGCTTCTGTGTCTAATTCCTTAAGAGTGAAATAAGGAAAATAGATAACACCGTTATTTTTGATCCATTTTTATATTAACACCTCATTTGACACTGAAAGTTTAAACTAGGTTGAGGAAATGAATGTACTCCTTGCGGGAGTATGTGAAGGATCACCTATTGATCAGTTGTAGAAACTGCATTTGTTTATTTTGGCTAGCGAAATTCTAGATGTTTTCCCAAAATGAAATAATTCTGCTCTAACAAAAAGTTTTAAAATGACTGGAATAAATGAGCAATATTCTTCCAACTTCATTAATAGAAATATTCTAAGTGATAAATGTTAATCCCTAGTTAACTATAAAAAGCAAAATTATTACAAAAAATAGAAGGTCCAGATATAATTTGTGACCCAGAATGCTAAGCTCCCACATTGCTGCATATGGAAATAAGGCTAGCAAATCTTATTTACATGACGAATACTATTGCAATTGATTAATAAATGTGCCTGTTTTGTGGCCTCTGGTCAAATCTTAAGCAAAATCAAAATTAACAGGGGAGATCATAAAAAACATTGATTTGTGCTAAGCCTGAAAAAAATTTTTTTTCAATTTTACCACCATTTACATGTACGTAGGACTTCCCTTGTGGCTCAGTAGTAAAGAACCTGCCTGCCACTGCAGGAAATGGGGTTTCCATCCATGGTAGGGAAGATCCCCTGGAGGAGGAAATGGCAACCCAGTCCAGTATTCTAGCCGGAAGAATCCCACAGACAGAGGAGCCTGGCGTGCTGCAGTCCATGGGGTGGCAAAAGAGTCAGACATGACTTAGCAGCTAAACAACAGTTTTTAAATAGGCTTGTATTGAATTAGTTTAAATTCATCTTTGTTATGTTACTCCATTGCTACCTAGCTAGAATAGCCTTTTTGAGTAAAGAAAGTAATGGATAGATCTAATAAATGCTCATTTTTACTCAGTGACTTTTAACCTTTGTTTGTTGCAGTTTGTTTGCTTATGTAGAAGATCCAGTTATACTGTGTTTTCTACCCTTTTTATGAATGTCTGTTCTTTCCCTTGAAGCTGTTTTCTTTCTTTCTTTCTTTTTTTTTAGTCTCAACATAACAGTTTCAAACAGCATGCACAAATTAAAGCCAGTGGCTCCATGCTAGCTTTATTGATTTCTCCCCTCTTGTTTTACCCTTAATGTATCACTTTCATGTTCAAATGAAGACCATCCCAAAATAATTACCAAGAAAAAGAATGGTGCTGTGATTATTAAGTTTCGGTGATTAAAGCATTCATGGACAGAGGAAACACATAGATCTCTTATTTTTATCAGCTGTGTTCCTGGAATCGGAATAACAACAAGATGTGTGCAATTATGGGTCAATCTCTGTGGTCCTCTGAAGTCAGTTAATCTGTCAGTTTCACTCAAATTCTACTAATATTTTTAAACACTTGATAAACCTAAATGGACTTAAAATTAAATCCTGGGTTGGCTTTAATCAGGTTCATTCAGTGGACTCTCCGTAAGGTCTAAGCTCTGAAATCCTGCTTCTCCCTCAATAATATTGATGAATCATTAGCAATTCAGTAAAATATGTATATGTTCTCAGATTTTTCCAGTCTAAAAGCCACTGACCACTGTTGAGCCAAGGTAATATTGGCTAAATGGAGGGTTACTAAGAATATGGCTTATGCCTCAAACTGTGTTCACAGCATTTGTATCAGCCTATATGATTTCTAGCATTTACGATTTGACGATTTTGTGTACACAGTGGGAAAAATTGCTCTCAGCTGAGAGGAAAAAAATTATAAATCCAGGTATACCCAAAGAAAAATTTCCTATCATATAATTGTTAGCTCTGATTTTGAAGTAGATGTAATACAGCCTTTATTAAACATTGCTAATGTTTATTTCATTGAGACTAGAAAGTTGGCAAAAATAAGGCAAAAACAATCTGGTTGCTTGCTCTGGCTTGAGTTAACTGTTGAAATAATCATATGCCACATTCTGATATATATTCGGCCTTAGGGTCTTTCCTGGGAAAGCAAAACATGACCCATCTGTTTTCTGGCATTATAAATCTGTATTTACTCATTTAAACTGTCCTAAGCATAGAACACTGACTTGAAAAAAATAATGTAGTCTCTTATGCTTAATGAAATGCTATATTTTCTGGCTGAATTTGATCTTTCTGCCTTTACTTAAAATTCTGAAACTTCTTGTTTTCATTATTGGAGGCCAGTAGAGGAGCAAATAAAAGAGTATTATTTTATCTACTTTCTATACAGAGTTTGGTCCTTCATCAAGCTTCTATAGAGTAAATTTTTCTGTGCAGTATTAAGAAATGATTTATACTTATTCAAGTGAACTTTAAAGACCAAACAAAACACCTTGAAATTGCACGTAATTGTGGCTTATTCTTGGATTCCATACATAGTGTACAATTTAAACTTAATATAGCCCTTTAAAATTCCAGAAGGTGACTAGATTTGGCCACATTCCAAATTATGACATGATTAATAGAGTTTTGGGTAAGACATTGTGAGTCTTTTGTAATTATATAATAGAAAATAATGCGGTGGAAGCACAATAAATCATTCTGAGTGATTTAATTATATAGGTAATATGGTATAGCTTTGTTTAGAAGTAGAAAATATTTAAGCTTGCAGTATGGTGAGTTATTTTTAACTTACCTGCAAAAGGAAACCACAGTTGTATTCAGTATATTCATTTGAATAGAAGAAGAATCTAAAAACGAAGGTCATTTTTTCTAATGAATAGGGGAATTACATCAAACTAATACCCGCTTTCTAACTATAAAAATAACATTGAAGTTGGGACTTCCCTGGTGGTCCAGTGGCTAAGACTCCACATCGCCAATGCAGGAGGGCCCAGGTTTGGTTCCGGTCAGGGAACTAGATCCCACTTGCTACGACTAAAGATTCCACATGCCACAATTAAGACTGGAGCAACCAAATAAATAAATACTTTAGAAAATAACACTTACGTTAATAGGAATTCTTCTTATTTTGAGATCATTCTCATAGTAAAGATTTTCTAAAGCAGTCTCAAAATGGCATTTTATGATGATTTTTTTGCATTTTCTCTGAGAAGCGTTATAACTAAAACTCAAATCATATTGATTGCTTGATAATTCATTTCTGTAACTGTGAAAGACTTGACTATATCTGGATTATTTTTAGTCAGAATAATTTTCTTAATACATATGCTTCAAATACCATTAAAATCTACCTGGTGTATTATATTGTCCTAGGACTTGGTAATAGCTATGGGAAAATAAGTGTGCTATTTCCTGTGTCATTACCTATCTAATTTTTTAAAAGAAGTTCAAAAAGAGAGTTAAATTATCATGTAAATCTTGCCAGTATTCTAAGTAATGCTCTTTGGGTAATCAAGATATATAACCTTAAAGTAGTCTCATACTGCATAATTATTAAGTTAAAGCAATTCATAACAGGCACTTTATCCAGATTGGTCAGCAGTCAGTATAAATAAGTGGCTTGGTGGTTTGCACCATTTCACATGTCCCTGGAAAAACATTCTTGTATTTCTTGCTGTTTGTTACAGTGGAGTCTTAGACGAATTGCCTGTTCCCAGACCTCGTAGGTCCTTGGCCTGATGATTTGCCTTCGGCTTTCCACATAGAAGCTTGTCACTCCAATTAACACTGACACTGGTAGTTGTGACTTACCACCATTTGTAGGAAATTGGAATAATTACATAAGACATTTCACTGAAGGAAAACTTAGGAATCAATGAAGGAAACTTAAAACTTGATCAGAGCAATCAAGAGTATCCTAAAACAAATTACTAGATGATACCACATTTTTAATCATGCATCTCTACAGCCTAGTGTTACTATATTAAAAGAAAAGGAACCAAAAAAAAAAAAAAAGAAAAGAAAACTGAGATCCAAAAATTGAAGAATAGGGAGTTCTTGTTACCCAGTGGCCAGAATAGAACCTTTTGACTATGGATTCTTACATAGATGGACTGATGATGCAGTGCTTCATATACCCCACCCCAACTCAATCAACTTATAGAATGTTCCAGAATTCAAATGAATATATGTATAGATCCCTGGTTTTAATACAGCTAAACTAAGTGGGCTGTTACAGGTTAGTAGAAGCTCAATCACTTGTTAGAAGGATTTCCCTTTCGAATTTAAAGAAATTATTAGCAGTAACAGTAAATAAATTAAATATCTTACTAGAATGTAAAAATAGAAATGTTTAAGTATATTCTGAAACTAGAGAGTAAAAAGAATTAATAAAATGGGAACTGCTAGATGGAGAAAATATATTGTTAAGTAGATTGATTAGTAAATTTAGTATTTACCAAAGACCTGAATGTCATCATTTTATAAGACTGAATTCATATTAATTTATGAATTCTTGCATTTCCAGAATTATATTCCATGGGAAACTCATTCATTAGGATGTGGTTTCCATGTGAGAGAAATACTATAGTTAAAGATAATCACGATACTGGATGCTTGAGGCTGGTGCACTGGGATGACCCAGAGGGATGGTATGGGGAGGGAGGAGGGAGGAGGGTTCAGGATGGGGAACACATGTATACCTGTGGTGGATTCATTTCGATATTTGGCAAAACTAATACAATTTTGTAAAGTTTAAAAATAAAATAAAATTTAAAAAAAAAATTTAAAAATAAAGACAATCAAATAATCTATGCTCAAAAAATTTTCAGATCCTTTAGCATTCTTCTGTACATGGCAGATCCCAAAGAGAGACTATGTGAAGTGAAAGTCACTCAGCCGGTTTCGAGTTTTGTGACCCCATGGACTATAGCATTCATGGAATTCTCCAGGCCAGAATATAGGAGTGGGCAGCCTATCCCTTCTCCAGGGGAACTTCCTGACCCGGAAATTGAACCAGAGTCTCCTGCATTGCAGACGGATTCTTTACCAGCTGAGCTATCAGGGAAGCCCTAAGAGAGACTCTGGTATTTCACTTTTCTTTTCTTTTTTTTACCAAGAATCACTTTTACAGAGTATGTAGCTAGTTTGTTATTTAGTATAACACACTTTACAAAAGCTTACAATAGATTAAATTTCAAAATCTAGCTTTGTAAATATTTTTTCTACCTTGAGAAAATTTGTAGATTGAAACCAAACTGAAATAGTCTGTAATCCAGAAAACTGTTCTTGAGATGGATTAGCATTTCTATTTAGTATTATTTTCTAATTATATCTACCAGTCTATTGATATTTGGAGAAGATAACTGCTTATCATTTTTATGCTAATAGATAATCTCATAAGATAGGAAAATTTGAGCAGCTGTACAATTAACAAATATGAATCTATCATCTGTGTGCATGCACTCAGTCGTGTCCGACTCTATGTGACCCATGGACTATAGCCTGCCAGGCTCCTCTGGCCATGGAATTTTCCAGGCAAGAATGCTAGAGTGGATTGCCATGCCCTCCTCCAGGGGATCTTCCTGACCCAGGGATCTAACCTGCGTCTCTTGTGTCTCCTGTATTGGCAGGCAGCTCTTCACCAGTTGAGCTAGCAGGAGTGCCTCTGAATCTATGATCCTGAGTTCTGTAATTGTTAACTCAGTCAGTGAATTAAAGAAAGCAAAGACTATGGGCTTCATTTTAAGCATATAGGCATTGAGAAAACCTATCCCACAATATCCTAAAGAAGAGATATTTTGCATTATAGGAAAATTTACTTTAAAAAATGCACTTATCTCTGAGTAGGCTGTTCATACTGAAGAAATTCCTCAATGATATATAAGATGCTTCTCCTCAAAAGAGACTTTCTATTATTTTGTGTAGATACATCCACCAAGCATTTACTCAACTTGGTACTTACCATTCTATCTGAAAAAGATAGCCATCTTCTAAACCATGCACAAAATCCCTGAACTGTCGGCTATCAAATTGTTTTGTCTCTGTCTCTATGTACTGCCAGAGAATGAGACAGTTTTGCATTGTTATCATTTTTATTTTTAAGATCTCTTCAGAGTCTTGTCTATTGCCCCAGATATATTTTTAAAAATTGAGTTTTCAAAATATTCCCAATTATTCAATGTAATTAAATGCTTTTGGCTGGTATAATTAAACATAGCAGAAATATATTAGCTTCAGAAGAATGAAGCACACATACTGTGTGTATGTCTTCTATCTAAAGAAAATGTATAATTTAAAGAGATTGAAGGAGTGTCTCTATGTACATGTTCATTGTCAATATTTTTTAACATCTTTTGGATTGGAAAATAGGGAGAAATATTTTTTTTAATCCACAGGGTTTAAAAATACTGTCTTCTTAATAGATCCTTGAAAAGTCACTAGAATCTTAAAATAGTGTTGTCAGTTCTTTTGTGTGGCATACCAGGACATCTATAATTTTACCTTCTAAACCATACCCAGAAGTAATTCAGCAAATATATATCATTGAGTTAAAAATTATTCTTGATGTCCTTTATAGGGGTGGAGTATGAAGCAGGCCAAAGCTCATTTTGGGGACACTGAACTTCAATAGGTGGGGCAGGGTAAAGTTTCACATAAAAATATAATGAAATTTGATGGCTGTATAAAATTAAAATCAGCAGTTTTAGCACTGATTGTTTTTTACTTAGATTTAGGAAAGTATATGTTCATCAAATACCAGAGGATATCCAGAGATAGATATAACCAGATCACCAGGACACCCAGGGAAGGAGATGGATACAATACAAGGAAAAATATGCAAATGATCAGCTAGTTAGAAAGGCATCATGCTAACTCACTTCACTCATGTCTGACTCTTTGTGACCCATGGACTGTAGCCCACCAGGCTCCTCTGTCCTTAGGATTCTCCAGGCAAGAATACTGGAGTGGGTTGTCATTTCCCCCTCCAGGGAATCTTTCTAACCCAGGGGTCGAACCCGCATCTCTTGCATCTCCTGCATTGGCAAGTGGGTTCTTTACCAGTAGCACCACCTAGGAAGCCCAGAAAAGCATCCGATGGATGCATAACATAATGAAGGGGAAAATTGTCTTAACAAACAGGTCTCTGCTCTGCTTCAAGTTAACTCTGGCTCTCCAGCCTCAGTATAGCTGCAGTGCACAACCTGCAGCAGTCTTCTATGCAGAAGAGCAGGTCCTTAGGCCCCCTAACCTCAGCCCCCACATCTGCAAAAGGTGCCAAAGCAACTGAATGTCTCCCTGAGTTTCAAAATACTCTGTGCAAGTAAAAGTAATAGTTTTCTGGTCTGAAAAACTTGTAGAGATAGTGGTTCTATGTTATGAGATAGGAAAGCCTAGGGATGAACCAAGTTGGAGGGGAAGGACTATGAATTCTATTTGGGCTGTGCTTCATCATCTTTTATGTCAGTGATGTGTGTAGTCAAAGGAAAAACATTGTTGAGTTATGCAAACACCTTAGGAGACAAAAGCACAAATAACAGAATGGATTATAAAAATACATACTTTATAACTTTATGTACTATGTATAGAATATATACGAGTCCATATAGAAGAACTAAAACGAACAAACAAGTTTAAAAAATACACACACACACACAGCTCCAGGGCTCAGCAAGGCAACGAGAGAAGTGGGTTGGGGGATAGTCTGGGTCTGCCATACAGAGGAAGCAGTTTCTACTAAATTCTGCCCAGTTGCTTCCACATACGTTTTCTCACACTGCTTCTAAAATTGGATATTATCAAATTTTCTATCATTTTGATACGTGAAAAAAAATCTTATTTTGAAATGTACACATTCTTAGACTCAACAGCTCCACTGTCATAGAATTTTCTTACAGACATTCTCACATAATTTACTCACTGTATTTATGAAGATGCTCATTGCGGTCTTGTTTGGAACAACACACACTTGAAAATAACCCACCCATCCATTAACTAGTTGTATGACTCATAATACTATACACAGTGGAATACTGTCATTTTTAAAAGTGTATTTGTATATACATAATGATGAGAGAATTTCTCCAAGACCTACTATTAAATAGTAAATATTATGTAGAAGAGTTACATAGTGTAAACTAAAGTTATTTACATGTATTGTTTTTATACATATTAACATTTCTCTACACAGATAAACAAAGAACAATTTATTTGAATTACATTGAAGGAAAGGGCCTTCTGTACTCAAAATTCTACCTCCCATCTCCATAAATTACCTTTCATTTTATAAACTGGTGAATGGTTTCTGTCAGAAATTAAAATTCTTTCTTAATAGTTACATTTTTCATGCTGCAGTCTCAAAAATGATTGATGTCTTAAATATAGACAGATGCTAAGCGAATACTATATAATTTCTATGAAGGGGAGAGGATTTTGTGAGTTAGGTAATTGATGAGACAACTTGGTGTTGTCTTGGAATCAGACAGCCCTGGGTTTGAATTCAGAATGTTCTGGTCAGTAAATTACTGAAGCCAGATGAAATCATTTATGAAGAGTTATTAGCAAAGTGTCAGTTACATAGTAACTAAATAAATGCTGACCATTCATATTGTAGTGTCAGTAGAGATAGGGACAATGGTTGGCTTTGAGAAACTGTTATGAGGTTAAAATGAACAGAAGCAGGGTTGATCTTCTGTGTGAGGTGAAAAGGAGGGAGGGATTCATGTGTTTAAAAGGAATCCCACATTCACATGAGATAGGAAATCCTAGAGATGAATCAAGTTGGAGGGGAAGGATTGTGAATTCTATTTGGACTAAGTTTCATGCACCCATAAGAGAACTGAATGCTGGTATCTAGTAGGTAGATCAGAGGAAAGGAATGGGATGGAATATACATTTTGGAATCACCAACGTGTAGGCAGTGTTTACATCTTGAAGTATAAGTGGGCCCGAAGAGAGGGTGTAGATGAAGAACAAAAGTGGCAGCCATGAAAAACTCCTTTCTTTAAAGACATGTGAGGAAAGAAGCACCTGCTAGTAAAAGGGACTGAAAAGGGGGTATTCACAGAAACAGGAGGAAAAGACATGAGAAACAAGAAAGAAAGGATGCTTAAGAATGTTCAATGAAATTGAAGCTCAGAGGGACTCGAGGGGACACTGGTTCTTTATTCCCAAACATTAGCTGCTATAGGACTGTGCCAGTGGCATTCTCATATTTTCTCAAAACAAAGTTCTTCATTTTGTTTCCTTGAAATATATCCCACTCCCAGTTTCCTTTTTCTCGAAAAATGTCAATGCCATCTTCCCAA
This sequence comes from Bos javanicus, assembly GCF_032452875.1. NCBI lineage: Eukaryota > Metazoa > Chordata > Mammalia > Artiodactyla > Bovidae > Bos > Bos javanicus. Next base: position 24,086,141 of record NC_083874.1, on the reverse strand, counting down.
ACACACATGCGGAAGGTATCCTTCACACTTTTTGTGCTATTCACAAGTAGGGTGTTGCTCTTCACTCTCTTTTAATAAATACTTTTATTAAAAAATAAAGGCCTTTTAATAAATATTTTCACCATGACTAGAGTTAACAACTTCTAATGTGCTTCTGTACCCCCAGACTGCCCTCTTACAGATTCATTCATTCATAGGGATGGCTTCACCACTCTAACCAACAGTTCAAACAGTTTCAGAGAATTGGCATCGGCTTTACTGTCAACTAAAGGACTTTACTGTCAACTAAGACTTCCCTGGTGGCTCAGATGGTAAAGCATCTTTCTACACTGTGGGACACCTACGTTTGATCCCTGGGTCGGGAAGACCCTCTGGAGAAGGAAATGGCAATCCACTCCAGTACTGTTGCCTGGAAAATCCCGTGGACGGAGGAGCCTGGTAGGCTACAGTCCATGAGGTCACAGAGAGTCGGACACAACTGAGCGACTAAAACTTGCACTTTCACGTACTCACTCAGGTGTTCAAAGCTTTCTATTGCTGATCTTAACCTACCTATTGAGAATCGTCTCTTTGTTCTCATTAATTCGGTATCTCCAGTAAGCTCAGACCTGAGCCGTTTGTACTTTTACAATCTCCACGTCTTGGTGTATACACCTTATCACCTGAATGTATTTGTTTTCCAACCATCCAAGTCCTTTAAGGACTACCTCAAGTACCTCATCTCCCCAGTAAATAACAAAATGTGTTTTGTGCTTATCGACTCATTTTTCTCAATATTTATTGCCTTACATTGTTGCTGTTTCATTGTCTTAACCGTTTAAGCCCTTTCACATATTCCTCTGAATGAACATACCATAGCATGACAAGCAGTGATTTTTATTGAATAAATGACTGCTTAAACTTTTTCATCGAGTAAGCAAAAAATGTATGATACATCTAAGCATTGCATTTCTTTTCTTCTGATCTATTTTTCTGACTCTAGTTCTATAACAATTACAATGCTTCATGTATTTTACTAGGAAAAATTAGTCACTAGCTTATCTTTCTCCAGGAATATTAAGGTAATCAATACAATTTTATGTAAACATGCAACTCCCTTGACCTTTTTCTGTATGGTATATCAAACTACTTAAAAATGTGATGTTTTTAATTAAAAAAAAGTAAATCCAGCCATATTTGAGTAACATGCTATTTAAACCTAAAGGAGGCTTCAGGTTGAACTTCAAGGAAGCTGGCAGACCTGTTTTGCATTGTCTGGAATTCATGTGTCAATACCTGACAAAAGGTTGGAGAGCAGTTATCTAACCTAGAAGGAAGGCAGCAGATAGAAACAAAGCACAGTTAAGGATTTTCTCTGTGAACTGGGAAATATGTGGTATATTTCAGGTTGGAATAAGTTAAAGGTTGCTATATAATGTACTCTGTACTATTTTAAATCAAGATTTTATTTACTAAAAACAAAAAACACACACTTACTCTAACATGGCCCCAAAGGATCTGATCCCTTTTTGACATAGGGTTGTTATACTAGACCTGGAAAGTATTTAATTGGAAAAGGAAATTCAATCACTGTCTTTCCAAACAACTGTCTCTGGTGGGAAGATGTTTCCCTGGGATGATAGTGATAAAATAGAAACGGACTGCTGGTCTTTTTTCACCTCTGCAACAGCCTGTGATTCATAGGCTCCACACTGACAGAACTGCAAATGTGCTCAGGACTTTGTATTTATTAATTGCTTCTTAATGCAAAACATCTTGTTTTAATTCCATTATTGTGGTGATCAATGTATATACTTTGATATAAAAAATGATTGGGGCGATTATTATGACCTTTCATAACACATTCAGTTCCCTGCTAATCATTCATAAGCAATCCACTTGATTTTTGCCACACACATTTCCTTGATTTGCAGTAACTCTATGCAAACATTTTCATGAAAGAGACAAAAATAGTTGAACTGTAGAACCAAGTGATGAATTAATTAAATACATATGCAAAAAATCCTCAATGTCTGACCTCTAGGAATAGATTCAATCCCAAATATCCATGTGTTAAATAAAGCAGATGAACTGTGTTTAAAGATGTTGCAACACTGACCAAAATAAATTGCAAATCTTAAAAAACAAAGCTAACTTTTGTTCCTTAGTATGCTTGTTTCACACTCACTTTATTAAAAAGTTTAAAGATGGAACTGCCAAACATATACATAAATGAATAGGAATGCTGTGCTAATAATTTCCAGTAGAAGTCATCATTTAGTTTCCTTACGAGGTCCACACTCCACTGTGAATGCTACTTCACTCTCGTTAAACTACTTTGGAATAATCCATTTATTCCCAAAGACAAATTATCCAAGTCAATGCTGTTAACCTTGTTAGAGATTGGCACTTATCATTATAAATTATATCAGGTTCTAGAAGGTTGTCTATTATATTGGTTAAAAAAAAGTTCTGTCTGCCAGTGACAATTTTCTCTTAATTTAGGAATTCCTATTTCTTACAGAGGCCAGCTGGAAATGAGTAAAGCATTACAGAGCCTTCCTTAGCTGTTGGCCTGGAGAATACACATTCTCTCCAGAATATATATCTTTGGCACAGTCTAGAAGGAAGGAATCTCGGGTAATCTCTGTGCTGGCCAAGTGTGAGAATTATTATTTTTAACCCCTAAATATCCTGAAATTTGGGGATTTTTTTCAAGGAATTTAAAAGTAGACTAGTTATATTTGTTATCCAATAAAACTCCAAATAAATACAGTAGTATTTTTATTTCTGGGATCCTGACTCTTTGGTATAATGTTTAAAAGAATATTTTATGGGATTCAGCATGTTGAAGAGTTTTACAGTAACTTCAGAGTTAAACATGCATAGATTAACAGGCAAACAAGTTGATTATTTAACCTAAGTATACAAATTTACTTAGATCACAGTGTCCTGATTGGTTCCCAAACGTAGGTTATCTAAATATTCAGAGTAAGAACTAGCACTGAGCATTGCCTGTGTGCCTATTCTGAAGTCCTGAAAGGAAAGGTGGAAACTAATATTTAACCAGTAACTTTAACGTTTGGCATTTTACCATAGGATCCCAATACTGAAGACTAGATAGGGAAATCTTTTGCAGCTGAAAGTTGCATATGCAGAATATATCTACTTGATCCTAGAACCCATGGAGCACAGAAGCAGTGCAAAAATCAGACATCAATGGAAACAATGAGTGTCTCTTCTCTATATAGAAGAGTAATTAAGAGATATTTATAGATATCCCATTCATAAAGGGTTTTTAGGTGAAATTAAGTTATTCAGAAGCACGTAGGTTACTCCTTAGACAAAAGGACACTGTTCTTTGGTAAATTTGGCAGAGACATATCAGATAGATTATATCATGAGCCCTTATGGATATTCCTACATGATTCATGAACTTTCAGTGACAGATAATTTTGCACTTTACAAAAGTGGATTCAAGTGATGCTATGGATGAGCTTTGAGAGCCTCCTAAAGTCATGTTCACTGTTTTTGTCCCTCGTTTGACACTTTATAAACTTGTAGATACCTATTTATTAGTGCCTGTACAGTCATGTTTTACTCAAGTCAGTGTATTACAGAGCATGTTTGCTTTTATTCACTAGTAGTTAGAGGATTTATGCCTCTAAGCATTGTGGTATTCATAGACATTTGGGGGAACAATATATGTAGATTATTTTAAAAGATACATATTCTTGATAAGCATACTCAAAGCCATCATGAAATGAATATTTCTATATAATATAATAAAAATTTAGTAACAGAGTATACTCATTCCTTATATGTTTATTTGATCCACCAAAATGTATTTATACCAATATGCTATATAAGAGCTATTTATCCTCAGTGTATCAGATTAGGCTTGAAGAAAGATTTCATCAGGCCACAGTTATTTTATAGCACACACAGCATAGTGAAATTATAGCATCAATAAAATGTCTCAGGATAAATGGCCTTTCCCTAAACACCTAGTATAAGGTGTTTACATATTTTTCCAAGTATTAAACCAAGATCTTAGCAGCACTATTAATGCTATAAATAATTCTGTTAGGAGTGAAATGTCCATGGTCAGTCTCTTGCTAAAATTTGAGCTTACTACAATTTTTGAGCTGTGGTGGAAGCTCATCCATCTTTATGGTGGAAGAAGGAATTGCACACCGTGGCTGGTCCATGAGATGGACTTCCTGGCTATTCAGAGTTCATTTCAACCTTTTGTTTTTAGGACAATGCCTCAGTTGAGAATTTGTTAAGAATTTTTTGACTTTGTTTTGTTTCCTACTTTTTTTTCTATGTTCCTCATTTATTTACATTTATTCACAAACCACAAATTTGTCAGATCATGCTGGCATCTTAACCTGCATTTATCGGCAAACCCTGCCCACTCAGGGTTAGCATCTAACTTAGTAAATATAACTTTCCAAGACTTTACATCTCGATCACCAGACCCTTGTTGGCCATTGTTGGAATATGATAAACGTGTGAGTTAGATAAGCGTCCACTGTACTCTTCCATCAGCTTGGATATTGCTTATTCTTCCCCAAATATTTCCTTTTCAGTTAGTTTATTCAGATGAAATTTCCTTAGGTAAAATAAAGTTAAAGCTGTGGCACATATACACAATGGAGTATTATTCAGCCATTAAAAAGAATACATTTGAATCAGTTCTAATGAGGTGGATGAAACTGGAGCCTATTATACAGAGTGAAGTAAGCCACAAAGAAAAACACCAATACAGTATACTAACGCATATATATATGGGATTTTAGAAAGATGGTAACAATAACCCTATTGTTATACGAGATATATATATATATATATATATTGTTTTTTGATTGACATATATATATAATATATATTGTTATATTATCTCGTATATTGGTATACGAGACAGCAAAGAGACAATGATGTATAGAACAGTCTTTTGGACTCTGTGGGAGAGGGAGAGGGTGGGATGATTTGGGAGAATGGCACTGAAATATGTATAATGTCATATATGAAACAAGTCGCCAGTCCAGGTTCCATTCACGATACTGGATGCTTGGGGCTGGTGCACTGGGACGACCCAGAGGGATGGTACAGGGAGGGAGGAAGGAGGAGGGTTCAGGATGGGGAACACGTGTATACCTGTGGTGGATTCATGTTGATATATGGCAAAACCAATACAATATTGTAAAGTTAAAAAAAAAATAATAAGGCTAGTTAGCTCTTATTGTGTGGTGTAACAATGACAAAAAGAAAGTTTTAAATAATGGAAATAGTTTTAAGGGTCTATAATACATGATGTGAAAGTGTTAGTTACTCAGTCATATCCGACTCTTGGCAATCCCAGGGACTGTAGGCCTCCCAGCCTCCACTGTACATCAAATTTTCCAGGCAATAATACTGGAGTGAGATTGGTTCCAAATAGGGAAAGGAGTACGTCAAGGCTGTATACTGTCACCCTGCTTATTTAATTTATATGCAGAGTACATCATGAGAAACTCTGGGCTGGATAAAGCACAAGCTGGAATCAAGATTGCAGGGAGAAATATCAATAACCTCAGATATGCAGATGACACCACCCTTATGGCAGAAAGTGAAGAAGAACTAAAGAGCCTCTTGATGAAAGTAAAGGAGGAGAGCGAAAAAGTTGTCTTAAAATTCAACATTCAGAAAACTAAGATCATGGCATCTGATCCCATCACTTCATGGCAAATAGATGGGTAAACAGTGGAGACAGTGACAGACTTTATATTTTTGGGCTCCAAAATCACTGCAGATGGTGACTGCAGCCATGAAATTAAAAGACTCTTGCTCCTTGGAAGGAAAGTTATGACTAACCTAGACAGCATATTAAAAAGCAGAGATATTACTTTGCCAACAAACGTCCGTCTAGTCAAAGCTGTGGTTTTTCCAATAGTTATATATGGATGTGAGAGTTGGTCTATAAAGAAAAGTGAGCGCCGAGTAATTGATGCTTTTGAAATGTGGTGTTGGAGAAGACTCTTGAGAAACCCTTGGACAGCAAGGAGATCCAACCAGTCCATCCTAAAGGAAATCAGTCCTGAGTGTTCATTGGAAGGACTGATGTTGAAGCTGAACCTCCAATACTTTGGCCACCAGATGTGAAGAACTGACTCATTTGAAAAGACCCTGATGCTGGGAAAGATTGAAGGTAGGAGGAGAAGGGGACGACAGAGGATGAGATGGCTAGATGGCATCACCGACTCAATGGACGTGAGTTTGAGTAAACTCTGGGAGTTGGCGATGGACAGGGAGGCCTGGTGTGCTGCAGTCCATGGGGTCGCAGAGTCTGACACGATTGAGTGACTGAACTGAACTGCGTAGACATTCCCTTCTCCAGAGATCTCATTTTAAGAGAGAATATAGTCTTCTTGCTAATTTGCTACCATTTGCATTCATTTTTCTCATTCATTAAACTATGTCTCTAATCATTTTAATAGTTCAGACTGTTTGAATTATTGAAGTTTCCTTTGTCATATTTAGTGTTTGACATGAAAACGAATGTAGACATAATTTAATACAATCTTAGAGATTGTCACTAAATATCCTAGGTCAAGAAAGAGTTTATTCCATTTTCGGAGAAATCTATAATGACCTTATCTAAAGATAATGCTCAAGTGCAGGGAATGTCATCATTTTCTCAGGTAGATTGAAATGATGAATACATTATGTCAAAGCAAATTTTGTTTTCAGATACTTTAGGTGGAAAAGGGCGATTACCAGCATCATTTTTTTTTGTTGTGCCTTGCTTATTTAAGTTTGTTCTAAAGATTACTGTTTCCCTTTTTTACTATGTAAACCTAGTACATCAGGATTGTGTTTCCTGTTTAGAATTAAAGACTTCTAATTCATGGAACTGATTCATGAGGTGCTTAGTTTCAAAGGTCCTTCAGGGCAATATTAAAACTGTTTGGGGAACAGATTACTTGTCAGACAGTACAAGTCTCTCTTTTTAAATAACTTTAGTCAGGAAACATTCCTTGTAAAAGAAAGATCAATGGCGACTTATCTGGTACACCCTGTGTTTTTCTTTTTCTTTTTTTGACCAGTTGCTGGCAAATTGATTTTGACATTTTAGCATTTTGGCATTCAGTGGATGTCTAGAGTGCTGCCTTGTCTCTAATATATTTTAACCTAGTACATATGTGAAGAAGTTTAAAATGTATTAGAAAAAAGATTGAAGGGAGGGAGGGAGGGAGGGGGCAAGGAAAGAAGGAAGGAAGGAAGAAAATGGAAAGAGAAATTCATTGAAATTGATCCAAGATCTGTAAAAACACAATGGAAGGAACATTGTATTTGGAAACAGAAGATTGCATTTGAGGTTTGCTTCTCCTTCACATGGAATATGTCTTTGTCACTTTCTCCATGAGTCCTTCCTTCCCTGATCATCCCATTTGAATTGCTAAACCCCATAGCCCAAATTTTCCCAGTCTTCCTTCCCAGCTTTAGTTTTTCTATAGCACTTGTTAATATATGATATACAATGTATTCTTGACCTTTTCACTTCCCACTATTAGAGTGTAAACTGAATGAAGGCACAGATGTCTGTTTCGTTTACTATTATTTTCTGGTATCCAAAAGAGTATTTGACACATCATCAGATCAGATCAGATCAGTCGCTCAGTTGTGTCTGACTCTTTGTGACCCCATGAATCGCAGCACGCCAGGCCTCCCTGTCCATCACCAACTCCCGGAGTTCACTCAGACTCACTTCCATCAAGTCAGTGATGCCATCCAGCCATCTCATCCTCTGTCGTCCCCTTCTCCTCCTGCCCCCAATCCCTCTTCCCATGAGGAGGCCAAAGTACTGGAGTTTCAGCTTTAGCATCATTCCTTCCAAAGAAATCCCAGGGCTGATCTCCTTCAGAATGGACTGGTTGGATCTCCTTGCAGTCCAAGGGACTCTCAAGAGTCTTCTCCAACACCACAGTTCAAAAGCATCAATTCTAAAAAAAAAAAAAAAAGCATCAATTATTCAGTGCTCAGCCTTCTCCACAGTCTGACTCTCACATCCATACATGACCACAGGAAAAACCATAGCCTTGACTAGACGGACCTTTGTTGGCAAAGTAATGTCCCTGCTTTTCAATATGCTATCTAGGTTGGTCATAACTTTCCTTCCAAGGAGTAAGCGTCTTTTAATTTCATGGCTGCAGTAACCATCTGTAGTGATTTTGGAGCCCAGAAAAATAAAGTCTGACATTGTTTCCACTGTTTCCCCATCTATTTCCCATGAAGTGATGGGACCGGATGCCATGATCTTCGTTTTCTGAATGTTGAGCTTTAAGCCAACTTTTTCACTCTCCACTTTCACTTTCATCAAGAGGCTTTTGAGTTCCTCTTCACTTTCTGCCATAAGGTGTCATCTGCATATCTGAGGTTATTGATATTTCTCCCAGCAATCTTGATTCCAGCTTGTGTTTCTTCCAGTCCAGCGTTTCTCATGATGTACTCTGCATATAAGTTAAATAAACAGGGTGACAGTATACAGCCTTGACGAACTCCTTTTCCTATTTGGAACCAGTCTGTTGTTCCATGTCCAGTTCTAACTGTTGCTTCCTGACCTGCATACAAATGTCTCAAGAGGCAGATCAGGTTGTCTGGTATTCCCATCTCTCAGAATTTTCCACAGTTTATTGTGATCCACACAGTCAAAGGCTTTGGCATAGTCAATAAAGCAGAAATAGATGTTTTTCTGGAACTCTCTTGCTTTTTCTATGATCCAGCAGATGTTGGCAATTTGATCTCTGGTTCCTCTGCCTTTTCTAAAACCAGCTTGAACAACTGGAAGTTCACGGTTCACATATTGCTGAAGCCTGGCTTGGAGAATTTTGAGCATTACTTTACTAGCGTGTGAGATGAGTGCAATTGTGTGGTAGTTTGAGCATTCTTTGGCATTGCCTTTCTTTGGGATTGGAATGAAAACGGACCTTTTCCAGTCCTGTGGCCACTGCTGAGTTTTCCAAATTTGCTGGCATGTTGAGTGCAGCACTTTCACAGCATCATCTTTCAGGATTTGGAATAGTTCAACTGGAATTCCATCATCTCTACTAGCTTTGTTCGTAGTGATGCTTTCTAAGGCCCACTTGACTTCACATTCCAGGATGTCTGGCTCTAGGTCAGTGATCACACCATCGTGATTATCTGGGTTGTGAAGATCTTTTTGTACAGTTCTTCTGTGTATTCTTGCCATCTCTTCTTAATATCTTCTGCTTCTGTTAGGTCCATACCATTTCTGTCCTTTATCGAGCTCATCTTTGCATGAAATGTTCCTTTGGTATCTCTGATTTTCTTGAAGTGATCCCTAGTCTTTCCCATTCTGTTGTTTTCCTCTATTTCTTTGCATTGATCGCTGAAGAAGACTTTCTTATCTCTTCTTGCTGTTCTTTGGAACTCTGCATTCAGATGTTTATGTCTTTCCTTTTCTCCTTTGCTTTTCGCTTCTCTTCTTTTCACAGCTATTTGTAAGGCCTCCCCAGACAGCCATTTCGCTTTTTTGCATTTCTTTTCTATGGGAATGGTCTTGATCCCTGTCTCCTCTACAATGTCACGAACCTCATTCCATCGTTCATCAAGCACTCTATCTATCAGATCTAGGGCCTTAAGTCTATTTCTGACTTCCACTGTATAGTTTCACTAAATATCTGTTGATTGAGTGAATGAAAATGGGCTTTCCCGTTAGCTAAGCAGCAAAAGAATCCACCTGCAGTGCAAGAGCCCCAGGAGATGCAGGTTCTATTCCAGGGTCAAGAAGATCCCCTAGAAGAGGGCATGCAACCTGCTCCAGTGCAACCTTGACTCCTGGAGAATCCCATGAACAGGGGAGCCTGGCGGGCTACAATCTGTGGGGTTGTAAAGAGTCAGATATTAGGTTTATGAGCAAGATTAACCAAAATATTATGTATAAAAGCATATTAGATAATGACTGGATTATAATAGGTATTTCATGTGTCCATTTACCATCTAATACATAGATCTGTCAGTAAGTCATCTATAGATAGTGTGACAGTGTATCCCAGATTACCCAGGACCATCCTTTTTTATGCCCATAGTCTACGAATAGTTATCAGAACTTCTTTCACAAGTGCTCTGATTTGGATGTTAAATTCTATGATCACTGTGTCTAAAGATAAAGCATGCTACTTAGTTGACTTTACGGCAAAAGAGTTTATCTCATACCACGTAGCCTGTGTTATAGTAACACAACTCCAAAAAAAAAAAAAAGCCTTCTAATTAGGATAAGAGGTTATTCTGCAGGATAGAGAAAAAAGAAATATTTCTGTTAACATAAAGAGAAATATTGGCAATCTTCTAGTATCGAGTAGTCTACATGTCCCATCTTTGACTTTAGTACATATTAGTTCAAACTCCAGTACCACCACTTCTTAGCTGTGAAACTGTGTGCACTTTGTTTCACTTATCTGAGCCTCTCTTTTCTCCTGTGTGTAAAAGGAGTAATAGTAGTGCTCATGGGCTTCATATGAGATATTAAAGTAAATGTAACCTGTATCTGGCATATAGGTTATGGCATATAATAGAGTTATATGCCAGTATCTGGCATCTAATAGATCCTAAATAAACACCAGCTTCATAGTATTGATCATTTCTGCTGTTTTTAGCTTCTGCACAGAATCCTGAACATGGTGGGTAATCGGTAAATATTTGAAAAGCCAATAAACAATTGAATGTTCTGAAACATTCAAGCAAAATATAATTTTGAGACATCATTTAGTGGACTGCTATCATACCAATGTTGGATAGTACAGTGAATAATTAGATAATGAATTTGCAGTCTTTACTGTTATGCAGTGTCACTGCTTAAAAATTGCCTGACTGCAGTAACTTTTAATAATAAATTATTTGGAGTGTTTCCTTTCATAGTAATTTAGACCTGAAAGTGTAGCTATGATCTACTACAGTGCCTTACTTAATGAAAAGGAAAACTAAGTCCCAGGTACATTAGATTCTAGAGACAGTATTAGAGCCATGGCACCCCACTCCAGTTCTCTTGCCTGGAGGATCCCATGGACGGGGGAGCCTGGTGGGCTGCAGTCCATGGGGTCGCTGGGAGTCAGACACGACTGAGCGACTTCACTTGCACTTTTCACCTTCATGCATTGGAGAAGGAGATGGCAACCCACTCCAGTGTTCTTGCCTAGAGAATCCCAGGGTTGGGGGATTCTGGTGGGCTGCCGTCTGTGGGGTCGCACAGAGTCGGACACGACTGAGGCAACTTAGCAGCAGCAGCAGTTCTTCATTTCAAGCCAAAATTATAGTGACTTTTCCTTTTAATATTTGTCTGTCTTTAATCATAGTGATGTGATTTGAGAAGCTATCCAATTATTTAGTAGTACCTTCTATAATAAAGTAGAAATAGTTTAGAAGATACTTTGGAATTTCAAGTATATCTGTTTATTTTTCATACATTTGTAATAAATTTTTACCACATATATTTTATAAAGAAAATAATTACTATTAAAATCTTGATGTTTTTATTATTGAAGTATTCTAATAAAAATAATATTCTAAAGCTGTTGGGCTAATTTCATAATAAAGCTTATGCCATTAGTTTCAAAGGCAGAAATGATGCGATTTCAATTAAATGAACTTTTTTCTCTTAATTTTCTAAAAAACAGTTTATGGGAGCACTCTTCAACCATTATCTACTAAAATTGTGTATTCTAAGTTATCATGTATATATACTTTGTGATCCTGGAAAAAATGATGTTACTTTGGTTTACACATGTCCTTTGGAGTTAATATAAGATTAGTTGAAAGGGTTGGTAATAGTCTATGATTGATTACTAGACTTCTTTGACATATGATTGAGAACTGTCTCTATTATATCAAAAGGAGTTCATCTATTATAAAACTTCTGTTGTTCTTTTCATGTCTCCAATATTGTGATTACTTTCAAGATCTACAGAAATTTTAGAAAAGCAGATACTAGAATGATATAGTTCCACATAAACTTAACCACTTAAAGTTTTTAGTTTAATTATTTTGAGTTTTCCTGAAAATATTTCTAAGAAGCATGGTGTTTGTATGCATGTATCTATTGAATAATATTAAGAATCTTCCAAAGGACAAAGACCATGTAAGCAATGACTCCTCTTATAATAGCTTTTAAATTATAATAAAGCTTAAACTAATAGAAGCATTTAGGTCCTGTAGAAGTTAATGAGAAAAAAAAATCAGATTTAAAAGGGTGTAATATCTAAGTTGTTCTTTAATCGGCTATTTGTATAAAGCTAGAATTCGTCAGATGCAAAGAAGGTTTTATGTAGAAGTATTTATAGAATTTAGAAAGATCAGTTATCTGTAAAGTAGATGCATAAATAGCATGCACATACAATTGTTATTGTGTTATTCTTAGCTATTTTTATACACGATATGTAAGTTTTATTACTGAAAGTGATATGACTGCTGCTCCTACTGCTGCTAAGTCACTTCAGTCGTGTCCGACTCTGTGCGACCCCATAGACAGCAGCCCACCAGGCTTCCCCATCCCTGGGATTCTCCAGGCAAGAACAGTGGAGTGGGTTGCCATCTCCTTCTCCAATGGATGAAAGGGAAAAGGGAAAGTGAAGTCGCTCAGTCGCATCCGACCCTTCGCGACCCCATGGACTGCAGCCCACCAGGCTCCTCCGTCCATGGGATTTTCCAGGCAAGAGTACTGGAGTCGGGTGCCATCGCCTTCTCCGAAGTGATAGAACAATGAGCTTAATTTCAAGAATTTACCTAGAGACTCACTAGATGTCTGAAATTTACCAAGAGACACACTAGATGCATGAAAATATATTGATCAGAGATAAGAAGTAATACAAACTGGGTTACATCAAATGTAGAATACATACTATAGATCAGTGTTTTTCAAACTCAGGCTGTGCAGCAAAATGACCTAGGTACTTTTTTTTTTTAATGTATATTACCAGATTCCATCTGTTTCCTGCCTTAGAAATTCTAGGCCTTAAAATATATAGTTAAAAAGGTTTTTTTTCCCAAGTGATTCTAAGGGATAGCCTCAGATAGATAGGTATATGGTTTTAAACCATAAATGTTGCATAAATATGCATGAGTAGCTGGGATAATTGTGGAACACTTCGTGAGGGTAGTGGATTTGAGATTGTGATTTGAAAAGAGGCCAGGCATCTGGAAAGGAATCCTTCTATGAGCACGGTTCTAGTTGTGGGAGTAGAAAGTACATGGACATTAGTGCTTTATAGAGCAAATGATTCCTAAAGCAGAGAGGTAGAAAATCAAATTTGAGGAGGTAGATAAATGCCAGCCTGGACATTCGAGGATATTGGGCTTTATCTCGTAGGCAATGGGCAACTCAATAATTGAAGTTACTCCAAGGAGATTATGTATATAAAGCAATTTTAAGAGAATACATATTCTCTGTTAATATTTGTAATTGACTAGAAGGCTGGAGGCTAAAGACAAAGTGAACAGTAGCATACAGACTTGAGGTGATAAGGGTTTGTGTAGAATGCTTCTGCTGATGAAAATAAAAAGAGTTGGAACCCAGGATGATAGTAGAGGAAGAACTGAAAATTCTTGAGAAGAAAATGAAATCCTAACAATGACTTGGTAAAATATGAAGGGAAATGGTTATAAAACTTGTGCCTGCATATCTAAAAGATGACAATCAGATAAAGTATTGACCAGTTTTCAAGTAGAATGTGCCGAGATCATGTTTTTAAATAGATCTAAGTTTTAAGAACTATTTGGCCAAATATGACTAAATCTTTATTGCAAAGAAAATATAACTAGTAAATAAATATTTTTGAAACACAAGCATATTCCCTCTCTCATGTGTAATTTTTGTATTTTCTCACTCATCTAGACCTCAGCTTATCTGTATAACAAATTAAATCTAGTGATATACAGGGACCCAAGAGACTTCTTTAATAAACAGACATTGTACATTAAATATGTTCTCTGAAATAACTTACAAATAAAAACAAACTATATTTAGCTGAGATACAGGTATATTGCATTTTTTCATTACAGGAGATATGTTAAAAGGCTGTCTTACTAGAAAAATACAAGATTTTCAAATATTTGCACAATTTTTGATATCATGTTATCTGCCAAGATGGACTTCTTAGGTGGCTCAGTGGTAAGGAATCTACCTGCCCATGCAGGAGATGTGAGTTTGATCCCTGGGTTGGGAAGATTGCCTGGAGAAGGCAATGGCAATCCACACTGATATTCTTGCTGGGAAATCCCATGGACAGAGAAGTCTGGAGGGCTACAGTCCAAGGGTCGCAAAAGAGTCAGACACAGTGACTAAACAATGACAACAATCTTCTAAGACATAGCAATTATTTCATTAACACATCAAGTTGATACACCATTTGATTTTTTGGGGGGGGGGGCAAGTCTTGCAAGATCTTAGTTCCCTGACCAGGGATTGAACCTGGGTCCCAACAGTCAAAGCATGGAGTCCTAACCACTGGACCACCAGGGAATTCTGCCCTGTTGATGTTATTAATAAACATTTTAAGGCCAGAGTGGATGAGTACATTGAAAGACTATAATGAGGATTCAGCTCCACAGTTCAGTTCAGTTCAGTTGCTCAGTCGTGTCCGACTCTTTGCGACCCCATGGACTGCAGCACACCAGGACTCCCTGTCCTTCACCAGCTCCCACAGTTGGTGTATATCTACACAGCTCCACAGTTGGGCATATCTAACTGTCAAGCATCAGTGACTAAATTAAAGAACAGCAAGTCATTTGTTGCAAACTAGATATTAAACCTTTAAAAACTGTCGGTCCAAGTGTGTTACTGGTATCACCCACTATCTTTCCCAAGTCATACTCTCAAACTTTTTTTCACTTTTATGTTACTGAAGTTTAGTTGATTTATACTATTGTATTAGTTTCTGCTGTACAGTAAAGTGATTCCATTATACATATGTATGCATTCCTTTTCATATTCTTTTCCATTATGATTTATCACAGGATACTGGATCTAGTTCCCCATGCTCTACAGTATGACCTTGTTGTTTATTCATTCTACATCATCATTCATCACTCAAAGCTCTGCCTTAGGTCAGCTAGGTGTTCTAAACTGCATTGTGTCCAGTTTATGAGCAGCAGTGTTTCTGACCCTTGTTTTATATCAACCCTGGATGTTGTGGCTCATGTCAGTTTTAACAAATATAAGGAAAAGGTGACTCACAGCCCAGAAAAAGGAAACAGCAAAAAGAACAGTTGACAAAACCTTGTATCTCTCCTAGTGCTCAATTACCTGTGGCAAAGGAATGCAGTCCCGTGTTATTCAATGCATGCATAAGATCACAGGAAGACATGGAAATGAATGCTTTTCTTCAGAAAAACCTGCAGCGTACAGACCATGCCACCTTCAGCCTTGCAATGAGAAGATTAATGTCAATACTATAACATCACCCAGGCTGGGTAAGCAGATCCAAAAAAAGGGAGTGATTTTGACAGACATAGAAATGATCATGGCTTCTTCTGTTTTATGTATCACATTAAAGCTTAGTTATCAATCTATACTAATTAGTTTGCTTCTGACTAAATTGGATCTATTCAACCATATAGTCCAAATGAAAACTATTTTCGTTCCTGAGCTGTCACTTCAGAGCCAGGCTGTGGAAATGCGAATGCCGTAATCACTCAAGATCAGCCTAAAAAGGGTTGGTGGATGTAACCATATTTTTTATTCTGACCAGTCCCATGGCAGAACCCTCAGTTAAGGTAATGTCGGTGGAAAGGTGAAGCTATAGTGTATATCTTGGATCTCTTCATTGTTAATAGCCTTCCTTGTAATCCTGGGTACAAATTATCCTTTGGAGAGAGAGAGAGTAAAAAACTCACTTTCAAGGAGAGCAGGTACATGGATCTACACCACTAAACAAAAGGTACTGATTTTTTCACACTTAAGGACATAATATTAAATATCAATAAATAGTAGTAGCATTGATTTACATAGTTTTATGTTATAAAATGCTTTCACATATATTCTCAGTTACTGTCAGTCAGTCTAATACAACATCAAGAAGTAGAGTATGTATTTTAAGTAATATATCCTGTATTTGCATAAAAGTATTCATGAATGCATTAGCCTTTATTTTTGTGGCAGTTAGCAGTTTTTCATAGCACTGCTGCCTGGATGTCACTGGGTTCATTTGTTTAACATTATGTGTTGTTTTTAAAATTAATTTTTATAGTAGTGTGGTTGATTTCCAACGTTGTGTTAGTTTCTGCAGTACAGCAAAGTGAATCAGTTATACATATACATATATCCACTCCTTTATGTTCTTTTCCCATGTGGGCCATCACAGAGTATTCACTAGAGTTCCCTATGCTCTACAGTAGGCCCTTATTAGTTATCTATTTTATATATTGTGCTGTGTGTATGTCAATCCCGATCTCCCGATGTAGCCTACCCCCTCCCCTTTCCCTCTTGGCACACTGAGTGAAATAAGTCAGACAAAGAAAAACAAATATCATATAATATCACTTATATGTGGAATCTCAAAAAGTGATGCAAATTAACTTATTTACAAACATAAATAGAGATACAGCTGTAGAAAACAAATGTATGGTTACCAGGAGGGAACACCTTCAGTTTTAATTTGTATGTATAATCTCCAGGGGGTCAGTTAAATCATACAGAATAATATTGCCAAAATTCAAAGAGCTAACTTGTCATAGATACTTCTCCAAGCATAAGATTCAATCAAATGGAAAAGTTTGGTTCTTCATGGAAATATAAAAATTCTCTTTTTTAAGCCAAATAATTAACATTTCTAAGAAATAATCAGTTCAAGTAGAATTAAAACTAGTTAAGACAAGAAGTTAAGCAATCCTAGAGCAGATGTGATAAATCCTTGTATTCAAAAGCAACATAATCCCTTTCTCCAACAATTATTTGGAGTCCTTCTTGACATAAAATGTGGCATAAAATAATGAATTAAAAGAAGAATTAAATTAAAACTCCATTTTCTCTGTTTATTTTTTCTTGAAGGACATCCCCAAACATAGAAGCACAGTGGTTGGAAAAGCTAAGGTTTTTAAATGTAAAATAATGAATCATATGAGAATAGTGGCAAAAGAAACAGTTGCAGTAGACTGTCTTTCATTATACATGCCAGAACACGATATTTCTTCGGAAAAACTGGGGCCGAATTTACCTCACTGAATTTTTTTATACCAAGAACTCATTTCAAACACTTCATTACTGTAAATTTTAGTCACTTTTGTTAATCAGCCTTGATTTTAAGGATGCCTGAAATTGTGACTCTTAGATATCACAGCTAGACATGTCTGCTGTCTAGGAAACGAGGAATGTGAAATAAGTGTAAGCAGATTTTTTTGTTTTGCTGTTTCTTTGCAAGTTCACCCATAATAGCACTTATTAATTTGTATTCTCATCATGGTGAACATATTGAACACACTCATTTTTCTTTTTAATCTTCTCAACTAAAAATCCAAAAGAAGATTAAATAGAAGTCACGAAATGGAAACTTAAAAGCCATTTGCAGGACCCTCAGTGGCTTTGGGAAATCTATCTTTAATAAGTCTATAAAAGCTCATGAGTAAGGCCAGTATTCATTCACTGTACTCCTTTATTATAAAGTATGTTTGTTTATCTCTGTCTTTTATGTGCTGGGAGGTTATGTATATGAGTCAACATGAGTGTACAAAACCCCTCCTTAAATGATTGCTGTTTGTTTCTACTCACGACACCTAGTTTACCTGCATGTATTAAGTTCCCTGTGTTTGTTTCACAGCTGCTCTGACTTTCAAGTGCCTGGGAGATCAGTGGCCCGTGTACTGCCGGGTGATACGTGAGAAGAACCTCTGTCAAGACATGCGGTGGTATCAGCGCTGCTGTGAGACGTGCAGGGACTTCTATGCCCAAAAGCTGCAGCAGAAGAGTTGACCTCTGGCAGGCTGGCTGGCCAACAGCTCTTTGCAATTACATTATTTATAAACACACACACTAGCATGTTGTTCAGACCAAATATTATCAGATTACATATAATTTAATCAAATTAATTAATTTATTATTTTTTTTTTTTGCCTGCAAAACATCCAATATGGTGTTTGCTTTGGTTCTACAAACATTTTGATTTATACTATATGGCTTCATAAATAATTTTATATAAATAAGTTGGATCCAGTTTCCAGAATAAAAATAAAAAGGGAAAAACAAAAACCAATCAAGATCTTTAGACTTTAAAAAAATTTTTTAACAATTTTTTTTTAAGTTAGGGCTGTCTCTAAGGTGCTATTCTCTCCCTGACAATACCATTGAGTTATCCAGAATATATACTAATTTAGCCTAATAGTTTAGTTATATATGGAGAGATACCATTTTTTTTTTTCCTTTGGTATCCTGATGCAGAATTTGCCCATTTTCTGTAATCTGCAGGAGATGTGTAAGCATAACAAACCTCATAGTGTTGAACAGGTTTTTAGAGAATGTATTATGCGTTGGGTTCAGATTTAGAGATATCCATAGGAAAAATTCTACTGTAATTATAACCTTATTTTAATAATGGAAAAGAAAAGTCTGAATAGAGACTTTGATCATGTTCATGAACATGTACTTGAACACAAGTATTGTAACAATGAAACACTGTAATGATTTACACTGAATCACCATTGCACTGTTGCTATAGTGTAGAGAAACCGTTATAGAAATGGTAACATCCTACAAAAATGTGTATTATTTTAACATGTTGTCATTATATTTTAGCTTTTTAAAATATTTTGAACAAAGAAAGCGTTGATCCACCCATTTCCTTGTATCTTTTTAGCAGATTTATTAGAGTATAGTACTTAGCCTCACAAATCATAATGAGAAGATTTACTGTTTTTCAGCCTTTTCCCTAGGAACAAGGAAAAACAAAAATCTTATAATACTGTGGTAGTTTCATTGTGTTTTTCTTTTTAAAAATTAAAAAGTTTTACAATTCTGTGAAACGTTTAAAAACCAGTTTAAGGTTTTCTTGTGAGAAAATATTGTACATGATTCACATGATTTCTTAGATTTTTCAATAAAATATGTGAAACTTCCTGTTGGGAGGCAGTTCTTCATGAGTCTCTCACATTTCCACATGTCTTGGCACTGTCTGCTTTTGTTCTGGACTGTCTTCTAAAGGATGTTTGTGTAATGAACAGCCTTGGAAGGTAAAGATAGTGTCTTTTTTGGAGCAAAGGGCAAACATGCTTATTTCTCATTATGAAAGTTTCAAGTTCCCTAAAATTGGGATCTCTCTCCTGTAACACAGTTCACTGAATGTACAGGTCCTGCCTGGCTCCCTTCATGTCATCCTCTGGGAAGTGGGGCTCAGGGAACTAGTGATTCTCTGGCTACTGCTGTTGCTGTAAGTAATAAAGTTCTTTGACTCTAACCCAGGAGTTTTGTGTCTTCTGCCCTGAAAGTGTGGCAGGCTAACTTGATAGATTGCAAGTAGAATAAAGCCTCAAAATCCTTATAGTTCTTAAGACTTCCCTTATTAATATTTTCACCTTCATTTTCATATAAGGTACAGTTTGTTTCTAGATTGTCCCTTACTATGGGTATCCTTTAGTTTAATTGCTGAGATATAAAACCAGTCAATTTCAACACATCTTATGGAAGATAGTAGGGGAATGGGAGAGGGAAAACTTACACAGTGAGAGAAAACATTCTTAAGCCATCCCTTGATTCCTGAATCCATGAATTGGTGCAGAAATGTCACCATTTACTGATCGATGAATTAGACCCTACACAACATCTTTGAGAACCTCCAAAATGTCTTCACCCAGAATTGAACACTTGGGGAAGAAAAGGCATTGCTGCATCATTCTGTCAGGCCATGTGTTCAGGGTGATGGGGGACATGGTAATTAGAAACAATATATCATATGGAACACCCTAATAGTGAATGAGGCTTTTGGTAAGTTCATGGATGGTATTTTGCAGAAGCTTTGCAGGCTGGCGATACACATCCGTATTCAGGGTAAGTGGCTATTTCTGTGAAAATAGTGCACTGCCTGTTCGGTGATTAAAGTGATCTAATGTAATCTTACTGCAATCCAGATGTTTTGCAGGACTGACAAGGACTTGGAAGGAGCATGGTTTGAAAATGGGTGATGAGGAAATTTTGAAGAAAAGGTATGTGAATAACTTACATTCCATTTAACTGCACACCAAAGAGCACTGTCAGGAGGGAGGACTTAGTCACCAGTTGGACAAGTTGACAAGTTGTGTGTATGTTGGCCAGTCTCTCTCATTAGCCACCTTTGTCCTTGCCCATGGGCCCAGGAACAGAGACAGTAGTGGCAGGACTAGAGAGTATGCATGGGTTCAGGAACATGACCTTCTGCTCACCAAGACCCCCTCCAGCTACAGCCACCGCAAGGGCTCAGCCTAACAATAGCAGAGAAAATATTATTCCCCAACATGGCACCATTCTATGACAGGACTACCCCACGGCCTTGTAAGATTACATTAGTTCACTTTAATCACCAAACAAGCAGTGATTTGTTCTCACAGAAATAGCCACTTACCCTCAGTATGGATTTGCCTCCCCAGCCTGCAAAGTTTCTGCCAAAACACCATCCATGAACTTCTCAAATGCCTTGTTCATGGTTGGGGTATTCCCTACGGCATGGTTTCTGTTCAGAGAATTCATATTACAGTAAATACCATGGCGGTGGTCTCATGCCCATGTGACTATGGTACTGCCATGTTCAGCGTCACCTTGAAGCAGATGGCCTAATAGGATGATGCAATGACCTTCTTTTTTTTTTAATATTTTGTTCTGGCACCAGCTGAATGGAAAACATTTTGGGGGGCCTCTGAGATGTTGTATATGGTCTGATTCCTCTGAGTTGTTATGTATGGCCTGATTCATCAACCTATACATGGTGATATTTCTATCTAGATTTATGAATTCAAGAATCAAGGGGTGGAATTGAGAATGTCTGCTCTTCCTGTGCAATTTTTCCCTCGCCCATCTGTTTAAATTTGCGATAATCCGGTGCAATTCTCCAAAATCCATCGATCTTCTGTAAGGACAATAGGCAGAAAGAGTGAAAGAATGAATTAATGAATTTATCATTCCTGCATCCTTCAGATCCTCTTTGGTAGAAGTAGTTCTCATCTCTTCATGAACACCGTATTGATTTTGTTTCTAATTTTGATATGCAAGGGCCAGTTCTAGGGACTGACAGTGCTGTTACTACCATAAAAGCCCTCATTCTACAGATCATGGAGTTAACCAGTGAAGCAGGAATTCTGCCAGTTTCTGAGTATTTCTCCTCCAAATGTACCTTTCAGAATTAGGAAAATAACTGTCGGATAGGTTTAGGGACTCTGATTCAATATGAGACAGATTTAAGCCAAAGCATAGACTCTTGCTCTGACTGTGGGACTTCAGTGGCAATTCAGGTCACCATCAATTAGTATCAATTCAGAGTCAGTAATCTAGAAGTCATCAAAAAGTCTGATTATTTCCCTCTTCCCAGTACACTCATCCCATCAGGGAAGACTAGAAGTTAGATTTACAGTATGAACTTTGGAGAATTTGCAGCAGAATCCTTCCTCTAAAAGATATAGCCTCCCCTTTATTCAGAAAGTTATGGGTCTGTGAACCTGCTGTCACATGGAATGGATCAAGGAAAAGGAATTCCCTGGTGTGGTGATTCAGGTCATAGTTACTTTCATCAAGTCTAGAGATTAAATGCTTATACAAATTAAGCAGGGCTTTAGTAGCATGCTCATCTCTTTCAGTACTCTGGCCTCCGTAATCAATTAACCAATGCCAAAAATCTTTGTAGGTCAAACCTTTACCCTTACCCTTTTGACTCTGCTTACCCCTTAAACCATACCTATCTGGTTCCTGGAATTTAAATGCCCTTGTAGAATTCCATCATCCTCATTAAATTCAAGAAGCTCTGTTCTGTGGCAGCATTTCCCAATGTCCTTTCTGGTTTACAGAGAACAGCTACTAAGAAGCTCTTTAAGGGTTCCAGTACTACCTTCACCAATGTATTTTTCAAGTCCTGGTGAAGGAAATACCCTTTGGACCCTCTTAGGGGACAAATTTAACACATAGATGAGCACATCTATGTGGGTTTTTTTAATCTCTCTAAATTCGTGTATACTTTCTTCTTTATTACAAGGAAGTTATGACAAGGAAGCTTTAGTATCTCAGTTTCATTCAATGTAGACCACCATTGGGTCCAGTTTTCAGTCTTATTGTTAGACTTACTCCCAGACTTATGAACTAACAATTTGAATCCAGAATCTCAGCTTAGTGAACCCATATTAAAAGCAATTAATAGAATATTGTATTCCTCTTACCGTAATTTATATCATTAAAAACATTCCTATACATAAATTTTGGGTTTCGGTTAATGTGAATTGGTGAAATCCTACAATTCCTTTGGCCTGTATGTTAACACCTTAGAGTCATACTTTTTATCTGGTTCTGGATCTTCCAGGACCTGACTCTGAATACAGATTTAGATGATATCACAGGTGGTGGGACATCAGCAGTATAGTTAAAAAGGTTTTATTTCAAGGCAGTCATAAAAGCTTTCTGGTTCCCAACTTAGACCTTGAGCTGTGAATGTAAAACCCCAGGCGTATCTCTTTCTCTAAGTTCTCCACCTGATTTAGAAGCAATGAATCCAACCCCAAAGTCCTTATTCTATTTGTTTCTATGAAAAATTTTTATTGCAGCAGGTATTTCGTAACCCAGAACCTTGCTTTCTCTAGGTACTTCACTCCAGGTAACTATCAGTGAGAGTTTATATAACCATTCTGCCCTGAATGACCAGGCTCCCACTTACTACTTGTCATTAATGCCTTTAGGTCTAGTCATATGAGAGAACTAACTCCAGGGTTCATTTGTAAAATTCTGTTCCTTGGAAGCACTTCTGATACTGGTAGTTGCCAGGGTTCAATCAGCAAACCTGTGTTAGGGGATGACAGATTTGAACTCATACAGCTGCAAGAAGAGTTGGGGAAGTAAAAGTCCGTAAGAAGAGTTGAAGGATCAGAGCAGTCACCAACCAGTCTGAGCAGCCAGGCACAACTAGCTAAGTGTAACTACGAAGGAGTGATTTGTAAAGACGTCTATGAGATGCTGTTGCCTCTGTTTAGTGCCTTCCTTTGTAGGACCACAGCCAGATATTGGGTAGCGGATCTATTTCCTGATGGTCATCAGGACCTACAGTTAGAAATAAGAAATGGACGTGGAACTCAGGAGAGCAAAGGCAGTCTAGAACCTGCCACTGCCTCTGTCACTGTATCTGATTGCAAAAAGAATTTCAGATGAATGGATGCTGCCATTTGGCCTTCCAAATCTCAAGCCAATTTCTCTTTCAGCCACTTCTAACCCTGACTCACAGAAAGAAGGGGATTCTGGAAAATGAAGTTGGCCTTTTCAATGATTTTTTAAAAATATTTTTTACAGTGGATCCTTGTTGGTTATCTATTTTAAATATAGTAGCATGTCAATTCCCAATGAAGTTTGCTTTTTAACTGTGGATGATAGAACTTCAGGTCTTCCCAGGTGGAGCTAGCAGTAAAGAACCTACTCGCCAGTGCAAGAGACATAAGAGACACGGGTCTGATCCCTGACTCAGGAAGATCCCCTGGAGGAGGGCATGGGAACCCACTCCAGTACTCTTGCCTGGAAAATCCCATGGACAAAGGGGCCTGGCAGGCTACAATCCAAAGGGTTGCAAAGAGTCAGACGTGACTGAAGTGACTTAGTACACACGCACGATGACTTCAAATGTCTTTTATTTGCCCCCATTTTGCTTTATATCAGAGATGACTAAAATGAAAATCCATTTCTTATGCTCTCTTAAAATAGCAGAGAGCCTTTTTTAAGCACTTAATATATGCTAAGGGTTCTCTTAACCACTATACCTATTAAATCTCACAGCACCCTTGTAAGGAACCATTAATACTTTCACATTGTAGCTGAGGACACTGAGACCCAGAGAGACTCAGCAACTTGCCCAAGAGCACAGGTTAGTTGCATGTCACAGAGACACTCTGACTTCCACTTCTATGCACTCAGGTAACCTGATTGCCTCCCTTATTCATCAGTTTTGAAAATGTTACATGGTAGATTCAGAAGGATTTATAATCTAATCACAGGCTTTCTTTCTCATCAAAACTATCCAACTAATTTTCAAAGTAAGATAATTTTATGAACCCAACTGTTCATCTGAATATTGTCCAGACTTTGTCAGTGGAAACATTTTCGGATATTTCAGTTGGTTTGGCATAAGAAAGGAAGGGACTGAGGAAGGATGAGGGGAAGAAAAAAGAATATGCCTAATTAGTATTAGATAGTTTGGCCTAGTGAACCACATTTAGTTCTATTTTTATCATTCTCATGTTTCAAAGGACTTCTAGGCCCAAATCCAAGGAGAAATGATGCTTTTATGAACATTTGTTTTAAAGAAAGAGAACAAATGATTAGGTGCATGGTAAGAGTCGAGAAGGCCCAGATATCCAGGTCTCTACCAGATTATTCCTACAGTATAGCTACTTATATTTATTTATACGCTGTTCCTCGAGAATGAGGGTGTTAGTGACAATGAAGAAATAGAAGCCCTAAGACAGTATTTATCCAATCACTCTCAGGTCAATTTTTTGTAGTGTTGAAAGGAGAACAATGAAATGGGTGTTAAGTGATCAAATAAATTTGGGAAAATCTAGCATTAATGACATTGGAGAAGGAAATGGCAACCCACTCCAGTGTTCTTGCCTGGAGAATCCCAGGGACGGGGGAGCCTGGTGGGCTGCCGTCTATGGGGTTGCACAGAATTGGACACGACTGAAGCAACTTAGCAGCAGCAGCGGCGGCAGCATTAATTATGTGGAACTTCTCATTCTTCCGTGTGAGTCTGTGCATTATAAACTACGAGAAGAGACTATGGAGTATGTCATAAATATATTTAGCAGTGGGATCCTTTTTTCACTGTGCATGATTGATGAAAAGCAGAGCACTAAGCCATTTTTTAATCTAATGTAATTGCATTATCAGTTTCCAGTCAGAGGAGAGCCCTTTTAGGGCTCTGAAAGAGGTCAGATCAGATCAGATCAGTCGCTCAGTCCTGTCCGACTCTTTGTGACCCCATGAATCCCAGCACGCCAGGCCTCCCTGTCCATCACCAACTCCCGGAGTTCACTCAGACTCACGTCCATCAAGTCAGTGATGCCCTCCAGCCATCTCATCCTCTGTCGTCCCCTTCTCCTCCTTCCCCCAATCCCTCCCAGCCTCAGAGTCTTTTCCAATGAGTCAACTCTTCACATGAGGTGGCCAAAGTACTGGAGTTTCAGCTTTAGCATCATTCCTTCCAAAGAAATCCCAGGGCTGATCTCCTTCAGAATGGACTGGTTGGATCTCCTTGCAGTCCAAGAGAATCTCAAGAGTCTTCTCCAACACCACAGTTCAAAGGCATCAATTCTTCAGTGCTCAGCCTTCTTCACAGTCCAACTCTCACATCTGTAAATGACCACAGGAAAAACCATAGCCTTGACTAGACAAACCTTTCTTGGCAAAGTAATGTCTCTGCTTTTCAATATGCTATCTAGGTTGGTCATAACTTTCCTTCCAAGGAGTAAGCGTCTTTTAATTTCATGGCTGCAGTCACCATCGTAGTGATTTTGGAGCCCCGAAAAGTAAAGTCTGACACTGTTTCCACTGTTTCCCCATCTATTTCCCATGAAGTGCTGGGACCGGATGCCATGATCTTTGTTTTCTGAATGCTGAGGTTTAAGGCAACTTTTTCACTCTCCACTTTCACTTTCATCAAGAGGCTTTTTAGTTCCTCTTCACTTTCTGCCATAAGGGTGGTGTCATCTGCATATCTGAGTTATTGATATTTCTCCGGGCAATCTTGATTCCAGCTTGTGTTTCTTCCAGTCCAGCATTTCTCATGATGTACTCTGCATATAAGTTAAATAAACAGGGTGACAATATACAGCCTTGATGAACTCCTTTTCCTATTTGGAACCAGTCTGTTATTCCATGTCCAGTTCTAACTGTTGCTTCCTGACCTGCATACAGATTTCTCAAGAGGCAGATCAGGTTGTCTGGTATTCCCATCTCTCAGAATTTTCCACAGTTTATTTTTATCCACATAGTCAAAGGCTTTGGCATAGTCAATAAAGCAGAAATAGATGTTTTTCTGGAACTCTCTTGCTTTTTCTATGATCCAGCAGATGTTGGCAATTTGATCTCTGGTTCCTCTGCCTTTTCTAAAACCAGCTTGAACATCAGGAAGTTCATGGTTCACATATTGCTGAAGCCTGGCTTGGGGAATTTTGAGCATTACTTTACTAGCCTGTGAGATGAGTGCAATTGTGTGGTAGTTTGAGCATTCTTTGGCATTGCCTTTCTTTGGGATTGGAATGAAAACGGACCTTTTCCAGTCCTGTGGCCACTGCTGAGTTTTCCAAATTTGCTGGCATGTTGAGTGCAGCACTTTCACAGCATCATCTTTCAGGATTTGGAATAGCTCAACTGGAATTCCATCACCTCCACTAGCTTTGTTTGTAGTGATGCTTTCTAAGGCCCACTTGACTTCACATTCCAGGATGTCTGGCTCTAGGTTAGTGATCACACCATCGTGATTATCTGGGTCGTGAAGATCTTTTTTGTACAGTTCATCTGTGTATTCTTGCCATCTCTTCTTAATATCTTCTGCTTCTGTTAGGTCCATACCATTTCTGTCCTTTATCAAGCTCATCTTTGCATGAAATGTTCCTTTGGTATCTCTGATTTTCTTGAAGAGATCCCTAGTCTTTCCCATTCTGTTATTTTCTTCTATTTCTTTGCATTGATCGCTGAAGAAGGCTTTCTTATCTCTTCTTGCTATTCTTTGGAACTCTGCATTCAGGTGTTTATATCTTTCCTTTTCTCCTTTGCTTTTCACTTCTCTTCTTTTCACAGCTATTTGTAAGGCATCCCCAGACAGCCATTTTGCTTTTTTGCATTTCTTTTCTATGGGAATGGTCTTGATCCCTGTCTCCTGTAACAGCCACCATTATTTATTGAGCAAACAGCTTTGTGAGGTTCTTCAGACATGATTCATGTGAGGATGGGAGCATCCAATAAGGCTGCTCTTTCATGATGTATCCAGTAGAGCGGCTCATAAACTAAAAGAGAGAAATATATTATCAAACAAAAGATAGTAAGAGGGCAAACAGATCACTCTGAAATTTCAAAGGAAGAAAAAATCATTTCTCTTATTAGAGAAAATATGTGAAGTTTCTGTGAAAGGCTGGGTGTCAGCCATGGCCCGTGATGTATAATTGGGAAGTGGTCAACATCCAGGGTTGGGAAGAAATGATTTTAGGCAGAAGGACTGGCCTCGACAGAGGCACGATTTAGGGGTGGAGTGAGAGTGGGGCTTGGCCCATAGCAGAAGCGGGAGGAGAAAACGTGATTTTCTGATTGTCAGTCATGTAGGCTACCCGTAGGGATAGTAGTGAAAAATAAGAACTGATGGTTTAGGAGTGATGGTAGACAAAGGATGGTGGGAGAAGATGGGCAGTCTGAAACTGAACTTATAAAAGGAAGGAGATAGTATACAAACTTCTGAGCATCTAGAGCACAGTGGAGGAATCTAAAAGGAAGGACGCCTAAGGAAAACCGATGGCTCATTTCACCTACCTCATACTTTGGCTAAGGAAAGGATCTAATCAAATATATTTGGATCTGGGTTTTGTGTCTCCACTTGCCAATGTAGAGAGCCAAAGAGAAGTAAGGTTCTTCTTGAAGATGTGTGTTATTCCCCAAAGAATCTTTTAGGAAAAGCAAACAGCCTGAGAAATATTTGTTCATTAGATGTGTTCTGGCAGCAGCCAGAGAAGTCCAGAGAGTACCAAGGACATGTACAGACACATAACACACTTGATTCTTCAAACACTGATGATTTAACTCTTTTGTTATCAACTGTCATATGAAGTCCTTTTTACTTTCTCTGGTAAGTGTACTGATTTAAAAAACAAATATTTTAAGTATTGTAAGACAGTGATAGAGTTTGGGTCCAAAAATTATTGCGGAAAACACTGGTTGTTTAATCCAGTTTACAACTATCAGTAGGACACATGATTTTTTTCAATACCCTCATGTTTATTGCCATGAAGAAGGGAAGGACTCTCTAGTGTCTGCTTGATTCGAGAACATCCTGGCTGCTGAGTCTAATAAGCCATAGGGCACTCTTCTGAAATCTGGTGCTGATATATTCCGCATGTAACCCCATTACCTTTGTAAGAAAATCCTTCCTGCTGAATCAGATGGGTTTGCATCTGAGGCACAAACATAACAGGCTGTGTCTTTTAAACACTGCTGATGTGTCTATCCTTTGCCTTCTCTTTTTCTAGATGAAAATCCATATTTTCCTGGTGAGAAGTATGGTTTGCCAGAGACAGAGTGGCTTGTAATGAGAGAGCTTATCTACCTTAAAGTCATCATAACTTCCTGGCTTGAGATAATCTCCATAACCTCACTCCCACCTTGTCTCATTGAACGGCACATGGGTTCACTGAGGACTGCACTTCATCCAAACCCAGCCGCCATATTCTCCTCCCTTTCCAAGTCTGCTTTGTGAACAGCTAAGAGCAGAGTCAAAGAGATCTCAGAAAGCGAACGGACCAAGGCAGTAGTTTGGGGCACTAAATTACTGTAGCAAACGATCAAGCAAATTCTTGCTATTTCCCCCTCAAGCTGAGGCTGACAACCTAAGCACGGTTAGGTTTCACATGACCCTGAGACTCTGGGAGTCAAAACATGAGAAGAAACAAGATCCTGCATATCACATGTGAGGCTGTGGAGACAAGGCCAATCCAGCTGGGTCAGCTCAGCAGTGTTCAAAGAGAAGTATCAATTAATGCCTCTCTACAGGTGACTGTAGCATATGCTCCAAATTATGGACTGGGACCCTGAAATTCTGGTAGCCTTGATCCAAAGAGTATTTCCGCTTAAGCTGTTATTTCTGTATGAAGACGCATCTTCATTCATCCTTTACAATTGAATAAGTATGGGCGCAGATATTCCATTCAAGCATCCGAGGGGATAGAGAGAGAGAGAGTGTGTGTGTAGTGTGAAGGGCAAGTCAGGGTGCTCCACTGTCCCGTGGAGCACACTTGATCTGTCATTTTGAGAGTGGTTTCTGAGCACAGCCCACAGCCGTGTTTCACACGCCCGGCGGGCACCCTCAGGCTCATTAATAATGGACCACTCTGAGAGCAGCAGCCTTGCTCACCTCTGGTTTCCACTATAGATGCAGGGAGGCATGGATCTCTCTGTTTTGCCAAATAACAACCATCCTGACAAGTTCCTGCAGCTCGATGTGAAGTCTTTAATGAGGAACTCAGCCCTTCTCCAGGCCAGCCTGGTGAGGTTTCCGGGAGGGAATTACCCTGCCGCACAACACTGGCAAAACCTCGTCTACTCACAGGTAAGGTCTGGGAGCACGTATATATGCGGATGGGGGCTTGCTGCCTTCTCGGTATCTGCCACTTCATCATTTGTGCGAAAAAGCTACAGGCAACAGAGTACAGGGTAGCTGCTCACTCTTGCCATAGAAAGGGGCTTTCTCTCTTCGTCAAGGGAAGGAGACTTTCTCTGGTCACTTGATCAACTCTATGAACTATCCCAGCCATTCATTTTCCTTCATGCCCCAGCTTCTCCTACTGTCTTCTTTTTAAATTTTTGCCTAGCCTTCCCTTCAGATGTTTTCAGATCAATTACTACATTTGCAGATAAGGCTCTGGGTGGAACCCCACCTCTGTCTTCTGGTGTAGTCTAGGCATAAAGCATCTGAAGATTACACTGTGGCCTCATACATGGCCTCTAAGACAACTGAATCTTGCTTCCACCTCATTTAGACTGGCTCCCTTTCATCTTGTGGCGAAGAAACTCAAACAGTGAAATAATGGAAACCTAATGATGGAAAGAAAGAAAATAGAGGGAACTCTCTACCTGAGAAAGGTGCTGGCTATTTTTGTAGAGGCTCTTTGTTTCAGCGGGTATCCATGTAGACAAGACTTAACAAGCAATCTTCAAACCCAGACTTCATTTCTTGCTCTCTTCTGCATCTTCTTTTTTGCTAACCACAAGAGAAGGATACAACTGATGAGTTCCATGTGCTGAAAGAAACATAAAGGCCCTGAGTGTTGCACAGCTCATGAAATAGGAATAATCTTTGTTTTAAGACATGAGGGCTAGCGGGGTTAAGGGTTAGTCCATTTAGAAACAGGAAGAAGCATTTCATTTCAGAACAGATGTGAATGACCTACAAACCCCTGCAAATCATTAAATCCTTTGGAGTGGTTCAAATTCCCTGAACAGAAATTTGTTTTCTTTTAAGAAACAGTTGCTACTCATGAGTCCTGGTGTAAAGTGACTCCTTTGTGGTGTGTTTGTGGGCTTCTCGGGACCTTTATCATGAGATCATTCAGAATCAAGTACACTTGGATAGTTATGTAAGTGTTTCCTCCACCTATGAGGTTTTTAATTCATTTCCATTGTAAGGCAGCCTGTTATGACAACCGACTTTTAAAAAATTTTACATCCTTCCCTTTGGTAATTTTCAAAACCTATCCATACACACCTTTTTGATGGCTGCTTTTTGTGTGTTTTGCTTAGTTTAAGTTAAATGCGATGAAATTCCTCCTTTGTCTTTCTTACTGTTTATATCATGAACTAAAATAATTCAAAAGTCAGCTTAGAATACCTTGGCCCTCCTGTGCTATGAAGTTTAGTCTAAGAAAACATATCCAATAAATTCCTTTGAGGTTGGAACACACCGATCTAACATCTTTTGTTTAGTACTGGAGTTGACCTGTTTCCTTCATGTGGAATTTCACAATTTAAAGCTCCGTGAATGTTGTTCCTAAACCTGAATGAAATGCGAGTTTTAAAGGGCATTTTTTTCCCAACAGGCCCTGAGGTATAGAAATAGTTTTACAGGGCAAACCAAGGATGTAAAAATCTGTTTCCTATGTCTTTGAATGTGTCGTTGGTAATCGCAAACTATAAATAAACTTGATTTCGTTATAACTTTACCCTAAAAAGAAATGTCTAATGACTGAATAAAGGCCGATACACTACTAAATAATGCTTGGAGGGAAGAAGTAAATCAATTACAAATTTAGTTGGTTGGGTACATGTGGCTCACATGAGTAAAAACAATTATATTTGCTACTTTAGATTGCAGTATGTCAATAAATAATGCTTC
This sequence comes from Bos javanicus, assembly GCF_032452875.1. Classification (NCBI taxonomy): domain Eukaryota; kingdom Metazoa; phylum Chordata; class Mammalia; order Artiodactyla; family Bovidae; genus Bos; species Bos javanicus. The sequence goes on along the minus strand of NC_083874.1, from coordinate 24,054,873 downwards.
TCTCCTTGGTTGGGTCTTAAAAATCCAAGAGTGGTAATATTCATTGGTAAAAAAACAAATCTAAAAGAAAAGCATGTATGAAAGTTGTAAGTCTCTATGGTGATACCTGGAATAAGGGCACTGAATACACCAGGTGGACTAAGGTACCAGGGCTGCGAGAGGTGGCAGGCAGCTGTCAGTAGTTCTTAATTTAAAACCCTCACCTTGTGGGCTTCATGTCTCACTCTGTGGGGAGACATTAAGCCAATTGAAGAACATTGAATAGGAGATTTGAAGCTTGGTTTCTTGTCTCAAATCCACAATAAACCAGTCTGAGAGGCATCAATTATCGCCCTTATTCAGTCCATGCCTTAGTATTTCCACTTGCAAAATTAGTGTAGTATTCACTTTACGTAGTTCCTTAAAAGTAAGAGCAAATAAGGTAAAAGCAACTGATAGAGTTTCCTTTAAGAGAATAAGAAATGGGCATCATGTCGTCATTTGCTATCAATAGTATCCCCAAATGTGTTTAAATTAGCCTATCATTAGAATTTGGAATAGCAGATAAGACCACTTGCATTCTTTGATATATACCGTGGATGGAGGGGTGTGTGTGTGTGTGTGTGCATGTTAGAGGGTGTAGTCAGTACTTCTATCAAGCTCTCTGGCCAAATCAAGCAGTTAGATTATATACTTCCATGAAATCCACACAAATTTCAGAGTTGTGTTAGCTTACCTTTTTGGCTCATAGTCAATCCGTCCCCACCCCAGGTACATAGTATTTAGAATTAAGCCTACCTCAAGAAATGTCAAAGGTCTTCACCTACAAACATTGCCCTCAACACTGGTAGTAACCGAACAGTTGAAACAAGAGACCTTCTAGGGACTTCCCTGGCAGTCCAGTGGTTAAGACTTTGCTTCCACTGCAGGAGCCAGGTTGGGGAACTAAGATTTCACACGCTGCGCAGTGCAGCAAGAAGGGAAAAAAAAGTAGTGTATTTATATCCATGATTTATGTTTTATGCTCTTTTGAAATTCACATTCCACCTTCAGAGGCAATTTTCTAAGCCATTTTATATGAGCAGAAGCAATACCATGCATATCGGAAAGTAAGCAAGGATGTCCCCAGGCACACCAGCATCTCAGGACACTGTTCATTCCCTTTGTGAACATGCATACACAGGTCACCTGTATCTGCAGGTAAAGAGTACAAGCAGGTACTTCTTGATTTAACTAGATTTATACTTTTTCTTTAATTCTTTCACTAGAGAAATAAGGCTTCTTGATAAAGTTCTTCTCAATGCAATGAACAAACTTTTGCCAAAATCTAATATTTCTGGTTGTTGAAATAATTGGGGGCATGTATTTGATGAAGGCACTTGGAATTATATTCCAAATATTTCTGCCAGTCCCTTTATGCTGTTGCTGTTGCTGCTAAGTCACTTCAGTTGTGTCCGACTCTGTGCGACCCCAGAGACGGCAGCCCACCAGGCTCCCCCGTCCCTGGGATTCTCCAGGCAAGAACACTGGAGTGGGTTGCCACGTCCTTCTCCGATGCATGAAAGTGAAAAGTGAAAGTGAAGTCGCTCAGTCGTGTCTGACTCTTAGCGACCCCATGGACTGCAGCCTACCAGGCTCCTCCATCCATGGGATTTTCCAGGCAAGAGTACTGGAGTGGGGTGCCATTGCCTTCTCCACAATCCCTTTATAGAGGAAGGTAAAAAAAAAATAATTCCTTTTCTTTTGGTATAAATGATAAAATATATTTTTTCAGATACTGTAGTGGGATTTTTCTTCTGATTAGCAGTTAGACTTCAGAATCTTTCTAGACTAATCTATTTGTTATATCTTTTCCTGGCTTTTATGATGTCTGTTTGAGAACCCAGGGGATTTCTGTACTATACCTATGAACTAGAGCAGAATATCAAAGCTAAGGAGGTTTCTCTTCCCTTGGTTTCTAGACAAGGTCATTTCCTGGGTGTATTTCCTAATCACCTTTGCTCACTTTTTTTTTTTTTCAGTCTTAAAGCTCTCTTTTCCCTTTAAATTCTAATATTTTTTCTTTCTCCCTCAGCTTTGTTTTTGTGTATCAAAACTATATTTCACAATCTGTGTGTGAACACACATGTCATGCCTTCTCCAGGACTGTCTCTATTCAAGTATTCCATATCCTATTTCAATAAGAGCAGCCTGTATAAGCTTATATTTGGGCAAAATGTTGTCGGCATTTTGAGGTCCATAAATTATTGTCTAGGAAGTAGGAGCATCATTGAGTTGCTCAGAATTTTACTTGCAGTTATCAGAACATGATTTTATCAAGTTATGCTAAATTTATGTAATTTACAAAATCTCCAGTGGGGTCAGAAATTCCCCCTTGGGTGACAGTGCTGCCAGAAGCATCACCCGCTTTGTCCCATCACTGCTCCTCAATGAGACCCAAATGCCTCTGGCACTGAAACCTTATTAAAGCACGGTGTGTGTCACAGGAGCACATGTGGGGCTCCAGAGCCCTGGTTACTTGGAGGGGAAGGCCGAAGAAGAGGTTCCAAGAGAGGTCTGGGTCAGACTGGGAAGGCTTGATGCGTGTGGTATGAGATTTCAAATTTTATCCTGAAAATTTGGAGGGGTTGATGGAAAATTTTAAGAGAATCAAATGATCAAATCTGTGCTTCATAAAGGTGACCATTTAGTAATTTGGAAAACAGAATTAATATGAACAGTGGGGAGCAACTTTCTAGGAAAAGTTGTCTGGGGGCTCACATGTGAAATACAAACAAAATATCCCGTTTGCATTATGATTATGATAGGAATTACATTGTTAAGTGTAGACCACATTGGGGAAAATGGAAATCTTTATAATCTTGATTTTTCCCAATTTGTGAACATGATATGCTACAGTCCATGGGGTCACGAGTCAGACACGACTGAGCCACTGAACTGAACTGAACCTTTTCAAAAAGAAACAGCTTTCAATATCATTGATTCATTCCATCATATATATGGTTTATTTTCTTTTAATATTTATTGATCTCTCCTGCTTTATTATTTCATGGTGACTATATTCTTAATCTGACCAATATTCATCCCTCACCAGAGGCAGTGACTAAGTTTATCCAGTGCCCCATCCACACGGTCCTATAATCTTTGCTGCACTAGAAATGCAGTCACTGCAGAAATTCTTCCTTCCTGAATGGGAAAAATGAAAGAACGCAGACACTGCTCCAAAGTAATTCTGAGATTCTACTGGGAATAGTTCATGTGGCCCTCCTTCCTTGATGGTGGGGAAGATGGATTAGGCCAGGACTCTCCTCTTTAGAAGATATCCTGGGGCATTGTTCTCTAGAGTTCCTGGTCCAGCGCACTAGGAAACATTCCCTTGTTCATCAAAGTTTTTTGCCATATCACAGAGGGACACCCTCAAGGCTGTAGAGGCTTCAAAATTCACTCCTATTAATCCATTAATAATAAATACATCCATATTTGGAGGCATCGGGTTACTGTTGTTTTGTTGGTTTTGTCTGTAATTTTTAACAATCTTAAAAACTTTTAGGTCTAGGCTTATGGTTTCTCTAGTGAAACATTTCTTATAAAATTTAGTGTGAGCTATATATTAACATAATCATTTCTATTTTGTTGTGGTCACTTCTATATGTCAGTAAATACACCTTAAGTTCTTTGAAGGCGTTGATCTCAAATAGGCTTTAACGGTTTGCTTTTCTGCCTCCATTTCTCCTCCTTTGACTCAATGACAAATGCCTGGAGACAGTCAGGAGTAATAGTTATGAAACCACACCCTAACATGACCTCTATCCTGAGTCGCTTCATTCTACTAGGAAATTTAAATGGGCTTTTTTTTTTTCTTTTGGCTCAAATTGTGTTTGGAGTCTATAAACAGTCAGATTTTTAACAATAGAAGGCATCAAATTTCCATAGTTTCTCTCTTTTTTTCTTGCAAACAATTCAGCTCTTTCTATCATTTCATCTCTTTCTTATAATACAGCAATACTCTGATCCTTGTGCGTATATTACTTATCCCTCATAGAGCTACAGGGGATTAGATTCCAAACGACCACAGATAACACACCAAACAGTTCTTGCTGTATGCTATGAATAGCCATCCATCCAGCTTCTGATACTCCTCTCATCCCTCTCTTAACTGCTAAGCCAATGCCAACAGTTGTAGAATTTCAAGTGATCACTTTCTGTACTAAGGGGAATGTAGGCTAGGCCACACTATGATGACAAAATATCAATAACTAAAAAGAAGAAAAACATTCTTGTGCATGGAAAGTCTGAGAAAGGACAGATAGGTTGGCGAGGTGGGCAGGGGTTGGGCAGCTCTTTTCCAAGCAGTATCCCAGAGCTTGAAGTTCTTTCATCTTGTATAGCTCTGCCACCTCAAAATCCTTGCTTACAGTGATATAATAAAAAATGAGAAGTGAGCACAGGTGAGCCAAAAAATCTTGTTGGAGAATTCAGGGGCTTGGCCTGGAAATGATCTCTGTTACTTTTGATCCCACATCAACTACTAGAAAGAGTGGGCCCAGTTTAACGTCAAACAGGCTGAGGAAGGCGGTCATGCCTTGTGCTCAGAAAGGGAAAACACATTGGTGAGGATTTAACCTGTCACACCACCAGCTCTTCTTTGTTTATATTTGCCTGCTATATATTTTTATGTGCTTTCACTCTCACTTTTTCTGAGTTCCTGTATTTTAAGTATTTTAAAAATCTCATATGAGGTCTCTGTTATTTAGAGGGTTTCATCTATTTATTTAACATGATTGTTTCCACTTTTTTTCTGTTTCCTAAGATTTTCTCCTCTGTATTCTTTGTTTCAGGTTTTTTATCTTTTAGATTAACTTTCTGTCATCATCTTCTGCTCTACTGATTTAGAATCTACATCTTCTTTCTCTATTTTTAAGTAGTATCTCCATCCTCTAAGAGAACTTATTTCTTAAAATTTCATAATTAAGGACTTCTCAAGTGGCCCAAGGGTCTACACTTCCACTGCGGGAGCTATGGGTTCAACCTCTGGTTAAGCGACGAAGATCCCACGTGCTTTGTGGCCAGAAAGAAGAAAAGAACTTTCCCAATCAAATATAACTGTTAAAGATTTCACTGTTTAGTTTTAGGTTTCTCTTAAAACTCACAAATTAGTGATTATTATTTCTATTTTACCATAAAATCAGTGCTTGCTTAGATTTCTGTCTATATTCATCAGCTTTTTTTTTTCCTTTTGTTCTTTTTCTTTGTTTTTCCTAGCATTTATTCTTATACATCTTAACCTTCCCTGATATCAGGTTTCTTCTTCCTGAAGTATATTTTTTAGAAATTCCTTCTTTATTGGCCTATTAATTGTATACTCTCAGTATTTGTCTGTTGAAAGTCTATTTTATTCTTTTTATTAAATGATAGTTTACTTATACATAAATGGCATAAATATTGACTAAAGTGTATAAAGGATATGTGGACAAAGTAATGGTTAATACAGAAAAGCCTAGGTAAGCTTTGAAGCTTATTTACTTAAACAGTATTTTTTTAACTTTACAGCCCATATTGTTAAAATAATGAAATTACTATTGTGCTTCCTTTTGATAAATGTAGTCCATGTAAAATGTAGAGTGAAAAATTAAAATCAAAGACATGCTTTGGTTTTCTTTCTGAAGAGATTTTTTTTTAGTTTATCAAAATATAGAAGAACCTCAACCACAATTAGTATATTCTGTTTCTTCCATAAAATTCTTAATAAAACTATTCTATTAATTTTCCCTTCACATGTCCTTCAGACATGAAATTGTCATACAGTGCAAAAGTAAATGGCACTAAATTCTAAACCTCAAACATTCAAGAATACTGTTTAGAATTAAGACCTTGAATGTTCTTTTAAAAGTAGCTCTGATTATTTTTTCTATCTTTTGTATATTAGTTTTTCAAGGTTTGTATACATTGTAATAGAGGGTATTGTGTTTTTTTCTTAAACCCTAAAACTATTTTTCTGATTTATAGAGGTTTCTTATTTAGGAAACTCAAGGAATAGTCACGCAGGCAAGAAAACAGACAAAGCCAATTTTTCAACATCAGAAGGATTATTTCTCTTCAAAGAAGATCACAGATATCTAGCCTTGAAGCAAAAAACTTGAGTCAGAATTATGCTAAACTTAAACTATCTAAATTTTATATCAAATTGTTTTTTCTCAGTTCCAGAAACATTTTTCATGAGTTTCATCCATCTTAAAGATGAATGCTAAGTCAAGATGATTTATTATTTCATTGCAAACTTTAGTATTATAGAATATAAATTGATTTTGAACAGACCAGCAATCTAATAAAGTCAGATAAGACCTCCAAGTTGATCTCTACCTATCTAAAAAAAGTCTGGATTAAGAAAATTAGGGAAACTTAAGGCCAAAGAGAATATGAATGAAGGTACCCTTTATCTAGATGATTTTGGGGGGCTACCAGCCATTTCAGAAGGAAGCTACATATATTAGTTTACAACTTTGCTATGTGACCTATATACCCCAATAGATATGAGGGAATCAGTGCACTGATGATTATAAATATAACTCAGAAAAATATTAATTACTACTGAAACTTCTCTGATTAGGAAGGCTGAAATATGTGAAACATATTTATGGAAAAATTGCTGTAAGATAATGAAATGTGTCACTAGTTCTTAAGAGTCAAACCTAAGTGTTCTGAAAATTAACTTATGTGGAATTCCTTTCCCTTGATGCCCTATGATAAATAAGACATTACTCTACAGGCTTTCTGTTTCTTCTCCAGTTTATTTGGTCAATGAATAAATTTTAATCTGAAATTTTTCTATCTTCATAATAGGTTTGTAGTCATAAGGGGAAAAAAAGGCAAAGTAAAAATATGAAGGTCATACCAGACACAGAAAAACCACATTGTTTTTGTATAATCCATTTATATAAATGAGTACAGACTGACCTGTGATGGGGATTCTGGAGATACTGATTATCCTTGGGGAGGGGAACCAAGAGTAATTAGAAGGCAGTGTGGGGTATGCTGGTATGGTTTGTTTTTTGGTAGTATCTTGGGTTTATTTGATATGTGAAAATTTATCGAACTCTACATTATTACATACGTACTTTTCTACATGTATATCATGGTTTAATTTTTAAGTTTTTAAAGATCTGAAAGTTAGAATTAGAGCTATCCAATACCCAGCCTGTCTATAGTGACATATAAGAGGGCAATGCTAAGTTAGTCTAGTTCTCCAAGCTGTCTAAAATCAGAGTCCCAAGGGAGTTCCCATGAAAGCCAAAGCATAACTATAAAATGCCTTTTAATCTTGACTTTGCTGGATTAATACAGCAATGTTAATTTTTTTTTTTTTTAAGTCATAGAATGCACAAGTAGAAAGAGGTAACAGGTCATTAAATCTCAGTGCAAGTGATCTGGGGAAAAGTTACTTTCTTTAGAATTCTACTGTTTGAATTAAGGAATGCTGTTCTTTCTCTGTCATTGTAAAATAGCATTTTAATGAATGATTACTGAATCTGAACACGATCACATGCAAAGAAAAAGCTCAGTGATAGAATCCTAAGTCAAACTAGATCCTAGAATTCTTCCTTCATTCATTGTCCTAATCTGTTGGGTCCAGGCAGAATCATTAAACTTTCCGGTATAGTTATTTCAAATTTTCCTTCCCTATCATCACCTCTTGGTAAGAGAGACTTTGTTACTGTGTTTCCTGACAGAGAGAAAAGAAGAATATTACTGCTCAACACGTGAGGGGATCCAGTGTGAAGGGCACCATCACCGTCGAGAGCCCCCCACCATCCTTATCATCTGTTCTGAAGAATAACCCACTATATGGTGATGTAAGTTTTGAGGAAGCTATGGAAGAAAGAAAAAAGAATCCTTCATGGACCGCTGAGGAATATGACAAGCGTTCCCTGCATACCAACCTCTCTGGGCATCTGAAGGTACTCAAGGCAAGGAATCAACTCCTTTAATTGATGAGGGAGATCAGTTACATAATCCTAAAAGAAATGGGTATTAAGGTGAGAGGCAGTCTTCACTGGGCATAAAATCTCCAGAGTTGAGGTTATTTTGACCTCTGGCTTTACCTTCTCTCTCCTAGTCAGTATTTGTGTTTATTTATGTGTTTTATAATTTCAGCAGTTACCAGCATCACTACAGTGTAGAGAGAAAGAATGATGTGACAAGAAGAAGGGTTTACCTGGAAGGTATCAGTTTGTGAAAGTCAATTTGTAAGATTAAGTGTTTTCCCCTAGTTTTGAGATCATTTATGTTTGTGAATAGCTGAGTTCTTTATTCTACATTTTTTCAAATATATTGATTAATTGCTGTGTCTTAGGCATTGTGCAAGGCAGTTCTCATCAAAGATCATTTTATTTCAAGCCTACTCGGTGATTTAAGATTGCAGATTTACATTTTGGACATTTTCCTGTGTCTCAGTAACAAAACAAAACAAAAGCATTTCAACACAGGAAAAGTATGCAATGAACTCATTCACCCAGCTTAAACCCAACTCAAGTTTTTCCTTTTCTTTCCCCTGGTGTCACCCTTCAAAAAGTCTAGGAATCCCTGAAAAGCAGGAAAGGTGACCCTGTTTTCCGAGTGGACTGGATTCCTACCCAACCTTGGCTGGCCTCTGCCTGTCCTAGGGCCAGAAAGGCCTGACATTTTCCAAGTGTGACAGTGTATGTCTGTCCTAAGCCTCATACCCTAGTCACCTACAGGCTTTTCCTTCTGAAGGAGACAGCATTACATTTCCTTAAAGTCTTATATTTTAAAAAATCTCAAATGTGCACTCCTTTAAATATTGTCCAGAATCTTTGAAGTTTCTTTATCTCCCAGTGGATTTAGTGTATCTCATCCTTAATGTAGCCTCTTCTCCAGAGATGTTTCCATAACAGATGCTTCCCCCTAGCAACAGTAATCTTGTGTTTTTTAATCAGGAATCCAAATATCAAGACCTCTAGGAAATAACCTTCTACGACTAGGAAAGATAGATTGATATAGTTCACAGACATTTCTTGACTAGGTGCTAGAGCCTCCGTTCTTCTCTCTGTTGTTTACATGAATGACAAGGGTACTGTAAAGAAGAATATTCTTGCCCTCCAAAAGTTCATCTGAGTGAAGTATTAACAACAAGCAGTAACTCTAGGACAAGAGAGAGGAAGACAGTGACTATATGATTCGTAGAAAGTGCTGGGCAGATTCAAAAGAGGACAAAGTCACATTGAATTATAAGAAAGCTTTGTGGAAAAGTTCATTGAGGCTGGACTTGAAGGATATGTAGAACTCCAGATGACATGGGTCGTTTGCATGAGAGGAGAGGCTCTATTCTATCAGAAGTAACAAGAATAAAGGCAGAAATATAAGAGAGTAAGAGAGTTTGTCAGAGCAATAGGTAGTCCGTTTTTGCTAGAGCTACAGCTAAAGTAATAGAAAAATGGGGGAAATAAGGCTAACAAACAGATTCAAAATAAACTTCAAATGTAAGGCTAAAGAAACTGAATGTTATTGGCACTAAGGGGTAACTTTTTGTCGGCAATACCATGACATGTTTAGGAAGACTGAATGTGAATATGATGTATATATTGCTTTACTAAAACCAAGGCTGGCCCTCTTCCCACCCATCTGTTACCTGCCCACTCACCTCAGAGCAGAGGCCCCTCAGGTTGGAGACCGGTGGGCAGACCTCATAAAGTCATGACTTTGGTTTGTATATTAGTATCTCTTCTTGCTGCTGCTGCTAAGTCACTTCAGTCGTGTCCGACTCTGTGCGACCCCAGAGACGGCAGCCCACCAGGCTCCCCCGTCCCTGGGATTCTCCAGGCAAGAACACTGGAGTGGGTTGCCATTTCCTTCTCCAATGCATGAAAGTGAAAAGTGAAAGTGAAGTCACTGAGTCGTGTCCGACTCCTAGCGACCCCATGGACTGCAGCCCACCAGGCTCCTCTGTCCATGGGATTTTCCAGGCAAGAGTACTGGAGTGGGGTGCCATTACCTTCTCCAAGTATCTCTTCTTACACCTCATCAATTCAACTTACTTCATCATCATCCCTACCCCATCTCCTAATTAGCACATGGAATGTCCAACTTAATTTCTGAAACCTTTTCAACTACTTTACAGGCCATGAAAGTTCCATGTGCTTTTGGTCACTCCCATTTTTCTGAATTACTAAGTTTATGAATAAAAAAGGAGAAAAAAATCCCATATTTAGTTACCAACGCAAGCTATAAGCAGAATGTGGGAGTGGATAGTCTCCATTATGGAAGTTCTTACTGAAGAATGAGGCATTAACCTTGCAGGCAAAGTGCAGGCCTCTGATTAGGACACAGACAAAATGAAAATAAGAGTGAAGTCAGGCAAGGGTTTTTAAATCGTCTATCCTTCTGCACAGATCATTCAAATTTTATTTTAACAGCTTTCCTAAGACTGGACTTTGAAACTAATAGCAATGGAAGAGTTATATTGTCATCACCAGAATCCACCCAGCTAGTTATTACAAGGGTAATAAGCTAATTCATTACCTGGCCGTGGAAACTGGCTAACTTGAAGTCACTGAGACTAGAGAAGCTGAGAGGGGGTGGGCAGCCCAGCTACAAGCCATTGCAATAATCCAAATGAGAAACAATAAATCTTGAAATGGATTTGTGAAAATAGAGATTCAGCATTCACCATAGATTATTTGTTTGTCTACTAGATGCCAGGCATAGACACTGAATCTTTAGCACTGAAATAAGGGCTTCCCAGGTGGTACTAGTGGTAAAGAATCCACCTGCCAATGTAGGAGACAACAGAGACATAGTTGGGTTAGATCCCTGGTGTGGGAAGATCCCCTGGAGAAGGGAATGACTACCAACTCTAATATTCTTGCCTGGAAAATTCCATGGACAGAATAGCCTGTTGGGCTACAGTCAGTGGGGTTGTAAAGAGTCAGACATGACTGAGTACACACACACACACACACACACACACACACAGCAGGAGACAACAGGGAATTGTGTGTGTGTGTGTGTGTGTGTGTTTTAGATGTATGGACAGTAGAGTTTGCAGATGATTTTGGGACACAGGAGATAAATTTGAGTTGAAGACAATTCTGTAGTATGGAAAGGGAGACAAGGCCTGTGAAAGAATCAGAAACATGGGGATAAATAAGGACGGGAAAGGATATATCGGGTCCTTTATCCAGAAGGCCAACAGTGCCAGAGCTTCTTCATGCTAACATGCTGTAGCCCTCTACACGGAAGACCAGAAATTTGAGAAGCACAGAGAAGACTTTGGACTCTTAGTCTTACTCCTCCTTCCATGGAACTCAGCTTCTGGATTTACTGAAAAATTCAGCAAACATCTTCATTCTTACTATGCCAACAAAATCAAAACCCCCAAGATCATCTGAGGCAAGGAATTTTAATTTTATTTCAACTCACTAACCTGATGGACACACACTGTTTATAAATTGTAAGAGACACTAAGTTGGCAAAAACATGGCAGAAACACTCTTGTGTTTGTGACCCTAGAGTGTGAGCAATTTATTCGGTAAACAGTGAATCGTCATGCAGACCTACAGGTTGAAGCTGAGGATTCCTGGTCAGCCAGGAGGCTGTAGCTGAATGTTGCAGCTATTCAGAGAAGCCTAGCCTCTGGTATTAGAGCTCTGACACTTAAACCTCACTCAAGGTTTGGAATATGGATGTAGATTACCTATACTCTCTTATTCTGCAATCTCAGTTAGTCTGCAACATTGACTGATCCTATCCTCCATGTAATTTTCTTTTAGGAAAATCCTAATGACCTACGGTTTTGGTTGGGAGAAATGTACACACCCGGTTTTGATACCTTACTGAAGAAGGAAGAAGAACAAGAGAAGCATTCAAAATATCGTCGTATAGGCCTGATTCTGCTCCTCGTAGCCTGCGTCTTGGTTTCCATAGTGACTGTTAGCACTTTCTTCATCTAAAGAGACTACCCCCAGACACAATCACTTCAAATTTCTTTAAAATCTTTCTAAATAAACAATTGCAGAAAAACATGTTCATGGAGTATACATGTATTATTGATGGTTTAGTTAAATGTAATTGTCTTGGAGAATGCAAACTTCGTTTGAGATAATGCTGGCTTTCTCTACTGTGTTCTGTGAAACCTTTGTAAGAATCCCCAACCTGAGCCTAGGCCTTTGGGCATCAGGAATTCTGGGGATCATAACCTCTGAAAAGTATTAAGTGTGGATTAAGACAACCAAAATTAAACATTTTAATAGAGAATGAAACAGCACCAACAATCGTCAGCAGCTTTGTCTTAATGTTTACATTATATTCACCTTATTTTGAAAACACTATTACCACCCTCCTGTCATCACTGGAGAAGTTGAGCAGATCATTTTGTGGCCAACTACCAGGTATATAGGATAAAAACTTCTGGTTGTGTGGCCTGTTGGGTTGAATTCATGCTGTTTTATCTTCCTTTATTCTTGTTTAAGCCAGAAAAAAAGGCGGGGGGAGGTGCTGTGGAATATTCCAACATTTTTCTTTTCCCAGCAATCCTTTATAATGCCCCAGTCTCATGTTGCGATTTTAATAGACCTAAACTTGGACAGGCTACAGTAATATAATTAATCGCATTTAGATCCAGCTGTGCTTACTGATTGATCCACATTGGCTAGTGTGACCCCTGGTAGCAATCAGGATGTAGCTCTAGGATTTAGCATGCTGGCCCTAAAAAATCAGAGAGGATGCTGTTAAAAGAACAGATCTTGCATCCTGATTGTGCCTTTTGCTAAATCTTGCCCCTCTAGCAAGTCCTATCCAAGAAAGGATATCACCTGCCCAGTAGGGCTTGCCTTATGAGTAACTCCTGCTGCTGCTGCTAAGTTGCTTCAGTTATGTCCGACTCTGTGGGAGCCCAGAGACGGCAGCCCACCAGGCTCCCCTGTCCCTGGGATTCTCCAGGCAAGAACACTGGAGTGGGTTGCCATTTCCTTCTCCAATACATGCAAGTGAAAAATGAAAGTGAAGTCGCTCAGTTGTGTCCAACTCTTAGCGACCCCATGGACTGCAGCCCACCAGGCTCCTCCATCCATGGGATTTTCCAGGCGAGAGTACTGGAGTGGGGTGCCATTGCTTTCTCCAAGAGTAACTCCTGGCCCCTGGTAAGTCGTTGGCTAATTAACCATGGTTGTTTCAACTAATTTGAGTTAACAGCACCTGAGGTCACCTTAATTGTGTGCAGGCACCTGGGTAATGGCTCAGGGCACAGAAGGAGAAGCAGGTCACCACTGTTTCCTCCTTTCTAGGACACCCTTCCCTAAGTCCCCCATCCATGTTCCTTTCTCCTCTTAGAAGACTTCTCCCCACCCCCAGACTATCTTGGGCAGAAACAAAAAAGGGATTTTTCTTCTTCCCATTAGTCAGATTTCGCCTTTGGGGTTGCCGTATAATTTTCTTGTTATTTCTCTTAAAGATGCTTGAACATTGAACAAAGTACTTGAATATTAAAGTACTACGTGACTACAGTAAAATCATTGTGTATAAAAATTGTCTTAAGCATGTTTCTCCTTTACTTCTTATTCCTTCTCTCCTTTGTGATAGGTTCCAGTCCCATTTAGAACTGAATCAAGAAGCAGTGAAGGTCTGGGGGCTTCCTGAGGGTAAGCCCCCCGACCACCACGACTGGCTTATAGACAACCACTTGCTATTACTCTGCTTTCAAAGCTTGAGTGTCCAGTGTTTGCCTCTAAGGGGTTCAAACATGTTCAGATATCTGCTTCACATGGAAAGCATTTGGACCATGGCAGGTTACATTGGGCTGTCCAGGGCCACAAACAGGAAAGGCTCTCTAAAGGCATGAAGCAGAGGTAAGCATAGATGTGTGAAGCTGCCCACCTGAACTCCTGGCCCCTTCACCTCATCCTCTCGTTCTTCTCTGGCCCTCCTATTCTCGCCTACCATTCTCTCCAGTCATTTCTCTTTCAGCTTTAATGAGTTTTTACTTTGCTATTACTCCCAAACCAGTCTTCATTTTCAGCCTTCTGTGTAAGAATCAAATTATATTATTGTCCCTCATCAGGTTAATGTTTTGTCTCTCATGAGAGGGAAAGAAAGTCTTAAGTAGAGACAATACATCCATGTGTGCACTAAAAATCATACTATGAGGGTAGTTCCAATTTCTCCTTCAGTATGGGTTGTGAAAATGGCTCAAGCAGAAAAAGCATAATAAGATCATGGAAAATGCAGAGATGATGTCCCTAAATAAGCTTAAATTCAAACCTGGGCTTTCTTAAAAAGCTCCAATCCAGATTCAATAAGCTAATGCTTTAAAAGCATCTAAATACAACCCTTAGCACATTAGTGGTCAGTAAACAACAGACTGGTTCCAAATAGGAAAAGGAGTACATCAAGGGTGTATATTGTCACCCTGCTTATTTAACTTCTATGCAGAGTACATCATGAGAAACGCTGGGCTGGAAGAAGCACAAGCTGGAATCAAGATTGCCGGGAGAAATATCAATAACCTCAGATATGCAGATAACACCACCCTTATGGCAGAAAGTGAAGAGGAACTCAAAAGCCTCTTGATGAAAGTGAAAGTGGAGAGTGAAAAAGTTGGCTTAAAGCTCAACATTCAGAAAACGAAGATCATGACATCTGGTCCCATCACTTCATGGCAAATAGATGGGGAAAAAGTGGAAACAGTGTCAGACTTTATTTTTCTGGGCTCCAAAATCACTGCAGATGGTGACTGCAGCCATGAAATTAAAAGATACTTACTCCTTGGAAAGAAAGTTATGACCAACCTAGATAGCATATTCAAAAGCAGAGACATTACTTTGCCAACAAAGGTCCGTCTAGTCAAGGCTATGGTTTTTCCTGTAGTCATGTATGGATGTGAGAGTTGGACTATAAAGAAAGCTGAGCACTGAAGAATTGATGCTTTTAAACTGTGGTGTTGGAGAAGACTCTTGAGAGTCCCTTGGACTGCAAGGAGATCTAACCAGTTCATCCTAAAGGAGATCAGTCCTGAATATTCATTGGAAGGACTGATGCTGAAGCTGAAACTCCAATACTTTGGCCACCTGATGCAAAGAGCTGACTCATTTGAAAAGACCCTGATGCTGGCAAAGATTGAGTGCAGGAGGAGAAGGGGATGACAGAGGATGAGATGGCTGGATGGCATCACTGACTCGATGGACGTGGGTTTGAGTGAACTCCGGGAGTTCGTGATAGACAGGGAGGCCTGGCGTGCTGCGATTCATGGGGCCGCAAAGAGTCAGACATGACTGAGTGACTGAACTGAACTGAAACAATAACTATAATTATCTTCAAAGCAATAACTATTTTAATCACTTATTTTAAATTTTTTAAATTGGGATAAGAAAGACTGGGAGCTGTAAACTCTTAAATAATAATGGTTTCAAATAGTAGTCTTTTCCAGGTTCTTTAAAATGTGCACCGCCGCTTGCCCCTCAAAAAAGTTTTGGGCATTTTGTTTTGGTTTTGTGTATTAGGTTAGTGTATGGGAGGTCTAAAGCAAATGGTAAATTCTAGAGAAAAAATTTCCAACTGTAGATACTTTTTTAAAGTGCTGCTCTCCGATTTAAAAGAAGAATTAATTTTTTTTTGTATAACCCATTAATGACTATTCCAATTATATTCATGTTGCTGTCACCTAGCGGAGAGTTTGTGGTTGAAAAACAGAGAAGGGTGCAGGGCCACTCCATTTATCCAGAGTGCACTCCTGCCCCCTGGTGGTAACATTTATTGTGCCTGCCCTTAGCCCATGAAAAAGCGTTTTACCAAAGGGGCATTTTACAGGTGGCAGCCTGACTTTGCCTCTGCAGTTACAATCAGTGTGACGGGATGGCCGACAGCTCCTGTCTTCCGTCTTACAACTACCATCTCATCTTACAAGAAAAGAAATACGACTGACCTTAAGTCATCCTGACATCTGAAGGCAGAGCTGCGACCCTCGGCATGAAGTCCTGGATCTACTATCTGTACATGATTACGCTAAAGCCAAAGGTAGCAGTGTTTTCAGAGATCACCCCTTTCCTAAACCTCCTCCAATTGCTTAATATGCCAGGAATATTAAATAATTTGCTGTTTATTTCAGAGACAGTATAGCCTGAATGTCTGCTTTTTCAGCTCTCTGTATTGAGTGTGTCTTTATTTTTAATTCCTCTTTTTCCTATATCTATTGTTTCTTACCAATTTTTCATTCTCCCCTCATGTAACTGAAAAAAGTAATTTTAACATCTATGAGCAATCATTTTTAAAACTGTCATTAGATAGGGCTATTAAATCTCAACCCCTCTGGATTTCTACTTACACAGACAAAGGCACACAGACTGTGCTTTTTCAGAGGAAAGATAACTTTTTTTGGTTTCTTCCAAATAATCACTTAGTCCAGGCTCTTGCCCAACTTGAGGTGAGAATATTCCACCGAAGTGAGCAACTTCAGAGACTGAACACAGCTTTCTGCCAGAGCAGTTGTTCTGCTCTCATTTTATGGACACGGTGACTCATGTACCTGATCAAATTTCCCTCTGTGCAGGCTGCTGGAAAAATTCAGGACCAAACTGGGCCTCTCTCCTTAAAAAGTATGAGGACTTCCTCGTGCGCTTTTCCTGTCCCTTTCGTGGCTCCATTTCATCGTCCATCCTGTGCTTCAGCTTCCTCACTGCCTCAAATCTAAGGTATCTCCACAGTGTTCTGCTTTTTAAATGCCTTAAACCTATTGAAAGATGCTAAGAATACAGAGATAGGATACAAGGAGAACTGTGTGTGTGTGTTCATCCTGTGTGCATCCATAGGTATATCAGAACCAAATACAAAAGACTCTCCTTCAAAAGATTTTGAAATTAAAAATATAAAGAAGAAAATGCTTTTTTTTTTTCATATAAAATACTCCCTAACTAGGTTTTCTAAGCCAGATGAAATGAGATTCATGACTCACAGTTTTACTTTATCTATACCACTGTTTTCAAATTCCTGACAAAGAGGAGAGGAAGAATCCTTCTGCTCATTAAACCTGTTCATTTTTCACAATTAAGAAATAAGTGTTAAAATCTCTCACATTTGAATTAGCTTTGAGTTTCATAAAACACTGTATAATTACCTGAATAATAAAAACAATGACTAGGCTAGATTCAAAACTTTATCAGCAAGTATGAACAAAAGAGCAGTTAACTAAGCCTCTTTCTAAAACGATATTATTTAAAAGCCAAAACATTTAGAATCAACCCTTTATAGCTAAAAGTAATTTTACTGTTCCTACTGCCATTGTTTTGCCATTTTTTTAATGTAATAGTCACAAATGTCTTTCATGAACTCTAAACATAGCAAATTAAAAAAAATTGTATCATCATCAACACATAGATGCACAACTTTTGGAGCCTTTTTTTTTTTTTTTAAGTTATTCAGAAAGATTCCCAGTGGATACCCAAGGACATCAGTGTCTCGTGCTACCCACACACCTGAAACTTTCCTCCTGGCCATCATTGGAACTGATATAAATCCATGGATACAATCATACATCCTACATTTCATAATTTCAAAACCCTTCTACTTCCAGAATCTCACTCATCTCAATGATAATCTTGTAAGATAAGTATAAAACCTGCATTTTGCAAGAGAAGAAATGGAGACTTTTAAGGTCATCAAAAGACTTGTCAGAAAGAAAAATGGAGTGAGAGCTCAGATCTTCTAAACCTCGTTTGGTTGTTCTTTTCACTCTAGATTTTATTTTCTCATGACTGTCATGGGAGTTTGGTATACACCCGCTGTTGACAAAAACAGGAGAAGTTGAACTGTCCTCCACCCACAGCCATTCATACAGGCACGTTCTTTTCCAGCCCCAGTCTCAAGAGTCAATCTAGAAAATGCACAGTTTAACTGACACGATGGACGTGAGTCTGGGTGAACTCCGGGAGTTGGTGATGGACAGGAAGGCCTGGCGTGCTGCGATTCATGGGGTCGCAAAGAGTCGGACACAACTGAGCGACTGAACTGAAGTGAACCGAAGTGAGTGCAAACACAGTTGTGCCCAGAAGGCCGGGAAACCTGAATGCCATACGGGTGCAATGTTTTGTCAGTGTAGATTCACAAGGCTTTTTTGTAAGATAAAAAGCAAACCCTGGATCCCACTATTAAGAATTCTCATGGATTAATGATTCTTTATCAGTATGTAATGTTGATAGAATGTCTTTTTCCTATCACAACTTTCCAGAGTACAGGACCTGATATATTCAACCTTGCCTTGGCTCATCCCTAAATTCAGTGCCAGCCCGAGGATGCCCCAACTCCTCTGGCGTTGGGACAGGAGCCTGGTACCAGAAAAGCTGACATCAGAGCTACTCTGAGGAGAACAGGACCTCCTGCCCTGAGATGAATCCCTCAAACACCCACTCTTCAAGTAAGGCGCTTGCCAGGTAAGGCACCAAGGCATCTTTATACTTTAAAAAAAAAAAAAACACGCACCTTTTACATTTTACAGTGACCAAACACTCTGAGTTGTTTACCATGGAGAAAAAGCAGAAGAAAGGAGAAAAAAATTTTCCCTGTATCTTGGTGTTCATTTCTCACCACCAGATGGCAGGTGAGCACCAGGATGTGAATCTCCTGCCAGTCCAAGTTGAGGACGCTGGTTCTTTAGTGTTGAAACAGAAATCCACACGAGTGAGTGGAGAATTTCCAAAGAATAGGAGTGCTTAGCTGCTGATTCAGCCCTGGAATGGAGAGCCCGGGGCCTGCGGAGCCTGTTGAGTGTGCATCAGCGCAGGGAAGTGACAGTAATTGGGGTTCCTTACTGCGAAGGCTTCAGACCGCTGCGGTTCAAGCTGCGCAGCCGGAACTCATTAACCAAGTCCTCCGTGGTGTCTTTACTCAAACTGAGGTTCATGCTTGTTAAAAAATGCAGAAACCCAGGACAGCTATACCGGAAACTTCGTGTTTAACGGGCTCCCCGGGTGATTCTTCTCCTTCTTAAGCTTGGGAAAAGAACTTGAAGAGTGCAGGGTCCTGGGTAAAAGCTTTTCAAAGCTAGGGCTCAGGTGTGTGGGGGCCCATGAGACTCCTGGGCTGCACTGGGAGTTGCAGAACACTCACTCCAGGCTCCCAGGAAGCTGTGCTCCACTTGGTAGCATCTCTCTCTGATACAAAAAGGCAGACATAGAGCTATAAGTCATCTCTTTGCCCTGGCAGCGTCCCTCGACTCTACCCTCTCCTCAGGAAAACAAAATTCATAAACAGTTTAACCCTTAAGATACTTAAAAACTGATCATGATTCAATAGATACTTTATAATTAAAGCATTTAGCTGAAATTGGTCCTGCATTTTAGATGAAATCTTAGTAACACGGTTTTCAATTGAAGGAAGCCTCAGCCATCAGGGATAAGGAGGTACCCAGGTCTCACTCATCAGCAAGATTTTGGTGTGAGTCAGAAGTTGGCAGTCCAGCCACAACTGGCTCAAAAGCTGGTTTCTGGGCTTCAAGGTCAATCTGTCTGACCCTGGACATGCGTAAGAGGTTTCAATTCTACAGTCACCAGTTTGAGTGAGAAGAAAAGTAATGCCCAACCTGCCTCCAGAAAAATAGTATTGGAGTAAATTCAGTTTAAAATCATTTATCAAGATTACTAATTCAACCAAGTCAAATTTTTAATTCTTCATTTTATTCCCTAAATTATCTCATTTAAATCTAAATGTACTTACGGCTGCTGCTGTTGCTGCTGCTAAGTCGCTTCAGTCGTGTCTGACTCTGTGCGACCCCAGAGACGGCAGCCCACCAGGCTCCCCGTCCCTGGGATTCTCCAGGCAAGAACACTGGAGTGGGTTGCCATTTCCTTCTCCAAAATGTACTTATGGAAAGGGGTGCAATTCTAAGAAGGACAAGCCTGTTCAGATAATTGAGCACACACCCATGGCGGGAGGGAGAGCTACCCCCCCCCTTGTTGTTCTATAGCATCGGTACTATGGGGTGCTGGCTCCTGCAGGTAATACCACGGTTACCCGCACAGTAGACTGGAGTTTCTAGCCATCAGCTCCCTCCTGAAGGTCCACATACCTCCCTGTCACATGCTTCTCCTCCATCTATGACTTTCCTTTGGCCAGATGACCTCTGAAGATGGTCACCAGCTCAGCCTCCAGGCTTAGTCCTCATAGAGCTTGAATTTTTAGTATTATTCCAAGGCAGGAAGACTATCAGTTTGATCTCTTATACCCATTTTGAGTCTGTCCTGTTTTGTGATAAGAGCAGCATCTTTGAATGATATGATTTAGACCAGGGCCCCTTGATCTCTTGGGAAGTCTTCACATCTGTCAATGCAGTTTGAGATACCTCTCACAACAGGAGATGGCAAGAGATAACCTAGGGGAAGAGGTAGAAATGAGCATGAATATTTGATTCTTCCTTCCCACTTCATCTTGCCACATATGCTTGTGCCCACAGAGGGTGAATCATCAGATTAAGTTCCTTTATTTCAACACAGTTCCTCTCAGGACCTGTCCACAAGGAAGTGGTTAATATTACCACCTTCACCCAGACAGTAAGTAAGAGGGTTCTGGAATTCCCCTGGAGTGCTCGAAACCTCGTGGGAAACACTGAGTAAAATGTATTTGAAGAAAGGCAAAAGCATAGCCATGGAGCAAAGATCAGCTGTAGCCAAGAGTTGGGGTGGTTTGAATGCATGACTAACAAGGGGCAGCCTGAAGGTGCTTTTCAAGTGCAATAGTAATTCTGGTAACAGACACACAGCTCTATAAATGTGTTAAAACTTAGCAAACCATGCACCCGAAATTTACCTCCTATAAACCCTGACCGCTCTCTTTCTTGCACTGGCAAAGCCTCTCTTTCTACTAGATGATTCCTCCCAACAGATAAAAATGTTAAAATATCCCACATCTTTTAAAACCAGTTAAAAACAACAGCAGCAAAAAGTAACATCATCACCCTATATTCCTCTCCAGCTATTGCCTCAGTTTTCTCTACAATAAATTTGAAAATAATTTCAAATGAATTACAATACATTTGAAAGAATTCTCAGTCATGTTTTCAGCTTTCTCTCCTGTTATTCTCTCTTGAACCCATTCTATTCATACTTTCATTTCCATGAATCTACTAAAATTGTCTTGCCAAGACGTTGCCAAGCCCAAAGGTCAGTTGCAATCCTCAACCACTCAGTTTGTTGAGAGCATTTGCCTGGCGGATCCTCCTAAAAACATTTCCAAAATTTGGTGTCCAGTTTATTTACTATCTCATGATGCTTGAATGACTCCTTTTTATTTGCCTTTGCTGGATTGTCTTCAATTTCTCATCCTCTACATGTAGAGAGAGCATCCCAGTGCTCTGTCCTCACATCTTCTCATCGACCCTCATTTCTGTGGTGACCTCACTCAACACCATGATTTAGATCCCATCACTGGTAATTCCAGATACTCCATTGCCCGAGCTAGTCTCACAAGTCCAAATTTATATATACAACTAACTACTCAGTCTCACTGGTCAGAGGTCTAATTGCCGATTCGGTTTTGCCATAAGCTCTTTTGGATTATTACAATAACCTCTTAACTGCTCTCTCTGCATTCCTGCCTCACACAGTCTCATCTTAACATAACAGCTAGTTTTGTTGTTGATATTTAGTGAGACCAACTCATGTCTCACTCTTTTTGCAACCCCATAGACTGTAGCTCCTCTATCCATGGGATTCCCCAGGCAAGAATACTGGAGTGGGTTGCCATTTCCTTCTCCAGGGGGTCTTCCTGACCCAGGGATCAAACGTGTATCTCCTGCATTGGCAGGAGGTATTTTTTTTTTTTTTGAATTGAGCCACCAGAGAAGCTCAATGTAACAGTTAGAGAGGCCTTTGAAAAATATAACTTAATCGTGTCACTCTTCTGATTAAAATCTTTCAATGTTTTTTGTTGTTGTTGTAAACTGAAAGTCTGTATCCCCTCAAAACCCGTATGTTGAATCCTAACCCCCAAAGGAATGATTAGGAGATGAGACCTCCAGAATGTGATTAGGTCCTGAGGGTGGAGCCCTCGTGAATGAGATTGTTGATCTTAAAAAAGAGATCCCAGAAATCTCTCTTACACTCTTTGTCATGTGAGGATAATGGCCTTCTGCCACCTTACAGAGAGCTGTCAGCAGAACTCAACAATGCTGGCACCCTGATCTCAAAGCTGCAGCCTCCAGAACTCTAAAAACTAAATCTTTGTTGTTTGTAAGCCATACAGTCTATGATATTCTGTTATAGCAGCTTAAGCCACCTGTCTTATTCAGAATAAAAGCTGAAGTCCATGCTGTGACCTAAAAGTTTAACGTGCTTTGGCTCCCACACTCTCTCTGACCTCATCTCCGTTTTTCTCATTAGGCTCTGGTCACACTGTACTCTTAGGTACTCCTCGAAAACACCAACTGTTTTCCCAGCGCAGGGCTGCTGCATTTGCTCTCTTTCACTGGAAGAGCTCTTAGATGACCTCGTGGCTCGTCCACTCATTTATTTCACTTCTCTGCTCCAGTTCCTTGCTTTTTCAGAGTCATCCTCTAACCATTTACCTAAGATAATCTACTTTTCCCCATCCTACTCCAGGTAACCCTCTCCCTTTCCCAAATGAATTTTCTCCATAGAACTTATCACTCCCAAACATATTTTGTTTTTGTTTATTGACTGTCATTCTACCTGTTTCTCCCTCACTCCTGCATGCCACCACCGCCACCAGCATAAATGAGCCACAGGATCAAAGAATTTAATTCACTGCAGAAGCCCCAGTACTTAATTAACTGATTGAATAATTATGTAACATTGACACTAAAATAGAAGTCTCACAAAGATTGAAAACTGGTGGCCCTGTCTGTTTTTAATATTTTTAAAATGCACAGCTATAGTTAGAATTTTGATGAAGTTATCAGTTATGAACATTAGGATTTCACATCAGTATGTGGTTTTATAACTTCTATTGAAAAATTAGAAATTGCCAATTTCAATTGACACTTGGTACATTCTGGGCTTCCCTGATAGCTCAGTTGGTAAAGAATCCACCTGCAGTGCAGGAGACCCTGGTTCAATTCCTGGGTCGAGAAGATCTGCTGGAGAAGGGATAGGCTACCCACGCCAGTATTCATGGACTTTCCTTGTGGCTCAGCTGGTAAAGAATCTGCCTGCAGTGTGGGAGACCTGGGTTCAATCCCTGGGTTGGAAAGATACCCTGGAGAAGGGAAAGGCTACCCACTCCAGTATTCTGGCCTACAGAATTCCATGGACTGTACAGTCCATGGGGTCGCAAAAAGTTGGACACGACTGGGAGACTTACACTGGTACATTCTAGGCATTGTTATTGCATTACAGCTGTTCCAAAAAATGATGACACTTAATCATGAAACTTCTCAGTGATGAATTACTGTAGCCGAAACACAGAAAGGTAGGACCTTTTCTAGAGTCTTCTATCTAGTTATCTGGGAGCTGGAATGCAAAGCATTACAATTCAGATAAGTGCACCTTCACAGATCCTGCCTTTACCCTCTCTGAAGGCAGCATTCCTAAAAGGCTACAAACATTTGGAGCTCAGTGCCAGCCTCCCTGTTGAGCTGAAACAAGCCTTTTATAACTTTGCTGCCTCCAGCCAGTTCTCTCCTTTACATCACCTGCTTTAGCCTTGTATCCATTCACCACAGTTTACAGTCCTTATCAGATTGAGATAGTCAGATTTGAATCAACAGTCATTTGAATGTCCATTTATATGCACACTTAAATCAGGACACTTAAATCAGTCACTTAAATCAGGTTCTAAATGTGATAAAAGGTAAGTAAAATACAATTCTTGTTTTTACAGGGCTTAATTTTTTTTTTTTTAGTGAGCACACATACATGTTATGTAACTTATCAATGGTAAAAGGCACTCATGAAAGAGCAATACCAATGATAAACCAGTAAAGTTCAGAGTTCAATGCAATGAATATTTTATTAACCCCAGCCTTGTCATGGGGCAGGAATTTCATTTTTACTGATATATTCAAAGAATCTATAATACCTTGTACATTATAAGTGCTCGATACACACTTCTGAAATATGTGACTCATTCAAGAAATTTTATCTTCTTCTTGATTTCGCTTAACTTCAGATTCTCTTTTCCCCTTTTCATATGTTTAATGAGAAAACACTTTTAATGATGCTGGATGCTTGGGGCTGGTGCACTGGGACGGCCCACAGGGATGGTATGGGGAGGGAGGAGGGAGGAGGGTTCGGGATGGGGAACACATGTATACCTGTGGCGGATTCATTTTGATATTTGGCAAAACTAATACAATTATGTAAAGTTTAAAAATAAAATAAAATTGGAAGAATAAAAAAAAAAAAAAAAATTTATCATCATCAGCAAACTAAAAAAAAAAAAAAAAAAAAAGATAAACGGAGGAAATTTTTAAATTTAAGAGTACATTTGAGCAAAAATCTTTTATTAATTTAATTTTTGTAGTATAGTTGATTTACAATGTTGTGTTAATTTTTGCGATACTGCAAAGTGATCCAGTTATATGTATATATGTATTATTTTTCATTATAGTATACTATACAGTATAGTATATAGTATAGTATAGGGAACTTATTGTTTATCCATTGTATTTATAATACTATATATGCAAAAGTGTATTTGAATCAGATAGCACCCAACAAGAAATGATTAGCAGCTCTCTACCACTGGGAGCCACAGGAAGGACTTTCAGAAAAAGTGCAGAAGCAAAGAAAGGAAATGATTACATTAATTATAGTTTAAAGCCTAGCTGGCTATCTGTGATTGGTTGTCCTTAGCATTTTGATTTCATAACCTTGAGGCATTTCCAGGCTGCCATGACACAGAGATCCTTCCATCTAATGGCCTCCTTGTTTAATTAATTGAGCAGCTCAGAGAAAGTAAGTTTGAGAAATAATACATCCCAGGTGGCTCAAGCTAAAGAATCCACCTGCCAAGCAGGAGACATGAGTCCCATCCCTGGGTTGGGAAGATTCCCCGGGGAAGGAAATGGCAACCCACTCCAGTATTCTTGTCTGGGAAATCCCACGGACAGAGGAGCCTGGTGTGCTACAGTCCATGGAGTCACAAAAAAGTCAGACCTGACATGACTTAGCGACTAAACAACAACATGAGCGCAAGTACAGTACAGTGGCAGTTCAAAGAAAAAGTTCACATCTGTTTGCAGAAGATCTGAGGTTTCATGGAAGAAATGCCCTTGGAAATAGGTCTGAAAGAACTGGTAAAATGTGAGTGAGCAGAGATAAATACAAGGCTCTTCCAGGCCCATAAAAGTGAGTCAGACCAAATTGTTTGTATTATATGCCATGGAGTTTGGCAGCAGCTCAGGGAGTTGAGCGGGTGAATGTTGATTATCTTTTGACATTTACTTGGCTTAAGAAAACAACTGAAAATGGATCTATGCTATAAAAAATTAGTAACTAAAGCAAAAGTAAAATTCTGGCTTTGATTTATTTACACGGTGATCTATGGCAGTTTTCCAAGCTCTTAGTCTCATGTGAGCAGATAGTTCTGTCAGCTTTGTCTTTTTCCACCCAAAATCAAGCCACAAAGATACTAGTTAAGGAGCAAGAGCCTGGTATTTGGCCTCAGTTGCCACTGGTGTGACCCTGGGCCAGTCACTCACTTAGCGTGACCTTCACCCGCTAAAAACTCAGTACTCATTCCTTGCCTTCCTCACAACAGTGGCATGATCAAATGAGTGAACACACAGCAAGAATTCCTTGTAATTGGTGAGGTGCTCCGCCAAAGAAAGACGGCCTTATTGTCGTTCTCTGCTGTCCCCAGCAGCCTCAGCAGTATAATGCTGGCATATGTGAAAGCATGTAAAGACCCCATGGTGTAAAATGCATCTTCCCTTATTAACATAGTCGATGATTCCCCTCAGGGCATATGTTTCTGGTCTATCTGGAATCTAAGTGACATCGTGCCTCTGTATTTCTTTGCTGTTATATGCAGGTATTATTTTCTATTTGCTGAGAAGGCCTTTAATTAGGGTAAAACCATTCAAAGTCAAATAGGATTTTGACATTTATGGAGTCACTCTGTGCCCAAGAGTAAATGTAGCTTAATTGTTATGACATGGTAACTGGAAAATTCTTAAAGAGATGGGAATAACAGACCACCTTACCTGCCTCCTAAGAAACCAGTATACTGGTCAAGAAGCAACAGTTTAGAACCAGACATGGGACAATGGACTGGTTCCAAATTGGGAAAGGAGTACAAGGCTGTATATTGTCACCCTATTTATTTAACTTATATACAGAGTACATCATGCAAAATGCCAGGTTGGATGAAGCACAAGCTAGAATCAGGATTGCCGGGAGAAATATCCATAACCTTATATATGCAGATGACACTACCCTTATGGCAGAAAGCAAAGAGGAACTGAAGAACCTCTTGATGAAAGTGAGACAAGAAGAGTGAAAAAGCTGTCTTAAAACTCAGCATTTAAAATACTAAGATCATGGCATCTAGCCCCATCACTTCATGGCAAATAGATGGGGTAACAATGGAAACAGTGACAGACTTTATTTTCATGGGCTCCAAAATCACTGCAGATGGTGACTGCAGCCATGAAATTAAAAGACTCTTGCTCCTGGAAGGAAAAGCTATGACCAACCGAGACAGCATATTAAAAAGCAGAGACATTACTTTGCTAACAAAAGTCCATCTAGTCAAAGCTATGGTTCTTCCAGTGGTCGTGTAGGGATGTGAGAGTTGGACCATGAAGAAAACTGAGTGCCAAAGAGTTGATGCTTTTGAACTGTGGTGTTGGAGAAGACTCTTGAGAGTCCCCTGGACTGCAAGGAGATCAAACTAGTCCTAAAGGAAATCAGTCCTGAATATTCATTGGAAGAACTGATGCTGAAGTTGAAGCTCCAATACTTTGGCCACCTGATGCAAAGAACTGACTCATTGGAAAAGACTCCAATGCTGGAAAAGATTGGAGGCAGGAAGAAAAGGGGATGACAGAGGATGAGATGGTTGGACGGCATCACCAACTCAATGGATGTGAGTTTAGTAAATTCCAGGAGTTGTTGATGCACAGGGAAGCCTGGCGTGCTGCAGTCCGTGGGGTCACAAAGAGTCAGGCATGACTGAGTGACTGAACTGAACTGAACTGTTGTGACATAAGCAAGGCTTTGATTAGTGAACTATGATGGAAAAAGACATTATGTGCCCCCAGGCAAAAAAGAATGATTGTGAAAGGAATATGACAACAACAACAAAAACAGAGCAGGTTCCATGCACAGAACTACAAATACAGTGTAACCCCATAGTGGGGCTATACAGTGAGGTAACACTCTTGATAGAAATCTGAAGATGATCTGCAAATGTAACAGGTTGAAATTCCACGTTACAAAACTGTCTGGGCACTGAGTTAACTCATGGCCTCATCAACCTCTGTTCTCTTTCTGACAACCTCTGTGAGTTTCCACACCCTAATTAGACCAGATGAAATGGGATTAACTGAGGGTACTGTCTAGTCCTGGCACTTAGAAAAACCCATAAGTAAGATAAAGGGTTTTCTTTTTTGATAATTAGTTCTTTCGCTCTAAACCTACCTTGAAGTTGGTTTTGCTTTCATTGCTCTTGCTGCTTTTTATACAGTTACTTCTTTCTCTTTTCTTCTCCCTCTCTCCACTTCTCTATCCATCTTGTATCATGTGTGGTCACTTACACAAAGGGTAACCCTTCTACCATACCACGTATCCCACTGCTGTCTCAAATCCACTCTAGGTGTCAAAGTTTATCTACCATGGACTCTGATTTCTGTGGATTCTTCCTTCTACTCATGAGATAAGTGGTCATAAATTTATTGATGTGCCTTTCATCCCAGGAAATATATTTAAATTTTAGTTGGGACTTCTGAAAACATAAATTTAATACAGTGGCACTTCGTATAGTGAGAATTTAATTATAGAAGACAAACAAAAAGCAAATTTTTGTAATAAGTCTTGCAAAAATATTCTTTATAGACACAGCTACATAAGACTAAACTGGGTATTTGATGAAACCCACTTTAAGTATAGCGATATGGATAGCTTAAAAGTAAAAGAATGAAAAAAACTATACCATGCAAACACCACAAAATAGCTGGACTAGGCATATAATACCAAGCAAAATAGACTTCAGAAAAGGAACAGGGCTATAAAGAGGGACATTATGTAATGATAATGGGGTCAATTAAAAAAAGATCTAAAATTGTATGCACATAATAACAAGTCTTCAAAGTACGTGAACCAAAAATAATAAAGGAGAAACCAACTTGTCCACATTGTAGTGAGGATTTCCACACTCCTCTCTCATGAACATGTGGTAGTGCTTTGAAGTATGTCAGTTCAGCTAGACTGAAATACATCTCCCACAATTTACTTTTCTCTGTATTTTCTACAGGGTGACTCAAACCTTGTTGTGCAGAATTAGAAGGGCAGAAGTAAAAAACCATCCATTTTGCAACTCACACATGCTGGCTTCTCTGCTGGCTCATCTTATTGGAAAAGACAGCAGCCACCTTCTCCTGATTCCCCTTCAGGCTCTCCAGTTCCTGAGCCAGGTGCATGGCACGTTCCATGATGAAGGCAAATAGCAATAGCTTCTCTTGTGAGACATCTATAGCATCTTGGTCAGAGATGGCAAGAACTGATAGGTGTTCAGTTCATCCTCTTATGTCCTGATCTTGTCTGTGGGTCATAGCTTGTCTGTGCTTTTCCCTCTGTTACATCCATCTTTCCTTCCTGGCTGTCCGGCCTTCAGACTTCAGCTCCAGTATCAGAGGCAAAGACTTACAGACACTAGTGAAAGTCACTCAGTTGTGTCTGATTTTTTGCGACGCCATGGACTATATAGTCCGTGGAATTCTCCAGGCCAGAATACTGGAGTGGGTAGCCTATCCTTTCTCCAGGAGATCTCCCCAACCCAGGAATTGAACTGGGGTCTCCTGCACTGCAGGTGGATTCTCTACGAGCTGAGCTACCAGGGAAGCCCTGATACTAACAAACTCCCGTACAGACACTAACAAACTCCCACAGTTGTGTAAGGTCAAATCTTTGTGGAATATCCTTTAATCTGTCTATTGGCTGACTAGTATAAGTTGGTATCAAGAATGGTTTCAGAGGAACAGAATCTTTCACATTAGCTTTCTAAAATGATTTTGACTTTCCTGGACTGGATCCTCTGATCTGATTAGACTTTTGGCGTTAATGACCTCATTCTAGGGATAAAAAGGATATGTCATCCATGAAATGCAGTTGTGCAAGTGCTGTTCAAATTATCACCTATAGATAACTGTAATCAAGTGCCTATAGAAGCTGAGTCTTCTCTTTGGGTGGCCTAGTAATTGCTTCCATAGAACATTTTAGTAAAAACAGAGTATAATGAAGTTGTTTGGCCATTGTGCTGCAGGAATGGGGGAAGAAAATAGTGAGCTCAGGGCTTTAAATTCCAAGCTTAAAGTCTTCATAAAGGAAATAAAAGCTTGAATAACAGTTCTGGAGGAAATTTTTATCTCTTATAGCCACAGGGAAGATATTTCTAAAAATCAAACCCAATTTCTGATTTGTGGGTAGTGGAATTACACATGCAAATTGAATTCCCAGTTCTATAGAATCTCTGTTTTTTGTTGTTGTTTTGTCTCTGCTGGGTCTTTGTTGCTGGCTGCAGGCTTTCTC
The DNA here is from genome assembly GCF_032452875.1 of Bos javanicus. Classification (NCBI taxonomy): domain Eukaryota; kingdom Metazoa; phylum Chordata; class Mammalia; order Artiodactyla; family Bovidae; genus Bos; species Bos javanicus. Next base: position 24,025,192 of record NC_083874.1, on the reverse strand, counting down.
TAGTTGCAGGGAGCAGGGGCTACTGTCTAGTATGGTGTGTGGGATTCTCTTCAAACCCATATTCCCCACATTGACAGGTGGGTTCTTAACCACTGAACCATGAGGGAAGTCCTAGAATCTCGTTAAAGTTAGAGCATTGAATAGAATAGAGCTAGAACAGAACCTGAAAAATTGGAAAGGGATCATATGGGCAAAAGGAGAAGAGGATGGCAGAGGGTGAGGTGGTTGGATGGCATCACTGACTCAATGGACATGAACCTGAGAAAACTCTGGGAGATAGTGAAGGATAGGGGAGCCTGGTCTTCTGCAGTCTATGGGATCACAAAAAGGTGGATACAACTTAGCAACTGAACAACAACTTAGGCAGATTCTAATCAAGCTCAAGACTTCAAATCGCCACCACCACCCCATTCTGCCAAGCCTCCTTTGCTTGTAGAAGCAGCCTTTTAACCTCTGTCTAAGCGGGTTAGACTTCCCTTGTCTGAAGAACCTGCATGGACTTCCCCCTGAGGTGGCTATCTTGCAAAGTACTGCTGAAGCTGCCCAGAGCATGTGCCCACCACTGCTTTTTCTTCTAAAACTGTTACAAAACTCATGATCCAGCAGATCCCAGAGGGTAATATACCAGCTATGACCTGTGAGAACATCTGATAAACACAAATATAATAATTTTCCAGAAAGCTGGGAAATATGTACAGGAATAGATTTTATGAGTGGAGCGTCAAAGTGGAAGCAATATAAATTGGATCAGGATGATCTGTTGAAAAGGGTCACTAATCAGATTTTATACTGTCAAAATTGAAGGACTAAAGATGGCTCTAACAGTTTTCTTGGTTAGTTGTCCAAAATGTGAACCCACAATGGCCTACACTAAATCCAGTTAAAGTACCAGATTTTTGTAACACTATAGGATAAGTTGGAGAAGGCAATGGCACCCCACTCCAGTACTCTTGCCTGGAAAATCCAATGGATGGAGGAGCCTGAAAGGCTGCAGTCCATGGGGTCACTGAGTGTCTTCACTTTCACTTTTCACTTGCATGCATTGGAGAAGGAAATGGCAACCTACTCCAGTGTTCTTGCCTGGAGAATCCCAGGGATGGGGGAGACTGGTCGGCTGCTGTCTGTGGGGTCACACAGAGTCGGACACGACTGAAGTGACTTAGCAGCAGTAGCAGCAGGATAAGTTGCTTGTTATATGCCAAGTTTTATTTGTAGCTATTAGTTTGGTCTTATTAAATGTATCACTCAACTTTGATACTGGGGATAATGATATGTTTCATTCACTTGTTTCAGAGAAGCATTTGCTAGAATTCTCTGACCACAATGGTTAGTCTTTTTCCTGATACTGTCAGTTTGCTTTTTTATGAAAGTAATTCTCTAATGATAAAAACTTATACACTTATTTAAGTTTGTAACTCATCATTCTCCTTTAAGCTCTCCCCAAATAAAACTTGGGCTTCCCTCATAGCTCGGTCAGTAAAGAATCCCCCTGTGGTGCAGGAGCCTGCCTGCAATGCAGGAGACCCAGGTTCAATTCCTGGGTCCAGAAGATTCCCTGAAGAAGGAAATGACAACCAACTCCAGTATTCTTGCCTGGAAAATCCCATGGACAGAGGCCTGGTGGGCTACATACAGTCCACGGGGTCGCAAGACTCGGACACGACTTAGCGACTAAACCACCAAATAAAATTCTCTTCACAAAGGAGCATTAATAAGTAATGGTGAGTTTATTAAAGTTAACACAGGTCACATGGAAAGGGATTCTATTTCACAGTGTACAGCATTCATTTAGAAAGTTTCCATGATATTTGCACCGTTCCAAGTTTCCCTTCTTGGCCTCCCATCTATCAGGTGTTTTCCTTCCCCTTTCCTCCCTCTGGCTCTATAATTCTTGTCTTAGTCCTGTGGTACCCCAGCCAGCTCCACTCACCACCACTAAAACCACCACCAATCTCTCTCTTGGTTTACTATGAACAGCAATTTAACCTTATCCCATATTCCTGCTGCAGACCATATAATTTAACCCACTACTTCATATAAATCCTGTATATCCAAGGTCATTTTGATCAGGAGAGACATGTTGATTATATTAAGAAAATGAAAGGTTTTCCAGCACCCATCTTCCTTACGAGGCAATTGAGCTTACACATTAAGTGGTATAATATAGTTCAATTCAAAGTAGAGAAAGAGGAAAGAAACCAAACTGAATGTTTTTCTGGTTATCCAAAGAGTCATGAATAACAACCTGAATTAATAGACTTGACCTATGCTTTTATTCCAAGTTTTAATCAGTTTCAGTGATGTTTGAGCATCTCTTTTAGGTAGCCACTCTGACAGCTACCAGACTGATCCATCATTTAGCCCAATTCTGTTCCAAAATCATGATAAGAGAAAATGCCAAACTTTCTTGGAAAATCAGTGATTTTTAACGTTTCTTTTCTCACATTGAATGATTTGTCTGTTGACAATGCTTTGTGTCCACACATATCTACACACAGGAAACTATCCCATTTTAAGGCAAATTACATAATTTTTTAGATGATAAAACATTTGTCTGAGATCAGAATTAGTGGTTACAATTGTTTAAGGCCATAAAGTAAAGTAATGCTCAAAATTCTCCAAGCAAGGCTTCAACAGTATATGAACTGAGAACTTCTAGTTGTTCAAGCTGAATTTAGAAAAGGCAGAGAAACCAGAGATCAAATTGCCAACATCTGTTGGATCATAGAAAAAGCAAGAGAATTCCAAAAAACATCTGCTTTATCGACTACACCAAAGCCTTTGACTGTGTGGATCACAACAAACTGTGAAAATTCTTAAAGAGATGGGAATGCCAGACCACCTTACCCGCCTTCTGAGAGACCAGTATGCAGGTCAAAAAACAACAGTTAGAACCAGACATGGAACAATGGACGGACTGGTTCCAAATTGGAAAAGGAATACGTCAAGGCTGTATATTGTCACCCTGCTTATTTAACTTATATGCAAAGTACATCCTGCAAAATGCTGGGCTGGATAAAGCACATGCTGGAATCAAGATTGCTGGGAAAAATATCAATAACCTCAGATATGCAGATAACACTACTCTTATGGCGGAAAGTGAAGAGGAACTAAAGAGCCTCTTGATGAAGGTGAAAGAGGAGAGTGGAAAAGCTGGCTTAATACTCAACATTCAAAAAAATAAGATCATGGCATTCAGTCCCATCACTTCATGGCAAATAGATGGGGAAACAATGGAAACAGTGACAGACTTTATTTTCTTGGGCTCCAAAATCACTGCAGATGGTGACTGCAGCCATGAAATTAAAAGATTCTTGCTCCTGGAAGGAAAAGCTATGACCAACCTAGACAGCATATTAAAAAGCAGAGACATTACTTTGCCGACAAAGGTCCATCTAGTCAATGCTATGGTTTTTCCAGTAGTCATGTATGGATGAGAGAGTTGGACCGTAAAGAAAGCTGAGTGCCAAAAAATTGATGCTTTTGAACTGTGGTGTTGGAGAAGACTCTTGGGAATCCCTTGGACTGTAAGGAGATCAAATCAGTCCATCTTAAAGGAAATCAGTCCTGAGTATTCATTGGAAGAACTGATGCTAAAACTCCAATACTTTGGCCACCTGATGCGAAGAACTGACTCTTCAGAAAAGACCCTGATGCCAGGAAAGATTGAGGGTAGGAGGAGAAGGGGACAACAGAGGATGAGATGGTTGGACGGCATCACCAACTCAATGGACATGAGTTTAAGGAAGCTCCAGGAGTTGGTGATGGACAGGGAAGCCTGCGTGCTGCAGTCCATGGGGTCACAAAGAGTCAGACATGTCTGAACAACTGAACTGAATTGAACTAAAGGCCATAAAACTCATGAGGGCACAAATATGTAACTTTAATATATCATTCATCTTTACTTATATTTCAAGTTTATATATCTCTTCTGATATCAGAAAGGATAAACTTAGTTGATCATAAGTCATTTTAGACATAAAGTCAGTTCTGGAATTTCCTCTGATCATTTTTCTCCCTCTGGCAATCATCTAATTTCTGAAGAGCTCACAGGGGTTGAATTACCTGGTCTGTGATCAGTGCCTCTGTTCACTGCGCTATCTGTTGGGATACTCTCACCAAGGCTTGTCTTCATGCCGGGTATCTTCTTTCTGTTGATTTCCTTACATAAGACACCAGTCCAGTCATTGGCACTTTTACCTCCATCCTCCACATCACAGCTGAGGGATGTATTCAGGTCTGCCATCTCTCTCTCGCATAAGCCTGTACCTTATTATGACAAAACAAAGTTTGAATTATTCCAAGCCATTCTAGATCTTGAAAAGCTTCTGTGTAGCCATCTGAGGCCTATTCTGACTCTAAAAATTCAGGCAGCCAATTCCATTCTCTTCCTCCTGTATCTGGGAGGCAAGGGAACTACCCCATGGATGCCATTGTTTTTCAAGTATGAAGCAGACCACTGTGCCCACTACCCTTGAATCTGTAAACTTAGCTGTTTACATAAGCACACACAGCCCTACCCCTTGAAGAATGAGTCCTGAGCAAGTCAGGTGCAAGCCCATGACAGCATCTAAATCTCTAGAAAGCCCTTTATCTTATCATTTATTAGAGTACTTTAAAAGCCAAGTAGGTAGCAATTATTGATCATAGTCTCTTGTTTTGTTGTGCTTCTCACCACAACACCCCCCACAGCTTAGCTCCTATCTAAAATTAAAAGACAGGGACCAAAAATGTATGTTCGAAACAAACAAACAAACAAAAAAACACATCAATTTATATCACTGCAAATAAAAACTGGGTTTGTAGTCATAGCTGTTCTACTAATCCATCATATTGCACTGTGTGAATTATTTAACCTGAGTATTAGTTTCCTCCTCTGTAGATAAAAAAAAATTTTTTTATTTATTGCTGCCTGGGTCTTCATTGCTTCATGTGGGTGTTCTCTGGCTGCAGCGAGTGGAGGCTACTCTCTAGGTGCAGGCTTCTATCGTGGAGGTTTCTCTTGTTGTGGAGCATAAGCCCTAGCACACCTGGGCTTCAGTAGATGTGGCACTTGTGCCTGGTTGTCCCATGGCATATGGGATCTTCCTGGACCAGGGATTGAACACACATCCCCTGCATTGGTAGGCAGATTCTTAACCACTTGCCCACCAGGGAAGTCGTCCTCCTTTGTAGATTAAGTGGGTTAAACTGGGTGATTTTTTAGAGACCTTGCCAGCACTAACATTGAATAAGCACAGGTTTGCAGACTACGAACACATTCAAAGTCCAGAGCTGACAAGTTGCATCTGCAGTCAGTCCCCTACAACTTGAAAAGGATGACATGATATAATTCATATAAAAGTGCTTTGAAAAGTTCAATGTACCATATAAGTAGACCTTGGTGTATAACAATTTAATGTCCAGCAATTTTCTTAGCCTTCAATCAGTTAAATCTTTGTAATCAATTTACTAGATTCATTGCCAGCAGAGAGCACAAAATAAATATTAATCTGCCATTCTCCTTCTTAATGAACTCCAGATACTAGACCCAGCACCATCCAACCTCTCACTGCCCTAAATCCCTCCACCATGCCTTGATACTTCAGGTAATAGCATCAGTGCCTCCCAAACATCTGCTTTGAAGACTTCACAACTAAGAGACAGTTTGGGTTTTGGAGCTGAACACACGAGAACTAAATCCATCCTTGAATCATTGCTTTTGTAGCCTTGGACATATTGATTAGTGTCTTTGAGCTGAAATTGTTTCTTCTTTTAAAATGTTAATAATTTAGTAAAATTACTCAATAGAGAGGTTGTGAAGATTAGTGTTAACAAATGTACCAAGAGTAGTGAGCTTGGCACATTTCTATCCTTGGTGCTTGGTCAGCAAAACCTTGTTGCTGGGGCTCCGTCTGACTATATAAACAATTTGATTTAAAACAGTTATTACATAATGTATTAAAATGTATAGACATCTATGTATATATGTCTATTGTCCAGTCAGTGTCCATGAAGATTCTTCATGGTGCCCAAAGACCAGAGCTTCCTGTTCAGGTCTAAGCACCACTTCTTGTTATCTTCGTAGGTACGTGCAGCATCCTGTCTAATTTCATATCTCTCGCTGAGAGAAGAGAGGTAGCAACATTAATAAGAAACTAGCAATCTGAAAATTTCTAGCTTCTCATTAGCTCTCTGAAATCATCTTTTCATCAGTTGTTCCTGAGTGCTTTTAAGTGATCTTACTACACTATTTCTTCTCTCTCTCTCTCTCTCTCTCTCTCTTTTGCTTATTATGTATTGGTAGACATTGTTGGTTTTTCAAAACAATTGTCTAAGCATTTCCAAAATATGTAGTGTCTAAAAAGGGTGCTTTTAAAAAAACACAATGTTTCCTAATGAAAACATTTGAAATAATTTAACATTGAGCTCTGTGACCCTTCAGTGTGGTTTCAGAAATATCTTAAGAGGTCAGTCTCCCGAAATGGAAAATTAACACTGTTGATGATAAACCATTGACCATTTTTATTCCCAGCCTCCAGAGTCAGTCATCTCCTAGGATAAAGATAAGAATATGAGGAAAATCTGCTAGGAATAGAAAAAAGAAACTTCTTTATAAGATTAAATTGACTAAATTAAAATGTAGAATCTATTTTGAAATGCTGTATATTCTTCATACACACTCAGGTGTTTGAAACAGAATTAATATATCAGTTTACCTGGTTGAAATTTCTATCATCAATACCCTGTTAACAATAAGAAAGCAGCCCATGTTAAGGAGAAAAAGAAACGTATTAAGCATTTTATCTTAAGTCTTTGGCATGGACTTACTGCCTGGCTGACACCATCTCTGTGTTTGGCTGAATAGGAAATTACCTTCCAGTAACCGCCTGTCCTCATGTTACCATTGAAAAGCCAGGCACAGTGTCAAGTCTCTCACTGCTTGCAACTTTAGCACTGAATATAATTGGCCCAGAATTTACCTTATGTGGAATTTCATAGAGGGTTTTACTTTCTTAATTAAAGAATACAGGATGAACATGACAGGGTAGATAACTGAAAGATTTTTTTTTTTTTTCATTAGGCTCAAGTCTGCCTGGAAGTTTTCTTGGTGCTCTGGTGAGCCCAGAATAGAATACTAACCTTAAAGTAAAAAATGAGAGGAAAACACACACACACACACACACACACACACAATAACAATTCATGACTCCTGTAGTGTGCTAAGTTATGATGGGAGTTCAGAGAGATGAAGGCAAGACAGAACTAGCTCATTTTATATTCAGAAAAAGACAACAGCAAAAGAAGACTAATCAGTTTTCTTTTTCATTTTTTAGAGTATTAGCTGAAGAGTAAACATACTGCTTTTTTCATCACTTCAGTAAATTTCATGCAATTTCCCACTCTTTTCTGAAAAATGAAGATTCACAGAATATCCAGAAATCTGCACTTTCAGTATGTTTAATAAATTAAATATTCTGATGAGGATAGAATATAAAACAGTGAAATATATTTTCCGTTAATCTTCTTTTGTCATTGATAAGTAAAACTTTTGAATTATTGAGATAAATACTCCTTTTAGGCAGAAACACATTCATTTCTGATGTATTCCTTTTTATTAGTTAATATATCTTATGTAAAGGTTTCATGAACCAAATAATGCTTTATTAGCACAATACACAAGACTGTAATAAAGAAAACATTTTGCTCTAATTGTCTTTATCAACTCTGCCAGGAGGACAATATTTTTGAGCTCTTCATATTGCCAAATTTTCATTTTAATGTGATACTATTGGTACTTAGAAAAAGATAGAACTTAAAGAAAAACAAATCCCACATAGGTGACAGAAATTAATGAATTAGAGAATAGAAATGTCAGAATGCCTGATTAATAAATCAAAAGGTTTTGTTTATGAAAATATTAACAAAATAGACAATCAAAATAACAAACTATATAATTTGATCAAGGAAAAGCATAAATACACAAAATAAAAAGTGACAGAGGAAATAACCTTTGAAATAATATTTTTTTAAGTCTTAAGGTGCTGTTTTGCACATGTTTAGGCAAATATATATGAAAATTTAGACCAAATGGATAATTTCCCAAAGACATACAGATTGTAAAAGTTAATCTTATTAGAGTTAGAAAAGCTTATTGAGACCATTTTCCATAGAAAATTCGAGAAAGTTATTAAGGAACTTCCCATATAAAGCCCTAGGCCCAGATGGTTTCACAGGTGAATTCTGCCAAATCTTCACCATCACATACAGGAAGGCTCATTGTGCAGGTGCCTCTGTCCTTGGTTACTGCTATTAATGTAAACTGGCATGTGTTTGGGACATGTGTGTCTTAGAGGAACTCAGGAAATATCACACATTCCATTTGCTACAACATGGGAAATTAATTTTTCTGAAATACTACATTTTACTTTTTAAAATTACTATTTGCTAATGTTATTCTTTCTTTTTCCTAAGAGAAAGACAGAAAAGTTATCAGTTTTATAAGTGTGAAGTGATTTGGGGTCTATATAGGAGAATTTCACCCTCAGAAATAACACTGAAATATTCAGGGCATGATGTTATCAATGTGTAAGCGTCACACTGTGAAGGACTGTGATATACTGTCATGATGAATTTCAGTCCAAACTAGATTGCAGTATTTGTCAGAAGAGGAAATGAATCAGTGTCTAGATGGTGAGGGTATACTGCAATACTGTTGGTTAAAGAAAAATACTTGTGCTATTTGTAAGTATTAAATAAATATTCATTTGACATTCAGTTCAGTTCAGTCACTCAGTCTTGTCTGACTCTTTGCGGACCCTATGAACCACAGCACACCAGGCCTCCCTGTCTATTACCAACTCCCGGAGTTTACCCAAACCCATGTCCATTGAATTGGTGATGCCATCCAACCATCTCATCCTCTGTCATCCCCTTCTCCTCCTGCCCTCAATCTTTCCCAGCATCAGGGTCTTTTCCAATGAGTCAGCTCTTTGCATCAGGTGACCAAAGTATTGGAGTTTCAGCTTCAACATCAGTCCTTCCAATGAACACGCAGGACTGATCTCCCTTAGGATGGACTGGTTGGATCTCCTTGCAGTCCGAGGGACTCTTCAAGAGTCTTCTCCAACACCACAGTTCAAGAGCATCAATTCTTCAGTGCTCAGCTTTCATTATGGTCCAACTCTCACATCCATACATGACTACTGGAAAAACCATAGCCTTGACTAGACGGACCTTTGTTGACAAAGTAATGTCTCTGCTTTTTAATATGCTCTCTAGGTTGGTCATAACTTTCCTTCCAAGGAGTAAGCGTCTTTTAATTTCATGGCTACAGTCACCATCTGCAGTGATTTTGGAGCCCAAAAACTATAGTCAGCCACTGTTTCCACTGTTTCCCCATCTATTTGCCATGAAGTGATGGGACCAGATGCCATGATCTTAGTTTTCTGAATGTTGAGCTTTAAGCCAACTTTTTCACTCTCCTCTTTCACTTTCATCAAGTGGCTCTTTAGTTCTTCTTCACCTTATGCCATAAGGGTGGTATCATCGGCATATCTGAGGTTATTGATATTTCTCCCTTCCTTACCATTTACCTGGAGTTGCATTAATCTGCCTCAGAAGAAAACCATATCTGAAACATAAACATCAAGTCATCACCTGATTTTGTTGATAATAATCCTTTGTCATTCTCCAAAATTTTTCAGTGCTTTTAACTCCCCAAATATGGAATTTAATGAGATTGTGATCATCATGTATATACTACTCTTGCAGTTCCTACAGTGAAATGACTTTACTTTGAATTGGCTAGTTTGGAAGGAAAGAAGAGACTGCAGGACTTATTTCCTGGGTAAGGGATCCTTTGAAGATCACTTTGAGTCCCCAGGAAACAAACCTAGCACTGACATTACTTTTACACCAGTTAGTGCCCACTATGGGCTTCCCTTGTGGCTCAGCCGGTAAAGAACCTGCCTGCAATGCGGGAGACTTAGGTTCGATCCCTGGGTTGGAAAGATACCCTGGAGAAGGGAAAAGCTACCTCTCCAGTAGTCTGGCCCGGAGAATTCCATGGACTGTATAGTCCATGGGGTCACACAGAGTCGGACATGACTGAGTGACTTTGACTTTCACTTTCAGTGCCCATTATAATTATTGGGCTGAACTAGAATCCTGGACCTCCAGAAATTAATGTCAGTTCTCAGCCAATATCTTATAGCCCTTCCTTACTCAAGGGTTCCTTTAGGGAAAAAGTTAAATGAAGGTAGACATATGTGTATCATCACAATGTCTCTCTGTCAAGAGTTTAGCTGATTCTCCATGGTATTGCTGTCTCAGCATCCATTTTGTTTAGCCAAATGGCCTGCAGTGACCTTACACTGGTACTAGTCCCTTCAAGCCAGCACAAGCCCTAGATAGCAGCCCACAGAGTCATAAACCAGTGTAAGTTCTTGGCATGATTTATTCAACAGCCCTCATGATCAATAGTCTCCCTTGCCTCACAGTGCCTTCCTCTTGAGTGCGCCTTAGGTAAGACCCCACAGTGGAGCTTACCAAAAGCCTCCTCTCACAGGTTGAGTTGACTGAGCCAGAGAAACCAGAGCCAAACCACTTCACACAGAGACCCTAGTAAAGGCGTGTGTCCCAGGTCCCACCTCTCTCTCTGGCCTCTGCCTTGACCTCCCCATTTGGCCCCTCAGGTCCTTCAAGACCTGGGCTATAAACTTCTCTACTTCAGTGTCTCTTGTGGTCCATTGTTGAAGTGCAGCAGGGCACCATTTGTCACTCTGTATAAACCCGACAAATTCATTACACTCTCCCTAATGGCACCTGACCTCTCCTTTATCCAAAGTGCTCTGAGTCTTGATAGGACTCAGGCATGAGTTGGGACTTTCTACTGTTGTCAGTCCTCTGTTGATCAGATTTGAAATTCAGAGTTTCTACAATTTAAGTAGACCTAGTTGACTTTCTAATTATTTGATTTTGGTAGACCTCTGTAATTGACCATCCTAGAGAATTCTGAGTGAACAATCACTCCCTGAGATGTTAACTCTTCTGCTCCATTTGCCACTATGTGGGCTCTGCCCATGAGGGTCCTCCCATTTTTACTAAAGTTGTAGAATCCAGTTTTGTCCCATTCAATTGCCATTTCAACTAGAATTCCTTGCCTAGAATGAACAGCCAATAAAGTTGTTTTTTAAAGATTCTAATGCTCTCCCTTCAATCTATTCTTTATCATAAGCATGAAGGAAAACTTTGGGAACCCTAGAATGAGACAGGGGTTTTTGAAAGCATAGGATATATAATCGAGCATTTTTGTCTCCCATACTCTTCCAAGTCTGTCTTCAAATTATGCCAGGATTTTTCTGGTCTTTTTATGCCATTCAAGCTCTCTGTGCAGTCTAAGTTGTGCTAAAGAACCTAGAAAGTTTTTATATCTAAATTGTTCAGTTGCTAAGTCGCGTCTGACTTTGTGACCCCATGGACTGCAGCACACTAGGCTCCCCTAGCCTCCAGTGTCTCCCAGAGTTTGCCCAAATTCATGTCCATTGTGTCAGTGATGCTATCTAACCTTCTCATCCTCTTTAGATCCTCCTACATCTAAATAGCTACCACATTAAGTACAGAAACTCTAGTAAGTTCATCCTTGAAAAAATTTAGCCCAATCCAAAGTTGTGTCTAACCATCCATGGTTAAGCACTCAAAATATCCATTTCCCCAGAGACTTTAAATTCATTAATTCCTGCAATCATTTTTACTCTGATTTTTTTCACTGTATCACCTAACCGATGTTGATATTTTTAAAATCCTACTTACTTAGAGGCAGTAAGGCACTAGTGGATGTTTCGACTTTCTTTTACAAAAGACGCCTATACTCAGCCAAGAAAGGAACAGTGAAAATTACTGCAGATGGATTCATTAGTTCAGAGTTCTCAGACCTTTCAAAATCCTCTTGGATTTTATTGTTTCAGTTATAAAAATCTCACTCTTAATTGATCAAGGCTCTAACTTTCACTTAAAAGACTTGGCAAGGTTATTAATCCAAAGGCTGCTATAACTCAGCAACTCAAAAAAAAAAAAAAAATCAATCTCCCAGTTTGATTTTCAGTGATCTCCGAGCAACTGCTACAATCAATAAGGTATTTTTTTAGCACTATCACAGGAAGGCTAATAGTTTCATTTTATATCTTGAGAGAGCATTTCACAACATGAGCTTGTTTTTCTAGCTTTAACTTAGCCAATACCATCAGGATCAAATATTCCACCCCACTGTCTGGCATCCCTTATCTCCTTTAAATTAGCCTTTTGGATTCACTTCCAGTGCCAGAGAGTTTCATCCTCAGTGGGTGCATGACTCCTGGTGAGTAGACTTGATTAGTCCTCTTGCTGTGATAGAACGTGAGCAGTTATGTTCTTATCCAGGAATCTTACTATATTACTCTATCTCAAAAAACCAAATCAAGGTAACTCACATTTTCTCGAGGTCTATTGCCTAGAATCCAATTTTTGTATCTAATTTTGTCATATTTCTCTGGTTGCCATCAACAGAAACCAATTATGCTTAAGGAGGGGGAGAATACATTTTTAAAAAATGTGTAGTTCACAAAATCAAAAACTAAAAACTAAATCTTAGACCAGATCAAAATCAGAATAGTTTCAAGTATTTTAATGGCACTATCTTCAAATTTATTATAGAGCATTATAATCAGACAACCCTCTTCCAATTTCCTTCCACATCTGAGTGTTTCTATGTAGTAAGTGATTTCCAAGGATAGAGTCTGGTAGCTAGCGTGGAATGGACCCACCTCTGTATTGGTGGGGAATGGACTGGGTCCCATAATTTCTTCAAAATTAAACAGATGAGGAAAAGAATGATCTCCAGTCCACTTTCCAAAAAAGGGTTGGACTATAAACAAATACATATATAAAGACATAAAAGACTGTACTACACGTGAAAAAGATCAAGAATTCTTACTGATTTCCATGAGAATCCTGGGAAAGAAATTAGAATACTCAAATGATAGTAAACAGTCCTTGTTCAACTTCTTACCTCAGCTGCTACCGTCACAGCTTTGTTTAAATTATTTTCAGTGCATGTACTGAAAATGCATACATGGTGCACACACTCTTCTTTCTGAAACTGGGCCCTCACTTGTCCTAACTGAGCTCAGGGGATTTGCAAATAGAGACATTAGGCACATGGTGGAGGACGGTGGTCATCAAGATTTCCTAGATGTCTTACCACTTAACACGTCACTTTAGAATCCATCAAAGTTTCCAGTCCTGCTGAATTTCTAATTAGATGATCTCTAAACTTTGTGTATCAGATGTAAATGACAGATTATGAGACAACAGTTATAGATTCTGGCTAATACTTTGCTTCTACCACTAACTCCTCATGCTTGTTTTTTTAACACAAGAATTATATTTTTCTGCCATGGTAACTTTGGGGGCTTTTTTCCTGCAGGTTAAAATACAGATGGCATAGGCTACTGGAACTCCATCGTGATGCTCAATTTTACAAACATTACTCTTCTGCAGAAACACATAGCTGTCCATGTGATGGATTGTTGCAAATTAGAGAAACGCCCCTCTTTGGGGATGGAATTGGAAAAGCCACTCTCTGAGCAAACACAAGCACTCAGGAATACAAGTTGGCAAGCAAAGCAAGAACAGACCTTCAGTTGCTCCTCCCTCATGGCCCGGATCTTTGTACAGCGCATAATTCGACTTGCCATTTGTGATGGCTCTGCTCTCGAGGTAATTTAGACAAACTGGAACAAATGGAAACCTTTCTGTTGGAGTCATCTGTTTGAAAGTGTTCAGAAAAATGACTACAGAAAATCGTGCATTGGAGTTATTGAGTATTTCCACATTCATGAGATGACTGAAGAAAACGGTACCATCTTACTGGTTGAACTTTGGAGATGCTTCTATTTCCTTAGTATTTAACGTGATACATCATATTTAAGATGCTGAGTCCTTGTTGAATGCAGTCGAAATTGAGTATTGGAATGCTTATCCCTTTTTCAGAAAGGTGGCTCCCTGGACTGCCTCCGCCCTCCTGTACTTTCCCTCATTCCTTGCTCTTGACTCCTTCCTACTGTCCACAGTGTGTTTTGACCTCTTACCTCAAATTGGTGCAGGCTCTTGTGTCTTGATAGCTATCCTGGCTGTGGCATTGGTCCTCTATCTCAGCAATGCCTTCGTGGACATTGTAATGATCCTTCCATCTCAGCTTGGTCATTAAGACCCCCTCATATGTACATGTTACCCGCAGTCTGACTTGGCCAAACTGACAGTTTTCCCTTTGGCTTATTTTCCTTCTTACCCAGTTTGGGTCCATGTTCACTCATCTCAACCACACTTTTATCAGTGATAGGTATTCATTTTGACCCTCTGTCACAGCTACCTAACTGAAATCCTTAACGTGGGTCAACCCAGCCATTTAGATCGTTTTACCAGTGGTTCTGAAATGTGATCTGAAGACCATTGGAGGTCTCCCTGAAACCATTTCAGCAGTTCAACAGGGTAAAAGACAAATTTATAGTAACATTATAGTTTATTTGCCTTTTTAATTCTCATTTATTCTTAGTAGTACAAAGCAGTTTCCAGGTCAAACACAGAAGCAGATGTGAAAATCCATATGTTTATTGATTGGTCGTACATTAAAGAGAGTTGCAAAAACTCTAAGACAATTCTACTCTTCTAAGTCTTTTTGCTTTCCAGATACGGCTATTTTTCATAAAAATGTTATATAGATTAATGGCTAATGAGTTTATTAAGTGTTGATAAGTGAATAATTTTTAAAGTTCTCAAAGGCTATGTGACAAAAATTTATAGCGATAAGGCACAATAATAAAATCTCTGTGGGGGCTTAATTGTTGTTAATATTGTTAATGTTCCAAACCAAAAAAGTTTGGAAACCACTGTTCTAAAACATGAGATCACTTATAAACGCTGCAGGAGGTTGATGTGCCAGGGTGTTCATAAGCCCAAGTATCATGCTCCACAGAAGGTGGATGCTGAGTATGGTGCTCAGGACATAGGTATGAAGTTATATTGGGACTTGGAGAAAAAACTGCATTCCAGCTTAGCTATTTAAAATACTAAAACATGATGCTGTTAAAGTGCTGCACTCAATATGCCAGCAAATTTAGAAAACTCAACAGTGGTCACAGGACTGGAAAAGGTCAGTTTTCATTCCAATCCCAAAGAAGGGAACTGCCAAAGAATGTTCAAACTACTGTACAATTGTGTTCATTTCACATGGTAGTAAAGTTCATGTTAAGAAAAAAAAAAAAAAGAATCTCTGATGTATAAGTGATCATTTAAACAGTAGGTTTGGTTGAAATGTCCCAGGGAATATACACAGTGAGAGCAGAATGAGGATAAACTCCCAAGAAATGGCAACCTGGAAAGACAGACATAATGAGTTTGCAAGGAGCATGAAATGAAATGTCTAAAGACAGAGAAAGGAAGTGAGGAGAGTGAAGTGTCACAGAAATCAAGCAGTCAGCCTTTCAGTAAGAGCAAGGTGGTCAGTGATGTTAAATTCTGCTCAGGGATTGAGTAAGAGAAGGCTCTGGTGACCCTGCTGAGAGATGGTTCAGTGACCTTGAGGGTAAGAGGTGGTCAGAATTCACATATAAACAGTTTTGGATAAAGCAGAAGGTGAAAAATTAGAGACAGCAGATCTCAGAGAATTCCATTAAAAGGGAAAAAGGTGGTGTAACTGGAATTGGGCAGGGAGGGACAAAGGATGGTTGAGGATTCTGTAACAGGGAATATTAATAACTAGCTCACAAAGTGACTTTGTAATCGGGGCAGGGCAGGTACACTGTTAACACAAGATCCTTAACACAGTGGTTGGAGGTTCCACTCTGCCAACAGTCAGCAGGGCATGGTCCTTGGGGCGGAGAGTGTGGTGAGAGGCAGATAGAGCCTTCTCCCAGGGACTCCCCTATCTCCGCCAGTGGGTGAACTCGGGGGCTGAGGGCAGACTGATGGCTGTGTCCTGCAGGGCTCCAAAACCCTCACCACGACGGCCCACTGGCCAGGCTTAGGCCTTGTAGGGTCAACAAATGTCTCCGCCATCCCCACCTCCACCACCTAATGGTGCAGTCTCCATGGGTCACAGCCCTTGGGACCCAACAACGGTCTCCATGAGGAGCCTGAGCACCAGGTCCTGGGCACCTGGCTGGCTCGGTGATGTGGGCTGGGCAGATCTCTGGGAACTTGGCCCTAAGAGTGCCCCAGGCCCGGGCACTGGCAGGAGGAACCAGACTGGAACTGAACGAAAGCTCCCAGGCAAGCTAAGTGGACTGCACAGGGACCCACTTCTCCTAGCCAGGGCCTGACCTCTGAGGGGGGAAGTTGAGCCTTGGAATCTCACTGTTTCTTGTCAGAACAGAAAATAACATTTGTTTAGTGGAGGTTTACAGGGTGATCATTACCTGTAGACCCCAAGAACAAACGATGTGACACCAAGAAGTTTGCAACAACTAACCACACCCTGCCTCGCCTTTCCTAGAAAAGGGCTTCTCCAAAAGCTTTGAGGGATCTCAGGTTTTTAAGGCAAGAGCCAGCTTACATGGTCCTGTAATAAACCTTTGTCAACACGGCCTTGTCAGAAACCTCTCTCTACTCCAGACTCTGCAATTTCGGTATTGTTTGGCCTCGCTGCCTCAGGCACACAGAGTTACTGTAGGTAGCAGCTTCATAGTCTATTCACTAATTATCTTCATAATCTTTGTCTAATTAAAAGTATCTCCAGTTAACACCCCTCTCTGTATTCTCAGCATCCACTAATTACCTGACAAAGATCTTCACAGGAAGATCTGTATGTATTTGTTTAAATTACCCATCTTTCTTATTCTTTCTTTACATAAAGCAGGCTTTCCTAATAAACAACAGAAATAAAGAACTAATGGTCATCCCATCTGAAGGAAGTCTTAAAGTGCTTACTGCATAGCTAATTGATATCATCTAGGCAAGAGAATAACATATGAAAATTCTAAAAAGGACAAGTCATTTTAAACCTCATTCCTTGTTCCTCCCTGAAGAGAGGATGTGCATTAACAGTATCTATTTCAAGGCAGTGGCAGCAGGAAAAGCAGAAGAGAGTCACCACCTGTGGAAGCGCTGAGAAAGGAATTGACGTTTGACTGATGGAAAGAGAAACTCAATTCATCCATGTACATCAAGTAAGTGGAACTTTGAAATCCTAAATATACACTGAGGTTATTAACAATGATCTTTTAAAGGTCTATGAAGTACTAGGGAAGTGAAATCATTACAGAAAATCGCATGTTCAGAAGAAAAAGAAAATGAGGCTAATTAAAAGGGATGGTGATTAAAATTATGGTCCAATTCATAATTCTTCAATTATTTTTGTGAGATTAACATCTGTATATTAAAAATTGTGTTACAAACACAAAACATACGAGCACCTCTAAGCTCAAAAATAAAAATTATGCACAGTGGAGAAATCAACAGCATGCTAATGACCATTTGTTTTGCTCATTAGTGAGATGGATAACTGGTGAAGTGAATATTCTCTACCATAATTTTTCATTAAAGAAACATTTTTCTTCTGAACTAGCAGCTTGTTTTAAACAGAGCAGAGCCAATAACAGGCTCTCAAAATGTGTTAGGAGATGATTGTTCTTCAGTCGCTCAGTCATGTCCAACTCTGTGACCCCATGGACTGCAGCATACCAGGCTTCCCTGTGCTTCACCATCTCCCAGAGTTTGCTCAAATTCATGTCCATTGAGTCAGTAATGCCATCCAACCATCTCATCCTCTGTCATCCTCTTCCCCTCCTGCCTTCTATCTTTCCCAGCATCAGGGTCTTTTCCAGTGAATCAGTTCTTTGCATCAGGTGGCCAAAGTATTGGAGCTTCAGCTTCAGCATCAGTCTTTCCAACGAATATTCAGGATTAATTTCCTTCTGTATTGGTTAATTATGCACAACACTCAGGACTAGTAAATCCTTGCCTCTTTCAAGATGTTGGTAGAAAAGAGAGTAGGGGCTAAAGGTCAACCCTCTTTGTAATGGACATCTATTACATCCCAAAGCATGCCCTTTGTATGCCCTTCCTTCTGTTCACAGTATGATTATCACCTCTCCAGTGTGGAAATCAGAAGTAAATTCTCAGCCCCTGTAGCGCGTAGGAGGAAGGCACATGACCAGAGCGCAGCAGGCAGATACCCCTGCTGGGCCTTACACTCAGACAGGAGGGCCAGGAGCAGCTACATGCAGGAGGCGGGAGCAGGGACAGCATCACGTTCCCAGCCATTGCAAGGCTGGTTTCCTGGCACAGAAGTGCAGTCAGCACCAGGCACAGTGCCCCTCACATTGAACTTCCGGTGCTTGGCATCCAACGGAGGCAGTGAGTAGTTTCCTCCATAGTCTTGTTCTGTTTCATGATTCGGAGAATTATTGCTAGAAGCTTAATTCTGAGTCCATTCTTTTTTCTCTCCCAAAGTATCCCAATGAATCTGTTAACCACCTGATATCTTTAAATATATCACTTTTCTGATTAAACTAATCAGAACGGATTCTATTGTATACAGCTAAGTATCCTGACTGATACGCCATTTGTAGCTCATACATCAGAAAGGTGGGAGCAAATCAAGCTGTACGTGTTTCTTTGAGCTCTTTGAATCTTTACTGGAAGAATTTATGTGCAGTCAGTGTATCAGATGTTTCTACTCAAAGATAATGAAGCTGAACAACCAAGTGCAAGGAGGAGCATACAGCTGTCAGGGCTTTGGGTTCTCATCTTGGTGCCACCAGTACCAGCTTAAGCTTAAGCTAATCACATTGATTCTCAATTGTATCACTTACGATAAATGACAGTCATACCTAACGATTGTTAGGATTAAATGGGATAATATTTACAAAGTCTTAGGGTAGTGCTTCATACTGACTGACAAAGAGCTTTTATTTAGCTCTTGCTAATGCCTTACAATATTGGTGAATTTTCAGTTACAGAGAATCTAATCCACTCCAGCTCCTTTAAGCAGAAAGGGATTTATTTTAGAGGATTAAATCACTTCCGGAATGTTTGGTAGGGCTGAAGAAATGGAGACTAGGGTAAGCTTCTAGAAAAGCCCCCCAAAACTGGCTGCAGAATAGGCTAACAGGGAGCTGCTGTCCTTGTCCTAAGCTGTCAAGTGTCGGAGCAGGAAGCCTTTGAATCACTAGGAAGCTTTTACTAACTCTGCTGGCTCTACTACCTGAGCTCTGCTTGAGACGCTACCTGGTGATCACACCAGGAAATCACGGTTCAATTCCCATCAAACTAAAAATAGGATTAGTTTGGTCTATTATACCAACCTTACATAAACAAAACCAGAAATTATATACTCTGATGTCTGCTCTTCACCATCAGTATGTGAGACCCTGGAACGCTGTTCTGTGGAGCAGCAGTACAGACTTCCATTGCCGGGTAGCAGGACAAGGTGGGCAGAATAATGCCCCCCCCCCACCCCACAAACTGTTAACATCCTAACACCTAGAACCTGTGAAGGCTACACTGCTTGGCAAAGGAGAATTGATTAGCATGTGGAATTGTGGTTGCTAGGCAGCTGATCTTAATCTAGGAAGAGGATTCTAGATCATCCAGGTGAACTCAATGTTGTCATGAGAAGAATCTGTGAGAAGGACCCAGCTGAGGCTGGCTTTTCTCTGTTTAAGATGAAGGAAGTGGTCCAGGAGCCAGGAGATAAAGTATGAAATATGGATATCCACAAGAGACGAGTAAAGAGATTCTTTCTTAGAGCTTCCTGCAAGGAATCCAGCCCTTCCAACACCTGGTTTCAGCTCGTTCAACTTGTGTCAGACTTCTGCAAAACTGTAAGAGAATAACCCTGTGGTGGTATGTAACAGTTCCTAGTAATTTATGGTTTTATAGAAAACTAATAGGTAGGGTTCCTCAACCTCAGCACTACTGACATTTTGGACCAGACAGTTCTTTGTGACGGGGGCTATCCTGTGTAAAGTCAGAGGTTTAGCAGCGGTCTGGATTCTACCCACTAAATGCCATTAGCAGTCCTATCAGATGTGACAATTAAAAGTCTTTCTGATATTGCCAGCTGTTCCTGGGGACCAAAATCACTGCCAGTTGAGAAGTAATACTGTGTAGTACTTTAGTTTATAAATACGCTACAATTTATTTAGACCTCTATTATTTGAAGATATTTAGATTGTTTCCAAAATTATTATTACTGTTATGCTTCCATGACTATCTGTGTATGTGCTTTGGTTAATGTATGTGCAGCTGTTAGATAGGTACTAAAAAATAGAATCCCTTGGTCACAGAGTGTGCCTTTTGTAACCAATTTACAATTCTATAGACAAAGGAAAACTTGGATGAAAGTTTTTGTAGCATCCTTTTCTTGCTAATATTTCGTATGGTCTGCCCTTTTCATTTTCGCCCTTCTAGTGAGTTTGTACAGCATCTTCTTGTGATTTAAATTTGCATTTCTGTAATATCTAATAAATGACACATTTTTATAATGTGTATTCCCACTATGTTTGTCTTGTATGTGAAGTATCTGATCAAGTCTCCAACCCATTTGTTGTTGCATTCTCTTTTTTTTTTTTTAAACTCTGCAGGAGTTATTTTTATATTCAGATACATCTTCCTTTTTGGTTATGTATGTATGTTGACTGGGTGATGATACTAATTATCTCAATGCAGTACAGCTCTTATTTCGTGGCATTGAGATTAAGTCTGGAATCCAGGTGAAACTGACATGCCTCTTAAGTGGGCACTTACCCTAACTTTGGTAAGACTCCTTAGAAGTCTGTTCTCCTTTGCAGTGACTTCCAATGTGTTTTCTTAGTCTCCATCTCTGTGCAAATGCTCTGAGGAGAAGCCCTTTCAAGGCCAGGGCTCTCATCTCCCTGCCTCTCTTTTGTTCAGGATCTTCACTGTTCCACATCCAGTTTTTGTCTTGCTGAACTATGCAGTTGCCGAAAGCTCTGCTGGTGTCTCTGCTTCTTATCTGTAGGTCTTCATCTAGTTTCCCTGTCAATACTCCACAGAAAAGAATTGTCAGATACCTTGAGGGAAAAGCAGAGTTCAGCCCACCCATCCACGGTCCCTTCACTTTATGATCTTATTTCCCATGGTCTGGTTGCCTAGGAACAGTCTCATACCTTTATATGATTTTGTATTTTAGAGCAATCTAGTAATTGGCTTTCTGAGTATTCTCCACAGGATAAACGGTCTGCTAAATTCCATCATAGCTGGAAACAGAAGTGCTCCAGTGGAGTTGTAAGGCCTGAGAGCTCACAGTCATTCCTATCCATCCAAAATTCCTTCCCTCTCATTCAGTATCATTGTTCTACACTGTAATTTAACATCCCACAATATTAAACTCTGTTGCTGATTTTCAGCTACACTAGCCTTTGTAGCAAACAATAAGAGATCCTTTCAGGCTTCCCTGGTGGCTCAGGTGGTAAAGAATCTACCTGCAACACAGGAGACCCAAGTTCAATCCTCTGGAGGAGGAAATGGCAACCCACTCCAGTATCCTTGCCTGGAAAATTTCATGAGAGGAACCTGGCAGGCTACAGTCCATGGGGTCACAAAGAGTTGGATACCACTGAGCGACTTTCACTTCTCTCCCTGTGCCGTGTACTGAGAACTTTGAACTATGAGGATGTTATTTTCATTCTTCTCTAGTACAGTTAGAAGCAGAGAGCCTCGCCCTACATCCAGTGTCTGTATTCTTCCCTCTCACTCAAACGGTTCATTGCAATAGCTACTAGGTCTAACAAAGATTCAGCTTTGTTTCTCATCAGATAACCACAGATGAAAATGGTTTTGCCATGGTCAACCCTGGGCCACTGTCTTCTCATTTTATGTTCATACAAATTCTTTCCAGGTAAGGTAACCCAAATTTCCATTTCCTGTAGAATTCTGTGACCTAGAGACATCCCTATTACTGAGAAGTGCATTGTTTCTGAAACACATTATCTGACTTAATCTAAAAGGGAAACTTTTACCACTCTTCTAAAATGGTTAGACAAACTGAAGAAATAGACTGTAAGCTAAACTTCTAGGGAAAAGATAGCAAAACAGTCTATGGTCATTAAAATCCTGCCACAACAGTTATAATCCACAAGCTGTAGAATCAAGAGTTGCTTCCGGTCTCCAGAACCATGGTGCGTCTGCCAGGTCCTGGATCATCAAAACCAGATCAAGCCTGGGCTTTCCCTCCTGGTTTTGAATCTGACTTTCATATGAGTTTACCTGAGCAGCAAAATCAAGTTCATTTCTGATACCCTCTGATTTCCTGCAAGAGGTGAGGAAAATGCAGAATGGGTTTCCAGCCTTTGCAGTGCAAGAGAGCATTTCAGAAGGAAGCTGGAACTCATGACGAGCCAGTCTACAGTGCCCACCATTCACCTTGTGACCTGCTTTCCAATATATTCGTATTTTTAATGTTATCTGACGAGAATGTCTTGCTTGTAGTCTCCTTATACTATGTGATCAAAACTGAAGTATTTTATCCTGCAAACCTTCTCTCCTTGTTCTCCCTCTCAGTGAAGAACAACAGAGTTCCACACTAGAGACCAGTGAAGTGTCCTAGAAGCTTTCCATTTTCTTTCCATAACATCATTCAGTCCTAGCTACACAAGCACCCAGCACTGGGAATTCTGTCCCTTTTGGACTGTGGACTTTATCTTCTCCGTTCTCTCTTCTACTTAGTTCTTGCATTACTGTAATAGCCTTTCAATTGTTCTTCCATGCGCTCTTTCTTTCCAGGTACTGATCTCCAAACAGGTTATCTCCTTCCTACTTCTGAGGAAGGTCTCTCTCACTTTGCCCTGTCCATCCTGCGTGTGTATTCTTACCCGAGCCATACCCAACTACCAGCAGTTAACCAAGCTCACTTTGTATTTTTACTTTGTTTCACGCCCATTTATATACTTCATTCACTCTCATTTACTTTACCTGAAAGTTCCTTTGCCTCTCTGAATACCTTTCTTAAGTGTGGGTCCCTTGGACTGCAAGGAGATCCAACCAGTCCATTCTGAAGGAGATCAGCCCTGGGATTTCTTTGGAAGGAATGATGCTGAAGCTGAAACTCCAATACTTTGGCCACCTCATGCGAAGAGTTGACTCATTGGAAAAGACTCTGATGCTGGGAGGGATTGGGGACAGGAGGAGAAGGGGACGACAGAGGATGAGATGGCTGGATGGCATCACCGACTCGATGGACGTGAGTTTGAGTGAACTCCGGGAGATGGTGATGGACAGGGAGGCCTGGCGTGCTGCGATTCATGGGGTCGCAAAGAGTCGGACACGACTGAGCGACTGAACTGAACTGAACTGACCCATCCTTTAAAACTCTTGTTCAAGTGTCACTTATTTCAGGAAGTTTCCCAAACTTCCTCCTGCTTTAGATGAACATAACGCTAGTATAGCATCAGACATATTCTTCCATCATCAAGGCTTCACCTGTCTGGTTTTCCCCTAGGCTATCAGATCCTGAGGGCAGGTGTCACATGTTATTAAACTTGGACTGCCTAAAGTATAAAGTTAGAGCTGAAGTTGAATAGTCAGGCATATTTGTGGGGGGAAAAAATAGTAATTAGAGTAAAAATATTAACAGTATTTTGCACAGCTTATAAATTATAATTTTTAAGTCATTGCAAGCTGGAGCTTGATAATTTATTTTCCACACTTGCTGTGTTTTCAATAAATGATGACAGTGACAAACAAACTTTACTAATTTTGGCCAGAAAGATTTGTCTGAAAAAATTCTCTGTTCAAGTTAGGGTCCCTGAATGTAGCAAGCTATACAGGCATCTCATTTTATTGTGCTTAGATTTTTTGAGCTCTGCAGGTGTTGTGGGTTTTACTAAGTGAAGGTTTGTGACAACCATGGGTCACACAAGGCTATGGGCATCATTTTTCCAGTATTTACTCACTTTGGGTGTCTGTGTCACGTTTTGTTAATTTCTGTGATATTTCAAGCTTTTTCATTATTACTATGTTTGTTATGGTGATCTGTGATCAGAGATCTTTGTTAGGACTTGCTGAAGTTTCAGATGATGCTTAGCATTTTTTAGCAAGAAAGTTTTTTTAAGTAAGGTATTTACATAACCTTTAAGATATAATTCTATTTTATACTTAATAGATTATAATATAGTAAAAAAACATAGCTCTTATATGTATCGGGGAAGCAAAAAATTTATATCACTTGCTTAATCGTGATGCTTTACTGCAGTGGTCTGAAACCTCACCTGAAATATCTCTGATATTTAATACCTGTATTAAAGTCTCACATAGTTTTTTTAATGATAACTATTATGACCAGTGTGAAGTGATACCTCATGATGGTTTTGTTTTGCGTTTCTTTAATAATTAGTGATTTTGAGCATATTTTCATGTACCTCTTCAGTATCTGTATGTCTTCCTTGGATAAATGTATGTTTAAGTCTTCTGCCCATTTTTTGATTGGGTTTTTTTTTTTAATATTGAGCTGCATGAGATATTTGTATACTTTGGAGGTTAATCTCTTGTCAGTTGCTTCATTTGCAAATACTTTCTCCCATTCTCAGTGTTGTCTTTTCATTTTGTTTATGGTCTCTTTTGCTGTGCAAAACTTTTAAGTTCAATTAGGTCCTTTTTTTTTTTTTTTAACTATTTTTCATTTACTCTAGGAGGTGGGTCAAAAAAGATCTTGCTGTGATTTATGTCAAAGAGTGTTCTGCCTATGTTCCCCTCTAAGAGTTTTATAGTGTTCAGTCTTACATCTAGGTATTTAATCCATTTGAATTTATTTTTGTATATGGTGTTAGAGAGTGTTCTAATTGCATGCTTTTACATGTAGCTCTTCAGTTTTCCTAGCACCACTTATAGATGGGTGGGATGAGGGAGGTGGGAGGGAGGGCCAAAGGGAGGGGATATATGTGTACATATAGCTGTACATATGGCTTCCCTGGTAGCTTGGACAGTAAAGTGTCTGCCTACAATGCGGGAGACCCGGGTTCGACCCCTGGGTCGGGAAGATCCCCTGGAGAAGGAAATGGCAACCCACTCCAGTATTCAAGCCTGGAAAATCCCATGGACCGAGGAGCCTGGTGGGCTACAGTCCATGGGGTCACAAAGAGTCGGACATGACTGAGTGACTTTTCTTCTTTTCTTCATAGCTGATTCACCTCACTGTACAGTAGAAACTAATGCAGCATTGTAAAGCAACTATATCCCAATTTTTTAAAAGTCTCATGTACACCACTTTTTCTAAAGTAAGAGTTTTTTGAATAGTTCTTTTTTTGACGTATAATTGATTTACAATATTAGTTTCAGATGTACAACAAAATGATTCCATATTTGTATAGATTATACTTCACTCAAAGTTATTCTAAAATATTGGCTATATTCCCTGTGCTGTACAATATATCCTTGCCCGTTCTTTATCTTATACATAGTAGTTTGTGCCTCTTAACCCTCTACCCCTATCTGGCCCCCTCTCCCATTCCTCTTCCCACTGGTAACCACTACTTTGTTCTCTGTATCTGTGAGTCTATTTCTGTTTATTTATAGTTTTATATTTTATTCTTTAGATTTTACATATAAGTAATAACATATACCATTTGTCTTTCTCTGACTTATTCCACTTAGCATCGTATTCTCCAGGTCCATCCATATTTTTGCAAATGATAAAATTCCATTCTTTTTTGTGACTGAGTAGTATTCCATTGTGTAAATATACCACATCTTTATCCATTCGTCTGTTGATGGACATGTAGTTTGCTTTCATAACTTGAGTATCATAAATAATGCTTCTATGAACATTGGGTATACATATCTTTTTAATTTCGTGTTTTCATTTTCTTCAGACATATACTCAGAAGTGGCATTGGTGGATCATATGGTAGTTCTACTTTTAGTTTTCTGAAAAAAATTCCATACCGTTTTCCATAATGGCATTGCCAGTGTATGTTCTCCACATCCTGCCAGCATTTATTTTTTGTGGTCTTTTTGAGAATAGCCGTTCCGACAGATTTGAGATGATATCTCATTGTGGTTTTGATTTCCATTTCCCTGGTTATTAGTGATTTTGAGCATTTTTCCTATGCATGTGAGGTATTAAGGTTTTTTTTGTAATCAATTCTAACATTGTAGGGTGAATTCTAAAAGTTGACTTTGACTGAATGTATTCTTAAATGCAGCCACATTCCTTTAAAATGTTTCCAGAAATAACACACCTCTCTGATATGGTACACATGCTTTGAAAGTAATACTGTCCTTTGTATATAAAGACCACACTATTAATAAGGGGTCAGAGACCATGTGTTTGAACTAATAAATACCAATTGTGAACCCAAGTTGCACCAAACATAGTCCTAAAGTTTGAAAAACAGCAGGATACATTTTGTTTGTCCAAAACGTCTCACCAAAACTAGAGGTTTATCTCTGAGTTAGAAGCAGAGCAAAGCGAGGCTCTAACCAATTTCTTCATCAAACTATATTCGAAGAACAGCAATAAGATTTTAATCAAATTTCTTGAAAACTGGTGAGTTAAATCTGAAGAGGTTTGTTTTCATCTTGTGTTATGTTTAATTCTTACATGACTTTCTGGAGTCTTAATATGATAATAAGTTTGTTGATTCTCTAAGAAAATGTTAGACTAGGCAATGTCTCCTAATTTACTTGACCACAGAATTGCCCCCAATTCAACAGAGGCATACTTTTTTGCTTCTTTTCACGTTACTTGTTTACATTTTCAGAGAAAACAATTCAGAGAGCTTGATTTCAAAATGCTATCCTAATGAAAGAACTGAGTTGCTAGGAAATCATGACAACAGATTTATTAAAAATATTCAAAACACTAAATTAAATCTTGTAAATCCGAAAAAAGTTTACATACAGAACTTTACATATTATTTGAAAATCAAAATAAGAATTATCTCCTATTGATTCTCTACTTTGTCAACAAAGGTCCATCTAGTCAAGGCTATGGTTTTTCCAGTGGTCATATATGGATGTGAGAGTTGGACTATAAGGGAAGCTGAGCACCGAAGAATTGATGCTTTTGAACAGTGGTGTTGGAGAAGACTCTTGAGAGTCCCTTGGACTGCAAGGAGATCCAACCAGTCCATTCTGAAGGAGATCAGCCCTGAATATTCATTGGAAGGACTGATGCTGAAGCTGAAACTCCAATACTTTGGCCACCTGATGCAAAGAGTTGACTCATTGGAAAAGACTCTGATGCTAGGAGGGATTGGGGGCAGGAGGAGAAGGGGACGACAGAGGATGAGATGGCTGGAGGGCATCACTGACTTGATGGACATGAGTTTGGGTAAACTCCAGGAGTTGGTGATGGACAGGAAGGCCTGGCGTGCTGCAATTTATGGGGTTGCAAAGAGTCGGACACAACTGAGCGACTGAACTGAACTGATTCTCTTCTCAGCAAGTGAAACAGTGGCTGCTTTGCAGGAGTGTTTTTTAATTTTTTTTTTCTTTTCCTTTGGCAGTATTATACCTGAATTCCTGATTAGTATTGTCAGCAATGAAGTCCTTTCCTTAGAACTCATGTCTACATTCAGTAACTGGCTATAACAGGAATATCTCTGCAGAATCTAAACTAGTTAGGAGCTGTGCTTCTGGTGTTTCAGTCTCTCAGAGATGTGCTAAGTTTACTTTCAAGTCTCAAATTGTATTGTTAAGTCTGTAAATGGATCAATTAGATGCCAGTTAGGTACCAAGCTCTGCTTTTATGACTGTAGTTCATTTCTTATTGAAATATAATTCATGGAACATAAAAGACACTATTTTAAAATGTATAATTCAGTGGGTTTGATATAACATTGTACAATCATTACTGCCAGCTAATTTCTGAACATTTTCATCACCACCCCCCAAAATATCTTGTACCTGTTAGCAGTCACTCCTAATTTCCTCCATTTTCTCACCACCAATAATCTACTTTCTTTGTGTATTTGGCTATTCTGGCTATTTCATATGAATGAAGTGAATTGAAAGTCATTCAGTCATGTCCAACTCTTTGCAACCTCAGGGACTACATAGTCCATGGATTTCTCCAGGCCCGAATACTGGGAGTAGGTAGCTGTTCTTTCTCCAGGGGACCTTCGCAACCCAGGGATCAAACCCAAGTCTGCATTGAAGGCAGATTCTTTACCAGCTGAGCCACCGGGGAAGTTCAACAGGCAAATACACAGTCTACTTTCTTCGTGTATTTGCCTATTCTGGTATTTCATATGAATGGAAGTATATAATACGTGACCTGTTTTGTCTGGCTTCTTTCACTTAGCATAATGCTTTCAAAGTTCATACATTTTGTAACATGAATCAGTACTTTATTCTTTTTATTGCTGAATAATATTCCATTGAATGAACATAACAATTACTTTATCCATTAATCCATTATGCAGCATTGAGTGAGTTATTGTGAATAATGCTGCTATGAATGTTCGTTTTCTGTGTTAATTTGTTTTTGATCCTCTTGGATATGTAGCTAAGAGTAGAATTGCTAGTTTATATAACCTTATGCTTAACTTTTTTGAGAAACTGTTAAAATATTTTCCACAGAGGCAGCACCATTTTTCATTCCCAACACAATGTATGAAGATGCCAACTTCTCCACATCCTCCTGCACATCTGTTTTTCCCCAAAAATATGAAGAAATATTTAACTCAACCAAAAAAAGGCAACCCAATGAAAATGGACGAATGATTTAAATAAACAGTAAAATGTACAAATAGCTAATGGGCACATGAAAAGATGCTCAGTATCATTAGTCATTCAGTTCAGTTCAGTTGCTCACTCCTGTCCAACTCTTTGCGACCCCACGGACTGCAGCACGCCAGGCCTCCCTGTCCATCACCAACTCCCAGAGTTCATTCAAACTCATGTCCATCGAGTTGGTAATGCCCTCCAGCCATCTCATCCTCTGTCGTCCCCTTCTCCTCCTGCCCCCAATCCCTCCCAGCATCAGAGTCTTTTCCAGTGAGTCAGCTCTTTGCATCAGGTGGCCAAAGTATTGGAGTTTCAGCTTTAGCATCATTCTTTCCAAAGAACGCCCAGGACTGATCTCCTTCAGAATGGACTGGTTGGATCTCCTTGCAGTCCGAGGGACTCTCAAGAGTCTTCTCCAACACCACAGTTCAAAAGCATCGATTCTTCGGCACCCAGCCTTCTTCACAGTCCAACTCTCACATCCATACATGACCACTGGGAAAATCTATAGCCTTGACTAGATGGACCTTTGTTGGCAAAGTAATGTCTCTGCTTTTCAATATGCTATCTAGGTTGGTCATAACTTCCCTTCCAAGGAGTAAGCATCTTTTAATTTCATGGCTGCAATCACCATCTTCAGTGATTTTGGAACCCAAGAAAATAAATTCTGACACTGTTTCCCCATCTATTTGCCATGAAGTGATGGGACCAGATGCCATGATCTTAGTTTTCTGAATGTTGAGCTTTAAGCCAACTTTTTCACTCTCCTCTTTCACTTTCATCAAGAGGCTCTTTAGTTCATCATTTCTGCCATAAGGGTGGTGTCATCTGCATATCTGAGGTTATTGATATTTCTCTCGGCAATCTTGATTCCAGCTTGTGCTTCATCCAGCCCAGCGTTTCTCATGATGTACTCTGCATATAAGTTAAATAAGCAGGGTGACAATATACAGCCTTGACTTACTCCTTTTCCTATTTGGAACCAGTCTGTTGTTCCATGTCCAGTTCTAACTGTTGCTTCCTGACCTGCATACAGGTTTCTCAAGAGGCAGGTCAGGTGGTCTGGCATTCCCATCTCTTGCAGAATTTTCCACAGTTTATTCTGATCCACACAGTCAAAGGCTTTGGCATAGTCAATAAGCAGAAATAGATGTTTTTATGGAACTCTCTTCCTCTGTTTTCGATGATCCAGTGGATGTTGGCAATTTGATCTCTGGTTTCTCTGCCTTTTCTAAAACCAGCTTGAACATCTGGAAGTTCATGGTTCACATATTGCTGAAGCCTGGCTTGGAGAATTTTGAGCATTACTTTACTAGCATGTGAGATGCGTGCAATTGTGCGGTAGTTTGGGCATTCTTTGGCATTGCCTTTCTTTGGGATTAGAATGAAAACTGACCTTTTCCAGTCCTGTGGCCACTGCTGAGTTTTCCAAATCTGTTGGCAATTGAGTGCAGCACTTTCACAGCATCATCTTTCAGGATTTGAAATAGCTCAACTGGAATTCCATCACCTTCACTAGCTTTGTTCATAGTGATGCTTTCTAAGGCCCACTTGACTTCACATTCCAGGATGTCTGGCTCTAGGTGATTGATCACACCATCGTGATTATCTTGGTCATGAAGATCTTTTTTGTAGAGTTCTCTTGTGTATTCTTGCCATGACTTCTTAGTCATTAGTGAAATGCAAGTCAAAACAAGATACCACATCTAGTTCTTTTTAAATTGAGTAGGACAACACTTGTCATTTCTTCTTCATTTTTCTTGAGGACATCCATAGTTAGCTCCAGAGCAGGGCAACTGAATTCATCAGTATTAAAACCCTGGTGGTCTTTGTCCTTCTGTAAGCCTTTGACAAAGGGTTATTTTTAATCATAGGCATTGAAACTTAGCTTGCCCATTTCACTATTAACCCTGCTCCTTTCTCTCTTTAAGTTTCTGCTTCATGCACATTATCAGAGATAGACTCTATATTTTTCCCTATGTGTTCCCTAAATCTCTGATAACCTTTGGCCATCCAGAAGGGATTAATTTCCAATTTTCGAGAGAAAACATTACCTCTCAAACAATATTTGAAGATGTGATCTTTGTGGATTATTGACAGCACCTCCTTACTATTATTTTGTAGTCTTCTATCTTTGTATAGTTTAATCTTTGATCCAAAAAGCCTTCATTCTTAAATGGATTAGACTTCTTTTTAAAGACTATTCAAGAACCTCAATTTTAAAACATAGTTAATATAACTTAATACAGCATTGAATAGAAGTATCAAGGTGAAATTTCAGAGTGTATCAGATATTACCATTTTACAGCTAAAATTTATGAAAATACAAGATCATCATCTCTGCAATTATGTATGTTTTTGAGAAATGCTTCTAATATATGTACCACACTCAGACATCCATGTGTTTCTAATAAAATGCTGGAAGAAAAACCTTTAGAATAACAGGTAGTGACCTACTTAGATTTTATGTATGTTCTCTCTTGGAGACTACAAAGTTTCACAGGTAAGCTTTTAGTTTAAAGATAATGGGAGGTACTTATAAGAATCATTCCATGTGCATATTAAACCCTTTTCTTCATGACAAGACATAATAAGATCATTTTTAAATATAAACCTTGCTCATTTTGCATGCCAGTAAGAAAAATACGGTATCATGTAATTGCTTTAAAAGAGGTCATTAAAAGTGAAAAATATACCTTGGCATGACATTTTCAGTTTTATAAAACTGCTTCATTTGCCAGTTTAAAAGAATATGCCAAAGCATACACATTGATGCTTGAGAGTAAATTACGAGAGACCATATTGGCAATACTTATTTTAGAAGCACTTGTGTCTCAGTGGAATTTTGATGACTGTTTTCAATGTATATTTATGCATATTAACAACATTTGAATTCCTGCTTGATGATAATGCCGCCTTTCAAATACTGAACTTTAACGCAGGCTTAAAAGGTTTCATTAAAGCACTATTTTTCATTTTATCTCCCAGCATACACTTGCTTATTCCTCGTCCAAGATGCAGTCATCTGCATTACAAAACCTGTTTCAGAATCAGGAACCTTTTCATTTTTCCCAGAGAACCATTGCAAGTTCTAACCAAAGGAACAGTTAAGTGGAAACCAAAGTATCCCATGTGCCTGTGTGTAACCCATTCTCACCCGACCAAACAGATGGTCAATACTAGTGAGAAACAGTCAAAAGCAAGTTCTATGACTTGAACATTCAAAGGGCTTTTAAAGCAAAATTGACCTAGTAAGAGGCTACAGTTTCCTTTTATATATTCTCTTTCCATGTGTGGTCCTCTGTTAGGTATGCTGCCTTTTGATAATTTAGATTTAAAAGGGCATGTTAAGTAGTTTTATGGATATTTTTCATCTCCCATCACTGCTAACAGATTTGAAAAATGAAATGTGTTTCCTCTATTACTGATTTTTATCACTTTCCCTGTGGCAAATATGGGTTCTTATTTCTTGACTCTTAAAGAAGCAGGAACATGCTCTGCCTTTCAGCTGAGAGCTGATGGTGTAAAATGTGCAGCAGGATCTCAGGACTGTTCATAAAGCAGCAATTCCTTCTGAAGATGATCCACAAATACTACATCACTTCTCCTTGTTAACGTCAAGCCTGACCATTTCCTGAATCTCTAGGGCTACAGCATAACTCCCATTCTTTAATCTTTCTGAAGGGCCTCTGCAATTCAGCAAAAGAAAATACTCATAGAATAGCTATGGGCCATTATGGGGGCTGTGTTAAAAACTCTTTTCCAGTCTCCTCCACCATTTTATTCAGTCCTTTTAGTTGGATTCTCCCAACTTTCTAAAGTAGGAGCTGCATCACGGACTCTCTAACACTCTGTCAATTGACACATCTGCTGGATCCATATATTGTGACTTCTTGGGGCTAGTGCTTTTTCCATACGTTTTCAACTCAGATTTTAAAAGCAGGCATTTTTCAAGGGAATTTTAAAGCAATTTAGGTTAAACTTTTTTTTTTGAAAACAGCATCAGAAGAAGTCAAAAGCAACAAAGTGAATAGATAAGAAAACAGAGGTTTTATGTCCTGAGTCAAATATAATTGATATTCACTGAACTTTTATTATGTGTAAAGCAGTGTCTTAAGGACTCAACCTGGATAACCTCATTTAGTTTTTATAACAAGCAGATGAAGTGAATAGTATTATCATCCCTATTTCAAATGACCGAAAAAAGCTATTAATGAGCAACATGTCCAGAATCATACTAAAAAAGTGATGCTGTGATTAAGATGAAAACCTCTCTAAACTGGCACAGCTTCAAGACAGAAGAAACTGTCCTCCTTAGCTTAGCCCTAGGAAATTAGACTCTGGGCCACTATTTGCATTTGTTGAATTACTCGTCTCTGGAGACAATAAAATATGAACTTTAGATGGTACATCATTACTCAATTTTTGGATAATACTATCTACCCGCTTTAACACAAAACTTTTGCCATAACCACTGAAGAAAATTATGTAAAAGTACATAAAATTGTAAGTATTCTTAAACTGGTATCAGTTCAGTTCAGTTCAGTCTCTCAGTCATGTCCGACACTTCGCAACCCCATGGACTGCAGCACACCAGGCCTCCCTGACCATCACCAACTCCCGGAGCTTACCTAAACTCATGTCCATTGAGTCGGTGATGCCATCCAACCATCTCATCCTCTATCGTCCCCTCCTCCTCCTGCCCTCAATCTTTCCCAGCATCAGGGTCTTTTCAAATGAGTTCAGATCTTCACATCAGGTGGCCAAAGTATTGGAGTTTCAGCTTCACCATCAGTCCTTCCAATAAACACCCAGGACTGATCTTTAGAATAGACTGGTTGGATCTCCTTGCAGTCCAAGGGACCACAATTCAACACCACAATTCAAAATCATCAATTCTTCGGCACTCAGCTTTCTTCACAGTCCAACTCGCACATCCATACATGACTACTGGTAAAACCATAGCCTTGACTAGACGGACCTTTGTTGACAAAGTAATGTCTCTGCTTTTTAATATGCTCTCTAGGTTGGTCATAACTTTCCTTCCAAGGAGTAAGCGTCTTTTAATTTCATGGCTGCAATCACCATCTGCAGTCACTGGAGCCCAAGAAAATAAAGTCAGCCATTTTTTCTACTGTTTCCCCATCTAGTTGCCATGAAGTGATGGGACCAGATGCCATGATCTTAGTTTTCTGAATGTTGACCTTTAAGCCAACTTTTTCACTCTCCTCTTTCACTTTCATCAAGAGGCTCTTTAGTTCATCATTTCTGCCATAAGGGTGGTGTCATCTGCATATCTGAGGTTATTAATATTTCTCCCGGCAATCTTGATTCCAGCTTGTGCTTCATCCAGCCCAGCGTTTCTCATGATGTACTCTGCATAGAAGTTAAATAAGCAGGGTGACAATATACAGCCTTGACGTACTCCTTTTCCTATTTGGAACCAGTCTGTTGTTCCATGTCCAGTTCTAACTGTTGCTTCCTGACCTGCATACAGGTTTCTCAAGAGGCAGGTCAGGTGGTCTGGCATTCCCAATTCTTTCAGAATTTTCCACAGTTTATTCTGATCCACACAAAGGCTTTGGCATAGTCAATAAAGCAGAAATAGATGTTTTTCTGGAACTCCCTTGCTTTTTCGATGATCCAGCGGATGTTGGCAATTTGATCTGTGGTTCCTCTGCCTTTTCTAAAACCAGCTTGAACATCTGGAAGTTCATGGTTCATTTTTGCTGAAGCCTGGCTTGGAGAATTTTGAGCATTACTTTACTAGCATGTGAGATGAGTGCAATTATGCAGTAGTCTGAGCATTCTTTGGGATTGGAATGAAAACTGCCCTTTTCCAGTCCTGTGGCCACTGCTGAGTTTTCCAAATTTGCTGGCATATTGAGTACAGCACTTTCACAGCATCATCTTTCGGGATTTGAAATAGCTTAACTGGGATCCCATCACCTCCACTAGCTTTGCTCGTAATGATGCTTCCTAAGGCCCACTTGACTTCACATTCCAGGATGTCTGGCTCTAGGTGAGTGGTCACACCATCGGATTAACTGGGTCATGAAAATCTTTTTTGTACAGTTCTCCTGTGTAGTCTTGCCACCTCTTCTTAATATCTTCTGCTTCTGTCAGTTCCATACCATTTCTGTTCTTTATTGAGCCCACCTTTGCATGAAATGTTCCCTTGGTATCTCTAATTTTCTTGAAGAGCTCTCTAGTCTTTCCTGTTCTATTGTCTTCCTCTATTTTTTTGCATTGATCGCTGAGGGAGGTTTCCTTATCTCTCCGTGCTATTCTTTGGAACTCTGCATTCAATTGGGTACATCTTTCCTTTTCTCCTTTGCTTTTCACTTCCCTTCTTTTCACAGCTATTTGTAAGGCCTCCTCAGACAGCCATTTTGCTTTTTTGCATTTCTTTTCCATGGGGATGGTCTTGATCCCTGTCTCCTGTACAATGTCACGAACCTCCGTCCATAGTTCATCAGGCACTCTGTCTATCAGATCTGGTCCCTTAAATCTATTTCTCACTTCCACTGTATAGTCATAAGGGATTTGATTTAGGTCATACCTGAATGGTCTAGTGCTTTTCTCCACTTTCTTCAACTTAAGTCTGAATTTGGCAATAAGGAGTTCATGATCTGAGCTAAGACAGTCTGCTCCTGGTCTTGCTTTTGCTGACTGTACAGAGCTTCTCCATTTTTGGCTGCAAAGAATATAGTCAATCTGGTTTCAGTGTTGCCATCTGGTGATGTCCTTGTGTAGAGTCTTCTCGTGTTGTTGGAAGAGGGTGTTTGCTATGACCAGTGCGTTCTCTTGGCAAAACTCTATTAGCCTTTGCCCTGCTTCATTCTGTACTCCAAGGCCAAATTTGCCTGTTACTCCAGGTGTTTCTTGACTTCTACTTTTGCATTCCAGTCCCCTATAATGAAAAGGACATCTTTTTTGGGTGTTAGTTCTAAAAGGTCTTGTAGGTCTTCACAGAACTGTTCAACTTCAGCTTCTTCAGTGTTACTGGTTGGGGCATAGACATGGATTACCATGATATTGAATGGTTTGCCTTGGAAACGAACAGAGATCATTCTGTCATTTTCGAGATTGCATCCAAGTACTGCATTTCAGACTCTTTTGTTGACCATGATGGCTACTCCATTTCTTCTAAGGAATTTCTGCCCACAGTAGTAGATATAATGATCATCTGAGTTAAATTCACCCATTCCAGTCCATTTTGGTTTGCTGATTCCTAGAATATCAATGTTCACTCTTGCCATCTCCTGTTTGACCACTTCCAATTTGCCTTGATTCAAGGACCTAACATTCCAGGTTCCTATGCAATATTGCTCTTTACAGCATCAGACCTTGCTTCTATCACCAGTCACATGCACATCTGGATGTTGTTTTTGCCTTGGCTGCATCCCTTCATTCTTTCTAAAGTTATTTCTCCACTGATCTTCAGCAGCATATTGGGCACCTACCGACCTGGGGAGTTCATCTCTCAGTATCCTATCTTTTTGCCTTTTCATACTGTTCGTGGGGTTCTCAAAGCAGGAATACTGAAGTGGTTTGCCATTCCCTTCTCCAGTGGACCACATTCTTTCAGACCTTTCCACCATGACGCATCTGTCTTGGGTGGCCCCAATGGCATGGCCTAATTTCATTGAGAGAGACAAGGCTGCTGTCCATGTGATCAGATTGGCTAGTTTTCTGTGATTGTAGTTTCAGTCTATCTGCCCTCTGATGCCGTCTTTCAGCGCCTACTGTCTTACTTGGGTTTCTCTTAGCTTGGATGTGGGGTATCTCTTCACGGCTGCTCTGGCAAAGCATAGCCACTGTTCCTTACCATGTATATATATATGAAGATGGTATATATATATGAGGATGAAATATATATGTATATGTATTTTTATTTCATCTTACTGAGAACCCTTTTCAGTAGATAAAAATTTTGGTGGATATAAAATCTATGCACTTTGGATTGGCAAAAGCATAGCCTTGTGGATGGTTAGTAAATAAAGGAGAAAAACATTTCTTCCCACTAGAAGTGGTAAATATTTGTGGAGAAAATCAATCTCTATAAAAACACAAGCAATAAAAATCTTGTATATATAATCCTGGATAAATTTCAGCTGTAGAAGTTGAGGATTATCTGAAACCATATCCCAAGCCATAGCCATGCTTGAATAGAACATCATGAGACAGTGACAGGTGGTAGAAACTTGAGGCTCAGGCCAAGCAGAATGATTAAAGAGGAACCCCTCCCAGAAGTGAACAAAGAGCATTCTTGAGACACTAGCTAAGTGTTTTGACTAAATTCTGAGAAGAAAAATAAAAAGTTTATACTCAAACTCTGGTGTATAGTATTAGTATGATTTTTGCTTTTGTTCCAAGCAAACTGTATTAAAAAATGTGTAGTTATCCTCCATAAAGTCATCAGTGTAAGGAACAATCCAGGTATTCTGTACTAGATAATATTTGAATTTTAACCCAATGACAATGAAAATAAGTGGGATAAAGTCCCTCAGGGTTAGTTCTAGACTTTCTGAGGCTGTATTGCTTGAAAATGGCACACCGAGGTGGTTTGTGCCAAGAATATTCTCTTTGTGATGGTTAGAAATGGGCAGGGAAGACTGTTTCTGCAGGAGGCATTTCTATGTCCTGCAGGAGGGTGCCTTCATGATGCTAGGGCTTGAAATGGGCTGGAGAGAGCTTTCCCCCCTACCCAATCCACAGTAGCTACTGCTGAACTGGAACATTCCATTTTTTTTTTAGCAGAAATCACTCTGAGAGCAGCTTTTTCTGAAATCTGTCCTTTGTGTCAGGTTAGCACAGAAGAAACAGGCAAACAGGTTGGGTTTGATGTCATTTGTGACACAGAAGACAAAATAATTAGAGGAGGAAAAAGACAATATGGTTTGCTGGATGGAAGTGAGGATCAGGAAGTCTGAGTCCCAGTGACAGATGGATCACTAATTATATAACCTTGTCACCACACTGCTTTGAGGCCCTTCCAATTATGGATGCACTTATGTGCCAGGCCTGTCACCCCAAGGAGAAACTTCATCTGCACTACTGCCATCACCAGGGGGAAGAATTGCAATGGATTATTCAAAATCAAGGATGCTGGCAGAAAGTTTGATAGGAAAAGAGAATGAGAAAGCCATCTATGGCTCCTAATCATGTTTACCCAAGGAAGACAAAAAAATATCAAGACATTTCAGGTTTGGTAAAAATCACAGAGCAATTGAAAGATACTGAACATGCCAAAACTTCCCCAAATCTCTGTGCCAGATCAAATTGGAAGTGACAAATACCAGAACCCGTAGATGAAATCTAGCAATTGATAGTGACTGATGGACAAAAATCCATCAGCTCCCTTTCTAATGCTTTCCTCCAAGATGGAGGACTAGTCCCCAAAATACCCTATAGGTTCAGTGTTGCCTTGAGTCCAAGGAGCAAGAAATTATCTGCAACGTTAAAATGTTAAGAGAAAATAAATGTAAAGAGGGTGTAATAGAGATTGATAGACTGATTGCTTTCTTCCATTTTTATAGTTTTTAACACAATATCAGAAGCTTTTTATTTTTGAATGATGAATGTGTGCAACCAAAAGCAAAAACTGATATTAAAAATATGAAATAACTGAATCAAGTCAACTGTCTCTTATACAATACTGCCATAAAGATTTATTCTTATCTGGTTGTGCTAAACCAGGGAATGGTGCAAAATTCTTTCTTGGCTAAATAAGTAAAGCAGACTATAGTCAGGGCCACTGCTAGCCCATAAGCATCTTTTGCTCTGACAAGAAAAAAATGCCCCCTCTGGGCAGATACAGCCTTGTGAATACTTGGCTTGGAGAGCAGATGATGTCTTTGAGCAAATTGGAAAACTATAGTCCTTCCTCCTGTGGCTGCAGTCCCATGATGGGCCCTAAATGACTGGGGGTTGTACACCAGCTTTTAGCCCCAATTTACCTGCTTGGCAAGGAACAACTGTGCTTTACACTTTCTGCACAACTGTATGTGATCAGTGCCTAAAGCTTAATCTCATTTTTATAAACAAAAAGTCAATGTATGGAGTTTAGAAAGATATACTAACCTGTCAACAGCATATTGGTGTTGATGAATTGTGAAACTGTAGTATTTTTATGTCTTATGATCTGTAATTTACATATTAAATTATCCTCAAATCAGTATCATTACTGAATTAAAAAGAATAAATAGTAAAAACTATTAATTTTTAAATCCCCTTTCATGGAGATTTTCTCTCATACCATAATTTTTTTGCCACTTATTTTACTTTGCATTACTATCTACTGTTCTGGTTATATATTAAATGAATTATAATTATTAGCATTTTCTAGCATTGTCTGATCATTGACATTAGTTATGCCTTCTAAATTGGAGTGTGGAAGAAAGCTAACTTTGAATCTTGCCTCTAACCCTTTCTATTTTGGAAATCTTGGTTATTTATTCCAAAAGTGTTTCCTCATCTATAAAATGTAATATTTAGATTGTAAGATAGCTAAAAAGCATAAAATTATTGTATCAATTTTGGCTATGCCTCAGAGGTTTTAGTTAATGATAATTACTATTTTATTTTTTCTAATTTCCTTAAAACTTACTTTTATTATACACCACACAAAAATAGTCTCCTATGAATCCCTGTGACATTAACTGGTTACTCATTTCAGCAAAACTGCACTTCAGTAACTCCAAAAATATATATGCTCAAAGAAATTTGTTTCATGTCTCCTGAGTTTATAATACATCTGAATTTGTTAAGGATTGGAATGAGAATTAGTTGAACTATTCAGAGCAGGAAAGTGTTTACCTAAAATGTTCATAGGCACAAATTGATGTTAAGAGTAGGAGTCATTTTCCTTATGGGTCATGTTACATAGAGGTGCCAGAGGCAAGAAGTAGGGAAAAGGGACAGATGGGAGGTAGAGGCCACCTGCGCTGCGAGTCCAAAGTGTCCCTGAGAATAAGGAGTCAACCTGAAAATAGCTTGGAAATAATCCTGTAGGAAAAGTCAAAGGTTTGATTTCTAGGACCAATTCCACAATTTCTGACTTTGCAATCTTTAGCAAACTCAGACTTTCAGATTGCTAGTGTTGTGTTATCTCTAAAATTTGAAAAGAACAACTCTAATTTTCTGAGAATCAAAAGGGATAAGTATAGAAAATTATTTTTTATTGAGTTATATTCTGTTACAATGGTGTGTTAATGTGTGTGCGTGCTAAATCACTTCACTCGTGTCCAACTCTGTGTGACGCTATGGACTGCAGCCTGCCAGGCTCCTCTGTCAGGCAAGAATACTGGAGTGGATTGCCATCTCCTTCTCCAAGGGATTTCCCGACCCAGCGACCAAACCGGGGTCCCTTACATCTACCTGCGCTGGCGGTCAGGTTCTCTACCACTAGCACCATCTGGGAAGCCGTAGTTCAGGTGTACGGCAAAGCAATTCAGTTATATGTACATCTGTATTTGTCTTTTTTCAGATTCATTTCCCTTATAGTTTATTACAAAATATTGAATATAGTTTCCTGTGCTATAGAGTAGGTCCTTGTTGGTTATCTATTTTATATATCGTAGTGGGTATATGTGCATCTCAAACTCCTAATTTACCCCTCCCCACTTTTCCCCTTTGGTAACCATGCGTTCCCCACTGCCCCCGCACCCCACCATGGCTCTGGTTCTACTTCTGTTTTGTATGTAAGTTCATTGGTACCTCTTTCTTGAGATCTTACAAATAAGCAGTAACAGATATCTCCCTTTCTCTTTCTGGCTTACGTCACTTAGTATGCTAATCTCTGGATCCATCCACGTTGCTACAGATGGCGTTATTTCATTCTTTTTTATGGCCAAGTAATATCCTGTTATATATATTTGTACCCCATCTTCTTTACCCATTCATCTATCAATGGGCATTTAGGTTGCTTCTATGTCTTAGCTATTGTAAATAGTGTTGCTATGAATACTGGAGTGCATGTATCTTTTCAAACTAGAGTTTTCTCCAGATGTCTGTCCAGGAGTGGGAGTGCTGGATCATAGGGTAGCTCTGGTTTTAGTTTTTTAAGGACGTTTCATACTGTTCTCCATAGCAGCTGCATCAATTTACATTCCATCCTATAGTGTAGAAGATTTCCTTTACTCCACACCCTTTCCAGCATTTGTCGTTTGTAGACTTTTGTGAGTTATTATCGCATAGGCTAGTTTGACAGTCTTCTTCTCCTCTTGACTGAGGCTTCCCAGGTGCTGAAATAGAAGAGCTTCAAGAAGAGTACAACCAAGACCAACATTGCAGTGAAGTTGCCAGTGATGTTTACATATTTATTTGTTTAACAAATACTTATCCAGTACCTTTTGTATGCCAGAAATTATCCTAAGCACCTGAGATTCAGTGGTGAATAAAGCAAAGATAATACTGCACGCATGGATCCAAACTATAGTATGGTAAGCTCTGAAAAGGAAATCATAGGCTGCAAGATAGGACTCAAGATCTGGTTAGGTAATTCTTAAGGAAGGCACATTTAATAGGAGAGCTAAATAGCAAAGAGGGGCTAACCAGGCAGAGACAGAGACGGAGAGAATGTGCAAAAGCCCCTAAAATCAAAGAGAACTTTTATATTGGAGGAAGTTAAAGAAATTCAAAGAGTGTAAAACAAGGAAATGAACAGAATGAGCCAAAACTGAGATGCAGTCAAGGTCCGTCCCATCCACGCGGCCACTGCAGCCCCACTAAGGATTTTGTTCTTGTGGCAGAAAACAATAACTGTGTATACAGTTTGACAAGAGTGGTAGATGTGAGTACAAGAGAAGCAAACATACAGAAATGATATTCACGAGGTCAAGTCAATAGGATTTACTAAGCGTTAGGTGTAGACGGGTGACAGCAGGGATATAATAGATGCTTTCTAAGTTCCGGGCTTGTGAATTTTCATGAGTAGTGGTCCCTTTCGCCTGGTGCCAGATTTAGGGGAATGATCATGAGTTCCATTTGGGCATAAAGAGTTCCAAAGGACTTGAGATATCTAAGGGGATGTGCCGAAGAAGCTAATGAAAATTTAGTTCTGGCATTCAGAAGTAGTCTGGGCTGAAATATAATGTTGTCCTCATCAATTTGAAGCCAAGGGTGTGTAGATGGTATTATATTGGATAAAGCATACAGTTAGAATGGAATAACATTTCACAAAACTTAAGACAAACCTGACTGCTATGGTGAGATATATGAACTTTCCTTATACATCATTAAAATTATCTCTAAAGAATAAAAGTCCGTAGCATAGCGTAGTTGCATGCCCAACCAGTCCCCAACTCAATTTTTCAGAAGCAAACAGTGTCAATTATACTTCTTTTATATCTTGGAGAGTCTCATGCTATAATCATGGCAAAGTTTTCTGTTCCTTCAATTTTGTTATTTGCTACCACTTTAGATTATAAAAAGAAATACAGCCTATTTTAGAGAGCAAACCACTTACAAAAGTCATTCCTTAGTGCCAAAAATGTCATTTAGCAAAATAAATGAGAAAGAATGCAAGATTCTTTTACATAAAAACTTATAAAATAGTATACCAATTAGGAAACCCTCTAAAATGCTTTTCCAAGATTAAAAATGGAATCTCAGAACAAATGACAAACTTTCTAATCATTTAACATTGGAAACCATTCCAATAAGTTGGTTCTAAAGATGAATAACTAAATAAAACTATTCAAGTTTTTCCTCTATTTATCTCACTGCTGTCCTTTCAACTGCCGTAAAACAAAAATCATTAATGGAGTGACCATGAAGCCTGATAGAGAAATGATCATCTCTACCTGCTTTGGTCCATGAACACCCTTCATTGGCCCAGCCAGGGCTGATAAGGTGGCAAGTAAATGTCTATTTAATGTATTCATTTTGAGTTTGGACTAACTTGTTACTGAAACCTAACTGTACTTTAATTAATCTTCAATGAACATTCATTTGCTTCCTTTTTAGTGTAAATTATATAATCATGATGAGCCATCAAGAGAGTGATCTGTCAAGACTAATTCAGCTTTGTTCCAAAGGAAAGATTATTAAACCAAAGAGCTGAGCAGGCATTTACATCAACCAGTGAGAGTTGCAGTGAATTAGTAGGCTAGAGAAAGGTGTATTTGTTTTGAATTGAATATGTAGCTTGGGAACATTTTGCCAAGAAGGATTTTGTGGAGATTCTATTAACACAAATTGTAGTTGTTGTTCAGTTGCTAAGTGGTGTCTAGTTTTTTGTGACCCCATGGACTGCAGCACGCCAGGCTTCCCTGTCCTTTCACCATCTCCTGAAGTTTGCTCAGACTCATGGGCATTGAGTTGATGATGTCATCAAACCAT
This sequence comes from Bos javanicus, assembly GCF_032452875.1. Classification (NCBI taxonomy): domain Eukaryota; kingdom Metazoa; phylum Chordata; class Mammalia; order Artiodactyla; family Bovidae; genus Bos; species Bos javanicus. The sequence goes on along the minus strand of NC_083874.1, from coordinate 23,982,139 downwards.
CTCATCCTCTGTCACCCCCTGGCTCCTCCTGCCCTCAGTCTTTCCCGGCATCAGGGTCTTTTCCAGTGAGTCAGCTCTTCCCATCACGTGGTCAAAGTATTGGAGCTTCAGCTTCAGCATCAGTCCTTCCAATGAATATTCATGGTTGATTTATTTTAGGATTGACTGGTTGGATCTCCTTGCTGTCCAAGGGACTCTCAAGAGTCTTCTCTAGTACCACAGTTCAAAATCATCAGTTCTTTAGCACTCAGCTTTCCTTATGGTCCAATTCTCACAGCTATACTCGACTACTGGAAAAACCATGGCTTTGACTATATTAAATTTTGTTGGCAAAGTAATGTCTTTGCTTTTTAATATGCTGTCTAGGTTTGTTATAGCTTTCCTTCCAAAGACCAACTGTCTTTTAATTTCATGGCTGCAGCCACTGTCCACAGTGATTTTGGAGCCCAAGGAAATTAACTCAAATAATAGAACATTATTCATGATACAGTCATCTATCTGTTTATCTGTCTATATCTGTCTCCATATCTACCTGCCTTTCCGCTTCTGTATTGATTCGTCCATTGATGATACACACAAAAAATTAGGCTCTTTTCCTCCAGCTTCAGTTGGGTAGGGCTTTTGTATGATCCTAATGACAAAAGCACAAATATCAAGTGATCAAGTAAAACCAATCTCTTGATCTATAAATCCTAACACTGATAGGTAATAAGTAGTAGATGTTTATCAGAAAATGTATTTGCAAGTTTTATCAATATTAAAATTTGAAAAAAATTAAGTGCCAAAAATGCAAAAATATGCATAGGAACTGAAATCAGCCAGAGGAAAAACTTTATATGAACTGAAAATACAGCCATCATAAAAGAGAATATTAAAGAGAGATAACAGTGGAAGTATAGAGTAAGACAGTATCAGATGTGAGTAACTAACAAGCATTAATTAAGTTGAAGGAGCAGAACATGGTAAAGTTTAAACAATATAAAGTTTAAAATAAACCTAGACATTTCAATGCAAAAATAGAAAAGAGTTAAATCTATTTAAAAATGAAATTTTATTGAGTAACTATTTATAAGTAAATATATGTTTGTATATATGTGTGTGTATATATACACACACACACACACACAAAGTATGTTTGTATATATATAGCAAAAAAAGTGTGGAAGTGTTAGTTGCCCAGTTGTGTCCGACTCCTTGCCCTGTGTTCCTTGTGGGACTGTAGCCCACCAGGGCTCTTCTGTCCATGGAATTCTCCAGGCAAAAATACTGGAGTGGGTTGCCGTTCCCTTCTCCAGGGGGTATTCCCAATGCAGGGATCAAACCCAGGTCTCCTGCATTGCAGGCAGACTCTTTACTATCTGAGCCACAAATATAGGTCTTCCTAGGTGGTGCTAGTGGTAAAGAATCCACCTGCCAATGCAGGAGGTATAAGAGACCAGGGGTTAGATCCCTGGGTCAGGAAGATCATCCCCTGGAGAAGGGAATGGCAACCCACTCCAGTATTCTTGCCTGGAGAATCCCATGGACAGAGGAGCCTGGTGGGCTACAGTCCATAGTGTCACAAAGAGTCAGACGTGACTGAAGCGACTTAGCACACATGCTCGTATAACGATTTGGTAGGCAGATTATGAACCACGCTTGGAGACAATCATTAAAAGATTAAGAGAATACTTTAGCAGTGGAGCAATAGCTATTTGTGAATGGTACCAGTCTAAAAGGAAAAAGAAGGGCAATCAGATTTATTAAAACATTTCCTTTAGACAACAATATAGTAAGTAATTTTAAAACTAAATTAATAGTGAAAACGGGGAAACGTATGATACTAGACATTTAGAATCACAGTTGTGGGAAAAAGAGAAAAAAGAAACTCATTTATTTAGATTAGCCAATAAAATTTTCTAACATTCATCATTTAAAATTCCACTTTTAGGAAAGGATGATTTTAAATGGATATTGATTTTCTATTTTATAAACAAGCCAGATAAGCAAACATAGAATCAAAAAAAATCTTTAGTCATCAATATATATTCTTTCATTAGATATTTGTTTAAAAGTATCTTTGGATTTTGAAAACTAGATATAGTTTACAAAATTAATTTAGACTTTGCCTTCATGGGAAATACAAAATTGAATGTTCCAAAATTAGGAATTATTATATCTTTAATAGTAGCTACCATTTATTAAAGATTTGTTTCAGGTACTGTGCTAAGGAATTCACTACATGCTTTAGCAGATGTTGCAATTAACCCAGTTTTTACAGGTGAAAAATCTGAACTTGGACATTGAAACCCAGTAACCCAAATTTGCTCAGAAATGGGGACTGCTTTCAAACCGAGCAGTGCACTGCCGGAGGCACATGCTTCCCCTCTGGCTAAATTTTGTGATCCTGAGAAGAAAGACCAAAGACAGACTAGGGCCCTCAGGTTACAGCGCTGAAGCGCTCAGACCAGAAAGGTGTGGTTCCCGTTTTATTATATTTTATTTTCTGAGTATGACATTCTTACAGTAAGAAATTATAATGCTAATACAGCAGTGTTCATGTACTGGACAGATAGTTTTTACCAAATACGTACGTTAGCTGCAGTTTGCCTCCAAAAAAATAGGGAACTGCCATAAAAATAAGGGAGAAAGGCTCATACCTGAGCCTCTCTTGGACAGGCCTGCTTCACCTGGCACCCAGCTGGAATCCAGTCACACATACCATTATATCTCATGTTAATAAAAATCATAGCAACAGGGCAAAAATAGCAAACCTGAGATAGAATTTTATTGAAATGTGTCTAGGGAGACAGAGGAGGGAGCTAGCATCTCATCTCAGAGTTAAGTTCCTGAAAACCACTTAACAATCTTTACTATTTCTCTTTCTCTCTAAGCCCACTGCCAGTGTTTTTACCGGCTTTCAATGTCTCTTCTTTGTTTTCTCTTCAGGCTCCGCCACCTCTATTTCCTCTTCTCTGAACTCTGGATTATCTGCTCAGTTTCTCTTTCCCCTTCTTATCTGGCTTCTGTGATTTTGCATGTTCCTCTATCTTGCTCAACAAAAGGTATCTCAGGAGTTACTCATTTAAGAAGGAAGGTTCAGAGTGGTGGGGAGAAAATGTCACTACTAAAGATTAAGCAAGTTTTCCCTAGTCATCCTTGTAATGGCATTAAGATAAGCAGAGAAGAAACTGAAGCCCAGAGCCTCAATCTCTAATCTGCCCCGGAGTCTTTACTAATCAGTTCAGCATGGAGGACCTCCACTTTTCCCCACATATTTGGAAGTATTGCAATACAAAGGCACCACCTTTTATACCTGGAGAAACAGAATGCTTTCAGGTTTGGATGTGAACATTCTCTCTCCTTGTGGAGAATCCACTTCTTATCAATCCAGGCTGAGAAGGAGCAGGAGTCCTTATAAACAGAGAATGGAAAGTAAAGAGTATGTTGGCCATGTTCATCTCGGTTTCTGGGGCAGATTTTCATCCTTATTTTCTGTGTCCTGGGAGAGGCACCAAAATTGAGGATTATGCCCCAAGAGGGTAGAGGATACCGTCACTTTTAATGTTGTAGTTTAATTTTTTGAAATACCTCCAAAGAAGTCTACTGTTCTATCACACAAACTCACACATGGCCTTTGTGAGGGCATTTGTATCAATAAATGAGTCCCATCAACAGGAAGTAAGGGGAGCCTTGAGTGTCGGTTACTATCACCCCTCAAAGAGGTCAGAAGAAGACTATGCCTCTGTGGGACTTTACATCTCCAACGTCCAGAGTCTACTGAGGTCTCTAAACCCTCATGTGTCTACCGAGAACCACGAACCTCGCTCCCACACTGACGGTCCCTTTCTGTATTCTGCCTGAAGACCGTTGGGCCTTATCTCACCACGTTCTCATTTTTGTGGACATAAACCCCCACATTCTAAGTCCTCCTCCATCTCACACACTCTAATCTCTCTCTGGATGGCTCTGATTTTACCTTTTCTAACCCCATGTTTTATGCCCCCACAATTTGGGGAAGCCCTTTCGTATGCTTTCTGTGACTCAAAAATCTCATGTATCCTCATCCATTTCTCTGAAAATTTCCTTCGTTTTTTGCTCCAAAAACATCTAGACGTGGGTTGAAGACACCACTGCGCTCTGTGTAATGGCTGTTTGCCTTCCCACTCCTCTTCCACTGGCCTGTGGGAGGGAACGCATGTCCTTCTTAGTCCCCACTGCTGGTTCAGATCTCTCTTCCTCTATCCTTTAAAATGTCCAGTTCCGTATCTTCTATTACAGGGATATGGCATTCCCTGACCCTTTTTATTGCCATCATCTATCACTGCTAGGATACTGCCCCTTATTCACAAATGATTTTATTTCCTTGCCAGTATAAATCTCTTCTATTTCTTGGTAATGTCCAAATCCATGTAAATGATCCAGTTCTCTGGCCTCTTAATCCTTGATAAATTCCCCAGTATCTTATCTCAACAACTTATACCCTGAATCATATCATTGACTTTGTCACTGCAAATAACTGCAATCCCTCAATAATTTCGGTTTCAAAGATGCTACTTTCTGACCTCATATCTCTCCTGCTCACTCCTAGTAACCCCACTTCATCAACCCGCAGTATCACCAGGACTTTCAGATAATTGATCCCATCACCAACTCATTTTCTCTCTTCTTAGCTTAAATTCCATGGTCAGTCATACCCTCTTCGCAGCAAATATCCTCGACTTCCTCCTCTGTCTTCCTTCAACTCTCTCATTTGGTTTTATCACTAGTCAGAGTAATTTCAACTCTCTACAACCAAAAGTGGCTAAAGAAAAAATACACAGCTGTGCTCACTTGCATCACGTTTAAAAATATGATCACTAACTTCAAATGGGTTCTTGTATTTACCTTGCAATCATGCTATATTTCTTATCTTCATTTTGTAACATCTCTAACAAATGATTAATTCATACTCTCTCCTCAACCAGAAGAAAACTTCAACAAGTTCCCACTGTCTCTGCCTACTAACCTGCAACTTTACCCAAATACTCCACTTATTCTTTAACTACTATAAATGGAAAATCCTTTTTTTGTTTCTTCTCTTTGGCATCATTCACAACTGTTCTGCCAGCTCAATAACAAAGTGTTTCTTTTTGTTATTATATCATCTGGCTTAATAACAAAATCAATTAGTATTACCCTTTTCTTTTTCTTTACAGAAAAACTTCTTTGAAGTGCTGTTTTACATACTGTTTCCGATTTTATCCCTCTTATTCAAACCTATTTTAAACAGACTTTGACTTGCACCGTTCCATTAGAAATATTCCTAGAAAAGTCATTTAAAAACTTCACATTGCTAAATTCAGTCTGTCATCTTATTTGATCTGTCCATAAGTGTTGATTAGAGTTACAAGTATTTGTATGAATTTATAGTTTTTCAACTATATACAGAGATGGATTCATGAATAGCTATCTGTGTGCATATGTGCACGCATTTGTGTGTGTGTGTGTGTGTGTGTGTGTGTGTATATCTCCTAGCTCTGTCTGCTGAAAGGTCCCAGAAGCTATAACACTTGGAGTAATTAGTATACTAAGAATCCAGATTTTGGTTTCTAAATACCATCCATCATTGAAAGAAACTAAGACTCCTTAGAGAAATGGCCGAGTCCAGGGCTAGGACAGAGAAACAGTAAGATGAGACCGGAACATCTTTTTGTGCCAGAAAGAAAACAAAAACTTAAAAAAGTATGGTGACATATCAAAAGGCAGAAGAGCCAACTTGAAGAGGCTTTCCATGGCCAAATTAGTGACAATCAAAGCACTGAAATAAATAAAAATTCCAGTTTACAAAATATTGAATAAAATAAGAACTCATTTTGCAGAGAAACATGTAAATATACCTATGGTGTATATGTGATAATTTTACTGGTATAAATAAATGAATAAGTAAATGAAGGTGATAGCAAACCTTTATCTTACTATAAAATATAAGTTTATAGACATAGAATTATTGGCGATGAAAACAGCCAGTTTTTGGCAACCAACTATCATGCTGCTGCAGCTGCTAAGTCACTTCAGTCGTGTCCGACTCTGTGCGACCCCATAGACGGCAGCCCACCAGGCTCCCCTGTCCCTGGGATTCTCCAGGCAAGAACACTGAAGTGGGTTGCCATTTCCTTCTCCAATGCATGAAAGTGAAAAGTGAAAGTGAAGTAACTCAGTTGTGTCCAACTCTTAGCGACCCCATGGACTGCAGCCTACCAGGCTCCTCCGTCCATGGGATTTTCCAGGCAAGAGTACTGGAGTGGGGTGCCATTGCCTTCTCCGACCAACTATCATAAATGGCTGTTAATTTCAGAAGGAATCGACCATGGATACTAAGGCTAATAGGCAGAGGTTCAATGAAGAATAGAATGCTTGCAAAAAAAAAAAAAAAAAGAATAGGATGCTTACATAATATGTGAAAATCTCCCAGTGAATTTAAATAAAAAGAGAATAAGAAGTACAAGCTATTAGGTAAAGTAAGCTACAAGGGTATATCAATACAACATAGGGAATATAGCCAGTATATTGTAATAACTATAATTGGAGTATAACCTTTAAAAATTGTGAATCACTGTATTGTACACCTGTAGATTATATACTATTGTGCAGCAACTAGACGTCAATTAAAAATTTAAATACTAATAACCAAATAAAAATGGGAAAATGTTTACTCTGTTTTGGGTGAAGATGGTAAGGAAATCTGACAAAAACCGACTTGACAAGTGAGGAAGTTTAACATCCCCAGTAGAAGGAACAGGGTGTCCTGTGGGTCTCCTGAGATGAGGTTCTGCGGAGCGCCCAGCATTACTGCCAGAAATGCACGGCTTGAGATGCATATAAGGAAACATCCAGGTTGAGGGTACCCTACAAAAGAAAAGATCTGTGCTCTTTTAAATTGTCAAGGAGTGAAAGGCAAGGAAATGCGAAAGAACTGTTGCAGGTGTAAGGAGACTGATGGGACGTGGCAGCTCTGGGTTCCTGGCTGGGATCCTTATTGGTGTCGTTGGCAAAACTCGAATAGGGTCTGGGAATTAGACAGTAACGCTTTATCACTATTCACTTCTAAATTAAAGGGGATCTGTGCCAGTTCTTTGGGACAGCATTCTTGCTTTTGAGACATATAGGCTGGATTACTGGATTATCTGGCAGTGATAGGACTGCCAGTCAAGAGATGTATGTATATTTATATTTATCATTGTGTGTGTGTGTGTGTGTATATGTGTGTATATATATATATATACACATATATACACCATTATATTTATATTTACCATTGTGGGATTGTGTGTGTATATATATAGAGAGAGAGAGAGAGGGAGGGAGGGAGAGAGAGAAAAGGTGATGGAACAAATGTGGAAAATGTTCAGATGGAAGGAATTGTTCTTGCAACTTTTCCATAGGACATAGCCCACCAGGCTCTTCTGTCCATGGAATTCTCCAGGCAAGAACACTGGAGTGGGTTGCCATTCCCTTCTCTAGGGGATCTTCCCAACCCACAGATCAAACCCAGGCCTCCTGCATTGTAGGCAGATTCTTTACCATCTGAGCCACTAGGAAAGCCCTGTGCATAGGATGGACATCATTAAAAAACAGTCCTTGCTTCCTTACTTTGCTTTAGAGGCTCTTATGATCTAGTTCCTCAGCACCTCTCTGACTTCATGTGCTATATACTCTCTACTCTTTTAAATCACTCTTGTCCCCTGATCTGGGCCCTTGGATGCTGACCTTGACCACATCAACAGGTCCCCTTCCTTGGCTTCTAGTTTGCTTTAGAGGATGGGGACCACTGTCAAAGCAGAAGAGTAAGATAAAAGAGGTGGGTGTCTATTCTGCTAGCTCTCTCTCTGCCAGGCCCCACACTGGCAGGAGCTGTATTTCTGTGCCCAGGTCCTCAACCCCCACTGGTGACCGTCTCCACTATCCTCTCCTCCATCTCCAGTGATAACTCCCTCTGTGTTTAGTGATCCCTCCTTCCTGTCCCATTTTAAGTCTAGACTGTCCTGGGGTTTTCATCAGCTCTTGTTTGCCAGTCTTAACACAGCTCAGCTTTATAAATAAATACTCCCTCATCAAATTCTCAGTTATCTTGTGGAAGTGTCCACATGTCCTTCCAGGATCATAATGATACACCTCACCTCTTGTTACTCTGTCCCCAGGCATCCACACCCGCCTCTCTGCTGGTACTTGGATCTTCCAGGCTCAGCTTCTGTTTCTTCTCCTTGAAGCATTCTTTCCTCTGATACACATGTGTTTTGCTTCCTGTCTTTGATCAACAGCGATCTTCCCACTGAGACTTAAAAGTTTCAACTCCTGACATTTCCTCCTGGCTTTCTTCACAGCTCTTATTACTCTCAAACATACTGCGTGTTTACTTACTTGCCAATTTTATGTCCATTTCCTCTGTAGAATATAAAACTAAAAAAGGTCTTTTTTCATACTAATATTTCCTCATAGCTCAGAACAGGGCCTGGCACACAGTTGCTGCTGCTGCTAAGTCGCTTCAGTCGTGTCCGACTCGTTGTGACCCCATAGACGGCAGCCCACCAGGCTCCCCTGTCCCTGGAGACAAGAACACTGGAGTGGGTTGCCATTTCCTACTCCAATGCATGAAAGTGAAAAGTGAAAGTGAAGTCACTCAGTCGTGTCCAACTCTTAGCGACCCCATGGACTGCAGCCTACCAGGCTCCTCGGTCCATGGGATTTTCCAGGCAAAAGTACTGGAGTGGGGTGCCATTGCCTTCTTCGGCACACAGTTAGAGCTCATTAAATATTCTTGCTGAATACATTGTATCTATGCAGCCAACACATTGGTAATGAATTATTTTTTTCCACTAACAACTGATTGACTTACTGACTGAACATATGAATAAACTTTAACAGGTAGAATCAGAGAATTCAGCAGCTGAGTGGGACTTGTGAGTGATTGGCTTCAACCTTCTAATTTTGCTGAGAACCAGAGTGAGGCTTTCTGACTCATGTGTGATTAGTCACTCAGTCGTGTGTGACTCTTTGTGACCCCATGGAGTGTAGCCTGCCAGGCTCCTCTGTCCATGCGGATTCTCTAAGCCAGAATACTGGAGTGGGTAGCATTTACCTCCTCCAGGGGAATCTTCCAACCCTGGGATAGAACCCAGGTCTCCCGCATTGCAGGCAGATTCTTTACCAGCTGAGCCACCAGGGAAGCCCATGAATACTGGAGTGGGTAGCCTGTTCCTTCTCGAGGGGATCTTCCTGACCCAAGAACTGAACTGGAGTCTCCTGCATTGCAGGTGGATTCTTTACAAGCTGAGCTACCAGGGAAACCATAGTGAAACCCAGAAACTGTCACACCACAAGTAAGAAGCAAGGACAAGATGATTATTCAGCTTTCTGACCTCTGAGTCCAGTGCCTTGCCACACTTAGATTCATTTTAGAAAAAGACATAATGAGATGTATTTCATATCATTCTAATTTTTATTTTATATACGGATGTTGATTGTAATATTCAAATAAACCACCCTGAATCTTAGAGTAGTGTCACAGTCATTTTCAGAGCTTAAGCTTAGGTAACTTCTGACTTTAGGCTGCTTTATTGTCAAAGCCCCTGTAACTTGTTTCTTGGCTGCTTTATATTACTTCTCGACATACAAGCCACGGGTTATTGTTTTAATTCCACTAAGCTGCTGAAGTTAATAAAAGTAAAGCTCTTTTTGCCTCTCCAGCATTCCTGTTGCTGCAGAAAGGTTTTCCTATGTTCTCTTACACTAGATCTTCTTGTTTCCTAATTATCCAGAGGATGGAAAACCAAAAGAAAAAGAACATTTGTGCCCAGCCCCTACTGGAAGAGGGGAAAATAGTTTCCAAGCTATTTCTATTTTAAAAATAGGTTTAGTAAGTAGAAAATCTCCCTAACGTCAATCTTCCAACATTATTTGCCGTTTAAAAATGACTCAGAAACAATCTTTGCTTTTGGAACAGGCAAAAGAGGAATTTGGGGCTTTTGTTGTTGAGACTGGTGGTGGCGGTAGACCATGTGTTGGTTTAAAATCATTGTATACCTTACAGAAGAAAGAACTATCTTCTTTTGGGGGGGAGTATCTTTTTAAAACCAAACATTACTGGTGGTTTTGGCCTAAGAGAAGCATAAGGATAATTCAGTAATTTGGTCTTATTATCCACTTAGAAATAAACTTTAAAAAAAAATCTCATTTAGGATCACATAGCTAGAAAGTGGCAGAATTTGGGTTTTAATTCAAGTCAGCCTGATTCTAATATTTAAGCACTTTTGACCATATTATGCCCATAAAGAAGAATTCTCATTCCTCTGAAGAGTAATGCCAATTGTTTCTTAACTGGTATTCTTAAAGAACTTTTATATTTTTTAAACGTTTAAATTGGATTCCAGAAGCACAGATTCTCAAGACTGAAAGTCTCTGAGGTCATCTAATTGAAACTTTTTCTGGACGCTTCAATCTCTTACACAGTATCAGGGCAACTGAGCATCTGGTCTCTTATTGAGCAACTCAAGTGATGGGGAACTTAATCATTACATCCAAAGTAGATTTCAGTGTAATGCTAAAATTAAAACAGTTGATTATTTTGCTATGAATTCTGTATCTCTAAGACTTTTGAGTCATGGTCTTTAGACCCAAGACAAGCTCATAAAATATATGTTCTAATTCTCTGATTATCAACCTTGTAGACAGTAGAATCAGAACAGAACACAATTCCATAAAAGCTTACTCTCATATATTTGGGGAGTGGGGTGGTCTAAAAATTCAAATGCAGGTTGATGCTATTACCAGTTAAATGAAATAACTGTGTTGAGCCAGGTATCCCTCTTGTGATCCATATCCACCTGGGTCCCCACTGTGCTTTGGTGCCACCTAGTGGTGGATGCTGGAGAAGGCTATGGCAACCCACTCCAGTGTTCTTGCCTGGAGAATCCCAGGGACAGGGGAGGCTGGTGGACTGTCGTCTCTGGGGTCGCAGAGTTGGACTGAAGCGACTTAGCAGCAGCAGCAGTGGTGGTCGGTGCTATGTGACAGCTATTGTGACGTGTGCCCTGAGTGCGAATTCAGTTGGATAGTCTAGTAAAAAGATAAACAATGACACAAATAAGTATGTTTTACCAAGCTTGTTAAAATTTCAAAGAAAAATAGTAACAGTGATAAAGAGCATAGAACAAAAACATTTAATTGGGAATAGAAGTTAGGGAATGCCTCTGAGGAAGTAACATATAAAACACAATTATAGGAGTCAGTCTTGGATGTTGTTAAAGGAAAGGGAAATAACAGGTGCAAAGGTTTTCAGGAATATAGAAACAGGATATTTTTTAAAACTGCAAGAAGTTCAGTGAGGCAAACAACTTGTTAATAGGAGGAAAACTGAGACTGAAGAGACAGCCTGGATGGAAAGGATTTTGAAGATATTTGGGGTTCTCACACTGCAGTGGGAAGCTGCTGCTGCTGCTAAGTCACTTCAGTGGTGTCCAACTCTGTGCGACACCATAGATGGCAGCCCACCAGACTCCCCTGTCCCTGGGATTCTCCAGGCAAGAACACTGGAGTGGGTTGCCATTTCCTTCTCCAGTGCATGAAAGTGAAAGGTGAAAGTGAAGTCGCTCAGTCATGTCCGACCCTCAGCGACCCCATGGACTGCAGCCTTCCAGGCTCCTCCGTCCATGGGGTTTTCCAGGCAAGAGTACTGGAGCGGGGTGCCGTTGCCTTCTCCGAGTGGGAAGCTAGGAGAGTTGAAACTGATATTGGATGGAGAACAGGGATAAAAAGCAAGAGTGCCAGTTAGGAGATTGGGACCATGGTTAGTGGTGCTCATGACTTGAACTACAGTTGGAGAGAAATAGACATGATGACTGATTCAGGGAGAATTTGCTTTATCTTGATTTATTCTATATATTTTCCCTTTCTACACTTATGTGGTTTACGAACATGCCCGACATCTTTTAATGAATAAAATGGGGCATCTAGAGGTATTATGGATTGAATGAAACCAAAGCTTTTTGTTGTTATGTTTTGTTGGTTCCATGCCTTAGTTTGTCAGAGACAGCTCTCTTAAGTTGCAGTAATCGCCATTAAAATTCTAGCATTATTTGCGTCACTTTAAAAAATAAAAGGAAGCAGTGCAAGGCTTCTGAGATCAAACTTGTTACCATCAGACTGTCAAGCAGATGCTATAGAACTGAATGGAAACCGAGGTGAGAAAAGACAGGCTTCTTCCTTTGCTATTTGTGGCAGTTTATCTAGCTTTCTCTCAGATGTGGATAATAAAAGCACACACAGAAGCAGTATAAATTAATGAGTGAGAACACAGACTCTGATGCAAGACTGCCTGATCTCCATCCCAGCTCCACGCCTCACTTGGGCAAGTTACGTAACCTCTTTGTGCCCGAGTCCTACATCTGTAAAATAAAGGTAAAACGGAACCTGCTGCATAGAGGTGTTTGAGAATGAGTAATATAAGGAAGGTGTTTAGAAGAGCCGCATATAGTTAGGACTAAAAATACTGTTTTTAAGTTTGTGAAAGATCAATGTGTAGTTTTTTAAACACTTTGAAAATAAAATTGCCATCAATAAGAGGGATATATATTTGGAGCGAGAATAAAAGTATAGTGTTTCAACTTTTTCTACATTCTACCTGGAGTTGAATCACAGACTGGAAATACTTTCTTGCCAACTTGAACATCCAGAAAATTCAAGATCAGCAAAAGGATAAAATGAAGAAGAGGGAAAATGAAAGAAACATCCAGGGTTTCCACATACATCCTTTTTCCTATTAAGAATTTAAAGGAAGAGGCTCTTGGTGGGTGTTTTCTGTTTCTCCAATGATGAAAAACTGTCAGAAAAACCTCTACATTTAGGAGTATTTTGATACCCCGTGTAAATAAGAAAGTAAATAAGACAACACTCTCAATAAGTCATGGACTTGCAGTGACTCAACTTAAAGAGAAACAAAGACATAAATTCTTCACTGCATTTTCTCTTAAAGACTTTTAAGAGATGCTGAAAAAATAGTTTTTGCCTTCTTAACTGAGTTGGATTGTAAACAAGAGTCTGCAAGAATAATTTTTCCCAAGATGGCACTCTGATTTTTTTTAAACCAGCAGACCGCTTTGGCAATAGCCAAAACATTCAGGAATAACTGTTAATGACATAGCCAGATGTGTCTTAGAGAATCAACTGTCTGGCCAAACCACCAAACCCTACAGAAAGGGAGAATGAGCTCAGCAGGTAGAAAAAATTCCATCATGCATGATGTATGCTAGGAATATTATTGTGACTCAATAGTGTAGTCTTTATTTCCTATTGGGTTTAAAACTGTTTCTGAAAGGAGCCTGTTTTTCCCAGTACTTCTACAAGATAACAAATGTACCTTCCTAGGTTCCATCCTCATATCCTGAAAGTATTCAAGTGTGTTCATAGGGTTTGAGTCATTCCCATGGTACACGGTATTCCCTGGGTGATTCTAGCTTATTATTATAGAAAAGCAACCTAAATTAGTCATCCAAATGTATTGTTATCAGTGAGCCATTCTACAACAGTTTGCTTATTAATAATTGATTTTTAAAACAAATTGGTCTTTGAAGATATTTCTTAAGAGAAAAAACTAGTCTATCCTTATATACTTCTCCCCACCTCCTCATGTTTATATTTGGGGTTCTGAACCAGAGGAGTCTTCTTTCTGCCCCCTCTCACTCTTCAGAGCAGGAAGATTTATCTGACTGGAAAGTTTGGAAACTCACTCAGGTCAGTTTCTCTGTTTCTTTCCCTCTCACCCCACCACCTCCCTCTTCCTGTCAGCTAGATGCTGGCAGGACAATTCATTCTAAGTCATACCTTGTTCTGCAAGAGCTTTTCTCGCCTGCAGGTATTTTGCAATCTCATCAGAAAATTTCTGCCATGCAGTAACATTATCATATTAGGTTCTCTCAGGGGGTTTGAGAAAAGGAATGAGAGGGATCTGGCAGTTTATTTTGAAGAAGAGAGTAATTTCAGTTCAGAAGCACAGGAGAGCCTACTTGAGCTGTTAACTCTGATAAGTACCTAATTACTAGTGGGGGCAATGCACTAGCTTAGAAATGCTTATCTATCTCAAGCTTTTGGGCAAGATGGGGCAATGGTAATGATAAGGGCTGTGAAGCCAATCGGTGGCTGCTCCACGCCATACATGTACCAAGGGGAGAAAATGATGGTGTCAGATGAGTTAACTCTCAACTCAGGTTCACATATGAAAGCCTAAAGGCCTCCACAGGAGTATCTAAAGACCTCTTTATCTCCTTAAGTCAGAGGGAAAGTGAAGTCGCTCAGTCGTGTCCGACTTTTTGCTACTCCGTGGACTGTAACCCACCAGGCTCCTCTGTCCATGGGATTCTCCAGGCAAGAATACTGGAGTGATTTGCCATTTCCTTCTCCAGGGGATCTTCCCAACCCAGGGATTGAACCCAGGTCTCCCGCATTGCAGGCAGATGCTTTAACCTCTGAGCCACCAGGGAAGACTATTTCAAAGTCAGAGGGAGACTATTTCAAAGCTCAGTGCTGGGACCCGGTTTTCAGACTAGCAGATTTACAAAGATCATTGACTCAACAGCCCTCAAAAATCTCCTATGTTAATGTCAGAATCCTGATAAACAAGGAGTAAGATCTTGATATATTGGATGACAGTATGTAGAGTATGAGATCAAGCCAGTCAATCCTAAAGGAAATGAATTGTGAATATTTAACAGAAGCTGAAGCTCCAATACTTTGACCACCTGATGCGAAGAGCCAATTTATTGAAAAAGACCCTGATGCTGGGAAAAATTGAAAGCAGGAGGAGAAGGGGACGGCAGAGGATGAGATGGTTGGATGACATCATCAACTCAATGGACATGAGTTTAAGCAAGCTCCAGGAGATAGGAAAGACAGGGAAACCTGGTGTGCTGCAGTTCATGCGGTTGCAGAGTCAGATGCTACTGAGTGAACAATAACAATAATGTAGGTGGCTGTCCTAGGGACCTACACTCCTAGCTTTACCCTGCACCATCTAAGCCCTCAGGAGTGTTTTCCTCCTATCACTGTAGTACCCTCTTCTTGCTTGGAGACCATTTAAAGGGCTCCTGTGAGGTATATGCCTTGCAAGATGATTCTGGCCTCCGCAAAATCTGCCCTGACTTCCTTCAGTGACTTCCTTCCTTCTACTAACTAGATTCAGTCTTACCATGGCATGACCAGGACCTATTAGCCCTACTTGGGGAGAAAATGGATTATTCATCAAAGACACTTCCAAATCTAGCTAACATATATTAGCAGGACCCCAAAGAGCATGCTGGATACTAAATGAGGATATCCTGTGGTTTAGAGTTTAATGTCCTAGCAGTTACATCTACAGTTATTGCTGCTGCTGCTGCTAAGTCACTTCAGTTGTGTCCGACTCTGTGCGACCCCATAGATAGCAGGCCACCAGGCTCCCCTGTCCCTGGGATTCTCCAGGCAAGAACACTGGAGTGGGTTGCCATTTCCTTCTCCAATGCATGAAAGTGAAAAGTGAAAGTGAAGTCACTCAGTCGTGTCCAACTCTCAGCGACCCCATGGACTGCAGCCCACCAGGCTCCTCCATCCATGGAATTTTCCAGGCAAGAGTACTGGAGTGGGGTGCCATTGCCTTCTCTGACAGTTATTGCTAAGAGGCTGCTAATATAGCTCCTTGAAGTTGGAAAAATGATAGCTAGAAAAGCTAGAACTGCATGGATGAATACTGAGGAAAGGCTCAAAAAATTAGTCATGTCCAAATGGATTTATTTTGTATAGTGCCAGAGAATCTCTATGTTCCTCTGAAGGTCCCAGAGGAAACTTCCATTCACTCTACTCATAGGCATCGGCTAGTAATACAGAGCCAGCATTGTAGAGAAGCTCAGTGGGGTCTGTCCTCTCTGAGCTGGGCCATGAGTATGGATGCCAACAGTATGCTATACTCTTATGGATCTGGGTTCCCTGGAAACGATGTGGGTCTAGACTAGCAAAGTCCAGATGGCAGCACTTAATTATCAGAGTCAAGACTGATGTAATTACTATTATGGGCAGCAATGTCAGAGGCAACCAGAGAGCCCTGACCCTTAGGGCTGAATCAATGATAATGGTTCATAGAACATGGTGACCCTCTCTTTCTCTAGTTGTTCAGTCGTGTCCGACTCTTTGTGACCCCATGGACTGTAGTAGCCCAACATCCTAGGATCAAGATAGTTGAAGAATCAATAAGAGTATTGCTTAATATCTATAATAAAAAAATGGTCACAGGTACAGAGACAGAAGGCTTTATCGGCCCCCATAAAGTCATGATCTTTTGCCAGTTTCCAGACCTGAGCCTATTCTCAGACCTGGAATCCATAGATTTAAGAAAAGACTGGGTCCCCTTGAGCAACGATTCTGAAATGCCTGTGCAGCGTTTACAGGGCGATTCTTCCAGTCCTCCTCCTTAGGGATATAATCATTTCCCTGGGAAATATGCATCCACTAGGGGAAGGATAATATTCAAAACTTTCAGGGATAGTTTGACACTGGGTCTAATGACTCTAACACAGGAAACAAAAACACCATCATGGCTTCTCTGTGAAAGTGCAGATGCTGGTGATAATTAGTATCTTGGCTCAAAGTTTGTCTCTCAGTGGGACGAATACGTCATTTTTCCTGGTCTCTGAGTGGATAATTGGTATGGATATACTTGGTAGCTGGCAGTACACCCAAGTTGGTTCCCTGGCCTATGGAGTAGGAGCCAGAAGGAGAGAAAAAGCCAAGTGGCAGTGCTTGAACTTGCTGACTCTGGCCAAAATAATAAATCAGAAGCAATATATTATCCTATGTGGAGTTGCAGGGATTAGTGCTGCCCTCAAAAACATAAAAGAATACTGCAAGTCCTCATTATATCCCCATTTAACCTACCAACAAAAGGGAGATAAATTATGGCCAGTGATGTGAACCCATTTATTGGGTAATGTGGGAATCTGTCGATTTTGAATGGGGCTCTTCTGTAGGATCAGGCTGCATTATAAACACTGCTGCTTCTTGGGCCATATATCACAGTGACTCCTGTGGTATCAGAGATTTCTAGATAAGGGTACCATGTACATTTTCCATGAGCCCCAAGAGAAGAGTCACAGTAAAGACCCTTCACTTATGCAGCAAGATGATGCCATCTGCAACAGAGAACTATGCATCACTTGACAGGTGGCTCCTAGCATGTTACTGGACTCGAATAGAAGCTTGGCATCTGACTTTGCAGCATCAAGTGATGATATGATAGCGATGCCTGTCTATATCTGGATTTTATCAGAGCCTCTCAGTAATAAGATTGAAGGGTAAAGCAGAGGATGGAAGTAATACATTCCAAGTTTGTGCCAAAGGGGGCCTGGGGAATATAAGAAAGCTACTGATGATCCAAAATTTCCCTTCAAGACACCTTTCTCTATTGCATTAATGCCAATCCCACACTTACTTACAGCTTTGTGGGGGATTCCCTGTGACAGCGTATAGAATATGATGAGTTCAGGTTGTCATGTTGGTACAATTAAGTATATTGGTGCTATACTACAATTCCACTCAAGACAGCAGTGAGATGAAACACTCCTGTGGGCAGAGCTTTGAAGAGTATGTGATGTGAAAGTTGCTCAGTTGTTTCTGACTCTTTGCAACCCCATAGACTATACGGTCCCTGGAATTCTCCAGGCCAGAATACTGAAATGGGTAGCCTCTCTCTTTTCCAGGGGATCTTCCCAACCCAGGGATCAAACCCAGGTCTTCCTCTTTGCAAGTGGATTCTTTACCAGCTGAGCAACATCCTCTGCTCTTGAACAGTATACCTGGTCATCAAGTAGCCATAGAATGGAGGCGGTCTAAGGACATGCATATAGTCTGTATTCCTGACATGGCTACGTCCACAGATATATCAATGGCAACACAGTACTTAAAAATTCAGCCTCTAAATGCAGTAATCGCAATGTCAGGGGAAAAGGTTTGCACATAAATGCCTGTGCTGCCAAGACAGTACATGGTTACTACTGGTGCTGAATTTCAACCAATCAAAAAAAGAATTGACTTATTAAACTCTCCATATGGCACCATTCCCCAAGAAACAATACAGCCACTCGGTGGCAAGTTGAGTAAATCTCTCAGCTTGGAGGGGTCAACAATTTGATTTATAGGGACTGATGTATGATTATGTTTCTTCCCATCCATTCCCGCAGTACCTTGACCACTACCACTATTTGATGACTTAGAGTGACTTACAATCATAGAATCTCACAGGACATCACCTCATTGGAAGAGACCCATTTTGTGCAAAGCAGGTGTGACACTGGGCATATGCCCATGGGTCCCCACACATACGTCATTATTCATAAGCTGCCAACCCAATAGGACATCACATGGCTTCTTCAATGCATAGCTAAAGTTTCAGCTTAAGAACGACACTATCTTTCTGACTTACTTCATTCTGGATCATGGGCTCTAGGTTCATTCACATCACTTCATCTGACTCAGTTTCATTCCTTTTAATGGCTGAGTAATATCTCATTCTATATACATATCATATCTTTATTCATTCATCTGTTGATGGACATAAATATTATATATTAACACATATAAATGGAATCTAGAAAAATGGTGCTGATGAACTTATTTTCAAGGCAGGAATAGAAGCACAGATGTGGAGAACAGACTTGTTGATACAGAGGGGGAAGGAGAGGGGAGGATGAATCGAGAGTGGCTTTGACATATATATACTACCATGCATAAAATTGATAGCTAGTGGGAAGCTGCTGAATAGCACAGAGAGCTCAGCTCATTGCTCTATGATGACCTAGATGGGTGGAATGAGAGAGTGTGGGGGGGAGGCTCAAAAGGGAGGGAATATATGTATACATACGGCTGATTCACGATGTTGTATGGCAGAAACTAACACAACATTGGAAAGTAATTATATTCCAATTTAAAAAATAGTAAAAAAAAAAAAAAGGAAAAGAAAAAAAAAAGGAAAGAAAGATACCATCAAGGGCATTGTTTTTCAAGATGCAGCATATGTTTTGAACCAACAGCCTTTCTATGGTTCAACATTCCCAGGACATAAGATGCATGCATCCAGAAATCAAGGTGAGGAAGCAAGAGTAGCCCTCCTCACCATCAGTCCAAACAGCCCACTGGGGAGTGTTGTGATTCCTGTTCCTGAAACTTTAAGGTTTTCTGGACTAGAGGCCCTGGTTCCAGGGATAAATGGGATTGCTTCCATCATATGACAGAACTAGGAGCTCCATTAAAGATAAAACTTCAGCTCAGTTTTATCCAGTCCTTTGGACTGAAAGGAGATCAATCCTAAATATTCATTAGAAGGACTGATCCTGAAGCTGAAGCTCCAATACTTTGGCCACCTGATGCAAAGAGCTGATTCATTGGAAAAGACGCTGATGCTGGGAAGGATTGAAGGCAGGAGGAGAAGGGGACGACAGAGGACGAGATGGTTGGATGGCATCACCGACTCAATGGACTTGAGTTTGAGCAAGCTCCGGCAGATGGTGAAGGACAGGAAAGCCTGGTGTACTGCAGGCCATGGGGTGTCAAAGAGTTGGACACAACTGAGCGACTGAACAACCATACCAATAGATTAGCAGGCAGAAGCTAGCGTGTTACACTAGCAAAGATAATTGATGATGCTTATCATGAGGCGATAGGAGTTCCTGATACATTATTGGGATAAGGCAGAATATTTTTAGAATTCAAGGGTTCGCTGGGGAATCACTTCTTCCATGTCTGGTGATGATCATGTGGAACAGCCAGAGTAACCTGACAAATGTGTACAAAGCCAGTTGAGACTCCTTAAAGATGAAGGTACAGGTTACCCAAGAAACATGCAGCCTGGACTCGCAGAGTGTTAGCTTGGGTGATAGGCATGAACAATGGGTGGTCAAAGAAGGAAGTGGTTTTATTTGTGACCTCTTAACTAACTGCTGCAGGAAAATAGCATGGCTGGCCTTTCTAATCCACATCTTGTAAATATTTTCTTTAAATCTGAAGACTGGCTAGCCCCTTGGAGAATGAAATTCAGAATGGAATATACTTAATGAGAATCATGAGTAGGTCTAAGTGATGCATGAGGTGAACTGTAGCAGATGATGTCTAAGATTTGCATTAATATCTTCCTTCTGTTCATGGGGAAACTGAGACAAGATGGCAGAAACTCATCTAAGATAACCTACTTGGTGATTTCCAAAAACAAGGTTTTATCCTAGATCTTCCCCATATTGATAATGAATTGAACAAATAATAATATAAAGATAGTACATAATAATCTGTGTGTGTGTGTATATATATAAAATCTGTATATATAACAGTCTCTGAGTAGGCTGAGAGGACTTTTTCCATAGCATTTCGAAAGTTAAGCATACTTTTATAGTTCTCTGATGATTTCATATTTTTGAGACTTTTTAATAAATGTCATTGGTAATTAATATATCCTGTCTATGGAGAAGACTTAAAGCATTTCACCAGATGTATCTCTACTACTCTCTCAGGTTTTCTTCTAATAGCTCAAATTTCATCTGTGTATAGTTATTAATATTTTTCTGCCTTCTAAATTTTTTAATTATTTGTGTTCAATGATAGTGGACCTGCTTCACACATATTTAATGCAAATTTCATTTCATATATATCATATATAAATGTATGTGTATCATTTATATATTTTTTTTATACTTCATGAATGTAATTAGAGATAATTATATATTTACAGAAAATAATAAATACTTTGCTTCTTGAGCAATTGAAGAGTAAATAGATAATACACAGTGTTTCCTTTATGGGCTGACCAAAGACTTTATAAAGCCTATATGTTCTAGTTCCACTGTATACATCTAATTAATTTTTCTGCTCAACCTGGTTAATTTTGTTCTACCTCTTTCTAGGATTCCATTTAATGTACAGCTTGAGTATATCTCTAAAACACCTTTCAGGAATACATTTTGAATAATATATTTTCTGACTTATTTGATATAAAAATGTAAATTACTTTGATATTAAACAGTAGTTTGTTAAACATTGAGAGGGAAAAGTGAAACAAGAGGAAAGAGTTAAAAATTATTTACATCCTCGTAATAATCTGGACTGTGAAGAAAGCTGAGAGCCGAAGAATTGATGCTTTTGAACTGTGGTATTGGAGAAGACTCTTGAGAGTCCCTTGGACTGCAAGGAGATCCAACCAGTCCATCCTAAAGGAGATCAGTCTTGGGTGTTCTTTGGAAGGAATGATGCTAAAGCTTAAACTCCAGTACTTTGGCCACCTCACGCAAAGAGTTGACTCATTGGAAAAGACTCTGATGCTGGGAGGGATTGGGGGCAGGAGGAGAAGGGGACGACAGAGGATGAGATGGCTGGATGGCATCACTGACTCGATGGACGTGAGTCTCAGTGAACTCCAGGAGTTGGTGATGGACAGGGAGGCCTGGCATGCTGAGATTCATGGGGTCGCAAAGAGTCGGACACGACTGAGCGACTGAACTGATCTGGATAATCTGATAGGAGTGTCAATGATACCACAGAGAGCTAATAATTAGAGCTAAAATATTTGGCTAAAAATTTTGACCATATATAAAATCAGTTGATTTTTGACAGTTCAGTGGAAAAAGGAGAGGAGGAGAGAGAGGGTGGGACAAACTGAGATGGGAGCGCTGACACTACCATGTGTGAAACAGATCGCTAGTGAGAAACTGCAATATAACACAGGGAGCTCAGCTGGGTCCTCTGTGATGACCTAGAGGAATGGAGTGAGAGGGAAGGAAGGAGGCTCAACAACGAGGAAATATATGTATACTTACAGCTGATACATGTTATACAGCAGAAACCAAGACTTCATTGTAAAGCAATCATCTTCCAACGAAAATTTTCAGAAAGAAAAAGACAACAAACAGGGCAAAAACAATTGTATAACTGTATGCAAAAAATAAAGAGAAAAACAGGAAAATGAAAAACAAAAATGATAAAAAAAAGAATCTACCCTTACCTTATGCCATATACAAAAATTAACACGGACCCAACACCTAAATGTAAATTAAAACCATAAACCTTTCTGGGAGAAAACATAGGAGAAAAATCTTAAAAACCTTGGACTTGGCAAATATGTCTAAACTAGGATAAAAAATATGAATTATAAAAGAAATCAATAATTGGGCTTCATCAATCCAAATTATATTCTCCAAAAGGCATGGCTCACTGGAAAAGACCCTGATGCTGGGAAAGATTGAAGGCAGGAGGAGAAGAGGGTGAGAGAGGATAAGATGGTCGGATGGCATCACCAACTCAATGGACATGAGTTTGAGTGAACTCCGGGAGTTGGTGATGGACAGGGAGGCCTGGCGTGCTGCAGTCCATGGGGTTGCAAAGAGTCGGACACCACTGAGCGACTGAACTGAACTGAAAAGGTGTGGCATAAAAATAATAAGCCAAAAATGGGAAGAAAATTGCATATCTAAATATGTACATATATATATATATATATTTAGATTATACAAAGACTCTTACCACTCTGTAACAAGAAAACAACTGGTAGAATATGGACAAAAGATCTGAATGTACACCTCACTAAAAAAGATACATAAAATGGTAAAGATGCACACAAAAAGATGCTGTATGTCATTAGTGACTTGAGAAATGCTATTAAAATTACATATGTACACCATTTCATAGCAAAAATTTAAAAGAATATCTACTTTAAATAGGATATAACAAAAGAGAAACTGTCATATGCTACTGTTAGGATTGTAAAATGGCACATTTTTGGGAAACAGGTTGATAACTTCTTGAAAGTTAAATACATACCTACAATATGACCCAGCCATTCCATTCCCAAACATTTACTCAAGAGAAATGAAAGTATGCTCCCATACAAAGACTTGTACACAAATGTTCAGTTTTACTTATAATAGCCAATACCAAATGACATAAATGTCTATCCACAGATGAATGAAAAAAAAAGGAAATAGTGGTAAATTGATACAACAGAATACTACTCAGCAATCAAAGGAATAAACTGTTGGTACATGCGACAATATAGCTGAGTCTCAAAATATTAATAATTATGGTGAGTGTAAGAAACCAGACAAAAAAGAATATATACTAAATGATTATGTTTATAGGAAATAATAGAAAGATGCACACAATCTAGTGTAACAGAAAGTAGATCAGTGATCGATTGAGAATGAGATATGGGAAGAAAGGATATATTACAATGGAGCACAAGAAGACTATTGGGGCTGATGGGCATGTTCATTATCATGATTGAGATGATGGTTTCATGAGTACATATTTATGCCAAAAGTGCATCGGATTTTCTATTAGTATATGCAATTTATTTTATGATAGTTGTACTTCATTAATCCTTTAAAAAAAATCAAATTATACCTCAATAAAGCTGTTTACGATGTCCTAAATGACAGGAACTCCACCTTATATTAAGGCTATTATAACAAGAAAACAAACATATGCAAGTCAAGTACTTAGTAACTTGAAGTTGGATCAAGAGGTTGTTTACCTACCTGTCCATCTATTTTGCATTTGTAGATTCTAGGAAGGAATTTGGATTTATGATACTGACTATGAATCAGGACAGAGGAAAAGAATGTAAAGAAAGCATTCTTCACATTTTTTGGTAAAGAAAACCTGTCACTTGGTCAACTAAACCTGTATGTCTGCACATCTAGAAAGCTAATCACTCCTACTCATTTTGACCTATTGCTTCCCCCACTGATTCTAGTCAAATTGGAGTAATTAGAAATTTCATGGTTAATGTATCCATTTTGTTTTCCTGTCCTGCTCAATGATAAAAGAGTGAGAAAGAAACTATGGCACATCAGAAGAGAACCTTCTTGCTCCCCTATGCCCTGTGTCAATTAGCTAAGGTTTGAAGACCAAAGGCCATCTAGAGTATTCATGTAGATTCACAGGTTTGGATCCACCATGAGTGCGGAGCAAAGCCCTGGTCACTTCTGTTCAGTGCTCATCTCTGTAGAACTTTTCTACTTCTTCTCTAGTAAGATGCACACATAAGAAAGATCTAATGTGAGACTTACCATGCCTTTACAGATTCATGATGTCCAAGATTGACTTCAACTCAACTGCCCTTTCCTGCTACAGTTCTTGTTCAGTCACTAAGTCATGTCCAAATCTTTGCAACCCTATGGATTGCAGCATGCCAGGCTTCCCTGTCCTTCACTGTCTCCCAGAATTTGCTCACAATTATGTCCACTGAGTCAGTGATACCATCCAACCATCTCATCCTCTCTCACCCTCTTCTCCTCCTGCCCTGAATCTTTCCCAGCATCAGGGTCTTTTCCAATGAATGAGCTCTTCACATCAGGTGGCCAAAGTTTTGGTGTTTCAGCTTCAGCATCAATGAATATTGATGAATATTCAGGGTTGATTTCCTTTAAGACCTATTGGTTTGATCTCCTTGCTCACCAAGGGATTCTCAAGAGTCTTCTCCAGCACCACAATCCAAAAGCATGAATTCTTCAGCATCAGCCTTCCTTATGGTCAAACTCTCAGATCTGCACATGACATCTGGAAAAACCATAGCTATGACTATACAGAACTTTGTCGGCAAAGTGATGTCTCTGCTTTTTCATATGCTAGGTTAAAACAAACAAACAAACAAACTAGATTTGGCATAGCTTTTCTTCCAAGGAGCAAGCATCTTTTAATTTTGTGGCTGCAGTCACTGTCTGCAGTGATTTTGAAGTACAAGAAAACTTAACCTGCCACTGTTCCCACTTTTTCCCCATCTGTTTGCCATGAAGTAATGGGACTGGATGCCATGATCTTAGTTTTCTGAATGTTGAGTTTTAAGTCAGCTTTGTCACTCTCCTCTTTCACTTTCCTCTTTGTCACAGCCTCCTTATCAAGAGGCTCTTTAGTTCCTGTTCACTTTCTGCCATTAGTGTGGTATCATTTGCATGTCTGAGGTTGTTGATATTTCTCCTGGCAATCTTGATTCCAGTTTGTGATTCATTCAGCCTGGCCTGACTATGCCAAAGCCTGTGACTGTGTGGATCACAATAAACTGTGGAAAATTCTGAAAGAGATGGAAATACCAGACCACCTGATCTGCCTCTTGAGAAATTTGTATGCAGGTCAGGAAGCAACAGTTAGAACTGGACATGGAACAACAGACTGGTTCCAAATAGGAAAAGGAGTTCGTCAAGGCTGTATATTGTCGCCCTGTTTATTTAAATTATAAGCAGAGTACATCATGAGAAATGCTGGACTGGAAGAGACACAAGCTGGAATCAAGATTCCTGGGAGAAATATCAATAACCTCAGATATGCAGATGACACCACCCTTATGGCAGAAAGTGAACAGGAACTCAAAAGCCTCTTGATGAAAGTGAAAGTGGAGAGTGAAAAAGTTGGCTTAAAGCTCAACATTCAGAAAATGAAGATCATGGCATCCTGTCCCACCACTTCATGGGAAATAGATGGGGAAACAGTGTCAGACTTTATTTTTCTGGGCTCCAAAGTCACTGCAGATGGTGACTGCAGCCATGAAATTAAAAGACGCTTACTCCTTGGAAGGAAGGTTATGACCAACCTAGATAGCATATTCAAAAGCAGAGACATTACTTTGCCAACAAAGGTCCATCTAGTCAAGGCTATGGTTTTTCCTGTGGTCATGTATGGATGTGAGAGTTGGACTGTGAAGAAGGCTGAGCGCCAAAGAATTGATGCTTTTGAACTGTGGTGTTGTAGAAGACTCTTGAGAGTCCCTTGGACTGCAAGGAGATCCAACCAGTCCATTCTAAAGAAGATCAGCCATGGGATTTCTTTGGAAGGAATGATGCTGAAGCTGAAACTCCAGTACTTTGGCCACTGCATGTGAAGAGTTGACTCGTTGGAAAAGATTCTGATGCTGGGAGGGATTGGGGGCAGGAGGAGAAGGGGATGACAGAGGATGAGATGGCTGGATGGCATCACTGACTGGATGAACCTGAGTCTCAGTGAACTCTGGGAGTTGGTGATGGACAGGGAGGCCTGGCGTGCTGCGATTCATGGGGTCGCAAAAAGTCAGACACGACTGAGCGACTGATCTGATCTGATCTGACTGCATAAAAGTTAAATAAGCAGGGTGACAATATATAGCTCTGATGTACTCCTTTCCCAATTTGGAACCAATCCGCTGTTCCATGTCCAGTTCTAATTATTGCTTCTTGACCTGCATACAGGTTTCTCAGGAGGCAGGTAAGGTGGTAGGATATTTCTATCTCTTAAGAATTTTTCACAGGTTTTTGTGATCCACACAGTCCAAAGCTTTAGGGTAGTCCATGAAGCAAAAGTAGATATTTTTCTGGAATTTCCCTGCTTTTTCTGTGATCCACCTGCTAGGGTAAATAAGGTAAAACTTAATGATGATGATAACTTGGTGAAATTTTGCTCCAGCATCCCCAAACTTGAGGGAGGAGACAGTTTTGAAGTCTGTAATAAGTCTGATAATAAGCACAGCAGAATATGAAAGTGAAGCCAGTCAGCCTGAGGATTTCTGCAATAAAAAGTAAGGGCACAAAAGAGGAGATAAATCACCCTTGGGTGCCATAGGGAAGAAATAAGGCAAGTTAGACTTGGGAGTTTGTGTCTGATGATCTTCTAATTATAACTGCCCACTTTGGTGCACAGCAGATTTAATTTTTATTACCAAATTCGGCTTTCTTTTCTTGCTGTGATACACACTATCCTAAGAACTAGCTTGTGGGAGTTGAGTGGATTGAGTTTGGGACTTGGTGTCCTGAGACATCTTAAGAACTTCATCCCTACATATTGGGAATACGTGGATGGATAAAGTGCAGATAGCAGTGTAGTGGCAGATTTGGGAGGAATCACACTTTGCTTGGGCTTCCCTGGTGGCTCAGATGGTAAAGAATCCGCCTGCAATGCTGGACACCTGTGTTCAATCTCTGGGTTAGAAAGATCCCTCGGAGGAGGGCATGGCTACCCACTTCAATATTCTTGCCTGGGGAATCCCCATGGACAGAGGAACCTGGCGGGCTACAGTCCATGGGTCACAAAGAGTCAGACCTGACTGAGCAACTAAGCATAGCACACTTTATTAATTCTATTTGTGACAAAAATCATGTTTATCGTGTTTCCTTTTTTCTTTTCTTCACTTTGGCTGGATCGATACATTATTTGTTTCTCTTCATTGTGTTCTCCTGGTAACTTGAAAGTTCTATTAAACAGTTCCAATTTTCTGGTGATTAGCTTCCTGTATTTAAACACTAATATTTCATTCTATATTTCTCAATTAATGTAATAAATAATATCATCCCCCCAATACTTAGTTCACCAAGCATCAAAGAAAGTTCTGATTTTGAACTCAACCTCCATTGATGATCCCAGGTAGGAAAGTAGGCAATGTAGACAGGAGGTAGGTGACTGCATCTGAGTGAAAAACATCCATTCACAGGTGGTTGTGGTGGGGGTTAGAGAAAGGCCCAAGGGTAAGACCGGGACTCAGCGTCTCAGGCTGCCTTCTTTATTCTGCTCCCTTTGTGTTTTCATTCCAACCCTGCTATGCTCTAATCTTGTGATGATATTTAGGTCCTGCTTTAAAAAAAAAGAAAAATTGATCTTTTGAATTTGGGGGATTTTTTGTTGTTGTTTGGTTTTGAGGTCATCATTATCACTATTTTTGAATTTCAGGGTTTTCAGATATTTTGGATTTTGAGATCAATCTGTTCCTGTCTACTTTACATTTTTTCAGGGATTCTCTATTTTCCTGATCTTACTGTGTCAACCCTTCCTGTTTTCTCCAAGTCACCTATGACTTAGACTTGATATTTAATCAGTCATTTCAACTAAATTTTATGAGGAAGGCAAGGTCATCACACATGACTATTGGGATCTCTACAATAAAATCCAGAGGAAATAACTGATTAAAGGAGAAAGAAATAGATAATTGGGGTTTATTTCTCTTTTCTTTGAGAAGTGCAATAGGTACATGCTGCTGCTGCATCACTTCAGTTGTGTCCGACTCTGTGCGATCCCATAGACAGCAGCCCACCAGGCTCCCCCGTCCCTGGGATTCTCCAGGCAAGAACACTGGAGTGGGCTGCCATTTCCTTCTCCAATGCATGAAAGTGAAAAGTGAAAGTGAAGTCGCTTAGTCGTGCCTGACTCTTAGCAACCCCATAGACTGCAGCCTCCCAGGCTCCTCCATCCATGGGATTTTCCAGGTAAGGGTACTGGAGTGGGTTGCCATTGCCTTCTCCTCAAATAGGTACATCAGTTCAGTTCAGTCGCTCAGTCGTGTCCGATTCTGCAACCCCATGAATCGCAGCACGCCAGGCCTCCCTGTCCATCAGCAATTCCGGGAGTTCACTCAAACTTACATCCATCAAGTCGATGATGCCATCCACCTATCTCATCCTCTGTTGCCCCCTTTTCCTCCTGCCCCCAATCCCTCCCAGCATCAGTCAACTCTTCTCATGAGGTGGCCAAAGTACTGGAGTTTCAGCTTTAGCATCATTCCTTCCAAAGAAATCCCAGGGCTGATCTTCTTTAGAATGGACTGGTTGGATCCCCTTGCAGTCCAAGGGACTCTCAAGAGTCTTCTCCAACACCACAGTTCAAAAGCATCAATTCTTCGGTGCTCAGCTTTCTTCAGAGTCCAACTCTCACATCCATACATGACTACTGGATAAACCACAGCCTTGACTTACTCAAAATTTCTGGAGGTAGTGTCATATATCAAATGTGAAAATCATACAACTTATAGTCATGACTCTATTTAATGCAAATACAACACAGACATTTAGGAGATATTTTAAAAATAACTGTTGCTGTAAGAGCCATTTAAGGAAGAGATGTTAGTCCTTCTAACTTCTTCCATTTATTATTTTTAGTCTCTCAGGCACTTGCTCCTCTACTTTAGTGCACAAACCCGTACCTTCTGTCACCCATGAATCTGCATTCATTCAGTACCTGTTTTATTTTCTACTTTGACCTAACTCACTTAGTTCTCAGTTTCCACTTTGCACTGCTGTGTTAGAGCAGTGTGATGCATACCCCATGAGTGTTTTCCCAGCATTTCACCACCCATCACCACCCACTGCTCCCTGTCACTAATTGAAAGAAAAAAAAAAAAAAAAGAAGCTCACAGGACAGAGTTGAAGTGGCATACCAAGTTAATGAAGTGGAGGAAATATGAAGATTCAGGAGATGCAGGAAGATGCACCCCATGGATTACAAAAATAACTACCCTGAATTGGATAATTTCCCAATACTCTTTTGATGCAAATTCTTAAAACATCTAGGGTTGCATTTAAAACCACAAAGTAATTAGAAATCCAGAGAAATTAATGGAAATAGATTCATTTTACTACAGAAGGAAGAGAATCAGAGGTTTGGAAAGGCAGGGAGAGATTGTTATAAATATTAAGGAGAATTAAGAAACAACAAAGGTAGAGAAATATTAATATCTCAAAAGGCAATTATAGTGTGATGTGGAAGGTGAATATTTCAGTGCTATAAAATTTTATAACCAGGAGACATCAACTAGTATATAGCTGTAACCACCTATGCATATAAACCTAGACAAATCCACCTCTGCTGATGTAATAGTTTTAAGGGATTTTTTTCCTGGTAACTGAGGAAGCCATCCAAATGTAGGGAAAACAGCTTTACTGCGTAAGATATTTTGATATGCTTTTTAAGGGGAACAGTAGCATCTCAGGTTAGTTTCCAGGTTCGAAGGTAAAAGAGGAAGCAACTCTTCAAAGTAAAATGCAGTGGGAGGCAGCAAGGGTCATGAAAATGGTTAGTGTGGCTAAAGAAAGACTCTCCCAAGACCAGACAGATCTAATAAGAATTTACCATATTATTCGTTAGTGATCTTGATTTAAATCCTTTCCTGTATATACAACTGTCAGCAAATTCTCAATTGCTCACTATTGCTTTTTCAAATGGTTTTTTTTTTTCTGTTTTTAAACTTATTTTTAAAAATATTTAAAGCTTCATGTAAAACAATGTAATCTATAAAGAAAACCAAAATGCCATGTAAAGTTAAAAAAAAAAACAAACACACACTTGCGTGTGAGTGCTAACTCGCTTCAGTCATGTCCAACTCTACGACCCTATGGACTGTAGCCTACCAGACTCCTCTATCCATGGGATTCTCCAAGCAAGAAAATTGGGGTGGGTTGCCACGCCCTCCTCTAGGGGATCTTCCCGACCCAGGGATCAAACCCTGGTCTCTTACACATCCTGCATTGGTAGGTGGGTTCTTTACCACTAGTGCCACCCGGGAAACCCTAAAAGCTTATGACTTCAGTCACTCTGACTTTTGAAGTTTAGAAAAACCCTAAAAACATTTCCTTCTTTAGGAAATAACAGAAACTACTTACCTCTCTTTATTATGCTACATTATTCATTCAACCATGAGTTATTGACTTCCTAACCTTCATGAAGCACTGGTAGGCACAATTGAATAATTAAGTCCACTTAAAATGGGATAGGCTTCCCTGGTGGTTCAGACAGTAAAGTGTCTGTCTGCAATGCGGGAGACCTGGGTTCGATCCCTGGGTTGGGAAGATCCCCTGGAGAAGGAAATGGCAACACACTCCAGTACTCTTGCCTGGAAAATTCCATGGATGGAGGAGCCTGGTAGGCTACAGTCCATGGGGTCACAAAAAGTTGGACACGACTAAGACCTTCAATTCAAAATGGGATAATGAGTAGCAATAAGATCTTATGTGATAAAATACTACAGTAATTTAATGGACATTCAGTATAATGTATACTCAGAAGTACAGATTGCTCTAAAGAGAAAAATGAAGAAAATTCAAAAAGCAAAAACCTTGGATCTGAAAAGATGAGTGAAATTTTGTTAAGCTGAGAAGTGTGGGGGTTGATTGAGAAGCAGTGACCCCCTGAGAACTGGAATATTGGCGTGAGGCTGGAGTGGAATGAACTGGTAAACTCTGAACCCACAGATATTACAGAGCTCCTTTTGCTGGTGAAGGCTGCCTCTCCTACCCCTTCTGCTGAGCTGGCTCTGCCTTGCTTAAAGACCTAGCACTGCCCTCTCCAAAGCCAGTGTGTGGGGATGGATTTTAAGATGCTAGATCAGAGAAGAAGGAATGTGGCATTAGTTTGTCCATTCCACTCACATTCCCTAGATGTTACTATGTAAGTTAGCAGAATCTTGCAGCTCCTTTAGAGTAGATGCTGTCTCCTCTTGGGTCAGATTTTGAGTTTGTTCCCCAGTGTAGTAGTTTTCTAGGGCTCTTGTTAAAAAAATGACCACAGATTTAATGATTTAAATCACAGAGATTTATTCTATTATACTACTGGTATTAGAAGTCCTAAAATGGTCAGTCAACAAGGCTGAGTTCCTTGGAGAGGGCCTAGGGGAGAACTCGTTCCCTTGGCTTTTCTAGTTTTTAGAGACCTCCTGCATTCCTTGGCTCATAGCCTCATCTTCCACCTTGAAAGCCAGCGGTATAGTATTTTTCAGTCTTTCTGAATCTGACCTTCCTGCTGCCCTCTTTTGAGGCTCTGTGAGCTTGCAAAGCTAACCCAGGATAATTTCTCCGACTGTAAATAGATCTTTAGTTTATATCACATCAGAAAGTATGTTTGCTATGTAAGGCAACATATTCACACATTCCAGGGATAGAATTATTACAATAATTCAACAGGGAGGCTGTAGGGAAGGAAGAATAACTTTCCTTCTACCTTTCTAGGTTCTTAGCTAAGACCCCCCTGTAATAGAAGGTAAATTAATAGGAGAAAAACAAACAGAAGTTCAATAACATGTATAGCTCCCATATGCACTGGAGAGACCCAGGAAAACTAAGTGACACCCCAAAATGTATCAAGCCAGCACCTGAAACACCATCTCCATTTAAAGACTAAAGATGCCGTGTAGGGGAGGCCAGTGAAGGGAGATTAGCAGGTGGTGCTAGCGGTAAAAAACCTACTGCCTATGCCAGAGACAGGAGATGCCAGTTCGATCCCTGGGATGGGAAGATGCCCTGGAGAAGAGCATGGCAACCCACTCTGGTATTCTTGCCTGAAGAATCCCATGGACAGGGGAACCTGGAGGACCTACAGCCCATCGGGTCACAAAGAATCAGACACGACTGAAGCACCTTAACACACACACACCAGGAAAAGCACAGTGAACAATGGTAAAGTTACGCAGATGCAGATTCATGAGTTATCCTGTGCTGTGCTGTGCTTAGTCACTCAGTTCTGTCCAACTCTTTGTGACTCCATGGACTGTAGCCCGCCAGGCTCCTCCATCGACAGGGATTCTCCAGGCAAGAATACTGGAGAGGGTTGCCATGTCCTCCTCAAGGGGATCTTCCCAACCCAAGGATCAAGCCCAGGTCTCTAGCATTGCAGGCAGAGTCTTTACCCTCTGAGCCACCAGGGAAGCCCAGTGTTAAGTTATCCTAGCCTTTTCCATTAATAAGAGTTTCTAGAGATTCTCTTTTCCTGGAGAGTGAGACACCTTACAAATGGAGATTTCCCTTATAAATGTAATTGTCTCTTACAAAAGGGTAAGTTCTACTCAGTTTTCAGAACTTTTTCTATGTCTATTATTTCTTAAAAATAATCCACGTAAAACAATGCTAGAGACACTTATTTTGGGGTGGCAAATTCTGCTTGCCTTTAAGGCCATTAGACTGAGGTGCCTCTATCGTCTTGGTAGCCTAAATAAACATATGAAAACCTAACCCAGAGTCAGTTCCTAGAAATGTCTTATATTCCAGAAAACAAAAGAATGTCCAATCACAAACGGCCAACTATGCTTTCCCAACGAAAGCCAGCACTTAAACTGTAGCCCCATCAAGTAATTTCTTTCTTTGCCTCTGAGGCCGCTCTATAAAAGCCCTTCTCCAGCTCGTCTTCAGAGCTTTTCTGACCACATTCAGTTCAGCACTGAAGAATTCAAACTGATGCTCAAATAAACTCTTGAAATTTTAATGTGCTTCAGTTTATCTATGGATAGGATGGTGGGCATCTTTGGGGCCATTATTAAGACTACTATACCTGGAGCAGGTGGGAATTTGATGTTCGTGGTGACTCTAAAAGCAATACAGATTGCAAAGGGTAGGGCATGGAAAGAATCGGTGTCTCACTGTAAAGTGCATGTTTCAGAGCAGCTGTGTCAATAACAGTGATAGCGCTATATAAAATAGATAACTGATAAGGACCTACTGTGTACACAGGGAATTCTGCTTAATACTCTGTAATGACCCACATGGGAAAAGAGTCTAAGAAAGAGTGGATATATGTATATGTGGGCTTCCCTGGAAACTCAGTTGGTAAAGAAACCACCTGCAGTGTAGGAGACCAGGTTCGATCCCTAGGTCAAGAAGATCCCCTGGAAGAGGAAATGGCAACCCACTCCAGTATTCTTGCCCAGAAAATCCCATGGACAGAGGAGCCTGGAGGGTTACAGTCCACAGAGTCACAAGAATCGGACGTGGCTTAATGACCAAACCACCGCCATGTAAATATGTCTCACTGATTTACTTTGCTTTATACCTGACACTAACAGAACATTGTTAATCAACTATACTCCAATAAAATTTTTTTTAAAATAATGGAATGAAAGCAGCCATCTCCAGAATTATGAATGGCAGCAATAAGTGTCCTGGGATCTGGATTTATTGTATGAGAGCACGACTTTCAATTAAAAAGACCAGAAACAGCCTCTGAACTCCTGGTTCATCCAGTGGGTTTGCAAAAACCTAATCCCCCATAGTAAAGCCTTTGCTGCTTCAAATATCTAGACAGCTTTCTATTTCCTGCATTCAATTCTAATTGATACAACCTGAGATATAACACCTGTGATAGCTAAGAGCAATATTCTGATACATCTCAAGTTTGGAATCGCAGCTCCAGCATTTGATGGCTACGTGATCTTGAGTGAGTCACTTTTTTTTTTATTATCTCAGTTTTCTGACTTGGGAATTATATCACTACCTCCTACCTACCCAGGGTTTTCTTTCTTACTTTTTTTTTTCCTTTTGGTGAAATGAATTAACATACATCATGTTTTTAGGAAATAACTGGAATATATTATTATACAGAACAATCACACCCTAAAAATAGAGCAAATATTTTTTAATACACATAGAACAGTCACAAAAATTTATCCCTGTATCAGTCTGGCATTTTAAAAGAGAGGACATAAGGCTTCCCAGGCGGTGCTGTTGGTAAAGATCCCGTCAATGCAGGAGACATGGGTTCAATCCCTGGGTCAGAAGACCCCCTGGAATAGGAAATGGCACCCTACTCCAGTATTCTTGCTTAGGAAATTCCTTAGGCAAAGGAGCCTGGTGGGTTACAGTCCATGGGGCCACAAAGAGTTGGACATAACAAGGTGACTGAGCACATACAGATTTTAAAAGAAGGACAGTTTATTTTTTATCTAGTTAATTTAAAAGGAAAAAATAACCCACTATATTAACAAGATTAGAAACTGCAGGAGACAGTTATCACCTCCCAAAAGCAAAGTGAAGAGATAGAAATTAAAAAATAAGAATTGCTTAAAAGAGTGGCCCCATGGAGCTGAAACCCAGATTTCAGGGGGGTCGGGGAAGAACTGTTTGTTTGTTTTATTTTATTTTTTTTATCATTTGGCAAGTCTAAGGGTCTCTGAAGGCAATATAATGAGGCTGATTCTGAAAGTGTTAGAAATAAATACATAAAATGGATTAATCTGCTGCAGAAGGTAGCACAGCTTCCTTTATTGGAAATATTTTTTAAAACTGTTGATATGAAGGTACACAGAGAGGAAGGAAGCAATCAGGAAGTAAACATGAAGCAAATAGAATGGAATGAGTTTCTTTTCTTTCTTATAGCCTCGAGTCTCTCTCTAGTGCCAGATATTAGCTGTGAAAACAGGGAGCCAGCCCAAAGCAGCAGTATGATTAGTAGAATTTCAGTCCTAACATCTCAAAATGAACATGGAAGGGTATGTTTGGAGCTGAGACAGAATAGCTTGTGGTTGGTGTTCAGTCATTAAATCAAGTCCAGCTGTTTGCCACCCTATGGACTGCAGCACAGCAGGCTTCTCTGTCCTTCACTATCTCCTGGAGTTTGCTCAAATTCATGTCCTTTATCAGTGATGCTATCCAAGGATCTCATCCTCTGTTGACCCCTTCTCTTCCTGCCTTCTATCTCTCCCAGCATCAGGGTCTTTTCCAGTGAATCAGTTCTTCGCATCAGGTAGCCAAAGTATTGGAGCTTCAGCTTCAGCATCAGTCCTTCCAATGAATATTCAGGGTTGATTTCCTTTAGTTGACTGGTTTGATCTTGCTGTCCAAGGGATTCTCGAGTCTTCTTCAGTACCACAATGTGAAAGCATCAATTCTTTGGGGCTCAGCCTTCTTTATGGGCCAACTTTCACAATACTACATGGCCACTGGAAAAACCATAGCTTTGACTAGATGGACCTTTGTTGGCAAAGGGATGTCTCTGCTTTTTAATATGCTGTCTAAGTTTGTTATAGCTTTTCTTCCAAGGAGCAAGTGTCTTTTAATTTCACAGCTGCAGTCCCCATCCACAGTGATTTTAGAGCCCCCCAAAATAAAATCTGTCACTGCTTTTACTTTTTCCCCTTCTATTTGCCATGAAGTGATAGGACCAGATACCATGATCTTAGTTTTTTAATGTTGAGTTTTAAGCCAGTTTTGTCACTCTAATCTTTCCCCCTCGTCAAGAGGCTCTTTGGTTCCTCTTCACTTTCTGCTATTAGAGTGGTATCATCTGCATATCTGAGATTGTCGATTTCACATGCTAGCTAGGTTATGCTCAAAATCCTTTGAGCTAGGCTCCAGCAGTACGTGAACTGAGAACTTCCAGATGTACAAGCTGGGTTTCAAGGAGGCAGAGGAATCAGAGATCAAATTGCCAACATTTATTGGATCATAGAGAAAGCAAGGGAGTGCCAGAAAAACATCTCCTTCTGCTTCATAAACAATGCTAAAGTCATTGACTGTGTGGATCACAACAAACTGTGGAAAATTCTTAAAGAGATGGGAACACCAGACCACCTTACCTGTCTTCTGAGAAACCTGTATATGGTCAAGAAGGCCCAACTGACTGGTTCAAAACTGGGAATGGAATACAACAAGGCTGCATATTGTCACCCTGCTTGCTTAACTTACATGCAGAGTACATCAGGTGAAACTGTCCAGCTGGGCTGGACAGAATAGCTTAATAATTAGCAAATCTACCTTTGGCTACCCAACATTCATATAAAGTAGATGCAAACTGAAATTCCATGTTTCCACCCAATACAATGCAACCACTCTTCATACAAATGGAGGTGTTCTTTTTCTCCCCAAAAAGAAGTGCCGATAGCCATTATTTCCAACTCCAGAAAACAGTCAGGCTCTATTTCTCAGTTCAGTCATGGTTCCCATTGCTTATTGTATTACTTAAAATAAAAACAACTCTGACACAAAATTTTATAAAATGCTAAAGAGAAGGAGGAGCTAGTACATGGGGAGAATACCCTCAAAGGGAAAAGCAAGTTGCTCCATCTTATTCCACTTATTTCAAAAGACTCATAATGTTTGGTATACTTTTTCAATTTTCCAGTGACATATACCACATTTGAGTGTCTTCCTTGGATTTGCTTACCAAGTAAAATACCATTTTTGGATTTTTTAGTATGTTTCCTTTAATGTTTTTAAGTGTCCAGTATATTTTGTCTATTACTTTCTAAGGTATAAAGAGATAGGTACACTTCTAAGATCTTCAGATTGTTACAGTATCTCTCAAACATTCTCCAAATTTATTTGCTCTCCTACCTTTCTGTTTTCACACAGTTAAATCTGTATCACAAAAGACATTATCTTCCATACCCTTCTGTGAACCTTTCCTATATCTAAACATACTCAGCTTGATGTTGCCACTGATCATTACAATGCAGGTAGGACATTTTACTTCTGAGTAAAGCAAGTTTTGGCTTGTTCTCATTGAAATGGAAAGAATAGATTCTGAAATACATTAGTGTATTTTTATCCTTTTAAAAATTTCCTTTTATGTGACTCCTTCCTGACAATCCTCCACAGGCATTATTTTTCTTTAGGACAGATTTTGGTTATTACAGGAAGGGTGCCACAAGGAAGATGGAGTCAACATTTAGCACTTGAAGTCCAGAATTGAATTTTCATGTCAATAAAAATATGCTTGAAAGCAGGTTGTTGAGAAGAGGATTTCGATAACATATCTGGGGCTAAGCTTTGTTGATCGTATCATAGAGTTTTATCATAAGCCAAGAACAGAACAGAATCAGAATAAGATAAGGGCTATCCTTCCCACAGAGAGAGAGGGAGAGAGACTGCCCTGAGTGACCTTGGCTCGGGGGAAGAAAAACCACAGGCCTCAGGGAATAAGAGATCAATGTCCTGGGTCCAAGCTTCCCCTTTTCTAGTCTTGTTCCCCAGTAATTACTGGGGTGGGGGGGGGTGGTGGTGGAATGAACATTAAACAAGTTCTGAAGAAAGTAGAAACCATAATAGCTTTCACTTTGTACTCTCTCTGGAGCCCTGGTAGACCACACACAGGCTGACCCCTCTCCACCAAGAAAGGAAAGAGCAAGATTGGTGGAGAGTTGAGGAAAAAGATCTAAGGCACCTTTAGGCTCCCCACGGCAAAGGTTGATACAAGGACCACACAAGATTTGGAAACCCTTCGCCCCATGCCTTAAGGACTGCAAAGTATTCTCTATACTCTAATTTCAGTGTTATGAGGAAAATGAAATGGAGAAAATTCCTATAGGAAGTTTAACTTTGGATTAAGAGAATAATAATGCAGCAGACTTTTTTTAAATTGAGACACTGCTTTAAACAAAAGATACCCATTCATCTGTCAATGGTCATTTAAGTTGCTTCCATGTCTTGGCTATTATAACTAGTGCTGATATAAACATGGGGGTGCATGTACCTTTTTGAATTACAGGTTTGTTTTTTTCTCCCCAAATATATACCCAGGGATGGGATTGTAGGATCATAAGGTAACTCTATTTTTACTTTTTCAAGGTAACTCCATACTGTTCTCCGTAGTGGCTTTACCAATTTACATTCCCAGTGTAAGAAGATTCCTTTTCCTCCACACCCTCTCCAGCATTTGTTATTTGTAGACTTTTTAACAATGGTCATTCTGACTGGTATGATATGGTACCTCATTGTAGCTTTGGTTTGCATTCCTCTAATAATTGGAGATGTTGAGCATCTTTTCATGTGTCTCTTGGACATCTGCATGTCTTCTTTAGAGAAATGCCTGTTTAGGTCTTCTGCTCATTTTTGGATTGGGTTCTTTTTTTGGATTCTTTGTTGAGTTGTATGAGCTTTTTGTATATTTTGCAAACTGTCCTTTTTAGTTGCATAATTTGCAAATATTTTCTCTCATTCTGTAGGTTATCTTTTTGTTTATTGTTTGTAGGTTGTCATTGTTTATAGTTTCCTTTGCTGTGCAAAAGCTTGTATGTTTTATTAGGTCCCATTTATTTACTTTTGCTTTTATTTCTATTGCCTTGGGAGACTGATCTAAGAAAACATTGATACAATTTATGTCAGAGAATGTTTTGCCTATATTCTCTTCTACGAAATTGGCAGTCTTTTACAATGCTTTGCTATCCTTCCATTATAGAGCATTTTTACTGGATTCATTTTAAAGAAAAAATAATAAAAATTATCTTAAGATTTATAAAAGTTCAATATTTATGGACTAGATGGACACATTTATAAGTTAGCAATTAAAAACATCTGTGTTATACTCAGAAATTTAAATGATTTGCTCTATGTTTTATGCCATATTATTTTAAATACAGTTTGCATTCTTAAATTTTGATTTAGGCCTAGGAATTGATTGCTGCTAAGTCGCTTCAGTCGTGTCCGACTCTGTGCAACCCCATAGACGGCAGCCCACCAGGCTCCCTCGTCCCTGGGATTCTCCAGGCAAGAATACTGGAGTGGGTTGCCATTTCCTTTTCTGATGCATGAAAGTGAAAAGTGAAAGTGAAGTCGCTCAGTCATGTCCGACTCTTAGCGACCCCATGGACTGCAGCCTACCAGGCTCCTCCGTCCATGGGATTTTCTAGGCAAGAGTACTGGAGTGGGGTGCCATTGCCTTCTCCAACCCTATACAATAGTGACATTTAAAAATATTAAAAGGTTAGTTTCTTTCCCCAGTGACATTTCTGTTTCACAAAGAATGTTAGTGAAGTGCTAGTTGTTGCTTCATTTTCTTATAACTTCTGAACTTTGTTAAAACGTGGTTCTTAGTGATCACACTTATTCAACTAAAGAATGTGAATAAAACTGACAGAAATACAGTCTCAATTAATACTCTCATTTAAGGAGGCTGGTGGTGTTACTATTACGCTTAGCCACAGAGGAGGAAGCTGAGGCACGAAGGATTAAAGGCACTCGTCCAAGGTCACAAAGCTCACAAGCGAAAGAGCTGGAGTTTGATAACAAATGCCCTGACCTCAAAGCATACTTAACAATATTTTAGTGAAAATTCTGTCAGTCACAAGTGACAGAAACTTATCATCAACTCTCTTGTGAATCATGGTATAAAGTGCCTCACAGAACTGCAAAGTCTGGGAGTGGGTTTCCAAACATTGCTCAGATACTTCAGTAACAGCAAGGTTCATCTCTTGCCCTCTTTGTGGCTCTCCTCTCAGACTTGCCTCCACCTGACTAGAAGGACAGCCACCAGCCGCTGTAGGCCCACAAGCTCCTTGAAGCTGGAAATCATGGAGAGTGAGGCATTTGTCCTGCCATCTCTGGCAGGACTCCCAGGGACGCTTATGATTAGCCTTGCTTGCGTCACATGCCTAAAGACAGATTATGGTCAGGGTTTTAAGGCAGCTACAGACAATAGTCAGCCCTGTCCAAACCTTAAAGACTGAACAAGGTTACTGCAGGAGAGGTTAGATGATCCCTCAAAAGAAGGATATTAAACAGGCAAAAAGAATAAAAGTCCATTAATGCACACTGACATTAGATCTTGTGAAATACTAAACTTACTCAAAAACCCCACATAAAACTTTACAAAAATACTGTGAGTTAGATTTTATCTTTATTTTTTTCAGGTAACAAAGACCAATACAACTTGCCCAAGTTCACACAATGTCATCAGATCTTTTAAAGATAAATTATGTACCCAACTGCACTGCTACTAGAGGAATAATGTTCAGAATTCAACATACCTAGACCTAAATGGGATGGCGTCAAACCTAAGTATCAATTTTTAAAAGATTAAATGTACATAAGTAGATTAAATTAGACACTAGTCTGATTTAGCCCTTCAGGATTTTAAAAATATTCTAATGTTCTAGGCATCCTAACTTTTACTTGCAGTTCCCTGAGGATATAAAATCAAAGACTGGAAAATTTCTATTGGATGAATGTCACCTTTATTCACATTCTTTAGCTGAATAAATGTGATTGCTAAGAACCATGTTTAATAAAATAAGTTCTGAAGTTACAAGACCTTGAAGCAACAGCAAATACTACATTAACATTCTTTGTAGAAGAGAAGTATCATTGCAGAAAGAAATTTATTTTTTTAAATATTTTAATGGTCATTATTGCCTAGGGAAGGATGGACTATGTACAGCACGATTATTAATCTTTATTTTCGATAAACACACCATGTCATATTATTTTTCTAAGTCATCTTAAGTCCATATCCAGGCCTCCAAATGGAGATTTGGAGTGAAAAATAAGAAATAAATCTAAGACATTGTCTTAGACAACTCACAGTTGTCTAAAATCCTAGGGTTGTGTGCAGCATCGAGTATGTGGGATGCCCCTGAAATTATGGATCTGCAGTGGTTCCTGGTGATGTATCCATAACTCCTGGAAGGATGGTTCCTTCCAGTCTAGTGCTCTCTGCTTCTCCTCCACTGGGTGCCGTTGGTCCTTGTAGAGTCTGAAACCACTGTGTCTAGGGTCCAGGCTCCCTGGAGGCCACCCATAGGAACCCATAAATTTTGGTCTATTTCACAGTTTCTCGAAATGTGTCTCTCACTATCTGGCTTCAAAGTCCTTACTCTTTTCTCCTTTCTCTCCTCATCTGCTAGGACAGCCAAAATGAGCTCATACTTTTAGAAAAGATAGGAATGACTGTCGTGCTCAAGATGATTTTCCTTCCAGCTCTGCAAGAAGTCCAGGAGCAAGAAAATACAAATGACCAGGCTACCAGCTTGTGAAATAGAATGAAGAGGGAGAGACACGGATGATAAACAGCAGCTATTATCTTAAACATGTGGTTCTGCAGATGACTATATAAGAATAAATATCATTTGAGAGATTATCCATTTTCCATTTCCATTTCCATTATCCATTTCCATTCAAATTCTATTAGTCCTTCATTGCTTATATAAGGGAGTAAGTCACTTAGCTAGTGAGTGGTCTCAGTTATACATACACACAGATATTGGAATGACACACTATTTTCATCTTGCTCCTTGCTCTTCATAAATCATCTTGTCATGGTGTTCTTGAATTTTAACATTGTCAAGCATGTCAATAATAGTAACGAGTGGTCATGTATGGATGTGAGAGTTGGACTGTGAAGAAAGCTGAGTGCCGAAGAATTGATGCTTTTGAATTGTGGTGTTGGAGAAGACTCTTGAGAGTCCCTTGGACTGCAAGGAGATCCAACCAGTCCATCCTAAAGGAGATCAGCCCTGGGAGTTCTTTGGAAGGAATGATGCTAAAGCTGAAACTCCAGTACTTTGGCCACCTCATGTGAAGAGTTGACTCATTGGAAAAGACTCTGATGCTGGGAGGGATTGGGGGCAGGAGGAGAAGGGGACGACAGAGGATGAGATGGCTGGATGGCATCACTGACTGGATGGACGTGAGTCTCAGTGAACTCCGGGAGTTGGTGATGGACAGGGAGGCCTGGCGTGCTGCGATTCATGGGGTCGCAAAGAGTCGGACACGACTGAGCCACTGAACTGAACTGAACTGAAACTTAGCACATGCATAAGAAAGTGTAAGTGAGGGAGACTCTATTAAGGACTTATTAAACTTTTCAGCAAATCCATGCAACTTCCCAGAGAAAACCAAAACAGGATCAGAATCATTTCCACCTAAGTCACTTGGCTTACA
Organism: Bos javanicus; assembly: GCF_032452875.1. NCBI lineage: Eukaryota > Metazoa > Chordata > Mammalia > Artiodactyla > Bovidae > Bos > Bos javanicus. The sequence continues at coordinate 23,939,981 of NC_083874.1, read as the reverse complement.
TCTAAGATCCAAGTCACTTGGCTTACATCTTACATCTAAGATGCCTGGTTAGTTTTCACAGATTTTTTCACCATCTTACATATTATACAATTGAATGTTGTGTTTCATTTTATTGTCTCTCATCCCTAACTAGACTTCCCTAGTGACTCAGCTGGTAAAGAATCTGCCTGCAGTGCAGGAGACCCGGGTTGGATGCTTGGGTTGGGAAGATCCCCTGAAGAAGGAAATGGCAACCCACTACAATATTCTTACCTGGAAAATTCCATGGACAGAAGAGCCTGGGGGGCTACAATCCAAGGGGTCACATACAGTCAGACACAACTGAGCGACTAACACACACACCCACTAACTAGTGTGTAAGCTCCCTATGATAAGGGCAAGGACACTTGATCTGCTGTATTTAATGATGAAACCTTAGCACTTAGAACTGGTGTACTTAATGATGAAAAATAGAAGTTACTTAGTAAATTATTGTTGAATAAATGAATCAGTTCAATTCAGTTCAGCCACTCAGTCGTGTCCAACTGTTTGCAACCCCATGAATCACAGGACGCTAGGCCTCCCTGTCCATCACCAACTCCCGGAGTTCACTCAGACTCACTTCCATCAAGTCAGTGATGCCATCCAGCCATCTCATCCTCTGTCGTCCGCTTCTCCTCCTGCCCCCAATCCCTCCCTGCATCAGAGTCTTTTCCAATGAGTCAACTCTTCACATGAGGTGGCCAAAGTACTGGAGTTTCAGCTTTAGCATCATTCCTTCCAAAGAAATCCCAGGGCTGATCTCCTTCAGAATGGACTGGTTGGATCTCCTTGCAGTCCAAGGGACTCTCAAGAGTCTTCTCCAACACCACAGTTCAAAAGCATCAATTCTTTGGCGCTCAGCTTTCTTCACAGTCCAACTCTCACATCCATACATGGCCAGTGGAAAAACCATAGCCTTGACTAGATGGACATTTGTTGGCAAAGTAATGTCTCTGCTTTTTAATATCCTGTCTAGGTTGGTCATAACTTTTCTTCCAAGGAGTAAGCGTCTTTTAATTTCATGGTTGCAGTCACCATCTTTAATGAATAAGGGCTGGATAATCAGTGGAAAAAAGATTTGTGTGTGTTTGTGTATGTTTTAACCCCAGAAGTATTATAGACAGCTTTATTTATTATTCCAAATTGTTATTGTACACACACATATATACACACACAGATCTATGAAGAAATATTTTATCATTTGCTTAAAATATGTATTTAAAGAATATATGCTGCTGTTTCTAAGTCACTTCAGTCGTGTCCGACTCTGTGTGACCCCAATAGACGGCAGCCCACCAGGCTCCCCGTCCCTGGGATTCTCCAGGCAAGAACACTGGAGTGGGTTGCCATTTCCTTCTCCAGTGCATGAAAGTGAAAAGTGAAAGTGAAGTCGCTCAGTCGTGTCAGACTCTTAGCGACCCCATGAACTGCAGCCTTCCAGGCTCCTCCATCCATGGGGTTTTCCAGACAAGAGTACTGGAGTGGGGTGCCATTGCCTTCTCCATAAAGAATATATAAAGAATAATAAAATAAAATCTTTTTTTTAAGTTTATTTTTTATTGAAGGATAATTGCTTTACAGATTTCTGTCAAACCTCAACATGAATCAGCCATAGGTATACATATATCCCCTCCTTTTTGAACCTCCTACTCATCTCCCTTCCCACCCCACCCCTCTAGGTTGATACAGAGCCCTTGTTTGAGTTTCCTGAGCCATACAGAAAATTTCCATTGGATATCTATTTTACATATGGTAATATGAGTTTCCATATGACTCTTTCCATACATCTCACCCTCTCCTCCCCTCTCCCCATGTCCATAAGTAAATTCTCTATGTCTGTTTCTCCATTGTTGCCCTGTAAATAAATTCTTCAGTACCATTTTTCTAGATTCTGTATATATGTGTTAGAATACGGTATTTATCTTTCTCTTTCTGATTCACTTTACTCTGTATAATAGGTTCTAGGTTCATCTACCTCATTAGAACTGACTCAAACACGATCCTTTCATGGCTGAGTAATATTCCATTGTGTATATGTACCACAACTTCTTTATCCATTCATCTGTCAATGGACATCTAGGTTACTTCCATTTTCTAGCTGTTGTAAATAGTGCTGCAATGAACAATAGGATACATGTGTCTTTTTCAATTTTGGTTTCCTCAGGGTATATGCCTAGGAGTGGGATTACTGGGTCATATGGTGGTTTTATTCCTAGTTTTTTAAGGAATCTCCATTCCATCTTCCATAGTGGCTATATCAATTTACTTTCCCACCAACAGTACAAGAGTGTTCCCTTTTCTCCACACCCTGTCCAGCATTTATTGTTTGTAGACTTTTTTTTAAATAACATTTTTTTAAATTTATTTTTAATTGTTTGTAGACTTTTTGATGAGGGCCATTCTGACTGGTGTGAAGTAATATCTTATTGTGATTTTGATTTGCATTTCTCTAATCATGAGCTATTTCGAACATCTTTTCATATGTTTGTTTGCCATCTGTATGTCTTTGGAGAAATATCTGTTTAGGTCTTTTCCCCACTTTTTGATTGGGTTTCTTTTTCTGCTATTGAATTGTATGAGCTGCTTGTATATTTTGGAAATTAATCCTTTGTTAGTTGTTTCATTTGCTATTATTTCCTCCCATTCTGAGGGTTGTCTTTTCACCTTGCTTATAGTTGCCTTTGCTTTGCTAATGCTTTTAAGTTTAATCAGGTCCCACTTGTTTACTTTTGTTTTTATTTCCATTACTCTAGGACGTGGGTCATAGAGGATCTTGCTTTGATTTATGTCATTGAGTGTTCTGCCTATGTTTTCCTCTAAGAATTTTATAGTTTTTGGCCTTACATTTAGGTCTTTAATCCATTTTGAGTTTATCCTTGTGTATGGTGTTAGGCAGTGTTCTAATTTCATTCTTTAACATGTAGATGTCCAGTTTCCCCAGCACCATTTATTGAAGAGGCTTTCTTTGCCCCATTGTATATTCTTGCCTCCTTTGTCAAAAATAAGGTACCCATAGGTGCATGGGTTTATTTCCGGGCTCATAATAAAATAAAATCTTTATTAAGCACTTCCTATGTTCCAGACCATATTCTTGGAGTGTTCATCTTGTTTAACTCACTTGGTCCACACTACAACCTGCCGGGCTCCTAAGGTACATCAATAGCAGTTAAACCCTGAAGGCAAGGGGCATCATAGCATTCTCCACCCACCTTTTAATAACTGCAAATGTTTGATCATTTTCCTTAAAGGCAGAGTACCCACACGTTTAAAAGTATTCTTTTTCCTAGTCTAGTTCAGCAGTGCTCAAACTTGAGTGGTGAAAAATATACCACATGGGGCTCTATACGCAAGACAGGGTATAATCTACTTTATGGGCAAATAACAGATTTTTGAAAGTAATTTCTTCTCAACCCAATTTTCAGCTTAGTTCCTAATCTCATCTCTTGAAATGTAGCTTCTATTTAAATTAAGTTTAACTTCCTTGAGATTTCAAGTCACCTTGTTTCTGCTTGAGCTTTTGAATGTAACTTCAACTGTGATATTTGTGCACGTTTGACCACTGTGTTGAGGAACACTGGAACAAGAAGCCTGCAGTCTTCACCACATTCTTTAAAATCCCAGCTTGATTCTGTCCATTTACATCAGACTATAGAATACACTCTGCTCTGTGCCTGCTCCTCAGCACAGCTGTCAGTGGTGCAATGACACGAAAACACTGAAAAGAGTTAAAATATACAGACAATTTTATATCTTTTTCCAAATTGTTGGTGCTTCATGTCTGATTGCTATATTTTGATTAAGAGGGTTTTTTTTTTATGTCATAGGTAAAATCAAAATTTTCTACTTCTCTTTTAAAATGTGGATTAGTTTAATTTCAGAGTGCCCTTAGATTGCCAAGGTGAGCTGTTAAAAAATTGCTACTATTTATAACCATTTATCTTCTTGAAACAGGATTTTATTTTTGAAATCATCCAACAAAAAATATGCAGGAATAAATTGTAGGTTGAATCTGCACTGACTGTAATTGTCATCTGTAGTCCTCAATGTCAAAATTGTTGTTCCTTCTTTAGTCTAACATCTTCATCAAAGCAACCTCATTGTTCCTGTTTGAATTTTTTAGTAAGCATTTAAAATTTTTATGCAATTTAAATACACATTTATTTATTTTAATCAAAGGAATTAGAATTAGATTTTTTCCCTCTTTTTAAAAATTTCTGCTGCTGAAAACGGTTTGAAAATCATTGCTATAGCCCAGGAGTTAAACTTGTAAACCAAAAGGCGGAATTCAGGATACTATATAGATACTTGCATAATGTTTAAAAATAACAATTTTTAAGTGAAAACCATTTTAATACATAAAAAATTCTCAGATACTACCAAAAAAAAAGTAGTGGATTGGATTTGGCATGTAGGCCACAGTTTACCAACTTGTGCTCTAGCCCAATACCCCTCATTTTATTTAATTTACTTTTTTAGTTTTCTTCCCCCCAGTTTTGGATATAATGCAGCAGTAACTATGTTTAGGGTGTATAGTGTAATGATTAAGTTACCTATTGTGAAATAATTATTACAGTAAGTTTAGCAAACCTTTATCATCTTATATAGATAGTTTTTTTTTCTTGTGATGAGAACTCTTAGGATCTACTCTTAATTTTCACACAGATCATACAGCAGGGTTACTGTATAGTCATCATATTGTACTCTATATCCTTAGTACTTATTTGTCTTACAATTGGAAATCTGTATCTTTTGACCACTTTCATCCAATTCCCCCTCCCCTCACCGTCTTCAATGTTTAATTTCTGTCACTTATGGATAAATATTAGGTCATTGTAAATTCATGACATTTTTCATAGGACAATATCAAAAGCCTCCAAGGGGTAGCTCACTTCACTGGTAAAGACAGGCTTTCTGAAATAAATTGGCAACACGTACTTTGCATGAATATACCTTCATTTTATAGGAGAAGAAATGCTTAGCAGAATTGGACTTCCTTTGGAAGGTTCAGTCATGTCGTGATAGCACTGAGAGAGGAGCATGAATTTAAATCTCTTGATATCTAACATTGCTTGGTTGTTCATGAAAATGTAAGAATAAAAGAAACTGAAATACAAATAGTAAAAGACCCTGAGCTACATATGAAGCCAAAACCACATAGAAAATAACTGCATAAACACTTACTGTATAAAAGAACCATGTTTAGAAGATTTTTGTATTTATGATATTCACCCCCAACTAAACTGTTTTTATTTATTTTTTTAATATTGGAGTATAGTTGATTGACAATGTTGTGTTAGTTTCAGGTGTACAGCAAAGTGATTCAGTTATATATTTATTCTCTTTCAAATTCCTTTCCCATTTAGTTATTACAGAATATTGAGCAGAGTTCCCTGTGCTATACAGTAGGTTCTTGTTGGTTATATATTTTAAATATAGCAATGTGTACATATCAATCCCAAACTCTCAATCTATCCCTCTCCACTCTTCTGTCCAAGTAACTATTAAGTTCCTTCTCTAAGTTTGTGATTCTGTTTATGTTTTGTAAATAAGTTCATTTGTATCATTTCTTAAAGCTTCTGCATATAAGTGCATATATGCATATGCATATAATTTGATATTTGTCTTTGTCTGTCTGACTTCACTTAGTGTAATAATATCTAGATCCATCCACATTGCTAAATGGCATTATTTCTTGCTAATGGCTGAGTAGTAGTCCACTGTATATATGTGCCCCATTTTCTTTATCCATTCATCTGTTGATGGACAGTTAGGTTGCTTCCATGTCTTGGCTATTGTAAATAGTACTACAATGAACACTGGGGTGCATATATCCTTTTGAGTCATGTTTTCTTCTGGATATAAGCCCAGGAGTGGGATTGCTGAATCATATAATAGTTCTGTTTTCAGTCTTAAGGAACCTCCATGCTTTTCTCCATAGTGTCTGTACCAATTAACATTCCCACCAACAGTGCAAGAGGGTTCCCTTTTTTCCACACCTTCTCCAGCATTTATTACTTGTAGACTTCTTGATGATACCCATTCTGATTGGTGTGAGGTGACACCTTATTGTAGTTTTTATTTGCATTTTTCTACTAATTAGCTATGTTGAACCTCTTTTCATGTGCTTCTTAGCCATCTGCATGTCTCCTTTGGTTAAATGTCTATTTAGATCTGTCCATTTTATGTTTTTTTTTTTTTTTAATACTGAGACACATGAGTTGTTTGTAAATTTTGGAGATTAATCCCTTGTCAGTTGCATCATTTGCAAATATTTTATCATGCTCTTGGGGTTGTCTTATAGTTTTGTTTATGGTTTTCTTTGCTGTGCCAAAGCTTTTAAGTTTAATTAATTCTCATTTATTGATTTTTGTTTTATTTACATTGCTCTAGGAGATGGATTGCAAAAGATATTGCTGCAATTTAAGGCAAAAAGTGTTTTGCCTATGTTTTCTTCTAAGAGTTTTATAGTATCTGGTGTAAAATTTAGGTCTTTAACCCATTTTGAGGTAATTTTTGTGTATAGTATTAAAGAATGTTCTAATTTAATTTTTTTACATGTAGCTGTCAAGTTTTCCCAGCACCATTTGTTATAGAGGCTATCTTTCCAATATTGTGTAGTCTTGCCTCGTTTGTCATAAATTATATGATTATAGTTGGGTGAGTTTATTTCCGGGCTCTCTATCTTGTTCCATTAATCTATATTTCTGCTTGGTGCCAGTACCATACTGTTTTGATGACTGTAGCTTTGTATTAGTCTGAAGTCAGGGGTGCTAATTCTCCCAGCTCCATCTTTCTTTTCCAAGATTGCTTTGTTTATTTGGGGTCTTTTTTGTCTCCATACATATTTTAAGATTTGTTTCTTCTAGTTCTGTGAAAAATGCCATTGTTAATTTGACAGGGATAACATTTAATCTGTAGATTGTCTTGGGCAATATAGTCATTTTGACAATATTGATTCTTCCAATCCAAGAAAGAACACGGTAAATCTTGCCATCTATTTGTGTCATCTTTGATTACTTTCATCAGCATCTTATAGTTTTCAGAATACAGGTCATCTTCCTTCTTTAGGGAGGTTTATTCCTAGATATTTTATTATTTTTGATGCAATGGTAAATGGGATTCTTTCCTTAATTTCTCTTTCTGACCTTTCATTGTTTGCCCATAAAATGAACTTTACTGAACTCATTGATGAGCTCTAGTAGTTTTCTGGTGATATCTTTCAGATTTTCTATGTATAATATTATATCATCTGCAAACAGGGACAGCTTTACGTCTTCTTTTCCAATATGGATTTCTTTTATTTCATATTCTTTTCTGATTACCACTGCTAGAACTTCTAAAACTATGTTTAATAATAAAAGTGGCAAGAGTGAACATGCTTGTCTTGTTCTTGATCTCATAGGATATGCTTTCAGCTTTTCACTGGTATGTATGTTCTTTCTGTGCCTACATTCTGGAGAGTTTTGATCATAAATGGGTGTTGAACTTTGTCCAAAGCTTTTTCTGTATCTATTGAGATGGTCATACAGTTTTTACTCTTCAATTTGTTGAGGTGGTGTATCACACAGATTGATTTGAGGGTGTTGAAAAATCCTTGCATCCATGGATAAATCCCACCTGTTTATGGTGTGCGGTTCTTTTAAAGTATTGCTGGATTTAGTTTGCTAGTATTTTGTTAAGTATTTTTGCATCTATGTTCATTATGGATATTGGCCTGTAATTTTCTTTTTTTGTGGTGTCATTATCTGGTTTTGATATCAGGGTGATGGTGCCCTCATAGAATCAGTTTGGGGGTATTCCTTCCTCTGCAATTTTTTGGAATAGTTTCAGGAGAATAGGTATTAACTCTTCTCTAAATGTTTGATAGAATTCACTTGTGAAGCCATGCAAAGAAAAATTTCCTATAATTCATATATAATTTTATAAACAATAAACCAGAAATTCCAGATGGCTAGGAAATAAATAAACAAATACTTCCCACCTTACATTCACAGCCAGCTTCCAAATTTTAGAAGCTCTATAAATGCAACTTGATGCATAAAAAAGTAAAAATAGGAAAATATAGCATTTTATTCTTCTCACAGTCACAGCTTTAAGTCTTGATTTGTAGATTAGAATATTAGTGATAATGATTGGGGATTAAATAGCAGAAAATGAGATTACTTCTGATAGCAACAAAACTTCTGATTTTGGATTAATTAATTTCACCTAGCCAGGTCTTCTGAGGAATTGAATATAAACACCTTTACTGAAAAAAAATCTCTGGATCATCAAAATGAAAAGATAAAAGAAGCATTGATGCTGACTTTACCCATGCAGATTTTAAGTTTTCATAAGGATATTCCAGTTAATAAAGAGTTAGGCAATGGTAGGATTAGAACTATTACCCATTGCAACTTCTAATGAATTAATGAACCTAGGAATTTATTAGTTTCCTGGTGGCTTAGAGGGTAAAGCGTCCATCTGTAATCGGGACACCTGGGTTCAATCCCTGAGTTGGGAAGATCCCCTGGAGAAGGAAACGGCACCCCACTCCAGTACTCTTGCCTGGAAAATCCCATGGATGGAGGAGCCTGGGAGGCTACAGTCCACGGGGTTGCAAAGAGTCAGACACGATGGAGCAACTTCATTATCCCAGTGAATTCATTATCAATGGCACATCAGAAACAGAGACAGATATTGTGTGCTTCCTACTGAAAGAACACAGTGTGGTGTTGTTGATTAGTTTTGTTTGAGCTTCCCTGATGGCTCCGTGGTGAAGAATCCACCTGCCAATGGGAGATGTACATTCGATCTCTGGGTTGGGAGGATTCCCTGGAGAAGGGAATGGCAACCCATTCCAGCATTCTTGCCCGGGAAATCCCAAGGATAGAGGAGCCTGGTGGGCTACAGTCCATGGGGTCACAAAAGAATCGGATACAACGTAGTGACTGAAACAACTACTGAAAGTTCTTTACAACTGAACGCACACAGTATCATCTATTAAGGACTTTTCTCAAAAAGAAAAATTGAACTTGCACCTGGCAGTTCTCTAGATCCTAATACCAATTTACCAATTCACAGAAGATACAGAAGACAGAGAGACGTATAAAACGAACTAGTGTCACCCAGGTACCGCCCATAATCAATGACTGGCGGAAGTGAAAGTGTGCATGCAGTCAGCTACTTCATTCTTCTGAGGGATAAGCCTGATGCCATGGTCTGTATTGACTATGTTTCCCAAGGGGGATTAAACGCCAGATAGCTTCAATAGTAACGGACCTCAGAATTCACCCTTTACTGGATTCCTTCCCTTACTATTTTTTTTTAAATCCACATCTCCACTCTCCTTCCATTATTCCCTGGAATCACTTTCAAATAAATTACATGCTCCCAAATTCTTCTGAATCTTCTTCTGGAGGAACCCAAACCAAGGCAGAGACAAATGTTTATAGAGACAATTTGCAAACAGCAGGTGAATGAGGGTTCTTCTATTAATATCATTTGAGCTTGGGGAACATAAAATTTTAGCTATCTGTCCACTCTTTTTTGAAGCTGGTAAATGTCAGTAGAAGTATATAGCGGTTTTGTTTTTTATGTTAATTTATTTAATGGGTGTTCTTAGGACTTTGAATTATCCCAATTATCAAGGAAGAGTAGAACAGTAGATAACAAATTTCAGCTTGTTTAAGAATTGCTCTGATGTCTTTTTATAAATGTGGATTCTTCCACGCTCAGTGATTCCAAATCAGAAGAAATCCAGACTTACTAGTTATGCACAATAAAATATTAGAAATACTCACAGGAGTTCTGAGTGTCTCACTTTAAGAAACAGCAACCTAAGTGCCAAGGTTTTCATTACTCATAGTGTCAGGCCAGTTGGGTTCTAAACATCTATAAGAAGTTTTGATCTGATGGCTCTGTCACATCCTGGAGTTTCAATTCTGTGCTAATACTAAAACCTAAATTTAATTTTAATCTAGTTCAGATGAATCTGTTGCTATTTCTGTTCTGCTTTCTGTAAAGGTAGACATGGGAAGTGCAGTCTGGAAAAAAAAAATGTGTGGTGTGGTATGGAGGGTGTGGTGAGCATAACTCTACCAAAGGTCTTAAAAATGTACTGCTCCACCCCTCACTCATTTCTTGGGTGTGCCTCAGCCATGTCTCCTTTTGAATCTTTTTGTGCCCAGTTGGGAGATGAAAGCAGAAAGCACTGCTGAGAAATCACTTAGCTATGAGGCTAGTATTTGCTCTTATTCCTCTCTTACTAAGGCTTTTCTTCTAGTCCTCTTTCTGCCCAATAAGATTCAGAACTAAGGTCGCAGGGGCCCAGGGAATGAAATTATCATCATCCACTCCCCGCCCCCAACACACACACACTCATATTTTGCATCTTGAACAATAGTCGTATAGCAGTCTCCAAATTGTGATCACTTATTTTATTTATGAGAGCCAGTTTACCTTTTTCAATTAGTTCACACAATTTTATTTAGATTTTACATTCCGTCTATTCCTAGAGCTCCAAGTGGCTTCAAAAGACAAATAGTTGCCCCTTCAGTTTTATTGGTATGGCAATGCTATCCTCTCCCTTCTTCACTAAATATTATGATTCTTCAGCTCTAGAATTAATTTCCCGAGACATTCTTCTTTTGGCCCAGTATTACAAAATGGCTGGAGCCTTAGAATAATGTATTTCCCTGTGGTTTGTTTTTATAGAGAGGAAGACTATACTCCTAAATTTCTTGAAGATACTAATTTGTTACTAGATACAAACCAACATCAAAAATGTCTGAATGATTTAAACTGTGTCTCAGAAGATTCATTCCTGCTATTCCCTTCTAATAGCAGCAAAGCACGCACGCACACACACACACACACACACACACACACACACACGTACGTACGTACGTACGTATGTACGTTAAACTACCGGATTCCTAGAATGCAGTAGGTGTGACTTGAAAACCATGGAAACAGTAACATACTTGTAAACATGTCTAAGTTTCAGAATTGCAGAATCCTAGTCACTCTCATGTCACTGCAAACTATTAAAGTCAATGTCCCATCAGGACAGGAACAAGACATTCTAACTCAATTATTCCTCTCTCAAAAAAATTGTGCTATTTTCAGGAGAAAAAGATAAATGAAGGAATTTCCTTAGACCAAAACCAATGTTCTCAAGTATTTTGTTCTTGGGATCCCTTTACCATCTTAAAATTTAATCAGGATCCCAAATATTTGTCATATGATAAGCTAAAAATTAGAAATTATTACAATTTTAACTGGTATATAAATAACAAACCTATTATATGTTAAGATGAATAAATATTTTATGAACATAAATATATTTTCCAAACCAAGTAAAAGTCACAGAGAGTGCCAGAAAATAAAAGCTCTGCCCTCCCCATGCTGATACTTTATTGAAATCTATCAAACCAGACTTCAAGACTATTGAAAGATTTGTGTCATTTATTTACTATGAACTTCTAAAATCCACTACTGGATACAATAGCCTTAAATTAAATTATAAACTGTACTTTTTATAAACTCACTCATTCAAGATACTATACAATGGGTTGGAAAAGGTGATATCTAACTTTTCTTGTTTCTTATAAAATATCCTGAAATTTAATAAAAATATTCATGAGAAAAAAGACAAGATCCCCTAATCTCTCCTCTTACGTTTATTCCATAATGATAGTGTGGCTATAAAGAAAAATATTATATATATATTCACTGTATATACCTGTATTTACATACATACATACATATGTATCATATTTGTATTGATCAGTATGAATATTTATATGTCAATACTTAAGAAAGTAGCACAATAAATCCTGTAAATGTTTTGAAATCCATTTGTCTTTTTACTATTCAAAAAATGAGCTTTAAAACTTAATAGAACTGGATATAGTGGGTAAAATAAAGTGCATTCTTTAGATTAACTTCACCTGTTTTTACTCTTTAAAATGTGGGTTCTAGAGAAGTTTTAATTGTATATGTGGATCATATTATTTCTTTTCAACAGCAGTGATCTGTAGGACAGGAAAAGAAACCAAGTAATTAACTGAGTTTGAAAATTAAACCAGAGGAAAGATGGCATGTACATTTTAACTTTTTAAGACAGTAAATTTTAAGTTGAAGTTTATTAGTATTTTAGGAGAGTAGCTAAAAGAGAAAATTAAAATAAAAAATCTTTTTAGAATAAATTCAGATTGGTGATTAGAAGCTCTCTGAAGATCTTGAAGCTCACTGCCTAATCATAGACAACTACAGGAAAAAAAAAAACAAATCCTCACATCACAAACAGTGCTTCCTAATTTGTAAAAGCTTGATTGGATGTTTTGCTTATGTCTAAGAGACTGTCATTCGGGCCCAGGAGGGATTGAAGATAGGCAAGTGTTAATTCTGAAATGGTCACCTCTTAACCCTTTCATAAGTGACAGCCATAGTTTCATTGCCTTCTTCTCAGAGTATACTGATAATTCGAACAGGTGCATCATGTCTTAGATAAAACTTTAGGAAATAAAAACTGAATGTATGCTGATCTTAAAATGTTTTCTTTAAACTTTTTATTATGGAGAATATTAAATCTCCCCAGAGATAATCACCCAGTCCCAGTAATCATCAATACTTGGTCATTCAGTCCCTTCTTACCCCATCACCCTCCACATGGCCATCCGCTTAGCACCACCCTCAATCTGATATTATTTGAATTCCAGACATCATACTAGTACATCTATAAATACCTCAGTATATATTTCTGAAAACTAAGAACTTCTCTTAAAAAACATAGTCACAATACCATTTATCATACACAAAAAAGAAATTAATAATTCCTTAGTAGCATTAAGTATTGTCAGTATAAAAAAATTAACTATAATATTTTCATGTTGGTTAGCTAAATGCACATCAATAGTAGCTTTAAAACTTACAGTTTTATAATGTTCTCTAAAAAATTACCTTTTCATGTTTCAGTATATGAGCTTCTATCATCCCCTTACGTGCTGATTTCTGAGGAAATAAAAATATAAATGGTTATCTTACTACGGCTCTATGTTTATAATCTTCATTGGTGATGTTAATACTATTTTACAACACAATCTGTCCCTTAGAAATAAACTGAATTACATTATGATTATTAACCACTAGATGCCAGAATTGCTTCATGCAAATGAAATCAGCTTAGTCTTGATCTGTCAGGAAAAAAAATGATAACATTCTAAATATCACAGTAAAGTACTAAATCAAAGTGTCTTTGCTTACACCTTGTAACAGAAGCGTGTATTGAACCATATATTTAAATATTTAACTTTCGTAACTGATCAGACTATGTTGCTGATCAGTTGCTCAGTTGTGTCCAACTCTTTGTGACCCCATAGACTGTCCCTCACCATCTCTGGAAGTTTGCCCAAGTTCATGTCGATTGCCTCAGTGATGCCATCCAGCCATCTCAGCCTCTGAAAGTGAAAGTTGCTGGTTGTGTCCAACTCTTTGCGACACCATGGACTATACTGTCCATGGTCTGACGCCTACTTCAAAAAGATTGAGACAGAAGGAGAAGAGGGTGTCAGAGGATGAGATGGCTGGATGGCATCCTCCTTTTAATTCACTTGGACCTTTGTCTGTGATTTTAAAGTTCTCACTAATTCTTTCCAATCAACTAAAACCTTCAGAACAGTCTGCTGAAGGGCTCTAAGTGTACCAGACTTGGTTTCAGGGTGGTTGACATAGTGTCATTCCAAAGCCAGGGACACACTCCTGTGAGAATTCTGCTTCAGTGTGAATCCAGATGGTCCCTTAGGTCCTAACAGCTTCAGCTTGGAGAAGGAGGCAAATGATTCATGTGTTACAATAGGCAAATATGGACATGCTTGAAACTGTTAAAGGATCTGGAGAAGACAGAGAATCTGTTTTGTACCTTTCGCCTGTAAACTATTATAATTTATGAAATTTCTGTTATTATTTTTTCAAAATCTACTATTGGGGTGCTTCATAGGGATTTCTAATCAGGTGATTCACAGGTGTATATATTGAAACATTATTCTTTAAATCAGAATAGTAATCCTATCAGACATTTTTAGCCAGAAATATTGTACATTGACCTACATTTCTGTATTCTTTCTTCTGATCTGGCTATATTTTAATATGCATTTATTATGTTTATTTGTCTTCAGTGATAAGTTTCTATACAAAGCTGTCACTTTTCACCCTGCTTATCCAAATAAATTTTTTCCTTATATTATTCCTAGAACATATTACTTTATTTTTTAATAAAAAACTTAGTCCTTGGTAGATATTTCCCAGAAAATTATCTACCCTAAAAATCATGTATCTTCAAAATTAAAGTGAGTATGAGAAAATTACTTCACTGACTTTGGGAAATAACAAATAAATAGCTAGAGGAATCTCAATCAATATGAAATTAAACTCATATAACAAACTTACCCAGTCCTTCTATTTATTACAAGTGAGGAAGAGGTGCAGACACGATGGAAAGAAGGAAAGAACACTCTTTTTCTTCTGTTTCAAAGTCATGGAGTGATTTCAACTATGTTTTAAATGCTTTCCCTGAGTCTACTTTTGTTTCCCCTCTGTTTTTTTCCCCATGAGAGCTACAGTGGTCTTGAAAGACATAAATAAAAACCACTTAACACCTTCACTGTCACTCAGAATAAAAGAAATTCTTTTCAAATGTCTTCCATGCTCAGAATATACACTGTCCAATATAGTAGAACTAGTTACCTGTATCTACTGAACATTGGAAATGTAGTTAGCTTGAACTGATATGTGCTCTAAGTTTAAGAAATACAATAGATTTGGAAAACAGAACTGGTTAAAAAATAATGTAAATTTTCACAGTAAAAATTTAATACTGATTACTTGTTGCCATGATAATATATTGTATATATTAAGTTGAATGAAATGTGTTATTAGAATTTCACTTTTAAAAATTGTAGCTACACGAAAAATTTAATTGTGTTTATAGCTCACATTATAATTCTACTGAACCACACTAGCTTAAATAATTAGCAAGTCACCAACTCCCTTCCATTTTCAACTTATATTGATCTCTTTGCTGTTCTAAAATTTACCATGTCTATCTCAGGCCTTTGTGTTGACTATTCTGTCTCCCTGGACAGTCTTCTCTGGGATATACTTATAATTGGTTTCCTCACTTTCTTTTGTTCTCTGCTAAACTTATCAGAAAGAACTTCTCTGATCAATATATTTTAAAAGGCCTCATCTGACACAAGTGCACATCCACTATATTTTTTCAAAATAATCATCACCTGGCATATTATATGTACAAGGGTGTGTGTGTGTGCAATCTCTCCTTCAGTTCAGTTTAGTTCAGCTGCTCAGTCGTGTCCGACTCTTTGTGACCCCATGATTCGCAGCTCGCCAGGCCTCCCTGTCCACCACCATCTCCCGGAGCTCACTCACACTCACGTCCATCGAGTCGGTGATGCCATCCAGCCATCTCATCCTCTGTCATCCCCTTCTCCTCCTGCCCCCAATCCCTCCCAGCATCAGAGTCTTTTCCAATGAGTCAACTCTTCACATGAGGTGGCCAAGTAGAATATAATCTCCATGAATTCAAGGGCTTTGACTGTTTTGTTTGCTGTTTCTTTAGAATAGTGTCTAGCTTATTATAGACACTAAATAAATATTTGTTAAATAAAAGTGGAATATCATTAAAAATAAGCAAGGTGATATCAAAGAGATTTTATTATGAAGGGTTAGAAAATGAGAACAAACATTTCCTGAGCGCCTAAATGAACTAGACACTGTGCTAAGTATTTACATATAATATCTTAATAAATCCCCACAGAAATGTACTTACATTCAGATGCGAAATCTGAAGCTCAGATAATTTAAATAATTTTCCCAAGGTCACTTAGCCAGTATGGAACATCATTTCCATTTTTTTCATTTTATTTCAGTATCTAAAAATGAATTTTCTGGCTCCCAGACTGAATTAGATGATCTTGTCAATACCCTTTGAGTACTGTACACTTTCCCTTCATATCAATTGTCATCACGGGAATTCATTTTGTATTGTGGTATTTAATGTCTGTCTTCTTCATGGTACTATAAATTTCAGATAGGTGGCAGTGAGTACCTTGTGAAATTTCCGTATCTAGAGCCTCCCACCTTGTCTAATGTTTAGTTTTGTACACATAGATATTGAGTAAATGAAGTTCACTTTATCCCAAAATAGTGTAAAAGTTGACGAGTAATTTATCTGTGCCTGATGAGAATTAATGATTTTTTAGATCAACTACATGAACCGCATCCTGTGGAAGGATGACCAGTTGGATATCCTGGTGTGTTGGTGGACTCTTTGTTCTTCACAATGGACCACAGGTAGGGGGACACTAAATATTATGAATTTCCTCTTGAAATGTGCTGTCCAACATGGCAACCCCCTAGTCACATGGAGCTACTTAAATCAATATTATTAATAAATAAAATTGAAAATTCCTTTGCCCAACCATTTTAGCCAACTGCTCACTGGCATTTGGCTGCCTTATTGGACAGCGCAGATAAAGAAAATTCCATTGTAGGAGAGTTCTATTGAACAGCACTGCTTTAGAAAGCTTAAAATGTCCTTGGGAAGATGTAGTTTTAAATCAGAAGGGGCCTGTTTGTTTGATTAGTTTCGTATTCTAACATTAAACTTCGAGAAAGAGTTCGGTAATCTGTATTCCCAAGTGTTTCTGGGCAAGACCTAGACATGGAAAAGGAGCTTCATTGTCCAGCAGATGAAACATTTAGTCAGACGTGCTCCTGCACAGCCAGTGACTGGTGTGGAAAGAACCACCCCTCAAAGGGCTCCAGGCAGGCCTACTGTTCCAAGGACGCTGCCAGCACCTTGCTGGATCCAGCCCTATGTCTAATGCCATTCAATACCATCCCTTTGCATTTGATGTACTAAACAGAAGACTGAAATTTGGAGAAGAGGAAAGGGCTTGGGATGCCAAATATACCTCAGGCTGTAGTTAGATTCACAATTTCTAGAGAGAAAGCTTTTAAATGTTCCCTTCTTCCAAATGTCAGTTATCTTCAGGTGATTTCTTCATAATATAACTTTTAAGCCATTTTGGCCAATACAAGTAAACCTTTTTTGAGATTCTGTTGCTGGAGATTTAACCTCCCTAATTGGAGAGGTAAAACATTTTCTGTCATTGTCTTAGTAAAGAAAATGTTTTATAGACACGAATAAACATTCTATTTTCTGTGGCTCAGAGGGTAAAGCATCTGACTATAATGCGGGAGACCTGGGTTCAGTCCCTAGGTCGGGAAGATCTCCTGGAGAAGGAAATGGCAACCCACTCCAGTATTCTTGCCTAGAGAATCCCAAGGAGGAAGGGACCTGGTAGGCTACAGTCCATGGGGTCGCAAAGAGTCGGACACGACTGAGCGATTTCACTTTCACTTTAAGTTCTGGGGTGGGGGGATAAGAATTTTCTTAGTTTCAATCTTCTGGGTGATGGCTCTGTTATTTGTTCACATTTCTCCATCATTTACCAGTCCCTCTCAGCTAGTCTCTACCAAGACTGCAAATAAGTTCTAGCCATGAAACCAAAGCAGAGCTGAGGAGTGGACCACTAGGCAGCCTCACATGCCCCAACTACACAGGTGGGGAAGATGGAATGTTTATTGTCTTTGGGGTTTAAGCTCCCACTCACTGTGACCTCCCCTAGCCTTTCAGGATAGGTATTTCTAGTCCCTCCAAGATGGCAACCCACTCCAGTGTTCTTGCCTGGAGAATCCCAGGGACTGGGGAGCCTGGTGGGCTGCTGTCTATGGGGTCGCACAGAGTCGGACACGACTGAAGTGACTTAGCCCCCAAAATTTTCTTAGGAGTGACAATGGTGCTTCTGTGCATGGCTGGGGAGTAGCTTTGAAAGTGGTGAAGGATGCAGGTAGGGAATGGCGAGTTGGTAAGGCTGGGTGGAGAGGTGCTAGGGTGGGACAGATGGTTTCCTGAGCAGTGAGCGGGATAAGGAGAGAGTAGACACGAAGTGGCTGCCGCGAGACTAAAGCGAAAAGGACCGAAAAATGCGAAGACAGGAGCCTGGGCGGACCTGGGCGGGGCAGAATGGGGAAGGGTCACGCCGGGACTTACCCGGCTGCGGGCCGGGGGAGACGAGTGGGGAGGGAGATGCGGGCGCTCGCCCGGGGATCTGGGACCCGAGCTCAGCCGATGAGGTCAGTGGAGCCGACGCGCTGGGAGGGGGGCGACGGAGCCCCCGGACGCGGGTGTGTTGCGAGGCCGGCGGAGGGGCGGGACGGGACGGGAAATGGGACGGCGAACTAGGACCCGGGGAGGAGGCACGAGGGGGCGTTGGCGCTGAAAGCTGGAGGCGGCCCGACCGAGATCTTTTCCTTCCGGAGAGGAGGCCGGCTCTGGACCGAGGCGCGAGCGGGGGGCGTCCACGGGCGGGTAACGGGAAAATACCGCGGCCCGCGCTTCCCCACGGCTGGCAGTGGTGGTGCTCGTGGCTCCTCCTCCGGGCCAGTCCGGAGCTTGGCGGCGGGGGGGTGGGGAGCGAGGGCGGGGGTTCGGGAAGGAGAGAGGAGGGAGGGACCAGGCGCGCCAGTGACAGGGTGGCAGCCTAGGAGCGGACGCGTTGCCGCCGCCGCCGCCGCCGCTCCACCTCCTAGTCCTCCTGCAGCTCCTCTCGCTGCCGCCGCCGCCGCCTCCGCCGGGAGAAGTTTCACTCCCGACCCTCGCTCGGAACCCGGACCCAGAGCAGAGCGGGGAGCTCAGCGGGCAGCTGCAACGCGCCGCCGGCTAGGCGCCGGGAGCGCTCCGACCTCGATCAGGAGTCGGAGCCTGGGCAGCAGGCAGCGGCCGGGGCTGGGGGCGTGGAGGCGGAGGAGGGGTGGGTGTGAACCGAGACCCGCGCGCAGCGCCGCGGCCACTCAGCCAGCGTCCGCGCCCCGGGCAGCCGCGATGGCCGTGCGCTCCCGTCGCCCGTGGATGAGCGTGGCACTGGGGCTGGTGCTGGGCTTCACCGCTGCGTCCTGGCTCATCGCCCCCAGAGTGGCCGAGCTGAGCGAGAGGAAGAGACGCGGTTCCAGCCTTTGCTCCTACTACGGCCGCTCGGCCGCTGGCCCCGGCGCACAGCAGCCGCTCCCCGAGCCTCATGCTCGGCAGTGGCCAGGGCAGTCGCCGCCCCCAGCGCGCCAGGAGCTCCGGGGGCCGCAGCTGCCTGAAGCAGCGCCCGGGGTAACCAGTTTTCGGAGCAGCCCTTGGCAGCAGCCACCTCCGCTGCAGCAGCGGCGGCGAGGACGCGAGCCCGAAGGCGCGACGGGGCTCCCCGGAGCCCCGGTGGCTGAAGGGGAACCAGAGGAAGAGGATGGGGGCGCGGCTCGGCACCGGAGAAGCGGCCAGCCGGGGAGTAGCCACAACGGCAGCGGGGACGGGGGCGCCGCTGCCTCTAGCTCGCGACCCCGCGATTTCCTGTACGTGGGGGTGATGACCGCGCAGAAGTACCTGGGCAGCCGCGCGCTGGCAGCGCAGCGGACTTGGGCGCGCTTCATTCCCGGCCGCGTGGAGTTCTTTTCCAGCCAGCAGCCCCCCAACGCTGGAGTTGGCCAGCCCCCGCCACCCCTGCCTGTCATCGCGCTGCCTGGGGTGGACGACTCCTACCCTCCCCAGAAAAAGTCCTTCATGATGATCAAGTACATGCACGACCACTACCTGGACAAGTATGAGTGGTTCATGCGCGCCGACGACGATGTCTACATTAAAGGTGACCTCCCAGCGCCGGCTGTCCCGCCTCCCCGCCTCCTTTCTCTGCAGCCAGCCCCAATCCCTGCCCAGCCCAGATCCCTGCCCAGCCCCTGTCTTGCTTCTCTGCCTGCACGTGCTCCGGCTCCCGCAGCCCCCAGCCGGTCGCCCCCACCTCTCGCCTCCGCCCACCATTCCAACTCCGCTTCTCCTCCTCTGCTGCGGGTCTGGACCCTCCTCAGACCTGCCTGGCTTTTTTTTTTTTTTTTTTTCCTGCCTTCCTCACTCTTGCTGCTCTGGTTTCCGCCCATCGCTTGCTGCTACTCCTTACCGCGTAGGAAGGTGAGGAAAGGGACCTCAGGGTTAAACCTGAGGCTATTCCCATTCTACCTGCCAGGTGGTGATAGTTTCCCACGTTGGCCCAGAGGGGCGTGTCCTCCGTGGAGAAAAGGAGGATGGAGGATTCCGCGAGAGCCAGACGGGCGATCGGTGATCTTCGCTATTCCCCTGCCCTTTTGTTTTAACTAAATCTAGCTTAGTTTCGGGACTGGTGAGAACGAGGAACCATCCTTGGTGTCCCAAACCCTTTCCTGTGCGTTTCCTTCCCTTTCGCACCACCCGCCGCGCAGTGGGAGTCCTTGGGCACCCCAACCACTCCAGCGGGCAGCTCCTTCAGCCACCACAGTGGAGCAGCAAGCCTTTCCCTACCCCTTGGCAACAGCTCAGTAAACCCCAGAGGGGATGACTGTATTGACAGGAATTAGTGGTGGGGGGAAAGGGACGCTGCATGCGAATTATCCAGACCCTAGGAGCTCCAGCCCGTACCAGCACTCACTAGTGTGGATCCCTTCCAGTCTGTCTGGGTGGTTGCGGTGTTAAACAGAGGCTGGATGTCCTTCCCCAAACCACGCGCAGCCCCGGCACGAAAAAACTTTGTCAGTTTTAAAAGAGGCGCCGTCCTTCACCCTGAGTGTGAGTGGCTCTGGCCAGAGATTGCTAAACTCAGCGAAAGGATGTTCCTTAGAGCAAGAGGAAAGCTTTCCAGCCCTGTTCTTCGCAGAGAGGTACACAAGGGAAGTAGCAGGCTTGTATTGAAGGAGGTGTTTCCACATTTCCTAGCTTCTTGGTCAAAGAGGGGCAGCCCTTATACTCAGTTTACCCGCCTCTACTTGCAGCCTCATTGCTTTCTCCTGATTCAGGTAGCACCATTTACATAACTCTTTTAGCAAACAAATAACAAACAGACACATTTTGGCACAAGGACTGAATGTAGAGTTAATATCTAGAGATTTTCTGGGTTTCGGTTGAGAGGAATGAAATCTTTAGGGCTGGTTGGCAGATAAAATATTGATAATTAGATATGAAAATAAAGAACTGAAAATTTTGATACAAAAATGTAAAAGAAATTGCATTCCTGGTGGACCTACTGTCTCATATATCTACGATGTATGTAGATATCTTTATCTATAATTGATAGATCCACTATCTTACAGTCCCCATGTCTTTTGTGCCTCATTAAAATCACAAAGGTTTCCTGGCAGAAGTTTGCCACACTCTGCAATTTCCAAAATGCATTAACACCATCCATATCGTATCTTTTAATGAAAGACTGTCCTTCAGAACACTGAAGTGCCATATTCTTTCCATTTCTATTAAGAATGAAATGCATTTTGTATCAAGAACCCAATAATAGCTAAAACTCATTGAGCTCCAAGGGGACATGGCATAGGATCAAGATAATGACTGCAGATTCTGTGCTCATCAAAAATCATAGTAGAAATGCTGATTGGGAAAATAAAGATGGCAACTACTTATTCCAGTGTATCACTTTGTAGAGTTCCTAATGCTTTGGAACTGTTTTAGCTACAGAACCTTATTTTAAGATTGTTTTTCTTGATGAGCTTATAAACTTATAAACCAATTGTATGTATAAATTTTAACAAATGTTAATTTTTTTCCAAAAGAGTGCTTTCCAAAGTTCCAAAGTGTTATATTTCAAGACAAGTTTGATATTCTCAGTCTCCCCCAGACTCCCTTTCTCTCTCCCTCTCTCTATATATATGTATGTATGTACATACGTACACACAAACATCTACATCTTTTGGGTTGTTTATGGCTTGAGTTTAATTAAGGATGAAGCAGTAAACTAAATCAATTATCAGGAAAAAATAATTACTGGGTGTCAATGATCTTCCTATCAGTGCTAAATATTGATATTTAATATTATGTTTCTGGGAATTTTATCATTACTTCATACATGTTAAAAAGCCTGTCTTTATTCTCAGCATTATTTAAGCTTTAAAAAAATCCAATGACTGTTACACTTACTAAGGTTTTTCATTGACTAGAAGGTTGATAAAATCTAATTTTAATTTAATACTTATGAATTAGTATTTTTTAAATAATGAAATATTCAAAGAGGTTTTTCTTCTTTTCAATTGTATGAGACTTGTCAAGAGTTTATGCACAATATTGGGAGCTCTTTCCCTTACTTGGTGTGTTATAAATGATTATGAAATTAGGAAAAGGAGTGATTGTTGGTTTTTTTTTTCTTTGTAGGTGATAAGTTGGAAGAGTTTCTTAGATCACTGAATAGCAGCAAGCCCCTCTACCTGGGCCAGACTGGTCTGGGGAATATTGAAGAACTCGGAAAGCTGGGGCTGGAGCCTGGGGAGAACTTCTGCATGGGAGGACCAGGCATGATCTTCAGCCGCGAGGTTCTCAGGAGGATGGTGCCACATATCGGTGAATGCCTCAGAGAAATGTACACGACTCATGAGGACGTGGAAGTAGGCAGATGTGTTCGACGTTTCGGCGGGACTCAGTGTGTCTGGTCTTATGAGGTAAGACTTGAGCTGTGATGAAAATGTTCCCGTTTTACAGGTAGGTGACAGTTTACAGTCTGGGTCAGTGATTCTATTTATTTTCTCCATGTCTTTGTGTCTGCTTGAAATTGATAGCAACAGTCAGTGATGGACACAAGGGCTATTGTGGGAGAGGCTGTCTTAGAGCTAAGGTGTGTCTGAGGTTTTCTTATTTGTGTGACCCATAACTTTAAGCAGCATCTTACATGTATAGTCATATCTCTTGAAGAGGCTATTTCCTGTTTATTTGGTTTATTGGTGTTTAAATACATTTCCTGTCTCTAACAAGAGGACTGATTTTATGCTCTTGGGCCATAGCTTTAGCATTTTGTCCTTTGTTGTCATTTTGGTTAGGTATGTGATTGCATCTCTTTGCAAATAATTTAACTCTGAAGTTTCTTGGAAGATGCTTACATGGAAATTTAACATGCAGTGTTTTTAAAGCATAGAAAAAGTTAACTTATAATGTTATATCACTTATAATAGATTTACTCACAGCATTTTAAAAGGCATGACTATCTGGTAAAACCGTTCTGAAGGTGATAACTGCTTAATATTATGGCTGGTTCTTTAAAATTTTTTGTCTTCCTTTATTCCATTTTTCTCAGTAGCAGCCATTATTTAAATCATCTGAGTTTATGAACTGTTGTTTCATTGTAGTAATTAGTTTTACAAAATAATCTGAGTTTTTTTTTTGCCCCTTCAGAAATTGGTTTTGACATGAAAAGCAGTTGTATTTAAAACAGTTTTCCTGAAAGTTAATCTGAGTAAAAATTACTTAACACTTAAATAACATATTGCAATTTTCAGTGTACTTTGGTTTTCAAGTGGTTGGAGTTAAATATGTTTTAGCTACCCAGTGCACAAATCTGTGAATTATAGCTTAATTCATGTAGGTATCTTTTCAAAATTTTCACGCTTTCTTAGTATAGAAGAAACATTTTATGAAAACATGTTCCCTGTGAAGTCATTATACCTCAAGATTACACAGTTCCATTCTTCTTTTAGAAGTGTAATCCTACTTTCCTTAATTTAGCTTTTTTTTTTTTTTTTAATGATTCAGGATATCTACACTATAGAAAGTATTTCTTATATTTATTACAGAGAGTAAATATTAGTAACAACTAGTTACTTGGAATATGCACTATGCAAATTGAAAATTAGTATATACCTCATTACTTTTATTGATAGAAATAGGAATTTTCTTTTATAAAACTGACTAATAACTACTTTTATAATAAAGATATAAGTAAGTACATTATAGTTGAAAAATAGGTAATTTGGAATAAATTTAATGAAAAAGATTTGTCTCCATTTAATATAAAACTAGCTGGAAGGTAAGAATGAATATTTAACATGAAAATCTCAGGTGATTTTTGTTTACATAAAAATATCATTTTGTAGATGTTGGCTCTGTATGGATGAGTAAAAAATCATCCATATTTTAAATAAAAGATGGAAAATTATTGTGTTTTATCTGATACTGTATTGCCTTAATATCACTTAGACAGTTTTAAAAAGCCTTTTGTTTCATGTCCTTCCATTTAAGTTTTCATTGATTCTGCTATGAAGGTGCAGTCCTCATAAAGCAGTCTACTCATTCATGATGCAAGACAGTAAAATATGCTCAGGTGACATACATGCTTAAGAATTAATTAGTATTTTATTTATAATATAGGTATTTGTTCGCTTAAAAGGGAATTATCATAGATCTGTAACTTCTCTATTGGAGTAAGTGGGATCTTAGGTATTTTCATTAAATAAGAGAAGAGACAGAGGGGATGCCAAGCCTTGTAGGGTGTAACTTCATGACCACCATATTTACATTAACATTTGGTAATACATTTGGATTGTAGACTGACAATTGTCCATCACTAAGTTCAGAATCTATTAAAAAAAATAATTTCTACATTTTTTCCTAGCTTTACAAAGCATTATTTTCTAAAGAAATACTGTTTCAGAATGTTGACTTGATGTTTTGCTAAGCAATTGTATAGAATTTACTTTATTTTCGGATTTCAGTCTTTAAAGGAGCAGTTTAGACAACATATATTTTACAGCTGGCATTGATTTAATCCTAACTCTGATCCTAACCCAAACCACAACTCTGTCTTATTTAAAGGAATGATGGAAACTTTCATTACCAAGGAATATATTAAACAGTATCTGTTAATAAATTTAATAATGATAAGTATACAATTAAGTTATGTAAGTGTTTTAACATTAGGGTGTATTCTACATTTCATAGATACCTGAGTAGGTGGACTGGGACACAGCCAAATTAGGGCTTTCCAGTTTGGATTTTAGATTACTTGAAATGTCCAACTATGCTACTGTTTACATTATACTAAAAAAATTAATTTGTTTCATTCTGGGTTGGCACTCACATAAAGGTGAGATTTCACATCCAGTCACAGAATAAACTATGACGTTGCTCCGTAATTTTGTTTCCATATTTATTTTAAAAGAACCATCTGCAAAAAAAATTTTCTTAAAATTTTGAATTTTCTTTGCTGAAAACTTTTGATGGATTTCAGAATTTTGCTTGACCTTTCCTCCTCATGAAAGTCCTTGTGAAGTTTAGAGGACTGTTACAGAAACATGCTCACACTTTCTGAGTCTGAATAAACTAAACATGATGGAATGTTATCTTTTTTATGATGTTTATTTATTTTTGGCTATGCTGGGCCTTTTTGCTGTGTGGGCTTTTCTCTAGTTTTGGGGAGTGGGGGCTACTCTCCAGTTGCAGTGCACAGGCTTCTCGTTGTGGTAGCTTTTATCGTTGCGAAGCACGGGCTGTTGGGTGCTTAGACTTCAGTAGTTGAGGATCTTGGGCCCCAGAGCACAGGTTCAGTAGTTGTGGTGCTCAGGCTTAGTTGCTCTGTGGCTTGTGGGATCATCCCTGATCAGGGATCACACCTGTGTCTCCTGCATTGGCAGGTGGACTCCTCACCACTGAGCCACTAGGGAAGCCTGAATATTTTAAAAATGATAAATAGGCTTGCAGATCTTGTAGGAAGAGAATTGAAACAAAATATTAAAATTATAGATTGTATAGCATGTGGAGAAGGCAATGGCAACCCACTCCAGTACTCTTGCCTGGAAAATCCCATGGACCGAGGAGCCTGGTGGGCTGCAGTCCATGGGGTCGTGAAGAGTCGGACACGACTGAGTGACTTCACTTTCACTTTGCACTTTCATGCATTGGAGAAGGAAATGGCAACCCACTCCAGTGTTCTTGCCTGGAGAATCCCAGTGATGGGGGAGCTTGGTGGGCTGCCGTCTATGGGGTCGCACAGAGTCGGACACGACTGAAGTGACTTAGCAGCAGCAGCAGCAGTATAGCATGTAGCTATTCTTGACTATAAATTACATTTTTTGAAACCCTAGGAATCTTCTAGTATTCTTTATTGCTAGATTGAAGTCTACTTTCTCTGTATTATATATACAATTAAGCATGATATTGGCAAGGGAGAGGAGAGAAAAGAAGTCGGGGTGGGGACGGGGAGAGACGGAGGTATAAACTTGAATTTGGATTTGAGTCCTGGTGTACCACTCGTTAGTTTCATTGTCTTTTTAAATTACTTCTCTTGAGTCTTGTTTAATTCAGTTGAAAGTAGATATTGTAATGGTGTCTGCCTCATAGATTTTCTAGAAGATTAAGTGAATTGATGACATGATCCATGTATAGTTCTATATAGTTTTGACAGTATATATCTGGCACATAGTAAGTTGTCAATAGATGTTATTATTGTCATGCCGAATAGATCATATAGTATATTACATATAACACAATTCATCAATTTTATTCATTTAATAATTATTAGTCATAAGTGATTCAATTATATCAGAAAAGTCAGACTGGAAATAAATTTTTTTCATTGAAGAATTCAAGTTTGAGGTTTCTTTTTGTCAAAGAACAAGAATTCAGTATGTTTCTATAATATTTTAGAATTATAAAGAATCCAATATTAGTAAAACATAAAACATGGAAGACTTTAAGACACACACTACAAATATTTGCTTCAGTCTTTGAACGTCATATTAAATAATCTTAAGGAGATGGTGGAAAATATTACTTAACAAGTGATATTTAATATATGTATTTAAGGAATCCCATACAGACTAGACTATCTACATTATAAAAAAATGACTGTGTGGCTTTATAGGTTAACCTCCTTTTCTGAGTTTCATTGGAATTTTCAGTAGGAAAGGAAGTCAGTATCTCAACCTGCAGTCAGTTCATAGGACCCACCCAGGAACTTATGTCTCAAGGCAACTAGAACCCCATCCTGGGGTTTCCCAGGTATTTCAGGAACTGATATATAGCTTCAGTTCTTCCTTACCATCTGGTCCTGGTGGTCTGGGAAAATGTCTTATTTTTTGGTCCTTTGATCTGTTTCTTCCTCTGTCATCTCTACCTACTTTTTCTTTCTTCTGTCATTAATGATAAATAAAATAAATTACAATTGCATTTTGATATGCACTGCTCCTCATCAGGTTTTTAGCACTTTATGCTCATGACAGGCCAACCCTGATATTCCAAGACATCACTCGTAGGGCCCAGGAACGGCTAGCCTTCTGAATAGAGAGGCCTTTGGTTGCTGAAGGATCTTAGACTGGTTCTCCCTATACTTGAGACCATTGGAGAGTCAGAATTGAGATTCTTACTTTCCCACCTGGAGTTAGAAACATCTAGTTTTCAAGAACATGTGGCAGATGTTCATAATCAACAGATTTCATGAGTTGCCGTTATACTTATTTATACCTCACATTGTGTAAGTATAGATGACTAACTGAAGTGTGATCGTGAAAAATTATTCTATGCTTTACACTCTGAGTGTTAGAATTTATTGGCATCTACTCTTGGCTAAGTTCACATTTTTGGTTGAGCTCTATCTTGGCTACTGTTTTTCTAGTTATCTGGGCTGCAATCTGGCAGTTTAGGAGGCTGCATATGGCTCTTGAAAGTTGTTTGGCATGTAAGTTGTTTTAAGGTTTTTTTAAATTTTGTTTTTTGATGCCATTAGCAGAGGCAGGCAGTCTTGTGTCCCTTCAGGTCTTGTTGTGCACCAACCTCCCCTTGCACGCTTATTTAACTGCCTGGCCAGATAGGTATAAGAGTGTTAGACTTTGAATCAATAATCCACATGTTGAAAATTTCATTAAAGCATTCTCCAGGATATGAATAAATTTTCTAGTGAAAATGAGATGTTTATTTTAAATAGTGTACATTATTTTTTTTAATTAATTATTTTTGAATTAATTTTTTCAAGCTTGGCCATTTAGAGTTGTACAACATATAATATAGTTATACTTTCTTTGTTATAGGAATTTTTTGGTAAATAACTAGAAAGTTCTCACTGTTGAAAATTTCTTTATACAATTCATATTCATTCTGTGTCTTATTAGAATTGAAAGTTCCTTTTCTTTGGTTCTGGTTTTAGTAAGATCACTTATATTCAAGCATTAAAACAACTTAATTTCCATAATTCTTTTTCCTGTGAGGGAGTTCTGCATTTTATCTATCTAAGAGTCATTTTCAGAATAGTGTGTATTTATCTTTTTAATGTTTGCAGTTAAATGGAGCCAAAGAATATATATCTTTATTGTCTAATTAAATGTTGTTTCAAACAAGGCAGAACTCAATGTTGATAGTAATATTTCTCTGTGGTTTAAAAAAACCATTGCTTATGACTAAACAGATCTTTATTAGATTTCTTAAAGAGTTAATTTCATACCAAAGTGTCTTATGTCTTAGCTTGGCCCCCTAAAGGCCATAAACACCCTAGAAAATTCCATTATTTCACAAAAGAATATATTTTGGCAGAGTTTCCCTGGGCTTCTAATACCAGAGAGCTAAACTATAAAAAATTTAAGTATATATAAGTTCTTTGTAACATAACCATTAAGGTTAAAATATGTGCCCCATTCTTATGGGGCTGTTACATATCCTGCTTAGCTTCTTTCTCTAACTTATGAGCTTCCTTTTTCTATAATGCTAATTTTACTGCATCATGAACACAGTTTATGCCCCCAAAGTATATTAATATCTATGGAAAAGTATAAGTCTGGGATTTTTATCTTAAATTCAGTCTTTCAGAAATCATTTCTTGGTTCTGATTCAGCCATATTTAGTTTTTAACTTCACTAAAAGCAGTAAGCTTCTCACACCTACTCTTCCCACCCCCATTCCACTTGTCAGATGAAATCATCACACACTGATTTTATGAAATCTCTTTCTACCCCACTGTTTTCTTCATTGTACAAAATAAAATTACATTCTGAGTTGAAGGAGAAACTTGGTACAGATTTTCCATGTTTTGTAGCCTTAGGTAGTTCGTTTTCATTGTTAACTGGTGGTAACCTGAATTATGAAAAATGTGTGCTTTTTAACAGTTATGGAAAATGCTAAGCTGGGAAGATGCTTCCATGCAATTTGAAATTAGCTCCATGATAACATCAATTCTCATATTTGTTTAAAACCTTTGAATACTCTTCCTTCTTAATAAATCAAAAGTATTCTAATTTCCTGAAAAAAAAATCCAAGTCAGTTTTCTACTTGCACTTCCTTTGTGTTGGCTTCCAAAAAGCTATATAAGAAACATTTATTTCAATCTCTTTTCTATCTAGTGAATTGATGAATTAGGCTTCAACATACAAAGAAATGTAATTTGTCATATAACCGTACTGCACTTTACTTTGATGATAGCATGTGACTTCTTTTGCTCCAAATATTTTCAGATTAACTTTTAATAAGGTGTTTAAGCTAAACATAAACGTTATTAAAATTTTAAAAATCAGTGTCTTGAATCATAAAGCCAATGTTTAATATTATTTAACAATAGGAAAACATGTAAATTGAAAAGTTGAAGGGTTGCAGTTTCTCAGAATTCTAATGAGCTCTTCATTTACTGTCCTAATAAACAGTACTCTAGTTTAGGCTTAACCACAAATAAATCAGTTTGAATCATGACAGACATTTAATGTTACCCTGTCTTTGAAAGGTGTTAGACAATTTATAGTACAGTACTGAATCAAAGAAATATGTTTATTTTTAAAATTCAGCAGGCATAGTTTTAGAACTTATGAATGAAATAGATATCTTAATTTTTTGAGATTTTAAAATCTTCACTCACCATTTATTATTTTGAAAGCCATTAACTTTTAATAAGGTGTTTAAGCTAAATATAACTTTATTAAAATTTAAAAAATCAGTGTCTTGAATCATAAAGTCATTATTTAATATTATTGAACAATAGGAAAACGTGTAAACTGAAAAGTTGAAGGGTTGTGGTTTGTCAGAATTCTAATTCTTAAGTCCTTCATTCTTCACAGTCGGTTTCTTTTCATATTCCTTTCATTTTTATTGTTCAGTTCAGTTCAGTTCAGTCACACAGTCACGTCCGACTCTTTGCAACCCCATGAATCGCAGCATGCCAGGCCTCCCTGTCCATCACCAACTCCCGGAGTTCACTCAGACTCACGTCCATCGAGTCAGTGATGCCACCCAGCCATCTCCTCCTCTGTCGTCCCCTTCTCCTCCTGCCCCCAATCCCTCACAGTATCAGAGTCTTTTCCAATGAGTCAACTCTTCCCATGAGGTGGCCAAAATATTGGAGTTGTAGACCTATTTATTTATAGAGTACCAGTACCTTCAAAAATTGATGGTTTAAAGAAATATACAGATTAATAAACATAACATATAATAAAATCAGGGGGAAAAGGAAGATGTACAGAAAAATTTTTTTTCAAAGAGGAAAAATGCACGTTGAACTCCTTTTTTTGTGGCATTAAAGAGAACACTAGCTTAACATTATATTGATACTTAAGAGAAGTCTTCTTCGTGGAGCAGACAGGGGCTATGAAGGATCATATACTCAGCGCCACTTCTTTGATAAGTAGAATAGTATGATTGGCTTGGATGTTTCTTAGAAATTCCCTCAATATAAACCTGGACGGTAGCACAGAAGGGCAATTCTTCAGGAGGAATTCTACTTGGAGACAATGCAAGTACGCCATTCTTTGATAATTTGCTTAATGGAGGGAGGTGGGAGGGGGTTCAGGATGGGGAACACGTGTACACCTGTGGCGGATGCATGTTGATGTATGGCAAAACCAATACAATATTGTAAAGTAAAAAAAAATAATAATAAAAAAAGAAAGAAAATAGCCTTCAGAGAGCCCTCCATGGGTATTTCTTCTTACTTGAATGGTCTATATTAGGCTGACCAGCAGCAAGTTTGATTTATGCACTTTGTTCAGTGGGAACCCAGAGTACAGCCACTGTGTCCTTGATTAAGGGAAGGTCCATGTTTGTGCTTTGCTCATTAAGAGGAAGGTAGAGATGCCAGCTACAAATGGAGGAATAAAACCAAATCATGGACAGATAGTGGACCTCACCTGAGGAGCCCAGGCTCAGGCCCAAGAGAATTCCTAACGACTCAGCCTAGAGTTACCCAGCTTTTGAGCTGATTATTAGAAATGTATTTTTTTCATGAATTTAATAAGTATTATATAAGTTATATACTTATATGTATTTAAAATTGATTATATAAATTTTAATTTTAACATAAATTTTACATGCATCGATTAAGATTTAAAGATCCACATTTTAATGATGAAATGGTATATTATAATATCTAATACTCTATTATACAAGAATAAATCTTTAATGAAATAATGATATTTAATATTCATGATGAGTATCTTAAAATGTGAAAAATATATAAGGTTATAATAAATTGAAGTGTTCTGCCTTAGAATTCAGTTATCTTACATCTTAAAAGCTAGCTCATTTATTTCATTTGCTCAAATAGATCTATTGAGCACATTTTATCAGCAGTGGGCACACACACCTTCCTTGTCTTTACGGAGCTCCCAGGGAGGGAGAGTCAGTCCTCAAACCAGTCTCTGCTTTCATATCTGATATCGAATTGGGTTTCCATCTCTGTCATCCTTCTCAGTCTTTTTCCTTCTAAATCATGAGTGCTCAGTTGTGTCTAACAGTGGTACTTGTCTTGGAACTAGAATCAAATGATTCTTATTTTAATTTTCTTAGGTGAGCATCATCCTCTCTTGTTTGTATTACAGTCTCCTGAAGAGGAGAAAGCTAAAGACATATTTAGCAATTTTATTGCATATTAATATATCTTAGGTCTGTTATATGGGCTTCCCTCATAGCTCACGTGGTAAAGAATCTGCCTGCAATGCAGGAGACCCCAGTTCCATTCTTGGGTTGGGAAGATCCCCTGGAGAAGGGATAGGCTACCAACTCCAGTATTCTTGGGCTTCCCTTGTGGCTCAGCTGGTAAAGAATCCAACTGCAATGTGGGAGATCTGGGTTGGGAAGATCCCCTGGAGAAGGGATAGGCTACCAACTCCAGTATTCTTGGGCTTCCCTTGTGGCTCAGCTGGTAAAGAATCCAACTGCAATGTGGGAGATCTGGGTTGGGAAGATCCCCTGGAGAAGGGAAAGGCTACCCTCTCATATTCTGGCCTGGAGAATTCCATCAACTGCATAAACCATGGGGTTGAAAAGAGTTGGACACGACTGAGTGAAGCACAGATCACTAGAAAATTGTTTTTTAATTAAGTCTGGAGCTTAAGTACCTGGCTTCACACCCCAGCTCTGCCATTCACTAGCTGTGTGACCTTAGTCAGGTTATTTCACTTCTCAGTGCCTTAGTTTCCTCATCTGTCAAGTCAATATAACAGTACTTACCTCACGACACTGAGGTGAAGATTAAATGAGTTAATGTATATGACAGCACTCAGAATGATACCTGACAGTGGTAAGCATTCTGTAACTATTAGCTATTTTTGCAGAAATAGATCCGCATGCAATAGTGCCAGCTTTACAGAGCCATTGCAAAGAATGCAAAGATCAATGTATTGGAAGCTATTAGAATAATGCTTGACATATGCTAATTCCTGCATAACAACTGTCATTAATATTTTCCAATTTACAATGTTAATATGCCTTTTTCCCCCTCATGGGAAGGAAATCATGTTGATTGGAAAGTTTTATTGCGATTGCCTTGTGAAAGATGGACCTTGCTGTAGTAGGGAGGGTGCTGGTTCGGTGGTTCTTTAACCTGACTGTGCGATGGGAGCTCTGTGGGGTCTTTGAAAAAATTCTGATGCTGGAACACATCCCTGACTCATTACATCAGAATCTTTGACAACTGAGTCAATAGCATGGATAGTGTTAAAAACTTGTGATTCTCGTGTGGCTTATTAATTTTCTGTTTTCAAATATACAGTCCATCTTTATTCCTTGAAAGTTATATTTTTTTCTTTTGTTATATTTCCCTTTTGGGAAAAATCACAGGAGAATAATCGGCACTTCTGCACTTATTTCTATGTCTGTTTCTTGTCTGTTCCAAGTGAATATATTAATATATAAAATGAAAACAATTGTATGTTTTCTCATGGTCTGATTTTTATGGTTCATATATTATTTTTTTTTTGTTTTAGAAAAACCCAAGATTTAAAACATTTAAAAAAACACATTGTTTATCCATGCAAGGCTTAAGGTTTTTCTGTTTTTATATATTGCATTTGAATACTATATAGTAATAGAGTTCTTAAAATATAGGTGAAAGGTTTCCATTGAATTATTTGCTTTAACAGTGACTTTTTGAATTAGAGCTTGGCAGGGAAAAAGCTATTAGTGATCTATTTCAATGAGTACAGAAACCATAACTTAAAGGGATGACTTTAATTTCAGCCTGTCATTCTCATATATTTCCTGTCCACTGCTATAGCTGACTGCTATCATGGAGGAAAGTATAGGGTACACAGGGGGCTTCTCAGGGGTGCAGTGGTAAAGAATCTGCCTGCCAATGTAAGAGACACTTGCATTGGAGACTCCAGTTTGATTCCTGGGTCGGGATGATCCCCTGGAGTAGAAAATGGCAACATGCTCCACTATTCTTGCTTGGAAAATTCCGTGGACAGAGGAGCCTGGTAGGCTAGAGCCCATGCGGTCACAAAGAGTCAGACTCAACTGAGCATAGCCCAATAGCAGCAGCCTAGGGAACACAGGAATGTAAGGGAAGACCCCAAAGAGAATAGAAAGATACAGTGCTTCCTCCAAATGAGGTCATGTATAGGGACATTGCCAAGTAAGTGTAGATATACGAGAAGTCAAGGGCAAAAGAATAGCATGGTAGTGAATAGTGTGTTTGATTCAATCGTATCTAGTGGCAGGAGACATGAGGCTCCAAAGCTGTTGGTAGAACTTGATTGTGAAAGGCCCTGTATGACATCCTCAAAAGTTTAGAGTATACCTTGTAGATGAGTGTTTCTTAGAGTTAGTGGGGTTGATATAATTGATTTAGACTCAGTTGGTGGGGAGACCATGAATAGTATGTTAAAAATCTTTCTGGGTGATTCTGATGACAGAGTGAAAAATCGGTTCCATAATGGAGAGCTTTGAAGAATTCTTCATATGCAGCCATGATCAGTGTATCCCTTAGTGGCCGGAGCACAGAAGGATGGATTGGAGGCTCTTGTATCGAAGGACAATGAAACAAGACAGTTAGGAGGCTATTGCCCCATACCCAAGTTAGAGATGAGTCTTAATCAAAGAGTCAAAGTGGAAGTGAAGGTGAAGAGATGGAATTGAGAGGTAGTGAGGGCAGAGAATTGACAGAGTAGGTGAGTGGTTAGATGTAGGGGGGGAATGGGGTTTAAGGTGACTCCTAGGTTTTTGTCTGAGGTGCAAGTAATATCTCTAGAGGGAGGAAGTAATGGAAGAAGGTAGTTTTCAGTGATTGTTTTCTCTGAGGCATGGGCAAAGGAGAAATGAGTTCTATTTTGGGTATATTGAGTCTCATCATTCATTTATTTAGCAAATACTTAAAAAGTAAGGCCCAACATAACTTGAACAACTTTCCCAGATTATACAGACAGGAGTATTGCTCTGCTGTATTATCAGACTACATAAATGCCTTTTTTTAAAGCAAGCTTCACTCATAGATTAAGCAGTTATTGTTTAAAAATAAAAAAAGAATCAAATCATAGTCATAGGATGAAATAATTTAGTTTGTTTAAAATTTAATTTGTTAAAGTTAGTGACTTATCTTAAAATTCTTTAAAATGTAAATTGTAGTTAGTGCTCTGAACAAATAATATTATAAAATGGCTCAAAAAAAAAAAAACAAAAAAAAACCTAAAAGCATAAAAATACATACAGTGAAAAATCTTTCAAATTCTGTCTTCTATCTGCCTGGAGAAACCCTCCACCTATTAAGTATCCACTCTTTTCTTCCAGGGTTTGTCTTGGGTGTCAGACAACTGTTATATACTGTATTCCCCTCAGTCACTAATTTTTGTGTGTCACAAGAGGTAGCCTATAGAAATATTGTTCTGAATGCTGCTTTTTCAATAAAGAATATTTTTTAGAGTTATTCTTATAAAGTCATTTTATAAGGTTTCTGTTTGAAATGGCTTTAGTTCAATGTTCCATATCTCTTAGATACATGTCTTCCTTTGTCAAACTGGAGTTTCAGATTTATGAACAGATAATTCTGTTTGTGTCTTAATTAATTGCACTGTAGGTGCTTCTGTTACAGGTAGATTTAGAGCAGGATAATTTTAGATTATTACATAGCATATAAATCCATCATACCCATGTAATTGCTTACATTAAGATTCATGTCTTTACCCCAAGGCTTTTTAAAATTCTGCACTTCTCCTATTTAATGTATAGCTTTCTTGCTTTCCTTGTTTTCCATTAAATATTTTTAAAGATTTACAAAGTTGTAGTCAATCACCTTATAGAAAGAATATCTCTTAACTTTGGGAAGTCTGTAGAGAGACCCACCACAGTCAAATAACCTTTGTTAATCAATAATTGTTCTTCTGACAATATATTCTATAATAGTGTTTGTGAATATTTATTTTCATTGGTTATAAGTGTGTAACTAATGATTACTTTTGCTAGTGTATACATTTGTTACACATACATTACTGTAATATATATTCAGTTGAGTAAATTCTGCATATGGACTGTTTTACACTCAGTCAGTTGTAAAAATAATTTCAAGTCCATTTTAACTGATGTTTTTTCATTTAAAGAACATTTAACACTATACCATAAATTAGTGTTTTGAAACCTAAGCAATATAATAAATGGCATTGTATTAATTGAAATATATATTTATTATAATTATGAGTTATGCAATTAAAAAAAGTCATGAAGCAAACCCTATAAATGTAGACATTTATCATGAGGTCCTATAAGTCCCCTATTTAAATAAAGTTTACTTATCTATCCTTTTTCTTACCTAACTTACCTAACTAAATGTAACTTTCTGTCCTTTATTTACCTAATATTTCTGTTTTCTAGAGTTCATAGTGTTCAGAGTGTGTTATCAGATTTTATTTTCCCTCAGCTCATTTTTAGAATGATTTCTTAGCTTACAAAGTAAGCTTGACCTAATAATCTGGACACATTATGAAATTTGATTATAGTTTTCTTGTAAAACTTAATTGCCAGATTCAGAGAGAAAATATGACGTTTCTGTTTGACATTTTTAATAAAGGGTCACATGGAGTGGGTTTTGTGTTCATAGATACAAATAGAATCCTAGCAAGCACTTTCAAAATACTCAAGGCTCGTAAAACTTAAATCTCAGTTGAATTAGACCAAAGTTCTGTTTTGTCAAATACATCATTTTGAAGAATCACTTGAAACAGTTGATAATGGGTGTAGTTGATTTTTACCAAATTTGACAGACAGTTGTAAAATGTGTATGAAAATAGCAGAAGATAGGTTCCACTGCTTTCCAGGTGTTACTGTTTAGCAATTATCAGTTTTATGTAAAGTATGTAAGTAGTAATCCTGACAGTTCCTGCTTATGTAAAACATTTGTGCTTTTATTTTTTTAAAGAGCTCCCACTTTCATCTTATTCTTTGTCCAAAGGTAAATTTGTGATTGAGAACACTATGTGAAAAGACATTTGGGAGGATTTGAGTGATGAATTTCTTTTTCGGTTTTTTGTTTCACTATCCTAGTTGTAAATTTCAGTTTAAATGTATGTATTGATGTGATATAAGCACAGACAGCCTCCGCAATTCCTGTGTAAGCTGATTCAAGAATGATGTTCATGGCATATTATTCTTATTGCCATTTTATATACATTTGTTAGTCACAGATTTTGGAATATTAGAAAATCGTGAAAACTTTTTTGGGTTGGTATATTTGCCATATTTTTTTTCTGTAGAATAGAACCAATGTGGCTTGGCCAAATTAATCTAGATCTGGGTAAAATAGATTTTCTTTTATTTAAAAAATTGATTAGTAGTGCTGGCGTCATGTTATAGTGCTGTTTGATCAGATTTTTTTTTATGCTATCCTTACTCTTGAAGTAAATTTGGATGCATCTCTGGATCTTTTAATAGTTAAGCTTTATTGCTTGTAGAGAAAATGGAAGTCAAAACAAGGACTTATTGTAGTGTAAAAAGCCGTGTGGACAGTGTGATCAAATGCTGGCCTGAAGCTTGGTGTGGTTTTATTAATTTCTACTCCATCTCATGAATATATGCTAGGAAATGTCTGAAATGTTTAGTATTTTATGATTATGATAAGTAATAATCTGAGCTTTTTAACTTTTCTAGGTCTATAATGTAATCAAATTAACCACCAAATTGATTTATAGTTATATGAGCCATGAAAATAAATTATTGATCACTAGTTATGTAGCAAGTGGCACCCCACTCCAGTACTCTTGCCTGGAAAATCCCATGGACGGAGGGCCTGGTGGGCTGCAGTCCATGGGGTCGCACAGAGTCAGACATGACTGAGCGACTTCACTTTCACTTTTCACTTTCATGCATTGGAGAAGGAAATGGCAGCCCACTCCAGTGTTCTTGCCTGGAGAATCCCAGGGATGGGGGAGCCTGGTGGGCTGCCGTCTATGGGGTCACACAGAGTCAGACGTGACTGAAGCGACTTAACAGCAGCAGCAGCAGCAGCAGCAGCAAGGGGGATTAAGTGAGGTGAAGTGTACCTTGTCTTATGCTAGAAGTGGACAATAGGCTCAGAGCAATTCAGTAACTTGCCCAAGGTCACACAACTAGAGAGCTGTCAGAGTTTAGCTTCAAACTGTTTTATTTGATTCCCAAGACCATATTTTTCTTGAAATGTTATGTTCACCTTCTGCCTAAGGATTCAAAGAATGGCATTTCATTTTTATTTTGAATCTCTGATGTCAGATAGGAATTGACAAGTTCAAGTATATTCAGTATGAGGAAATTGGAAAGAAAAGAGATAGGCTACAAAGGTCAGACAGTAAAGACCCTGAATGGAGAGGTACTGCCCTCTCCACTAGACATGCTTACCTGTTAGAGATAAAGAGTCTCTTAATCTTTCTGGAAGAGGTCTGTGAAGAATGAATGAAAGGGACCAAAATTGTTCGAGTTCTTCCAGTCCTTAGCATTTATGTTCACAAGAAAAATATCTAACAGTAAAGTTTTCATTCTCAATGGAAACAGAAAATTGTATATTTTACTCTACCTCAGGGCAAGAGTAAAAATGTAGGCTGTCAGTTTTATCTAAATTGTTTTCCCAGCTGTACTGTTTATAAATGAAGTGCACATGGGCATATATATCACACTAGAATTTCAATTATTGGGATGTATTCCGAGAGCTCATTTTATCTTAAGAATATTTCTTGTTCTGATAATTAGTTTATATTAGAATGAATATTTCTCCTTTACTTCTCAAAAAAGCACACACATAGAGGTAGTATCTCAGAAATGGTGAAATATGTTTTTTTCAAAAAGAGTGAAGACTTTGTAAAAGCCCTTATTGTTTCTGAGATTTTTAATATGAATGTTTCATAATTATTAGTTTCTAAGAGTGACTTTTACATGAACTTACATTGAATAAATTCTCATGAAAAACCCTATGTGTAAATGGAGTTATTAACATACTTATTAGAATTATCAGAGTGAGCTGATTTGTGCTGAGTGCCAGTCGTACACTTAGCTGTAGACATAATACGAAAATAAAGATGGTTCTTCAGATAATGGTTTTAGAAAGATACAGCTACTTCTTGAGTTTAAACAAAATGAATAGTTATACAGTAGAAATATCATGATGTTAGACTGTATCCTAGACAGCATATTAAAAAGCAAAGACATTACTTTGCCAACAAAGGTCCATCTAGTCAAGGCTATGGTTTTCCCAGTGGTCATGTACAGATGTGAGAGTTGGACTATAAAGAAAGCTGAGCGCTGAAGAATTGATGCTTTTGAACTTTGGTGTTGGAGAAGACTCTTGAGAGTCCCTTGGACTGCAAGGAGATCCAACCAGTTCATCCTAAAGGAGATCAGTCCTGAATATTCATTGGAAGGACTGATGCTGAAGCTGAAACTCCAATACTTTGGCCACCTGATGCAAAGAGCTGACTCATTGGAAAAGACCCTGATGCTAGGAAAGATTGAATGCGGGAGGAGAAGGGGATGACAGAGAATGAGACGGTTGGATGGCATCACCGACTCAATGGACATGAGTTTGAGGAAACTTTGGGAGTTGGTGATGGACAGGGAGGCCTGGCGTGCTGCAGTCCGTGGGGTCACAAAGAATCTGACATGACTGAGCAACTGAACTGAACTGAACTGAGACCATATCTGAATAAGTGCGTTTAAAGCACTTAACCGTATATAAGAGTCCATGAATTGTTCTTCCCTTGAAGAATTTAGAGTGTAGCTGGGAAAAAGGATAGTGAAATTGAGAATATTAATAGTGTGGAAATGAGTATGGATCGATGAGTTGTATATAGATGAGCACTGTAAATGTTTAAAAGGCACATCAATGGGGGCTATGCCATTTTGGCAGGAAGGCTTCATGGAAAAGTTTATCTTAACTCTAAAGAGTAGGTAGGTCAGTTTCCTCAGTATAGGTGAGCCAAGGTGGGCTGTGCCTGATGCTCTCTGGGTACTGTGTGGGCAGTCTGGACCCCCTGAGGTCAAAGCTGTAGAAGAGGAGGTCACAGCATGAAAGAAGAAAATAGAGATATCTACCCACATAAGGCTGATTGTGTCAGTGTGTAACTAAGAGCTGAACTGTTGCCAAAAAGGAGTACATAAGACTACAGACAAGAGCTGACAGATGGACCCTGAAAAGTATGAATGACAATCCTCTTTTCCCACTGGGAATTGAGGATCTCTTCTGGTTTCTCAGTTAGTCTTAGAATTCTGGGAAACCTCAAGCCCCTAGGTTAATTTAATATACTCTGAAAACTGCTTTATTCAAATTCCTGTACAATGTGTCTCAGTCTTTCCAATCCAGTTCATTTTGAAATGCCTTTATTTCAGCCTCCATAATCATATTAAAACCTGCCTATAACCCTATTTTTTAGGGTCATGCTGCTGCTGCTAAGTCACTTCAGTCGTGTCCGACTCTGTGAGACCCCATAGACGGCAGCCCACTAGGCTCCCCCGTCCCTGGAATTCTCCAGGCAAGAACACTGGAGTGGGTTGCCATTTAGGGTCATATATCATGCTAAATAATTTTTTTTTTCATTTTTATTATTTCACTGAAAACAGCTTCTGATTTGTGCAGCTTTGTGAATAAAATGTGTTATTTGTGAAAAGTATATCTAGCCTAAAAATGTGGCTACATTCTTATTTATTAATGCTGTTCTAGAGCTATTTGTACCTATGGGTGAACTGAATTCTTAGTCTTGCTTTGTGGGTATCAACTGATTAGCATGGCTGATTTCTTCCAGCGTAGCTGTAAATGAGGTCTTTTAAAAAAGATACTCATTAATTGTTATCTCAGATTTTCATTAAGGAAATCATACATGCTTAATTATACTTGGGCTTCTAATTTTTTACTTTTTAAAATTATTTTTTTTACTAACCTGTTCATAAGGAAACAAATACTTACCAGTTTAATGCTGTAAATATTGGGGTAGATCTGCAAAAGCCATTTTACAAGTTATTGTATCAGATAAGAATATGTTTAACTAAAAAAAAAACTTGGCCACAGTGGCTTTTGTTTGTCAGTTTTCCAGATATGTAGGTGGGTAGGCCGTGACTAAGTAGATACTAAATGATCCATCATTGTCCCATGCTTTTACTGTCTTTCTGGTCTGCTTTTGCTAAGAGTGTTGACTCTGTTCCCATGCGCATGGATTTCATGCATCTAAAAGAAACTAACCCTAGTACCAGGTAGGAAGGGGGAATACTTTGTACTGGCTTGAGCTTAGTCCTTTTTCTCAGGCATTGAAGTCTCCATAGACCTCTGCCTCCATAAATCTGGTTAGAATTATTTGTGACTGCAGGAGAGGTGAGTAAATTGAGTACTTCTAGCTTCCATAGCCCAGAGAATAAAAAGCAGAAGGAGCTTAGGAATAGGCATTAATAAATCTAACATAGTGCATTAGGGTTCTCCAGGGAAACAGAACCAATAGTATGTATATCTGTCTAACTACCTATCTATCCATCTCTCTGTAGAGAGACAGATTTTAGGAATTGGTTCACACGATGTGGGAGCTGGTAA
The DNA here is from genome assembly GCF_032452875.1 of Bos javanicus. NCBI lineage: Eukaryota > Metazoa > Chordata > Mammalia > Artiodactyla > Bovidae > Bos > Bos javanicus. The sequence goes on along the minus strand of NC_083874.1, from coordinate 23,898,846 downwards.
GTCCAAAATCTATAGGAAAGTCTGATAGGCTGGAAATTCTGGCAGGGGTTGATGTTGCAGCTCATATCTGAAAACAGTCTGGAGGCAGGATGCTTTGCTCTTTGGGGGACTCTCATTTTTGTCTCTGAGAGCCTTCAACTGATTGGATGAGGCCCACCCACTCTGTGAAGGGTATTTGCTTTACTCAGAGTTCTGATTTAAATGTTAATCACATCTAAAAATACCTTCATAACAATATCATAGACTGTTGTTTGACCAAACAGCTGGGCATCATAGCCTTGCCAAGCTGACATGTAAAATTAGCCATCATACCTACATTACTTACTAAGGTTTGATAATATCCAGTGGTTTAGAACTTTTGCATCCTCAAATCCTGCCTTACCCTCAGTGGATTGACATTTTTCATGTTGTCGTTCATATATATCAAATACAATAATTTTTTATGTATTGTAGAAAATTGTCTATGCTAATTCTGAAATGGATTTCAAAGACTACTATTTATTTAAATAAGAGAAATTGTAATAAAAAAAGATCTGCTGAGATTTCTTAGACTTTTGTGTATTTTAAGGTGGTAAATGACAGATCATTTTAAGCAATAAGATTATTTTTGCCTAAATGACCAGAGAATGTTAGAAGAGATAGTGGAATGTTGACTGTCTTGGACATGAAGAGACGTAGGTATTTATAATATCTCTAACATCGGTTACTTTATCACCTTGTCTTCCTGAATCACCTATAAAAGAGGACTAATAATAGATTTCATACCTTTTCTATTGGATTGTGACAGTTACACGAGATAATGGATCTAAAAATGCTTTATGAACCACAGAGTGATAAAAATATATTGAGACACTAAAATATAAAGATAAATGTCTCATAACAACCTCCTCTGTGATTGGAGGGTGGCATGGCTGATGAGCTGTCAAATGAAGGTTAGAGCTGAATGCAGACTCAGAAATGGTCTGGTTCAAACTGATGAGATAAACTTTAGCCTAGAGGGCCTCAAAGGAAGGTTCATTCCATAAGATTATGATTCTTCGGAAAGCAATAGGAGGCCTTCCTTGGCAGAATGTGGAATGTTTCAAAATTAACATCAGGCTGTTAGATTTGGTAGCATGACAGCTGTTTCAACCCATGCTTCTCCTGCTCTCTCCTTTGGAAATACACAATTATTCAACTAATGCTGGATAAATATAATTCCAGAAATATTTCATTTTAAGAACAAAATTCTTAGCTAAATATTAATTTAAAAAACTAGAGGAGGGAATAACAGAAGAGTTTATCTAATGTTGTATTAATAAAGAGAAGCCTTTAAATAGTCTTGAATGCTGTTACTTAATTTTTCTTACATGTAGAATAGTTCAGTTCAGTTCAGTTGCTCAGTTGTGTCCTACTCTTTGCAATTTGACTTGGAGTAGAATAGTTAGGCACAAGTAAGTCATTGACAATTTCTTAATTCAGTGGGCCATCACTTCAAGCATATCAAAATCAAGTAGACTTCAAAAATAGGTGATAATAAATCTATCTATGGAGTGGGATTTATGTGACCCTAACTAAATTTATCATTAATCTCTGACTTCTGTCATATAATTTTAAATGTCTTTGGGAAAATGATTTTTGAATGTGTTTTATATGTGATATGAACTTATTTATAAGATTTTTAAGGTGCACCTAACAAATTGATTCCTTTAAAAGTATTGATTTTGAACTTCTTAAACACTAGCTTTTAACACTTTTTCTTGAGGTTCATCTGAAATGAACACTTAAAGTATCAAAGTTGATTTCAAGTTTTCAATGTTGGTTATTTTTAATGTAGCCTTTGTCCTGGTGATTTCACTTTCATCCTTTTATTCCTAAAGAAAGCAGAGATGACTTTACATTTGTGAGTGATACTTAATAAGTGAGAAAACATATAGATGTAATGATGAAACTACTGTGCACCCTATGACAGAATTACAGTCATTAAAAATGATTTCCTACATTCACTATATGAAACTGAAAAATACTTAGGACATATGTGAAAAAATATGTGAAAAAATAGTCTAACAATGGAGTATAAGTCATTACCTCAGTTCAACATATAAATTATATGTTGCAGTATAATTAGGACTTCAGGGACAGTACATTGCATGCTTTTATTCTTCACAAGAATATATTAATATGTAAAATACTGTGAGTGATCTGCTTAATGAAATGTAGAGTGATTTTTCATGTGGGGAAATGAATAAACCAATGTGATACATTTATTGCTAGGTAATGGGCATATAGTCAATATAGAAGAATTCAATGCAATATACACTATCATATATTCTTCAGTGATTAAGTTCCGTGATTACAATAGTCTTTGAGGAAGATAGCCGAAGCACAGTATGTGGAAAATTCTAGAGGAGTAACTGGATTTGAAAAGGTAGATAGGAAGCTTTTGTTATTCATCTAGAATGGGTTGTTCATTGGTACTTGACTGTGAAAAAAGGCTCAGTTTTAGTTCTTAGAAAACATAAAATTAGACTTAGGTATATTACTTTGTTTTCAAAAAGTAATACATCTTTTTATTTCCAATAAAGGTCTGATCTAAATGAGAAGAGAAATGATGGGAAAACAGGTTGCTTTAAGAGGTTTAGCTTTGACAACTGGAAAGAGTGTCACTGTTAACAACCTACTTGGGAACATCATGGTACAAATTTGGGAGCACATAGTTTAAAGGTGGTGCTTAGAAATACAGAAAGAAATTCTTACTCATAATAAGAATTAGACCCTCACATTACATGAATCATACTGGGTTGGGCTATAAAAAGAAGACAAACTCCTAAAAAGAGCTATTTTAATTACTGTGCCAAGAGGTACATTTCTAGTAAAGATAGAATTTTCCTTGGTTGCAATATGTTTTTTTCTTGTGCAGTTCCCTCTTTTTGTATTGTAAGAAAATTTTAATATGAATATTCAAATTCCTTTTTCTGTAGTAGACTTTCTAAAATACTTTTAACAGTCCCTTTAGTGTTTAAATAATCTCTTTCTGATCATAGCCATGAAAGAGGTTGTCTTATTATGTATCACTTTTCCTCCTAGGAGTCACATATAGTCCTGTGAGATATGTAAAATAAGAATATATCCATTCTCTGTCCCTGAATTAGATTCACTGCACAGCCTTACCTCAGCACACTCATATTGTATGCCGAATAAATAAGGACAGACATACTCTTGAGGCCACTTTGTCGTTCATCCAATTAAAAGGTGGGTCTTAACAATCTATCACTTGGACAAATATTAATTTGGCAGAGTGTGCATTTTCATAGTTCATTCATGCACAACAAGGATAACAAAGGGAAATTCTCTATAAGCAGAATTGCCTGAATGAAAAGGTAGAATGCATGGAAAAGAAAACCTAAAATTGTTGGACTTAGAAATGAGACGGGAATGTTCTTTTGATTGATTGATTGATTTTTTACTGAATTCTGAGTTGACCACATGGAAATACTGCATTTTTAAAGTGTAAAAACACAGCATTTTCAGTTCTCAAATTCTAATCTGATGTGGCCACATTCAGGTGCTAACTTATATAGCTTATACATTACTGACCACTGTTTAGACAGTATTCATCTGCAAAGTTGGTACAGGAAAATATCCTCTTGAATGCTTTTTAAAAGCAGATTGCTACAGAGAAGTTTCTGACTGCACAGATCTGGGAGTAGGAAACAACTTCTTATTTGTTGATTCAGAGGACAATTTTGGAAAATAAGATAAAGGTTAAAAAAAAAATCAAGATTTCAAAGCTTCAGTAAAATACTAACAATTAAAAGAGAATCTGTAATTAAAAAAGATGATATATATCCATATTCTTTTTAACTATCAATTGAATAATACATATGTTCTTATGTAAAATTTTGAGAAAATCTGATCAACTTTATAAAATTCTTTAAAGCGTAAGAGATAGAACACTTCTAAATTAAACCCACATTTGGAGAAAATTAACTTGCCTCTGATAGACTTTTGGTTGTATGAAAAAAAATGAAAATGTTAGTTGCTTAGTCGTGTCCAACTGTTTGCGACCCCATGGAGTGTAGCCTGTCAGGCTCTTCTGTCCAGGCAAGAATACTGAAGTGGGTAACCATTTCCTTCTCCAGGGGATCTTCGCAACCCAGAGATCAAACCCTGGTGTCCGCCATTGCAGGTAGCTTCTTTGCCACTGAGCCACCAGGGAAGTCCCTTTTGGTTCTATACTCTCTACAAAAAGGTCAAGAACTTCTGAATGCTTGGGGCTGGTGCACTGGGATGACCCAGAGGGATGTACGGAGAGGGAGGTGGGAGGGGGGTTTTGAATGGGGAACACATGTACACCCGTGGTGGATTCATGTTGATGTATGGCAAAACCAATACAATATTGTAAAGTAATTAGCCTCCAATTAAAATAAATAAATTTATATTAAAAAAAAGAAATGACAAAAAAAAGAAATAGAAATAGAGGACACCAGTTATATTAGAATTTCAGATAAACAATAAAGTCATCTTAAGTGTGAAAAAAAAAAAAAAGAACTTCTGAATGGCGTATCAGTCAGGATTCTTCATTGAAAGAGGAAGTACCTCCTCTGAATAGACAGAAGGGGCCTTATTAAAGTATCTTGGGCATTTTACAAAATTCTGGCAGACTCTGAGAAGCAGGTTGAGGCTAGGGTGCCAGGGACAGGCCCAGAGTCATGCTCCAGTCGCTGTCTGGTGTGATGTTGTTCGCTTCTGTGGCTAAGCACACACCAGACCTCACTTACCAGACCCTGCCCTTGGATCCACAACAGTCTTTCCCTGCAGGGAAACGGCCTGCACCGCTTATGCCTCTTCATGTCACTAGCTTACTGAATCATGTAGGGCGATGGGAAAATCCCTGGCAGATTTCTGGACCCTAGGTCTAAGGAAGATTGTGAATGTGGCTATGTTTCATTCCTTGCTTCTTGGATAGGCTAAGATGGAGGATTCCTCAAACACAAGAAAGGAATATAGGTGATCAGAGTCCATATATAAAATATATATGGCCTGCAAGGTCTTCAACTTTCAGCTCCATAGCTTACTCTCTTCTACCCTTACAGTGACCCATACATTGTGCATTCTGGCCATCAACTCTTCAGCACCCCCTTAGAATTTTCTGACACTGTGGTTTTGCTACACTGTTCCCTGAGCCTGAAATTTTCCTTTTTATGTAGATTGTCCTTCAAGGGCTGCCTCAGTAACCACGTCATACACAAAATCTTCCTTTTTTCCCTAGAAAGAAATACTATCAGTCACTTTGAGTTCACTCTCTTGCTTTCACTTTTATAAGAGAATATGCTTTATTCTCTTTTTGGTTTCTGTCTTATTCCCTTGAGTGGAAAGCTCCTCCAGATGGTGGAGCTTCAAGTCATACTGATCAATAGGCGGTATTCACTGCTACCTTCTTTTGACTCTAGTCAAAAGAGTTTTTAACGGGACTTTTTAAGACTCTAATTTTGTAATAGTTGAATAAGAATTTACAATTTTACTTATTTCCTTCAAGCACTGTTTTGCATACAGCTTCAGGTATTTCCTCTACATGTAATTTGAAAAATAAAAACACACCCAGAAATTAACATGTTTTGGATTTTTCCCCCCAAATACTAGTGAGTAATGTTATAAATTGCTTTGGATTAAAACCAAGTCTGCCTGCCTGCTTGTTTAAATGTAGGTTCAGTGATATTGGTAGGCTATCACGTAAGGAACTTTTCAGATTAAAAATAAAAGACAAACACAAACTGGGAATATTGCTAGATGAAGGCTTGCAATATGAATAGTCTTAATTTATCAAATGATGCTTTGAATTTATGCCAGGTAGTGGACTTTGTTACAATGATTGTGGATTTCCATTTGAGACATGAATAATCTTCAGCGGTATTGAAAATGATACACTGAAAACAAGGTGCTCATACTGTTTTAATGCTGAGCCCATAATATCAATTAACATGGGAAATCTTTTTATAAGTACTGCCTCACAGTGAGATGATAAAGCCTGAGGATACGAAGATGTAAAGATCAAGCATATCTGAAGTTCTGATTATTCTGTTTCCTATCATAGTGGCTGATATTATTCCCATTCACTGGGGACCTTTTTCTGTTATCTGATTTATAGAAGTATTAAAGAAAGATCTTGCTACATTATCTTAGATTCTAAGTAGTTTATGCTAATCAAATTATGATACCATTGAAAGGATTCTTTAAAGGCTCAACATCAAATAGAAGTGTTCTAAATTCCTTTTGCCAGTTTGGGTTACTTTAGTCTTTGGGGACATAGAGAATATATTCTCACTGCCTGCAGCATCACACATAGTCTCTGGACAAGGTATGTGTTAGTTGCTCAGTTGTGTCTGACTCTTTGTGACCCCATGGACTGTAGCCCACCAGGCTTTTCTGTCTTCAGGCAAGAATACTGGAGTAGGTTGCCATTTCCTTCTCCAGAGGATCTTCCCAACCCAGGGATTGAACCTGGGTCCCCTTCATTGCAGGCAGATTCTTCATTTTCTAGATCTAAAAGAATGTGGGAGTGGCATGTTGCTTGCTTTTTAAAAAAGAAAATGATATCTTTATTTACTGCCAATATAAGATGAGCTTCTGATCATTGAATTATTTAAGATGTGAGGGATTTTTGATTCTTCTCACTCATTCTTTTCACTTTTGGTGATAACTTACATGTGAATCAGAATGTAAAATTTTTCAGAGAAAGTAGTTGTCAAAAATACATCATTAGACTTTTGCAAAAAAATTTTTATGCGTATATTCTTTAGCCATTATGTTAACTTTTATCAAAATACATTGAGAACAAATCTACACATAAGTAATTCCATGTAGATGCTTAAAAATGGAAAAATATGCTTGGGAGACTGGAATTATCTGAAGCTGACCTTGTTCATCATTTTATAAATTATGCTTAAAAAATTTCACTTTTATAGATTTAATAATATGAAATATCTATCAATCATTAAGTATTCATTAAACCCTGCATTAGGTGTTTTAACAAAAAGAATGAAGTAAGAGACATAGCTTCGTGTCTTTTTATTCTCTACCAAAACAGACTGTGGATAGTAATTGTGTTAAAATTTTTCTTCCAATTTATAATTACCAGAAAGGATTATATTAAATCATAATGCAAAACTATAAAAAATTTTTCACTTTTATTTTTAAAAAAATGAGATAGGATGTATCTGTACATGTATACTATATATGTATTTATTATACACATTATACAGATTAATGTGAAAGTATATGTGTATGGATGAATATGTATATATATTATATGTTATGTATATTGCATATACATTTATTTACCTAAATAGTATTACAGATAAATATGTCTATATACAGCTTTCCCTGATGGCTCAGCGGTGAAGAATCTGCCTGCATTGCAGGAGATGCGGATTTGATCCCTGGGAAGATGTGGGAAGATCCCCTGGAGGAGGGCATGGCAACCCACTCCAGTATCCTTGCATGGAGAATCCCATGGACAGAGGAGCCTGGCAGGCTACAGTCCATGGGTTCACAAAGAGTCGGACACAACTGAAGCGACAGAGCACAAACATATCCATCTATCTATCTATATACATATATTTATGTATGTAATTGTATATATGTTCACAGACATATACACACACATACACACACACACACACAGAGCTTTAGTAGTAGACTGATTTATACCAGTGTCTTGATTGTGATTTTTATATCATGTTTTTTAGTGAAACTTTACTATACACTTTTGAAAACATCACTTTTGATGTTTTCATCAAAGCAAGCAAGGCCCACTGAAACTCTAATAAGGTGAATTCTAGCTCATATAACCCATCTAATATGTGAATATTACCAGAGATTAACACTTATTGAAACCATAAGAGCAGTTAGTTTATTTAAATAAGTATATTATTCTCTTTAAAATGTCAAAATTTCTATTGTTTTTTGTCAATTATATTTGTAGTTTTCTATCACTTTTCTAAAATAAGTTTACTCCATATTCTTGAGTACAAATTTTATTCTGGTACAAAAATAAAATCAAATAATAATTACTTAAAATTTTCCCCAACAGAGATTATCTTAATTCACTAGAATAATGGAAAAACTTCACATTTATTTAGCTAGGCACAGTGCCTAGCATGTTCCCTATTATTTTGTTTGGTTCCTTTGTAACCCTTAGTGTATGTGTTTTTATCTCCATTTTACAAATAATGAAAATTGATACTTAGGTTGCTTAAATAATCTTACTAAAATCTGACTTCAAGACCTGTACTCTTAGCATTCCACCTTCCCAGATTGGGGTGAAAATACACATTTTGTTTTGAATTTTTAAAAGTATCTTTTATGTAATGATGGATTTAGGAGGAAGAAATTATGTGTAAGACTTCCTTCAGTTATGGCATGTTGCAAATAGTGTTGATAACAGTTTATGAGATTAGCTTCCTTTATCTTTATCTTGCTTCCAATGGAAAGGTTCCATAAGAGGATTTTTTTTTTTTTTTTGACCTTATGGAATTAAGAGTTGCTTTTTTTTGAGTCTGAAAGTTCTTCATGGAAGTTATTCTGTATTTTTATTTTGATTAAAATTATATAGTAGAACATGAACGGATTCTGGAAGGTTTGGATGATGTGTTATAATAGAATCTTGGTGCTGGTTGTTTAGTCGCTAGCCATGTCCGACTCTTGCAACCGCGTGGACTGGAGCCCACCAGGCTCCTCTGTCCATGAGATTTTCCAGGCAAGAATACTGGAGTGGGTTGCCATTTCCTTCTCCAAATAGAATCTTAAAGGATGTTATTATGCAGGATGAGTCTGTGGATTTTATACATAGTGATATGTTTGTACATATTTAGGTGCAATAGAAATAAACAGTTCAAGTCAACAATCATGATCCTTAAGAACTTTTTTCCTTTCACAGTGTTTTATACATAAACTTTGATGAAGAGTTGATTTGGTACTCCAAATGGCTTGAAGACAGGGACCAGGTCTCATTCAGACCTCTAGAGAATAGATGCTTTCAATAAATTTGTGAAGAACTGTGAGGAGAAAGGAGCAGTGACCCTGCAAGAGACTGACCCAGACTTGCCCATGACTGTCCAGGAGTCTCCGGCGGAGGCGTGGGTCATCCACCATGACCTGTTGACTGTCCACCAGGTGTGGCCTGGTGTAGGGTTGGGCCACTGACTGTGGCAGTGCATGCAAGGGACCTTTTGAAGGAGGTCACCATTTTCTTCATTACCTCCACCTTAGTTTGGCCTCAGGTCAAACAACAGGGAGGGAACACAGCCCTGCCCATCAACAGAAAATCGGATTAAAGATTTACTGAGCGTGAGACCCAGTTTCCCCTTCAGTCAGTGTCTCCCATCAGGAAGCTTCCATAAGCCTCTTATCCTTATCCATCAGAGGGCAGACAGAATGAAAACCACAATCACAGAAAACTAATCAAACTGATCACCTGCACCACAGCCTTGTCTAATTCAATGAAACCATGAGCCATGCCATGTAGGGCCACCCAAGATGGACAGGTAGTGATGGAGAGTTCTGACAGAACGTTGTCCACTGGACAGGGGAATGTCAAACTACTTCAGTATTCTTGCCTTGAGAACCCCATGGAAGTATGAACAGGCAAAAATATAGGACACTGAAAGATGACCTCCCCAAGTCGGTAGGTGCCCAATACATTACTGGAGATCAGTGGAGAAATAACTCCAGAAAGAATGAAGAGACGGAGCCAAAGCAAAACAATACCCTGTTGTAGATGTGACGGGTGATGGAAGTAAAGTCCGATGCTGTAAAGAACAATATTGCAAAGGAACCTGGAATGTTAGGTCAATGAATCAAGGTAAATTGGAAGTGAACAAACAGGATATGGCAAGAGTGAACATCGACATTTAAGGAATCAGTGAATTAAAATGGACTGGAATGGGTGAATTTAACTCAGATAACCATTATATCTACTACTGTGGGCAAGAATCCCTTAGAAGAAATGGAGTAGCCCTCACAGTCAACAGAAGAGTCTGAAATGCAGTACTTGGGTGCAGTCTCAACAATGACAGAATGATCTCTGCTCGTTTCCAAGGGAAACCATTCAATATCACGGTAATCCAAGTCTGTGCCCCAATCAGTAATGCTGAGAAGCTGAAGTTGAATGGTTCTATGAAGACCTACAAGACATTCTAGAATTAACACCCCCAAAAGATGTCCTTTTCTTTATGGGGGACTGGAATGCAAAGGTAGGAAGTCAAGAGCTACCTGGAGTAACAGGCAAGTTTGGCCTTGGAGTACAGAATGAAGCAGGGCAAAGGCTAACAGAGTTTTGTCAAGAGAACCCACTGGTCATAGCAAACACCCTCTTCCAACAACACAAGAGAAGACTCTACACATGGACATCACCAGATGGTCAATACCGAAATGAGATTGATTATATTCTTTGCAGCCAAAGATGGAGAAGCTCTATACAGTCAGCAAAAACAAGACCAGGACCTGACTGTGGCTCAGATCATGAACTCCTTATTGCCAAATTCAGACTTAAATTGAAGAAAATGGGGAAAACCACTAGACCATTCAGGTACAACCTAAATCAAATCCCTAATGATTATACAGTGGAAGTGACAAATAGATTCAAGGGATTAGATCTGTTAGAGTGCCTGAAGAACTATAGATGGAGGTTCGTGACATTGTACAGGAGACAGTGATCAAGACCATCCCCAAGAGAAAGAAATGCAAAAGGCAAAATGGTTGTCTGAGGAGGCCTTACAAATAGCTAAGAAAAGAAGAGAAGCTAAAGGCAAAGGAGAAAAGGAAGAATATACCTATTTGAATGCAGATTTCCAAAGTATAGTAAGGAGAAATAAGAAAGCCTTCCTCAGTGGTCAGTGCAGAAAAATAGAGGAAAACAATACAATGGGAAAGACTAGAGATCTCTTCAAGAAAATTAGAGATACCAAAGGAACATTTAATGCAAAGATGGGCTTGATAAAGGTCAGAAGTGGTATGGACCTAACAGAAGCAGAAGATATTAAGAAGAGGTGTCAAAATATACAGAAGAACTATACAAAAAAGATCTTCATCACCCAGATAATCACGATGGTGTGATCACTCACCTAGAGCCAGACATCCTGAAAGGTGAAGTCAAGTGGGCCTTAGGAAGCTTCAATATGAATGAAGCTAGTGGAGGTGATGGTATTCCAGTTAAGCCATTTCAAATCCAAAAGATGATGCTGTGAAAGTGCTCCACTGAATATGCCAGCAAATTTGGAAAACTCAGCAGGGGCCGCAGGACAGGAAAAGTTCAGTTTTCATTCTAATCCCAAAGAAAGGCAATGCCAAAAAATGTTCAAACTACTGCACAATTGCACTCTTCTCACACGCTAGCAAAGTACTGCTCAAAATCCTTCAAGCCAGTCTTCAATAGTACGTGAACCGTGAACCTCCAGATGTTCAAACTGGATTTAGAAAAGGAAGAGGACCCAGAGATCAAATTGCCAACTTCCGTTGGATCATAGACAAAGCAAGAGAGTGCCAGTAAAACATGTACTTCTGCTTTATTGACTATGCCAAGGCCTTTGACTGTGTGGATCACAGCAAACTGTGGAAAATTCTTCAAGAGATGGGAAATACCAGACTCCCTGACCTGCCTTCTGAGAAATCTGTATTCAGGTCAAGAAGCAACAGTTATAACTGTACATGGAATAACTGGTTCCAAATCGGGAAAGGAGTACATCAAGGCTGTATATTGTTACCCTGCTTACTTAACTTATATATCAGAGTATATCATGTGAAATGCTGGGCTGGATGAAGCACAAGCTGGAATCAAGATTGCCAGGAGAAATATCAATAACTTCAGGTATGCAGATGACTGGAGAAGGCAATGGCACCCCACTCCAGTACTCTTGCCTGGAAAATCCCATGGATGGAGGAGCCTGGTAGGCTGCAGTCCATGGGGTCGCTAGGAGTTGGACACGACTGAGCGACTTCACTTTCACTTTTCACTTCCATGCATTGGAGAAGGAAATGGCAACCCACTCCAGTGTTCTTGCCTAAAGAATCCAGGGATGGGGGAACCTGGTGGGCTGCCATCTCTGGGGTCGCACAGAGTCGGACATGACTGAAGCGACTTAGCAGCAGCAGCATGCAGATGACACCACCATTATGGCAGAAAGCGAAGAAGAACTAAAGAGCCTCTTGATGAAAGTGAAAGAAGAGAGTGGAAAAAGTTGGCTTAAAACTCAACATTTACAAAACTAAGATCATGGCATCTGGTCCCATCACTTCATGGCAAATAGATGGGGAAAAAAATGAAAAAGTGATACAGTTTATTTTTTTGGACTCCAAATTTACTGCAGATGGTGACTTCAGCCTCCTTTGAAGAAAAGCTACGACCAACCTAAACAGCTTATTAAAAAGTAGAGACATTACTTTGCCAACAAAGATCTGTCTAGTCAAAGCTATGATTTTTCCCATAGTCATGTATGGATGTGAGGGTTGGACTGTGAAGAAAGCTGAGCGCTGAAGAATTGATGCTTATTCTGTGGTGTTGGAGAAGACTCTTGAGAGTCCCTTGGAGTACAAGGAGATCCAACCAGTCTATCTTAAAGGAAATCAGTCCTGAATATGCTGAAGCTGAAGCTCCAATATTTTGGCCACCAGATGCGAAGAACTGATTCATTGGAGAAGACCCTGATGCTGGGAAAGATTGAATGCAGGAGGAGAAGGGGACAATGGAGGATGAGATGGTTGGATGGCATCACCAACTCAATGGACATGAGTTTGTGTAAGCTCCAGGAGTTCGTGATGGACAGAGAAGCTTGGTGTGCTGCAGTCCATAGGGTCACCAAGAGTTGGATAAGACTGAGTGACTGAACTGATATATAGTATAAATACAAATAGTATGAAATGTACTATTAAAGAGACACTGGTCATCATACACATAGAACATAGAACTCTATAATGACATCAACTAGAAATCTCATGAATTAGATGAATGCTAACATGAATTGCACAGAGCTGGGAAGCACACAAGTATGAGTTATATTAAAGTTGCTTTCTATGAATATCTTTCTTCTATTTAATGCTACCTCTCTTTTATAGTGATAGCTCTTCAGGAATTCTTATTAAATTTACAATTTCCAGTTAGAAAGCAATAGTCAGGAAATTACCCCTTTTACCCTGTGCTTCAACACTAAGTCTACAGCATCTCTTCCTATGATGCTTGGAAAGGTGTTAGTTGAAATTAATCTGAGGAAGAGTCAGCACCTTTAACCTAGAAGTCTCCTTTCTTGGACTATGTAGCCCAACTAGATACCCATGGTGTTATAATTAGCTGGTGGTGGTGAGGAGAAGAGAGACTAGTTGTTCTAGGCTGGTGATATAAGATAACAAGGAAGAGATCCACTTTAATTTCCTTAAATAGAGTTATAAACTGTGTGCAGATGGCCTAATAAATCACCTGTGTTAGAGGGTCTTCAGGTCACTCATTTGGGACAATGAAATTGGTTTAGTATTTTGAATTATTGACCAGAACATGTATTTGTAACTGTGATCTAATTTTAAAGATCAATACACTTGCAAAGTGTTACATTAAAAAAAAAATTATCCTGCTTGTAGATGAAAATTCCAAGTTCTATAGTTTTTCTCCTTTTTTACATTACAAAAGTAATGCATGCTTCTTATTAAGTAAAATTACTAACAGGTAAGTGGAACAAAGTCAGTCCCCTTTCTCTGTATCTTTCATAATATGTGTTCATATTTTAAACAATGGATTTTTAATTGAAAAATGAATGGCACAGCAAGGATGATTTTGTCATTTTCTTATAAAATGCTAATGTCAAATGATAATTTTTGTACACTAATATTTCCTGGTAAGATGTCTATTAGATTTTTAAAATTTCTTTAAATTTGTCTTCCCAAATTAACTGGATTGGAAACTACCATGAAAGGAGCCCACAGGTTGGACCTGCTGTGCTTCAGTAAGAACAGATGCCTGTTTAATACCTCATTACTCTACTTTTCAAAGTCCCTGAATCCTTCTGAAGCCTTCTTTGAGCTACTGCCTTGGGTTTAGTAGGTAAAGATGGGCATTCAGACACTGTGGGGCAGGAGGAATGTGGAACATGGTGCATTCACCTACTGGGAGAAAACAAAACCAAAATCACTGGCCTGTTCTTTTCAGATGGGCTTGAGCACCCTAAGAAAAGCCACAGGGAAAATACGGCACAGTTTCCTGAAGTATCAACTCTGCTTCAAGTTTTGAGGATAGAAAGTTATAATAAAATAAATGAGGTGTGAAGGAATAAAATTAAATGCCTAATTTGTAGGAATTTTAAAATTTTAGCAATAAGACAGGAGAAATTCTTTTTAAGCATTGAGCTTACATCTCTCTGAGGTTACGTGTCCTGTCTGTCTGGGAAAATTTGAATAACTCTGCTATATGATGAGCATGTAGAGAAAGAGAGGAGATTCATGGATTTTTCATTTTGGGTAATATGGGAGAAGAGATGGGTAGATAAAAATTGAGGATTTCTCACAGTATGTAATAAAGTACCTTGCACATGGTAGGGCATATAAAAATACTTGTGGGTTTTTAAATTTAGTTTCTCTTCTTATTAAGGAGCAACGATGCTGGTATTGAGCACTAGCTCCCAAACTTTGCCAGTTATTTTTTGTTTAAAACTCTTCAACTGGCTGGTACTTTTTCTTCTTCTTTTTTTTTTAATCCTGTGGATTTGAGAGGCTCTGACTTTCTCTGAGAAAAAAAGAACAAGACTTTGAGAGAAGTGAAACTATAAAAATATTATTGGAGCCACAAAACTTATTTTTAACAGTCTTCCCACACTTAGCAGTGACTTGAATAGCAACAGAGAAGCCCAACTTGACTTGGTGAGGTATAACACAATGCGAGTGCTTCACCTTGATGAATATTCCTACATTATTCACCAGCTATTTCTTTTGCTTTTAACCATGTCTGTGTTATGTTGGCTGATTTTAAGTAAAATGATTGAAAGAAATACTTTCTTTGAGAAAAAACAATCAATGTTTCTAGACATTTTTATTTCTCATTTCATATCTGCATCCTAGAGAATGGTTTTGGGGACAGGTTAGGGGATTTTGGTAAGCATATTTCTAGAAGAGATTTCTCTAGATTGAGGCAATTATTATCCAAGATTAGGTCAAGATAAAATATTAGGTTATAGGGTTAAAACTGAAATTTCTAACCTAATAATCTAAACACAATTATAAATTTATGTGAACTTTTTGTTTATGTTAGAATCTGCATTAATGTGTACCTTCTCCACTTTTAATTTAAAAAGATGTATTTAAGTTAAATACATGCAGTTTTTGATTTGATAAAATTGTGAGTTACATTAAATATACTGTCTTGGTTTAAGTTGCTTTTTATTATTTAATCATGGTATTAATATGAGTATATTTAAGTGATACATGTCTATATAAATAAATGTGATTGGGTAGAAAAGTTATTATGATAATTAATATAATATTTTTTTGTAATTTCATTTCAGCACTTTGAGAGTTAATATTATTTCAGGTTTTTTTCTAATCTGTAAATTCAAATGTGTTATGTTAGTGCAAAAACTGACATATAAGGTTTTCAATGTGACTAGCATTTTTGAAAACAATTGGAAAGGAATAAATGAAAGTGAAATCTATATTGCTTTAATTAATAGATATTTTAGAATAACATGGATACTTTGAGAATAATGTTTAGAATATGGCTTCATTCAAGAATAGTTAAATTAATACACATACACAGGTGTTCTGAATGAAGATATTTTTAATCCTATCAATTTTCTTTTACCAAATCTAGTAATTTTGTGTAATCTTCGGCAGCTAATAGTTCAAGAGTGTCATTCTTCTTTCTGAACTGCTACAAAACTTTCTCCTAGTGTTCATTGATGCTGTTTTAATCTTCATCTTGGTGCTATTGTATTATGTCCCTATTGAATCTGACTCTTTTCTGCTATCTTTAGCTCATGATAATCAGGAGAACCTTATTTGGCTCCAGTGAAGGAGTAAGTTCAGTTCAGTTGCTCAGTCATGTCCGACTCTTTGCGACCCCATGAATTGCAGCATGCCAGGCCTCCCTGTCCACCACCAACTCCCGGAGTTCACCCAAACTCATGTCCATTGAGTCAGTGATGCCATCCAGCCCTCTCATCCTCTGTCGTCCCCTTCTCCTGCCCCCAATCCCTCCCAGCATCAGGGTCTTTTCCAATGAGTCAACTCTTTGCATGAGGTGGCCAAAGTACTGGAGTTTCAGCTTTAGCATCAGTCCTTCCAAAGAAATCCCAGGGCTGATCTCCTTCAGAATGGACTGGTTGGATCTCCTTGCAGTCCAAGGGACTCTCAAGAGTCTTCTCCAACACCACAGTTCAAAAGCATCAATTCTTCGGCGCTCAGCTTTCTTCACAGTCCAACTCTCACATCCATACATGGCCAGTGGAAAAACCATAGCCTTGACTAGATGGACCTTTGTTGGCAAAGTGATGTCTCTACTTTTGAATATGCTGTCTAGGTTAACATGGTTGTAAATAGGCTCATACTGCCTGGTAGGACACAGTTATAATATGCCGAGGTGTCTAGGTTCCTATTCATCTTAACATAGATACTTGTGCCCTTTCAATTTGGGATGTTTTTCCACTATTGTGTCTGATGCATTTCTCCACTACATTTTTCCCCATTTTCCCCTGAAATTAACGCTCGTTATTCAGATCTTTTACCTGCTGAATCGATTCTCTGTTTTATCTTTCTTTCATATTTTCCTCTTTCTTAGGTTTACATCTTGGGCAATATATTCGAATTTATCTTCCAGACCTACTATTGATCTTAAATTGGCAGTCATGTAACTTTCTGAGTTTTTAATGTTCTCAAGTGGTTTCTTTGCAGAGCATCCAGTTATTTTTACGGGTATCATGTCCTTCTTGAGCATTTGGGTGTTATTAGTTTATGAGTTTTTCTTTTATAGCTAGAAATAACCCTTTTATTCCTATTCTTTCTTGCTCATGTTGTTGATTTTCCTTGGAAATCAGGCGAATTTTTTGGTTGTCTGCCATATTTGAGTGAAAACTTTGGTTGATTATTCTAATTAGGCTGTGTGGATTTCTTTCTAATGTCTCTCTGGCCTCTCTCCTACTGGACCTTTCTCTGGAGTAGACCACCTGCCTGGGACCCACATGTGTGTATGAGAGAGATGAGCTGACTGATGAGTCTTACTCAGAGTGAGTGGGCAGGCAAGTGGATGACCTCCAAGCCTACAGGAGAAAGCTGTCCTCTGGATTACTCGATTTTTGGAACTTAAATGCTTTTGTTGAATCATTTTTGTTATCTATTAAGTTTCACTTTATTGCAGGTTCTACATTCATGGACATCCTTCTTATTAACAAGTTCAGTCAATTATTTTTAACCTGCAAAGCAGGGTTGAAAATAAACCAAGAAAGGTACTGTGGTTTCAAAATTTCTGTCACAGAAACCTTAGAGAAAAATCAAGAACTTTATTTCTTATCCTTCATAAAGGACTTCATTGATTTATGTGTTTCCGTATTTTTCTAACCAGATTGCTTTCTTGTTTCTTTACCCATAGATTTAAAAAAAGGATAAAATAATGAAAGGAGGTATGGTTAGAAGTAGGTGCTGTCCTGGAGACTGGAAGTAAATAGAGGCTGAAACTATAGAATTTGAATAAGTTATATAATCTCCAAGTTAAACTGTTTTCAATGCCTTCTTTCTAAAGAAAATAGAAAAGTAATTTCTTCTAGAGAGAGATTATTTTTGAATGGACAAAGAAACATACAAAGATTAATCCCTGAAAGAATGAAGGACAGAATTTGATATTTCCCTACTAGCCTAAACAAGTGAATTGTTATCCTAGTTTGTTAGCCAAACATAGCAAAGTCCAGTTTATCATTCAGAGATCAGCTTGAATCTTGCCCCTTTTAATGAAGTCTTCCTGGACAAACCCCAGCTAAATATGTTCTTTAATCAGTTTATATAATCACATCTTTGTTTCCCTCTCTCATGAGACTTAACAATATTTTCCTTCATATGCAGATTTGTGTGCTAATATTATAGTTAGTGTTAGCTATCAATCTTGCCTGTGAAAAATATTTTATTTTTTATTGTCTTTGTATATTTCCAAGATATTTTTGCCTCATAGACATGTAAATAATATTAAGTGATTGGAACTATTCCAATCTTACCATTTTCCAATAATAATTTCTTACTTTTTCTAAGCAAAAGCATTGTTCATATATGCAGAATATTTCTGCCTTTTGATGTGCTCTCTTCATATTTCCTAAGTTTATCTATGGAGTTATAATTTGTATTTTGATTATGATTTACATTTTAAAATATGGATGTTATGAATAAAGATTTGAACAAAATTACTCTTTTCTCTATGTGTTCACATTCATATTTATTATAACTCTATAAAGCAAAGAAACTACTAGTTTGTATGTAAAAGGATGTGAGCTGTGTCATTTTCAATATGGATAAATAGAGAAAAATAACAATAAACATATATTTATGATCTGTAATAGTTGAGCTCATTGTTATTCAGCTTGAATGTACAGCTTAAAGAGGCAAGAGTTTAAACATAAGTGGTTTCCATAGATAGCATTTTTAAGTTTATTTGCATTAAGATTTCCATGTCACCAGCATGGGAGAGATGCTGAGAGCTATACTAAATTTGAAAACTGTCTTCAGTCACGGTTGTACTTTCATGTACTTTTTGTTACAATTTAAGGTATTGTTTTTCCTTTGATTATACTTGATGTAAAACTTTCTTTTTTTAACTTCTTGACAGCATCTTAAAATTTCTGTGTTTTTTTTTTTTTTTTTAACATTGCAAAATTGAGTCTTGTTGAATATTTAAGCATTTCTTGTGCTGGTAATATTGTTTAAACAAACCTTAGAAAATTCCTAATCCTGAGAACTCTGAATAGAATTGGTTTTATGACAGTAGGCCACCATTTGATGAAATTAAAATGGCTTTTCTGGGACCCCATTAATGCCTAACTTTTTTCTGTTCCCAAAGCTCTGAGCACATCTTTCCAACAAGGTCATTCATTATACAGCCTTGGTTGGTTTTATAGGCCTCTTTATCTACTTGGCTTTGTCCACAGGAGGATAGTTAGGGCTTGGCATATAGCAGAGAGATAGTGAATAAATGAATGAAACTTGATTTCGTGAACACTGGAGGACCTTTGAAGGTTATTAACCAAAAGTAACATGGTAAAAATGTGTCTCCAAAATATTTATTTTCAAAAATTTATTTGCCTTTTAAAATGCCATTGATCTTGTTATTTTATTACTGAATACATTTTTTAATAAATAAAAATTCAAAGGTTTATTTTTTCATGGAATGGCTCAAGTAAATTTATTTTTAATTTTAAAAGATGGCTGTAGTGAGACGAGCAAGAATTTGGACACTTTACTTGAATACATGAGAAAATGGAAATTATAAAAAGGGTAATTTTAACTCCAGCTCTGGTTTTAGATTTATTTGTTTTAATGTTTTAAAACTCTTGATGTAAAATCTGTGATAATTTAGATAAATGTGTAATTGCATCAGCGTTGTTTTAGTAATTCCATTGTTTTATATAGTCATTTTTTTAAACAACAAGCTTGTTTCATTGTTTAAAAAATAAACTAATTTTTACTTTTCCTGAAATCTATTTGGTAGATTTTATGGACCATTTTATATGTACTCTACTTCCAATGTTAGCATGATTAAGGAAGAGTGTAAGAAAGGACTGCCCTTGTAGTAATTTTACTTTGGGTCTAGTGTTCTGAGTTATCAATTTGTAGTTTATCTTCTAAGATATTCTAAATACTGTGTCTACCAATGGATATGCTCAAACCAGTAGAAAATTTCTGCAGCATGTTGTGAGCTGAAATTCTTCCCAGAGTGACTTGAATTGGAATGTTGGTTGATTGCGGCAAGTCTGACTGGCTTTTCACCATAAATGGTACAGACGTGAGTTTTCAGAAAATGGGCAATGGAAATTACAGCTAATGCATGGAATACACCAAGAGGGGTAATTGCTTGCTTCCTTCCCTCTTTAAATTTAGCACTTCTGACATTACTAAAGTTGCTCAAAATGCTTCCTTTCCTAATTGTAACATATAAAGTCAGTAAAAGCAGGAGAGGTATGTAATCATGATAAATGGGTTTGAACTGAGAGAGAATAACAAATGTGTTCACATTGGCCCTTTATCTCCTACAGTACGTTCATTTGAAACCATGGCAATGTAGGGAAAATTTCTCCTCAGAATTGTCTGCAGCTCCCAAGTTGAACCCTTTCATTCGAGAATAAAATTTTAGATTACTTACCCCTTTTAAGGAACAGTAGTCAGTTGTCATCACCTCGTCATCTAATATCTAAGCAAACTCTACACAATATGCACTGAGCCCTGGGATGTTACTCTGATGCCAGGGAAGCCCTTCTCTGACACACCAAAGCCCTAAACTGCTCCAGGCTTTCTCATCTCTCTGTGTTCCTGATTTTAAACACCACCTCAGAGAGCCCTTTTTCTGATAACAACATTTTCTTTCAGAACAATCATTCAACTCTTCCCTACTTTTCCTTCCACTAGCCATTTTATTGCCTTCCATCCTTTCACATCACCTGTGATTTTATAATATATATATATATATATATATATATATATATATATATATGTCAGAATCTGCCTGCAATGCAGGAGACCTGGATTCAGTCCCTGGGTCGGGAAGATCCCCTGCAGAAGGGAGTGACTACCCACTCCCGTATTCTTGCCTGGAAAACCCCATGGACAGAGGAGGCTGGTGGGCTATGAGTCCATGGGGTCACAAAGACTCGGACGTGTGAGAGCGACTAATACTTCCTTAAGTATGCTGCTGCTGCTGCTAAGTCGCTTCAGTCGTGTCCAACTCTGTGCGACCCCATAGACGGCAGCCCACCAGGCTCCCCCGTCCCTGGGATTCTCCAGGCCAGAACACTGGAGTGGGTTGCCATTTCCTTCTTCAATGCATGAAAGTGAAAAGTGAAAGTGAAGTTGCTCAGTCGTGTCTGACTCTGTGCGACCCCATGGACTGCAGCCCACCAGGCTCCTCCATCCATGGGATTTTCCAGGCAAGAGTACTGGAGTGGGGTGTATGAAAGGTGTTATATATATACATGTACACACAGACAGAGAGAGAGAGTGTTTGTGTTATCCCCACAGCATATTCTACAGTTTCACTAACTCTTTGCTTTATCATAACTCCCTTTAAGCCCAAACTTTCTTGCAGAAATACAACCTGATGTCAGTTTATACAATGACTGTACTTTCTATAATCAACATAGTTTAACAAAGAAACTTTCAATAGCCATTCAAACCTCCTCTTATTTCTCATGTCATTTTCTACAGAAGACCCTGTTTCTTCTATGGAAAAGAAAATGAAAGGCATCATAGGATAACACAGCTTCCCTCAACCCGAATCAGGAAGCTACCTGCATCTGCGGCCATCCTTTCAATTTTCCCCTCAGTTACAGAAGAGAGGTTCTGGCCATGTCATGCCAGTCCCTTCATCTGGGATTTGTTTCCTGTATCACCAGCTCTCTCAGGAAATTTCCCTTGTCAGTTAAACTCTCTTCTCTTTCCCAAGCTAGCTGTTTCATCTCACTAGGGATCACAAAAAGAATCACTGTAATCAAGCCTCAGACTCACACCTCCAAGATTGAAAGCCTGACTCTCAACAGCATCCTCTGCCTTTGCTCCCTTGGTCTCAGTGAATAGTGCAGCTCCAAGCTAATTGCATATAGAAACATGGGTCATTCGTGAGCTTTCGTCTTGCACTTCCTGAATTCAGTCTGTCACCAAGTCTTATTGCTATTGCTTCCTAAAGGTCCCCAGAATATCTACTTCTTCCCATGTCACCTCCCTAAACACCCTCATCTATGCTAGCATCACCTGCTACCAGAGACATTCCAAAACTTTCCTAATTCTTCAAGACTGTTCTCCAATAGGAAGCTGTGTTTATCTTTTCTGATTATAACTGACCCATTACTCTTCTGCTTAACACTCTTTAGTTACTTTGAATAACAAGCAAAATAAAAGCAAAGTCCTTACTATAGCTGTAAGATCTCACCTGGACTGGCCCCTGCCTGCATTTGCAGCCCTGCCTTTTTCTGCCTGCTTCCCAGTTTCCCATCACACTGGCTTTCTCTCTCTGGCCCAGCAAAGGGATCCTGTTTCCTCATCTTCGATGGCGACATCAGGTGTCTGGACTCAGGCTTTTTGTAGATGCTAACTCAGTGGTAGAATCCTGACCTCAAGAACTGCATTCAAAATAAGACTCCAGAGTAAGAGAGGAATTCTCTGGAATTGTCTAAATGATCTAGAAGGATAAATTGCCTCTGAGAGGTTAGAGCCCATGGACTGTGAACTAGATGATAGCCACATCAGGAGATAGTAGCCATCCTGGAGCAGCTGGTTCAGGTGAGATTTATGGTACATGTTGTGCTGCTGGAGTTCTGCCAGCCTCAAGGTGGTTTCTAGGAAACTCAGGTGGTTGCCGCGGAGTTCCAGCTTCAATGGTGAGGCCAGGATGACCAGAGTTGTCCATTGCTTATAATCCTCCCAGTGAAACTATGGTGTGGTAGAGACAGATGATCTCTGTGCTAAGCAGTTAGAACATTGTTGATTATTAAAGGAAAATATGATTTTATTTCTCAAAGTAGAGAAGTGGATTATAGCTACTCCAAATAATTTACATTTCTATATCATTTAGTGTTTATAAAGCTATGTTTAGCTGCTAACTTGGTTTATATCTCAGCGCTTAAAGTGGGCACAAACACCATTTTCCAGATTCTTTTGGTATAGAGAAGGAAGCTAAAAGAAAGGTTGTAGATTCAACATGACTCATAAGTTTCAAAGCCAGAACAAGCAACCACATTTCACTTCTGTGCTGCACATAGTGGGGTTTATAAAAAATTCAACACTATTCCAATCACAGTGCGTACTATTAACATATTAGTGAAGTGTAATGCAGTGGGAAAATAACCAGCAGATGACATTGAGGAGTCAATTTTCAGCTGCTTTTCACAATGCAGCCCTCTATTCAGCAGTTAAGTTGACCTATTTTTAGTTGGGTTTGGGACGGAGCCCAGAGCAGCACTGAGCAGTGTCTACAACCTTCTGCTTGGTGTTACTTGCCCTTAGTCATCAATTGAAAGTCTCTTATGTTTTCTGACTCAGAAAATACACATTTTCATTTTCTTCTACAGCATTGGCTCAGCTGATCTTGAGTCCTATATACAATGTCAGGATTTTCTAAATTTTCTTTGAGAATTAAAAAAAAAAAAACTAATAAGAAATTCTGCATGTGTGTGTGTGTGTGTGTGTGTGTGTGTGTCCTGTAATTCACTTGTGATGAACTACTTCTGAGTCATGGTGGAGCTTCATTTTTCTATCCTTACCTCTCAGAATGTGGGTGTCAGTCAGCAGTAGATAAAATGGGTTCTCTCCCCTTCAGGCCCACCTTATGGACAACAGAGAAGTCTAGGCTGGGTAGGAATGAGAAAATCATTCAGTTTCTCCCTCAGGAGCCAGACTTTCTATGTGGGCTGGAAGCTGCTTCAAGAGAAGAGAATCTGATGTGCCCTTTGGCATGTGATTGTAGAGTGACTGTCTGCAGGTCTGATTTGACTCTGTGTGTATTTGTGTAGAAGGAGAGGTGGGTCCTTTTCTAAGGTGAAATTCCCAGTAAGTACTGCCACCGTGGACTTCCCTTGTGGCTCAGCTGGTAAAGAATCTGCCTGCAATGCAGGAGACCTGGGTTCAACCCCTGAGTTGGGAAGATCCCCTGGAGAAGGGAAAGGTTAACCATTCCAGTATTCTGGCCTGGAGAATTCCATGGACTGTATACTGTATATACAATATACTGTGTAGTCCATGGTGTCGCAAAGAGTTGGACACAACTAAGCAACTTTCACTTCATTTCACTCCCACCGTAACCTCCCTGGTCCCAACAATCAGGCTCTTGCCTATCTTGGGGAGGAGGTTGGTGAAGGTGCTAGTGATCTAGGAAAGAGAATAAATATAACCTTCCTAGAAGCTCGGGGCTAGTGTAGCCCCAGTGTGCATGCATACATGGCTTGGGAAATTCCCATAGCTCCTAATCCATCCCTAACAATATTAGAGGTCTCTTTTCTGTTTCAGATTCTACCTGGAAACAGTGCATGATCTCCAATACTCCTTATTTTAACAGCCACTATTTAACAGTCTATGAATGAGTTATTTGGTATGATTTTTTTCCCCCAGTGTATAGCAAATAGTAGGTACACAATCTTAATCACTTTAGAAATAATCTTAATGACTCACATAAGATAGGTTATTATAATTCTGATATATTTAAAATTCAAATGAATGTGAACAGTCTTTATTCCTCCCTGTACAAACTAACGCTTGAGCTATAAAGCTGCTCACACTATAAACATTTCTTTACTTTTCTTTCTTATTTTTTTTAACTTTTAGAGATGTGATTGAAAACACAAAATATTCTTACCTTAACCTTTCTTTCCACACACCCCCCCCCAAATATTTTTTCTGTCATTCAAACATGGATATGTTTTTGAAGTATGTTTAGTCTGCTATCAAAAATATAGGTTGAACCATTTAGAGGGTTTCATTTCTACCAATTTAAACTTTTGATTTTTGTAACTACAAAAATGTAGTTATATGTCTCGTGAGGATGCTGTGTTGATATCTACCTTATTACCAGTCTAAACACAGTGAGCTGTGATTGTCCATCTCATCAGCATCAGGGGCTGTACATAGGCTTTTGTTTTGCCATCAGGACTCTAATCTTTGAGAGTTTTCTTGACTGTAATTTGAAAGATAGATGTCAGTGCTGGTGGCTGTGCAGCGCCAGGAGGGGCGTGTGTGTGGGTGGGTGGTGAGGGATGAAGAGTACTAGGTACTAGAAATTGTCGGGCTGTTTGGCCACACACACATTAGGAGCCATCTCTGCTAGTATCTCGGAGAAGGCGATGGCACCCCACTCCAGTGCTCTTGCCTGGAAAATCCCATGGATGGAGGAGCCTGGTGGGCTGCAGTCCATGGGGTCGCTAAGAGTCGGACACGACTGAGTGACTTCACTTTCACTTTTCACTTTCATGCATTGGAGAAGGAAATGGCAACCCACTCCAGTGTTCTTGCCTGGAGAATCCCAGGGACGGGGGAGCCTGGTGGGCTACCGTCTATGGGGTTGCACAGAGTCAGACATGACAGAAGCGACTTAGCAGCAGCAGCAGCTGCTAGTATCTACTTCTGTTGCAACTATGTCATTTTAGTTAATATTAATAGTTCTCTCTTATTGAAGATTTAGGTGACTGGGATTGTGATTGTTCTTTTGGCAATTCGTAATGTTAAGTTCATAATAGGAGATTTTTTTTTTTAATGTGCTTTGTTCACTGGCTCTTATCTCCAGCACCTATATCCATATCTGTGTGGGTTCGTAGTAAACACTCAGTAAATAACTTTTCAATGAGTGAATGAATGAATGAGCTGGTCTTCAAGGGAAAAGTTAAATACTCTGGAACTAATCTCTTTGCATTTAGTGTGCTAATTGATTTAAGTCATTGTCTTCTAAAATTTAATTTTGATGTGATGTTTTTATAAATATATTATAGGCATTAGCATGCTTATTTTTATTAATGTAATCAGTTCAGTTCATTCGCTCAGTATGTCCAACTCTTTATAACCCCATGTACTACAGCACTCCAGGCTTCATTTCCATCACCAACTCCCAGAGCTTGCTCAGACTCATGTCCATTGAGTTGGTGATGCCATCCAACCATTAATGTAATAATTTTTATAAATATAAGCATTGAAGGAAGCCTGATGTGCTGCAATCCATGGGGTCACAAAGAGTCATACAGGTTAATGACTGAAGAACGACAAAACAAGCATTAACGTAAGCTTTGCATGTTAAACTTACTTGTTCAAAATTTCAGTGCCTATTATATGCCAAGAAGAGTTTTAGGTGCTAAAGATTTCAAGATGAAGAAAACCAAATCCCAGCCCTTTTGGAATTTGCATTTTAGTTCAGAAAGACAGACAACGAACCAACAAATAAATTATTCTGTGTTAAGTGCTGCCGAGTGCTACAAAGAAAAATCAGAAAAAGCTCTCTCCGACGTAACATGTAAGCAGAGGCTAAAGCAAGTGTGGAGCGATCCCTGTGAATATCTAAAGGAAGAAAGCTCTAGGCAGAGAAAGTACAGAGGCTTTGTGGTGGCCATGGGCTTGGTGCACTCAGAGGCTTAACAAGCAGGCCATTAAGACAAGAGAGATGTGAGCAAGGCTAAGAATAGTAGTATGGAATCAGTAAAATCTTGGGATGTAAACAGACCATTGCAGGCTTGGAATCCTTTGTAAGGATGTTGCTTTTCCCTTGAGTGAACAGGGAAGCCAGTGAAGGCTGCTGAATGACTTAGTGACTGGAATCATCAAGAAGAGACAGTAGGACCTTCTCTGTCACCTCTGTGGGTGATTGGCTAATGAGGCCATCCCATTCTTGTATCCTTTTAGTGTCTGCAGTATTGCTGTATTTGCCCAGGACAATATACTTATAATCAGAGATAGGCCATGTGATATCTATAGGTAAGGCAGGTGACACTCCTGATACCTTCAAGCTCTTAGCACATGTTTATTTAAAATGTTTTTCCTTTAATTTTTTTTAATTCCAATCTTCAACGTTGCCTTGAATTCTCTGGGTATGAGTATTAGCAAAAACTTAGGTTTAAGAGGAGTTTCCATTTTAGGAGTAAGAGGCAAGAGATTGGGCAGTGGTGAGGATGCATGTTATATCTGTTACCCATGAAATGAGTATCAGAAGTCTGGTTTTCAGGCCAATTTCTGATAAACGCTGACATTTAACTTCGGGCAAATGGTATTACTGCTTTAACACTTAAATTCATCATCTTAGGGACTTCCCTGGTGGCCCAGTGGTTAAGACTTGGTCTAATCCAGGGGCTACAGGTTTGATCTCTGGTGAGAGAGCTAAGGTCTCACATACTTTGCGGCCAAAAATTATCAAAACATAAAACAGAAGCAATATAGTAACAAATTCAGTAAGGACTTTAAAATTGTTCCACATCAGAAAACAAATCTTTAAAAAATATTGATCATCTTAAAATAATCAGAATTGGCTAGATCTATTCCAGGGATTTTGATAGGCCAGAGACTTAGCTTGGGTTTCTTAAACAAAATAAGCTTAGGCTGGGTAACTTAAACATTTGTTGTTGTTCAGTCATTAAGTTGTGTCCTAGTCTTTACAGCCCCATGGACTGCAGCCCACTGGGTTCCTCTGTCTTTAGGGTTTTCCAGGGAAGAATACTGGAGTGGGTTGCCATTTCCTTCTCCAGGGGATCTTCCAGACCAGGGATTGAACCTGTGTCTCCTGCACTGGCAGGTGGATTCGTTACCCCTGAGCCACCAGGGAAGTCCAGATTAAACAGTTGACATTTATTTTTCATGGTTCTGGAGGCTTGGAGTCCAAAATCAAGGTCCAGGCCACTTTGGTCCCAACTGAGAATTCCTGTCCATGTCTGTTCCTATAAGGGCACTAATTCCATCATGTGGGCTCCACCCTCATGACCTAATTGCCTTCCCAATACCAATAAATTGAGGCTTCAGCATATGATTTGAGGGACACAATAGTCAGTCCTTTAAAACAGCTAGTTTTAAAATCTGTGACACCATCACATGTTCTTTCGTTGTAGTCAAGAATTTCCATGTTACCTGCAGCTCATCTGAAGTTTGTTTTAACTGTCATTACTGACAGTTATATAATTATTGTGTGCACTTGCTTTGCGGAAGTCTTAATTTAAGTTATCATATGCCATTTTGGTGCTAAAGTGGGCCTTGCTGTTGTTCCATTTAAATACATCATAAATCAATACATTGCTTCTGAGAGTAGCTGAAGAAAAGTTTTCTACTTTTTTTCATTGAAGCAAGATAATTGACAGTTTTCAAAAAGAAACCTGAAATTGTAGAGAGATTACTAATTCCAACATATAATTGATAAAGGGTAATTTTCCACATTTGCCAGACATTTTCTTCTACAGTAATTATTTGTTCCAGCAGTAAGAAAGGAAGTGTAGGGATGTCCCTTCTGGGGTCACCAGAGGCTTTGTCTTATATTATAAAACACTTGTTCATCACCCATTGTCACTTGTAAAACCTGTTGGTAGAAATATGTATCATTTAGTGAGATCAGAGTCTTAAATTCCTGTTTAAAAGCTATTCAGTGAACAGTAGTTGACTGAGGAAGTCTTGTTATGTTCCATGCATTATGGATTCTATTAATCATAAACATGTTTTGATAGGGGGAGATCTCTCTACACACATGTGAAAATTAATGGTACAAGCTGTTGTGGAATATTTTTCTTCTACTTAATCTGTTCTTCCAAGTAAATTTATCTTTGGAAATTATCCAGTGCCTTTTATCTAAAGGATATATATGGTGAATAAGAGTAATCAAGGCCTCATTTCTTAGTGCACAGTTCAACAGATAGACAGGCCGTCTGTTCAGTTTGCTGCCCTGGAGTGGCTTGCCTCCTGACTCTCCAACCTGCTTGTCCAATAGCCCTTATCTTTTTTGAACTTCTGTGTGTTCATCGGAAAATGGGGCAATCGTAAAACCCATGCCTTGGGGCTGTTAGAAGCATTAAATTGGATAATAAGATATAAACAAAGTAATATAATTTTAATAATGGATATTTTTATTTGGGACTTAGCACATTTTAAAGAAATCAAAACAGAAGAACTCCCAGGATATACCCATCAAATCAGTTTGGAGTTTATGAAGCCTGCAAATTCAGCAGAAATTCTTTACCAAATGGGAGCTTTTCAGTTCCATAAAAATGTCCAGTTTTATTCACTGTCTTCTTAAAGGAGAGCCTGTAACTTGCTATTGAGGATCAGTTTTCTTGAAATGTGTTTAGCTCTGGCCTTAAAAAGGGAAAGAAAAAAGGCAATAAGAAGTAACAATAAGAAGGGAGCTGTGTCTGACTTTATTTTCTCTCTTGGTGCCCAGTTGCCTGTCTCACACTGGGCATGCTGTGAGTAATTTTATACTTAAAGTCAAAGGACTCCTTGTGTAGGATCTCAACGTGTCTAGTGTTACTTGAGTCGAAAGCAATTTAAGAAGGCAGTAAATGAATGATTCTGACCATCTTCTATTTATATGACCAATTTGGAGTGACAAGGTTGTAATGGAAAAAACACTCATAATCAAAGGAGCTATGTTTAAAATCAGACTTCATTCCTCTACTGCCCTCTGTGTTTTAATCTGTAGAATAAAAATGTTACATTTCTCTTACTGATTCTCCAGTTTAATGTACTTCACATATAATAAGTACCCCTTATATGGCAATATGAAACTTAATCCAGTTATCTGAGGTTGGCTTGATTCAAACATTGGTTTGCAGAAATATCAAAAATCTAACTTGAACTTCTTTGAAGTTGTGGTCATCGGGGTGTTGCTCTGACCCACGATGTGTCACCATGTGTGTAACAAAATGGTTCTTCTATACATAGGAAGAGGAAATGGCTTAAATCTAGCTTAATATAGCGGGACTTACTTATTTCAATTTTATTTTTCAGAACTGAAAATTAATGATCTTTTGTTTAAATTGTTCAAAATGTAAATATTTAGCATCATAGAGTCTTTCACATTACAATACTTTAAAATGCAACTTATAAAAATTCTCAAAATTGGGGATTGGATTTTAGGTGCTGAAAAATTAATAAAAGATAAATGAATAAGCCATAAAGAGCAGAATGTTTTCTATAGCTATAGGCATCTGAATGCGGAGTTCCAAGGAATGGCAAGGAGAGATAAGAAAGCCTTCCTCAGCGATCAATGCAAAGAAATAGAGGAAAACAACAGAATGGGAAAGACTAGAGATCTCTTCAAGAAAATGAGAGATACCAAGGAAACATTTCATGCAAAGATGGGCTCAATAAAGGACAGAAATGGTATGGACCTAAGAGAAGCAGAAGATATTAAGAAGAGGTGGCAAGAATACACAGATGAACTGTACAAAAAAGATCTTCACGACCCAGATAATCACGATGGTGTGATCACTCACCTAGAGCCAGACATCCTGGAATGTGAAGTCAAGTAGGCCTTAGAAAGCATCACTATGAACAAAGCTAGTAGAGGTGATGGAATTCCAGTTGAGCTATTTCAAATCCTGAAAGATGATGCTGTGAAAGTGCTGCACTCAATATGCCAGCAAATTTGGAAAACTCAGCAGTGGCCACAGGACTGGAAAAGGTCAGTTTTCATCCAATCCCAGCAATGCCAAAAATGCTCAAACTACCGCACAATTACACTCATCTCATACGCTAGTAAAGTAATACTCAAAATTCTCCAAGGCAGGCTTCAGCAGTACGTGAACTGTGAAATTCCAGATGTTCAAGCTGGTTTTAGAAAAGGCAGAGGAACCAGAGATCAAATTGCCAACATCCGCTGGATCATGGAAAAAGCAAGAGAGTTCCAGAAAAACATCTATTTCTGCTTTATTGACTATGCCAAAGCCTTTGACTTTTTGGCCATAATAAACTGTGGAAAGTTCTGAAAGAGATGGGAATACCAGACCACCTGACATGCCTCTTGAGAAACCTATATGCAGGTCAGGAAGCAACAGTTAGATCTGGACATGGAACAACAGACTGGTTCCAAATAGGAAAAGGAGTCTGTCAAGGTTGTATATTGTCACCCAGCTTATTTGACTTCTGTGCAGAGTACGTCATGAGAAACGCTGGGCTGGAAGAAGCACAAGCTGGAATCAAGATTGCCAGGAGAAATATCAATAACCTCAGATATGCAGATGACACCACCCGGATGGTAGAAAGTGAAGAGGAACTAAAAAGCCTCTTGATGAAAGTGAAAGTGGAGAGTGAAAAAGTTGGCTTAAAGCTCAACATTCAAAAAAAAAAAAAAAAATAAAGCTCAACATTCAGAAAACTAAGATCATGGCATCTGGTCCCATCACTTCATGGCAGATAGATAGGGAAACACTGGAAACAATGTCAGACTTTATTTTTCTGGGCTCCAAAATCACTGCAGATGGTGATTGCAGCCATGAAATTAAAAGACGCTTACTCCTTGGAAGGAAAGTTATGACCAACCTAGATAGCATATTCAAAAGCAGAGATATTACTTTGCCAACAAAGGTCCATCTAGTCAAGGCTATGGTTTTTCCAGTGGTCATGTATGGATGTGAGAGTTGGACTGTGAAGAAGGCTGAGTGCTGAAGAATTGATGCTTTTGAACTGTGGTGTTGGAGAAGACTCTTGAGAGTCCCTTGGACTGCAAGGAGATCCAACCAGTCCATCCTAAATGAGATCAGTCCTGAGTGTTCATTGAAGGACTGACTGATGCTGAAACTGAAACTCCAATACTTTGGCCACCTCATGTGAAGAGTTGACTCATTGGAAAAGACCCTGATGCTGAGAGAGATTGGGTGCGGGAGAAGGGGATGACAGAGGATGAGATGGCTGGATGACATCAGCAACTCGATGGACATAAGTTTGAGTGAACTCCAGGAGTTGGTGATGGACAGGGAGGCCTTGCGTGGTACAATTCATGGGGTCCCAAAGAGTCGGACACGACTGAGCCACTGAATTGAACTGAATCTTCCTTAGAATTCCCTTCATTTCATTTTTTCATTAAAAAAGGAAGGGAAATGGAAAATCACCTCTTTCTTCAGATAATTGTATTTATCTGAATGAGATTGGCTGAATAAAATTAAGTTGATTGCAAAGAAGCTACCTGACTCAGGTACCAGTGATCTGGGGAGGACAGAGAAATGTCTCGAGCTCCTGTAAGTCTAACATAATCAGTAGAATGTTTGATTTTTTAGTAGAACTAGAAAGTGGTTCCTGAGCACACTGAATTCAAGTGTGGAGATATCTGGCTCAGATATCTCTTAATGCATATGGGTGGATGGGAAGAGAAGAACACTTTAGGGCATGAGGTACAGTTCAGAAAGTATGAGTTTAGGAAGGATGAGAATGAGTCTTATTATACAGGATAATGTATAACTTCCCAGGCCACATGTATGTAGGGTGAGAAAAAGAGTCTAAAGGGAGATGAAACCAGTAAATGGCATTTTTCCCCAATCTGAAGAGTTAACATTTGAATCAAGAGAAATCAAGTAATATGAATGAAAACTATTTTCAAATGATCCTGCTTGATAAAATGTATTTATATGACATTATAGATGTGCACATATATGTGTACCTTGTTTTCCTTTAAATATCTTTTGAAGATGATAAAACAAGTTTATTTCTGTAGAAGTTAAAAATAACTTTGTTCTTTTTCTGACTAAATATGGCCTTTATTTAAAAGGTCTAATATTTACCACTGTCTGCTACTATTTGGTTCCATAAAACCCTCCTAATTATCTGAGAAAGCCAAATGTGATCTGGGCTTTCTTGGCAAAAGGATATTGACTTTCATTAAGACTGAATTGCCGTACAGACCTTTAGGCCTTTATCTGCATCTCATTAACTGGCATGTGATTTGGGAGAGTGGCTATTAATTATACAGAAGGCGATGAGTGAATAGAAAGGATCATTCAAAGGCAAACCATGCTTAAACCTGACTGTGTCTGCAAGCGTTATTCACTTCATCTGACAGGCATTAATTTGCCTAAGTATTTGGAATCAGCCAGAGTAAGGGTTTTTAAAGGACACATCTAGAAGCAGCATTAATGTCAAGTTTTGTTCATTTAATTAAATTTACTGCTAAGTCATTTTTCTTGAGTTTGCATGAATGCTTAAAGTGGCAAGAAAAGAGCATATATGATATAATAGAAGTCAATCCTGAGAAGCTGCCTGTTAGTTTTTATGAACTAAATTCTTCTTCCCTCATCATAAAGTAGAATGGTGTACTCTTGTAAAGTCTATCACAGGTTAAAATAAAATGTTTCCTTAGTATAAAGATAAAAGAAGAGGGAATCTTCACACCTATTGTTAAGATGTCAGCCAGTTGATTGTGTCATATTAAATATAAACTGTACTGAAAATCGGCATTCTGCTTTCCTTTCTCTTAGAGTAGCATCTTCTCATAATATATTTTTATAAACCCATCGTGTATGCGTGCTAAGGTACTTCAGTCATGTCCGGCTCTTTGCAACGCTATGGACTGTAGCCCGCCGGGCTCCTCTGTCTGTGGGGATTCTCCAGGCAAGAATACTGGAGTGGGTTGCCATGCTCTCCTCCAGGGGATCTTCTCAACCCCAGGGATCGAACCCATGTCTCTTTTGTCTCCTGTATTGTCAGACAGGTTCTTTACCACTAGCACCACCTGAGAAACCCTATAAACCCATCATAAGTATCGATTAAAATGATTGTGCAATAAGCTCTGTGGATTCTCTCTTTTCAGTTTTGATTGTGCAGCTGATGTTTTTAAAATGTGGCCATGTCCTCTCAAGTTTGGCCTCTTTTTGAAGTTAAACGTTTGTATTTGATTTTTGTATGGAAAATCCATATCATTTCCAATATTAAAATGATATGCCTTAATGTCATGTGGCAAACTTCTATTGAATATTGTGTGCAAAATGCTTTGTGCTATATTAAATCATTCAAATATGTGTGTGTGTGTATGTATGTATGCATATTAAATCATTCTGATGGGTGATTGAAATTTGGGACAGTTAACATTTACCCTAGAAAGGCAGGGTAGGGAAGAGAGGATTTTCCCACACCGCTCATGTTGTGGATGGAATGTTTAGTAATCTTATCTGACCACTTGGTTTCTCATTGGTTCCTTATGAGTTGAGATATAACTATGTCTGTAAATGGCAGATATTTCTCACACTTTGAGCAAAAGCAAAAGGGAGCCAGTAATTTTGATTGTAGATTTTTATTAAATGATAAGCATTCTGACAATAAGATCTTGGAGCAAATAGGCCATAGTGTATTTAAACATTCTTCTTGTGCTTTTCCAGGCTATATAATTCAGGCTGCTGATAGTCTATCTGCATCTGAAATATATGTTAATGCAGATTTCTTGACCCCACTCCAGACTTAACTGAGTCAGAATCTCTAAGAAGTGGAGCTGGGAAATCTGCAAACCACTTCTTGGGTAATATTTAACCACTGATTTAAGTTATCTCTTTAGCATTTGCTGTGGTGAAAATTTATTTCTCTGAAAAAATGTTTATACTTAGTGGATATCAAATTACAGTTTAATCAGCATTGTTATGTATTGGTATACATAATTTTACAGAATTACTGTATCTTTCAAAAGATGGGAGAAGAGTGGGTCAGTGAAAGTAAATTGATGCTGTTGTGACAGATGTTTTCCTGTTTCTTATAAAATGATACCTCAAAAAAATTTGTGTACACGTATCACACATGTGATGTTAACAGGTGGCATAGCCAGGGTTAAATAAGTTGGTACAAATTTGGGACCAGATTTCTGGAGTCGGTATAAATACCACTATATTTAAAGTAATTGATACTACTTCTGTTATCAAGGTAATGATTTACTCATTAATGTTTAATGCTTAAACATTACTTAATGTAATTAAATGGATCATGTTTTATGATGCATATTTTCTTCAATTAAGCATTAGATAATTGTAGTTAAATCATTAAGTATGCTGATTGCATGCTAACCACATTTTCTTGCTCTTTATAGACATTTAATTTGAAATACTCTAAGAACAACTATCAGTTTTTGGTTTTTTTTTTTGACTTTGACTGAACTCAGGCCTAACAGAAACTTTATCCTAAAGCATTTAATTCATTTCTCTTTACACAGAGGATGTGCAGTTTCAAAGCATGATGTAAGTGGATTTGCAAGATTCTTTGGAGTAGAAAATGTATCCTCCTCCCCAATTTTAAATTATTTTATTCAGCAGTGGAATCCTGTTGGTAAGGTATTCTTAGTGCTTTGTCTACAATAGCTAATGGTCAGCCAGCATTATAAGCTTGAACAAAATGTTCTATTTTAATTAATTCATTAAGACATTTTCTGTTGACTCAAGGGGAAAAAAAGAACTTACAACAAACCAAACATTAGTGAAGCATTATGCATATATTTCAGAGAAGGCAATGGCACCGCACTCCAGTACTCTTGCCTGGAAAATCCCATGGACGGAGGAGCCTGGTAGGCTGCAGTCCATGGGGTCACTGAGGGTCAGACATGACTGAGCAACTTCACTTTCACTTTTCACTTTCATGCATTGGAGAAGGACATGGCAACCCACTCCAGTGTTCTTGCCTGGAGAACCCCAGGGACGGCGGGGCCTGGTGGGCTGCCGTCTATGGGGTCGCACAGAGTCGGACATGACTGAAGTGACTCAGCAGCATGCATGTATTTATTTGTTGAATAAATAAAATGAATATTGCATTTCTTTCAGTTTCTCCAATACTCAGAGCTGTTTTCTGTCCTCGCTTCTTGTGCCTCTGCCTATGGAAAGGCCCCCAAGTTTGCAAAGCTCCCTCTTCTCATCCTTTAGATTCCCACTTAAAGGTCATTGTCTCAGTCTGACCTCATTTGACTACTGTATTTAAAGTAGATCTTCAGTTACAACCCTTTGTTTGCTTCTTTCTTAAGACTTGTTACATTTGTAATTGTTTTATTTGTCTGTAGACTCATTTATTGTCTTTTCCACTTGGCTGTAAGCAACTTGAGATTAGAGAAAAAGATTTCTCTTTTAAACATTCATATCGCCTGAGCCTAGCAGGATTGGCACATAAGATGTACTCAGTATATATGTTTGACTTCAGGGTTGGATGGATACATGGATGAGTAACGGAATGATAAGTGCTCTTAGGTTGAAAATGTTTATAGAGAGAGATCTTAAATGGCATGCTAAGATGAAATACTACTTACATTTGATCAGTGTTGAGGAATGGAGAAAGCTTTAGAGTAATTTTATATTTATCTAAGCTATTTAAGTGGAACTGAGCTAATCGAGCTGTAGCATTTTGTGGCTTGTGTCATTTTTCCTGAGATCCTGTGCTTTATTACTGTGACTTGGTTGATACTGCAGATGAAATTTTCTTTGTATGATGGTGGACATACTTTTTCTCTGTTTTGTAAAAGAGACATGACTTATGGGTATAATATGATTAATAATGCCACCAGCTACCCTAGGCTGTAAAGCCATGCTGTAAAAAGTCATGCTGTGATTTGAATTTGATAAATATCTAAACTTGATGATACACAGGATGGCACTGGAGAAAAAACAAAATTGATGTACGCAACTCCAAATTATTATTGGCATTTATCAGTGTAAATGCCTCTACTATGACAAATAGATCAGTCCTGGGTGTTCATTGGAAGGACTGATGTTGAGGCTGAAACTCCAGTACCTTGGCCACCTGATGCGAAGAGCTGACTCATTTGAAAAGACCCTGATGCTGGGAAGATTGAGGGCAGGAGAAGAAGGGGATGACAGAGGATGAGATGGTTGGATGGCATCACTGACTCAATGGACATGGGTTTGGGTGGACTCTGGGAGTTGGTGATGGACAGGGAGGCCTGGTGAGCTGCGGTTCATGGAGTCTCAAAGAGTCAGACACGACTGAGCAACTGAACTTCAGTTTATCTGAATGACGACAGATAAATATATGAATTTGGCAGTTCTTTTCCATGAAGGAAGAAAAAGAAACTTTATTGCAGTATGTACCTATAAAATGTGTACTTAGCACATTCCTTAGTGTTCTTTTTAAAAATACATGAAAAAATTTAGAGGAAAATAGACTTTTTTTAAAAAATATAAATTTATTTATTTTAATTGGAGGTTAATTACTTTACAATATTGTATTGGTTTTGCCATACATCAACATGAATCCACCACAGGTAAACACGTGTTCCCCATCCTGAACCCCTCCTCCTGCCTCCCTCCCCGTACCATCCCTCTGGGTCATCCCAGTGCACCAGCCCCAAGCATCCGGTATCATGCATCGAACCTGAACTGGCGATTCATTTCATATATGATATTATACATGTTTCAATGCCATTCTCCCAAATCATCCCACCCTTGCCCTCTCCCACAGAGTCCAAAAGACTGTTCTATACATCTGTGTCTCTTTTGCTGTCTTGCATACAGGCTTATCGTTAACCATCTTTCTAAATTCCATATATATGTGTTAGTATACTGTATTGGTGTTTTTCTTTCTGGCTTACTTCACTCTGTATAATAGGCTCCAGTTTCATCCACCTCATTAGAACTGATTCAAATGTATTCTTTTTAATGGCTGAGTAATACTCCATTGTGTATATGTACCACAGCTTTCTTATCCATTTATCTGCTTTTTAAATTGAAAGATAATGTAATGAACAGATCCCAGAGATTGTAAAAGAGAAGTTTTCAAAATTACTCTTTCCTCTAATGTATTCTAAGATGAAAGGAGCTCTGTGTGTATTTTAGTTTTAATAATAAGGTAAGAAACCGTGCATTTTAGGTTTGGCGTCATTTTGCTTAGAAAGATAGTAGATAATATGTTATTTAATTAGACAATATATAAGTTGTATTAAGGCATGCTGTTTTAAAGATATCCAAAGATAATAATAATTTGTGAGGTTGGTTCTAATTTTATTTTCACATGCTATTCTTTCAGCTTTAACATCTTCAACCATTGATTAATAAAGACTAGCATGAGAATACTATACACTGTAAATGTAATTGTTTATTACATTATCAGTCTCTGAGCTAGATAAGCTTTTTAATGTATCTAACCTCCCAGCAACTCTGCACGTTAGTGTTATTACTTCTGTTTTACAGATGAGAAAACTGTGGCTTAGAGGTTATTGGGTCTAAAGCCAGATCACTAAAAAATTGCTGAGTCAAGTTTATCTGCTTTCAAACCCCCAATTCTTTATGATGTATCACATTGCTTCTAGAAAATAGCTTCAGCAACTTAAAATGATATTCAGAGACATTATTAATGTAGTTTATATTTTCCATTAGTCAGTCATTTATAAGAAGTGACCAGGTACTGAATGAGAATTAGGAACAGTTTAAAATTGTGCATGAAATCTGTCCCCCAGGACTTTATTTTGGTAAGGAGAGATTGTCACTAGTGGCTATAAATTTCTGAACATGCCTGGGTTCTACTGGGAATTTAGCCGCACTCTTTCTTCATCTCTAGCTAATTCAAACTGCGAAAGGACTGCCTCGCCTAGAGCAACTCTCAATGTGCCTCGTTAACCAACAATGACTAAATCATTCTGGCAAGAGACAGATTTTCCCTTATGAATCAGATTGGAATTTTGACTGTATTAAAGTAGGTAATTTACAAAAATAAATTCAATATTGCCTGCTACCTATGGAGTAAATCTCAATTAGATTGACTTCAAAATACATCATCAGTTTCTAAATGTAAAAACATTCCAAATTGTCTCTAGATTACCACTCTGAGCCCTCAAATCTGAAAGGCCAACTATCTTCCTCCTTATTCCCTAAATTTGCCCTGGTGGTTATTGACACTAATCCTTTCCTGTAGGGTTCTCTGTGCTTGGAGTGTTTTTGCTGCTTTGGCAGATCTTACTGTATTTCAAGTCTGGCTCAAGTCAACTTCCTT
This sequence comes from Bos javanicus, assembly GCF_032452875.1. Lineage (NCBI taxonomy): Eukaryota > Metazoa > Chordata > Mammalia > Artiodactyla > Bovidae > Bos > Bos javanicus. The sequence continues at coordinate 23,860,248 of NC_083874.1, read as the reverse complement.
GGCAAAGGCGTTCTCAACTATTCCCATCCCTATTAATCATGCTTTCCCAGAACTCTTTTAGCCCATATTGTTTCACAGCTCTTTGTTCCCTAACCTTTTGCGTCCTCATTCATCTCTATACTCAGTGTGTGACTATATTTTCAAATAGATTGTAAACATCTGATGATCAGGGATCATATCATACCTTTTGTTTGTTTCTGTAACACCAAGCTGGGACTTTGGACACAACTGACTTTTATTTAATGCATGTGGGTTCAATTAATAAATGCAGTTACTAGGCGAGGGCTTATAATTTCTAGTGATGACCAGCTGTAATTGTTTAACTCCTTTCAAGGTGAAACTTTATTAGACTAGGACAAATTCATCAACACTGAGCATTTCAGTTGGGAAAGATTTTACTTTTGAGAATAAGGGAGAAATTCTAAGCAGAAGTACTTACTTGCTACCATTGTCAATTGCCTATGAGAAAGGGACCAGGGCACAGACTTTTTTAGCTTCGAGGAATCTGCAAGGAAAAAATTTGTTATGTATACTTGGTTTGATTCTTTAATTTTGAAGATTCACCAAAGCAAAATTGTTTCCATTTAAAAATGAGAAATCTCATGTTGAAAAACATTAAAGGCTTAATTGAACATAGGATGTGTTTATAACATCATCGTTGCTAGCGTGAGGAGTGTCATATTGTTCCATTCAGTCAAATTGTCTCTCCAACAGTGTCATCATGGCCTATATGCGTTTGTGTTTGTTTTTGCTTTTAACTAGATAATAAAACTTAAATGTGTCTAATTTCTGGTAATAACCGACTGTCAGGGTACCATCTGTAAACTAGTACATTTTCATATTTTTCCAATCCTCTTATGATCTGAGTAACAAAATCCATACACAGTATATATACACCACAGAGTAATACTTCCAATATTTCGTTTTAGGAATTACCATTAAAGCTGTGTGTCACATAGGAGATGGGGAGAAGAGTTCCTCATTGTCTAGGGTGGACAGTATCCTAACTACGTGTGCCTGTGATGGCTCTTTCAATTAGAGTGACCTCTAACCACACATTCATTGCCTCTTCCTAAAAGTGAGAAATAATCCTATGCATATTTGTTGTTTTGTGTTTAGTATTTTAGTGCATGTTCACCTTTAAAATAACAACATAAAAGTATTTTTTCATTTAAATTCAGAATTTGTTAAGAGCTCTAGCGGTACCTAAGAAAAGCATCCTAAGAAAATCCCAGCGTCTAAAGAGACATCAGAGTTCTAGGAAGATAAAAGGATGAAAAATCATGCACAAGAGAGGAGATGACTTGAGGACACTTAACCCCTGTCCCTGGAATGCTTCCCTTCCCACTTTCTATTTCTAGTATTCCAGGATGTGGTGAAACAAACCCAGTTTAGTCTGCTCAGCCTGTATATATATAGAAGGAGGTATCTTGATTTTTTTTCATAACCTAAAGTTCATGACCTTATTAGCTCATTAAAACTCTTCATGTCTGTTTCAAGAGCTCTGTTCAAGGAAATCTGCACCATGAAAGCACCCTCTAGCCTATTTCTGCAGTTGTGGTGTGTGTGTGTATATCTGTTTATCTTAGATGAATATGGGAAAGTGCCGCTCGATTGAACTCTTAAAGGATATTTCTCCCGGACTCAAAACCTGACCTGCGACAGACAAGAGATAAGTAGGGCATCTCTCCTCTTTATTCTCCTCCCAGTGCAGTTCTTAGGTTTGGCCATCATACGTACCCTTGGATACCTGTGTACTCTAGTTACCTATCTTAGTCACGTGCAGTGTGTCTTCTCAGGCCCATCATCTCTGTCCTGTAGTCCTGGCTTGCCTACTCTGCCCTTTTCTCCCAGGTACCACCCTGTTCCTTCTTATGTAACTTTCAGCTCATTGACTGGATCTTGTGAGGGGTCACCCATCCCTTCTCATCTCACGATGAGTCTCATGCCTTCTGTTGCTCTCACACTGGAGTTTTAACTCTTTCACATGATGTTTCCTGCCCGTCCGTCCCCTTTGAGGGCTCTTTCACTACATGCCTCTCTTGTGAGTTCTTTTTCCATTCTAGTGTTTGTGGTCCCGCCTGTACCAACCTTTGGAGAAGGAAATGGCAACCCACTCCAGTATTCTTGCCTGGAGGATTCCGTGGACAGAGGAGCCTAGCAGACTCCAGTCCACTGGGGTCACAAAGAGTTGGATACAACTGATCGAGTATCACTATACCAAGCATGTCTTATCAGGACTTTAGTCCTGTTAAGTCATAATTCTTGATTCATATGTTACTCAGTGCAAGATTGCCAGCTTTCTGAAAAGAGCTCATTCCTATTTTATGTCTTCAAATTTTATGAAACCTTTTATGAAGAATTTTAAAGAGAATCCAGAATCCTATCATACCCCTAGCTTAACGACCTCTAACTGCACATTCAAGTGAACTGAGTGAATTTTGCCAATTTTTATATACCTCTGAATTATATTCCTGTATGACTAGCTGTTTTCTGAAAGATAAAAAGTCTTGTTCCTATTTGAATGAATATAAAGTGTTTCTTTTTCAACGTTTACTAAATGTTTGAGGTTAAAGTGTAGCTTAGTTTCTTCAGGATTTCAAAAATTGTATTACTCTTTTTCCTCTCTGTCTCTCGAATGCCCATGGCTGTTTGGTATGATTTCTGTTAGAATTTTCAGCAGACAATACAGATTGTTGTTTTGTAAAATCTCTCTTCCATTTTTAGAGACAGTGCTTTGATTAAAGGCTTCATTACCTCTCCCAGAGGATTGATGAGCTGCATCCTCACAGTCCTTCCCCTTTTCCACACAATTGCTTGTACAGTAATCTTTCTAAAATGTGTCACTCTGGGTAAGGTGTTTTTATGCTGAGGGCTCTTCAATGTCTCCCTATTGACAAAAATCCAGCTCTCCAGCAAGATCTACCCCCACTTGCCTTCTTAATAAAATTTACCCTACTTGCTGTAAAACCCAAACCACTTGTGTTTCTCTTAGAATGACATGCTATTACACAACACTATGACTTTTTCCATGCTGGTTCTTCAGTCTGGAATGCTTTTATTTTGTCTATTTGGCAAATTCCGATCTGCCCCGCATTCTTCATAGATTGACCACCCCTGGAATTTTCTGTCGTTGTAAAAATAACTCATTAGCACAAGTACCTAGATATGACATGTTAGAAATATATTTCATCAAATGTATTTGGAAGGAAATGGGATTTCTTGGGCAGGTAACTTCTTTCTAGTAGTCTTTCATGGGAAGGGGCACCTTTTGAATTCTTGGTGCCTTTTATACCGATCTGGTTTCACTCCTGCCTGGACCTCCTTCTGATTCACATACAAGGGATGGAATGTGCCAGTCTGGGTGTGCAGATGATTACCACAGGATGGAGAAACTAACTAGCCCTTATGTGGACTGACTCTGGCTTGGAAATACTGTTACTCTTAATAAGGATTGAATGGTCAGAGGAACAATAATTCCAATTGAAATGTTTAAAATGTATTTATGCTCTCTCTTACCCTTCAGTGCTCTTGATATCATTATTTTGCTCATCTTTGAACTGGGATTCTGAAGCACCAGAATCTTTTAAATTGTCTCTGGTGAGATAAATGTACCATGGTTGAGAATAAAAAGCAAAAGCCCCTGTGTACTTGTGGTGCTTCAGGGCTGTTGAGCCAGGTTAGTTGGTGCACCTCATGATTTCAGAGAAACTGCCAGGTGCCTCTGGGAACATAAAGCTGAGCAGGTTTCCTTCACTGGGAGTCCAGGTGAACAGCACAGCAGATGGTGAAGGAGTCACAGCTGCTCTTACAGATTTCGTGCCACTGTGGAGTGGCCTGTGTTCTTCTTGTAGAAAAGATCTAAATTTATAATTTATACTGAAAAATAGGTTTCTGGCATAAAATAAGAGTGTACAGAAGTAATGTCAGGCATGATGATATTTAAAATCTAGTAAGACTGTTGCTTTCATTGTTTCTGATGTTTTAGCATCTACTCAGAACTTTAGGGGCTTCCCAGGTGGCGCTACTGGTAAAGAACCTGCCTGCCAGTGCAGGAGGCAGAAGAGTGTGATCCCTGGGTCAGGAAGACCCCCTGGAGGAGGGTATGACAACCCACTCCAGTGTTCTTGCCTGGAGAATCCCCATGGACAGAGGAGCCTGGTGGGCTACAGTCCATAGGGTCATAAAGAGTCCCACACGACTGAACAACTTGGCCCACACAGAACTTTAGCTTTCAATCTATATATAATTATTACTTAAAAATGGTTACTTTATAATTTATATGACAAAATGACTTCTCCTTGACCCTAGATTTCTAAAGGAAGCAGAAAGCTGAACAGTATAAGCAAAGCATTGATTATAAGTTGATTGTCAAGCTCTTTACTGTGAAGACAGTATTTTAATACAATAATGAATTATTAATTACTTCATATGTAACAAAGTTATTTCTTTTCAAATGTGTCTCTGATGGTCAAAATTAAATTTTAAATAGAAAGCACTTTCTCTAATCTGATGATTTGATGATTGTGCTTCATTTTATAAAACAGTTTTGGCATAGACTATATGCCATTCTATGCATATTTAAATAGAATTTTCCTTTGAAACTTTCCATATGTTCTGCATAGTGAGGCATCAGTGTGATGAAGAAATTACTTTTGAACCACCTTCCTTGTGATATTTCTCTTTGGTGACAGTGTTGATAATAGTGATGATGATGACAAGGTGATAGTTATTGTGTGAAATTTGAGCTCATATTTTCTGCATATCAGTGTTCCCCATATTTTGTGAAGGGCTATTACAGTAATTGAATGAGGTAGTTTCTGAGGTGGTTGCCATCATTTTCTTCTTTGGGCAGGTAAGGAGACTGGAGCATGGGGGATTGAAGTGACTTACCCAGGTTATGGCTGTAGTTAAGAGCTGTATTCCAACTGGTCTGACCCAATTTACTGTTCTGTGTATTAAAAAAAAAAAGATAAAATGAGAGCTTCTCTGATTGAAATTAGGGGCACAACCTGGATCCAGTTGCATAGCATCTGCCCTGCATCTGTAGGTTCAATTCAGTAGTTTGAATCAATAGATTTGTCTAAGCTCTTTGTTTTGGAAGTTAAGACACTACCTAGTTATCTCTTCAGATAGACCTAGTGACTGTCATACGCTTTTACTGGGTCACATACCGGTAGTCAGTCAGGAGTAGGATCTCATGACTGCAAATTAAGCATTGTTGCTGCTATGTAATTTGCTCTAAGATTTCATTTTACTCTATTGCAACTTGTTATGTGGTGCATAAGGCATTTATTAATTCAACATCTAGCAAATATTTGTCCATTTACCTAAAGTGCACCAGAGTCATCTCTTCCTGAAAGTTGACTTAGACACTTAATAAGGCTGATCAGTAGTCAAAGGCAGAGACTGAATTCGCTGGCTCAGATGCCTGAAGCCATTACGGTAGCTCTCCTCTCCTCGGTTTGTGCAAGAAGGTCCCCAAGAGACGTGTGTCAGGACTGAAACAGTTGGCTGCAGTTTCATCTTGTTCAAGAATGTCTGCTGTTTTATTTGCTCTCTTTTTGATACAATCGTTGGTTTGAAAATGCCTCTGTGTTAGAACCCTCACAGTTGTCATAAATGAGCCCTGAATTTGTGAGAAATGAGTCTCACAAAGAAGGAAGATGTGACCAGTCAGTTTGGAACTAGCATCCGTCTTTTATAAACTGGAAATTGTAAAGATAGGCAGAAAATTCCCAAGGAGGAAGTCAAAACTTGGCCCCCCAAGCACCCCCCAGAGCACTACCTGCAGCAGTGTGAAGAGCCAAATGAACCCTTTTCCTCCACTATCAACAGATGTGGTGTCTTTTAAACTTATCCCCTCCCCCTGGACTCAGAACGTGTTCTCACAGTCAACTTCATTCAGTAACCATCTCATCTTTAATGAACATTTCAGATTCTTACACACTGTATTTGGATGCCAGCATACTGGTTGATCGGAGAAGGCAATGGCACCCCACTCCGGTACTCTTGCCTGGAGAATCCCATGGATGGAGGAGCCTGGAGGGCTGCAGTCCATGGGGTCACTGAGGGTCGGACACGACTGAGCGACTTCACTTTCACTTTTCACTTTCATGCATTGGAGAAGGAAATGGCAACCCACTCCAGCGTTCTTGCCTGGAGAATCCCAGGGACGGGGGAGCCTGGTGGGCTGCCGTCTATGGGGTCGCACAGAGTCGGACATGACTGAAGTAACTTAGCATAGCATAGCATAGCATACTGGTTGATCTTACCAGTGTTCTGTTACCAATTCACGTATTTCTGCCATTAAAGCTGTGTACCTGAAACTAACACAACATTGCAAATCAACTGTGCTCCAATGAAATTAAAAGCAAAACAAAACAAGCTGACGTGACCATCCAGTGAGCAAATACCTGTGAAGCTTTCAGAGCCTAAGCAGGCCAAATTCTAACTGATTGCCTCACATCCTTGGAAACCAGGGATTCCTAAAGTTGAATCTACATAAAAACCTATTTCACACACAAAAAAGCCACCCTGCTTACCTGCCAACTGAGGCACAAGGGAAGCCCAAGAATACTGGAGTGGGTAGCCTATCCCTTCTCCAGCAGATCTTCCTGACTCAGAAATCAAACTGGGGTCTCCTGCAATGCAGGTGGATTCTTTACCAACTGAGCTATAAGTGAAGTATTCTTGGGCTTCGGATGTGGCTCAGCTGGTAAAGAATCTGCCTGCAATGCGGGAAACCAGGGCTCAATCCCTGGGTTGGGAAGATCCCCTGGAGAAGGGAAAGGCTACCCAGTCGAGTATTCTGGCCTGGAGAATTCCGTGGACTGTATAGTCCATGGGATTGCAAAGAGTCGGACACAACTGAGCAACTTCCCACTTTCACTTACCTGCCAGGAAGGGCGAGATTCAAGAATTTACACTTACTTTACACTTAACTTGTCAGAACTTTCCATGGGATGACTCATATATTTCCATATGTATTTATATGAGTATATTGCTGAGATATTAGGTAACTAGGGTTACAGATATTGAAAAGTCTTTATGGATTGTCTTACTCATTCTAAAACATAATCATCTTTTAGAAATAAGAGTATAATGCAAAAATAAACAAATTCTAAATGTTTAGAGTGACATGCTCCAGTTTCTGTAATATGGAGCATAGTGTTTCCCTCTGAATAATTTGAGGAACATTAAGGACAGCATTAAAAAAAAAAAAAAAGGATAATCTGTAATCAACCCTGAATATTCATTGGAAGGACTGATGCTAAAGTTGAAGCTCCAGTAGTGTGGCCACCTGATGCGAAGAGCTGACTCACTGGAAAAGACCCTGATGCTGGGAAGTATTGAGGGCAGGAGGAGAAGGGGGTGACAGAGGATGAGATGTTTGGATGACATCACCAATTCAATGGACATGAGTTTGAACAAACTCAGCAAGATAGTGAAGGACAGGGAAGCCTGGTGTGCTGCAGTCCATGGGGTCACAAAAAGTTTGACACAACTAAGCAACTGCACAACAAAAGCCTGTAAATTATAAAAAGTAAAATAAGGAAATATATAGTGATTTGACATCTGTAATAATTCCTGTTGTTTTCATATGTAACACCCCTGTGATTGTACTCAAATATTTGCTGTGACACATGTCTGCTTAAAATCACAGAGAATTTCCTTGGAACATTAGAATCAAATGTTATGAAAGAGGGGTTGAATGAAGGATATCTGAGGACCTTACCTTTTTTTTTGGAAATTATATTCCTTTAGTAATATTTAACATAGATTTTTTCGGAGAAGGTGATGGCACCCCACTCCAGTACTCTTGCCTGGAAAATCCCATGGATGGAGGAGCCTGGTGGGCTGCAGTCCATGGGGTAGCAAAGAGTTGGACACGACTGAGCGACTTCACTTTTCTAATTTAAAGATTTACATGTACATAAAAGTCTTCACACATAGGTCTTTGATTTTAATGGTGGGATTTCAGACTATGTATGTAATACTTTGTAGATGGAAGACTATAGCAGATTTTTAGGAACTGGCTACTTTAGGGGTTTTTAACCTCATGATGAAGAAATCTCTATCATAACATGAAAAGGATTTGTTAAAAATAAGAACAAAAGTAAATCACTTTTTCTTATGATAGTCCCCAGGGATAGTTCCTTTGAGCAGTCCATAAAAAATATATATATAAAAATTTCTTCTTTGATTTGTTGAGAAAGCAATTTTCTTGTGTATTAGACATAGGTAAGTTAGGTATAAGATATTTTAGGTAAGTCTATAAGTAAGATTTTCTTGTTTATTTTAGTTTTGCTTTTTGTTTCTCATTAATATTTTAATCTATATCATTTAATTGAGTAGCTACTACGAAAGTCACTGGTGATTTTATATATATATTTGTATATGTATATCACCTTTATAATCTACAAAGGGACTACTTAGGGTAGAATTTATTAACCCTGATTTACTTACAAAAAAGCCAAAGTTCAGATAATTTTGAGTGAAGTAATATGTTCCAGAGGTCATGCAGGAAATGACACTATTGCAATCCAAACCCCAAGTCCCTTCACCCCAGAGGTTGCACCATTTTCCTGGTATCACACCAACCTCCAAGGACAAAATGAATAAGTTAAAAAAAAAAAAGCATTTTCAGGGGTAGATTGTATTTTGACCTACTGATTAACAAACAAATGATAAAGTCTAAGCAAGCTTTTAAGGACAGTGCTTTTATTTGGACACAGATTTCTTGGGACTAACTGCCCCTGTGAGCCCTTCCCGCTCACTCCTGTGGCAGCTCCAGGTAAAGGGGTCCTTTGTGTACATACATGGTGGTGGTGGTTTAGTCGCTAAGTCACGTCCGACTCTTGTGACCCCATGGACTGTAGCCTGCCAGGCGCCTCTGTCCATGGGATTCTCCAAGCAAGAATACTGGAGTGGGCTGTCGTTTCCTGCTCCACGTGTACATACATGCTGCTGCTACTGCTGCTAAGTCACTTCAGTCGTGTCCGACTCTGTGTGACCCATAGACGGTAGCCCACCAGGCTCCCCCTGTCCCTGGGACTCTCCAGGCAAGAGTACTGGAGTCGGATGCCATTTCCTTCTGCAGTGTACATACATAATGTGTCTTTATTAAGTAAATTAAGTGCACATTTGTCTAATGGCACCCAAAGCTGGTTTAATTTATCTATAAGAGAGTTTTAACAATGTAGGCTGAGAATAAATACATTATGCTGATGGTGCATCAAAATCTAGACAAAGAATGCAGTGAACATACCTTTGAAGCTGGTTTCTGCATTTCTATGGTAATAATCCCCATTAAGTAAATATTCTTTTACTTTGTGGGGGAATAAAAGATTGAAAAGTACCTGTTTTTTATGACCATAAAACTGTCAAAGATTAATAATGATGAGATAATCTGTATTAAAGTTTTAATTTAGAAGAAACATTTTAACAACATATGTGGAAATATCACACCATTTCCTTGATTTTGATGGGCTTAGTATTACCAACGGAGAAGGCAATGGCACCCCACTCCAGTACTCTTGCCTGGCAAATTCCATGGATGGAGGAGCCTGGTAGGCTGTAGTCCATGGGGTCGCTAGGAGTCAGACACAACTGAGCGACTTCACTTTCACTTTTCACTTTCATGCATTGGAGAAGGAAATGGCAACCCACTCCAGTGTTCTTGCCTGGAGAGTCCCAGGGACAGGGGAGCCTGGTGGGCTACTGTCTATGGGGTTGCACAGAGTCGGACACGACTGAAGCGACTTAGTAGCAGCAGCAGCAGTGTTACCATTGTATGTATGAGTAAAAACAAAACAGTTAACTTCAGGAGAAAAAAAATAGAGGAGAGGTGGATTTCTAACTGGGGATTATAGAAAGGCAGTCCTGAAAGAAATCCATCAAAACTTTCTTTCATCAGATTTCCCTAGTCCCTTTTCTTTTTCAGTTTTTGTTGTATTTGTTTCTAATTTAAACACCATTTTCTGTCTTTCCAGAAAGTAAATGTGTTAAGTACTTACAGGAGTTTACTGTGCTGTAAATTGAAAATTAACATCATTTATTTTTGGATATTCCTAAAGTTCCAAGCTTGCGGTTCTGATTATATTGTTGGTTTTCATTGTTGTTTTTTGCTTTTGAAAAGAAGATTATCAAAATTATGCTTCCGATGAAATAGTTTAATATTTATCCTGTGTCTTTTATCCCCAAACATATTAATATCTTATAAAATATTTATTTTAGTCATATCTAAGTTATTTAAAATAAATCTTACCAATGGAGATTGTACTAATGTGAGTTTTTAATACCTTTATTCATATTCTTCTCTTAAGATAGATATATTGAAAGCTCCTTGAGTTTTAAGAGTTAATTCATCTTTATATCTCCCCAGAAATTAGTACAGTTTCTAAAATGCAGCAGGCTTTCAAGTGTCTGTTTTATTGAACATTAATTGTAAGAGTTTTCAAAGCAGTTGTGTATTTATATCTTTAAAAATGTACATATGAATATGTGAAAATTCTTTGTGAATTCTCTTATGAATTCTAATGTGCCTGCTTTCAGTACTGTAGGCCTTATCTTTTACAACTTTCAAAACCAGGGGGAATTAAGCTTCATGTCCTCCTCATCTGAGTGCATTCTCCACTGGACCAAATTTAGAGGTGTGTGTTTTTTAAGTAGAAGTTTTGAGATATGTGAAAAGACGGGATTACATTTTTTAGTTTCTTTGCTGTTTTGATGTGGCTTCTTTGAGTTTAATATGATAGGTTTGAATGAGAGACTACATGTACACAGAAAGAAATCATATGGAATTGCATCTATGTTAAATGTAACCATTGTGCGTATGTGTGTGCTCAGTCACTCAGTCATGACTGATTCTTTGTGACCCCACGGACTGTAGCCCACCAGGCTCCTCTATCCATGGAATTATCTTGGCAAGAATACTGGAGCAGGTTGCCATTTCCTACTCCAGAGGATCTTCCCAACTCAGGGATCAATCCCATGTCTCCTGCATTTCCTGTGTCTCCTGCATTGGCAGGCGGATTCTTTACCATACCTCGGAAGCCCCAGTTGTGACCACTGGTTGCTTTCATGCTAAGTCAGTTCAGTTGGCTCTGTGAGACGCTAAGGACTGTGGCCCCCCAGACTCCTCTGTCCTTGAGATTCTCCAGGCAAGAATGCTGGAGTGGATTGCCATGCCCTCTTCCAGGGGTACTTCCTGACCCAGGGATCGAACCCACATCTCTTATGTCTTCTGCGTTGGCAGACAGGTTCTTTACCATTGGTGCTACTCTACGATTTGACCACATTATTTTGAATTAAACTGAGAAAAAGAGGCTTGTTCATATACAGAAGAAATGAGCATACGGAAAGTTGAAGGGAAGTTACAAATTATTACAAATTATGATAGGTACTGTCTCTGGGTGCTAAGTAGTAGTTTAAAAGTAGTAAGAGATTCTTGGGTGCAATGTCAATATATTTAAGGACAGTCTTTAATCCAGAAATTTGACTCCTTGATATTTATTTTCAGGAGAAAACACATTGGCGGGTAATATGAATGAAAGTATTTCTTGAAGCACTGTCTGTAATAATGAAAAAACTGGAAACAGCCTATATGTCAATTACTGGGGTGTAAGTGAAAAAAAAAATCATGATATGTTGAGAAAATGTAGCATGGTACAGACAGTGAAAAGTATACTGTCTGTTATTTATATTCATTATCCTAGAAAGATCTTTCTGATAATGCAATAGAAAAAAAGCACGTGGTAAAACATGTTTGGAATTGTTCTATTTAGAGAACATATGTATGTATATAGACAGGTCATCCTGAAGATAAGCTCATAATATTGATGGGAGTTTCCTATGAGCACTGAGTATTTTGTCTTTTTGAATGCTTTTATGAATTTTCTCCAGTAATTATATCTTAGTTTATCTAAGTATATGGAAGTCGATCTGGCAGAAGAAAAAACACTACATTTGATAATTTATTTTTTAAGCTTGAAATTATGGTTAACTTCCCAACTACAACTGTATTTATTTATTTATATATTTACTGACCTAAGAGGTCAGAGAATTGTCCATTTGTATCCCACTGTCACTAGCAAAATTATTGCTAGTTTAGTAGTAAGCAGTGTAAACCAGAAAGTAATATGGAAAATATTACATTCAGTTCACTTCAGTTCAGTTCAGTCACTCAGTCGTGTCCGACTCTTTGCGACCCCATGAATTGCAGCACGCCAGGCAATCACCAACTCCTGGAGTTTACTCAAACTCACATCCATCGAGTTGGTGATGCCATCCAGCCATCTCATCCTCTGTCGTCCCCTTCTCCTCCTGCCCCCAATCCCTCCCAGCATCAGAGTCTTTTCCAATGAGTCAACTCTTCGCATGAGGTGGCATTAGAAACTTAATTACTTCCATGGCAGTCCAGTGGTTAAGATTTATCTTCCAGTGCAGAAGTTGCAGTTCAATCCCTGGTCAGGGAGCTAAGATCCCACATGTGTTGTGGCCAAAAAACCAAAACATAAAACAGAAGCAATATTGTAACAAATTCAATAAAGACTTTAAAAATGGTTCCACATCAAAAAAGTCTTTAAAAAAATTAAAATCATAAATGAGAATTAAAATTGACTTAAGGTTTGGATCTGTGTTTCTTATATACTCTTCACTGGATGATATTATGTAGTATTTCAATGGTTCAGTTCATAAAAAATAGTTCAATTAGAGTGAGAGTCTTGCTTGACTTTTAATAGAATTTGAGTGCCATGTATATTTTAAATTTTACTGATGTAACTACTATCTTTTAGTAATCATCTATAATTTAATTTGCTTTGTAAGTCTTCTTTTAGATTCTTGATACTACACTATGTACTTAATTCATTTATATGATAGGAAGTCAGTTTTCAATGATTCTTCTTTTTATGTATTTCTATATTTAACTATAAGGGGCTTCCCTGGTGGCTCAGAGGATAAAGTGTCTGCCTGCAATGCTGGAGACCTGGGTTCAATACCTGGGTTGGGAAGATCCCCTGGAGAAGGAAATGACAACCCACTCCAGTATTCTTGCCTGGAGAATCCCATGGACAGAGGAGCCTGGCAGGCTACAGTATATATTTATCTATATTCTTCTGATATAAAAGCACCACCCCTGTACCACCACCACCACCCCCCGCCCCGCTGCCTGCCATGATGACCTCTACACTAGGGTGGTTGGCTTGGTTTTCTTTAGAAACACAAATATTTTAAAACATAGGACAAAGACATAGTTTATCTCTTTCATCTATTTATTACATGTAGATGTGAGCATATTTGTTTAATCATCTTTTCTCCTTTGGAGAATAGAATAATGTCTTAAAAGCAGTTATATATTTTGATCAAAATTAGTATCTGGGATTATTAGCCTAGTATGTAATTTTCTTTTGAACAATTCAGATCTATGGTTTAAAAACAAAAAATGTGAGAGAGACAGTTACTGTATAAAATAGACTGCCTTTCATCCACTCTTTCCAGTTTATTTTAGTAGTTTCATCAATTCAAATGTAAATTAAACATTCCATATCTAGGCTTTAGAAAATGTATATTAATCTGGCTAAAGCAAAGTGTCAGAGGCAGCACTCAGCAAGTTGTATAAACATTGATAGAGTTAAATTTGATTTGAAGTGTATATACTTTTTGCTTTTGATTTAAATGTGGAGTTTAATTCACTTTTTAATGCTTCCTTATCTGATAGAAGCTAAAATGGTACCTGCTTCACAAAGCACTTTTAAGAATTAAATTAACCAATGCAGATAAAGGGATTGGCACAGTACTTGGCATACAGTAAATGCTTGATAAATGGTAGCATTTATCAATAGCTAATGTTCATTATAATTTTCTGGTTGGGATTTGAATTTTATTTTTTATCATTAACCAGTTTGTAACTTTCCATACTATATGGAAGCATAGTTTTTTAAAATAAAAATTTAACTTTTAAGGTATACTTTGAAAAAAGACTATTATACATCCACTGAGTTAAAAAGTAAAATTTAGTGGGTATCCTTTGTGTATTTTAAGTTGTGTTTTTGCCTCACTTCTCTTCTCTGTTTCCTGAATGGAAAGATGAAATCTCTATGTTTTCAGGGTCTCATTCAGTCCTAAAGAGACCTTTAGTGCTGTGCTATATTGTAATTATTTTAAACTTATACTCACTGAGACTATAATTAAATCTATATTTTGCCTAGCATTCCTTGTCTTCCTAGAGAACCGTATTTGTCAGTATTATAAATGTAAGCAATGCAATATATTAATTATTATGAAAGAAATCAGTTTATTATTTGCTCCATTTTTAGAAGCATATCAACATTCTACTGTATACACTTAGATTAAGCTTAACTATTCTTCTGATCTCTGAGGAAGATGAAGTCTTTTCAGTTTCCTCTGATGTGGACTATAAATTATTCAACACATATTTATTGAGCACCAACTGTATACTCAAACTGTGAAAATTGCCTTAGGATTCTTAGGTACATACAGACTCATTTCAGTGCATTTTATGAAATGTTAAGACCAATTCATGCATAAAATGCTTGGAAAATAAAAGTGTCGGAAAAACACCTACTCTAGCTTCCAGGAAGTGAATCCAGCCCAAACAACTCTTCAGAAAGTAGAATGATGATTATATTCATAATTATCCTTCTGAATGATCACTAAACCCTCAGTCATCAGTAAAGATTCACTTATGATCATGATAATTTCCTGAATATTAAGCAAAACATCCTAATGCACTCTAGTTAAAAAAATTTAATTATGGTAAGTAAGAAGGATTGTCTGCCTGACGATTAACAAGAAAGTGCATTGGAAACCTCATTTTTAAAGAATTCTTCGTAATAAAGCATTCACACTTCATTTGACTGAGACTGTCTTTTAGTTTTTAATATATTACTGAGTTTTTAAATACCAGCTTGATTGGTTTATTGCCACTTTATGAATTATAAAAATATTCTTATTAATGGATTTTCTTTGATTAAAGGAAATTAGAAAATAGATATAAAAACGGAAGCAAAATTTTTCACTTATTTTATAATTATTTAAATTTCTAAAAATTTGTTTTTATTAAAGGAATATGTTTTTCAAAGTTTGCTGGTTGTATTAGAACTTGATGTTTAACAAAATAAAAATATTAAAGAAGGCAGAAAACATAAAGATTTACCCACTGCTCTAGAATTCAGTTTGTGGTGGAAGGGATTAGGTTCATTTATCTGTTCATAAAGTTCTCTGGGTCAAATTCAGGGGACTCAACTTTATGTTACCTGTAGAACTATTTGAAAAATAGAGGGATCTCTTTAATACAAGACTAATATCAACAGCATCCCAATCAATGATGTTGAGAATGTAAAATTCTGTCCCTATTATGTGAAGTGGGTATAAAATACTTTTATTGTAATAAGCTTTTTTTAAAAAAATTAATTGAACCTTAATATAGATTCTGTGTAATTAGTGATAGGAAATGTTTCTTGATATCAGTTCCTTTATAGTATTGGTGGAGGGTAATGTCTTAATTGAAATATACTGCTGCTGCTGCTGCTGCTAAGTCACTTCAGTCATGTCCAACTCTGTGTGACCCCATAGACAGCAGCCCACCAGGCTCCCACATCCCTGGGACTCTCCAGGCAAGAACCCTGGAGTGGGTTGCCATTTCCTTCTCCAATGCATGAAAGTGACAAGTGAAAGTGAAGTCGCTCAGTCCTGTCCGACTCTTAGCGAATCCATGGACAGCAGCCTACCAAGCTTCTCCGTCCATGGGATTTTCCAGGCAAGAGTACTGGAGTGGGTGCCAGTGCCTTCTCCGTGAAATATACTGAGTTTCTAGCAAAGATATATATCACTCATGTTTAAAGGAATGACTTCTCAAGGAAAGTAATAATCTCATTCATAGATATTAGAGATTCAATGCTATCCCCTGGCTTGGTTTCAATCCTCTCCAAAGAAGATTACCATGTTAACTCCATTTTCTCCCCCTGTCTTGGTCATATGTGTAAGCTAGCATATTTGTGTTATATATGAGTTGACCATAAATTATACCTAAATGATAGCTGGCCATAAAGAAAGTAAATATTTTGGGAAGCATGATTTTATTTGGGGGCCATTTCTTTCAGTTGTTGTTAAAGATGTGGAAAGAGTTGTTAATGCTAGTAGCTGCATCTGTGGCTCTGAAGTCATTTAATGTCAATTAAAGATTACAATCCATGAAATTAAAAGATGCTTACCACTTGGAAGAAAAGTTATGACCAACCTAGATAGCATATTGAAAAGCAGAGACATTACTTTGCCAACAAAGGTCCGTCTAGTTAAGGCTATGGTTTTTCCAGTGGTCATGTATGGATGTGAGAGTTGGACTGTGAAGAAAGCTGAGCACTGAAGAATTGATGCTTTTGAACTGTGGTGTTGGAGAAGACTCTTGAGAGTCCCTTGGACTGCAAGGACATCCAACCAGTCCATCCTAAAGTAGATCAGTCCTGGGTGTTCATTGGAAGGACTGATGTTGAAGTTGAAACTCCAATACTTTAGCCACCTGATGCAAAGTGCTGACTCATTTGAAAAGATTCCGATGCTGGGAAAGATTGAGGGCAGGAGGAGAAAGGGACGACAGAGGATGAGATGGCTGGATGGCATCACCGACTCGATGGACATGAGTTTGGGTAAACTCTGGGAGTTGGTGATGGACAGGGAGGCCTGGCATGCTGTGGTTCATGGGGTTGCATGAACTGAGCGACTGAACTGAACTGAACTGAAAGATGTCATAACTTCCTGTTTCAGATAATTCTCAAATATCTTCCTTTTATACTTGTGCTATAGTTTATAATTAGCAGTTCGATTAAAAAAAAAATAATCTCTGTGTGTGTTTTAGTGAACCAAAAAGTGCAATAAAATTTTATAAAACATTTAGAGACACAGGATGACATTGGCTTCAAAGTGACATTTGGATTCAGGGCTAAAAACAGGTTAGTGTTCTTGTCCAGGGACATGCACTCTCCTGATAATGGCATATTGTTCCCTGAATTTGGATGAGTAATAACACCACAGCCATTTTATGTGTATTTGGTTCTTTTAATCCTTTTCCTTTATTCAGGAGAGGAGTACAGGGGATGCAAACATTACTGATGGAAGGCTTACTTTAATATTCATCTAAAAGATTATCGTTATTTTCCATTACCTTCCTTACAAGATGGCTCTCAGAAGCAGACCTATTTTTAAATACTGTTTGAGAATCAGGCAGTGGTAAGGGTAGCCATGAGGCCCCATTCCCTTTCATGGACTGTAGCCCTCCAGGCTCCTATGTCCATGGAATTCTCCAGGCAGGAATACTGAATTGCCATCCCTTTCTCCAGGGTATGTTCCTGACCCATGGATCCAACCCTGGTCTTCTGCATTGCAGGCGGATTCTTTACCATTTGAGCCACCAGGGAAATTCATTCACTTTCATAGCATTGTCTAGAAATATTCTTCTTCTGTGCTGGTGTTAGTCATTGTTGGCCTCTGCTTTTTCCGAGTACGTGAATTCATATACTCTTATCCCTCAGTGTCCTTTCAGGGCATTGGTTCCAGGACCCTCGCAGATACCAAAATAAGTGGATGTTCAAGTCCCTGTGTAAACTGGCATGTGTAGTATTTGTGTGTAACCTATGTAGAGCCTCTCTAAACTGCCTCTAGATTACTTATGATACCTAATACAATGTAAATGTTATGTGACTAGTTGCCAGCAAATTCAAGTTTTGCTTTTTGGAGCTTTCTGTATTTATTTTTTCCCCAATACTTTCGATCCATGTTTGGTTGAATCAGTGGATGTGGAACCTGCAGATATAGAGGACTGGAGGGTTAACTATATTTTAGAAAGAGGACGGACAGCAATGGGCTCTGCATTTCCTGTATCGCCAGGTGTCATGCTTTGTCTACTCGATCCTCAGAGTGTGTCTATAATCTCAGCATATACGTAATCGTCTGGTTGCTGACTCTCCTTTCATGGTGTTGGGCAGAAATGATCATCTTTCCATTTACTCTGCAAAGCTATAACTTTGACTTGAAAGAGTCCTTTTCTGACAAGAGGAAAAAAGTTAAAAGCATTTTAAGAACATATATAAAAGTTTCAAAGGAAGAATCTAGCAAATAAGGCATATAAAGCCAGAATGAAAAGCAGTATCTGTTAGCAGTTACTGTCTCCCACCAACTGTACAAATAATAACACTATTTTACGCCTCTTCGTATTTTGATTTTGAAGGAGAAAAATGCATATTTGCTATATTTGTTTCATTTTCCTTTGAAACCAGAGCAGCGTTTTTATTTACAGCTAGAGTATAATTATGATAAACTTTAAGGATGACTCAGCAGAAATGTTTACTAGTTGTGTTCACTGCTGTATCTCCAGCATCTAGAACAGAACCTATCATATTGTAAACACTCAATGTTACTAAATGAATGAATACATTATGTATTTTCTACTAGACGTGTCACTTGTGTATGAGTTAGCTTTTATGAGATCATTTGGCTAAAGTAGAAGATTTAGTCATTTGGAGCTACTTACTTCTCAAGAGAGAATTCTGATCTTTGCAATAATTACATTATTTTATTTACTCATTAAGATTTTAGAAAATGTGGAAGTATGTAAATGCTGCTATAGAATTTAAAGGTGGGAGAACTTTACAAACTGTTCTTCTGTATCAGTGTCATCCATGGGGCATACCTCCTGGAAGGGCAATTTGGAACATTTCTGCCTGAAATGTTTCATTACTGGCTGTACCACTTCACGGAGCTGCATTCCAGTGAGGGAAGCCTCTAAACGAAAGGAAGTGCACATTAAGAGATTTTGAAATCCAGTAAAATCTGCTTGAAATCATTGGTAATCCTGATACTTTCTAACAACTTGGCCCCAAAGCCTCACACTTTAGAAGCCACTCCCAAAAAAGTACATCATTGAAAGAAGAAAGCATCAAGGTTCCCAATTACTTCCTCAGAGATTTTACTGGATTTCATAGCATACAGCATGACTCTGAAGAAAGCTGCTATATGTTTTATATAAATAATTACTGTTTATGAGATATGTACTGAACTATTCATTATTTAGAAAGCAGTTATTAATTTTAAAACTAGCAAACCATTAAAGTGCATCAAGTTAATTTGGATTCAAACACTGTGACAACTAGGTTTCCCAGTTTGCAGATACAAACTCTTTTCTCTCTTACATCAGGTTTTGTAAAATTGATGTGTTGTAGTGGAGCATTGGAGAAGGAAATGGCAACCCACTCCAGTGTTCTTGCCTGGAGAATCCCAGGGACAGGGGAGCCTGGTGGGCTGCCATCTCTGAGGTCGCACAGAGTCAGTCGGCCATGACTGAAGCAACTTAGCAGCAGCAGCAGTGGAAAATAACATACAGAGTAAGCAACAGTCAAGAAAAGTGATTTCGAGTAGTGTTCTTTGCTTAGATTCTTTATATTGTATTAACTTGACAGGCAGTGGTTTAAAAAGTGCCATTGTTTCAGCTACTTGCTAGCTTTGTGACTTTGGACAGATTACTTAATTTTTTGGTGCCTCAGTTTATCATCCATAAAATGGGAATAACCATGGTGCCAGCTTCATAGTATTGTTTTTATGATTCAGTGACTCAATATATGTAAAGTACCTCGAGCAAGATTCAGCAAACTTTCCTGCAAAAGAAGATGGTAAACATTTCAGGTTTGCGCCCCTCCTCAGCTCCACTGTTCTGATGTGCAAGCGTCATAGATTATCCATAAAGAAATGAATGTTAGTGTGTTGCAGTGAAAATGTATTTACCAAAACAGGCAGTCCAGAAGTCATAGTCTACTGACTCTTTGTCTAAAATTTTGCTTAGTATATAATCAACTTTCAAATTTATTATTATTTTTTTTAATTTTATTTTATTTTTAAACTTTACATTATTGTATTGGTTTTGCCAAATATCGAAATGAATCCGCCACAGGTATACATGTGTTCCCCATCCTGAACCCTTCTCCCTCCTCCCTCCCCATAGCATCCCTCTGGGTCATCCCAGTGCACCAGCCCCAAGCATCCAGTATCGTGCATCGAACCTAGACTGGCGACTCGTTTCATACATTATAGTATACATGTTTCAATGCCCTTCTCCCAAACCTTCCCACCCTCTCCCTCTCCCACAGAGTCCATAAGACTGTTCTACACATCAGTGTCTCTTTTACTGTCTCGTATACAGGGTTATTGTTACCATCTTTCTAAATTATTATCTTCCACCTTTTTGAGACTTTTCATCAGTTAACCTATCATGGACGCAAAGAGTTGCCCAATGTATAAAGAAAAGAGAGTGTACTTGAAGATCTAATTTTTTTAAACAAGCATGCACAATTATCATTGTGTGAAAGAATGTCTGAAGATTTCTGGCAGGAAACCTCAAATTAGTTGAAGGATATGGTTAGAAAATATATTTTTTTAATGTAAATGAAATTGTCTTAGGGACACATAGTGATTTTCTGCAAGTCAAGAAGCTGGAAAACAGCAGGAATAGGGACTGAGTTGGTGTGTATACACTTGTATGTATGTATGTACATGTGTGTGTGTGTGTGAACACACCTGCACTCACTCGCTGCTTTCTCATTCTGTGGCCTTTCTATCAGCTAGTCTAAAATATGATTGGATTCAGAATATTTACCTCTTGGCCAAATATAAATTTAATATGAAGCAATGTGTATGTTTGAAGACGGGTAGGTAATATGTTTTCAACTCAGACTCTTGATTTTAGAGACCTTAATCTTCACTATCTGAGTAAAGATTGGTGTTGGAGAAGACTCTTGAGAGTCCCTTGGACTGCAAGGAGATCCAACCAGTCCATTCTAAAGGAGACCAGCCCTGGGTGTTCTTTGGAAGGAATGATGCTAAAGCTGAAACTCCAGTACTTTGGCCACCTCAGGCGAAGAGTTGACTCATTGGAAAAGACTCTGATGCTGGGAGGGATTGGGGGCAGGATGAGAAGGGGATGACAGAGAATGAGATGGCTTGATGGCATCACCGACTCGATGGACGTGAGTTTGAGTGAATTCTGGGAGTTGGTGATGGACAAGGAGGCCTGGCGTGCTGTGATTCATGGGGTCGCAGAGTCGGACACGACTGAGCGACTGAACTGAACTGAACTCTAACTGACTTAGCATTAGAAATATTATCCTAGTCTCTTTTCCATTGAAGTTGTATCACTCTAATCAAACTCCATTGCTTATGCTGTAGTGGTTTTCACTTATATTCATTTATATCTGGACTCAATTTTTCCTTCATAAATTCATTTAGTAATAACTTACTGAGCACCTTTTCTTGGTTAGGATATGAGAACAACAGAATGAATAACAAAAAGCCCATAGTCCCAGTGATTAAGAGTTAACAGTAGAATAAGAACAGTAGAGAAACAATAACAATAACATGACTATATTTTGATTGACAAAGGCACCATAGCAAGACATCAGAGGGCTGTGATTATGCAGAGAAATGGCACATGATGTATAATATGGCCTTCCCAAGGAGACCACACCTAAATAAGACCTAATGGAGAAGTTATTGTTATCAGGTTTAAGGATGCCAGGAAAGGCACTTCAGACAGGTGGAACACCAAGCTTAAAGATCACAGAGGGCCACCAAGTGAATTCATTAGGGGTGAGTCACGTGAGAAAAGATTGTGAGGTTGCACATCTCTATAATTACAGCGATGGTGACTAAGTTGAGGAATAGCATCATTGTATTTGTCCTTAGGAAAGCATCTACTAACAGGTAAGGAGTTAATCGGAAGAAAGAACTGCCTGGAGCTTGAGACAAATTAAGGGTTTTGTAGTGGTAATCCAGGTGAGAGATGATGTCAGCTTGGACATCTGAAGACAATTTATAAGGTAGAGTAAAAGATTTGAAGACAGATTCAAAGTGGAAAGGAAGAGTGTAGATGGAATCAGGATGACCTTGAGATTTCTGGCTTTTATACCAGTGTATGCTTGGCACCTCAAGTATGAAATTTCAACATACCTTAATTACTCTTTGTGTTCTAATTACAAAATAATGATAGTGCTGATGTGTTTGATATTTTGATCCTGGATAATGTAACAGTAATAAAGGTAACAATAGATGAGGCATTGAGAGCCAATCAATAATCTTCCAAGTTTTTTAAAAAGTCAAGTCTTAACCAGTTTCTGCCCTAATGAAATTGATTGTGTTGCCATTGTTAACAGCCATGAAGTTCAGATTCTATAAGTAATGTAACTTTGAAGCAGCCATGGGTAATGCAAAAACATTACCCATGGGTAAAGGGTAGTCTGTCACTGGAAGAAGGAGTAGAAAGAAGAGAAGGAAGGGGAGAGGGGAAGAGGAGGAGTCTTGTTCTGGACTGGAAATCAGGAAGGTAGGTAACCCTTAGCCCTTAGATTAAAAAGGAATCCAAGGAACAGTGTTATCCCTGGGATTTTTAGCAGAGATAAAGTTGCTTCTTGCAGTTTGCTAGGTAACTGCATTGTGGTAAGCACCCTCTTTAGAGTATATGGATAGACCCATCTTATAGTACAAGCTACTCTTTGTTCTCCATTTAATTCTGTCTGAGAAGCACTGGATGCAGACAATCGTGGATGAAGAGAGTCTTTTATGTAATTAATTGTTTTGTAGTTTTCCTCTGAAGTCTTCTTTTCTGGGTGCTTCTTTAGCAGTTCAAACCAGCCACGTGATGGTGTAAGTCAGCTTGCTGAAATTGAAGACCTGTGAGCATTGTCTTCAAGGATGTTATATGCTTTTGCTAAGACACACACTTTTTTTTTTTTTTTTAATCTTTCAGGCACAACAACAATAAAAGCAGGTTGAAATCTGACTAGAGTTCAATAGTACATTACCTTGGCCTCACAACTAAATGATCTTGATTAAGCCAATGTGGTTTTCAGAAGGAATAAGAATATCTCTCCTGCTCATATTTCTTTTTTAATAACATACGATTTTATGTAAACTTCAGAAACAGGAAATCACTGAGTTACTGCTATTTTTAATTATGAAAAGAAGATGAAGTAAATGACAAGTACAAGATAAGAAACGGAATGGAAATAATTGGCACCTTTGGAATGTGAAGACTATATTGAGTTGTTGAATACATTTCATAGTCTTTAGATTTTCAAAGGAAATGTATTTTTATATCATCCAGCCAAAAATGCAGGAAAGCAATCTTGATGTTTGTTATTGGCAGTATTGAAAGCGAAGTAGATAGATGGCGATCAGGAGTCCTGTCCCATCGGTCACTCCTGTGTTTCATAGCTGGAGTGACTGTTTGTAATCACTTTTACCGTTTGTGGCTGGCTTTTCAATCTCTGATCTGCCTCAAGGTTTTGTTCAAAAGAACCAAGCTATTTCTAATTGCAGCGTGCTGGGCCATTTGTAGCAATTGCCTAGCAAATCCCCAGTTGTGCCATGTTATGTCAAATTGTGCCCTAAATCTATAGTTCTATATTTAGTTCTCACACATATTCTTTATTACCACTATTAGAGATAAGTTAACAACAAAGGTTTGTTCAGTATTTTTGAATGTTCGGAGTTCAGTGTTTTGGAGAGCAAACTTTTCTTCAGTGTTCTGACACTCAGAACACTGTCCTAAATGCCTTATACCTATTACCACTTAATTTCACCCCAAATATAAGAAGTGGGTACTCGTATATGGTGCTTCAGATGAGAAAATTGAGCTCAGAAAGTTGAACTGACTTGCTGAAGTTTATGTTGCAACTGATATGTATTGGAATCAGGATTCTAGTTTTAGTCATTCATTATGACTGTAGCACCTGATATCCACTATACTCTGTCTTGTAAGAATGATCTGGTTCCATAGCATTTGTGTACGTTAAAAAACATAGTACATGTTCATAGAGGTTTCCTTTATTCCTTTTAGAAATTGAATATACACGAAGAGATTTCCACTGCATTCAATAACCCCCTCTCAATTCACATGTTGGAAAACCCTGGAGTTATGTGTTTGGGCATTTTTTTCTTTTTTTGTTTTTCTTTTTTTTTTTTCTTCTTTCTCTCTGTTTGCTTCCGTTCACCTCCCATCCCTCTCTCAGCTTATAGATAAAGAGCATGGGGCTTGGAACCAAACAGACCTCATTTAAAGACCTGGTCTGTCTTTTGTTCACCACCTTGTTTTGAGAAAGATACTGAATTTCCTCAAGACTCAGTTTTCCCGTCTTAAAAGAGAAAGTAATAATCCTTGTCAGAGTAAATGATTTTGTGTCTGGGAAGTTCTTCACCATGGTAACTGTTGTTGTTATGATTAAATGTTGTTATTATCCGTATTCTTATTTTAGGTCACATTGGAGGGTGACTCTCAAAGCTGATGCCATTGATACACTCAGTGTAGCCCAGTTTCTTTGTCACCCCTCTACAGCTGATGGGATAGTTTGCTTAGATCTTTTGAGAAGCTGTGTTATTTCAGACACCATCTGTGAATGTCTTAACAAACTGTAGAAGAAGCCAGTGGGACCGGATGGTGGTTTTGCCTCTTAGAACCCTGGAGTTGTTTGGATATGTGGGATGTGTTTACTGTTACATCGTCCTACATTTTAAAATGTTGTAGAACTAAATGCCAGCAACAGTTTCTGCCTCCCAACCAGTAAACTGGATTTTTAAATTTGATTTCCTAGTTCACTGTCCGAACTTGTCTTAAAAGTACACAGCCAGGTTCTGTCTTGATGAACATTATAGATAAATTTCATGTGGTCAAGTTTCTGAAGAAGACTTCTGAAGCAGATTGGATGTTTCAGAGAATTTCTTATCTTAATGACAAACGCATATCAGTCCTAAGGTCTGCCATCCCCGACACACACACACGCTCACACATACACAGACATGTTCTTATATCATTGGCCTTACTTTTCTTGTCTTTATAGCATTTATCCTATCTGTCACAGTCTTATTTTCTTGTTTACAATGTTTCCCCCACCATACTCAAAGACTAATAAAAGTAGAGCTCTTATATGACTTGTGTTCAATATTCCTAGTGCAAAGCACAGCTGCTGAATTTGTGAGTTTTTTGAACTAATGAATGAAGCTCTGTGAAGTGCCAATGTTTGGCTCATAACTGTGCCCCGTAAATGTTTGTTAGTTTCTCTTTCTTGAATCGTCTTTGCACGAACTTCTGATGTTTGAAGTCCACCAGTTGGATGCATTTCTCAGATGACTCAAAGTATATTTAAGAATTTATAGCTCTTGTTTCATTCTTGAAGATGACTTAAAAAAAAAAAAAAGAACAAGTTAAAGAAAACCAGACCACTGTTTGCACTTACTTTGTAAAATCCGTTATTTGAAAACATATGCCATATATATGACCAATATATAACACCCATCTCATCTTCTCTCAGACAATAAAGTTCGAGGGGCAGCACTCCTCCTTGTTTAAACTGATTTTTCTTAAGCTAGCTTTTTTTCCATAAAAAATTCTTATCCATGCATGGATTTAAAAAGTCAAACAGTAACTGTACAATGACATGAAAGTCTCTTTGCCACCGCAGACCCTTTGGCTTCATGCCCAGAAATGATCAAGTATTTGATTTGCAGTAACTGAACAGTAAAATATTTGGAAACATTTTTAACTCTTCTGCCAGCGTAAACGTGTGTGAATGAATGAATACTACATTCACTGTTATAACCGTTGGTTATTTTTCCCCACTTAAAAGTTTGCATCTTTAAGGTGTTACTATACTACTACATGAGGATTTGCTTCTTTTTAAAAACCAACTGTGAGGTGTTTCATTGTGTGGACATAATTTCATTTATTGATTCAGTCTATAAACGAACATTAAGATAGTTTTAGCCTTTGTTTTAAAAACAATGCTGCAGTTGTATACACATTTAAATATATCTCTTGGGTGAATTTTTGAAGCAAAATGTTGGGTCAAAGGATTTGTGCTTTCTCAATGATAATAGACCTTGCCAAATTTTATTGCAAGCCGGTTGCCACAATTTATGTTCCTACGATGAGTTTCTGAAAGCACCTTTCATGTCAGCTACTCACCAATATTGTTTATGATCAGTCTTTTTGAATTTTGTTAGTCTGATTAGTGAGAAGTGGCAGGTCCCTCTTCAGCTGTTTTAACTTGCATTTTTAAATTATGTAAGAGACTTTTCTTACTCATTTGTAGGAACCCTTCATTCAGTAAGAAAATTGGTCCTTTGCCATATGTGGCAAATTATTTTTTCAGTTCATTGTTGGCCTTTTAAAAAAAGTTTCTATAATATTCTTCATGAACGGTTTTTAAAAATGCATAGGTATTAATTTTTTCTAAGGCATCTGCTCTGATATCCCCTTCTCAGTGGTCTCTCAAGGCACCCATTAATAACAGCACTTAGCACAGTATAGTCCATCTTTGTGTGGTTATTCATTTAATTTCTGTCTTGCTTGTTGGACTATAAACCCTACAAGGTCAGACACTGTCTTTTTGCAACTCCCTGTGATGCCTATCACATAAAATAGCGCCTGCCTACTATTAAGAGTCTCTATGGAAATGTTTGTTGAGGGAATAAAGGAGGGAAGTAATAAGTAATGACATAAATCATTAACCTCAAGTATGTGAGTATGTTCAGAGTGTGTATTTATCACAGGCTCAAGTCCCATGGGCATATAAATGCATCTTTAAAAAGAAAAAAAAATCCTCAATCCAGTTTGTGTCCGTAGAAATCTTTGAAGACTATATTTGAAATCATTTCATATTTGCTGTAAGAGCTACTGATTTTTGTAAGGCTGTGGCTTATTTGGTTGTCATTTCCCTCTTACACAGCATCACTTTGTTCATTCAGAAACCTAAAATCTTTCGCCTGCCAAGAAACTTGTGATGAATTTCAGCATTATGTCTCACTAGCAGCTAACTTTGAACAGTGGTGAAAAATATTTTTCATAAAGATGATCACTGTATTCAAAGAACTCATGACTTTTTAAAAGAAGAGACACTTAGTTTTCCAAAATAATGATGAAGAATAATAAATATTTTACCTTCTGTTGCCTTTTAGGAGAGAGAAGGGCATGCTTCCTGGAAAAAGTCTTTTTTCCATCTTAAGAGATGGAAAATAAGGTTTAAAAGCATCTTAGGATTTTGGTGTAAACTTGTGAAAGGTTGCACTATAAAATAACACTTTTACTAACAGGTCCAAATAACTAGGTAAATAGAATGAGGGTGCATAATCTTTATTTGCCTGTCTATAATTTAAGAGTTAATGACTAGAATTATCTCTGATTTTAAATTTCAAGTCAACCAAAATTTATACTTCATTTTAAAAATTCACATTATTTCTGTCAGTTTAAAAGATCTTTCTAACATGGATTTATATTCAGATGTATTATGCCTGCTACCTTTTAATTATATACTCATTGTATTCATTATGTTTTCATATTCTTTATCACCCTCCCTCCCTCCCGCTCTTCCTCCCCAAACTAAGTGACCTGAAGCCTAACCGTTATTTTAGAGACTGTAGTAAAAGCCAGGTACACATCTGGGGTTCTTTTTGACGTATGTGCTTAACATTTAGGCAAAGGGCTCCACCTCTCAAACCCTCAGTTTCCTTGGAGGTTGGATTCATTTTTATAGGAAAGAAACGGTTATCTGAGAAATAGTCTTGATTCAAAAAATTTTAGAATTAGAGTTTCATTGGAATTCATTTTTTTAAACTCTCCTTTTCTTTTCCTTTGAAGACATTCAGTAAGTGGGCCACTGAAGCAATTGCCAGATGATGGAGATGTTGACAATAACGCATTACGCAATGTGCTGCTGTGCCTGTGGCAGAGATTGGTACAAGGGTCCAGTGAAGGGCCTGGGATGGGAACCAAGATAAACAGGACCTCACTGAGCATGCCTTTCCCTCCTTCCTTTATTCCACAAGAAGAGTACTAAGAGCATTCTGTGAGAATTGATGTGTTGTTGCTCCTAGTAAGAGGGGAGGGTAATAGGTATAGAGTAATTTAAAAGCTTGTGTATTAGCTGTTTTCCATAGTGATTTCATGAAAATTAATAGCATGTTATTTTAAAAAGATCCTTATGCTCATAAAAAATGTCATCTCTTACTCCGAATATGCACTGACCAATAGCTTTCTGTGTTTTTAGGTTAAGTAAGTAAGTAAGTAAGTGAAGTCGCTCAGTTGTGTTCAACTCTTTGCGACCCCCTGGACTGTAGCCTACCAGGCTTCTCCATCCATGGGATTCTCCAGGCAAGAATACTGGAGTGGGTTACCATTTCCTTCTCCAGAGGATCTTCCCAACTCAGGGATCGATCCCAGGTCTCCTGCATTGGAGGAAGACGCTTTAACCTCTGAGCCACCAGGGAAGATTTTTAAGTTAGGGGAATACAAATGTCCATATGCCTGCAACTGACATTCAGAGATTTAACCCGCACAACCATAATCCTGTGTAAACCAAAAAGGTGCTCCCCACCCCGCCCCCCGCCAAAAACAACAAAGAAAAGTAGCTCAAACAATTAGTTAAAATTCTGCCTTCTTGCCTTTAGGTTATTAATGTGTAAGCCAATCCTCATATTTACATTTGAATTACTCTCTATACTCTTGTTCTATTCTTTTTAACCCATGACTTAATAACAATGAAAGATGACATTCTATTGCCTATATATGAAGGTAGGGCAAGGTGGTTTCCTTCTACGTCTCTTAACTGTTGTCTCTTACGAGAACCATTATGGTTCTCTGCCTTTCATAGCCCAGGGTTCAGGAAAAATTCTACAAAGCCTTCATAGTTAAGGAATAGACTTTGTCGGGACATTATACCTACTCTGGGATCAACAAGAGAAGAGGAAGCGTGGGGCCATCTCTTCCTCCTGTTTGTTGTTCAGTCAACTCAGTTGTGTCTGACTCTTTAAGACCTCATGGACTGCAACACGCCCAGCTTCCCTGTCCTTCACTATGTCCTGAAGTTTGCTCAAACTCATGTCCATTGAGTTGATGATGCCATCCAACCGTCTCATCCTCCATCACCCTCTTCTCCTCCTGCCATCAGTCTTTCCCAGCATCAGGGTCTTTTCCAATGAGTTGGCTCTTTGCATCAGTGGCCAAAGTATTGGAGCTTCAGCATCAGGCCTTCCAATGCATATTCAGGGTTAATTTCCTTTCGGATTGATGGGTTTGATCTCCTTACAGTCCATAAGACTCTCAAGAGTCTTCTCCAGCACCACAGTTCTAAAGCATCAATTCTTCGGTGCTCAGCCTTCTTTATGGTCCACCTCTCACATTTGTACTTGATTACTGCAAAGACAATAGCTTTGACTAGGTGGACCTTTGTTGGCAAAGTGATGTCTCTGCTTTTTCTTTCCATAGAGAAATGTGTCAAGGCTGGCTGCTTCTGGGGACATTGTTTAGAGGGGGATACACAGGCTGATGGGTGCCAGAGAGCCTGAATTCAGGATGCCAGCCATTTAAAAATCTGGAAATGCCAGCTGCCATGTGTTGCAGATGTTTCATCCTCTAAGATATTCTAGTTCTCTCTGTAGGTAGAGATAAGTCATGGGAAGCTGAGCCCCCTGGTCCCTCCTGTCAGGAGACAGGGGAACTCCCATAACAGCCAACTCAGTGTCTAAGCAGCCAGGGTATTCTCAGAGTCATTTTCAGACAATCCTGAGCCTCACACTGTGATGAAGGGGCCACTGAGAGCAGATTAGAGTCTAAAGAGCCAAATTTTAATGGTTGGAACCTTGACATATATTGTGTTTTCTTTCTTTCTTTCTCTAGCTCTTTCTTTCCCTCTTCCCTCCCTTTCTCCCTCCCTTCCTTCTTTCTTTCTTTCTTAGTAAGTTTTTGTTTTTGTTTTATTAATACATACCTACCTTTCCAATGTAACTGATGTGCTCCCAAATTGTTTTATAAATGCTTTCATTTCTTTGTTTTTGAATTACTGCTTCTGATTTCTCTTTGTCTAAATTTCCTGTGTTCCTTCTCAGTTTCCTCTTGTCCCTTTGCACAGGAATGTTATCTGGATGTCTCAGATAACTTCCTACTCACACTGATTTGTTCTAAGCTCTCCTGTAACAACTGAACTCAGCTGTGTGTATTGTGAGACGCCGTGCCCTGCTTTCTCGTGTTGTGATGGGATCGTTGCCCATTGAATTATTAGGACTCCAGATGGGAGGTCTGTGACAGTCCAGGTTCTTGTTTTCAAAACTGTAACGTGATTAGCAGCATGACTACTCAGCTCATGAGTTTTTCATAAGGAGCATGCCATGTGATAATCAACTTTGCTGGTATGTAAAGGGGATGTGTGATGTCTTTGGATGGGCCTGCATGCATGCTAAGTCATTTCAGTCATGTCCGACTCTTTGCAACCCTATGAACTGTAGCTCACCAGGCTCCTCTGTCCATGGGATTCTTTCCAGGTAAGAATACTGGAGTGGGCTGCCAGGCCCTCCTCCAGGGGATCTTCTGAACCCAGGGATCAAACCCGAGTCTCTTATGTCTTCTGCATTGGCAGCTGGGTTCTTTACCACTAGTACCACCTGGGAAGCCCCTTGGATAGGCACATGGCTTTAAAAGCCATACTCTGTGGTTCCTTGTGGGGGTTAGTGTGGTTAGAGTGACCTTTCAGCCTTGCATCTGGTAGATGATTACCCTGAATGGTGAACTGATGATAAAGGAAAAATTCTCAGGAAGCCTTATCTCAGGGACCTTGCTGTAGTGGGGAGACTCAGGTTAGATTTGGCCGAGGGCAGGGTAACACTGGGCCTTGTGGGTGGCCGTCTTGCTCCTGGGCAAAGTGGAGGGAAAAGATCCCATTCCCTTCTGTCCTTGGCTCATGTGCTCAGGAGGCAAAACAGAGAAAGGTGAGCCAGACAGGATTAAACAATATTTTATTAAAAAATAATCCCAACGAATAAAAGGAGAAGAATTTTAAAGTTCTTCTGTGGGCAACTTGAGATGTTGTGGTCCAGTTGTCCTGAACTTTGTATAAGGAGGAAAGTTAAATGTCCCGTGGTGGGGCTGGTTTATGAGCCTGGCATGCATGCAGGCTAAGTTACTTCAGTCATGTCCAGCTCTTTGTGTCCCTCTGGACTTTGGCCCACCAGGCTTCTCTGTCCATGGGATTCTCCAGGCAAGAATACTGGAGTGGGTTGCCATGCCCTCCTCCAGGGGATCTTCCTGACCCAGGCATCGAAACCGCAACTCCTGCATTGCAGGCAGATTCTTTACTGCTAAATCACCAGGGAAATCCATATGGACCTTAAAGCACCCAAAGTTACTTCTGACCTATAGAGATTTTTTTGAAATACCCTCCTTTAAGATGTCATGAATCAATGTTTATATCTTTTATTTTTTTTAGGATGATTTATTCCTTTACTTGTTGCAAAATAGATATTAAAGAATTTGCATTTTTGGTAACTTAGTAGAAAATTTCATATTTACCTCATGTTTAAATCAGAAAAGCATTGATGGAAGAGTTTTACCAGTAGTCAGTAGAGCTATGATGCTCACTGTTGAAAAGTAGCTACTTCAGAGTTATGATGACAGTCTGACTACTACAGTCATTGTAGTGCTGAGATTTGAGATTCAAAAAACTTATTTCCTTTATTAAAATTGATTACAGGAGATTCAGTAAATTTTTAATAAGCTAGAGTACATTCTATAAACATCTTATTCTTGGTCCACACTGCATAGAAAAGTTACTGTGTAACTGAGAGATGTTCACTTTTTTTTTCCTTCAGTCTTTATTGAGGTGTAAATGATGAATGAAATTTTAAGACTTTTAAAGTATACATATATATATACACACATTGTAAAAGGATCTCCTCCTCTATCACCTCACATATTTATCTCTGTGTGTGTGTGTGTATATAGGAGAACATTTAAGTTTTACTCTCTCAGCAAATTTCAATTATAAAGTTCATATCATTAACTATAGTCACCATACAATACATTAAATCCTCAGAGCTTGTTAATCATATAGCTAGAAGTTTGTACCCTTTTACCAACCTTTCCTTATTTCCCCTGACCCCCACCTCCAACAATCCTTTTTCTACGCTGTGTCCAAGAATTTAGCATTAAAAAAAAAAAAAAAAGATTCCATGTATAAGTGATACTATGCAGTATTTTTCTTCCTCTGTCTGACTTATCTCACTCTGCATAATGTCCTCAAGTCCCATCCATGTTGTCACAGATAGCAGGATGTTCTTTCTGAATAATATTCAGAAATATTCACGGCTGAATGGTATTCCATTTTATACAATACCATATTTTTTTGGTCCACTTATATTGTTTCCAAGTCTTGGCTTTGGTGAATAATGCTTTTTAATGAACATGCGAGTACAGATATCTCTCTAAGATACTGTTTTCATTTCTGTTAGATACCTTGCCAGAAGTGAGACTGCTGTATCATGTAACAGTTTTTTTTTTTAATTTTTGAGGAACCTCCATACTGCTTTCTGTAGAGGCTGCAGCAATTTACATTCTCTTCAACAGTGCCAAAAAGTTCCTTTTTCTCCACAGCCTCACCAACACTTGTTACCTCTTGTGTTTTAAAGAATAGTCATTCTTAGGGCTGTAAGGTCATACCTCAAGTAGTTTTGATGTACACATTTCTGATTAGTGATGTGGAGCACAATTTTATGTACCTGTTGACTATGTTTATGTTTCCTTTGGGAAAATGTCTATTTAATAATCTGCCCATTTTAAAATTAGATTGTTTAGTTCTTTGCTCTTGTGTTGTGTGAATTCTTCATATATTTGATCAGTAATGCCTGTAATGCAGGAGTTACAGGTTCGATCCCTAGGTCAGGAAGATCCCCTGGAGGAGGGCAAGTAAGTTAACGTGATTTGCAGTTCCTCCCATTCCACAGGTTGCCTTGTCATTGTGTTCGTGGTTTCCATCGCTGTGCAGCTTTTTAGTTTGATATAGTGCCACTTACTTATTTTTTTCTTTTGTTGTCTTTACTTTTGACATCAAATCCAAAAAATTCATTGCCAAGACTGATGATGTCAAGGATCTTACGTTTTCTTCTAGGAGTTTTACAGTGATAGGATTTAAATTTAAGTTTCTAGTCCGTTTGGAGTTGATTTTTGTGGGTAACGTAAGAGAGAGGTGTAGTTTCACTGTGTTGCATGTGGCTGTCCAGTTTTCAGAACACTTTTTATTGAAATTTTAGAATTGGCTCAAATCTCTCATGTGGATATTTATTCATTTAAAGACTAGTTTGATGGGATAGCCGTTTTGTTTTCTTTTTTGTTTTTTCCTTTGAGAATGTTTGTATTTGAGATCTGTACCTGGAATGTTTTAAAACATGTGAAGCTATTGAGAAGTTAAACGTTTTCTGAATATAGGCGATCTTTAAACTTGCTTTATGCTGTAAACTTTGAAGTGCTAAAATATAGGAAGGAATTTGCCTCTTGTTTGTTTTTGGGTTCTCCATATAGTGACCATTCAACCACTTTTCTTAAATTAAACTATCCTTTTTTCTTATCTGATACATAGTATGAGATTGATTGTGGCAAACAGTGAATAATGCAACATCTTTTATTAAATAAACATATTTTGCAGTATTTAAAATTTTTATATCTTTGAATGTCAGTAATATAGTTCTATTTACTTTGAAAATTTTAAATCCTCTAGAGTAGATAAGTAAATGGGAACTTGATATTTATTAATGACTAAATGATAAAGTAAAAAAATGACTAAAACATAGAAGCTACAGTTACCCAGCTATTTCTGTTTTTCCTATTGTTTCATTTGTTAACAACATCTGCTTGAACAGGGAAGAGATAGGATGAGGAAAACATATGAGATTTGATTAGAGTAAGAATGTGAAGACCTAAATGTATTTCAGGTTTTTTTTAATTGGTTTTTGTGGATTGAGGCAGCTCTGAGTTATTTGCATATCTCTAAAAATGAATAATTTTCAATATGAATATTTTATTTAAAGTGACTTGAATACTGTTTAGGAGATGGGGAAATAAAATTTATGAAACTAAAAGATAATAACATAGGACTTGAGTGTACTTGTCACTTTAAAGTTATATTTATGCATGTTTTAATTTATTTTCTTTGTTACCTAATATCCTTACAATCTCAATCTTATTTTGTATGTAGCATTTATTTTTATGATATACAAGTAACTTTATGCCATTTGCCATTATATCAAGTATTGGATTAGGTGAATATTATTTGAATATTATCTAAAGATGATGGCTTGTGTGTACATGTAACATTAGTAATTTGAGAATTCTATTCCAACAGCACATGTTAAAACTCTATATAAAACTTTTAAAAGATAATTATAGAGTCCAGTTGGAGAAGGCAATGGCACCCCACTCCAGTACTCTTGCCTAGAAAATCCCATGGACCGAGGAGCCTGGTAGGCTGCAGTCCTTGGGGTCGCTAAGAGTTGGACACGACTGAGCTATTTCACTTTCACTTTTCACTTTCATGCATTGGAGAAGGAAATGGCAACCCACTCCAGTGTTCTTGCCTGGAGAATCCCAGGGACGGAGGAGCCTGGTGGGCTGCTATCTATGGGGTCGCACAGAGTCAGACACGACTGAAGCGACTTAGCAGCAGCAGCAGCATAGAGTCCAGTTTTGCAAAAATCACTATCACTTAGATTAATAAATTAGCCAAGATTTTTAAAAGTTATAGTTTAAAACAAGCTATTATTATTATTGATAAAAGTTAATTTTTAAAAGGTCACTTCTGTAGTAAATATTTCTGTATATGACTCAACACTACTGAATTTCGATTTATATTAACATTCTGGAGATATGGAATTTTAAAAACCTATGATTTTAAAATTAATTATTTCTTTATAATTGCATTTTTAATCTGTAGATATTTCTGGTAAGATTTCAAATTAAAGTGCTAGAAAAGAGCCTAACAATTGTTATTTTATCTGTTCAGATTTACAGTCAGATAATAATGAATAACTTCTGCCCTAAGCACTTGAGCACTCTCAACTGCAAACTGGAAATGTGGTCAGCTCTAAAGCTTTCTATTGAAGGAGGGAGGTATTGCACATATAATCCCCAAATAATTTTTGGCTCTAGAATATATTAAGTCATGCCTTTTTTCCTTTTCACTTATCTTCATTGTACTATCAACAGCACATACTCATCTCCTCCCTTGCCTCTTTAGAGTATTCCTAGAGGTAACAGAAATCCTAGAGGATCAGGCATGGAACTTGGTCGCTGGGCAAATTGTACTTAAAAAGATAAAATAAAAAACACATGATAGGAAATGGCAACCCACTCCAGTAATCTGGCCTGGAGAATTCCATGAACAGAGGAGCCTGGCAGGCTACAGTCCATGGGGTTGCAGAGTCAGGCATGACTGAGCAACTATCACTCACACTCATTCTTAATAGTGCCCTTCCTAAATACCATGGGGAATACAACAGTTTCTAGAGAAGCACTTTGAGCACTCAAAACTTTGTTTTCTAACTGGTATTCCTCAGCCACTTGCCCACCAATTACTCCTATGGTTCTAGCATGTATCTTCTGAGAATTAATAGTGAGCAATGTTCCGAAGCAAGGTTTCACACTTAACCGTGATTAATACAGTTTTTGCCTGCATATGCTCTAGATTTGGAGGATGGTGATACATTTGATAGGAGATAGTGTTTAGATTCGGAGAAGGCAATGGCACCCCACTCCAGTACTCTTGCCTGGAAAATCCCATGGATGGAGGAGCCTGGTGGGCTGCAGTCCATGGGGTCGCTAAGAGTCGGACACGACTGAGCGACTTCACTTTCACTTTTCACTTTCATGCATTGGAGAAGGAAATGGCAACCCACTCCAGTGTTCTTGCCTGGAGAACCCCAGGGACAGGGGAGCCTCGTGGGCTGCCGTCTGTGGGATCGCACAGAGTGGGACACAACTGAAGCGACTTAGCAGTAGCAGCACACACAGTAGTATGTGTGGAAAATGTGTGCCAAAAATAATCTAAGTATTGCAGGAAATAGGTGGGTATTTGGGATACTGGGGTTTTTAGAGTGGTCAGCAAACTCATGCTCTTGGATTTTATACTTGGTTATCACCTTCAGGACTGAGCTCAAAAAGGCAGAAAACAAGGAGGAACATTTTCCAAACAGTGGAAATTTGGGTTATGGTGTCGAGTTAGGACTGTGCATAAAACGTTTGTCTGGAAGAGGACGAGGTCATGCAGTGTGACACATGTGATAGAGATGGAGCAGTGTTAGGCTGCAGAGCTTGTTCTCTGGCTTCTGAAAGTCTCTGGGTTGAGGGCAACAAGTGCTAAAGAGCCAGCTGTGTCATGGATAAGACGGTGGTAAGCTTCATGAGGCTCTGGGTTAGGGTCATGTGTTTGAAAGTGTTTTATGAGGTCAACAGTTTATGCTACAGAGTTTGACAATATTTAAACTGTTAATAAAGTTTTGTGTTTTTTAAAATACTATGTTGAATTACGCAAAAGATAGATGAAGCACAGGTGTGGCACATCAGCAAAATATCCTCAAAAAATCTTATGAACAACTTTGATATCTTTAAGAAAAGCATTGCAGTATTCATTAGTGGGGAAACAAAATCAGAGCTTTATACTTTAAAATTTTATTGTTGTCATTTAAATTGCATATAGGAAGGGTTTATATTTTTATTGTTTGAGGCATCTAAGAATTTATCTAATCCTGTGTAGATATAATCAGTAAGGAGGGGTCCCTAAGCTATAGTGTTGGATGACCCCTGTGGCTCAGCTGGTAAAGAATCCACCTGCAATGCAGGAGACCCCCATTCGATTCCTGAGTGGGGAAGATCCCCTGGAAAAGGGAAAGGCTACCCACTCTAGTATTCTGGCCTGGAGAATTCCATAGACTGTATTGTCCATAGGGTTGCAAAGAGTTGGACACGACTGAGTTTCACTTTCACTTAAATGTTAATGTCATACTAATCAACCAGGAATCTTGTTAAAAATACAAATCCTGAGGACTTCTTTGGTGCTCCAGTGGCCAAGACTCCGTGCTCCCAATGTAGGGGCCTTGGGTTTGATCCCTGGTCAGGAAAATTGATCCCATATGCTACAACTAAAACCTGGTGTAGCCAAATAAATAATAAAAAATAAATATTTTAAAAATGATCCCCTTTTAAGAAAAAGGATCTGACTCAGTAGGTCTGGAGTGGAGCCAGTCTGCCTTTCTAACAAGCTCACAGGTGATACCAATGATGTATGTCCTTGGATTACACTTTGAGTAATAAAATGGAATTTTCAATAAGTTAGTTTCTTAATGTAGTCATGTAAGGATGTGAGAGTTGGACCAAAAAGAAGGCTGAGCACTGAAGAATTTATGGTTTTGAACTGTGGTGTTAGAGAAGACTCGAGAATCCCTTAGACTACAGAGATCAAGCCAGTCAATCCTAAAGGAAATCAACCCTCAGTACTCATTGGAAGGACTGATGCTGAAGCTGAAACTCCAGTACTTTGACCACCTGATGCAAAGAACTGACTCATTGGAAGGAACCCTGATTCTGGGAAAGATTGAGGGCAGGAGGAGAAGGGGGCAATAGAGGATAAGATGGTTGGATAATATCATCGACTCAGTGGACATTAGTTTGAGCAAACTTTGAGAGATGGGAAAGAATTGGGAAGCCTGGTGTGCTGCAGTCCATGGGGTTGCAAAAAGTTGGACACAACTAAAAGACTGAACAAGTTTCTTAATGTGCAGTGCATGGACAACAATGTACACCTTGTTGCTGGTGTTAATTTGTATTGAAAATACTGTCCTAAGATTCTATCCAGGCATCTTTAGATACTGTGAAAAATTCAGCACTCTCTTATGTTTTTCCTTTGTGTTGTTTCTTTATTTAGTTACTAATCTGTTGTGAAGGGCAAAAAGTTGTAAAAGATGTTATCATCACCCTTAAGAAATTTCCATTTAAAAGGGGGAGATAAAGACACACAAGCAGGAAATTAGGCTGTGCATAGATTGTATGATAGATCCTGTGTGTGGAGTGAGTAGATAAAGCTGAGTGGCATAGCTGATGCTTTTGTGTATCCACCATTTCATAAATGTGAATAAATGTGAATAAATGTTAAATAACATTTAACATTTGAATAAATGTTAATAACATTCAAGAGAGGAAAAGCCCTAGAATGCCTGAAGCATAGAGATCACACTGAGGATTGCTTAGACGAGAGGCCAAAATGGTGCGTTTGACCTAGGATTTCTGCTTGCATTTTATTTAGTAGGCAGTGGACACAAGTAAAAGCTCTTGAGGTTGTGCAGGAGATTGGGAAGGAGGGCTGGTATGGGCAATATGATCAAGAGATACATCAGAATGGGGTGTGGTGCAGGTGATGTTGGCAAGGACCTGAAGAGAGTTGGGTCTTAGGAGACTACTGTAACCATCTAATCATGATAAGGAGGACCAGGATGAGGGCAGGAGCCCTGAAAATGGAAAGACACTGAGATAACCCAGATTTACCTAGGATTTACTTTTTTTTTAAAAAAACTAGTTACTTTATGGTGTTTGAAGTCCTTTGAGGGAAAGCATAGTGTTGGCAGTATCTCTGTTTGCGGCGATGCAGATACAGAGGTTTGACTGTGAAAGGTCTGTATTTACGATGCTGCCTGCCTCCAGATATTCTGGAGTTCAGTGGCTGCACCACATTTAGATTCCTGCTGCTTGTTTTTCCCCAGTCAGAAACTGAGACTCCCTAACAAGCCAGTCTCTGGGTTGCCGCAGGCTTTCTTGAGTCATTAACATCCCCCGCTG
The DNA here is from genome assembly GCF_032452875.1 of Bos javanicus. Classification (NCBI taxonomy): domain Eukaryota; kingdom Metazoa; phylum Chordata; class Mammalia; order Artiodactyla; family Bovidae; genus Bos; species Bos javanicus. The sequence goes on along the minus strand of NC_083874.1, from coordinate 23,821,547 downwards.
CCTCTCCAGCAGGTCTTCTAGCGTCTGCAGGCTCCGACGGGGGTGGTGGTGAGCGTAGGGGTTCATCATGATGGCAGGGGAAAGCAATGAAAGTGAAAATTTTGCTTGGCTGATCTGATCTCCTGAGAAGTCCTTATTATCTTTATTTTCTCCAATAAGAAAGTTTGACAGGCTCTCACAAAGTCTCTTTTCAAAGAAATCTCACCCCCTATTCCTTTCTGTTGATCAGTGTTTACACTTACTTATTGTTTCCTTCAGACATCTTGAATGCTAAGGTTCTGGAACAAATTTTTTAAATGTCTCTAAACAATCTTTTGTTGCAAAATATAGAGCTTGCTAAAACATGGCTTTGGAACCCATTTAAATACAAAATTAAACAGGGACATTAAGTGGATTTAACACAGGAAATTCAGAAAGTAACAAAAGTAACAAAAACAGCTTTGTTTCCACTTCCAGTATTGCCAGAAGAAGAGAAAATCAACCCTAACTCTCTTCAAGCCTCTTGAACAAGGAAACTTACTCTTGGGAGAATGGGGCTGAAGGACATGCAACTCCTTTGTAGCAACTGCTGTGTTTCCTGGGAAGTGGCCTGGGGGTTATAGCTGGGTGCCCGCTGCCTGGTCATCTCATGTGGGAATTGCCACTGAAGACTGCAGAGATGCTCTTTTTAGGTTCTCTTATTTTTAATTTTTTAATAGCAAACTTCTCCCACCTCAACTGTTTTGTTTTCCTCCTTAAAGAGAGACTATGATTTGATATTTGTTTAAATAAGTCATATTAACTCAGTAGAAAGATGGCAGGTCCTTATTTGCTGGATGAATCGCTGTTTCTTGCCTAGATAGACATCTCCTGGTGTTTTAACGAGCATCCAGAAATGTTACTGTTTACATTGAAAGCATCCATTTCCAACTATTTAACATACTTAATAAATAACGAAATGCAATTGAGATAATAAACACTTCTGTAGTACTCTGCTTCTGGTTCAGCCTGTACTTTTCATAGGATGCTGTAACTTTGTCTCTTGAAGTGTTATGAAAGACTTTGCGGTGATTCTATTAGGTCAAACAGATTTCTTGTAGTTTGTTTATTTATGAAAATGATTTGACATCCTAACTACCAGCAAGCCTTGTATTTTCATGGCTCTAGCCTAATATTTCGTCTAGAACATATTTTTTTTTTCTAAAATGTGTCATGTTGTCATTTAAATAACAGTCTCTACATCTGCTTATTAAAAAGCAGACATTACTTTGCCAAGAAAAGTCTGTCTAGTCAAAGCTTTGGTTTTTCCAGTAGTCATGTATGGATGTGAGAGTTGAACTATAAAGAAAGCTGAGTGCTGAAGAATTGATGGTTTTGGACTGTGGTGTTGGAGAAGACTCTTAAGAGTCCCTTGGACTCATGAGAAATAAAAAATTAAAAAAAAAAAAAAAAGAGTCCCTTGGACTGCAAGGAGATCTAACCAGTCCATCCTAAAGGAAATCAGTCCGGAATATTCATTGGAAGGACTGATGTTGAAGCTGAAACTTTGGCCACCTGATGCTAAGAACTGACTCATTTGAAAAAACCCTGATGCTCGGAAAGATTAAAAGCAGGAGTAGAAGGGGGAGACAGAGGATGAGATGGCTTGACGGCATCACTGACTCAATGGACATGAGTTTGAGTAAGCTCCAGGAGTTGGTGATGGACAGGGAAGCCTGGCATGCTACAGTCCATGGGGTCTCAAAAAGTTGGACACGACTGAACTACTGAACTGAACAGAACTTAACATCTGCTTATTTGAGGAGTTCTTACAGCTACCATCAACATGGCAATATTATTAGACTGTAACACACATTCTAGAACAACTCATTTCACCCTTGTCTGTCTTTTCCCTTTCTCATGTGATCTTTATTTCCATGAACAGCAACATCAGCTACTCCATCACTAAGCCAAGAAAACTGGGCATCCTTTGCCTTCCAGAACGCATTTATCTCCCTCAGTTATTACCTAATTGATCTTATCTCTCAAATATCTCTTATTTCCATCACTTCTCCACTCAATTCTTTATTCCCACTTGGATCCCCTTTTACTTAGTTCAAATTCCTATCTCTTCTCACTTAGATTATTGCAATTTCTATCTAATTAATCTATTTCCAGACTGGCGAGTCTTTCTACAGATTTATTCCACAGATGACAACCTGGTTTGTGTTTTCCTGGTAGAACTCGTTTTGGTTTTTGAAACTAAAGCATCATAGAATATTTTCACTTGATCTTTTAATTGGAAAAGTTTATACAATTTTAATTCAGTAAAAATGCCTTAGGTTGAGTACCAGCTAAAAATTTGTACATCTTTGATATCACTGAAATGAGAAGCTATGGTACTCTTCACAAAGCTTTGTGGTTTCACAATCGTATTGTTCTATCTGGAAATATAATAATAGTCTGTAGTTATTTAAAATATGCTTTAGAAAGTCTGTAGTTATTTAAAATATGCTTTAGAAAAATGTTAAGGATTTGGGTTGATTTATTTATTATGCGTTATAATTCTTTCCACTTGAAATAATGGAAAATAAGCTCCAATGAACACTTTCCTGAAGAATATCAGAACATCTTATTTTCATGGGTTGTTGATGTTAAGAATGAGACGCATATACTTTCTCCACACTGTTGTCTTAGAGATCTTACTAAAACACAAATTTGATCCCCCCTATTAAATTTTTTCCAGTTCCCTCACATCTTACTTATTAAAGTTCATAATCTGCTCCCTTGAAGAAAGCCTTCTGTACCTCCTTGAGACTTTTCACATCGCCTTTCTGGTGGTCTTTTTCCACCCACAACCACATGTGTCTGAGTCACCTGAGATGCATATTAAAATTATTAATTCCCAGACTGTTTCCCAGATCTGCAGAACTAGAGACTCTGAGAGTGAGACGTAGGAATCTGGACTCCACCCCAAGTTCATAAACATGAAATCACTGACTTTCATCCAAGGAGTAAATAACTTTGGCTGCTCGAGTGCTTGTGTTGTCCCCCTGGGAATCCCCTTGCCTGATCCCCTTCCCCTGATCCCTGCCCGGAGATGCTGCATGTCTGCACTCCGATCTGTCCTTGTACAGACTTTTATCGACTTTCCTCCACACCATAACATTTCCAGTTATTTACAGGTTTTTCCTTCTCAGCTTTCTTGTAGGCTCACAAGAAAAGGAGAAGGAGCTGTGTTTCATTCAGTGCCCCAGGAATTTGCTGTACAGCGAATATCCATATAGAAGTGACTGTCAAATATTAATACATAAATGAAATTGTATGATTGTATTTGTAAGGTGATAATCCTTGGAGGCAGGATATTGGTTTATTTGTTGCTATATTTATATTTATGTATTGCACTTATGTTTTATTACTCTATACATTACTTGCTTAAGAAGATGGGTTTAATCACAAGAATCTTGTCCCGATTCACACTCCAATAAGTATGTATTACCATCTACATAATCTTATTAATAGCTCAGAAATCATGGCTAAGTATGGGCTTCCCTAGTAGCCCCTTGGTAAAAAATCTGCCTGCAATGCAAAAGATGCAGAAGACTTGGGTTTGAGCCCTAGGTTGGAAAAATCCCCTGGGGAAGAAAATGGCAACCCATTCCAATATACTTGCCTGGAAAACTCCATGGACAGAAGAGCCTGGTGGGCTCTACAGTCCATGAGGTTGCAAAGAGTCGGACACACTGAGCAACCGAACACACACAGATGACTAAGAGCTGTACTAAGAAACTCTTGGTTTCAATGCCTATAGATGTTGTAATGCTATCTTTTCTACCACCGCCAATAATGTGCCCCCAACAGTAAGAGTGCTTAACGATCAATATTGGAGCTTTTCATTACTATTATTTTGAGTCATAACTGAAATCCTGTTCTAACTACAACAGTGCAACCTGCTTTTTTTCTTCATCTTGCTAAATATGAGAAGAGAATAAATGAAAAAAAAAATTGCTTCCCTTGATGGTTTCCATGGTAATGGAGCCTTCTATGTGTTTAACCAGCAAAGAATGCTATCACAACCTGTTTTCTCTCTCTTTCTCACACACACACAATATATATGTATGTACACATGCACACACACACACATAATCACATATATAACATACACTGTAAAGATTTATTCTGTCAAAATTTGCCAAAACTAGAATCAATGTTAATACTTCTTTTTGCTTCAGTTAATTTGCCTTACCAATGCTGTTTCCCTTTTCAGAAAAGGGTAAACAGTATCTAAATTCATGTCATGATAAATATTTAGACAGTAAGAAAGGAGCAAATGTGTCATATTTTCAAAATATACTACAACTTCATAAAAATTATGAAGACTTTTCCTTCTCTAATTATTGGGGTTTTTAATGAAATTTGAAAGTAGAAGTTTTTATTGCTATTGTTTACTTATTGTCTTGCCAGTATGCATTTTGTTTGTTCATTATCTTCCCAATATGCATTTTGTGTAATTGTGTTCCATCTCTCAGAAGAGACACATGGAGTATGATGGTAATTAACACATTATTCTTTATAGGTATGAATGAATTAGTTCATTTGATGGGGAAGTAGATTAAATTTCTTCTGTCCTCTAAAAGGCTGAATTTGCTTTTGGAAATACCTCCCCTCATTATGGGACCTGGATAGATTTGGTAATTTGATTTATAGTATTAATGCAGAAAACAATTTTAATTTTGTACCTGTGAAATTAGTGAATATCTATTTCTATCTATACCAGCTTATTATTGTCAATGATTTGAATTTATTATGGCTACTAAAGATCTGTGCTGCCTTCTTCTTCTTCTTTTTTTTTTTTTTTGTTGGCTACCCAAAACGTCTTTAACTTGAAAGACCAGTAAGTTTGCTAGAATAGCTCTGTTTTGACCCTTCTGAGCCATTTCCTCTTGGAGGATGATGTGTTCTTTTGGTTTCTCCTAGTAATTTTTCTTAAATGGTAAATTCAGAATTATTCTGTTCTATTATTTTGGTTTTCTTTGGAAAGACAAAGTAACCACTAGTTTGTTATCTGTATCTATGAGTCTGTTTCTTTTTTTATTACATTCACTAGTTTGTTGTATTTTTTAGATTCCACATATAAGTGATATCATATTATATTTGTCATTCTCTGACTTACTTAGCATAATACCCTCCAAGTCCATTCATGTTATTACTAATTGCAAAATTTCATTTTTTATGGCTGAGTAGTATTCCACGCTGTTTGTGTGTGCATCTATATGCATATACATATAGATATATAAGTGTATATATATCAGTCCCATCTTGTTGATCCATTCATCCGGTGATAGGTTGCTTCCATATCTTGATAATTGTAAATAATGCTGCTATGAACATTGTGCTGCGTATGTCTTCTCAAATTTGTGTTTTCATTTTTTCTTTTTTTTCAGATATATACCCAGGAGTGGAATTGATAGGTCATATGGTAGCTCTATATTTAGTTTTTTGACAAACCTCCAATGTATATATAGTGGATATATGTGTTTACATTCCCAGTAACAGTGTTTTGAAGTCAAATAATGATGAACTTAAGCTTGAGATACCGTAAACTTGACTTGAGGTAGACTCATAAACTTGAGATACTGGAAGCCATAAACAGTGACTAGAATATCCCTGAATATTCCTGGAGAATACTTATCAAAGTCCTTGAAAGACTTCATAATACCTCCTAGGATGTTCCAGGCTAGAATGATTTTCTCCAGGGCATACTCTTAGGTAATGGGAGCCTCAACTCCCCCTTCAGATATGGAAAGACCTCAACATATGAACTGCATAGTCTCTGAGTTTTTTTCTTTCTGTTTCAATTTTTAAATTTTCCCCACTCTGCAGGAAAAAAAAAAAAAAAAAGTTGTAGTTGTTACCTATGCTGGTGAACCCAGTTATAGGGAATTTAGTAAATACCAAGAGGTTTTGGGTGCATACATTACTTCTACGGAAATTGCACAGTGCACAAGGGACCCCAGCCAGGCCTTTGATTCTGACTGTGCTGCGACTTAATTTCTCTGTAAGTCTGTTTCCCACTGTGTCTCACAATAGCTATCATGAAGCTAATATAGTACAATAATAGTAATAAGTGCAAAATATAATGGAAAATAAATTTGGGAAATGAATAAAGAGTGTTTATGAGAATTTCATCAGCTGTTTTAAACCGTTGTGTTTAACATACAAAGGGGAAGGGCCCAACCAAAGTTAAATGAAAGCTGATCATTGTGCCTTATGCCTCCAAGTTGCAAGTTTTCAATAAAACATATATAAGCAGTGAATACAGGATGTTGAAGTCTAAAACTATCTTCACAGGGTATTAAAGACCATCCTGAGAACAGTGTTGTGGAAATTAACACCCAGGTTGTAATGTAACACCCTCCACTCCCTGCAACTCCGTTTTTTATCTCCTGTGTTATTAAAATGTGCAGAGAGGGAAAATGAGTCAGGCAATTTAACTTAACATAGGCGGATACTCTTGTTCTCTAAATATGCAGCATTAAAGTACACACTATTTAAATCCAACGTAGCAAAACTAAAAAAAAAAAAAAAATTTATACAAAATAGCTTTTTAAAAGGAAATGAAACTTTATTGCATGAATGACTATGATGCCTCATAGTATCACATTTTCCTAATATCAGGTATTATAAGCACCTTTCAAAATTTTTGAACAGTTTATTCCACATAAAATAAGTAAGCAGTATAGATGCTTTTCCTGGGTCCCACTTATACCTCCTCTGTACTAATCCAGTGCCACCCCCATCCTTCCCTGTAATAAGAGAGCCATAAGATACTGAAAACTGCCGTTGCTCCATGGAAGGCTCTCTCACTGCCTGTCTGGTAATTGTGTAATTGTATAACCCCAACCTCCAGGGAGATGTTAGTTCTTTCCACATTAGGCATAACATATCATCAAGGTTTTTTCCCCTCACTTTTCCAGCAGAGATAGAATCCAATTTAAATCAATTTGATAAAATTTCAAAATGACAGCAGTTCACCTAAATATTTTTAATACGAAAGCCCAGTGGGTCTCTAATTAAGCCTTTACTTGGTGAGTATAAGGGAAATGTCTTGAGTGCTTTGAACGTGCAAGCAGTTAGTCTGGGGAGGGTGTACTCTAAGAGAGAAGACTACGTATGGACCCTGAAGCCGATTCCCTGCCTGGTGCGCCGTGCGGCCGTCTCATAGCTGCATCGAATCTCCATTTTAACTTCTGTCATGAGACAGTATAAGACAGTCTTAATCACACCATATTTTACAAAATGTATTTCTGCTGATTTCTTATACACCATATAGAGAGTTAATTTTTTTTCTACATGCCTAGAAAAGTGGTGAGAAATTAGATAGTCTTTCTTACCATTGATAGCATGAAAGAAAATTAGATATAACATTGAGGTAGTCAGTTTCCATTGAAGAATCTGCAGTTTGAGATTGGCACATTCTGACTGGTCCCTACCATTGCTCTGTCAACTACTATATATAAACTTGATTGACAGGGGAATTCAAAAGGTAACTGATATTATTTAGTACAGAAATAACCTTCCAACCACAGCTCCTGTCCTCCCTGCAAAAGGAAATATGTGAGACCTCGGTAGGGATTCACTGGGCAAGTTAATGATGTTGACAAATAGTAAAAAGTATTTTACAGAGGTAAGATGGAGAAGGCAATGGCACCCTACTCCAGTACTCTTGCCTGGAAAATCCCATGGATGGAGGAGCCTGGTAGGCTGCAGACCATGGGGTCACTAAGAGTCGGACACGACTGAGCGACTTCACTTTCGCTTTTCACTTTCATGCATTGGAGAAGGAAATGGCAACCCACTCCAGTGTTCTTGCCTGGAGAATCCGAGGGACAGGGGAGCCTGGTGGGCTGCCGTCTATGGGGTTGCACAGAGTCGGACGTGACTGAAGGGACTTAGCAGCAAGATACCTTACATATTCACCACCCAATTTAATCTTTGGTAAACACCATGAAGTAGGCTGGACAGCTATTATTTTAATTCCAGTTTGAAAAATAAGTTATCAGAAGTTCAGATCAGCACAGGATCAAAGCTGAGCGTGGCAGCACTGTGATTGAATTCTGTTTTTTGATTCTGCAGTCATTAATTGGTTCAGCAGATGTCCCAGTCATTAATTTATGATCTGAAGCAAGTTTCACAGTGAAAAGGAAAACCAAGAGTTTATCACTTGGGAAAAACTTTGATAAATACATGTTTTCTTCAGTCTGTAATACTCATTCCTGTGTCGTCTTAGGGACCTTTATGGATTGGTCCCCTAAATATCCTTCCTGCCTGGCCGGCCCCTTGATTTGGCTTTGTATGAGAGAAAATAACAGAAGGATCCTAAGTTGGGTTTGGTGGAGTGATCGGTGAAGTCTCTCTAAAGAAGTAACCTTTAGGTTGAAACCTGGTGAAGTAAGCCATGTGAAAAGTGCACAGAAGTGTGCTCCAGGCCAAAGAAGCAACATGCCAAAGAGAACCTACCTGAGAAAGGTGACCATGCTAGCTGTAGTGAAGGAAGCAAGGGAAATGGGGCCTCAGACAAGCTGGAGAGCCAAGAGGGGCCAGATTGCATGGGCCCTTTTGGATCACAAAAAGCTTTGTCTTTTAACAAAAGAAGCTGAGGAGTTATTAAGGCAGGAGAATGGTACGTTCTGATTTAACGTCACCTGGGCTGCCAGGTTGCGAGTGGACTGAAAAGGAAGCAGGAGAGACCAGTTTCACAGTCACTCAAAGCACCATGCGGCATCTAGGTGAGGGACGGTGGTGCCTCTCGGGACGAGGGTGGTGAGAAGGAAATGAACGGATGGGCAGGAAATCTGCTCACGGGACCACGTTGTCTCAACCAAGGAAGGTTACTGTTCATCTTTTTTTTTTTTTGGAAGGTTACTGTTCAAAATTTTTTCCCCCTTTTTTCCCTGTAACCCCTGCATTCCAGCCCTCCTTTCCTTGAACTTTCCATATTACTCTGAATTCCCTAGCAGTTTCCTATAGCATCTATAAATAGGAATTACTGTGTATCTGTAGTATTTCCTCTTAATTACTATTTTGAAAAACATCACATTTATTGGATAAGCATTAAAATATGAGTAATGAAGTGATTAAAATATCAACTGCTTTCACTATAATTAAATACTGTAGTAAAGGAGGATAATCATTTTTTAAATAAATTGCCTGCTGAAAACACTGCTGAGCAGGATTTCCTTCAATAGAATTCATTGCATTGTATCAGAAAAAAAAAAATATTATGGATTTATCAGGTGGGATCTATAAATAGAAGTGATATATTTTACTGGTATTGTGTAAATGGATTTATGCCTTCTAATTTCTGGGCCTAATTTGCTAATTTGCATTCTTACAGTAAAATTATGTTTAATAACCATAGTCCAGAACTAATTCTTAGAAAATGGAATTTTGCTGCCCTTAAAATTGTATGTACCTTTTTGGGCATTTTATGCTAGATTGTGTTTTTATAATTATGTTATTATAAAGAAATTATAATTTAGAAATTACCTCCCTTCTGAAAGTTGGCCGAATAATTTATTTAAATTTGTATTAAAGCGTGTGAATGAACCAAAATGCTTATAACATTTTATTCTGTTATCACACTTAAAAAAATACTACCTAGTTCACTTGTTTTCTTTTTAGTTTGTGAGAAGAAAATATTGTTCTTCCCAAGGGCTTCATGTATACCAATCTAACTTAAAGAATGGGCAGTGGGATGGTTAGTGTTCTCTTTTCCTGCATTTATGGGCTTAATCACTGAGGAATCCCTGCCTCATAGGACTTACCCTTGCAGCCCTTTAAGGAAATATGTGCCCAATGTACCATGGGGAATTCAGCCTTTAGGATTCTCTTGCACCTGGTACTTCTGGATAAGTGGGGAAGGAATTTTACACTGGCACTGACACTCTGCTCTGCATCAAACTGAATATTTTCTATAACATGAGTCTAATGAACATAGAGCAGATTAAGGACCTAGTCTTTCATTTGGGGTCTAGAAAAGTCTAAACCCTAGACCAGTTTGGAGAGGAGAATATAGTTAGAAGAATAGCCATGGCTCTGCTGGGTTTTAGCTGGTCCCAAAAATGAATGTGATACTAGCAGAGGCCCCAAACCTCTCTGAACATTTATTTTATCTGTAAAATAAATGTGATCGTAGGATTAATGTAAGGGCTAAATCAAATATGGCATGAAGCAGAATTCTAGATGTGTGGCAGTTTTCAGTAATTAAAGATGATGATGGGGGTGGTGGTGGTGGTGGTGATGATTTGCTATGTATTTGAGCATCCAACATGTTGCCTGGTACATAGTAGCTGTTTAATACTTATTTTATTTGAAGTGAAACCCAATTTAAGTTTCTGTAATAAAAATTATAATATATTGTCTCACGTGACTGAAACATCCAGGGGTGGTACTAATTCCTGATTCATTCAGAAAAGGTGCTGACAAAAATCAGTTTTCTCTCTCTCGCAGTCACTTTCTGTGATTCTCTCTCTTGATGTTTCTGTCTGTTTCTGTCTCTGCTTTTCTCTCTGCCTCTTTGTTTCTGTCTCTGTTGCTCCTCTTTGCCTTTTCTTTCTCCTTAAAACTGTCTCCTTTATCATTTCTCCCACTGACTCTTTCTTCCTGCCTCTGTCTCTGCCTCTACACATCTCTCCTTTCTCTGTCTCTCCCCTCGCCCTCTTTTCCCCACCTCTACTCTCCCTCACGTCTCTTCTCTTTCCCCCCTTCTCTCTGTCCCTCTAGGTGCGTCTCTTTGTCACCTCCTCTATTCTGTCTCCCTCCCACCTACTTTCCTGTTTGTTGGTTATACTTCTTGGCAGCCTCTGATGTCAGGATGGTCTCTGACAGTTTGTGTGAAAATCAGTGCTGGTGATCCCATGGAAACAAGAATACCACTTCTTCCATATCTCCAGCAAAAACCCATTTACCCCAGTCCCCCAGGAGGAAGTAAAATTCTGTTTTGCCCATATCTGTATCTAGGAGCTTTGTTTCACGCAGACATGTTAGACTCAAAATGGATTCAGTGTGACAATAATAAACACAATAATTTTAGGTATTTACTGCATAGCAGACCCTGTGCTGCATATTTATTATAATCTTGTATCCCCATAACATCTTTGAATGTTTAGAACCATACTATACCCCTTCAACAAATGAGGAGATTGTAGTTTAGAGAAAAATAAAGTATTTCAATCTCAAAAACGACAGAATGATCTCTGTTCATTTCCAAGGCAAGCCATTCAATATCATGGTAATCCAAGTCTATGCCCCAACCAGTAACACTGAAGAAGCTCAAGTTGAATGGTTCTATGAAGACCTACAAGACCTTGTAGAACTAACACCCCCCAAAAATGTCCTTTTCATTTTAGGGGACTGGAATGCAAAAGTAGGGAGTCAAGAAACACCTGGAGTAACAGGCAAGTTTGGCCTTGGAGTACAGAATGAAGCAGGGCAAAGGCTAATAGAGCTTTGCCAAGAGAACACACTGGTCATAGCAAGCACCCTCAACCACACAACACAAGAGAAGACTCTACACGTGGGCATCACCATATGGTCAACACCGAAATCAGATTGATTATATTCTTTGCAGCCAAAGATGGAGAAGCTCTATACAGTCAGCAAAAACAAGACTGGGAGCTGACTGTGGCTCTGATCATGAATTCCTTATTGCCAAATTCAGACTGAAATTGAAGAAAGTAGGGAAAACTGCTAGACCATTCAGGTATGACCTAAATCAAATCCCTTATGATTGTACAGTGGAAGTGACAAATAGATTCAAGGGATTAGATCTGATAGAGCGCCTGAAGAACTATGGACAGAGGTTCGTGACATTGTACAAGAGGCAGTGATCAAGAACATGCCCAAGAAAAAGAAATGCAAAATGGCAAAATGGTTGTCTGATGAGGCCTTACAAATAGCTGAAAAAGAAGGGAAACTAAAGGCAAAGGAGAAAAGGAAAGATATACCCATTTGAATGCAGAGTTCCAAAGAATAGCAAGGAGAGATAAGAAAGCCTTCCTCAGTGATCAATGCAAAGAAATAGAGGAAAATAATAGAATGGGAAATACTAGAGATCTCTTGAAGAAAATTAGAGATACCAAGGGAACATTTCATGCAAAGATGGGCTCAATAAAGGACAGAAATGGTATGGGCCTAACAGAAGCAGAGGATATTAAGAAGAGATGGCAAGAATACACCGAAGAACCATACAAAAAAGATCTTCATGGCCCAGATAATCACGATGGTGTGATCACTTACGTAGAGCCAGACATCATGGAATGTGAAGTCAAGTGGACCTTAAGAAGCATCACTACAAACAAAATTAGTGGAGGTGATGGAATTCCAGTTGAGCTATTTCAAATCCTGAAAGATGATGCTGTCAAAGTGCTGCACTCAATATGCCAGCAAATCTGGAAAACACAGCAGTGGCCACAGGACTGGAAAAGGTCAGTTTTCATTCCAATCCCAAAGAAAGCCAATGCCAAATAATGCTCAAACTACCACACAATTACACTCATCTCACACGCTAGTAAAGTAATGCTCAAAATTCTCCAAGCCAGACTTCAACAATACATGAACCTTGAACTTCCAGATGTTCAAGTTGGATTTAGAAAAGACAGAGGAACCAGAGATCGAATTACCAACATCTGCTGGATCATAGAAAAAGCAAGAGAGTTCCAGAAAAACATCTATTTCTACTTTACTAACTACGCCAAAGCCTTTGACTATATGGATCACAATAAACAGTGGAAAGTTCTGAAAGAGATGGGAATACCAGACCACCTGATCTGCCTCTTAAGAAATCTGTATGCAGATCAGGAAGCAACAGTTAGAACTGGACATGGAACAATAGACTGGTTCCAAATAGGAAAAGGAGTACATCAAGGCTGTATATTGTCATCCTGCTTATTTAACTTCTATGCAGAGTACATCATGAGAAATGCTGGGCTGGAAGAAGCATAAGCTGGAATCAAGATTGCTGGGAGAAATATCAATAACCTCAGATATGCAGATGACACCACTCTTATGGCAGAAAGTGAAGAAGAACTTGAAGAGCCTCTTGATGAAAGTGAAATCAGAGAGTGAAAAAGTTGGCTTAAAACCCAACATTTAGAAAACTAAGATCATGGCATCTGGTCCCATCACTTCATGGTAAATAGACGGGGAAACAGTGGAAACAGTGCCAGACTTTATTTTTCTGGGCTCCAAAATCACTGCAGATGGTGACTGCAGCTATGAAATTAAAAGACACTTACTCCTTGGAAGGAAAGTTATTAGACAGCATATTAAAAAGCAGAGACATTACTTTGCCAACAAAGGTCCATCTAGTAAATGCTATGTTTTTTCCAGTAGTCATGTATGAATGTGAGCGTTGAACTATAAAGAAAGCTGAGCATTGAAGAATTGATGCTTTTGAACTGTGGTGTTGGAGAAGACTCTTGAGAGTCCCTTGGACTGCAAGGAGATCCAACCTGTCTATCCTAAAGGAAATAAGTTCTGAGTATTCATTGGAAGGGCTGAATTCCTTGGAAGGACTGGAGTTTCAGAAGCTGAAACTCCAATACTTTGGCCACCTGATGCAAAGAACTGACTCATTTGAAAAGTCCCTCATGCTGGGAAAGATTGAAGGCGGAAGAAGGGGACAACAGAGGATGAGATGGTTGGATGGCATCACCGACTCAATGGACATGAGTTTGAGTAAACTCCCAGAGTTGATGATGGACCAGGAGGCCTGATGTTCTGCAGTCCAATGAGTTGGACAGGACTGAGCGACTCTACTGAACTGAACTGAAGTATTTTAACCAGGATATATTAAACAAACAACTGAAAAATAATAAATAAACAAGCAACTGAGCTGGCTTTAGAAAATAGACAATCTGGCCTAAGCTCTTGTGCTCTGAATTCTACCCATGTCAAAGCCTCACAAGGCATTTAAATTCTCTGGGTTTTCCTTTCTTCATCTACAAGACAAGATGTTTGATTTAGATATTTAAACCATTTAGTGCTTATAGTGCTAATGTTGCAGTTGATCTGAAGTATATTGTAAATGTATTTAATCATGTTCTGCTTCTCCCCAGTAGCTCTTATTTCCCTTTGTTTTCTTTTTTTAATAACAATGCCTGGGGTTTTATTTAACACGTTGTTTTAGATCATCCAGACTTCCCAGTAATATAATCTCTTCTTGCTGTCAGAGAGCACATTTGCATCCATTGCCATTTTGCACACAGAGAAATCATGCCCCATTTCTATCTTTCCTTCAGGAATGGAGGCTTGAAGCCCCACTTCCCCTTCTCAACAACATGCCAAATCATATCTTTGTTGGAAAGCTGAAAAACATAAGAAGTAGTGTATTAGTCCTCTTTCCTCCAAATATTATAAATGAAAGCTATTATAGGCACAAACGTTTGCATCTGTCCTGTGCTTAATGTTTTTCCTGAATTACTTTTCGGATTTTTCTTTCTCATTTTTCTATTTACTTTGCAGAGATCCTCTAATTTACTCTCTAGTTTGATCTTTTTTATTATTTTGGATACTTTAACAATATTTGAATTTTCTCTCTTAAAATATCTTTATCATTGCTGATCTTTTGTTCTAGTCAACTGAAAAGGGAAACTTTAAATGTCATAGTTTTCCATTTCTGTGACATTTAGCTTTTTGTGCATTGCAGGTTTAGAAGAGCAATTTTTTTAAGGCTTTATTTTACTTTTTTTAGAACAGTTTATGGTGCTTAGCAAAATTAAGGGGAAGGTAGCAGAGATTTTCCATATTATCACTGCCTCTTCATGCCCTGTGCATCCCAGACTGAGTGGTATATTTGCTACAGTTAATGAACCTATATTGACAGATTGTAATCATATACTGCAATCACCCAAACGTCCATAATTTCCATTAGGGTTTACTTTTGGTTTTGCACATTCTGTGGGTTTGGATAACTGTATAATGACATGTATCTACTGTTATAGGAGGAGAAGGGGGCAACCGAGGATGAGATAGTTGGGTGGCATCACCGACTCAATGGACTTGAGTTTGAGCAAGCTCCAGGAGATAGTGAAGGACAGGGAAGCCTGGCGTGCTGCAGTCCATGGGGTCCCACACAGTCAGCCATGACTAAGTGACTGAACAACAACTGTTACAGTACCATTCATAGTGCTTCGTCGCCCCAGACCCTCTGTTTTCCACCTGTATGTCCCTCCCCATCCGATTCAGCTGATCTTTTTACTCTCTACATGGTTTTCAGAAGAGTGTTTTAAATGTGTATTTTTTTTATTTTTTCTAGCAACAGATGCAGCCTTGTTTAAATTTCCTTTATCAGGAAGTCCAATAAAGTTGTTTTTATTATTAAAACTCCATTTCAGGGTTAATTCCCCCCAGAGAATTCTGATTCAAATACTCCTGCTTTTGTCATAGTTTAAAAAGAAAAATTGCAGTGTTACTCTTGATTATTATTTTGTTTTCTCAAAATGTTAATTCAATTGTGGTCTTTAAATAGTTTTTGAAAAGTGTTATATTAGTAATAATTAGACATTTTACATTCCAAAAGCCACCTTTGAAATACTGTTAAGCTCATATCCTACAGTGCCCTATGGGTGGGCTCTTTACTCAGTCAGAGTAGTTCTGTGTGGCTCTTGGGGATTCTATCTTACTCCCTGGAGTTGCTATTGAAGAGTGCCTGTGAGCCCAGGCTCTCTGAATTTTCCTTTGAAGATTCAAAGATGGTCTGAGGATGGTAGTTAAGGCTCATTAGCATATTAGTTTCTTATAAAACATTATACTATGCAGAAAATGAAAAATTTTGCCTAATTGCTTGGAAATAGTTTTGATTTTCTGAATTTTAATAGCTAAATCAAATCTCTTACGAATGTACAGTGAAAGTGACAAGTAGATTCAAGGGATTACATCTGATAGAGTGCCTGAAGAACTATGGACAGAGGTTCATGACATTGTACAGGAGTCTGTGATCAAGAATATCCTCAAGAAAAAGAAATGTAAAAAGGCAAAATGGTCGTCTGATGAGGCCTTACAAATAGCTATGAAAAGAACAGAAGCTAAAAGCAAAGGAGAAAAGGAAAGATATAAGCATCTGAATGCAGAGTTCCAAAGAATAGCAAGGAGAGAAGAAAGCCTTCCTCCGTGATCAGTGCAAAGAAATAAAGGAAAACAATAGAATGGGAAAGACTAGAGATCTCTTGAAGAAAATTAGAGATACCAAGGGAACATTTCATGCAAAGATGGGCTCAATAAAGGACAGAAATGGTATGGACCTAACAGAAGCAGAAGATATTAAGAAGAGGTGGCAAGAATACATAGAAGAACTGTACAAAAAAGATCTTCATGGCCCAGATAACCATGATGGTGTGATCACTCACCTAGAGCCAGACATCCTGGAATGTGAAGTCAAGTGGGCCTTAGAAAGCATCACTGTGAACAAAGCTAGTGGAAGTGATGGCATTCCAGTTGAGCTATTTCAAATCCTAAAAGATAATGCTGTGAAAGTGCTGTACTCAATATGCCAGCAAATCTGGAAAACACAGCAGTGGCCACAGGACTGGAAAAAGTCAGTTTTCATTCCAATCCCAAAGAAAGGCAATTCTAAAGAATGCTCAAACTACCGCACAATTACACTCATCTCACACGCTAGCAAAGTAATGCTCAAAATTCTCCAAACCAAGCTGCAGCAGTACATGAACTGTGAACTTCCAGATGTTCAAGCTGGATTTAGAAAAGGCAGAGGAACCAGAGATCAAATTGCCAATACCTGCTGGATCACTGAAAAAGCAAGAAAGTTCCAGAAAAACATCAACTTTTGGTTTATTGACTATGCCAAAGCTTTTGACTGTGTGGATTACCACAAACTGGAAAATTCTGAAAGAGATGGAAATACCAGGCCACCTGACCTGCCTCTTGAGAAATCTGTATGCAGGTCAGGAAGCAACAGATAGAACTGGACATGGGACAACAGACTGGTTCCAAATCAGGAAAGGAGTACATCAAGGCTGTATATTGTCACCCTGCTTATTTAACTTCTATGCAGAGTACATCATGAGAAACGCTGGGCTGGATGAAGCACACGCTGAAATCAGGATTGCTGGGAGACATATTAATAACCTCAGATGCAGATGACACCACCGTTATGGCAGAAAGTGAAGAACTAAAGAGCCTCTTGATGAAAGTGAAAGAGCAGAGTAAAAAAGTTGGCTTAAAACTCAACTTTCAGAAAACCAAGATCACGGCATCTGGTACCATCACTTCATGGCAAATGGACAGGGAATGGTGGCAACAGTGGCAGACTTTATCTTTTTGAGCTCCAAAATCACTGCAGATGGTGACTGCAGCCATGAAATTAAAGGACTCTTGCTCCTTGGAAGAAAAACTCAGACCAACATAGACAGCATATTAAAAAGCAAAGATATTACTTTACCAACAAAGGTCCATCTAGTCAAAGCAATGGTTTTTCCAGTAATCATGTATGGATGTGAGGTTTGGACGATAAAAAGCCTGAGTGACGAAGAATTGATGCTTTTGTACTGTGGTGTTGGAGAAGACTCTTGAGAGTCCCTTGGACTGCAAGGAGATCCAACCTGTCCATCCTAAAGGAGATCAGTTCTGAATATTCATTGGAAGGACTGATGCTGATGCTGAAGCTGAAACTCCAATGCTTTGGCTACCTGATGCGCAGAACTGACTCATTGGAGAAGACCCTGATGCTGGGAAAGATTGAAGGTGGGAGGAGAAGGGATTGACAGAGGATGAGATGGTTGGATGGCATCACTGACGCAATGGACATCAATTTGAGTAGGCTTTGGTAGTTGGTGCTGGACAGGGGAGCCCGGCGTGATGTAGTCCATGGGGTCGCAGAGGGTCGGACACAACTGAGCGACTGAACTGAGAGTAGCTTATGTATAGGCACGTTCTGAGAGTATGAAGTCTTAGTTCTTAATGTTTTCTTTGAAAAAAAAGAATATTAATTATTAAAAATAAAAGAAGATATAATATATGAAGATTTGGATGCTGCTTCGCCCTGTGTGTGTTCAGATGGGTCCTTAACTTCTGCATCTTTATTGACACGAGGTAACTGAAGGTCTGTTCAAGGACTGATATTATTAGACTCTAATTGTTTTGGTTCATCCATGGGATGATATACTTTTTTGCTGCTCTCTCATCCTTTAATAGATTTTATGCAATTTTGCATAATATAAACTTGGAATAGTATTATATACAATATTTTTGTCTCACTGTATGTACAAAACTTTTAATAGACAGCCCATATTAACTCTCTACCTGTTAAAGAATTCCAAAATTCCAAAGATGGCTGATTAAGTAATATGTATACTTCATTTATGATATTCCATGTGACATCATTGCTTAGGCTGGTAAACAAATAAAGCTGTCATTGGTCATCAGGATTCATGTGAATTATGAAAGTTTTGAATTGGTTGAGATTTCCAAGAGTACATAATCATGCATAAAATGTGAATACCATGTACATTGTTTTATAGAATATATTTAATACCATACATGGTTTGCAAACAGTGAACTTATTCATTCAGCAGCATACCCCAACTATTTAAGATGCTGGTACACAAAAGTGAACCAAATAGGTGCAATATTTTCCTTCATGAAGCATGCAAATTGATGTCACAAAGTGACATTTAAGTAACTATGTAACAATCTGTTGTTTTCAGCTTTAAAAATAAATTCTCTCTATTGAGAGAAATTTATTTGAACAGAAGTATGCCCAAGCAAACATTCTGATATGTCACAAAGACAGACTAGGAACTTTTAGGAGGAAGAAAATGATCTTTGACTCAGATGTACCTGAATAAATTTGCTATTTAAAAAATAAGAGAATTTAGGCATTCAGTGAAACACTTAGTAAATTCCAAGTGAAAGCAGACTTGTGTTTCACCCATGACTGACCCCTGTTCCTCTCCTACTTATTGTCTATAAATTCAGTTAAGTAACTAGGTATGCATGGGTTTGGAATGTGTCTGTTGCATCTTTGTAGTGTGTTCTTTTCTCTATAGTTATGGTCTCTTATGCAAATCGTTTTTTCCCATGTATCAGAGATGTGTGACAATTTTAAACGGAGAGTGTTTCCCTCCTAAAACAGTTATTGTATGAAAAATAGTATTCCTAGCATCTACACTCTATGTATTCCATTTCTAATAATGTAATAATATTTTGTTAGTGCTTATTTGTATGACAGAGGGTTAAAATGGAAGCCTTGACTGAAACTCTTTATCAAGGCAGATCTTGCCTCAGAGAGAAACTGGCTGTGAGTCAACATCTCCTAGATCCCAAATGAGAGGAGTGCAGGATTTCAGCTCCGACCTGAGCCGAGCGACAGAGTCTTCAAGGAGATTTACCGGACAGAGCTCTGCAGTGTCTTCTGGTCCCCCACCTTCTAAGGGGTGCTTCTCCCTTCACATTGGGCTAAGAAAGGGAAGATTTAAGGAGACTACTCTGAGGGCATGAAATGCATCCCCTGAAACTTAGAGTAAACTACTGTCTAAAAGATGCCTGAGAAATCAAAGTTGAATACAGATGAGAGAGGTAGGTGCTATGGGGTACACCTGTACTCCTAAAGTTTGTTGGAGTTTCCCAAGGTGAATCTTAAATAATTCTTACTGAAGGCTGGATTCTCCAGGAAGCAGACAATAGGATGGAGTTAGTGCAAAAGGATTTTTTGCAAAGTTAGCACATGTGGAAAGAAAAGGAAAGGGGCAGGATTGATTGATTGAACCAGGAAAGTCATCCGTCACCATGCAGACCTGATGAAGTCTCAGCCAGCCCAGTAGGAGGAGGTCTGAGCTGAGTGTACTTGAGAAGCATCTCATGTTGGGTGGAAATGGCCAGGCCCTTGTATCAAAGCCTTGTTCAGTCATACACTGGGTACCACCCTGAGAAAATGCTGCCCTTGGCTTAAAAGCTGAGGCAGACCCAGGTGAAGCTGACAGCTGGACGCCAAACATGCTCCTCATACTTAGGCTTCCAGTGCTTTCTTGGAGAGGAATCTGAATGGGGCATCTCCATTTGTAAAAATCCCTAGTATTTCCGTTTATAGTCATAAAGTCCTCCATGTACTTTTAGTCATGAAGCAGTCTCATTTAAGTAATTAAATTTTATCAGTCTAGTGTAATAATTCAGAATTCTGAATTTTCTTCCAAGTTTCTCTTTTTCTTGCATCTCCAGCATGTATTTGACCACACTGTTTACTTCTTTTGCTTTTTAACTCGTCTTCCTCCCACTTGCCAGAGGTAGTTTCTCACCCTTTCAGTTTAAACACAGGAGAGATACTGGTGGGAAGACAGAATACTGTGAGGGTCTCTCTGACCAATAGATACACAATTACTGATTCTCTTCTCATGAAACTATTGTGTAATAAATGGAAATTTATTGAATGATGAAAGTATTAGATACTTTTGATGTGCTTTCACTAATCATAATACCTACCACTGATTTGGCACTCAAACACTCTACTAAGCACTTTATTTATAACCCTGTTGAATGTTAACCCTTATATTAATCCTTACATATGAGAACCAAAGCCAGCTGGTAAATGGAGGAGCTGGAATCTGAGGATCCCACAGTTCTTATTCATAGGCTGCCCAAATTACGGTAGACTTGTTTACTTTATATTTCCTTTTTTATTTTTAGTGCAGTAAAACCCTTGGGCTTGATAATACTTATCAATTACTGCTCTTACTCTTAGTAAAATCAAGTGAGTAAATACAATTAACTATATCAGAACAGAAAGACTTCCTTGCTGGCTCAGTAGTATAGAACCTGCCTGCCCACACAAGAAACATGGGTTCAGTCCCTGATACAGGGAGATCCCCTGGACAAGGAAATGTCAACCTATTCCCATATTCTTCCCTAGGAAGCCCCATGGACAGAGGAGCCTGGCAGGCAGGCTACAGTCCATGGGCTCACAAAGAGTCAGATATGACTTAGTGACAGAATAACAATAACAATATCAGAACAGATTCATGAAGTTCTACTCGCAATTCTCTGCATCTTTGGAAGATAGCTTTAAATGGAAAGATGTGGGTTTTGGCCTTAGGAAAATACATTTTAGCAAGTTTCAGAAAGAGTGAATTTTTAGGGAAGATGTTGTTGAGGAGAGTAACATATCAAATTCAACTAAATCTTGCCTTTGGCTGTTGCTTAATTGTGTCTAAAGTCTCCAGATTCTTGTTTGCAAATTGCTTTGGTGTTTACCACTTGAAATAAAATTTACATTAATTGTGGCTAGTTCTACTTTTTCTTATGTTAGAATAATGTGGAAGTCAAGATTTATGGGGGTTGCTATTATTGTTTACAAAGAACATAAATGAAATGGAAGCACATTTTACTTTCTTTTACAATGAGTATTCTGATGAGTTTTAGCTTTTAATCTTGAATGATTCTCCTATGGGAGACTCTAGCATTATTAATTTCAAGTTATTCAGAATTCATCTCTTCCATATTTATAAGAGGTACAGCTTTATATTTTTTTAACAGAACGGTTCATTTCCCCAAATAGAAATCTGAGCACTGACAATTTTAGCAACATTTCATTATAAGCATTTGTCACTATTCTCATCTTTGACATTTAATTGGTTTTCTTTCAAAACCAAGAAAGGATCCATTCCACAGATATTTATGGCACAGGCACAGATCTAGGGGCTGTGACTGAACTTTGAACAAAACAGACACAGCTATTCACTGCACAGAACTCGTATTTATAAAAACGAGATAAACAATTTTTAAAAAAGAAAAATATTTAGCATACCTCATGGTAGTAAGTGCTATGGTGAAAAAATGAAGCAAGAAGTCAGAGCAGAGAGTGCTGATGGGTGGGAGTGGACTATGTGTTGTAAGATTAAATCAGAAAGTGGTCACTAAAAAATAACATTTGAATAAAGACTGAGTAGAGGTCAGAAAGCAAGTCAGACAAATACATAGAAGATGAACATCACAGGCAGGGAGAAGAGCAGGTGCAAAGGCCTTGAAACAGGAACTTCCTTGGTATATTAAAGGAGGAGAAGGGAGGTCAATATGGCTAGAATGGTGTGGACAGAGGAATGGACCAAAAAGATGGTAAGGAACAGGGACATGGTGGAGAAGATCTTCTAAGTTGTCTTAGGAACTAGGACTCTTATGATGAGTGAGATGGGAATGCATAGAAGCATTTTGATCACAGGAGTGATAGTGTTGACTTCCATTTCAACATGTATTGAAAATATATCAAAACAAAGGAAGAAGCAGTGGGATTATGTAGGAGGGGGTGGAAGCAATCCAAATGAGAGATGATAGTGACCTGAACCAAACTTAGTAATGGAGGAGAGAGGGAGAAGAGGCACTTTTCTGGATATGTTTTGAAGATGGAGCCAGTGGGATTTCCTAATGGACTGACAGCAAAACAAACAGAGGAATCAGCCTGCCTTCAGGATCTTCCAAATGGGGACTTCCCTGGTGGCCCAGTGGTTAAGACTCCACGCTTCCAATGCAAGGGACATGGGTTCCATCCCTGGTCAGGAAACTAAGCTCCTATATGCCACTTGGTGCGGCCAAGAGATTTTAAAAAAGATAAAAGATTTTAAAAATAAAAAAAGATGAGTATCACAATATGTGAATATCTGCGATCCAGTCATAATCATGTTTACATTTGGTCTTGGACACTCCACGGTATTAGGTATTGCTAGACAAGGAAGAGAAAAACAAATTAAATTGGCTATAGTACGTAAAACAGTGTGAGGCTTATAGATGATCTCAGACTATACACAACACTGAGAAAATGCTCAGTGAAGAGAAGTGAGTGATATGTCACATAGTCCACAAGATATAAGAAGCAGAAAATCAACTGAGGTCAGTAGTAATGAGTAAAGAACAGTGTGTGAAGGGGGTGGTCGGTTCTGTTCATGAAAAGTCTGATAGAGCCGATCTTCACTTTGAAAACAATGGCTTCTTGGTAAATTACTTTTTTTTTAAATTAAAATGGTGTCTTGAAATCTCTGCAGCTATTTGATAGCACAGCGAAATTAAGAACGAGGTATGTAGTTGATCAGAATAGTGGCCCGTGCAGCATAATTCTAGAGCACCTTGCCAAGTTTGATTGTTCATTCAGTACTGCTTTACAAGCACTTCATTCACATCCTGGTGTCAGGCATGGTTGTCTTGAATTTAAAAGTCATAGATGCTTAAAATGTTCTAAGTCACTTTGCTCGACCCTGAGTGAAGACCATTGGCTTGGTTCCAGATGCACTGCTGGTCTTAACAAAAAGGTGGAAGGTGGATTAGGCGTCTGAATATTATCCTGCGCTCTGCTGTACCCTGACAGTAATTCATACTCATTTCTCTTACGCTGTTTCCAGGACACTGTGAAGAATTAATTAGGCAATGCTCATGAAGCGTGCACTCCTTAGGGACTGTACTCAGCAAAACTGTAGCAGTCACCTTCCCATCAGTTCAGTTCAGTTCTGTCGCTCAGTCGTGTCTGACTCTTTGTGACCCCATGAATTGCAGCACGCCAGGCCTCCCTGTCCATCACAAACTCCCGGAGTTCACCCAAACTCATGTCCATCAATCGGTGATGCCATCCAGCCATCTCATCCTCTATTATCCCCTTCTCCTTCTGCCCCCAATCCCTCCCAGCATCAGAGTCTTTTCCAATGAGTCAACTCTTCGTATAAGGTGGCCAAAGTATTGGAGTTTCAGCTTTAGCATCACTCCTTCCAAAGAACACCCAGGACTGATCTCCTTTAGAATGGACTGGTTGGATCTCCTTGCAGTCCAAGGGACTCTCAAGAGTCTTTTCCAACAGCATAGTTCAAAAACATCAATTCTTCGGCGCTCAGCCTTCTTCACAGTCCAACTCTCACATCCATACATGACCACAGGAAAAACCATAGCCTTGGTTAGACGGACCTTTGTTGGCAAAGTAATGTCTCTGCTTTTGAATATTCTATCTAGGTTGGTCATAACTTTCCTTCCAAGGAGTAAGCGTCTTTTAATTTCATGGCTGCAGTCACCATCTGCAGTGATTTTGGAGCCCAAAAAGATAAAGTCTGACACTGTTTCCACTGTTTCCCCATCTATTTCCCATGAAGTGATGGGACCATGATTATCCTGGGGTTATTCATTACCTCACATAGTTATACACTTTTTTCTTGTGATGAAAAATTTTTAAGATATACTCTTTTAGCTACTTTCATATATACAATAAACTATAGTCACAATGCTATATTTATATCCACAGAACTTACAGCTCTAAGTTTGTACCTTTTGACTCCCTTCACCCCCTTCTCCCACCACCTACCCTGTGCCCCTGGCAACCAATCTGTTCTCTCATTCTATGAGGTGTTTTTTGATTGTTGTTTTTTAGATTCCACATGTAAATGAGATCATAAGGCATTTGTCTTTGTCTAACTTATTTCACTTAGCATAATGCCCACTAGAATTAGATGTTCCTCAAAGTGGCCAGCACAGTGCTGGGTTCATTCATAGGGGGCAGAAGAGTGTGTCTCAGAGTCTGATCTCTTGGAAGAAATAACCATCTCCTTGGGATGTTAGCTATTCAGCTATTTGAATCCTCCCTTCACCTAAAAGTAGTCATCTGTTCAAGTATAGAGAAAAGAGTGTAGATTGGTTTTTAATCCCAGGGTCATTAGTATCGGTAATGAGATACTTATTTTTAGAATCACTTAGCCTCTTGACCCTTAATTTGTGGTGCTATTTGACTCTTAAGGAATGGCTGTGAGAAGGTGGTAAGCAAGATAAATATTATTAACCTGAACTTGATCTTTCATTAGCCCCTGTGATATGCAATGCTACTGAATTCGAAAGATACCTGTTTTGATAGGTTAATTTCTGCAGCAGAGGGAGTTCCTGAAATTTACATTTCCTTTTTTATTTAACTCTCTGTAAGAAATGACTTTAAATACTTCTGCCTAGCAAAATGGCAGACTATTCACATGCTGTAATTATCCTTTCCTTTCTGTCCCCAGATCATTTGTCCTTGAAAAGGATTCAGTTAGAGTGAAAAGGACCCCTCTTTATGTTTATCTCCTTGCTGCTGCTGCTGCTGCTGCTGCTAAGTCTCTTAAGTCCTGTCACAGCCCACCAGGCTCCTCTGTCCCTGGGATTCTCCAGGCAAGAACACTGGAGTGGGTTGCCACTTCTCCAATGCATGAAAGTGATAAGTGAAAGTGAAGTCGCTCACTTCTGTCCAACTCTTTGTGACCCCATGGACTGTAGCTTACCAGGCTCCTCCGTCCATGGGATTTTCCAGGCAAGAGTACTGGAGTGGGGTGCCATTTCCTTCTCCTTTATCTGCTTGAGAAGTTATAAATCAATATTGTTCTGTTACCTTCTCATATTACAGCTGATTGTTATTAAACTTGAAAATACACTTTTTAACTTACAAAGTGACTGTGCTATTTTTGGTCATAATTATAACTTTATAGAAAAGGTTTTATAAACTTTCTCTGAAATATGATAAATTTGTATAAAAAGTAAGTAATGTAGAGATTTTACATGCATAGATTCATACCCTGCATGCAGAGATTGGGAAAGAATGAAGTACATCAAAGCCTTAGTGATACTGTGAGGCAGCTAATTCAGTTGAGGGATTCTCTACCTTCCTCTGCACAGTGCATTGTTTGACTATTTTTGTCCTTTTGCCAAATGGTATTTCCCTCTACATCTGCAACAGAAGACAATGAATGTTCTGTGGCCTGGATAAAAAATGTTTATCTGCACCTCACTATACAATATGTGAACCATTATTGTGGTTAAGAATGAATGCCTGGTTTTAAGTAGAGTTATAACAGAAGTCATTAAGAAAGAAGAAGCAAACTTAGTTACAAGATTATCTTTACTTCCCAGGCTCTTTTCCTGTTCTACCTATGGTAATTAAATTTACTTGAAATTAAATTTTACTTGAAAAAACAAGAAACAGCATAACATTAATGCCAAAATTAGGAGGTTTCTATAGTGGAATGGTTCCTCAGAATCTATTACAGATGGAAGAAAAAAACTGAAATATTTTCCAGATTTTCAAAATGAGAAAAATGTCATGAAGATGTTATAACTAGAATTTCTTATAATATCTTCATGACATTTTTCTGATTTTGATTTATCTCTAATTAAAGATACACCAAGAGCAAGGTGGCAATTGTGTGGTAGATTCCCTTTCTAAAGACAGCAGAGTGATTTAAAAGAAAAGTATCTACCAGGATAGAATTCCAGCAACAGAATAGTTTATAGAATGAAAATAGATGATGAGATAGAGAGAAAGTGTGTGTGTGTGTGTGCGCGTGCGCACGTGCGCGTGCCTACGTTAGGCAGTAAGTGGTGGAGCAGGAAAGACAGCTTTGTGATTATTTCATTGTATTCCTAAAGTTACTTGACTGAATGCTAAAGCATTTTATAAGACTGTTTAATATTCCGGAATTTTGTTATAGTCATTGTCTAGGATTTAGAGTTCCTCTCCGTGGCATAAACAGTTTTCTTTCAGTTCAGTTCAGTTGTTCAGTCGTGTCCAACTCTTTGTGACCCCATGAATCGCAGCACGCCAGGCCTCCCTCCATCACCATCTCCCGGAGTTCACTCAAACTCACGTCCATTGAGTTGGTGATGCCATCCAGCCATCTTATCATCTGTCGTCCCCTTCTCCTGCCCCCAATCCCTCCCAGCATCAGAGTCTTTTCCAATGAGTCAACTCTTCGCATGAGATGGCCAAAGTATTGGAGTTTCAGCTTTAGCATCATTCCTTCCAAAGAACACCCAGGACTGATCTCCTTTAGAATGGACTGATTGTATCTCCTTGCAGTCCAACCTACATACAAATTGTGGCAAAGGGATTTGTCTTGTAAGAACTTTACTGCTGCCCTTTTCTCTTTGTGATATTTGATTTTCCAGCACTCCATTTTGAAATAGTCTGGATATTAGTCTAAGTAGTTCAAATTTTAACACTGACACTATGGATTTAGGGAGGTTGACTTAGGTGAAATTAATCTATTTCTTCCATGAGGAAAGTGAGGAGTGTGGCTGTAAACATTTTGAACCTGAATCCAGAGTTTTGTGATCTGTTGAATGCATCACTGATTGCTGAGAATCTAGATACTTGGAAGCTTGGGTGCACGAGCGCTAATTGAGGCCATTGGGTGTCTTTCCATTAAATTTGAGAAAAGTTGCTTTCAAAATAAATTGAATTTTCAACCACTAATCAGTGACCATTTTCATGGAAACGTGGAGTAATTGTCTTGCATTTAAAGTGCACTGTGAGCAATCAAGTCTCAAGGGAAGCTTTCTTTGTCCAGATGTCAGCCTTAGATTGTCATCAGACATCCAGGGTACCAATTTCCATATCTTGTGACAAGATAGTCATTCTAAAATTTGCTCCCTCAAATTATTCAGACGTGTAATGATATGTATTTGAGACAGTGAAAAGGTTCCAGCTATCCAAACTGCTTTTCTTTGCCCATATTTGATTTTGAGGCAGTGGGGAGGTCTCAGACTAGCAGGGAATTTACTAAGTAGTCTATGATGAATTCTCTATGGGTCTTACATTTTCAGTATTATGAAATGCTGTAAATCATAACATGCAGCTATGATGTGAAAATTAGAAAGGCAAATAATTTGAGACTTCATGGGCACTCAAAATGAGGAAATGATTAGGTTTCAGAAAAATGGATTCTTCACATCAAACACCTAAATGAACAGTTTTCAACCTAAGTTGACACAGTATTTCTTGAAGAAAGAGAAAAAGTGGCTCTTTCAAGGCTCCTTTTAAACTTCCTCAGTGTATACCATACAGATCATTTTGGGAGGCCAACTTATGATTAAATATACTAAGTCTGTTTGTTTTCAGAAGAAAAAATAATATTTAGTAAGATCAAGCAGAAAAAAAAAAGTTTGGGTATTTCTTTAACAGAAGCAAATTCATATTGATGAGTAGATGTGATGGCTAAGGAAGACCTGTTTGTCTCCACTCTTGGGCTACAGTGCACATCTTCATCTATCCGTTAGTGAACCCATCCGGAAGCTGCTGCAAGGGCTGGCTGCTAACAGCTCAAACCGTCTGCTTCTCTGGGAATTGCTGTTGGCACAACAGGAATTATCTCACCCTTGAAGGAGGCATCCATTTTCAGCCAATGATGGACTGGTAAAAGGCTATAGAAGAAGGCTGCCATACTTCAAGGTGGAATACACTCTGCTGTGTGGGTGGCATCCATTTTTCTCCAAGCAGTCACAGTGCAGCTGGACTCTGCTTGAGACCACATCCAGCTTAACCTCTTCTGCTCTAACTGCTTCCCTCATTCCCATTCATCCAAGGGTGCTCCCTCAGTAGACCTGTGCCCCTGAGCCTGCCCCTGGGCAACCCAATCCAAGACAAAGGTGAATGTTGCGTTTCATCACCTGTACTCTTAATTGTTGGTATCAGATGTAAGAGACACCAGAAGTGATGTACAAGCTGTCGGTTGCCTAGCTCCAGTCATCATACTAAACTAACAATGATCAAAATAATGAGTGTTTTCTGATAAGTATGTTCTAATTCTGTAAAGATGAGGCTCAGAGAAAGAGAAAGGCACAGATAGTGACTTTAAGATACTGATGTATAGGTCATTACATTTCCATTTTTGACATTTTAAAAGATTTGCTTATTTTGAAAGTCATAAAGCTGTATTTTAACATAGTTATAGGTAAGCAGTACAGAGACAGAGATTAAATGGATAACCATTGCATTCCAAAATTCAGAGAATGTAAAAGTATTTCTTACATCTTTTATCCATGCCTGTGTCTTTCTAAATTATAAATTAGAAAGACTGCAAAACGGGGACCCTGATAGAAGTGATAAAACCTTTCTAAGAAATTTTAAGGAAGGCTGGCATTAAGATTCATGAATATCCTGTTACCAGATATCATTACTACCTTCTACATTTTAATTTGCATATGAATTTATTGAAGCATAGCATTTAACTAATATGCATTTCCCCCCAGACAGTAATTATTCAGGCAAATCTTTAATTAGATCAAGGGAAAATAAATATTCATATACCCTAACTTTGAATTATTTGCACCTTCTATTACAATTTTTAAATGATAAATGCTCATCATGCTATCAATTCCTTTCTGTCTACTGACTTTAACAAGCCAAGCTCATTATTTTGTTCCATCAGCATCTTGTACATATAAGACAGGGTTTCAATATTTATTTGTTTTTTATTGATATATTGTGTTTATGTTCTAAGTTTGATAAAAGTGCTCAATAAAACTGTGTTTTTAATTTTTCTAAATAACAGTGAAATCAGTCTTTTGAGGTGAAATCAGTCGCTTTCTTCTCATGTAGGGACATGTTTATAGTGGTTACAGTTAGCAGGACTGTTATTATGGGGTAAAGTGATACCCTGATGTTTTTAATCTTCCTCGCTCCTCATGTAGCAAATAAACATTAATTCCTTATTTTGTTTCTTGTGTGAAAAGCCCTCGAGCAGTTTGTGCTTGTTTTAATGGCACATATTATCTAACTCTCATTAGTAGAGATACAGGAATGTATTTAGAAAAGGAATTTAAATTTCTGGTTCCTCAGCAAGCTTATGAGAATAACTTATAAAATTCTACCCTCAAGAACTGCAGCACCAAATTGGAATATCGAGAGTTAAGTAACTGACCTCCAGTAGTTATCCTAAAACCTGAAACCCATCGAGAGCTATAACTGACCTAGTAAGCAAGCTGAAATGTTTCCCTTAATCTTGATATAAATTTTAGGTTAACAAGCAGTCCTCTTGTTTTCAAGAGTACCTCTCCTATCAGAAAGGCTAAAATCTTCCATGTTAGAAATTAGCTTTTATTTATTTTTTAGTTAGTTTGGTTTTTGTTTTGTTTGCTTTACTAAACTGTAACTTTATTTATTGTTAAATGTCTAGATAATGTTAATTGTTCAAATAGGGAGGAGTCATCTATTTTCTTGTCTTATAGTCTATAAAATGGCAACCCACTCCAGTATTCTTGCCTGGAGAATCCCATGGACGGAGGAGCCTGGTAGGCTACAGTCTATGGGGTCGCAAAGAGTCGGTCGCGACTGAGCGACTTCACTTCACTTTCACTTTCTATAGTCTATAATACCAAGTGATTGATTCACCAGATCTTTTCCTGAGGATAGATTTTGATAAAGAGAGAAGGGATCGAAGGGCTTCAATGAGGGCCCAGCTGGTAAAGAATCTCCCTGCAATGCAGGAGACACAGGAGGCATGGGTGTTGTTCCTGGGTCAGGAAGATCCCCTGGAGGAGGGCATGGCAACCCACTCCAGTATTCTTGGCTGGAAAATCCCATAGACAAAGAAGCCTGACGGGCCACACTGCAGAGGGTTGCAAAGAGTGGGACACAACTGAGAGACTAACACTTTCACTTTTCAAAGAATCAAAAGGAGATTTTGCATGGATTTGGAAGTCTGGGATGGGGAAAACCCAGAAATTGGAGATAGGTAGCAAAGTTATTTGAGATATTTCCCATGTCACAGCCTTCCCTACATAGGTCTGTTTGCATTGTCTGTTTGGTGGACAGGAATAATGCGTATGCTTTCTCTGAGTTAAACTGTTAGAGCGTTAGCCATCTATCATCCTAAATGAAGGGTGCTGACTACGGTTATCTTTTGCAGTACTACTGCAGAGTGTTTCGCCTTCTAATTTGAAAATAAGTCACATATAACACAGATTATCCATTTGTTGCATTTGATATAATGTAGCAGAATCAGTTTAAGAAATCATTGGAAAATAACCGAAGTGTGCACACATTTTTACAATGTTTATGACTGTGCTAAAGATCATGGGACAAGAGCAGCCTTTAAAATGTCTTTCAAGACAAATACTGGCTTCTGAATTTAATTACAATTTAGTTCTAGATTCAGGATCAGTGTATTTTTGCAGTGAAAACCATTTCCCCATGCAAGGCTTCTTTTATCAGCCTTGTGGTTGTGTAACAAATCTGTGTGCTATGAATGAGAATTTTCAACAGGAATTTGATGATCTCATACATTCCTTCATTCATTTTGTTCATTAAGCAAATATTTATTAAGTGCCTACCCAGCACTCTTCACGGTGCTCAATTCTGGGAATACTGAGGTGAAAAGGAGAGCAGATACCTGCCCTAATAAAACTCAAGGTCTTTTAGAGGAGACATAAACAGGAAAATAAACAAGATAAGTATAAATCTTGAGAATGCAGTGAAGGGAGCTAAGGAGGTGATTGAAAGAAAGGAATGGGGAGAGGTGACTTTATGGAAGTTGTTTAGTAATGAACCTGCCATGGATGACAGTTGGTGTATCTGAGGGCAGGTGCAAAGGCCAGGCTTCCTGCTGCACACTGAGAGGTACTGCAGGCCAAGCTGCAGCACAAGGATGGAAAGGGAGGCAAGGCCCTCATCTCTTAAGGTCTTACAGACAAATGGGAGGGTTTTATTGTAAGGAAAGTGGAAAACCATTCATAGTTTTCTAACAGAGAAGCAATGTGATCTAATTGGGCTTCCCTAGAAGCTCAGCTGGTAAAGAATCTGCCTGCAATGCAGGAGACCCCGGTTCGATCCCTGGGTTGGGAAGATCCCCTGGAGAAGGGAATGGCAATGCTTTTAAGAGATTTCTCTGGAGAAATAGAATAGAGGCACAAGGTTGAAAGCTGGGAAATCACTTAAGCTGCTAAGATGCATGCACATGAGCGTGAGAACAGTGGAAATAAGTAATAAATGATAGCAATATTTGGAGATAAAACCACCAGAACCTGCTGATTTTAAAAGATAAGAAAAAATAATAATTAAAGATGTCTTCTATTTATTTTTTAATTTGAGCAACCTAGGTAAATGGTAGGGTCATTTATTGAGATGACGGATACCAGCCTGGGGAGGCAGTATCAAGGTGGGGATCAAGACTTAGATTTGGCCATACTGAGGTTAAAATTCTTGTTAGACATCTGATATGGAGATGGCAGGTATACAACTGAATTGAGTTGATAGCATAGATTATAGGTCAGAGTTAAAAATGTTATACATATGCTAGAATGTATACATTTTCAGTGGCAGTTAAAGGCCCAGGATCAGCTAAGTTTGCTTCAAGCAGACAATATAGATCAAGAAAATCTGAACTAAACTGATGTCAAGAAATTCATTGTTTAAAAGTCAAGTAGAGAAGAAAGAACAAGGAAATAGGCCCAAGGAGTTACTGAGAAAGAAGGATAAAAATCAGCAGAATATGGTAACAGGGAGAACAACATAATTGATATTTTGAGAAGGAGACGGGAGGTCATCTGAAGCTAAAAAATGAATCTAGAGACATTGTCATTGAATTTAACAACACAGAGTTTGTAGGTGACCTTGATGAGGAATTTCAGAAGTGCGGTAGACAGACATCAGATTGAAGTGTACTGAAGCATGATTGGTAGGAGAAAAAGAGGACAGAAAGAAAGTTAAGCCAAATCTTTTAAGGGCTTTTGCTTTGAAATAGGGACAAGAAAAATGGTTGCTGGAGAGAAGATGAGGTCAAAGGAAATGTATATTTTTTAAAGATAAAAAACTGTTAACCATGTGTGTGCATACTGATGAGACTGACCTAATAGAAAGGAGAAATTCAAGTTACAAGACAAAGATAGTCTCTTGCAAAATCCCAGAGGAGACAAGGCAGGGTGCGATGCAGAGTTAGAAGTTGAAAAGAGTTGGAAGAGGAGAAGTTGGCCTTTAGTACGAAAAGAAACTCCTCCTCCATTGTGACAGGAGGGAAGACAGAGAGGATGGGTACAGATGCAGGCAGGTTTTTAGATACAGTGATAGGAAGGTGGGGAATCCTCACCTAATAGCTTCTATTTTCTCAATAAAGTAAAAGGTATAATCATGAGCCAAAAATGAGTAAGGGAAGGAATGGGACAGTTTAAGGGAGAAGAAAATGTGTCAAATAATCTTTCTGAAGAGTAGGAAATTGACGTTATTAGAAAACAAAAGGACTTGCTAGTACTTTTGAAAGCCATCTGATATCGGCTGCTGTGAATCTGATTTGGAAGCAGTCAGCCCATTGTGTGATTTCTTCCAGCAATATTAGATGCTCAGATATAGATGTAGATAATGGCAGAAAATTGGGTCAAGGTTTTTCCAGGGTGGCCAAGAAATTGGAATTATTTATAAGGCAGCAACTATAATGATGGATCATGGGATAGAAGTCAGATGAGGAAATAAGTGGGCTTCCCTGGTGACACAGTGGTAAAGAATCTGCCTGCTAATGTAAGAGATGCAAGAGACCTGGGTTGATCCCTGAGTTGGAAAGATCTCCTGGAGAAGGAAATGGCAACCTACTCCAGTATTCTTGCCTGGAGAATCCCATAAACAGAGGAGCCTGGAGGGCACAGTCCATAGGGTCACAAAGAGTCAGAACATGACTAAGCGAATGGACAACAACAGCAAAGGAAATAATTAGAAGTTGAGAGAATAGTGATGAGCAGTGAAAAAAGTAGATGGGTCAGTGACAGTGATTATGAGGTAGTAGAAGTTTTGAGTTGTGTGTGTGAGTAAATGAAAAGGGTAGGGGGATGTAGTCAGTACTGATACTTGTATACAAGATGAAAGCTGGTAGAGTATTCTCAGTTGAAAACCAGGACTGGGATACTGGGGGAGCCTAAGAAGGAGAATAGGGAAAGGTTGTTAGAAGTGATGAAGTCAAGGAATTAAGACATCAGAGTATTAGATGGGTCATTTACAGGATGTTGATCACCCAGAAGGATGACAGAGGAGATATCCATGTTGTCAATGAACCACCCGAGTTTGATGAAGGACCCAAGTGAGAAAGTTTGATGTATGACATAGTTGGTTGGCATAAGGAATTAGAGTTTTTAATGGGATTAATTGTATTACAAATATGAAAACGGGTCAAGAACACACATCCCCACCTCCTGGCCCCAAGGCACACAGAGTATAAAAGAAAACGGAAAGGCATTTACTAGGAGAGGCTGGTTTAAAGGAAAGCAAAACAAAACAAAACAACAAAACTGTGCTCAAATTTGGGTATAGCAGATGAATGGATAAGAAAGCTGTGGTACATATACACAATGGAGTATTACTCAGCCATAAAAAAGAATACATTTAAATCAGTTCTAATGAGGTGGATGAAACTGGAGCCTATTATACAGAGTGAAGTAAGCCAGAAAGAAAAACACCAATACAGTATACTAACGCATATATATGGAATTTAGAAAGATGGTAACGATAACCCTGTATGCAAGACAGCAAAAGAGACACAGATGTATAGAACAGTCTTTTGGACTCTGTGGGAGAGGGAGAGAGAGGGATGATTTGGGAGAATGACATTGAAAGATGTATAATATCATATAAGAAACTAATCGCCAGTCCAGGTTCGATGCAGGATACAGGATGCTTGGGGCTGGTGCACTGGGACGACCCAGAGGCATGGTATGGGGAGGGAGGTGGAGGGGGGTTTAGAATGGGGAACACGTGTACACCTGTGGTGGATTCATGTTGATGTATGGCAAAACCAATACAATATTGTAAAGTAATTAACCCCCAATTAAATAAATTTATATTAAAAAAATTTGGGTATAGCAAGGCAAAAGGAATAAAGAGAAATTCAGAGTTGAGGAAAGTTTGGTGATCATAGATATGGGATTTTAGAGGACACATGAAAATGTTTAGAGGTGAGGAAAATTAGAAAATTTGCAGAGTCAACTGGAGATGAAAGTCCAAGTCAGAATGAGTGATTTGATCCAGGAAGTGTGCTTTCTGCTGGTTGCCAGGAATGTGCAGGATGAAATTAGTCCTGAGCGTATCCACATGAAAGGAGGCTCAATCAGTTCTGTCCAGGTGCCTGATGATTTCCCTGGTGTAGAGAAGGTGGTACTCTCCATGGGAGGAGATGGTAATGCGGAGGCTCTGTGAGTACCATTACCAGCTAAGGCTATGGGAATGTTCTTTAGTTTGCCTCAGCCTGGGTCCTGCTCAGTCAGGCAAGTCTTCTGAGACAGAAAATGTCACTCTTATGCATGTGCATGCTCAAAGTGGGTCATGGTTCCCAACCCTGCCAAGTGAAGTGAAAGTGAAGTCGCTCAGTTGTGTCTGATTCTTTGTGACCCCATGGACCGTAGCCTATCAGGCTCCTCTGTCCATGGGATTTTCCAGGCAAGAGTACAGGAGTGGGGTGCCATTGCCTTCCCCAGGGGATCCTCCCGACCCAGGGATTGGGCCCGGGTCCCCCGTGTTGTAGGCAGATGCTTTACCGTCTGAGCCGAGTGTGCTTCAGACTTCTTGCTGCGGAAAATGCTCTGTGCTCAGTGGCAGGGCAAGGAGTGAAGCAAATTAACTTTCATAGAGTGTCTATCTGTGCCGGTTCTTGACAACCTTGTCTCATTTATTTTGACTTTAGTCTACTTTCCTGCACATTTTGTAAGTAGCAGTCCCAATTCTACTATGATCGGTAAGGCTAGAGAATGGGAAACAACTATTATAACTCCTGTCATTATACTAACATCTTTAAAATTACCTCATTACAGGGGAAAAAGTACTGCCCAGGGAGGCCACTTTATTATTATCAAATTACATTTAAGTAGAAATGATCCTGCATTTAGAACTTGAATTTCTCTGTCCTAATCTTTTTGAAGGTTAGGAAGCAATGGAGCTTATAGTGAAGGTGAACTACATTATCCATGACAAAAATTAAACTGACTAATAATTAAATGCCATGTGTGCTGTGCCGTTCTTTTAGTATATGCTAAAATAAATGGTTGCAGTTTGAGGAGATGGGAGGGATGTCATCATGAAAAAACAAAATTAAAAATTGTTTAGTTATTAAGGTACTTCAAAACTTGATGTTTTCGTTTTGACCTTAAACTTGTAGACTAATAGATTTAGTCTTGGGATTGTCCCAAATAACTGTTGACCAACTAATTTTGAGGGAAGCTGTAACTGGACACACACTATTAAATATGATGTATTTCCTGACTTGAATAAACTTGCCTTCTAGTAAAAGATGAAATCAGATGGCACCTTACTATCCTCATTGGAAGAGCAGGGAAGCTAAACTTGTCAGGACAGACTTCTCAGATAAGTGGAGCTCTAAACATCAATAAATAATTTTCTCTGTGACCTCTGTGTGAAATTAGAATCAACTTTTAAATTTACTATTAAAATGATTATCTAGAAAAATCAGACTTTCGGTGACATCTTAATTGGTAGCAAGTTAGTTATAAATAAGTTGTGTATTCAGTTGTTATCTATATGGAAGAGATTAGACTTTAATTAATACATTAATTATAAAATTTGCTAAAATAAAAAAAATTTTTAATAGTACTGTTTCTCCTATCTTGTTTCAGTGGGTACATGTTTTCTCATATCTTCTGTAAATATAAGAAGCATAAATAAGTCAAACTTTTATATTTGAGAAGCTATGAGATCTGATTCTGCAAAAACCTCAGGATAATAAAAATAAAAGAGAAAGTATTTTTAATTTTGTCATTGATCATTGTAAAATGTTTACATGTTCAAGAATGTATTCATATAACTTTAACTCAACTCACCTTTTATTTGATATTTCTTCTTAAAGATTTAACTACTTTTAGGAATAGTAATGACTCATTCATCCAATAAATATTTATTTTTCCCCTACTGTATGTAAAGTACCATGTGAGTTCTTACTATGATATGAAGATAAACTAGACAGGAACTTCTAGCCATAGCATCTTAGAAATACAATCTAATTACAAGTTAAATACAGTCATCTCTCAGTACCCTTGAAGGGTATTGGTCCCAGGACACCCCTTCCCACTCCAGGATAGCAAAGTCCATGGACACTCAAGTCCCTTAAAATGATGTCATGTTTGCCTATAACCTATCATTGTATTATATATGTACATATTTTAACTACGCTTGTAAATTCAGTTTTTAATATAATGTTTCCCTTTTTGTAATTATTTAATAGATTATATTTTCAGGGTTTTGTTTAACTTGCAACTCTAGGAGTGTCCATCCTTTTTCTTTCTTTAAGTAAAAATAAAGTATAACCTCATCTGCTTTGCATGCATCTGGCTTTAAAAAAGGACGAAGCAAAGAAGAAGAAAAAAAAAAACAAAGGAGGAGGAGGAAAAAGTGAAAAAGTCAAGTATCTTTTAAAATATGAAGTGAAATACATAGCACAGTATTCTTGCCTGGAGAATCTGATGGACAGAGGAGCCTGCTGGGCTACAGTCCATGGGGTTGCAAAGAGTCAGACACGACTGAGCGACTAAGCACACACACGTGTACTTCCTGTATTCCTACTCCTTGAAGACTATTTCTGTGTACTTTGTAATTCCTAGTCCCTATTTTATTTTTCAGTTTATGATTTTCAGTATGTGCCTCTGGAAATTGAGCACCCTATATATAATTATTTCAGCAGAAGCAATTCTTGTATCCCTTCAAAAGCATGGAGCACAGATTGACGTAGAGGCACGATTGGGTGGACAGATTCATGTCTCTACTTGTCTCCAGGTGAACTCTCACCTTCAGTCAGAAAACAAACACCCCCACATCCAGACTGGATCCTACCCTTTCTTCTCCTCTATTTTTCTTCTTCTTTGATCTTGTTATGTAAACTTTGTCCAGATTCTTCTCTAAGTCCCCTTCTAATATGTGAGATGATGAGCACAGATACCAGGATTTGGATTGTGAGCAAAACCCAGTTTTCAGCCCTCTTATTTTCTCCTTTACCAAAGTTGCAGGAGGAAAGATGGGATAGTGGTCACATAACTGATATGTATAATTTGTCTGTAAGTCATGAGATATATTAATACATTTCTAAACTGTCACTCTAGAACTTGATGTGAAGTTTCTAAATAAAAGATAAGGTATGACATTTACTTGGCCAGAGTTGAGAGTTTTGGTTTTCATGATTGGCAAGAAATTTTCACTTCAAGAAGATATTTTTTTTTTAATTATTTTATTGATGGAGACTGGAGCTTCAGCTGGGAACATGCTTGCGTAGTACAAACCTGCTCTTATGAAATAAAATAATTCATTAAAGCTGTGTCCCTTTACACTTTGCCGACAGATAGCTGGCACATGCCATGAAAAGGAACAAGAAATCATTCTCAGATGTTCCCTTACATGGTGTCCAAATGTAGCAGCTCCTCTAAATTAGGAAGCCTAAGTAGACTTCTGGGAAAAACCTTTCAAGGTGTTCTGGCACTGAATATATATATATATATATATATATATATATATATATATATATATATGTACATACATACATCGGAGAAGGCAATGGCACCCCACTCCAGTACTGTTGCCCAGAAAATCTCATGAATGGAGGAGCCTTGTGGGCTGAAGTCCATGGGGTCACTAAGAGTTGGACACGACTGAGCGACCTCACTTTCACTTTTCACTTTCATGCATTGGAGAAGGAAATGGCAACCCACTCCAGTGTTCTTGCCTGGAGAATCTCAGGGACGGGGAAGCCTGGTAGGCTGCCATCTATTGGGTCGAACAGAGTTGGACACGACTGAAGTGACTTAGCATATACATACATATACACTGAATATATATATGTAAAAATATACATATATATGTACATACATATGTATTTTAATTAAAAGAGGTGCTATCAAAGGAATAACAGAAGTTTGCTTAATAAAGTAGGAAGATAAACTCCACTAGAATTTGCTTTGTAAATGTCCTGATAAAATGCTGTGTGATGCACTCATTAATTAATGCCTACTTGGGTGATTCTCTTCGATGACCAACAATCAGTGAATGAGAGAACATTTCCTGCACATCTTCCCATGTCCTTAATTGAGAATGTCAGTAACTGTGTCTTCCCATGTCAATTCGCAAATAGGAGGAAATAAAGTTCTTCTGCACCATAAAGTTGGTGCAATGAAGGAATAAACTTGTCATCCCTTTGCCCTCTTGGTTGGGTAGTAAAATTCCTCTATGGTTTGTATTTTTGTGAATGCCTTGCCAGGGGAGTTTAAAGTAGAGCCTTGTATTAGTATCTTAAGAGTTTTTTTTCAACCCTTCAAAGGCACATAAGAGAATCTTTTGTGAGTATGATGTGTGAGCTATATCTCCTTAATGTTTGAGCTCTAAGAACCCAAATATTACTACTGGTGTAATCCTGTGTAATTACAGGATTTCACACCTGGTGTCTAGTCCTTGTGTAGATATTCCAAGGAGAGAGATGAAAGTGCAGCTGTAGTTGGATTGTTTTTGGGTGTGGCTCTTTTGGCCTGTGTATCCCTTTCCAGTGTTGTTCAAGGGCTGCCAGTTGCATGTCAGTTATCTTCTATTATTTCTTTTTAAAAGCTTTCGTAAGAATAATTCAAATTAGCTTCCATTTGTTATGTTTTCTTGTTTAAAAATAATTTACATTTCATTTGTGTTCTTTCCAAACAATATATTATTGTTAAAAGGGGAATTTGTAAATGATACCATCTGCCAGCTAATGGAAAGCCTAGTGCTCTGTCTACACAAAGAATACCAATTTTTTGTTATGTTGCATAATCTTGATTTAACTGGCTGCTTTTTTTAACTACCAGAAATTTCTAAAGAAATAATAATTTAAATGACTAGTATCCCATGGCTAGTTATAGATACTACTTTACCCATTACAGAGAATTTTATAAGCGCTGACATTTAGGAACAAAAACAAATAAAAAATATGTATAAAAACTGGAAACCTGATAACAAAGAAAGAAATATGGACACATGAATCCAAATGAATCCAAATATCACACATATTTGGATTCAAATTCTAGATAAGAACCTGTCTTCACTGACAAGGGAATAAGTATTGTAACTTAGCTTATGTAAATAGACTCATTTCCAATATTGACATTCGTCTGTAGATACAAATAGGCAAGTGAGACATATCAAGGTTTGAGGAAAACCAACTGGTAAGATGGTCACCAAACCCAGCTGGCAAATGAAATCACAATTTATCCTTTTTCACTGTAGGATTGTTGCAATAGCAACATGGCTGTGTTAATTGTTACACATCTGTCTTTGGACTATTAATATAGTTATAGCAAAAATATGCTATATTTACATGTATTATTTATTATAGAAAGATAAATATAAAATATTCTTAAACAGAAGATAATCAATTTTAGAGTTCTATAAAGCATGATCATTTTTTGTTAACAAAGTATTGATATAAAAATTATTCATATTTACAAGTAAATCTTCAATTAAAAATCTGGAACAATGTACATGAAACTCTTACATCTACCTCCTCTGTGGAAGAAGGTGGAAGGGGAAAAGGGAAGTGGCGGTTTACTGCATGAAGGGAAGCCCCATATTATATTCTGTACAAGTCTGTATTATTTGAATTTTTTTTTTTTTTTACTTTATGCAAGCTTTATTTTAGTTGTAATACAAGAAGCAAAATAGAAATCAAAGTTGATATCTCCCATGTTGTACTTTAGTGTCAAGAAACAGGGATTCTTAATATACACCTAGGTAAGAGGGCGTGGGAGTACTGGTGTTCATTCTCCTGTAATTATTTTTTTATTGGCATATACTTGGTTTGCAGTGTTGCATTCATTTCTACTGTACAGCAAAGTGAGTCAGTTATACATATATACGCTCTTTTAGATTCTTTTCCCATATAGGTTATTACAGAATACTGAATAGAGTTCCCTGTGCTATCTATACCGTGGGTTCTTAGTGGTTATCTATTTTACATATAGTAGTATGTATGTGTTGAATTTGTTTTTAAGATAAAGATATATTCATATGTTGTTTCTGTAAGTGAAATATAAGGAATATAATTTAAAATCACTAAAACCAATAAGGTTAGTTATTAAATCACTGTAGAATTTTTTTTTAAAGAAACTAAACT
Source organism: Bos javanicus (assembly GCF_032452875.1). NCBI lineage: Eukaryota > Metazoa > Chordata > Mammalia > Artiodactyla > Bovidae > Bos > Bos javanicus. The sequence goes on along the minus strand of NC_083874.1, from coordinate 23,780,706 downwards.
TCTTGAGATGTTGTATATCTGTCTTTGCTGCTGCTGCTGCTGCTGCTAAGTCGCTTCAGTCTTGTCCGACTCTGTGCGACCCCATAGACGGCAGCCCACCAGGCTCCCCCGTCCTTGGGACTCTCCAGGCAAGAACACCGGAGTGGGTTGCCATTTCCTTCTCCAATGCAAGAAAGTGAGAAGTGAAAGGGAAGTCGCTCAGTTGTGTTTGACTCTTTGCGACCCCATGGACTGCAGCCTACCAGGCTCCTCCATCCATGGGATTTTCCAGGCAAGAGTACTGGAGTGGGGTGCCATTGCCTTCTCCGACATCTGTCTTTAAGATCCTACAAAATTGTTATTCTTTCTAGACTATTTTACTTTCCTAATCTCAGAAAGACATATTTTTGAGAAGAAAGGGAACATTTCTTTTTATTTTATTTATTTTTTTATGATAAATTTATTTATTTTAATTGGAAGCTAATTACTTTACAATATTGTGTTGGTTTTGCCATACATCAACATGAATCTGCCACGGGTATACACGTGTTCTTACTCAATACACTGATTGGGAGCCCATGGTGAGCCTGAAGTATTCACAGTGCAATCATTAAAATACCAGAAACTCATACCACGTGGATGTATATTTTAGGACCCCAAAGAATGATTTAGAAAATCATCATATGGAGTCATAAATACCTGGGCGGGAGTGGGGAGGGACATTTTCTGAGGTGAAGGAAATCTTAACTACTAAGAGTGAGAAGTCACAATCAGGCATTTGAATAAAGAGACATTCTTATGGGAAAAGAGAGAGGTAGCATTTAAGGCATATTCATGGAGAAGGAAATCCAACCCACAGTATTCTTGCCTGGAAAATTCCTTACTCCTGGTGGACTTTAATCCACGGAGTTGCAAAGAATCTGACGCAACTGAGTGCACACACAAGGAGCAGAGATCAAGACAGATGAAATGCAAACCTGGTGAAGCATTTTGAAGAATCTAATGGGGAAAAACAAGTTGAAGTGAATTGTGAATGGGCTTGTAAATCAATTGTAGAATTAGAGCTGCCAGAGGAGGTTACAAGTGGCATAAAAATAGATGCCATACATTGAAATGACAGAGCAAGTTTGGAGTAGAATTGAGAATGACAACTGTGTGCATTAGGTTTTAGAAACAAAAGTGTAATATACTGAACAGATTGGAGCTGAGCCAACCAAGAACTATAATCTGCCTCCTCTTGGCTTTTCTAGGTGTATCTGTGTTATCCCTTTTTTCTTTCTCCGCAGATGAGTTTACAGGGACTCTCAGTTCACACTGCCACAGACGGTCACTTCCCCAGCTTCCTCTCTGCATGGTGTACTCCCATACACAGAAGTACTGGGACCCCTCTCACCCAAATCTCTCGTCACAAAGAAAGAGGAGTCTGATTAGCCAAGCTTGCTTCTAGAACCCATGCAGTCACCCTCCAGTGAGAAGTTGTGAGCTGCTGCTTGTGCAATCATGATTCCTGTGCATTAACCCCGATGTGGGAATGCAATTCTCAGAGAAAGTGGGAAGTTGAGTTGTCAACCAGACACTTTCTCCCTCTATTAACTGTATAGCTATTCACCATATAATAGCCATTGTAGATATTTCCCTTTGGGAATGATGATTAATAAAAATAGTTCTAAGAAATATTTTGAGATGAAGCATTGCTCCCATGCCTCTGCTCACACCAGTTCACCACCAATAATAACTATTTTTATTTTAGAACTTTTCTGATCTGAGAGAAAATAGACAGGGATTTTAGTCAAAAGGAAAACAGACTTCTGTCCAATCAAGAAAAATTGAAACCAATCATGGAATTTTTTTTTCCAGTTTTCAAATGGAACCTATGTCTTTAGCTATTTGCTTTCTACATCTTAATCTACTTGAATGTAATCAGCTAATATCTACAGGCTCTGATTATTCTTTGCTGCCCCTATTTCACAAGTGGAAAACAGAAGCACTTAAATTGTCTCAAAGCTACATGAGACTGAGAAAAATGGACTCGAATCAACAAACTCATCACTTTAAGTAATGGAAAAGGCTCTGATGCTAGAAAGAATGCCTGGGAGAGACAAAAAGGTATCAACCATGACAAGTAAACGATATAAAAAGTTTATAATTGTGAAAGACAGCTAGTGAATGGGTGAACTCCCCAGCATTGCACAATTAACTAGTGAGTCACTTGTATGGTGATAAATGTTATAAGTTCAGAGGAAAGTGATATTTAGCATGATTGGAGATGTTCAGCAATTTATGTATTCCCGGGTAGAGACATTCTCCTTACATTGAGCAGTTAAAACAGAATTTGTTGTAAAAAGGAAACTAGCTGCTATTTATAAGACACAGTCACATAGAGGGGACTGGAATTACAGAAAGTGGAAGTGTTAGTTACTCAGTTGTGTCCAACTCTTTGCTACCTTATGGACTGTAGCCTGCCAGGCTCCTCTCTCCTTGGGATTCTCCAGGCAAGAATACTGGCCTGTGCTGCCATTCTCTCCTCCAGGGGATCTTCCTGACCCACGGATCAAACCTGGGTCTCCTCTATTGCAGGCAGATTGTTTACCATCTGAGAAGTAAATAAAATAAAAACTAGGAGATGTAATTGATTTGCAGTAACACATGAATGGTATAGACAATGAGGGCAAAGACAAAGTAAGGACCAAAATCACAAGAAATTCAAGGAAAGCAAGAACTGTAATTAAGCAGAAGCTGTTGCAGGAAGGGGAACCCCTTCCAGGACCCGAAACTGGGCTCTTGTCTAACACTCAGAAATGAATTATCTGAGGAGACACATGTGCTGACAAAGCAAGAGATTTTATTGGAGAAGAGTGCCCGGGTGGAGCGCAGTACGGTAAGGGAACCCAGGAGAACCGCTCTGCCATGCAGCTTACAATCTCGGGTTTTATGGTGGTGGGATTAGTTTCTGGGTTGTCTTTAACCAATCCTTCTGACTCAGAGTCCTTCCTGGTGGTTCATGCCTTGTTCAGCCAAGATGGATGCCAGTGAGAATTTTGGGAGGTGGTCGGACATGTGGTGTCTCCTTTCGATCTTTCCCGAACTCTCCGGTCGGTGGTGGCTTATTAGTTCCGTGTTCCTTACCAGGACCTCCTGTCATAAAACACAACTCATGCAAATAGTTACTATGGTGCCTGGCCAGGGTGGGTGGTTTCAGTCAATCAGTGTGCTTCCGCTAACAAAGCTGCACAGAATGAAAGGTAAAAATTAGTGAATCTGTGGTAGGAAGCTCAAGTAGGCAGCTTTATAGAAGGAATTCATAATGTGGAACTGAATATGTTAAAAATGAAGATCATTCCTTGTTTTTATGATTATCAGAGCCATAGTTACTCACTTGGTCCAGAACTGTCTTCCAGTTCCTAATGATGAGACCAGGCTGCTGATACCTCATGATTGTGAACTTCCGTATCATCCCCTCACTTTTATAATGCCACATGTGTCTTTATAATGAGTCCTGGCCTGAGTGAGTCTCTGTTCTTTATAACTGAAAGACCCAAGTAGAATGAAAAATAAGTATGGTCAATTTCTTAGCTTGGGCTGCCACAGCAAAATACCCATAGACTTGATGTAAACAACAGAAATTTATCTTTTCACAGTGCTGGAGGCTGGAAGTCTGAGACTAGGGTACCAGCATGGTCAGGTTCTGGTGAGAACTCTTTTCCTGGATTATACCTTCTCACTGTGTCCTTATGTGGTGGAGAGAGAGCAAACTCGTGGTATTTCTTCTGATAAGGGCATTAACTCATCATGAAGACCTAACCCTCAGGACTTGGTCTAGCCCTAATTACCACCCAAATGCCCTGTTTCCACATATCATCACACTTTGGAGTGAGAGCTTCAACATATAAATTTGCAGAGGACATGTGTCAGTGTATAGCAGTCAGAAGAGAGAAAAAGTAAGGAAGGCATTCATTGAAAGCCTGGGTGATTGGAAGAATATTCATACTGATGATAGATATGGTGAAATTAAGATGAGATGAATCTTTTTAGATTCAGTTCAGTTCAATCACTCAGTCGTGTCCGACTCTTTGTGACCCCATGAATCGCAGCACGCCAGGCCTCCCTGTCCATCACCAACTCCCGGAGTTCACTGAGACTCACGTCCATTGAGTCAGTGATGCCATCCAGCCATCTCGTCCTCTGTCGTCCCCTTCTCCTCCTGCCCCCAATCCCTCCCAGCATCAAGAGTCTTTTCAAATGAGTCAGCTCTTCACATGAGGTGGCCAAAGTACTGGAGTTTCAACTTTAGCATCATTCCTTCCAAAGAAATCCCAGGGCTGATCTCCTTCAGAATGGACTGGTTGGATCTCCTTGCAGTCCAAGGGACTCTCAAGAGTCTTCTCCAACACCACAGTTCAAAAGCATCAATTCTTCGGCGCTCAGCCTTCTTCACAGTCCAACTCTCACATCCATACATGACCACTGGAAAAACCATAGCCTTGACTAGACAAACCTTTGTCGGCTAAGTAATGTCTCTGCTTTTGAATATGCTATCTAGGTGGGACATAACTTTCCTTCCGAGTAAGCATCTTTTAATTTCATGGCTGCAGTCACCATCTGCAGTGATTTTGGAGCCCAAAAAAATAAAGTCTGACACTGTTTCCACTGTTTCCCAATCTATTTCCCATGAAGTGATGGGACCGGATGCCATGATCTTCGTTTTCTGAATGTTGAACTTTAAGCCCACTTTTTCACTCTCCACTTTCACTTTCATCAAGAGGCTCTTTAGTTCCTCTTCACTTTCTGCCATAAGGGTGGTGTCATCTGCATATCTGAGGTTATTGATATTTCTCCCGGCAGTCTTGATTCCAGCTTGTGCTTCTTCAAGTCCAGCGTTTCTCATGATGTACTCTGCATATAAGTTAAATAAGCAGGGTGACAATATACAGCCTTGACGTACTCCTTTTCCTATTTGGAACCAGTCTGTTGTTCCATGTCCAGTTCTAACTGTTGCTTCCTGACATGCATACAAATTTCTCAAGAGGCAGATCAGGTGATCTGGTATTCCCATCTCTTTCAGAACTTTCCACAGTTTATTGTGATCCACACAGTCAAAGGCTTTGGCATAGTCAATAAAGCAGAAATAGATGTTTTTCTGGAACTTTCTTGCTTTTTCCATGATCCAGGTGAGCCCAATTTTAGATATGTTTTAGTTATGATAAGTTCAAGGTGATCAAAAGCAGTGAAATACTAATGTTTAAAACTCTGGAAAGCTTATGCATGATGTGTTAAGATATGTTTCTTTATTTGACTAAGCATTTATTGGGACTTCTACATCTGAAAACTTAAACCTGAAACTTTCCTCAGTTTTAGGACATTTCATCCTGTTATTGCTTTGCATTGCTTTATTTGCTTATTCTCTGTTTCTGGAAAGCTTATTGCCAAATATTAGAATCAGTCTTCCATATCGTTTGGCTTTGCTTTCATTCTTTCTATGTCTCTGTATTTTTAACTGAGAATTCCTTAGCTGTTGTAGTTTGTTCTTCAGCTGTACGTTACTCTGATTCAGCTTATCTATTGCTGTTTTTTGTTTGTTTGTTGCTCTGTGTGGTTTGCAGGATCTTAGTTCCCCAACCCGGAGAAGGCAATGGCACCCCACTCCAGTGCTCTTGCCTGGAAAATCCCATGGACGGAGGAGCCTGGTAGGCTGCAGTCCATGGGGTCACTAGGAGTCGGACACAACTGAGTGACTTCACTTTCACTTTTCACTTTCATTCATTGGAGAAGGAAATGGCAACCCACTCCAGTGTTCTTGCCTGAAGAATTCCAGGGACGGGGGAGCCTGGTGAGCTGCCATCTGTGGGGTCGCACAGAGTCAGATAGGACTGAAGAGACTTAGCAGCAGCAGCAGCAGTTCCCCAACCAGGAATCAAACCATTCCTCCTGCAGTGGAAGCACCAAATCCTAACCACTGGACCTCAAGGGAGTTCCCTTATCCATTGCAATTTAAATGTCAATGATCATTTTTGTCATTTCTTGCACAATTAATTGACTCTTTGTGGATATTATAGGCTTTTATATTCCTGATGACATTAATTATATTTAATCTAAATTTTTAAGCAGTTTCTTCTGTTAACTTTGTTTCCAGATATATTAATATGCATTACCTGTTTTTCATGGCATTGGCTTTCCTCATTTAGATTCCTTGTTAGCTCATGAGAAAGTCTAATGAAGTGATTAAGGGTACAAAGTCCAGAGCCCCAGAGCTGGGGATGTGACTAGTGACTTCACATTTCTGCACCTCCGTTTCCTCATCTTTAAAAAGAAGGCCATTATAGCCTTAGCTATAAGGTTTTGTGAGTGGCTCTAAGTGGCTAAAAAAGTGGCTTTTTATTTTTAAAAAAAAGTTACTTTAATTGAGCCACAATTAAGTGGCTTGTGGGAATTATGTGTTTAAAAGTTTTGGAAGACAGCCTACCACATACCCTGTCCTTAGCACTCAACCAGTCAATCTTAAAGGAAATCAACCCTGAATATTCGTTGGCAGGACAGATGCTGAAGCTGAAGCTCCAGTATTTTTTTGTCATCTGATATGAACAGACAACTCATTGGAAAAGTCTCTTATGCTGGGAAAGATTGATGACAGAAGGAGAAAGAGGCATTAGAGGATGAGATGGCTGGTTTGGCATCACGGATGCAATGGACATGAAGTTGGGCAAACTTTAGGAAATGGTGAGAGGCAGGGAGGCCTGGCATGCTGCAGTCCATACGGTTGCAAAGAGTAAGACATGAGTAGGCGACTGAACAACAACAGCAGCACTCAATAAGTATTAGCTTTTAATGTTATGAGAATAATGAAGTGTTTATTATTAATAAATATTAGCTGTTGGTATTATGTGACTGCCGAAGTGTTTTACTGCAGCCAGACCCCAGTGACTGTGTGAGAAGCTAGGATGTGCTGCTGGGGGGAGTATACCAGTAGTTTGTCTTCTGAGTCTGGGGACTTTCTGTTCCTAGGGAATGTAGTTGTTCACCTGGGGCATTTACAGCTCCAAAGGGATGACTGGAGTCTGAAGATGCGAGTGGGCAAGCATGCTGGCTCTTTCTCACTCCAAGTGTGTGTTGAGGTGGAGGGCTACCAGCCACTCCAGTTTGACATGACTGCTCTTCACCGTACTGGAAGTTATCAGCCTGTGGGTCTCTCTCTTCTGTCATTTGTAAAGATTTATGATGAGAGAGTGAAGTGAAGCCTGTGCTCTGACCTGTTTCTTGAGCAGATCCTCAGTGGCTGCTTCTAATGTGAGTTGCATAATGCTATTTGACAAACAACTGTGTAATTCTGACATAACCTTTTCTCTTCCACTCAGTATTTGCCCCCTGTCAAAATGGTCATTTTTAGCTATGGACATGTGGGAGTCTACAAAAGTGTTATAAAGATAAGGTCATTATTTCCATTCTATAGGGTATGTGGCTGTGATGTCTAAACAGATCTGTTAATACCACAGAGTATGGATTTTTCCTTGTGAGCTGAGGTTTTCATTAATTGATTTAGAAAGAAGGCTTGGGAAAAACTGGAAAGCATCTTAAGTCCTTGGCTTTTTTGATGAACTACTAGAAGAGATGTAAGAGTTCCTTCACCTGTTCCTTAGATGAGCTTTCTTAATTATTTTCATGGAATCAAATAGCATCATCAAGGGCAGAGAATGAGAAGATGTGAAGACAGAAGTACCCTGAGAGCATCAGTGTGTTCCCTCCACATCCCAAAGAATATTCTGAATAGGGGATTAGTTGCACAGCAGCAGCAACCGCCACCAGAAGCCCTGGGTTGGGAGTGGACTCAATTTTCCAAGCAGGGTGCCAGTGAGGCTCTCAGGCATTTTGAAGAGATGATGTAGTCGGTGTCTGAGCTCATGCAGGGTGATGGCGGTGGTGCTTTCATCGCTTCCGTGCAGAGCTGTCATTTTAGCAACGGATCAAAATGAAGCTGGTGGAAAGACTTGGAAGGAAAATGAGAATTGATGTTGATTCTCTTTCCCTTTTGAGCTTGTAAGTGTTCTTATTGCCTGGAATTTGCTGCTCATTAAACCTCTCCTTGGTAGAGAGGGGAATGCCTGTAATGCCCCATCTAAGGAGTGAGGTTTGTGTGACATGCTTTGAAACCTCATACTGTAATTTCTTTTCTCTGGCACATCTAACTTCTCTGAATTGGATCTAAGTCATTGACCCAAAAAATATCTGATGGCATCAATTTGGCACTGAAACTCTCTGACTCAGCTGGTTAAAGGAACTTCTGGTTCATCAGAAATAAAAGTTTAGAATTAAACAAAAAAATTAAAAACAGAGCAATACATTTGACAGCTCAGTATTCAGTTTGGTTTAAAGTGTGCTGCCTTTTTGTTAAAATGATAGTTTCATTTATGATAGTTCCCATCTTCAGTTTTTGGTGGTTTTTTTTTTTTTTTGGTTAAAGAAAGAAGAGGAATTTCAAAAGGAATCAAGAGATGACTTTTTCCTGATTACAGGTGCAAATGATAAAGGGAAACGACTTTCATAATTAATCTTTTTGTTTTACAACTTGTTTCCACATCAGTTAAAAAGGAAACTAAGTCATTCCACACCTATCACATTCTCCTAAGTGAAATAGAACGCATAAACTAGTAGAGTTTAGTGATTTGGATCATGAATAAAGTCCTGGCTCGTTCCCAACCTATCTCTAGGTGGCATGAGTAAGACGCTTACCCTTTCTGAGATTCACTGTCCTCATGCAACATATACTAGGAATAGTTGTATCTGCTTTACATACAGTATTGTTCAGAGGACCACATAAGCCAGTATACACCAAGCACATAGAACAATGCCTGTTGCGTGGAAGCACCATGTATGTGTTTGATATTGGTATTTCTTTTAAAGGAAACCACCTGAAATTATGGGGAACCTTAAGTTCTTAGACTATCTAAAATGAAATTATTTCTGAAGCTGTTTATGAAAATATTTTATGTGTAGTAAATTATTGCCAAGTAGCTTCCAAACTACAAATAGGACACATGCTAATTACATAGTAATTGTTCTTATTGGTATCATTGTTTTCTGAAATTAAAATGTTTTTCTTTCCTTTGGATGACTCAGTATAAAAGTACAGAACACATAATGTGTTACCTTTGAAAGGAAAGTATTTATCAGTAAGCCAATAATACTAATATTTGTCATTAATATTATAGGTCATTATTGACTGGGGGATTTTTGCAGCAACTAATGTCTGTGGCTGGCAATTTCTTATGTATGTGAATATTGGAACACTCTGGTCAATAACATTTGGTTAACAAAAGGTGTATTAATACATCTCTGGTCAATATGTTGTTGATTCATTTTCAGAGCTGATAACAAAAGAAATAACATTAAGCTTTTGCGTTTGTTAAATGATGTTGACTTTTAAGGTAAATATAAAAAAACTAGTGGCAGAACCACCTATGATTCTTAGGCAGTTTTCTCTTTGTATCTATCTTATTAACTGTCAATGAAAACCAAGGTGTCTATCTAACCCCTCAAATTCAACATATTTGAAACGTCAGTCTTAATCATTTATGTCTGTTTCCCTCTTTATCTACTCCTCCAGCTTTGCCCCTCTGCTGCCTCCATCTGAACATGTATACAGATGCATCTCTGCTCAACACTATATTCAGCAACCTGTTTTTGTTGATCAAATTATGGTTTATTAGTGAATCCAGATGTCAAGATGCTCATTGTCTTAAAAATGTTGCATTGGTTAATTATATTTTGTGTATGGGTAGATGAAAAATGGACATGGGGTGATAAAAAATCATATCATTATATCACAAAATAATATTCGGAGAAATTTAGATTGTGCTCAGCTGTGCTCAGTTGCTTTAGTCATGTCTGACTCTTTGCCGTCCATGGACTGTAGCCCATCAGGCTCCTCTGTCCACAGGATTCTCCAGGCAAGAATACTGGAGTGGGTTGCCATGCCCTCCTCCAGGGGATCTTCCCAACCTAGGAATCGAACCCATGTCTCTGGTGTCTCCTGTATTTCAGGCAGGTTCTTTACCCACTGCCACCGGGGAAGCCCCCTATATCATAAAATAATATTAGAAGAAGTTTAGTTTAATTGGCTGATTGAGGTAGATATTAATTTTCTATTTATAGCTAATAGATTCGTTTCCTGTGCTAGTGCCTTAAAACAGAAACTTTTCTCTTCAGTTCTGGAGGCCAGACTCCCAAAATCAAGGTGTCAATATGGCTATTCTCCCTGTGGGGCTCTAGGAGAGAATCTGTTGTCTCTTCTAGTTTCTGGTTGTTGCCGGCTTCCCTGGCCTGAGGCCACATTTCTCTGCTTTATGTTCATCTGGCCTTCTCCTCTGTATCTGTTCTTTTCTGTGTCTCTTACAAGGATACTTGTCTTTGGACTGAGGGCCTGCGAGGTTTCATTTTAAGTGTCAACCTGGCTAGGCTCTGATGCTCAGTGTTTGGACAAATGCTAGTTTAGGTATTTCTGCACAAATATTTTGTAGAGGTAATTAACATTTATTTATAATCCATTAACTTAAGAACATTATCCTTAATAATGTGGGTGGACCTCAGGCCATTAGTTGAAAGCCTCAGAGCTAAACTGGAGGTTTCTAGGAAAAGAAGAGATTCTACTATAAGACTAACATAAAAAAATTGCCAGCATTTCCAGTCTACTGGCCTGCACTACAAGTATGAGACTCAAGACTGCAGGACCTCTTAGTTAAATTTCTAGACCTACGTATAGATTGTAGACTTAACAGTGAAGCGCCAGTATTTTGGTCATCTGAGGCGAACAGGAGACTCATTGGAAAAGTCCCTGATGCTGGGAAACATTGATGGCAGAAGAGAAGAGGGTGTCAGAGGATGGGATGTCTGGACAACATCCCCGATGCAATGGGCATGAACTTGGGCATGCTTCAGGAGGTGATGAGGGACGGAGAGGCCTGGTGTGCTGCAATCCATGGGGTTGCAAAGTGTCAGACATGACTGGGCGACTGAACAACAACAACAATTGCATGAGACTAATTCTTTAAAATTCATCAGTCAGTGTCTGTTTCTGTCTCTCTCTGTCTCTGTTTCCTATTGGTTCTCTTTTACTAGAGAATTCTGACTAATACAGAACTCAGCCAGATAATCCAGGTTGACCTCATCTCCAAATTCTTAGTTCCTTTGCAAAGGCCTTTTCTCCAAATAAGGTAACATTCACAAGTTTCAGGACCTTAATGTGGATATCTTTGGAAGGGCATTTTCCTTCCTACCACAACTACTCTGTAAATTAGGAATTCCTGATTCTACCTAAGGAATACCACAGAATGTGAAGTTTTTAGGAAGTGAAACAATTATTAAAACAAGTATCAACACAAAACAATTTTATTTGCATCAGTGAATGAGTGTGTATGCCAGGTGGAATTTACAAGAGAGAAGAATGTCTTAAGATGGATTAATAGTTTAGTGAGTTGTAACTTTAAAGTTCATGCATATAGCTATATTTGTTAATTAAATCTAGAATCTGAGCCACATTAAAAAAAAAGTAATTTACAAGGAAATCCATATTTCTACAAATCAGACACTCATTTCTAAATATTAGGCCTAGAGGTTAGCACATGTTATTTTTGTTTTATTAATCTGCATATTTGCCAGAGGTTATGAAGAATTTTTTCCAGTGAATAAGTTACTCTGTCTCTTATGTATCAGACTGAAATATGACCATGCTTTTAAGGTATGTATTAATTCCCCTCTGCCTGTCCAATTTTTTTTTTTAAGCATGTTGAGAAAATACAGATTTTTTTTCAGATAGGAGTCAGTGACCAAATAAAAAACAGAGTTTCATTTAAAAATAATTTTGCATTCAGTTGGATAATAAATAGCTTTTGGATTTTGTTGAATGTGGCTTCTTTTGGTATTCTCTTCTTTCTTATTCAAAATCTCTTCTTTTGAGATTCAAAATAGAACTTAGTCTTCTATATGAAATAGCTGCATCTGGTTTTTAATTTTCTCACCTTTTGGAAACAACATAAATTTTAGAGATTCTTCTTGTTATGTTGAAATAATTAGAGCAGTAGTTTTGTGAATATATGTCCACTGGCCTGAATTTCTTCAGGTATTTGATTTCGGGGTGGTATGGAGAGCAGCTGAAAATGAAGAAAAAAAATGATTCTAAGCATAAAGGAATAAGCCGTATGACTTTTAAAATAGCCTTTGGAGCTCAACTTTCATCCACAAACTTGGATGCGTTTCAGTAGCACAATTTCCACTGTACTAAAATATTCTTCTTCTGATTTATTATTGTTGGGACATCTCAGGCATACATTTGTATAGTACTTTTATATCTCCTTTCTTCTTTTCCTAAATTTCCATCTTTATTCCTCTTGAGAACCTGTCATTTTTCTTACTGTCATTAAATATCTGATGAGAGTGTCCAATTGTTGCAGGAAGGGGGACCCCTTCTAGGGCCCAAAACTGAGCTCTTTGCTGCTGCTGCTGCTGCTGCTAAGTTGCTTCAGTCGTGTCCAACTCTGTGTGATCCCATAGACAGCAGCCCACCAGGCTTCCCCGTCCCTGGGATTCTCCAGGCAAGAACACTGGAGTGGGTTGCCATTTCCTTCTCCAATGCATGAAAGTGAAAAGTGAAGTCGCTCAGTCGTGTCCGACTCTTAGTGACCCCATGGACTGCAGCCTACCAGGCTCCTCCATCCATGGGATTTTCCAGGCAAGAGTACTGGAGTGGGGTGCCATTGCCTTCTCCGGAGCTCTTGTCTAACACTCAGATAATACTCAGAATTGAATTGTCTGAGGAGACATATGTGCTGACAAAGCAAGAGATTTTATTGGGAAAGGGTACCCAGTGGAGAACAGTAGGGTAATGGAACTCAGGAGAACTACTCTGCCGTGTGGCTCACAGCCTTGGATTTTATGGTGATGGGATTAGTTTTGGGGTTGTCTTTATCCAATCATTCTACTCAGAGTCCTTCCTGGTGGTGCATGCCTTGTTCAGCCAAGATGTTGCCAGGGAGAAGGATTCTGGGAGGTGGTTGGACACGTGGTGTCTCCTTTTGATCTTTTCGGAACTCTTCCGGTTGGTGGTGGCTTGTTAGTTCCGTGTTCTTTACCAGGACCTCCTGTCATGAAACACAACTCATGCAAACAGTTACTATGGTGCCTGGCCAGGGTAGGCGGTTTCAGTCCTGTGCTTCCCCTAACACCATCTCTTTATATAATTAGCATTTTCATTTTCCTGGTTAGTTAGGGAAGTGAGTACTGACCGGGAGGGTTTCTAACAGTACAGGATGACTCTAGGAGCAATCTTTCTGCCTCTTTTCAGACTCTAGAGAAAGAGAACTTCTAAGAGGCTTGCCAAATTAACAGTGATGTGTTAAGGAAGATTTAGAAAACAACTGAGTTGGCACTTGAGTTGGAGACATCTTTACATTTAAAAATATTTCCATCATTAGCCAATAAGCTGCTGGATAGTCTTATCTAATAGTATTACTAACAATTATCTTTAGGTACACAGGCTCTATCAGAAATGTGCCAGGAATTTTGCATATATTCTTTCCTGTCCTCAAGTAGGGATAAGATTCATTTTACATAGAGAGATTAATGTCCACAGAGGGTATGAAATTTGCACCCAATTATGCAGTGGCTGAGCCAGGCCTGGAGGTGAAGTTTGTTTATTGCTCCAGTTCTTCATTGGCCATCTATTTTGTGTTTGGGAATAAAAGTGGTGGTTTTGAAATGATCTTTGCTTGCTCTAGGCATGTTTTAGGAGCAAACCTACTTCTGTGACACATGTTAAGAATTTAGAAAACAGTTCAAAGATTTTACTTAATTTGGAAAACAGATGAAAGTCTTGTTTGCTATTATTGACTTCATATTTAACATCAGTTCAGTTCAGTCACTCAGTCATGTCTGACTCCTTGCGACCCCATGAATTGCAGCACACCAGGCTTTCCTGTCCATCACCAACCCCTGGAGTCCACTCAAACTCACATCTATCAAGTCGGTGATGCCATCCAGCCATCTCATCCTCTGTCGTCCCCTTCTCCCCCTGTCCCCAATCCCTCCCAGCATCAGAGTCTTTTCCAATGAGTCAACTCTTCACATGAGGTGGCCAAAGTATTGGAGTTTCAGCCTGAGTCTTCATCTAGAATCAACTCTGAGAAAGTTTCCATGGCAAGGCCTTTTTCCAGAATTCTCCCAAATAATTTGCGGGGTCTAGAAAGTTAAGTCCAAAGTCATTTACCATGAGAAGAGAGGGAAAAACTGGGTAGATTACCAAATAAGCATGCTTCGTTTTTAAAAATATAAATTTATTTATTTAATTTGAGGCTAATTACTTTACAATATTGTATTGGTTTTGCCATACATTGACATGAATCCACCACGAGTGTACATGTGTTCCCCATCCTGAACCCTGCCTCTTACCTCCCTCCCCATCCCATCCCTCTGGGTCATCCCAGTGCACCAGCCCCAAGCACCCTGTCTCATGCATCGAATCTGGACTGGTGATACATTTCACACACGATAATATACATGTTTCACTGCCATTCTCCCAAATCATCCCACCCTTGCCCTCCCCCACAGGGTCCAAAAGACTGTTCTATACATCTGTGTCTCTTTTGCTGTCTCACATACAGGGTCATCATTACCATCTTTCTAAATTCCCTATATATGCATTATAATACTGTATTGGTGTTTTTCTTTCTGACTTACTTCACTCTGTATAATAGGCTCCAGTTTCATCCACCTCATTAGAACTGATTCAAATGTATTCTTTTTAATGGCTGAGTAATACTCCATTGTGTATATGTACCATAGCTTTCTTATCCATTCGTCTGCTGATGGACATCTAGGTTGCTTCCATGTCCTGGCTATTATAAACAGTGCTGTGATGAACATTGGGGTACACGTGTCTCTTTCAATTCTGGTTTCCTCAGTGTGTATGAAAACACAATTTCCTCTTTCCTTCTTTTGATGCTGCCTTTGTGTTAAGTTTAAGGAAGTATGCTTCTCTGTATAGCTGCCTAGGATGAATATCTTTATTTTGGAACATCAGGGATCCACGTACAGTTTCTCCTTTGCATACATTAGTTTGCAAGAACAGTTTCTTTTTTCTTCTTTTCTTTACTCTGTGCACAATGATTTCCTGCATATGCTGTGAACAGAACTTGTTTTCTGTAGCTCATTCATCTGGAAGAAGTCCATTATTTTGCCACTACTGAGTCAACAGATGCAAATGCCTCATAACAATTGAATTTATTTAAAAATCTGTTGTTTTTTTGTGATGGTTGTTTGGGTTTGCCTTTAAATATGAACTTTGTGTTCATGGCTTTGAAAGAATAAATTCACTTTTTAGGAAGAACACTGTTGCTGACTAATAACAACTTTGACATTTAGAGCCGGTTTGTAAAGTTCTGTCTTAATAATGTTTGTATATTTATAGAAGAATTGGTAGTAGCTCTTAGCCTGTATCTAATGCTGATAAAAAACAAACAGAAAAAAACAAGCCATGTAGGTCGATGGCCCTTCATCTCTTCCTTTCCATAGAAAATTCTGGTTATGGGGCAGTTTTAAGGTATTCATGTAAGATGAGGTTGCTTTCTAGTGCTTGTGTGGAGTTCAATAAACTCCATCCATTATATGACTCTTTGCTCTTCCTTGGAGCAGCTTGTCCTTGGAGGTATCCGACAAATTGGTGGAGATCACAGGACTACCAAAGGCTCTCCCTGGGAACCTTACGCATTAACTTTATAGTAAGTCAAGAAAAGCTGGTTAAGTATAAGGTGTCTTGGCTTCCCAGGTGGCACAGTGGTAAAGAATCCGCCTGCAGTGTAGGAGACGCAGGAGACGTGGGTTTGATCCCTGAGTCAGGTAGATCACCTGGAGAAGGAAATGGCAACCCACTCCAGTGTTCTTGCCTGGGAAGTCCCATGGACGGAGAAGCCTGGCGGGCTACTGTCCATGGGGTCTCAGAGAGTCAGACATGACTGAACCTGCATGTATAAGCTGTCTAAGCTCTCACTACTGTTTCACTACAGTGTAAAGGGATCAGAGAAGGATGTACTTTTAACTCTTACACTGGACCCAATTTGTTAATATATTCCTAAATTTATTGTCTAACTTCATTGTTTAATCACAGCTATTCATCAACTTTTCCATTTTGGTGAGATTCCAGATTCCTAAACTGAAAGATCTGCTTCACACAGAGTACCCTCCCTTGTCACATTGGTTCAGGGCCCACAATTTTCCTAATTCTAAACAATTCCCTTATTCATTCTGCTTTATATTATATTAAATTCTCCCCAATGTGCTTTTAGTTGAATTGCATTAACTCATTGTTCCCAAACACATACTGGCTCCTTCCATGGAAAATAAACCCAAAATTGGACACACAGTGTCCCGAGGCTGCAGCAACACAGAATCATGGATCTTTGCCCTCATTTCTCCATATTTCCCCAAGTCAGCCTTTTCGGTCACTTCTGTGAGAGGTTTCTGCTAATCATTGCTTCTGTTTTAATATCTCTATACATATTTCTTTCTTCTATCATAATCTAGAAGATACATAGGTGATTATTGAGTTTCTACCAAAATCTTCTATCCCTTTTGATTTCACAGACAATGATATAGAGTGTTATTCTGAAACATTTGAGTATGATCTTTTGTACCCCCATAACCACCCCACCACCACCACCAAAATGATAGAGCATAATAAGCACATAGAAGCTACTTGGTCAACTTCCTTTCTTTTGAAAAATAAAAGACTAAGGAGAATCAAAGTAACAGCCTTGGCCAAATATCTACAACTAATTAGTAACAGAGATACAATTTAAGACTTAAGACTTTAAACTTAAGACTCCTTGCTCTAAGTCCAGTGTTATTTCTATACTGTTCCACTCTTAAAACAAAATGGAACTTGGATGAGGTTTGACTACCCCAAAAGCAATGTGAGGAAAACCCCAAACATAGCTTCCCTTGCATCTCCAAAGATTTCACCCAGCCCTCAGGCAGATAAAGCTTTATTTAGCTTACACTTTTTTTTTTTTTTTAATTTCTACTTAACTTGCAGAAGCACTTTGACTTTTTTTTCCAGGTGATTTTCTTGATAAAATCTAACATTTCTATGAAGAAAATGAAGACTCATCTGGGTGTTCTGGTAAAGACCTAAAATGCAGACAAGGCAGTGAGCCCAGGAACATCCTCACAGACACTTCTTAGCCTTATTCAGGGTCTAGGTCATCATAGAGACTCATGGTGGCCACTTCAGTGTGAGAGTGCTGTTTTATCCTGTGCTGGATAACTGTCAGCTAGGTTAGGGTGCCATATTCCTTTTTGATGTTGTTTAGTCACTAAGTCAAGTTCAGCTCTTTTGCAACCCCCTGAACTATAGCTCACCAGGCTCCTCTGTCCATGGGATTTCCTAGGCTAGAATACTGGTATGGGCTGCCCTTTCCTTCTCAAATCTGGGGTCTCCCATATTGCAGGCAGATTCTTTACCATTTGAGCCACAAGGGAAGTTCTAAAGTCTTCTCTAATTCCATTGGTCAAATAGTTCTCTTCCTCTTCAGTATTATAATCATTGACTATGTAAGTTTCTGTATGACTTTGATACTTTCTACCTTTTTATTAAATATGTCTCTATAATTCTGTTTTGTAATATGCTTTGTGTGCAGAGGCATTTCTAATATTGGCATATCCTTTATAAACTTAGCAGAATGGTTTACATGCAGTGGACACTCAAATATCTTCTAATTGGATGACTCTTTGAGATAATGAAATTTTGTTCCCTCTCCCAACTTCTCAATTAGCTGTGTTATAAAAACTTGAGAAGAGTATTTGTATTAAAACAGACGTTTTTAGTGGCAAAAAATATTCATTTAAAAGATTTAAAACTGTTTCTAGTGTATAACCAGGAGGGAAATCCTAAGGAAACTAGTCTTTGAGTAATTAGATAAAATAATGGCTATTGTTAGGTGGAAATTTGGAATTATCTGTGTTCCCCTTCCATCTTTATCTTACATGCAAAAACACTGTGCTAGTCTAAGCATGACCAAAGAGATTATTTCTAAGTGTCATTTTGCTGTATGATTATTTTCTGCTGGAACCAACTACAAATTCAACAGAGTATGTGCCAGCCTGGTATCTCTTTCTTTAGATTTTCTTCACATTTGGAAATGGAAATAAGTCATTGTGTGGGGTGAGGCAGAAGACACTGATAGGTGCCAATACACAAAGAACCCTACAAAGGGGCTTTTACTTCGGGAGTTACCATAACTGAACCACATTATATCCATTAATGTCAATGTTAAGTCAGTACATTGATGAAGAATCTTCTTGGATCAAAATAAATTCACTAACACTGATGCCGAAATGCAGCTTACCAATTACAAAGAATATGTACAATGTCAAGTCCAACATATTTACATCAGTGATCTCTATGTTACTTGCTTGTAAGCGAGTGTCTGGGATGCTCAATTGTAACAACAGTTGCTTGTTGAAGCAGTAAATTAAAAAACTTAATAAAGGGGCATTGACATTGAAGTTACTTGTTGTCGTTCAGTCACTCAGTTGTGTCCGACTCTTTGCGACCCCATGGACCACAGCACACCAGGCTTCCCTGTCCTTCACCATCTCCCAGAGCGTGCTCAAACTCATGTCCATTGAGTCAGTGATGCCATCCAACCATCTCCTCCTCTTGTCGCCCCCTTCTCCTCCTGCCCTCTGTCTTTCCCAGCAATGGGGTCTTTTCTAATCAGTCAGCTGTTTGCTTTAAAATTACTAGTCAATTATGTACCAAGTAGAAAGTTACATGAATCTATAAACGACTAAATATTTTTAGATAGAGCATGAAATGTAAAGGTGGTAAGTTGTGTGATTCAAATATTTAAAACCATCAGAATCAGACTGTGAAACTCTCCTGGATCCACCTATACTTTTGTCATACCTGCCAATTAGACAGATCCTTGCAGAGGTATGATGGAATGTTCTGTTTTCTGGATTTTTTTTGTCAGAGCTTCTCATGCCAAGTTTTGCTCTTGTGGCTTTACTTTTCACTCCTCCTAGCTAAATTGACCATCCTCATGTTTTTGCCATCTTTTCTTTAGGCAGTTCATAAGGTCCCACTTTCTTTGTTATGATCATTTAAATGCCACATTGGGATTGAGATATACACATTACTATATATAAAAGAGATAACTGATAAAGACCTACTGCACTTAAATCTCTGTAATGACCTACTCAATAATCTGTAATGACCTCTACATGAAAAGAATATATATACACATACATATGTATAACTGATTCACTTTGCTATTCACCTAAAACTAACACACACATTGTAAATCAAGTATACTTCAGTACAAATTATTTTAAAAATTTATACGTCATCCATCCTGAGGTCGTGAGCCATGTGGCTAGATAGGGAGAAGGCATTCCAGCACAGGAGCAATTTAGAACAAAGGTCCTGGCTTATACCTGGATTATTCTGAGAATAAGGAAAAGGTTAGTATGGCTTTGGGGCACTAAGTAAGAGGGAGAATATTAGGAGATAATATGTTAAAAAAATACCACAGGATGGCAATATAGGAAGCTGGGAATCTATTAATCCATAGAGGAACTGATGATGGCTTGGATTGGAGCAGCACCAGTACAGGTGGTAAGAAGAAGTTAAATGGTGCTTTTGCTCTGAGAATCAACAGGATTTGCTGATGGACTGAATGTGGTATGTGGAAGAAAGGCAGGAGTCAAAAATGAATCCATATATTTTGACCTGACCAACTAGCAAGATAGAGGTTGCCACTGCGATGAGGATGATGTGGAAATCAATTTTTTTTCTCCCATCTTGTTCAGTCATGCAAGTACAGAGTAAGTGCAGACTGGCTGTATTCACAGATGTGTTTTTAAAAAAGGAGTAAGTGAATCAATAGAGTGGCAATAGTTGAGAGTATTTTTATTATGAGGATTATATTAATGGATTATGGATCATTTAAGGAAGGAGGGAAGTAAGGACATAAGTAAAATACTAACAGGGTCAATCATTGATCCTATAGGTGTTAAATAATTGTGGTGTTACTAAAGGAGTATGTTGGAATGATAGAAGATGCTAGTCATAAGATGGGATAATGGAAAATGAAATTATGGATGGGTTACGTTTATTTGTAATAAGATGACTTGGAAGTGAAGGGCTAACATAAAGGGATGATAAGATTATTATACTATTTGAGGTGAAGAGGATAAAGATTTGAGAGGCCAGAGTATTATGAAGTTGGTTTTAATGGATGTTGATATTACAAAGAATTATGACAGGATTAAAGATATTTTCAGAAACTCAAGAGCTTAAATTTTCAAGGATTCGGGGACAGTGGTCCAGATTTGCTATAGCTGACTGTGATAGAGGATAGCAGACGTAATTTGATGACAGGAAATGCAAAATTGGCTGTTTTTGTAGAGGAAAGACAGGGACTATGTATAGTGGCAGTTAAGGGATCTACCAAACTTTTATGCTTGATGGACTAAGCTTTAAAAGAGTAACTCCTTGTAAGGATTCCAGGGAAAGTGATGCCCTTGTGGGAGAGATTTTAGAACAAAAAGATGAAAGGAATATTCAGGGTAGAAGTTAAGAATATGAATTATGAATGTTGGCATATCAGCTTTTCTAACTCGATTGTGATCGCAGAGATGTAGACTGTATTTTATTCTTCTGGGTTCCAAGAGTCTATCACAGTAAAGCATGGTTGAATGATTTAATGTTGTATAGGTTCCCCCAAAATAATCTAGAACTCTTTAGAAAATAAGTCTCAGTCATAGTTTAGGTTTGTGAAAGTTTAATGTTTGTCAGTTTGTAAATAACTGTCCCAGTGAATAACTGGACTCCCAGCTCATAAATATCCAGGCATTTATTGTGTAATTATTTAATATTTAAGTTGCCAACACTTCTTTTCACTCCTTCTGCAAGGTAGCCTGTTTTCATGTTGAACTTAATTTCATTTGTAATTCTTTATTGGTTTTCCAGCCAACAGCTAAGTGTCATTATCATACACAGAGCACCACCAATTCCTGTTAATTAGCCCTATAATTGCAAGTGAAAGAATTGAATACACTTGAGTTTCCCATGAAAATTAAAAAATAAGATGGAAATTCACTAATTGCCTATTTCACTTTCAGAAGATTTTATAATTACTGAAGAGGCTCTCTGCTGCTTTGAATTGATGCCTCTGACTGTAAATCATGGTCCAGGTGCTCACAGGATGGGCTGTTTCAATTGTGCCAATTTCCTACTTGTTAGTCGTGACCAGGAAAACACTGGAAGGAAAATAGCACTCCTCTGAAGCAGGAAAGACTGTGGAACAAAATTTCTACTCCCTTTCCTAATATAAAAATCTCTGACTGTGGGAAGTTCACTTCACATCCTTGGGTATATATTAGGAGGTTCATGGCAGGGCAAAAAGGATTCCAAGCACAAAAGTCTGGATAGAAAATAGGAAATAAGCTCCCACCATACTGTTTTTGTATGAAACACAGTCTTGGAGAGTGTAATTCTATAAAAATATTTTCTAAAAGATTTCATCAATTATGGTGGTATGTGATGTTTTGTTCTTGTTGTTCAGTCACCCAGGCATGTCCGACTGGTTGTGACTCCACAGACTGCAGCAGGCCAGGCCCAAGTTCATGTCCATTGAATCGATGACGCCATCCAACCGTCTCATCCTCTGTCGCTCTTTTCTCCTCTGCCTTGAATCTTTCCCAGCATCAGGGTTGTCAATTAATTTATAGTTTGCAACAGTCAAGGTCTAGTTCAAAAAGCTGATCTTTCATTTTAGGTGAGCTGATAGTGTATTAAAATTAATGAACACTATTGACTGGCCAGTCTCTAAATGCCAAATATTATACTAAGCACATTCTATGTATTATTTCACTGAATCGTCACAGTAACACTGTGAGGTGGGTATTGTTGTTAAATATAATTTCCAGTGAAAGAAATCAGAATCCAGTTTCCTAAGGTCTACATTAGCATAATGATTTGCTAAAGCACTTTCTAATAGTCTTACATATATTCTTTCCTTGCTTTGCTTTGTTGTTCAGGCTCTGTCATGTCCCACTCTTTGGGACTCCTTGAACTGCAGCATGCCAGGCCTCCCTGTCTTTCACCATTTCCCAGAGCCTGCTGAAATGCATATCCATCGAGTTGGCAATGCCATTGAACCATCTTGTCCTCTGTTGTCCCCTTCTCCTCTTGCCTTCAATCTTTCCCACTATCAGGGTCTTTTCCAATGAATCAGCTCTTTGATCAGTGACCAGAGTATTTGAGCTTCTGCCTCAGCAAGCCTTCCAATGAATATTCAGGACTGATTTCCTTTAGGATTGACTGGTTTGATCTTGCAGCACATGGTTCTCTCAAGAGTCTTCTCCAATACCACAATTCAAAAGCAGCAGTTCTTTGGTGCTCAAAGTTCTTTATGGTCCAACTGTCACATCCATACATTACTGCTGGAAAAACCATAGATCTGACCATAGTCCTTCTATGGTCCATAGATGGGCCTTTGTCCTCAAAGGAATGTCTCTGCTTTTTAATGTGCTGTCTAGATTAGTCTTAGCTTTTCTTCCCAGGAGCAAGCGTCTTTTAATTTCATGGCTGCAGTCACCATCTGGAGTGATTTTGTAGCCCAAGAAAATTAAGTCTGTCACTGTTTCCATTGTTTCCTCATCTATTTGCCATGAAGTAATGGGACCAGATGCCATAATCTTAGTTTTCTGAATGTTGAGTTTTAAGCCACCTTTTTCACTCTCCTCTTTCACTTTCATCAAGAGGCTCTTTAGTTCCTCTTGGCTTTCTGCCATAAGGGTGGTGTCAACTGGTATCTGAAGTTGTTGATACTTCTCCCAGCAATCTTGATTCCAACTTGTGCTTCATACAGTCCAACATTTCGCATGAGGTACTCTGCATATAAGTTAAACAAGCAGTGTGACAATATACAGCCTTGACGTTTTCCTTTCCCAATTTTGAACCAGTCTGTTTTTCCATGTCCAGTTCTAACTGCTTATTATGTCAGTATCAGAAATGGCCTTGGAAATCACCTGTGGCGGATTCATTTTGATATTTAGCAAAACTAATACAATTATGTAAAGTTTAAAAATAAAATAAAATTTAAAAAAAAAAAAAAGGGAAATCAATTAGCCCAATTCTCTTTACTCCCTCTTGCCCTGCAGCATTTCTCATACATACTTGGGGATGTTAAGTGAATCCTCCACTTCCAGTCTTGCATCAGAAAAGTGGGTATATATTTTTTTACATAGATTTATCAGTTCAGTTCAGTTCAGTCACTCAGTCGTGTCCAACTCTTTGTGACACCATAGACTGCAGAACACCAGGAGTTTACTCAGATTCACCTCCACTGAGTCAGTGATGCCATCCAACCATCTCATCCTCTGTCGTCCATTTCTCCTCCTGCCTTCAATCTTTCTGAGCATCATGGTCTTTTCAAATGAGTCAGTTCTTTGCATCAGGTGGCCAGAGTATTGGAGCTTTAGCTTCAACATCAGTCCTTCCAATGAATATTCAGGACTGATTTCATTTAGGATGGACTGGTTGGATCTTCTTGCAGTCCAAAGGACTCTCAAGAGTCTTCTCCAACACCACAGTTCAAAAGCATCAATTCTTCAGTGCTTGGCTTTCTTTATAGTCCCAACTCTCACATCCATACATGGCTACGGGAAAAACAATAGCTTTGACTAGATGGACCTTTGTTGGCAAAGTAATGTCTCTGCTTTTGAATATGCTGTCTAGGTTGGTTATAACTTTTCTTCCAAGGAGCAAGAGTCTTTTAATTTCATGGCTGCAGTCACCATCTGCAGTGATTTTACAGCCCAAACAAATAAAGTCTGTCACTGTTTCCACTGTTTCCCCATCTATTTGTCATGAAGTGATGGGACCAGATGCCATGATCTTAGTTTTCTGAATATTGAGTTTTAAGCCAACTTTTTTATTCTCCTCTTTCAATTTCGTCAAGAGGGTCTGGAAGTTCTTCTTCACTTTCGGCCGTAAGGGTGGTGTCATCTGCATATCTGAGGTTATTGATATTTCTCCCGGCAATCTTAATTCCAGCTTGTGCTTCTTCCAGCCCAGCATTTCTCATGATGTACTCTGCATACAAGTTAAATAAGCATGGTGACAATATACAGCCTTGACGTACTCCTTTCCTGATTTGGAACCAGTCTGTTGTTCCATGTCCAGTTCTAACTGTTGCTTCCTGACCTGCATACAGATTTCTCAGGAGGCAGGTCAGGTGGTCTGGTATTCCCATCTCTTGAAGAATTTTCCAGAGTTTTTTGTGGTCCACACAGTCAAAGGCTTTGGCATAGTCAGGAAAGCAGAAGTAGATATTTTTCTGAAACTCGCTTGCTTTTTCAGTGATCCAATAGATGTTGGCAAGTTGATTTCTGGTTCCTCTGCCTTTTCTAAATCCATCTTAAACATGAGGAAGTTCACGGTTCACATACTGTTGAAGCCTGGCTTGGAGAATTTTGAGCATTACTTTACTAGTGTGTGAGATGAGTGCAATTGTGTGGTTTGAGCATTTTTTGAGCATTGCCTTTCTTTGGGATTGGAATGAAAACTGACCTTTTCCAGTCCTGTGGCCACTGTTGAGTTTTCCAAATTTGCTGGCATATTGAGTGCAGCACTTTCACAGCATCATCCTTTAGGACTTGAAGTAGCTCAACTGGAATTCTATCACCTCCACTTGCTTTGTTCGTAGTGAAGCTTCCTAAGGCCCACTTGACTTCACATTCCAGGATGTCTGGCTCTAGGTGAGTGATCACACCATTGTGATTTTCTGGTCATGAAGCTCTTTTTTGTACAGTTCTTCTATGTATTCTTGCCACCTCTTCTTAATATCTTCTGCTTCTGTTAGGTCCGTACCATTTCCATCCTTTATTCAGCCCATCTTTGAATGAAATATTCTCTTGGTTTCTCTAATTTTCTTGAAGAGATCTCTAGTCTTTCCTATTCTATTTTTGTCCTCTATTTCTTCGCATTGATATCTGAGGATGGTTTTCTTATCTCTCCTTGCTATTCTTTGGAACTCTGCATTCAAATGGGTATATCTTTCCTTTTCTCCTTTGCCTTTATATTCTCTTCTATTCACAGCCATTTTTAAGGCTTCCTCAGACAACCATTTTGCCTCTTTGCATTTTTTTTTCCCTTGGGGATGGTCTTGATCCCTGCCTCCTGTACAATGTCAGGAACCTCTATCCACAGTTCTTCAGTCATTCTGTCTATCACATCTAATCCCTTGACTCTATTTTTCACTTCCACGGTATAATCGTATGGGGTTTGATTTAGGTCATACCTGAATTGTCTAGTGGTTTTCCCTACTTTTTAATTTAAGTCTGAATTTGGCAATAAGGAGTTCATGGTCTATGCCACAGTCAGCTCCCAATCTTGTTTTTGCTGACTGTATAGAACTTCTCCATCTTTAGCTGCAGAGAATGTAATCAGTCTGATTTCAGTATTGACCATCTGGTGATATCCATGTGTAGAGTCTTCTCTTGTGTTGTTGGAAGAGGGTATTTGCTATGACCAGTGTGTTCTCTTGGCAAAATTCTATTAGCCTTTGCCCTGCTTCATTCTGTACTCCAAGGCCAAACTTGCCTGTTACTCCAGGTATTTCTTGACTCCCTACTTTTGCATTCTAGTCCGCTATAATGAAAAGGACATCTTTTTTGGGTGTTAGTTCTAGAAGGTCTTGTAGGTCTTCGTAGAATCATTCAACTTCAGCTTCTTCAGCATTACTGGTCAGGGCATAGACTTGGATTACTGTGATATTGAATGGTTTGCCTTGGAAATGAACAGAGATCATTCTGTCTTTTTTGAGATTGCATCCAGGATTGGATTGAATTGCATCCTGCATTTTGGACTCTTTTGTTCACTATGATGGCTACTCCATTTCTTCTATACTCTATTTCTTTGATAGATTTATCCATATCCATCTAAAGAATACTCCATTTCTTTGATTAATTTATCAAAGGAATGCATATTGCAACTTAAAGGAGTCTTTTGCTTCCAATAGAAATTCATTAAAAGTATATGATGAATGAGGGAAATTGCTATATTTAGGTTAATAAAAAATGCACAAATGTATAAAAGTAGTTACTAGCAAAATTGAAACTGAAACCAGTACAGTATAACTCTCAGACAAGGCCTCTAAGAAATCTTTGGTACAAAATTAGAAAAATGAATAATCTGGTTTCTGGTGTTCTCTAACAAAGGTTAGAGCGGATACACTTTGAAGAAGTGGCTTCTTGAATTGTCTGTATACATGATAAAGAATGGTGTGTATAAATATGCACATATTCTTATGGAAAAAAAATATATGTGTGTATATATAACTGAATCATTTTGTTGTACTCCAAAAACTGACACACTGTAAATCAACCATACTTCAATGAAAAATGTGCATATTCCCCAAAGCACCTAAATATCTATAAACACTGAGCAGAAGAGCAAATGCATACTTATTTTAGAGCATGCTTTTAAAAAGTAAGGAAGAGTTTGATACCTATCTGAACAATGTTGAGTTTCTTAATTTGAAGGGCTGGGTTCGATCCCTGGTTTGGGAAGATCTCCTGGAGAAGGTAATATTCTGCCTGGAGAATATTCTCCAATATTCTGGCCTGGAGAATTCCATGGACTGTCTAGTCCATGGGGTTGCAAAGCATCAGACACGACTGAGTGACTTTCACTATAAATTTCACCATGGATCTAAATTTTCCTTTTGTGATTTGTTCTAAATTTACTCGTTATTCAGTATCAAAGATTCCAAGGCTCCTTATCTCTCTGCAGGTCTTTTAGACACCTATTTTTTCTCACACATACATAGTCCCTGTTTCTGTTGTTCAGTTGCTCAGTTGCGTCCAACTCTTTCAGCCCCCTGGACTGCAGCACACCAGGCTTCCCTGTCCTTTACTATCTCCTGGAGTTTGCTTATACTCCTGTCCATTGAATCAGTGATGCCATCCAACCATCTCAGCCTCTATCGACCCCTTCTCCTCCTGCCCTCAATCTTTCCCAGCGTCAGGGTCTTTTCCAGTGAGTCAGCTCTTCCTGTCGGGTGGCCAAATGACTGGAGTTTCAGCTTCAGCATCAGTGCTTTCAATGAATATTCAGAGTTGGTTTCCTTTAGGATTGACTGGTTTGATCCCCTTGCATAGTCCCTATAGCATGACAGACTGTCCAAGTTAGCCTTTTCAACCAACCTGATTCTACTCTTTCCCCACAAATGTTGGCAGTGGGAAGAAGTTGTTTTACAGATTTGACAATGTAAAACCCTGGAAGTTATCCCCTCATTCATAAAGAGGTATCCTCCTTTTTTCTTCCCAAACCTCTCTCTTACCATCTTCACAGTATTGTTTTTCTATAGTTGTGTAAAGGCTCAAAGTATGGCTTAAATTTAAGAGAAAGCTTCTTTTTAAATACTTAAAGAGTATTTAAGTCAAATTTGTACAAAGATTTTGTGTAGGAATGTTAGATGGTTATTTGATATCATAATTTTAATTTTATCTATAAAGGAAAAACTCAAGTGATATTTTTTTAACCTTAAGATTATAAAGTAGACTAAGAATTTCTTTATGTTGTGGTCTCTGCCAGGGTTGGAAAAGAATTTCCAGACAAACAGAAAGAGAGGGAAATAAAGTTTATTAGAGTGGGAGCACTGTTAGAACAGCAGCCCAGCTCAAGGGAGAACTGACCTTGAACAGAGGTCCTTAGTCCATTTTTATAACCAGGGTACAAGGAGTGGGATAGGGGTCTTGTGGGTCATTTGCTGATTGGATGAGGCATGTATACTGGGTGTGGGGAAGAGTAAGGCAAGTACCTTCTCCCTGTGGCATAGGAGGGGAGACAGGTTATACTGCTCAGGAGAACCAGAAAGCAGTTAATCATTACAATGTGGGGGAGGGAAGGAAGATGAAGATCTGGTTTTTTTTCCATTCCTGAATTCCAAGACCCTCCTTGGGGTTTTTATTCTTTTTTTTTTCTTTTTTTCCCTACACTTTTGTCCTTGGGACACCACACTTTATTTTTTGAAAAATTGGTGCTCTCATTGCTGTTAACATTTTTTTGTATTTTCTTTTTTTTTTTAGTTTAATTTTATTTTATTTTTAAACTTTACAATATTGTAGTAGTTTTGCCAAACATCGAAATGAATCCGCCACAGGTATACATGTGCTCCCCATCCTGAACCCTCCACCCTCCTCCCTCCCGATACCATCCCTCTGAACAGCCAGGTTCTTAAAAAGGTAATTGTCAAACCTTGATAATCATCTTCCCTTTCTATTTCTACCTGAGTATACTCCTTATGAAAGTGAAAGTGGAGAGTGAAAAAGTGGGCTTAAAGCTCAACATTCAGAAAACGAAGATCCTGGCATCCGGTCCCACCACTTCATGGGAAATAGATGGGGAAACAGTGGAAACAGTGTCAGACTTTATTTTTCTGGGCTCCAAAATCACTGAAGATGGTGACTGCAGCCATGAAATTAAAAGACGCTTACTCCTTGGAAGGAAAGTTATGACCAACCTAGATAGCATATTCAAAAGCAGAGACATCACTTTGCCAACAAAGGTCCGTCTAGTCAAGGCTATGGTTTTTCCTGTGGTCATGTATGGATGTGAGAGTTGGACTGGGAAGAAGGCTGAGCGCCGAAGAATTGATGCTTTTGAACTGTGCTGTTGAAGAAGACTCTTGAGAGTCCCTTGGACTGCAAAGAGATCCAACCAGTCCATTCTGAAGGAGATCAGCGCTGGGATTTCTTTGGAAGGAATGATGCTAAAGCTGAAACTCCAGTACTTTGGCCACCTCATGTGAAGAGTTGACTCATTGGAAAAGACTCTGATGCTGGGAGGGATTGGGGGCAGGAGGAGAAGGGGACGACAGAGGATGAGATGGCTGGATGGCATCACTGACTCAATGGACATGAGTCTCAGTGAACTCTGGGAGTTGGTGATGGACAGGGAGGCCTGGCGTGCTGTGATTCATGGGGTCGCAAAGAGTCGGACACGACTGAGCGACTGATCTGATCTGATCTGATCTGATACTCTTTATGCAGATGTTTCTATTCATTAAAATCACACACACATATATATATGAAGAGCATGTATATATATATATATATGTATATAATTGCTTTTATTATTTCACTTGGATTATTCCTTGTCATTTAATGTTAAAATAGGACAACTGTTAAACCAACTGTTAAACTAATCAAGCAGTTAGAGTTGCCCCTAGGATTGATATTGTTTGATTGGATCATCAAGATTCTTGCTAGTGAAGGCTGGAATGTCTGATTTTCAACCAAAAATAAGTCAAGATTAGGGCATAGTGATTGAAAAGCAAAGAGTTGGGTGAATGAATCCTCCAAGTTCAGATTTCCCTGGTTCTTCACGTTAAATTTTCCATTGATCTTGCTGTCTTAAAATCATCAAATTTTTAAAATCTTCCAAGTACAAATGTGCAGTTAATTATAGAAGTCATAGTGCAGTTTCTAAGTTTTTAAATGCAGTTGATTTTATTGAAAGTTAAAACTGGATAATAATTTTAAGGTCAGTACTCAATTATTTGGCTAAATACTGTATTCCTGGCTTATTTATTACATTTTTATAAAAATAAATTCAACTTTTAATACTTTGGTAAAATATAGATCTTCAATTTCTCAAAGTGTTAATAAAAGTAAGATAAATCTCAATGGTGTTAAAACTGTCTTCAGCAGCCAAAATAAAACTGGGTAGGAATAAAAATAGTAAAGATTCTGACTCCTTTCAAGCTCATATCTGTTTTATTGGTGCTTTGGTAAAGATTGGAAGTCACTTTTATATGATCTCTTTTTATTTGCAGTGGGAAGAGTTTGGAGGTTTCATAGACAGGTGTTAAATGTTAATGCATTTGTCTATCTATTTTGTCCATGCCTTTTAACTATCCTATATATTTATTTTCGAGATGATACCAGTATATCCAATCTTACGCCCAACACTGACAATAAATTAATTCAGTGTTCTCTCAGTAATAGCACTACTGAGATATAGAGAGCCCCATAAGCACATTATTGTTTTGTAACTAATTGGAAAATCAGTAAAGACCCACTTTTATTACTATACCATAAGTAGCAATTGAGAAGTAAATATTAACTAATTCTTTGTGGCATACTCTTTTAAATTTAGATGTCTGCATGGAAATGAGTTAAGGTTTCCATTCAAAATTAATTTCCCAATCTGTTGTTTACATATTGTTAGAAGAGGAATTTGGGCCCATCCTTTGAGCAGTTCGAACGATATAAATAAATGAGTGAAAACATCCATCATGTCTGTGTGAGAAA
The DNA here is from genome assembly GCF_032452875.1 of Bos javanicus. NCBI lineage: Eukaryota > Metazoa > Chordata > Mammalia > Artiodactyla > Bovidae > Bos > Bos javanicus. Next base: position 23,750,361 of record NC_083874.1, on the reverse strand, counting down.
ATGAAGCAGTTTTATTTCACCTCATAGCATGGAACAAAGTATAGCAGAGTAGAAAAATATCACCATTGGCAAAATTGTATTGAAATAAAATATAATAGTATTCCCCACAATTTTCATGTTAGAGAATATATTGTATATAGTTTCCAAAGCACATTCACATTTATTTCTCATCTCATAGCAGACTTCACAAATAGGAGAAATGAGATACAGAGATTGAAGTAACAAACTCAAGTTTTCAGAACTACTACCTAAAGACCTGTATTCTCCACATGGGGATTAGACTGATTTAGTTCATCTGACTTCTGGTTTCCTCGTCTTTGTTCCAACAAAATGATATCACATTGGACAATCTAACAGCTCATTTATGGCTACTATGCAGCTATCCATTGCATAAGTTTTCAGCTCTTTTCTTTAATAATGTTCTGCCTATTGGAAGTTATGGTACACATTTCTAAAAGACATGGCAATACAGTTGAATAAAGCTGTAAACAAGAGGGAAATAAGAGGATAGATTTGGGTGTAATCCATGTGGATATAAATTAATGCTCTTAAAATCTAGAAACTGCTGAAAATAAAATACTGATAGAATATTAAATTGCTGTATAATCCCAACCCATGGGTCGCAAAGAGTTGGCCATGACTTAGCGACTGAAAAACAAACCCCAATAATATACATATATATAGAATTAAAGAAACAATAATAATAAAGAAGTCAGAATGTGGGAATCCTTTATCAGACTTGTTGACTTAATAGCCACATAACTTCAGTTTCATCATTTGTAAATGAGAAAAGAATTCCTTTATTATTGGAATGTTGTCAGTATGAAATAGAATACAGGGCTTTGAGACCATTAAGTCTCACTTTGAGATGCTATAACGTTTATTTTAAAACAACTCCCACTGTTTTCAACAACAGCAAAAGGATATTGTGGTAAGCATACTTTAAAAGGGCTTAAAATATTTCAGGCCCAGTGATACATACAGCTTATTATTCTCTCCTTTCTATCCAGCTTATTATTCTCTCCTTTCTTTGCAGAAAAAATTAAAATACTTTCCTTTTTTATGCAATTAAAATTACCAAAAAATTATAAAATTTTTTGTAAAACACATGAAAACGTAAAATTAAAATTATGCAGTAGTCTTCCCAGTTCCAGCCTTGTCTGTCTCTCTGTCAGTCTGATCCCTTGAATCTATTTGTCACTTCCACTGTATAATCATAAGGGATTTGATTTAGGTGATACCTGAATGGTCTAGTAGTTTTCCCTACTTTCTTTAATTTAAGTCTGAATTTGATCTGAGCCACAGTCTTGTTTTTGCTAACTGTATAGAGCTTCTCCACCTTCGGCTGCAAAGAATATAATCAATCCGATTTCAGTATTGACTGTCTGTTGATGTCATTGTATAGAGTCATCTCTTGTGTTGGTGGAACAGTGTGTTTGCTAGGAGCATTGTCTTCTCTTGGCAAAACTCTTGTTAGCCTTTGGCCTGCTTCATTTTGTACTCCAAGGCCAAACTTGCCTGTTACTCCAGGTATGTCTTGACTTCCAACTTTTGCATTCCAGTCCCCTATAATGAAAAGGAAATTGTTTTTTGTTGTTAGTTCTAGAAGATCTTGTAGGTCTTCACAGAACAATTCAGCTTCTTCAGCATTAGTGGTTGGGGCATAGCTTGGAAACAAACAGATAAATTTTCAAAGTGAGGCTTCAACAGTACATGAACCAAGAACTTCCAGATGTTCAAGCTGGATTTAGAAAATGCAGAGGAACAAGAGATCAAATGGCCAATATTCGTTGGGTCATTGAAAAAGCAAGAAAGCTCCAGAAAAACATCTACTTCTGCAAAGCCTTTGACTGTGTGGATCACAACAAAATATGGAAAATTCTTAAAGAAGGAAATACCAGACCACCTTGCTTGCCTCCCGAGAAATCTGTATGCAGGTCAAGAAGCAACCATTAGAACCAGATAGGGAACAGCGGACTGGTTCCAAATTGGGAAAGGAGTACGTCAAGGCTGCATATTGTCACCTTGCTTATTTAACTTACATGCAGAGTACATCATGAGAAATGCCATGCTGGAAGAAGCACAAGCTGGAATCAAGATTGCCAGGAGAAATATCAATAACCTCAGATATGCAGATGACACCACCCCTATGGCAGAAAGTGAGAGGAACTAAAGAGCTTCTTGATGAAAGTGAAAGAGGAGAGTGAAAAAGCTGGCTTGAAACTCTGCATTCAGAAAACTAAGATCATGGCTTATGGTTCCATTACTTCATGGCTAATAGATGGGAAAACAATGGAAACCATGACAGACTATTTTTCTGGGCTCCAAAATCACTGCGGATGGTGACTGTGGCCATGAAATTAAAAGATGGTTGCTCCTGGGAAGAAAAACTATGACCAACCTAGACAGTAATATTAAAAAGCAGAGACATTATTTTGCCAACAAAGGTCCATCTAACCAATGCTGTGGTTTTTCCAGTAGTCATGTATGGATGTGAGAGTTGGACTATAAAGAAAGCTGAGAGCTGAAGAATGGATGCTTTTGAACTGTGGTGTTGGAGAAGATCATTGAGAGTCCCATGGACTGCAAGAAGATCAAACCAGTTAATCCTAAAGGAAATCAGTCCTGAATACTCATTGGAAGAACTGGTGCTGAAACTCCAATACTTTGGCCACCTGATTCAAAGAACTGACTCCTTAGAAAAGACCTTGATGCTGGGAAAGATCGAAGGCAGGAGGAAAAGGGGACAACAGAGGATGAGATGGTTGGATGGCATTACTGACTTGATGGACATGAGTTTGAACAGGCTATGCTAATTGGTGATGGACAGAGAAGCCTGGCATGCTGCAGTCCATGGGGTTGCAGAGTCGGACACGACTGTAACTGAACTGAACTTTCGTCTATGAAAAAACATTCCTTTTTGAATATACCAAAGTGCCTCTTTGTTCTTTCTCTCTTGGTTTTATTTAGATTCTCAGGACAGACTTGTTTCCTTCCTCATTCATTCAAGTTTTATTTGTCAAGTGGTTGATACAGAGAGAATACCTTTTGCTAAGCACCGTGAAGAATAATGTGACAAAACATATAAATCTTGACCTCCAGTTCTTAGCATCTAGTAGGGTAAAGGTAATCAATTGACTATACATATGAAAGTACAAAATGTAAAGAAGACAATAATGCCTTGGCGAAAATGGAACGGTGCTTACTGTGCCATCTCTGGGAGCAGAGGGCACATGCCACCCTAGGTCCTTTTCATCTAGACCAGTGTAACTTATTTATACTACTTGTGATCATTTCTGTTGCTTTCCTAGTACCTCAAATTCAATGGTATACAACCTGAATTTATCATGGTTTCCAAAAATACTATGGGGAACACATGTATACCTGTGGCGGATTCATTTTGATATTTGGCAAAACTAATACAATTATGTAAAGTTAAAAAATTAAAATTAAAAAAAAAATACTATTTTTGTTTAACCTGATTTTCCCATTTCTTTCAAGGATGCCACCCTCATGTCAGCTATGGAGGCTTAAAGTCTTTGTAGCTTTTAACCCTTTCCCATTCTCCACATCCAGTCTCTGTAAGGCCAGGATCTGTATGCCTTGAAACTGAGCTTTGTGCGTCTGTTCCCTTCCTGGTTCCAGCCTTGCTTTGAACTAACTATCCCCGCTTTGTGAACACACCCTATGCCACTGGTCTTCTGCAGCCTTGCATATCTATTTTCTTCCACCTGGGATGCCCTTTCTCTACACGTAATTACTAGAGGCTATAAACAGCTGACTCAGATGCAACCTTGTCCATGAACTTTGCCTCTCTTTTCTCACCATGTGTTTTGCATCTAGTTTTGGGACATCCTGCCCTCACAACTAAGAGCAAATCTCATGTCTCCAAAGCTGATGGACCCTTAGGTGGGAACTTATTTCCACCTCTTTTGTGGCTCCATCCCATGCTATGGCACATTATAATTATTTGAGAGTATTCTTTATCCCTTAACTAGTTTAAAAGGGCCTTAAGGAAAAGGACTGTTCCTTTTCATGTTGGTGTCCTGAGTCTTGAGGAATAGGCTAGTAATAAATATTTGTGCATGAAAAATGAATGAATATATGAATGCATAACTCAATAATTTCAGACTTAAATGATAACATTTCTTGAGATTAATATTTTTGAAAATATTCCTACATACACACTTTCCAAGTTCTCTGAAAGAAAAATATATATTTAGATACACATACATAATAGAGTTTTACTTTTCTTGAAATTTACTCAGTATGAAAATAAGCATATCTTCTTCCTAAGGAGGCTATGTTACTCCTGCTGCTGCTGCTGCTAAGTGGCGTCAGTCGTGTCCGACTCTGTGCGGCCCCATAGACGGCAGCCCACCAGGCTTCTCCATCCCTTGGATTCTCCAGGCAAGAACACTGGAGTGGGTTGCCATTTCCTTCTCCAATGCATGAAAGTGAAAAGTGAAAGCGAAGTCGCTTAGTCGTGTCTGACTCTTAGCAACCCCATGGACTGCAGCCTTCCAGGCTCTTCCTTCCATGGGATTTCCCAGGCAAGAGTACTGGAGTGGGTCACTAGTGCCTTCTCTGATGTTACTCCTACTAGGATTTAAATGTAACATTTGAGGTTGAGGAGTCAGTGGTCGTTCCTTGGAGTTAAAGATTTTAGACTAAGAAAACAGTGACAAAAATAGTTGGAAGATGGGGGAGACATATGTATATACCTGTGGCCAATTTATGTTGATGTATGGCAAAAGCCATCACAACATTGTAAATAATTATCCTCCGATTAAAACAAATAAAATTTAAAAAAATAGTTGGAAGAGATACGCAAATAGTGTCTACATGTGACTGGAAGAAATGTACAGCCTGCTTCACAGAACATTCAAAATGCCACTGCTACATCCCTACTGATTTTGGAATTTAATTTCAGCCAAATATACAGTAGAAAAGTATCCTGGCAACTCCTGCTAGCCATAAAATGGCCAGTGTGACACAGCTAAGATGGGAATTTTTAAAAAGATTAGCTCCATTCTCATTGTAGAGCTGTTGGTCCAGCAATACCTGGATATACCATATTCAAAAGATATATGAAACATAATTAATAATCTCTAGTATTCAGGACAGTATGTTTAGCTCAGAGAGGTAGGCAAGAAGAGTTAAAAAAATCTTATTGTATATTATACCTTGCAAACCAGCAGAAATTCTGTACTGGTAAATGGAAATTTGAGATTATCAGGGAAATCTAAATATCAGGAGCGATAATTCAAAAGTACCTCTATTACCTGTTAGCAGATCCTTTAACCCTTAAAAACATGATGCCTAATTATTGTCTTACTTTTAAATTAACCTTTTAGTAGTTTTAACATACATAATACATGTGTCTATGTATATATCTCTTCCACCTAGAATTTATACTGAAGAAAAATTCTGTGTTTTATTACATATACCAAATAGAGATGCCTAGTTAGACTGTTTCTAGGTAACGTTGAAAACGAATATGTAATCATACAGCTCACATCGCTTGAACACTCAGTATTTGCCAGTTACCTTGCTAAGTACTGTATGTGAATTTTCTCTGTTTAATTTTACCACACTGTGAAGTATTATTTCCACTGTAGAGATGAGGAGGCTGAGATTTAAAGAGTTTTGAACTCATCAAAGGTTCACCTTATAAGAGGTTGCAATAGGATTTTAAATCCGGCTAACTCCGGATCCCAAAGACACCACACTGGGGGACCATCCTCAGAATGTTACCACCCATATATATGTGTGTCACCTGAATCATAAATGCTTTCTTTCCAGCTTAAGAAACACCAGTTATTTTACAGGCTCCTCATGCTGGGATGCTCTTACTCCATTGGCCTGCACATTGTTTTGGGAAGATGACAGTGAGCACTTGCCTGTAGAGCTGCCACATAGAGAAATACATGCCGTGGGCCCTGCAAAGCTGCCCCACCTAAATAATGTGATCCCTTTGGGATTATAAAAGCTATTAATTTCTGAGATCCTTGTTTGAGATTTTTTAGAATTTAGTTCACAAGTCAGTTTTGTCACCAGTGGGCGCTGACACTTCAACTTTTTATCTGATGTTCAAAAACCATAGATATTATTTGGACTTATTGGCCTAACCAATCATTGCTAAGACAGATTGCTCTCCCAGTCACTATTACAGGCATGATGTTAAAAATGACTTGGATATAGGATGCATAGATGGTTCTAAAAAGCACAAAATACAAAACTCCAAAGTAAATTCCTGTTCACGTTATCAAAGCAGCCTGATTGTTTTTGTTCAGTGCTTAAACCTTTGCTGGGGCCCTGCTGGGATCCAAAAGGGAGGGAGGAAAACAGGTTAGGTGCCCCTCTGGGTGGCCCTGGGGAGGCTGTGCAGAACTGTAGAGGGTAAGAGGGATCTAGCGGTACCTGACCTCAGCCCTGTCTCTCATCCCCAGCCTCTTTCTAATCATCTGCCCCTCAGGGCTCACTTGTGCAATGTGCTATAGTCATCAAAGCAGGGCATTAAGTCCTGAGATTTCTTTTCCTCCAAAAGTTATTCTGAGGATTGATGAGATTACATTTGTGAAAAATTCCAGCAAACATCAAATGAAAAGCGCTGCCTACATATCAGGAGCTGCTGAATTTGAAGCAAAACAACGTTCTTTTCCACTTTTTTTTATCTTGTCTGCCTCTGAGACCCATGACAATATTCATCCATCCATTTTCCCAGCCTGGATATAGATCGTAAGGAGGACAAAGTGCCAAGCTGAGGCCAGAGCTACTTTCCGTAGACATTTGGTCGTCTGACTTGTACTGCTGTCGTGTCTTCTAAGAAGACCGTTTTCTTTCAAATATGTTTTATGCCCCTATAAATACATGGAAATTTCTTTTTTGAAAGACTTGAAACCATATCTCACAAGGAAGACTGTTTCCGCATGTGGTCATTTTGTTTTTGGACATTGGGATAGATTTCAGGCTGTATGTATATAGAAAACAGAATGTTGTCTTGTTAGGTTTAAACACAAATATTTTTGCTACTTATATATGGTTTCACTGATTGTTGTCATGAGTAGAATGAAGTACTCCTCTAGGCTTAAAGAAAATGGTTTTGAGAGAAGGAGAAAAGGATAACAAGGTTAAGAACATAGATACAAATGTTGCAGACTTAGTTCAAACAGTAGATGAATCCGACACTGAAGTCAACACTTGACACTGAAGTCAAGTGCCCTGGCTTCAGGCAAACATTTCAACCTTTTTATATCTTTCTTTTTTCTATGAAAGTAAAATAATAACCATTTTTGTTGCATGGAGATGTTATGCAGAAACCTGATATTCACATGAAATACTTGGTATAAGTGAGTGAACTGGAAGCCTAACATCTCTCTCTAGCTTCCTTCTAATGATCCAAGTGGTATTGTGAAGCCATTAAATTTTTCTGTTGTTTTCTGACAAGCTCATAGTTGGTCTTACTCAGGGAACTATTTTTGGCCCTAAAGAAATATGCTTGCCTATTTTTATACATATGCATGTACTTAACAACCTATTGACCAGAAACATATTAATACATCTTTTGTTACCTGAATATTATGACTGGAGACATTGCAATATTCACGTACAAACAAATGGCTACTCACACACATTCAGATCAGATCAGTCGCTCAGTCATGTCCGACTCCTTGCAACCCCATGAATCCCAGCCCGCAAGGCCTCCCTGTCCATCACAAACTCCTGAAGTTCACTGAGACTCACGTCCATCGAGTCAGTGATGCCATCCAGCCATCTCATCCTCTGTCGTCCCCTTCTCCTCCTGCCCCCAATCCCTCCCAGCATCAGAGTCTTTTCCAATGAGTCAACTCTTCGCATGAGGTGGCCAAAGTACTAGAGTTTCAGCTTTAGCATCATTCCTTCCAAAGAAAACCCATGACTGATCTCCTTCAGAATGGACTGGTTGGATCTCTTTGCAGTCCAAGGGACTCTCAAGAGTCTTCTCCAACACCACAGTTCAAAAGCATCAATTCTTTGGCGCTCAGCCTTCATCACAGTCCAACTCTCACATCCATACATGACCACAGGAAAAACCATAGCCTTGACTAGACGAACCTTTGTTGGCAAAGTAATGTCTCTGCTTTTGAATATGCTATCTAGGTTGGTCATAACTTTCCTTCATGGCTGCAGTCACCATCTGCAGTGATTTTGGAGCCCAGAAAAATGAAGTCTGACACTGTTTCCACTGTTTCCCCATCTATTTCCCATGAAGTGGTGGGACCGGATGCTATGATCTTCATTTTCTGAATGTTGAGCTTTAAGCCCACTTTTTCACTCTCCACTTTCACTTTCATCAAGAGGCTTTTGAGTTCCTCTTCACTTTTTGCCATAAGGGTGGTGTCATCTGCATATCTGAGGTTATTGATATTTCTCCCGGCAATCTTGATTCCAGCTTGTGTTTCTTCCAGTCCAGCGTTTCTCATGATGTACTCTGCATATAAGTTAAATAAACAGGGTGACAATATACAGCCTTGACGAACTCCTTTTCCTATTTGGAACCAGTCTGTTGTTCCATGTTCAGTTCTAACTCTTGCTTCCTGACCTGCATACAAGTTTCTCAAGAGGCAGATCAGGTGGTCTGGTATTCCCATCTCTTTCAGAACTTTCCACAGTTTATTGTGATCCACACAGTCAAAGGCTTTGGCATAGTCAATAAAGCAGAAATAGATGTTTTTCTGGAACTCTCTTGCTTTTTCCATGATCCAGCGGGTGTTGGCAATTTGATCTCTGGTTCCTCTGCCTTTTCTAAACCAGCTTGAACGTCAGGAAGTTTACGGTTCACATATTGCTGAAGCCTGGCTTGGAGAACATTGAGCATTACTTTACTAGCGTGTGAGATGAGTGCAACTGTGCGGTAGTTTGAGCATTCTTTGGCATTGCCTTTCTTTGGGATTGGAATGAAAACTGACCTTTTCCAGTCCTGTGGCCACTGCTGAGTTTTCCAAATTTGCTGGCATATTGAGTGCAGCACTTTCACAGCATCATCTTTCAGGATTTGGAATAGCTCAACTGGAATTCCATCACCTCCACTAGCTTTGTTTGTAGTGATGCTTTCTAAGGCCCACTTGACTTCACATTCCAGGATGTCTGGCTCTAGGTGAGTGATCACACCATCGTGATTATCTGGGTCATGAAGATCTTTTTTGTATAGTTCTTCTGTGTATTCTTGCCATCTCTTCTTAATATCTTCTGCTTCTGTTAGGTCCATAGCATTTCTGTCCTTTATCGAGCTCATCTTTGCATGGAATGTTCCTTTGGTGTCTCTGATTTTCTTGAAGAGATCCCTAATCTTTCCCATTCTGTTGTTTTCCTCTATTTCTTTGCATTGATTGCTGAAGAAGGCTTTCTTATTTCTTCTTGCTATTCTTTGGAACTCTGCATTCAAATGTTTATATCTTTCCTTTTCTCCTTTGCTTTTCACTTCTCTTCTTTTCACAGCTATTTGTAAGGCCTCCCCAGACAGCCATTTTGCTTTTTTCCATTTCTTTTCTATGGGAATGGTCTTGATCCCTGTCTCCTGTACAGTGTCACGAACCTCATTCCATAGTTCATCAAGCACTCTATCTATCAGATCTAGGCCCTTAAATCTATTTCTCACTTCTACTGTATAATCATAAGGGATTTAATTTAGGTCATACCTGAATGGTCTAGTGGTTTTCCCTACTTTCTTCAATTTAAGTCTGAATTTGGCAATAAGGAGTTCATGGTCTGAGCCACAGTCAGCTCCTGGTCTTGTTTTTGCTGACTGTATAGAGCTTCTCCATCTTTGGCTGCAAAGAATATAATCAATCTGATTTCAGTGTTGACCATCTGGTGATGTCCATGTATAGAGTCTTCTCTTGTGTTGTTGGAAGAGGGTGTTTGTTATGACCAGTGCATTTTCTTGGTAAAACTCCATTAGTCTTTGCCCTGCTTCATTCTGTATTCCAAGGCCAAATTTGTCTGTTACTCCAGGTGTTTCTTGACTTCCTACTTTTGCATTCCAGTCCCCTATAATGAAAAGGACATCTTTTTTGGGTGTTAGTTCTAAAAGGTCTTATAGGTCTTCATAGAACCGTTCAGCTTCTTCAGCGTTACTGGTTGGGGCATAGACTTGGATTACTGTGATATTGAATGGTTTGCCTTGGAAACGAACAGAGATCATTCTGTCATTTTTGAGACTGCATCCAAGTACTGCATTTCGGACTCTCTTGTTGCCCATGATGGCCACTCCATTTCTTCTGAGGGACTCCTGCCTGCAGTAGTAGATATAATGGTCATCTGAGTTAAATTCACCCATTCCAGTCCATTTGAGTTCGCTGATTCCTAGAATGTCAACATTCACTCTTGCCCTCTCTTGTTTGACCACTTCCAATTTGCCTTGATTCATGGACCTGACATTCCAGGTTCCTATGCAATATTGCTCTTTACAGCATCGGACCTTGCTTCTATCACCAGTCACATCCACAGCTGGGTAATAATGTGTTAAGTATATACATAAAATTTCTGTATATACATATATCTGTCTCTCAATCAGCCATGAATCTGGTTCTACAAGCCAAAAAGAATCCAATCTATTTAATGGTTCTATGGCCAAAATTAGTCAATTGGCCCCCAGTTTATTCATCTATAAATGGAAAGATTTAAGTGATTGAACTCCCTACTTTAAATCTCTAAAAGTTTTAAACTTATCCTTTTTTTCATATCCAAATCTAGTAGAATAATATAGTTTTATAAGTCACTTCACCAAGGAAGTATTTTTTTACCTTCTAACTCAGTCAAACCTCCATTATGCTTTCCATTGCTCTGTGTACCCATCCCTCTTTGTGTCCAAAGTCTATAATTTTTACTTTTTTTGGTCAGAGCATTGCATATTTATTACTACTTTTAAAATAGTTTCTCTTATTTAAAAAACATTTTATTGAAAAGTAGTTGATTTATGATATTAACCCTGTTCTGTACAATATATCCTTATTGATCATATTATTTATTTCCCTTCTTTCTCCCCACTGGTATCTACTAGTTTGTTTTCTATATCTGTGAGCCTATTTCTGTTTTGTTATACATTCATTTATTTATTTTTTTTACATTCCACATATAAGGGATAGCATAGGGTATTTATTTTTCTCTGACTGACTCATTTACTAAGCATAATATACTCTAGATCTATCCATGTTGTTGCAAGTGGCAAAATTTTGTTCTTTTTGTGGCTGGGTACTATTCCATTGTATTATATATACCACATCTTCTTTACCCATTCATCTATTGATGGACATTTGGGTTGCTTCTGTATCTTGGATATTGTAAATATTGCTGCTGTAAACATTGGGGTTCATGTATCTTTTCAAATTAGCTTATTTTCTCCAGATACGTACTCGAGTAGAATTGTTGGAGCATGTGGTAGTTCTAATTGTAGTTTTTGAGGAATCTCCATACTGTTTTCCATAGTCTGTCTGTCTGTCAGTGCTGTGTGCTCACTTTTGTCTGACTCTTTGTAACCCCATGGACTGTAGCCCACCAGACTCTCTGTCCATGGGATTTTCCAGGCAAGAATACTGGAGTGGGTTGCCATTGCCTCCTTCAGGGGATCTTCCCCACCCAGGGATTGAACTCACATCTCCTATATCGCAGGCAGATTTCTTTACCACTGAGCCACCTGGGAAGCCCCATTTCCCATAGTGGCTGCACCAATTTTTGTTCCAACCAACACTATATAAAAGTTCTCTTTTCTCCACATCCTTGCCAACATTAGTTATTTGTGAACTTTTTGATGATAGCCATTCTGACAAGTGTCAGGTGATATTGTGGTTTGGGTTTGCATTTCTCTAATAATCAGCAATGTTGAACATCTTTTCATGTGCCTGTTCATCACTTGTATGTCTTCATTGGAAAAATGTCTATTCAGATCTTCTGCCTATGTTTCTAATCACTTTAATTTATCCAGTTTTCCTTATTTATTTTTAATTGTTTTGCTGTACTATGTCCTCGTTGCTGCACATGGGTTTTCTGTAGTTGCAGAGAGCAGGAGGTACTCTCTAGTTGCAGTGCATGGGCTTCTCTTTGCAGTGGCTTCTCTTGTTGCGGAGCACAGACTCTAGGCACACGGGCTTCCAAAGTTGCAGAATGCGGGTTCAGACTTGTGACTTGCTAGCTAAGGCAATGGCACCCCACTCCAGTACTCTTGCCTGGAAAATCCCATGGACGGAGGAGCCTGGTAGGCTGCAGTCCACGGGGTCGCTAAGAGTCGGACACGACTGAGTGACTTCACTTTCATTTTTCACTTTCATGCATTGGAGAAGGAAATGGCAACCCACTTCAGTGTTCTTGCCTGGAGAATCCCAGGGACAGGGGAGCCTGGTGGGCTGCCGTCTATGGGATCACACAGAGTCGGACACGACTGAAGTGACTTAGCAGCAGCAGCTCTAGAGCGCACGGGCTTCAGTAATTGTGGCACAGGAGCTCATTAGTTCTGACTTGTGGGCCCTAAAGCACACAGGCTTCAGTAGTTGCAGAATGTGGGCTCAGTGGTTGTGGTTTACAGGCTCTAGAGCGTGGGGGCTCAGTAGTTGTGGCTTATGGGCTTAGTTGCTCCATGGCATGTAGAATCTTTCCAGACCAGGTATACAACCAGTGTCTCCTGCATTGGCAGGCAGATTCTTATCCACTGTGCCACCAGGGAAGTCCTGCCCATTTTTAAATACGGTTCTTTGTTTGATATCGAGTTGTTGAGCTATATATTTACTTTTCATATTAACCCCTAGTAGGGATGACCCCTGTTGGTTGTATCATTTAAAAATATTTTCTCCCATTCTATACATTCTGTACATTCTCCCATTCTGTCCCATTCATTGACAAAATGAAAAGACAGTAGTTTCCTTTGCTGTGCAAAAGCTTTTGAATTTAATTAGATCCTATTGTTTATTTTTGCTTTTATTTCTTTTGCCTTTGAAGATGATCCCAAAAAGTATTGCTTCAGTTTATGTCAAAGAGTTTTCTACCTCTATTCTCTTCTAGAAACATTATGGTTTATGGTCTTACATTTAGGTTTTTAATACATTTTGAGCTTATTTTTGTGTACAGTGTGAAGGGGTGTTCTTCACTGATTTGCATGTAGCTGTCCAGCTTTCTCAACAGCACTTATAGAAGGGACTGTCTTTTCTGTATTGAATATTCTTGCCTCCTTTGTCATATATTTAATTGATGGTAGATGTGTGGGTTTATTTCTGTTTTATTCATCTATGTGTCTTTTTGTGTGTGTCAGTATCTTGCTGTTTTTATCACTGTGGCTTTGAAGTAGAGACTAAAATCAAGGAGCACAATATCTCAAGCTTTGTTCTTTTTTTTTCAGGATTGCTTTTGGCAATTTAAGATTTTTTTATGGGAAGTCTTTGATTTTTTTCATATTTATTCTGCCCATCACCAGTAGGCCCTGAACATAGTAGGCACTCTGTCCATATTGATTATAGGACTGCTTTATAACTGGGCTGATTTCTATGAGTTGCCAATTGAAGCCCAGTAGAATTTGTTTCGTCTCACAATTTATTTCTGCAAGCAGGGCACTTTGTAATGAATTTATTATTTTGTTTACAATATATTGTCTTTGTTCTTAGGATATTAGGTAAAATATGGAAACATAAGCTCAACATGCAAAAAAATAAGGTCATGGCATCTAGTCCCATCACTTCATGGCAAATAGATGGGGAAACAGTGAAAACAGTGGCTGACTTTATTTTTGGGGGCTCCAAAATCACTGCAGATGGTGATTGCAGCCATGAAATTAAAAGACGCTTGCTCCATGGAAGAAAAGTTATGACCAACCTAGACAGCATATTAAAAAGCAGAGACATTACTAGGTCCGTCTAGTCAGGCTATAGTTTTTCCAGTAGTCATGTATGGATGTAGAGTTGAACTGTAAAGAAAGCTGAGCACCAAAGAATTGATGCTTTTGAACTGTGGTATTGGAGAAGACTCTTGAGAGTCCCTTGGACTGCAAGGAGATCCACCCAGTCCATCCTAAAGGAGATCAGTCCTAAGTGTTCATTGGAAGGACTGATGCTGAAGCTGAAACTCCAACACTCACTACCTCATGCGAAGAACTGACTCATTTGAAAAGACCCTGATGCTGGGAAAAATTGAAGGCAGGAGGAGAAGGGGATGACAGAGGGTGAGATGGTTGGATGGCATCGCTGACTCAATGAAGATGAGTTTGAATAGACTCCAGGAGTTGGTGATGGACAGGGAGGCCTGGTATGCTGGGGTCCATGAGGCCACAAAGAGTCGGACATGACTGAGAGACTGGACTGAACTGAACTGAATGGGAATGTAAACAAAATTTCAACAATTACTTAATGTAATCCTTGGAAAATAGTCAAAACCAGAAGTTAATGTGTTCTGAGCTAAACAGATTAGCTTCTCTTTAAAAAAGACCATCTATATTGTTTCAGTCCATTTTTGCCTGAAAATTGTGGGCAGCACCCAAGCAGAAAAGAGCAGAATGGGTCTAAGATGCTTCCTTTTACTGTGGATCTTGGTCAGTCAGAGTCTCTAAGCCCCTTTTTCCAAATTGAAGATTATATATCCCATGGGCATGGTGTGAGGATTAAATTAGGTATGTTGTGTAATGTCTCAAAAGAGCACTTTACATCCAACATATATTCTTTTCCTCCCATTTAAAATATTTGCCACAAAGATTTAATAGGAGAATTAAGGAAAACAATCCCAAGTTATTGCTTAAACTAGAGATTATCTATATTTATATGTCTTTAATCAGAAGTACATCTCCAAAGATATTCTGCACTGAACATAATCCTTCTCTAAGGAATACCCACAGACTGGTGTGCACATTATATGAATACAATGGAAAATTGTATTTCTTACCTCAGTCCAGGATAATGCAATCCTAACCGTTAGCATTAGTCATCTCCATTGGAGATTCATGGAATTTTTATGATAATGGCCCTATTTCAAAAATCTAACAGAAATGACATTTAGAGTAAATTGCTGAATTTTTGCATATGTGTTACATGATGAAGAGCTTTGATTTGAAAAAGTAACAATTATTGACAATTATCAAGTGATTTATTACATTAAAAAATATGAATTCTCTGGAAAAATTAATACATGAGATTCTGGATATGACAGATTTGAGAAAGAGTTATTATTTTATTCAGAGATAAGAAATTAAATCAAAAAAAGTTTATTTTCAAATCATGTGTTTGATCTAATAAGACATTTCCCCACAATGATTTATCCTTGGTATTCAATGCTGTCAAGGGAATCTTTCCTTTTCTATTGTTAAGAGAGTTTATCTGACTAAATCTCGCTGATGCTGATCCCTAATTAAAGAATCTGATCAAATTCCCTGCCTGACTTGTTTTAAATGACTGTCACAACAAACTGTGGAAAATTCTTAAAGAGATGGGAATACCAAACAACCTTACCTGCCTCCTGTGAAATCTGTATGCAGGTCAAGAAGCAACAGTTAAAATGACTTGGAACAATGGACTGGATCCAAATAAGGAAAGGGGTATGTCAATGCTGTATATTGTCACCCTGCTTATTTAACTTCTATTCAGAGTACATCATGTGAAATGTTGAGGTTGGATGAAGCACAAGCTGGAGTCAAGATTGCTGGGAGAAATATCAATAACCTCAGATATACAGATGACACCACCCTTGTGGCAGAAAGTCAGAGGAACTAAAGAGCCTCTTGATGAAGGTGAAAGAGGAAAGTGAAAATGTTGGCTTAAAACTCAGTATTCAAAAAACAAAGATCATGGCATCCGTCCCATCACTTCATGGCAAATAGTTGGGGGAACAATGGAAACAGTGAGAGACTTTATTTTCTTGAACTCCAAAATCACGGCAGACAGTGACTGCAGCCATGAAATTAAAAGACGCTTGCTCCTTGGAAGAAAAGCAATGACAAATCTAGATAGTGTATTAAAAAGCAGAGACATTACTTTGCTGACAAAAGTCTGTCCAGAAAAAGCTATGGTTTTTCCAGTAGTCATGTACAGATGTGAGAGCTGGATAATAAGAAATGCTGAGCGCTGAAGAATGGATGCCCTCAAACTGTGGTGTTTGAGAAGACTCTTTAGAGTCCCTTGGAAAGCAAGGAGATCAAACCAGTCAATCCTAAAGGAAATCAGTCCTGAATATTCATTGGAGGACTGATGCTAAAGATGAAGCGCCAATACTTTGGCCACCTGATGCAAAAGCTGATTCAGTGGAGAAAGACTCTGATGCTGGGCAAGTTTTAGGGCAGGAGGAGTAGGGGATGACAGAGGATGAGATGGTTGGTTGGCATCACCGATTCAATGGTCATGAGTTTTAGCAAATTCTGGGAAATGGTGAAGTACAGAGAAGCCTGGTGTGTTGCAGTCCATGGGGTGGCAAAGAGTCAGATACAACTGAGTGACTGAACAGCAACATTTCCCTATTGAGCATATTGTATCTTATCCCCAGGTATCACAAATGGGGTGGAACAGGGGTGAGAAGACATGTTTACATGTGTTTGGCCGTGCTTACAAAAAGTCCTCAACAAACACATGATAAACCCAAGTTTCCCAATTACAGAAATGAAATGAAGTATATTTAATTACTTGCACATGCTTGGCTGAAAGGAGGTCTCCCAAGAGGCTGGAGAACATTTTTTTAAGACTATATTTTTTAGAGACATTTTGGGGTCACTGCAAAATTAAGAGGGATCTACAGAGACTTTCTGTATGCATTCTGCTCCTCACATGTGTGGATTCTCCTATTATCAACATCCTCCATCAGAGTAATACATTTGTTACAATTGATGAACCTACATTGACACATCATAATACTCAAAGTCTATAGTTTACATTACAGGTCACTCTTGATCTTGTATATGCCATGAGTTTGGAGAAATGTCTAATGACATTTACCCATCATTATAATATCAGAGCATATTCACTGCCCTAAAGATTCTCTATGCTCTACCTATTCATACCCGCCCGCCCCCCGCAACCGCATTCCCCCATTACACCCTGGCAACCAACGATCTTGAGAACCTTTTTGTAAGAGTAGGAATTATGTTAGTCATAAAAACAGAGATGACAGAAATAGGAGCTTCAATTATTTTCAGTGTCGCAAGTTCTAATTGAATACAGTGTAGAGACAACTTGCCCAAGACCTGAATACTTGTCTCTCCCTATTATAAGTGATAACTGTGCTCAAAAGCACTGTCTGGTCTCATTTCAATTATTTTATTTTGTATTTGGGGGTTGTCCATTTGATCATCAGTAAAGCTAATTCATTTCTCAATTCTTCATCTTCCTTCCTACGTACTTATGTTAGAACAGAGAAAGTATTGAGCTGGCAAGGCATCTTTTTTTCACTGGATCCTGTTCTATTATTTTAAAAATGTCTCTGCTAATGTTAGCATTTTATGGAAATGTGTGCATAGGAAAATACATCCTATCTTTCTCTTTTCTCAAAACTCATTTCCACTGCCCTAAGGCTAACAATTCTATGTTATCAGGAGGTATAAGTATTATTACTTAGCCATAAATTTGACGAGAAAAGTATTACAATCAATTAGAATCATCACATGTGGTAACCTCTGATTTATGTGGCATTATTAAGGAGCTAGATAATAAATATAGATGAATATTTTATACAATAAAGGATTATTTTATTCTGTGCTTTTCCATTTTAGCAGGTTTTCTCCAGTGTATCTTTCTAATATGAAGTTATATTAGTATGAGTTCTTAAAATACCTTTTTCTAATTGCCAGCAAACATTTTTATGATGATTCAAGATCATTATCATAAAGTATTATTGTTCTTTTTGCTTGTTTCTATCTGTATTGAAATTCCTCAGAAGCTTTTAAGGAGCATACTTTTTTGGGGCATTTTTATAAAAAGATTTGTGCTGATCTTTCTGTTTTATTTTTATTTTACTTTTAAGTTGGAGATTATATTTCATTGTTTTCCTCTCTCTAAATATGAAATGTGAATTTTATTAAATAACCCTACTACCCAGCACTCATGTTTACCTTCTTCTCTTTAACCATTGATGTGATTTAGTCAGAACTGAAGTTTACTACAAACTGAGTATTTTTTTTTTATAGTTGCCTTAACATGATTTATGTTAATTCTATATGATAACCTTAAAGAGGCCCTTTCTCTACTTTCTTCTGTGTTGCAGATTATGTTACAGATATCTGGAATTACTGAAAATTTATTCTCTTCAACAGTGGGAGCATTTTATATCAGATTTTTAAACAGGAAAGTGTAAAGTGAATAGGACGGAGAAGGCAATGGCAACCCACTCCGGTACTCTTGCCTGGAAAATCCCATGGACAGAGGAGCCTGGTAGGCTGCAGTCCATGGGGTTGCTAGGAGTCGGACATGACTGAGCAACTTCACTTTCACTTTTCACTTTCATACATTGGAGAAGGAAATGGCAACCCACTCCAGTGTTCTTGCCTGGAGAATCCCAGGGACCGGGGAGCTTGGTGGGTTGCCGTTTCTGGGGTTGCGCAGAGTCGGACACGACTGAAGCGACTTAGCAGTGAATAGGAAATGTTGATATGTAATGGAACCTCGAAAACATCACAGACAAGATAAATGAGTCACCTCAGTGTCAGAAATTCTGTCTATAATTATAATGCATTTTAAATTAGAGCATTTTCTATCTTGGATGATATAGAGTTATTTTATTCAATAATAGAAAGCTCATTTAGTTAATTAAGCATCATATAATGACCAAGAGAAGAAAAAAAATGCTGCCTTCAAATAGGTATTAAACTTTCGCTTATCAGTAGTTTCAATTTGCAGATGGTATGAAATGTGTTTAGTTGTATAAACTTGATTTTCCAGTATCCAATTAGTTTGTA
The DNA here is from genome assembly GCF_032452875.1 of Bos javanicus. Lineage (NCBI taxonomy): Eukaryota > Metazoa > Chordata > Mammalia > Artiodactyla > Bovidae > Bos > Bos javanicus. Next base: position 23,731,472 of record NC_083874.1, on the reverse strand, counting down.
ATAGTGAAGATACAAGTATTGGTTGAAAAATGTTTGCTGAACTGATTTTAGAGGAGTCACCATTGCCTGACTTGAGTATGATCATTTGATTTCTTCTCATCTGTTTAGAAAACTGGACTCCTGTTACTTATTTGTGTGTGCCTAATTATATATTTCTCCCTGTGTGGGTATATGTAGGCAGATGGGTAAAGGAAATGCAGAGCTCTGTAAATTGGCATCCATGTAGTTCTGATGACAAGGGAAATAGAAGCTTATTATTGTCAGCATGTGTCCAGATAACAACTGTGGGCTAATAAGGTTATTCATCCAATATTTACACTTCAATGTGAAAATGCAGTCGTAACTGGTCTATTGAACTAGTTGAACACAGTAGGGGACACACATCTTCATTCTTGCATGCCAGTGTCTTTCCTTCATGCCCCTGGCTAAAGTCCCTTACAATTGCCATGGCTTTTGCATTTACTCTAGGTATCAAGTGGTTTTGTTTTTCAGGCAATAAAATGTTCACTGCAGCCTAACATCAAATTTTTACTAGCTTGAAATTTACTGTCTTCCCCTGCTCAGGCCTGCCTTAGCTTCTTCACCCTTTGCCTCCTCTTAGACTCACCTGCTGCCTGTGCTTCGGAGAGCTGGATGAGGAGGAGAGAAGGTGAGATAAGGGGGCAGGAAAGGCTGGGATGGTGTCATCCAATTGCACGTTCTTTTTCTTGTGAAGCGCTTTTGTGTGTTCCTCCAGGAGCCCTTCACTGGAGTCTCCTGATTCCCTGGAATGCTGAAGTCCCTCTGGCTAGCCCCCCTTGGCTGTCAATGCTTCCTTTCTGGTCACTTCTCTTAACATGTGTCCATCTGGGTGGAATCACTTCAGGAAAAATGCAGTGTTGGCTCCCTTCCTCAAGGGTCCACCTCTGTTCTCTCCTCTCCCCACTGTTACTCTCTCCTCTTTTTGGGCTCGAGGTCTACTGAGCATGTAAACTTTTCAGCTGTGAGCTTGTACTGATCCCTGCATCCTCCAAAGTCTGGGGAACATGTATCATGTTGCAGGGCCCACCCATTTCTCTCTGCAGTGATTACATTCAGCGCTCATGAACCTTAATACACATAATATATTTACTCAGGATACATATAGAAAACATGGAGTTGTTCCCATTTAATACTATTGTGCTTGTGATATTAAAAATATCACAAATAGTTCAGAAGGAAGCAAGCACTCCCTCTCAGACTGCTACTTCTCAACATGTGGACTTTATAAATCTTTGAAAATAAAGGGGACCTTACTTGGCTTTTGCCTATGAAACGAGTGAATGAATACTCTGTGTGGAGAATGTTGTTAGTACAGCCTGCTAGAAACTATCTGTCCACCATGTGGATGCTTTCTCCTTTTTCAGATCTTTTTTCTTTTCATTTGGGCTGTTCTGTTTATGAAGTAGTTATAATTCCTGTTTACCAGAAATGAACCTGGACCCTTGCCAGAAGCACCAGGTCTGCTGTTTCTGAACTTTAAAGAAAAAACTTCTTTGCTTTTGTTCTGTTTAATTATGTAGGCTTTTGCTCTCCTGTTATCAGGACCATGATTCAGTCCTTCTAGGGTGTAATTATCCCAAGTGTCCTCGATCTGCTAAAGTGAGAATCTCTATATTTTTGTCAGAAAGCCAAGGGTTGCTCAGCTTTGGAAATCTTTTACAGCATTTTGTTTTCAGTTGTTCCTTTGTGATCCGGAATGTAAACACATGAATTTGAATTCCTGCTTGGTAGAGAAAATTAATCTTGAAATAAATTAACCAAAAAAAAAAAAAAGGAAAATTTGAAGCATCCTTTGCGGTATCTGCAAAACAGCTGTGAATAGCTTAAATGTTGGATGGCAGGACCAAGCCAAATAATGCTCATTTGAAGATCTTTCTGAAGATGCTAAAAAGTTTGTTTTTTTTTTCTTTTCACTTTTTCAGTTTTCATGCTCTTTATCTGGAGGATTAAGGTAATTATACTTCATAAAATTCATAGGAACATTGTATGATGTTAACAATGCCTAAAGCACAACATGAAATTAATACTGTTTTCTCTAATAACGTATAACATTTAGATTTTTTTTACATAGACTTTTAAAACTGTGCTTGAAGAAAGGTTTTTTTCTTTTTGGGAGGAAACTTCCTTTCTGAGGAAAATTTCACAAAATTCCAATTTTACTGGTTTTGTTGTCTATGGGCATTGTTTTGGTTTTTTGCGGTTAATTGATATTTCTAGGTCCTCCATGCTTTGTAAGGTTAACTAGCCTGAAGGATAAAAGTAATTCCATTCCCGGTGGAGATGCCTGTTTTGCTGACACTGCCCAGGTCAGGTCCCCAGCAGTTAGATTTGGGAATCCCCGGAGGGAATGTGCTCTCATTCGTCTGCAGCAACAAAGCCAGTCAGTGACTGGAGTCTGTTGTCTTCTTCCTCTCCGTGCCTGTGGCTCTGAGTGAGGTCTGTTGCTGAGCCCTGGGTGTGAAGGCCCCACAGTGTTTCTGATCCTTCCTCGGAACCCTTCACTCCTGGACTCCACTGTCGCACATCATCAGGAAGGTAGAGGGGCCCTATCATCTTTGAAAACCTAAAAACCCTGAGCCCACCTTGGCTTTTTGCATATAACATGAGAAAATGCTTTTTACCCCATCCTGCTACAATCTATCACACTGCAGAGAAGAGGTTAGTTTAGGGAGAAATTGGAGTTACAAATGCCATAATATAGGAAGTACTGGCAGACCTCCCCTACTAGGAAGCCAGATTTGCGTAAATTGGCCAAAACCCACTGTGAATTTGGCACAGTCTGGACCTGGGACCTCTACTATGATGCTGTTTAGGTTTGAGCCGCTTCCCTGGTGACTCAGACAGTAAAGAAACTGCCTGCAATGTAGGAGAGCCGGGTTCAATCCCTGGGTGGGAAAGATCCACTGGAGGAGGGAAAGGCTAACCACTCCAGAATTCTTCTAAGACTGAGGTGACTGAGCACATGAGTACCGCCTGGAAAGTCTGTGCACAAATACTACTACTAGCTATTATTATTATTGTATACTTCTTTGTTCTAGGTGCTTCATATGCTTTAACTTAATTATCACAGCAACCTTAATAGTTGTATATTATGTGGGGTGTTTTGCATAGAAGGAAATGCAAGAGAGATGTATTAGGTTTCACAGATCACACAGCTGCTGGTCCAGGGCAGTTGTACCGTCTGTGCTCTGCTTGATTGGGCCGCAAGGAGACAGCATCCTCTCGAAGGGTGGGTTTCTTTTCCTCCCTGTATTTAGTTGTAACCACAGATAGTAACCACCAAGAAACGTACTTTGAGAAATTTCTATTTAAGCATAGAAAAAGTCCACATCATAATTTAAAGTGTTTTTTGTGTTGTTGTTTGTTTTTTCTGCTAACTAAAAGATATGACTACATATCTCCTTTACTGCCTTCTCTTAACATCCTGCTAATCATGGTCTTCCATCCCATTTCACCATGATCCACAATTGCTTGCAATAATTACAAAGTAATGGGATACATTGAAAAAAACAAAAAACAAAAACAAAAACGCTGGTCCTCTCCACAGGGGCCATTTGGTGTTAGCACAGTCTCTGGAGGGGCTCGGTGGTGTCACAAATGGTAGTCCTTCTTGGGATCTTCAGTGAGTACCGGACTGCTTTCCTGAACTGCAGTCTTTCACCATGTGGAGGAGTAAAAGAGCAGGCGGGGTTTTTTTTTTTATTGCTTTTCTATAAATAGTGATTCTGGACTCTGGGTGCCTTGGGAGATTCCAAGTGTAAACAACCAAGGAAGGAAAAATTAACAACAACAAAAAATCCATGGTGTGATTTTTTGAGCTGTTTAGATCCAGTTCAAGGTAGAACCTAAGCACTGATGTAAGCAGCAGCTTTACAGATTAGGCTTTTTCACTATACTGACATTAGATGTATTATTATTATTACATGCCTAAACTGCTCTATTTAATTCTAATTAATTCCAAACCATATACCGGGATAATTGAAGCATAAGCTTGCTTTGATAAAGGTTTGGGGCAGAGTTTTCTATACAGAATTAGCACAGAGAAATCTTGGGGGGTTGATGAAACTGTTCTATATGGAACTGTGGAGGTAGATACACAGTTTCATGCTTTTGTTAAAATCCAAAGAACTGTACACCACAAAAAGCAAATATTGCTCAGTAATTAAAAAGGAAAAAGGAGATGCAGGAAAAATAGAATGCAGACAAATGAGCCTACCTGTATTACATGTGAACCACATACCTACCCTGAGGAGGATGGGGAAGAAAGGACCTGATCTGCGTGACTTTGGAAAGTAGTGCTTCGACTGGGATGCTGTGTGTAAACAACCAACCAAACTGTACACAAGCACTGTCATCTCATAAATGTGTTTCTCATAGGCATATTAGTAAGGAATTCTGTATACTAGAGTTGAATACAGATGACGAAGGCCAGGTTTCACCCTATCAGAATAAGGAGTTAGAAAAAGGACAAGAAAAAGGGAAAATGAACCCAGTGTACAGGGTTAGAGGCAGTATGGGTGCATAAAATATATACACACATCATGTGTACATACATATATTTGGTGTTCAGTTGCCCAGTCACGTTTGATTCTTTGCGACCCCATGGATTGCAGCACGCCAGGCCTCCCTGTCCCTCACCATCTCTGGAAGTTTGCCCAGGTTCATGTCCATTGCATTGGTGACGTCATCCAGCCATCTCATCCTCTGACGTCATCTTCTCCTTCTGCCCTCAATCTTTCCCAGCATCAGGGACTTGTGAAATGAGTCGGATGTTCGGTGACCAAAATATTGGATGTTTCAGCATCAGTCCTTCTAATGAGTATTCAGGGTTGATTTCCCCTGAGACTGACTGGTTTGATCTCCTTGCTGCCTAAGGGCCTCTCAGGGGTCTTCTCCAGCACCACAGTTCGAAGGCACCACAATCCTTTGGCGCTCTGCCTTCTTTATGGTCCAGCTTTCACAGCCGTACATGGCCACTGGGAAGACCCTATCCTTGACGATGCGGACCTTTGTCAGGAAGATCATAACCTTGACTGTGCAGAGCTTTGTCCGAGTAATGTCTCTGCTTTTCAACACACTGCCTAGGTTTGTCATAGCTTTCTGGCTAAGAAGCAATCATCTTCTGATTTCATGGCTGCACTTGCCATTCGCAGTGATTGTAGAGCCCAAGAAGAGGAATTCTGTCCCTATTTCCACCTTTTCCCCTTCTATTTGCCATGAAGTAATGGGACTGGATGCCATGATCTTAGTTTTTTAAATATTTAGTTTTAAGCCATCCTCATTAAGAGGCTCTTTAGTTCTTTGCTTTCTGCCGTTAGAGTGGTATCATCTACATATCTGAGGTTGTTGATGTTTTTCCTGCTTATCTTAATTTCACCTTGTCTTAATTTTCATATATCTGGCCCAGCGTTTCTCAGGATATGCTCAGTGTATAGGTTCAATAAACAGGATGACAGCAGACAGCCCTGTCATACTCCTTTTTCAATCCTAAACGAATCAGTTGTTCCATACAGGGTTCTAACTGTTGCTTCTTGACCCGCATATACAGGTTTCTCAGGAGACGGGTAAGATGGTTGTCTCTTTAAGAGCTTTCCACAGTTCATTATGATCCACACAGTTAAAGGCTTTAGCGATGAAACTGAGGTAGATGTTTTTATGGAATCCCCTTGCTTTCTCTATGATCCAGGGAATGTTGTCAAGTTGATCTCTTGTTCTTCTGTCTTTTATTACTTACACACAAAAGTAGATACAGAAATACAGAGGCTTGTGCATACGTGAGTTAATGTACATACACATATTCCTTAGTTCTCTTCAGTGAAGGGGCTAGAATTAGTCATTTCCTTAGTGGCAAGGACCGCACTGAGTGCTCATATAGTCCTCTCTAAATATTAATATGTTCTGCAATGAAAAAATGAGGGATCCTTGGAGACCTGATTGATTCTAGGATTGGAGCAGGGAAAATACAAGATGACTGTTGAGCATGCTGTGACTTCTGTGATGCAGATAGTGAAATGTGCTTCAAGTAAGAGGAGGTGAGGCACAGTGAAGTGGCACAGGCACCAACCAGAAAGAACTTGAGCAACAACGATAGTACCGGGTTATAATTTAAGGAAATGAATAAATATTCATGACCCTATACTGATATAAATAAATAATTGAATAAATAAGGGGGCTTAAACAGCAACTCTTTCCTGCAGTTATAAATATAGAAGGAAGGACTTTATTAGAAATACAAAAGCATAAATAGAAAATCACTAATAGGCTATCACAGTGATAACTGGTGCAAGCAAGATCCATAAATGGGTGCTAAAATTAGATTAAGCCAGGTGGCTTAGTGGGTAAAGAACCTACCTGCAGTGCAGGACACCCCAGAGATATGGGTTCAATTCCTGGGTCGGGAAGATCCCCTGGAAGAAGAAATGGCAACCCACTCCAGTATTTTTGCCTGCAGAATCCTGTGGACAGAGGAGCCTGGCAGGCTACAACCCATGGGGTCACAAAGACTCAGACATGTCAGAGTCATGTCTGACAGCACAAAGGATCTCCCCCAAAATATTTGGCAATTACAAATAGAAAAATAGTATTTTTACCATGGACTATCCTGATAGCATATTCAAAAGCAGAGACATTACTTTGCCAACAAAGGTCCATCTAGTCAAGGCTATGGTTTTTCCAGTGGTCATGTATGGATGTGAGAGTTGGACTATAAAGAAAGCTGAGCACCGAAGAATTGATGCTTTTGAACTGTGGTGTTGGAGAAGACTTTTGAGAGTCCCTTGGACTGCAAGGAGATTCAACCAGTCCATTCTAAAGATCAGTCCTGAATATTCATTGGAAGGACTGATGTTGAAGCTGAAACTCCAATACTTTGGCCACCTGATGCAAAGAACTGACTCATTTGAAAAGACCCTGATGCTGGGAAAGATTGAGGGCAGGAGGAGAAGGGGATGACAGAGGATGAGATGGTTGGATGGCGTCACCGTCTCAATGGACATGAGTTTGGGTAAACTCCAGAAGTTGGCGATGGACAGGGAGGACTGGCGTGCTGCGGTCCATGGGATCGCAGAGTTGGAAATGACTGAGCAACTGAACTGCACTAATCCTGGTAGCGTGATCTTAGCCAAGGTTAACATCACCATCAATAATAAATGGTCATAATGAAACCTCTGATATGATGCACAGAGGACATGCCTGTGTGGTGTCACTCCAGGTAATGCATAGTCTCACTGTTATCACGAGAAAGCATCAACAAAGCGAAATGGAGGAACAATCTATAAAATAACCCAAACAATCCTCAAAAAGCATCAAGGTCAAGAAAGGTGAACAAGGTTGAGGAACTATGCTAGCCTTTAAGTGACTTAAGGAGACATGACAATTAAATGCAATATAGGATCCTGAATTGGATCCAGAAACAGAAAAATTACTTTCCTGGAGAAACCAGAGAAATCTAAATCAGTTCTCTTCTGTTCTTTAGTTACTAGGATTGTATCAGAGCTCTTAGTTTTTATGTCTCTTCTATGGTTATGTAAAACATCAAGAGAGGAGAAGCTGGGCAAAGGGTATATGGGAATTCTCTGTACTATTTTTGCAACTCTTCTGTGAATCTAAAGTTATCTCAGAATAAAAAGAATTTTTTAATCCTTCTATCCATAATATAGTATAAAACCTTTGCCAAACAGTTTTTTAGTACCTTTTTTAAATGAGTGACCACCACCTGCAGTGAGAAGCAGTTGTGCCATCTCTCATTTGTTGCAAAGTTCAGCTACTTCATCCCAAGTATAGAGCCGGTAACTTCCAAATGCTTTTAATGGAAAGAAGTACCTGGAAGAATTACCATAATGAAGACCTTGGGTTATCCGCAAGTCATCTTTTTCTCCTTCAAGTTCTAACATTTTTACTGCTTTCTTTCTCTCTCTTTCTCCTATTATGATTTGTAGTCGATAATATTTTGATATTTAAATACAGTATTTCAGTATGCTGCTTTCAAAGGCCAGATCTGGGTTTTTGCTCCCCTTTGGTGTGCCTACATGTGTGCACACACAGACATAGAGAAGTTTTCTTTGATAACTCTGTGACTTAACTATAAATCTGCTAAGAAATATGGAATTACTGGTTGCCCATGGAGCCCTAAGCTGCTAGATAGTATGTCAGATGTAGAGTAGTACATTCTCTTCTGCTTGCAGAGTGGCCTCTTCAGAGTCCCTAGGTCACCAACTCTTCTATCATTTTCTGAGTGGTTCCTTTTATAACCCTGACACCAGCTATTGGGTACATCTAATAGCAGGCTTCCCAGAGAAGCCAGTCAGCTCAGAGGGCCAGACAAGCCTTGGAGAAAGTCTCCCATCTCTCTGCTTGTCTCCCTGTGTGAGCAGACCTAGGAAGGAACCCTACAAAGACTGGCTTCCATCGCTCATTTTCTCCTCTTGGCCTGTCACAGAGGAGCCTCCAGCAGGGACTGGGCATCTCCTGCTCCCTGGGAGGATGACTGAGTTGAGAAAGTGCTTCTGTGGGGTTTCACTTCCTACCCCTGGCTGCCGTATGGGCTTCGTTCCTGGGTTGGATTTTCAAACACGGACCTGGCTTTGTAGTTTTATTTAGTTTTGTATTTTGCATTAGTTTTGTGTAACTATGTGGGAAAATGCCTGCACCATGTTTAATTAAATGTTTTATTTTGAGATAATTGCCAATTCATATGTAGTTATAGGAAATAACAGAGAGAGATCCTGCATGTCCATTACTGAGTTTTCACCCAGTGGAAATATCTTATAAAACTAGAAGGCAATATAACAATAAAAGTGTCTCAGTCCATTCAGACTGCTCTGACAAAAAGTACCATAGACTGGGAGGCTTAAATAACAAACTGCTCTGGGTGCCAGGGAGACCAAGATCAAGGCACTGACAGATTTGGTGTTTGGCGAGGATCTATTTCCTGGTTCATGGCAGGCTTTCTTGCTGTGTCGTTACCTGAAGGAATAGGCAAGGGAGCTCTCTGGGGTCTCTTATAAGGGCACTAATCCCATTTATGAGGGCTCCTCTGTCATGACCTAATCACCTTCCAAAAGACCCACCTCCAGATATTATGGGGATTAAGTTTCAGCATATGAATTTAGGGGGTTCGGGGGACAAACTTTTAATCTATTCCACAGGTATGGCACAGTCAAGATACAGAACATGTCTATCCCCCGAAGGATCCCTCTTATTGTCCTTTCACACCCACCTTGCCTCCCTTTCTGCCCTGCCTCCTTCTTAATCCCTGACAGCCATTCTTCAGTTCTGCAAGCACTTCAAAAAATAATTAATAAAGAATAATTGATTTGCCTGCTTCCCAATGAAAGGCAATCTTTCATAACCTGACAGGGTCGATACGACCATGTTTGTAGACCTTAACCTGTAAGGTTGGGCACCTGTGAGAGCTGTGCGCTGATGAGTTGGTGGTAAATTCACAGGGATCAGCAACCAACTACCAAGGATAAAAGTATGTCTCTGCCTCTTACTGGCTCTATGACCGTGGACAAACTGGAGACTTCTCTGAAGCAGGGAGGATCAGAGAAGAATAATGACACTTACCTTAAGGTATTGGGGACAGAACTATAGGGGGTGATTTAAGTAAATTATTCAACGTAGCAACTGGAACATATTACTCCTTCTGATCCATCTGGAACTCTTACCTGATGGAGGTGGCTCTGACAGAGTTCAGAAAGTGAGGGAAAGGCAAGTGACATCTGAAAACTCTAATTCCTAACTCTATTTTCTCAAACCCAGGAGAAAAATTATCAAGTTTATAAGAGTTTATTTCCTCAAAGGAGCCATCAGAGTATTTAAAAAATATAAAATTAGCATTAAAATTAGAAAGAACTCTTGATCAGTATTTTAACTTTGGATAACAGTGATATTTGCTTTTCATTATCTATAACCAGAGCCTATCCATCCATTGGTGTCTCTGGAAATTTTTAAATGTTTTAGAATGTTCCCTTAAAACATGCCTTTATTTTATAGTATGGGCTTGACTTGACTCTGCAGCACAACCCTAAATGTGCACCTGGACAGATTTCAATTCATTCTCTACTAAGCATGCAGAGCTCAGGAGCAGTTAGGCAGAGCAGTGCCTGTAATTGATACAATATATTGGTAAATCAACACATTCATTTTCCCCCCAGTGAGTCATACAACTGTATACATCTAAAATAACCTTGACTCCTTTACTCTACCTCCCACAGACTGGTTTGGAGACTGTCTGAAAATGTTTATTTGGTAGTTGATAAAAATGGAATAATTGTATTGAATTTGTCTTTCTTACTGGCATTTCCAATGCTTCTTTCCAAACAAGTGTCTTTGAGAAAATATTTGAAAGGCAGTGCTTTCCATTTCTCCACACCTCCTTTGGCATGCTGGTTAATGATATGGAGGCAAGTAGTTATGTTCATTGTTAGTAATATTTTAACTAAAATTGAATCATATTTTGCCACAGAGGTCAGGGATGTATGGCCATATAAAGTCTTATATAGTTCTCAAAAATTACGTAATTTAACAATGATAATGAAGTAGGAATTTTCCCTGCCTTTGTAAGTAAAGGGCAACATTTCATGTTGGCTTACGCATGAAATGTGTGAGAATAATTCTATTTTGAACATAATTTATTCGCTTTATATGCAAGTAATTACCTATAAATGTGATGTTAAGCACTCCATCTTTTCATTTCTTATATACTCACATGAGGAGATGTCTGTTACTATCAACTGGATTTGTGATTCTAAAGTTAGGTCAGAGTCGAATGACAAAACATTCCCAGATGATCATCCTTGCACATATTCTCAGGTTAAAATCATGAGTTAATCCGTGGCACATAAGAGCTATGTCAGTCTCTTGAAGCCAGAGCTGCCAAGCTTTCAGAGCTGACTGGCAATTGTAGCAGAAACTTTGGTACAGGCTAAATCAGACTCAGTCATAGACTGTGCTCAGATGGCTAAAGAGTGCTTGGACTCATTAGTCCTCTACCACTTATTGTTCATTTTATTTAAATATGATCACAAGAAATAGAGAAAGTATTTCAGGAGAAACTTGGAAAATACATACTATATTTGCAAAAACCCCAAGTGTTGGTAGGAGAATGTTTTTATGAGCACAGGGAGAAGGGATAAAAATATTTCACAGAAGGACAGAGAGAAAAAGAAGGCTTTTAGTGTACTCTTTCAACATAATTTGAAGATTTAGACATATAATTCATTTAAATGTTTTATATTTTTATGTACCTATTTATCAAAGTATCTAGTAATTAATTTTTCTCTAGATTCCACCTAAAGCTTGAATAGAAGAGTTAAATTTAGGCCTCTTAGTACTAGTAACTAAACAAAGTAGATGTTGTTAAGTGCTTATTATTATTCTCCAAGCCCTGAGTTAGTGCTTTGCAAGAATTGTGTGATTTAATCCTTATGAAGGTGATATTCCTTATAAACACATGTGGTTGTGGTATAATTGATTTATGGTGTTGTATTAATTTCTGTTGGACAGAAAAGTGATTCAGTTATATATGTATATATGCATTCATTTTCATATTCTTTTCCATTATGGTTTATCACAGGATATTGAAATAGTTCCCTGTGCTGTACAGTAGGACCTTGTTGTTTATGCATTTTACATAGAATAGTTTACATCTGCTGATCCCAAACTCCCCATCCATCTGTCCTTTCCCCCTTTCCCCCTTGTAAACTTGTAATTACCATCAACACTCTTAAGTAGACTTTACAAAAAAACCAATTGATTAACTTCTGATTTCATCAAACATCAACTGTACCAGTCGTGAAAAAGCCCATCTCAACTTGGCCCTGACATATAAAATTTTCACTTCTCTGGTATAAATTTCTCTAGTTGAGTTGCCCCAGAGGTGTGAACAATCTTTTTGCATCTAAATATAATAAATAATCCCTAAAGCGCTCTTTAATTGAAAACTAAGACTGCTAGCAATTATCTGACAGCTGGAGAATCTCAGACGAGCTAGTATTCAGTGAACTATTTCTTTATACTCACATTTTCTCACTAGTGATCACACTGCCGCACAGTCTTGAAATACACCTCATGATTTTGATTTGCTTTGTTAATTTAACATTGTCAAAGCATGATTTCAGCCAGATTAATGACCAAATAAATGTCATTTTTTACTTTATCACTTCCCCCATAGAATAATATACATATATTTCTCATCATTATTCAGGAATTATTATAAGCCTGTGAGAAACACTATACAGCCCAAACGTTTCTCCTGGGGGAAAAAAAAATCACCAAAAACACATGGCCTTGTCACTCAAGCCAATATTTTTCATAGTATTTCATTCTTAAAGGAGAATACTGGGTAAATAGCTCAAATAATCCATATATTTAGAAACTCATAGGTACAGAATTCTGTCAGTGTACCATAATAGAATGTTGGAAAATCACCTAATTCCAATTACTTTAAGTATTTTGATTTAGGAAGCATTTAAAATCTGCTACTGGTTGAAAATTAAGCCACGTTAACTCCATATTCAAAAGCAGAGACATTACTTTGCCAACAAAGGTTTGTCTAGTCAAGGCTATGGTTTTTCCTGTGGTCATGTATGGATGTGAGAGTTGGACTGTGAAGAAGGCTGAGCACCGAAGAATTGATGCTTTTGAACTGTGGTGTTGGAGAAGACTCTTGAGAGTCCCTTGGACTGCAAGGAGATCCAACCAGTCCATTCTGAAGGAGATCAGCCCTGGGATTTCTTTGGAAGGAATGATGCTAAGGCTGAAACTCCAGCACTTTGGCCACCTCATGCGAAGAGTTGACTCATTGGAAAAGACTCTGATGCTGGGAGGGATTGGGGGCAGGAGGAGAAGGGGACGACAGAGGATGAGATGGCTGGATGGCATCACTGACTCGATGGATGTGAGTCTGGGTGAATTCCGGGAGTTTGTGATGGACAGGGAGGCCTGGCGTGCTGCGATTCATAGGGTCACAAAGAGTCAGACACGACTGAGTGACTGAACTGAACTGAATTTTTAATGAGGCTTCTCAAAATTCAGTTGCTCCCTTTGAGTTTATTTTAAAGGATCAGACTATTTCTAAGCACCATTTTACTTTTGCATTTCATAGCTCGTAATGAATGTTGAAAGCAAGACTGTACTAAGAAAAACGTCATTGTTTATGGTATTATTATATTGAAATTCTTCATTATTACATTTAAGTGTCATTTTTTTCCCACCAAGATGTTAGTCAAAAGGTACAAACTTCCAGTTATAATATGGATAAGTCCCGCAGATCTGCTGTAAAGCATAGTGACTATAGTTCACAGCACTATATCATATGCTTAGAATTTACTAAGATTGTAGATCTTAAATGTCCTCCCCCCAACACAAAAGTAATCGTGTAAGGTGGTAGAAATATTAACTAACCCTATTTATAATAATCTTTTCGTAGTGTGTAGAAACCATCGTGTTGTATACTTTAAACTTATACTGTGTTACATGCCAATTTTATCTCAATAAAGCCAGAAACAAAAAACACAGTACACACACATGAACACAAAGAATTGAGCTCAAAATCTATCACACGTGTGAATTCTAATATATTTTTGTTATATCCTATCAATAGATCAATTTTAAAATATTTCAAAAATTATCTTTTGTTATCAATCTTGAATACTGTTATAATTAAACAATAGTAAAATGTTTACTGTTAATGGGCATGCATGCTAAGTCACTTCAGTCGTGTCCAACTTCTTGTGACCCTATGGTCTGTAGCCTGCCAGCCTTCTCAGTCCATGGGATTCTCCAGGCAAGAATACTGGAGTGGGTTACCATTTCCTCCTCTGGGGGATCTTCCTGACCCAAGGATGGAACCTGCATCACTTACATCTCCTGCATTGGCAGGCAGTTTTTTTGTTTGTTTGTTTTTACCACTAATGCCACCTGGGAAGCCCATTACTATTAATAAATCAGTGTAATTTAAAATCTTTTAATATAATTCAAAAAACTTACTGGGCAAGGAAGACACTCTTTGTGTTTTTTAATTGCTCTCCTCCTACAAACAGAAATTCAACCTAGCAAGCAGTAATATCGTTAGTCATTTGATCAGTGACTATGTTTGCTTGTTCTACGGCAGGAGCAAGGTGATTTCACGCTGAGTTGGGGCCACTTAACTTGCTGGTGTTTAAGCCCATGCCTGATATTTTATCTACTAGATTTAAGAACATGATTCATAGGATGAGATAATGTTGGTGACCACAAATAATTCTTGAATCTAAAGCCAGTGCATGAATTATGAACATAGCTTAATTAGAATGTAAGCTTCTGCATATTGGCCCAATTATGGAGAAGGAAGATGGAAACAGGGGCCAGATATCTTCCGGCCCATGGTATTTCAGAACTTTGTTCTCCCTTCTCTATGGACTGTCTTGCCTTCATGTTTTCCTAGCAGCTTGTTCTCTGAGAAAAGTTATTAAAATGGCTCTAGCAGAGTGTTCCAGTTGAAGAGCAAAGTATTTACCAAGGAACTCAGAGGGCAAGAGCACAGTTATTCATTTGCCTAACAAAAAATGAATCACATGCCCGCCTAGGAAAGTGAGACTGCTCAGACTCCTTATGCCTGGATGCAACTATGGATATAGCCAGATGAACATACGGCAGAGGCTAATTAAGAGACTCCTATTGGGAGCAAGCCATGCACTAGCAGAACCATTTCTAGAATGTAGAAAATTTCTAGCAACAGCATACTCTGTGGTCTTGTTTAGCCTTCTGGCCATATTTGAAAGTTGTGAGGCAAACCTACTTATGCAGGAGAAGGGTTGTACGCAATCTAAAAGTGAGGGGATCTGTGGAATTCTGAGATTAATGTATTAAGAAGATTATATTAAAGTGATTCCATTGAGTCTTATGCGTCTATGATACTGTACCACAGTGAGAGGAGAAAGTAAGGTAAAATGTATGAAGGCCTAGTGTGTCTTATAAGGCATTCTTAAATGTTCCCTTTATATGCTGCAGTTTCATTGTAATTACCTTCCTTTTATATTTTGGTCCATTCACGTTCCATCGTTTTGCAGAGCATACTTGAGACTTAGAAAATGGTAGCATTGTGCTATCAGCTAAGAGAGGAAAATCTGGTGGAAGAAAAATAGATATGTGTGTGTATATATGTACATGGATATATAAAAGTATTTACTGAAAATGAAATATTTTTCTCTGTGAACAATTTTATAGTGCATAAACATTTACTACTACAAATAGGGAATTCTTAATGTTATGCATAAGTTTACCTGAGGGCATTAGCTTCTAATATATAGGCAAATTTTGCTTTTTGTATTTGCACTTCACTCTGTTTATAAAATACCTTCCTAATTCTGACTGTCCTTTGTACCTGCCAAGAAGCACATTTCTTGAGCTGGTGAAGATACATTATTTACTCTGAGATAATTCATTACTGATAGTGTTGCCAGGAGTCTCCTATATCCTCAAAATGTCTTATATTTTAAAAGCAGCAGCTTGTTCTAGGCAGAGAGTAAATGGACTTTCAATTTAAGCATTCCTTTTTCATAAATGGCCAAATGCATCTGCTGTTTTGGTGGTTAAACTTGAAAGCACACTTTTATATTAACTTTAGGGGTTTTTTTAAAGTTGATTTTTACTTTAGGAGCATACCTTTTACAGTTTATATCACCAGTCCATAAAACTCAGCAGAGGCATAGATAGCTTTCTTATTCACATTAATAAAAGAAATACTTCTGCGTATTTGCCAGCAGATTAAAATTGAAGCTGTTGATTAAACACATATTTCAGTGCATCTCAGCTGTGATGTTTTCTTATGGGAATCCTTTCTCACCAAAGAATACTCTCACACATACTTATGTGGCTTCCGGAATGAATTAGCACTCTTGATCAAATTAACTAAAAGTGTTTTCAAATACCACCTTACATCATGATGATGTGCTTTGTTGGTGAAGCATAATGAGACTCAAAAAGAAGAACTGGGGACTTGGGAACTGGAGGAAGAGATTACCTTCATTTCAGGAGAGACTTCACACCAAAAACCCCAGCAGAGGTCCAGGGCTCCTGGTCTCATAGCTTGAGAAGTCAGGTAACCAGAGAGAAGGAAGAACAGTGAAATAGCAGTACCCTGAACAAAGGCATGGGGTGGGGTGGATTTTCTAGGAGCTCTTTTTTAAGATGCTGTTATAGATGCTGCTGCTGCTGCTAAGTCGCATCAGTCGTGTCCGACTCTGTGTGACCCCATAGACGGCAGCCCACCAGGCTCCCCCGTTCCTGGGATTCTCCAGGCAAGAACACTGGAGTGGGTTGCCATTTCCTTCTCCAGTGCATGAAAGTGAAAAGTGAAAGTGAAGGTGCTCAGTCGTGTCCAAGTCGCAGCGACCCCATGGACTGCAGCCCACCAGGCTCCTCTGTCCTTGGGACTCGCCAGGCAAGAGTACTGGAGTGGGGTGCCATTGCCTTCTCCAGTTATAGATGCTAATGGGAGACTAATATGATGAGTCCAGGCTATCAAAGGCCTCAGTTGATAGGGAAGTTTGAATTTGATGCATCAAGTCAAAGCAACCATACTTACTATTTGAGCAGGTGGCCTTAGTAGTTTTTAGGGATAATTGCTGTGACAACAATGTGACAATCAATTGAAGTGGAAAATATGAGTTTGAGATTAAGGAAAACAAAGTTCAGATCTTTATAGCAATACAGCCCTATGCATATCTCCCGCCCCCACCTTCTATCACATATGTCCCATAATTCTGTCAAAATGTCTTTTCCTAGCATTGCCCTGAGGACTAAAGTGTTGGTCTTTTCTTTCTATTGAACAGAGATTTAGGGTTTTATTTTTGGTTTCAGTTTTGTTGTTGTTGTTGTGAATACGTGAAAGTGTTTCACTCTGAGAGTCTTATTCAGTCTCTCAAAACAAACAAGCCCACGTGGATTTAGATTTGAGAGTAAGTGGCTCAGGTTTCTTTTAGAGAAATAGCTACCAGGCATGTTATTTTACTGCACCACACAATGCCTTTAATGAACCACAATAATTGAAAGGAAATTTTATTTTATTAATAGTATGAAAAAACATTGCTTAGCTTTTCAATAACCTAAGTGAGTATATCACTGTCATGCACTTATGCTTTTTCATTAATTCACACAGTTTGGAATGCTGTAAAAGAACATCCTTATCACAAAATACTTTGTGTCTAGGGCCTGTTGTCCCTAGCAGTACAGGAGGACAAACCACACCCTACAGGTCCATCAATTACTTAGAATCCTTGTATATGGAGAGCACTGAGGATACATTAGGGAATAAAGTAGATCAAGTCCCTGCCTCCAGGCAGCTTTTATTCTACTGTAGATGTACAGACTGGTGGCTCAGAGGGTAAAAGAATCTGCTTGCAACAGCAGGAGACCTGGGTTTGATCCCTGGGTGGGGAAGATCCTCTGGAGGGCATGGCAACCCACTCCAGTATTCCTGCCTGGAGAATCCCATGGACAGAGGAGCCTGGCGGGCTACAGGCGATGGGATTGCACAGTCGGGCACGACTGTGTTAGTCTGGAGCGACTAACACGTTCAGGTTAATTCAGTTCAGGGATACAGACAGTAAACCTATTACCAAATAAATAAATGTGGTGATAAACTTCCATAAAGGAAAAGAAAGTGAAATCGGCCTAAGAAGGGATTGTTGGCAGGAAGGTACTGAACACAGTTTAACCTGTCCTTGGCATCATCTGCTATAAATATTCCTGATTGTATGACACATTGGTATGGTTATGTTTGTCTGTCTCAAAGACAGTTTTCTAATCTCAACTGTCACTGTTCTGGGGGTCGTGAAACCCACTTCCTCAAAATGCATCATTTACTATATTTATTAGCTGCATGAACAAGAAAGCCTGGAAATGAACCTGATTAGAAAAATTACGATAAGAATCAAGCCATCTTTGGATAAATACTCAGGAAGGTTGATGATTTTCGTCAAAGCAGCTTTTATGTGGCATATGCTCCAGAATTTCAGTGACCTCTTTTATCTGTGCTTTGATTATGCTTTGAAGAGCTGAGATTGAGTGACAGCTAATTGCTGCCATTTTGTCCCCATAACAGTCCATTTCTGGCGGTGCCATTGAAGGATCTTAGATCTTTTACTAAAATATGAGTAACTGAGGTTGCTAATATGCTTAATACAGCATAACATTGGTAATGGTTCTTCATTTAATGTTGTGTTTTTTCAAAGAAAAATGATTTCTACTTCTGTAGCTTGTATTATTTGGATAAGAGCCTTAATTCTTTATTCTTCATCTGTAAAAACAGAGGTAAAACTGATCTGAATTGCAGTTTTACCATCCGAGCATTAGGTAAATTTTCCTGGCTTCTTCATAATGTTACAATAGCTAATGTTAGTAATGAAGAGTTCCACTAGCTCAGCAAAATGAATAGTATGTGTGTGTGTGTATATATATATATATATATATATATATATGTTTTTAATTAATATATTTATTTTAATTGGAGGCTAATTACTTTACAATATTGTAGTGGTTTTTGCCATACATTGGCATGAATCAGTCATGGGGGTACACGTGTCCTCCATCCTGAACCCTGCTCCCACCTCCCTCCCCATCCCATCCCTCAGGGTTGCCCCAGTACACCAGCCCTGAGTGCCCTGTTTCATGCATCAAACTTGGACAGGTGATCTCTTTCACATATGGTAATATACATGTTTCAGTGCTTTTCTTTCATATCATCCCACCCTTGCCTTCTCCCACAGAGTCCAAAAGTCTGTTCTTTATATCTGTGTCTCTTTTGCTGTCTCGCATATAGGGTCATTGTTACCAACTTTCTAAATTCCATATATATGTGTTAATATACTGTACTGGTGTTTTTCTTTCTGACTTACTTCACTCTGTATAATAGGCTCCAGTTTCATCCACCTCATTAGAACTGATTCAAATGTGTTCTTTTTATTAGCTGAGTAATATTCCATTGTGTACATGTATCACAGTTTTCTTATCCATTCATCTGCCAATGGACATCTAGGTTTCTTCCACATCCTAGCTATTGTAAACAGTGCTGTGATGAACATTGGTGTACACGTCTCTTTCAATTCCAATTTCCTTGGTGTGTATGCCCAGCAGTGGGATTGCTGGGTCATATGTATTTTTAAATAAAGGTGACTTGCTCTAAGTCCCTTTAACTGGATATTAATAATTAAGCATTCCTAGAGGGCTATTATGTATCTACATAAAGAGAAAGGTACCGATATTAAAATAATTTGAAAATAAGTTGGTTTTCTTCTGCTTTATACATACATATATCACTTTTGCAAATGTGTTGTTAGGTAGCACTAACTCCACTCATAGAATTACATAATGTGCTGTGAAAATATGTTTTGGCAATTTATACAACAAACTCTGGTAGGACTCAGAAGTTAAAAATTAGACTGGAATAGATACAATGTAAAACTTCGTGATATTTGACCAATCCAGTCAGTTCAGTTTAGTAAGTAGGTCTAATCATTGATATCCTGCATTCGAAGCAGCCTCTAGCCTCTCCATCTGTATTCACAATTAATCGATTAACTAGTTTATTCCCAAATCTCTCTGACTTCCTTTCACAGGAAGCAGAAGAGCAAGAGGTTATGTTTGTTTCACTGTTTAACACACTCTTTCCTGAAGCTGGTAGATTCCTTTAGCACTT
The DNA here is from genome assembly GCF_032452875.1 of Bos javanicus. Lineage (NCBI taxonomy): Eukaryota > Metazoa > Chordata > Mammalia > Artiodactyla > Bovidae > Bos > Bos javanicus. Next base: position 23,711,770 of record NC_083874.1, on the reverse strand, counting down.
ACAGAATGAGAAATGTTTTTTATTAAGAAAACAAGAAATATTTTTTTATTATAAGAAAGTTTCATTATCAGAAAACAGAAAACAATTTTATTTTCAGAAAACAATCTGATACAAATGTAACAATTCCTGAAAATTTTATAATTCTTTTTAAAAAACTTTGATACATTATTATTTTTTTTTTTAAATTTAGGTACTCCCAAAAGTCTTGAAAGCTAGATCAGGCAAGAATTAATATCCCTTCCTTATTTCTAGCTTATGCACTGTAGTTATTACACATTTAATTTTAAAATGCTTGCAAACACTTTTTATGTAATGAAAATTCACAAAGATGCATGTATATTTAAATGTGTTAGTGATATATCTGTAAGCATCATGCCCCTGTTGGAATTTCTATGATTAATTCCAGAGAAAAGTTTTAAGAAATTATCCTCCTGCATTAATGTTTTATATTATAGTTTTATATTTGTGTGTACATTTTACATTTTATAGGGCAATCCAGAGTCTATGTAAAGTATCTTAATACAAATAATTTTCCCTTTGGCCAATTTACTGTAAGTGGTAATTTCCAGTTATATGAGATTGGATTTTTATTCTTTCAGGAGTAATACTTGTCCTCAATATTCCATAGAATGATGAAAAAATAGAAAATTAACACTTAATCTAAGTTGTAATGCATTGTCATTATATTATCCTAAAAACACAGTTGGACATACATGAGGTTGTGAGGTTAATGTGAGGTTTGGCCAATTTGTTGGGACTTGCTTTGTAAATGTGGTAAGGTTTTATGACATTTAAAAGAATAACTGCATTGGTACTTAGACTTTTCATTATAACATTCACATGCTATATTATGAACTCAGAAGTGGATTCACACATAGAGACAATAATTTTGCATTTTTATCTAAAAGTATTTTTTAAAGTTTATTAATGAAATAGCATCTGTCCAGCACCCAGAGTAGTCCCGATATATAGCATCCATTCAGTGTAAAGTTAAATGTTTATTTCATATATTGTGAACACTTTCTTCTACAAATGGGTCCAAATAATCTGAAGATTGAATATTACTCATTTGCCTATGTCTTCACCTCAAGTTTCTTGGGCAGAAAGATGATAACAATCCACTACAGTTACAGTCTATAAGTAACCATTCTTTGAAAATGAAAAAAAGATCTAATGAAAATGGATGTTAAGTTGTGAATTAGGATGCACACTGGTGGTTCAGATGGTAAAGAATCTGCCTGCAATGCAGGAGACCCAGGTTCAACCCCTGGGTTGGAAAGATCCTTTGGAGAAGAGAATGGCAACCCACTCCAGTATTCTTCCCTGGAGAATCCCATGGACAGAGGAGCCTGGCAGGCTACAGTCCATGGGGTCTCCAAGAGTTGGACACAACTGAATGACTAACACACTAAGAATTTTTAAAACTATTTGTCTATTGTTATGCAAATGCAGACTTACTATAATTTTGAAATCTATGTTGATTACATAGTCCCCCTTCAGTCTTTGCTTAGGAGTATAAACATCATTTTAAGTGACATGGATTTTCTTTAAATTTACAGAAATACATACTACATTTCCACTAGGGGGTGATCTGCTATTGAAAGTAATAAGAAGAGAAAATTTGAAAGCACACTGCGGACCTACCATTGCAAAATGGAAATTCTTGGTAGAAAACTCTCCAGTAAAATGTTTTTAGTAAAAGTAAGAGGCAGATTAATATGTTTGAAGTTGGGTCCAGCAAGAAGAAGGCTAAAATCTTTATTAAGCATAAACAAAGCACACAGTTTTGAGACTTAAATGTAAATATGTTGGTCAAGCAGTTTTTTCTCAATTTCCAAATTTCAAGTTTTTTTTTTTTTTTCACTCATCAGTATTGAGTATAAAGAGCACGTCCATCAAAGACTTTATCTTTGCTTCTTTAAAGAACAAAGTTTCCTGCTGTGGAGGAAGTAATTTTCAAAAACAAAACTTTGCATACATAATACTTTATAAAGCAATGTGGAAATGAAAATACTGGGTGGGAACTGGATAAGAGATTGAACTTTGCTATTTATCTAGAATCTAATCGGAGCTGTACACTGTGGTAGGCAGGTTTCATACATCATCTCATTTAGTCTTCACAGTCGTCTTCTTTGACTTGTAAGTGGTTTGGAAGCTGCAGAGCCTCAAACAAGGAGATGGCCTAGAGATTGGATATAGAGGTAGCACAGAGAATGGGAAGTTTAAAATTTCTTGGGAACCCATTGCTTATAATTTCCCACAGAAAAAGGCTTTTCACTATTGGGGTTGGAAATACCATAGAGTCTGCAACTTCTTTGATAAAGGGAAACATTGAGAGATTGAGATTATCAATAGCAAACCTAGTTGCTTCTGAATTTTTTTGTTGGGATTTGTCTACAAGAAATGCTCCAGAATCTTATTTTTGTAGTGATTTTGAAAATTTGCCTTGGCTTTGAGTGAACATGAGTTTGATTGAGTCACTAGTGTTTCTCATTTAATTTCTTGAGAAAAGGTTGAATACATTTTTGCCGTTAGTTAAACTTCCACCACAAAGAGTTGTGTTTTCAGTAAAATAGATACCTCATTTTAGGATTAAGAAATATATATCTTCATCTGATTTTCTTTATCCTGCCAGCATGCCCACATTAACACAGAGAGGGAGCAGCTATGTAAAACTGTTGCTTCTTTAGCTTTGGTAATTCATTAGAAATATGGTCTAACATTTCTCAAGGGAAAACTCAGGTAAACCACAATCTAATCTGTGGCTTTTCTTCTGCCCAGGGGAGTTTATGCTGGCAGTTGTGAAGCTCAGATTTCATAAGAGCTGTCTTGAGGCTTAGGGAGATACAATCTTCATAGTCGATGGACACTTACATGCAATTTTTCTCCTAACTTACATAAATGCATTTAACTCCTGTTTTATGTAAGAAGTGTGGTTTCTTTCCATTTCATTAACTTGGAGGGTTTATTGAATCTAAGTGAAATACGTGGTATTAGAAGAGACCCTTAAACCCTGTGTACATTGTATCCTTGATGTCTTCCAAAGGAATACTTATAAGATTTTTAGAAATCTCTAGAATTGGGAACATAAAAACGTTTGGACAGGCATCCACTCTTGTGAAATACTGATTTTTTCTGTGAGTAGCTTTTTATAGCTATCGTTTCTACTTTCATTGAAACTTGACTTTTTTTTTAAGCCGATAATTTTATTTTTCACCTAAAAAAATAAATTGTATTTATTTATTCTCTGTGCTGGGCCTTGGTTGCTACATGGGCTTTTCTGTAGTTGTGGCAAGAGGGGGTGACTCTCAGGTTGCAATGCGGGGGATTCTCATTGCAGTTTCTTCTCTTGTTGCTAAACACAGGCTCTGGAGCCTGCAGGATCAGTAGTTGCGGCTCCCAGGCTCTAAAGCATAGGCTCAGTAGTTGTGGCACACGGGCTTAGCTGTTCTGAGCATGTGGAGTCTCCCCAGACGAGGGATCAAACTGTTATATTATACATTGGCAGGCGAATTCCTTACCACTGAGCCACCAGGGAAGCCAGACTTTTTTTCTTTTTTTTGGTATGTTCCTCATTGTTGTTGTTAAGTTGCACAGTTGCGTCTGACTCTGTGACACCATGGACTACAGCACGCCAGGCCGTCTTTCACCATCTTTCACCATCTCCTGGAGTTTGCTCAGACTCATGTCCATTGAGTACTTGATGCCATCCAGCCATTTCATCCTCTGTCCTCCCCTTCTCCTCTTTCCTTCAGTCTGTTCCAGTATCAGTCTTTTCCAGTGAGTCAGCTTTTCGCATCAGGTGGCCAAAGTATTGGAGCTTCAGCTTCAGCATCAGCCCTTCCAATGAGTATTCAGGATTTATTTCCTTTAGGATTGACTGGTTTGATCTCCTTGCAGTCCAAGGGACTGTCAAGAGTCTTCATCAGCACCACAGCTCGAAAACATCAGTTCTTTGGCACTCAACCTTATTTAAGGTCCAACTCTCACATCCATACATGACTACTGGAAAAACCATAGCATTGACTATATGGACCTTTGTCAGCAAAATGATGTCTTTGCTTTTTAATATGATGTCTAGGTTTTTCATAGCTTTTCTTCCAAGGAGCAAGTATCTTTTAATTTTATGGCTGCAGTCAGCATCTGCAGTGATTTTGGAGACCAAGAAAATAAAGTCTGTCACTGTTTCATTTTTTTCCCATCTATTTGCCATGAAGTGATGGGACCAGATGCCATGATCTTAGTTTTTTGAATGTTGAGTTTTAGGCCAACTTTTTCACTCTCCTGTTTTCACTTTCATCAAGAGGCTTTTTAGTTCCTCTTCACTTTCTGTCATAAGGGTGGTGTCAGCTGCATATCTGAGGTTATTGATATTTCTCCCAGCAATCTTGATTCCAGCTTGTGCATCATCCATCCTGGCATTTCGCATGGTGTACTATGCATATAAGTTAAATAAACAAGGTGACAATATATAGCCTTGACGTATTCCTTTCCCAGTTTGGAACCAGAATATTGTTGCACGCCCAGTTCTAACTGTTGCTTCTTGATCTGCATACAGATTTCTCAACGGGCAGGTAAGATGGTCTGGTATTTTCCATCTCTTGAAGAATTTTCCGTAGTTTGTTGTGATCCACACAAGTCAAAGGTTTAGCATAGTCGAGGAAGAAGAGGTAAATGTTTTTCTGGAATTCTCTTGCTTTTTCTTTGATCCAGCAGATGTTGGCAATTTGATCTCTGGTTCCTCTATCTTTTCTAAATCTAGCTTGTACATCTGGAAGTTCTTGGTTCATGAAGTGTTGAAGCCTAGCCTGAACATTTGAGCACCTTGCTGACATGTGAAATGAGTGCAGTTGTGTGGTAGTTTGAACATTCTTTGGTGCTGCCCTTCTTTGGGATTGAAATGAAAACTGACATTTCCAGTCCTGTGGCCACTTCTGAGTTTTCCAAATTAGCTGCCATGTTGAGTACAAAACTTTAACGGCATCATCTTTTAGGATTTGAAGTAGCTTAGCTGGAATTCCATCCCCTCCGCTAGCTTTGTTAGGAGTAATGCTTCCTAAGGCCCTCTTGACTTAGCACTCCAAGACTTCTGGCTCTAGGTGAGTGACCACACCATTGTGGTTATCCAGGTCATTAAGATTGTTTTTATACAGTTCTTCTGTGTATTCTTGCCACCTCTTCTTAATCTCTTCTGCTTCTGTTAGGTCCATACCATTTCTGTCCTTTATTGTACCCATCTTTGCATGAAATGTTCCCTTATATCTCTAATTTTCTTGAAGAGATCTCTAGTTTTTCCCATTCTATTGTTTTCTTCTATTTCTTTGCATTATTCACTTAACGCTTTATCTCTCCTTGCTATTGTTTGGAAGTCTCCATTCAGTTGGGTATATCTTTCCCTTTCTCCTTTGCCCTTTGCTTTGCTTTGCCCTTATCTATAAACAAACCTCCATGTTTTCATCATTGAAAACGTGATGTGGGATGCTGGCAAAGGATGCTACCCCATCGGCTATGCTTACTCGCTAAAGCAGTTCGAATCCATTTTTCCAGCTCCATGGCATGACTCCTTTGAATCTGTGTTTCTGTAAAGTGCAAACCCCTCTAGCTATGGACTTTCAGGATGAAAAACTGATAACTTTAAACCCTTAAATGCCAAGAATTTGCTATATTTGTGTTTTCACTAGTATTGCCAGGATTGAAGAATCACTCCTTCAATCAATCATCAGGTGTTTAAAATTCTGTACACATCAAAGTGAATTGCCTTAAAGTATACATTTTATCACCCTGAATATACATGGTTTATTTTATTCTAAGGCCTGAGATATGTCAAGATCCAGGTGTTTTGGGGTTTGCAGCCATATTACACAATCAACCTAAGTTTTCAAACAGCTCTCTATGTGGCACTAGAGCTTTGCTCTGTTCGGTATAAAAGTCTTTATGTTGATTCACAAAGGATCCTAAATATTACCAATGTATTCTAGTAATGTACCACTTATTTATAAGTTAAGGTAATAGTTTCTAATCCTGGTTGAACATTGGAATTTCCTGCAGAGCATTTAAAATATTCTAACACCTGAGCTTCAGTTTAGATCAAATAAATCAAAATCATGAAATCAGTAAATTTCAAAAAGATCCCCAGGTGATTCTAGTAGTTGATAGTTACTGGAAACTACTGGATTCAGCTGACTTCCTTCTGCCATATGGAAATAAATGCTGGCAGAATCTGAGCAGGTAAACTGAGCTGAGTGTGTGAGTGAAATATAACAGATGCATTGGGTTTCACACACTTTATTTTTTGAAAAACCACATATATAGGACTTAATAAATGTCAGGCAGGGTTTTTAAGTGGTTGATTCATTTAACCCTTGATGCAATTCTGTGACATACTCACTACCTCAGTCCCGTTTACAGATGAGAAAACTAAATTCAAATTCTTCAGGCTTACTCACATCTGGTGAAGGACTAGGCCTAGCTTCAGAGTCTGTGTTCTAATCCATCAGCTCCTAAGTGTGATTCCTGAATCAGGTACATCAATCTCAGCTAGAAGCTTGTTAGAAATCCATCCTCAGACCTCCTCCTTGGAATTTCTTACTCAATAAATGTGGGGTAGAGCCTGAGAATTTACATTTCTAAGTTTCAAGGTGATGCTGCTGCCCATCTGGTAATCACCTGGAGAACCACCGAGAATCACTATACTCTCCTACACTACCTCTCCAAATTTCCCTGTGATGTTCCACTCTAGAATAGTATTTTTAATTAAGAGTAATATAAACATAAAAGTTCGAGTCTCGTTATAAACATATTTTGCTACTCAGAGTCACCTTTGTTTAGTTTGTAGAGGCATGGACTGGCATTGTTTGGAAGTGATAAATCGGTGTGCTGATTGCACAAGCTGCCATTGGGTTCTTGATGAGATATTGAACAAACAAAAAGACAATGAAAGAGAAAGACTGTAAATAGAGAGTATCCTCATTCCACTCTTTTTTTTTTTTTCCCACCACAATTCAACTATTTCCCCTTTTAGGCACTGTGGTCCATAGCATCCTTACTCTGTTTTCCTTTGGCTCAATAATTCAGTGGTTAGTAATTCAATGCTGAAAATTTCTGTTACAGACTCATTTGTAGCTGATATTGAGAGACACTACAAGTCACTTTTAAGCTAGTTGTATTAATCTTTTCTTGGGGTGAGAGATATATTAGAATTCTGTGATTATGAGTCATCCTGTAAATGACACAATAAAATATATGTATATACATATATGGGGAGAGAGAATTTCTGTTAAGAATATGAGATAGAATATCAGCTAACATTCATAGCAGGGAAAATGACAAATGATGAATTTATAGATTATCTTCCTGGTAATATTTCAGCCCCAAAACATTAGTGTTTGTGTAAATCAAGCATAATGTCCCAATAAATTTTTTTGTGAAGGCTTAGATCTTTGGTATGCCCTTGTCCAACACGAGTGTGAGATTTGACTTCTGTAAGAATGTATTTTCTGGACGATTTTATGCACTTCATTATCTCTCAGGCAATAAATGTCACAATATATATTTAATCTCAGAAGCAAGATAGAACTATTAAAAGAACATTTTTATCCATTCAAAAGACTCGTGTTTTCTATAAAACTAGCAATCCAGAATTAAAAGAAAAATAACCAGAACTAGCAGTTCAGAAACATGGACACATATTTATTCAATGACTTGGCAGAGAGTGGACACCGGTGTCTGATGAGTTCTGCTCCTACTGCATGATTCCTTTGTGTGGCATACAGCTCAGTATCTCCTTCTGCTCAGTCTCTCCTCTTCAGTCTGATGCAGCCCAGGAGTTTCAGACGTAAATCTACAGGAGAGCGCGCGCGCACACACACACACACACACACACACACACACACACACACACACACACAAGACACTGCACCATCCAGAGCTGTTTCACCCACCATATCTGTCACCAGAGTCATTTTTATAGGGCTCTTTTTTCACAGTTACATAAAAAAAAACTATTTTTTATTAAAACATATTCCACCTGAAAATACCACTGCTGCTGCTGCTGCTAAGTTGCCTCAGTCGTGTCCGACTCTGTGCGACCCCATAGACTGCAGCCCACCAGGCTCCCCCGTCCCTGGGATTCTCCAGGCAAGAACACTGGAGTGGGTTGCCATTTCCTTCTCCAATGCATGAAAGTGAAAAGTAAAAGTGAAGTCGCTCAGTTGTGTCCGACTCTTAGCGACCCCATGGACTGCAGCCTACCAGGCTCCTCCATCCATGGGATTTTCCAGGCAAGAGTACTGGAGTGGGGTGCCATTGCCTTCTCCTAGGAGCATAAAAGTGCTAAAAGTTGTCTCTCTTAATGGAGTCAATAGGAATTAAATATACAGTTCCTATAATTATACTCTCCTTTTTTCATCGCCAACATGAGAGCTTCATCACTACCCCTACTGTTTTTCGTCATTTGTATCATTTTATGAGACTCAATTTTTGTTAATAATCTCTTTCTTTCTTGTTACCATAAATCACTTGTATGAAATAGCCTAAGAAAATGTCACTGTAGGTTTGAAAATCCCAGATGATGGTTTATCCCAAATATGATTGTTGTTTTAATTGTGGTTCTTAATATTGGCTTATAAGGACAGCAAAACAGCTAGAAGACTGGAGAGTTTTCCAACTAGAGAATTGTGATTAAAGTTTTTAATGTGATGGTGGTTGATATAGAAGACAAGGCTTGGGAACGTACGTATAGTAAAGTAAATATAGTAAAGAAAGTAAGTATAGTAAAGTCCTGCTGGACATTGCTGTTCTTCTGGCTTCCTAAGATCCCAAAGCCCCTATGTGAAATTAGAATGTGAAAACATGTAGCACTTTGTAATTTCCATACTGAGAATAATAATAGCATCCACTTCATGGAGGGATCATGAATGCCTAGTAGTGCCATGGAAGTGTTTGGTAAATACAATAATAAATTAACCAGAAGCAGACTCCTGGAGAGCTTCTTCATGTGATGTTCCTGAAGCAAAAAGCTTTATCCTTTTATTGCCCTTGCCATTTTCAAAATAGTTGCAAGGACTCTTCAGATGATGTCCCTTTCTAGCTGTCCTTTAGGATGTCATCTAGCCATCCCAGGCTGAGTGAGACAAGTGATCCTGCTCCCTTTCCTAGTACCTGTTTCTCTTCCTGCCTATTGCCTCCAGGAGCATCTGTCTTTAGCTGACTCCTGAAGATGCCACACTTGTATGGAACAGTTCTCCAATAAGTCCTGGATCTTTCAACTAACAATGGCATGTGTAGCTATCACTTTGCAGTGTACAATTGACATGTCAAACTCCAAATAAAGCCAAAATATTGTGTGTAAAATATGATCACAACTATGAAACATTCTGTGCTGTGTCTATATATATATATATATATATATGTTTTTATGTATAGGGTTTCCCTGGTGGCTTAGTGGTAAAGAACCCACTTGCCAATGCAGGAGATGAGAGTTCGATCCCTAAATTGGGAAGATCCCCTGGAGAAGAAAATGGCAACCCACTCCAGTATTCTTGCCGGGGAAATCCCATGGACAGAAGGAGCCTGGAGGGCTCCTGCATATATATATGTGCATATATATATATGCAGAGAAAGATTAAGCAAATATTAAATAAAGTTTATTAAAATTTAGATCATTTTATTTCTTTTCTCAACTTTTTATATATCTTCTACAGTGAAATTGAAAGATTATAGTATGAATGACTGCAGAGAGGATTTTCTTTTTGTTTTCAAATCTCATCTCACACCCTCCCAAAAGAAAAGTTTAAAATTTTTTGCCTTCCATGTCTTTACTTCCATAAATACAGAGAACAGAATCATTTTGTAAGCAAATAATCAACTTTAATGTTTTGTTGTTAATGTTTATATTCCTAAATTGCAATATGAGATCTGAAAAAAAATCACTTCAGAGCAATGCATGAATTTCACAATTTCCCAGTTTCCATGAAGTGTTTTTCCATGTTGACATTTTCTAATATTTTTGCTTATGTTTTATATCTTCATGTTCCCACAGCTTAGCACATCAAATTCTTTTCTGCTTCTGATGTTCCTTGAAAGTGAAAGCCCTGATTATTCTTCCTAAGCCAGAATTTGTCACTTTTCTGTCCTTTTCCCCTCATATTTCTTAGTGATTCAAGGTTTTCTGTATTCCTACAGTATCTTTCACTTCTGCATGATTGTCTGTCTTGATCTCTATTACATCACTCTCAATACCTTATTTAGAGTCCAGTTGTCGATTTTTCATGTGGGATGATTGTAGCATGGTCTTTGCTGATTTCCTGTCTGTGCCCAGATTGTGTTAGTGAATTTCCAGCAACTAAGAACACAGTGCCTACAGCCTTTAGTCCTAAATAACATTTGATCTGAGCTCAGTCAGGTTAGGTCCTGATACGAGGACAGTTTTTAAGGCAGCACTACTCTTTGGAATGGCCGCATCCTGGATTTGTCTTCCAGACTTGCAGCCTAGGGAGGCCCAGGGTAGCCCACCATGTGGTCTCTCCATGTCCCATGTCAAGCACCTAGTACCACATCAAAGGCTCCTCTCCTCTTCTTCCCAATGTCTTCTCACTAATCACACCAGAGGTTCTCATTTCTTGCCTAGGGGGACTTCAAACCCTCAGTTCATTATCTATCCCAAAGTGACTCAGCCAACGTGCCTTGGTACCCCTTCCTTCTCAAGAATCTCCCTGGTGATTCCTTCATTTGCCTCCTGGAGTTATTTTTGAAAAATCTTTCTGGGAAGTTTTAAGAAATTTGACCCAAATAGCAACAACAACATTTCCAGCACTTAAAAAAAAAAAAAGTTTAAAAGGAGGGTTATGCTCCCACAGCCTTAAGCAGTCATACTAATTATCTTAGAGGAGCTCTCCAAATGTGACAAGGACAGAATGGTAATTGTAATGTTCATTCTCTGATACAATCCAGCTATAAATACTGTCTTCTAAATCAGAGTAAGCACCGTGCTTTTAAATATGTTCTTGAAATAAGTTTGTCACTTTTTATATCCAGTGTTTGATTCTTCTGGAATGTTTGTTCCTATGGACTAAACAGGAGTTCATATGAATTAAAGAGAAGGAAGATTCCCGGGCAGTATTAATCCTGTTAGAAAGTTCATTGGCACATGCTTTTCTTTATCCTGATGGAACAATCGCTGTAATTGGCTGTGATGAATTATTCCACCTCTGTGGGCGGTTGGCTGGTGCCGAGTGGTGCATCCTGATTTCACTCCATCACTCTTCCTGAAATGGAGCATTTGCTACCTCCATGGATTGCCTAGGGTTGCACAAAGCCCATCTGTGTGCCACTTGGAGGAATGTCAGCCTGCAGGCAGCAGTAGCAGGTAAAGGTCAGGTGATCCACTGTGACTGTTGAAGCCAAACTTATTTAAAATTGGTTCTCCTGAAAACTCGCTCAGGAGTATCATGAGGGAATTGACTAACCTACCCTAAGTGGGAAATCATCTTTCAGCTCTAGTTTGAATGGTTTGACTGAAGAATTCACTGTGCTAAAAACAGAAGTATTGACTGACTGGTGTTATATTTTTGCAGTTTATATGGATCATTTGTCCTGGGGAGATGGACTACCTTTTGGAGGATGGAGGAGAGGGTTGAGATGAGAAAAGAGAGCATTCTAATTCTTACAGTGTGTCCCTCCCCTTCCTAGCAGCTCCTTGTCTCTCAAGTGAAACTAGAGGGGAGCAGGTCAAGGAGAACGCAGAAACCCTCCAGAGGGGTGTGATAAAGAAGCAAAGAGATGCCAGTATAGGAAGCTTCTTGGTGGAACATAAGGACTTGGTGGGAATGGAAGAGTGATGGTGTTGATGTGCCTCAAGAATGCAGAGGAGCCTGGAAGATGTGTCGTATGTTGGTAATCTCTACACTAGGGAAGCATGCAGTCATGGAACTCGGGTGCTGGAAAGAATGTTGGAAACAGAAGCTTCCAAACTATTTAGTCTATAGCCAATGAAACTGAAGCCCAAAGAAATCCCCTTGAGATCTCATGGCCAGAGAGTGACAGAGCTGGGAGTAAACAACTCATCTAGTGTCACATATTCCGTACATCTGTGGAATACTGATGTTTCCAGATCCTTTTCCTTGGAAACACTGTTGTGTTTCCTTGAAATTCTCAGGCATTACTAACTGATACTTCAGCTCTGTTTTCAACATATATGATTTAGGGCATTTACAGTGTATTTAAATGCAAATATACTTACTGGAAACAATCAGAATTTGCCAAGATGTCTTATCATTAAACCAGGTTGTTCTAAGTAGACAATTGCTAGCTCACCCAGGATTACTACCTGTGTTAATAGCAATGATCCACATTGACTTTCAGCTCTTGCTCTGTATATGGGAGGGTGGATTGGAGCAGGTGAGCATATGCTGCAAAGTATGATACTTTCCAGCAGTATTTTTGCAAATTACCATCAATTTCCTTTCTCCGCATGTAACCTTAAAATGGAGAACTGTGCCTTTTCTTTTCATGGAAGTGAAATTTTATTCCCTAGATTACCATGGGCAAAGCACTTTGCTAAAGTGATTCTTTAGCTAAGTGTCCATGAAGTAGGAGTGCTGTGATGCTTCTGTGTTCAGGTGAGTCATTAGGTGGGGCTTCATTAATGAAGAGCTGGCCAATTTCCTTTCTTTCATGCACAGAGAAGAGGGGGGAAAGTGATGGCTAGAAGTCTGGGTCTGGCTTTCCACGCATCTTTTCATTTAATGTCCCCATGATTAGGAGATAGCATACCGTTTTCTTTCAAACTCACACATTTGAGAATGAAAGGGAACACTTAATAATTAATCAGGAGCAACAGCTGTTAAAAAAAAAAAAAAAAAAGACTGTCCTGGAAACACGGGGAAATGTGGTCATCCTATCTTTGACAACCAGACAGGAACATCAGACCGCTACCTCCATTGCACAGGCAGGAAGACAGTTTTAGAGAGAAGCACTTTGCCCAAGGTCGTATTTAGAAAGTGAAACATCCAGAATTCCAAACCCGGACTGACTCTGGCCATTTGCTGTGTGCTCTCTGCTCTCTTTTTCTGCCATTCAGCAGTTCCCAGATTATTTACATAAACAGGCCATTTTGTGGCCGTGATTGCAGGAGGAAGGGTTGAATGCATGAGGAAAATGGAACTCTAGCTATTGCTTTGTGCCGTTGATTCATTGCCTGGGTGTTCAGTGTGTTGGAATGCCTCTGCAGGACCTCCGACCTCAGGGAGGGGCTCCACTTGGACACTCATATGCCCTCTCCCACGCAGAGCAGCACAGGCTCCTGGATTTCCATCTTTATTGCAGGCTTCTGCTTGACACATTCAACCTGATACTCCCAGCAGAAGGGATTATCTGCCCTGGTGGGAGATCATGGCTTGTACTCTTGATTCATTGTCCATGTGGTTTCCTGGATTAGAAATATCCACTCTTCCACTTCCAACCCCCACTCATTCGTCCAGAGAGCCTTCCAGTCTTGCTCCTTGGTGACCTTCACAGTCTTCCAGGGCTTCATTACCTCTTGCTTAGACACTCTGAGGGGTTTCCCTTAAATATCTCTGCTCTGTTTTTTTTTAACTTCTTACATTTCTTCCATTGCTTCTTGTATCATCTTCCTGTAAACAAACCTGAAAACCTGATCATTGTGTAAGTTGGGCAGTTCCTATAGTATCTTCTTTTGTCTATAGTTAATGTTCATTCTTCCCAGAATAATATACAATCTATTCCTTTGGGTGTGCTGGGAATGGGGGCTGTCAGTCTCTCTTGAAAGACAGAAAGTGAACAAGACAGGGAGAGAAAGAGAAGAGAAGGAGGGAGGAAGAAAGACAAAAAAATGACTATCTCAGGGACACACTGTACAATACTTCTAGTTGCACAAGTCACTCAGTTACTTGAATCTGGCCTGCATGCTGCTTCCTGCAGCCCTGAGTCCAGGCATGTGGATGAGACTGCCTGGAGGAAGAGGCTCCTTTTTCTAATTTGCATGAAAATGCCTCTATTTGCCACGCCACGTGCCCACCACCCTTCAGCCATATGGGGATCAGTACCTTTTAAAAAGTGTGTAGGGCCTTGCCTGGCAGTCTAGTGGTCAGGACTTCACCTTCAAGTTAAGGGCATGCAGGTTCAATCCATGGTCCCATATGCTTTAGCACCAAAAAACCAAATGATAAAACAGAAGCAATAGGGTAACTAATTCAATAAATACTTTTTTTTTTTTTTAAACAGTGTATTGAGCTATCAGCTTCATAAAAAAAAAAAAAAATTGTGTCCAGCTGCTCTGTTCAGGCAAGCTCTGGCCCTGTCTGTTTCCTGACAGGTTTTGTAAATCTCAAGGATGGGGACCATGTCTTCATGGTACTTCCTCAATTTTAATTTGAGCATGGTTCACTGGGGGTCTTGTTAAAAGGCAGGTTCTGTTTGGTTCTGATGCTGCTGCTGCTAATCCACACTTTGAATGCTATGCTAAGTTGCTTCAGTCATGTCCTACTCTGTGCAACCTTATGGACTGTAGCCAGCCAGGTTCCTGTGTCCATGGATTTTCCATAACAAGGTCCTAAAATCTGATAGTGTTCATGACAAGGAGTAGGAGCTCCACGACTAAACACTGAGTAGATAGGTAAATGGAAGGAATGAGGAGAGAAGGAGGGATGGCGGGGTGGAACCATATTTCACATGGAGCAGAAGCTGAAAGATCCATTTTTCTAATGTATTTAGAGAGAAGATGTCAAGTCAAGGTAAATTGATAGAGGAGACTGGTGAATTTCTTTTCCTTCGGTAGTTTTTCACAATTGAAGGCCAGACTATAAATTCATTAGAGGGATTCTCTGTAATTTCTCTGCGAGCTTCACTGTAGCTCCAGTTATAAAGCTTGGACACAGACATATATAGATAAAGGGGGCACAGCCCACGTTAGATAACTACAGTAGAATATTTGTGTGCTGTGATGTATATGTGATTTATGAGGAATTTAGGGTAGTCATCTTGTTAAATAGGCTTGAAGTCATTCATTCCAATATTTATTTGTTTTCTTGTAAGAAATAACAAGTACGTTCTTCGTCATTGGTGAGAGGCAAGCAATAAAAGTAAACCCATATGTTGGGCCATATAAATCTTCAAATTGCTTATCACATTTTAGACCTGGGGAAAGTAAGGCTGCCGAGAAAGATGAATCTTGGCTTACATGATGGAGCCAGCAATGGACTGAATGTTAGAGACTGACTGATGCTTCGTGGCTACGTGACCCTGGATAAGTCTGGGCCTCAGTGCTCTTGGCTGCACGTTCCATAGATCCACTGTGGATTTATTGTGTGCTTATTGTGTGCTAAGACTCTCTACACAAGAGGACGTGTGTTGAATTAGGCGACCCCAAGCTCCTTCAGTTTGTCGCTATTTTTATTGTTCCCCCCTTTCTCTATAATTAGTAGACCATATTTTTTCTTGAAGTTGAAACAGACCTTTTTTTCAGATTTTAAGATACGATTTGTACAAAACAAAACATGGAGGATCTTTGTTTAATCTGAGGACAATTCTTGCTTTGTATTGCTCTTTGGGTCTTAATGGTGAATGTTGTTCCACACTTGGACTTTTTCTTGAAGCCCTTCTGAAAAGGGAAAAGCAAACGAAATAGGAGTGTACGTTTTTGTTCTCTTAGCAGCCAGTGGGAAGGAGCACAAAGGCAGCGCTCAGCTTTCTGACAGCATTGTCTTGAAAGATGTGTTTGTGGCAGTTTTCAAAGGGAGGCGGGCAGACAGTTGTGTGATCATGGATACGTGACAGCCGGTGTTTGCTGGTAGGTTGAAGGTGGTGCTGTTTATGCTGCTTCCGACGTTTTGAGTATTTTCTGGGGAAACTCAGTATTTTGGCTTACCTACATATTTAAATATACAAGGGAAAGAGATTATCAGCCAGCCAGCTGTAAGTTTTTGAACTGTTGTGTGCTTTTCCTTCATGTCCTTTACAAATGTGCTTTCATACCAACACATATTAGAAGCAGGAGAGAACACGAGCAAATTACCACATAGGGAGTCATTTCTGATCTCTGTTTGCTGTCAGTTCAGTGGTCAAGAAAAGTGATGTTGACTCACCTCATGGCAGGATTTCTGTGGTATTCGATGCTATCCTACCTTTAGATTTCAGATACTTGGAGCAAATAAATATTCTGGATCCAGCCTACTGACCTTCTCTTGAATTGATAGGTGTGACCCCCCTTCACCCCCATAACATGAAGAATGAAAAGATTTGTTAAAGGCTCAGTAGCAAAGATAGCGAGTAACTAAAAACATTTCCATCAGATATTTATAAAAATAAAAGATTAATTTTATAGAGTGGCTACTGTGTTAAAAATAAAATTACAATGATTTAAAAGTATTTCTGTTGAGCCCAAAAAGGGAGAGCATTTCAGAAAAAGGACAAATTATGAAAACTGGCTATCTCAGCTGATTCGAACAAACTGTGTACCTAAATAAATAAAAATCACAACAAAATTGATTAAATAAATAAATAAATTCACCATTTTCAATCTGATGAATGTGCTGATTTGTTTTTCAAATAAATGTTTTAGGACATGTAACTTACTGCCCTTTATTGCTTTTTATCAAGTTCTCAAGTGCCAATACACACATATCCATACACACAAATTTGTACACAGACATAATCAGTGCTCAAAAACAGTTTGTTACAGTGATGACAAAAGTTAATATAAAGAAATAAACAGTTCTAAGAGCACTGGAAGAAAAGCGTAGAATGAATTAAGCAATAAAGATTCAGTAATTTGCCGGGCTTCCCAGGTGGCTCAGTGCTAAAAAAATCTGTCTGCAATCAAGGAGACCCCAGTTCAATCTCTGGGTCAGGAAGGTCCCCTGCAGAAGGGAATGGAAACCCATTCCAGTATTCTTGCCTGGAAAAAAATCCATAGACAAAGGAGCCTGACAGGCTAAAGTCTATGGGGTTACAAAAGAGTCAGGCACAACTTAACGAATCAACAACAACAAAGTAAGTCGCATGACAAAATATAAGACAGAATTTCTCACTAGCTTATAAGTGATGTCAACAGGATGTGTGCCCTGGTGGCAAAAGAGTGTGTCAAAGGGCTGAAATAGCTGCTCCAAGCCAAACTCATCCTGCATCAATGGCATTTCATATCTTTCTTCCATATTCCTTGCCCCTGAAACCTCTACCTGGGAATATCCTACTAAGATTGAGTAAGCAGTAGTCATCCTCATAATCATGTCTATAAAATAGGAAAACAATGAGTCTTGCAAGCATGTTAAAGCTTCAATTAGCTAGTAAGTTATTTCTGTGAAAATATTTTTTTAAAAAATGCATGTTGAACTTCAGTTCAGTTGCTCAGTTGTGTCTGACTCTGCGACCCCCTGACCTTTAGCATACCATGCTTCCCTGTCCATCACCAACTTCCAGAGCCTACCCAAACTCATGTCCATTGAGTCGGTGATGCATCCAACCATCTCATCCTCTGTCGTCCCCTTCTCCTTCTGCCCTCTATCTTTCCCAGCATCAGGGTCTTTTCAAATGAGTCAGCACTTCGCATCAGGGGCCAAAGTATTGGAGTTTCAGCTTCAACATGAGTCCTTCCAATGAACACCCAGGACTGATCTCCTTTAGGATGGACTGGTTGGATCTCCTTGAAGTCCAAGGACCACTCAAGAGTCTTATCCAACATCACAGTTCAAAACCATCAATTCTTCAGTGCTCAGCTTTCTTTATAGTCCAACTCACATCCATACATGACCACTGGAAAAACCATAGCCTTGACTAGATGGACCTTTGTTGGCAAACTAATGTCTCTGCTTTTGAATATGCTGTCTAGGTTGGTCATAACTTTCCTTTCAAGGAGTAAGTGTCTTTTAATTTCATGGCTGCAGTCACCATCTGCAGTGATTTTGGAGCCCAAAAAAATAAAGTCTGACACTGTTTCCACTGTTTCCCCATCTATTTCTCATGAAGTGATGGGACCAGATGCCATGATCTTCGTTTTCTGAATGTTGAGCTTCAAGCCAACTTTTTCACTCTCCTCTTTCACTTTCATTAAGAGGCTCTTTAGTTCTTCTTCACTTTCTGCCATAAGGATGGTATCATCTGCATACCTGAGGTTATTGATATTTCTCCCGGCAATCTTGATTCCAGCTTGTGCTTCCTCCAGCCCAGCATTTCTCATGATATACTCTGCATAGAAGTTAAATAAGCAGAGTGACAAAATACAGCCTTGACGTACTCCTTTTCCTATTTGGAACCAGTCTGTTGTTCCATGTCCAGTTCTAAATGTTGCTTCCTGAGCTGAATACGGTTTCTCAGGAGGCAGGTCAGGTGGTCTGGTATTCCCATCTCTTTCAGAATTTTCCACAGTTCATGGTGACCCACACAGTCAAAGGCTTTTGCATAGTCAATAAAACATAAATAGATGTTTTTCTGGAACTCTCTTGCTTTTTCCATGATCCAGCAGATGTTGACAATTTGATCTCTGGTTCCTCTGCCTTTTCTAAAACCAGCTTGAACATCATGTTCAAGTTCACAGTTCATGTATTGCTGAAGCCTGGCTTGGAGAATTTTGAGCATTACTTTACTAGTGTTTGAGATGAGTACAATTGTGCGATAATTTGAGCATTCTTTGGCATTGCCTTTCTTAGGGATTGGAATGAAAACTGACCTTTCCAGTCTTGTGGCTACTGCTGAGTTTCCCAATTTGCTGACATATTGAGTGCAACACTTTCACAGCATCATCTTTCAGGATTTGAAATAGCTCAACTGGAATTCCATCACCTCCACTAGCTTTGTTCGTAGTGATGCTTTCTAAGGCCCACTTGACTTCACATTCCAGGATATCTGGCTCTAGGTGAGTGATCACACCATCATGATTAACTGGGTCATGAAGATCTTTTTTGTACAGTTCTTCTGTGTATTCTTGCCACCTCTTCTTAATATCTTCTGCTTCTATCAGGTCCATACCATTTCTGTCTTTTATTGAACCCATCTTTGCATGAAATGTTCCCTTGGTATCTCTGATTTTCTTGAAGAGATCGCTAGTCTTTCCCATTCTATTGTTTTCCTCTATTTCTTTGTACTGTTCACTGAGGAAGGCTTTCTTATCTCTTCTTGCTATTCTTTGGAACTCTGCATTCAAATCTTTCCTTTTCTCCTTTTCTTTTTGCTTCTCTTCTTTTTCTCAGTTATTTGTAAGGCCTCCTCAGACAGCCATTTTACTTTTTTGCATTTCTTTTCCATGGGGATGGTCTTGATCCCTGTCTCCTATACAGTGTCATGAACCTCTGTCCATAGTTCATCAGGCACTCTGTCTATCAGATCTAGTCCCTTAAATCTATTTCTCACTTCCACTTATAATCATAAGGGATTTTATTTAGGTCATACCTGAATGGTTAAGTGGTTTTCCCCACTTTCTTCAATTTCAGTCTGAATTTGGCAATAAGGAGTTCATGATCTGAGCCACAGTCCACTTCCAGGTTTGTTTTTGCTGACTGTATAGAGCTTCTCCATCTTTGCCTGCAAAGAACATAATCAGTCTGATTTCGGTGTTGACCATCTGGTGATGTCCATGTGTAGAGTCTTCTCTTGTGTTGTTGGAAGAGGGTGTTTGCTATGACCAGTGCATTCTCTTGGCAAAATTCTATTAGCCTTTGCCCTGCTTCATTCTGTCCTCCAAGGACAAATTTGCCTGTTACTCCAGGTGTTTCTTGACTTCCTAATTTTGCATTCCAATCCCCTATAATGAAAGGACATCTTTTTTGGGTGTTAGTTCTAAAAGATCTTGTAGGTCTTCATAGAACTGTTCAGCTTCAGCTTCGTCAGTGTTACTGGTCGGGGCATAGACTTGGTTTACTGTGATGTTGAATGGTTTGCCTTGGAAATGAACAGAGAACATTCTGTCGTTTTTGAGATCACATCCAAGTACTGCATTTTGGACTCTTGTTGACTATGATGGCTACTCCATTTCTTCTGTGATTCATTACCCCTTGGAGCTTAAAACTGATAAAAAGATGAATGAATGTACATTTATAAAGACATGACTTACAGAACACATCCTACAGGAAAATGGCTTACTGAGAAGATGTATGAATTATGGTCAGTAGGAGATAATACTCAAAGCTGTTCCCATCCTTGTAAGGCAGAGGGCATGGCATGTACCAATGTCGTGCAGTGCAAAGAACTGCAGTCCATTAGAAACACTGGAAAAACTCTATTGTGGCTGCATGGTGAGAATGAGAGGGAGCATAGTGTGAGGTATGGCTGAAGACACAAAGTTGGGGATAGATAATAAAGAGGCAATCCAGAAATAAGCTGAAGTACCCTTCAGCATCTCTGGCATAGCATAGTTCTTAAGTCACCTCTCACATTTTTTCTCAACATCAGTAAAAATCCTAGCAGAGAAAATGATTGTTAAAATAAAATAAATGGACTATTAGCCATGCTTCATTTTTCTTCTTTTTTACTTCATCCCTAGAGCACAAAGGGGAATAAAGGTTGGAAATGAAATGCTGAGCTCTAAATAATAAAATTTCAATATAGAGACAGTGATGAACTCCAATAAATATCTAATATAAGAAAAGAATAATGGAATCGAAATTTAGCCTCTGACTCCCATTTTGATCACAAATCTGTGCACTGCTGTGAAGGTCACTTGAGAACAGGTTTGTTTGCCTTTGAATCTGTTGAATTGATGGTGGCAAAACAAAAACTAGAAGAGAGAAGTGATCCTGAGAACTGCTCTTGTAAGGATGGTGCTGTCTTAGGTTTTCTTGGGTAACAAGTGTGAATTTCACATTTTATGACTCTCTTTCTCCTGATTGTGTAAACTGGCCCCAGAAATGCCATCCCTCTTACTCTATAGCCAATAAAATGAGTAAGATTAATTGGAACATTTAAGCTGACTATATCCTCCCAGCTCTCAAGGTGTCTTCCTTACAGACTTTTCTGATTTACTTTATACTGATTATCATGATAATACCTTGGATTTATCTTTTGCAAATGCCTGTTTATATTCTTGTTTTCTCGTTGTTCTTTGGCAAATGCTTTTTAATTAATACTCACATTTTGAGGAGGCATGAGAACTGATTTCATGTCTTCTCCCCATATAGTTTTCTTCACAATATAGAGTCCCTAATACATTATAGTTAGTTGATAAATATGCTAGTATTGATTTCCTGCTGAGTGGTCTCTGCTGGGCTCATTAACCTTACCTGAGGAAGAAAGACCAATGGTTACTGGTTATATAGGTTTAGTAACAAATGCCAAGTCTTAGGCTGTAACATTAGAGAGTCCACTGCTCTGCTTCCAAATGCTGTTGTAACATGTTGGGCTCAGTGAAGACATAACTGTGCTTGTGGTATTAAGTAGAATTTCCTAGTAAGAATGGCGCCCACCTTTTTAATTTTTTCATGTAGTAATAAGATTGGCCTGTAATTTTATCATGAAGGAGAGAGTCAGAAAATGAGGGAGCCGGGAAGAGAGAGAGAGACTCTGTCTGTAAACTGAGTGCATGTTGATCTTATGAATTTATGATCTTATGTCTTTGCCCTTTGTTTTGGTTAGCCAGAACTTGAATGATCAGATTGTTCACATTTCATTTATTGGCTTTTTTTTTGGTCATATGATTTAATAGTAGCATGACCTTATGATAGAGCAAATGAACCGAGATGTTTTGAGAATAAAAGGGGCAGTTCTGTAATTATCTAGAAATGAAAAGTACCATTGGGAACTGTAGGGTCACCTTGTCTTTTTTCCTTTAACTTCTTACTTCGCTTGTGAGCCACCCTGTCTGACTTCCAACAGAGGCAATAAGGGCTTTGCCGTGGTTCTGTTGCTTGTGGCCTGTGTGGCTCTGCTAAATGTTTTCTGGCTTTGTATTAGTACAGCATTGCTCCAAGAGACAAGAAAGATGTTGTCATCTCCAAGCAAAGGCTCTATCTGTTTTTCTGTGATATGTATGCAGACACTCTCATGGAAACTAATCTGAATCAAGCAGCAACTTTGTTCTCCAAGTGTAAGTTGTCACCATACTGTGACGGTACAAATGCTGTAGCATTAGTCGGTATGACTGCATGCCACATGCTTCTCTCGAGCCAGTCCTCATAGACTTAAGACTTTTTAAAAAATCTCAACTTGTGCGTAACTATACTAATATTTCCAAAGTCAGCCTCTATTTTATGCCATACATTCTGCTGCTTTCTTACATTATATTTAATGATTTTTCTAAAATCTGTAAGCTGAGTGTCATCTCCCCATGTGAAATCTGAAGTAAAAGAAGAGCAGAGAGATTAAGAAAATTACCTCATCAATAAAATGTAGGTTCTGCTTTCCATATTATTATAGAGTTGTCTGCCTCTAAATCCATGTTCTTTCTGCTAAACCCTGATATCTCTTTAATTAACAAGTACCATCAGCTTGTAATAATAATACAGTAATGTCTCACTTTTAGTTGTTACCTCAGCGAAGTCGTATTCTGTAAATCAATGAATAAACCATGGCGGATCAAACGGTAAAAATTTACCTGCAATGCAGGAGATCTGGGTTCAGTCCCTGGGTTGGGAAGATCCTCTGGAGAAGAGAATGGCAACTCATTCCAGTATTCTTGCCTGGAGAATCCCATGGACAGAGTAGCCTGTTGGGCTATAGTCCGTGGGAGCACACAGTTAAACACGACTAACACTTTCACTTTCATGAATAAACTTTTTTGTTTATTTTCACATAACTTATGACCATTACCAAGTCATAAATTAGGAAAACTCGACAGTCACAAAATTAGTAAGTTCTCAAGTTTGGGTAAATAATTGAAAAATCATTGATCCTGAAATTGTCAACACAGCAGCAGCTGTGTAAGGGTTAACCCGTTTCCCATGCTTTTTCTCCATGAAGATGAACTAACAAGGTTTTGTTCTCTTCTAAAAAAGATTATTTTAGAGCGTAGGATGCTTTATTATGATTATACAGTATTAGTGTTCTCAATTCTATAAATATATGCTTTGAAATATAGCAGTGAGGTAGACTTTCAGCACCTTATCAACCAAGAAAGGAAGTATGTACCTAAATTACCATCACCACACTGACAATTTGCAACTTTAAATTATTCACAAAGTTTAAAAGAAGTTGATCCCAACTTTATGGAAAATTTAATATGAAAAGTAATGTTTTTATCTTATCGCAAGGAAATGTTTCCAGTTCTAATACTGAACACATACTGAAGAATGAAAATAGCAAAATCCCAGAGTGAAAAAAAAAAAAAAAAATACAAGTCTCTTTTAACATTTCTGCTCTCAGAAGTGAGCAGGATTAAAATGTATTTCCCCAACAACCGTTATTTCTCATTAAAGGAGGGGCACACGCATGTGTATATTAAAGAAACTATGAGATCCCCCCCCCACATACACACACCCTTTTTCAACCCCTCTGACTGGAGAATGCTCAAGCAAAGTTATGACTATTCCAGTTGGTCAGTTCTCTAGGGAAATGCATGCAGGCAAACACTCATGCACACAATACTAATGATATATGTCTCAACTGCAGTGGACACTGGAAAGTCCTCTGTATCAAGTTTCCTTAAGATAATCAAGGCCAGGACTTGCCTGGTGGTCCGGTGGTTAAGATTTGCCTACCAAGCAGGTGGTCTGGGTTTAATCCCTGATTAGGGAGATAAGATCCCACATGCCTCAGGGCCAAAAAACTAAAATGTAAAACAGAAGCAAGGTTGTAATAAATTCAGTAAAGACTTTTAAAATGGTCCACATTAAAAAAAAAAAAAACTTAAAGATAATCAGGGCCAGTTATATGGATGGTCCTCAATTCTTTGTTGTATTGCTCACCACTCAGCTCAGTTCAGTTGCTCAATCGTGTCTGACTCTTTGCAACCCCATGGACTGAGCCTGCCAGGCTTCCCTGTCCGTCACCAACTCCCGGAGCTTGCTCAACTCATGTGCATAGAGTCGGTGATGCCATCCAACCATCTCATCCTCTGTTGTTCCCTTCTCTTCCTGCTTTCATTCTTTCCCAGCATCAGGGTATTTTCTAATGAGTCAGCTCACCGCATCAGGTGACCAAAATATTGAAGCTTCAGCATCAGTCCTTCTAATGAATATTCAGGACCGATTTACTTTAGGATTGACTGGTTTGATCTCCTTGCAGTCCAGAAGACTGTCAAGAGTATTCTCCAACACCACAGTTCAAAAGCATCAGTTCTTCAGTGCTCAGCTTTCTTTATGGTCCAATTCTCACATCCGTACATGACTACTGAAAAAAATCACAGCTCTGACTAGACAGACCTTTGTTGGCAAAGTAATGTGTCTGCTTTTTAATATGCTGCCTAAGCTTGTCATACCTCTTTTCCCAAGGAGCAAGCTTCTTTTAATTTTATGGCTGCAATCACCATCTGCAGTGATTTTGGAGCCCAAGAAAATAAAGTCTGTCAATGTCTCCATTGTTTCCCCACCTATGTGCCATTAAGTGGTGGGACCAGATGCTGTGATCTTAGTTTTTTGAATGTTCAGTTTTAAGCCAACTTTTTCACTCTCCTCTTTCACTTTGATGAAGAGGCTCTTTAGTTCTTCGTTTTCTGCCATAAGGGTGGTGTCATCTGCATATCTGAGGTGATTGATATTTCTCCCAGCAATCTTGACTCAAACTTGTGCTTCATCCAGCCCAGCATCTCAGGTGATGCACTTTGCATAGAAGTTAAATAAGCAGGGTGACAATATACAGCCTTGACGTACTCCTTTCCCAATTTGGAACCAGTCCATTGTTCAATGTCCATTTCTAACTATTGCTTCTTGATCTGCATAAAGATTTCTCAGGAGGCAGGTAAAGTGGACTGGTATTCCCATCCCTTAAGAATTTTCCAGTTTGTTGTGATTCACACAGTCAAAGACTTTAGCCTAGTCAATGAAGCAGAAGTAGATGTCTTTCTGGAACTCTCTTGCTTTTCCTATGATCCAACGGATGTTGGCCATTTGATCTCTTGTTCCTCTGCCTTTTCTAAATCCAGCTTGAACATTTGGAAGTTCTCAGTTCATATACTGTTGAAGCCTAGCTTGGAGAATTTTGAGCATTACTTTACTAGTGTGTGAGATGAGTGTAATTCTGTGGTAGTTTGAACATTCTTTGGCATTGCCTTTCTTTGGGATTGTAATGAAAACTGACCTTTTCCCGTCCTGTGGCCACTGCTGGGTTTTCCAAATTTGCTGGCATATTGAGTGCAGCACTTTCATAGCATTGTCTTTTAGGATTTGAAATAGCTGTAGCTTTGTTCGTAGTGATGCTTCCTAAAGGGCCCACTTGACTTCACATTCCCGGATGTCTGGCTCTTGGTAAGTGATCACACCATTGTGGTTCATCCATGTCATTAAGATTGTTTTTTTACAGTCCTCCTGTGTATTCTTGCCACCTCTTCTTAATATCTTCTGCTTCTGTTAGGTCCATACCATTTCTGTCCTTTATTGTGTCCATCTTTGCATGAAATGTTCCCTTGGTATCTCTGATTTTCTTGAAGAGATGTCTAGTCTTTCCCATTCTAATGTTTTCCTCTATTTCTTTGCACTGATCACTGAGAAAGCTTTCTTATCCCTCCTTGCTATTCTTTGGAACTCCACATTCAAATGGATATATCTTTCCCTTTCTCCTTTGCCTTTAGCTTCTCTTCTTTTCTCAGCTATTTGTAAGGCCTCCTCAGACAGCCATTTTGCCATTTTGCATTTATTTTTCTTGGGGATGGTTTTGATCACTACCTCCTGAACAAAGTTATGAACCTCCATCCTTAGATCTGAAGGCACTCTGACTATCTGATCTAATCCCTCGAATCTATTTGTCACTTCCACTGTGTAATCATAAGGGATTTGATTTAGGTCATACCTGAATAGTCTAGTGGTTTTCCCTACTTTCTTCAATTTAAGTCTGAATTTAGTGGTTCGGACAATAAAGAGTCTGCATGCGATGCAGGAGACCCAGGTTCAATCCGTGGGTCAGGAAGATTCCCTGGAGAAGAAAATGCCAACCCATTCCAGTATTCTTGCTTGGGAATTCCCATGGACAGAGGAACCTGTGGACTATAGTCCATGGAGTTGCAAAGAGTTGGACATGACTGAGCGACTTTCCTTTCCTTTCCTCGGCAGTAGAGAGTTCATTATCTGAGCCACAGTCAGCTCATGGTCTTTTTTTTTTTTTTTTTTTGATGACTCTACAGAGCTTCTCCATCTTTGGCTTAAAAGAATATAATCAGTCTGATTTTGGTATTGACCATCTGGTGA
The DNA here is from genome assembly GCF_032452875.1 of Bos javanicus. Classification (NCBI taxonomy): domain Eukaryota; kingdom Metazoa; phylum Chordata; class Mammalia; order Artiodactyla; family Bovidae; genus Bos; species Bos javanicus. Next base: position 23,685,494 of record NC_083874.1, on the reverse strand, counting down.
TATCCATGTGTAGAGTCTTCACTTGTGTTGTTGGAAGAGAATGTTTGCCTTGACCAGTGTGTTCTCTTCGCAAAATCTGCTCTCCACTAATGAATACCTAAAATATAACACCAATAAAAGATGCCATCATTTTGAATCTTCCCTTGACTAAATGGCCATGTAAGGTGGTTAGATCAAGGTTTGACCCCCCTGAAATGTGGACTTGCTCTGAAGAGTTGATTAAACAGGGCTTCCAAGCTCTGCATACACCATGTGCGGCTAGCTGCACGAAGTTAAGGATCCAGAGCTTTTAGGTAAGCAATCGAATTGCTGTCTTTGTTAAGAATACTCCCTTGTTTTCGTGGCCCAAATTAATTTGCAACATACAAGAATTTCATTGCTCTGTTTATCTTTCTAAGTTTCAAAGAGAATGATAACCTTCCCTTACATGGTTATACATGTACTGTTTACAACACTAATAAAATGTTTAGTCCTTTACCTTCTTTAGAGATGCAATGAAGTAAATATACATAGAAGTTTAGGAAAGTGAGTATTTAAGTTAATTTTAAATTTTTTCCTCAAAGTATATTGTAATAGAAAGAGCATGTACGGTCTGTTAGAAGCTCTAACTCTGGAGCTCTCCCTGTGTCTTACTGGTTGTCAGAGCCTGTGTATTACGTATATGTGTGTGTGTGTGTGTCAGTCAGTCGTGTCTGACTCTGTGATGTCATGGACTGTCGCTCAGCAGGCTCCTCTGTCCATGGGATTTCCCAGGCAAGAATATTGGGGTGAGTTGCCATTTCCCGCTCCAATGTATTATGTATAATAATACATAATTATAATGTAATATGACATGATATTATTGTAGAATAACCCACTATTCATAGGATTTCAGCTACAGTACCAAAATTCAAGTTGATATAAGTAGCTAGGCTGTTTTCCAGTGGGATATATGGGTATATAAGGCACATGTTCTGTTAACTGACTTTGTTGGGGTTAAATTGTAGTCTTCCCTATGTCTTTCAGTAGGAAGATGTCCTTTGGCTTGATTTTGACCTTCCTTATAGAATAAGTAGCAACTTGCTTGGCTCACTGTATTGTTTAGTGATTCTTCCTGTTGGGAGCTTTTTCTCAAATGCTGGCTTCTGCCTCAGGAAAAACAACCTCACAGTTGAACTTTTCAAGAAGGCACCCTTTCTAACATTTATGCTGTTCTCCAGCCTTGTTCACAATGTTTCTTATAACTCTTGTGCCATGATTTCTTGTATCTTTGTGTTTAATTTTATTTTGTTCATATAGCATTGGCCCCTAGTTCTACAGAGGTCTGGTTTCACCCTCTGCAGGATATCATACTTCCACTATAATTAACTTTTCTTATCTTTATTGTCTTTGGTTGATCAATAATTGATCTTAAAAATTAAGCACCAAATATCTGTTGAGGGATCACAGCAGGTGTCAGTCATACAAGATCCTTCACAGGAACTGATGCCATGTCCAATCTCCCTCCACTCTGCACCACAGGCTTTCATACACGTGTGTGTATGTATGGAGGGGGTATGTAAACCACAGGTGTATCTCCCTATGAAAATATCAATATAGCCAATACAGTAGATAAGATTTGGAGTGGACTGAAGTCGACAGTGAGAAAATAAACAAGAAAGAGAACAATTATTACAGTGGTGACGAATACATTGTCCTAGTTATTTATGCCAATCAAGAAATTAAAGCAAAAGAAAATCAAATAAGCAAACAAAAGCTTTATTATTCAAAGTTTTCATCCTCCTAGCATAACAGGTGACAGCATGGGTTCATGAATAAAGTACTTCCAAAATATATTTCTGGCTGCTGATCATTTCTTTAGAAAAAGAATGAATAAATTGATGAAGTGAAAGTGAAAATCACTCAGTTGTGTCCAACTGTTTGCGACCCCATAAACTATACAGTCCATGGAATTCTCCAGGCCAGAATACTGGAGTGGGTAGCCTTTCCCTTCTCCAGGGGATCTTCCCAACCCAGGGATCGAACCCAGGTCTCCTGCATTGCAGGCAGATTCTTTACCAACTGAGCTATCAGGGAAGGAGTAGAGATGTTAGTTATCAAACAGTTTTAAAAGATCAGACCTTCCCCCACTCCCTTGAAGGAATTAGATATGTAATATGTGCACTCCTTTAGAAAGTGAATAGGCTTACAGAAGCAAGAATTGATTTGATCAATACAGGAAGTGCAGCATTTCTTATCTACGGTATTTTTACCTTCCACTCCAGGAGGCATTCAGCAACATCTGAAAACATGATTGTCACACCTAGCAATTACATCTAATCGGTAAAAGCCAACATGTAACCAAACATCCTACGTGTGTAAGTTGACCCCCTTCACACATCTACACAAACGCACACACGGACACACACACACACCAAATAATTTTCCAGCCCCAAATGTCAATAACACCAAGGTTGGGAAACCCTGAGAGAGCCCAATACAGTCCTCAGAATCTGACTCTGTAGTCTTTCCCTAAAGGCATCACAAAAGTTACAGTTAATATTTTCTAAGCCCCCTAACAGGGTATAATTCATTCATAAAACCTTTGTTAGAAATTCCTATGGGTGTGTAAAATATGTCCCTTCTCGACTTCTTCTGCAATATAATTGGGCATGTTGGACAGATGTTGTTAGTGCTGAGTCCTGGGATTTTTTGGTAAAAGATTATATAACCATTTACCCATTTACCAAAAGTTCCTCTTGGTAGACACAAGAAGGACTTAGTCTCAACACTGTGACAAGGGCCAGAGTCAGAATGTTTTAATAATTTTGCTTCCATTAAATTCTCAGTCATCGGTGAGATAACTGTGCAGATTACTTGTAATATATTTTTTCTCCTCCAGTCATTCTTGAAATTGCCCCCTTGCTGTGTATAGACATGCATGATTATTGGGTAGCTTTGGGTGCCATCTGGGACACATAATTTATACTTTTAGCTGTCAGGAACTTGGAATTAATGGAATGTTCTAACTTCTACCATATCTCAGAAAGTAAGTTTCAGAAGAAGTTAAGCATAGAGATAAGACTGTAAGGTATGGAAACAGTGAAAGGGTCTCCTAATGAGCTGCCACCCTGATGGAGAGCAGCGGTAGAGATAACTTGTTTAAATTGCTCCCAGACCATACTGGCTTTACTTAGATTACTTACTCTCCTCCAGTGCTTGATTCTAGTTCTTGATTTCCAGTTGTTTCATGTGAACAGTGCTGTGTGTGGGGGGGGTGTGTACGCAGTTGCTTAGTTGTGTCTGACTCTTTGCAACCCCATAGACTGTAGCTCACCAGCCTCCTCTGTCCATGGAATTTTCTAAGCAAGAATACTGGAGTGAGTTGCCTTTTCCTGTTCCAGGGGATCTTACCAATGCATGGATCTCCTGCATTGGCAGGCAGATTCTTTACCACTGTACCACCTGGGAAGACCACGTGAACAATACTATTGATATATTGTTAGGATTAATAACTATTAAAAGTATTACTGTTACCATATGAATAACATTTGGGCATCTACTGAAGGCCATTTACTTAATGTTTTATTTATATTTTCCCAAAGAGAAATGTTTTAAACAACCCAAAGAGACATGTTCCCTTTGTTATTGAAGGAGACAATGCTAATGTGTGCATGCTCAGTCACATTCGACTCTTTATGACCCCATGGATTATAACTGGCCAGCCTCCTCTGCCCACGAGATTCCCCTAGCAAGAATACTGGAGTGGGTTGCCATTTCCTTCTCCAGGGGATCTTCGTGACCCAGGGATTGAATCTGGGTCTCCTGCATTGCAGGCAGACTGTTTACCCTCTGAGCCACCAGGGAAGCCCCTAAAGGGGACAGTGAAGCTTTTGTAAGCTGTTTTGCTTTACAGGGTTACAGAGCTTGAAAGTGGCACATTTTCATTCAAGCTTAGGTTTGTCTGATTCTGTACGTAGGCAGTGGTCCTTATCTCTAAGTTATTACTATACTAGAGTTCATGGTGATTTATTTGAACATTCCAACAGTTTTTTGTTTTATTTTTTTGTTTCTATCAGGCAAGTCATAAGTTTTGTGTGAACTTTAGAAGGGGAGGCTTAGAAATCAAAATACTATATTCCAGTTACCTATTTTGGTAAGGGCATAATAAGGATTAGGATCATTAATTTAACATTGGCAGATAGCCATCAAGAACATGTAACATTTTTCTGAATCCTGTTGACAGTCACTGATTATAATCTTTAATTATGTGTTCATGTGATATCCCAGTTACATACATATGTTGAAGACATTTATTGTCTTGAAAAGGACCTTTACCTCCTTGGAGGACAAACTTAGCTAACTTTACTGTTCCTAAAAAATATCAAATCCTCTTGAAATTACTAATTACTATTAATACTCCTATACTTATTTATTTAAGATCTTATGATTGAAGGTTTTAACTTTAAAAATATATATAATTTTACATATTGCTTGCAACATTAGTGTACACACAGTTGAAATGTCATAGTTCAGTGTTTTAATGGTAAAGATAATTGTGGTATAGTTTCTTTAAAACAAAGTGAACAATTAAATTGCACAGTCATCTCTGGTTTATTTACTTAGATGTTCTTCCACATTTTGTGTTTTCTCCCGTCTGATGATTTTGTGACATGTGGCTAAACATTCACAAGCTACTGCAAAAGGGTAAACTCAAAAGTGTGTTTCTCTCCATCACCAGACCCTAAAGAACATTCCCTGGAGTTACCCATTTGTGAATTTAATCTTTCCAGAAATATTTTTTGTATATAGATATAGATGGGCATAGATATAGTCATAGATATACACACCTTTACAAATATATACACACATATACATATATTTGTGTATGTATGTTCTCTTCCTTTTGGCTATGAATGTTAGTATATTATATAAATACTCTCCTGTACTTTAGTTTTCTTTCACTTAGTAACATCTCTTGGAGAGGGTGGGGAGATTTGGGAGAATGGCATTGAAACATGTATAATATCATGTATGAAACGAGTCGCCAGTTCAGGTTCGATGCACGATACTGGATGCTTGGGGCTGGTGCACTGGGATGACCCAGAGGGAGGGTATGGGGAGGGAGGAGGGAGGGTTCAGGATGGGGAACACAGGTATACCTGTGGTGGATTCATTTCGATATTTGGCAAAACTAATGCAATATTGTAAAGTTTAAAAATAAAATTAAATTAAAACAAAAACAAAAACAAAAAACACTGCATACTGACAGATACAGAGTTATTTCATTCCTTTTGAGGGTTGCAGGATGAATTGCTGAATAGATATTGAGATTTTTCTTTGGAAAACCAGACCGAGAAGCATTGTAGCTGTTTAGAATCAACTTTTAATTCCTTTTACATATATTTTCATTTGTTTCAGTTTGTAGCTCATGCCAGTCATGTTCTTTCATGACTCTCCACACTCCAAAATTTAATTTTATTTGTTGTTTGTTACCATGATTTGTTTGGTACCCTGAATCTCCATCTCCTCATATCACAATGAATTGGTTTCCCTAAATGTCAAAACTGTCACTTAAATGCTGTTTAGAAGGCTCTCAGTCTTTGCAAGCAGTGTTAAACTCATTACTCATTTCTCTGGAAATAGTGTTTCATGCAAGTGACTATGTCTTGATTATGTATTTCCTAGCAAAAGTAAAAAGACAGAAGATTATGTTGCTGCCCTCATTAATCTTCAGACTCAAAAAAAAAAAAAAATCAGAAACAGCCATTGTTATTTTGCTTATATAATTGTTTAGAGGCCATATGTTATCAATATATTAAAATTAAGAACATTAATTTTTCTCCTGTTCTTAGACATGTTTATGGAAGGCCCACCATTTCCTAGGCATTATGCCGTGTGTCAAGGATTCATTTTAAGAAAAATTCCAGACTCCCGCCTTCCATGAAGCCAATGAAGGAGACAAGCAAGTTAGTAAAAAATAATAGCACATGGTTTTGTATAATCCAGGTATGCACTGAATACTGTGGGAATCTGAAGAGGTGTGTAGCCAGGTAAGGGTCAGAGGAAGGCTTACTAATTAGGTAATACTTGATTTGAATCTTAATGGCTGAGTCCTTTAAGCCAGACAGAGAAAGGATTGGGGAGGGAGTGATGTAAGAGGTAGAGAAGAAACGAAAGATTGAGGCAGAAGAATTAGTTCAGCAAGAAATCAATTAGGGAGACTCCAAGTTTGTACAACTGAAGTGTACTGCGTGTGTGATGGCTACAAAGAAATTCAGGGAGAGTTATGGATCTTCATGCCAAGGAGCTTTGAGCAGCTTACGTTTTAAGGCAGGGAGCAATGTGAGTGGATTTTAACTCTGGCAGCTGTATGGCAGATGGACTTGAGAACTGTGAGAGTGGGCCATTTCAGAAGCTATTGAAATAGTCCAGGCCAGATCTGATGAGACACACATCTGAGCTTTGGCAGGGATGATGGGGGAAAAGAAAGCTTGAGATTTATCTAGAAATTAAACAGACAGATCTTAATGCACTTCTGAGTCATTCAGTAAGAAGGTAGCCACGACCCATGGGCTAGTAGGTTCTGTCCTGAATATGGAGGATCGATGGAAGGTGTGAAGAAAGGCAAATTATCAAATAAGAGCAACAATATTTTCCATGCTGCCTTGGAAGTTTATACTAGTGCAATGAGGACAGAGAGAGTAATGATTCTCTCTGGGGAACTGCCAGTCTCAGTTCGACTGGAGCCTTGCATGTGAACGGCATGGAAAGGAGTCAGGGAACAGAGCCCAGAGGCTTTACATGCCTCATTAAGAGTTTGGACTTTATCCTCTAGGCAAGGCAAGCAATTGACGAGTTTTAAGGCAGACATGCCCTTTAAAAAGTTTCCTGTAAGAATCGTGTGCAAGACAAATTAGAGGTGGGCAAGACCTGAGGCAGGAAGAACAGCAAAATAGACCAGCGTAATAATTATAGGTGGGGTGACAGTTACTAAGGAAATGGCAGGAATGGAGGTCAGGGCACAGATAAGACATGTTATGAGTTCGCATCAGTAATACTCAGTCATGAACTCGAGGAGTGAGTGGAACAACACAATTGAGGCTGACTCCCACATTCTGCAGTGATTAACTGGGTGAGCAGGGGCAGGGCCCCCACAGAAGGGGCTGTGCTGCTGGGGAATGTGTGAGGTTTTGGTTCTGTTGAATTTTAGGAACCTGTGCGAACACCAACTGGAGAAGCTGGCAGGCTGAATTTATGTGACTGTCAGCAGTGTGTCTGGTGAAAGATACAAAAAGATATGAGAATTATGGTGTGTGGTTGGCAGTTGTATCTATGGAAGTGTTATCACAGTGTGCAGGGAAAGTGTGTAGCCTGTAGAGTGAGGCCAAAAGAAGTTGATCAACAAACTTCTGAGAAACTTCCCCATGGTGGGCAAGGCCACGTGACCTCCGCCTAAACAGGCCTTCAACTTCATGGCTTCAGCCAGATAGATCTGGTTCTGTTTTTCAGATACAGCAACCTTGGTCCCATTCAGGGCCATTGAGCTAACAGATTTTTTTGCCTCCAGAAAATGTTACGCTTAATGGCTACTTCCTCAGAGACGACGTCTCTGACCTCCATGTATCACTTGCCCCTTTCACGTCCCTGTCACCTTTCCCCTAGTTTATTATCTTCTGTCACCTTCCCCTACTGTATTATCTTCATGATTTTGATTTATCACTTACTTAGTATCCTCTTGCCTCTCCTAATTCTCTTCATCTTGAATCACCCTGAAATAGGATCCTGCTTATTGATTTTGCCATGTACTTCCAGCCACAGATTTGTTCCTGAGATATGACAGCTTGAGACATATTTGAACTATGTTAGAATGCCAAATTCCTTACACCAGATGTGGCTTTATTTATATATATGTAAGATATGTAACTGTTGACTTTATTCCTATTTTGACTGTATGGCCATTTACAGAGAGACCATGACAATTTTTTTAAGTTCTTATATCTTATATATGATTTTTGTCTTAACGACATATTTTACTACAATACCTGACTTCAAATGTTTTTATAGTTAGATTTTATAATCTAATGGAGATGTTGATTATCTTTAGACTTGAGTCAGAATCTCATTATTTGCAACACATGAACCACAAAACTTTTGACAGTTCTTTTCTGAAATTGATTAAATTTTGCTTGGAGTATGCTTTCTGTTTTTGAATTATTTTGTGCATCAAAAATTAAAAAAAAAACATATTTAAAATATAAGGTATAATAATAAAAAACATTTTTGGACTTATCATCCAACTTAAACCAGATCATCATCAATAAATGATTCTATTTCTCCCCTAACCTACAACCATTGCCTCAGCATAGTATCTATTATATTATATTGGGGTTAGAGCACATCATTTTCCTGCTTTAAACACAAAATTCTTTCATGTTAGTATGTATGCCTTAAAACTATTTTAATTCATTCATTCATTAATGAATGAGTCAATTGTATGTATTGAGCTTTATAAAAATGGTGCCACACTGTATAGAACTCTCTGCAGCTTGCTTTTATTGCTCAACGTTACTTTTCTAAGATTTGCTCATATTATTTTGTATTATTATAGTCCATTAATTTTTACTATTGTTTAATATTCCATTGTGTTAATATACCATAAGTTACTTATCTGGACTTTGGCTAATGGTCTTTTTTGTGAGTTTGTTGGTTTCAGTTTTAAGGTTTTTACTGTTACTGTTTTGCTATCACAGCAATATTGACATGGTTGTTCTTGATAGCCTCCCTAGAGCAAAAGCTGTCTAGGGTCAAAGTATCTTTGTTGAATGATCAGTTTCATTTTTCTTTTGTTGTTTTATTTTTAGTACTTCAAAGATTAAAAATATTCTTTTGTAAAAGAGATAAAATTAATTTTTAAGAAAATGAAAAAGATATTAAGTCCACCCTGTTTTTTAAAAGTCTTTATTGAACTTGTTACAATATTGCTTCTGTTTTATGTTTTTGCTTTCTTGATCATAAGGCATACGGGATCTTAACTCCCTGACCAGGGGTTAAATCCACTCCTCTTTCACTGGAAGGCAAAATCCTAACCAATGGACCACCAGGAAAATCCCTAAGCCTGATTTTTAATTAGGTTTATCACAAGTAAATTTACTCTGTCAACTTGTTATTAAAACATGTCAATACCAAGCTCCCTATCTGTCCTTCCCCTGCCCCTCCTTGGTAACCGTAAGTTCATTCTCTGAATCTGTTTCTGTTTTATAAGTTCGTATATTTTAAGATTCTGCATATAAACAATATTAACTCATTATGGCAATCTCTAGGTCCATCCATGTTGCTGCAAATGGCATCATTTCATTCTTTTTAATTTTATTCCATTGTGTGTATGTACATCTTCTTTATTCATTCTTCTGTTGATGGACATTTGGGTTGCTTCCATGTCTTGGCTATTGTAAACAGTCTTGTTTATTATTCTCTTTGGGTTATACTTTTTGTGTGTACTGTATGATAAACGTGTCATTATATGTGTTGCAGATATCTTCGCCCAGTTTGTGACTTGCCTTTTCACTTTAAAAGGCAAATTAAAAAAAAAATCATTTATTTATTTATTTTTGGCTGTGCTGGTCTTCATCACTGCATAGGGTTTTCTCTAGTTGTGGTGAGTGGCTGCTACTCTGCATTGTGGTGTGAGAGCTTCTCATTGTGGTGGCTTCTCTTGTTGCAGAGTATGAGCTCTAGGGCATGCAAGCTTTAGTAGTTGCAGCGCATGTGCTCAGCAGTTGCAGCTCCTGGGGTCTGGAGAACAGGCTCAGTTGTTATGACGCATGGGCTTAGTTGATCTGCTGCAAGGGGTATCTTCCTGGACCAAGGATTGAACCCATGTCTCCCGCATTCGTAAATGGATTCTTTACCACTGAGCCACCAGGGAAGCCCAGAAGGCAAGTTTTATTGCATTACAAGATCTTCATTCTCATACTTCCAATAAATTCTCCCTTTCTGTGAGAAAGCATAAGATATCGATGATATTATAGCTATGTGTATGGTGTCCAACAGATGGAAATTTTACACATATTTTAAAAAATATTCAGATAAGCAAAATAGTATTTTTTTTCTTTTTAACAAATGAGAAAGTGTGGGCTCAGAGACAGAAAGAAGATAGAGCTCAACTGGTTCTTGAGATCAATAGATAGATAGGTAAATGGATAATCCCACGGCCTCAGGCAATAGTGTACAGATACACTGCAAAAAAGGACTAGCTAATACATTGTATGGAGAAGGCAATGGCACCCCACTCCAGTACTCTTGCCTGGAAAATCCCACAGATGGAGGAGCCTGGTAGGCTGCAGTCCACGGGGTCGCTAGGAGTCGGATACGACTGAGCAACTTCACTTTCACTTTTCACTTTCATGCATTGGAGAAGGAAATGGCAACCCACTCCAGCGTTCTTGCCTGGAGAATCCCAGGGATGGGGGAGCCTGGTGGACTGCCGTCTACGGGGTCGCACAGAGTCAGAAACGACTGAAGCGACTTAGCAGCAATACATTGTGTAACTAGAAAGCAAAGTCTTGGAATTCCCATAGAGACATCATTCTTCAAGACTTAGATATGAGAGTGAAGGCTGTAGGACTGGTAATAAAATCAGTTTTTCCCTTTTATCTTGGACAATACATTTTTTTTCTATTTCTATATTTTCCTGACATTTCCTCCTTCAAAGATAAGAAGTTAGAACAGAAAAACAAACAATAAAACTGTGTAGAATGTGAATGGTATCTGAAAGATAGCAAAAATAGAATGTTATTAAAATTGTCTATTAGAAATTCTGTTACTATGTATATCCTTTTGAAGAGTCTCACTCATCACCCTGGGCACAGGCTGGTCTTCTCCTGGGAGAGTGGCTTCATGTTATAGGCTGTGACAAAGCACCAACCATGATCAGATGCATTCCAGGCTCAGTAAAGTTTTCTCATACCATGTTAGAATTCGATTTGTATCAGTTCAATTTAGTTCAGTCGCTCAGTCATGTCTGGCTCTTTGCGACCCCATGAACTGTATAGCACGCCAGGCCTCCCTGTCCATCACTAACTCCCGGAGTCCACCCAAACCCATGTCCATTGTGTTGGTGATGCCATCCAACCATCTCATCCTCTGTTGTCCCCTTCTCCTCCTGTCCTCAATCTTTCCCAGCATCAGGGTCTTTTCAAATGAGTCAGCTCTCCACATCAGGTGGCCAAAGTATTGGAATTTTAGCTTAAACATCAGTCCCTCCAATGAACACCCAGGACTAATCTCCTTTAGTATGGACTGGTTGGATCTCCTTGTAGTCCCAGGGACTCTCAAGAGTCTTCTCCAACACCACAGTTCAAAAGCATCAATTCTTCTGTGCTCAGCTTTCTTTATAGTCCAACTCTCACATCCATACATGACCACTGGAAAAACCATAGCCTTGTCTAGATGGACCTTTGTTGGCAAAATAATGTCTCTGCTTTTTAATATGCTATCTAGGTTGGTCATAACTCTCCTTCCAAGGAGCAAGCTTCTTTTAATTTCGTGGCTGCAATCACCATCCGCAGTGATTTTGGAGCCCAGAAAAATAAAGTCAGCCACTATTTCCACTGTTTCCCCATCTATTTTCCATCAAGTGATGGGACTGGATGCCATGATCTTAGTTTTCTGAATGTTGAGCTTTAAGCCAACTTTTTCCCTCTCCTCTTTCACTTTCATCAAGAGGCTCTTCAGTTCTTCTTCACTTTCTGCCATAAGGGTGGTGTTATCTGCATATCTGAGGTTATTGATATTTCCCCTGGCAATCTCGATTTGTATAGCTATATATTTTATGAGGGTAAATTTGTTTTTATTACAATTCTTCTTCTGATATAGAAAATATATTAAATGCTTACAATCAAGTTTCATCCTAATAACTGATGGTCTATGTAATATATAGTATTCTGTGTGAGGGAAATAAGCTTTGAGATGTTAAAGTAAGCCATAAGTATATGGGGATTTTGAGGCAAAGCAAAGCCGAACAACTAAAATTACCTGGATCCGCATGTAAAAATGTTATCAGGGTAGTTATAAAAATTTCTTTAATAAATCTGCTCGATCTCTCAGCAATGCTTATTAAACTACCCTTTCTACATGACTTTGGGGTGTCTGCTACAGACCCAGAGATGTACACCTTAGCCTATAAAACTTAAGTTATATATAAAGAGGAAAAATAAAATGGAAATTATTACATTTTGAATTTTCCATTTCTTTCACTGAACAAAAAGTATTCCAAAGTAAAAAATTTAATTGATATGTGCAAAGTATTTCATAGGGATTATTTTCAAAGACAAGAATATGTTTGTGTTTAAAATGACTATAATTAAAACGAGATATATTATTTTTGATGATCCTAGCATATGTCTAAAGGAAGTGTGAAATAGCCTTGCTTTGACACTTAACAAGTACATAAGTGGTAGATATCATTATGATGAATCACCTTAGAGTTTGTTCCAGGAATTTTTTTCTCCTGCGGAACTTGTACCTTATAATAGAAAGGTAAAAGTGTATTGTCTCTGAGTTAAAGAGTTTTATTTCAGTGCCCAAAGCCTTATAAGCCTCAGGAGGCCTAGTATGCCTTCACAGTTCTTGGGATTTTTAATCTTTCACTGGCTCCCAACAATACTCTGTATTTAAAACTGTTACCTCTCATTCTTTCTTCAGTTTTCTTTATATACATCCTTTATCCGGCCTCCTCTCTTCAGAGAAAACTGAGGGAAGCACCATTGTTCTTACTACAGTGTCTCCTGCCATTTAAAAATCATAGCCATTTGGGGCTGAAAGAAAACGAGTCTAGATGCTCCTACAGACCCTGGTGGCACACATCCAGGAATGTAGAATCTTGTTGTATCCTGATGTTTTAAAACATCCCCAAATACATCTCCCTACAAACCCTTCCTCATTATTGGCCCCCTGGAACCACAAAGACAAAGTTAGTGCTTCTTCTAATAGCTATTCAGACATGAAAAGATTCTAAGTTTCTAAATGTTCTCTTTTCCAGCTAAATATCCCACCAGGTATTCTCAATATTTCTGCTTGATTTTGAATCCTTTCACCCTCTGAGCCTTTTCCTTAAAGCACTCTATTAAATGGGTCAAAAACTTGAATGGGAACAGGAATCAGGAATCAGGCAGTTAAGGTGGATGTGTGAATTTGACTGGAGGTATATCAGAAAGGTTGCACATTAAACATTCAGGAATGGAAGGGTCTTCTCTTCCCTTAATAGGTATGTATCCTCTCTCTCTGTCTCTCTCTCTCCCTTTCGAAACTCCCACCTTTGTGCTGTGTGCTAAGTGACTTCAGTCGTGTCCAACTCTTTGTGATCCCATGGACTGTAGCCTGCCAGGCTTTTCTTTCCATGGGATTCTCTAGGCAAGAATAGGAGTGGGTTACCATTTCCTTCTCCAAGGGGTCTTCCCAACCCAGGGATGGAACCGAAGTCTCTTACATCTCCTGCAGTGGCAGGCTGGTTCTTTACCTCTAGTGCCACCTGGGAAGCCCTTTTTAAATCAATCATTTGTTTTCCCACTTGTAGAAGAGACAGAGGTAGAAGAATATATGAACTTTCCACTCAAATCTTCCATATGAAAAAAAGCAGCAGTACAGACATGACCATAGACATTGACATTTGACTGTGGTTGATAGAGACCACGGACTACACACCAGGTGGTAACATCTGGAGAGAGAAATAACACAACCTGAAGAATCAAAGACTGCTCATTTCCGGTAGAAGATTGTTTGGACACAGCATATGTTATAGCTTCCACCTTCTACCTTCTAACCAGCCTGGAAGCCCAGTTTTTGATTTTTGTATGTTTGGGGGTTTTATGTGAAAATTTCTAATTCTTAAATGTTAGTAGTGAGTTTTTTTTAAAAAAAAGAGAGAGAGAAAAAATCTGTGTATCAACACTGTGCTGGCCAAACAAAATACATAAATACATCCGTATGCCAGACATGGCAGGTTTGTTACTCCTGCTTACCACTGCTGCAGGTGTTGTTTTTCAGAATTGAGGCTCATTTGGCCGAATTGTGGAGCCAAAGAGGCACAGCTGGGCTGAGGAGGTTGTGTGAGGGCGAGCCAGCCCCAGGTGCCAGGGCATATGTACATGAGCCAAGGGCAGCATCTCCTTAGGAGTCTAGAGGCAGGCTGCGGCCAGAGGTAGACACAGGCTATCAGCAACAGCCAGGAAAACTCACACCCACCTAAGGGTAGGCACACTTTCCCTCTAAAGTTGGTAGAACAAGTAAGGAAGGACCCTGTGCATACAGGGCACTGGTAGTGTGCATAGCTTAGAGGTAGGGAATTCGAAGTAGTCAGCCAGGCAGAGAATCTGAAATGGGAACGCACTTACATGGCAGAAAGTGAATATAGGTAACTGAAAGAGGTAACTGATTTTTTTATTTCAACATTGATAATCCCACTAAGATTCTGAATCCAACTATATGAAAAGGGAAATAGCCTAGGGAAAAGTCTGAAGGGCAGTATCATGTCACTTGAGTTTGCTTCTGTGTACCTAGTCTGGTATGGTTCATGGTATATATTGGTGCTTAATTAATATTTGTCAAATGAATGAATTTTCACAAGGTGGCAAGTGGTTTATGGTCTTCTAAGAGAAAGATAAAGGAAAGCTTCCTCTTAATTTGTGCTTGTGAAAGATGTATTTTTATTGTTGAGAATGATGATAAATAATAGGTTGAGATGATTTTGTTTTCTGGCAAAAGACTTTCCAAGGTTAGCATTTATGTTATTTTTCCTTGCAGATCCAAAGTGGTTAGGCTAATCCATATTAAAATGTAAACTATCAAATCATAGTCCTAAGTCAACACCCTTTTGAAAAACTATCTTTTGGGGAGTAATCATATGTAACAGATATGTTCCAATTTGACTCCATTTCATAATCATTGGCAAAGATAATGTAATAGAGATAATAGAGGCCACATAAAGAATAAACTCTCAATCTGCTTTAACAATCAGCAAGATATTGCTAAAATAGTCATGAATTATGAGATAAGGATATATTAACTTAAGAGCTCATACAGTTCCTGTTGGAACTAAATCACTTTGTTAAAATAGAGCAGTGATGAGATTCTCAAAGAAATCTATTCAAACAGTAAGTCAGCCAAGGCGAGTCATCAATTGGCTCAAGGAGATCCCTTGGGCAAGACACATGGAAACCAACCTTGAAGAGAGAAGTAGCGATAACAGCAGGTGATGATTTTTCCTACTTTGTAAGTTCAGAAGCTGAGAGCAAGCCGTGTGGGCTCTGTTGTTCTTTGGCAGGACACTGAAGTCTTAGTGTGAGCTACAGGTCCGAATGAATGTGATAAAGTTACATCTTGACACTAGTCAGGCAAAAAGCTGTCAACCATAATAGTTGAAGCAACACTTTGTTAGAAAATCTGCACAAAAACAAATTTTTAGAATGGGATCCTCTTCATTTTGAGTTTGAGGTTTTCTTCTCTCCTGGCTTTGGGACATGTGGCTGCCTTCTGAGTTTTTGCAATAGAATATCAAAACCATGCAGTTCTACTTGAGTATTATATATTTGAAATGTGGCAAAGAATACAGCTATCATAAGATGTGTCATTAGAATAGATACGGACTATTGTGAAGCAACTGGAAGCAGAATGCAGTATTTTGAAGGTACTGTATTAGTGGAATGCTTAATAATATGACCATTTTTTAATTTATTGGGATAGAGTTGATGTACGATGTTGTGTTAGTTTCAGATGTATAGCAAAGTGATTCAGTTATACATAAGCATATATTCATTCTTTTTCAGATTCTTTACTCATATAGGTTATTACAGAATATTGGATAGACTTCCCTGTGTTATGTAGTAGGTTCTGGTGGTTATCTAATTTATATATAGTAGTGTGTGTTTGTTAACCCCAAATTCCCTAATTTATTGCTCCCCTCTCCCACGTTTCCCCTTTGGTAACAATAGGTTTGTTTTCAAAGCCTGTGAGTCTATTTTGTTAATAAATTCATCTGTGTTAATATCATTTTAAAAGTTAGATTCCACATATGAGTGATATATAATATTTTTCTCTGACTTACTTTACTTAGTATGATAATCTCTAAGTCTATTCATGTTGCTGCAAATGGCATTATTTTGTTATTTTTTATGGCTGAGTAATATTGCATCTTATATATGTACCACGCCTTCTTTATTAGTTACTCTAATGATGGACACTTAGGTTGCTTCCGTATCGTGGCTATTGTAAATAGTGCTGCAGTGAGCGGTGGGGTACCTGTGTCTTTTCAAATTATGGTTTTATCCAGATACATGCCTAGGAGTGGGATTGCTAGATCATATGGTAGTTGTATTTTTAGTTTTTTAAGGAAATCTGTACTGTTTTCTATAGTGGTTATAGCAATTTACATTCCCACCAACAGTGTAGAAGGGTTCCCTTTTCTCTACACCATCTTCAGCATTTATTGTTTGTAGACTTTTTGATAATGCCCATTCTGACCGGTGTGAGGTGATACCTCATTGTAGTTTTGATTTACATTTCTCTGATAATTAATGATGTTGAGCATCTTTTCATGTGCTTTTTGGCCACCTGTATGTATCCTTTTGGAGAAGGCAATGGCACCCTACTCCAGTACTCTTGCCTGGAAAATCCCATGGATGGAGGAGCCTGGTAGGCTGCAGTCCATGGGGTCGCTAAGAGTCGGACACGACTGAGCGACTTCACTTTCACTTTTCACCTTCATGCATTGGAGAAGGCAATGGCAACCCACTCCAGTGTTCTTGCCTGGAGAATCCCAAGGACAGGGGAGCCTAGTGGGCTTCCGTCTATGGGGTCGCACAGAGTCAGACACGACTGAAGCGACTTAGCAGCAGCAGCAGCAGCATGTATCCTTTGGAGAAATGTCTATTTAGATCTTTTGCCCATTTTATGACTGGGTTGTTTGGGTTTTTTTGACATAGAGTTGCATGAGATATTTTTGTATTTTGGAGATTAATCCTTTGTCAGTCACTTCACTTGCAAATATTTTCTCCCATTCCGTGGGTTGTCTTTTCATTTTGTTTATGGTTTCCTTTGCTATGCAAAGTCTTTTAAGTTTAATTAGATCCCATTCATTTATTTTTGTTTATATTTTCATTATTCTAGGAGGTGGATCAAAAAAGATCTTGCTATGATTTATGTCAAAGAGTGTTCTGCCTATATTTTCCTCTAAGAATTTTGTAGTGTCCAGCCTTACATTTAGGCCTTGGGTCCATTTCGAGTATGATTTTAAAACAATTTTTAGCCTATGATTATGTTTATAATAGACCTCACCTCAAAAATGTAAATGCTTCTCACAAAATTTAGTTGTGAAGTCAGGTGCAGTGACAGGATTTGAAGGCTTTTTTAAAAACACTCCAAAGTAATATGGTTTTCATATCACTAGACTACCAATCAGTATTTCCTGAATCTTATTTAGACATTGGCTTATATGCTCAAGCCACAAACTGAGGAAATACGAATCTTAGTGTATTTTGCAACACACACACACACACACACACACACACACACACACACATGTAATGATTTCATTTATTTAAAGCAAATCACGACTTCATTTGGCAACAATAATTTTATTTGCTGGCTCTCAAACATGTATTCTCTGATGTGAGAATCTTGGCTTTTTGCTTATATTTTTTATTTTCCAATTGGAAAGTTGAAACCTTTCTTTTCTGAAATGTTACTCTTAGCTAAATAAGAAATAAAATATTTCAATGTGATTAAATCTGAAGAAAATATTTTGCAGTAAGGTTTCAAAATCCATCTTGTTTTAAAGGCTTTTGTTGTTTTTGTGGGAATCAATTACATAATGTCAAGAGACAATGAAAGCATAAACTCAAGATCATCAAACTCTTACTTTTAAAGCTGTTTCTGAGCAGAAATTATCCTGGCAGTTGCTGCTGCTATTAAATGTGTGGGGATCTTTTAGACCATCTGGTTCAAAGTCTCAAATCTCTACTTTCCAAGGGTGGAAAAGCAGCTTAATAGCTGCTTTGGTGAGTTTTCAGAGTGGCCATGCCCCAGGAAACAGGGCAGAATCAAGTGATCCTGTGTGGGTGGAGCTTAAGATTTCTCATCAGCCAGAACACAGGAGATAGCGGGAAGCGGGATAGACAGACAGAGGAAAGGGAGCAATTGTGAAAGAAACAGAAATAGTGTACATGAAACTGACCCTGCATTCTGTCTTCTGTAAATGTTTGGAAATGTGTGACACCTCAACACACAATCTATCACTTGCTAATACTGTTTTCTTGAAGTAAGGTATCAGAATCCATCTTGTTTTAAAGGCTTTTGTTGTTTTTGTGGGAATCAATTACATAATGTCAAGAGACAATGAGCATAAACTCAAGATCATCAAACTCTTACTTTTAAAGCTGTTTCTGAGTGGAAATTATCCCATACTAATATGCATTGCTATGAATTCCATGTGTACTAAAAAAAAAATCTATAATGACAACAGAGAATGTTTTTGTAGATAAAAGTACAGTGATAGCTAGGCATAAAAACTAGCTAGGTCTTCTTCAGACTGTTTCTTTCCTTTGATCATTGTCACAACGGGTCTGATGACACTGGCTTGAATTCATCAGCTAAAACAGAAAGGGACTACTCCTCCAGAGTTAGTTAAGTGTGAGAATGGTTGTAGTAGCAAGACATAATACTGAATTTACTAATGAAAATAAGCCAAACAGGAAAAAAAAAAAAAAAAACCCACCTTAAAAGACCCTCTAAGGTACCAGAGTTCTAAGCAGGCCAAATTAATCTCAGCTGTTGGAACTTTAAATCTATGAATTCATGTAGTTAGGCTTTTTTGTGTCTGTCTTCTGTCATTCAGCATTGCATTTGTGACAGTCACCTATATTGTTGCATAGAGTTATGGTTTATTCATTTGCATGATTCATTCATTCATTCATTCTAATGGTCAGTAGATACTTGGACTATTTTCAATTTGGGGCTATTGTTACTCTTGGCAGCTATTACATACTATTGCTCTTATGAAAAAGTTTATACATGGCTTTTGGTGAAAAGATGTACATTTTTTTATATAGATTAAGGAGTAGGATCAGCGGTCATGGGATATACATATACTTAGCAGTGCTACCAAACAGTTATCCAAAGAGGTTGAGCCAGTTTTGCAGTCCTACCAGTAGTGTAGGAAATTAAGTATGACCTTTATATTCAGGGAAAAATAATATCAGAAAATAAACATCAGAATGGCACTTTTACATTGCTCTATCTTCTTTTTTTGAAGTCAATTTAAGCGTAACTAGATACTGGTGAAAATGACTTGTAGGTGACCATAGGTCACTATTACTTAAAAGATTCTAAAAGTTTTTCTTCTATAAAGATATTTTTTCCAAGCTGAAAAATATTCAGAAGCACTTTCATATTTGCTAATGGCAGTTTTAATGACTTTTTATATAAGTAATAGTACTTCAGAACACAGAAAAATCTTCCCAAAACCTCCAAAGTTTTTCACATATTGTTACCTAATGATAATACTGTTTGCCCCATTTTCACATGATGCAGCTGAGATCCAGAGAAGTTAAAAGGTGAAAATCTTTGTTTGCAGAATATCCCTCCACATCAAATCTGGGCCAATGATTGAGATTTTTGTAGTATAGCTTGAGATCCTGTTTTTCTCAGATACAGACATAGTTCTGTGAGCCAGTCTTAGACGTATATGTGAATTGTGATTGTTTTAGCTGAACTTTATTTCAGATAGTCAGTACCACTGCTGATTTGCATGCCAGCTTTATCTTCATGTATACATCATTTCCCCTTTTTAAAAGAAATTAGAAATCAAGTCATATGGAGAAGGAAATGGCAAGCCGCACCAGTATTCTTGCCTAGAAAATCACGTGGGCAGAGGAGCCTGGTGGGCTACAGTCCATGGCACTACAGAGAGTCAGACATGACTGAGTGCACACAAACATTCATTCCTTCCAGTTACTAATCTATCATTTACTGAGAAATCTACATTAAACTCTCCTACTATAAGTGTGGATTGCTAAATGGGTCTTGTAATTCTTTCCATTTTAAATTTCATATGTTTCGAAGCAATAGAATTAAATGAAAATATTTTTGACATTTTATTTAAAGAGAATAAATCAAGTCATAGAAAGATGAAGTGCTTTGCTTAATGTTACTACTAGGTGATATTCTATTTTTGAAGTTTCAGTCAAAATGTCTTTAACTTCTAAAACGTCCAACATTTTAGCTGCATGTGTAATGGCTTCTCATTATGATAGATTATCATGTTAAATAGAACTGATTTATTTGAAGAGTGAGAACTGCATTATGGACAAACAGCCTGGTATATAAGGGTCAGATCTATTTCCCAGGATTGGAGTTACACAGAGTTGCTGCTTTGCATTTATTGCTAAATACATCAGTATCTGTGCCCAAATTTCTTTAAGGAAGTAGGAAGTTACAGTAATTTTAAATATAAATTATGATTGAAATTTTAATGCAACCGTTAAGATATTTATGAACTATTTGAACTAGCTATCTTTAAAAGTAGATTGTGAAATTGCATATGCCTTGTATACAAATAAATAGAAAAAGATTGAAAGTATGTATATAAAAATATTAATGGTGATGCTCATGTGATTTTGGAAACATGGATATTTTGACTACTTTTTATTTCCCAAATTTTGTAAAACAAATATTTATTATTTCAAAATGAAAACTGGAAGTAATGTGCTAGAGAAACCATTGAAAATACCATCAATAAACAGAGAAGTATGCAGTCAACCAGTATTGATAAATAACAATGCTTGAATATATACTATCAATGGAATTCTAATGGTTACACAATATTTAGGGCTAAAGCAATCTCAGGAGTTTTTTAGCCTGGTGTTAAGAGCACTGTGAACTTTCATGCCAAGTGTGCTAATTTGCAGGATAGATTAGGACCTCCAAAGTCTAAACTGTATTAGTGCTTATGTCTTTACAAATGAAAAGCACGTTTGAAGTAGCACTGGTTCAGTTGCAGTGGTTAACGGCATGGGCTTTCCATCTCTTCTGAATCTCTAAGGAGGAATAAGACTTGCAACTGTATTGGTTTCTTCCTCTGTGTTTTATGTAACTTGAAGGTTTCATAAAAATATTTCCATGTGCCCTAGAGAAATAATAAAAGATTTTATAAAAGAAATCATGTGTTTATGTGGGCCTACCCAACCCCACTCCCTTCACCTCTAGCTGCAGTTGCAACATCACACCAAATTGGTTTCAGAGCATGACTGAACTAATGCAGAAACATTTCACAAGCTCACAAGATCTGGGGAAAAAGAACCTCTGTGGTTCAATATCGCTCAGATGTACACAGCATTGAACTAGGACTATGCGTGCCGTATCCTGTATGATGTGTTAGAGAAAGCGTTTGGAAAACGGATGCTGGTGCATCGTAATCCACCCAGGCGTTGCAAGTCTGTCAGATATATTCTCATTTTGTGAGTGGTCCAAGAAGAAAACTAATCAGCATAAATGTCAAGACTGCTGATGACTTTGCAGAATGTCACCATTCTCAGCCTGCCAGTGTGTCTTTTGATGAGCAGGTCGTGACATGACTCCGTTACCTGATTGATGTTTAATTTGAGACAGAGGACCAAGTAAAGGGCGTGGAATCTAGAAGCACCTGCTGACACGGTCAGCTCATTCTTTCATGAATTCACTCAACGAATGGCTATGGAGTCTCCACTCTGTGCCAGGTGCTGACCTCAGCACTGGGTATGTGACTGTGAACCGGTCAGACAAGTCCGTTTCCTCATGGAACTCGCATTCACTGGCATGATCACTGTGGATATATCTCAGAAGTTTTTAATTTCCTTGAAGATTCCAGACATTCTGTGCATCATCAGCCCAGCATCATTAAATATGTAATTCTGGGGCCATTTGCATCAAAATCACTTAGGGCTCTTTTGAAAAATCAGAATTCTACTGTATTTAGATAAGACCTGGAAATCTGCATTTTTTTAAACAAGTGCCTCTCCCCCCAGCAGCATCTTCACACTGAAGTTTAAAACTACGGATCCAAGGGGGCAGTTCTTTTTTTTTTTTTTTTCTTAATTTTTAATCGAAGGATGATTGTGTTACAATGTTGTATTGGTTTCAGCCATACATCAACATGAATCAGCCATAAGTACACATATATTCCTTCTTCAACCTCCCTCCCACATCCCATTCCATCCCACCCCTCTAGATTGTCACAGAGCAGCAGGTTGAACTCCTTGTGTTAAACAGCAACTTCCAAGAGGGTAGTTCTTAAGTTCCCTTAATAAACATCACACACTGTGCACACACAGACTATAATAAGAATATAACAGCAACAACAGGGATGAGGGGAACCTTTAGCAGATGATGACTCTGTCTGTGGCCTTGATGGTGGCATTGGTTCCATGGATGCATCAGTCAGTTCAGTCACTCAGTCATGTCCGACTCTGTGACCCCATGGACTGCAGCATGCCAGGCTTTTCTGTCCTGGACTTGCCTGGTAGCTCAACTGGTAAAGAATCCATGGATACATACCAGTCCAGAAACTCACAAATAATATACATCAAATACGTAAAGCTTCTTACATGTTAATCACACCTCAGTTGAGTGATTCAAATGTTTAAAACCTTTTAAATTTGAAAACTCAAATAAAAAGCCTTTGTTCTAGGCATTTATTTCTAATATTTACTATGAAGAAATAATAGCGAAATATTTGAAGGCCAGAGAAATTTCCAAACCTTGTGACCGTAACCAAAATCGTTGACTTGCCATGAAAGCTGTGGTCTTCCCATTCTTACCCTCTGTATTCAAAAAGAAGCAGCTGCAGACTGACTACATTAATGATTTCCAGAGCACACTTTGAAAAATTAAATAAAATATGCTTAACAATATATTTTAATACTCTGATAAACTTCATCATTTCTCTTCTTTCTGAAATTTTTGTAGATATTTTTATGTTGAGCTATTTTCTTCACCAAAGAGCATTTAATTTTTTTTTCTATGATAGTAAGTAAGAGGGAGAGAGCTATTTAAGTTCCTAATCAATGCTTTCTCGCTAATATTGGAGGTTAAATAAATAATTTAAAATCACAGATGGAATACTTACAATTAAAATTACAGATATAGCAAGATATAAAAGTTTCTCTTAAAAAGCAGCAAATAAAAGAATCACAGCTGTTTTTAAAAGCTGTTTAAGAAGAAATATGAAATCAACTTGATTGATAATATTTAATGTCCCTCGAATATCTGTTAAAAGCCTTTCTTTCATTTTTTGGTAATGTAGGGGAGGCAAAATAATTTCCCTCAACTCTGTTATGTTCTTGGCTGAGACCTGCTGCCATACTCACCCTCACCCCTCATGACAAAAGGCAGATGAACAGGAGAAAAGTAAGTAGAAGTTTAATAACATGCCTACCTCCTGTATACATAGAAGAGACCCAAGAAAACTCATTGACCCAAGTGAGTGAGCTCAGTTCAGTCTGACTCTTTGCGACCCTATGGACTGTGTAGCCTACCAGGCTTCTCTGTCCATGGGATTCTCCAGGGAAAAATACTGGAGTAGGTTGCTATGCCCTCCAGGTGATCTTCCCGACCCAGGGGTCAAACCCACATCTCCTGAGTCTCCTGCATTGCAGGCAGATTCTTTACCACTGAGCTACCAAGGAAGACACAATTAGCCCAAAGCCACCACCTTAAACACCATCTCCAGGGGCAGTGGTGGGGGCAGTGGTCAATTATAGGAGGATACCAGGAAAAGTGCAGAAAACAAGGGCAGATTGGCATACAAAAAAAGTTATGCTTTCTCCATTGATACAGGTTTCCAGAGATTTAGTCAGCCTCCTCTTCAGAGGTCAAGAGAGGGAGACACTCTAGCAAATGGAGCTTTCCCTTATAAATGTAAATGTCTCTTACAAAACAGTAACTTCTTACTTGATTTTCAAAGCTTTTCCTGCTGCTGCTACTGCTAAGTCGCTTCAGTCGTGTCCAACTCTGTGCGACCCCAGAGACGGCAGCCCACCAGGCTCCCCTGTCTCTGGGATTCTCCAGGCAAGAACACTGGAGTGGGTTGCCATTTCCTTCTCCAATGCATGAAAGTGAAAAGTGAAAGTGAAGCCGCTCAGTCGTGTCTGACTCTTTTCCTACATCTGCTGTTTCTTAATGTGAGTTCTTTGGGTTGAGAGCATGTCTGTTTCATTTTTGAATGAAATGCACATAGTAAGATGTTCAATAAATAGCAACTGGTTCATTAACTTTGACATGAGGTGTCAGTGTGGTATGGCTTTGTAACTCTCAGCTTAAATTCTTTCTTATTTAATATTATATTGTAACCATTCCCTTCTCCAGGGTATCTTCCAAACCAGGGACTGAACCCAGGTCTCCCACATTGCAGGCGGATTCTTTACCAGCTGAGCCACCAGGGAAGCCCTATATTGTAGCAGAAGGATTTAAAGTTACTGTTAGGACTGCAACATAATACAGTTGAACTACTAAGGGAATTAGAGGTCTTACTAGGGAGACAGAGAGTTGGACTGAAAGTGACTAATTCTGTGCACCTAAAACTTGAACTTGCATCCAGGCCACTTGGGAATCTTGAGAAACTGTGGCTTCTGATTCTGTAGGTCCAGCATGGGACCCAAAAGTCTGTATTTCTAGCAATCTCCTAGGCAAAACCTTGAGTGCAAGTCCGACATATTTGATCCTTTAATAGAGAATTTAAATGTTGAATAAGTGGGAGACTGCCTTTCCAGGACACATTGCTATCTGAATTATGAGCTGTAGGAGGCGTTTCCCTGAGTTTATTTTGCTTGTAATTATTCAGTGTGCGGAGAAAACCTAGTACTGAACTCTGGAGAGGAAGTTCGTGATGGGCAACGGATTCCCTTTGTGTACTAAACACGGAACCTTTACATATTTAGGAAGCCATCACTGTGAAAAAATGCTCACATGAAAGAAGGCCCTTTGATTTCAGTTCAAGGGCAAGCCATCTGGCCCTGTTCTTACATAGTAATCAGGCTAATAGTGCCAGTGGCTTCATTGGAGAAAGCATAGAATGGCACTTTAAAATCTGTTCAAGGGCCTATTTTTAGATTCTGGCAGCTCAGGAAGGCATATTTACTTCATGTTTAATGCAACCTTCCACTTCAAACTAAAAACATTGCTTTTCCTCTACTGAGTTTGTATCAAGTCTCCTAAGAAACACTGCCAGCTTTGCACATCCCTATTCTCTAAGATGATTAACTGTTTAAAATTGAAAAGCTTGGAAAATACAAATCCTGCCATAGGCCCCTGGTGGGGTAAAAAGACAACTCAAAACATTTCCAGACGGTTTGGGTATTATGTTCTATATGTCCTGGGAGCAAGGGGTGGGGGGATCCTACACTGGATGAGTTGGTGAAAAGTCACTGGGAGGAATATTTAGCAGCTTCCTTTTCAGAAGCCTCTGCAACCCTCCGCCTAGTTCCTAGGGTACCAGTTCATCCATCAGTGAGATTCTGCTAAACAGCTGTTCAGCTCTGGTAAGGTCTGCCTTAGCAGAAGGCTGAGATAACTCGAGTTGTCTCTTGTTTTTAAACCATTTTACACTCCTAATCTATTTGTCAATCCCAAAAATGTTTTCTTACTCTGACAGTTTAGAATTTGAGAGCAAGTTGTATCTGTTGATCCAAATCAATGGATCTTATTGCATGAGTAGAGTAGTGTTAAACCTGTATTGGTAATATTGAGTTTTTACAGAAAAGAGTCTTGAACTGTCAGATTTCTTAGCATATCATATTCTACCTGGAGTCATTTTATTCCCGCTTGTGCAATTTAGTAACTTCTCTTTCTGACAATCCTTGAAAATATATCCTGCATCTTTTAGAAAGAGAGACATTCAAGTTACTGCTTATTTCTAGCTTTCAGTCACAAAATCCGTAAAAACTGTGTTGCTTCAAAATAGAGTGAGGGTATGGATTTTGAGCAGGTGTCAGATTGTTTATAAGGTTTTCTGGTTTGAGCAAGACAAGGCCGTTTCAGCATCTAGGACATGTTACTCCCAAGTTACACTTGTCCTCTGTTGAATACACATATTTAGCCTTAAATAACAATTTCTGTTTTTAAAGGGTTTCATGAACATTAACTAGCATTTCTTCATAGCCTGCCTGTGAGATGGGTCAATATCATTATCACTATTTTATAAATCAGAAAAGTGGGATGGCAGAAGCTGAGTGATTTGAATGAGGAAATACAACATGTCAAAGTCAACCAGGAATGCATTCCTAGCACCAGCCTAGGGTATCACACCACATATCACACTCTGAGCATCAGTGCCCCTGCACCCAGTGCTCAGAGAACACATGATGTTATTACATGCAAGGATAGTTTTGTTTAAGTAGTGAAGAGACAAATTATTAGAGGGTTTAGTTGATTACTGCATGAGCTAGGTATGCCACATGCAAGCATGCTGCATTGCAGGGAGAACTCCTGACTGAAACTGGAACCGTGGACTTTTTGACAGTCATCTCTTGTGACAATATCCTGGAAAGCTTTTTTTTTTTTTTTAAACAGCAAGTACTTTTCTTAAGCATCTACTCTGTGTGTAGATGATCTTAGAATCTACAAATGTCATTGCTAAGATGTCTATGAGAGGGTACTATCATTCCCAACTTGAGAATTTAAAAAACTAAGCTTAATGGGTTAAATTTCCTTGTCCAGATCACTTGTCTGCTTGAAAGTGAGGCTTAGATTCAAACCTGAATTTGTGAAAGGTTGTTTACCTATGGTACCCAGACATGCCGATGATGACATTGTTGATGGAGAGAGAGAGCTTTGTAGGCATGCTACCCCGGGTTGACTTCTCTCTCTCTTGTTCTTATGAGAGGCTCAGGTGGAGGTATAGACAGGAAGCACATCATGTTTAGGAACCCTGTGAAGATTAAGAGCGTAAATGTTAGTTAAGAGAATTAAGTATACAATACCTTTTCAAAAGGCCAAGATAAGGAGCCAAATGGAATGCTGTTCTGATCAGGCCATGCTTGGAGTGCGGCTGGTTATTATACTTGAAGAGGACTAAAATCCAGCAGCACTATGTTTAGAGGTGAAGAACTGGTGTGCCAATAGGATCTATTTAGGCTGCACTGCAGCAAAATTAGTCATAGTTATCATTCATGTGAAAGGATGTTGTGTGGAATAAGGAATCTCATCTGCATTTGGCACTAGAACACAAGATATTAGAACGAAACATCAGCAGTTAAGAGTTAAAGGGCCAAAGACTAGCAGAGAAAAATTTTCTGACTCAGATATGTTCAAGAAATAAATCAGTTAGCCAGGAAGCTACCTAATCCTAATCATTAAAGTTTCATTAGACTGGTTGAGTGGGAGGAGCATGCCTTTGGATTCTGACTTGCCCGAGTTTGAATCTCAACTCTACCATCTTCTCTGATGCTCTCTTGTTCCTAAAGAATCAAATAACAGTAGGGTCTATTCTATGTTAAATTCACTGGAGTTCTTCATGGCCAACAAGAGCACCTAATAAACATTTAATGTCAGTTTCTCAGTTTAGATGGATTGAGGCTTGGACGAGGTATGTTCTAAAGAGCTGGACAACCTTTGATTTCTAAATCAGGGGCAGCCAATTATCAGGGGAATGAATTTTGTAAATAGTGATATTTCATCAAGGAAAGTACAAATGAGTTGAAAGTTTGTTCTGAAGCTTTTGCAACATAACCTGGAAAGTATTACTTAAGTGTAAAGGAAGAAAGAGAAAAGTGTAGTCAGAGATTTTCAGTGTATTAAAAAGCATTTATTCTTTAATCCTGTATTAAGATGTTCTAAAGAAGATTTCACACAAAAGTTGTTATTAAGATGACTATACGTATTTATATATCACAATGACCTATACACATGGAGAGTATTATTCAGCCATAAAAAGAAACACATTTGAGTCAGTTTTAATGAGGTGGATATACCTGGAGCCTATTATACAGAGTGAAGACAGAAAGAGAAAGACAAGTACTGTATATTAGCGCATATATATGGGATTTAGAAAGATGGTACTGACAATCCTACACGCAGGGCAGCAAAGAAGACAGATGTAAATAATAGACTTTGGACTCAGTGGGAGAAGGCGAGGGTGGGATGATTTGAAGGAATAGCATTGAAACATGTACATTACCATATGTAAAACAGATGGCCATTGCAAGTTCAATGCATAAAGCAGGGCACCCAAAGCCGGTGCTCTGGGACAACCCAGAGAGATAGGGTGGGGAGGGCGGTGGGAGGCAGGTTCAGAATGCGGGGGACACATGTATACCTGTGGCCGATTCATGTTGATGTATGGCAAAAACCATCACAATATTGTCAAGTAATTATCCTCCAATTAAAATAAATCAGTTAATTGAAAAAAAAGAATCCTAAAAAAAGATGACTAAGTTACAAGCTCTTTGGTTTTACATGTATTTCCCCCCCTTTATCAACCTTTCAGTTGAGGCATAATAAGTAAATGAAATAAATGCTTGAATGCAGTATCTTAATTATAAATATGAATTTTCTCTGTGAGATGGCAAATTAAATCTAATAACTTTACACAACTGAATTAGCATATGTCAGTTATACTTATAGCAATTTTGCACACATGCCTGGATGTGTGAGTGGTGAGACTTAGGATATTGGTAGTGATTGAAAGGGCAAGAAGAACAGGGATGGGCACCATTAATTGCTGTAAGGCAGCCAAGAAATGCGTCCAACATAATCTTTTCCTGGGGACATTACCATGGGACAGCTTCTGGTAGAAGTGCCCATCTAATGTGACATGGGATATTTCCAACTAAAACTCCATATTAGTAGGCTTGGGTTTTTTCCCTCTAAATCATAGGCAACACAGTGGTTTGAAAAGAGTTTGAAGGTGTCACCCTGCTTTCAGAAAGAAAAAAAAAAAAAGAAGCATATGTTTTGGAGATATACTCTATTTTGAGATTCATTAGCACCATTTAAAGACAACTTCATCTTAGGAGATGATTTCTGTCAAATCTTTCATACCATTTTGGATCTAAATCTGGAACAGATTGAATTTTTGCATCCTACTTTTGTTCAAGGGAAGATTATGAAAGTTAGAACTACAGCTTTACTCATTTCAACCAAGAAGAGTTAAATTGTGAACAAGCAAGTTCTCCGACCATCTTACTCCCAATATTCTGTGCTACTTAGAAGTAGTTACTTACAAAACATGCCATGGGCAGTCCCTTTTCCACCACCTGAAGCTCAGTCCTGCCTGATTCTGCACCCTTTTTTCCTCATTCTGCACCCTTTTCTCCTCATTCCCTTAGTGTAACACAGGAAATGTCTTTTCTTCTAGTAAAGGCCCATCCATCGGTGGAGTTTGGGCCTCATTTCTTCTCAGATGCCTGTCTCCTTCCCCTTCTAATTTCCTCCCTTTGCCTCTTGCTTCCTTCTCTCAAAATCCATTAAGCAGTTTGGGGAGCACCTACTATGTGCTGTCCTGGTGTCTTCTGCATTTGGAGATGCTTCTTTGAGCTAGAGAGTTTTAATTCTTTTATTCTTACAGAGCGGAGGAGTCATGGAAATCTCCTTTCTGTTTCTAGCATTAAATGCACCCCTTTGTAGCAGAAAGAAACCTACACTGGTTTCAGCTCTGTGCTTCCAAAAAGGAATCTTCAGTTCCTAAGGGAAGGTTGTCATCTGGATGGTGTTGCTCAGTTGGCAGATGAAGGTAGGAGTAGAGGATGAGAGGCGTCGCCAGCAGAACTCACAACAGCTACAGTTAAACCTTTGGAGGGAATACCAGGAGCACCTCCAGAAAGTGGAATGAAGTGCAGGTTGTTTTTATTATTACTTTCCAGGGAGCATAGTCTATGGGCTGTCTGTGATATTCAATCATTGCTACTATTCTGGTGAAATATTTATTGAGTGATGACTGTGTGCCAGACGTTCTCCCAGATGTGTTGTGTATACTAATTAATTTCCATGATCACTACAATATTGTCTACCTTTTACCGGCAGGAAAATTGGGTTAAAGGAATACTGAATGATTTATGCTAGATCACAATCCCAGGGACAGGGAAGCCTGGTGGGCTGCCATCTATGGGGTCACACAGAGTCGGACACGACTGAAGTGACAGCAGCAGCAGCAGCAGATCACAATAGGTAGAGCAGGATTCAAACCCAGTGAAGGACAGAGGAACTTGGTGTACTGCAGTTCATGAGGTCACAAAGAGTCCAACACAGCTTAACAACTAAGCAACAGTCACCAGATCCCATAGCCAGCCCTCTCACCCCTGTGGCAAGATTCTCCATAATCCATTTAGGAAGACAATACCAAAAAGTCTGAACAAATAGTTTCCTGCCTTCCCTCAGGCAAATATATTCAATGACTTTGATACAACTTACTTAAGAGAACAAAGAGTGAAATTTATTCATCTGAGTCTTATGAAAATAAAGTCCCAAAGTGGCAGAAACAAAGAATTCTTGGGTTCCTTTTGGGGCTTTTTCCTGTATATACCCTTAGCATATGTAGTCTTTTCCTCTTTGAAAATCTTTTTTCTCTTTATTCAAAGTAGGCTCTGAAGTTTAATATATTTTTTTTAAAGATAGGGAGGGAAAAAGTAATTTATTCTAATACGTCTATAGTTTTGTGTTTCTGCATATAGATTATTAATCATCTAAAACTTGTATTTCTGGGTGTGGTCTATATTAGGAATCAAATTTATTTTTCCTAAATGATGGACAGTTGTCCTAATAATAGTTGTTGAATGGTTTATCCTTTACCTACCTATTAAAATTACTAAATTACTACCTTTAGTTTACCCAAATTCTGAATATATGTAGGACTCTTTGTGGATTGTTTATTCTACTCTGTTAATCTATTTGTCTATTTTTATACTTTTACCACACAATATAAGTTACTCAAGGAAATTTGATGTCTTCCTTTTCAAGCTTTTGTTAGCTAGTTTTATTCAACCACCATAGATATTTTAGGGTAAGCCTATCAAGCTCCATTTTTTTTAAGCTGATATGTTTTCTGGAATTGCATTGTATTTTAAAATAAATTATAATAAATTAATTAATCAGTTTTTAACTAACTTAGAAATTATTTTTTAAAGAATTGCTTATTCAGGATTATGATAGGTTGGGCAATTTATTCAGATATTGCTCTTATGTTCTTAAATTCTCTTTAATAGTTGTATACTTTTTTGTTAGGATTTTAAAGGTACATCATAATATTTATCACAAAATTGGCATGGTTATTTTGGAAAGGATATCAGTCAATTATACAGTTATTACAAACTCGTTGCAGTAAAAGAAGGCTTATTGCATTTTCTCACCACTTTGGACTTAGCATAATGTTTTGATGTAGAACTGAGTGATTTTATTTCCCTAAAATGTAGTTTGATTATTTCGCCTTACACAAAAAGGCAAACAAATTATTTCAGGGATTCAGAAAGAAGAAAACATCTAATTTAAAACCACTCTTACTTTTCCTGTTGGAGTTTTAAGAAACCCAAAGTTCTAAAGCAAATTACTGAAATCCGAGTTTCCTGTTTTTTTTTTTTTAAACTAATTTACTAATCTGATGTCCTTCTTTGCTGTTATTTAAAACTTTAGATGGAAAAAGTGTGGTAAAAATAATGAAAGCAGTGATAATTTTAGATTATGTTTTATTCAAACCATAGTATCTGTATGCTGCTGCTGCTGCTAAGTCACTTCAGTCGTGTCCAACTCTGTGCGATCCCATAGACGGCAGCCCATCAGGCTCCCCCGTCCCTGGGATTCTCCAGGCAAGAACACTGGAGTGGGTTGCCATTGCCTTCTCCAATGCATGAAAGTGAAAAGTGAAAGTGAAGTCGCTCAGTTGTGTCTGACTCTTCTCGACCCCATGGACTGCAGCCTACCAGGCTCCTCCGTCATGGGACTTTCCAGGCAAGAGTACTGGAGTGGGGTGCCATCGCCTTCTCCGTAGTATCTGTATACTTTACCCCAAATTCTAGTATACTGTTATTCCATTGAGGATTACTAATTTCAATTGAACATTCAATTTTATTTTACTTGAAAAATACTAGCTGAAAACATAAAAGTATCCTTGAATAATATTTAAGATTTATACCAAAAAGGACTTGATTTTACTCCCCGATAGATCTTTTATCTACAGATCAGTTCAGTTCAGTTGCTCAGTTGTGTCCAGCTCTTTGCGACCCCATGGACTACAGCATGTCAGGCTTCCCTGTCCATCAACAACTCCCGGAGCTTGCTCAAACTCTTGTCCATTGAGTCAGTGATGCCATCCAACTAACTCGTCCTCTGTTGTCCCTTTCTCCTCCTGCCATCAATCTTTCACAGCTTCAGGGTCTTTTCCAATGAATCAGTTCTTCACATCAGGTGGCCAAAGTATTGGAGTTTCAGCTTCAGCATCAGTCCTTCCAATGAATATTCAGGACTGATTTCCTTTAGGACTGACTAGTTTGATCTGCTTGCAGTCCAAGGGACTCTCAAAAGTCTTCTCCAACACCGCAGTTCAAAAGCATCAATTCTTCAGTGCTCAGCTTTCTTTATGATCCAGTTCTCACATCTATTTACATGGCTACTGGAAAGACCATAGCTTTGACAAGATGGACCTTTTTCGGCAAAGTAATCTCTGCTTTTTAATATGCTGTCTAGGTTGGTTATATCTTTTCTTCCAAGGAGCAAGCATCTTTTAATTGCATGGCTGAAGTCATCATCCACAGTGATTTTGGAGCCCAAGAAAATAAAGTCTGTCACTGTTTCCATTGTTTCCCTGTCTGTTTTCCATGAAGTGATAGGACTGTATGCCATAATCTTCATTTTTTGAATGTTGAGTTTTAAGCCAACTCTTTTACTCTCCTCTTTCACTTTCATCAAGACACTCTTTAGTTCCTCCTCTCTTATCTATAGATAGTTCTGTGTTTATATCATTCCTTGCCTTGTTGGGACATTTATTAAACATTAATATTTAATCAGAGATAAATTTTTGTATATCTTTTCTTTTAAGCTGCTTATTTAAATAATATATCATGTATAAGAATATATTTAATATTTTCACATAATTGTTCTTCTTTGACCTTCACACCAATATTGTATATTTGAAAGGCAATGGTTTATTCTCACCATTTAATGGGTAACAAGATTGATACAAATAAAATTGCTTGCTCACTATCACATAGCTTACTAAAAGATTACCAATCCAATGGTCTTTCTTGTAAAATCAACTCCTTCCCAATATTCCTTTTTTAAAAAGCCATGAAACTGCCTCTCAAGATTCCTGTCTTTGTTTGTTTTTAGTTTGTATGTTATTTCTCGTTACATTTTCTACAAGTGCCAGTTTTTGAGCAGAGCTGTGAGGACACCGTAAGAAGGGAATCTTGAAGGGTGTTAGAAAAGCCACATAGCAATTATAGTGTGGATCTCACAATAATACAGAAGGAATAAATTACAAAGCTGCAATCAAGTTAGATCTAAACTCAGGTGATGTGAATATAGCAATATTGTACCTTCTCTATGTAATTGCAATTACTTTCAAGTTTATTTTATCATCAAACAAGCAATTTTTCAATCAGTGCAGCTTCTGCAGATCAGCACTCTGGTATATTAATTATTGAATTCATTTATCAGGCACTACTTAATGCTTAGCCCCATCCTTCCAAAAAAAAACAAAAGGATCAAGAAGTTTGAGGAAGGATTACATGGAAAGCAAACATTTGGAGGACAAACATAATATCACATATCACAGTGGTTCTCATTCTCAAAAAAAAAAGTTTGAATTTGAGAAGAGTAGAATAAATCTTTTAGTGTCATACATGATATTATTATATAGAGAAAGTATTTGTCAAAATGCACATAAAGTATATTTTCAGTTCAGTTCAGTCGCTCAGTCATGTCTGACTCTTTGCGACCCCATGAATTGCAGCACACCAGGCCTCCCTGTCCATCACCATCTCCCGGAGTTCACTCAAACTCACATCCATCGAGTCAGTGATGCTATCCAGCTATCTCATCCTCTGTCGTCCCCTTCTCCTCCTGCCCCCAATCCCTCCCAGCATCAGAGTCTTTTCCAATGAGTCAACTCTTCGCATGAGGTGGCCAAAGTACTGGAGTTTCAGCTTTAGCATCATTCCTTCCAAAGAAATCCCAGGGCTGATCTCCTTCAGAATGGACTGGTTGGATCTCCTTGCAGTCCAAGGGACTCTCAAGAGTCTTCTCCAACACCACAGTTCAAAGGCATCAATTCTTCGGCGCTTAGCTTTCTTCACAGTCCAACTCTCACATCCATACATGACCACAGGAAAAACCATAGCCTTGACTAGATGGACCTTAGTTGGCAAAGTAATGTCTCTGCTTTTGAATATGCTATCTAGGTTGGTCATAACTTTTCTTCCAAGGAGTAAGCGTCTTTTAATTTCATGGCTGCAGTCACCATCTGCAGTGGTTTTCAAGCCCCAAAAAATAAAGTCTGACACTGTTTCCACTGTTTCCCCATCTATTTCCCATGAAGTGATGGGACCAGATGCCATGATCTTAGTTTTCTGAATATATTTTCAAGTATATTTTATGCTTGGTTAATTTTTTTTTCTTGCAGATAACTCACATAAACATACATAGGAACTATTTGTTTTGACAAAGAAGACATTTAAGCAGAAACAGTGTGCCTCACATTTCATGTCCTTACACAAATGATAAAGTCAGTCCCCTGGACTCACTCCGAACTGGTCAAAGCACTTTTCTCTTCAACTTATGAAACTTTCTCAACTTACGGTCCCAAAGAGCTACTCCCATTTATTCTAAATTCTGTAGTAGGAAAAATCTATTTATTTTTTCTAAGATAACATATTTATTTTTTTCTTCATTAAAAACATTATCATTTGATCAGATTTTGTCATCCTTAATTACCCAACACTAGTCATAGTGGGTTAAATTCAAAATCTGCTAGGTAGTTTCTTTGCCAAAATAAATTTACAATCTAACTTTGGATAGGAATGGAGTGAAAATAAGTAAATAGCTAATTAGCTAAATGAATGACTCTCTAATTGACAAAAGAATAAATTAGAAAACCAAGTATTATAGTAAATACCAAACTGTGTGATACAGTGAGCTCTGTCATGCCTTGCAAAAAAAAGAGTCAGGCTGTCCTGGAATTAACAGAAGATACATTCGTGTGGTAAACATTTAGCTAGATTTAAAAGGATGTATAGTGTTTGAATTGGCCAGAGTATGCAGAAAGGGCAACTTCACGTGATAGAGAATAGTGATTTTTCAAATTGTTTTTTTCCTGTTTGCAGAAATTTTTTTCAAATAAGCTGTTACTTTAAAACTTAATATATAATAATACAAAGCAGACCTGCTCTGATTGAAGTGAGGAGAGAAATGGGCTCCAGAGTCCTATGAAATTTGTCCTCTTGGTTTCTCCTGGAGTTCTGATTTAGGCATGTTCAAATTTATACACTTGTATTTCATCTTTTCTGTATCTTTTATGGCACCTTTGAGTATTACTGCCTATGTCCATAATGGAAATGTTTACAGTAATCCAAACTTGAACCAGGGTCCAAGCAGTAAAAGGGAGGAAACAAAAGGATAATTAGGAAGTGGTTGTAAAAGAAATAAATACAACATGTTGAAAGGGGTTGCTGGGAAGAGGAAGAAAGGAATCTGCAACATTGCTGAAGTAATGAGTGTATATATCAGGAAGAAAATCAGTGGTGCTAGGCAGAGAACTAGAACGTCAGGAGAAGAAACTATATTTGTTTCTTTTAGTATATTATATGTTTTATTCATTTTTTCCCTTTCCTTTATCACTGTGCTGAGATAGGCTTTAAAGCAGAGACTTAAAGACCAGATTTATTCTAGTAGGATCTTTAAGTCTCTGTCTTTTTTGAAAATCTGGAATCTACTCAGAGGCATGTGATTACAGACAGCCCTGGTCCTGCATTACTTACAGCATAGTGTGAAAGCGTTAGTCGCTCAGTCGTGTCTGACTCTTTGCACCCCATGAACCCCGCCAGACTCCTCTATCCATGGAATTCTCCAGGCAACAGTACTGGAGTGGGGACCTTCTCCAGGGGATCTTCCAGACCTAGGGATCGAACCTGGGTCCCCTGCATAGCTGGCAGATTCTTTACCATCTGTGCCACCAGGGAAGCCATTTACACCGTACCAGGGACTGAAGATAGAGTGAAACTGTTACATACTCTTAGACTTCAGAAAACTCCTAAATTTGTGATAGAGACATATATTTAGATGAATAAACTAATGTAAAATTAAAACTGAGTCAAATCATGGGGAAGAATGGGGCCTGGTACCAGGGGAACGTATACCAGGCCTAATCTTTTCAGAGAAGGTATCCATGAGGCAGTGATATTTAAACTGATAGCGGGAAAGCATGTGCAAAGGCAGTAAAGAGAGAAAGGAAGCCAGTAGGACTAGAGCATAGAGGGCAGGAGGTAAGAGAGAGAGCTGGAGAGGAATGCGTGATCATTCCAAGAGCATTGGCTGTCATCGATGGGGAAAAGGAGGGTCACGTGATCATATATGCGTCTTGGAAAGTTGACTCATGTTGCATCATAGGGAACCATTTGGAGAGTGGTCAGATGAGACATAGTCAGAAAGGTGATTAGTACAGAAATACAGAGAGAGTTCTTGGTATCTTGGACCAGAGTGGCCATCCTGAAGATAGAAAGAAGAGAATAAAGATTCAGGGGATAGTTGGGAGATGAAAGAGATTGAAATTGGTGATGAGGGTTAAAGGAGAGCAATGATAGATTAATGATATATTAAGGATAATAACTCTTGACATGGCATCATTATTGCAAGAATCACTTTTCCAATTTAATATTTGGTTTTAAGTTTTATTTATGGAGTTTTGATATGGTGATGTTTTACAGTTAATATAATACTACCTATAATTTTTATTTATGTTTTTGCTTATGGTTTTGTTTTTGCTTAAGGATTTATCCATGTGCTTAGAAAATGTAAATGCTTACCTACATTTTTCTGATTCTTTTACAGTATTTTTTCTTGTTTTAAGGGATGACACTAGTAGGATTTAGATCTTTAATACACCTGAAATACAGACATATGTACACACATATATGTATATAATGTATTCAGTATAAGATGTGAGGTAGGTGAGTATCTAAATTTATTTTTCCTTGTAAATAGCTAATTGTTCTATAACTCATATATTAAATTGTGATTGCAAGTCATTTACCTTTTTATGAAGTATTTTTACAATGAATGTGCCATTGAGATTAGCCATACAAAATACTAAAAAATTAGACATAATATTCATTAAATAAGTGATCTATTTTCTTAAATAACCCTATAAAAATTATGTAGAAAATATTTTAAATGCCCTTCAGTATTGGGAGGAATATCATTGAATAGTCATGAAAACAAACCTCAAAGCTAGTGGGATTTGGAGTGTATAATTTTGCTTATTTATAAAATATATCTTTTTAAGTCATCGCTTGTACTAAGCATAGTTGTATTGCTCAGCTTTCATCTGTTCTCTTCTTGGAATTCTACCTTTGCTTCTTAGGACTAAAAAGTCATTTATCTGCTCAGATAAGATGACTTTTAAAAATAACTCCTTTTAACCTAGCTTGAAAGATAACTCTGCAACTTGAAACCCAAATTATCCTTTCTCTTTTACTAAAGCTAATGAATGTACTCTGACACTAACTGGATCTCATGAAATAATTTTATCAATCCCTAAAGCAAATTACATTTTTCTGTTGTGTCAACTTGACATATGTGATACAAAAATGCTGTATACCCAATCTCCAGTAAGGAAATATCAGTGTAATTAAAAAAGTCAAAATGACTCAAATCATTGTCTTTTCATTTCCAGAAAATTTGACTTTTAAAAGATGATGCTTTACTTATTTTTAGTTTAGCACCATCTTGGAAACACCTACCTGTTAATTAGAGCTGTGATTCCTTTCCATTCCCACAGCAGTGCTGAGCCCATGCAGAAGTCTACAGCACTATAATTAGGAATTTTCTTCTAAGAAAAACATTATAATAGACATCCTGCCATGCTTATTTTATTTTAATTGGATGTTTAGCTCTAGGGATCTTCATAATTTTTCATAAAACTTTAATGTTAGTAAAATCAGCTGGAAGGAAGCACTACTTATCTCCTTGATTACACCATAAGGAGTAGGATCTTAATTTGAGCCTTTCTTTTCTTTCTTTTTTTTTTTTTAAGCTAATGAGAGCAAAGAGTTTTAAGTGAATCAAGACAATGCATCACCAAGTACTGCTTGTGACCTGTGTGAAAGAAAACTTACACATGACAGAGTTAAGCAGGGCCGGAAGACCTTATTCAAACTGTTGCAATAGAGGAGAGAGACTGAATTCAACTACCTCTGAAACACAGGCAGGAGAGTTTGTAAGCGCTGGGATGAGGTCATGAAAAAGTTCTGGAGGACTTTAGCATGGACATTGGTCAGTGGTATCAGACCATCTGTGTTTGCTAATTGGTGCTTATGGAAGTAAGCCTCCTACCCTCCCCTTAAGACAGGGACATAGGATTTGTCTTTCTGGATGATTACATTTCAAAGGGCTGCTGCTAAGTCGCTTCAGTCATGTCTGACTCTGTGTGACCCCATAGACAGCAGCCCACCAGGCTGCCCCATCCCTGGGATTCTTCAGGCAAGAACACTGCAGTGGGTTGCCATTTCCTTCTCCAATGCATGAAAGTGAAAAGTGAAAGTGAAGTCGCTCAGTCGTGTCCAACTCTTCGCGACCCCATGGACTGTAGCCCACCAGGCTCCTCCATCCATGGGAATTTCCAGGCAAGAGTACTAAAGTGGGGTGCCATCGCCTTCAAAGGACTACTTGATTTCAAAGGGATACCAGCTACTTGATAAAGAGTCCTGGCTTATAAAACTGGCAAGAGGCTGAAAGATTGATGACTCAAAGGAGCAGAGGCAGCATTTACAATCATGAGTTTTCTAAAGTGAATGTTCCAAGAGAAGAGAGGTAAGGGACCTTTAAATCAGGTAGAAACCTGTCCAGAGTTTAGTCCAGCTAAAGGGAGTATCAAGGCCATTTTGATCACCCATTGATGATCTACTAGATTGATGATCTACTAGATTGATGATCTCGATGATCATGGAAATGATGATGATGATCTGGAAACTGATCTAAAAGTACAAATCTTTTCTTATAGGCAAAGTAAATACAATTTTAAAATCTTTACACTGTATGTATACTAAAGGCTACTCATGAGTAACCTATCAAATTAGATGTTAGCATATAGCAGGAAAATCTTTGAGTCTGCTTTAAAGTGTCATAAATTTCACTGTCTAGAGTTTATGTAATAATAATAATAAAGATACCCATTGATGCCAGACACTATTTTAAGCATGTTTTATATAATGTACACAACAGTCCAGGAGTTCTTCTTCTCCCAGAAGTTGTACTTTGTCCGGGGTCAGATGGGGAATGGAGGAGCAGATCTCAAAGCCAGGGCCATGACTCCAGAGCCAGGATCTTGGCTCAAAATAGACATGCATGAGCACAAGCTGAAAGAATGAAAGAGGAATGAGCAGGAGAGGTTCGTTTTTCTTTCCTTTAAGTAACTGAAATGTACCCCCAATCCAGTTCTCACTCCATCCACTTTAACCTTGCTGCTGCTGCTGCTAAGTCGCTTCAGTCGTGTCCGACTCTGTGCGACCCCATAGATGGCAGCCCACCAGGCTCCCCCGTCCCTGGGATTCTCCAGGCAAGAATTCTGGAGTGGGTTGCCATTTCCTCCTCCAGTGCATGAAAGTGAAAAGTGAAAGTGAAGTCGCTCAGTCGTGTCCGACTCCTAGCAACCCCATGGACTGCAGCCCACCAGCCTCCTCCGTCCATGGGATTTTCTAGGCAAGAGTATTGGAGTGGGGTGCCATTGCCTTCTCCGACTTTAACCTTAGTTGTGTCCTATTTCTTGAAAGGAAGACTGCTGTGTCTCCATGCAGGTGTCAAAGAC
Source organism: Bos javanicus (assembly GCF_032452875.1). Lineage (NCBI taxonomy): Eukaryota > Metazoa > Chordata > Mammalia > Artiodactyla > Bovidae > Bos > Bos javanicus. Next base: position 23,645,506 of record NC_083874.1, on the reverse strand, counting down.
CTTCTTCCAGCTTTGCTTTCATTCCCATTTTTCGTGGTCTCTCAGCAGCACTTCATTTACTTGTGCAGAAATGATTAATGTGACAGAGGCCAGCCTGACTTAGACTCAGTTTGGACTCTTACGATCATTTCACATTCCAGTGGCACAGAGCAGGAAAGATGATGGGTATCCTCCACCTTTCACCCTGGTTGGGTGACTACATCAATTATGAAAATAGTCAAAAGATGTATGACCACCATCAGTTATGGTCTAACAGTATTGGAGTACAAGTGACTACTTAAGTGAGATATAAAAGCTTTAAGGTATTTGCCAAATCTTGTACAACACAGATGTGTGAAGACTTCTGTTACATTGCATTTTTATACTTAAAGAAACATTCAAAAGCCTGAGAAATAATGCAGAATGCTGAAAATTTTCCGTTAGAGAATCAGAGTTCTGAGAGTAAATGTTTTGATTCCTGTTTTGGTTACCAACTAGTTTGGGAGTGAATATGTGAATTTATTAAAAATTAATTATAAATATTTTATTAAATACTCTACCCAGGAGACCCATAGGAGCAGGTTATCTAGAAAGGCATATAAAGTCAAGTAAGGTGGCTCAGATGGTAAAGCGTCTGCCTACAATGCCGGAGACCTGGGTTCAATCCTTGGGTTGGGAAGATCCTCTGGAGAAGGAAATGGCAACCCACTCCAGTACTCTTGCCTGGAAAATCCCATGGGCAGAGGAGCCTGGTAGGCTACAGTCTATGGGGTCGCAAAGAGTCAGACACGACTGAGCGACTTTACTTTCAGTTTTCAAAATAACAGGTACCAAATGGCATAATTAATAACTTGTCAAAATTAGATAGCTGTTTATGAGTTTATATGTTTAGTGCTTGTCTCACCCAGTAGGCAGTCAACTCCATGAGGGCAGGGACTAGGCTTCTTTGTTGCTCTACCATAGCAACTAACATGTTGTAGAAACACAATGGATATTTTTAAATGAATGAATGTGTCATTCATTCTGCAATTATAAGAGGCAGATAAAATTATGGAAGGGATTACATCAGGAATGGTTTGGTCAGGAAAGTTACTGAAATTGTCATACTTTCATAGATCTGTTATCTTTCTCGTGTTTTCAAAAGTTTTATTAATTGGATTCCACTAGACGGAAGAGCCTGGTAGGCTGCAGTCCATGGGGTTGCAAAGAGTCAGACACAACTGAGTGACTTTACTTTCACTTTCCACTTTCATGCATTGGAGAAGGAAATGGCAACCCACTCCAGTGTTCTTGCCTAGAGAATCCCATGGACAGAGAAGCCTGGTAGGCTGCAGTCCATGGGGTTGCACAGAGTTGGACACGACTGAAGTGACTTAGCAGCAGCAGCAGCAGGTTTCTCAAACATCTGCTATGCACATTGTACTATATTCTTCTACCCAATTTATCCAATAAGATTGTACTCTATAATGTACTGACAGCCTAAGTCAACTTTCTACATAATGAATATTAAATTTTCATTCTTTAATCTTGAGAAATAATATCTTATTTTCATTTCAGAGTATATTTAAACATAGACCTACTGACATTAAACATAGACCTACTAACATAAACCAGTTAACATTAAACTGCGTGATGCCTTCCTTTTATTTCTTGGAAGATCATCAACTTATAGCTTCTTACAAATGGTGCTCCAAATTACCCTGAAGTTATTTCCCTGGTGCTCTGATGGTAAAGCATCTTCCTACAATGCGGGAGACCCAAGTTCAATCCCTGAGTTGGGAAGATCCTCTAGAGAAGGAAATGGCAACCCACTCCAGTACTCTTGCCTGGAAAATCCCATGGACAGAAGAGCATGGTAGGCTACAGTCCATGGGGTTGCAAAGAGTCGGACATGACTGAGCGACTTCACTTTCACTTTCTTTATTTGAGGAACATTAATGATCACTAAAAATGTAGCCTAAGTTCATAATTATAGAAGTATATGTCATTCTCTAAGTAAAAAATCACAAGTCTGCTCCATTCTTGTACCTTCTACCTTAGTGGATAATATGCTGTTCATTCAAATTAGCAAGTTTATAATCAGTCTTTTGGGCTTCCCTAATGGTTCAGATGGTAAAAAACCTGCCTGCAATGCAAGAGACCTGGGTTTGATCCCTGGGTTGGGAAGATCCACTAGAGAAGGAAATGGCAACCCACTCCAGTATTCTTGCCTGAAAAATCCCATGGACAGAGGAAATCCCTCCTACCTGGAGGGCTACAGTCCACAGTGTCACAGTCAGATACGACTGAGCAACTAACACTTTCATATTCAGTCTTTCATGAGGGTAAATGATTGGTAGCTTGAATTTCGGGAGAATGGAAATAACAAATCAACAGCAACAACAGAAGTCTTTAACTGTAGCTTTAGCATCTTTATAGTTAAAGAGGAAACAACTTGGGTTTTCAAAGCTTTCATAACTGGAATAAAATTCATGAGCTAGAAAATAGACTACTTTCTTTTTTTATTTGGAAAGCAAGGTATAATTTTATGCATGATCAGTTCCAGCATATAGTTAATACGTTTCCTTCAGAGGATAAGATTCATTAATTGTGTTCATGTCTTTCAAAATTGCATGCAACGACTATCTTTCCATTTGTTTTTCAGAGGTCTTGAAAGTCTAGTTGGAAAGTGATAACTTCCTTCTTTCCCATTGTCTCATATAAGTTATTGTGTGGTAATTAAATCACCAGTGAAGGGCATAGTTAAGTTATATTGGTATGAGATCAAGAAAGAATGTGTGTAGGTTTGCAAAGAGGCAGCTTGAAAATTTCTTCAAAATTCCTCTTTGCTCTTCACTATAATAAATTGTGAATAGATTAAAAGCTTTAAGGTAATATTGAATGCAAAAAATTTACTTGACTATTTACCAGATTTAAAAATATCTACAGGGGAAGTGAATTGTATCAGTTTCAACAATCATCTGCTATTATCTTAACTATAATATCAGGAAGCATTTGTATGATAACTGCCTGAATGTGTGTATGTCAGGCTAAATCTATCAAATTGATATGCAATCAAGTTCAATTATCATTAGTTTTATTTCCTTCTCCAGGGGATCTTCCTGACCGAGGGAGCGAACCTGGGTCTCCCACATTGTAGACAGACGCTTTACCCTCTGAGTCACCAGGGAAGCCCATATTTAATCATAGTATTACTTTATTTCTAACAGGTTAATTTTAATTAAGGTATATGGATTTATTTAAACCAACAATTGATTATGTGCCATAATATTATAAACTGAAATCTTATGAACTTGGTGATTGTTTTTTTTATTTTAAATCCCTTTGAAGTTTGCCTGTAATGGCATGTGTCCAGAATATACCCTGCTGGGAAATCTGTATCACTTGATGATTTTCTATGTTGTCTGAAAGTATTTTTAAACTGTTGCAAATATATACTGCTGAGAAAACTTCATCACAACTAGGAGTATCTGGAAGCTATTTTCTGTGTTGTCTGACAGGTTGTTTTTTCTTAAACTAAAATAGCTAACAAAATTAAACGTAACAGAAAAAAAAAAGTACCAGTTTTAATGGTACAGATTGCCTATATGAGATTGTTTAGGATTTCAAGCAAAATTAAACTAGCTAATTAAACAGAGGCAAATCATACAGAGCATTAATACAGAGCTAAAATTAAAACACATCCATTTACCAGATTGTTTTTGACAGGATTCCTTTGGTTGCAAGTGACAGAACCACCGCTAAACTACCTGAATGAGAGATGAAACTCCTGTCCTAGGATGCTAGGAAGTCTGGGGGTAATCTTAGGCACAGCTCAGTATGTGTTCAGCACTCTCTGCAATGCTGTCTTTCTTGTATTGCTTCTCTGCCCTTGTCTGGGTGCAAGGTCTGCCTTTCTTTCTGAGGAATTATAATATGCAAAATCTGAGCCTGTAGCCAAAGGGAAAGATTTTTTTGCTCATACCCAGGAATGAAATTAATCTGCCTGCTATGTAAAGAGTCTGCCTGAAATGCAGGAGACCCGGGTTTGATCCCTGGGTCAGGAAGATCCCCTGGAGAAGGGAATGAATGCCAACGCATTCCAGTATTCTTGCCTGGAGAAGTCCATGGACAGAGGAGCCTGGCAGGCTACAGTCCCCATGGTGTCGCAAAGAGTCAGACATGACTGAGCCGTTCACACTTTTCACTTACTACATAGTAATTGGCCAGATTGTGGTTTGTAATTGACCAGATTTCCTGTTTGGGAAAGGTGAGGCTCATGTGGAATAAAAGGAAAAGATTTTCTTACCGTCTTTATCATTTTCAAGGGTACAGTTTAGTGATGTCAGCTAATTCACATTGTTGTGCAACAATAGAACTTTTTCATCTTTCAAAACTGAAACTTGGTACCCACAGAACAATTCATTTCCCCCTCCCCCAGCCTCTGGAAACTACCATTCTAGTTTCTGTCTCTATGAGTTTGACTACTTTGTAGATCTCATAAAAGTAGAATCATGGTATTTGTCTTTTTGTAACTAGCTGATTTCACTTAGTGTAATGTCTTCAGGGTTCATCTGTGTTGTGGCCTGTGACAGAATTTCAAAAGGAGAAGACATTTTATGATTTTTTTGTTGTTACTAAAAAGGATAGTCAAGAACACAAATGCCCTCAGACAACTTTAAATTCATAAAACAAACATAAAGAAACTTTATGGGACTGAAAATTACTGGAAAATGCGCTGCTCACTTAACATTTTTCAAGTGTATTCAAAACACTGGGTTTACCAGGTGAACAAAAGCAAAGTCATAGTTTTGGACCCACAACCTTTGAACTACAAGTTTTAACACCTTCTTCTAAGTAGACTTTGGGATGACTTTTTTTAATGATATGATTTTTACTTTTAGATAATTATGATAGCAACTAAAAAATAATGCAAGGAAATCCCATGGATTTGTTAAAGCACTTTCTCCCAGTGGCAAAATCTTGCAAAACTATAGTGACATATCCCAGCCAGGATATTGGCATTAATATATTTCACTGATCTTATGTAGATTTCCCAAGTTTTACTTATGTTTATGCATGCAGTTGCATGCAATTTTATTACTTGCGTGCATTGAATTTTTTAACTAGAATTTGTGGATTAGATGTGGCTATTGCCAAGGTGCTATTATTTTTAAAAATCTTTAGTGGCAAAATATGTAATGCTCTCAATTTTCTGTGACAAGCATAACAAGGGTATATCTTATCATATTTAGTTCTTTGCAGTCAAATTCCAAAACTTATTCAAACTGTATACCTTTAACATTTTTTCATTCTATTTATAATTATAGAATGACATATGGATGTTTATTTTCCCAAACTTATTTCTTCTTCTTAATGTTTAGAATTAGGTACTGTTTTCATTGTGTCATTATTACCAGAAAGGCAGGACATAGTTTAAGAACTTTACTGTTAATATGTGAAGATAATAATTGAAGAAAAGTAATAGTGTTAATTCAAAAATTCACTATTTTGCTCTGAACCTTTATATCTACTAGTCTTAAAAAATAAGAGAAAAATCACTAGATATTTACATCAAAGGCACTAAGACTCTCCCTTTAGTTATGTACAACTGCATAACTAAATCATAGTAAAATGAATTAAAATATTTGCAAGGCAAATTTCCCAGCCCTTAGGTACCTAGTCACCATTATATTTTACACATCTTTAATGATTTATTATTTCCTTGTTCACCTTCATGAATTATTCTAATTTGAGTCTGTACTTCCTTGAACAAGAATACTTTCTTTCCCAAGTCCTCCTTAGTCTGATATGTAGGAAGAGATTTAAAGAAATTTTCTAAATTAGAGAATCCTTTTTATGAGAAATGAAGTGGACTAATGGGGACAAAAGAACTTATAATAAATTGAAATAGGTTCTTTATATAAATAAAGACATTTTCTCTTTCATAGAGAAAAAATAATTAAATTATTTTCTTAATAAAGAACACAAAGCTTTCTGGTAATGGCATGGCCTTTTATTTCCACTTCACTTCAACAAAGACCTCTTAAAAGACAATTCAGTCTTTTAGTTTTTAGATGATGATCTGAAATTAAATGATGGCTGTACTGAGCATATTTGAGTTCTTTTCTAAGGAAATGAGGCCATTCTTCTTTACTCATTTATTCAATACTTATACTAATGATAATAATATAAAAAAAAGTAACAACTATAGTAATAATAATAGCTTACTCTTATTATAACTCTTATTAATAGCAGTTACTCTAAACAACGTACTTTTCTAAGTCCTGAATAATTTCTCTCTAAACCATCATAACTTTATTTATATTTCATTTTTTAGCTTTCTTAATTTCTATTTTTTTCCCCTTTACTGAGCCTTCCACAGTGTTTATTCTTTATTTTTCTTATGACTTAATTTTCACATCTGAGTTTATTTTGTATAATATACAAAGATATATATATAACAAAGACATATAATAAAGACAGCTTATCTTTATTTCTTAGTTCTGTGAACTGACATTTCATCTCTACCATCACATCCCTGAGATCTTATATTTCTAATTTGTTGTTTTCCAAGAGAGAGGAAAATTCTTCTTATGACTTTTAGAACTGTCCCTTAATATTTTCCTCAGTTTCATGAATTCTTTTCTTGGTGGTGTGAGGCTATTTTTTCATCTAGTCTTTTTCTCTTGCAGAGACTTTGAAACACAGAAACTTGCAGAAACACTGGAATCAGTCAGGACCCATTGATGTCAGTTGCTTTTGCTTTTATTGATGTCAGTGATTTTGTTAGTGTGAAATGATTTTTACTTTCAGTATAAGGTTGTGGAGGTACCATGAAATCAACTGAAAATTCTATAAGGGAAAGGAAATTCTGAATTATTTCAAATAAGCTAATATAATTTTAAATGTATATTTTATACTTTTTCTTAAAACAATTTTGCTGTATTCAAAATTTTGTGTGATAAGTAGCAAAAGTCACTGCTTATTCTAGTTCTGGTCATAATCTCATTACTCTCAGTAGACCCTTGGTTAAATCAACCTTCCTGAACCTTGGTTTCCCAAAAATCCCCACAATACTTTATCTCTCTTGTAGTAAAATGTTGAGGATTTTTATTAGCAGAAGGTACCTCAATGGTATGCTTGACACATTGAAGCACTGAGTGTATATGGCCAAATTATAACTGTTCCCAAGCATTTCCAGAAATGAACAAAGATGAGGCAAGCCTAAAGAGTGCTGCTCTCATTCTCTGAAAACTCCTAGTTAAAAAGAGGAATCTCAGGAGGAGGCTGGCAGATCCTTGTCTTGATTGTCTTGATTGATACCAGACATAGTACTAAGCAACGTATATATATATTTTTCTTATTGAGCAACATTTTAATATACATTGAGGTGGTTGGCATTTTCTCTGTTATAGATTAGGAGACTGAGACTTAAATAGATTGGATAGGAAATGGCTTAGAAATGGTGGAGCCAGTTCTCAAGTCTAGATCTGGCTAATTTCACAGTCAGGCTCTTAAGCATTCTCCTGTCCATGCTGCAGAGCTCGATCCTCCCTACATATAAACAGAAAATTTGGATATACTCTATGTTTCTTAATGGAAAATATAACATGAATTCAAGATGATCTTATCAGTACCACACTACCTAGAGTATGTATGAGTGTGCTCTTTTTAAATATTGCCCCCCTCACTGACTTTGCTTATAATATTTCTGCAAAGGAATACACTAGAAAAATAAGCACTATATAGGGAACTTGTGTTGTAATGATATGAGTGATGCAAGTTCCTTAACCATTTTAATACTGATAATCTTTGTTCTATAACAAATATCACCTTCATCAAGTTGTGCAGTATTAATCACTTCAGTATCACTAAAGGAGCTAGATAAGTCTGCAATTGAACAGTTCACCTCTGAGCAATGTCTCCTATTTAATTTAGGATGTTCCTGTTTTGTTAGTAATGTAAAGCAGGCCTTAAGAAAGAATAGTTTCAGAGAGCCAATACTTTGTAGAGGTGGTAAAATTAATATTCTATATGCCATTAGGATTTTTTATCTTGTTGCATACCAAAAAAAACCCCATGAAAACCTACCTAAAGTAATATGTTGAGGCAATTTCAGGTGAAGGATCATAATACAAAATTAGAGCTATAATAGCCCATTCATATGGATTTGATTTGATTTAACATCAAAGTTTCAAATAAAAATTGGTATATGTTTTTAGGAAAAAATATTGGATGTAACTAAACTCTCTTGAATCAAGTCCAAAATCCATCTCAGAATATCTGCTGTTACATTCTTCAAGGTCAGATCATGTTGATTTGAAAATCTAAGAGTATAGAATAAGAACCAAGTGAAACACTGGAGATAAAGAATCTGTCATGGTATTGGTCTTACATTTTTTAGGTCACCTTCGCTAGGAAAATTCTGATATTCATATTCTCTCTCTCCCCTCTCACATATCCACACACATTTAGGTACATACATATCAAAAAACCTACCTGGTTTTACATGCATGTATATGCATATTTTTAAAAGAAAGTTATTTATTAATCGGGGGCTAGCAAATACATCGTAAGTAATACTTGAGTGAATGTTCACAAATTAAATGCATATGTGTCACCATGACTTAGATAGCAAATTCAATACTGTTAACACTGCAGAGCTTCCTGCCCCCTTTCTGGATTTTTGATCACCTATTCTTATAGCTAACTGCATCAGTTAGCTGTACCTGTTTCTTAATTTCATATGAATAGAATCATATAAAATGTATTCATTTGTACATGGCTTCTTTTACTTGTTTGTGAGTTTGTCTGTGTTGTTGAGCAGTAGTATTTCATTTATTTTAATTGATGTATTATTTTCTATTAGATTTATTTATCAATTCTTGATGTACATTCAGGTTGCTTTCAGTTTGGGTGTATTATGAATAATACTGCTTTGAAAAAAATATATATATATATTTAGGTAAATGTATGCGTGTATTTGTATTAGGCATATTTCTAAGAGTAGAATTACTGAGTAACAGGGAATGCATTTGATCATTTTAGTCAATACAGTTTTCCACAGTGGTTGAACCAAGTTACATTCTCACCAGCTGTGTATGAGAGTTCCAAATCTGCTATTAATACTTTGACAGCACATTATGTATCATTAGCCATTTTTGTAGGTTAAATATCACATTGTGACTTTAAATTGCATTACACTGGTGATGAATGAGCTAGAGAAATGTTTTGTATGTTTATCAGGCATTTACACATTCTCTTTTGTGAATTGCCCATTAAAGATTTTTTCCCATTTTTCATATTTTATATCATTTTTGTTATGAAATACGGTATAAGTAATTCTTATTAAATATTTTAGTTTAAATGTTTTATTGCTTAGTTTCTTTTTAAATTTATTTTAACATCTTGATTTCCTTCTACTTTTCAGATGCAGCAACTGTTCCATGAAAATTATGAACACAATCGCAAGGGTTATATCCAAGACCTTCACAACAGCAAAATCCATGCAGCCATAACACTTCATCCAAACAAAAGGCCCGCCTACCAATACAGGCTTCATAATTACATGCTCAGCCGCAAAATTTCTGAACTGCGCTACCGCACCATCCAGCTCCACCGGGAGAGTGCGCTGATGAGCAAGCTTAGTAATAGCGAAGTGAGCAAAGAGGACCAGCAGCTGGGAGTAATGCCTTCTTTCAATCACTTCCAGCCTCGGGAGAGAGATGAAGTGATAGAATGGGAGTTCCTGACAGGGAAACTCCTTTACTCGGCATCTGAGAACCAGCCTCCTCGACAGAGCATCAATAGCATCCTGAGAACAGCGCTGGATGATACTGTCCTACAGGTGATGGAGATGATCAATGAGAATGCCAAGACGAGAGGACGGCTCATTGACTTCAAAGAAATTCAATATGGCTACCGCAGGGTTGATCCCATGCATGGGGTGGAGTACATTTTGGATTTACTTCTCTTATACAAAAGACACAAGGGGAGGAAACTGACTGTGCCAGTAAGACGCCATGCCTATCTTCAGCAGTTGTTCAGCAAGCCTTTCTTCAGAGAAACTGAAGAGCTAGATGTCAACAGTCTTGTAGAGAGTATTAACAGTGACACTCAATCATTCTCCTTTATATCGAATTCTTTAAAGATACTGTCTTCTTTTCAAGGTGCCAAAGAAGTGGGAGGGCACAGTGAAAAGAAAATACACATTCTTGTCCCTCTCATTGGAAGGTATGACACTTTCTTGAGATTCATGGAGAACTTTGAAAACACTTGTCTTATCCCAAAGCAGAATGTAAAACTGGTCATCATCCTTTTCAGTAAGGATTCTGGCCAAGATTCCAACAAGCATACTGAGCTTATACAAGAATATCAGAACAAGTACCCCAAAGCAGAAATCACCCTGATCCCCATGAAGGGGGAGTTTTCCAGAGGTCTTGGTCTTGAAATGGGATCTTCCCAGTTTGACAATGATACTTTGCTGCTATTTTGTGATGTTGACTTGATCTTCAGAGGAGATTTTCTCCAACGATGTAGAGACAATACAATTCAGGGACAACAGGTATACTATCCCATCATCTTTAGCCAGTATGACCCAAAGGTAACCAATGGGGGGAGCCCTCCAACCGATGACGACTTCGTCTTCTCAAAGAAGACTGGATTCTGGAGAGATTATGGATATGGAATTACCTGTATTTATAAAAGTGATCTTCTGGGAGCAGGTGGATTTGATACCTCAATACAAGGCTGGGGACTGGAAGATGTAGATCTCTACAATAAAGTCATTCTATCTGGCTTGAGGCCCTTCAGAAGTCAAGAAGTAGGAGTGGTCCACATTTTCCATCCAGTTCATTGTGACCCTAACTTGGACCCTAAGCAGTATAAGATGTGCTTAGGATCCAAGGCAAGTACTTTTGCCTCAACCATGCAACTGGCTGAACTATGGCTGGAAAAACATTTGGGTGTCAGGTACAATCGAACTCTCTCCTGACAATCCAGGCAACACATATTGCCTTTTTTAAAGGGGAGTTTACCTCATTGTTGGTTGTTGTTGTTTAATTTTATTGTTATTTTTATTATTATAATTATTATTGTTATAATTTTATTTTGTTGTCCAGGTCTTAAACTACTCTTGGTTGTCTTCCAAAGAGTGTTTGTTGACCTCAAACAAGAAGAGTCTGCAGTTCACTGATATTTCAGATTTCTACTGAAGTCAATAGGCATATTACTTTTATATATCTTTATTTGAGATTGAGTTAAATCGTGGCAATCAAATGACTTTTGAAGCTCATTCAACATGAGAGACAGCTTAGAAGAATGTTCTCTTGGGGCTTTAAGATGCAATATCGACTTTTCTTTCGTTTGTCAAATTCAATGTGATACAAATATTTACTGGTGAAAGGTACCACAAAAGTGCTTTATGCTTCCTATGGGGAAGGGACTCTGTAACATAAACTTGAGTTTTGTAATTTATACAAGGACTTAAATATATAGACAATAATTTTCTTCATCTTTAGGATTTTTAAAGTAAATGAACACTTATGATTGTAAGTTTATTTTTTAAAAAAAGTTTTAAAAATTTGAGGAGTTTTGTTCCACAAGCAACCGGTACTGGCTACCCTGGTCTTATGACAATTATCTTACTCCTCACAACAGTCTGCTATAAATGCGAATGAACTTTATTTTCTCAAGGAAATATGATTTAATTAAATATTCATGTACATTTTAGAAGCTTTATGAAACAATGTCCTTCATTTGCTGGCAAGAAGATAAAATATGACAGAACCTGGTTATTTATAATAAAACAGGTATGACAGTATTCTTTTTCAAAAACACTGAAAAATTTGTGTTGTTTCCTTTTGGTCAAATTTGATGTATTTCTTAATGGTCATAGTCACCAAAGCATGCTTGCTACAAAGGCTGGAAACATTAATAAGGGATTATGGGCATGATATTTATATCAATATGCTTTGAGTTCTGGCTTTCATAAGTGATTAAAATGAGCAATTGTTTAGTCAATAATTTACAATCTGGAGGAAGTATTCCTCTTCAATCTCATTAGCTTTGTGATCAAACTGAACCAAGAATAGGTCAAAATCAGATTTTAATCCAGGTTGGCAGATGGCACAAAGATACGAAAATAAATGCAGACATTATGAATATAAAATTAATTTTACAATTATATTGCTATTTATAAAACACATAGGAAAATGTTTCATTTCTCTACCATTCTTTCTCAAATCTGAATCAGTAGTGCGCAGTTTGTAGAAAAATATAATCTTATTCAATAAATGTAAGAGAAAATGAAAATCTGTATAAGAAGCTCTTGTGAAAGCATATTTTTTAAATTTCATCTTGTAAATAAGTAATATGTTTGCATAGTTCCAAAATCAAACAAGATGTCAAATGTCTACCACTGTCAGTCTCAGGCTCTATTCACCCAAATCTGTCCTTAACTGCACATAACCACCATTTTAGGTGTATGTATATTTGTGTGCATGTTTTTCTACAGTTTCACAAGCAGAAAAGACATATATTTATTTTCTTCTCCCTTGATACATAAAATGTAGCCTATTATACATGCTGTTTTATACTTTGATTTTCTTTTTTCAAACTAGAACACTAAAATTTGCATCAAAATTGATTTGAAAGCAATTGTAAGTTATTACCATTATTTGGAACTGACTATCCTGAGGTCATATAGCATTTGCCTTAGTAATGACTTTCTTATGTGGCAACCATCTCTTTTAGCAAAGACCTTTTGGGGGTTTCAAAAAAATAACATTGCTTAATATTGTGACAAATATGGCACTTTCCTTGACTAAAACATATAATCTTAATAATGTAAGATTCATTAGAGAGGAATTAATGGCACTTTTAGATGTTAAAAATCGTGACAAGGCTGACATTTCAGAGCTGATCTCTGCTCTCATGTTGTCTCTGTCCTTCACAACCCTCTTCTAATAGCTCTTTTCCTGCGTTGTGCTATTAGCTCTTTTGCAGATTTTATTTTCCTTGTGATAAGTATACTTATATTCAGTAAAGATAGTCACTTGGGAAGATTTATTACTAAATAATAATTATTAATGATGTTATTAAAGGAGAAAAGAAATCAGGATCTCCTCTTTAATTAGGGCAACTGAAATAGCAGAGTTTTACTGAGGAATAAATGCAGAGAGCTCATTTAAAACCCCTCCAAGTGTTAGAAAGTCATGAGGCACCTGCCCGGGGATGAGGTGGCATTCTCCACTTTCATCATTTCTCTGATGAAATTCTTCTGATGAAACAAGGGAATGCAAAGATCTCATTTGGACTTAACTACACACATGCATGCTGTACTGAAACTAATATAAATGTACTTAAATTCTATTTTATAATTTTGCATTAGCTTTCCTATGATTTTTTTTCAGGTACCGCAATATTTCTTGACCGCAAATTTATTGAAATGATACTAGCAAAACTAAGAGTGTTTTTCTGTGCACAGAGTATCTGTTAGTTTAAACCCCATGGTTGAAGGGTAACCAGCGTGAGTGCAGCCTGAGGCACAGCGTGTGTGTTATTGGCATTGCTTTATTTGGACAGCTATGGATGTTCTATGTAAATATCAGCACAACAGCCATTTCATTAACCTTCAGCATCATCTTATTGATCACCTTCTGTTCACTCAGTATAACACTGTACATTTTACTTATATTATCCTTTTATATGTAATCCTCTCGATAGCTCTCAGAATATTGATTCTCCTTCTTCATTCAACAGATATGGAAACTGAGGCCATGAGTCATGAAGTAATTTATCCTGAATTCACACAGTTGGCTTGTTTTAGAATTAAGAAATTTATGCTCATTACTGTCTGAATCGAAAGCACCCGTCTTTCTACTGTAACCCATGGCTTTTCAGTTGTTGGGGAGAATGTAGGGAACAACGGGGGAGCAAAGATCCAGCCGACTCCATAGCCACATTTGATCTGTTATTCAGCTTGATTTGCTCTTTGCTTGTTCTCGACAGAGAGAAGTTTGCTGATCTTTTGCTCGGCTAGAGCCTCTTTAGGCTTTGCCTGGAGAATCCCAGGGATCGGGGAGCCTGGTGGGCTGCCATCTATGGGGTCTCACAGAGCTGGACACGACTGAAGCGACTTAGCAGCAGCAGCAGGCTTTGATCCCAGTCTTTGCCCACTTTGCTGGCTCTCTCTGAGTAGCACTGTGTTGGAGCAGGCTTTCTTCTCTCTACTTGCTTGCAAGTCATTGGACCTCAGCTAGCAGGAAAACATTTTCAGAATTCCCGATGCCAGCAGCAGCCCTTCTACGTGGGTTCAGCCAGCTGAGAGCAGAAGCTGTCCACGATGAATGTCACTGCATAATTGCTTGACTGTTTATGTCACTGTCCCCTTACAGACATAGCGTGATGCAGCTGATATATTTCTGAATCTAAGAGTTGAGCCCTTTGTGCCTAGTTAATAGATGGGAACTACTGGAATGAAATAAGTGTGTGAACTGATAGTCCAACCAAGACACTAAGTGCTCACTGGAAAGGTAAGTTAACAATGTTCCCTTGTTTTTCATGTGGAAAGCTGAAGCCCATCTCTGGTCAGCAGCCCCATAGCTGGGCCACTCTGACTTTTCATGGTTGCATTTTCAGATTCTCCCTGGGCAATTCCTTCTTCGGGGAGGAGGACTCAGAAGATGAGGCCCTTTTTCTTTTCTTTTTTCCTGGTTTTTAATTTATTTTTAATTGGAGTATAATTACTGTACAATGTTGTGTTAGTTCCTGCTGTACAACACATGAATCAGCTATTAGTGTACATGTATCCCCTTCCTTGTGAGCCTCCCTCCCACCCCTCTAGGTCATCACCGAGCCCTGAGCTGAGCTCCCTGTGTTATACAGCAGCTTCCTACTAGCTGTCTATTTTATGCTGCTGCTGCTAAGTTGCTTCAGTCATGTCTGACTCTGTGCGACCCCATAGACGGCAGCCCACCAGGCTCCCCCGTCCCTGGGAGTCTCTAGGCAAGAATACCAGAGTGGGTTGCCATTTCCTTCTCCAATGCATGAAAGTGAAAAGTGAAAGGGAAGTCGCTCAGTCGTGTCCGACTCCTAGTGACCCCATGGACTGCAGCCTACCAGGCTCCTCCGTCCATGGGATTTTCCAGGCAAGAATACTGGAGTGGGGTGCCATCACCTTCTCCGGTCTATTTTATACATGGTAGTATATATATGTCAGTGCTACTCTCTCAATTTGTCCCATCTTCTCCTTCCCCCACTGCATGCACAAGTCTGTTCTCTGCATCTGTGCCTCTATTCCTCCCTGCAAATAGGCTCATCAGCACCATTTTTCTAGATTGCATACGTAAGTGTTAATATTGCTCAGAGAGAGGTGGTAGTGCTGCCAGGCCTATTGAGCCCTCACCTAGGACTGCCTTGTCCTGGAGGGAGTAGCCTAAGGTAGACCTGGACCTAGAAAGAGAGGTAGTATCTTCCTTCATCTGCTCTTTTTACCCTAAAGAACACATTTTTAATCAGGTAAAAAAATGTTTCAGTTCAGTCGCTCAGTCATGTCCGACTCTTTGCGACCCCATGAATTGCAGCACACCAGGCCTCCCTGTCCATCACCAACCCCCAGAGTTCACCCGAACCCATGTCCATCGAGTCAGTGATGCCATCCAGCCATCTCATCCTCTGTCGTCCCCTTCTCCTCCTGCCCCCAATCCCTCCCAGCATCAGAGTCTTTTCCAATGAGTCAACTCTTCGCATGAGGTGGCCAAAGTATTGGAGTTTCAGCTTTAGCATTATTCCTTCCAAAGAACACCCAGGACTGATCTCCTTCAGAATGGACTGGTTTAATCTCCTTGCAGTCCAAGGGACTCTCAAGAGTCTTCTCCAACACCACAGTCCAAAAGCATCAATTCTTCGGCGCTCAACTTTCTTCACAGTCCAACTCTCACATCCATACATGACTACTGGAAAAACCATAGCCTTGACTAGACGGACCTTTGTTGTCAAAGTAATGTCTCTGCTTTTGAATATGCTATCTAGGTTGGTCATAACTTTCCTTCCAAGGAGTAAGTGTCTTTTAATTTCATGGTTTAGTCAGGTAAAATACATCAAGATGAGTCTCAAATAGCCAATAAAGTATTTGTAGCTTCATCTGGGCCACAATGATGAATGTGCATGGGAGAATGAAGGTCTCACCATACTTTTCATTATGTGGCCATCTGCCTTTCCTTCCCTAACTCCTCATGCTTTCTGAGTTATCTGCATCCATGGTTCTGCACCCCATAGGAACTTAGTGTGAATATCTAAGAGGGGATTATAGGTAATCCGGGGAATTGGCCACTTAAACTCTCATTTGTCCTTAAATACTGATGGCATATCTCTTCAGAAGTAGTCTGTAATTATGGATATTATGGGGCAAAGTAGTGTCCTGAAGGATAATAAATGGATCTGTTCTCAGTTTTTAGTGCTGTGACTTGCCTACCTTCCCCATCTGTACTTTTATTAGCATCCTAATCATTGTCAGGCATGTAGTACAGATAGTTTGTGCTGAGGCCAGAAGCCTCCTAGGCCTTCTATTTAGAGCAGCAACAACAGTAGAAGCAGGATGGAGTCCCAGAATATACCGGTGGGCTCTGCCTCTGTAGCCCACAGCCTCACTCAGGCACCAGTCACGCTGCCGGGCTTGACCCAACAGATGGCGGGATAATGAGTCGTCAGCAGTAATTCATGCCCCCAAGTGATGACACAGCCACATCTGCAGCAGGCAGCAAACCGCCTGGTGCTGGCACAGTGAAGCCAGGATATTCTAGTATTGCCTGCCGTTTGACAGCTAGTTGTTAGTCTCCCTTTTCCTTTCTCTCGCCAGAAGCTGCCAACCTCTGTGCCATATTTGGAATTCTCCCCCATGCAGGATTTTATTTCAGTCAAATTCAACCATGGTTTATTTGTCCATAGGTTGGTATCAAAGCTGAGAGTGCTGAGTTTTGATTATCCATCATGCATTGGTAAGTGTTCTTGCTGTTCTATCAGCACCCAACCTCAGTCTTTATTTATAGAATCACTTCTGAAGGAATCAGTATGTCTAAGATTAGGAGGATAATTTTTTATTTAAATTGGATCTACTATATATAAAGACTTCAACAGGAAAGGGTTTTTTTATAACTCCTAGAATATTTGCTCTTATCTGTATGTTAATTGATTAGCAAACATTTATTGAAACCTTGCTTGGGAATAATGTTCTCCTGTAAAAAATTTATGACTGTGAAAATATACATTACCTGAAAGCAAACCTCTCCCTACTATTAGGGTTGCTTCTGTGGGGTTCGTCTCCATCTCATTCTCAGTTCTTCCTCAAATTCTATTTCCTAAATTCCCACAAGCATCACATTTTCTCATTCTCTCTTAATGGGTAGAAGTAGGTGTATACCTAGGTGAATTTCAAATACAGACATACAGATCTGCCTTGATTCTTGTTACTGGATCTTGGCGTCAAGTGTTCAACTTGATGAGAGTCAAAACTAACTCAGTCTAAAAGTTCATATGAAAATGAAAACAAATACCACAACTTAAGGATTAATCAGTTGATCACTTCAGTTGCTCTGTTGTGTCCAACTCTTTGTGACCCCATGGACTGCAGCACACCAGGCTTCCCTGTCCATCACCAACCCCTGGAGTTGCTCAAACTCATGTCCATCAAGTCAGTAATGCAATCCAATGATCTCATCCTCTGTTGTCCCCTACTCCTCCTGCCTTCAATCTTTCCCAGCATTAGGGTCTTTTCCAATGAGTCAGTACCGCCCATCAAGTGGCCAACGTATTTGAGCTTCAGCATCAGTCCTTCCAGTGAATATTCAGGACTGATTTTCTTTAGATTGACTGGTTGAATCTCCTTGCAGTCCAAAGACTCTCATGAGTCTTCTCCAACACCATAGTTCAAAAGCATCAATTCTTTGGCGCTCAGCCTTCTTTGTAGTCCAACTCTCATATCCATACATGACCACTGGAAAAACCATAGCTTTGTCTATGGTTTGCAGACCTTTGTCAGCAAAGTAATGTCTCTGCTATTTAAAATGCTGTGTAGGTTGGTCATAGCTTTTCTTCCAAGGAGCAAGCGTTTTAATATCATGGTGGCAGTCACTGTCTGCAGTGATTTTGGAGCCCCCAAATATAAAATCCTTCACTGTTTCTTTTGTTTCCCCACCTATTTGTCTTGAAGTGATGGAACTGGATGCCATGATCTTTATTTTTTGAATGTTGAGTTTTAAGCCAACTTTTTCACTCCCCTCTTTCACTTCATCAAGAGGCTCTTTAGTTCTTCTTCGCTTTCAGCCATAAGGGTGGTGTCATCTGCATATCTGAGGTTATTGATATTTATCCCAGAAATCTTGATTCCAGCTTGTGCTTCATTCAGCCCAGCATTCTGCATGATATTCTCTGCATATAAGTTAAATAAGCAAGGTGATTAATATGCAGTCCTGATGTATTCCTTTCCCAATTTGGAACTAATCCATTTTTCCAGGACTGGTTCTAACTGTTTCTTCTTGACCTGCATACAGAATTTTCAGGAGGGAGGTAAGGTAGTCTGGTATTCCCACCTCTTGAAGAATTGTCCACAGTTTGTTGTGATCCACACAGTCAAAGGCTTTGGCACAGTCAATTAAGCAGAAGTAGATGTTTTTCTGGAACTCTCTTGCTTTTTTGATGATCCAGCAGATGTTGGCAATTTGATCTCTGGTTCCTCTGCCTTTTCTAAATCCAGCTTGAATCTGGAAGTTCTTGGTTCATATACTGCTGAAGCCTGGCTTGGAGAATTTTGAGCATTACTTTACTAGTGTGTGAGATGAGTGCAATTGTGTGGTAGTTTGAGCATTCTTTGGCATTGCCTTTCTCTGGGATTGGAATGAAAACTGACCTTTTCCAGTCCTGTGGCCACTGCTGAGTTTTCCAAATTTGCTGGCATATTGAGTGCAGCACTTTCACAGCATCATCTTTCAGGATTTGGAATAGCTCAATTGGAATTCCATCACCTCCACTAGCTTTGTTCGTAGTGATGCTTCCTAAGGCTCACTTGACTTCGCATTCCAGGATGTCTGGCTCTAGGTGAGTGATCACACCATTGTGGTTATCTGGGCCATGAAGATCATTTTTGTATAGTTCTTCTTTGTATTCTTGCCATTTCTTCTTAATATCTTCTGTTTCTGTTAGGTCCATACCATTTCTGTCCTTTATTGTGCACATATTTACATGAAATGTTCCCTTGGTATCTCTAATTTCCTTGAATAGATCTGTAGTCCTTCCCATTCTATTGTTTTCCTCTATTTCTTCGCACTGGTCACTGAGGAAGGCTTTCTTATCTCTCCTTGCTATTCTTTGGAACTCTGCATTCAAATGGGTATATCTTTCCTTTTCTCTTTTGCCTTTAGCTTCTCTTCTTTTCTCAGCTATTTGTAATGCCTCCTCAGACAACCATTTTGCCTTTTTGCATTTCTTTTTCTTGGGGATGTTCTTGATCACTGCCTCCTGTACCATGTCATGAATTTCCATCCACAGTTCTTCAGGCACTCTCTCTATCAGATCTAATCCCTTGAATCTATTTGTCACTTCCTTTGTTTAATCATAAGGGATTTGATTTAGGTCATACCTGAATGGTCTTGTGGTATTCCCTACTTTCTTCAATTTGAGTCTGAAATTGGCAATAAGGAGTTCATGATATGAGACACAGTCAGCTCCTGGTCTTGTTTTTGCTGACTGTATAGAGCTTGTTCAACTTTGGCTGCAAAGAAGATAATCAATCTGATATCGGTATTTCCATCTGGTGATGTCCATGCGTAGAGTATTATCTGTGTTGTTGGAACAGGGTGTTGCTATGAGCGGTGCATACTCTTGGTAAAACTCTGTTAGCCTTTGACCTGCTTTGTTTTGTACTCTATGGCCAAATTTGCTTATTACTCTAGATAGCTCTTGACTTCCTACTTTTGCATTCCAGTCCCCTGTAATGAAAAGTACATCTCTTGGGTGTTCATTCTAGAAGGTGTTGTATGTCTTCATAGAACCATTCAACTTCACCTTCTTCAGCATTACTGGTTGGGGCATAGACTTGGATTACTGGGATATTGAATGTTTTGCCTTGGAAACGAATAGAGATCTTTCTGTCGTTTTTGAGATTGCATCCAAGTACTGCATTTTGGACTCTTCTGATGACTGTGAGGGCTACTCCATTTCTTCTAAGGGATTCTTGCCCACAGTAGTAGATATAATGGTCATCTGAGTTAAATTCACCCATTCCAGTCCATTTAGTTGACTGATTCCTAAAATGTTGGTGCTCACTCTTGCCATCTCCTGTTTGACCACTTCCAATTTACCTTGATTCAGGACCTAACAGTCCAGGCTCCTCTGCAATATTGTTCTCTATGCTATGCTATGCTAAGTCACTTCAGTCGTGTCTGACTCTGTGTGACCCCATAGACGGCAGCCCACCAGGCTCCCCCGTGCCTAGGATTCTCCAGGCAAGAACACTGGAGTAGGTTGCCATTTCCTTCTCCGATGCATGAAAGTGAAAAGTGAAAGTGAAGTCTCTCAGTCGTGTCTGACTCTTAGCGACCCCATGGACTGCAGCCTACCAGTCTCCTCCATCCATGGGATTTTCCAGGCAAGAGTACTGGAGTGGGGTGCCATTGCCTTCTCCGAATATTGTTCTCTACAGCATCGTATTTTACTTCCATCACCAGTCACATCCACAACTAGGTGTTGTTTTTGCTTTGGCTCTGTCTCTTCGTTCTTTCTGGAGTTATTTCTCCACTCTTCTCCAGTAGCGATATCGGGCACCTACCGACCTAGGGAGTTCATCTTTCAGTGTCATATCATTTTGCCTTTTCATACTGTTCACGGGGTTCTCAAGGCAAGAATGCTGAAGTGGTTTGCCATTTCCTTGCTTTATACTTATAAAAGGAAAATCTTTTATAGGTGATAAATAAAATTTTAATTAAAATCATAATACTTGGACTTCCCTGTTGGTCAAGTGGTTAAGAATTCACCCTCCAGGGGAGGAGACATAGGTTTGATTCTTGATCCAGGAATATTCCACACACCACAGAGCAACTAAACCCATGTGCCACAGCTGTTGAGCCCAAACTCTACACTCCGTACTCTGTGAGACAAACCACTTCAATGAGAAACCAGTGCACTGCATCTACAGAGTAGACCCTGCTTGTTGCAATTAGAGAAAGCCCACATGCAGTGATGAAAACCCAGCACAGCCAATTAAAAAATCCATAATACTGAGAAAATGGGGAGGGGGGTGAGGGGAGATAGTGCATTGTATACGTTTGCATCATTCTTTGTCACTTGCCTTCTGGTTTTCATGCCATTTCAACATACTGATGACCCACTTTCCTTTTAATAGTCTCCTTCCTTTTTACTGCTAGTAGATTCTTCCTTGTCTCCCACAGTTAAGAACTACTCGATACAAGCGATGTAATGTTTAGACTACAAGTTTCTAGTGTTGGTTTTGAGAAATTACTACCGTATAAATCACGAGTTTGAAAGCTTACGTGAACATGTTTTTCAACTCTTTTTTATTAGCAACCCTGGTCTATTTAAAGTATGCTGGAATTACTTATCCTCCTTGTTAGCCAACCAGAATCCCAAGGGTATGGATCTTACGCTGCCTCTTGAGTATTTAGACTGGAGGCAGAGAAGTTTAAAATTCTCCTATCCCCTAGGAGTGCTTCCAAGTGCTCAATTAATCTGTTTAACATTAAATTCAGGCTTGTACTTTAATAGGAAAAGCATTGCATCAAAATATTTATTGAATTAATTTTCAGTCATTTACAGGAAAGGAGACTTTATGAATAAACCTTACTGTGTATTTTTAGAAATCCTGTTGCTTTTACATATATTTTATATTATTTTTCTGGTAAGATTATTATATGGAGATTAAGAATACCAAATAATTGTATGATTTATACAGTTACCACTATGCTTTCCTAATATCAGTAATGTTTATGTTTTCATGTTCTACATAAGACAAACAGAATTCTTTTTAAAAGGCTCAGAGTTCAGAAAGGGCTCAGAAGGAAAAGGACGCATTATTGTTCTCATTCATCTTTTCTGTTACACTTGCCCCTTAGACAACATGCAGTTTATTTAGGGAAAGTTCCCTCTGTCCCCAAACACTTCATACAGGAAGCCATTTTAATAAGGAAGAGGAAAAGGCAACATGATTTGTTTATGTTATTTGACTTACCATTATAACAGCAAAACAGCTACCAATCATTAAATGCTTACTTACTCTGCAGTGTTATTTGGGGAAACATCATCTCCTTTGAGCTTCATCAATTCTAAAGTAGGTACCATATCCTCATCTTACAGGTGAGCAAAGTGAATGTCCCTTCCTCCTTCTTTCGATAGTTCCTCACTTAACAAACATACACTAATGACTTATTGGAGACGGTATATCAAGATAACATCTCATTATCTTCAAACCACTGCCTTGACAGCATCAGTCTCCACCAAATGACTGGGTTGTCCATAATACTAAAATGTTTTCAAAACATCTTAAAGGAGAGAGTTAATATGAAAACGAGACTCACAAATAGTGGGACAAATATCTAAAAGAAAGACCTTAAAGCTGCACAGAATGAATAGTTTTTTGGAATGAAATGACATACTTTTATATATGCTTTTAAATTGTATAATTAACTGTTCTTACTCCTTAAATAAATGAATATATCAAACATACTAGTTTTTGCTTCTAAGACATGCTTCATTGTTTCCCTCTAATAGCTCCTGGATATTCTTTTAATTTTATTAGTATTATTTCATGAAATAAATTTTAGTCTCTGAATCATATGGGAAAATGTCAAAGTGACTTATGAAACAATAGATATTCTGGGAGAATTCATAACATTTTTGGTTAAAAAAATCCTGTTATGAGTCAGTTGCAGGTATAATTTCGCTGGGCATTCTCAGAAAAGAAATATGAGTTTAAGAAATTCTTTACAAAAATTAGCTGCAAGGAAATGGAAGGCCATTTAGAGAAATTTGCATGGTAATGAGTCTCTTTCTCCCATGCATTTGTGTGTACTTTTGTATTTCCTTTATTCTTTGACCTTTTTGTTTCTAGCGCTTTTCTCTTTAGATGGGAACTTGTTCCTGAACCAGAACTCTAACCTGCAGCTCATTATTTCTTCTGTTCTTCATAGCAGTCTCTCTGTCACATGGGCAGAACTGCTGAATTCATTTCTCATTCTAATTGATTTCTTTGGTATATTCAGAAGCTTGAATATTATATTACACATTTTAAAATTCTTTCAATGGATATTTAATAAAATGTTTTATTAAACACTAGGGTACTTCTTGAAAAAATATATTTTAATCTCAAAATTGATCAAAGATGCATAGTACTAACCTCTTTTTCCTTTCCATTGAAGCCAAATGTAGTTTTTTAAAAAGTAGTTTGAACACCTGAATTACTTTGGAAATTACAAGATTCATCTTTGGTGTTTTTGTTTGTTTGTTTTTGTTTTTATTGAAGTACAGTTGATTTACAATGTTGGTATGAGTTTCTAGTATACAGCATAGTGATTCAGTTATATTTGTGTGAATAGAGAAAGAATATATATATATATATATATTTCAGATTCTTTTTCACTATAGATTGTTACAAAATATTGAATATATAGTTTCCTGTGCTATATAGTAGGAACTTATTTTTTATCTATTCTATATAAAGTAGTGTGTACCTGTTAATCCCAAACTCCTGATTTATCCCTCCCCCACCACTTTCCCTTTTGTTTTCGAAATCTGTTCATCTGTTTTTGTTTGTAAATAAGTTCATCTGTATCATTTGTTTTTAGATTTCACATATAAGTGATATTCTAGATTCATTTTTTGTTTTAAAATAATACCTAAGGACAGTCTGTATTTCCATAAGAATCTTCACTGACTTTAGAAGACCCAAGTTGTTGCTTGAATTAGCATGTTATACAACTCCAAAAATAAGCAGAATTTTGATTATGTATAGTTTCATTGTTGCTTCTCTTTTCAAAGGTTTCTAAAGTTTTCCAAGTATACTTAGAATAAAACCTAAACTCCTTATGCTGTCACCGGGCACCTGCCTGGTATTATCCGCCCCTGCCCCACCCCCTTGTCCCCTCCCTTATACCTAGCTTCATTCTGTTCCCATTACTGGGGCCTGTACTTGAACTTTGAAGCATGCCAAGCTCGCTCCCGCCTTTAGGCCTCTGCTGCTGTTGTTCCCTGAATTGGAAAGCGGGTCCTAGAGATCTTCTCCTAGCTGACTCCTTTTTGTAACTCAGGTCTCACTACAAAGGTCGCTTGGTGAGTGAGGCTTTCCTAACCACATAGTCTTAATCCCAAACTCCTAATTTATCCCTCACCCACTCCCTTCTTTTGGTACCATAAATTTGTCTTCTATGTCTATGAGTCTATTTCTATTTTGTAAATAAGTTTATTTATATCATTTTTTAGATTCCACATTTAAGTGATATAATACGATATTTGATATAGTTATTTTAAGTTAACTGAACTTTACAGTTATATATATACTTTGCAAGTAGTACATGAAGGTTGTATCTTTTGGGTAGTCAATTGAAAAAGGGTCTAGCCATAGCTTATGACTAACAGTTAATTGATATGTTATATCCATCACACAAGTATGAATAAATGAAAGAAAACTGAATTATGAAAAAAAACTAATTGTTTGATATATATCTTTCAACTTAGCATTTCCTAACTCCAGCTCTATTTTCTTCATTGTGAGCATTTTAATTACCAAGCAGTCCAGAAAATTCTAGTCTGCCAGTCTCCCAAAAGTGATGGAGATACTGGAAGAAATTCTTCTTCTTACTCTTTTAATGCAGACCATTCTTATTCTTTCATGACATCATATTTTCATAATGGACATATTAAATATGGATAGATTGCATGCATGCATATATGTGTGCACAGTCACTTCAGTCATGTCTGACTCTTTGTGACCCCATGGATTATAATCCACCAGGCTCCTCTGTCCATGGGGATTCTCCAGGCAAGAATACTGGACTGGGTTGCCATGCCCTCCTCCAGAGGATCTTCCCGACCAGGGATGAAACTCGTGACTCTTACATCCTGCACTGGCAGGCTAGCACCACCTGGGAAACCCATGGCTTGATTCAATTCATTTCAGTCCAGTCACTCAGTCGTGTCCGACTCCATGCAATCCCATGGGCTGCAGGATGCCAGGCCTCCCTGTCTATCACCAACTCCTGGAGTTTACTCAAACCCATGTCCGTTGATTCAATGATACCATCCAACCATCTCATCCTCTGTCATCCCCTTTTCCTCCCACCCTCAATCTTTCTCAGCAGCAGGGTCCTAACCAGTGAGTCAGTTCTTCACATTAGGTGGCCAAAGTATTGGAGTTTCAGCTTCAGCATCAGTCCTTCCAATGAATATTCAGGACGGATTTCCTTTAGGATGGACTGGTTGGATCTCCTTGCAGTCCAAGGGACTCTCAAGAGTTTTCAACACCACAGTTCAAAAGCATCAGTTCTTCAGCACTCAGCTTTCTTTATAGTCCAACTCTCACATCCATACATGACTACTTGAAAAACCATTGCTTTGACTATACAGACATTTGTTATGTCTCTGCTTTTTAATATGCTGTCTAGGTTGGTCATAACTTTTCTTCCAAGGAGCAAGCGTCTTTTAACTTCATTGCTGCAGTCATTATCTGCAGTGATTTTGGAGACCCCCCAAAAATAAAGTCTGTCACTGTTTCCACTGTTTCCCCATCTATCTGCCATGAAGTGATGGGACCAGTAGTTTTCTGAATGTTGAGTTTTAAGCCAACTTTTTCACTCTCCTCTTTCACTTTTTCACTCATCAAGAGGCTCTATAGTTCTTTGCTTTCTATCATTAAGTGTGGTGTCATCTGCATATCTGAGGTTATTGATATTCTCCTGGAAATCTTGATTCCAGCTTATGCTTCTTCCAGCCCAGCGTTTCTCATGATGTACTCTGCATATAAGTTAAATAAGCAGGGTGACAATATACAGCCTTGACTACTCCTTTCCCAATTTGGAACCAGTCTGTAGTTTCATGTCTGGTTCTAACTGTTGCTTCTTGACCTGCATACAGATTTCTCAAGAGGCAAGTCAGGTGGTCTGGTATTCCCATCTCTTTAAGAATTTTCCACAATTTCTCCAAGCCAGGGTTCAACAGTACATGAACCGTGAACTTCTAGATGTTGAAGCTGGATTTAGAAAAGGCAGAGGAACCAGAGATCAAATTGCCAACATACGTTGGATCATCGAAAAAGCAAGAGAGTTCTAGAAAAACATCTACTTCTGCTTCATTGGCTAGATTACAGGTTATTTTATTTTATAATATTTTCATCATTACATTGAATCTTTGTGATTTGGGATGGGTCTCTAGTCACATATAAACTATCACAGGACAAATTACCTATTTGATTTACCTCCATTAACGTGTACTGATTACCAGCTAATACAAGGCACTGTGCCAAGACTGTAAACTTGGCAAAACCTGCACCCCACTCCCAATAATCCCACCCATTTTCGGTAAGAGAAATAATTTTCCACTTAACTAGTGACCACATTTCTGCATTTGTACTCAAATTCTAGTGATGCAAAGAATTTGGGGTCTAGCTAAATTTTTTATGCAGTTCTATTAAAATAAATGCTTAATTTCACTTTAGTAATATCTCTAATACATAATTAGCTTTTATTAAAATATTTTATTTTTCAAGGATTATAGAGGAAAAAATGGACTTCCCAGGTGGCTCAGTGGGTAAAGAATCAGCCTGCAATGCAGGAGATACGGGTTTGATCCCTGGGTCGGGAAGATCCCCTGAAGGAGGGCATGGCAACCTACTCCAGTATTCTTGCCTGGAGAATTCCGTGGACAGGGGAGTCTGGCAGACTACAGTCCATAGGGTTGCAAAGAGACAGACACAACTGAAGCAACTGAGCACACACACACACACAGAGAAAAAATAGGATAGAAATTTGATTAAGAGAACTCAGGGATTTCCAAACCCTAAACATAGTTCTCACCACAAATACGGGAGATTTTATCCTATAGACCCCAGTCCTGTTATGTTTTTATAGCTATATTTGCTTTGTCCTGACAAAAGACATGAGTTTTCTCACTTAAATGACAGATTATTTCTTTACACAACATCTTGCACTGATTTCCCATACCCCAACCTCCTACAAGTTGAGGCAGTACAAGCAGGTAAATCTGACAGATGCAGAGTGGGGCTCAGTATCCCGGGACAAGAATTCCAAAATTATGACTCTCAGAGCTTTCATAGGATGCCTGGTGGAGCTGCCCATCCTGCCCATCCTCAGAGGGGACAAGGAGAAACCTTATCTTTCTCTGAAAAAGTCATCTCTGAGGAAATAAGGACAGAGGGACTCTAGAACCATTATCCTTGTAATCGATTAAGTAAACGAGGCCAGGGGAGGTAAAATGTAAAGCATTCTCTGAGGTATCTGACTTGAATTTCCAAAGTGTGCTTACCATTCATGCGCTTTTAACCCAGGTTCCTAGCACTGTTGGCTCAGTAAGCTCTGACCATGAAGAGATATAAAAAAATATTCATGGAACATTGACTCCTGAACTCCAGTGTACTCTCTCTTAAAAATCACTGAGTGATTTGATCATATATGACATGCTTGGTAGTGTCTGGAGCATGAAACTGGTTTTCTATCAAGGTTGGGAATTAACCATACTTTCTCTTTGTCCCTGTTTCAAAATGTTTATTTTAATTTCTGGTTATCAGTGTATCTGGGCTTCTCTTTTTCTCTTAATTATCTTACCTGCCAATGACTCAAGAAATTGGGTTTTTGAAGTCCCACTTTTATATTGATTGAGAAAACTAAAAGAAAGCAACATAATGCCTTTTTTTCAAAGGGAGTTAAAAATCAAGGCTGACTCAATACTTTTGCCTCAAAAATTCCTAGGAACTTCCTCCTGAAAGAAATAATGCTCACTTGTATCCAGTGCGTATTCTTTCTTGTTTCACTTTACAGTCCTCTACCATTCATTGGAATTTATTGATCAGACAGAAATGTGACATGTTTTTGTGTGTGTGTGTGTTAAATGTCCTTGCTTTTAAGTAAAAAAAAAAAAAAAACTTCATCCCAAATGAAAGTTTAGCATTAAAGGCTTATTTTCAATGGGGATGGAATTTCAGCATGAGAATTTTATTTAATTTATTCCTCAAATGAAAGATTTTTCTCCTGACAGAGATTAATGCATCTGTTAATGACAAACGCGTTTGTCATTTTTATGAACTTGACATCCTCTTCACTCATCAATTTCCAACCATGTCAAAAAAGCACAAACTGTTCTGCAGAAATTTTCAGGTAGTTAGAACTGCTAACACTTCATCATTCCTTGGGGAAAAATTAAGGAAGGGTCTGAAGAATATCAATTTTTGTTATTGCTATTATTTCCATAATTAAAAGTCATATTTTAGTTGAACACTCTCTGAGTGACCTATTACATGCAAATTAGATAACTTTTAATTTAATAATTGTTTTGTTATTTATCCAGATGGTCTACTGAAGCAGAAGTAGAAAGCAAGATTGATTTTACAAAAACATCTCAAGAAGCTTTTGGTAGATTCCCGATTGTTCCGGTTAACTATTGCTACATAACCAACTATTCCCCAAATTTTGTGGCTTAAAGCAGACATTTTTTATTCTTCATGATTGTGTGGGTCAGAAATACAGGAAAGGCTCAGCTGATTCCCATGGCATCACTGGGATGGCTGGGGATGGAGGATACATTTCCAAGATGGTGCCTTCACTCACATGTCTGGAGCTGTGGTGCTTTTGGTTCTATGTCCCCCTCTCCCTTCTTTCCCTCTCTTCAGTACATGGTGTATCATCCTCCAGAGCCCTCTTCATGTGGCTGCTGCTGCTGCTGCTAAGTCGCTTCAGTCGTGTCCAACTCTGTGAGACCCCATAGATGGCAGCCCACCAGGCTCCCCCGTCCCTGGGATTCTCCAGGCAAGAACACTGGAGTGGGTTGCCATTTCCTTCTCCAGTGCATGAAAGTGAAAAGTGAAAGTGAAGGTGCTCAGTCGTGTCCAAGTCTCAGCGACCCCATGGACTGCAGCCCACCAGGCTCCTCTGTCCTTGGGACTCTCCAGGCAAGAGTACTGGAGTGGGGTGCCATTGCCTTCTCTGCTTTGTGTTGCTAGGGATTCTCAAAGCACGATTGCTCCAGGGTAGTTGAGTTTCTTACAAGACATCTGAGAGCTCCAGCAAAATTTTAAGTTCCCAAGGCAGAGTATGGAAGGCTTATTAAAAGCTAGCTTCGGAAGTGTGCCACGTTCTATTCATTAATCAAGTCATGAAGGAGAGGGAATTCCACTTTACCTCCCAATGGGAATAATTACAAAGAATTTGTGACCCTTTTAAATCTATCACATATTCAAGATACTTAGAAAATTGCTGAACTCTTTCTCTCCTGAAAACTAGGAATTAAAACTAGGGAAAGAAATACTGACTCTGTTCGAAGCTTGAAAGTTCTAATCTCAATACAAGAGAAACTGAAACAACCAAAGTGATGCACTTACGAAAGGGTCAAGAGTTAACTGCTATTATTTCTCTCAAGCAGAAGACAGGTGTATGCATGGAAAGCGGGTTTAAAAGGCGCTTCACAGAACACTGTCAATCTCTCAGAGACAAAGAATTTCTAGTGGGTTGGAAATGTCACAATAGGAAGACGTGTCAATCAAGAGTTTTGATTAGACCAAAGTGTTAAATTGACACAGGAAACTGAAATCTCAAAAGAGTATGTTTAATTGGTTCCTTTACCTCGCCAGTGATTTTCAAATGCTGTGAAGAACTTAGCACGTTCACAGAGGCAAACCCAGCATTTTTGTTGACCTAGACTAGTTCATTAAATAACCTAAAAAATGAAAATCTTTTTATGTAAGAGAATGATAGATATAATATGTATTTTAAATTTCCCTGCAATCAAACAAGATCATTGGTACTCCAAGAGAAAATATACACTTAAAAAAAAATCCAGCAGTTTTTCTCCTTGTCATTGTTTCCCTGCTTGTGTCACCCTCTTCTCTTCCCTGTTTTTGGGTTGTTTTTTTTTTTTTAATAATTTAAAACAGTTCTGATTTATATGCATTTCAATATTCCTGGTTTCCAACAGTTTTAATATTCAAGGATGGAATTTTAAAATTATTTTTCTTCTTTCCATTGTAGTACATAATAATAATAATAGCAACAATCTTTTTTAAACCTTAAGCTCATCACACTTCATTATCATCATCTTTCTTTTTCTTAAGTAGTCTTTGATGAGTGGCTCTAAATAGCTGCTTGTTGCTCTGAAAATGATAAACGGAAAGCTGTTGCTGTATCTTTATTTCTCAGTATCCTTTCCTTAAGCAGATGCTCACTCTCCTGCTCTTATTATACATTAATTTATAGAGTGACTGTTTCTGATCATTTTAGACAGCTGTGTGTGTACTCTGACTTTCCCCTGCCCCTGCTTCTGTTAATTTTAGGCTTCTAAGTAGTTATTCATTCAGTAAATGGTTTTAAGTACCTATTGTATTCCTCTCATCATGGTACTAATTTCTGATCAAAGCTGATTAAAATAAGGCTGGTGCCCTTAAGGAACACATAGTCTAGGAAAAAAGGAAGAAGAGCAAAGAACTGCTGAAAAACGCGTGAAATGCTATGGTCCAGGAATGTATTAGAAGTTCAGTGGAGTCAATGTAAATTTTTTGTGGACCAGAGAGCAGGTAGGTTTCATCTTCTTAAAAAAAAAAAAAAAAAAAAGCCCTAATAAAGACCTTTCCTGTCATACTAAGAACTTTGGACTTTATTCTGTAAATGAAGGCTAAGACAAAGAAAAATATGCATTTAAGATTCTTTCATAATCAAATGTTAAAGTCCATGACCTTTATCTTCAATTTTGTGATAAATTTCAGCATATTGTTTATAAAATTGTTTCCATGCATGTATATATGTGTATAAAGTGCTCTCCCTTCCTCACATCTTTCCAGATGACAAATTTAAATGAGTTTTATCCCTAAATATCTTTTATTAATTTTTAGAATAAACCTTCAGAAATATTTTACTAAGAAATCACTATTTGTTATTTATGGCCTTCCTTACAACAGACACATGGGCTATTTTTAACAAATATTTATGTCTGAAAAAGATACAGGTTTGGATAATACTACAAGTAATAATGATAACAAACATTTGTTGATATCTACTCATTTTCCAGGCACTCTAATAATTATAGATATTTTCTCATTTGTCCTACAATAATACTATCAGGTAAATACAATTGCTATCTCTCTTTTACACACGAGAACACAGAAACACAAAGATTAAGTTACTGTGCCCAGATCCCACAGCTAGGAGGTGGGCATCAATGACTGTAACATACTGTAACATACATGATTCTAGAATGTATAAACCATTTCAAGAGCCACTTAATAGATGTTATCCTATATTCTGGTAACTGCTAAACAAATCATATTTACTATTTTCTTATTTTTATTTTATATTTAGCTGTATTATCCTGAAAATTCTAAAACGTCTTGCTGTAGTAGCCTATGTTAAATATATCATTTTATTTATTGCAATATAATTTGAATTCAGTAAAGTACACAAATTTTAGTGTACTGCCTGATGAATTTTTGTGTGTGTACACACATATGAACTGCACCCAGATCAAGACATATTCCTTTTCCCCAGTGGTTTCCCTATGAAGCCTTCTAGTAAACATACAGCTATGTACCCAGAGGTAACCATCATCCTAAACTCTATTAACCATGAATTAGTTTCATCCTATTCCTGAATTTCATATGAACAGAATCATGCAGTAAGTACATTTTTAGTTCTATTTCAGCATAATGTTTTTTATGATTTTCATGTAGTTATATGTACCAGCATTTTTTTTCTTTTTCTCTGCTATGACATATCCTATTCTCTGCTATATAGTATCCTATTAAAATTTTAAAGTGAATTATACTATGGGTAGATGTTTGAAATGTTTTCAGTTTGGCACCATGGTGAATAAATCTTCACATTGTGTGTGTGTGTGCTCACATGTTCTTGTCCTTTGCTAAGGAGCAGAATTGCTAGGTTGTAGAAGAGATGTATGTTTAATGTTGTGCAAAGGGTTGTTCAGAGGGATTTATTATTTTATTTACACTCCTACCAGCAATGTATGAAAGTTATTTTTCTTTACAATGTCTCCAGTACATAGCTTTCTGATTTTAGCTTTTCTGATGTTTCATTTTGGTTTTAACTTTTCATTTCACTGAGCCATCACTGAATCATGATAAAAGAGCAAATTGGGTATTACAAGAAAAAAACCAATCCACTGGAATTTTTATTTCAGTTATTGCATTTTTAAGATCTAAAATTTCTTCTTAGTTCTTTTTTAGAGTTTCTATATTTTTCTTGAAGTGTCCCATCTCTTCACAGATTATATCCATATTTTCCCTTAAACTATTTAACAGATTATTAATAATTATCTTAAGGCTCTTCTTGCCTGCTAATTTCAGTAACTTGCCTATCTGCAAGTCTGCTTCTATCAACTGTTTCTCTTGGTTCTGAATCACATTTTCCTCTTTCATGTTTGTAATGCATTTTATTATATTCTGAGAATTGTGTATAAAGAAATATTGGAGAGTGAATGTTTATTTTTTTATTTCTCAAATAGTGCAAGCCTTTGTGTCTCCCAGCTTGTTTGGGGGCTGATCATTCATATTCCTCCCAGGAGGATATGTCCAATAGGTTGAATATGTAAATTGATTTTCACTTGTGATTAACTCAAGCCCCAGTTTCCTGAGGTGCCACCTCTTTGATATATTCAGTATTTGTGTAGGGACAGGATTGGCAGAAATTTTGGATATTTTTAGCTCACCTTTAGATTCAATTCTAGATGTGTTACAGAATCCAATAACCTTGTTCTTCTCATCAGCCCCTCCGCTAACATTGTATTCTGAGCAAAACTAAAGGATGATGGAGGAGAATTAATGACCGCTTTTTGTCCTTATGTTTGACTCTTCCAGGTGCAATCTATCTTCCCAGCCCATGTTGTCGAAAGCCCAGATGATTTCACTTTCTGCATGCAGATTTCTCCAAAGTCCTTTGCATTCCCACCTGTATCCATAGCAGGCACCTTTCTCAAAGTATGAATGCTGATATGGCTCTGCTTATCTATAAAAAGCTTGCTTTAGTCTGGAATTTAGTGCAATACTATGTCTGCTAATGATAGAAAACTTAAATATGTCAATTCAAGTGACTTAGTCATGCCTGCTTTAGAATTCAGTCACATTGGGTAAATACCCAAGTCAATTCAGGTCCCACCCCCTCTTTCTCATTTTCAACTCATTGGTTATGAACCCAGTATCTAAGGTGCAGGTTATCATTCTGGCACTGAGAGATAAGTATATCACCACATCACTCTGGTCTTGGTTCTGGCTTCTGTTATGGAGAAGCATCTTATCTGATCCCTGTCATTCTAAGCTACAAGATAATGCTAATGACTTGCAGGTGTCAGATCCTTGTAATCTGTATCTTCTCTACCTTCTTATTCTCTCTCTGTCATCTCGCATTCCCTCGGAGCTCTAAGCTATTACTTTCTTCACTGCTATAGGAATCTGTTCTCTGGACCGTCTGTCTACATTATTCAGTCAGTCACTCCTGAGTACTGTTCAGATGCACATTCCTCTAAGGCACAAGGACCTTCTTAGACTACATAAAGTGAAGAACAAGTTTGTCTGTTCACCCAAGCCTATATGGAATTTCTTTCAACTTGATCCTGGGGATCTCTACCCAAAGGAGTGGAAGACACCATTTCTATTTGCATCTATGCTCTTTTCTACTTATATATCTTTCTCTCCAAATACCACCTCATCCTCCCCCTTCCAGAAAATCTGTTTCAAGTTCTCTCAATTTAATGTGCCTGAGAATGTGCCTTCCTCAAGTCCTCACCTCCAGGTGAATGCAGTCTTTAAGATATTGCAAACTATGTTGGAATGTTCTAAGTTCTAACGTATCCTGTACTGAGGCAGAGGGAATCCCTCCACATGGACGGCACAGTCTTGGGGGTTCGGACCCACCCAAGACTTATTGAAAGGATGTATACTGTGCGTGTGAGTCCTTGAGGTTCAGAGAAAGCATAGATCTTAAAGAACTCAAGGGTCGTGAGGGGCCGGATAACTGGAGCTGGTTCATTGGGGACCCAATCAGATCAGTCGTTCAGTCGTGTCCGACTCTTTGCGACCCCATGAATCTCAGCACGCCAGGCCTCCCTGTCCATCACCAACTCCCAGAGTTCACTCAGACTCAGGTCCATCGAGTCAGTGATGCCATCCAGCCATCTCATCCTCTGTCGTCCGCTTCTCCTCCTGCCCCCAATCCTTCCCAGCATCAGAGTCTTTTCCAATGAGTCAACTCTTCGCATGAGGTGGCCAAAGTACTGGAGTTTCAGCTTTAGCATTATTCCTTCCAAAGAAATCCCAGGGCTGATCTCCTTCAGAATGAACTGATCTCCTTCAGGGGGCCCAAATACGGCTACCTAATTCCAATCCCACCCAACGTCGCCTATTCCCCATGAAGGGGAGTGGGGGGAGGTGCTGGGCGAACTTAAAAGTCTTGCTGGGGCGGGGGATGAGGGTGAGGGGAGCGGCTGGCTGAGGGATCTTTGAATAAGAGACACCACCTGGGAAATAAGAGACACGTTGCTGAGGTGGTCGTGCCGCAGGGAGGCCCGGGAGAGAGAGCGAATGCGCCTGCGTGGCTTGGGCAATTCCCCGGAGCGAAGGGAAACACACAGAGGAGTCAGTCCTGGTCCGAAGCAGTTCGGAGGAAGTCGGGTTACTCTCCGGGACTCTTGTGGGAAAGAAACCAAGCATCTGCCAGTGTCTGAGCTCACACTTGTACAGAGCCTCTCATTCACTCTGAAGCTGCACGTTTTCGGGAACACCGAGGCCTTGTTGATAGGTGAGACGGACCAGTCGTAGAATGAGAATCACCTGGGAGTCTTGGTTCATGGTGAGGCCCAAGGACCCCATCAGCAGCACGATCTAATGGGGACTAATTGGCGTCACGTTTTCAACCCCAGTATTGCAAACGGGGACCCTTCTCCCCCATGACAGTATCCAGGTGGTTTTGGAAAGGCCATGGCCACACTGACCTTGAGGGCCTGACAGTCCAGGGCCAGCTGAACTGTAGCTCACTGCTCACGTGCCTGCTGTTAGGTGGTTAATGCGTCTGGTCTTCAATTATTTACTCGAAGATGCTGGCAATACCACCCCTTCCTCAACATTGGTCTATGGCCGCATGTCAAGATTACCAAGACACAGTTGACTGAGGAAGAACATAGCTGAGCCTAGTTTGCAGGTAAGTGCGCACAGTTTGATGGTAGTAACTGGAAAAGAATTGTTGCAGCCTCCTATCCTTGAACTACAGTGAAGAAGCAATAGTGTCCTGTTAGCTGTGTCTTCAGGTGATATATCTGGAGGGTGTGGAAAAGGGTTGGCAAGAGTATGACTGTATACTGATTGATAAATAGTGGCTCAATTTTGGATGGAATGGTCAGATTACTGGAAGGACCGGTAACAATATTTAAGCCAATTTGATATATGGTTTCCTCAAAATGTGCCTGGAGTATAGAATATATGTGTCTTGTATAAATATTCATGAAAGACATATTGCAGACCAGGCTTTCAGTAATCAGATAAACTATAAGATGCATTCTAGGGATGTCTTTGTGACTCTGTAATCTTACCTCAATGCTTGTTTGCTCAATGGGTTGAGCAAAGTGGCAAAGATAACAGATTATATGCATTATAAACAACCTTGGCTTTCCCTAACCGAAGTTCATCTGGCTAACCCCACTAAGTGCCTCATATACTAACAGCACAGACCAAAACAGACCCTTTTCCCTCCAGTTAGGGATAGGAGGGTTGAATAGTCAGCCATATCAGCATGGATGGGGCAGAATTCCACCACCCCTGCCAGAATACATTTTTTTTTTTTCCTGAATATAGATTGTCTTTGTTAGA
Source organism: Bos javanicus (assembly GCF_032452875.1). Taxonomy (NCBI): domain Eukaryota; kingdom Metazoa; phylum Chordata; class Mammalia; order Artiodactyla; family Bovidae; genus Bos; species Bos javanicus. The sequence goes on along the minus strand of NC_083874.1, from coordinate 23,609,457 downwards.
CATCCTGAATCCCATATTTCCCATAATTGTATCCCTTATACATTGTTTTTAACAAAGAAATTCTTTTATGGTGAAAATGACAAGACAGCTTGATACTTAAGGGATTTATTATAAAATGGTTCAGTGGTCAGTAAATTATTCAGTATGATACCAGCTGGTGACAACGGCTTGTAAATTTGAGGTGCTGTCCTATGGGATGCTCTCTAAACCAGTAATCAGTATCTAAATTTTTTTGCTTTCCATAGCCAGAATATAGCCAGCAAGGGCATGGTACGTCTCATTATTTCTCTTAATGAACCTTTTGTCAAGATTGGCTTTTATTCTCTCTAGCTATATTTTTGGCAGTTTTAGATTTTTGGTTTCCAAGACAGGAAATCATTCACGAGGGCATAAAATAAGGATTCACTTGACCTTGATGCTGAGGTTGCCAGCTGACTGGTGGGGCTCTTTCTGCCCTTGAAGCAATGAGGAAAGAATGGAGTGGATAGATTCTCTGTAGTGACCGACGAGAGAGTGAATATGATTGATATTACACAGTAGAAGGGGGAAGTATATCTGAAGCCCACAGTTTTCTCTAGGATGGTTGTTAGCACTTTTGCTTCACTTGAAAAGATTCATGGAGTTTAAAACTAAGCAATAATAATAAAAACTACTAAGTCTCATCCCCCACAGGAAGAAAGGTTTGTATCACTGTATCACTCGACCCTACCGGCTGAAGAACACAGACGTTATAAATACCAACTATCACTTCAAGAGTAGTTGAAGGAAGTTATTACAACCCTATGGTATTTTTGTTTGCTTGTTTGTTTTTGATGTTGCTAATTCTCTATTTATGTATTTAATCGATTGCCCATTTTTTCTTCCTTTCTCTATTTCATCCAAAGTATGTTGGTAATGGTTAAAATTAGAACTTAATCTGAGTTTTCAGTATAATAGAGTAGCACTATAATACAGTATGGAAGAAGAATAAAAAATACCCAGACATGGAAATGGTTAATAATGGAATGAAGGATATATTTGGATATTTAACAAAGTTGTGGGCTTGGTGGATAAGTTTTATTCAAGGCATAATGATAAATAAGAAAAAGAGTACCCTTTTAAGTGATGAAGTGCATGCAGTCTAGAATAAGGATGTAACTTTAAAACATCTTTATATACCAACTGTCACACCATAAATATACATAAAGCAAAAGTGCTTGTAGAAATTCACAGTAGTTGTAGGTGAATTTAAATAAACTGTCAGATCATGATTGATGAAGCAGACCAAAATATGTAAGAGTTCTTGTAATATAATCAATCATATGGTTGACCTAATCAGTGTGTCTCAAACACAATACCCTAACAATACACAATACTGTTTCTTTGTGTATTCCCATGGAACTCTTAAAACAACTAACTACATATTAGACCACCAAGGAAACTTCAGTAAATTCAGAAAGATAGAAATCATGTAGATCATATTGATAACAAATAATCTAAATATTCTCTTTTGTTTCATATTCATCTAATTCCCCTGTTCCTTTAGGCAAACATTTTGCTGTTAAAATACTTAATAGAGGACTTGGAGAAAAATAATGGAAATGCTTATGAGGAAACTGCTTCTGGTTTCTGCAGTGGAAAGAGCAGAATCAACTAGTTGCATATTTTCCCCCTCGGGAATAAAAATAATGCATTCCTCCTCTTAAAACAAACAGAACCTTTTACAAATCTTTCATTTTCTCTTAATAAGCCTTCAAATCAATTCAGGCTAGTATTAAAAAGCAGAACTTTCCCTGGGGGGAAATATTTGGAAAAATTATTAACTTAATCCTATTTTGCTCTTAATTATTTTATTCATTATAAACCAAGTCTCATAATATCCTAGACTAGATTAAACAGGCTTCAATTATAAAAATGGAGCATCCCAGCTACTAAGATGAATCACATAAAAGAAAGAAGAGTCTACTTAGGTCCCTCAAATTTCAATATATTTAGTAAGTTATTGACCACTCTCAACATTCTGGATGAATTAAGTGGACAGAAGATATCACTGTATATGTCTGGTTTTGCACAAAAATGTATATTCTTTATTCCTCTCAGTATTCTCTTACCTGAGAATGCACTATATTTTTATGTAACAATACGTATTTGTTTATCCATTTAATTTTTCATTCTCATATTGGGGTTCTGCATGATCTCATTACTCAAATGTGGCAATGTAATATACAAAATAAACGAGGTGTGAATGTGAATTGCTCTGCAAATCTCAGTGTAATGAGCAGCACAGGAAAGTATCAAATGCCTTAGGAATTCAATCTTTCAACAATATTTAATGAAGACCTAGTAAGTGCTATGTATTATTCCAGGTACTGGAGATAAAACAGTGGCCAAAACAGTACTGTGCCCACATTCCACTAGAGGAAACAGAAAACAAAACAGGCACAAATGTCAGAGTTTATTATGTGCTGTGAAGAAAAGTAAAACAAGCTAGGGAAGATAGTGCCAGAGGGAGAGGAGCTTGCAATTTTATACATGCTAGCCTGAGAAGGCCTCTCTAAGAAGGTGACTATTGAGCAGAGATTTGAATTCAGCAGCAGCAGCAGACTGATGTGTGAGATAAGAATTTCCTTGGCAACGGGAAAGCACGTGCTATGTCTTAAGGTGGGACTGTACCTGAGGTTGGAGGAAGAGGACAGAGAGAGACATATGGTTACAAAACAGTAGTTGGGGTGGAGTGTATGAGAAATGAGACTTCAGTGGTAGTTAAGAGCCAGGTCATAGAGGGCATTGCAAGATACAGTGACTTTGGCTTTAACTCAGTGAGATGGGAAGCCTTTTGGAGAGTGTAAGGAGAGAAATGATGGGATCTGATTCAGGTTGTAAAAGACTTCAGGAAGGCTCAAATATGTGAGAGGATGGACAGATATATCAAATTTGCCTGAATGCTGTCACACTGTATAATGGCATCTACAGTGGACAAATGAAGTATTGGCTTTAGTGGAAATAATGTGGGATCAGTAACTTTTGAATGGAACCGGTGATTGGGCAGCAACCAAAGTCCTGGTTGTAAGGCTAAAAATTAGACCTGTGGAATCGGAGTGTGTGGTGACTGTTGTATTATGGGCAGCTTTAGCATTCAATCCTGAGTGGGTAATCAGGTGGTTCTCCTTCCTAACTCTTCCAAGAAAAGAGAAAGTCACTCACCAACATGCCTGAGCAGATAGAAGACTGTTTCAGAAACAAAACTGGGTAGGACTTGGGGCGAGATATTGGTGAGATGGTTACCTGTGGCTGATGAGATCCAGGAAAATAAATGAGTCATCCTATTGAAATTGGCAGCCAATGACAGGCTGGGGACATTTCTTCTCTGTAACTTTCTCCAAGATCCTCACACCGTATAAAACTTGTGAAATGATTTTGTTTCATTCTTGGAGCTCGACAGCATTTCCACATATCTCTTTTAGGGTAGTCTGTGTATGTTGACATGTTGCATTACAGATATTTATTGATATGTCAGTCTTCTGCACTAAATTTTGAGCAAGTTAGATACTCAAAACTATGCCTTACTATCTTTGTATCTCACTAGTGCAGCTTTTGGCATGTAGGATTTACTACTAAATAAATAGTTATGTATTTCTAGGAACAAAGAAGCAAATAAATGTAACTTTTTCCTGCAGGCTCTACTTAAAAAACAAAATCACCTTGTTTTTAGTTGCTAAGTCATGTCTGACTGTTTTGTGATCCCATGAGTCCATAGCCCACAGCGCTTCTCTGTTCATGGGATTTCTTAGGCAAGAATACTGTGATGGGCTGCCATTTCTTTCTTTAGGGAATCTTCCAGAGCTAGGGATCAAACCAATGTCTGTTGCATCTCCTGTACTGGCAGGCAGATTCTTTACTTCTGAGCTTCTGAGGAAGCCCCTAAAACTAGTTCAGTTCAGTTCAGTCGCTCACTTGTGTCCAACTCTTTGCGACCCCATGAATCGCAGCACGCCAGGCCTCCCTGTCCATCACCAACTCCCGGAGTTCACTCAGACTCACGTCCATCGAGTCAGTGATGCCATCCAGCCATCTCATCCTCTTGTCATCCCCTTCTCCTCTTGCCTCCAATCCCTCCCAGCATCAGAGTCTTTTCCAATGAGTCAACTCTTTGCATGAGGTGGCCAAAGTACTGGAGTTTCAGCTTTAGCATCATTCCTTCCACAGAAATCCCAGGGCTGATCTCCTTCACAATGGACTGGTTGGATCTCCTTGCAGTCCAAGGGACTCTCAAGAGTCTTCTCCAACACCACAGTTCAAAAGCATCAATTCTTCGGTGCTCAGCCGTCTTCACAGTCCAACTCTCACATCCATACATGACCACTGGAAAAACCATAGCCTTGACTAGACAGACCTTTGTTGGCAAAGTAATGTCTCTGCTTTTGAATATGCTGTCTAGGTTGGTCATAACTTTCCTTCCAAGGAGTAAGTGTCTTTTAATTTCATGGCTGCAGTCACCATCTACAGTGATTTTGGAGCCCCCCAAAATAAAGTCTGACACTGTTTCCACTGTTTCCCCATCTATTTCCCATGAAGTGATGGGACCGGATGCCATGATCTTCGTTTTCTGAATGTTGAGCTTTAAGCCAACTTTTTCACTCTCCACTTTCACTTTCATCAAGAGGCTTTTTAGTTCCTCTTCACTTTCTGCCATAAGGGTGGTGTCATCTGCATATCTGAGGTTATTGATATTTCTCCCGGCAATCTTGATCCCAGCTTGTGTTTCTTCCAGCCCAGCGTTTCTCATGATGTACTCTGCATATAAGTTAAATAAGCAGGGTGACAATATACAGCCTTGATGTACTCCTTTTCCTATTTGGAACCAGACTGTTGTTCCATGTCTGTTTCTAACTGTTGCTTCCTGACCTGAATACAGCTTTTTTAAGAGGCAGGTCAGGTGGTCTGGTATTCCTATCTCTTCCAGAATTTTCCACAGTTTATTTTGATCCACACAGTCAAAGGCTTTGGCATAGTCAATAAAGCAGAAATAGATGTTTTTCTGGAACTCTCTTGCTTTTTCCATGATCCAGCGGATGTTGGCACTTTGATCTTTGGTTCCTCTGCCTTTTCTAAAACCAGCTTGAACATCAGGAATTTCACGGTTCACGTATTGCTGAAGCCTGGCTTGGAGAATTTTGAGTATTACTTTACTAGCATGTGAGATGAGTGCAATTGTGTGGTAGTTTGAGCATTCTTTGGCATTGCCTTTCTTTGGGATTGGAATGAAAACCGACCTTTTCCAGTCCTGTGGCCACTGCTGAGTTTTCCAAATCTGCTGGCATATTGAGTGCAGCACTTTCACAGCATCATCTTTCAGGATTTGAAATAGCTCAACTGGAATTCCATCATCTCCACTAGCTTTGTTCGTAGTGATGCTTTCTAAGGCCCACTTGACTTCCCATTCCAGGATGTCTGGCTCTAGGTGAGTGATCACACCATCATGATTATCTGGGTCATGAAGATCTTTTTGTACAGTTCTTCTGTGTATTCTTGCCACCTCTTCTTAATATCTTCTGCTTCTGTTAGGTCCATACCATTTCTGTCCTTTATCGATCTCATCTTTGTATGAAATGTTCCCTTGGTATCTCTAATTTTCTTGAAGAGATCTCTAGTCTTTCCCATTCTGTTGTTTTCTTCTATTTCTTTGCACTGATCACTGAGGAAGGCTTTCTTATCTCTTCTTGCTATACTTTGGAACTCTGCATTCAGACGCTTATATCTTTCCTTTTCTCCTTTGCTTTTCACTTCTCTTCTTTTCACAGCTATTTGTAAGGCCTCCCCAGACAGCCATTTTGCTTTTTTGCATTATTAAAACTAGTTATCCACCCTTAATTGAATAAAAACTCTACGTTGCCATCATTATAGAGGGTGTGTAGGATTTCTTTCCCTAAAAATTTTGAATGAGAATAAGTTTTTGCACCAAGAGTTAAGCTTTCAAATGAGAAAAAAAAAAAATTGCTTTAAAGGGCCAAAAAGGCATTCTAGGTCTGTATAATTTTAAAAGAACCTGTCTGAATACACACACACACATGTGTAATTATATAGAATGGATGACAATTATAAAAATATACCTGTAACACATCAAATTAATAATAATTTTTATTGAGTACTTTATGACAGAGTTATTCTAAGTTCTTTATGTACTTTTTAGTACTTAAATCACTTAACAACACTATTTTCAACTTTCTGTGTCAGTAAATTTTGAAATATAGAAGTAGATCATTTTCTATGAAAATCAACATTAATATATCCATTTATGGATTGATAATATGGTGTGAGAATTTGGAAAACTATTGCTGCTCAGCATTCTGAAATTTGCTACTGTAATTGTATTTTCAATGTAAAATTAGATTTTTACATTGTACATTATCAATATCCAATTTGATTATATGGATGGGTTAATAAACGCTGATAAATACAATAAATCCTAATTTGATAAGTAAAGGGCTTCCCTGATGGCTCACATGGTAAAGAGTCTGTTTGCAGTAAGGGAGACCTGAGTTCAATCCCTGGGTTGGGAAGATCCCCTGGAGAAGGGAATGGCAACCCACTCCGGTATTCTTGCCTGGAGAATAAGTAAACACTTAGCAATCTAAAAGTAGAGGGAAAGACCCTTTCCAAACTGTGTTCTAATCAGACATATACAACAGATTTTGTAATTAGAGGAAATCAGAGGTAAAACATTAGAAACATTCCTCTCAAAGCTAGGTATAAGAAATGATTTCTACTGTATAAAATGCTACTGCATTATAGCCACTGTGGGGAGAGAAAATGATGAGGTAAAAATATTGGTAAGAAAATATTTCACTGCTGAAGGGGTTTTTGTTAATATCTATTCCACATTTCCCTCAAAGGCAAAATATGAAAATACACATATTAATATCAACTTTATACTGTTTTTAAATATACTTGATATTTTTCCCTGTAAAGCATTTTGTAGAGTATCTTATACAGAAGAAATACTTAATTCCTATCATCATCATCATCATCATTGTCACCATTTACTCCCTGAAGCTGCAAGTTTAAAGACCCAACCAAAAACCATAGTAATTTCTAATATATTTAAGAGAGTTAATCTGCATCGAGTTAAAGGTGGAGATTAAACCTACCCAACTTTAATAGGTTTAAATTCACAAGGACATGGAGAATAGGAGAGGAGACAGTGTCAAAATTTTGGAAACTGGAAATTACTTGAATAAGTCAGACATTTAAGCAGAATAGAAAATTCCCCAGTGATGTGGGAATTGTTGGGCTAAGACCTTCCAGAAGACGGTATGTATGGAGTATGGGATTGAGGTAAAGAAACTTGGTTAAAAGAAGTTAAGAAGCCAGATTTATAAATTCTCTGCCTCATACCCCAGCTCCTTCGCCTGTCTCCACTCCTCACCACAAGATGTTGGAGATTTTTTACTTGTGAGAATAATTTACTTGAGAGACACCACCAGGCACCTTTGAGGTTGGGGGTGCTGTGCTGCAAACAGGGGGATTAACTTGATGTGTTCATTCCACATACAGAGACCATAAAACCTCTTCCCTTCTTCAGCTGGAATGCAGGTCTTTACCTTTTAGGCAGTTTAGAAGAATTTCCTCTGGGAAATCCAGAAGAAATTTTTTAAAATACAGCTAAGGTTTTCTAAAATTAACCAGTTCCGTCAGATCACTTTGCTCAGTTGCATTCATGTCCTCAGAGCTTCCAATCTAATTTTATACTGCTGCTGCTGCTAAGTCGCTTCAGTCATGTCCGACTCTGTGCGACCCTATGGACTGCAGCCTACCAGGCTTCTTCATCCATGGGATTCTCCAAGCAAGAACACTGGAGTGGGTTGCTAATGCACATAAATACAAGCAGGTAAACAAGGACTACCAAACATCTGAGCAAAGTTTCTAACCTGAAAGAGAGAAAAAGGCAGAAAAAATAACCAGAGAAGAAGAGACTTGGAGGAAACAGAAAATACAAGGAGAAGAAAGCTGTAACAACAAGACCAAAATCCCCAAAATGAATGAAGTACAAGTTACCATGAAAAGGAACATTCAGAAATTAAAACAAGCTCTTGGAAATTTAAAACATCATAGAGCTAAAATAACTCAATAGAAGGACTGGAAAATAATGATAAAGGGGAATTTTTAAAATAAAGGAAATGAGATGATTCTATAAGCTTCCAGACAGAGGAAAAACAAATGTTACAAAGGGCAAAGAAATCAAATGACTTCAGAATTCTGAATCCTAAAAGATAACGAAATGAAGCAATATCCTCCCTGAGGAAAAATTAACTTTATTCAAAAGTTTCCATGCTCAGACAAGTTATCAGCCAGGGGAAAGATATTCTTAAGACATTTTGATACACATAAGATCTTAATCTCTCACTCCTTCTAAACAAGCTGCTAAAAGAGATGCTCAACAAAATAAGGATGTAATTGGAGGACAAGGAAGACATGAAATTACGGAAGCTTCCACTCTAGAAACAAAATGCTAGGAATGCGTACTCGTCTTTTATGATTTGTATAGTGTTGGTCCAAAGAGGGTTTTAAAAGTTTTAATTGGTTGTCAGAATCTAAAATTGGGAGTTTCACATAAAAATATGCCTTCCAGTTTCTGCTGAAAATTCAGGCTGGCAACACTCTCTATGGTGGCGGATGTGAGCTGAGAGTGAGGAACCACGCCCACTGTGCCTGGGTCGGGACCTCTTGCGCAGTCTCTCCTCTGCACAGCCCCTCCCGTTCTTGCTGTTTATTTGACAGTGAAACAAAGTGTCATTTGCCATTTATCATTGTACTTACTTGTGCTTTCTTACAGTGGAGTTCAGCGAAATATTTCTCTCCCAAAATTGAAATATAAAAGTAATAGGGCAATATATTTTTTAAAGAAAAATAGGAGAACACATATTTATTATAATGATTGAAGAGGATGCTGCTTGTTTGGTGTGCAAACCAAATGTGGCTGTGTTAGAAAACTGCAGAGTAAGTCATTATTATGAAACACAATTATTTTGGACAGAATTATGATACATATTTGAAACTATTCATGAATAAAAAACCTTAATGCCCAAGATAGCAAAGACGTATTATTTAAAACATTTTTTTTCTGTATGAAAAAAATAGTACTATTGTGGAATAGAGTTGTCTTAAGTAAAATTATTCTCCATGTATTCAAAGCCTCTGGCAGATGAGTATGTCTATTGAATGAAACAGTGATAGTGAACTGAAACCACAAATAATTTCTAATTTAATTCTTAGAAATTAGTACTCATCAGCATGTTGAAGAGTTAGCTGAGAATTTCCCAAACAATTGCCTGAAAAAGTCAAATTGTATGTGGCATGTTTCTACTGCAGGTGTTGAGAATGTAGATATAAATAATTCTGCCTAGACAACAGTATTTATTATGACAGATTGTTATATGATCAAAAAATTTTGAACATGGTACCCATGACAAACACAGCATTAGGAACCAATTTAAACTTTGTTTTACAAAGCATCTTATGAATTTTAGTACAGACTGGTCAAAATTGATGAGTGCCTACAGATGGTTCAGCTAAGGAATGGTTCTTCAAATGTTGGATCTCTTATAGGGCATAAATTTGAGAAGAAAACATTTTGCAGTGCTGAATGAACATAAATTCATTGTATCATTCAACAGGATAGAATTGTGTTCACAAGTTGAAAGTGAAACTTCACCCATATCATATACAATCCTATCAACTGCACGGAATTGAAAATTCCAACTCAAATTGGCTTAGAGTATGAAAATTAATAATTTTATATGTAGGAAGTTCAGACCAAGGGAAGGTTTAAGGTTGATGGATTCAGTATCTTTGATGTGTCATTAAAGACCATATGCTTGCTCCATGTCAGTTTTACATTCAGGCTGATGAGATGCTGGACACGTTTTTCAAAAACTTTACTATCAAGTGGAAGATGTGAAATCTTTCCTAAAACCAATCACTGGTAAAAGGAATTATATTAATACCAGTAAAGCCTGCCCTGGAAGCTGGAAGTTGAGTCACTTTCCCTGAAATACATGAACAGTTAGAAGAAGTTGATTTTCTAGGGAAAAAAAAAAAATCGGGATTCTATTGGGATTAAAGAAAAGGGATAGAGATCTTTGGTAAGAACAAATACTATTATCTGAGTTGTGTTCTCCTGGCTTGAACTGAAGACAGTTCTGTCTTGATTGATGAACTGCAAGTCCAATGTGGTTGCTGGCTCTGTTAAACTGAGGTTAGGTGGTTTTCTTATGAGGTGGTACTGAATCACTTTATGGAAATTTTAAAGCAGTGAAAATCAGCTAACTGGTGAAGACTAGATCAAATTTTCTGCTGAACATTTTAACCTACTGAAATTCCTTTGACTGTTCTCAGCAAGGTCTTCAAAAGAATTTATATCATTACACCAATGTATGTTTTAATTTGCTCTTTTCTAGGGAAGTTATGACTTTGGGAACTTCATTAGGCAGGGCCCAATTGGTCTGCTTTCCTAAGTAGAGATTGGTTTTCAAAATGAAGTAATGGCTTGAGTTGCCGTCTAAAAATTCAGAGGTTAGGAAACAATTTTCAAAAATAAAATTCTTTAATTTCAAAATTTATGAAAATAAACTATTATTTTCCAGTTCACTTTCCTAAGTTTGAAAATGTGAATGAAAAGTACTAATGGATGTTACTGAATTATAGCACCACATAATACTAAAACTAAGAAGAATAATATTAGAAACCAAAATTCTATAAATATCCTAGGAATTGATTCCCTAAATATAAATCATGTTGCAAGATTTTATCCATGTTCATGAGTAACTATGTTTGTGTACCATTCTTTTCAATCAAGAAATTGCTTAAAAATAAGAACTACTCCAAAAGATCAAAACTAAAACGACACTTGATTTTTATATTATGGTTATCACTGAAATAGGGCTTCCCAGGTGGCACAGTGGTAACTAATCCACCTGCCAATGCAGGAGACTCAGGAAACAAAGGATCGATCCCTGGGTTGGGAAGATCCTTGGAAATGGCAACCCACTTCAGTATGCTTGCCTGGAAAATTCCATGGACAGAGGAACCTGGTGGTCTACAGTCCATGGGGTCGCAAAGAGTCAAACATGACTAAGTAAGCATGCATACACCAAGGAAATATGTGAGGTTTCAGACTGGAAATCAAAATAGTAACACATTAAAGAAAAGTTTTAAGAGTTTAATATTTCTATAATTAAAATTTTAATATTGGGTATTATTCAAGTTTTATTTTGCTGATTGCTTACACTGAGATATTTCTCTAGTAGTTGGATTTTTTTTTTTAAGCACATGTTCTGCTTTTTGTGTTTCAGTTACTGCTTGTAGACATTTAATTTGCTATCTGTTTTGGGTCTGAATGAGGTCTTTTAAAAATATATGCTGAATATTTTATGTAGGACTGGGTAAAGGTTCTGCCTTGACCCTATAAAGATTTCTTTCTTAATCTCAGGGTGGTAGTGAGACTGTCTCTTCAGTGATTTAGTTATGTTTTCTGATGATGCTACCTACCTTCATTTAATTCTAGATCTTATCGGGTATAATGGAGACTTTGATGTGGCAGTTTTGTCTGGCCATGAGTTCCCAGGCACTTGGTCAAACATTATTCTGGGTGTGCCTGTGAAGATGATTCTCCGTGAAATTAACAGTTGAATTGCTAGTCTGAGTAAAACAAATTGTTCTCCCTAAAGTGGGTGTGCCTCATTCAATCTGTTGAAGACCTTTAATGGAACAGAAAAGCTGAGTAAGAGGGTATTTCTCCTACCTAACTGCCTTGAGCAGAAACTTTGAGTTTTTTCCCTGCCTTCAAGCTTGAATTGAAACATCAGTTCCTCCTAGGTCTTGATCCTGCTGGCTTTCAGACTGGACTATACCTTTGGTTCTCCTGGTTCTCAGACCTTCAGACTTGAACATAAACTGAGCTTATTGACTTCCTTGGGTCTCCAGCTTGCCAAATGCAGATTTTGAGACTTGTAACCTCTATGACTGCATGAGCAAATTCCTTAAGGATATCTATCTGTTAAAACATATATTTTGAGAGAGACAGAAATTTATTAGAAGGTCTTGGCTTATGCAGTTAAGGAGGCTGACAATGAGACAGCACCAGTGTCATAGTCCAGCCTGAGAGCCAGCAGGTTCAAGACCCAGGAAAAGCCAGTGTTTCAGTTTGAAGATAGATAGATAGGTCTATCAGTTATGTTTCTCTGGAGAACCCTGGCTGATACATTGGAAGTCTTTTTTTTTTTTTTTCTTGTCCTCTTGCTTCCAGCCAAAATTACCTTAGGTAAGTACTGATTTTGTGCTTCTTCTCTTGACTTTAGCTAGATCCAACATCTGTATAGTCTATCAGAGTATTACTTTTCAAAGTTGAGGATCTTGTTAAGATGCACTTCTGGCATTGTAAGTCTGGAGTAAGGCATTCGTTTCTGCATTTCTAGGAAGCTTTCAGCTGATACCAATGCTGCTGACCCCAGGACCATTGTTTGAATAATAGGTGTTTGAGGATTGTAATTTACAAACATTTTATACCCCTAAACTTTGGCCATATATTAAGGCTCACTTTATCTGTAGCCTTTGTCTACAGATTTGCATCTTGGCATTTCAACACAGAAGTACCTTAAATGAGACCATGTCTTTCAGAACCATCTGTTGCCACCTAATGACAGTTTAGAAAAACAGTGAGGGTGAAGTCTTGTTAGAAAAATCATACCATACATATAGAATAACTGTATCCTTATAGGAAGATAAATATCTTTAGAGGAAATTATCAAAACTGATTTCCCACAAAGTTTCCAGAAACATTGTGACTTCTCCAATAGAATTAAGTTAGATCTTAGAAATTTTTCTTTTGTGTCCCTCACTTTACACTCATCATTCACCATCTGAGGAGTAATGAAATAAACAGAGGCTTTAGAGTTAGACATAGCTTAGGAAATAACTTCTTTGGATTTCAATTTATTATCTGTCAAGTGAAATATACTCTTTACTACCACATAACTCCTATTTTATTTGGAACCCTTACTAAAAATATAAGGGCTGCATAGCAGAAGCCATAGATTGTAGAAAAATTTGGATATTTTAATTTATTCATTTGGTATTGCCAAATTCACAGAAGCAAGAGAGTTTCTAAGACCAAGTCTGACTTGGAGAAAGAGTCTTAAGGATCATTTTTTTCTCTACAGATAAATTCTTTAATTCTTTTATTATTTTACCTCCCTCAAACAATACTCAACTGTAACCATCCATCTATTTCCATATGAAGGGGACACAGAGGAAGAAGTAAGGTAGAAGAAACCTTACCAGAGATTTTTGCTATTTATGATTTGTTCTGAAACTCCTGTTCTCTCTAAATCTGATTGAGATTATAACATTTCATAATTTTCATTATTTGCCTATAAACTCTGAAGAAATCTGGCTTATCATAGTGCCCTGAGTCAAACCATAAAATCTATTTCAATATTACTCCTTAGCATAATTAATATTTAACTCAGTGGTGATCTCTCTTGAAGTTTAATAATATAAAGAGAGATTTTAATTCTTGAGGAAAAGAAATTAAGGAAATAGACACATTTTTACAATGATACAGTGTGTTTTTTCCTCTGCTACCAGATTCTGAGAGTGTGTATATAAAAAATTCTGCTATGATGATGCACTACTGCCTTTGCCTGGGTCTTCTAAAGAAGAACTGGAGGCAAGAATTAGGTTGGCAGTAATTCGGGAGGAAAGTACAAGCCTTAGGCATTGAGAGTGAGGAAAAAGGAAAATGAAGCAAGGAATATAATGTGATACATACAGCAAGTCACTAGGCAGACTTGTGTACTTGGGCAAGTACAGTACTTCTAAGGAACGACTACAAAAGGAATTGAACTTGGAATAATCTATAGGAGAGAGAGAAAAAAAAGAGGTGAACAACTAATTCATCTGGTTAGTTCCTTCCTGTTTCCCATTTCCTAGAGGTCACTATTAGTTCCATGGAGACTAAGGTTCCTGGACTGCATCATCTGGCCTTTCAGCAGCCACTCAAATAATGAAGTTCTGTAATCTACAGTGGTGTTTAATCCAAGTTTGAAAATATGTAGCAGGATTACCTGGTACAGGTGGGACACTGACCAAGACAGAGAAAGAAAGAGGCAATTGCTGGAAACCTACTGAGAATTCCACCTTAGCATATCCAGGTATTACAGACTGTTTCACACAGTAATGTGTATAGCAGTTTACTAACTCATCCAGAGTTTTAGTTAAAATCAGGCTTTTTAATAAACATAATGTCATTTGTTTATCCATCTGTTGAGAAATATTTCTATTGCCAAAATGCTTTGATAGTGTTATCTATAAGGTTTCTGGGATAATTTTACATAAAATGTGTGTCTACAGACAAGCATGGAAATGCTCTTTTAGTTAGCACTATATGGCAAATGAAAATAATTTTAAATACTTTAAAAATGCTGAAAGTACTTTGAGAAATGGAACTAGTTATTTTCTGGGTAAATACTTTGTAAAAGTTTTGCACCTTGGTGTAGGGAGTGAGGAATGCAGATGCTGACTTGGAGGTTTCCTTTGATGACTAAATGATCAAACTGAGTGACAGAAAGGACCAAGTTGATAATGCATTTAATCTGTTTTAAGCCTATGTCATTTTAATATCTCTAAGACCTCTCAGTATAATTTTTGTATACTCCATGAGTGCTAGAGATCTCTTCAAGAAAATTAGAGTACCAAGGGAACATTTCATGCAAAGATGGGATCCATAAAGGACAGAAATGGTATGGACCTAACAGAAGCAGAAGATATTAAGAAGAGGTGGCAAGAATACACAGAAGAACTGTACAAAAAAAGATCTTCACGACCCAGATAATCACGATGGTGTGATCACTCACCTAGAGCCAGACATCCTGGAATGTGAAGTCAAGTGGGCCTTAGAAAGCATCACTACGAACAAAGCTAGTGGAGATGATGGAATTCCAGTTGAGCTATTTCAAATCCTGAAAGATGATGCTGTGAAAGTGCTGCACTCAATATGCCAGCGGATTTGGAAAACTCAGCAGTGGCCACAGGACTGAAAAAGGTCAGTTTTCACTCCAATCCCAAAGAAAGGCAATGCCAAAGAATGCTCAAACTACCACACAATTGCACTCATCTCACACGCTAGTAAAGTAATGCTCAAAATTCTCCAAGCCAGGCTTCAGCAATACGTGAACCGTGAACTTCCTGATGTTCAAGCTGGTTTTAGAAAAGGCAGAGGAACCAGATATCAAATTGCCAACATCCGCTGGATCATGGAAAAAGCAAGAGAGTTCCAGAAAAACATCTATTTCTGCTTTATTGACTATGCCAAAGCCTTGGACTGTGTGGATCAAAATAAACTGTGGAAAATTCTGAAGGAGATGGGAATACCAGGCCACCTGACTTGCCTCTTGAGAAACCTATATGCAGGTCAGGAAGCAACAGTTAGAACATGAAACAACAGACTGGTTCCAAATAGGAAAAGGAGTACGTCAAGGCTGTATATTGTCACCCTGCTTATTTAACTTATATGCAGAGTACATCATGAGAAATGCTGGGCTGGAAGAAGCACAAGCTGGAATCAAGATTGCCAGGAGAAGTATCAATAACCTCATATGCAGATGACACCACCCTTATGGCAGAAAGTGAAGAGGAACTCAAAAGCCTCTTGATGAAAGTGAAAGAGGAGACTGAAAAAGTTGGCTTAAAGCTCAACATTCAGAAAACTAAAATCATGCATCTGTTCCCATCACTTCATGGGAAATAGATGGGGAAACAGTGAAAATGGTGTCAGACTTTATTTTTTTGGGCTCCAAAATCACTGCAGATGGTGATTGCAGCCATGAAATTAAAAGATGCTTACTCCTTGGAAGGAAAGTTATGACCAACCTAGATAGCATATTGAAAAGCAGACATTACTTTGCCAACAAAGGTCCGTCTAGTCAAGGCTATGGTTTTTCCTGTGGTCATGTATGGATGTGAGAGTTGGACTGTGAAGACGGCTGAGCACCGAAGAATTGATGCTTTTGAACTGTGGTGTTGGAGAAGACTCTTGAGAGTCCCTTGGACTGCAAGGAGATCCATCCAGTCCATCCTAAAGGAGATCAGTCCTGCGTGTTCATTGGAAAGACATGCTGAAACTGAAACTCCAGTACTTTGGCCACCTCATGCGAAGAGTTGACTCATTGGAAAAGACTCTGATGCTGGGAGGGATTGAGGGCAGGAGGAGAAGGGGATGACAGAGGATGAGATGGCTGGATGGCATCACCTACTCCATGGACATGAGTTTGAGTGAACTCCAGGAGCTGGTGATGGACAGGGAGGCCTGGCGTGCTGAGATTCATGGGGTCGCAAAGAGTAGGACATGACTGAGGGACTGAACTCAGCTGAACTGAGTGCTTAATGAGATGGTCTCACAATTTTACAAGCACATTTGTTTTTGATTTCAGCAGAAAGCTGAGATTTCAGTGTTAGTTTTTTATTGTGCTTCTGTAATATTTCAGACTGATTACAGTCCACAGGAGGTCGCTGAGATTAAACAAAAATAAATGGTATAATGTAGTGAGATAGTCAACAAGCATCTATTACCTGATTATAGAATGGAGCACTGTTTTTAAGAACAAATCAAAACTTACAGAAAAAGCTCTGAAGTAGAGATATGAACTTCTATAAAGTATATGAAATTAGACCTGCTGATGTTTCTGCCACATATACTAGTTGGGAGAATATTTCTGCCAACTTTGAAATTTGCTTAAAAAATGAATACTTCTAACTTGAATAAAATTCTACTATTTGAATTTAGCATTCATACAGGGCAGAAAAAAATAAATGATATTTATTCTACCAAGATATTTAAAAAATTAATCACATGATACTTTACTTCTTCCATAATGGCAGACTTGGTTGTCAATGAGGATATTCTTGCAATAGAACAATACATTTTAAGGAAGAGGAAAACCTGAAATGTGAAGGAACTAGTGAGAAATGAAATGGAAAATATATGTAAACCTAAACAAATACTGTGTGTGTGTATATATATATATATATATATAGACAAGAGAATGAAAATACAGAATAGCAACAGCTTGTACATTAGGTAGGGGATGATTATATTTATTGTGGTTTATGAGTTGTGTCTTATTTTGAAGAGGAATTAATAAATTGTCCAATATTAGAATTTGGGTGTAAAGTTCAAAGATAAAAGGTAAAAGAAATGAAGGATACATGTTGCTAAAACAGTAAGAAGAAAAGACAGAAGCAATAGTATAGAAAAACAGGACAAACAGAAAAAGTTAAGATTACAAGTATGTTTGAATAGATTAACAACCACAGTAAAAATGAATTAATTATACAGAAATCTGCAAAAGGGAAGAGTAGAAATTAGAGTTTAGATATATAATTTGGAAGAACACCAGTGGGCCTGAGAACAATGAATAACACAGAGTGTTGCTCACCCCACAGTTCTGTGATGGTTAATTTGTACCTCACAGCCATCGCTGAGTGACAGTACACTCGGAGAAGATACTAAGACAGGAACAGGTGCTTTGGACAGGCAGGCCTTTGGTTATATGCGTATCTCAGGAAGAATTTTAATGAACCCAGATTCTCGCATCTTCCAGTACATACGAAAGCATGAAGATGTTGAGATAGCTGTTCTTTGTGAATAGCAGTAGTCTTTTACCAAGATGTATGCATGAAAAGTGAAAAAAGTGAGCCACTCAGTGGCTCTTTGCGATCCTACAGACTGTAGCCCACCAGGCTCCTTTGCCCATGGAATTCTCCAGGCAAGAATACTGGAGTGGGTAGCCACTCCCTTCTCCAGGGGATCTTCCCCACCCAGGAATAGAACCAGGGTTTTCTACATTGCAGGCAGATTCTTTACTGTCGGAGCCACCAGGGAAGCCCTTGACTACATGTATTTCCTAGCTAAAAATCATCTATAAACTGGCTCTCCTCTACCTCTTTGGAACAGTTTCCTTATAGCTGAGTGTTCTCACCTAGGCTATAGTCCTCAGCAAGGCCCTGAATACAACTTAAACTCACAACCCTAATGTTGGGCATTTTTCTTTAAGTTGACAAGTGATCATGATAATAATAAAACCATGAGTATCCAGATAAATAAGAAACATATATTTTTGAAAAATATCAAAGAACCTGTAAATAGATATGTATTCTATCTATATTTATGGGAAAAAAAACACAAAATCATAAATTCTCCTAAATTTTTAAATTCAAGGCAATTCTATCAGAATTACAGCAGATTTTATATGGAACTTAAAAATCTCTTCTGCAGTTTATATGGACATACCCAAAGATTGGCAAAGACTTCATGAAAGAAGATTATGTGACAACTTTCCCCATGAGTTATCACAATACAAATTATAATAATTAAGATAATATCTGTTGGTTCAGGCTGGGATGACATATGACATAGTTTAATGAATCATGTGATGCAGATACTAAACAATCAGAATAGACTCTGACCATCAGAATACAGATCTAACAAATCAGAACAAATAAGAGCAGATATCTTATACTGATATATGTTTGCTGAATAACAGTAATGACTTTGACCCAAAATTTGATATGACTTCCTACGTCAAAGGAAACATTTTGGAAAGTGGGAACAATCAGTGCAGATCTTCCATCAAAAGAGCTGGATGATCTTCCTGGCTTCTCACAGGAAAAACATGCTTATAAATATTGACGGTGACTGTCCCCCAAACTTTGCCAGATGTCTTATCTTGTCCTTTCGCATCCATAATGATTTACCAAGAACTTCTTTCTTAATTTAAACAAGTTATCTAGTTACATTCCTTGTCCTGCAGCAGTTCTAAGAATGAGTTTCATTTAGACTCTGCAGCCTGAAGAACCATGTAATTTTGGGGAAATGCTAACTATTTTATTTAAACAGGTTGAATTGATACATTTTTCTAAAAGCAAGTGATGGTCCTCTCCTCAGTTTTCACGCGGCATCCAGCTGTTCTTGGCAGGTATTGTCTTGTCTCAGGAAACAGTGATTGATATGTTAGGAAATGGCTTTGACAGTAGCCTAGAGTGGAGCATGTGAAATTGAATTGCCTCTGTAATTTTCTTTTCTTATTCCTTTATTATGTCGTTTCCAGGAAATGGTAAGGATAGAAACACTACCAATTTCTACTATTCAGTGATTAATGAAATTAAAAGTGAGTCAGTTATAAAGAGTCAAAATTAAAGTATCTCCAGGGTTTAGGTTAATGTGAAAATGACCAAACATTTTGAGTCTTAATATAAAAATAAATATTGTAAATATTTTATTTCATTTTAACCACACACACCCCTCACATGAACATATTTGTAGAAGCATGTTTCTATTTCACAAGAAAGAAGTGAACATAAATATGAAATCTAATATACTCTGATTTGATGTACAAAATTACAAACAGAAGCAAAAAATCAGTTAGCCAAGCTAAAACCACTTTTTCAGGAATTCCCTTTTACCTATAGTTTTGAATGAGGGTTGGCCACAGGAGATATGGTGAGATTTAGAGGGCGGAAATGGGTCAGCTGCCATTAGCTCCTATGGTCGGTGTAGGGTACCACATGTAACTAGCTCATGTTGCTGTTGGTCTCTAGCCCATCTCTTTGGGATGAGGCAGCAACCATTGAAGCTGCTAACCTTGACCACTGTATTTGACCACACTTCCTTTGCCAATAGACATATTCTTTCCCTCCTATGAGAGGAGTTTAGTCTCCCTTTACCTCCTTCCCTGGTGGTGGTTTCCTTAGAAGGGACTGTGGATCTTTCTAAGGACTTCTCATTGTATTAGAGCTATAACTCAGGTACAAGTCCCAGAGGATAAAGTATAATTTGTGAGGAGTCTCAAACACCAAAAATTCCAAGATTTTGCTAATTTATATTGATAACGTGTCTAAGGGACATATATGAGGGTGGTCACCAAGGAAGATTGCATCAGAATAGAAGGAATATAAAGCTGGACTTGGCTGAATTTGCTACTATGGATGCACTAAGCAGAAGTTCTGGGTTCATTGTGTTAACCTGAACCACTCGGAGTAACTCACAATTTCTTCTGTTGGTTGACTGAAACTTGGACCCAAAGTTGACCCACATTGAAGAAAAGGTTGAGTTGCCAAACTTTTGGTGATAGATAGAGATCAGTATCTAAAGGTGTAAGGATATCAGAACTCTAAAGGTAGATTTATCATATGTTAATAACTGCCATACCTAGCTCCTAACCTTTTCTTCCAAAAGGGTCTGAAGAACCATCCCTTCATCAAGGTTGTGAGAAATAAGCATCAGCATCCTTGAAGGTCTCAGTTGCAGCTGTTGTTGGTAGGTGATACATGACATTAGAAACTGCTGTCAGTCAAACTCTAGGCTTGCTTTCAGCAGAGATAATAGGACCCTAGAGTGTTAGAGGTCAAGTGGTAGCACAAAATTGCCAGAAAGAAGTTGGATGTAGTCACTGTTAACAGGCAGCAGAGAGTAAGTATAGTGGTTTGATCCTTAGAGATTGCTGGTATTGGCTAATTGATTCAGCTGTTCCAGATCTGAACTATGTGAAGAAATCTATAAAGTGTTATCTGATTTGAACAACCAGGCAGTTTCTAGTTTGGTAAACAAGTCTGAATTTAATCCCTTCAGCCATCCCCAACCTTAGGCCAATTCAACTATACCTGACCATTGAATGGAAGAGAGGACCCTGTTATATTACCCTGCACTATTAACAATTATACTGATAAAGACAGGATCTCACTTTGCCCTTGTACTACTCAGCCTTGACTAGTGTTACATTAATCTCTGTTGTATGCTATCTTTATATAAAATTTTGGTATTTTATTTATCACAGAGTTTTGCAGTAATTTGATTTTTAAAGTAGTTTATTAAAATGTTTATCTTGACTACTAAGCATTTTGTGTGTGTGTGTGTGTGTGTGTGCATGCTCTATGGCAGAGTCATGTCTGACTCTGTGACACCATGGACTATAGCCTGCAAGGCTCCTCTGTCCATGGAATTTTCCAGGACATTTCCAACATTCCAGGTTGCCATTTCCTACTCCAGGGAATCTTCCCAGCTCAGGGAATTGAACCTGGGTCCCTTCCATCTCCTGCATTGGCAGGCGGATCCTTTACCACTGCGCCACCTGGGAAACTTCTTGGCTTGCCATGAAGTTTTATACCAAGGACTAGTGTCTCACTCAGTTCCCAGCCTTGTATCTGGCTCTTTCCAGATCTCTTTGAACTTTTCTGCTTCTGGGCTAGACACATGCGCAGTTCTATAATAAACTCCAATTCCTTTTGGAGCTCTCCTGCATGGTTGACATTGGAGGTGGTGAGAGAGAGAGAGAGACAATCATTAAATTTTGACCATGTGATTTCAGTTTGTTGGTGTTTCAGGTTCTATTTATCCTCATTCTCCCCTGCTTCATGTTGTGCTTTTCAAGCCAAATTCTGGTCCTGCTGACTGACAGTAAATTCAGGCCCACCACCAGACATAGAAGTAACAGCTTTTCGTAGATTTCTTCACCAGATCCCACGGTTGTGTAAGATCTAATCTCTGTACTAAACCCTTTATTCCGTATTGCTCATAACAGTCCTGCTTCTCTGCTTCAGCCCTAACTAATGCACCCTCAGAGTGCCTGGTGCTTTTTCTTCAGATTGTTTCCCCCTTAGACATTCCTCTGTACTTCCTGAACACTGAATTTTTTGGTTCCACCCTGATAGCTTGCCAGATATGTACTGACGTCTTTGAACTTCGGCAGCTTATATTGCTTGAGTTCTTTGCCAGCAGAATTTTTAGCTCTCATTTACATAAGCATCTGGCAGATTCTTTCTGACTGTTCAACAGATGTGACCAGGCATATCTGGCTTTCTTTTTGTCAAGCTGACTACCTAATATTTCACAACTCTTTGAAATGCAACCCTAATTAATAAATAACCTAGGATATGTCCTCTAAAACTACTCAGATAAGTACTCTCTCCTATGTATTGCCCTACCAAGGACTTTAAAGTTGGTTTTTAATATTTGTCTGTAATCATACTTCGCACCAGCATATTTCTTTTGTAGGTGGAAGATCTGTTCCTCAAAAAAATATGATTTTCTAGACTTACCATCTGTATTAACTTCCTTGGGTTGCATAACAAAGTGCTGCAAAAAGGGGTGGCTTAAAACAAGAGAAATTTATCGTCTCATAGTTCTGGAGGCAACAAGTCCAAAATCAAGGTGTTGGCAGGCCACCCTTCCTCTGAAACCAGAGGAATCCTTCCTTGCCTCTTGGTACTCCTGGTGGCTTGCCAGCAGTCACCGGTGTTATCGGGTGTGTAGCTCCAATCTCTACGTTCATCATCATGTGGCTGGCTGTGTGTGTGTACGTACCTAGCTTCTAACCATTTCTTCCTATTAGGTACCTAAGAGCATCATTGTCAGCCTCCTTGGCCCTATCTTGCAGCATCCTTAAAATGTGGTGCTAAGTAACAAACAAAATACTCTAAAAAACTTTGATCAGAGCAGAAAATAGTGGAATTATTATTCTATTCTCTTATTCCCTTCATTATTTCACTCATGCGATAAGTATTCATTGAGCTTCTATTCCATGTCTCACGTTTTGCTTGTGTTGAGGATACTCTAGAGTGGAAAAGAGACAAAGCGCCTGTCTTCGTGGAGTGTACATTCTAGTTAGGGATGGTAGACAGTCAGCACCCAGACTTAGGCTAGGATTCCAATTATCTCAAAGTGCTGTGAGCAGGGTAATTGAAAAGCAGTGATGGCAGTGTTATTTGAGAAAGGAATATCTTTGAGAAAGCAAACAAAAGGACTCTCAGGTGGGAGTGTGGTGTATATGGGGAACTGAAGGTACAGCGGGGAGGCCAGGCTGGCCGGAGTACACAAAGGAATGCCAGGAAAGAAGGAAGGAGAGGTCATCACAGCCTCATCCACAGCAGGACTGTGGACTTTTGTCCTAGTGTGAATTTAGTTGAAGGGTTTTAAGCATCTGAGTCACATGATACAACATTTTAAAAGATGATTCCAGCTGCTGTGTTAGAATAGGCTCTGGTAGAACTCTGAAGAGAAAGTGGACACATCTATTTTGAAGCCATTTACGAAAGTGCAGTTGAGAGATAATGATCACATGGACTAATGTGATAGCCATAGTGGTGATAAAGAGGTCAGATCCGGGATGTGGTTTGAAGACATAGGCCTGCAGGATTTGCTGACGGATTCAAGCGTGAATGAGGGGAAAAGGAAAGTGAAAGGAAAGGAGAGTGAAGTCGCTCAGTCGTGTCCGACTCTTTGCGACCCCATGGACTGTAGTATACAAGGCTCCTCTGTCCATGGGATTTTCCACGCAAGGGTACTGGAGTGGGTTGCCATTTCCTTCTCCAAAATGAGGGAAAAGATGACTATTAAATAGACATCTAGTACTTAGAGGTTTCAAAGAAAAAGAGGCCTCTTTGGAGGATATTGAGAAGAAGTGGCCTATGAAGCAAAATGAATGTAAGAGTGAGGCAAATAGCAAAAGGCAAATAAAGAAGATGTATTCAAAAGGAGGATGTTGTCCACTGGATAAGTGCTCCTGTTAGGTCAGGTAGCATAAGGACAAAGAAATGACCATTGGAGGCCATTGGTGAGGTGGCATGAACAGTCTCTATGGAATTTGAAGAGGAAGTGTGAGCTGAGGTAAAACTGTGAATGAAGACAACCGTTATTACAATCACGACTGCGATCCAAATTATTGTCGAAACACATACCCATGAGTTTCATTTCTACAAGTTAACTCCTTTCAGATTGTCTACCAGCTGTTCTTGAAGCTTTCCAGATGGCTGATGGGCATGTACCCAGGAGCAATTTCCTAAATGGTTGTCCGCTCAGCCGCCTTATCTGTTCTCTGCTGACTAGTTATAAATATTAGTTTTCATAAAAACTAGATGAGACACAAACGTTCCAAAGATACTTTATATAAATTTTCATAAAAACTAGAAAATTAGATTCATTTCAGATCCCCCCCACCTTTCTTTGCCATGATTACTTCATAGGTAGTATTGCATATTATACTTTCTTCAGGAGGTATATATTATTTGGTTATTTCTTTCTTCCTAATGTTGCAGCAGAAAACTATTGAGTTGTCATATTTTATTTCCATGATTTGGAGGTATCCAGTAGTTTTATTTTAATGCCTAACTTTATTTTACAATTTTTTAAATTGAGGTGTAGTCGATGTACAATATTTTGTAAGTTTCAGGTGTACAACACAGTGATTCACCGTTTTAAAAGGTTATATTCCATTTATACTTATTATAAAATGTTGGCCATATTCTGTGTGTTGTATTATAAATGCTTGTAGGTTATTTATTTTATATACTAGTTTGTATCTCTTAATCCTGTACCCCTCTCAGCTTCTCTTCCTTTCCCTCTCCCCACTAGTACCACTAATTTATTCTCCATATCTTTGAGTCTGTTCATGTTTTCTTATATTCACTAGTTTGTTGTATTTTTTAGATTGCACATATAAGTGATATCATACAGTATTTTTTTTTCACTCAGTATAATACCCTTCAAGTCCATCCATGCTGTTGCATCAGGCAAAATTTCATTCTTTTTTATTTATGGTTGAGTAGTGTTCCTTTGTTTGAATACACACACACCACAGCTTCTTTATCCATTCATCAGTTGATGGACACTTAGATTGCTTCCATATATTGGCAACCATAAGTAATGCTGCTGTGACCATTGGGGTGCATGTATCTTTTTGAATTGTTGCTGTTATTAGTCACTAAGTCATGTCTGACTCATTTGCAACCCCATGGATTGTAGCCTGCTAGACTCCTCTGTTCATGAGATTTCCTGGGCAAGAATACTGAAGTGGGTTGCCATTTCCTTCTCTAGGGGATCTTCCCGACCCACAGATTGAACCCAGATCTCCTGCATTGGCAGGTGGGTTCTTTACCACTGAGCCACCAAGGAAGCCCATCCTATTTTAATTAGTGGGGTTTTTTTTCTTCTTTTTTTTTTTTTTCAAAATTTATACCCAGGAGTGAAATTGCTGGGCCACATGGTAGGTCTATTTTTACTTTTGAGAAACATTCAAATTGTTTTCCACAGTAGCTGCACCTATTTGCATTCCTACCAACAGTGGGTGAGGGTTCCCCTTTCTCCATATCCTTGCCAACATTTGTCATTGTGGGTATTTTTTCTTATGGCCATTCTTACAGATGTGAGGTGACACCTCATTGTCGTTTTGACTTGCATTTATCTGGTTACTAGTGATATTGAACATATTTTTATGTACCTGTTGGCCATCTGTATGTCTTTAGAAAAATGTCTTCTGCTCATTTCTTTAATGAAGTCTTTTTGCTGTTGAATTTTGTGAGCTGATTACATATTTTTAGATATTAACCCTCATTGGTCGTATAATTTGCAAATACTTTCTCCCCTTTAGAAGGTTGTCTTTTCATTTCACCATTGGTTTCCTTTGCTGTGTAAAAGATTTTAAGTTTAATTAGGTCCCATTCATTTTATTTTTGCTTTTATTTCCTTTGTTTTAGGAGACAGATCAAAAAAATATTGCTGTGATTTATATCAAATAGTGTTCTGCCTGTATATTCTTCTAGGAGTTTCAGATCTCAAATTTAGCTCTTTAATCCATTTTGAATTTATTTTGTGTATTGTATTAAAGGATATTCCAATTTCATTCTTTTAGCTGTAGCTGTTCAGTTTTCCCAACACACTTATTCAACAGACTGTCTTTTTTCCAGTGTATATTCTTGCATCCTTTGTCATAGATTAATTGACCATAAATGCAAGGGTTTATTTCAACTCTCTATTCTGTTTTATTGATCTATGTGTCTATTTATGTGCCAGTACCATACTGGTTTGATTACTGTAGTTCTAAAGTCAGAAAGTGTGATACCTCCAGCTCTGTTCTTTCTCAAGATATTTTTTGGCTATTTGGGGGCTTTTGTATTTCCATACAAATTAGAAAATCATTTATTCTAGTTCTGTGAAAAATGTTTATGCTAGTTTGATAGGGATTACATTGAATTTGTAGATTGCCTTGGGCAGTATGGTCATTTTAACAATATTCATTCTTATAATCAGTGAACATGGAGTATCTTTTCATCTGTTAGTGTTGTCTTCAATTTCTTTCATAAGTGTCTTGAAGTTTTTTGAGTACAGGTCTTTTACCTCCTTAGCTGGGTTTATTTCTGGGTATATTATTCTTTTTGATGCAATTGTAAATGGAACTGTTCCCTTAATTTCTCTGATAGTTCATTGTTAGTATATAGAAATGCAAGAGATTTATGTATATTAGTTTTGTATCCTGCAAGTTTACCAAATTCATTGATGAACTCTAGTGGTTTTTTGGTGACATCTTAAGGATTTTCTGTGTAGAGTATCATGTTATCTTAATGCCATGTCAGATTTTCAATGGATGCAGACTACATTTTCTTGGTTGTGGTTTGTCACTATCATTCATTGAAACTTTGTATACATCAGTAAGTCACATTGCTCTATTTTATCCAGAAGACTTTGGAGAAAATGCTTTGGTAAATCAAGATGGAGTATTTCAAAACATTTTCCTCTGCTTTAGATATTCTAGCCAGTTAATCTCTGCTGGTGTTCAGTAATTGGTGCATCCTTTTCATAAAGATTTGTTGTTCAGTTGCTAAGTCGTGTCTGACCCTTTGCAGCCCCATGGACTGTAGCACACAGGCTTCCCTCTCCTTCACTGTCTCCCGGAGTTTGCTCAAATTCATGTCCACTGAGTCCTTGATAGAACCATTCTTTTTGATATTCATTTCTAGAGTGCTAATCAGGATCAACAATTAACACATTGGTGTAAAGCTTCAGGAAACCACTTTTCACCCCAATTTAGAAACTTTTGACCAGTTTCCCAAACTTCATTTATCTTTATAAAAATGTAAAATGTAGCTAATGTCTTATAATTACATCTGCAAATCTTTCCATTTTTCTTAAATATGATTTTGTGGGGAAGGTCACTTCTAATTTCTAGTTTCATGTCTTCTGACCTATGATTGACTCGTTATAATGTGTTCTCTATGCTTTCCAATTTGAATATAACTCTTTGTAGGCAAAAGAAGGAAACAAAATAAGAACAGAGTAGTACTCCTTGTTTATCTCTCCAAGTTCTAATGTAGCAAATTATCTTTCCTACCTGTTGTTTATAGTCGACTCTGCTCACCTCCTCCCTCCATTCTCCTTTCAATATAAGCATCATGTGTACAGGAACTTTTCTTCATCCCTTGCTGCATTTTTAGCACCTGGGTCAGTCCAGACACCAGTAGAAGCTCAAAGAATAGCAAAGGAATGAAACTCTTTTAGTAGCATTTTGGTTATGCTTTAGAAATTTTTATTGTATTAGAGAAATTTTACAATAAAATTTCCTGAGAAATCTTGAAACCTTGTACTGCTGTTTCTCATAAGTTCCATACATAATCCTTCCATGTGAAACTTTTCTTTTTTAAGAACATATTTTGACTTTATTAATTATAGTAAATAACCCTAAAAGATATTAGTAACCTCCAAATGAATTCTTAATAACACCTATTTGATTGCTACACATGTCATAGATTTTCCTCAGTTAGCTTCAGTCAGGCCTCGGACCCTGCTCTGTGGAGAGTCTTGGTCAAAATTCTCTGAGGATTGTCAATTTGACTTCTAGCTCAGATATTTATTTTGGCTGCTTGTCTTGTCACATCTTTTCTGACAACTTTTTAAAGCCTGTTGTTCAGCAGTTCAGTTGTACTGCAAGTATTTTTGTGGATTTAGAATTCTTATCAAAAGAAACTTCCATTTCACTCTGCAGATCCAACACTGCTTTTCCCTCTACCTCCATTTCTTTGCACTTAGAAACAGGGGTGAGAATAATGTTTAAGTAAGCCGCCTCCTTATTTCATAGTTCTGGTTTCTTTACTCACACTGAAACAGTTGAATTGTGCTCTTTTTCTTATAAATACTTTATTTTTATAAACACAATCTCAGAATTGATATACTATTACTGATTTAAAAACATAAGAGTCTCTCAGTTGAGTCAGTAATGACATAAAAATGCTTCAAGGATATATAAGAAACTTAAGAGAAGGTATGTAGGTAGGTAGGTGGGAACCATCACGTGGAGAACAAGGCTGAGAGAATTTTTTTTTTTTTTTTGCCATATACTTTTCTGAGTATTTTTATATTAAGAACCATGTGAAAATGTTACATATTTTAAAATTAAAGAGAAAAAAGCCAAGTAATTTAATAGTTTACAAAAATACTTTTGCTGTCCAAGCTCTTAAATGACTTAACAATAAAGGACCTAGATTAGGACCATTGAGGAAGTTTAGAGTCTTAACAGTTGATAAAGGATAACATCAGAGGTAAATCAATCACTTATGGATTCAGTTTCAGAATAGTTCAATTCGTATGAGGTTGTTTTCTCTTCATAGATCACTCGCTTTGAGCTCTTCCTCTTTATCTCCCAGAGGACCACTTCAGTGGTCACCTGCTTCCTCAGACCTGTATTCCCTAGTTTCTCCTTCCATGTCCTCATCCATTAGCTACATCTGGCTTCTAGTCTAGTCATTGTCAGGATGATTTCATTGTGTCACCAGCTGATTTAACATCTCTAACAGTTCTTTCGGAGAAGGCAATGGCACCCCACTCCAGTACTCTTGCCTGGAAAATCCCATGGACAGAGGAGCCTGGTAGGCTGCAGTCCATGGGGTCGCTAAGAGTCGGACTCGACTGAGCAACTTCACTTTCACTTTTCACTTTCATGCATCGGAGAAGGAAATGGCAACCCACTCCAGAATCCTAGGGACGGGGGAGCCTCGTAGGCTGCCATCTGTGGGGCCCCACAAAGTTGGACACGACTGAAGTGACCCAGCAGCAGCAGCAGCAGCAGAAGCAACAGTTCTTTGCTTCCATCTAAAATAAACTGAACTCCTCCAATTTAACTAGGCTGGGGCTTCTCAACCTTGGCATTCTGACATTTTGGTCTGGAAGTTCATGTTTGTGTAAGGCTCCCTTGTGCATTGCAAGATGTTTAGCAGCAAACCTGGCCTCTATCTACTGAACTCCCAAAATGTCTCCAAACATTGCCAGATGTCCCTGGCGGTGGGGCAGGGGTGGGGGGGTTGAGGAGGGAGGAGAAGCAAAATCATTCCTTGTTGAGAGCCACTGATCTAACCCTGTCCTATTTGTTAACTCAATTTCTCACTGGTTAGTCTCTTTGCTTTTCTATTAATAGACTGTGTTCATTGCAAACTTGGTTCAGATGGTTCCTGTCCCCATCTTGGAAAGTTTTCTTCTGATTAAATAGTAGCACTGATTTCATAAAAATGTTATGGCCCTTACTTATGTATGAAGTTCTTTCACCATCAGCAATGAATTAATATATTTAAAAATAGTTCATTTTGCTTCACCAACTTCAGTAAATCTGTTTCTTTAGTTAATAATTCAGGCCAGTGACTTAGTGTCTACCAATAAGCTTGCTTTTTAAAAAGTACTCAGTGATTTTTTTTTTGCTAGTGATTTTTATATACATCAGAGCAGTCTTTTGTTGGTAATCTGAATTACCTCAGAGCAATCTAAATGATTATTCATCAGAATATTTCTGTCTGCTTTTATGTATGATACTATCTGAACTATAATTTTTTTTTTTTTTTAAACTTACGAGCCTGACAAAACTATCTGGCCGTTTCTCTAAAATTACTTCATGTGCTTACAATAGGATTCTGTGCTGAAGGTTAAAATTCGATAAATGAATTCAGAATCATCTGCAGCAGATGCTTCTCCTGGTTTATACTGATTTTCCTCTGTGTTTAATATGCTTACCTCTCTATGGCTTCTTCTTCTCCATTTTAGAATAAGTCCTAAGCAGGCAAGCAGAAATGACATTTTTGTTATTCCAAACTTTACCCTCAATTTCGCTGCACCGTCCACTTTTATTAGAAGGCAGTCTACTCATTACAAATGCCTAGCATGAATCTCCCCCCTGCAACTTGCCACCAAAGAAGTTCACTCTGTTGAAACTAACTTTACTGTATTAGCAGAGACCTTGTAATTGATAAATCTACTGGCTTAACATAAGTTCCTCTCAAATAAGTAATAAAATGAGTTATGTAAATCATCACCTTTTTTTCTTTTATAAATGTATTAAATATTTGGCCTCTAGATAGTCACGTTTAACAGAAAAGCCCATCTTAAGAATTATTTAAGGATCTCTTCCCCCTGTTTTTGGACAGGACAGAATCCTGGAGCCTGAATTATTCAAAAAACTTACAAAGGGCCTTGGCTCTTTCACTATGATTGAAACTTGTCACAATCTACACCATTTCTCATGCTAGATATCTAGTGTTTCACAGATATTTATTCTTCAGTTCTCATATTCAGTTGATTAGAATCTATCTTGAAACTGTTGACTTTCTAGCCACACTGTCATTTTCTTAATTTAGGCTCTTATCAACTCTTACCATTTCAAAGTCCTTGTTGTTGGTTGTTGTTCAGTCTCTCAGTTGTGTCCAACTCTTTGCCATCCCATGGATTGCAACACACCAGTCCTTACTGTCCTCCACCATCCCCCTGAGCTTGCTCAAACTCATGTCCATTGAGTCAGTGATGCCATCCAACCATTTCATCCTCTGTTGTCCCCTTCTCCTCCTGCCTTCAATCTTGCCCAGCATCAGGGTCTTTTCTAGTGGGTTAGTTCTGCACATCAGGTGGCCAAAGTATTGGAGTTTCAGCTTCAGCATCAGTTCTTCCAATAAATATTCAGGACTGATTTCCTTTAGGATGGACTGGTTGGATCTTATTGCAGTTCAAGGGACTCCCAGGAGTCTTCTCCAACACCACAGTTCAAAAGCATCGATTCTTTGATGCTCAGCCTTCTTTATGGTTCAATTTTCATATCCATACATGACTGCTTGAAAAACCATAGCTTTGAATAGATGGACTTTGTTGGCAAAGTAGTGTGTCTGCTTTTTAATAAGCTGCCTAGGTTGGTCATAGCTTTTGTTCCAATGAGCAAGCGTCTTTTAATTTCATGGCTGCAGTCACCATCTGCAGCAATTTTGGAGCCCAAGAAAGTAAAGTCTGTCACTGTTTCCATAGCTTCCCCATCTATTTGCCATGAAGTGATGGGACCAGATGTCATTTCATTTTTTGAATATTGAATTATAAGCCAACTTTTTCACTCTCCTCTTTCACTTTCATCAAGAGGCTCTTTAGTTCTCTTCACTTTCTGCCATAAGGGTGGTATCATCTGCATATCTGAGGTTATTGATATTTCTCCCAGAAATCTTGATTCCAGCTTGTGCTTTATCCAGCCTGGCTTTTGCATGATGTATTCTGCATATAAGTTAAATAAGCAGTATTTATACAACTGCTTATACAACATACAACCTTGACATATTCCTTTCCCAATTTCCATTGGTTCAAAGTCCTTACAATAATATAATTGTACCTATTTTCTCTGACCTTTATTCTCTCTTCACACACAGTTGTACTTTAAAAATAAAACTTGAAAAAAAAATAATAAAATAAATAAAGCTTGGAGTCTAATGTTATCACCTGTATTTATTAACAGAATAAATTGGGCTGTTCTCTATCTTTTGCCCCATACTTCAAGCTTCAGATGGTTCCCTAAGACTTTTCTTTGATCTCATCTGTATAAACATGGGCCAATGATCTGTTGCATTTCTGTCTCTAAGAGTCCTAGCTGCTAAGTCGCTTCAGTCGTGCCCAACTCTGTGTGACCCCATAGACGGCAGCCCACTAGGCTCCGCCGTCCCTGGGTTTCTCCAGGCAAGAACATTGGAGTGGGTTGCCATTTCCTTCTCCAATGCATGAAAGTGAAAAGTGAAAGTGAAGTTGCTCAGTCGTGTCCAACTGTTTGCGACCCCATGGATTGCAGCCCACCAGGCTCCTCCACCATGGGATTTTCCAGGTAAGAGTACTGGAGTGGGGTGCCATTGCCTTCTCCTAAGGGTCCTAGAGTCCATGGCTAATCAGAGAATCCAGCAGGCATGAGAAGGGGTTGCTAAAGCCTCTATGGTGAAGGACTCTTTGAGGACACTAATGGAAGAGCCTGTTCATTTTAATCTAGGTGAATTCTAGAGCCTTTTGCTAAAGTGGGCTCCCTTTTAAAGCAGCTGATTCATTAATAGCTGTATCTGTGAGATTAAGTAAAATTTGCAAATGAGGAATTGATTGCCTCTATAACCCCAAAAGAACTAAAAGTTGTTGCACGTTCATGTCCTTGATGAGTATGTGTATCAAAACTCCTTGGAGAAAACGTTGATCAGTATGTTATACCTGTGCTCTGAAGAAAGACACATGCAGTTTAAGATCTTGTCTATGAAGTCTGTGTGGGGACAAGCTGCTGAGGTCCTCCATGGCAGCCTAGTAGAGGTGCATTTTGCCTTGCACCTGAAGGCACCTCTGTGAAGGCACAAAGGTGCCTTCAGACATGAGGGTGAATGTTGACTAACAAATTGTTGAAACAGGCATTGAAGAAGAACATCTGAGCCAAATCTGTAATACCAATGTATTTTTCAGTTATTAATTAGATGAGATTAATCATTTTAATAATATTGGGTATTGGGTTTGGGGCCTTAATGGGTGGGACCACAGCATCAAGGTGGCAGTGATCCACCAAGAGGCACCATTTATTTTTTCACATTTTAGAGCAAATAAAATTAGCTTTCAAATGCACAAGGAGTGGGCTTAAGGACCTGCTAGTTAATTAAGTCCTATTTAAATGTCCCAACCCAGGAAAGTGAGGCTCGAGAGGCGTGTCCTTCTAGTGCCCTGAGATGTGCCCCCACTTGGACTGGTCTTAGTCCCTGGAGTCGGTGTGCTAACTGGTTAGCACAGCTCATTTTAAATATCCCACAGGGAGACCAGCAGTCTTCTCTGGCAGACACAGCAGTACGAAGCAAGGCTATCCAAGTGAAAGCTCAACTTCAAGTCTAAGCCACTACTCTCAGGGTGCTTGAGAACCAATGAGTGAACCAAGAGCAGAACCCCAGAAAGTTAGTTATTCAAGGGTGAGCAGTCTTGGCCATGCCATCCTGCTCACAGTGTTGATCGTCTCATATTACTTACAGGTTATTTTGATGTTGAGACGTAGCACATTGACAGTTGGATAGATGAAAGACAGGACTCTTGCCACTTATAGCTCCAGGGGAGAGAGAGCGGCCAGGGAGGACCCACAGTGGGTTCCAGGCTGGGACAGTGTAGCAGCAAGCTGCAGCTCTTGAGGGCAGCTCTCCTATGGCTGGTGGGACAAGGTTAGTAGGTTTGCAAGGATCCTGGGGATTGGCTGACTTGAAGAACTTGGAGGGTTCCAGGGTTTTGGTGCTCTGTGTAGTTGTCTGTAACCAGGTCCTGGAGCTATTGCGGTGGTGTTTAGTTGCCCAGACTGTGAGCTTCAATAAGGAGAGTAATTGGGGTGTAGACTTAATCAGTTGCTCAGAAAAAGGAATTGACAGGGCTGTAATCAGAACCTCAAAACTGGGTCAGTATAGCAATGAGAAATGAAACAAAGCAACACTATAGTATACTTGTTGTTGTTGTTTTTTAAAAATAAAAGCTTGTTACTGGGCCCCTCTCCAGACCTCCTGAATTGACTTTCTAAGGCAGGACGCTGTGACTCTTAAGCTACTTTACAGTAAGATTTCTCATTGTTCAGGTTGGGCTCTGGAGTTAGCCTGTTTGGGTTACAGGCTATATCTGCCAGCCCAAGTCCCTGGATTTGGATTTGTTACTGCACCTCCTTAGGTCCCAACTTCCTCACTGTAAAATTGCATGGAACAGTAGCACCAACTTCCTAGGGTTGTACGGACCTAGCAGAGTGTCTGCCTCATTGTAAGGGCTTATGTTAACCTTCAAGATGCATGAATTTTAAAAATTCTTTGAAAGAGAAGGGACTATAGATATTTGAAATCTTAAATCGATTTATTTGAAAAGATTGTAACAGTTGCATCTTTTAAAGAAACACTAACACACTCTCAAGTAATGTTTAATTTTAAGACTCACTGATCAGGGGAGCCATGAGAAAATCATCTCCCTCCATTGTAGTTCACCTTGATTTAAATAAATTGTCTTTAAATTTTGGAGCACTTGTATCTTCTTGATGTCTTTAACCGTGTTGATACTGTTGCTGCTGCTACTGCTAAGTCGCTTCAGCTGTGTCCGACTCTGTTCGACCCCATAGACAGCAGCCCACCAGGCCCCGCCGTCCCTGGGATTCTCCAGGGAAGAACACTGGAGTGGGTTGCCATTTCCTCCTCCAGTGCATGAAAGTGAAAAGTGAAAGTGAAGTCGCTCAGTCATGTCTGACTCTTAGCAACCCCATGGACTGCAGCCTACCAGGCTCTTGCGTCCATGGGATTTTCCAGGCAAGAGTACTGGAGTGGGGTGCCATTGCCTTCTTGATACTGTTATAACAACAACAAAAAAGTTTTATTAAAAGCCTTTAATGTCCATTCCATATTGAGAGAACTGATTATACGAAATGCTTACAACTTTAGAAACTAGAATGATCCTCTTGGTATTTCCAAGATCTGTTTTTCTCTTTTAACTTTTTAGCCACACTGGAGGCAGGATTGTCCAATAATGTAAGGATAGTGGTCTGCAATAAAATCTGAAATGACATTTCTCCATTAATAAGTATATTCCTTTCTCAAAGGACAAACCTCCTTGACTGTTGAAGGGGGTCTGATATTTTTAAGTTAATCTTAAAATAGTGATAAGAATTTTACTCTTTGTTCTGTTAGCAAAGTAATCAGCAGACTTCTACCTGTCCTATTAACTTTTAATTATAGTTTTAGTTTGTTAGAATATAATTGTTAGTACAAATAATTACTAATGTACTAATTTTACAGGAATTTTAATGTACTAATTTTACAGGTGCTCCCACTGAATAAGTAGAAAGCTATATTTCTTCCTAATTGATTAAATTGTATAGAAATTCCTTTAATACATTCTTTATACTTATTATTAAAAACTGTCTAGTCATTTTACTCATTGAAATTAGAAAAATGAGTAACATTTGACTTCTTAAATGTTTACTAACTTCAAATAGTTGATTAAAGTAAAAGGAAACTTATAACAAAGTTTAGTGAAGGAGTCTTTACTTTCTTATTGGTTGTAGTCAATGTGATTTAAAGTTTTGTAGACTACATACTTTTAAAGAAGACAAATGTCTTTCTCATATCTTAATGAGTAAACATTCCTATACTTTCTATACGAAAATTCTCTCTGGGATCGTATTTGCTATATTTTTGTTTGTTTATTTTTTAAAACTTCAAAATCTGTAATTTTTCAAGACTCCAAAATTTGTAATTCCCATCACAGTGCCTGGAACATGGCTGGTGGTCAAAGAATATGTTTGTTATATTCCATATCAGAATAGAATTCTTTTGCTATACACTTTATATTTTTCATCTTAAGTGTTACCATCATTCATCTAAACCCTGTAGAAATCTAGTTCTTATATATCAGTAATCATCGTAATACGATACAAGCAACATAGGCCAGCATTTATTTTGTGCTCACTGTGTACCAAGGCAACACCAAGTGTTTTGCATAGCTGCTATTCCATTTCTTCCTCACAACATTCCTGGGATAAAAATACCATAATCTTTTTCCAAAACAGAAGCGTGAGGAATTAGATTAAATAACTTGTCCAGGGTCACATAATTCATGAGTGGAAATTGACGTTCATACCCAGCCCCTTAACACTGCATTCCCTTATTTTTTTAAAGTTATTTACTTACCTATTTATGGCCGTGCTGGGTCTTTGTTGCTGTGTGGGCTTTTCTCTGGTTGCGGTGAGTTGGGACTACACTCTAGGTGTAGCGCACGGGCTTCTCACTGCAGTGGTTTCTCTTGCTGCCGAGCTGTAGGCACATGGACTCGGTAGTTGCGACTCCTGGGCTCTAGAGCACAGGTTCAGTAGCTGTGGTACACGGGCTTATTTGCTCTGTAGCATGTGGAATCTTCCCGGATCAGAGATCAAACCTGTGTCTCCTGCACTGGCAGGCAGATTCTTTAGCATGAAGCCATCAAGGAAGCCTATATTCCCTTCTTTAAACCATCACCCCATATAGTTTCCTCTGTAGAGAAAGCATTCTTCTCTCAAGATGCCCACATCCAAATGGTAAGATTTGCTACCTGTTTGCTCTAAATACCAAAAGCCTCTATTCTTTCTGGCTTTTGATTTGAATGGGCATGGCTTACTTTATGGTAGAAATATAAATGGCCATATTAAAAGAAACACCCAAAATAAATTTTATGATTATATTTTAACTTACCTAATATATTCAAAATATTATTATTTCAGCATGTGTCACTAGCTATATTTTATGTACCCAATAGCCCCTGTGGTGGGTAACCATCTTGGAAGGTACAGTCTTCTTCAAATTAGACTATCCAAGGAACTGTAGGTATAATATAAATTGCCTTATTACAGATTAAGGAGTTGAAATGATCACATTTAAAAATCACAGGTCTATTTAGTAACAATTTGTTATTCTTTGTAAAAATCTTTTGATGAGCATTTTATTATAAAATCCATTAATGAAGATAGAAAATCATCTATCCAAGAAATAGATGCTGATCACAGAGGCTGAAAATCAGGACAGCATTTTGGAGGGAAGAACTATGAAAGCGCACCATATTCTGAAGCATCTTCAGGTTACCCTTCCTGGGAGCCCAAATCATGATGTGAGGTATCATTGTCTTTGGGGGTTACACTCAGGACACTGCAGGCGTTTAAGCATTTACAGCTTAAGAGTTTCTTGTTTGATTATCTTCAGAAATGACCTTTTTTGCTTTTTAGCAGTTATTGGTGCAGTAAAAGTATTAATAGGAGAGAGTTTATTTTCAGATAATTTGTTCTGAGAGCAGTAGTGTGATAATTGATTTGCAAGTTACTGCCGTAGTATCTTATGTAGTTTTAAAGTAAAAAAAACTTCAGATGACTTCACCATTTTTAGATTATCCTTTTTTGTGGCACTTCCATCCAGTGTGCAAGCTCCAGTAAGCTTCACTAAAGCTTTTAGTGAAATGCTGCATGAAATTTAATATTTTTAAATAATTAAAGATCACCTTAATTTAGAAAATGTCCAAAATGGCATTTATTATTATGTGCTATTTTTGACTGTTATTAATGAAAACTGAGTTATACTGAATATAATTACTACATCATGTTTATTTTCTGTAACAGCTTGTATATTTTCTATATCCCTCACTGTCCCCTTAATCTGTAAAAGTCAGCAATCAGTTATTTGTCCCTTTCTGGCATCAGTAAAAGAAAAATATGTAAGTGGAGCTAATGAACTGTCAAAATGTTAAAGTGACATTTTGCTTTTTATGTATTCTAAATATACACTGTAAGGAGAGAATATGAAAAAGTATTTTTTAGAAAAGAAAAATGCATCTAATTTATGAAGATTATCTTTTATGACAGTCATTTTCTGGCTGTCAAATTCCTCAAATTTTCCTTAATTCTGATCTGTCCCATGGGCTGATTTGTGAAATTAAACAACACAATGCATATGGAGCTCTTACACATTACTGGTAATATAAGCATGTCTCAAGCTGGTTTCTCTTCTTTCTTCTCCTTCTTGTCTGCTTTTTCTTCATAATTGTCATCATAAGTATAATGAATTCTGCTTAACACCCATTTCAGTGGTGTACCATAGCTGACTTGCAAGATCAAATTGTTAAATTTGCAGGCATTTTGTGAACCTGCTATTAAAATAGCCATTATTAAAAGTTAAACTTTGTAAACTTACAACTAAATTATACAAATGTATTAAAACCTACAACTAAATTATACAAATGTATTAAGTAATAAAAATATTTCTCTTTCTAGTTATTTTTACTTTATTTTATATTATTTGTGCTCTTGAGGTCCATTGCAACTATGTGGTAGAAATACAATATAAGAGTGTGCTACTGCCTGTCCTTACCCAACTCTCCATACAGTGACAGCATTTTGGTAGCTTGAAACTGGCGATAGTGAAGTATTTATAGCACAGGAAATGGCAACGCACTCCAGTATCCTTGCCTGGGAAATCCCATGGATAGAGGAGTCTGGCGGATTACAGTTCATGGGGTCTCAAATGAGTTGGACATGACTTACTGACAAACAACAACAGCAAACAGCAAATGCCACAAATTGAGGCTTTTCCCCCACTAGAGAGCCATTTAAAATTTTTACCTCGGGCAGGAAATATAATAAATACTCCTGGAACATCTTATAGTTCCAAATTCTATCCATCCATCCATCCCACAGTGATGGAGGTATATCAGAGTGGCACAGACCCCAACTGAAAGAGCTGTCAGCAGCCAAAGCTGGAACAAATTGAGCAACAAAATTAAGTAGTATTGTGTTATAACACCAAATATAAAATAAATATTCATGAGTCCATACTGATATAAACAGGTGATTGAATAAGTAAATCACAGGGAGAGAATAGACAAATCTTACCTGCAGAAGAATTCCAAATGACTTATATAGATAAGTCTCCACTCTCAAGGAGATGCAAGAGAGTTTCCTGCTACTTAACTGTGGGCTATACATGGTGACTTCCTTCCAAAGAATGCAGTTTAAAAAGGGGGAGAAAAACAGTAACTTTAGAGGAAACGGACACACACTACTTCAGCCAGGTGATCAAGGTCAACATCAGCAATGATGAGTCATGTTGACAGCATGTGTCCTTTATTTAGGTGGTGAAAATGGTCCTATACCTCTTTTGGTCTTCTTCCCAAATCCAATAACCCCTCCATGATCATGAGAAAACATCAGACAAATCTCAGCTGAAGGACATTTCACAAAATATCTGACCAGTATTCCTCATAACCTTCAAGGTCATCAAAACAAGGAAAGTCTGAGAAATTGTCACAACTGAGAGGAAGCTGAGATGAAATAGTGTCCTGGAAAAGATCTTGGAGCAGGACAAGCACATTAGGTAAAAACTAAGAAGATTCAGGTGAAGTGTGAATTTTAATTAGTAATAATGTATCAATATTTATTCATTCATTCCAACACACATACCATACTGATGTAAGATGTTATTAGTAGGAGAAATTGAGTATGGAGTCTATAAGAACTTTGTGTTATCTTCACAATTTTTCTGAAAACTGTTCTAAGATATTCATTTAAAAATAGAAACATTTACTCACACATAAGTGATCTACCTAGGTTATCGTTTTATGTGATGCCCAGAGCTCAATAACTCTGGACAGACCTCAAACCATTTTGCTAATAGGCCCCTGGCTTATCCCTCAAGTATGTCACGCTGAGAGGACAGAAAGGAAACTTTGTAAACCAGGCACTGATTGTTAATTAGTTCCGTTAAACAAATTACACATCCACATCACATAATTTTTATTCTTGTCAAATCACTATTGGTCTGGAATAGAGAAGCCCAGGATGGCAAACAGAAATAGATTAATTTTAATACAGGTATGTGAACGTATAGGTTAAAATTCCCCGCCTTTGACCTGTATTTTACTCACTGTAGCCAGATTAAGGTTCTAAAGTTGGGGTACAGATGCCGAACCTTCAGGGTTAGGCTGGTAAAAGGGTCAATTACCAGGGTGAAGGGCTTCCCTTGTGGCTCAGCTGGTAAAGAATCTGCCTGCAATGCGGGAGACCTGGGTTCAATCCCTGGGTTGGGAAGATTCCCCTGGAGAAGGGAAAGGCTACCCACTCCAGTATTCTGGCATGGAGAATTCAATGGACTCTAGAGTCCATGCGGTCTCAGAGTCAGACACCACTGAGCGACCTTCACTTTCACATTCACTTTCACCAGGGTGAAATGATGTCATACAGTATTTGTCTGACTTATTTCACTTAGTATAATGCTCTCCGAATTTTTCCACATTGTTGCAAATGGCAAAATTTTATTTTTATGGATGAGTAGTATTCCATTGTGTGTATATGTGTGTGTGTGTGTGCACACACGTGTGTGCATGTATATCACAGCTTCTTTATCCTTTCATTTGTTGACGAACACTTCTTAGCTTTCTTCCATACTTGTAAATTACAAGTTTAGTTTAATTTAATACGTAAATTACAAGTTTCTTCCATACTGGCAATTGTAACTAATGTTGCTCTGAACATTGGGGTGCATGTATTTTTTTGAATTACTGTTCTTGTTTTGCTCTAGATATATATATATATATACACTCAAGAGTAGAATTGCTGGGTCATATGCTAGCTCTATTTTTGTTTTCTGTTTGTTTGTTTGTTTGTTGAGAAGCCTCCATACTGTTTTCCATAATGGTTGTACCAATTTAACATTCCCACCAATAGTATACAAGGGTTCCCCTTTCTCCATAGCCTCACCAACATTTGTTATTTATAGGAACGTCTGCTTTAAATTGTCAGTTAAATTCCAAAGGAATTCCTTTAACAGCCTTGAGTGAAATTATGATTTATTTTGCTCATAGTCCACAAGTAAATGTAGATCCTGAGAAATTTTACTGCATACTAGTGAATTTCTTCATTTTAAATATAGTTTGTTCAGTGTGTTGATAAGTAATGTGCATTTTTATATCAACTGGAAAAAAAGCCACTTTCCACTGTCTTTGTTAATGTCTGTCTCTAAGGCATGCATTCTTAAAAATTCATTAGCAAAATTTAACGTATTTTGAGCTTCATATTATTGGAAAGTCAGTGGTTTTTCTGTTTTTTTTTTTTTTTTAATAATTTTGTTTCTTAGTTTAGCACTCCCTTGGGCCTATTTCCTCAAATAATACACTGACAGTCTTTTACCAGAAAGTCTTAAAAATAATAAATTGCTAAAATGATGAATTAATGCCTAAATACATAGCAATTATTTTTCTTTAATACAAGTGCAGTTACTAAAATCAGTTAAAGAGAATATACAAGCTAAATATAAATCGTTATTATAAAAGACTAATGAATTAAGATTCCCAACCATGGCTTAATACTACCAAAATATTCCAAAAAAGAAAATTCATTGGCTAGATTTCTTTGTGATAAAACAATATTTCCTGTTATAGGAGCTTCAAGGGATACATAGAAATAATGATATAAGTCTCGTGAAAAAATAAATCCTTTTTTAATGCTTGCATTGGATAAGATTCTTTGTGTTTGGGAGCATCTCAAGATAATATCTTTTAAATTTCTTAGTAGTTTAAAACAGCCTTACAAAGTCCTGAAAAAAAAATCACCAATGACCTCCTTGTAACTAAATCCAATTGATACAGGTCAGGTCTTGCCTTACTTTGCTCACAGCAGTATTTGATTATATATTTTTCCTTCTTAAAATACTCAAAACCTGAGTTCTCACATTTAATTTGCCTACTACCTCTCTATCTTCTGTCACCATTAAGTTTTATGGCTCTTTTCCTTCCTAGTCTTCTCTCAGTACTAATATTCTTATAATTTTCTTTTTCTCTCCTTTTCCACAAGGCTAGATGGCTTTATCCATTTTTGTGGCTCTCCAACAAAAAGTATATTTAAGCATTGAAATTGATTTTTCAGTTTCCTGTGACCAAAGATTTTAAGAGTGAAAATATTTATTCTGAATTAAACTAGCAATATAGCTATTAGTAGTAAGTAGTCAAACAAAACAACATATATGGACAATTTGATAGTAAGTAGCTGACTCAAAAATTAATAATTGATTGGAAACATATCCTGTAAATATATGAATGGCATTTTCTTTTTTTCCCCATAGATATATAAGCTGAGAAGCTTCATTCTCTTGGATAAGTAGAGGGATTGGATTGGATTGCATTGGATACGATTCTTTGTTGGTCCAAAGTCACTCAGTTATTTGAACTCTTGAGCTAAATAACATTATTGTTGTTGTTTAGTCACTAAGTTGTGTCTGACTCTTTCCAACTCCGTGGAGTGTAGCCCACTAAGCTCCTCTATCCATGGGATTTTCTAGACAAGAATACTGGAGTGTATTTCCTTCTCCAGGGGATCTTCCTGACCAGGTATTGAACCTACACCTCCTGCCTCTTTTATAAAAAGTTTTGTTTTATTTGAAAATACAACCTTGATCTTTCAGAGATAAAATTAGGATTTTTAACCTTTTCGTGATAAACACAATGCAAAACATGTAAGACACTGATGTTTGACAGTTCTCCCCCAACTTTTTCTTAGTGAGAATTCAGTATTGAGATTATTTACTCCTCGTTTTATAGGGGACCATGGAAATCTCATTCTGAGACAGATGGACAAGGCACAGAACCTTGCCATGGGTGTGTCGTAAGGAGACATTAAAGTCCTGCTCTGTTCCATATTTCTTACTAATTCTTTCCCTCAGTAATGACATGTTTTTAGAAAGTCTAATAAGAAAAGCAGCAAGATCTTCTTATGAAAATTGTCATTATTCTCTCTGCCCCACTATGACAATACCTTGAACCTTAGAGGATCCCAGGACAGGCCGTAATGCCCCAAGTCTCCATCCGTTATGGGGCCTTAAAAAAATGGTGCTTTCTCAGGCACATCTGTTTTCTGAAAACAACTTTAGAGGATTGAGGATATTAAATCCCTTAATATTTACCATGCAAAAGAGACACTGATGTATAGAACAGTCTTATGGACTCTGTGGGAGAGGGAGAGGGTGGGAAGATGTGGGAGAATGGCAATGAAACATGTAAAATATCATGTAGGAAACGAGTTGCCAGTCCAGGTTCGATGCATGATGCTGGATGCTTGGGGCTGGTGCACTGGGACGGCCCAGAGGGATGGTATGGGGAGGGAGGAGGGAGGAGGGTTCGGGATGGGGAACACATGTATACCTGTGGCGGATTCATTTTGATATTTGGCAAAACTAATACAATTATGTAAAGTTTAAAAATAAAATAAAATTGGAAGAATAAAAAAAAAAAAAAACTAAAGTGAAAATCTTCTGTAGGTGATGTTGATTTCTAAAACTTTATGCATATAATATTTAAATAAAAATTTTGTATTAAGTCAAAAACAAAAAAAAAAAAAAAAAATATTTACCATGTGTTCATATGCTTTCAGAGTCTAAATACTCAGCCAGCGATACCCACATCAGGTTTGCAGACCACAGTTCTTGCTATAGCACACTAGTTGTGGTTTATGAACATGGCCATCTCTTTCCCATGTCTGGTTATATAAAAGCACAAGCTGTACTCTGCTTTTAAAAACAATCACTTCACCCTTACAGCTCACATTCCTTCTTTGTGTAGAAACTGTCTTAACCCTGGAGCAAGAGGAGCAGGGGTGTTTGTTAATTTCATCTTATTCACTGTTCTCAGTATTCTTTGCACATAAATTTTTATGTGTTTACTGTTGGGGGGATTTCTTCCTCTATCCCTCTTGAGTTCTTATGGCTGGACCAATAATAAAATTGACACAAGACAGATTAACGAGAGAACAAGAAAGAGATTCATGCGTGTATGGTGTGGTCTCACGGAAGTAGAAACTAAGAAGGGGCCAAAGTAGACAGGTTTTATGCTTTTTAGGTGAAGATACAAAAAAGTTGAAAGGACTCGAAAGAACAAATAAATTAGATGGGGGTGCGTAATTAATAAAGAATTCAAGCGAAGTTTGGGCTTGGATGGTA
Organism: Bos javanicus; assembly: GCF_032452875.1. NCBI lineage: Eukaryota > Metazoa > Chordata > Mammalia > Artiodactyla > Bovidae > Bos > Bos javanicus. Next base: position 23,565,846 of record NC_083874.1, on the reverse strand, counting down.
AATTGCTAAAGAAGTAACATGATTTGTTTATACAGGCTTCTTGGCCCTCAATTCCCGTCTCTGATGATAAGGACATCTTCCTGCCTGCTGGTACAGGGAGGGCACCTTTCAACGGGAGTTTTATTTCCTGGTGTCAGGGAGACAGAGAGGAAGGTCTAAGTGCTTCTCTTGAATCAGCTGTTTCTTGAGTAACTTTAATTCAGAATAATCAATATGCCATTGAGGCATACTTAGTGGCAACTTGCCCTGGGTCCCAAAATTATCATTACTATGCTAATAATCATTTTGTGTGTCTGTCTCTAAATTAGGTTCTAGACCGAATTGCACTGGGAGGAAGTGGTTCCCCCATATACCACCAAGCAATTCTCTGGATGGTAGCTGGGTGTCCTATAATTCATCTCAATTCTAACAGTGTCTACTTGGAGATAGCATCAGATTCCACAGGCTGAGGGGTCACTCCCACGCACCTGCCCCCTCCCACTTCAGAAGCCAACTGCAAGTCCGATTATCACCTGTGCTTCTGATTAACTGGCTATATATTTGAATTTCCAAAGACTCCCTCCTTGGGTTTGATTAATTTGCTGGAGCATGTTACAGAATTCAGAGAAAAAATTTACTTACTAGTCAGTTCAGTTGCTCAGTCGTGTCTGATTCTTTGCGACCCCATGGACTGCAGCAAGCCAGGCTTCCCTGTCCATCATCAACTCCTGGAGCCTATTCACTATATTACTGGTTTATTACTGAAGAATATAAATCAGAAACATCCAGATATAAGACATGTGTAGGGCAAGATATGTGTAGAGGGTACAGAACTTTCATGCCCTCCCTGAGCTCACCAAAGTCTCGATATTTCCATGTGTTCACCAATCCAGAAGCTTCTGAACCTAGTCCTTTTAGGGTTTTTTGTTTGTTTTTGAGACTCCATTATACAGACATTACTAAATCATTTGCCAGTGGCAGTAGATTCATGCTCCTGCCCCTCTGGCATCCCCAAGGTTGGGGGATGGGAATGAAAGTGCCAACCTCTAATCACAGCACTGGCTCCTGAAGCAGCCAGCCCTATCCAAATGTAACAGAAGACACCTTTATGGCTCCCATCACTTAAATGCCAATGGTTTGGGAGCTCTGAGCCAGGAACTGTGGAGGAAGACCAAATATATCTGTTTCTTACTAGAAATCACAAACCACCATCTCTCTCCTCCATTTGATTCAGAAATTTCCAATGAGGAAGACTGAATAACACATGTTCCTATGCCCAACATTTTGTACCATGCCTATCTTAATATTGATGTTCAGTACTTAATATTGGTGGCATGAGTGGTTGTGGCTACTAGCACAGCCTCTAGAGTAATGTTAATTGCTCATCAATAAAAAGAATCTCTTTCAAAGCATTCTCACATATAGTACCCAATTTTTGCCCAGAGTTATAGTTCTGTTACCACTTCTTTCAGTTGTTACTGTCATTATTTAGGATTCAGGTGTGTATCAGTGTAACTATAACAATATGTCTGAGTTCTGCTATCTGTAGAAATAAAGTGTACAGACCAGTGCTTTTTCATGGAATTTGTGTTTTCTTTTACCCTTTTCAAAAAACAGTTAAAGTTCAATCTTCCTTACTTATTTCAAATATTCTAAATATGTCATGTTTATCAAACAATTCTGGACAATTGCTATTGTGTCCTTTTTAAACACATCAGATCAGATCAGTCGCTCAGTCGTGTCCGAGTCTCTGCGACCCCATGAATCGCAGCACTCCAGGCCTCCCTGTCCATCACCAACTCCCAGAGTTCACTCAGACTCATGTCCATCGAGTCAATGATGCCATTCAGCCATCTCATCCTCTGTCGTCCCCTTCTCCTCTTGTCCCCAATCCCTCCCAGCATCAGAGTCTTTTCCAATGAATCAACTCTTCACATGAGGTGGCCAAAGTACTGGAGTTTCAGCTTTAGCATCATTCCTTCCAAAGAAATCCCAGGGCTGATCTCCTTTAAAATGGACTGGTTGGATCTCCTTGCAGTCCAAGGGACTCTCAAGAGTCTTCTCCAACACCACAGTTCAAAAGCATCAATTCTTTGGCGCTCAGCCTTCTTCACAGTCCAACTCTCACATCCATACATGACCACAGGAAAAACCATAGCCTTGACTAGACGGACCTTTGTTGGCAAAGTAATGTCTCTGCTTTTGAATATGCTATCTAGGTTGATCATAACACATAGTCCTTTTAAAATATGACAGAGGGATTGAAAATATTATTTTAGATATGAAGTCATCAGCCTAAATTAGCATGGTGGCTACATGGTCTCCATATTTTTGGTTTAGTCATTCTGTTATATGGCCAAATGACAAATATTGAACTAATGTTACTTACTGCTTAAAATACTACCACATCTTAACTTTATTATCCATGCCTGTTATGATGGCCTTTAAATTAAAATGTAGGTGCATTTTTAGAACCAAACCCTCCTTTCATCCCCAAGCTCTGGTAATTACTGATCAGTTTTCTCTTCTTGTAGTTTTACTTATTCCAGAATGGTGCATAGTTGGAATTAAATAGGATTTGGCTTTTGAGTCTAGCTTTTTTTTTTTAGCTGAGTAGATTTGAAATTCATCCATCTTGTTTCCTGTATCAGTCTGTATCTTTCTATTGTTGAATAGCCTTTTGTTGTATCACTATACAATGGTTAGTTTATTAATTTACCAGCAAAAGAAAATTTGAATTATTTCTAATTTTTGGTAATTATGAATCAAGTTGTTATAAATATCCACACATAGCTGTTTTTGTAACATAAGCTTTTTTTTTCATTTGAGTACATTCCTAGTAGTAGGAATAATGGGTTATGTAAGTGCATATTTAATTTTACAAGAAATGCTGAGCAGTTTTCCATTCTGTTTTCTCATCAGCAATCCTTAAGAATTTTCCTTGTTCAATTGGAAGAATCTAGTTCCATAGCAACCTCATTAGCATTTGATATTGTCAGGTTTTTATTTTACTAACTTTATTATAGTCATTTTAAATTGTGGGTAGTGGTATCTCACTGATTTTAATTTATATTTTCTTAGGGTTTAACTCTGAGCAGAGGCTTTTCTAGTGTTTATTTTCCATTCATGTATCTTTCTGTCTGTTCACATCACATCCATTTATATTCTGGATATATATTGTGTTTTTTCAAATATGTGTTTTGTAAATATTTTCTCAAATTCTGTGACTTGTTTATTCATTCTTTGAATGCTATCTTTCAAAGAGGAGAGGTTTTCTAGTTTCCATGAAGTCTATTTTATAAATTTATCATGTTTTTTCTTTTATGGATTGTTCTTTTGATGTCATAACTAAGAAACAAACTTTTCCTTCATTTTCTCTAGAGGTTATATAGTTCATGTTAAATTTAGGTCTTTGATCTGTGGATAGAGGTTTATTTTGCATATGAAATGTTCAGTGTCCAGCACTATCTGTTAAAAATTGTTTCTGTCTATTGAATTGCCCATGTCAAAAATTAGCCTTTGTCAAAAATCAATTGACCACTTACATGTGAGGCTTATTTTGAATTCTTTATTCTGTTACATTTATCTATATGTTCATCCCTTTGCCAGTATTGCACTCTTGATTACTCTTGCTTTAGAGTAAGTAATAATAGCTGTTGGTGTCATTCTCTGCCCTGTTCTTCTTCAAATTTATTTTTGGTTATTCTGGATAATTCGTTTTTTATTTTTATATAAATCTCAGTAGCCACTTCTCAGTTTATGGGGAAAAAAAACTGGAAAATTACTGGAATTTTTTGTTGGGATTACATTGCATCTGTAGATCACTTTGGGGACAAATTACAATCCTGAGTCTTCTATACATGAATGCAGTATGTCACATGTTTAGATCGCCTTTGTTTTCTTACATCAGTGTATTGCAGTGAACAGCATATATATTTTATAAAGGATCTGTTATATTAACACCTAAGTATTTCATGTTTTTCTATGTTTTATAAAAATAATTTTTTCCATTTTTAATTTCCAGTTCATTGCTGGCACATAAAAATACAATCAATTTTGTATATTGACTGTAGTTTATTACCTCTTTAAAAACTGCTAATTCTAAAAACTTTTTTGTACTTTTATTGGGATTATTTACATAGGCAATCATATTGTCTGTCAACAGAGGCGGTCATATTTCTCCTTTTATTTCCTTCTTTGTGCGTCCTTGCATTGACTAGGCTCTCCAATAAAATGTTGAATAGGCATGATGAGCATGAGTAGGGTACAGGGTTAGTACTGAAATGTCAATATATAGCAAGAAATTATCAGAACATTTTATTATAATCTAACTTGGAGTACCTTTAACGTCCCAATCCTGTATGATTTCTTTCATAGTTTCTTCCATTTTACTTCTGGACTTTTTTGTATTATCTGTTATCCAGATGTGGCATGATTCTTTAAATCTCTTTATTTTTCACTTATATCCCACCTTTTATTGTTTTCTTTTTGTTTCACTTTAATATCTTTTCAGTATGTTTTTTCAATATTTTCAGTATATCTTTTCAGTATTTATATTCTACACTTTCCACATTTTTACTTTGACAATCCTGTATTTAATCTTTAGGAAATTTTTTAATGACTGTTTTTTCCTTTATATTCTCTTTTTTATTTATGTTTTCTTTGGGGGCTTTTTTTCAGTTTATCTTGGGCTTTTTCATTTATTCAACTGACTTTCCTTTATTCTTTATTGTTCCTTCATATATGAGACTATCAATAGGAATTCTAACAAGGTGCTCAGTGTAGATAGGCAGAACTGGCCATTTTACATGAAACTCTTCTGCACCAGGGTATGGAGAATTTTGCTTTGGAGCTCCAACATTACTCTCTCTGCCCCAGATTTTGCTAGATAATAAATTATATCTCCTTAAAGGAGTATGACATTTTCCCCTTTGGCTTGGATTCTAAGTGAATGACTGTTACACACGACGCATGGTATAGAGAAAGAATTGTGCATTGTTTCATGTAGAGGATTGCAAACGTTCGTTCTGCTGGCAGCTCATGACTCACTGTGGGCCACAGCCATACCTGCTGTCTGACTAGAGTATTGCTGTGAATTTTTCCAGACAACCTATTCCCTCCTCACCTGCTACCCTCTCCTCACATATTCTAGGTTTTTATTTCCCATGCTCTGTCATCACCCATCTATTCCATTTATTGATACTTTATGTTTTCTGATGGATCTCCCTTCTACCGCTTTATTATAATGTCTTATAAATTGTTAATCTATCTTCTTTAATGAGGTCTTAGAGAAAAGTGTAGAAGCTTGTTCCCATTACAAACCAAGTGCTACAGACCACTATATTTGTAAATTCATAATTAAAATATAAGAAGAGAAAAAAGTTGAAATTGCTCTTATATGGAATTCTCTCCACATTGGACAAAAATAAGTTGAAAATTTTTATACATACTAAGTTGTCATAATAAATGTTAAATACTGACATAAGGCAAAAATATTATACTTTGTCTCTTGGAATGGCTTCAAACAGTATATTTTTACTATTAAACTAAAATTTTATAGTTTTTTTAAGTCTTTGATTTCATTTATACATGCTAATTGGAAAACTGTGACAATATCTAAAAAAAAACCTTAATGTTTAAAACAATTACTTTAGATAATATGAATATCTTTTAAAATGAGTTTAGGTTTCCAAGTATCTGACTATCTGCTACCAAATTTTACTTTACACTGTAAATTTTGTCCCAGAATATGGACTTAGCTTTTGAGTAAAAACATTCCTGTGAAATTCTGAATGAAAATTTTTACATGGAAGAATAATTTCTTTAATATAGTATATAGTTATTAATAGTGAGTATTTTAATGAAAATGGTAAAATACTTAATTGGAAATGCTTACAATTTTACTATAAGCTATGTTAAGAATCTCTTACAGTTTTTAGAAATGTGAAAAATTGATATATAAACATACATTATTTTGGATCAGAAAAATTATTTTCAAACCATTATTTAGCATTAGGAAGTGATTTCATTTTTTTTTTTTTACAGTGTACATTTGTTTTTTTGTTTGTTTGTTTGTTTTTTAATTTTATTTTATTTTTAAACTTTACATAATTGTATTAGTTTTGCCAAATATCAAAATGAATCTGCCACAGGTATACATGTGTTCCCCATCCTGAACCCTCCTCCCTCCTCCCTCCCCATACCATCCCTCTGGGTCATCCCAGTGCACCAGCCCCAAGCATCCAGTATCGTGTATCGAACCTGGACTGGCAACTCGTTTCTTACATGATATTTTACATGTTTCAATGTCATTCTCTCAAATCTTCCCACCCTCTCCCTCTCCCACAGAGTCCATAAGACTGTTCTATACATCAGTGTCTCTTTTGCTGTCTCGTACACCAGGTTATTGTTACCATCTTTCTAAATTCCATATATATGCATTAGTATACTGTATTTATGTTTTTCCTTCTGGCTTACTTCACTCTGTATAATAGGCTCCAGTTTCATCCACCTCATTAGAACTGATTCAAATGTATTCTTTTTAATGGCTGAGTAATACTCCATTGTGTATATGTACCACAGCTTTCTTATCCATTCATCTCCTGATGGACATCTAGGTTGCTTCCATGTCCTGGCTATTATAAACAGTGCTGCGATGAACATTGGGGTACACGTGTCTCTTTCCCTTCTGGTTTCCTCAGTGTGTATGCCCAGCAGTGGGATTGCTGGATCATATGGCAGTTCTATTTCCAGTTTTTTAAGGAATCTCCACACTGTTCTCCATAGTGGCTGTACTAGTTTGCATTCCCACCAACAGTGTAAGAGGGTTCCCTTTTCTCCACACCCTCTCCAGCATTTATTATTTGTAGACTTTTGGATCGCAGCCATTCTGACTGGTGTGAAATGGTACCTCATAGTGGTTTTGATTTGCATTTCAAAATATATTTTATACAAAATCCTTTTTAACTATGTATTTTATCTTCCTTGGTAATAGAACTCTTGGAGTGCCTAAAGAAAACCATTGATTGACTCTGTGCTCAGGAAAACATTTGTATGCCAAATATACCCTTCTCTCTTAGTTCAGTGCAGGAAGATTTAGCCACTTAACCTTTATACAAAGAAAGCAATTGGAATATTACCTCCAAAACGTTCATATTTGAAATAACATTGAAATGCATTCTGTGGGGAAAACAGACTGTCAGTGCACTGGCAGGGGCAAGCCCTTTAAGAATGGGAACTGTCAATACTCTGCCTTCAGTAACATCACAAGTGTGACATTGGAAATAAATTTAGCAAGGAAAAATAATGACTGGGTGTCCAGAAAGGCTTTGTAATATGTGTCTAAAAGGTTTTGAAAACACTGAATAATTACAAGCTTTTTTATAGTGTATATTATCAAATACACTTAAAACTAACCTAAAATATCATTAGCAATTAGTTATTGCTGCAAGCTTGTAAAGGATTGCAAAGCAAACCCTTACATAGCTATGTATTCTTTTATCCTGCTATCCATAAACAAATTGAGGGCTGAAAAGCTTTTTATGCTTTATCAAACATCTATGCATTTATTTATCCCGAGTAAAACAAAATGGAGAAATGAGAAAGAAGCGTAAAATGGCAAAATTGAAAAATGGAGAGTTGAGTAGTAGTAACTCACATGCAAGATCATCATTATTTAAAGCATATATTTTAAAGTAAACTATTTTAGAATAATTTTAGATTTACAGAAAAGTTTCATAGAGAGGTCCTTCAGGTAGTTTCTCCTCATGTTACTGTCTTACATAACCATGATGCATTTGTCTAGATGAAGAAATGAATACCTAAGCTGAGGACATTATTTGGATTTCAACAGTTTTCCACCAACATCCCTTCTCTGTTCCAGGATCCAGTCCAGGGTACCACACTGCACTCAGTTGTCATGTCTCCCTTGTCTCTTCTGATGAGTGACAGTTCCTCAGACTGTCTTGTTTTTCATGACCTTAACTGCTTTAAAGCATCAAACAAGCTTCCTTGTTTTTATGAGGTTGACAGACTGAAAAGTCAGGTTTGAAGACTGTGCCTCTCAATGTGGTGTCTTCCTACCATTTAACTGGGCCTATGAGTTTTGGGGAAGAATACCACATAGATGAAATATTCTTCTTACATCATATTAGATGACATCACTGGTGATCTTATACTTGGCCACTTGATCAACGTAGTGTCTGCTAGTTTACTGTGAAGTTACTATTTTCCCTTTTCATACTCTGGTTTTTGGAAGCAAGTCACTAATTCCAACCTATGAAACATATTTTAAATATGAGCATCTTGAATATTTTAACAACTTCACTAATGTTGAACAGCTCCAGTATATTCACTGCCATCTTCAAATGGAAAAGGAGAGCAAAGACCCGTTCCTGGTCCTTGAAAGTTAAGGTATTTTACAAAAGCAGGGAAGGACTAGAATTTTTTTTGTATGACTTCTCTTTTTCATGGTTACTTTCTCAGGTTTTGGCCATACTTCTAATGAGTTTGCCAGTAACTCAGAAACTCTAATAAGAGTTTTAGAACTGGACACTCAGGATCCCCATATGACAGAGTGTCTGTCACATAGTAAACTAAAAAATGAGTAATTTTATCATTCACTGTTTCACTCTGGGCACTGCTAGGCCTTTGAGGTAAATAGTGCAGTAAGTAAATCTGTCTGGGAAGGAAATAAAAAAACAAACAGAAGGGCATTCTGTACTGTAAAAGGATACATATATTTTTTATTAGACCAGATGTCTCAAAAATAAAAAGTATTCCACTGATAAATTTGAATGTCCTATGCATAGCTCTTATGGTTAAGTATGCTTCCTCAATATTTTAGACAATTTCTGAAAATATGGTAAAAATTACTAAAACTTCATAGAAATTATCATATATATATATATTTCAGTCATAAATCATCCAGTGATTTATTAGATGGCATGAGCTAATGATAATTCATTAGTTTAATTGTTTGATATATCCCATTTTCATGATCTTTTTATGAAAACTTTGCCAATTTGCATTAAATCTGTGGTGAAAATAATTGGTAAATAGAATTAGGTAAGATGTATTAATGATCTATAAGATTTCTTGACTTAGTATTCTAGTAACATAAAAAAAATGTTAAGACTCAAATGGTCTCAATAAGAATACATGTGACCCATGATAGATCTCATTCTATAGTTTCTCTCTTGTTTAGTTGCTTGGTCATGTCCAGATCTTTTGTGACCCGATGGACTGTAGCCTGCCAGGCTCTCTGTCCACAGGATTTCTAGGCAAGGATACTGGAGTGGGTTGCCATTTCCTTCTCCAGGGGATCTTCCTGACCCAGGGATCAAATTTAGGTCTTCTGCTTTGGCAGGCAGATTCTTTACCACTGAGCCACCAGGGAAGCCCATAGTTTCTACAGTTCTACAAATAACATTTGTTCATGGCATTAAATTGCTACTTTTCAAATCTATATATCAATACCATTCCTTATTTAAGTGATAAAAGAAATATGAAAGAAAAAGCTTCCAGAAGCTTTGTGATCATTAGTCTCTTTGATAATTAAGATATTACTTTAAATATCACTGTAACTCAATCTAGTGCTTCATTAATGAACTATAATGTATGCTGGAAAGAAGTCATAGCCTGTCAAGACACTCTGCTTTATTCAGATCACATCTAAAATACCATGTTATGTCTTTAGATGATTATGAGAAGAAAAAAACTTCTGTTCACTTTACAACTATTCTTTTTCTGAAAAAACTCATTCTTACCTTCAAACCGTAAATGAATTCTTGCTATCAAGCCAAATTGACTGAGTCAATACATGTCATTCTACAGTTTAAGCTAATTATATGTGTTCTCTGGGAATTTGGTATTAGGACACAAAGACTAGTTTATTTATCAGTTCAACAAGAAAGTCATGTAAAATGGCATCTGAGTTAACCATGCTGGGCCAGAGAAATTAACTCTTTAGAGAGAAAGGAAACTGAAGCCAATCCACTCAGAGAAACAGAGGTGAAAAAAATTCCTCTCTACAGTAATACACACACAGAGCATAGATGCCTGTATTCCTAGTGACTTTTACTCCCTGTCACAATCTGTTGAGGAACTTATTTGCCCTTCCCTTGAAGTCTCTGATATATCCCTATAACTCTCTTTAAAAGTGTCATTTTTTTGTTTAAATAAATTTTGTCCTAATCTGTGCTACTAAAGAAATCACTGCCTAGAGAAATATAGACCAATGCATTTATTCCCCGAACAATGGAAAGTGAATAAATCAAAGTTCAGGATGAGGGAAGAGAGTGTGATAACTGTACTCTAATGGTTAAAAGGCCAACATTTGCAAATAAATAACAAAAGACAGAAGTCCAATTAGAGGAATAGAAGAACTCAGGCTTAATATAATGTAAAAATAAACAAAAGATTTTTTGAAAAATTTACTAATTAAAAAATGAAAAAGGCTTCCTTATGCTCTCCAAAATTTTCCTCATCAGGGCTCTTCCAGAAGGGACCTCATATATCCATCCTGGAATGTTTGCATTGAGTGAGAAGTGTGTTTTGGTACCTTCCATATGTGCTGTGATGTTAAGTGTTAATGAAATGATTACTCTGTTTTGGCCATCATTCAGTTCAGTTCAGTCACTCAGTTATGTCCGACTCTTTGCTGCCCCATGGACCGCAGCACACCAGGCTGCATTGGCCATTATTGGGGGATGCTTAATGATGTTGCATATGAAATGTCATGATACTCTAAAAATAAGGAATCTATTTTCATTTTAGGCTACAAGTAAGAAAAGATCTTTCCCTCCTTTTAAAAGCATACCTTCCATTGTAATTATACAGAGAAAATATATCCGTTGCATCAAAGGTTGCTCATTATCAAACACCAAGCTCAGGGAGCCAGAACTGAAACACGGTGTCATCATTTCTGGAGTGAACTTTAGTTCTATAAACCTGTTATTAAACAAATATTAAGAATTAGGTGATGTAGTAATAAAAGTCATAAGAGTGAAGTATCTATTCTGTAAAGTCCAGAATCTGTATAAATCAAGGGCATTGTGGAACTCCCCCATACCTCCCCAGTTAAGAATCCAGAGACTCTTCACTTAGCCATTTCAATTAAGCATCATCATTGATGCCTGAGTGCTGAATGCCTAGATGTTGTTAGCAGAATCCATTGGGTATTCTTTGTAACTTGAATTTGTTAGTATGTACTGATAAAATGTATGTAACTCTTCGTACATAAAATGGGGTTAGTCTATCAATAATTCAACCTTCACACAGTCCTAAATCAATCAGTCATTGTAAATTTTGTTTTAAATACTAATGATTGATCACCAGTTTCTTTTTGTGTCCGTGTGTGTGTGCACGCATGCAGGCATGCACACAAAGGTAGTGGGTTCCCATACCATCAAGCAATTCTCCAACGCCAGGTGGATGTTCTACAATTCAACTCAATTCTGAGACTATCTACTGTAGATAGTTTTAGATCCAATATTAAGGGTTTCATCCTACAAAATTGCCTGCTCTCCCCTGCAAACAAGGGAGGAGTTGCAAGTCCAGGTTATCACCTGTGCTTCCTGCCAACCAGCTATAGATTGAAGGTTCCAAAGATAGCTCCTTGGGTTTGATTTATTTGGAAGAACAGCTCACAGAACTTAAAGAAAAATTTAACTTACTTGTTACTGGTTTATTACTAAAGGAACAGCAAATGGAAGTGATACATAGGAAGAGGGTATGAAACTTCCATGCTCTCTCAAAGTGCATCACTCTCCCAATATGCCCATGTGTTCATCAACCTGGAAGCTCTCCAAGCCCCATCCTTTTCAGTTTTGTGGGGTACTTCATTGAAGTCAATACTGATCAAACCATTGGCAATCAATTTAAGTTCTACCCGCCTCCCCTCTCTAGAGGTGGGAGTGGGAGGTGGGGAATGCAACTGGCCCCCATCCTTAGGTTACCTAGGTGATTTCCTCAAGTCACCTCGTTAACATAACAGAAGACACCTTTATGACTCTTTTCTCTTCAGAAATTCTAATGGTTTTAGCAGCTCTGAATTAGAAATGAAGACAAAAGCCAAATATATATTTTATTAACCTAAAACACTTAGATAGACTGCCAGATGTTTCTCAAGTGAATATTTGTTTTTTTTTTACTTTTTATTTTGTATTGGGGTAGAGCCAATTAACAAAAATGTTGTGATAGTTTCAGGGGAACACCAAAGGGACTCAGCCATACATATACATGTATTCCCCAAACTCCCCTCCCATCTAGCTGTCACATAACATTCAGCAGAGTTCCCTGTGCTATTCAGTAGGTCCTTGTTGATTATCCATTTTAAACATAGCAGTGTGTACATGTCCATCCCAAACTCCCTAATTATCCCTTCCTCTCATTTTTTCCCCAATCCTGGCGACCATAAGTTTGTTCTTTAAATCTGTGAGTCTTTTTCTGTTTTGTAAGTAAGTTCATTTGAATCATTTTCTTTTAGATTCCATGTATAAGGGATGTCATATAATATTTCTCCCTCTCTGTCTGACTTAGTTGACTCAGTATTACCATCTCTAGGTCCGTCCATGTTACTGCAAATGGCATTATTTCATTCTTTCTAATGGCTGAGTAGTAGTCTATTATATATATGTACCACATCACCTTTATCCATTCCTCTGTCCATGGACATTTAGGTTACTTCCAAGATTTGGCTGTTGTAAACAGTGCTGCAGTGAACACTGGGGTGCATGTATCCTTTCATGCTATATTTTTCTCCAGATATATGCCCAGGAATGGGATTGTAGGGTCATATGGTTAGCTGTGTTTTCAGTTTTTTAAAGAACCTTCATGCTATTCTCCGTAGTGGCTGTACCAAATACATTCCCACCAACAGTGTATTTTTTTGTGTGTGGATTTTCACACCATTCTGGCTGGTGTGAGGTAATATCTCATTGAAGTTTTGGTTTGCATTTCTCTAATAATTAGTGATATTGAACATCTTTTCATGTGCCTCTTGGCCATCTGTATGTCTTCTTTGGAGAAATGCCTATTTAGGTCTTCTGCCCATTTTTCTTTGGGGTTGTTTGTTTTACTACTGTGATGTATCTCGAGCTGTTTATAAATTTGGGAAATTGATCCCTTTTCAGTCACATCATTTGCAGATATTTTCTCCCAAACTGTGGATTGCCTTTCATTTTGTTTATTATTTCATTCCAGCAAAGATTTATTTGGGATCAGCAGAGAATCACAGTTTAGGGTCTGCAACCACAGTGAGTCATAAGCAAGTACTCCATATGCAAGTTCTCCGTACAGCAAGAAAACCAGAACACTTTTACAGAGAGGGAGAGGAAGCTGAGAAGGCTCGAGTAAACAAAGAGTCCATGGCTCTTCATTGGCTGAGTCACTTGCTGGGAAAGAAGGGGAGTCTTTCTTCTTCCTATTAGTCTTGGCTAATGTTGCAGGGCATGAGAGTTCCCTCCTCAGGTCTCCTGAGTCTGTTAGAGGTTTCTGTTCCTATTATTTTATTTTTTATTTTTATTTTTTTACAATTTCTTATTATGAATCACAATATCATGGATAACTGTCTGCATTGGCTGGACCTTACCTATCTGTTAGATACTATCTGTGATTTCCAAGAGTAGGCCTAGTCATGTAAGGAGTATCCTTGTGGGACTTTGGTTCTGTCTAGTACAAAAAACTTCAGAAAACTATGAAAAAAAGTTTACTGTTAAGTCAAAATTTTAAGCCAGTGGGGTATAGGAAGGGCTTAATTACAATAAAGAAGGCATTTCCAAGAGCATTTCCTTTGGACAGGCTAACTTTTGTCCTCAGGCAAATCTCTCATTGAGAACCAGTCTTGGATTAAATTCTGTTGAATCAGGGTCACTCTTTTGGTTTAAGTTCGTTGCTAATGGTATTAACCCTATTTCCTCCAACTTTCTGATGAAATGTTACACAACTTTACTTTCAGGGATATTTAGTTACACTAAGATGTGACAGATTTGATGTGACTAGGTTAATAATCTGTACTGATATATATGAAAGTGAAAGTGAAGTTGCTCAGTCATGTCTGACTCTTTGCGACCCTGTGGACTGTAGCCTACCAGGCTCCTCCATCCATGGGATTCTCCAGGCAAGAATACTGGAGTGGGTTGCCATTTCCTTCTCCAGGGGATCTTCCCCACCCAGGGATTGAACCCAGATCTCCCACATTGCAGGCAGATGCTTTAACCTCTGAGCCACCAGGGAAGCCCCAATATATATCAATAATCTTTACTGATATATATATATATGTATATATATGTACATACATATATATGTGTGTGTATATATATGTATATATATATCAGAATTCAATTTTCTGAAAAAAAAAAATTGGAGTACTATGAAAGGATTAGAGAGTATCAGTGACTTCCTTAATCAAAAAGCCACAGAATAATAGGGCACTGCTATGAGCATGGTGCATACTGATATCAGGTTTCATTTAAATAACATAATCACCTAATTCTCCTGGTGAGAAGGGGGAATGAAAGTGGTATATTACCCCTTATAAATAATTACCTATTAACCAAAGAACTCCTCTGATCCTGGTGAGCTCCCAACTCAGAATTTTAACTTCTGAACCTTTCACTATTCAAAATTTTTGTGAATTTCAAACTCTGATACTTGTTTTTCTTTCTAACCCAAATTTCATTGCTTTAGGCACCTCGTGACAGCACTGAGTAACAAACAGGAAATGTGACAGGAACAAGTATTTATTTAGTTCTAGGCACAGAATTTTAGGATGACCTTTGTTAGGTGAATACAGGCTCCAGTTCTTAGGATCTGAAAGTGAAGAAAAAGGATTTGATAGTGAATATATTTGATTAACTTTAAAGATTGATATGAATGCTTTATGTTATTTATTTTAAAATATTTATAGTTATCTCTTCTTCATAACAGAAATCATATTGGCAATTTAGTATGTCTTCTATTCTCAGTTTTCTTAACACATGTTTATTTACATAAAATTAATTTCATTATCTTGATTTGATATCCTATAATTTATACCATATTTATACTCCTGCCAGAATTTCCATTTTCACTCATGTTGGTTTATATACAGTATGAGTGAGAGAACCACATCTGAATATCTGTCGTCTTAATAGATTGTGAGCAAACTCTTGAAAGTAGGACACATGTTTTCTTCTTTATGTCCTCGGAACCTGACCTTGTTTCTAACCCCAAACAGGTTCTCATTAAGAGTGTTATGAATAAGTAGACAGTGAATCATTACTACTGTCATTTCATCTCATGGATGGACATGATCAGAAGTGCACATCTGTGGGTTTTAAAATTTTGTCACAACTCTCTAACTCCTGGGGCAATGCCTTAAAATGTTCTTGTTCTTATACAGCAGTAGTGGGCAAGGCAATGTCGTTAAACACAGGATGATTCAGAGTACTGCGGTATGACTATGTATGGTGTTGGAATGGGCAAGTGATACAGAGGAGTGTTTGGTCAGAAGTTTGTCGTTTTGGTATTGATCAGTAAAACACGTGAAACATAGAGGGTGGCTGAGAGAGGAGGAGGAAATAGAAAAAGGATGCGGATAATGAGTCATTGTGATAAGAAAGAAACATTGGAATTTAGGTCCTAAGAAAACTAGGGCCCAAGGAAAGTTAGGAAGAGATGAAATAATTAATTGGAGTTTAACATTTCCTGATGGGATGTGATTAATGTATTCATTTATGAATAACTAGTTAAGTATCTAATATATACTAGATGCTGTGCTAATGGATGAGGATGCTGTTATCAACCCTAGAATAACTGCCCCTGTCCTTAAGCAGCTTGCTCTGGATAGTGTTCTGGATAATAACTAGGTTCAAAGTAAGGGCATGTGTGTGAGGCTACAGTAGAGTGGAGCTGAAGATTTCTGGAGCTGAAGAAGTGAATAAATTTGAGGTTGATGTTGCATGAATCATCTCATGTATAGAGCAATAACAGAATTAAGAGGGGGAGCTGCTCAAAATACAGGGTATGTCCAGGACAGAAACATAGGAGGGCTTTATACCATTTGGACCTGTCATAGAGGCTCAGAAGCGCAGATAGTGCAGATTTTAACATGAGGCATGGGCCGTGATCTGGCAAGAAATGACAATGTTAAACGAGAAGACTACCCATCTTGTCCCAACCTGACCCTCAATGTAAATAGAGTATAGAAGGCTGAGGGGCCACTTCAGCAGAAAATGCAGAGTAAGTAGTATTCATTTAAGCCATCGAAGGGCACAAAACATTCAGTGACGTGAATAAAGATGGGAGAAAAGGAAATCTTAGGAAGGTAAAAGGCACCAGCAGAGACAAACAATGTGTTCTGTCTTCCATAAAGTAAGAGGTGCTGGATTTTTCCAACTATCATATATTTTCGGTATTGAACTATATGACTGCATTTAGTTGACTCAGTGTTTTTAGTTTTTTAGTTACTGCTGAATTGAATTCTCTGTAGAAAGAGTTTCTTTCTTTAAAAAGAAAATGTGCTGTGCATTTCTATCAAAATTCCTGTCCAATATATTCTTAGCATTTCCCAAATGCAAATAGAATTAAAACAACTGTACAATTTTGTATACTAGGTGATATTTGGAACTGCATGATGAGGCATGACTATTTTAGATATAACAAAATTTGCCTTGACCTTTTGAATATTTTACCTAGTCCTTGTCCTTTTCAAAATGACTACCCATTTTTAGTTCCAAAAGTTTGCTAGGGTTAAGCTATATTCTTATATGTCCAACCTATTCTTGTTAGGGTTCTGTTCTAAAGTTCAAGGCACTATGCTGCTGCTGCTGCTGCTGCTAAGTTGCTTCAGTCATGTCCGACTCTATGTGATCCCACAGACTGGCCTATGCAGCCCACCAGGCTCCCCGGTCCCTGGGATTCTCCAGGCAAGAACACTGGAGTGGGTTGCCGTTTCCTTCTCCAATACATGAAAGTGAAAAGTGAAAGTGAAGTTGCTCAGTCGTGTCCAACTCTTAGCAACCCCATGGACTGCAGCGCACCAGGCTCCTCCATCCATGGGATTTTCCAGGCAAGAGTACTGGAGTGGGGTGCCATTGCCTTCTCCACTATAGTAGCCAGTTAAAATTACAATACCGTGAAATTTTTTCCCAGATTTAGGCCATGTCCCCAAACACTTTCAGAAAAACAAGCAATGCAATGTGGGTGGTATTTCCTTTTCTAGACTTTTTTGTGTAAAAACACTGCTAGGGGGTACAAGTGTATGGGGAAAGCACGTGCTAATTATTTTAATTTAAACAGAATCCCATTTCAGTTTAATTGATATAATTAATTTTTTAAAGTCATTTTACTAACTATAGCTGCAGTGAATCTTTGCCTTAGAGTGGCAGCTTAGTACAGTGATTAGAAGAACATATCAGGAGACACACTTGTGTGGGTTATAATTTCAGCTTCATTTTTTGACCAGGTGTAAGACACATCCCTATATATGGTTTTCTTCTGTACTAAATCATGGTAGTATTACCAACTGCATAGATATTGTGAGGTTTAAATAAATTACTTTAAAAGGAACATTTATAACAACACTTAGAACCTAGCAAGAGCTATAACAGGGTTACTGTATATACTATATATATACATATTTGTGTATGTGAGCTATTAACATAGAAAATGCTTTTAAGGTTTATGATTGAAGAACTCAGGTCTTTTCAAAAAACATGCAATAATGTATAAATCAAAGAAAGTAAGTATAAACATAAGGAAGGAAAGAAACCAACTTTTGAGTGCCTAACATGTGTGAAGCATATATGTTACGTTACATAGTTTAACTTTCAGAGTAGTATTCTGAAGTATGATTATCTCATTTATCAAATTGGAAAACTGAGGGTAAAATTTTATTGTTTCAAAGTCTCATGCTAGTCACTGGCCTAGATAGAATTCAAATAATGATCTGAGAAATGCCAAAATGTATCTATTCTTTTCACCATTCCACATGAACAAACCTTGGCTGTATAAAATGTAACATTTTAATATTGGTGTTTATTAAACGTCAATTAGGTAAAATATCAAGGGTTTCTTGTTCAGCTTCAATTTCATTCTAGTATTTTTATAATAATGGGGATGTGGGGGAATATTTCTTTCCTATTCTCCTTTTAACCTTCAAACAGAATCGCATTCCTTATAGTTTCTTCACTTCCATTTCCCCCTACACCTACAGTTCCAGCCACATGAGGGATAGAGAGATACAGTGGAAAACCCTTGCATTCCTGTTTTAGGGACACCTAGAGGGTGACGCAGAAATATGAATTCAGAAATCACCAGTTTCTGGGTGGATAGGATAGATTTAAAGAATCTGGTCTCAACATGAGGCAGAGTCTTTCACCACCCTCTGAATCTGGCACGGTCATGTGACTGGTTGTGGTCAATATTAGCAAACATACCATGTCAACTCACTGAATTGTGAGAAATAATACATGTTTGTTGTTTTAGTCAATAAGTTTTGGGATGGTGTGTCATGCAGCAAAGGCTTTCAGATACAGTAGACATGTGCTAGACACTTCACTTGTCACTTTGAGAGGTTTAGAGACAAGTACTTGTCACTACCTTTTCACTACCCTTATGGATGTCATAGTTGAAGGAGGAAGTCAAGATGAAAATGTCATAAAATTTGTGACAAGAACAAATGATTAAATAATACTGCATCCTAGTACTAGAAAAGATAATCACAGTAAAACAAGCTCAAATTCACCTTGTATTAGGAATCTATAGAAAACTTTTTTTCCTAGGAATCTTCAAAGTCAATGTAAGAAAAAGAGAATATTTTCAAAGAATTTTGGAACTAAATTTTTAAGGCACAAGCAATCTTAGTCTAATTCTCACACTCTGCAGATGGGAAATGGAGAGCCATGTCAGTGCAGGAGCCTCATCCATCCAAGAGCTTAAATTTCTGTATATGGGTGCCATTAGATGACTGCCTTTGGACGATGGAAGAAATCTTTCTCCTTTTGCTTACACCCAAGTCCTTTATGGGAAACCCCCCACTCCACCCATCTGACCAGGCCCTGGACCATGGTATTCCCTACGGTAGGTGGAGGAGCCAGCATCCCCATCCTAATGCGCTGACAGGTTCAGAAGCAGAGAGCAATGCCCTTAGACTGCTCTTCAAGTCATTTTCTTAGGAACAGGCAGAGATGGTCTCCTGGGACAAACTTTAGATCCTTTCAGCAGCAGGCAGGAACCGTGCCAAGGGTGTGCGTATGGAACAGCACATTAAGGGTGCCCTGGCTTTGGAAGATGCAAATTCAGTTCAGTTCAGTCGCTCAGTCGTGTCCGACTCTTTGCGACCCCATGAATCGCAGCACGCCAGGCCTTCCTGTCCATCACCAACTCCCGGAGTTCACTCAGACTCACGTCCATCGAGTCAGTGATGCCATCCAGCCATCTCATCCTCTGTCGTCCCCTTCTCCTCCTGCCCCCAATCCCTCCCAGCATCAGAGTCTTTTCCAATGAGTCAACTCTTTGCATGAGGTGGCCAAAGTACTGGAGTTTCAGCTTTAGCATCATTCTATCAGATCGGTACTCCAGAATTCCGCCCCAGAAGCTTAGCCCCACCCCCAACCCCCGCCAAGATCTCCCAAGATTCCGCGAGATCGGGTTTCAGCTACTGGGCCTCTCTGGCTTGGTTCCACCATTGTCTGAGCCAGTTCTGAAGCTCCGTTCCTCTCAGCCCATCCTCTCCAAAAGAAAGAAAAAAAAAGTTTCCTAGTAATTAAGTACTTTATTCACTTGTTTATCCTCTTCAGATTCCTTACTGTGGATTATAAATTTTTACAGGGTCTGGTTACGGCTCTCCTCAGCAGCCTTCTGTCTTGTCCCTTCCTCCCTTTGTCGGGCGTCTCAGCGCCTGGCCTGTACTTACTGTGTCCTGTGCTGGGGACTCGGAGAAGGCAATGGCACCCCACTCCAGTACTCTTGCCTGGAAAAATACCATGGGCGGAGGAGCCTGGTAGGCTGCGGTTCATGAGGTCGCGAAGAGTCGGACACGACAGAGCAACTTCACTTTCACTTTTCACTTTCATGCATTGGAGAAGGAAATGGCAACCCACTCCAGTGTTCTTGCCTGGAGAATCCCAGGGATGGGGGAGCCTGGTGGACTGCCGTCTATGGGGGCGCACAGAGTCGGACACGACTGAAGTGACTTAGCAGCAGCGGTGCTGGGGACTGGCAGCTGTTTCCTCCCCTTGACCAGCTCGCAGAGGCCCATGGACTGTGAAGCTAATGCCTAGGACCTAGGGCTCCACACGTGCACCGGCTTCCTTCAACGAATTGTGCATAAATTTTGATATGTATATGTGTATTTTTTTTCCCCAAAGAAGTCCCCAAGAATTGGTGAGGAAAGTATCTGACTCCTGCTCCCCACTTGGTGTCTCAACCTACAAGAGGTAGGAAGCCTCAGGGTGGGTCGGGGTGAACAGGGGAATTAGAGGAAGGAGTATGTGAAAGATTTAATGGTTCTGCTGCATGGTCAGTGATATGGCTTCTTATTCCATGCTATAATTCTACAGCTTTTTATTTTATTGTTTTGTAGTGTTTTCAAGTTTTAATTAAATCATTTCATAGTAATATAGATTTAAAAACAAAAGCATATATTTAATGGAAAAAATGAATGCATCATGTTTGTTAGTCAATTTTAATATTGTAGGTTTGACTTAAAATGTTTGTGGACATTTACCATCCACCAGGGGCACAATAGTGAATAACGTTGACACTCAAAACCAGAGAACACATCTGCTTAAGAAGCCTCCCCATCCTAAAATTTAATCATTATTTTAGGACTGTGATCAAAGACAATGATTTAATACATATAGCTACAAAGGTCAGTTTGCTTATCACTCCAGAAATATGACTTTTCATTTCAGTTATATAATTGTTTTCATCAGTATTAATTTTGCTCATTATGACTTTAGATTTTCTTGTATGTATACATAGAATGAATCAATGGCTATTAATGCATTAGCAAAAGGGGAATTGCTCAGTTACATAGATTTTATGTCAATGTCATCAGTTTGCTTGAAATAGAAACCAGTAGATTCTAACAATGGTTCCATTTTTTAAAATCCAATTCATGGAAGAAAGTAAAGCTTTCAGAAGTTAAATCTGTCAAAAGTGACATTATTAAAAAGAGATATGACTTTATTTAGTAGTTAAAATGGTGTTAAAAGAGTTTCTTGTGTGTTGATAATATGAATAGAGATTTCAGTAGCTCAGAACATTATAGTGAAAAAAGGGTTATTAATAAATTAAAGTGTTTATGGAACAGAAATCACCTTGAAATTGTTTGAGGTGTATAATGCATCCAAGTAAGTGGAAATGCACTACCAATCTTCATACAAGCAAAACGTTAAAATCTGTAAGTCACGTTATGTATGTAACTGGACTTCAAATTGTTTCCTGAGAAAGCCATATTGTATAAAATAAATACTTCAGCATGACTTTGTTTCTCTCTCCATCATCAGGAAAATTTTAGAAATACTGAATCTTTGGAGAATATTTAAATTTCAGTCTAAATGTTCTACAATAGTGTAGACCATTACTACAAAATAAAATTTGGTTACATTTTAAAAACAAGTTAAAGGTCTTTAATAAAAGTACTCAACAGATGGAGCACCAAAAATTTAACTTTATCAAGTTGAATTTTTGAAGACAAAGCTTGCAAACAGAGCAATTGAAATACATCCCTGTGACAGCAAGAGAGGAACTAAAGAAATTAGATGATGGGAATTCAGCTGAGGTATAGGATAAATTTTGAAATTCTATAACTGTGTTTTGGAATATCTTATGAGAAGAACATTTGATTGAATTTCTGTTTATAGTTGTATAAATTGATATTCTGTTCTGGAATGGGTTGAAATTCAGAAAGCCTGTGATTCTTCAGCATCTAAACTTATTAAATAAATTTTAGGGACTTTTTTTCCTTAATCATTATTTTAAAAAGACTAATTCATGTGGCAACAAAATATTTCAGAAATTATATAAAATTGTTTTCACTCTCAAAACTGTCCTGATGTAAACGAGAACTATATGGTCACCCCATATATAAGGTATGAGAAGGTTGCCTGAGTGTTCCCCCTAGAGTGATGCGAGTGTGTCCTGCAGGTATTGGCTTAGCCACTGGGAATAGAAAAGTGAATAAAAACTTTCTCTTCCTTCCAGGAGCTCACACTCCAGTGGAACACACACAAAAAATCGTAAGTTAGTATTAACTGGTTTTATTTTGGAGCTGGTGAGACAGAATCGGGGGTTTAATGGCTGGAGTGGGTACTACAGGGGTTTTTGACAGTTTGATTGTAGAGTAGAAGGTAGAGCTGCTAGAAACTTGACCTTACAGCAGTGTCTTTCTAAAAGAAGTTCCTCTGAGATGTCAAAGAAAATTGCACCTGATGGAGTTAAATAGGCAAGGTAAACTTATTAAGAGTATTGCAAGAGGGAAGAGAGCTTGAATTCAACTCTGGTTGAAAAAAAAAGATGGGAATGTTTTTAAACACTGAGGTGCTGACTTAAAAAAAAATGCACACCATGAGAGTTGTGAGTTGAGTTTTATTTGGGACAAAATGAGGACTGTAGCTCAGGAGACAGCATCTCAGATAGCTCTGAGAAACTGCTCCAAAGAGGTAGGGGGGACCATCAGTGTATATGTGATTTTGGTGAAGGAGGAGTACATACAATCAAGCACTTTTTTTGAGATTTTAAAAAATTAATTTTATTTTTTATTGAAGGATAATTGCTTTACAGAATTTTGCTGTTTTCTGCCAAACCTCAACATTAATCAGCCATAAGTATACATATATCCTCTCCCTTTTGAAACTTCCTTCCATCTACCTCCCCATCCCACCCATCTAGGTTGATACAGAGCCCCTATTTGAGTTTCCTGAGACATACAGCAAATTCCCGTTGGCTATCTATTTTACATATGGTAGTGTAAGTTTCCATGTTACTCTTTCCATACATCTCACCCTCTCCTCCTCTTTCCCCATGTCCGTAAGTCCATCTCTGTTCTCCATTCAGTTCAGTTCAGTTCAGTCACTCACTCATGTCCGACTCTGTGACCCCATGAATCGCAGCACGCCAGGCCTCCCTGTCCATCACCATCTCCTGGAGTTCACTCAGACTCTCGTCCATTGAGTCAGTGATGCCATCCAGCCATCTCATCCTCTGTTGTCCCCTTCTCCTCCTGCCCCCAATCCCTCCCAGCATCAGAGTCTTTTCCAATGAGTCAGCTCTTCGCGTGAGATGGCCAAGGTACTGGAGTTTCAGCTTTAGCATCATTCCTTCCAAAGAACACCCAGGGCTGATCTCCTTTATTTTTTTTTTTTTTTGTGCTTTTTTATTTATTTATTTATTTATTTTTTTTTTTAAATTCTTCAAATTTTATTTTATTTTTAAACTTTACATAATTGTATTAGTTTAGAATGGACTGGTTGGATCTCCTTGAGTCCAAGGGACTCTCAAGAGCCTTATCCAACACCACAGTTGAAAAGCATCAATTCTTCGGCGCTCAGCTTTCTTCACAGTCCAACTCTCACATCCATACATGACCACTGGAAAAACCAAAGCCTTGACTAGACGGACCTTTGTTGGCAAAGTAATGTTTCTGCTTTTCAATATGCTATTTAGGTTGGTCATAACTTTTCTTCCAAGGAGTGCTGCCCTGTAAATAAATTCTTCAGTACCTTTTTTCTAGATTCCATACATGTGCATTAGAATACAATATTTATCTTTCTGCTTCTGACTCACTTCACTCTGTATAACAAGTTCTATGTTCATCCACCGCATCAGAACTGACTCAAATATGTTCCTTTTTATGGCTGAGTAATATTCCATTGTGTATATGTATAACTTTTTTATCTTCATCTGTCGATGGACATCTAGGTTGCTTCCATGTTCTAACTATTGTAAATAGTGCTTTAATGAACAATGGGATACGTGTGTCTTTTTCAGTTTTGGTTTCCTCAGGGTATATGCCCAGGAGTGGGATTGCTGAGTCCTATGGTGATTTTATTCCTCGTTTTTTAAGGAATCCCCATACCGTCTTCCATAGTGGCTGTATCCATTTACATTCCCACCAACAGTGCAAGAACCTTTCCCTTTTTCCATACCCTTTCCACCATTTATTGTTTGTAGACTTTTTTATGGTGGCCATTCTGACTGGTGTGAGGTAATGTCTCATTATAGTTTTGATTTGCATTTCTCTAATAATTGAGCATCTTTTCATGTGTTTGTTAGCCATGTATGTCTTTGGAGAAATGTCTAAGTCTTTTTCCCACTTTTTTTATTAGGTTGTTTGTCTTTCTGGCATTGAGTTGTATGAGCTGCTTATATATTTTGAAAATTAATCCTTTGTCAGTTATTGCATTTGCTATTCTCCCATTCTGAGGGAGGATGCTACTCCAGCTTTCTTTTGCTTCCTATTTGCATGGAATATATTTTTCCATCCTCTCACTTTCAGTCTGTATGTGTCTTTAGGTCTGATGTGGGTCTCTTGTCGACAGCATATATATATGGGTCTTGTTTTTGTATCCATTCAGCCAGTCTGTGTCTTTTGGTTGGAGCATTTAATCCATTTACATTTAAAGTAATTATTGATATATACATTCCTATTGCCATTTTCTTAATTATTTGAGGTTGGTTTTGTAGATCTTTTTTCTTCTGTTATATTTCTTGACTATATAAGTCCCTTTAACATGTGTTGTAAAGCTTTGGTGGTACTGCATTATCTTACCTTTTGTTTGTCTGAAAAGCATTTTTTTCTCCATCAATTTTGAATGAGATCCTTACCAGGTACAGTAATCTTGGTTGTAGATTTTTCCCTTTCAGTACTTGAAATATATCCTGCTATTCCCTTCTGGCCTTCAGAGTTTCTGCTGAAAGATCAGCTGTTAAGCATAGGGGTTTCCCTTGTATATTACTTGTTGCTTCCCCCTTGCTGCTTTTAATATTCTTTCTTTGTGTTTAGTCTTTGTTAGTTTGATTAGTATGTGTCTTGGCATGTTTCTCCTTGGATTTATCCTGTATGGGACTCTTTGTGCCTCTAGGATTTGATTGACTGTTTCCTTTACCATGTTGGGGAAATTTTCAACTACAATCTCTTAAAAATTGTTCTCCTACCCTTTCTTTTTCTCTTCTTCTGGGACCCATACAATTCGAATGTTGGTACATTTGTTATGGTCCCAGAGGTCTCTAAGACTGTCCTTAGCTCTTTTCATTATTTTTACCTTATTCTGCTCTTCAGGAGTCATTTCCACTATTTTATCTTCCAGCTCACTAATTCGTTCTTCTGCTTCAGATATTCTGCTATTAATTCCTTCTAGAGTATTTTTAAATTAATTTAATTGGAGGTTAATTACTATACAATATTGTACTGGTTTTGGCCATACATTGACATGAATCAGCCATGGGTGTACATGTGTCCCCCATCCTGAACCCCCCTCCCACCACCCTCCCCATCCCATCCCTCAGAGTTGTTCGAGTGCACTGGCTTTGAGTGCCCTGTTTCATGCATCGAACTTGGACTGGCTATCTATTTCACATATGGTAATATACATGTTTCAATGCTATTCTCTTAAATCATCTGACCCTTGCCTTCTCCCACAGAGTCCAAAACTCTGTTCTTTATATCTGTGTCTCTTTTGCTATCTTGCATATAGGGTCATCGTTACCATCTTTCTAAATTCCATATATATGTGTTATATACTGTATTGGTGTTTTTCTTTCTGGCTTACTTCACTCTGTATAATAGGCTCCAGTTTCATCCACCTCATTAGAACTGATTCAAATGTATTCTTTTTAATGGCTGAGTAATACTCCATTGTGTATATGTACCACTGCTTTCTTATCCATTCATCTGCTGATGGACATCTAGGTTGCTTCCATGTCCTGGCTATTATAAACAGTGCTGCGATGAACATTGGGGTACATGTGTCTCTTTCAATTCTGGTTTCCTCGGTGTGTATGCCCAGCAGTGGGATTGCTGGGTCATATGGCAGTTCTATTTCCAGTTTTTTAAGGAATCTCCACACTGTTCTCCATAGTGGCTGTACTAGTTTGCATTCCCACCAACAGTGCAAGAGTGTTCCTTTTTCTCTGCACCCTCTCCAGCATTTACTGTTTGTAAACTTTTTGATAGCAGCCATTCAGACTGGCGTGAGATGATACCTCTTTGTGGTTTTGATTTGCATTTCTCTGATAATGAGTGATGTTGAGCATCTTTTCATATGTTTGTTATCCATCTATATGTCTTCTTTGTATAAATGTCTGTTTAGTTCTTTGGCCCATTTTTTGATTGGATCGTTTATTTTTCTGGTATTGAGCTGCATGCTGCTGCTGCTACTAAGTTGCTTCAGTCGTGTCTGACTCTGTGCAACCCCATAGACAGCAGCCCACCGGGCTTCCCTGTCCCTGGGATTCTCCAGGCAAGAACACTAGAGTGGGTTGCCATTTCCTTCTCCAATGCATGAAAGTGAAAAGTGAAAGTGAAGTCGCGCAGTCGTGTCCGACTCTTAGCTTCTATATTTTTGAGATTAATTCTTTGTCAGTTGCTTTGTTTGCTTTATTTTCTCCCATTCTGAATGCTGTCTTTTCACCTTGCTTATAGCTTCCTTCATTGTGCAAAACTTTTAAATTTAATTAGGTCCCATTTGTTTATTTTTGCTTTCATTTCCATTACTCTGGGAGGTGGGTCATAGAGGATCCTGCTCTGTTTTATGTCAGAGAGTGTTTTGCCTATGTTTCCCTCTAGGAGTTTTATAGTTTCTGGTCTTACATTTAGATCTTTAATCCATTTTGAGTTTATTTTTGTGTATGGTGTTAGAAAGTGTTCTAGTTTCATTCTTTTACAGGTGGTTGACCAGTTTTCCCAGCACCAGTTGTTAAAGAGATTATCTTTTCTCCATTGTATATTCTCACCTCCTTTGTCTAAGATAGGGTGTCCATAGGTGTGTGGATGTATCTCTGGACTTTCTATTTTGTTCCATTGATCTATATTTATGTCTTTTTGCCAGTACCATACTGTCTTGATAACTGTAGCTTTGTAGTATAACCTGAAGTCAGGCAGGTTGATTCCTCCTTCTGGAGTATTTTTAATTTCAGTAATTGTGTTGTTTGTCTCTGCATGTTTACTTTTTAATTCTTCTAGGTCTTTGTTAATTGATCCTTACATTTTCTCCATTTTGTTTTCAAGGCTTTTGATCATCTTTACTATCATTATTCTGAATTCCTTTTTAGGTAGTTTGCCTGTTTCCTCCTCGTTTATTTGGACTTCTGTGTTTCTAGTTTGTTCCTTCATTTGTGCAGTATTTCTCTGCTATTTGTTTTTTTTTTTTTTTTTGAGTTATTGTGTTTGAGGTTTTCTTTTCCCAGGCTTCAAGGAAAGTTGAATTCTTTGCTTGAAGAAGGTTGAATACTCTCTTCCTTTTAGTTTCTGTCCTCCTAAGGTTGGTCCAGTGGTTTGTGTGAGCTTCTATAGGGTGAGATGTGTGCTGAGTTTTTGTTTGTTTGTTTGTTTTTCCTCTGATGGGCAAGGCTGAGTGAGGTGGTAATCCTGTCTGCTATGATTGGGTTTGTATTTTTGTTTTGTTTGTTGTTTAGATGAGGTGCCCTGCAAAGGGTGCTACTGGTGGTTGGGTGATGCCAGGTCTTGTATTCAAGTGGTTTCGTTTGTGTGAGTTCTCACTATTTGATACTACCTAGGGTTAGTTCTCTGGTAGTCTAGGATCTTGGAGTCAGTGCTCCCACTCCAAAGGCTCAGGGCTTGATTTCTGGTCAAGAATGAAGATTCCACAAGTGGTTTGTTATGGTATTAAGTGAGATTAAAATAAATATCCAAAAACGAGAAACCAAAGATGAACCCCAGACAAATGGCAGTTACAAAATAAGGCAAATAATATTTAAAATAATGAAATATATACATATACATATACACCCATGAGCAAAGTAAAAACAGTCCAACAAAAATAAAGTACAGTAGACTGACCCGCCGAACAAAGGAAATCAAAAATTGTATTTCCCAGTTAAGAGCAAAACTAACTTAAGCACAAACTGGAAAACAAAACTAAAGCAAGGTGCCAAGTGGAGACTAAAGCAGTATGTTGAGAGGAAAGGAAAGAAAAGAAAGAAAGAATAGATATGCAAAGTTAAATAGAGGTGGATGAAGAAGAGTTATATATATTAAAGATTAACTGCAATGGGAGAAGAACAGTAGAAAAGGCAAACAAAGGAATAAATGTAGAAAAATATAATAGATTTTAAAAATTAAAATTATAAAAAAGAGAAAAGAAAAAACAGAGGAAGAAATAAAAAAGGGGAAAAGAAGGAAAACTCTACAGAACTGCAAAAGCCCAATGTAGAGGCAGAGGTTTATAACAACAATAGGAAATGTGACTGAATATGCACATATACATATCACCCATAAGCAAAATCAAAACAGTCCAACGAAAATAGAGTACAGTAGATTGACCTGATGAACAAAGAAAAACAAAAATTATATCTACCAGAACAAAACTAATTAAAGCACAAACTGGAAAACAAAACTAAAGCAAATTGCCAATTGGGAAATAAAGCAATGAAAATAAAGCTAAAAATTATGTTCAGAGGAAAGGAGATGAAAGAAAAACTAGATATGCAGTGTTAAATAGAGGTAGATAAAGAAGATTTATATACATTAAAAGTTAACTGCAATGGGAAAGGAACAGTAGGAAAAGCAAACGAATAAATGTAGAAAAAATAATAATAGGTTTAAAAATTAAAAAAAAAAAAAAAAAAAAAGGAAAACTCCACAGAACTGCAAAAGCCCAATGTAGAGGCAGAGGTTTTGACAACGATAAAAAATGTGACTGAGGGGAAAAAAAAGCTCAAAAGCTTAATTGGATTTCTTAGTGCCAATAAAATTGGCAACTACAACAGAGTTGAGGGGGGGGGGGTACTGGGGAGACGGGATTGGGGGGGAAGGAAAAGAAAAAGAAGAAAGAAATCCAAAAGAATCTACAGAACAAGTCAAAACATAAGAATAATAAATGTTTTTCTTGAGTCACTGCTGTCAGTCTTTCCCTCGCTGGGAGTCACAGTCCACCGCACCTCCCTAGGATGCCCTCCAACACTGAGCTGATCTCTGGACCTGCTGTGAGGGCAGCTCAGTTTCTAATCTGGTCCTGCTCCTGTGTGTTCTTGCCTCCAATGTCCATAGCTATCAGAACTAGTGCGTTTTCTTTTGTGGGAGCTCTCAGTAGCCTTTTATATATTCCACAGACACAGAGTCTGCCTCGTTGACCATGTGGATTTAATCTTCAGCTTGTATAGCTGGTGGGAAGATTTTGGATCTTCTTCCTTAGTCACACTGCCTCTGGGTTTCAATTGTGGTTTTCTTTCCACCTATACATATGGGTCGTCCACTGGGGTTTAGCTCCTGAGGCTGCCCTTGGAGGGCTTGGGTTTGCCCCTGTGAGGGCCAGGTGTGGAGGTGGTCCAGCTGCTTGGGTCACAGGGGTTCTGGAAACACCAGATACTCATGGGGGTTTGTGGCTAGGGCAGCAGAAAATATAGTGCTCTAGAAGGGTATGGCAATCAGTATTGGCCAATACGCTCCAGTATTCTTGCCTGGAGAACCCCCTCCCTGACAGAGAAGCCTGGCAGGCCACAGTCTACAGGGTTTCAAAGAGTCGGACACGACCAAAGCAACCCTGTGTGCATAGACGCAAGACTTTTTTGCCTGTGGCAGCTCTGCCCCAGTGAGAGCTGAACGTGAAGGTGATTCTGCTGCTTGGCTTGTGGGGACCCTAGCAGCACCAGCGTGCAGGGACAGGGACTGCCTCTGCCGCAGGAGGTATGGCCCTATCAGTGTCTTTTTTACGAGCCTCTTATAGGTGGAGATCAGAAGGCCTCTTTGGCTAGTCTTTCTCCGCAGCTTCACCTGTTCAGGCACTTAGAGGGCTCCCTTGCCTGGGGTCCTTCTCTGTTGTTCAGTGTCTCAGGCACATATAGGGCCCCCCGCTGTCTGGGGTCCTACTCTGTTGGTATATTCCTGATGTTTCCATGGAGGGAGATGTACTTCACATCCACCCACTCCCCCACTATCTTGTTCTCATCCAAGCACATAATTTTGCAGGTTTCTGCTAGTCATGTGACAATTACTGCTAGTCACAAGGAGCAGACCATCATCATGAAGGGTTTTAGTGCTTGTCTAGATATGAAGAGATATAAGAACTGGACTAATAAAATTGGCTTCTGAAAATATCTATCTGAAGACCTGTTCTGCCACTTTTTCCAGTAGGACAGAGTGCCTCATTTCTGCTCTGCATCCTGAACTCTTTTCAGGAGGTGTTGAAAATCACCTTGCCAACAAAGGTCCATCTAGTTAAAGTTATGGTTTTTCCAGTAGTCATGTATGGATGTGAGAGTTGGACTATAAAGAAAGCCAAGCATGGAAGAACTTATGCTTTTGAACTGTGGTGTTAGAGAAGACTCTTGAGAATCCCTTGGACAGCAAGAAGATCAAACCAGTCAATCGTAAAGGAAATCAGTCCTGAATATTCATTGGAAGGACTGATGCTGAAGCTGAAACTCCAATGCTTTGGCCACATGATGCGAAGAACTGACTCATTTGGAAAGACCCTGATGCTGGGAAAGATTGAAAGCAGGAGGATAAGGGGATGACAGAGGATGAGATGGTTGGATGGCATCACTGATTTGATGGATGTGAGTTTAAGCAAGTTCCAGGAGTTGCTGATGGACAGGGAAGCCTGGTGTGCTGCAGTCCATGGGGTCGCAAAGAGTCAGACATGACTCAGCAACTGAACTGAACTTAAAATTGGCAGCTGCAGCAGCACATGATTTAAATCCTTGTAGAAGTAGATGGCAAGTTCCAGTGTATAGTTGACAGAGGTAAACTGGCGGAAAAGTACTAGAGGATGTTGGAGAATGGGAGATTGATCAATGTGATTAGACCACTTGTGTTTGCTACCTGGCTCTTACGAGAATTTGTCTCCTATCTCCCACGGAGACTGGGAGTTAGAGGCTTGGGTTCTGACTTTGATGATTACATTTCAGTAGGAGAATTGGCTCCCTGGGACTTTAGAAAGACTTCCTTGGGTTGTGAAACAGGAAGGTGGGAGAAGATTTCCATCTCAAGGAATGGAGAAAGACTTTAGAATTCTAAATTGTCTACAGTAAATTCTCTAGGAAAAGGGATTTCAGGGTCTTATATAGGCAGGAAGAAACTTAAAGTTTGGTCTGAGGGGAATATTAAGTCTCTCATTCAGTGGATCTGTAAGCATCACTGTATAACTGACTACAACTTAAACATAAGGAAAACTCACTCATCTGGGTTCTCTCTTCATTGGTTTTCTTAGCTGGGGCAGTTTATTCTTGTCTGCCAGGTTGAAATCCTGTTTGTCCCTTTAAAACCTAGTCATAGGACTTTGTGGCATAGTGGTAAAGAATCTGCCTGCCAGTGCAGGAGACAGATGCTGTTTGATCCCTGGGTTGGGAGATCCCCTGGAGGAGAAAATGGCAGCCTGCTCCCGTATTCTTGCCTTGAAATTTCCATGAACAGAGAAGCCTGGTGGGCTACAGTCCATGGGGTCACAAAGAATCAGATGCGACTGAGCATGCACATAAGACTTTAAGCTACAGCATAAATAAATACTTTTCATGCTGTTTTGGTCAGCTTGGGAATAGGCTCTTTCCCTTGGACAGATGGCCTCTAGGGTTCCTCTATTAGGAAAGATCTTACTTTTTCACAAATTAAAGCCAAAGGAACTGTATTTTTCTGCAAATATGATATTGACAGAATCTAACATCTGCTTTATAACAGACAGCTGCAAACAGTAGCTCCACACTAAATTTAACCTACCCACTAAATCTTAGCTGTGTTCCTGAGGAAACATGAATAAAACCATTGCCTTAGCTCATGCCCAAAGATGGGAAGTCTAGTAAAGATGCCAAAAATATTTTAGTGTTATTTTTATCTTTGACATTTGAAAGCAAACCACATTTACTGATGTTTTAACATCTTTACTAATTGCCTTCAGTGTGCTAAAAATCTGACTTTTAGCAATTATCTTTCGTTTAGAAGGTATTTGTGCTAATTACTGAATTCAGAGTAACCTATACAAGAATAAAATGAGGCTCTATATTATTCCAATCACATGCCTTCCTTTTCTTGTACAAGTTTGCTCAAGTTCCTTAACTTCTATTAAGTTTCTCCCTGATAAAATGGAAATAATGGCAGTTCCCACGTAGGGTTGTTATGATGTTTGGGGATTGTGTATGTTAAATTCTTGAAACATGGTAAGTGTCCAAAAATGTATCATTATTGATATGAAATGTTCATGTGCAGTTTGGTTATCAGAAGGGCATGCTCTTGTTTTACAACTGCAAGGCAATTTTGAATATACCCAAAGGTTTTCTGAGCTCAGATCTTGTCAGTGAATTTTCTGTATTCTTTCTCACTTTCTTAGAAGAAAAAAGAAATATTTTGAAGTTGCCAGTACCAAGCCATGACACTAAGTTATTCATTTAAGAGTGGAAGGATCATATCTATGACCTCAAAACTCCAAAGTCAGAACTCTTTAAGAGGATACAGAGATGATGTGTATACTTGATGCAGGATTAAGCAGCACTAATACTTGGCTAAATTTTTGGTGAAGTGAAGTCGCTCAGTTTTGTCTGATTCTTTGTGACCCGACGGATGGTAGCCTCCCAGGCTCCACCGTCCATAGGATTTTCCAGGCAAGAATATTGGAGGGGGCTGCCATTTCCTTCTCCAGCGGACCTTCCCAACGCAGGGATTGAACCTGTGTCTCCTGCATTGCAGACAGACGCTTTACTGTCTGAGCCACCAGGGGGTAGTCAGTGTCAAACCTTGAATATCTGTGATGTGATGAAGCCAAAGATGATATTGGGATAACTCTAGAAGATTTAGTCATTCATTTGTGCATGCACAACATGCATTTATTTTAAAAATATGTATGAAGTGCTTTCTATTGCTATCTAACAAGCCCTGGACAGTTGTTAGAAATAAACAGGAATAATAATAAACTGATTCTTATTTAACCCTGCTAGTACCAAGATATGGTTCAAGTGTTCATGTTTTAAAAACCCATTTACTCCTTAATACTTCTCATGAAGTAAGTGTTATTGCTGTCCTCATTTTATAGATGAAAACATTGAGACAGAAGTTAAATAACTTATGCATGGTAACATTAAGTAGGGAAGTCAGGTAGTTTGGCTCCAAAACCCATGCTTTTGAGTACCACTCCATCCTGTTCTTCTCAAGTAACAGTAAGCAAAGTGGACATGGCACTTGGTCTTCACTAGTGATGGAGAAAGAAATTAACCAAACAATCAGAGTAAATATATCATTATTAAATATTATAATGGGGTAAGTCCAGGAGTAGGAACTGTAGAAACATAAAGAATATGAAAAATTGAATGAAGGCCAGCATGACTGGAACATGAAGAACTGGGGACAAATGATGCACAGTATTGCTAGAGAGAGAAGATTTTTAGATCCTCTAAGCCCTATCTTTGCTGTCCCAAAGGCAGACCTGTGTTCTGGTTCCATTTTGTCATTTTTTGGCTGTATGCTTTGGGGTAGGTACTTAATTCCTCTGAACTTGTTTCTTTATTTTACAAATAGAGATAATATTAGAATCTAACTTACCATGTTGCTGAAAGCAACAAATGAAATAATTTATCTGTGGTACTTAGCATAGTACCTGGCATGTTTAAAAACTACATAACATTTAGTTATCATAATTGTCTCAAAAACTAAAAATATTTACAACTTCCAGTTCCTTATATCTTAACTAATTCTTTTTCTTACCTTGAATTGATGTTTTATAATTTATACTCTTAATATTCATAGAGCAAGATGTGAGTTAAAATGTTTTCTCTTAAACAGAGTTTGATCTTGAAAAACATTTTAAAAGTTTAAAATTTTATTTTATTTTATTTTTATTTTATTTTATTTTTAAACTTTACATAATTGTATTAGTTTTTCCAAATATCAAAATGAATCCACCACAGGTATACATGTGTTCCCCATCCTGAACCCTCCTCCCTCCTCCCTCCCCATACCATCCCTCTGGGTCGTCCCAATGTGCTGGTTTCTTGGGTGACCTGAAACCAGGTTTCAGGACAACTCTTGTTTCAGTTGTTTCTTGAGACAACTGAATTTCATAACTACATAACCTGTAGATATGCACACATGTGTACGTGTGTGTATGTGTGCAGACTTTGTATATCCCAGTGGGAAGCAAACCTGTAAGTCTGACATAGTCCAGGTCACCCGTGTTATTCCCTAGAGAACAGTTATGTTGAAGTCCCAGTTCACTATCTTTACTGCTCCAGAGTTGTTAAAACAATCCAAGGAGAACCAGGCAAATGAATGAATTTCCAAATTTAGCTTTAGTGATTGTTGAGAGAAGTGACTAGCATTCTCAGGAATGCTGTGGTTTAGTGCAGGAGATTGGCAAAGTAGGTGGCACATTTTATCCTTACACAAGACTAAGGCTGTGAGTGGGATCATACAAACTCATTGGTAATACAATTCTTCATTTGTTTTGTTCCATGTAAGCAGGAGAAAGGAGAATTTATCTTTTGTGATCAAGGGAAAGGTAGCAATTATGATAAATCACTTCTCAAAAAGACAAGTGGCCTGAGCTAACCTAGTAGCAGAGGTAGTGGAAGTCTACCAGGCAACCCTGAACAAAAGGCTTTTTTAGTGGATGGAAAAATCAGATGGCTTCCTGTATAGGTTATTGCCTTACTGGGTCCACTGTAATAAAGACCTTAGGAAAAATTTATTGATAGTCAGCACAAAGTAATAATAGGCAGAGTAAGTAGGTGAGGAGGGGAAGTCCGAGGAAATACGACACTCATAGACAAGGGAGGAGTGCTAGCAAATTGGGCACCTGGGAAGATGCCATAACAAGATTTGGCCCAGGGCTGTAGCATAAAAAAAAAAAAAAAAAATAGATGCCTCGTTTGGGAAAAGTTCTTCCTTTCCTGATTCCTGCTGTTGAGGAAGGCCTCTCATGAGGCTTTTGCCATATGTAGTCACTTCATCTCAGGAGCCACTAGCAGCACTATGATAAAACCCACCGAAAGATGGTGTTAATTGTTTCTGACTGGGTATATGGTCTAAGCAACAAGCTGTGCAAGTTCAAGAACTTGGCGGTGCCTCCAGGAAGATTTGCTGATGCCTTGTCTCCCTTTCTAGTCTCTAAATCTTGAGTTCTGCAATGCAGCTGTTCGCATCAGCTTGTTGTCTCTATGTCACTGGACAAGTCGTGCGAGAGACCATGGAGTGCAGTTGAGGACCAGGTTCCTCAGTAACTGCTCCAAATGCAAGTATGACAAAATTTGCATTTGAAATAACCAACCAGAAACTCCTAGTATCAACTTTAAGTAGTAAACATTTATGGAATGTTGGCATAGTTCCAATTAAAGTGTTCTATCTTTTACTTTGTTAAAGAGGAAAACTTTTTTTTCCAATGTGTTTTTGGAAATTTCTGATCGTTATCTTTACCTGTCCAAATTGTCTGTATAGAGTCAAACAGATCAGTCTTTTGCTACAGTTATTATTAGTAGTGTACTAAATGTTTAAATATCTAATGGCTTTCTAAATGCATGCATGCTTGCTCAGTCGCTTCAGTCGTATTCGACTCTTTGCGACCCTAGGGACTGTAGCCTGCCAAGCTTCTCTGTCCATGGGATTCTCCAGGTGAGAATACTGGAGTGGCTTGCCGTGCCCTCCAGGGGATCTTTCCAACCAGGGTGTCTCCTGCACTATACTTTAAAAATGAATATGATTTTAACAGAAATATTCTGCTATTGGTAATATTTGATGTTCCACTAGATTGAAAATAATGGATAGTCTTGCCTTTAAAAAGGGCTGTAAGTCTATTGAGGATTTGAACTTCATTCTTTCTGAAATGTGTACTTACTGATTAATTCAATTTTGAATTGAAGTAATTTATCACTTTTATAAATTAAGTGACTTTCCCCTTTCCTCTCTCACAATGAAGTTGTTAATCTAATGGTGCTGCAATGTAATGGTCTCTCTAGAAAGAACACTTGAGGCAGTTTTATTCTGATATGCTCCTAGAGCCCAGGAAATTTCATTAATTTACAGTGCTTGTATAAGTGACCTGTAAAATTATGAAAAGAAAAAAAGCACTCTAATTTGCCACTTTGATTGGCTTTTTATTATTCTGTCCAAAAATTCATTTGAACATTCCTGATAATATTTTAAAATGAAAAAATCTTTCTTGACTCTTATCATGACTCAGTATTTCTTATGATTTGTCTGTAATTTTTTGGAATATTATTAGTGACAATGATAGTGACCATTTTTGAGGAATTGCTATATAATAGATACTATATTTAGTAATTGATACAGAGCAGCATTTAAGTACATTGGTTTTAAGTCATAAAAATGCTATTTTTCATTGCAGCTTTAAGAAGTACATCTTCATCACAGTACATAGTTTTAAGAGTGTAGCATATTCATGTTTCAGGTGAAGCCTGTGTAATCCTTTGTAACTCAGTTTCTTTATCTGAAAAATGGAGATGATAACACCTACTGTATAGGATCGTTTCTTTGATAGGGAATTTATGCACAGCAATAAGCAGAGTTTTTAAGAAATGAAATTAGTGAAAGACAGACCAAGTCTCCTTTTTTCTAAAGGTGAAATTGAGTTCAAAAGCCATTTTCTATGAAAGAGACAAAAGTGGTGTTTTGGTTTCCGTTGTTCAAATAATGACCGTACTCTTCCATTTCAGTTCTTTTACACAGCATGGCATTTGGCAAGTAGGCAATTTCAAAGTGTTAAATTACTTGTTGGAATTCACTTGTTTCTAATGATATGCTGAAAACTTGTCCAGCTCAGTATTATTAAGTTGGTTAACCATATGCCTGCTGTCTGGAGTAATTATTATATATTTTGGGCAAAAATTTATATAGCCAGTATATATATAGGCACTGTTAAAATACTGGAATAATTAATAAGCTTCTTCATGCTGAAACTGAATACTGTAAACAAAGAAGATATAATAATATTGCTATACTTTTTCAGTATAATTGTACTAAACCTAATTTTATTGAGACTCAAAATCACAAGAAGTACACAGATAATATTACCCCTCTTTTAGATTAAGCCTCTGAGGTTCAGAAAAATAACAAGTGGTCTGTGTCATTTAAGAACTAAGCAGAGCTGACCAGTTGGCTCCATGTCCAGAGCTTCTTAGCCCCATTGTGTGTTTCTTCATTCTTGGAAGACAACCACAAGAAAGTGACAGAAAGAAACAGAGAAAATAAAAAACAGGGAATGGGCAGTTTTTTATATAAAATTGTAATCATTAAAACTATGAACCACGCTACCTTCAGAGTGTATACAGAACAGATACGTCGTTTGGTTCTGTTCATAGGCTTTTTAATGAGGGCAGTAGCTTTCCTCTTCCCTTCCCATCTCATAATTTGCTCAAAAACTATAGATGGCTGATCTCGAGATCAGAGGCCATCAGTGCAACATCCTAACCATGAGAAAATGTATGATGGCGTGTAAAACAAATTACACTTTATGTTTTGTACTTTTGGTTTCCCTTTGACTTTATAATTTTTGACTTCCATGATGACTGCAGACTTTTAAATGTTGAAATGTTGATTGTATATAAGCAAGACTAGGACTGTCATTAAGCAAATAAGAACAGGTACATCAATCAGTCACATTTTTTTCATTCTCCTGTTGGACTATTTTAGTTTTGGTATTTAATGATATGTAAATAGAACTTGTATGAAAAGAAAATTTCCTCATTTTTAAAATAAATTTTAATGAGCTTTAAAATATTTTCACCTCAGCTTTGGTACAGACCAAGAAGAGGCAGACATTGTTTTCTGAAGTTTTATTGAAACTAAGTATATAAGGACTAAGAAAATTTAGACACACTTTAAAAACTCATTAATATTTAGATATGTATTAGAACTGTGAGCCTCATACATCTTAATTTGCATAATTAAGAAAAATAAAATTCATGACTCTTAGTACAAAATGTAAGGAATTCAGTACATCTGTACACTCCAGCTGTGTTAACTATACTGCTGCTGCTGCTGTTAAGTCGCTTCAGTCGTGTCCGACTCTGTGCGACCCCATAGACGGCAGCCCACCAGGCTCCCCCGTCCCTGGGATTCTCCAGGCAAGAACACTGGAGTGGGTTGCCATTTCCTTCTCCAATGCATGAAAGTGAAAAGTGAAAGTGAAGTCACTCAGTCATGTCCGACTCTTAGCAACCCCATGGACTGCAACCCACCAGGCCCCTCCATCCATGGGATTTTCCAGGCAAGAGTACTGGAGTGGAGACTCCTTACTATTTGTATGCATAAAAAATAGTAGATATAGATAATATTATTATATTGTGATTACCTTTATTTTATTCCTTACATAAGGAAAGACTCTCAATTAAAATAATTATGTAAAAACCGAGGAGAGCTAACCAAACCTTCCAAGTGAGATGATGATACCTGACAAAATTTATGAAGAAGGGAGCAAGCTCAATTCCAGGGATAGATTGTTTTGGTATTGTTTCAGTTGTCGGTAGCCTAAAAGACTGCATTTGAGTGTTGTGGAGTGTTTTTGTAAGCTGACACATGCATAGCACTCTTTTGCCTCTCTTGTATGTGATGGTAGTATACTTAACTTTATCTTGATTTACGAGTGTACAAAAAATATGGAGTCTAGCTATTGGGGGAAGCAATGTAATGTCAAATAATTCAACTAATTAAAGAAAAAGATCTGATCTGTGACTTGGGAAAATAGCAAAATGATCATTTGTTATTCATTATTGATCAACTGAATGTATTTGATTCATTTAAATCCAGGCTAAAGAGGAAGCAAGTGAAACAAAAGCTGAGGAAACTATAAAATAATGTCTCGAGAAGATATAAGTAAATGCAGGAATGTTAGATAGTATCTGGAAAGGAAATTAAAGGGACACTTTTACATAGCCTAAGTGAGCCCAAAGAAAACCTTACATTTTATACAAAAAAAGTATGCTGTAAGATTCATTATAAATAATTTTTAAGATACAGGAAAATGAAAAGAACTGTATCGTTGGTGTCAGCTCCTAAAGAAGACTTTAGTAACTGTTTTGATGTGTTTCTGTGCATAGATTGTGGTTTACATAGTTGTCATCAAACTTTACATGTAAAATTTTTTGAGCTAATTTTTCTTGGTTTATCATTAGAATAGTTTAAGGTTTTCAAATTACTCCAAGTTTAATAGGCATCTTTAATTCCTATACCATATTTCTTTGAGGATATCCATAAAGATAATTTGGTCATTCCCTTATGATTTAGATTTTTTTCTTCTTTTCACAAAGATAAATAAGGATATACCGATATACCAGTTGAATTCATTGGGGGAAATACTGAAAATTTTCTTCATATTCTTGTTCTTGACACTATTATAAGCTGTGCACTATAATCACTAGTAACCCACTCCAGTGTTCTTGCCTGGAGAATCCCAGGGACGGGGGAGCCTGGTGGGCTGCCGTCTATGGGGTCACACAGAGTCGGACACGACTGAAGCGACTTAGCAGCAGCAGCAGCAGCAGCATAATCACTAGTAAGTGAAAGTACTTGTAGTGATATACCATTTAATAGTATGACTTTTTATTCTTGCTCATTTGTACAGTGATTAATTTCATCATTAGATTGCCGGGGGCATTTTCTGTCCTTATATATGTCTTATCTTGCTCTATTTTATTATTTATCTATAGTCTGTTTTGTGTTTTCTTATCCATCTATAGAGGAGCACTCTTTACTCGCACCTTTATATTTCCCACTCGTATTCTGAGACTTTTCTTTGGAAAATTTGAATTTATCAAATTTGACAAGTTTTGACTTGAAATCTGTGTTCAAGATTATAACAATACTTGGTGCTTATGGAGCTTCCAGTTCTGCCAGAGGCTTAGAAAATCCATCTAGATAATTCTTAATTAGCATGAACCAGAACTTCTATACGTTCTGATGTATGTAGTCAGATTTTCCTATTTTCTTGCATTAAGACAGAAAAAAAGGGAAACTGTTTTGATATTCATCTCACTTTAGCTTTGTGTTGTTTCATTCAGCCCTCTTTGGAAAACATCCACCTACAATTACTAGTTTAAAAAAAAAAAAACTCTGCTTAAATTTCTTTTTAAAATTTTAATTTTTTCGTAGTCATCTTTGGAAACTTTAGTTTGATCCTATTGTATGTATATATTAATTCATATATATATACATACATCATTGGGAAACAAGGAGGAAAAGCAGTATCTCTGTGCTTGTGAAGAGTCTCTGAAAAGTCATGTGTTTTTGCAAGGATCGCGTTTATGGTGCTTTTGAAATGTACATTTTTGTGACATAGAAGGATCTTCATCAAATGGCAGCAAACAGCTCAAATTTGGGGAGATAAAGCTTGGGTCAAAGTCTAATTGCATCTAAATTTAAATTGTATCAGTGGCACCAGCGACATTTCCTGGCCTATTCTGAAGGGCAGTGAGTGTCTGTTGCACAGATTGTTAGTTTTAATATGTTCAAATGTGTTTTCGTTACCAATTGGCACCCAGGTGGCAAAGGCAAATCGTCTCTGGAGGCAGAACAAATGGACAAATGTGTTTTTTAGTTCCTTCTACTGGCAGCTAGTTTGATATCCCTAAGGAAATGTTTCTTGACAATAATTGTATGAAAAATACCAACATTTGATTTCCAGATATTTGACAGAATGGAAACTTCTATTTGCCAGGAAAATGACTAATGGACCTTCTAATCTCCATATT
Organism: Bos javanicus; assembly: GCF_032452875.1. NCBI lineage: Eukaryota > Metazoa > Chordata > Mammalia > Artiodactyla > Bovidae > Bos > Bos javanicus. The sequence continues at coordinate 23,525,019 of NC_083874.1, read as the reverse complement.
TAATAGAGGCTTTAAGAAAAGGCTATAAGGGATATAATACATGAATTGTGTCCCAAATAGTTTGTAAAGTTACTCTAACAGATACTCTGGATTTGTCAAGACCTATTTATGGGTTTTCTTTGAACTTTGGGGGGTTTTTTTTGGTTTGTTTTATTTATTTATTTTTTTTAAATTTTATTTTATTTCCAAACTTTACATAATTGTATTAGTTTTGCCAAATATCGAAATGAATCCACCACAATTTTTCCTCCATTTCTCTAACTCATCAAGTCGTCTTTGTTCTTTTCTCTTTAGTAACTTGGAAATTATACATTTAAAAAAATCTCCTAGTAGTTACTGAAGATAAAATTTAAATATACTAATTTTGCTATCAAGCTAGCCTTAAATTTTGAAATTTTGAAACAGTTCAATAAATAAACTTAACACATGGAATTAAAATTACTGTCACCAATTCTTGGAGTCTTTTTATTTTTCCAAGTAAATGTTAATGAGAAGAGTGGCAGGAATAAAAGTAACTACAACAATTGGCAGATCTAGTTATTTTTCTAGCTTTTAAAGTTTATTTTAAAGAGGAAAGGCAAAAATATAGTTCAAATAAGTACCACCCAACTAATGAAGCACATTTGAAAAAATCACAGTGACCTCAAGTCTTCTGTCACTTGATTTTGTTAGACTTTGCTCCTTTTTCTTTCTTTCTATTAGACTTGATAATACAAATAAATAAGATACACAAATTGAATGTGACTCAAGATAAAGTCTTTCCATAAATCAGAAATCACAGTACATTCTGCAGAACTCCTTCACTGGCTCTATATAATTAACATCTCCCTATGTGTGTTTTTTCAAGTAAATGTTAATGAGAAGAGTGGCAGGAATAAAAGTAACTACAACAATTGGCAGATCTAGTTATTTTTCTAGCTGTGCGTGTGTTAGTTGCTCAGTCATGTCCAACTCTGCGGCCCTGTGTTCTGTAACCCATCAGGCTTCTCTGTCCATAAAATTTTCCAGGCAAGAATATTGGAGTGGGTATCCATTCCCTTGTCCAGGGGATCTTCCCAACCCAGGGATCAAACCCAGGTCTCCTGCACTGAGGGCAGATTCTTTACCAGCTGAGCCACCAGGGAATTCCAACATCTCACTGGAAAGTTCTAGTTTTTATAAGTCTGATAATTTCTTGTGATCAACAGAAAACTATTAAGTTTGCAGTTTTATTGTATCAGAAATTAGCAGTGAATGGATATTAGTTTATTCAGCCAGTTTATAATTATTTAGTTCATTTCTTGTTAGAAATATTATCTGAGTAAACAAATTTTACTGATTTTTCCCAAAATACTTGATAAGACATAAACCTTGAAAGTGGGTTATTCAGAGCTTGTCACCTGGGTGATCTCAGAGTTGTTCCTTTTCTACTGTCAGTGTAATATAAGATCCAACAATGGCCATCCTTTGTTTTTAATACCACATTGGGTGATGGTTCTTTGTGGTAAAGAGAGGCCATTAAAAAAAAAAAAAATGAACATCTCAAGATACTGTACTAATTCCACATGATGAATATTCACTGCATTTGCTATTTAAACATCTCGGAGGGTTTTCAGATTCATTTCATGTAACGTAGGGAGACTAGCAAACAACATCATTCAGCTTGGAGAAAACACTGATTAAAATAACAAAAATGAAAGACAAGCCAAAAAAGGGGACAAGAAGGGTAATGCTTTCTCACAAACTTGTTTTGGAAATTTCTACAAAAACATTCTGACTATTAGTCAGCATAGCAATGTTTTTCAGATTTTTTTGGATCGTTATATATTTACCCAATAAAATCATGCTTTTATTTTTAAAAATTGGTACATGATGATAGACTTGTACTTAAAGCAGAAAGAGTAATTTCCTGGTGTCCATGCTCATTCACATTTTGTTACAGACATTTATAATTATCAGGGAAGTATGAGGTAAATGAATGTGACTTAAAAAATGGTAAGTTCTGTAGAACTATACTTGGACATTTTGAAAATATGCATTAATTGGTAGGAACACCAAACTGATAGAAATATGGAATCAATGCAAAAAAGTAAACACAATTGTGTTAGAGCTGCTTAAAAATTCATTGCAAATGTTAGAAATGTTAAGCCTTATTTTCAGTCATTCTACAAATATTCTCTGAATATGTAGAAAGATCTCGGCACTGTGCATGCCTTAGGACTAGAGAAACGAATAAGTTATGGCTTCTGTTCTTTAAGAGTTCAGTATAAATGTAGGGAAATATCAATCTCACTTAGTCTAAGTTGGAAATTTGGTACCACACTTTTAAAGACTCTTTCCTTTCAGTTCAGTTCAGTTGCTCAGTCGTGTCCAACTCTTTGCGAACCCATGAATCACAGCACACCAGGCCTCCCTGTCCATCATCAACTCCCAGAGTTTACCCAAACTCAGGTCCATCGAGTCGGTGATGTCATCCAGCCATCTCATCTTCTGTCATCCCCTTCTCCTCCTGCCCCCAATCCCTCCCAGCATCAGGGTCTTTTCCAATGAGTCAACTCTTTGCATGAGGTGGCCAAAGTATTGGAGCTTCAGCTTTAGCATCAGTCCTTCCAATGAACATCAAGGACTGAACTCCTTTAGGATGGACTGGTTGGATATCCTTGCACTCCAAGGGACTCTCAAGAGTCTTCTCCAACACCACAGTTCAAAAGCATCAATTTTTCGGCACTCAGCTATCTTCACAGTCCAACTTTCACATCCATACATGACCATTACATATATTTTCCCATCAATTTTCAGTTAACTTCTTTGTAGCTTTTTAATTAAAGAGTGTTTCTTGGGCAGCATTTAGTTGAGTGTCACCTTTCTATCCAAACTGACTGTCCTTCCTTTATAATTAAAAAGGGCTTCCCTGATGGGTTAAGTGGTAAAGAATCCACCTGCAATGCTGAAGACCCAGGAGATGCAGGTTTGATTCCTGGGTCAGGAAGATCCCCTGGAGGAGGAAATGGCAACCTACTCCAGTGTTCTTGCCTGGGAAATCTCATGGACAGAGGAGCCTGGTGGGCTACAGTCCATGGTTATTGGAGTGATTATACTATTCCCATTTAATATGATTACTGGTATGTTTTGATTTAAATCTATCATCATGCTACAAATTTCCTATTTTCCTTCTGTTCTTATTCCTTTTTGTTTTTCATTGTCTTCTTTGAATTGCATATTTTTTCTTCTATTTATCTCTTATCTTACTACAACTTTTTGGGATTATGCTAGTGGTTCTTTTGAGGTTATATGATATACATAGTTAATATATCACAATCAACTTTTAATTGGTATTATGCCACTTCACAGATAATATAAGGACCTTGCAGTTAGATACGTTCATTTCTCCTTGCCTGATTTTGCACTGTCATTGCTATATATTTTATTTCTTCCTGTATTAGTGCATTGTTATTGCTTTTGCTTTAAATTCTCAATTACCTTTCAAAAATATTTAAATAATAATAAAAATAAATTTTACTTAAATCTTGAAGATACCATTTCCAGTGTTCATTCTTACTTTGTATAGATTTGTATCTCCTTCTGATATCATTTTCTTTCTGTCTGAAGAGCATCTTTAAACATTTCTTGAAGTGCAGCTCTGTCGGTAATAATTCTTTTAGATTTTGTATAATGAAAAGCTTAGTCTTCCTTAGTTTTAAAAAATATGTGCTAGAAATAAAAGTCTAGATTGAAACCCCCACCCCTCACCTCAACCACCCCAGTACTTAAAGATGTTGCTCTTCTTATTTGCATTGTGTCCAGTGAGAAATACACTGTCATCTGTATTTATTTTCATGTGTACATTTTGTGTTTTTTTCCTCTGGTTGATTTTAAGGTTATTTCTATACCACTAGTTTTCAGTAATTTCATTAATATGTGCCTTGATGTAGTTTTGTCTTTTGTGATTGCAGTTATTTGAGCTCTATGGGTCTGTGAGGGTTGTAATTTTCATCAAATTGGAAAATTTTTCAGCCATTATTTCTTCAACTATAGGTCTTTTCTGCTCTTCAACTACATGTTATTTCTCATCTTTTCTTCATGAACCATGTATATTAAGCAACTTGAAGTTGTTTATTAACTCACTCATGCACTGTTACCATTTTTTTTAAGTCATTTTCTTCATGTGTTTCATTTTGTAGTTTTCTCCTGGCTTTCAAGTTCACGAATCTTATTTGGCTTCAATATCTGATCTGCCATTAATCGCAGTGTGTTTATTTTTGACATTATTTTCATTCTAAAAGAACAATTTGGGTCTTTTTTTCTGTATCCTCCTTTTTCCCCTAGTTTTTTGAAAATGTGAATTACAGTTATAGAACTATTTTAATGTCCTTGTTTACTAGTTCTGTCATCTTTATTATTCTGTCATTTCTTTTGATTGATTTTTCTCCTTATTATGGGCCTTTTTTCTTTCTTCCTTGCCTCTCTGGTAATTTCTTACTGGAAAGTGAGAGTGAAAGGCACTCAGCCGTGTCTGACTCTTTGCAACCCCATGGACTATACAGTCCATGGAATTCTCCAGACCAGAATACTGGAGTGGATAGCCTTTCCCTTCTCCAGGGGATTTTCCCAACCCAGGAATCAAACCCAGGTCTCCCACATTGCAGGCAGATTCTTTACCAGCTGAGTCACAAGGGAAGCCCCTTCTTACTGGATGCGAGATAAATTTTATCTTATTTAGTGCTGCATATTTTTGTATTTTGGGGAAGGCGACGGCACCCCCACTCCAGTACTCTTGCCTGGAAAATCCCATGGATGGAGGAGCCTGGTAGGCTGCAGTCCAGGGGGTCGCTAAGAGTCGGACACGACTGACCGAATTCCCTTTCACTTTCGTGCATTGGAGAAGGAAATGGCAACCCACTCCAGTGTTCCTGCCTGGAGAACCCCAGGGACGGGGGAGCCTGATGGACTGCCGTCTATGGGGTCGCACAGAGTCGGACACGACTGAAGTGACTTAGCAGCATTTTTGTATTTTGTTTATTTTTGTTTGTTAAGTTTATCACTTTGTCTGGAATAAGCTCAGTACTTACTCTCCCTACTTTTTTCCTGGTGATTCTTTTCTTTGTCTTCAGACAGTTTCTCCACACAAATATGCTGATCAGTCCTCAGCTAAAGACTTGAGGGGAACCTCTGCAGGTCTTCAGAGTCTCTTGTTAGTGCCTTCCTCTTGTTTCTGGGATACTGCCCTATATATACAGTTTCTAGGATTCCCTGGACTCACAGCTGTGTCTTCTCACCTTGGGGAACCAAGATCTAACTGAATGCCTAATCTGCCTTACTTGTGATTGTTGGAAAAGAAATTTCCATTGTCAGTCTACCTTTTGTAAGTACATGTGACCATTTCATAAAAATAAATTTATAATTAAATACTTTCAGAAATAAGTAAATTTTACTTGACCCAGAAGTAGAAAACCACTGTAAGTTCTAGTTCAAGGTAGAGACATGAAGAAAATATTATCGGTTTAATACGAAAGCAAGTTCCCGTTCATTTCAGTTCAGTTCAGTCGCTCAGTCAAATCCGACTCTTTGCAACCCCATGGACTGCAACATGCCAGGCTCCCTGTTCATCACCAACACCCGGAGTTTACCCAAAATCATGTCCATTGAGTCGGTGATGCCATCCAACCATCTCATCCTCTGTCATCCCCTTCTCCTCTGGCCCTCAATTTTTCCCAGCATCAGGCTCTTTTCCAATGAGTCAGTTCTTTGCATCAGGTGGCCTAAGTACTGGAGTTTCAGTTTTAACATCACTCCTTCAAGTGAACACTCAGGACTGATGTCCTTTAGGATGGACTGGTTGGGTCTCCTTGCACACCAAGGGACTCTCAAGAGTCTTGTCCAACACCACAGTTCAAAACCATCAATTATTCAGTGGTCAGCTTTATAGTCCAACTCTCACATCCATACATGACCACTGGAAAAACCATAGCCTTGACTAGACAGACCTTTGTTGGCGAAGTAATCTCTGCTTTTTAATATGCTATCTAGGTTGGTCATAGCTTTTCTTCCAAGGAGCAAGCGTCTTTTAATTTCATGGCTGCAGTCACCATCTGCAGTGATTTTGGAGCCCCCAAAAATAAAGTCTGACACTGTTTCCACTGTTTCCCCATCTATTTGCCATGAAGTGATGGGACCGGATGCCATGATCTTAAGTTTTCTGAATGTTGAGCTTTAAGCCAACATTTTCAGTCTCCTCTTTCGCTTTCATCAAGAGGCTCTTTAGTTCTTCTTCACTTTTTGCCATAAGGGTGGTGTCATCTGCATATCTGAATTTATTGATATTTCTCTCGGCAATCTTGATTCCAGCTTGTGGTTTATCCAGCCTGGTGTTTCTCATGATGTACTCTGCATATAAGTTAAATAAGCAGGGTGACAATATACAGCCTTGACGTACTCCTTTTCCTATTTGGAACCAGTCTATTGTTCTATGTCCATTTCTACCTGTTGCTTCCTGACCTGAATACAGGTTTTTCAAGAGGCAGGTCAGGTGGTCTGGTATTCCCATCTCTTTCAGAATTTTCCACAGATTGTTGTGATCCACATAGTCAAAGGCTTTGGCATAGTCAATAAAGCAGAAATATATGTTTCTCTGGAAGTCTCTTGCTTTTTCAATGATCCAGTGGATGTTGGCAATTTGATCTCTGGTTCCTCTGCCTTTTCTAAAATCGGCTTGAACATCTGGACATTGATGGTTCACGTACTGTTGAAGCCTGGCTTGGAGAATTTTGAGCATTACTTTGCTAGCATGTGAGATGAGTGCAATTCTGTGGTAGTTTGAGCATTCTTTGGCATTGCCTTTCTTTGGGATTGGAATGAAAACTGACCTTTTCCAGTCCTGTGGCCACTGTTGAGTTTACCAGGTTTGCTGGCATATTGAGTGCAGCACTTTCACAGCATCATCTTTCAGGATTTGAAATAGCTCAACTGGAATTCCATCACCTCTCTAGTTCCCATTAGTCATGATGAAAATGCACCTACCCATAACAAATTCTGAAGACATAAAATTGTACTACTTTTGCTCAAGGGAGATTCTGGCTATACAGTATTTAAATATATATATTTTTTATTAGTGAATATTTTAAATGATTGAGTTTGAATTTTTCTTTTATGATATATATATCTGAAATAGCTTTCTAAAATGTTATAACAATATATGGTGAAAAGCATTTTACTGCCATGGCCAAATTCATTTCATTAATAATTTCAAGCAAATAATTTCATATAAATGTGTTGGGAATATAAATTGCCATTAGGTATGTTGAAAACACATCTGTCCCATAACAAAAGAGTGTTTTGTAAGATTTTATTAGTCAGCCTCTACTATATTTTGGCCCTGTTCTAACTGCTCAACATAAAGCAGTGAGTAGGAAAGAGAATGTGCTTCCATAGACAGCTTGCATTACAGGAAGTCTTATGGAACTCTGTGGGAGAGGGAGAGGGTGGGGAGATTTGGGAGAATGGCATTGAAACATGTATAATATTATGTATGAAACGAGTCGCCAGTCCAGGTTCGATGCACGATACTGGATGCTTGGGACTGATGCACTGGGATGACCCAGAGGGAGGGTGTGGGGAGGGAGGAGGGAAGAGGGTTCAGGATGGGGAACACAGGTATACCTGTGGTGGATTCATTTTGATATTTGGCAAAACTAATACAATATTGTAAAGTTTAAAAATAAAATAAAAAAAAAAGATAACTCATTGTTAGGGATTGTATTTTTACTTTCTTAGAGAGTGAATGTCACATAAGAAATTTCAAGGACATTGTTCATCATAGTGATTATGTAATTTATTTTCTAAACTAGGGCACTTTAGAGAATAAAAAAAGATGCTAAAATAATTTATGTAATTAAAATTTAATGAAATATAGCTGATTTATGATATTGTTAGTTTCTGGTGTACATCGTAGTGATTCAACAGTTTTGTAGATTTTGCTCCATTTAATTACTGTAAAATATTCGCTATATCCCCTGTGCTGTAAAATATAGCCTGATAGCTTATATATGTTATTCTTAGTGGTTTATAGATCTTAATTCCTTACCCCTATCTTGCCCTCCCCAGTTCTTCTCCTCACAGGTTGCCACTAGTTTGTTCTTTATATCTGTGAGCCTATTTCTGATTTGTTTTATTAATTCATTTTTTTGATTCCACATATAAGTGATAACATACAGTATTTGTCTTTATCTGTCTGACTTATTTCTCTAAGCATAATACCCACTAAGTCCATCTGTGTTGTTTCAAATGGAAAGATTTCGTTCTCTTTATGGCTAATATTCTATTGTGTGTGTATATATTTATACCACATCTTTATCCATTCATCCATGGACACATTGGTGGCTTCCATATCTTGACTATAGTAAATAATGCTACTGTGAACATTAGAGTGCATGTGTCTTTTCAAAATTTTTCATTTTCTTCAGATAAATACTAAGGAGTGGAATTGTTGCATTATATGGGAGTTCTACTGTTAGTTTTTTTGAGGAATCTCCATAAGTTTTCTATATTGGCTGCACCAATTTACCCCCACCAACATTGTACTAGGTTTCCCTTTTCTCCACATCCTTGCCAGTATTCGTTATTTGTAGACATCTTGATGATAGCCATTCTGACAGGTTTGAGGTGTTACCTCATTTTTCTTTTGATTTGCGTTTCTCTGATGATTAGTGATGTTGAGCATGTTTTCATGTGCCTGTTGGCCATCTGTATGTCTTCTTTGGAAAAACGTCTATTTAGGTCTTCTGCCCATTCTTTAACCAGGGTTTTTTTTTTTTTTTAATTTTGACTTGATTTATATATTTTGGATATTATCCCCTTATTGGTCATATCATTCATAAATATTTTTCTTTCAGTATATATTTTTTTGGTATGGGGAATGGCTTTCTTTGCTGTGCAAATGCTTATAAGTTTAATTAGTTCTCATTTGTTTACTTTTGCTTATGTTTCCTTTGCCTTAGAAGGTAGATCTAGAAATTATTGCTGCAATTTATGTCAAAGAGTGCTCTGCCTAAGTTTTCTTCTAGGAATTTTATTGTTTCTGATCTTATATTTAAGTCTTTAATCCATTCTGAGTTAATTTTTTTTATATAATGTGAGAAAATGTTCTTATTCATTCTTTTACATGTAGTTGTTCAGTTTTCAGAGCAACATTCTTTGAAGAGACTATTTTTCCTCTACTGTGTATCCTTACTTTTTTATCATAATTTACCTAAGTGTGTGGGTTTACTTATGGATTTTTCCATTGATCTATATGCCTGGTTTTGTGCCAGCACCATATGGTTCTGTTTACTGTAGTTTTGTAGCATTGTCTAAAGTCAGGTGGCAATGATACTTCCAGCTTTATTCTTTGGTTATTATAGGTCTTTTGTGGTTCCATATAAATTTTAGGGATGTTTGTTTTAGTTCTGTGAAAACTGTCATGAGTATTTTGATAGAGATTACATTGAATCTATATATTTCTTTTGGTAGTATGGCAATTTTAGCAGTATTAATACTTCCAATTCATGATATGAATTATCTTTCCATTTTTTTGGTATCATCTTCAGTTTCCTTCGTCAGTGTTATAAAGTCTTTGGAATATAGGTCTTTCTCTTATTGTTTAAGTTTATTAAATATTTTATAATTTTTTATGTGATTTTAAATGGGATGGTTTTCTTGCTTTCTCTTTCATTGTTAGCACTATAAAAAGCAACATATTTCTGAATATTAGACTTGTATCCTCCACCAGGGCTTCCCTGGTGGCTCAAAGGTTAAAGCGTCTGCCTCCAATGTGGGAGACCTGGGTTCAGTCCCTGGGTTGGGAAGATACCCTGGAGAAGGAAATGGTAATCCACTCTCATATTCTTGCCTGGAGAATCCCATAGATGGGGAAGCCTGGTAGGCTACAGTCCATGGGGTTGCAAAGGGTCGGACACAACTGAGTGACTTCACCATCACCATCCTCCACCTTTACTGAACTCAATTTATTCTAATAATTTTTTGGTGGAGATTTTAGGGTTTTCTCTTTCTAGTATCATGTCAGCAATGACAGTTTTACTTCTTTTTTTTTTTTTCTAATTTGAATACCTTTTCTTTCTCATGTCTGATTGCTGTTACTGAGACTTCCAGTGTTATGTAAGATAGAAGTGGTGACAGTGTGCATCCTTCTTCATGATTTGAGAAGAAGAAATTTCAACTTTCTCCATTGAGTATATTATCTGTGCCATAAAATACCTTTATTATATTGAGATGTTCGCTTTCTTTCAACTTTGATAAGAGTTTTAATCATGAATGGATATTGAATTAATTGGATGCCTTTTCTGCATCTCTTGAGATAATCCTGTGATCTTATCCTTTCTTTTGTTGGTGTGGTGTATCACATTGATTGATCTGTAGGTATTGAACCATCCTTGCATCCCTGGAATACAGCTCACTAGATCATGGTGTATGATCCTTTTTGTATATTGTCAATTTGGCTTGCTGATGTTTTGATGAGGATTTTGACATCAATATTTAATAGAAATATTGGCAAGTAATTTTCCTTTTTTGTAATCTCATTGTCTGGTTTTGGTATCAGGGTAATGTTGGCTTCATAAAATAAATTTGGGGGTGTTCCATCCTCTTCAATTTTTTGGAATTGCTTGAGAAAAGGAAAATTTTAATTTTTAAATATTTACTTATTGACTACAAAATTAGTTTTATTATATGTGTGGATCTATAAGATACTTTTTCTCAACAATTATTTTTAAATGTAATTTTCTTAAAATGAAACTAACATGCATTTATGTCCATGAAACCATTTTTTAAAATCATTAATTATCCAACATTAAAAACAGCATAATTTAAATACTTATTCTTGACACATATGCATCTACTTTAATTAGTTTGAAAACTTTATTAGTCTCTAATAGTATGTCCCTGTTATTCAGCTGGTCTTATTTTTCCAGATAATACAAATACTTTAAAAGTTTAATTTTATTGTTAGTAGTTTTGAAGATACTTGACATTTTTAATGAGCTCTTCTTTGAATACCATACTACTTTTAATGGAGAAAATATTCTCTCTGTATATGGTTTTTTGTTTAACATCCAGGCAATATTTTTTTCTAAATGGCTGATATTCTCAATTTTTATTATTTCCATATTAAAATTTACATATATTTTAACCCATGTATTTTTCCCAGTACTGCATTTTTTTGCTTCATTTAGAATATCTTTTTTCAATAAAAAAATGTTTTTCAAGACTACTTTCATAAATTCTATTTATAATCCTTCTGAAATTTTACCAAATGCATATGCAAATCATAGGCCTTCTCATGTAAATTTTTCCAATTAAAAATAGAAATTCTGTTAAAAGATTCTTCCAACAAGTCAAGATATCACACAAAATACAGTTATAAGAATTTCAGAATTCAATCTTATAAACTACATGATCTTTCATCAGTCTTTTCACTTCCTCACTTATTCCTATATAAATAATTTTTATTTTCTGATTTGCAAGTCTGTCAATAAATGTTGATAGGAATCAAAATAATGGCTGAGTGTTAAGTAAAGGAGTGAACAGGAAAATTTCTGTAGTTTGTATCTCATTGGAATAATCATTATAGAAATGAATCCTTTTATCAAAACTCATCAGTGGACACTTAAGATCTGTGTATTTTTCTCCATGTAAATTTTACCATGATCAAAAAATTCAACCAAAAAAACCCACTCCGAACTATGTGCTCGTATGAGAAAAGTTTAGAAAACACACCAGAATAATTTGTATAGCCTAATATATCTTATAGAGATTAAAAATACATCACCTTAAAATAAGAATACATGTTTTATAAACACATACTGGACATGGAACAACAGACTGGTTCCAAATAGGAAAAGGAGTATGTCGAGGCTGTATATTGTCACCCTGCTTATTTAACTTATATGCAGAGTACATCATGAGAAATGCCGGGCTGGATGAAGCACAAGCTGGAATCAAGATTGCTGGGAGAAATATCAATACCCTCAGATATGCAGGTGACACCACCCTTATGGCAAAAAATGAAAAAGAACTAAAGAGCCTCTTGATGAAAATGAAAAGTGAAAAAGTTGGCTTAAAGCTCAACATTCAGAAAATGAAGATCATGGTATCCGGTCCCATCACTTCAGGGCAAATAGATGGGGAAACAGTGGAAACAGTGGCAGACTTTAGTTTTTTGGGCTCCAGAATCACTGCAGATAGTCGCTGCAGCCATGAAATTAAAAGACGCTTGCTCCTTGGAAGAAAAGCTATGACCAACCTAGACAGCATATTCAAAAGCAGAGACGTTACTTTGCCAATAAAGGTCCGTCTAGTCAAGGCTATGGATTTTCCAGTAGTCATGTATGAATGTGAGAGTTGGACTATAAAGAAAGCTGAGCACCGAACAACTGATGCTTTTGAACTGTGGTGTTGGAGAAGACTCTTGAGAGTCCCTTGGTCTGCAAGGATATCCAACCAGTCCATCCTAAAGGAGATCAGTCCTGAGTGTTCATTGGAAGGAGTGATGTTAAAACTGAAACTCCAGTACTTAGACCACCTGATGCGAAGAACTGACTCATTGGAAAAGACCCTGATGCTGGGAAAGATAGAGGGCAGGAGAATAAGGGGATGACAGAGGATGAAATGGTTGGATGGCATCACTGATTCAATGGACATGAGTTTGAGTAAACTCCAGGAGTTGGCGATGGACAGAGAGGCCTGGCATTCTGGGGTCATGGGGTCTCAAAGAGTTGGACACGACTGAACAACTGAACTGAACAAGAAAAACACAACACTCAGTGGTATAGAGTGCTTGCTTGGTTGGGCAGTTTGGGTTGGAATGACTTACAGGGGAAAGCAATTAAACAATTGAAATAAAAGTTTTCTTACATTTGCTTAAGATACAACCTTCTGTACAGAAGTCCAATGTTTAAAGAAAATGTTATTAAAATTGTATGAACAATTTTTAAAAGAAGTTTCAGAAACATATTGAGAATTTGTCTGTTATTCCAGTCTACTTGAGAGTAAAATTTCATGAAACTTGGAGTGTGAACATTCTTCTCAATGTAATCAAAAGTCATAGTAGATCAATAGAATAACTCTTAGAAGATTCTAAAATACAAATGACTAATCTTTTTTAGTGAGAAAACAAAATGAGGAAAAATCTGTCAAACTATAACATGAAAATGTGGAATATCTAGATGACAGTTTTGTTTAAGCTTTCAGGCACTATTGAAGCACATTTCAACCTTAAGTGTCGATCCAGGCAGAGACCTTTGAAGTAAATTGTTTACATTGATTTGCAATCCACTAAGCCTTTGTAGTAAGCTATCCTCTTTGAATTTACAACCTTGCTTAATTCAGCAGAAAATTGTTCTGTTTCAGAGACCCATGTAGATGACTTGAGCACAATTAAAAGAATTAAACTTGTGATGTTGGTGAAAGAAGGCCTGAGAATCCCTTTGATGACTAGCCGGACACATAGAGCAGTTGTTGCTTATGAAGAACTGAGTCTGACTAAAGGAGTTGAGAGGTCAGAAAGTATTTACCTCAGCACCTGTCGCAGGATAGGCAGCCAAACTCTCATTCCTGTAAAACAGCAGCAAGGAAGCTTACCTCCACAAAAACTCATCTCGAGTGAATGGATACAGAACTTAGATTCTTCTGGTGTTTAGGCACTTCTTAAGTGGCAATTTATGTACTTTCAAAAGATCCATTATGTCAGAGTAGCTTATAGCATGTAGAATTTAAAAAGGGTTCCAAGCAATATCCTACGAATACCTAGAAGATAAGAAGCACAGCTTTTATGAAACCAAATGTGCTACTGGAAACATTTTTTAAGAGTATTAAAATTTTCTTCAAATTTACCCTCCAAAAGATAGGAAAGTGAAAATCGTTCAGTCATGTCTGACTCTTTGCGACCCCATGGACAATACAGACCATGGAATTCTTCAGGCTAGCATACTGAAAAGGGTAGCCTTTGCCTTCTACAGGAGATCTTTCCAACCCTGGGATCAAACCCAGGTCTCCCACATTACAGGCAGATTCTTTACTAGCTGAGCCACCAGAGAAGCCCAACCTTATAGTATTTCAAGATTAAGAAAATATACAAGGTCCTTCTTTTATCATTCCTGCAGTCCTTGGTGTACTTTTCATTCTTTTCATTCTGAAAAGTCATATTGAGAACCTTCTATGTACTAAAAGAAAGGCAGTTTGTAGAGAGGTGAATATGCCCACTCAGCAGCAGACAGCCCTGAGTCTAAACTCCAGGCCTTCCATTTACTAACCTCTTAAATAGGAATACTAACAATAGTTGCCTCATACTGGTTGTTATGAGGGTTAATAAATCAATGTACGGAAAGTACTTAGAATCTGGCATGTGACAAACACTGAATAAATGTTAATTATTATTAGTATTTTGTTATTAATTCACAAATTTTCCACAATTCTAGAATGTAAGAGCAAAGCAAAGAATCTTTGAAATTTTAAGCAGGTACATACTTGAGTTTATCCACTGGAATTTCCTTCAAATGTAAGAGATTTGGGAATTGGGAGATTAGGTAAATCTTCTGCTTTTTAACTCACAAAATTTCGGCCTAAAAAAAATTACTGGTTTTTATCAGGTGATGTCAATCCTTGATGCCATCACTTTCAAGGCTTTCTTTTTGTTTTTTTGTCCCATCAAGAACATTTACTTATCTGACAAAGATATTATCTGACAAAGATAATTTCTACCTTCTTGTAAGTTAGATCCTTTGAAACTGTTGCTCCCTGACAAAGAGACCAGTCATCGTCCACCAAACTTGACAAGGGTAATGTGATCTATGACTGGCGAAGCAGCCAATGTATTAGCTGAATGTTAAAAAAATAAATTAATAAACGCTAAGTGGTAGCATATTCAAAAGCAGAGACATTACTTTGCCAACTAAAGTCCGTCTAGTCAAGGCTATGGTTTTTCTAGTGGTCATGTATGGGTGTGAGAGTTGGACTGTGAAGAAAGCTGAGCACCGAAGAATTGATGCATTTGAACTATGGTGTTGGAGAAGACTCTTGAGAGTCCCTTGGACTGCAAGGAGATCCAACCATTCCATCCTAAAGGACATCAGTCCTGGGTGCTCATTGGAAGGACTGATGCTGAAGCTGAAACTCCAATACTTTAGCCACCTCATGCAAAGAGTTGATTCATTGGAAAAGACCCTAATGCTGGGAGGGATTTGGGACAGGAGGAAAAGGGGAAGACAGAGGATGAGATGGCTGGATGGCATCACCGACTCGATGGACTTGAGTTTGGGTAAGCTCTGGGAGTTGGTGATGGACAGGGAGGCCTGGCTTGCTGCGATTCATGGGGTCGCAAAGAGTCGGACACGACTGAGTGACTGAACTGAACTGAAGTGATCTTTTATGTGGGAGTTAATATATAAATAATGGATGATAAAGGTGTATTTACTCTGAGACCAGAAGGTGGCATCAGGTAAACCTGAGGCAGTCTGCAGTATCGTCTATAGTTCAACAACAAACTGGCATAAGAATACAAAAACCCCTAAACAATCTGATTTTATTTTATTTTATTTATTTATTTTTACTTTACAATATTGTATTGGTTTTGCCATACATCAACATGCATCCACCACGGGTGTACATGTGTTCTTCATCCTGAACCCCCCTCCGACCTCCCTCCCCATACTATCCCTCTGGGTCATCCCAGTGCACCAGCCCCAAGCTTCCTGTATCCTGCATCGTACCTGGATTGGTGATTCATTTCTTATATGATATTTTACATGTTTTAATGCCATTCTCCCAAATCATCCCCGCCTCCCTCTCCCACAGAGTCCAAAAGACTGTTCTATACATTTGTGTCTCTTTTGCTGTCTCGCATACAGGGTTATCGTTACCATGTTTCTAAATCCCATATATATGCGTTAGCATACTGTATTGGTGTTTTTCTTTCTGGCTTACTTCACTCTGTATAATAGGCTCCAGTTTCATCCACCTCATTAGAACTGATTCAAATGTATTCTTTTTAATGGCTGAGTAATACTCCATTGTGTATATGTACCACAGCTTTCTTTATCCATTCATCTGCTGATGGACACCTAGGATGCTTCCATGTCCTGGCTATTATAAACAGTGCTGTGATGAACATTGGGGTACATGTGTCTCTTTCAATTCTGGTTTCATCAGTGTATATGCCCAGCAGTGGGATTGCTGGATCATAAGGCAGTTCTATTTCCAGTTTTTTAAGGAATCTCCACACTGTTCTCCATAGTGGCTGTACTAGTTTGCATTCCCACCAACAGTGTAAGAGGGTTCCCTTTTCTCCACATCCTCTCCAGCATTTATTGCTTGTAGACTTTCGGATCGCAGCCATTCTGACTGGCGTGAAATGGTACCTCATTGTGGTTTTGATTTGCATTTCTCTGATAATGAGTGATGTTGAGCATCTTTTCATGTGTTTGTTAGCCATCTGTATGCCTTCTTTGGAGAAATGTCTATTTAGTTCTTTGGCCCATTTTTTGATTGGGTCATTTATTTTTCTGGAATTGAGCTGCAGGAGTTGCTTGTATATTTCTGAGATTAATTCTTTGTCAGTTGCTTCATTTGCTATTATTTTCTCCCATTCTGAAGGCTGTCTTTTCACCTTGCTTATAGTTTCTTTTGTTATGCAGAAGCTTTTAAGTTTAATTAGATCCCATTTGTTTATTTTTGCTTTTATTTCCAATATTCTGGGAGGTGGGTCATAGAGGATCCTGCTGTGAACTGAATAGACTTTTTTCAAAGAAGAAATACAGTAGGCCAACAGATACATGAAAAGGTGCTCAACATTAGAAATCATCGAGGAGGGGAGGAGCCAAGATGGCGGAGGAGTAGGACGGGGAGAACACTTTCTCCCCCACAAATTCATCAAAAGAGCATTTAAACGTCGAGTAAATTCCACAAAACAACTTCTGAATGCCGGCAGAGGACATCAGGCACCCAGAAAAGCAACCCAACTCTTCGAAAGGAGGTAGGAAAAAATATTAAAAACAAAAAAAAAGAGACAAAAGAGGGAGGGACGGAGTTCCGTCCCGGGAAGGGAATCTTAAAAAGAGGGAAGTTTCCAAACATCAGGAAACCTTCTCACTGCCGAATCTGTGCCGAGCTTTGGAAGCACAGAGGGCAACATAACAGGGAGAAAAAATAAATAAACAATTTAAAACTCGCAGATTGCGAGCCCTACGGTAACTCCCCCAGCAGAGAAGCAGCGCAGACGCCTGCATCCGCCATTAGCGAATCGGGGCTGGGCAGGGAGGCGCGGCGTGGGCTGCATCGCTGAGAGTAAGAATCTGGCCTGAATACCCTGAGCGCTATCTGAGCGAAATAATTTGGGCTAGCAAACCAGACTGTGTGATACCTACCACGCGAAAAGCCAGCCCTAACCTAAGACCACCAGGCCCGCGCACGGAACAAAGGACTGAACAGAGATAGCCGGCTGCAGATCTTCCCCCTCCGGTGACAGGCAGCCAGAGCCGGAAGGGGGCAATCACAGCCCCAGAGAGACATTATCTATAAAATTGTAAGCAGGCTTCTTTGCTAACTAAAACTTCTTGGGGGTCTGGACGGTCAACATCTGCCTGAGAAGGTGCGCCGGGTTTTACATCCAGATAACCGAGTGGCGGGGAGGCGATAAGTCGCAGCATTGGCGCTCGCCTGGGAAGAGCAAATTGGCGCTCGGACCTGGGAAGAGTACAAAACGCAGGCCCAACTGAGTCTGCGCCTCTGAGGACTACCCGAGTGCCTGAACCTGAGCGGCTTGGACCTGGGAGGTGCATGCAGCCCAGGGCCAGCCTCGGATTGTTCCCGGCGGAACAACCTAGAGTCCGAGCAGTGTGGACAGGGAGGCTACACGCGCCGTGAGCGGGGGCAGACCCAGGGTGGCTGAGGCACTGCGAGCCCACGCCAGTGTTATTTGTTTGCACCCTCCCTCCCTCCTTCCCCACAGCGCGACTGAACAAGTAAGCCTTAAAAAAAAAAAAAAAAGTGTCCTCCACCGTGCCCTTTGAGTCAGGGCGGAAACCAGATACTGAAGAGACTAGCAAACAGAAGAAGATATAACAGAGGGAAACGCCTTGGAAGCTACAGGCAATAGATCAAAACCCTGTGGTTACTACGGACTACATAGGAAGGGGCCTATAGATCTTGAGAAATATAAATCTGACCAAGGAACTAGCCAAAAATGAACTGAACCCACAACACCCACAAAAAAAGAAACAAAAAAGTCCTAGATATATTTTTATTATTTTTACGATCATTCTTTTTTTTTTTTAATTAAAAAAAAAAATTTTAAGTCCTCTATTGTTCCTTTAATTTTCACTTTTATAACCTATTACTCTGCAAAAAAAAAAAAAGACCCTGTTTTTTTCTTCTTCAGCAAACTTCATATATATATATATTCTATAATTTTTTGACCTTGTTGTTTTTTTTTGTTGTTGTTGGTTTTTATTTTTTTTCTTCTTTTCTTTAACATTGTATTTTTGAAATTCCAAACTCTACTCTAGATTTTTAATTTTCGCTTTTTGGTATATGTTATCAATTTTGTACCTATAGTTTTTTTTTATATAATTTCTGTGATTTTTTTTTTTTCTTCTTCTTCTCTGTTTCTTTCTCTTCTTCTTTTATATAACATGGTATATCTGAAATTCCAAACTTTACTCTAGATTTTCAATTTATGCTTTTTGGTATTTGATATCAATTTTGTACCTGTATTTTCTTTATAATTTTTGTGACATTGTTCGTATTTGTTTGTTTGTTTTCTCTCTTTATTTTTCTTCTTTTTTTTTTTTTTTTTTAACATTGTATTTTTGAAATTCCAAACTCTACTCTAGATTTTTAATTTTTTGCTTTCTGGTATTAGTTATCAATTTTGTACCTGTACTTTCTTTATAATTTTCGCGACCTTGTTTGTTTTTGTTTGTTCATTTTTTCTCTCTTTCTTTTCCTTCTTCTTTTCTTTAACATCGTATTTTTGAAATTCCAAACTCTACTCTAGATTTTTAATTTTCGCTCTCTGGTATTAGTTATCAATTTTGTACCTGTACTTTCTTTATAATTTTCGCGACCTTGTTTGTTTTTGTTTGTTCGTTCTTTCTCTCTTTCTTTTCCTTCTTCTTTTCTTTAACATCGTATTTTTGAAATTCCAAACTCTACTCTAGATTTTTAATTTTCGCTTTCTGGTATTAGTTATCAATTTTGTACCTGTACTTTCTTTATAATTTTCGTGACCTTGTTTGTTTTTGTTTGTTCGTTCTTTCTCTCTTTCTTTTCCTTCTTCTTTTCTTTAACATCGTATTTTTGAAATTCCAAACTCTACTCTAGATTTTTAATTTTTGCTTTTATGTATTTGTTACCAATTTTGTACCTTTAAGGACCCAATCTTCAGGACCCATTTTTCACTAGGAAGTGAGATTACTGGCTTGACTGCTCTCTCTCCCTTTGGACCCTCCTTTTTCTCCACCAGGTCGCCTGTGTCTCCTCCCTAACCCCTCTCTACTCTACCCAAATCTGTGAATTTCTGTGTGTTTCAGACGGTGGAGAACACTTAGGGAACTGATTACTGGCTGGATCTGTCTCCCTCCTTTTCATTCCCCCCTTTTATCCTTCTGGCCACCTCTGTTACCTTCCTCCTTCTTCTCTTCTCTGTATAACCCCGTGAACATCTCTGAGTGGTCCAGTTGTGGAGTGCACATAAGGAAGTGACTACTGGCTAGCCCACTCTCTCCACTATTGATTCACCTCATCTCATTTGGGTCACCTCTAACTCCCTCCCCCCTCTTCTCTTCTCCATGTAACCCTGTGAACCTCTCTGAGTGACCCTCACTGTAGAGAAACTTATCATCTTTAATGTAGATGTTTTATCAATGGTGCTGTATAGAAGGAGAAGTTTTGAAACTACTGTAAAAATAAGACCGATAATCGGAAGCAGGAGACTTAAGTCCAAACCCTGACTCCAGGGAACTCCTGACTCCAAGGAACTTTCATTGACAGGAGCTCATCAAATGCCTCCATACCGACACTGAAACCAAGCACCACACAAGGGCCAATAAGTTCCAGGGCAAGACATACCAAGCAAATTCTCCAGCAACAAAGGAACACAGTCCTGAGCTTCAAGATACAGGCTGCCCAAAGTCACCCCAAAACTATAGACATCTCATAACTCATTACTGGACATTTCATTGCACTCCAGAGAGAAGAAATACAGCTCCACCCACCAGAACACCGACACAAGCTTCCCTAACCAGGAAACCTTGACAAGCCACCTGTACAAACCCACACACAGTGAGGAAACGCCATAATAAAGAGAACTCCACAAACTGCCAGAATACAGAAAGGACACCCCAAACTCAGCAATTTAAACAAGATGAAGAGACAGAGGAATACTCAGCAGATAAAGGAACAGGATAAATGCCCACCAAACCAAACAAAAGAGGAAGAGATAGGGAATCTACCTGATAAAGAATTCCGAATAATGATAGTGAAATTGATCCAAAATCTTGAAACTAAAATGGAATCACAGATAAATAGCCTGGAGACAAGGATTGAGAAGATGCAAGAAAGGTTTAACAAGGACCTAGAAGAAATAAAAAAGAGTCAATATATAATGAATAATGCAATAAGTGAAATTAAAAACACTCTGGAGGCAACAAATAGTAGAATAACAGAGGCAGAAGACAGGATTAGTGAATTAGAAGATAGAATGGTAGAAATAAATGAATCAGAGAGGATAAAAGAAAAACGAATTAAAAGAAATGAGGACAATCTCAGAGACCTCCAGGACAATATTAAACGCTACAACATTCGAATCATAGGGGTTCCAGAAGAAGAAGACAAAAAGAAAGACCATGAGAAAATACTTGAGGAGATAATAGTGGAAAACTTCCCTAAAATGGGGAAGGAAATAATCACCCAAGTCCAAGAAACCCAGAGAGTCCCAAACAGGATAAACCCAAGGAGAAACACCCCAAGACACATATTAATCAAATTAACAAAGATCAAACACAAAGAACAAATATTAAAAGCAGCAAGGGAAAAACAACAAATAACACACAAGGGAATTCCCATAAGGATAACAGCTGATCTTTCAATAGAAACTCTTCAAGCCAGGAGGGAATGGCAAGACATACTTAAAATGATGAAAGAAAATAACCTACAGCCCAGATTATTGTACCCAGCAAGGATCTCATTCAAGTATGAAGGAGAAATCAAAAGCTTTTCAGACAAGCAAAAGCTGAGAGAATTCTGCACCACCAAACCAGCTCTCCAACAAATACTAAAGGATATTCTCTAGACAGGAAACACAAAAACGGTGTATAAACTCGAACCCAAAACAATAAAGTAAATGGCAACGGGAACATACTTATCAGTAATTACCTTAAACGTAAATGGGTTGAATGCCCCAACCAAAAGACAAAGACTGGCTGAATGGATACAAAAACAAGACCCCTACATATGTTATCTACAAGAGACCCACCTCAAAACAGGGGACACATACAGACTGAAAGTGAAGGGCTGGAAAAAGATTTTCCATGCAAATAGGGACCAAAAGAAAGCAGGAGTAGCAATACTCATATCAGATAAAATAGACTTTAAAACAAAGGCGGTGAAAAGAGACAAAGAAGGTCACTACATAATGATCAAAGGATCAATCCAAGAAGAAGATATAACAATTATAAACATATATGCACCCAACACGGGAGCACCACAGTACGTAAGACAAATGCTAACAAGTATGAAAGGAGAAATTAACAATAACACAATAATAGTGGGAGACTTTAATACCCCACTTACACCTATGGATAGATCAACTAAACAGAAAATTAACAAGGAAACACAAACTTAAAACGATACAATAGACCAGTTAGACCTAATTGATATCTGTAGGTCATTTCATCCCAAAACAATGAATTTCACCTTTTTCTCAAGCGCACATGGAACCTTCTCCAGGATAGATCACATCCTGGGCCATAAAGCTAGCCTTGGTAAATTCAAAAAAATAGAAATCATTCCAAGCATTTTTTCTGACCACAATGCAGTAAGATTAGATCTCAATTACAGGAGAAAAACTATTAAAAATTCCAACATATGGAGGCTGAACAACACGCTGCTGAATAACCAACAAATCACAGAAGAAATCAAAAAAGAAATCAAAATTTGCATAGAAACGAATGAAAATGAAAACACAACAACCCAAAACCTGTGGGACACAGTAAAAGCAGTCCTAAGGGGAAAGTTCATAGCAATACAGGCACACCTCAAGAAACAAGAAAAAAGTCAAATAAATAACCTAACTCTACACCTAAAGCAACTAGAAAAGGAAGAAATGAAGAACCCCAGGGTTAGTAGAAGGAAAGAAATCTTAAAAATTAGAGCAGAAATAAATGCAAAAGAAACAAAAGAGACCATAGCAAAAATCAACAAAACCAAAAGCTGGTTCTTTGAAAGGATAAATAAAATTGACAAACCATTAGCCAGACTCATCAAGAAACAAAGGGAGAAAAATCAAATCAACAAAATTAGAAATGAAAATGGAGAGATCACAACAGACAACACAGAAATACAAAGGATCATAAGAGACTACTATCAACAATTATATGCCAATAAAATGGACAACGTGGAAGAAATGGACAAATTCTTAGAAAAGTACAACTTTCCAAAACTGGACCAGGAAGAAATAGAAAATCTTAACAGACCCATCACAAGCATGGAAATTGAAACTGTAATCAAAAATCTTCCAGCAAACAAAAGCCCCGGTCCAGACGGCTTCACAGCTGAATACTACCAAAAATTTAGAGAAGAGCTAACACCTATCCTGCTCAAACTCTTTCAGAAAATTGCAGAGGAAGGTAAACTTCCAAACTCATTCTATGAGGCCACCATCACCCTAATACCAAAACCTGACAAAGATCCCACAAAAAAAGAAAACTACAGGCCAATATCACTGATGAACATAGATGCAAAAATCCTTAACAAAATTCTAGCAATCAGAATCCAACAACACATTAAAAAGATCATACACCATGATCAAGTGGGCTTTATCCCAGGGATGCAAGGATTCTTCAATATCCGCAAATCAATCAATGTAATACACCACATTAACAAATTGAAAAATAAAAACCATATGATTATCTCAATAGATGCAGAGAAAGCCTTTGACAAAATTCAACATCCATTTATGATAAAAACTCTCCAGAAAGCAGGAATAGAAGGAACATACCTCAACATAATAAAAGCTATATATGACAAACCCACTGCAAACATTATCCTCAATGGTGAAAAACTGAAAGCATTTCCTCTAAAGTCAGGAACAAGACAAGGGTGCCCACTTTCACCATTACTATTCAACATAGTTTTGGAAGTTTTAGCCACAGCAATCAGAGCAGAAAAAGAAATAAAAGGAATCCAAATTGGAAAAGAAGAAGTAAAACTCTCACTATTTGCAGATGACATGATCCTCTACATAGAAAACCCTAAAGAGTCCACCAGAAAATTACTAGAAATAATCAATGACTACAGTAAAGTTGCAGGATATAAAATCAACACACAGAAATCCCTTGCATTCCTATACACTAATAATGAGAAAACAGAAAGAGAAATTAAGGAAACAATTCCATTCACCATTGCAACGGAAAGAATAAAATACTTAGGAATATATCTACCTAAAGAAACTAAAGACCTATATATAGAAAACTATAAAACACTGGTGAAAGAAATCAAAGAGGACACTAATAGATGGAGAAATATACCATGTTCATGGGTTGGAAGAATCAATATAGTGAAAATGAGTATACTACCCAAAGCAATTTATAGATTCAACGCAATCCCTATCAAGCTACCAACAGTATTCTTCACAGAGCTAGAACAAATAATTTCACAATTTGTATGGAAATACAAAAAACCTCGAATAGCCAAAGCGATCCTGAGAAAGAAGAATGGAACTGGAGGAATCAACTTACCTGACTTCAGGCTCTACTACAAAGCCACAGTTATCAAGACAGTATGGTACTGGCACAAAGACAGAAATATTGATCAATGGAATAAAATAGAAAGCCCAGAGATAAATCCACGTACATATGGACACCTTATCTTCGACAAAGGAGGCAAGAATATACAATGGATTAAAGACAATCTCTTTAACAAGTGGTGCTGGGAAATCTGGTCAACCACTTGTAAAAGAATGAAACTGGACCACTTTCTAACACCATACACAAAAATAAACTCAAAATGGATTAAAGATCTAAACGTAAGACCAGAAACTATAAAACTCCTAGAGGAGAACATAGGCAAAACACTCTCCGACATACATCACAGCAGGATCCTCTATGACCCACCTCCCAGAATATTGGAAATAAAAGCAAAAATAAACAAATGGGACCTAATTAACCTTAAAAGCTTCTGCACATCAAAGGAAACTATTAGCAAGGTGAAAAGACAGCCTTCAGAATGGGAGAAAATAATAGCAAATGAAGCAACCGACAAACAACTAATCTCAAAAATATACAAGCAACTCCTACAGCTCAACTCCAGAAAAATAAACGACCCAATCAAAAAATGGGCCAAAGAACTAAATAGACATTTCTCCAAAAAAGACATACAGATGGCTAACAAACACATGAAAAGATGCTCAACATCACTCATTATCAGAGAAATGCAAATCAAAACCACTATGAGGTACCATTTCACACCAGTCAGAATGGCTGCGATCCAAAAGTCTACAAATAATAAATGCTGGAGAGGGTGTGGAGAAAAGGGAACCCTCTTACACTGTTGGTGGGAATGCAAACTAGTACAGCCACTATGGAGAACAGTGTGGAGGTTCCTTAAAAAACTGGAAATAGAACTGCCTTATGATCCAGCAACCCCACTGCTGGGCATACACACTGAGGAAACCAGAAGGGAAAGAGACACGTGTACCCCAATGTTCATCGCAGCACTGTTTATAATAGCCAAGACGTGGAAGCAACCTAGATGTCCATCAGCAGATGAATGGATAAGAAAGCTGTGGTACATATACACAATGGAGTATTACTCAGCCATTAAAAAGAATACATTTGAATCAGTTCTAATGAGGTGGATGAAACTGGAGCCTATTATACAGAGTGAAGTAAGCCAGAAGGAAAAACATAAATACAGTATACTAACGCATATATATGGAATTTAGAAAGATGGTAACAATAACCCGGTGTACGAGACAGCAAAAGAGACACTGATGTATAGAACAGTCTTATGGACTCTGTGGGAGAGGGAGAGGGTGGGAAGATGTGGGAGAATGGCAATGAAACATGTAAAATATCATGTAGGAAACGAGTTGCCAGTCCAGGTTCGATGCATGATGCTGGATGCTTGGGGCTGGTGCACTGGGACGGCCCAGAGGGATGGTATGGGGAGGGAGGAGGGAGGAGGGTTCGGGATGGGGAACACATGTATACCTGTGGAGGATTCATTTTGATATTTGGCAAAACTAATACAATTATGTAAAGTTTAAAAATAAAATAAAATTGGAAGAATAAAAAAAAAAAAAAAGAAATCATCGAGGAAATGCAAATTAAATCCACATGAACTATCACCTCCCACTTGTTAGACTGGCACATTTGTTGTCACAAAAGCAAGAAATAAGAAGTGCTGGGGAGGATGTGGAAGAAAAGGGACTAACTCTTGTGCCCTCTTGGTGGGAATGCAGATTGATGCAGCCCATGGATAGCAATATAGAATATCCTCAAGAACTAAAATAGAACTAAATAACTAAATGGCAGTTCCACTTGTGGGTATATGTCAAAAGATTTGAAAACAGGATATCAAGCAAATACCTGCCCTCCATGCTCATTGCGGCATGATTATTCACAACCACCTGATGCTCTACAGTCCCCTGTGCTGTGTTACACAAGGAGTAATTTTCTACATTAACTGTGCTTTTCACTGGGATGAACTTTGGGGCAGATTAGCTCTCTTTCACCATCACAGTTTGTAATTTTATGTTGCCATTATGCAGAAGCCAACACGACCTTTTAGGTTGGTAACTGGGGACAAGATAAAATCTGCATGCCAATTGCTAAGGAACATAAAATACTCAGATGATGCCTGGATTCAAAGTTCTGGCTAATAAAAATTCTGGTTTTGGTTGTTAGGTAGCAGAGTTTGTAAAAGCAAAATTGATAGAGAACCAATAAATTTCAGGAGTTGGATTGTCAGAGAAATCTGAGGCAGGCATCCAAGGCTTCTGATTGCTCAATATCTCTGCTGTTTTTTAGGCCATAAACCAGGCAGCAACAACATCTGGACTGCTGAACTGGCATGGTCACCAGCAGCAGTAGTCTTTATAGTATACCTCTCTCTAGTATCAGAAAGAGATATTTACAGGAAGCAGAGCAAGAGGCAGCCAGTTAGGCAGAATAAGTAACTTGTACTACTTCCAGAGTGAAACCTCTGCTTCTCGGGCCCATCTGGATATGATGTAAATCCTGGACCCAAATCACTACTACCAGGACCTATTCCTCCATTTCTAAATGAGAACTTCTCAATCTTTCCTCCCATTGTGGTTTGAATTAACGGGATCCTAAGAAACCATTTCTGAATCTGTTCAATTAGAGATCCTGAATTTGGAACTGGGGAGAAGGCAGTGGCACCCCACTCCAGTACTCTTGCCTGGAAAATCCCACGGATGGAGGAGCCTGGTAGGCTGCAGTCCATGGGGTCGCTGAGGATCGGACATGACTAAGCGACTTCACTTTCACTTTTCACTGTCATGCATTGGAGAAGGCAATGGCAACCCACTCCGGTGTTCTTGCCTGGAGAATCCCAGGGACTGGGGAGCCTAGTGGGCTGCCGTCTATGGAGTTGCACAGAGTCGGACACAACTGAAGTGACTTAGCAGCAGCAGAGGAACATGTGTTATTGGATAATAACTAGATACAACTGGATAGAGAAACTGGTTGTTACCCTTTGATGGGGGAATAACTGTACTTTCATTTATACATTGAAGTTAGTTGGGACATTTTTGAAATTACAGGTATGCCTGTAAGGTTCAAGGAGGAAAGAGAAATTGAAAAGACACAATTTAGACAGTTCAGCATTTCCAGAAACAATCAGAACCCACACACAAATTAAGAAAATGGAATCAAAATCATATCAGTTCTCTCTCATATCATACATCAGTGGAATTCAAATTTAAATTCCATTAGAAATTACAATGAAACTTGATCAGCTGATTTTAAAAAAGAAAATAGTAAACTGTGTAAAAATGCCAAATTTTTCGCCGTTAAAAAAGTTAATAACTTTATTTAAATATATTGACATATGATAAATTGCAAATTTGAAGTGCATATTTTGATACATTTTGACATAGGTACATACCTGTGAAATAACCACCATCAAGACAATGAACATATTCATCATCCACAAAGGTTTCTTCCTTTCTGTAGTTTGTCTCCCTCCCAAACCTCCCTGCCCCTTGCTAAGTATAGATTTCTATTAATAAGTTGATTTTTTTTTTTAGTACTTCAAAGATGTTGCTCCACTATGACCAGATTCATATTGCTTCAGATAAGAAATATTTTGTCATCCTTATCTCTATTCGTTTGTATGTAATGTGTCTTTTTTCTCTGGCTGCGTTTAATATTTTTGCCTTTATCACTGGTTTTGAGCAGTTTGATCATGATATGCTCTGGTGCCGTTTTTAAAATGTTTCTTTTGCCTTTGTAAAACTTCATGCTGTGCACTATACTTTTCATAAAATTAGTAAAAAATTGAGCCATTATTCTTCATATGTTTTTTCTGTACCCCCTGTTTCTTCTCTACTTCTGGGACTTTAATCACACATACATTAGGTTGCTTGAAGTTGTCACATAGCTCGCTAATTCTCCTCATCATTATTTTAGACTTTCTGCTCTCTTTTTCGTATTTTGTAATCTCTGTTGCTATGTCTTCAAGTTCACCAATTATTTGTGCTGCAATATCCAGTCAGCCATCAATCGCATCCAGAGGATTTTTCATTTCTGACATAATTTTAAGCTCTGGGATTTTGGTTTGGAGTTTTTTGGATCTTTTTTATATTTTCCATGTCTCTATTCAACATGCTCAGTTTTTTACTGAACTTATTAACCATGTGGAATATAGTTATGACAACCAACTTTATATCACTGTTAATTTTAATATCTGTTTTCTTATTTGCTTTTTTTTTTTTAAGGCAGAGGTTGCATCCATTTGTTTCACTTTTATTTTTTTCTCTGTGAACGGGTGAAGGGATAGAAGAAGAAGTATGCTGGTGAACAGAAGTAGGTTCAGCAGCTTTGGAAAGATGAGGACATCTTCCTCCATCTGGGTAATGGCCATCTGGTTAGACACGCCCTCAGTTTTGTGTTCTGCGTTAGAGTTGGAAGGGAGACGTTCCATAGGCAAGTGGAGAAGCTGCAGGAAAGAGCCCAGTCCTTCCACTAAGAGGGCCTCACTGGGTACGGCAAAGATGTGTCATCCCCTTTGGAGGACCCAAAGCAGGATGCCTGCTTCCCCTGCTTTACAACCTGTAGGCTCACCGGAATATCCAAAGATATTATAGCAATCTCCATACCACAGGAGGAGCTCTTGGTTCTGGTAGGTCTCCTTACAGCTTTCATAAAAGATCTGCCCTTGACATAGTCTGGCCACAAGGTTCTTCTCCAGCTGGCACAGCTGACATAGGATGTCCAGTTCCTTGCACCTCATTTTCCATCAATAAAGTGGCTCAAATGACCATCTTCAAAGATCTCCCATGTATTAAGGACTTGTGTCTTGACTTCACTGGTGTTGACCACTTTATGCTGAAAGGTCCCAAACCTGATTCCTTTGGCCCCCAAGCTACTATAGAATACCCCTAAATCTGTGACTTCACCGAACTTCCATCTGCTGGAGGTGGAGACCTTCTGGTAGCTGAGGGGAGTCGTTATTCAAAGTCTGAGGAGGAAAATCAGACCTGGAGCTGTTGGTGGGGATCAGGAGGCTGGAAATTGCATGGTGCAGGTGAGCTGAAAGCTGCGGGCTGGAGATGACCCAGTATAGACCTACGTGGTCTTCCTGGGTAAAGTGGTAGCGGTGAGATGCCCTCCCCTCAGTTCACGAGTTTGGGGCTGGAGAATTCCATCAACAGAGGAGCCTGGTGGGCTACAGTCCATGCGATCACAAAACTAGACATAAGGACTGCACAGCTAACACTTTGACTTTCCAGAGCTCACTGGGGGACTCAGGTAACAGCAGGGAGGGCTTTGGCCTCTCAGGTAATAGCAAAGCACCCCTGGGCGGCAGCAAAATGAAAATTTCAGGTTCCCAGCACTGTCCACCATCACAGTGGCCGCCAGTGTGTCCCAAGTCTTCGCTGGTGGTGACTGCCATTCTGGAAGTGTGCCACCTCCTTGGGGAGGTGAGGAATTGGGTACCAAGTTGGCAGCTTGCTGTACCAGGGCAGGTCATAGAGTGGCTCCCTTGGCAAGGTCAGGCCAGTGCACACAGCAAGGAAGATGCTGTCCAGAAGCCTATGTGGACAGGGACTGCAACTGTGAGAAAGGTTGGAAACCCTCCTCTTTGGGGGTCAGGGCGTACCTGTAGTGGCCATAGTTGGGGGTGGACGGTAAAGGTGCATAGTATGCAGCTAGGTGTTGGGAGCTTCTCTGGAGCCAGTCAGGCAGGAAGCACCCCTTGTCCTAGGGTCCAGCCTCCCCTGGTGGCCACAAGGCCACCCCAGACCACCCCAGCATGGCGAGTCCCTGCCCGGAAAGCTTGCCACCTCAGGTGTGCTGGGCTTTTCAGACCTTGTTGTTTGCTTTTTATTAGTATTATTTTTCCCCCCTAATTTGGGGTTGTCTTTTCCTGGGTTTCCCCAATGTCAGACATTGAGAATTTTGCCTTAAGTGCTGGACATTTTTGCATTGATAACGTGTATGATTGAGCTTTGTTCTGACATGAGATTAAGTTACTTGGAATAGTTTCTACTTTTGAGACTTGTTAGTAACAGAGTAGTGTTTGGGCTAACTATAGCCGCTCAGTTCCCATTTCCACCATCTCAGGTCAGGAAATAGCCCAGGCTCTGCCTGGGTTTTTCCTCCCTGTTCTGTTGCCTGGAACATTCAAGGTCATAAACCTGTGACAGTGGTAAGCCTAAATTTGTTTCCTTTCTCTCAGTGATCATTTTCCTTTTTCAATGTCTTAAAGACTATTGTTTGTGTATTTTGTCCAGTATTTCTTCTGGAAGAGAAAATCCAGTCTCTGTTCTAGCTCAGTTTAAAGTAGAAAGCAACTGAGATGATTTACAGCGAAATGTTTGAGAGAATTTTCTCTAATATAAAATAATTAAAGCACTGGTTATTTGGTACAGATGTAAAAAACTGATCATTTTGACAGAAAGTGACCTATCTATATGGAAAGTTAGTTATAAAAATAATTTTAACTCTTTTGAATTGACAGAGAACCTTTAAGCTACCTAAAGGTAGTGCTGAAAATTCTGATAAGTATTTGGCAAAACCACAGTTAAAGATCTTCACTTGAGTCGTAAAAATAAATTCTAGTTGAATTAAAGTTCTGAAACATAAAATTACTTTTAAAGAAAATAAATCAAAATAATCTGGGGACTGTGGGTTATGGAAGCTCTCTGTAAACCAAAATTAGAAGCCATAAAGTTAAATTGATAAATTTGACTATATAACATTTTTAAAGTCTCTGCAACCAATACACTTCACTATAAGCAGTGTTAGAAAGCAAGATGTTAGAAAGCAAGATGGAAAAGAATATACAAACAGTGAACACTGGATTAATAGTAAAATATGTAAATGGTAGCCAAATAATGAAAATCACAGACTAATGGAAAACAGGGAAGAAAATATAAACACAATTTATACAATTTCTTGTTATACACCCAGTTTTAATACTATACTCAGAAGAAGGAATAAACGAGTATTTTCATTGCAGTATTGTTTATTACTGTAAAATTGGAAGCAGCCTGTATGTCCATTAGTGGGAAAATAAACTGCAAATAGATTATGGTATATACAGCCATGACATACTATATATCAGGTTTGAAAATGACATGGCAAACTCTCCAAGGGACTTATTGTGGTGGGCGAGAGGGAGAGGGATGGAAGCAATTTTTATATTACATGAAGTGTGACTTTTCTGTGAAAAACACAAAGATATACATGCATGCATCAACATTGTATGTTTCTCTAAAAACTTAAGTGTGTATGTGTATTTAAAGAAAAAAAAAAAAAAAAGGAGCCTGTAGCTATAATCTGATAAACTGGTATAAAAGCAGGGATTGCTTGTGGTAGTTGAGGTAGGTTTTTACTTTCATCTATTTCACCTCCTAACACTGAGAGTGCATTCTTCATTCCTTGTAATAATTGTGTAAATAATGCTGAACAAACACTTAAATGAATTGTATATTTGGAAGGAAGTATGTATATAGCAGTTTGTGTGTGCATGCAAGGGCACCGGTCAGTGGAACGCAGTGGGTACCTGCTGTTACTGTAGCACAGTATCCCTTCTTTTTCCAGTTTATAGAGTCTTTTAGTTCCCTTTTTGTTTTATTTTTGTTTTACTTAAACTAGTTGAAATTGAGTTTGTATCACTTGCAACTGAACGAATTCTTGATTTTCTCACAAGGGCATTTTTTTGTTCTATTGTTCATTTTGTTTTAAAAAGTACATAAAAACAGCATGTTACTGTATAAACTCCTGCTTCTCTTCAGGAAATGAGTCACTAACCATGTATGGGACATAATTTTAATATCATGGAATTAGAAGGGTAGATTGGGGAAGGAATGGTGCTTTGGAAATTTGCTTTTAGAAATGTATTCATTATACAGAGTGAAGTAAGCCAGAAAGAAAAACACCAATACAGTATACTAACGCATATATATGGAATTTAGAAAGATGGTAACAATAACCCTGTGTACGAGACAGCAAAAGAGACACTGATGTATAGATCAGTCTTATGGACTCTGTGGGAGAGGGAGAGGGTGGGGAGATTTGGGAGAATAGCAGTGAAACATGTATAATATCATGTATGAAACAAGTCGCCAGTCCAGGTTCGATGCACGATACTGGATGCTTGGGGCTGGTGCACTGGGACGACCCAGAGGGAGGGTATGGGGAGGGAGGAGGGAGGAGGGTTCAGGATGGGGAACACAGGTATACCTGTGGCGGATTCATTTCGATATTTGGCAAAACTAATACAATATTGTAAAGTTTAAAAATAAAATTAAAAAAAAAAGAAATGTATTCATGATTAAATAAGAAGATTTTGTTTCTATATTATGTGGGTGAGGCTACAGATCTGAGCCATATGGAATTAAAATGATATATTAATAAATTTAAAGGTGTTAGGTAGTTAGAATAGGAAAAAGGAGTCCAAAATGGTGGTGACTAAAAGACAAAGAAGGGAGAAGCCTGCAAAAATGGAACAAAGGAAGGTCCGAGGACCAGAGTGAGAACTTCAGGCAAAACAAACACACCCGCTTCTTGGCCAGCCCAGTTTGCATAGGGCAGGCTCAAGGGGTGATGGGGAGGAGACAAACATATAAAAAGAAGGAAGCCAAGATGGATTGAGGCCTCTTTTGGGTCGGTCCACCCTCATGCCTAAGGTTGTATTTTCCTTTGCTTGCCAAATAAAACCGAGCTGTAACACTGGTCTGCTGCTTCAAGTTTTTGCTGCAGTGAGACCGAACCAAGGAAATTACACACTCCCCCAACATATCTGGTGCCATGACTCAGATTTAACCTGGCTGAAACAACCTCGGTTTGGCCCCTACGAGGCAGAGGCCAAGCACAGCAGAAGCCCAACTTTGTGAAAGCTCCTGCAGTGGAAGCTGATCGCAAAGAAAACCCAGTGCAGTGAAAGTGAGAAGAAGCCCAGCATGCGGGGAACCAGGACTGCAATAACAAATTTGACATCAAGCTCACACAGCTCAGTCTCAGATTCCAGTAGACCTCCGGTTAAGGTAGGAGGTCCTTGCTCATATGGCTGGAAGGACATATGGCTAGCAAAATCTTAATTCCTTTACAATCTCTTGATTCTTGTTTCTTGAAACCCCTGCAGACAGGTGAGTGGCAGTGGGTGCAGTGAGGGACTCTGGCAGGGGTTACTCCCCAATGTGTCCCAAAGGCTCTACTATCTGCTGCTCCTTAGTAGCTGTTGCCCAAGTGCGTGAGGGTTCCTCTTTCCTTAATCTTTGTGCCAAGGATCAGGCCAATGAAAATTGAGAGCACAGGTCAGGTACTTAGCAGATTTTCTGGCAGATTATGAAGGGGATTCCTCGGCATGTTTTTCTCACTGCATTTTCCTTCCGTCCTTCAGCTCCTCTCTCCATCTACGCCACTGCTTACAAAATACTGGGCAGGTCATCATCTCTCCTCAAGGGGAAAAGTTGTGTTTGAAACTGTTTACCTAAGATTAGGACCCAAACCCACGTGGCAGGGACTCTGTGCTATGCTGAGTCACTTAGTCGTATTCTACTGGGTCTTGAGCCCAGCCAAAACCCTCGGTGCCTGATTTTAGGACCTAATGAAGCTCAGGTTCTTGATGTCTCATTGCAAAAAAAGTTCAGTGAGAAACACAGCAATAGGTAAGAGGTGGATTTGTTCGGATTCAGAGAGAAGCACACTCCAAGACTGTGGGCCATCACTGAGGGCGAGTGCGATGGACATGGAATGTGGTGAGGTTGGTTTTTTATGGGCTGGGTGATTTCATATGCTAATGAGTGGGAGGTTCATTCCAACTCCTTTTGACAGTGTCTTGGAACTGTCCTGGCACCTCTGGTTGTGTCATTTAGCTTGCAGATTGAGGATCAAGGTTTAGTTGAATTTGCCTGGTCATCTTGGGCCCATTTGATTTTAATCTGTTTATGTTATGCCCTTGGGCTATGTCATTCTTTCAAAAGTTGTGCCCTGCCCTCTTCCCTCCTATTTCATGCTCTTTTCCTGAGCCCCTTCCTGGCCCACAGTGTTTCCTCTACCATCTTCTGGAGGGACAACCATAAAATAGCTGGCCCTTGGGAGGGAAATACTGTATAATATCCAATCCTTCTAGATATTCAGGCCTTCATCTTCCATGTTTCCTACAACATGTGCAACAACAGCATCTCTCAGTGAACCCTCTAGGGTGGGTGTCAGGCACACAGTGCTAGAAGTCCATCTGTTGGTGGCATCCCTTCAAGGGCAATTGGGCTTCCAGGGATAATTTTTGCCACTTGGGAATTAGCCCTGCAGGCCATTTGGGCCCAAACCCTTACTAACCTTCTCCTAAAGTCACAAACATACCCCTCGGATCAAATCTCCACTCCACTTTTATTGAACATCTGGTCTGTTGTCTCTTACTGATTTGTTCCTAAACCACTTCCTAACTCCTACAACCAGGACCCTGCTCCCTTGTAGATGACATCGCTCCACCCCGCTTATTATTAAAATACTCTTAATGCCCCTAACAGGACCAGATAACCCACTCCTTTGTCATTACTTCTGTTATTACCTAAAGTGGATCTATGACAATAAAATGTTTACCATTGGAAACACCCTAAACTGTTCTTGTGGAGGACTAGGGAAGAAATCAGTTACCTATATTTCCTCAGAGCAATAAGAGGATAAGGCTTATGGCTGTTGCACCAGGTTCCCAATCTCAGGGCACAGGCTTGGATTGCTTTACATCATGGTTTCTATTCCCATCCATGGGGGACAAACTAGCAATGAGTAAGATTGCTGCTGCTACTGCTGCTAAGTCGCTTCAGTCGTGTCCGACTCTGTGTGACCCCATAGACGGCAGCCTACCAGGCTTCCCCGTCCCTGGGATTCTCCAGGCAAGAACACTGGAGTGGGTTGCCATTTCCTTCTCCAATGCATGAAAGTGAAAAGTGAAAGTGAAGTCACTCAGTCGTGTCCAACTCTAGCGACCTCATGGACTGTAGCCTATCAAGCTCCTCCGTCCATGGGATTTTCTAGGCAAAAGTACTGGAGTGGGGTGCCATTGCCTTCTCTGATGAGTAAGATTACAACCCCTTAATTCTGCCCAGCACTAGTCACACTGGAGACCTTGGGGATGCCCAACTCCAACGTGGTGGGGGGGTCCCAGGAGGTCGACCTGCCTTGACCTGTCTAGGGATCTGGTCCTCAGGTGGTTGTCATGCCTCAACCTGCTTGGGGATCTACCTGTCCAGGGGTCCCAGGAGGTCAGCATGCCTTGACCTGCCTAGGGACCCAATTCTCAGGAGGCTGACATGCCTCAACCTGCCTAGGGATTCAATCTCCAGGAAATTGTCATGCCTCAACCTGTCTGGGGATCTGCACTCTGACTCAGGGACATCCAGCTCTCAGGTTGCAACAGTACTGGGTAGGATAAGCTTCAGAAAGACTCACCCCTAAGGAAGTCCACCCATGGAAATAGAAGGATGCATGTTAGTTGTGGGACTGTGCCTGGTTTCAGCAGTAACTCAGAAGCCCAATGAGAACCCCATTACCTTTCTGGAACGTCTAAAAAGGGCCCTTCAAAAGTTTACCAATCTGAACTTAGACTCTTATGAGGGACAGCTGATTTTAAAGGACAAATTCCTGTCCCAATGTGCATCAGACATCAGGATAAACTTACAACAGCTACAGCAGCAGGACCCTGCTGCCTCTTTAGATGAGGTAGTCCAGACAGCCACCGATACCTTTTATAACAGAGAACAGGAGAGGGAGGCCAAGGGCCCAGGAAAGGGAGAGAATGAAAGAGACAAGGCATGCCCAGATGCTGGCTGCCTTCCAGGGAAGTCCTATGGTAAACCCCAAGTCCTCGAAGGACAGGCACAAGGCAAATGTCTAATCTGTATACAGGCTAGAGTGTCCAAACCATGGCTGCTGCTGCTGCTGCTAAGTCACTTCAGTCGTGTCCAACTCTGTGCAACCCCATAGACGGCAGCCCACCAGGCTCCCCCGTCCCTGGGATTCTCCAGGCAAGAACACTGGAGTGGGTTGCCATTTCCTTCTCCAATGCATGAAAGTGAAAAGTGAAAGTGAAGTTTCTCAGTTGTGTCCGACTCTTAAGGACCCCATGGACTGTGGCCCACCAGGCTCCTCCGTCCATGGGATTTTCCAGGCAAGAGTGCTGGAGTTGGGTGCCGTTGCCTTCTCCGCCAAACCATGGCAAGTCTCCTTAAATGGCTTGCTACAATGTCCCATCAACTGGGACATTGGGTGGCACTCTGCCCTTGGGACCCAAAAGCCTCAAGGTCAAGCACCAAGCCTTCCCTCACAGTGGTTCAACAGGACTGAAGTGGCCCACTCCAGCCAACCCGACTGTCACAGATAACCATCACAGGGCTGGAGCCAAGGGTACAACTGCATGTGGCAGGTAGATCCGAGAATTTCTTGTTTGATACAGGGGCTACCTACTGTGTCCTGACCTCCTTCTCCAGAGCCTTCTCCCAAACCTGTACCATTTTGGGTGCTACAGGAGAGACAATTACAAACAGATGCACCAGAGCACTTTGTT
The DNA here is from genome assembly GCF_032452875.1 of Bos javanicus. Classification (NCBI taxonomy): domain Eukaryota; kingdom Metazoa; phylum Chordata; class Mammalia; order Artiodactyla; family Bovidae; genus Bos; species Bos javanicus. The sequence goes on along the minus strand of NC_083874.1, from coordinate 23,488,518 downwards.
GTTGGGATGGACAAATATTTTCCCACCAGTTTCTGGTGGTCCCTGAGTGTCCTACTCCCTTATTAGGAAGCGATCTTTCCCTGCCTTCAAAATCTTGCAGCTACTGCAGTCCTGATAGAAGATGCTATAAAACTCTCTGGGGGCAAACTATTTTTGCCAGCCACCAAGTAAACAACTCCTGAATCAGAGAGGCCATTTATGGATGTCTGATCAAAGGATTCTCAGATATCAAGTAGTGCTGATGGAAAATCCAGGCCTGACTGTATCCCCTTGTGAGGTTCTTTACCCAGCTATGTTCCTGCCTACCCCTGAGGGCTCTCTCCCCTTTTACTCTTGCCTAGAAACTTTAGGCCACTGTACAAAACCCCGAGAGGGATTGTCAAAAGATCCTCTGACCAATCCTGAGGAAATCTGGTACACTGATGGAAGCACTTTTGTCCTGGATAGAAAAAGAAGAGCTGGATATGCAGTAGTCTCTAACTTTGAGACCATAGAGGCTAAACCTTTGCCACCAGGTACTTCAGCCCAATTGGCTGAGCTCACAGCCCTGACTCGAGCTTTAGAGCTGGGAAAAGGAAAAAGAGTAGCCATTTACACTGACTCCACGTATGCCTTTCTGGTGCTACATGCACATGCTGCTATTTGGAAAGAAAAGGGCCACTTGACCATGTGAGGGTCCCCAGTCAAATATGGTGATCAAAGCCTTAGGCTCTTGGAGGCAGTCCATCTGCCCGCCGAGGTTTCAGTCTCCCATTGTAAAGGACACCAAAAAGGGAGCACGGAAGTGGCATGAGGGAACCAAGTAGCTGATGAGGCAGCTGAGAGAGCAGCAGTACAGAACAATGACCTAATAGGGTTTGCCACCTTAGTTCCACAGACTAATTTGCTAGAAACTCCTTCATATATTGAAGGTGAGACTCTTAAAGCTATGAGTGAGGGCTTTCAAGAAGATCATATGGGGCGTTCCAAAAGGAGCGACTCCCTTTTCTGCCTGGGAACCTCCAATGGAAGTTGGTTAACTCCTTACATGCCACCACTCCAAAAATTACTAGAAAGGTCCTTCAGAGGAACAAGCCTCCAAATGATTATAAGGCAAATGGTCTCCTCTTTTTCCACTTTCCAGTTAAACAACCTCCAAGGAGCTCGAAGACCCCAGCTAGCCCAGCCCATCCAATGGCATGGACCCAACCCAGGAAAGGACTGGCAGTTGGACTTCACCCAGATGCCAGTTTCTCAAGGGTATAAATACATACCAGTCATGATAGATACATTCACAGGATGGACTGAAGGCTTTCCCACTCAGACTGAGAAGGCTGAGGAGGTGGTAAAAAAAACTGCTCCATGAAATCATTCCAAGATTTGGTCTGCCCAAGTCATTATAAAGTGACAATGGGACATCATTTACTTCTAAGGTCACCCAAGGGGTCTCTAAAGCATTGGGCATTCCTTTATTGTTTCCAACTGTCTGGAGGCCTCAGTCTTCAGGAAAAGTAGAAAGAGCCAACCAATTCTTAAAATCAGCGATAAAAAAGATAACCCAGGAGACCTCCCGGGGATAGAAGAAGGCTTTACCAATAGCTCTCCTCTTCACCTGTATTGCTCCTAAGGAACAGGTTGGTCTTAGTCCTTATGAGATGCTATATGGGAGACCTGTGGTTTGTGTCAGTGACCTCTTCCTAGATCCAGAGGCTCAGACCCTCTGGTCTTAAACCATGGCCATTGGGCAATTCCAACAGGATATATGCTTGTGTAATGTCAACCAGGACTCAAAAGATTCTAAAGAGCCACCACTATATGCTCCAGGGACTCAAGTCCTAATTAAAGTCTGGAAAGACGGGTCCCCAAAGGCTCAACTCCAGCTCGCGTGGAAGGGCCCCTACCCTGCAATACTTTCTACCCCCACATCAGTCAAGGTACCAGGACACAATTCCTGGATTCACTATTCATGAGTCCAGCCATGGAAGAAAACAGAAGAGGACACTCTACACCTGTGAGCCCCTGGGAGAGCCAAATGCCTGTTCAGAACCAAAAATGAGTGCTATTCTAATGAACACCCCCAAAATTAAGTTTCTAGGGATAGGATTCCTCAGGATAGCTCTAAAGAGCCAATGCAACTTGGCAGGGGTTGTCCTCCAAAATAGGAGATAGATCTGCTGATTCCTAAACAAGGAGGGACTTGAGCCATCATGAATAAGACGTGTTGTTTCTGGGTAAATACCTCCAGCTAAGTTAAAGAAAGTCTCACAGTCCTCAAGAAAAACATTTAGATCCTATGGGATCTCAAAGAATGAGCTGGAGAGTTCTCAGTGTGGGAAAACCAATAAATCACACCCTTTTTTGGCTCCATCTTGAATTTAGAACCAATTGAGAAATAAGACATGGAAGAGAGAATGACAGAGATCAAATACTGGTTTTAGTATTAATAAAGCTAATTAGAGGCTATGACTTTCATTTGCTGACCAAAAGATTTGCTAAAACTTACCAAGGGAAACTTTGAGTTAACCAGATATACTGACCCGGGATAACTGTCCTGAGTGGGAAAAAAAGAAAATTAATCCCCAGAGCCCATAGATGTTTAATAGATGAGCTCTGCTAATTAAAATACATGAGTCAATGCCCTTGCCCAGTCAACCACAAACACTTCTTCTGTATGAGGTGGAATAAAGGAAGGGATGAGCAAAGAGGATTGGGTATACAGGGATGAAGAAAGAAGACTGGGTATTATAGGGTTATTGTCACTCTGTATGGAAAAACAAAACCAGAGGAATGGAGGTTCCTTCCTAATACTGCATATTAGTCATTACATGAAACCTCTTTAGAGATGAAGTGCCTATCTAAATGTTGCTGTACGCTATAATCAAGATAGTTTTAACTTAGTGGTCAAAAATCTGTGATAATCACTTGTGCCTATATAGAAAGTGGTATAATCATCCTTAGAATATAAAAAATGAACTATTAAGACACATTAATCAGCCGTTTGGTGGTCTGTATAAGCATTGAAGTATTAATCATGTCTGCCTTTCAAATAGACTTTATTTAATAATCTGATCCCAAACTTCCAAAAATGTGCATTTCTCCTACAGTTAATACTGAGTAACTCTAAGGTACTATGCAGAAACAACAACCAAAAAAAGCAGTTCTGATATGTACACTCTGCAAACAAGAAAACTTGGCCTTTTTTCCAGGCTAAAATTTAAAATATATTATTTTAAGGTTGATATGTGAGCAATTGGGAAAGGAAACGGGATCATTAAAGCCAGCATGGCCTCATTAAAACAAGTTATATCAGAGTAACTACAGTTTTTTTTTCCTTTTTTTTTTTCCTGACAATGTTACAATTGGTTATAGAACTGCTAAGGACAATAATAATAGAAATAATAATTGGAAGGAAAACAAAAATTGCAGTGTTCACTTTTCTTTGAGTTCTTGTCACATAAATTAATAGATTTAAGCTCGAGAAAAATGCTGCCTAATACATAATAACACCCGGAATAAAATAAGCTATTTTATGACTGTTGCCATTGTTTTAAAAGAAGCTTTAGATAAAATATCCTCGGTGTTTCCCAGGTGGCACAGTGGTAAAAGAATCCGTCTGCCAGTGTAGGAGATGTAAGAGACTCAGATTTGATTCCTGGGCCGGGAAGATCCCCTGGAGTGGAAAATGACAACCCGCTCCAGTATTCTTGCCTGGAAAATTCCAGGACAGAGGAGCTTGGGTGACTACAGTACATGGGATTGCAAAGAGTCAGACATGACTGAGCAACTGAGCACACATACACAGGGTGCTATAGGCTAAATATTTTTGTGCCCCTGAAGTTCAAACATTGAAATCCTACTGCCCAATGTTATAGTTAGTATTAGGGGTCGGCACATTTGAGAGGTGATTAAATCATGGGGGCAGATCCCTCATGAATGAAATAAATGCACTTTGAAAATGAGTTCCCTTGCCTGTTCTGCCAAGTGAAGACAGAGGGAAAAGTTGATAGTCTACAAACTGGAAGGGGGCTTTCACCAGGTACAGAATGTGCCAGCTCCCTGATCTTGGACATCCCAACCTCCACAACTGTAAGAAATAAATTTCTGTTGATTATAAGTTACCCAGTTTATGATATTTTGTTATAGTTGTCCAAACTATCACATTGTGGAAAGTTTTCAATATTGTCTAAACTGATTAAATGGTGAATTTGTAACTGAGTTGATATCAGAAGAATTTAGTGTAAAGAAATGTTTTCAGTGACATAGAAAATGTCTGTGATCTAGATTTTTTTTTATTAAACATTTTCATTAATGATTTTCTGAAGGCACATCTATATGCATTACTAGAAGAAGTAAAACAGAAGGGTAGCAGATCAGGACCCCAAAGATTTTGTCATTCTAGAATAGGCTAAATGGAATGAAATCAAATACAATAGGTATATTGAAGAATAGTAAGCTCAAGTGAAAAAGACACACAGAACACTGTCCATGTGCATTAAGGGGGGAAGCATTAGTTAGCATCAGTGTCAGAGGCTTAGATACTAGATGAAAAGAAAGCTTATTATGAGTCAAAGTGTCAGATGACTTGTCAGTAAAACAAAGCAGCCCTGTGTTTCACCAAATTCGAATTTGTTATATATGTTAGAAGTACAGAATGAGCATCAGTTGAAAGAGGTTGAGGGAAAACCATTTTTTGCTCAGTCACTAAAATTGATCTTTCTAATGTTCAGTTGGAGCTAACCAAAAGGGGATGCTCAGCCTTGAGAAATAGTTTAGTCTCAATGTTTGAAGTATTTTCAGCAATAGCTTGAGATCCTGTAGAATCAGAGTTTCATAATCAGAGATAACAAACAGAAGGGGAGGTTGTTTAGAAAATATGAATGGCTAGAACCCTCTCCTTTATAATCTGACCCAACAAGCCTGGGATGAACCCAGGCATCTCATCTGGATTTTCTTTTTTTATTTTCTCACTTTTCTTCTTTTTTCAACAGTGTTCCTGCTGATAACCCAGGCTTGAGTATTTGATCTTGACTATGGATCAAACACGACTTTCCTAAAGCATTTAACACTCTTGATTGAGATCTGAAACATAAGTATTAAAGAGGAGTAAGACAACTGTTCCAGGCTGATGGAGTAGCACACACTAAAGCTTCGTGATGCAAAAAGCAGAATAGGGCAAGTAATTCAGTGAAAGCCAGGGTGGCCAGAAATTGGAGCATGAAGGAGAAAATAGTGAGATGAAACTGAAGAGGTATATAGGAATAAGACCACCTATGGCCTTGTAGCTCTTAGTAATTTTGATATTTGTCTAACAGTGGGAAGCCACTGAACATTACCAAATAGCAGAGCGACATGATTCTATTATAGTTTTGAATGGATTATTCATATCTTCAGGGTGGTAAGAAGATGAGAGAGGGACAAAAGATGATACCAGAAATTCAGGTAGGAGGCTGTCTCAGAATCAGAGATTCTTAATCTCAATTAAGAGATTAATGTTATCTGGCAAGGTAATAGAGGGAATGGGAAGAAGTAGATATATTCAAAAGATATTTATAAACTAATACCACCAGGATTATTCAACATTAAAACAGTAAACAACAGTAAAAGGTTGAATATAGGATTGGAATAGTAGGAAATTTCAAGAATGTGTTCATTTATTTATGGAGTCACTACCATTTGCTGGGCATTCTTCAGTAGCTGAGGATATACCAGTGAACAGGATCGACAAGGTCTCTGCTCTTGTGAAGCTTACAGTCCATTGGAAGAGACAAATAGATAAACAAGAAATGAATAAAATATATGAAAATGATATTTATTTTGAGGAAAATAAAATACAGTGATAATAGTGCCTGAAGAAACATTTTTACTTAGAAGTGTCTAGGGAGTAGGTAAGAGTTAAGTTGACGTATTAATGACAAAAATGACCCAGTCACAAGAAATAGAGTTGGAGTATTCCAGATCACAATAAAAAAGCCAGTGAAGATGCTGTAATTAAAAAAAAAAAAAAGAAAAAGAAAACACCTAATATCATCAAGTAAATAAAGGCCACTTTGTCTGGAAACTGATGAACAAAAGGGTAATAGAAGAAATGAAGTTGGAGAGGCAGGCATGGCTAAATTGTGTCAGATCTGGTGTACCAAGTTCAACAGTTTACATTTTATGCAGTGCCTAGGAAAAGGCATAAAATTGTTTTGAAAAGCAAGGTGATTAGATTCCATTTGCAGATGGAAGATGATGGTCGTGACTAGTATGTCATTGATGAAGATGGAGAAAACAAATACACATTTCGGGTTGTTTTTGAGGTAAACAAGGAAGGATTTACTGTTGGATTAGATATTATCAAGAAAGAGATCCCTCTCTATTTTTGGTTGAACAACTGCATAGGTCATGTTCTTAGATGGAAGGAATAGACCTGGGGAGGAATAGATTTTCCAAGGATAGAAGGGAGAGAAAAGAATTTTTGATCATCCAAAATTGGGTTTGTTGTTTTAAGATACCTATTAAATATCCATGTGTACATGCAATTTTAATGAGGGTTGGGAATATTCTGTCGTTTGCACATCTACATAGATAGTGGTTCCATTTATTCAGAAAAGAAATTCTGTCTAAAGTTTAACTGAATGACAACTTGTGGTCCAGTGGGGTGAAAGTGTTAGCGGCTTAGTCATGTCTGCCTCTTAGTCACCCCGTGGACTGTAGCCCACCAGGCTCCTCTGTCCATGGAATTCTCCAGGCAAGAATACTGGAGTGGGTTGCCATTCCCTTCTGCAGGGGATCTTCCTGACCCAGGGATTGAACTCTGTTCTCCTGCATTGCAGGGAGATTCTTTACCATCTGAGCCACTGGGGAAGCCTAGTCCAATGTGACAGTAAGTAACAAAAACAAAGTATTATAAGCTACTGAATTCATCAGCCACAGCCCTCCTATAGTGCTTTCCTGGAGAAAGAAGACTACTGTTCCTTTGGAGATGTTAACTTACTGTTTCTATTAATTAATTTCTCCTCTAACCTTTATTAGGGCTTCTCAAGTGGCAGAGAATCCACCTGCCAATGCAGGAGACACAAGAAATGCGGGTTTGATCCATGGGTTGGGAAGATACCCAGAGGAGGAAGTGGCAACCCTCTCGAGTATTCTTGCCTGAAAATTCCATGGACAGAAGTGGGCTACAGTCCATGGGATCACAAAGTCAGATGGCAGAGCACACACACACTCACACTCACACACACACACACACACACACACACACACACCCTTTATTATTTCTTTCCTTCTGCTTACTTTAGTCTCTTTGGTTTCTTAGTGTCTTACGTAGAAGTTTAGGTTATTGATTTGGATCTTCCTTAACATAGGCATATAGCTATACATTTCTTTCTAAGCAATGTATTTGTTGTGTCTGGTTTTCGTTTATCTCAGTGAATTTTCTGATTTCCCCTTTGAGTTCTTTTTTAACCCATTGGTTATTTAGGAGTGTGTTGTTTAAACATATTAATGAGTTTTCCAAATTTTCTCTTACTACTGATTTCTAATTCCGTTCCATTGTGGTAGGAGAACACATTTTGTATTGTTCTAGCCTTTTAAGTTTATTGAGTTTTGGATTATGGCCTAGCATATAGATTAAACTGGAGAATATTAAATCTGCATATATCCTCTTGCTGTTGTGTGGAGTGCTAAATAGATATCTGTTAGATCTAGCTGGCTCAGAGTTGCTGAAGTCTTTTACTTTCTTGTGGGATCTTCTGTCTAGTTGTTTTGGCCTAGTTGTCTGTAGTTATTCTCTTTTATAAATTACCCAGCCTACTGGTTTGAAAGTGAAAGTGAAAGTTGCTCAGTCGTGTCCCACTATTTGAGACCCTATGGAATACACAGTCCATGGAATTCTCCAGGCCAGAATACTGGAGTGGGTAGCCTTTCCCTTCTCCAAGGGGTCTTCCCAACCCAGGGATTGAACCCAGGTCTCCCGCATTGCAGACGGATTCTTTACTAACTGAGCCGCAAAGGAAGCCTAAGGATACTGGGGTGGGTAGCCTATACTGCCTCCAGTGGATCTTCCTGACCCAGGTATCAAACCCAGGTCTCCTGCATTCCAGGCGGATTCTTTATCAACTGAGCTTAAATTTCCTCCCAGTTGCCTTTCACTGCAACTTCCACAGATTTTGAGAATGCCCTTAGGCTTGATTTTCTCCAGCGAAATCAGTTCAGGAAGTGATTCAGTGATTCGGAGCTGTTTTACAGTTTGTCCACCCCAGGCAAAATCTCTAACCTTGGGCTCAAGAGTTAAACTGTGAACAGTGGTATGCTTCTCTTTGAGTGACCCTTCTCCCTCTAGGATTGGAATCCTAAGAAGTCAGGGTAGAGGAGACAGAAGTCCTCAGGTGCTTATCTCACCTAACATGGGACTACTGCTTCATGAACCAGGGCAAAGATAAAAAGAGCCTCCACTTTCAGGCTGACAGTATCATGTAGTAAAGACTTTGTACCATGAGTGAGGGCTGCCCCTCAATGACATTCATCCAGGATATAGCCTCAACAACAGGTAGCTAGGGGGTGGGGTGAAATGTCTTACTCTACCCTGAGGGGAAATTGCTTTGTGACAGGGAGCTGGGGACAAGGAGCCCTGTGTTCGAAGCTGCAGCAGTTTGGAATGGAGTCCCCACCTTGCTCATTTGGGAGGTGTAGTAGTGAGTACTCTTCTTCGAATACCACAAACTCTTGTACTTTCATTTAAACCAAAATTTCAAAATTTTCTTTAGTTGATGTTTCTTCATTTACTGTTTGCCTTTAGGTCCATTTCCATAGTTTCGTTTTTTTAAAAAAATGTTTTTGTTCAATATAGTTTTCACTATATTCAATGGGGAGCAGGTCAGCACAGCTTCTCAGTTGTCATGTAGACAGTCAATCTCCAATAATCTCCAAGGTTTTAAGCCCTTTTTAACTGTGGTGTTCAATGTTTATGGCTATAATTCTGTAGGAGTTGTCTGAATAAATGTTGCTTGGCCCTCAGATGAAATAAGAATTCTCTTCTTGGTTAAACAAAGTTAAATTGAATTTGTTTTCAGTCACTTAGCATAAGTCTGGGGTGGTTCATATTATTTGAATTTCTGCCTCATCACCTTAATGGAACTGACACGTATGTGCTTTCTTTCAGTCTTGGTATATTGGCTGGAAAGAGATTTGCAAATTGCAGCCAAAACAGACCTTTCCTTCCTTGATCTAAAATTCTTGCTAAAATTGACTTCTCTTTCTAGATTTTTGTAGTTGATTCTTGCCAAGTGTTTTATTGAGAAAAATAATGCTAAAGTAGGCAAGTTTCTTCTACTTTAGTCCTTGACCATAAACCCGAGGAGTCAATTAAGAATATGTTTGGCTTATTGATAATCAATTGCCCCTACCAAAAATGTGGCTGAATTGCAGGCTCTTCTTGCAGGGAGTTAATAGTAGTGTCTTCAAAAAGAAGCCAGCAGCACAATGTCAGAATCATCATGATCACTTGTCCTCTGTCAGGGAGAGTCTCCTCCATACAAGGACCATTGTCACTGAATACATGAGAATGACATCCTGGCTTCAGAGATTGTACAACATAGTAGACAGAACACTGGAAATCTGTGTTTTCACTCTACATTTGAAATTAACTCTGTGACCTCTAGAAAGTCATTCAAACTTGTAGATCTGTTTCTTCATCTTTGATGTGAAGGTGTTGAGTGAGAGGATCCTGTCAGCCCAGTAGTTTATGATCACATGTAACGTTAGTTGCTGTGGTGGAGCACTGGAAAATAGTACCAATGGCCCCTAAGCACAGACTGGAAAGATATAATATGATAACAAAAAGAATATTTAAACATACAAGGGCGTATGGTACATGTTAAATAAACATTATAGAAAATAATTCTCTCATGGACAATTAATTATGTCCTGGATGTAAATCACCTATAAGCTCCAGTTCTCTGTTTAGCTTTCATTACTAACAACTAGTTAAATTATCAGAGAAGTCACTTTCCCAATTACAAAATGTGAGGTCTGAGGAAATCCCCAATTTAGGGGGACAGAGAGTCCTGATAAGGCATAACATTTCAGAATATGCAAGTAAACTGAGGTATGTAATTGTAGTGACTTAGAAGCAGAATTTTAATTCAAGAATCTAAATGCAGTGAAACACCTAGCTACAGCGTCATTCAATACCAACACCTTAGCCAATAACACATTTAAAATGAAGCAGCAAAAAGAATTGATTTCTAACTGCAACTACCTTGGGTTTCTCTTTGATTGGTTTAGTGGAGCAGGTACCACAGAATCAAACAAATAATTGCCGACATCCTCAATGAGCAGCTTCCTGTACCTCCAAGCTGTCAGAAGTGGAAATAGTTGCTCTTATGGGTAATGGCATATATGGAACCATTTGTCTGCTTTGAAAGCTTTATGAATCATTTTCAAGTGCTTTCCTTGATACTTTGTGATACCGGCTATTACAGCTCTTCTCTCCTTGTTGACTTCCTTTTCTGTGCTCATTTTAACATGCGACTAAGTGTACTAAGTGTGCCATAGTAAGTCACTTTTCATAATTAGGTTAAGAGGAAACCATTTTAGTGCTTTTCCTGTAATTTATTTTCTGAATAATATGAGAGAGAGATTTGAATGTGGTACAAATTTTTTAGATGTTAAAAGCCAGTGTAGTTGACTGATGCAGTTAGAGGAATTTGATGCTAGGATCTAATATAAAACTTTTTATTGCATGTATACTATAATTTACATAACAAAAACATTTTTGTGGAACTATTATCTATCTTATAATACCCTAAGAGCTTATAAGCAATTAAACAAGGACAGAAATAAATGAGCTAGAAACAATGAGTAAAGCCTATCTTTTAAAATAGAAACTTGCCAACATCTATATTTTGTTTTGAGTATCTGCCCAAATGCTGCAGGAAAAATACCCCACTCATTTGGAAGTAAAATCCTGAGTCAAGTTGATTATTCACTGTATATGTTTTTTTAATAGTACTTTTATTTTTTTTTAGGTTAATAGTTTGAATTCAGTTAAGTTAGTATGTTCTGAGTATGAAAAAAGAAAGAGAATGAAAGTGAAGTCACTCAGTCGTGTCCAACTCTTTGAGACCCCATGGACTGTAGCCTGGCAGGCTCCTCTGTCCATGGGATTTTCCAGGCTAGAATACTGGAGTGGGTTGCCATTTCCTTCTCCAGGGGATCTTCCCAACCAAGGAATCAAACCCAGGTCTCCAGCATTGGAGGCAGGCTCTACTATCTGAGCCACCAGGGAATCCCATTCTGAGTATGAAGGCACACTTTTTTGTGTCTGCAGAAATTCAAAATATATAGACTAATGTAAAGATACAGTTCCATTGGCCTATAAGATCAAATGTCTAAAAATGGAGTTTTAACATGTTTTATAATAAAGCTCTAGACTGCCTTACTGCAGGCAACTCATTCTAGATGCTTTCAGGAAATTCAGTTCATTTCAAGGATTTCTTGGCCAAATTTAAATTCAGTCCTTCTTCTGTTAAATTTATTCCTATGTCTTTTATTGTTTCTGATGCTGTTGTAAATAGAATAGTTTCCCTAATTGTTATTTTTATTATTCTGGAAGTCATTCTTGGTGGTCTTAGACCCAACTCATTCAGTTCTTTGAATGTTAATTTGATTATTTTCATTAAACCCCTTCCTTTTTAAATACCTTGAGTGATATCTATTCCCTGCAGTGAATTCTAAATGATAAATGATGGCATTGTTGTGTTGTAATTCATGAGTGATATTAGATTAATCTGTAATATTGAGAAGATGTTGACTTGTAGGAATTTGGATTCTATCTCACTTAAGACAATGGGAAAATAACAGCCCATTCATTTCATGCATATGTGTTAAGTATTGCCTGGAAGATGTGACGTGAAGAAACTTATTTCAAGATGCAGACAGTATCATATCATATCAAACCAGTGGTAAAATTCATTTAAATGTTTTTAAATGGACCTATGTTGGAAGAATTTAATCATGTGGCAACTATTCTCATATGTCCTGTGAATACAAGGAATGTTTATACTCTTTGATGTTTAGGAAAAGACTGGATGCTGTAAATTGAAGACACTTGATCTTATAAATAAGCTTAGGAAAGCTGAACTTACTTGAAGATGAAACAGCTGTTTGGCTATATAGGATAATTTCAAATCTTTCACTTTATGCTAAGAGAAAAATATAGAATGAAAGGTTAGAAATCCAAAGCTGTATTTTATTTAGTTAAAACATTTTACAGGCCAGATAATTTTAAGCTAAAAAGTTGGATCACATTGTGCTCAGGAGCTTTCCCTACCATGCTTCAGGGGTTTTTATAAGATATCTAGTAGATTTAATGACAGGCTTCCCTTGCAGCTCAGATAGTAAAGAATCTGCCTGCAATGCAGGAGAACTGAGTTCAATCTCTGGGTCAGGAAGATCGCCTGGAGAAGGGAATGGCAATGTACACTCCAGGATTCTTGCCTAGAGAATTCCATGGACAGACAAGCCTGACAGGCTACAGTCCACAGGGTCCCAAAGAATCAGACATGACTGACTATTACTTACACATATGTTTATCCTTAAAATGTGGAAACTGTCAGATTTCATTTTCTTGGGCTGCAAAATCAATGTGGATGGTGACTGTAGCCACAAAATTAAATGATGCTAGCTCCTTGGAAGAATAGCTATGACAAACCTAGACAGTGTATTAAAAAGCAGAGACATCACTTTGCCAACAAAGTTCCATACAGTCAAAGCTACAGTTTTTCCAATAGCTGTGTATGGATGTGAGAGTTAGACCATAAAGAAGGCTGAGCACCAAAGAACTGATCCTTTTGAACTGTGGTGTTGGAGAAGACTCTTGAGAGTCCCTTGGACTGCAAGATCAAACCAGTCAATCCTAAAGGAAATCAACCCTGAATATTCATTGGAAGGACTGATGTTGAAGCTGAAGCTCCAATACTGTGGCCACCTGATATGAAGAGCCGACTCACTGGAAAAGATCCTAATGCTAGGAAAGATTGAGTACAAGAGAAGGGGATGGCAGAGGATGAGATGGTTGGATTCCATCACTTACTCAATGGAAATGAGTTTGAGCAAACTGCGGGAGATGGTGAAGGACAGGGATGCTGCAGTTCATGGAGTCACAGTCAGACATGACTTAACAACTGAACAACAACCAGTTATCCTCTGGTTATAGTCTTCTTTTATTTTTTTTTAATCCTGTCTTCTCATTCATGTACAAATGTTGATAAGATTGGTGAGGTTATCATTTATGTTGCATACTAAAGTTTCTATTAACATACTTTTTAAAGCAAAAAATAACAGTCAAATATCAGTTTTAGGATCTCAGATGTTTCTCAAAGGGAAAGAATGGTATTAAATCTTAAGACAGTTTTTAAAAAGTACTAACTAAAATGGTATGAATATTAGCTTGATTTTTATACCACTTATGACCTGTAAAAGATTTGATTAACCTGCCTTTTTTAACGTGAATCAGAAAAGCAGAGAACATAAACTGTAAATATGTTTGTGTTTACAGAGAACATAATCATGTAAACATGATTTACAGTGTTGTGTTAGTTTCAGGTGTATAGAAAAGTGATTCAGTTTTCATATTATTTTCCCTTATTGTTTATTTCAGAATATTGAGTATGGTTCCCTATGCTATGTAGTAGGTCCTTGTTTGTTATCTATTTTATATATAGTAATATGTATATATTAATCCCAAACTCCTAATGTATTCATCCCCTCTTCTCTCTTTCGTAACTATAAGTTTGTTTTCTCTATCTATGGGTCTATTTCTGTTTTGTATATAAGTTCGTTTTTATCATGTTTTTTAATATTCCACATGGAAAAGGTATCATGGTATTTGTCCTTGGCTTACTTCACTTAATATGATCATCTCTAGGTTCATCCATGCTGCAAATGGCAGTATTTCGTTTAGTTTAATGGCTGAGTAATATTCCATTGTGTAAATACACCACATCGCCTTTATTCACCCCTTGAGGGTCATTTAGGTTGTTTCCACATCTTGGCTATTGTAAATAGTGCTGCAGTGAACACTGAGGTGCATGTATCTTTTCAAATTACAGTTTTATCCAGATTCATGCTTGAAGGATCACAGGGTAACTCTAATTTTAGTTTTTAAGGAAGCTCCATACTATTATCCATAGTGGCTATAGCAATTTATATTCCCATGAACAGCATGAGGAGTTTTCTCTGATACATGTTATGAGATCCTGGTTAAGGACCTGTAAAACTTGCAAAAATGTGGACCCCCCCCCAACCCCCCAATACTGAGTCCTCCTGGACTTCTAAACTATAAAACTTGTCCACTCTGAGCCTCTCGCAATTTGTCAGCTACAGTTATTTTCCTATCAGAAACTGGTTCCCAGAGAGGTTTCAGCTCATGAGTTCTACTCATGTGAGTTGTGATTCTCTGTATGTTCTTGTTAGTCTCTCCAGTTTTGAGAGCAGCAGTTTGCCTGGTGACCTCACTTCTCTTATGGCTCTAAGAATAAGTTTTGAATTTTCAGTGTTCATCTTTTTACTTCTTATAATGGAGTGGCAAGTTCTAAACTCACTACATGAGAAATCAGAGCCTGTATCATATTTGAAATCCTCAGATTTGGGATCTTTTTGTGAAGATTTGATTGATAGAGTGAGCTCCTGATAAGGTAGTTTTGTTAACCGTAGCCTAAGTTTCCAGGGAAAAAAAAAAAGGAAAAAAGAAGCCAAGAAGCAGTGAACAATTATGTCAAGCAGGAAAGGCGTTGCTAGTTTTCAGAATGGCAGAAGGAGTGTGAAGTTTGGGGTTCTCTGAGTAATCCGCATACACCTGCATGTCTCCATTTTAATACCAAGGATGCCACTCTTCCAACCATCGTTCTGATTCTCCCATAAGATCCCAGGTGATATTTCAAATTAAGTTGATATAATTTAGCAGTTTACAAAAAAAATATGATTTTTTTGTTTTTGTTTTTATTTACTTAAGCACTGTGAAAGAAAGAAATTCGGAGGTTTGTTTCTTATCGCTCTATTTGTCAGTGTGTTTCTGTACTCTCTCCAGTATGGAGAGGAAGAGCCTTGTTCCTTTTTTACTGTTCATAGGTAGCAATTACAAGGTCTAAAAGTCTTATTATGGGTTGCCAGAGTTGCATGACCAAGTGTTAATTCTCATTTCCTTCAAGTTCTGCTTTCTTCTGAAACTCTTGGTACCGATTACTACATAAGTGATTTTCTTAATTTCAAATGGCACAACCTGTTCTAGGTAGTTCAAATGGAAAATAATGTCATTTTCAGATCAGGCTATATGTCAGGACTGAACAGTCAGATTTGGAGGCGTTGTAAGGAGCAGCATGGACAAATTATTTCATGGAGGAAATCCTGCTATCCCATTGAACACAATGTGGTATCAGTTGGAGCCTTCCTGCTATCACATAAGAATACAGTCACCAGAGTGTGTCTTTGTATTCTCAGCTCTTGATGTTTAAACTTCTGCTTTTTCTCTCACTGAAGACTGGTGAAGACTGGTCTTCTCTGCCAGCCTATTCGAAGGTTTTGACTGCTTCTGCACATTGTCTATTTCCAGGTCTTATAAGGCTGTATCTGTATGGCAGAGCCTGCATCACATACATGGCTGAAAGGGAGTGAGTTGGGGATTTCTGCTTTGGGGATACAGATTCAGAGACAAAAAACTCTCCAAGCATAAAAGGGATGTACAAAAGGTTTAAAGCAGTTGAAAAGCATAATATTTGTCTCCTGTATGTACCATTTTCTAACATAAAAGTAACTACTCAGGATACTATTCTTCATCATGACTTTCTTGTGCAGCTCTCCCCATTCCGCACCCCTGTAGTTTGTAGATGGTGAGAAGAGGAAGATAAGAGTTATCCTCCTTTTTTCCTTGATGAGAAGAGGATAAGAATTTATCTCTAAGACTGTTCACCATATACATCTAATTATTTGTTGCAGTAACTCTACTTTCTTTTTAAAGTATTCTTAAAATTTAAGACTTCCCTCATCCATTTTGGACCAATTATTTTTCAGGCTTATTGCCCAGCTGTCTTTCCTCACATTTCTTCCATTTGCTCTTGTGGTCCTGTGTCTGTCCTGTTCCTTTCTGTCCTATCCTGTATCTGTCCTGTTTCTTGGATTTTGTATACCTTCTATCTTGGATATCTGCTTTTATAGAATGTACTCAATAAGTTTCCTCAAAGAGTACTTGGGAGGGAAACTTTCTGAATTCTTAATATGTCTTGAAATCATTTCATTTTTCCCTTTAACTTGATTAAAAATTTGTCTTTTTATAAAATTCTAGATACAAAATTCTTTTCCCTCAGAGCTGCTAGAGAAGAGAGACAACATAAATTATATACATTTATATACACATACATACCTATATATACATACACATATTTATCACAGGTAATTGGCTTACATAATCAGACTGGTTAAATAGTCTTTTTAAAACGGTATCTGTCTTCACATCTGTTACTGGAGCTTGAAGTTCATAGTCAGGCAGTTAGGAAGGGAAAATCACAAGTGTGAGGTGGAACCCGGTGAAAAAGTGCTGAAACCCCTGGAAGATGGACTGAAACTCATGTCCATTCTTGTTGTCTCTGATGTTAGTGAAAATTGTATCCTGCAGAAGGGATTATAGAGCTAAATACACACCTGGCCAAAACCCAGAAAAAAACTGAAGATGAATCCAGAAAAAGTAGAGAATTGGAGGTTAAATTCCTGCCTTGTACCTTTGAGATGAACCAGCCAATCAGCTATATGAGTAAGTTACAAAATAGCTGCCTGTGTTCCTAGTTCTTTCCAGTCTTGAAAGAGTCTTCTTCTGGTTTGCCCTAATAGGAAACTTACAAAAAGGAGAATTCTGGGTAATACAGTTTTCATCTTAGCCAAGTGACCCATTACATAGCCATCACAGTTTCCCCCAAAAGATAAATAATTTATCCTGAACTTTTATCCACCACAGGTAGAAAAAAGAACTTAGCAAAAGGCCATTAATATGATTTCTCCACATGTCTAGCTGAATAGTTAATGCCAAAGTTTTCTGTATGGATTTGTTTAATTCTGGCTTTTAAAATATTCATCAATGGAAATCTTTTTTGTTGAATCCTTTTTTGTATCAGTAACTTTTGAATTATACAGCTTCCATTGGTTCAAAACCTTGAGCAAAACCAGGTTGTTAGCATACAGAATTTTTCTGCTTTTTATTTGCTGTGGTAGAAGAGCCATCTTTTGATTTATCTAAAAGTGTCATCACATTATTATCAGATAATTTAAAATCACATTAAATTACAATCTCTTTAGTTAAGATACTAGTCCTGATTTTTCCTGCTCTGATGGTGTCATAAGCACCAAGACTTTGTAGAAGTATTGATAATTAGACTCACAGCTGGGTCTTGTCAACACAATCAAAGACTAATAAAAGTGAATTAAAGCCGAAAGCAATGGTTGGAATGGTTCTGGAATCATTCTGCTACTGCTCATATAGCCAAAACCATTACGTGGTGCTCCAAATGTGTAGTCCAAAATGGAAGGGAAATGAGACTCAGCTGGTTTTCAAGACACACGGGGGGCTTGGTGAAAGCATTGTAAACGAACCAGTGGACTAGTGGAGTCTATCACAAAATGTAAGACATTTTTTACTAAAACAAAGGACCTGGCAGAGGAAGTGCCAAAACTGCTGTTCTTTAATAATGAGATGGAGCTGATAGTTTGTTCAATTTACACATCAATTTGTTCAAAAGCGTTTTCTGAAAGGCAAGAATGTTTGAATACTAATCACTACTATTTGGAAGGTGCCTAAATCTTTAGTCAGAGTGTACTGTGAGGAGATTAAAATGTTCTTAATTTGGTAAAGGCTGAATTTACATTAGTGGATTTGGAAAATAAAATGTATTCTCCTATGGATAAGGCTGTCATTGAAATATCAACATGATTATTTTAAGGCCTTGACTTGTCACCTCTTGTGTTGGTTTTGATGCCAAAAAAATTAAAAAAAAAAAACAAATTTGAGTTACCCCTTGCCCTGTAGGTTCTAGATAAATTTAATTGTACAAAAAATAACTTGTATGCTTTTACAAAAGTGATTTTATGGCTCATTCTCTCAAGAGAACTATTTTAGTTGGTATTATGAAGCTAAATTTCTTGGAAAGTCTCTGACTATGCTAACATAGTAACTAATACATTTGTTTAGGGGGAAATAGAGCAAACCAGGTGTTAAGCTACATTCAAAATAGCTAGTGGAGAACGGGAACTTTAGTATATTTACCCTCACCAGACTAATTATAAACTATATTTTATTTATTTCAGTATTTTTATGGGTAACTCTTTTCTTATAAATTTATGATTCAGATGGATGGAGTGTCTCTAGAGGGGGTTCAGGATGTCACCAAATCAATTTGAATTTTATAAATACATTTATACTATTAAAGGTATAATTTAAAACATAAATGTGCTATGTAGCATGGTTTAGCATATTAAAGATGATCAGTATGCTAATTTTATGATAGATTTATTCATATTTATGCAGTTTTCAAGGACAAAAATCTTTTCTTGCCAATTCTTCTTAACTGAAGAATATCCTAAGATTTCAAGGTAGATGATTAAAAACACTGTACCATAACCATCCATTTGCCCATGTGAGTAAGTCCAAATTTTAAATGCCTGTGTTCATCAAAAACTCACCTTGTCATTTCATTTACTTTCTGAATAAGTAAGCAGTATCGATATATCCTACATTGTTAAATAATATTAATAAAATTTTGCTTTTTTCTCTTGATTTTTGGGATCCCGCTCAACATTTTTTCTAAAATAGGATTTATGCTGGTGGGGACTGAAAATTTATATTTCAAACTCTGTTAATGTTGAGTAAGTCACTTATTCCTTTTTGTGCTCTGGACAAGAAAAAGCCTCTCTTCCTGATTCCTTATGCCTTCATGGCACTGGTTATACCCTCCATAATAAACTATAGCCCTTTACATCCTTTATAGCTATACAGTAGTAGGCCAGCTAACCAGGGCTAGCAAATCAGTTTTGAATAACTGAGAGCGTTAGTGAAGAGGGGAGGCCATATTAACCTGAGAGCTCTTTTGCGTAGGCATAGGCATCCACCCAGTGCCCACAGAAAAGTCAGGAGATTGGAAATTGCCCTCTCTACCATGCAGGTGTGCAAATGATTATCAGTTGCCACTTGAGTCACACAAAATATCAACTGCTTTTCTAAATACTACTTTCACATAAATGAAACCAGCAACCCCACTGCTGGGCATACACACTGAGGAAACCAGAAGGGAAAGAGACACGTGTACCCCAATGTTCATCGCAGCACTGTTTATAATAGCCAAGACATGGAAGCAACCTAGATGTCCATCAGCAGATGAATGGATAAGAAAGCTGTGGTACATATACACAATGGAGTATTACTCAGCCATTAAAAAGAATACATTTGAATCAGTTCTGATGAGGTGGATAAAACTGGAGCCTATTATACAGAGTGAAGTAAGCCAGAAGGAAAAACATAAATACAGTATACTAACGCATATATATGGAATTTAGAAAGATGGTAACAATAACCCAGTGTACGAGACAGCAAAAGAGACACTGATGTATAGAACAGTCTTATGGACTCTGTGGGAGAGGGAGAGGGTGGGAAGATTTGGGAGAATGGCAATGAAACATGTAAAATATCATGTAGGAAACGAGTTGCCAGTCCAGGTTCGATGCATGATGCTGGATGCTTGGGGCTGGTGCACTGGGATGACCCAGAGGGATGGTATGGGGAGGGAGGAGGGAGGAGGGTTCGGGATGGGAAACACATGTATACCTGTGGCGGATTCATTTTGATATTTGGCAAAACTAATACAATTATGTAAAGTTTAAAAATAAAATAAAATTAGAGAAAAAAAAAAAAATGAAACCATAAGGGCCTTGAGAGAGGATTTCCTCATACCTTTCCAACCCCAGGACCTAGATGAAAAAATACTGCTTCCACGGAACGGCAGATCAGAAGACTTCTGGTTGAGGGAGAAGGAGGAAAATCACTTGGTTTCAGGCTCTGCCATAAACAAAAAAGAAATCTGTTCAATTAGAGCAGGAAATCTTGTGTCCAAAACCCAGCACAAATACAAGAGCTCAGTTCAGTTCAGTTCAGTTCAGTCACTCAGTCGTGTCCGACTCTTTGCGACCCCATGAATCGCAGCATGCCAGGCCTCCCTGTCCATCACCAACTCCCGGAGTTCACTCAGACTCACATCCATCAAGTGAGTAATGCCATCCAGCCATCCCATCCTCTGTCATCTCCTTCTCCTCCTGCCCCCAATCCCTCCCAGCATCAGAGTTTTTTTCCAGTGAGTCAACTCTTCGCATGAGGTGGCCAAAGTACTGGAGTTTCAGCTTTAGCATCATTCCTTCCAAAGAAATCCCAGGGCTGACCTTCAGAATGAACTGGATGGATCTCCTTGCAGTCCAAGGGACTCTCAAGAGTCTTCTCCAACACCACAGTTCAAAAGCATCAATTCTTTGGTGCTCAGCTTTCTTCACAGTCCAACTCTCACATCCATACAAGACCAATGGAAAAACCATAGCCTTGACTAGACGGACCTTTATTGACAAAGTAATGTCTCTGCTTTTGAATATGCTGTCTAGGTTGGTCATAACTTTCCTTCCAAGGAGTAAGCATCTTTTAATTTCATGGCTGCAGTCACCATCTGCAGTGATTTTGGAGCCCAAAAAAATAAAGTCTGACACTGTTTCCACTGTTTCCCCATCTATTTGCCATAAAGTGATGGGACCAGATGCCATGATCTTCGTTTTCTGAATATTGAGCTTTAAGCCAACTTTTTCAGTCTCCTCTTTCACTTTCATCAAGAGGCTTTTTAGTTCCTCTTCACTTTCTGCCATAAGGGTGGTGTCATCTGCATATCTGAGGTGATTGATATTTCTCCCGGCAATCTTGATTCCAGCTTGTGCTTCTTCCAGCCCAGCATTTCTCATGATGTACTCTGCATAGAAGTTAAGTAAGCAGGGTGACAATATATAGCATTGACATACTCCTCTTCCTATTTGGAACCAGTCTGTTGTTCCATATCTAGTTCTAACTGTTGCTTCCTGACCTGCATATAGGTTTCTCAAGAGGCAGGTCAGGTGGTCTGTTATTCCCATCTCTTTCAGAATTTTCCACAGTTTATTGTGATCCACACAGTCAAAGGCTTTGGCATAGTCAATAAAGCAGAAATAGATGTTTTTTCTGGAACTCTCTTGCTTTTTCCATGATCCAGCGGATGTTGGCAATTTGATCTCTGGTTCCTCTGCCTTTTCTAAAACCAGGTTGAACATCTGGAAGTTCACGGTTCACATATTGCTGAAGACTGGCTTAGAGAATTTTGAGCATTATGTTACTTGTAGTTTTAGCATTCTTTGGCATTGCCTTTCTTTGGGATTAGAATGAAAACTGACCTTTTCCAGTCCTGTGGCCACTGCTAGTTTTTCCAAATTTGCTGGCATATTGAGTGCAGGACTTTCACAGCATCATCTTTCAGGATTTGAAATAGCTCAACTGGAATTATATCACCTCCACTAGCTTTGTTAGTAGTGATGCTTCCTAAGGCCCACTTGACTTCACATTCCAGGATGTCTGGCTCTAGGTGAGTGATCACACCATTGTGATTATCTGGGTCATGAAGATCTTTTTGTACAGTTCTTCTGTGTATTCTTGCCACCTCTTCTTAATATCTTCTGCTTCTGTTAGATCCATACCATTTCTGTCGTTTATTGTGCCCATCTTTGCATGAAATGTTCCCTTGGTATCTCTAATTTTCTTGAAAATATCTCTAGTATTTCCCTCTATTGTTTCCCTCTATTTCTTTGCATTGATTGCTGAGGAAGGCTTTCTTATCTCTCCTTGCTATTCTTTGGAACTCTGCATTCAGATGGGTATATCTTTCCTTTTCTCCTTTGCTTTTCGCTTTCCTTCTTTTCACAGCTATTTGTAAGGCCTCCTCAGACATCCATTTTGCCTTTTTGCATTTCTTTTTCTTGGGGATGGTCTTGATCCCTGTCTCCTGTATAATGCCACGAACCTCCATCCATAGTTCATCAGGCACTCTATCATATCTAGTCCCTTAAATCTAGTTCTCCCTTCCACTGTATAATCATAAGGGATTTGATTTAGGTCATACCTGAATGGTCTAGTCGTTTTCTCCATTTTCTTCAATTTCAGTCTGAATTTGGCAATAAGGAGTTCATGATCTGAGCCATAGTCAGCTCCTGGTCTTGTTTTTGCTGACTGTATAGAGCTTCTCCATTTTTGGCTGCAAAGAATATAATCAATCTGATTTCGGTGTTGACCATCTGGTGATGTCCATGTGTAGAGTCTTCTCTTGTGTTGTTGGAAGGGAGTGTTTTCTATGACCAGTGTATCCTCTTGGCAGAACTCTATATAGAACTGTTGAAACACAGGCCTTAATGACTCATTAAAGCAGATGGGTTTAATTGACATTTACAGAGCATTCCATCCAAAAGCAGCAGAATACAATATTCTTTTCAAGTGCACGTGAAACATTCTCTAGGATAGATCACATGCTGAGCCATAAAGCAAGCTTAGGTAAATTTAAGAAAACTGAAATCACATCAAGTATCTTTACTGACCACAGTGCTATGAGATCAGAAATTACAACTGTACTTTAAAAACAAAAAACAGAAACACATGGAGGCTAAACAGTATGCTACTAAAACAACAAATGGATCACTGAAGAAATCAAAAAATAACCTAGAGACAAATGAAAATGAAAACATAATGATCCAAAATCTGTGGGATGCAGCAAAAGCAGTGCTAAGAAGGGAGTTTATAGCAATATGATCTTAGGAAATAAGAAAAAATTCCAAATAAAAAACTACCCTTATACCTAAAGCAACTAGAGAAAGACGACCAAACAAAACACACAGTTTACAGAAGGAAAGAAATCATAAAGATCAGAGCAAGGAAAAATAAATGAAATAAGAGACAAAACAGTAGAAAAAGATCAATGAAACTAAAAGGTAGTTCATTGAAAAGATAGACAAAACAGATAAAACTTTAGCAGGTTCATCAAGAAAGCACTAGGGAAGATAAAATCAAGGTAAATATAAAAGACATTTTTCTTCTCATTACTGTGAAAGGTAATTAACAATTTAAAAGTTTAAAAAGAACAATGTATGTGAGGGCTATGTAATAACAGTGAATGGGTATTTTGTTTAGTAGCAAGATTATTAATATGTTAGCTGGTTGCTCCACCCCATGTAATTGCCCCAGATTTCAAATCCTCAGTGAGGCTTTGAATAGTTAAAATTTTATTGGATTTTAGTTGATTTTCAATGTTGCATTAGCTTCAGGTATACAGCAAGTGGGTCAGTTACACATATACTTATATCCACTTTTTGATTCTGTTCGCATATAACTCATTATAGACTATCAGGTACAGTTTCCTGTGCTCTATCAGTTCTTATCAGGTAACCTGTTTTATATATAGTAGTGGGTAGGTTTATCAACCAATCTTTATTTGTCATATGAATAATTACAGCCTTAACTACTCTTTGTAGCACTTCTTCCCCTAAAAATTTTGTTATTAAGATATCTTCAATATAGTGTGTTGAATTGTTTTGGATAATTATCAATTGCAAATTGTTGCCTACTTGTTTATGATAGCATACTGATAAAGTCAAATAACCCTGTGGCAAAACATACATGTATATTGAACACCATTTAATAAAAATCCATATTGTGTTTGGAGGGACTCTGAGATAGAAATGGAAAAAAAAAGATAATTGTCAAACCTGCTTAGTATATCTACCAACTTGCCCTGTTGTGCTTCTTTTGTAGTTTTTATTATGTGACTACAACTGAATTAACAGGAACCACTGTGATTCATCCCTGTAGTCTACCTCCTGTCTCCAGAAGGTGCCTTGAGTTCCGACAATACAGGACTGTTAGAGAGTTTTTGGAATCAGTATTCTACTTCCAGGCATTTTCCCAGTTAGGGCAGTTATCTGTTGTTCTCATCTGAAAATCCATATTTCGTACACAAGGAACTTGGAATAAAGTCATTAGCATGTTTCTAAGGAGATCAAGTGCCCCTTCTCCATTTGCTACTGTGGAGTAATGCACATATCTCTGCTTTATCCTTGCTTCCTTCCTCCATGTCTCCCCTCTTTACCCCTTCTTCGCCTTAATCTTTCCTTTTCTCTCTCCACTCTCTCTCGCTTGCTCTTTCCTCTCTGTCTCATCATTCTAGTACAGTGGGTAAACTTTGAGATACCAGTCTGAAGATCCCTGGCAGACACAGGGAAATCTCACCAGTTCCCCCCCACCCCGCCCCGCCCCATATCCAGCTGTTGTACATGCATGAAGCTATGGCTTTGTCCTTCATTCTCTCCTTTTCATCTGTAACTAGAAGGATGAAACCAAATGATGTATTTTTCATATAACAAGGGTACAAATGTTTTTTTTTTTTTTCCTTTTTCTTTCTCTTTGCCAAACACTAACACCTTTCCTACATGCTAGTGTAATTTTCTTTGGCAAGTTTAAGCTCTGGTTTGCACTTAGCTGCACACTTTCAGATGTATTTTTGTCACGGAAGTGTGGTTTCGCTTTAGAGAGACCATCCATCCTAGTGATCAGGAGCTGAGGCCGGGACCCCGTTTTTCTATTCCAGCTCTTTCTGGAGCATTTTCAGCAGTTTTATTCCTCACTTATTATTTGTCTGCATTCTGCCAAGAGTTTTAGAAACTATTGTCAAAAATTTATTTAACTCCCAGGACACCATAGAACATAGTCTGTGTTGTGATGTCCATTTTGTACTTGGATGAGTTAAGTAAGTTGCTGAAGATCACACAGTCAATAGAAGATTTTAGGGGAAATGGCATTTTTGTCCCCGAAAATCCATTTACCTCTCTCTAGTAATCGAATTTAACTTTCAGATCATGTAATTTTTAAGCTCTGTAAGCCTGTCATCTTCATGGCTGGATTTTACTCTTGGGAGAATATGGAGCTTTAACCATTTTCCAGCAAATAAACAAAATCATAGTGGGAAAGAGAGAGAAACATGCCAAATGGTGAAGAAAATTCAGTCTTGTTAACCCTATTTGATCCCTGAATTCAGCTGAACCTAACTCCCTCCGGACTTGTTTTTAGCTTTTTGAATGTAATTGACAAATGAAAATTGTTTATATTTAACATGTGTAAACATGTTTTCATACACATATCCATTACCTCACATAGGTACCTTTTTTGTTTTTGTTTGAGCATTTAAAATGTCTTAGGAAATTTCAAGTATATAATACAGTACAGTTAACTATGGTCACCATGCTGTACATTAGATCTCCTAAATTTATTCATTTTGCAGCCAAAACTGTGAAAATATGGTAAATATGCAGTGGAATATTATTCAACTTAAAAAAAAGAAGGAAATCCTACCATTTGTAAGAATATGGGTGAACCTGAAGGACATTATGCCTAGTAAGATAAGACTGAGGAAGACAAATACTGTATGACTTCATTTATATGTAGAATCTTTAAAAAAAAAAAAGCCAGAAAGAAAAACACCAATACAGTATACTAGCACATATATATGGAATTTAGAAAGATGGTAACAACAACCCTGTATGTGAGACAGCAAAAGAGACACAGATGTATAGAACAGTCTTTTGAACTCCGTGGGAGAGGGCGAGGGTGGGATGATTTGGGAGAATGGCATTGAAACATGTATAATACCATATAAGAAATGAATCGCCAGTCCAGGTTCAATGCAGGATAGAAGTTGCTTGGGGCTGCTGCACTGGTATGACCCAGAGGGATGGTACAGGGAGGGAGGTGGGAGGGGGGTTCAGGATGGGGAGCATGTGTACACCCGTGGCGAATTCATGTTGATGTATGGCAAAACCAATACAATATTGTAAAGTAATTAACTTCCAATTAAATAAATTTAATTAAAAAAATCAAATTCATAGAAGCAGAAAGTAGAACGTGCATGCCAGGGCCTAGGGGAGGGGGTCAGGGGTGGAATAAATGTTGACCAAAGGGAATAAAGTTTCAGCTATGCTAAATTTTTTAAAATTATTTGCACAAAGAGATTTTTAAAAATTGCTTGAGACACTGCACTAAGTCGTATCCGACTCTTGCGACCCCATGGACTGTAGCCTGCCAGGCTCCTCTGTCTATGGGATTCTCCAGGCAAGAATACTGGAGTGGGTTGCCATTTCCTTCTCCAGGGCATCTTCCCAACCCAGGAATCGAACCCAGGTCTCCAGCATTGCAGGCAGATTCTTTACCGACTGGGGTGGCAGGGGTGGTGTGAGAACAAGAAAGCAAATAGAACAGGGTGGACAAAGAGTGGAATGATTAAGATTAATAGGGGCTCTAACTGGATCCATTTTGCCATGGCTCCCTGGCCCTCGCAGGCTCTCAACAATCACATGAGATTTTAGGAATGCACCACACAGAATTGATTAGTGAAAGGATATACCACATAGAACTGATTTGTTAAATATCAGCCCTCCCTTACCCTCTGCCTCCAACATACTCCCTAGAGTACTACAGGCAGGGAAGACCTAAACTATTGGGAGGAATCCCTAACACTTTTCCAGAGTAGAATTCGGCTAAGTCCGAAAAGGGTCCTTCCTTTAAGGGCTTTGGGAAACTAGACACTGCAATTTTATTAGTATCGGCGACGTTTGTTTGGAGCAAATTCAGCTCCAGGAGCTGCACGGTTGAATGCAGGAGGGGTTCCACCAATTGCCCCAATTCCTGCTTAGACTCGTTTAAACTGTATTTTCTGTCACTTGTAATGATCCAGTATTGGAGCCAGAATTTGAACCCAGATCTGCATGGCTCCAAACTTTTACTATAATCCATATGCTATAATACCTCTCAATGAGTGTTATACTGAGGACACTGGAAGTTCAAGGGAATCTTTGCCAATATCTAGCAACTTAAAAGTGAAAGATACTCTATAGTTTCCTTCACTATTAAAGAGAATTTTGTCTTGTACAAATTCAAACGCATCCAGTGTGACAATATGTTGAGGAAGTGCAAAATAAGATCTTTCTCAGAGAGATATGAGTGAATTTTTCATTATGAATGCCATTATAAATTTTCTGTAGATTTGAGGTATATTTTACTTTAAAAGACTTCCATGAAGAGAGATCTCAGTGTCCTTCTCATCTTTTCCCCAAAAGAATCCTCTGAAATGTCACCATTTTTCCCTAGGTCAAATTATATAAATGTTTCTTAAAAAGAGTTACACATACGGCCATTTGTTTTACTTCTTTTTTGTAATGCCAAATCAATATATTCTAGTGATGGGACAAATGACTCTAGTGTATCTAGGAAGGTCGTCTTTGTTAATTCACAACAAATAAAAACACACGCCATGACCAGTCAGCACTTATAAAGTCTAAGTAATTGCAAATAAAATTACTGCTTAGCTGAATACTTAGGCAATTTTGGATTGCTGGAGTGAATCAAAGAATACTTACAATGTAAGCTCATTTGGTTCACAAGAGAGGTGAGCTGATTTAATTCGAGTGTTCTCCGATTCATTTAAACCTCATTCTCCTTTTCTTACTTTGGATTACTAGATGCTATTGCTAATTCCATTTGGTAAACCGCATCTAGTTTTGTAAATTAACTTTTTTTGTGAACTGTATCTTCTATTAAAAAATCTGTTAACTATAAATCCACTTGAATCTTGGGAAGTCATTAAAAATGTTTGATCCTTAGAAGTATTTCTTATCTCTATCTACAATATCTCACAATCTACAAAATAAGTTAGAAACTTCTGTATGATTTTAACCATTATGATGGTTTATATATGATAGCTTACATGTGATTTTTATATTTGATTATAAAATATGATAAAATTCATTGCAGGGTTAATAGATACCATGACTGAGTTTTAATTTTATAGTTTGGGACTTTTAAGGGAGACAGAAAAAACTTTAATTTCTTATTCTGCCATATAATGTTTCCCTTATTGTGACAAAATATATTATTTTGTATTACAAACACTGCCCTAAGAAGGAGTTTCTCTTTTTTCTATAAAATATATCTAAGTTTTCACAAGGAATGTTGGTTATTACATATGTATCTCCTGGCTTTAAGATTTTCAGTTCCAGAATCCCGTGATTACTCTATCTAAACCCATTTGGAAAAATACCTAAATCTCCATTTAAGAAATTACTTAGGACTTTACACTAAATGACATTATGGCAGTGTGTTAACTTTACCACTTACCTTACTTCTGTTCTCTTAGGTCATAGTTGTGAATGTAGACTGGGATTTTGAGCTCGTTGTTTAGGCGGATACAAGTCATGATCCACCTCTCCTCATTTTGTCTGCCCCTGCCATGCTGAAACCGTGACCAGGTGGTGCAGTAGTAAAGAATCTGCCTGCCAGTGTAGGAGATAAAGAAGGTGCAGGTTCAGTCCCTGATTCAGGGAGGAGTCCCTGGAGGAGGAAATGGCAAGCCACTTTAATATTCTTGCCTAGAGAATCCCATGGACAGAGGAGCCTGGCAGGCTATAGTCCGTGGGGTCTCAAAGAGTCAGCTATTACTAAATGACTGAGCATATACAGACACACCCCCCAAGAGCTTGGTGGCCAACACTTCATGGGTCATTGAATTTGCTACTGCTAAGCAGAGATGCTCTAGAGTGTCATGAGTAGTAACTGAGCATGGTTTACATGTTCTTTTTAATATAGAGGAATAAGAAATATATTATTTTGTGTCCTGAAATTTTTGATTCATATCAAGTAGAAAAATCACAATGAGGTTTGTCCCAGAATGAGGAGCAGTTTTGAAACAGAAAGATTAAAATCCAAAATGTCTTTCTATAATGTAATTCTTTCACAACATCATTTTTTAGGATTTGAAATAGCTCAACTGGAATTCCATCACCTCCACTAGCTTTGTTCACAGTGATGCTTCCTAAGGCCCACTTGACTTCATATTCCAGGATGTCTGGCTCTAGGTGAGTGATCGCACCATCGTGATTATCTGAGTTATGAAGATCTGTTTTGTACAGTTCTTCTGTGTATTCTTACCACCTCTTCTTATATCTTCTGCTTCTATCAGGTCCATACCATTTCTGTCATTTATTGAGCCCAACTTTGCATGAAATGTTCCCTTGGTATCTCTAATTTTCTTGAAGAGATCTCTAGTCTTTCCCATTTTATTGTTTTCCTCTATTTCTTTGCACTGATCACTGAAGAAGGCTTTCTTATCTCTCCTTGCTATTCTTTGAAACTCTGCATTCAGATGGGTATATCTTTCCTTTTCTCCTTTGCTTTTCGCTTCTCTTCTTTTCACAGCTATTAGTAACACCTCCTCAGACAACCATTTTGCTTTTTTTGCATTTCTTTTTCTTGGGGATGGTTTTGATCCCTGTTTCCTGTACAGTAACACAAACCTGCGACCATATTTCATCAGGCACTATATCAGATCTAGTCCCTTAAATCTATTTCTCACTTCCACTGTATAATCATAAGGGATTTGATTTAGGTCATACCTGAATGGTCTAGTGGTTTTCCCTACTTTCTTCAATTTCGCTAACTATATAGAGCTTCTCCATCTTTGGCTGCAAAGAATATAATCAATCTAATTTTGGTGTTGACCATCTGGTGATGTCCATGTGTAGAGTCTTCTCTTGTGTTGTTGAAAGAAGGTGTTTGCTATGACCAATGCATTCTTATGGCAGAAATCTGTTAGCCTTTGCCATTCTTCATTCTGTACTCCAAGGCCAAATTTGCCTGTTACTCCAGGTGTTTCCTGACTTCCTACTTTTGCATTCCAGTACCCTGTAATGAAAAGGACATCTTTTGGGGGTGTTAGTTCTAGAAGTTCTTGTAAGTCTTCATAGAACCATTCAACTTCAGCTTCTTCAGCATTACTGGTCAGGGCATAGACTTGGATTACTGTGATATTGAATGGTTTCTGGAAATGAACAGAGATCATTCTGTCATTTTTGAGACTGCATCCAAGCACTGTATTTCAGACTCTTTTGTTTATTGTGATGGCTACTCCATGTCTTCTAAGGGATTCTTGCCCACAGTAGTAGATATAATGGTCATCTGAGTTAAATTTACCCATTCCAGTCCATTTTAGTTGGCTGATTCCTAAAATATCTACATTTACTCTTGCCATCTCCTGTTTGAAACTTCCAATTTGCCTTGATTCATGGACCTAACATTGCAGGTTCCTATGCAATATTGCTCTTTATAGCATCGGACCTTGCTTCCATCACCAGTCACATCCACAACTGGATATTGTTTTTGCTTTGGCTCCGTCTCTTCATTCTTTCTAGGGCTTCCCTCATAGCTAAGTCGGTAAAGAATCTGCCTGCAATGCAGGAGACCTGGGTTCAATTCCTGGGTTGGGAAGATCCCCTGCGGAAGGAAATGGAAATTCACTCCAGTATTCTTGCCTGGAAAATCTCATGGACAGAGGAGCCTGGCGGGCTACAGTCCATGGGGTCACAAGAGTCGGACATGACTTAACGACTTCACCACCGCCACCACTTTCATTCTTTCTGGAGTTATTTCTCCACTGTTCTCCAATAGTGTATTGGGCACCTACTGAATTGGGGAGTTTATCTTTCATTGTCCTATCTTTTTGTCTTTTCATACTGTTCATGGGGTTCTCAAGGCAGGAATACTGAAGTGATTTGGTGTTCCCTTCTTCAGTGGACCACATTTTGTCAGAACTCTCCACCATGACCTGTCCATCTTGAGTGATCCTACGTTGAATGGCTCAGTTTCCTTAGACAAGGCTGTGGTCCATGTGATTAGATCGGTTAGTTTTCTGTGATAGTGGTTTTCAATCTGTCTACCCTCTGATGGAGAAGGATAAGAGGCTTATGAAAGCTTCCTGATGGAATAGACTGACTGAGGGGGATACTGGGTTTTCTTCTGATGGGTGGGGCCATCCATGCTCAGTAAATTTTTAATCCAATTTTCTGTTGATGGGTGGAGCTGTGTTCCCTCCCTACTATTTACCTGGGGCCAAACTATGGTGGAGGTTAATGAAGATAAGGTGACCACCCTCAAAAGATCCCATGCATGTACTGCTAGAGTCCATGTCCCCAACCTTGCAGCAGGCCACCACAGACCCACGCCTCCATCGGAGACTCCCGGACAAACCACACGCAAGTCTGGGACAGTCTCCTGTGGGGTCACTGTTCCTTTCTCCTGGGTCCTGGTGCACAAGGTTCTGTTGTGCCCTCCAAGAGTCTATTCCCAGTCCTGTGTAAGTTTTGGCAGCTCTATGGTGGGGTAATGGCGACCTCCTCCAAGAGGACTTATGCCATACCCACAGCCAGAGCCCCTGGCCCTGTGGCAGTCCACTGCTGACCCATACCTCCACAGGAGATGATCAAACACAGTTCTGTGTTAGTCTCTGTGGGGTCCCTGGGTCCTGGTGCACACAAGATTGGTTTGAGCCCTGTGAGTGTCTCTGGCAGGAAAGGAGTTTGATTCTAAATGCAAATTCACCCCTCCTGCCATCTTGCTGGGGCTTCTCCATTGCCCTTGGATGTGGGGTATCTCCTCACAGCCACTCCAGCACCTACCATCTTAGTGGAGTTTCTCTAATCTTGGACATGGGGTATTTCCACATGGCTGGTCCAGCGAAGTGCAGCCGCCCGCTCCTGTTCTTGGAAGAGGAATATCTATTCACGGCTGCTCCAGTGAAGCACAGGCACTGCTCCTCACCTTGGATGTGGGGTATCTCCTGATGGCCGCTGCTCCTGATCTTGGACACGGGGTATCTTCTCTCAGCTGCTTGCCGCTCCAGGTCGGGAAGCAACAGTGAGAACTGGACATGGAACAACAGACTGGTCCCAAATAGGAAAAGGAGTACGTCAAGGCTGTATATTGTCACCCTGCTTATTTAACTTACATGCAGAGTACATCATGAGAAACGCTGGGCTGGAGGAAGCACAAGGTGGAGTCAAAATTGCTGGGATAAATATCAATAACCTCAGATATGCAGATGACATGACCCTTATGGCAGAAAGTGAAGAACTAAAGAGCCTCTTGATGAAAGTGAAAGAGGAGAGTGAAAAAGTTGGCTTAAAGCTCAGCATTCAAAAACAAAGATCATGACATCCGGTCCCATCACTTCATGGCAAATAGATGAGGAAACAATGTAAACAGTGGCAGACTTTATCTTTTGGGGCTCTAAAATCACTGCAGATAGTGAATGTATGAAAATAAAAGATGCTTGTTCCTTGGAAGAAAAGCTATGACCAACTTAGTATAAAGCAGAGACATTGCCAGTTTTCTCAAGAGAAGACTCTTGAGAGTCCCCTGGACTGCAAGGAGATCCAACCAGTCCATCCTAAAGGAAATCAGTCCTGAATGTTCATTGGAAGGAGTGATGTTGAAGTTGAAACTCCAATACTTTGGCGACCTAATGAGAAGAGCTGACTCATTTGAAAAGACCCTGATGCTGGGAAAGAGTGAAGGCCGGAGGAGAAGGGGACAACAGAGGATGAGATGGTTGGACGGCATCACCGACTCAATGGACGTGAGTTTGAGCAAGCTCCGGAAGTTGGTGATGGACAGGGAGGCCTAGCGTGCTGCAGTCCATGGGGTCACAGAGAGCTGGACATGACTGAGCAACTGAATTGAATGTAATTTTTTTTATTATAAACACTACTTTGCCTCATAATAATACAATTGTTTGCTAGGTTCTATAGAAGAGAAAAAAATAAATGTGTAAATGTTAAGATGTATCGCATTTCATACCTTGTCTAGAATGATTTGTTCTCACGTGTTTTTGCTGGCACTCTTTCCCCAGGAGATTGAATTGTAGAGGTAGCACTGATTGGAATGAATTTCCATTTTAACTTAAGGACAGATTCTTCTATCTTGTAATTAATAACTGCCCAGTATGCACTGAGTCTACCCCAAAAATGAAAAAAAAAAGGATTTAGACTTAAAATTCTTTCCATTTCTATCACCTGAAATTTTTATCCAGAAGAAAAATCTTATTAAGACCTGAGTTATATTTGATCTATTGTGTTTTTTAATTTAACCCAAAACCAAACTATGAAAAATAAGCATGTCTAGAGTAGCTTTTACTTTTCTCAGAAATTTTGACTTTTCTTTCATGAGATTGGAAAAATTTGAAATACTCTTTCACACCTCATTTCAAAAATGAGCAAATGCTATTTACAAACATATTTTTGATCAATAATCCACTGGCAAATAGAAGTCACTTTTAAATTATGAGGTTAAATGTGAAATTAATAGATGAAATTTTATATTTCAAGCAGTTCATTTTTCTGAAATTAATTGTAAAGATCAACCGAGTTTGAAAGTAGCAAGTGTCTTTTGCCATCTAAGGATTGACATTTTGGAAACCTTTGTTCTTATCTGGTATATCAGAGATTACTAAGGTCTGCAGAGTAGTGTTATATTGAATTATATATTACCTTCACCATTTTCCAGAATTATTGAGATATAATTGACAAGTAAAAATATATATTTGAATTATACAACTTGATGTTTTGGTATATGTAAACATTGTGAAATAATTCCCACAATCAAGTTAATTAGTATGTCCATCACATCAAATAGTTACTATTTTTTGTGGTGAGAATACTTAAGATCAATTTTCTTAGCAGGTGGTGCTCATGGTAAAGAACCTGCCTGCCAGTGCAGGAGACATAAGAGATGCAGATTCAGTCCCTGGGTCAGGATGATCCTCTGGAGAAGGAAATGGCAACCCACTCGAGTATTCTTGCCTGGAGAATCCCGTGGACAGAGGAACCTGGCAGGCTACAGTCCATAGGATGGCAAAGAGTGAGACATGACTGAAGTGACTTAGCACAGCACAGATTTTCTTAGAAAATTTCAAGTATACAATAGAGTATTATTAATATTCACTGTAGTCACCATGCTATATCTTAGATCCCCAGAATTTGCTCATCTTTTGAACAGTATCTCCCCATTTCCCAATACCCTGCAACCCCTGACAATCACAATTCTATTCTTTGGTCCTGTAAATTCAACTCTTTAAGATTCCACATATAAATGAGATGATACAATGTTTGTCTTTCTATGGTTGGCTTATTTCACTTAACATAATGTCTGCCAGGGTCATCTGTGTTGTCACAAATGGCAAGATATTTCTCTGTCTGAATAATATTCCTCTGTGTGTGTGTGTGTGTGCATGCACACACATGTGCAGGCATGTGCCAGATTTTCCTGTCCCTATTTTTCATTCATCTTTCCAGGGATGCTGATGTTTGCACATCTTGGCTATTGCAAGTGATGTTGAAATGAACCTGGTAATGTAGATATTTTTTGAGATACTCATTTCATTTCCTTTGATTATATACCCAGAAGTAGGATTGCTAGACCATATGGTGGTTTTGTTTTCAAGTTTTTGAGAAATACTCATACTGTTTTTCATTATGGTCATTCCACTTTACCATCACCATTGAACTTAAAATTGTATTGATTGATTCTTTCTTTGTTTAAATACTAATACTTATATTCCAACTTGTCTGAATATTATTTTAAGAGGAAACATTAATATCAGTATGATTTACATTAAAGTATTTTTTCAAAGTACTTCAGAGGGCTATATATTGGTAAATGTACCCCAGATCTGCTTATTTGATAACAAATATTACTTGAGTACCTATTATGTTCCAGGAACCATGCTAGTTGAAGTAAATGTAGTAGTGAATCAAAAAGGTGTGGTTCCTGTTCTCACAGAATATAAGAAAAAGCATAATAGCTAGCAAATGAAAGAGACTTTATACATTGTGGTAAATTCTATGAAAGCAATGAAAAAATGAGTATGGGGTGAAATGGTTACTTATATGAGAAAAAAACTTATTTGAGAAGTGCATGTTTAAATTGAAAATTAAATAGTTAGAAGGTGATAGTCATGTGAAAACTGGAGTGGATGACAACAAAAGAACTCAGGAAAGAAAACTGTGGCAGGAGCATAGTGATCAGGGAAGGTGTAGTAAATGATAAGGATGGAGAAATAAATCAGGGTGAATGCAGGAAGGATCAGGAGGTGCAGGAAATCATTGGAATTTTTATTCCAAGTGTGATGGAAGACTTGAAGGGGTTTCAAGTAACAAATGAGCAGGATCTTCTTTACATTTTAAGATAATATATAGGGAAAGCTTACTAGTCACAAAGGGAGCAGCTGAGGGGTGGCTGCAAAAATTCAGATTAGAGATATGATTGATAGATGCCATAGGTATGGACATAGGAAGGTAGAGTTACTCATATTTTCAAGGTAGATTAAAACTTGATGGAAAATTGGATGTAAAAGTAAGCAGGGGTTGACAACCAACTGGACAAAAGTAGACTTCTGCCTTAAAAAACTAGGTATATGGTGGACCATTTACTGATACGTGGATATTTGAATGAAAATGAAGGGTTCTCTTATACATATTGAGTTTGACAAATTTGAGGCATTAAATTATAAATAAATGCTAAGAATTCATGTAGAAATGACAATTTTGAACTCAGGAATAATTTGGGCTACAAAAACATTGTTTGGTATAGTAGTAAGTAAGTTGCTTTTTCAGAATTACCTGTTTTCTTTATTTCCAAACAATATTATTGTCCCCTGTATCCCACTGTCAACTGATTTAATCAGATAATTGGCTAATATTTGGTTCTCATGAGTTAAAATGTCATCTCAAAGCAGGTATTTGCTTGTTCTGATCTGCATGGCTCCAGTTGTGTTACCTCATATAGGCAACCATGATCCACCTCAAGCCCTGAGTCCTCCAAAGTCCTCTCTACCTTTTACTTATTTAAATCCAGCTTTCAAGACCCACACAAGCATTTACCTTTCCTGAAACCAAATTGAAACCAAATTGTACTTATGTCCTTCTTCCTAAATTTTCCAAGGCCCTTGCTGAGTACTTATTTAATTATTGCTCCTTTTTGTTTTCCTAAATGTGTTTGATTTAATTTTCTAGGAAATCTTTATAATTTGGATAATGACTTCCAACTCATTATTTCTCTTGGAACCTACATAACAAGCACAGTATGAGTTTAGAAAGATGTTCAACAAAGAGTAACTGAACAGAACTTTAACAGATGCTTATTACGAATATTAAATGGAGTGATATTTAGGCAGAAAGTTCACATTATTGTAATTGGTAGAAATAAATATGTAGCAGTTGATAGGCTTCTTGACACTTTTTTCATTAAAACTGTGTTTGTGGTTACTTAACATTTTCACAAGGACAGTTTTACACAGAATTATACAGAATAATGCAAGGCACTGTTTGATGCAAAACAGTACAAGATACGCAAAAATGAAGTTTTTCCATTATTTTTTATGGTAGATAATGAAATTATGCTACCCAGTATAAAGTCTCTATAGAATAGCCTGAAAGATAAACTTCCATTACACCATTGCTTTTTTTTCTGTTATCAAGTATCTTCTTGATTCTGAGGACTTGTTGAGTTCAATAATTAATCAGAATTTTTGGAATTATTAATTTTATCTTAATCTAGCCGTATTTTTCTTTTCCCTTGTACTCATATGCCAGTTGAACAAATAAGAGTATCATACCAAGAAAACTCTCAATTATTCTGTAAAACATATTTAGATTAGCAGCTTTCTGTAACAAGGATACTACACAATAAATTTATTTGGGTCACTCACTAATCAGCTGAAATGAGAGTCTTAAATTTTGTTTAGATAATATGTGATCACTATTTAGATCAAAAGAAATCATTAACATCTGTCATGTGATACTTTAGTATATGCACAGGGAAAGGCATGAGGGATACAGAAATGGAATAAAATATTTTATCAGCACTCAAGAGCTCAAAGGGAAAACAGATAAGCAAACAACTGTAGTATCATATAAGTGCAATAATAGAAACATGTACAAATTAAGAAATAAGCAGTATGCCCAGGAAGCTAGCCTTGAAAAGTAAGTCAGAATTCACCAGGAGAATAAGGAGAACTGCAGATGGGGAGCAACATGAGCAAATGTGTAGATATGGCCACATAAGAAAAGCTGCTCCTGGGCCCACTTTCCTTCTTTTCCGTCCCGCACCTATACAACCTTATCCAGCTCCATTCTTTCATTCGGCGTCTCTTCCTTAGTCATTCCTATAACCTAAGGATGACCACACTGGAGATGTGATCTACATTCTGGAAGGTGGGCCTGGGGAGCGCTTGGTACAGGCCTTGGATATAGGCTTGGCACCATTTGGGCAGGGAATTCCAGCATCTCAGGCACCAAAAACATGGTGAAGAAGTGGGGAAACATACAGTATCACAGTGAACTTGTCCCTTGGCCTCCTAGCTCTTTGCCCTTATGGCAAGATGAAAGGAAGACAAGGGAAGGGCCTTCTCAAGTGCTGTATCCCAGCCTGGGACCCTCCTGAATTGGTTCAAGGATTGTACTGGCTACAATCATCTATGTATTCTCTGCTTATGGGAAGTGTCTGTGTAAATGCAAATCGTCACCCTGAAGACATTTTCCCAGGTTCTGTCATTGGTATTATTGTATTCTCCAAAACAGTATGGTCAGTAATGGATAGCTTAGTGAGACAGTGAAAAATGAACAAAGTTACTTGAAATAAGCGAAGAAAATATAGCCCTGCCAGTAGTTTATCTTAATTTTGTAGACTATGTTTAGTTTTCTCTTGTAATTTAATAGGACTAAATAAAATTTCCAAATAGTAAGAGTGTGACACTTTTCTCTAAAATTTCTGATAGTTAATAATACTGTCTGTGACCTTCGTTACAGGAAAACAGTTCAATTAACTGCTGTATTGAAAAGTCATTTGCTGTGAAAAGATAGTCCTCATCTTGATTCCATCCCATTTTCATAATTCTTTGTAGCACCTTACACATAATGGAAAACAAATAAATACACCAGACAATTTACTGAACCAAACAGGAGTTCATCCTCTTTCCTCTCATATATTTATCTTGCCATTCCTGCTTGAACATTTTATCCCTTGGGTGAATGCTTTATTTTTAAATTATTTTGAGGAAAGCTTAACAGAGATAGGAATAATCCAATTAAAATACTCTTGCTCCTGTAACTTTGTTACCTATTGTAGAAATGTAATTCTTGTATAACTTTGGTGGATAAACACGTTAATATGAGATTTTACTGAGAAAAATGAAAGCTTATGGAAGAGATATTCCCTATACACAATAGCCTTCTCTATAAATGATAATTTTTTACAATTTGCTTCATGAAAATTCTAACATGTCCCCAATAATTAAATTCTATGGCTCTCTAATAAAATATTTTATCTTTGCTTTAATATGAATTACTAGAGAGGCTCAGCATACTTCTTACCCTTTGAGCTAACATTTAGTTTTCAGATAATGGCATCTTTTATTATTGGTTTTAAATATCTGAGCATTGTTACACACTGATAGTTAACTAACAATAACAATTAATTGACATTAACTAATGTTTACTGTCCAAATCATTATTTATAAAATTTATTTCTATGTGAAATAGAATTTTTAGATACACTCACTGATTTTTACCTTTGACCACTGATAGTACGATGAAAATGATATACATATCTTGAAAAACTGTGCTGACACCTTTTAATATAAACGGCAAGCACAGGAAGCAGACACACATGAACCACAAACATGCAGAGGACAGGCTGTCCAAACCAGAAAGTTACCTGGATGTGATTGCTTCTTAAGAATATTTTTGCTGCATTCTTTTGATTTCAGCTATTCATGTGAAAGGCCCAGAGCTGCTGGTAATAATATTCTCTGAGTAGTTGCTGTTATTTAATATAAAGTTGTTGAACCATCCATGAGCTGTATCCTGGCAAAACACACTGTGAGGAACACCTAGTTTATATTTCTTTGGAGTTGTTCCCGTATCCTTGATGGAGATCTGCCCATGATTATCAAACTTCATCTGGGGAAATGAACTCTATTTTCAGTTCACATTGTGATGGATTTGGAGAATGAACAAATCTGGAAGGATTTATAAACAGATTCTGTTTTAAATCACGGGCATGTAGCGGGGGATAAAGTGGCAATAAATTCTAAGCTTCGGCATCACATTTGGCATGATTGTGAAAGCTAAAGCAGAAGGAAAGTTTAACATTTCTCAGAGAAGGCAAAGAGAAACAGAAGGCAGAAAACCCAAGGATTAACACCATGTAAAGGACAGGCTGAAAAGAAAGCTCTAGGAGGGCACCAAGACTGAGGGAGGAGAGGTTTATGTGAAGGAAGGCGTGGTGACTGGTGTGAAATGCCATTGAATGATTGAAGAAGAAGGATGGAAGATTTTCCTCTTTGTTTATGAATTTGGAAATTTGAGTGACTTTTTAAAGATATTTCAGTGGAGTGATAAGCCACAAATATAGAATAACTAAGGGCCTCAAATGAGATAAGAGAGAGCCCACAGTCAAAAGACTAGCTTTAAGTTTGAAAAAATTAACTCTTTGAATGAATTAGTTTCATCTTTTTAACACTGACTCTATTATAGGACTTTACATTTTTAACAGAAAATTTTAATTTTTACATGAATTTTACTAGATGTTATATACTTTTTAAAAAGTTATACTGTAAATAGACAACTACTCTTTGTTTCTTTTTCAATTTGCATGATGAAGTTATTTAGCAAAACTTTACTGACACACATACCTTATCTAATTTAACACCACATCTAATTAATTTTATATTTTTGAGTAGGATCTAGCTCTGATTCAAATGTTTTATGATTTGTTTGTTTGCTTACTTACAATGGGCTTCCCTCGTAGCTCAGACAGTAAAGAATCCGCCCGCAATGTGGAAGACCTAAGTTCAATCACTGGGTTGGGAAGATCCCATGGAGAAGGGAACAGCTACTCCCTCCAGTATTCTTGTCTGGAGAGTTCCATGGACGGAGGAGCCTGGCAAGTACAGTCTATGGAGTCGGAAAGAGTTGGACACAACTGAGAAATTTTCACTTTTCTTAGAGTAGTATTAGTATAGTAAATATCCTGAAAAATAAGAAAAATGTGTGTCTGGCTAAATGATACTTTTTGGTGTGGAATGTACTTAGAATTGTAGATATCAGTGATCTCTATAAACTCATTAGTGTATCACTTTTAAAAAAATAAAGATGGGTATCAGAGTTTTTCCCATGCTCTCAATGCCAAAATCTCCTACAATTTGATTCTAATGATGTATTATAATTCACACTTTAATTCTGATACTTTTGTCTTAATTTATAACAGTGAAAAAAGCATTGTTCTAAAGCATAAGCTAGACCTTAGGTACCAAACTATTTGTTGGCTCCCATTATAAGCCTCATTCAAATTTCCAGAAATTAAATGATTATTTGATAAAGTTAAGGGCCATACAGTCTTACTTGGTCATTATTGATGTCAGTGATCTGAAAGGTGGAAGGGGAAGGAGGAATCTGTGAATTCATTCAGTCTGTACATGTCTGAGCCCAGAGAGTCTTAGGAGAAAAAAAAAAGTCACTAACCTTCAAAGCAAAGAACCCCAAGTTTTTCAATAACAAGAGTCATCTCTTATTCTGTCAGTGTATCAGATGAGGAAGGAAGCCAGAGAATCAAGATCTGCCATTTTGCATATAAGAATTTGGATAACAAAGTGTTGAAAAGATTTTGAGAGAAATTCCTCATTAAAAAAAAAAAAAATCCTCAGTCTGTTGCCTGAGGAGCTAGAGCAGACAAAGTCTTGGATTTGTGATGAGTGGACATTGGATTGAGGCTATATGGACAAAACAGAATGCAGATTGCTTGCATTTGAACAGTATTCTGAATAAAAATATGAAAAATAAGTATCTAGGCAAAGCTAAACAGGTACAGGGTTCCTCAGGTATCCTGATTTTAGGTGGAAGAAGGTCAATCCTAGCTCCAGTTCGTCCTAAGTCAAACAGTGCACTCACCAAATGGCACTGATTCTTATGTGACCAGTAGAGCTATGGGATTTTCCAAGGGGGCTTTATATTACATTTCTATATGTTTTAGGACATAATTTTGCTCACACTATCTCTTAGTTTTTTATATGCAACATATATAGTGCTAGCCACTGTTTACTTCCTACTGATTTTTGTCATTATTTCATCTAACCTCAATGTTTATACCAGTGAAAAAAAGAAGCTCTATCATATGGGGATGAAATGAGAGAACCTCTATATGATGAATGATATGTGTTCTTTAGAAAATATGTGTGTTCATAGAATTTCTAAACTAACAACTTAGTAAGCTTCCTAGAATTTGACTCTGACAACCATATTGAAAATTGTAATTTTATCAGAATTTATTGCTCTTTTTTCCCCTGTTAATTTATCAGAGTGGTATAAAACACTAGTGCCAACTGGTTTTTTTTTCTTTTTAAATTTTTTTAATGTATTTTATTTATTTTTTGGCTGTGCTGTGTCTTCGGTGCTGTGTGCGGGCTTTCTCTAGTGGTGAGTGGGGGCTACTCTGGTTGCAGTGCACAGGCTTCTCTTATTATGGAGCGCAGACTCTAGGGCATATGGGCTTCAGTAGCTGTGGCTTTCGGGCTCTAGAGTATGGGCTCAGTAGTTGCAGCACACTGGCTTAGTTGCCCTGTGGCATGTGGGATCTTTCCAGACCAGGGGTCAAACCAGTGTCCCCTGAGTTGCAAGGCAGAGTCTTAACCACTGGACCACCAGGGAAGCCCTGTTTTGGCTTTTTTAAAGCCTGATACAAGCAAGATTAAAAAAAAAAAAAATGCAGTGCATATGGCTTTGTGTTTCTCTCATTTTTAAGCCTGGATTTATTGTGATACTTCTTAATCTGTCCCCCAAATTACGACTCTGCTACTTATCATATACTGAAATTTATATAAATAGAACATACAGACTAGTTCTCAATGTTACATCTCCATTTAATAGCAACAGATCGTGTGGAAGCTCAAAGCACTGAGTTGTGAAAGAGATGACCTGTTTACCGACAGTGGTGACAAGACCAGTGCTTGGAAAACCATGTGCATGTATTCTTCACATACTTTGTAAGAAAATGAGGATTTAAGTGCCATTATTGTTAGTGTTTTAATTAGAGCAAAGTCTTGGCCTTTTAGTATGCCCTCCTTTCTTTTATACAGAAGGAACAAACTTTTTGCTTTTATTCTCTTTGAAGAAAATTCACTGTAGGAAACCTGTGGAAAATTAAATTTGTTCTCATATACTAAGCTCTCTTATAGTTGTTCATGTCATTCTCCTGAGCATAGCCCAATGTCCTGTGTACAAACAAGATGATTTTTAAATTTTAAGTAAAGGATGTGATGAGATAGTGTTTTGCATTGAAGATGGGTGGAAATCTAGTTGTAAGTGTGCCTAGGTCTTAGACAACTGGTAGCAGATGTAAGAACATTGACATACTGGGAATTTCTATAGAGTTTATTTTAACTGCTGGTTCTGGTATAACTTCTTATGATGGAAGGAGAAAGTCGCTCAGTCATATCCAATTCTTTGTGACTGCATGGATTATACTCCCATGAAATTCTCCAGGCCAGAATACTGGAGTGGGTAGCCTTTCCCTTCTCCAGGGAATCTTCCCAACCCAGGGACTGAACCCAGGTCTCCTGCACTTCAGATGGATTCTTTACCAGTTGATTTATAAGGGAAGCCCAAGAATACTGGAGTCAGTAGCTATCTCTTTTCCAGCAAATCTTCCCGACCCAGGAGTCAAACCCAGGTCTCCTGCATAGCAGCCGGATTCTACCTATTTTTACCTATTCCCCCAAAATATAATCTTTATTTTTAAATTAAATAATCTGAAACTTGTTGTGAATAAGAAAATAATGCAAATTCTAATCACTCACATAAAATAATTTATCTTGTCTCAGTACTACTGGTTGATTTCCTAGACCCTCCCCAACTTGCCCAGTAAGCATGTGGTTTCTTCAGCAGGTGTGGTCAATAATCATAATATAAGAATCTACAAAAAAAAAAAAAAAAGAATCTACAAAAATAATCCACTGCTCAGAGAAATGCTCCCTGTACTCAGTTTTAAAGTATAATTCCAAAAGGTTTAAACCATTGCACAGCATCAACTTTGCCTAATGAAAAAGAAAGAAGTCAGGAAACTAGATTCATATGCTTGAAGGAAGCATATTAAGTTGCAATCTAGGGAAATGTTTCTTTTATTTTTAGTGATCATATAGCTATTTCTTTTAAAGTATTTAACTTTTTACTTGATTATGGTTTGTTCTTTACCAGCTATGTTCCAGAAACCTGGTAATATATTGGACATAGTAGAGATTTATTATATATCTCCAAATTCATGTTAAAAGTGTTGTCCTTTTAATAATGGGCTTCCCTGGTGTCTCAGTGGTAAAGAATCTACCTTCCAATGTAGGAGACATGGTTTCAATCCCTGGATCAGGGAGATCCCCTGGAGGAGGAAATGGAAACCCACTCCAATATTCTTGACTGGGAAATTCCATGGACAGAGGAGCCTGGTGGGCTACAGTTCATAGGTTCACAAAGAGTTGGACATGACTTAGTGACTAAACAACAACTACCTTTTAATAATATAATTATCAAGTAAACTTTGTAAGATATTTCAAAGTACAGCTATGTTTATTTTTTTCAGGGAATAACTTCCATATGAGTAAAGATATTTTCTTTAAACGATTTAACATTTAAGGGAAAAAATGGGCCATAAAATTTAACTGATATGCAACTTTAATCTTGAAACATTGTGATCAAATAAGTTGTGATATATGAAGTAAGAGTAAATAGTGAAAATATGGTCACCATATTTGTTGCAGTTGAGTTTTTGGTTTTTTCCCAAAACATTTTTTATGATGGCTCTTCCAGGACATTTTAAGCTATTCTGTCCAGGTGGTGGTATTGGTAAAGAATCTGCTTATCAAAGCAGGAGACACAAGAGATGTGGGTTTGATCCCTGGGTTGGAAAGATCCCCGGGAGTAGAAAATGGCAACCCATTCCAGTATTCTTGCCTGGGCAGAGGGACCTGGCAGGCTATAGTCTATGGGATCGCAGAGTCAGACATGACGGAGCACACACACACACACACACAACAACAACACACACACACACCCCAACACACACACACATCTGAAAATACTAATTTCTGGGGTATAGTAATGGTTGTTTAGTAGAGGAATCTGAACTGCCACCTTCATTTTCCACTGAGACATTCATCAAAATGCACATACGTATGTAACATCACTTGGAGAAGGCACTGGCACCCCACTCCAGTACTCTTGCCTGGCAAATCCCATGGACCGAGGAGCCTGGTAGGCTGCAGTCCATTGGGTCGCTAAGAGTCGGACATGACTGAGCAACTTCACTTTCACTTTTCACTTTCATGTACTGGAGAAGGAAATGGCAACCCACTCCAGTGTTCTTGCCTGGAGAATCCCGGGGACGGGGAGCCTGGTGGGCTGCTGTCTGTGGGGTTGCACAGAGTCGGACACGACTGAAACGAAACGACTTAGCAGTAGCATGTAACATCACTAAAGTTCTAAAAATGCAGTTTAATTATCTGCAAAATTTAAAAGGAATTTTTACGCATCAAATCACAAAAGG
This sequence comes from Bos javanicus, assembly GCF_032452875.1. Lineage (NCBI taxonomy): Eukaryota > Metazoa > Chordata > Mammalia > Artiodactyla > Bovidae > Bos > Bos javanicus. Next base: position 23,443,955 of record NC_083874.1, on the reverse strand, counting down.
GCTTCAACCATAGGAAGAAATAGGAGAATATTTCCACTACCCCTTGCAGAGGGGCTTTCAGGAATCAAAAACTTAGATCCTTCCAAATGGAACGTCTGGGTACAAGAGCCAGAAAATCTAGTAACAAAACCTCATAAACAAAGTTTATATATATAAACAGAAAGCTTATATATATAAACATAAAGGTAACAAATAATGGTAAGATATATTATCTGTATATAAAATCCCAGATTTTATTAATGAAGTGTAGAGCTGAATGGGTGAGTGAGGTCGAGTAAAATGATGCCTGATTCCTTATCTTATTGAAATAAAATGTAAATGAATAAGTTATTCTTTACATTACTGACTGATAAAATTTATGTATTTTTAAAAAATAAAACCTCTGCTAGGAATTAAGATTTTAAAATATTTATACATACATGCATAGAAACTTAGCTTTGATTTAAATATGAAATCTTAATAAATATTGTTTCCTGAGGAAAAAGTGCATTTAAAAATTGAGCATCAAAAGATGTGCATGAAAAGGCAGAAATTTGAGGACTTTGTAAAAAAACCTCTTCTAAGATAATTATTAGTTTGTTATTTTAATTTAAACATTCTTAATGTAAAACTTAGGATTTCTTGGTAGGAATACTGAAATATCCTTCATTAGTAGTTTTCTACTATAAAAATATGATGTCACAGACCACGTGGTCATGATTCTCTAGTCACTCCAAACAAATGGGGAAAAAAAAACCTCCTTAGGAATTAGGTATTATATTATGTCATCCTTTTTTCTCCCCCTGCCCCCATAACTTGAAAACATTTAGCCAGAAGAAAATGTTTTTATTATTAAAGAAAACAACATAATTATTAAGAGGAACATATCCTCAGTTGTTGCAATTGGGTGCTAGATTTTATTGTATAAAATCAAGAAATATATCTAATATTTCCTTTTGATAAAAGTTTATATGTTTTTTGAAATGAACTTGCATTCTTATATCTTCTTCATGATGAAGCATGCAAATATAGTCAAGAATAGATAAAAATACCCCATCAAAGTACTTACTATTCATCTTTGTCAAGAGAAAAGAAGTAATGCTCATTCAAATAATTTCAAGGACATAGAGATCCAACTGAGAAATTAAAAGGGCCTTGAATATAACTTGCAGTGATGCACATTAATAAGGTTTAGCTTCAGATTTTTCATGCTACAGTAGAAAAAGCAATATTCTAAATGAGAATTTTGGAATGCTTTTTTGGAAGCAGAAGACAAATTGTTCTACCTTTCCTCTTTCCCTGGTCTCTATTCCAAAGTTGCATGATACAGTGTAGCTCCAAAGAATTATATTTGATTAAAAGTTAAGATTTTCAGTGAAATCTACCATAAGGAAAATTTATAAGCTGATACAAATATGCCATCATATAGTAGTAAAAACAGTTTAAGGAAATGATATGATCATTCATTTGCAGGAAATTAAGAACTAAAGTACATAAGGTCTTGTGAAAAAATGCCAGATGGTAATATCAACTGTATTTGAGATTCACTGTTAATTTTTGAAAAAGAATAAGTAAGGACTGTTTAGTTACTATAATAAGTATCACATAAAATAAAGACCAAAAAAAGAAAGAAATCTTGAAATTGAAAATAAAGAAAATGTACCTGTAGTATACAGACTGCCAAACTGTGTCCCACAGCCACAGTCCAGCCCACCTCATGGTTTTGAAGTGAAATTTTGTGGTAACGGATCCACTCATGTGTTTTGTCTAGGACTTCTTTCCTACTGCAACTTTAGAATCGAGTGGTTGTTACAGAAACCGGCCCACGCCTACATATTTTTGCTGTATGGTCGTTCATAGAAAAAGCTTCTTGATATCTGGTATAGAAAAATTCAAAGCCAAAATATTAATTAATGCCATACTAAAATATAACCAGCTAACTCTTACTTTGATCAATGTCTTTAGGCTTAAGTATAAATAAATAAACCTCTTATGATTAAGAGATCTTGATTAAGATCACCAATTTGGATCCCTAATATGTTAGTAAAATAGTGATTCCTTAGAGATGTAGATGTGGAACAAAAGTGAATTGTATATCATTTTTGTTCCACATTTACAACAGTTTTTCATGCCTCATTTTATTTAAATCATTAAAAGAAGATTTTACATTATGCGTGGTATAAGATTGGTCTACTTCATAGAAGTTTCATAGTCATAAATTACAGTGAAAATGCATTTTTTTAATTACAAAGTCTTCACTATTATTTTTTCTCCCATAGAGAAGCCTTCCATTCAGGCAGAATCCTGGTGTTTTTAGTGCCTAGCCTGGCATTTAGCAGATGCCCTATACATATAAGTTAAATAAATTTCTTTTGATAAAATTTTATAACCTTTGTCTCATTATCTATGAAGGGAAGATTTTGGTAGCTATTCAGCAGACAGCATTTGGCAAGGAAATAAAAACAGGCCATGTAAATTATATTAATCATTGCACACAATTTCCAGAGATTGCCTTTCACTTGGAGATAATGAAACAGCCATGGCTGGTTAGCTTTTGATTTACTTGAAGTTTCTATGGCTGATCTTTCCATTTAAATAGATTTGTGAGTCTCTTCCTTAGATATTGAATTTATCCAGAAACACTCTCTCTTTCCATGATATAAAATTAATATTGATTTTTCTTTTAGTTTTAAAAGCCATCGAGTTTTAAAATGTATCAGTGATTATGATGAGAATTAAGTAGCACAAGTAAAATGACCAACTTTAATTAATCTGGTTGAGCAGTTAATGACCACATCTTTCACATGAAGCTCTGTTCCCTTGTTTAGTTAGTCCAGCAGTATTTTGTCAGGAAGAAGTGCTCTTGAAATAGTACAGACTGTCTGCATAAGGAGCTTAACATAGGGACTCTGTAACTAATCTTTTCAGAAGCTGGAAGAATAGAATCAAGGAAGAATGAAGACAGTGGGTTTTCCCCTTAAAAATAATTTATAATTCAGGAGGTAAAAAATTAGGTTCTTTGTCTTCCTATCCCAGAGTTTTTACATTTGAAAACTAAAAGGAAATACTAACCAGTCCTTGAGGGAGGTGTCATAATTATTTCCATTTAAAAAATGAAACAACAGTGGATTTTTTTTGTTTGGTTGGATTTTTAAATTTTATTTTTATTTTTTAACACCAAAAACATTTTGTATTGGGGTATGGCCAATTAACAATGTTGTGACAGTTTCAGGTAAACAACAGAGGGACTCAGCCATACATACACATGCATGCATTCCCCCAAATCCTCCTTCCATACAAGCTGGCACATAACACTGAGCAGAGCTCCATGTGCTATACAATAGGTTTTTGTTATTATCCATTTAAACTTAGCAGACATCCCTTACATGTAAAATCTAAAAAGAGATGATACAAATGAACTTACTTACAAAACAGAAAGAGACTCATAGACTGAGAAAACCAACACGGTTGCCATGGGAAAGGGATAGTTAAGAACAGTGGATTGTTAATTTTACTTTATTTTCTTATACTTGCTATTATTGATATATTCAAATAATTACCTGTACTTTTCCCCTGAGAATCAGTGTTTCTTGCCTTTTCATTTATGTAAGCATGAAAATCGGTCCATTAAGAGCTTTAAGGGCTTTTATTCCAAAATCTAGTTGAAATCAGATCAAGTCATAGGTGCAAATATCAGACTCTTGACAAGACCCTGATAAATTTGAGGTGGCCCTTATAGCTTCTCCGCTAGCAAAGGGGTTCAAAAAGTTAATGCATTGCCTTATAACCTTGCCTTTTCAGCCAGAAGTAGAAATGATCATGGATTAAAGATATATACAAGTGTGGCTGTAATCTAATAGAGTGGATTATAATCTAATATAGAGAAAGTCAACAAAACATTTAAAGGATTTGCTGTATTTTGGACTGAAAAGGATAGAGATTGTTGAAAATGAAAAGAGGACTCAGCCCTCAGCCATCTAAGGGGAGGAAGCAGTACTATAGAACTGCTCAGATGGAAATATAAGCCATTTCTCATAGAATAAGAATGAGTCAGAGGACCCAAGATTACAGAGACCAGAGTTAAAAACTCTGGGGAACTAGTCTCAAGAAACCAAACTAGATTCTAATCAACATTTCCTACCTCCAGCATGGTGGTAGTTGCAAAAAAAAGCATTTGCTTTCAATATATGATTCCATATATAATACAAATAGAACAAACAGTAAATTAGAAATAGATGGGAATTTCCAAAGCCTAATATAACTTTATCATAAATATAGAACAAACATCATCTTAAATAAAATAACAGTAGAAGTAACCCCTTAAAAATAACATATAAGTCAGATATGTCCCTTACCACCACATCTATTCTGTGTTTTATTGGAGGCCCTAGATAGTATAAAAAGAAAAAAAATATGTTAGGGCATAGGCTAGGAATTTTAAAAAGTTATTTGGAGATAATTTTTATCATTCACATAGAAAATGTAAATAGCTTTGTAACCCTTTTTTAGATTCTACACAAAGCGATATCCTATGATACTTCTCTTTCTCTGACTTACTTCACTCAGTATGACAATCTCTAGGTTCATCCATGCTGCTTCAAATGGCAGTATTTCATTTTTATGTCTGATTAATATTCCATCGTATTGAAGTAAAATACATACGGTGAAATACACAGATTTTTAAGTGTTCGGTTTTGAGCTTAACAAACACATACGCTCATGTAATCACCATCCCAGTAAGAATACAGAATATTTCCATTGCACCAAAAATTTCCATTGTCCCTTTGTCCAGACAGTGTCTTACCCCGTAGAAACAATAGCTTGATTCCCGTCACCACTGATTAGTTTTGCCTGATTTCAACTTTATTCAGATGAAATCATGTGATATTGACAGCATGTACTGTTTTGTATCTTGTTTCTTTCTCTCAGCATAATGTTTTGGGGATGCGTGCATTGGTAACTCAATCCCTTGTATTACTTGGTACTATTTTTTAACTCTATAAAGATTTCATGAATTATCAAATATCTTGTTGAAGGACATTTTACTTGTTTCTAATTTGGTGCTGAGTTTAATAAAGCTGCCAGAAACAGTATTGTGAAAGGCTTTGTGAGGGTATATGTTTTTATCCCCTTGGGTAAATATCCAAGAGTTAAATTTCTAAATTACAGAATAAATGTGGATTTAAATTTATAGGAAAATGCCAAATAATTTTCCAAAGTGTTGTTCCACTTTATACAACCACCAGGAATGTATAAAAATTTCTGTTGCCACATATTCTTACTAACATTTCATTTTGTCTGACTTCTAAGTTTTAGCTTTTATAATGGGTTTAAAAGTACTGTCATTGTGGTTTAAAAATTTTTTTCCCTGAAAATTAAAAATGATAAACAACTTTGGGCATACTATAAATAGCAAATCTTTATAACTTACAAGTTGGTATCTTTGTTGCATATATGCACCCATGAGATCTCAACAACAATCAATATAATGAACGTTTTATTTTTCAGTTGCTCAATCATGTCCGCACTTTGCAACCCAATGGACTGCAGTGTGCGAGGCTTCCCTGCCCTTCACCATCTCCCACAGTTTGCTCAAACTCATGTCCACTGTGTTAGTAATGCCATACAGCCATTTCATCCTCTTTTGCCCCCTTCTCTTTCTGCCTTCACTCTTTCCCAGCATCAGGGTCTTTTCCAATGAGTCGGCTCTTCACATTAGGAGGCCAAAGTATTGGAACTTCAGCTTCAGCATCAGTCCTTCCAATGAATATTCAGGACTGATTTCCTTTAGGATTGACTGGTTTGATCTCCTTGCAGTCCAAGGGGCTCTCAAGAGTCTTCTCCAGCACCAAAGTTTGAAAGCATCAATTCTTTGGTGCTCAATCTTCTTTATGATTCAACTCTCACATCCATTCATGACTACTGGAAAAGCCATAGCTTTCACTATATGGTTGTTTGTTAGCAAAGTGATGTCTCTGCTTTTTAATGTGCTGTCTAGATTTGTCATAGCTTTTCTTCCAAAGAGCAAGTGTCTTTTAATTCCATGGCTACAGTCACCATCCACAGTGATTTTGGAACCCAAGAAAATAAATTCTGTCACTGTTTCCATTTTTTCTCTTTCTATTTGCCATGAAGTGATGGTACCAGATGCCATGATACTTGTTTTTTGAGTGTTGAGCTTTAAGCCAGCTTTTTCACTCTCCTCTTTTTCCTTCATGAAGAGACTCTTTAGTTCCTCTTCTCTTTCTGCCATTAGGATGGTGTTAATCTGCATATCTGAGGTTATTGAAATTTCTCCTGGCAATCTTGATTCTAGCTGTGAGTCATCCAGCCTAGCATTTCATGTGATGTATAGAAGTTAAATTAGCAGGGTGACAATGCACAGCCTTGACGTACTCCCTTCCCAATTTTGCACCCGTCCATTGTTCCATGTCTGGTTCTAACTGTTGCTTCTTGACCTAAATACAGATTTCTCAGGAGGCAGCTATGGTAGTCTGGCATTCAATCCATCTCTTGAATTTTCCACAGTTTGTTGTGATCCACACAGTCAAAAGCTTTAGCATAGTCAATGAAGCAGAAGTAGATTTTTTTCTGGAATTCCCTTGCCTTTTCTATGATCCAGCCAATGTTGGCAATTTGATCCCTGGTCCATCTGCCTTTTCTAAATCCAGCTTATAAATCTGGAATTTCTTGCTTCGTGTACTGTTAAAGCCTAGCTTGAAGGACTTTGAGCTTACCTTGCTAACGTGAAATGAGCACAATTGTACAGTAGTTTGAACATTCTTTGGCATTCACCTTCTTTGGGATTGGAATGAAAACTGACCTCTTCCAGATTCTGTAGAACCTATCAAATCAAGGCACTAAGATTGCAGAACTGAGAGCTTTGAATTGCCTCATAATGAATAAGAACCAGACGTGTGAGCCAAAAGATAGAAATACAATTTCATGACTTATGTTTCACAAAAATGCCAATACTTCATGTGTATTAGATTGGAATTTCAAAATTACAGCTTTTGTGAACTTTCCTAATTGTTTCAGAATATCTTCATTCAAGTTTATAGTAAAAAAGTACAGTTTATGAATGAAAAGCCAGAGAATATGATTTTGTTGAATCTGTGGCAACAATACTATTATCTCTCAAATAAATCAGATGACAGCTTCTTCATTAGCATCTAGGATGTCAGTATTTAAAACTCTTTCATTCTTGGGCCCATGGAGATACCACCCCTTTCTATGATATCATGACTTGTAACCTTGGAAGTAAGATATGTGTATTTTGGTCTTCATTGCAAGAACAATTAGTTACTAGGCAACTGGTCACATTTGGACTGTTGTTAAAGATGGAAAAGCAAATTCTGCATGCTTTTTGCTTGAGAAATACCAAATGCAAAAGTGTGAATGGAAACAGCAAACTCCATTACCTATGAAAAAATGGAATAGCCATGCTTCCAAATCATTATCTTTGAAACGCTTTTGCCAAAAGGGTAAAAAAGGTAAAGTTGGGGAAGAGCTAACCCAGTAGGATCTTCTTTGAATTCATAGAAGAACTTAATCATTAAAGAAAATAATAATTCTTCCATCATTAAGTCCCTGGGAAGTCAAACCCAGAGATTTAGAATTCTATTAGTCAACAGCCAACCTTTCAACCAGGTTTCTATTGTGCTAAATGTGGTATGTTTGACTGCCTTTTTTCCCCCTTGTATTATGTCTTAAGGCATTAATTGGATTCTTGACTCCATAAATGCATTGGTCATGCTTCATACCCATTAATAAAATTAATACTACTATAAAATACAGTGTATAAGGTCTCATGTATTATCACTGATCCTCTTGGCCTTCCTCTTTCAACTTGCAAAATTGTATGTGGCCACTTCACATGGCTGTATTTTAACTATCTAAAGGAAATTTCTAATAGCTCATATCACTGTCTTCCAATTTAAAATTTTAAGAGATTGACTCTTAAGATTGAATCTCAATTTTAAGAGATTGACTCTCAAGGGGTTCTTGGATCCAGTTTCCTTTGGAGAAAATAACTTAATAGATTGTGGATCCAAGATTTATCATTTGAAATGCATTCTTTTTAATAAGGGTTGACTTTGACTTCTGAGAGCTAAAGTTGCCTCTGAATCATCTCCCTTTTTAATTTTGCCACCTAATAATCTTCCAGTTTGCACTCATTTTCTGAATTTCAATTGTATCCTGAGATTAGTTCTTTATTCATGTAAAATAATATTTGAGCTCTCTTCCTACTATACTAATCCCTGCTAATCAAAATACTGTCCTTAGATTGACATTGTCAGTATTATATGGGCATTTGTTAGAAATTAAAATTTTCAGATCTTTCAGATTAAACCTACTGAATTGGAACCTGAGCTTTTTAGCATGATCTCCAGGTGATTTGTATTTATATTAAAGTTTGAAAAGTACTGACCTAACCAAATCAATTCTAATATAATATTTAAATAATTTATAAGCTTAGTAATTGCTTTTCTATTTAAATTTATAATAATTTTATTCAGTGATTTCCTCCATCTCAGTCCAGTTGGTGGTCATAAATTACATGAGTCTTATAAGCATGTTTCTTACCTTGAGGAAGAAAGAGAAGAAGGAGTGGAGATACTAGTACTTTCTGCTACTCCTGGAGTTAGGGCAAAAAGCTTTTGAAGATTGCCAACTTTGATATTGGATGAGTGGATTAATATAAAATCTCTGGTAGGTGGGGTTGTAATAAAAGTAATATACATTAAAATTGGCTGATTTTTTAGATGTATAGGCATAGTACAGCACATCTATCAGCTTACTAACATATTCACTCATTCTTTCCCCATCTTATTAAATGATTACATCAGTGTGTGTTCTGAGTTCTTAGCTCCAAAGCAATTTTTAAGATAAATTGCTGAAGCTTGGTGATTCTATTGACACAAATTTCAGTTGTATTAAAATATGTTTAGGAATTTTGCAATAAGAGATGCTTCTAGGGACTTAATTATTAATATTCCCTTGTGCCTAAATCATTGGGTATAAAAATCCATCGTTAATAGGACATTATAAGTAACCTTCTTATCAAAGAAGTGAACAAGAAAAATAGTGTGCATTATAGCGTTAGAGAGAAGCACCTTTGGTTTGTACTTGGGCTTTTTAAATTTTTTTTTTCTGTAATATTTGTGTTTAAGTCAACATCAGTTACCCTGAAGTGAAGAAAGAGTGAGAGAAAAGAGATGGGAAGTACAGACAAATTTTGATGACTCCATTAGAAGTTTAATCTCCATTCAAAACCTTTATACCTTTTAGTAACATGTATAGTCTGAGTTGGTGAGTCTGGATGAAATCAGAGTTGAAAAGATTTTGCAAGACTTATTTGTAACTCATAAATTATAGGTTAACCATTACATCTATAAACATATGTTCACATTTTTTCAAAAAAGACAAGTTTATACTCAGGCTGAGAAGTGGATCCTATTTTTGCATCTTAATCTTATTTTGAAGTAACTTTTATTGCATAGTTTTTGTGTTACCATATAGTGTTAAACTTTTTACAAATCTATGTTATCTATATTTTATAGAAGTAATTTCTTATATTTGAGTGTTTAACTCTGGGCCAAGCACTGTTCATTTCATTCTCCTATAACTTTATAAGTTGTAGATAATATCATTAGCTTCCTTTTACAGGTGAGGGAACTGAAATAAAGAGGTTATATCACTTGACAGTATGTGATTAAATAAAGATGTTTCAGTTCAGTTCAGTTCAGTCGCTCAGTCGTGTCCAACTCTTTGCGACCCCATGAACTGCAGCACGCCAGGCCTCCCTGTCCATCACCAACTCCCGGAGTTCACCCAAACTCATGTCCATCGAGTCAGTGATGCCATCCAGCCATCTCATCCTCTGTCATCCCCTTCTCCTCCTGCCCCCAATCCCTTCCAACATCAGAGTCTTTTCCAATGAGTCAACTCTTCGCATGAGGTGGCCAAAGTATTGGAGTTTCAGCTTCAGCATCAGTCCTTCGAATGGACACCCAGGATTGATCTCCTTTAGAATGGACTGGTTGGATCTCCTTGCAGTCCAAGGGACTCTCAAGAGTCTTCTCCAACACCACAGTTCAAAAGCATCAGTTCCTCAGTGCTCAGCTTTCTTCACAGTCCAACTCTCACATCCACACATGACCACAGGAAAAACCATAGCCTTGACTAGACGAACCTTTGTTGGCAAAGTAATATCTCTGCTTTTCAATATACTGTCTAGGTTGGTCATAACTTTTCTTCCAAGGAGTAAGCGTCTTTTAATTTCATGGCTGCAATCACCATCTGCAGTGATTTTGGAGCCCCCAAAAATAAAGTCTGACACTGTTTCCACTGTTTCTCCATCTATTTCCCATGAAGTGATGGGACCAGATGCCATGATCTTAGTTTTCTGAATATTGAGCTTTAAGCCCACTTTTTCACTCTCCTCTTTCACCTTCATCAAGAGGCTTTTTAGTTCCTCTTCACTTTCTGCCATAAGGGTGGTATCATCTGCATATCTGAGGTTATTAATATTTCTCCCAGAAATCTTGATTCCAGCTTGTGCTTCTTCCAGCCCAGCATTTCTCAACTAAGTTAATCTCAAGATATATGGTATGTGCTATTATTAAAAATAAATTCAATTAAAAGAGAAGTGTAGTAAACTGAACAAATATTCTGTCATTTTCCTTTCCTCAATTCCATTTTCAGTAAGAGAAGTAGACACTACTAGTTGTTTTGCCAATATTTTAGACCTTTTTAAAACATTTAGACATAACCATATTATAAACACAATTATATATATTAACATTTTCAAATATGATTGATTTTCTGTGATACATTAAATATTCCTGGGAAGCAACATGACACAGTCAGAATAGATGACCCATTTTGAATGTTTTGTATACATACTAAATCACAAAAAAGTAAAAAAAGCCATTTGTAAAATACATGTCAGGTTTAAAGAAACATCTTGGTACCCATACCCAGTTACTTTAAAAGACCATTACCAAAAACCTAGAGTTCCTTGTATCCTTCCCAGTCCCATTTTTCCTCTTCATAACCTAACCTAAATTTTGTGGGCTTTTTCCTTTTGGCTTTATTTACTTTTTTTTTTGTTTGTTTTTGTAATCTTATTTATTTTTCATTAAAGGATAATTGCTTTATAGAATTTTTCTGTTCTGTGAAACCTCAACATGAATCAGCTATAGTTATATACACACACACACATGCTTGACTTTATATGTTAACCATCCCTAAAATAATATTTAGTTTTGAATGTCCATGTACTGTATGTAAGCACAAAAATACAGTGTACATTTTTTCTGTGACTAGCTTTTCTAAATGATCCCTATGTTCCTGCAGTTCAGTCATAGCATCTTTTTCATTTCTGAATATTAGTAGAAAATTCTTTATCCACTCTACTGGGTAAAGTTGAGTGGTTTGGAAATTGTTCCCATTATGAGAAGAGTCACTATAAACCTTTTTATGAATATCGTCCAAACTTATATATAAGATTTTATAGGTTTATAAGCTCTTTTAGGATTGATTAACTGATGAATATCAAGTTATTTTCATAGTGGTTACACCAGTTTATTCTCCCACAAGCAATGGACAAGAAATCTCTGCCCTGTGTAACTACTAACACTTGGTATTATTTGAAATTTTAGTTTTGCCAACTTGGTTGGTGTGAAGTGGTTTTCCATTTTATTTCAGTCAGTGTGTCCCTGATTATTAATTTAGTTCAGAAGTTTTTCTTGGTTATTCATAATTTTGATTTCCTCTTATGTGAAATGTCTATTAAAATGTTTTACCCTTCTCTCTTTATTGATGACTTGAAACTTTTATTACATTTAAGATACAAAATATATCTTAAGATACAATATATATTTTATTATTTTCTGAGCTATAAATATTCTCTCTTAGTTTTTGGATTATCTCTCAACTCATTTAATTGTGGCTTAGATAAACATGTATTTTGTTTTAATGTAATTAACAAATTTCCTGTGTATATATTGATTTTTTGTGTGTAGAGTTTGAACTATCCTTCCTTTCCCCGAGTATCTAATGATAATCTCCTATATTAATTTTTAAACTTTTACAAATACTGTTCACAATTAGGTCTTTAATGTTCTCAGAATAGATTTTTGTGTATCCTATGTATATGGGATGTGATTTTATTTTTCCCCTATCGACTAACCATTGGTTGAGTAACATTTACTGCAATTTCTATTTTTCACTGATCTGCTTTACCAACTGCATTTGGTATTTGGTCTGCATTTACCCTTGATAAATGTTCTGTCCTTGACCAGACTCTAATCAGGCTCCTCAGAGCTCTTTTACAATTAGGTCCCATCTTTGGGTAACTAAAATGGACTGGAATGGGTGAATTTAACTCAGATGACCATTATATCTACTACTACGGGCAGGAATCCCTCCGAAGAAATGGAGTAGTCATCATGGTCAACAAAAGAGTCCGAAATGCAGTACTTGGATGCAATCTCAAAAATGACAGAATGATCTCTGTTCATTTTCAAGGCAAACCATTCAGTATCACAGTAATCCAAGTCTATGCCCCAACCAGCAATGCTGAAGAAGCTGAAGTTGAACGGTTTTATGAAGACCTACAGGACCTTTTAGAACTAACACCCAAAAAAGATGTCCTTTTAATTATAGGGGACTGGAATGCAAAAGTAGGAAGTCAAGAAGCACCTGGAGTAACAGGCAAATTTGGCCTTGGAATATGGAATGAAGCAGGACAAAGACTAATAGAGTTTTGCCAAGAAAATGCACTGGTCATAGCAAACACCCTCATCCAACAACACAAGAGAAGACTCTACACATGGACATCACCAGATGGTCAACACCAAAATCAGATTGACTATATTCTTTGCAGCCAAAAATGGAGAAGCTCTATACAGTCAGCAAAAACAAGACCGGGAGCTGACTGTGGCTCAGATCATGAATTCCTTATTACCAAATTCAGACTGAAATTGAAGAAAGTAGAGAAAACCACTAGGCCATTCAGGTATGACCTAAATCAAATCCCTTATGATTATACAGTGGAAGTGAGAAATAGATTTAAGGGCCTAGATCTGATAGAGTGCCTGATGAACTATGGAATGAGGTTCATGACATTGTACAGGAGACAGGGATCAAGACCATCCCCATGGAAAAGAAATGCAAAAAAGCAAAATGGCTGTCTGGGGAGGGCTTACAAATAGCTGTGAAAAGAAGAGAAGTGAAAAGCAAAGGAGAAAAGGAAGGATATAAACATCTGAATGCAGAGTTCCAAAGAATAGCAAGAAGAGATAAGAAAGCCTTCCTCAGTGATGAATGCAAAGAAAGAGGAAAACAACAGAATGGGAAAGACTAGAGATCTCTTCAAGAAAATTAGAGATACCAAGGGGACATTTTATGTAAAGATGGGCTCGATAAAGGACAGAAATGGTATGGACCTAACAGAAGCAGAAGATATCAAGAAGAGGTGGCAAGAATACACAGAACTGTACAAAAAAGATCTTCACGACCCAGAAAATGATGATGGTGTGATCACTCACCTAGAGCCAGACATCCTGGAATGTGAAGTCAAGTGGGCCTTAGAAAGCATCAGTATGAACAAAGCTAGTGGAAGTGATGGAATTCCAGTTGAGCTATTTCAAATCTTGAAAGATGATGCTGTGAAAGTGCTGCACTCAATATGCCAGCAAATTTAGACAACTCAGCAGTGGCCACAGGACTGGAAAAGGTCAGTTTTCATTCCAATCCCAAAGAAAGGCAATGCCAAAGAATGCTCAAACTACTGCACAATTGCACTCATCTCACATGCTAGTAAAGTAATGCTCAAAATTCTCCAAGCCAGGCTTCAGCAATATGTGAACCGTGAACTTCCTGATATTCAAGCTGGTTTTAGAAAAAGCAGACGAACCAGAGATCAAATTGCCAACATCCGCTGGATCATGGAAAAAGAAAGAGAGTTCCAGAAAAGCATCTATTTCTGCTTTATTGACTATGCCAAAGCCTTTGACTGTGTGGATCACAATAAACTGTTGAAAATTCTCAAAGAGATGGGAATACCAGGCCACCTGACTTGCCTCTTGAGAAATACGTATGCAGGTCAGGAAGCAACAGTTAGAACTGAACATGAAACAACAGACTGGTTCCAAATAGGAAAAGGAGTACATCAAGGCTGCATATTGTCACCCTGCTTATTTGACTTATATGCAGAGTACATCATGAGAAATGCTGGACTGGAAGAAACACAAGCTGGAATCAAGATTGCCAGCAGAAATATCAATAACCTCAGAAATGCAGATGACACCACCCTGATGGCAGAAAGTGAAGAGGAACTAAAAAGCCTCTTGATGAAGGTGAAGGATGAGAGTGAAAAAGTGGGCTTAAAGCTCAACATTCAGAAAACAAAGATCATGGCATCCGGTCCCATCACTTCATGGCAAATAGATGGGGAAATAGTGTCAGACTTTATTTTTTTGGGCTCCAAAATCACTGCAGATGGTGACTGCAGCCATGAAATTAAAAGACGCTTACTCCTTGGAAGGAAAGTTATGACCAACCTAGATAGCATATTCAAAAGCAGAGACATTACTTTGCCAACAATGGTCCGTCTAGTCAAGGCTATGGTTTTTCTTGTGGTCATGTATGGATGTGAGAGTTGGACTGTGAAGAAGGCTGAGTGCCAAAGAATTGATGCTTTTGAACTGTGGTGTTGGAGAAGACTCTTGAGAGTCCCTTTGACTGCAAGGAAATCCAACCAGTCCATTCTGAAGGAGATCAGCCCTGGGATTTCTTTGGAGGGAATGATGCTGAAACTGAAACTCCAGTACTTTGGCCACCTCATGCAAAGAGTTGACTCATTGGAAAAGACTCTGATGCTGGGAGGGATTGGGGGCAGGAGGAGAAGGGGACGGCAGAGAATACGACTGTGGATGGCATCACCGACTCGATGGATGTGAGTCTGAGTGAACTCTGGGAGTTGGTGATGGACAGGGAGGCGTGGCATACTGCGATTCCTGGGGCATGAAGAGTCGGACACGACTGAGCGACTGAACTGAACTGAACCTGGGTATATCCTGAAGAGGCCTTTTCAGCAAGTATCCTGCTAAGTGAGTTTAGACAGAATCCTGCACTCTGGATATCTGATCACCCTCAGTGGCTGACCAAATTCTTCATCCCCCACCATCTCCCAGGTATTAGCCCGATGATGCTGGTCAGTCTTCAGCTAGAATCCTGTTAGATCAGCTTAGCCAGAAATCTCCCTTACTCCTTGTGTTCCCTCTTAGTAATTATCCACACTTACATACACTCCCCCATACAAATAGACAGACAGACAGACACACACACACATGCACATGTGTGTGCTCTGCACCTTAGGTGTGAATTTCCATTTTCCTTGTATAATATTTGAAGTTGAGCACAGTCTCTCTTCCCTGTTGCAAAACCCTGTTACAGTAGTCCTTATACCTATATTGCATGGTGGTCTTGAATAAAATCTGCCTTACTATTTTAATGTGTCACTGTAATTTTATCTTCAACATAATCTATGTAGTGTGAATTTCTATAGCAATGTATGTAAGGAGCAGCCTATGGTTATGAATTCTAAAAAGATACTTTTTTTCTGCTACACTCAGTGCCAGAATTTGAAACAGGCAATTTTCTTTAAGCGTAAAATTTAACCACTAAGTTGTAGATGTAACCTTAGGCATCTTGTTTTATAATTGCTATCTTCTTTTACACACCTCAATTTGGATGAGCCCTGGGCTTAGTCTAATAACCTTTGAATTCTGAAATGCTTCAAACTTCAGCTCAAATTAACCCCATCTTGATGAATGTCCTAAGGAGAAAAATCAGTTTTCATGTATACTTTTATCAGCAACATCTGATTATTACTTATATTTTGATCAGTTCTTAGCACATTAAGATGATTATAAAATATATTTTATTTTGCATTTTTAGTTACTTACAGTAGTTATGTCTGTCCAGAGAATGTACTGCCATATAATGGACAACCATCCATAATGATATCTTAACTTGGGACAGGACATTGTTTTATTGTTTGAGTCTTTGATGTAGGGAACGTGGCTATAAGATTTATCTGAATACCAAATGTGTGACTCTGTAGTGCTTTGTATAAGTAAAATTTAATGTGATTTGATTACTCACATATATAGACCTTGTCTTTGCTTTTGCATCTCAAACTCTTTTTGTTTTTACCAGTGTCTTGGATATTTTAGTACTCTTAATCAACTCCATTCAAATATAAAGGGAAATAGGGAAGTAAAAGAGCAGCAAAGAGTAGCACTTGCCAGCTTAGACTCTAGGTGTCTTGGGTTTTCTACTTAATAGCTGTGAGATTTCAGAAGTTAGTCATCTGTATATACCTCATTTTCTTCATTTGCAAGAAAGAAAGAATGGAATACTAATGATATCTACGCCATAGGATTTTTCTAAGGATTAAGTAGGTTAATATGATGAATGTTTTCAGAACACTGTCTGGCACATAGTAAGTACTATGTAAATACAGAGTGTCATTACAAAGAAGAGCTTTTTAACCCCCAAACATATTTTTCTAAACTTTAACAATAGAAAGGGAAAAAAATAAACTAACAAAGTTACTTATTTATTCTTAGATTTTATTATTCATGGCTTCTCTTCCCAATAATAAACATGATGAGAAAGTTAGCTGCTGGAAACTATCTTGCGTTTGTTTTTTGACTCTTCTCTGGTCATTAACATAAAGGGTCATCATGATTTTGTATTGGAGATGCTACTGGAGGTTATTTCATTATGGAGCTTCTAAATGTGGAGACTGCTTTCAGAACATCCCTGACAAATACTCCCTAAACCTCAGATTTGCTGTAACACTTGAAGAAATGGAAATAACTCTAATTTTAAGGCAGTCTGCACTGTTGTTGCTGAATGGCTGTAATTTTTATGAAGTTCTACTTTATATTGTATCAAAAATAATGCTCCCTTTAACTTCTATGCAGTGTATTTTGTTCTGCCACCTAAATAATGTGTCCACTACATCTTATATCAAAAAGGAAGCATACTACTTCCTTTACAAATACATGAATCAACTATTTTAAAAGCATTTATTTAGCAAAGCTCATTGGACAGAATAGGTATTTAAAATATTATTTCCCCATCGTCAACTTTCTGCTTCTTTTTAAAATATGTCTTTCTGCTCATTGCTTTCTATCTCCTGCTCTCCTTTCCTCGTTTTCTTATTCCCATTGAAGTCCTTAGAAGGTATATATTACATACCTTAAAAACTTTCCTCTGTACAGTCTCCAAGCCCTTACCTTTATAGTGTGGTTTCATTACTAATTGCCATCCTGTCCTGACCTTTCCTTTCATCACTTGAATTTCCAATTATATCTTAACATGTAGCTCAAAGTACTATAGAAAGCACTCATCTCGTTTCCTCCATTGTGCTAGCCATATACGGTGATGCTGGACACCGTAAACTTTCACTTAGCTTTTATTTACCTAATTTAGGTTGTACAGTAAACTTGCGGTCCTTCAAAATCTGCAAGGGCTTTGACATCAGTTGCTTTCATTTAAGGATTCCAACTTTCAGATTGCAGTTGTACAATTGAATATTTAGCCTAAAGTCAAGGCTTTGTATTTATTCCTATTGAATTTTAATCTTATTATTACTTCTGTCTATAATTTGGGCCTGTCAGGATATTTCCATCTTGATTTGACAATTCTTCCCAAGACATGCCGACAGGAAATTTGAAAAATCTGACTTCCATTTCTTTGTCCAAGTTATTGAGCAGGTTTTCCAAATACACTTTTAGAACCACTCTCAAAATCCCAACCTACTGATATACATTGTTTCAATATATTTATTTAAGCTATTATGCCTCTACAAACTCTGTTATTAATACTATGTGAAAACATTTTGCATGCTTTCAATTAGGATGTATTGAAAGGTTTTACATGTATGGCATTCATCTGACCTGCTAATCTGGAAGCTGCTTTCAAAAAGCAAAGTATTTAAATTTTCTGTGACATTCTAAGTCAATTTATTCCCATTCCTAGAAAATGTATCTTTATTTAAATGTTCACAAGCCATCTGTACAAAAATCTTTGCTAGAATTTTGCCAAAGTATAATTTAGAGGTATTTAGCAGTAGCATATGAAATCCCCCTTGCCATGTCTGAAAATCTGGAGCAACATGTGCTAGTGTTTAGCTATCTGGCAGATCGCCTATCCTCAGTAGATTCCCAAAACTTACTGAAAATGCTTTTATATTCATTCACATCTGATGAATATATTTTCTCAGGACCCTATTACTTAATTCCTCTGAATATAGGTGCTTTGAATTTGTTCAGGAAGGTACACCACCTCACTGTCTCATTTAGTAAGTCATGTTTTAATCAGTCTATAATCTTCATAAAATCTTTTCCCTTCTTCCAGTTTGAAGATAATTCTGCCAGATGGAGAAGATGAAAGCAAATGCATCTTACATAGTAGTATTTCTTTTTTTCTCATCTGTCTTTAACTTTATGAAAAATTGAGGTCATCCCTTCTATTTTTATTTTTTTTAACCTTATTCCCATGTGTGTAAAATTGTTTTTAGTCTCCTTAGATTTTTTCTTCAAAGCTTCAGTACATTGTGGCCACTGGTCTAGTGAACTTCGGCCTCTTAACATTGGTGTTGCTCTTTGATCACGTGCCCTCGGTTTCTCAGTAGCCATGTATGGATGTGAGAGTGGGACCCTAAAGAAGACTGAGCATTGAAGAATTGATGCTTTTGAATTGTGGTGGTGGAGAAGACTCTTGAGAGTCCCTTGGACAGCAAGGAGATCAAACCACTCAATCCTAAAGGAAATCAGCTCTGAATATTCATTGGAAGGACTGATGCTGAAGCTCCAGTACTTAGGCCACCTGATGTGAAGAGCCAACTCACTGGGAAAGACCCTGCTGCTGGGAAAGATTGAGGGCAGGAGGAAAAGGGGGTGACAGAGGATGAGTTGGTTTGATGGCATCACTGACTCAATGGACATGAGTCTGAGCCAACTCTGAGAGATAGTGAAAGACAGGGAAGCCTGGCATGCTGCAATCCATGGGGTCGCAAAGAGTCAGACATGACTTAGCGACTGAACAACAACATCAGTTTTCTAATTCTTCAAATCTTAGTTTATTAGTAGTTTTCTTATTTGGGTAATTTTTAATTAATTGGCTACTTTTTATCCTCTATATTTTATAAAATTTTATTTGAAGACTTTCCCACGTTCAGTCAAACTATAGAATTTCTTTTCTCATATTAAACATTCATCTGATTTCCTAAGGCCTGGCATCTGTGTACCTATCTGAATGTAATCAACTCAATTCCTTTATTATTAAAAACATTAAAATTATATCTTAATTTTCTTCCAGCTTTCTATACTTTATTATAAGCTATTTCTTCTTTAACTCCAGAAACAAGTCCAGATTAATAAAAACCCTTGATCCCCCTAACTTATGAGATCACTTTTGGCAGAATATTACTGTGTCCAGACAGTTGATATTTTTAAAATCACAGATTTGTTTTGCTGCTCTTCTTATTCTCTATATGTCTAGAATATCTGTAATCTATTAATTTCCTCCAAAGCACTATCCTTTCCACAGAATTAACTTGAATATAGCTTATGAGCCCCATTCATACTAAACCCTACAAGTCTTGAATTTTTGCACAGGTAAATGCAGTATTTTTCCTTTTCTAAGTGACTTTATTAAAAAGAAGAATGAACGTTTAATATAAATTTCTATAGAAATACTTATTTTACCTGACAGTGTGATTGTTTTTAACCTCCACTGCCTGTGTATTTTTGGTTCTTATATTCAAGCCATAAATAGTGTTGCAGAAGTCTCAGGTACACTCATGAGAACATATACATTTTTGTTGTTTTAGAAACAAGTGTATTTCACCTTCTACATTCTTTGCAGTGAGACACAGATATGTATGTATGACATAAGTATTGTGTGTATGCATATCTGTGGCACTCGTCTAACATGAACATACATGAGTATTGTTCCTGACCATCATCTTTAGTTTGCTCCTGATAATTACTGAAATCTTTTCCATAGATTTTTTTCCCTTTTTATCATACAACTTCGTCCTACATAGTATATAGTTGCTCAATGTAATTTAGGATTGTGTGCTCTTGGTTTTAAATTTCACTTTGATGGTTTAAAAAAAAAGTTCACTCTATTGCCCACCAAGAATACGGATGCTAATTTTCAGAGGAGTACTTTCCGCTTGGCTATACGCCACTATTTAATATTCATCTATGAAATAACCTTGTCTACAATATCAAATATGTATTTTAAACACTACTAATTCAACAAACGATGGAGTAGTTTCTGGCGATGCAGTGGTGTCAAGATTAACAGGGTTCCTACCCTCATGGAACTCATGCACCTGTGAGGGAGACATGTAGCAAATCACTATACATATAAAGTAGTTATTGGATTTGATCAGACCATAAAGGACATATGCAAGGTGATGTGAATGGAAGAAACTGAAAAAGGGCGAATTATATTAGATAAGGTTGGGACTGCCAGAATAGGTCTCAAGTAGAAAAAAAGGAGGAGAAAATTAGTGTTCTTATTCGACTCTTGTTTCCTTCCAGGGATATTAAAGAGACTAGGGATACATTTGTTACCATGTAAGTCAGCTAAAGTCAGTGAGTTTCAAAATTTCAGACCAGGTTCTTGAATATGTTAATAATAAAGACAGCAACCATCATTATTGTATCTACATCTACTTCCAGATCCATGTTAGAGACTCATAGGCAATGAAAACCCATCTTTTCTCCGTGGGGTTGTTAAAAGGATCTAACCATTTGCTTCTTGTTCATTTTAAGGTTATATTGGATGCTTGATGCTGTTATTTCCTCAAAACATTCCTACTTATTGCTCTACTTAGTGGGAAAATATAAAGTTCAAATAGTGTTACTTTCCTCCTCTTTTCTTCTATGTTATTATTTCCTTCATCAGTATCTTGATCCTGGCTTTCGCTTTCTTTTGTACCTTTAGATTCTTTTTCTTTTTTGTAAAATCTCTTCCCCTTTGTCTAATAAAATTCTTCATCTTTATTAAAGAGTGAAGGATAGATATGTGTACCTCAAGGTCACTAATTATATGCACAGATAGTGAGTCTCATCTCAATCTAATATGGGAGGCTCACATAGAATCTGTACCTCTGCTTCTGTGCATTCCTACCCTCTGGAAAACAGCCAGTCGGGTAAAGGAATCAGGGCTAATATGGGTCTTTGAGTTCAAAGTTGCATGTTCTTTCCCACACACAACACAGTGTGAAGTGGAGATTTGGTAAGTTTCCAGTTTAGCAGACTGTGTAATGAAACTGGATGGTTAAGATCTCCTCAGTTCACGTTGGGTTCTTCTTCATTAGGTTGTAAACAGATGGATAAAGTACAGTGGGTGATTTCCAAACTTTATAAATTTTTTGCAACATGGAAGAAGTTCATGGCAAAAAAGGACACAACATGTAATGATTAAATGAATAAACTTGGGCATCTGATTAAAGTTCTGAAATTATGGTTCAACAAATTATGATGTCAAGCAGTTAATTATAAGTTAAAAGCCTTATTTTCTTAAGATGTCAACTATTTTATTTATTCTTTCTTACAATGTATTTGTTAAATATTGCTGGAGGTCAATATGTCATGTGGACCTATGCATATCAAAGCCATGGTGATTTTTCAGTTTATTAATATTATAAAGAACTCTCAAAATTGAACTCAGGATATTTTAGTAGTCAGTTCAGTTCAGTTGCTAAGTCGTGTCCAACTCTTTGCGACCCCATGAACCACAGCACGCCAGGCCTCCCTGTCCATCACCAGATCCTGGAGTCCACCCAAACCCACATCCATTGAGTTGGTGATGCCATCCAACCATCTCATCCTCTGTCGTCCCTGTCTTCTCCCGCCCTCAATCTTTCCCATAATCAGGGTCTTTTCAAATGAGTCAGCTCTTCGCATCAGGTGGCCAAAGTTTTGGAGTTTCAACTTCAACATCAGTCCTTCCAATGAACATCAAGGACTGATCTCCTTTAGGATGGACTGGTTGGAACTCCTTGCAGTCCAAGGGACTCTCAAGAGTCTTCTCCAACACCACAGTTCAAAAGCATCAATTCTTTGGCACTCAGCTTTCTTTATAGTCCAACTCTCACATCCATACATGACCACTGGGAAAACCATAGCCTTGACTAGACAGACCTTTGTTGACAATGTCTCTGCTTTTAGTAGTAGAAATATGGAATTCTGTAGATCCTGAGACAATCATTTGTCCCCTGTAATAAACACTAGATAGATTTATCCTTTTATGGCTTTGGAGATCTGACATAAAAGTTTAATGGCTGTGGTATGTTTTTCTACGATGTATATTATTTTCTCAGGTTATGTTTCTAGATTACTTGTAGGGAATTTTAATCATAAATACAACTTGTAAGTGCAGTAATAAAATAGGTTATTATTGATATATTAGTTATAGAAAGTTAGAAAATTTAATGTTTCCCACCATGAAGAAAAAAGTTAATTATCCCATTAAAATTGTATTTTTTATTTTAATGATTTATTACTTTTGCCTAGAGGTTTCCCACCTTTTAAGAAAATTGGGCATTATTACAGGCAAATGTATGCCTGAAGAAAATTTGATTTATTATTAATATTTGTTTTATATGCCATTATTTTTTTATATCTCCCCATTTTAGAAAAATAAAACAGCACATCAGTATAACTAGTGTTCAAACTAAGTGCATGTCAGATTGTTCACTAGAAAATAAGGTAACTGAAAACTCTTCTGTCATTTTGTGAAACAATATGCAGGCAATCTTTCTATAGCATGCTGTTTGCATGTATGTAAGGGCACCTTGTGTGAACTCTAACTTACTTTCCTTACTCTGCTTTTATCCGAATAAGTCCTACTGTCAGTCAAAAAGCACAAATGTGTTGGAATCACTGGGCCAGTTGATATACTGAACTATAAGGTTTCTTTCTGTGTACTGACAGTTTTCTCAATATTGAATCAAGTGTCAGTAAGAAACCACTTGTATGTATTAAGCTCCATAATCTTTAGAATGTTTTATTATTACATAATGAATGATTCATGTCCATTAAGGAAATTAGAAAATATTCTATAAACAAAATGAAAAAAATTAAAAGGATTATTGTTTTACCAATGAAATACACCATTTTGGTGTATATGCATTTTCATTATTTTATTTTTTTAACTTATGTATTTTTAATTGGAGGATAATTGCTTTACAATGTTGTGTTGGTTTCTGCCATACATCAACATGACTCAGTCATGGGTATGCATACGTTCCTTCCTTACTGAAGCCCCCTCCCAGCCCATCCTACCCCTCTAGGTTGTCACAGAGCACCAGGTTGAGTTCCCTATATTAATCAGCAACTTCCCATTAGCTGTCTGTTTTACAAATGGTAATATATATAGTTCACTGCTACTCTCTCAGTTCATCCCACCCTCTCCTGCCCCTGCTATGTCCATAAGCCTGTTGTCTATGTCTGAGTTCTCTATTCCTTCCCTGCAAATAGGTTCATCAGTACTATTTTTCCAGATTCCATATGTATGCATTAATATATGATACTTGTTTTTCTCTTTCTGACTTATTTCACTCTGTATAACAGGTTCTAGGTTCATCCACCTCACTGGAACTGATTCAAATCCATCCCTTTTTGATGACAGAGTAATATTTCATTGTATATGTGTATCTCAACTTCTTTATCCATTCATCTGTTGATTGACATACAGGTTGCTTCCATGTCATGGATATTGTAAATAGTGCTACACTGAATATGGGGGTACATGTGTCTTTTTAAATTATGGTTTTCTCAGAGTATATGCCCAGTAGTGGGATTGCCCTCCTCAGTGGTTCTTTTGAAGTTGCCTGGCCGGAGAAGGCGATGGCACCCCACTCCAGTACTCTTGCCTGGAAAATCCCATGGATGGAGGAGCTGGTGGGCTGCGGTCCATGGGGTCACAGGGAGTCGGACACGACTGAGAGACTTCACTTTCACTCTCACTTTTATGCATTGGAGAAGGAAATGGCAACCCACTTCAGTGTTCTTGCCTGGAGAATCCCAGGGACGGGGGAGCCTGGTGGGCTGCTGTCTATGGGGTCGCACAGAGTCGGACACGACTGAAGTGACTTAGCAGTGGGATTGCTAAGAACTATAAAAATGATAGTTTTATTCCTGGTTTTTAAAGAAATCTGCATACTCTTCTCCATAGTGGCTGTATCAATTTAGATTTCTACCGGCAGTGCAAGAGAGTTCCCTTTTCTCTGCACCCTCTCCAGCATTTATCGTTTGTAGGTTTTTTGATGATGGCCATTCTGACTGACATGAGGTATCACCACAGTGATACTTCACTGTAGTTGTGATGTCTTTCTCTAATAATAAGTGATGTTGAGCATTTTTTTTTCTTGTGTTTATTAGCCATAGGTCTATCTTCTTTGGAGAAATGTCTGTTTAAGTCATCTACCCATTTTTTTATTGGATTGTTTGTTTTTCTGATGTTGAGCTACATGAGCTGCTCGCATTTTTGGAGACTGATCCTTTGTGAGTTGCTTAATTTGCAGTTACTTTCTCCCATTCTGAGTATTGTCTTTTCATCTTGTTTATGGTTTCCTTTGCTATGCACAAGTTTTTAAGTTTAATTATGTCCCATTCCTTTATTTTTGTCTTTATTCCTTTACAGGACTGGTCATAGACATTTTATTTTTTAAATATATTTAAAGTAATTTAGAATTTTTATCTTAGAGTACTTTTTCCCTTTATTTTCAGTACTGCTCCTCTTTTTCTCTATCACCATCTCTTCCATGTACAAAGATTTTAAAATACCTAAATGCTGGTAAGAAAATGATGTTTAATGGTAAATGATAGAACCTAAAATATTTTTTGAAACTACATAATGGTGACAACATTTACTGAAAATATATTTAAGCATTGCTTTTTGGAAACTTCCTAGAAATAGGCGCCAAGCAAAAGGCCTTGTACTTATTCCTCATATTTGATTAAGTAACCTTAGGAATACAGAAGATGATGGAGATGACTGTATATACAAGATGGCAGAGTAGAAGGACCTGTGTTCATCTTCTCCTGCGAGAACTCCAAAATTACAACTTGCTGCTGAACAGCTGTCGACAGGAGACTGTTTGATGTTGGTTTAGATGCTAAGTCATGTCCAACTCTTATGACACCATGGACTGCAGCCTGCCAGGCTCCTCTGTCCATGGGATTCTCCAGACAAGAATACTGGAGTGGGTTGCCATTTCCTTTTCCAGAGGATCTTCCCGACCCAGAAGAATGCTGGATCCCACCAAAAAGAGATACCCGACATCCAAGGGCAAAGGAGAAGCCCCGGCAAGACTGTAGGAATGGCAAAATCATGTTTAGAATCAAATCCCATACCCGCCAGAGACGCTTGGAGGGCTCAAACAAACGTTGTGAGCAGCAGGACCCAGAGACCCCACAGAGCCTGAGCCAGAACTGTATTTGAGTGTCTCCTGTGGAGGTACATATCAGCAGTGGCCTGCCACAGGAGCAGGGGCTCTGGGTGCAACAGAGGTGGGAATGGCATAAGCCCTCTTGGAGAAGGTCACCATTAACCCCACCATAGAGCCACCAGAGCTTACACAGGACTGGGGAAACAGACTCTTGGAGGGCACAAACAGAACCTTGTGCACATCAGGACCCAGGAGAAAGGAGCAGTGACCCCACAAGAGACTGACCCAGACTGGCCTGGGAGTGCCGAGGAGTCTCTAGTGGAGGCGTGGGTCAGTGGTGGCCTGCTTCAGGGTCAGGGGACTGAGTGCAGCAGCGCATGCATGGGACCTTTTTCAGGAGGTTGCCATTATCTTCATTACTTCTACCATAGGTTGGCCTATCACAGCCCCGCCCATCAACAGAAAATTGG
This sequence comes from Bos javanicus, assembly GCF_032452875.1. Taxonomy (NCBI): domain Eukaryota; kingdom Metazoa; phylum Chordata; class Mammalia; order Artiodactyla; family Bovidae; genus Bos; species Bos javanicus. The sequence goes on along the minus strand of NC_083874.1, from coordinate 23,418,008 downwards.
ATTAAAGATTTACTGAGCATGGCCCTGCCCATCAGAACAAGACCCAGTTTCCCCCTCAGTGAGTCTCTCCCATCAGGAAGCTTCCATAAGCCTTTTATTCTTATCCATAACCAAACTGATCACATGGACCACAGCATTGTCTAACTAATGAGACTATGAGCCATGCTGTGTAGGGCCACCCAAGACGGGTCATGGTGGAGAGTACTGACAAAATGTGGTCCACTGGAGAAGGGAATGGCACACCACTTCAGTATTCTTGCCTTGAGAACCCCATCAACAGTATGAAAAGGCAAAAAGATAGGACACTGAAAGATGAACTCCCCAAGTCAGTAGGTACCCAATATACTACTGGAGATCAGTGGAGAAATAACTCCAGAAAGAATAAAGAGATGGAGCCAAAACAAAAACAACACCCAGTTGTGAATGTGACTGGTGATGGCAGTAAAGTCCAGTGGTGTAAAGCACAATTTTGCATAGGAACCTGGAATGTTAGGTCCATGAATCAAGGCAAATTGGAAGTGGTCAAACAGGAGATGGCAAGAGTGAACATCAAAATTTTAGGAATCAGCAAACTAAAATGGACTGGAATGGGTGAAATTAAGTCAAATGACCGTTATATCTACAACTGTGGGAAAGAATCCCTTAGAAGAAATGGAGTAGCCATTATAGTCAATAAAAAGTCCAAAATGCAGCACTTGGATGCAATCTCAAAAATGGCAGAATGATCTCTGTTCGTTTCCGAGGCAAACCATTCAATATCACAGTAATCCAAGTGTATGCCCCAACCAGTAATGCTGAAGAAGCTGAAGTTGAATGGTTCTATGAAGAATTACAAGAACTTCTAGAACTAACACCCCCAAAAGATGTCCTTTTCATTACAGGGGACATGAATGCAAAAGTAGGAAGTCAAGAAACACCTGGAGTAACAGGCAAATTTGGATTGGAGTACAAAAAATCACTGCAGATGGTGACTTCAGCCATGAAATTAAAAGACACTTACTCCTTGGAAGGAACATTATGACCAACCTAGATAGCATATTCAAAAGCAGAGACATTACTTTGCCAACAAAGGTTTGTCTAGTCAAGGCTATGGTTTTTCCTGTGGTCATGTATGGATGTGAGAGTTGGACTGTGAAGGAGTCTGAGCACCAAAGAATTGATGCTTTTGAACTGTGGTGTTGGAGAAGACTCTTGAGAGTCCCTTGGACTGCAAGGAGATCCAACCAGTCCATTCTAAAGAAGATCAGTCCTGGGTGTTCTTTGGAAGGAATGATGCTAAAGCTGAAACTCCAGTACTTTGGCCACCTCATGCGAAGAGTTGACTCATTGGAAAAGACTCTGATGCTGGGAGGGATTGGGGGCAAGAGGAGAAGGGGACAACAGAGGATGAGATGGTTGGATGGCATTACTGACTCGATGGATGTGAGTCTGAGTGAACTCTGGGAGTTGGTGATGGACAGGGAGGCCTGGCATGCTGCGAATCATGGGGTCACAAAGAGTTGGACACGACTGAGTGACTGAACTGAACTGAACAAAAAAGCAGGGCAAAGGCTAATAGAGTTTTGCCAAGAGAACATACTGTTCATTGCAAACACACTATTCCAACAACACAAGAGAAGACTCTACACATGGACATCACCAGATGGTCAACACCAAAATCAGATTGATTATATTCTTTGCAGCCAAAGATGGAGAAGCTCTATACAGTGAGCAAAAACAAGACCAGGAGCTGATTGTGGCTCAGATCATGAACTCTTTATTGCCAAATTCAGACTTAAATCAAATTAGGGAAAACCACTACACCATTGAGGTATGACCTAAACAAATCCATTACAATTAAACAGTGGAAGTGACATATAGATTCAAGGGATTAGATCTGTTAGATAGAGTGCCTGAAGAACTATGGACAGAGGTTAATGACATTGTACAGGAGACAGGGCACAAGACCATCCCCAAGAAAAAGAAATGCAAAAAGGCAAAATGGTTGTCTGTGGAGGCCTTACAAATAGCTGAGAAAAGAAGAGAACCTAAAGGCACAGGAGAAAAGGAAAGATATACCCATCTGAATGCAGAGTTCCAAAGAATAGCAAGGAGAGATAAGAAAGCCTTCCTTAGTGATCAATGCAAAGAAATAGAGGAAAGCAATAGAATGGGAAAGACTAGAGATTTCTTCAAGAAAATTAGAGATATAAAGGGAACATTTCATGCAAAGATGGGCATAATAAAGGACAGAAATGATATGGACCCAATAGAAACTTGGATATTAAAAAGAGTTGGCAAGAATACACAAAAAACTATATAAAAATGTTCTTCATGACCCAGATAACCATGATGGTGTGGTCACTCACCTAGAGCCAGACATCCTGGAATGCGAAGTCAAGTGGACCTTAGGAAGCATCACTACAAGAAAAGCTAGTGGAGGTGATAGAATTCCAGTTGAGCTATTTCAAATAAAAAAAGATGATGCTGTGAAAGTGCTACACTCAATATGCCAGCAAATTTGGAAAACTCAGCAGAGGCCACAGGACTGGAAAAGGTCAGTGTTCATTCCAATCCCAAAGATAGGCAATGCCAAAGAATGTTCAAACTACCACACAATTGCACTCATCTCACATGCTAGCAAAGTAATGCTCAATATCCTCCAAGCCAGGCTTCCAACAGTATGTGAACCGTGAACTTCCAGATGTTCAAACTGGATTTAGAAAAGGCAGAGGAACCAGAGATCAAATGGCCAACATCCGTTGGATCATCGAAAAAGCAGGAAAATTAAATAAAAAAATCTACTTCTGCTTTATTGACTACGCCAAAGCCTTTGACTGTGTGGATCACAACAAACTGTAGAAAATTCTGAAAGAGACGGGAATACCAGACCACCTGACCTGCCTTCTGAGAAATGTGTATGCAAGTCAAGAAGCAACAGTTAGAACTGGACATGGAACAGCAGACTTGTTCCAAATAGGAAAAGGAGTATGTCAAGGCTGCATATTGACACCCTGCTTATTTAACTTATATGCAGAGTACATCATGCAAAATGCTGGGCTGGATGAAGCATAAATTGCAATCAAGATTGCTGGGAGAAATATCAGTAACCTCAGATATGCAGATGACACCACCCTTATGGCAGAAAGTGAAGAGGAACTAAAAAGCCTCTTGATGAAAGAGAAAGAGGAGAGTGAAAAAGTTGACTTAAAACTCAACATTCAGAAAACTAAGGTCATGGCATCCCGTCCCATCACTTCATAACAAATAGATGGGTAAACAATGAAAATAGTGAGAGACTTTATTTTGGGGGGCTTCAAATCACTGCAGATGGTGACTGCAGCCTTGAAATTAAAAGACTCTTGCTCCTTGGAAGAAAAGCTATGACCAACCTAGATAGCATATTAAAAAGCAGAGACATTACTTTGCCAACAAAGGTTCATCTAGTCAAAGCTAAGGTGTTTCCAGTAGCCATGTATGGATGTGAGAGTTGGACTATAAAGGAAGCTGAGTGCCGAAGAATTGACGCTTTTGAACTGTGGTGTTGGAGAAGACTCTTGAGAGGCCCTTGAACTGCAAGGAGATCCAAGCAGTCCATCCTAAAGGAGGTCAGTACTGAATTTTCATTGGACAGACCGATGCTGAAGGCAAAACTCCCAATACTTTGGCCACCTGATGCGAAGAACTGACTCATTGGAAAAGACCCTGATGCTGGGAAAGATTGAAGACAGGAAAAGGGAATGACAGAGGGTGAGATGGTTGGATGGCATTACCGACTCTATGGACTTGAGGTTGAGTAAGCTCCAGGGGTTGGTGATGGACAGAGAAGCCTGGCATCCTGCAGTCCATGGGGTATCAAAGAGTTGGACAAGCCTCAGTGACTGCACTGAACCTTAGGAAATCTTTCTCAAATTAATTTATCTTAGTCTTTAACATTTCAAATATATAAAATTTATGATGGTTATAATGGAAACAAATCATCCTCAACTGCACTAAGCATGAAATGTACATGGTTATGTAGTGTGCTCATTGCTGCTGCTGCTAAGTCACTTCAGTCGTGTCCGACTCTTGGAGACCCCATAGACGGCAGCCCACCAGGCTCCTCTGTCTCTGGAATCTCCAGGAAAGAATACTGGAGTGGGTTGCCATTTCCTTCTCCAATGTAGTATGCTTATTTTACTTATAAATAGTAAATGTGTTCCTTTTTAATATAATCATTTTTAGGGGGCCCTCCATTGCCCATTGAGTACACGAAAAGTTTTGTGACGTAGAAGGCAAAATAACCAATAATAGTTTGTGCTGGCCCCATTGCTTCATGAACATTCAATCAATCTCCTCAAACCTCAGTAAGTTTGAGTTACCAGAATTATGAAAAATGGAACACATCCATGCATTTACAAACTAAATTTCGAAACAGAGAATTATCTATATTCCACAACCCTCACGTCTCTTCCTAGTCACTAATAGCCCTGCTCCATTTCTCAGGTTCATTCCTGTGTTTTGACATCTGATACCAAAGATTAGTTCTAAACTTTATACCAATAAAGTCATACGATATATATATTATCATCCTTCTTTTATTTATATGCATGTATTTTAAACAGATTGCTCCAAGTGGCAGTAGTCTATGCATTTCCATCAGTGAATCATATTCTCTTTTATGAATATAGAACAGTTTATTCATTCCAGTAGGAATAATGCTGTGTTGTATATTCTGGTATTTTTCTTTTCACCACACGTGTACCTGTTTCTTTTGGATATTTACCTAATAATCGAATTGTTGGGCTATGAATTATGTTATGTGTTCAACTTTAAATTCTGTAAAACAGAATTGATAGTTAATCATATTAGTTTATGTTTCCAGCAGCAGTGTAGGAAAGATTCAGTTGCTTGATGTGTTTACTAGTATTCTTCAATATTTAAAAATTTTAGCCATTATGATAGATGTAAAGGAGTATTTCATTCACATTTTAATTATAATTCCTAACGACTTGGTTGAGTACTCTTTCATTTGATCATGTTCTTTTGTAAAGTGTCTGTTCACATATTTTCCTATTCTTCTGTTGGCTTGTCCATCTTTTTTTCATATTAGCTGTAGGAATCTTTATATAGTTGGATAAAAGTTTACTGTAGGTTTTATGTTTTGCAGGTATTTTCTCCCATCATGCTGCTTGACTTTTCTTTCTTAAGGGTAGCTTTTTGATGAGCAGGTTTCCCTAATTTTAATGTAGTTCAGCTTATCAGTCATTATTGTGTGTTTTGTGCTTTGTGTGACCTATTTAAGAACATTTTAGTTATTTAAAAATCAAGAAGTTATTTGTATGTGTGATTTTCTAGATGCATTATAGTTTTATCTTTCTTATTTAGATATATAATCCCCCAGCAATTGACATATTTATGTAGTATAAGGAATGGGTAAAGTTTAATTTTTCTATTTAAATATCCACTTGACCAAGGTTTTTGTTTAAAAAAATTACTTGCTTCATTTCTCTGCAATGCCAACTTTATCATAAATTGAATGTATATAAATATGTTAGTCACCAGAATCTATTCTGTTTCATTCGTCAGTCTGACCATCCTTACAGAAATACCAAAAAATTTAAAAATAATGTGGCTCTATTTTAGGACTAGCTATTCAGTAGCATACATCTTCAATTTTGTTCTCCTTCAAGAATGTCTTTGCTTAGCTTGCTAAATGGGAGAAGATGTTTCCAGATGATATATGTCATAAGGAGTTAATATTTATACAAACAACTCACACAATTCAGCATCAAAAAAACAATCTAATGAAATTTTGCCTTTTGTGACAACATGGATGGGCCTAGTGGTTATTATGCTAAGTGAAATAAGTCAGAGAAAGGCAAATATTGTATGATATCACATGTGAAATCTAAAAAAACAAAACAGAAAGAGACTCACAGATACAGAGAACAAATTGTGGATGGATGGTGCCGGAAAGGAATGGGTTCAGTAGGTAGAGGGGATTTAAGCGGCACAAACCTCCAGACATAATACATACAATAAATAAAGATAGTAAGGCATAGGGCTATAATAAACAGCTTAAGGAATATGGCCATAGCGTTGTAATAACTTTGTTTGGGGACAGGTTGTTACAAGACTTATCGTGGTGATCCTCACTTCATGATGTATGCAAATATCAAATCACTATAAGGTACACATAAAACTGATATATGTCAACTGTATTTTAATAAAAGCAAATAAATCATAAGTAAATACCTTTTTTAGCCTTAGCTCTTGGTATTTCCATCTAAATTTTAGAAATTTCATGTTAGTTTCCACAAAGAGCCTTGCTAAGATTTTAAATGTGATCTTATTAAACCTGTAGATAGTTTTGAGGTATTTTACAATCTTGAATCTTTTATTCCATGAACTAAGTAGTCTGTCAGGTAAAGCCTAAACATGTTACCTTTACTAATTTTCTGGGCAATCACCCTGCATTTCAGTAGGTGTTAATAATTGTCTTGTCAGAGACATATATCCTAATGATCAGGATTAAAAATATGGCATGCTGAAATGAAGCATCATAAACCTCATGTATTCAATATAATTGTGTTCTTCAGCAAATTTAAAAGAACAAATCTTTCATTCAATGGGGTAAAGGTTAGAGAGTTTTAGGCTTGGAATGACATCGTCATTTTCCCTGTATAAATTTCAAATGTTAAACGTATTTGAATAGTTCAAAGTGTTGAGCTATAAAAAAGCAAACATCACTATTAGGTAATCTGCTGTCTGATTACACAGAGCTTTTGCTCAAGAATTATGGACTCCGCCTTTCTACCACCATAAGCAGTATTATGAGTTCAGTGCCTCTTATCAACTTTGTCATCCATTAAAATGGATAGACACAGACAAAGCCACTAAGAAAAAGCAGTCTTTTTTTCAAATGCAACATTTCCCTTAACATAGTTAGTCCCTAATCTTGAAGTTTCATTATTCCATTCATTTATTCATCAAATATTTATTGAACATGTACACCAGTTAGAGCAATATATCATATAATGAAAACAGAAAAAAAAAAGAAAAGAAAACATTGTTACTGGCTTATAGTCTGGCTGAGAAAATAAAGTTCACAAACATGCTGCTGCTGCTAAGTCGCATCAGTCGTGTCCGACTCTGTGCGACCCCATAGAGGGCAGCCCACCAGGCCCCCCCATCCCTGGGATTCTCCAGGCAAGAACACTGGAGTGGGTTGCCATTTCCTTCTCCAATGCATGAAAGTGAAAAGTGAAAGTGAAGTTGCTCAGTCGTGTCCGACTCTGTGCGACCCCATGGACTGCAGCCTACCAGGCTCCTCCATCCATGGGATTTTCCAGGCGAGAGTACTGGAGTGGGGTGCCATTGCCTTCTCCGTCACAAACATAAACAAATAATAAAATATTTCTTTGATTAATTTACTTCACATTGTTCTCTCCATTTATTATCATTCAGACTTCTTTACCCACAGCCATAGAGGCATGTGGAAATCTTTTCTAGCTCTTGACTTGTATACAGTGCCTCTCATTTTTATTTCCAAAGTATAGCCTACTATCATCTGTGAAAGACTAACTTCAGTGAGTCCACTTACAAGTGTCCTTTTTGTTGAGTTCCATTTCCACATATCCTCATGCTTATCTGCTATCTCTACTGAGGAGTTCCACAGTGACTTTGAGCTCAATAAATGCTATGCTGAACTTCCTGTATTTACTCTTAAGCCTTCTCACTTCTAATCTCAATGTTGCTAGATAAGAACATACTCCAAATAATTTTGCAAACCAGACTTGGAATTCAATCTGGATTCTTTGTATCCTCTCATTCCTATATCAATGGTTTAAATCTTCATCTTACTTCACTTTATTACTGAGTATTTTAATATGTGTAGACAGAAACTGACACAAGAACTAAAGAGAATCCTGACACCAATTTTTTTTTAATAGCTTCTAGTTCCCATTCCTTCCAGAATCCAAACTGATTGTTTCATTTATGAACATTGGAGGTGTCAATCCTTCATTTTTAACCTAAGCTAGCTAAGGCTGATACCTAAAATTTAAAACCAAATGATCCTACCTCATCCATGTTCCAAATGGAATGAATTGCAGTCTTTCTCTATGACCTTATGTTTTTATGCAAATGCTTATAGCAACTATAAAAATGTTACCTTTTCCTTTTCTGTGTTTTTTTTTTTTAATCCATAGTAAAATTCTACTGCGATTCTTGAGGACAAAGATTTCCTCTAATTTTTATGTCCCTCGTACCAGCCCCAGGTCTCAAGAAAATATTTCTTTAATTGATAAATGTGTGGATGAATATATAGATAAGTCATTCAATTCAAATTAGTTTTTTCTGGAAGTCTTCCTAACCTTGCCATTATGTTTTTCTCTCTAGTACTTTGAAGAGATGATATTTATTATCTGTGTTGTTCAACAAGTAATACTTTGAAACTTTTTATTATATTGCCTCTTAATTTTTATACTAATTCTGGAACAGATATAAGCACAAAATATTTCCATCTTTAAAGCAATTAATACAGTATTATACTCAGGGAAAATATATGGTATTTATAAAATCATTCTTAGGTTGTTAGATAAGAGTCACAGAACTGACAAATACATAAGCATATAGTTATACTTAATAGTTTTATAAATATTGACAGTGGATTCCAGAAAGTTTTTCAATGTCGTGTCCAAGGAAACAGGTCTGGCTTGTAGAGCTGAACCAACATTGACCATCAGCTAAATGAAGGCAAAACATAGGTTTTTTTCCCCTTAAAGTAGGTGAATTATTTTACATCCTCACCAACATTTTATGTGAATCCAGACACTCAGAAATCCATGTCAACAATCACTGTTGCCATAGGGATGGTTGTGTAGTGCTAGCTCATTGTCTTTGAAGCATGGGCTTTTAAAATAACAATAGTTTTGATATTGCTATGCTTGACATTTTAACTAGCGCTTCACGTAAGCTACATCTGATATAACTTACGGCTTTATAGGATACATGAAGTTAAGGTGCTGCTATTCTGGGGAAGATGGGAGATGATGAATAGTACAACAATAAATTGTCTCAACTAATGTGAGGGATGGAGACAGAAAGGAGAGTGATGTTGAAGGAGGAAACAGAACAGGCTCCCTCTTGAAATCAGTGAGCTGGACTGTGGACTTTGAGCTATATGCCCAGTATCTATGCAAACGACATACCAACTGGAAAACCAGACCCCCTGGATGGAAGAGCCCAAGGACTCATACCTAGACTCTCCATTGCCTAAAAGAATACCATAATTATCCATGTAACCAAATAGAATCACAAATTCTGTTATGCTTATTGGGGTATGACCACAGGCCAACTGATAATTGTCCACTGTTAACTACCTAGGCTTAAGGCATACGAATCCCGGGTTAACTTTGTTCAGACTAGTTTCAGGGAATCTGGGGAGGTGGGCTTGGGCAAGTAACTTACAGTATATAAGGTTTTCACAAAAACTGGTTGGGGTCCTTGGCTAAGAGGAGACTCTGCCTTGGGCCCACCCATGTAATAAACTGCACTCCACTATCTGCACTGTCCTGAGTGAGTTTGTTTCCTGGAACACGTGGCTACGACAGTGTTTTTGGAGGGCAGAAATCAGAAAACCAAGGTAGAATTAACTAAGATAACAGAAAAAATTCTCTATGAAATGAATTAAAAATGAGTAGTCCATGGAGATTTGGCAATGGCCAGATATCACTGATCAGCCATACTAGTTCTAGATAGGAGGAATTCAGAGGGTACTGAAGTTGCTGCTTATAAAAATTGAAGTGACTTTCCTAGAAATTAATTACAGTTCATAAATTAATGTAGCCTGTGGCTCAAAACAAGAAAACTTTAGGTCAATGAGAAAGTTCAAACTGCAAACTTGAACAGTTTTCAATAATAATAGAAAATAGAGTTCGCGAAATGTAACCATTCTCTTTACTGTTGATGCTTGCTTGCTGCCAAATTATCTGTCATTTTTAAAGAACTGAATTTGTTTCTTTTTAAATGAAAGAATTTTTATTTTTTTACATGATGGAGGATAGATGTGTGAGCCAATTTAATTCTTCAAATATATTGAAAAGAAATAACTTCTTTTTAACATTTACTTTTATTTTTGGTATACTGAGTCTTTGTTGCTGCACTCAGGCTTTCTCCTGTGGCGGGGAGTAGGGGTTGCTCTTTGTTAGTATACTCAGCCTTCTCGTTGTGCTGGCTTCTCTTTGGGGCCAGGCTCTAGGTGCATAGGCTTTAGTATTTTCAGCATTCAGGGCTCAGTAGTTGTCGCTCACAGGCCCTAGAGTGTGTGCGCTCCAGAAGTTGTGGTGCACGGGCTTTAGTGGAATCTTCCCAGACCAGGATCAAAATCATTTCCCCTGCACTGGCAGGCAGATTCTTTTCCACTGTACCACCACGGACTGCATCCCTCCAGGCTCCTCTGTCCCTGGGGATTCTCCAGGCAAGAATACTGGAGTGGGTTGCCATGCCCTCCTCCAGGGGATCTTCCCAACCTAGGGGTTGAACCCAGGTCTCCTGCATTGCAGGCAGATTCTTTACCAAGTGAGACACCAGGTAAGCCCCTCATTATCTAGTCATCGAATATAAATTCCATGACAGTTTTGGGAATGTTCCCCTTGATCTTATTCTTTCCTGCATTTAGTAACATTTTTATTTCTTTGCTCACATACAAGAATGCATGCTTAATAGTTTCATTTGTATGAAGTTCAAAATAAGTCAAAAATTAACCTACTTAGAAAAACTAGAAACAAATTCCCAAATTAGGTCATGCAATATATACCTCTTTGCAACTTAACTTTTTCACTTAATAACTCTTAAATTCTTTCCATATTATTCTTTATAGAACTGCATAATTATTTTAATGTTTATTGAGCAATTATATAAAGGAAATCAACTAATTTCTTTTAATTTAAAGTGCACAATGTGGTTCGCTTGATAGAATGTCACTGGCCAAATTAGAGTTAATATTCTAAGAATTATCCAGTAAAATATTTCTCACTTTCATGTAATCACATTTATTTTTTCAGTTATCTCCTGTGATTTTTCTAAACCATACAACTTCTTGAAAAGCATATGTTAAATTTTTAATGTTTATAGTTTTACTTTCTTTTTAAAGTAATTTTTAATTTAAAAGTTTATCAAAGTAAAATAAACATCAAAGAGTACATAAGTTGTAAGTATTCAAAGAAGTGACATTTTTGTGTTAATTTTTAAAATGTGAACATAATCATGAGAACTATTATTCCTATAAGAACTAGAATATTACTGGTGCTCCCAGGGCTCCTACCCAATCATCAGAAAGTTTACTTGAAAGTAAAAATACTAAATCAGCCATATCTTCAGTCATTTTTAATTTGAACAGCTGGGAATAGAAAGTAGAAGGAAGCTTCTGGCTGTATTTCTGTTTTGATAAACATGCATTTATTAATGAACAACTTTAATGATTGTCTGAAAGAATTATTCTCAGGGTTCCCTATAAAGTAGGAGAATTCACAGTAGCCAAAGGGACAGAGATATCAGACCCATGAAATACAACCAATGATACAATATTTTGGAAGCAAGAATAGGTATGTATCTAATGATTTTTAAACTATGTTAGTTGATGCATTGTCCTTCCAATGAGATGTATGAATAGATTATGTGAAGTCAGCTAGCTCAAGATGGTGTATAGGATACATCTGTCTCTAATTTCTTCTGAAATTATCTTAAAAATAATAAAAGAATCAAAAAGGATATTAAGAGTCAACTTTTTGGAAGTCTTTTCCTTATCTGCACAATGAGAGTTGTAATAGGTATTTTCTAATAGCCTACTTTGCTTTGGTACTGAATTTTGTTATTTTTTAAAACACTATATGATTTATATTTGCATCACTATGGAAAATAAGTGAGAATTATCTATATTATATGAATAGATTGAAGCATTAGTGACAAGAGGGTAAATATTGTGTTGAATCATTTTATGTGCATGGCCAGAAAAAAATCTTGATATAAATAAGTCTTCTATACATTTTAAAATCAAAATTAAATGCATCTACAGCTACCTGATAATAACGAAAAGATAATTTCTAACTTTAAAACTTCTCTGAATATGTGTAGCCATTTATCCATTAATAGCTGGAAAATTAATTTTAGTGTTCACTGTGTAGGTACTTATCAATTCAGAAAGGGAAGTGAAATGGAGGGTGAGAAGTAGGTGAGAGGAAAGGAGGGAGGGAGGCAGGGACAGGGAAAAAGAGGATCCTCCCTAGAATCTGTTTTTCAAAGTTTGAACCAAACAATCTGTGGTTCATCATAGTGGGTGTGTCACAGTCTAAAAATCCTAAGTCATTCTCTATGCAGTTTTTTCTTAATAAACATATACACTCACTGCTTTAGATGCATTATGTCAGTTTTTTATGGTAAGAGCCAATGAAAGAGGCCTTTGTGTTTTGAAATTGAAGAAGCTTAGGTTTGGAGAGGTTAAATCATTTCCCAGCATCATCAGGATGAAGTGGCAAAACTGAGGATGAAGTCCATGACTGACCTCTGAAGGTCACACTGCCGTCTGCCCTCGTATATGTCTCCTGTCTTCCCAGTTAACAGACCACTCCAAGTGATTACTGAGGAGGGTTAAAGTGAGACTATTTTACAGATACTTTAGGAAGAGATATGAAATACCAATGAAGTGATGTCAGTTATTTCTAATTTAAAGATTATTTCTCCCTGTACTGTATTCTTTTTGTGTTCTATTTGACAAACTAAAAAGTTGGGGAATTTTTCAAAATTAAAGCTATTAGTAATCAGTGATGTTCAAATAACCATAGCTCTCTATCAACTGCATTTGTTCTTTAGTATTTATTAAAAATACAGATTGGTCCAGAAAGATAACATTGCATACATTAATGTGTTTTGTGATTTATAATACCTCTTTAGTGTGAAATCTTTGTTTATAAAGCTTGTTACCCGAATGCAGTTTATTTTAGTGATTGTTATGTTAGTTGTGGTGAAAGTTAAAGGATGAAGTCTAATGGGACTGTTGTATTCTGTCCTGGGCGACCACCTTAAGGAGCAACGTCAGACCATCAGTAAACTTCCCACAGCAGCCTTGGCCTGTTTTCCCCCTTCTGTTTTCCTTTGCAGTGGGGAATTTCTTATCTACCAACACCCACAGTTTCCTTTTGTTTTGGATTATTTTATTGTTGTTATTGTTATTGGAAATAATATCCCTAGTGGCTCAGAGGTTAAAGGGTCTGCCTGCAATGCAGGAGACCTGGGTTCTATCCCTGGGTCGGGAATTGTTATTAGAGTGTATTTGCTGATTGGGTAGGATTCTTTGGACTTACACAGTGTTTTTATTGGATAGATATTTGGGTGTTTTTGTTTTTGAATGTTTTTGTTTTTACTAATTATGATTTTTGTAATATATTTTAAATTCTCCAAAGGCATTAAATGGTCTCTAACATAAAGCCTATGGTTGTTTTATTTATTTATTAAATTGATATTTATTAATGTTGATTTACAGTGTTATAGCAAACTGAAATATATATATATATATATATATATTTATCTCCACCCTTTTTTTAGATTCTATTCCCATATAGGTCATTAAGAGTATTGAGTATAGTTCCCTACGTTATACAGTAGGTTCTTATTAATTATATATTTTATCATTAGTAGTGTGTATATGTCAATTCCAATTTATCCTCACCCTAGATTTCTCTCCTGGTAACCATAACTTGGTTTTCTACATCTAAGATTCTGTTTCTATTTGTAAATAAGTTTATTTGTACCACTGTGTTAGATTCCACATATAAACAATATCATATGATATTTGCCTATGGCTAACTTTGAGTGAAAGTAGCAAGATGCTAAATTAGTCCATAATTTCCCAAGGTGTTATAGAATTAATGGTGGTGCTCTGACTTAAATCCATGGCTGTCCTACTCTAAGTGGTCGTACTTTATCATGAGATAATGAGAGCTCCCAGGAGACAAAATCACCAGATGGGCCCCTTGAGTACTGGAGCCTGTGACTGGGGACAGTGTTTAAATTCAAAATCTCCTGTTTTTCTGAAAATGCTCTGAATATCTTTAATGGACTGTAGGTTTTTTGTTCTCAGTGCGGTAAGACAATTGAAAGTATGTTGCAAAGAAGATGATTTTATATCTTTTAGCTAAAACTGTCATACTGAGTCTGCCACATCTAGGATGTCCTGTGACAAAATACGTTGATAAATTCTGAAGAATCTGAAAGTGAGAATGATATCCACTGTCTTGCTTGATTACCTGGGTGACCTGAAGGAGGTCACAGACACTAAAGTAGGTCACAGTTTTCTAACACTTTTAAGAAAAAAACTACAAATTTATAATTAACTTCTAAACATTTTTTTAAACTGCTTTCATTGGGTCATATGCACACACACATAACATACACACTCACAACTACTTACACACACACACACACACACACAGTTTAATCCAAATTTAATGTATAATGATAGAAAGCAAATCAGTGGGTGCCTGGGGATAGAGGTGGGAATAAGAGAAGGATTACAAAGGAGTATGAGGAAACTTTTAGGGGTGATGAATATATTCATTATCTTGATTACAATGGTGAAGTCACAGATATATGCATATGTCACAACTTATCATATTGTACACTTTGAATATGCACAAAGTTTATCCTTTATCATTTATACCTCAGTAAACCTATTTTTAAAATATCCTTCAAAGATCACATTATATACACTCCCTTCTGGAACAACTACTCTATTTTTTCTCCTTTTAATGTTACCCTAGACCTTTTCATGGGGTCGCAAGGAGTCAGACATGACTGAGTGACTGAACTGAACTGGGACCTTTTCAATGCATGTATCGCAAGGAGTAAATATTGTGGTTTTTTTGTTTTGTTTTTGTTTTTTTGAGGGGGGGTTAATGTATGAGAACATCTTAATATGCCCCAAATTATTTTTATTCTTTATTATTTTCTATCAACTAATCCTAACACAAATTCTGGCCTATTTTAACATGCTATTTATAGACCAGATAAGTGAAAATTACAGCATTTTCAATGGAAATTTAACCTAATGACTCCTCATAGAGAAGAGGGGAGATTTATAGAAGTTGTCCAATCATCTGACTTCTCACAACAGCTGCTTTTTTGATAAACCAAGTGTCTTGTCCGCTGTTCCTAGTTAAATGAGCAGCAGTGCCTTTCATTTTCCCTCTAGCTTCACTCTGAATCTACCTGAGCAGAAAGTAATGCATTTGAGAAAACAGAACATCTAGAAAACAATTTCAGTTCTGTAATAAATTGTTGATCTCAGTAAAACTTTCTATCCCTGTGAGACTTGTTTTCCGTATAGGTAAAGTAGCAATAGTCAAACTTACTCCCTAACTACTTCACTGGTTTGATTTAAATGAAGGTACAAAGAGATAAAGTTTTCCTTCAGAGTTTTCTTCTCAGAGCATTAGGAAAGTCTGGACTCTGCTATTTCTGGCAAATGTATCTTGAGCATATTAATCTGCATTATAATTTCTTTTCTTCCTCCATAGGTAGGTATTTAACATGACTAAGGTTTGGTTATATCCTCTATAATTTTTTTCTTTAAGGCCACATAAACTTCCAGGACGTCTAATATCACTACTGTACAGTTGAATTAAAGTCTAAAACTCAGACTGTCTAGAATTCTATTCATACTTTTCAGTGCTCTAGATTTTCCTTTGGATATCTTGGTGTCATTTAAATGTGACAAATAATGCATACTTCAACCTCGTTATTATTCTCGACATACTATTTCCACTTACAAAACATAATTTCTAATTACCCATTCTCAGCACCTCAATGTTAAGCATTGTATTAGGCCCGAAAAAGAGTCTCAGTAAGTATCTGTGGATGTTCCACACTTTTTGTCTTCCTTGGGAGCCTCAGCATGGTTTGTTTAGAGCACCACATCACTTTGGATAGAGCTAAAATGCTAAGGGAAATTAACAGTGAAAATCATGAGTGTTGATGATAAAAGATTATGTCTATGGGGAAGCCTGCATCAATTAATGGAGACGCTGGAATGTTGTGTCAGTGTAGACATTCTACAGAGTGGGCACAGTTGCAGAGACATAAATGTTATAGGTCTAGCTAATGTCCACTAAGTATAACTGAGAATTAGGAAGGGCACACTCAGCACTGTGTATTTCACATATTAGTTGCAGAGAAAAAGAGCAACAGACAGCTTAAGAGCAAAGCTGAAGGGACTCAGAGAAAGTTGTCAGCTGCAGCAATAGGAAAAAGAAAGCTGAAGAAGTGTGGCTAAGTTTCTCAGAACATAGAAGAAGCTGGAACATCATTGAAGACTGTTAATCTGGCAGGCTAGATAAATTTTGTTAGTTCAAATGATTTTTTAAGGCTATTCATAAAGCTGACTCTTAATATACCTTATACCTTAATAGGGATTCATTAAGGAAATGGCTTGTTACCATTCATGTGTCTAATGATTATGGCTTATTTCCTTAACCAGACACGCGATTCATTGCTTTAAATACCCAGCACTACAAGACTGTTTCTGTACTTTGCTGCACGAGATAAGCTTTCTTTATAGAAATGTTTCTATTCACTGGGAAGTAATAATATTTAAACATCTATAGTTTATGAAATAAAAAGAGAAAGCACAAATTAAACACAGAGAAAGTAACTTTTACTGTTAAAGCTATGATTTTTCAGTGGCCTTCTATTTCATTTCTTTATTAACTGATACATATGCATGTCCTGGTGGGAGATGACATAAAAAATTAATACAGACAAAATAAAGATTCAGAGACTTACCAAGGCTCGTCTATTTTTCTGTATTATTATTTTTCCCTTCTTAGCTTTATTAATGGTTTTAGCCCTGGTGACTCCACCAGTGAGCCTGTGGTCAGTAGCAGACATCAAGTATTTTCAAACCCCCTGTATGTTATCTGGAACCATCTCCACATTACATGTTGACTTATTTGAGAAACATAAGTGCTAGAGAGAGGCATTGTCATGGAGTGAAAGAAACCTAGACTGGGATTCCAAAGATACCAGCTTTAGCTCCGCTTCTGCCACCTGAGTAGGTTTGGAAAATCACTAAAAACTACCTAAGCCTGTATTTTGCTACCTCTAATATAGAGATAACACTTTCACTATCTCACAGAGTTACTGTAAAAATCATATACATTCATTTTAGCCAGTATTTGTTCTCCTGTGCCTATCATAAGGTCTGGCACTCATGACAGCATATACGATATTTAGTATAAAATTTTAAATATTTTATGACATCATACAAGGTTTGCTGGTTTTGTTTACTTTTTAATTATAACATCTAGGGATCTGGCAGTCCCTTTAATTCTTTCTGGCCAATAAAGGATGTTAATATTTGCAAATCTAAGTTTCTCATGTTGTTCCAGTAGGACATAGGAAGATTGAAAGTAAAAATATGGAAAAAACACCAGACAAATATAAACAAAAATAAAACTGATCTAAATATGTTAATATAAAGAAAGCTTATTTTAAGGCAGAAAAATATGGCTAGAAATTAAGTATTACCATAAATTGTCAAAAGGTTTAATTAAATAGAATATGTAATAATGCTAAATTCATTAACACAGAAAACAAAGCATTACAGATACAAAGGGAAGTGGATAAATCCATTTATAAATAAGTTTGATATCTTCTTTGAAATTTTAAACCTATTTCTCTTGGTAAATGATAGATGGAGAAGACAAAATACTTGGTATGCATATATATTTGAAAATGTCTTCCTAAAAGAATATATAGAACCAGGTACTGAATACTTCGAAAATAAAGAGTATTTCTCAAGGCCATATGGAACATTTATAAAAATTGAATAAATATTAGGAGATAAACACAGTGAAAAATAATTTCAAAGAAGCAATACTGTTGATTACATTGTTTTACAACAGTAAAGATGTAAATTGATAGCAAAATGATAATGACCTTTCATATATTTTGAAAAATAAAGTGCCGCATAAGTCCCAAGATTAAGAAAAATTATAAAAGAAATTTAAATTTATTTAAATTTATAAGGTAATTTAAAATATATAAGCATGTCAGCATTGCATTGAATATGTGTTCTGTGTCAGGCAGTATTCTAGTACAGGGGAACAAAAGGGATAATTTTCCTGCTTTCTTGGAAGTTTACTTGTTGGTACAGAAGAACAGACAGTAAAGAAGATGCCAGAGGGGAGTAAGTGTTAAGGAAAAAAATTAAGTATGGTAGGTGGTGACAGAGTGCTGGAAAAGATGAGGGGAAGAAAACATTCCGTTTTAAACTGAGTGGTTAGAGAAAATGTGGCTGAGAATGTGACATTGAAGCCAAGTCCTAAAGGAGATGAAAGAGCAAACCATGCAGAAGTATGTGAGGGGAAAGTGATATCTGATACACGTGTGTATGTGCATGCACCTTTTTACTTCTGATTTAAATCAAATTTTCCTAGAAGCAGGATAAAGCTGCGATGAAAGAGGTTAATTCCTACAATATGTCATGTCCATTTAAACTGAAAATGTCTTAAAGTCATAAATAGTTCACCTTTCTTCTCTTTTAGCATTCTGTGCATGATTCAGCTTATTAAAATGGAAATTTTTATGCATTTCCTATGATGCCGTTTTATCATTTCACATTTCTAAAATAGAATATGCCATTTACTTAACGTTTGAGTTAATATTGACTGGGAATAAAAAGCAGCAATTGTCTGGCTAGCTGCCAACGCAAAAGCATAGTTAGAAAAGCAATAATTCGGGAATGTACTCATTGTTAAAGGGCATAACAATTTTTTATTAGTACGATTATCTTCTTCTTAATACACATTGTAAAGAACAAGTGAACTGCCTCTTTTGCATTTCATCAATGCAGAGTGTACAGTTTCTCAAATCAGACGTTTCTGTCCGTGGGAAAAAAAAAAAGCCAAATACAAAAAATACATTTCACCAAGATCAGCTACTTTGACCCTGAATGTACTAGATTTTTAGCATTCAAGATATAATTTTAATCTTCAATAGTGCCTATTTAAATATTATGGTGAAATTTAAGGTTATAAATAAAATCTAACTGAATTCTGGTGGTGTAAGAGAAAATTATGTAGGGTTGTTTTCTCTGTATGTTACAATGTAGCTTTCTAAAATAAGGGACCTGCCAATGTAGAATTATTGCTACTTGAAAACAAATTAATATAGATTTTCACCTCAGAGAACTGAATCCTTACCATTAATTAGTGTTGTTATTTTAGGCAAATTACTGACTTTAAAGTTTGTTTCCCCTTCTGTAAAACTGGCATAATAGTACCTACTACTCAAAGATAAATATGAGGATTAAACATGAAAAATATACAGAATACTTAGCATGTTATAACATATTCAATAAATGTTAGTGTAATGTGTTTTTTTAAATGAACTGGGCTTAATGAAGTGCAAATAGAAAAAACATCTTTATTATTTGGGGTTTTTCAGAGAAACAGAACCACTGGGAGGTGTGTGTGTGTGTGTGTATGTAAAATTTATTATAAGGAATTGGCTTATGAAGTTTTGGAGGCTGAGAATTCCCAAGATCTATAGTTGGCAACCTGAAGATCCTGGAGAGGTGATGATGTACTGTTAGTCTGAGTCCAAAGGTCTGAGAAGCAAGAAAGGGAGTCATTTAAGTTTCAGTTCAGCTAAGAATAACACTTTGATTTAAGCTTGACTTTTCTGATACCTCTAAATGAACAAAATCCATGAGGTTTATATAAAATATTCAAAAGCAGGAAGGAGACATCACAGGAGGCACAAGGGCAGTATGGGTAAAAGGGATTATGATATTTAATTTTACATGTTAATTTGACTGGACCATGGGATACCCAGATAGTTGGTTAAACATTATCCTGGTGTTTCTGTGAATATGTTTGTGAATGAGATAATATTTGAATTGCGTAGACTGAGTAAAGCAGATTGCCATTCCTAGAGTAGGGATGCTGAATCAGTTGAAGGGCTGAATGGAATAAAAAACGCTTTAGTGAAAAGAGAACCTGGGCCTCTTTCACAATGTCATGCTCCTGGTGGTTGTAATATCCAACTCCTTTGGGTTAGACATGGGAATTAGAGAGAAAGGGTAACATGATTTTATTTTGCCTAATTGATACTGCTTATTGTTCTCTCTTGGTAGGCATCCAAGAAACCATAATGGTAAATATTATTGATACATTTAAATACATTAAAAATAAATGATATGGATAACTCCCCAAAGAGCATGGACTTTATTTAAATAGCAAATGCCAAAGTAAATAAAAATATTTTTTTCATAATGCAGGAGAAATTTAATCTTTAACATTTAAAGGTTTTTAATATATGTACATATATATATTCATACACATATATATGTATATATAGGTGTGTGTGTATATAGGTATATGTGTGTTTGGTATTGTGTGTATGTATGATCGGTGTATATATTTTCGCTGGCTTTTTCTGCTGGGAAAGCCTAGAAGCAATGACATCCCAGTAAAGATAGGCACAACTAGCACACAGGAATTGTGTATCCCTATTGTAAATACTGGAGGAGGGCATGGCAACCCACTCCAGTGTTCTTGCCTGGAGAATCCCCATGTACAGAGAGGAGCCTGGAGGGCTGTAGTCCATGGGGTTGCACAGAGTCAGACACGACTGAAGCGAATAAGCAGCAGCACCATTGCAAATACTATTTTCCAGTAAAAGGAAACAAGACTTCTTAGATTAGTGGTTGAATCCAGGGCTGACAGAGAAAAAATACTTTATGAAACTGGAACATCTTGTGGGACCAGGAAGTAAGGAAACCCTCAGAACATGATAGGAGCATGTCAAAAGAGTATAGAAGCTGATTTGAACGTGTGCCTGATGACCAAATTTGGAACAATTTAAGATAAAATGCAAAACAAAAATGATGAGTTATATCCCATCAAATAAAATAAATGCCCATGAGTCCATACTGATATAAATAATGTAATATATGAACAAATGAGAAGGGGTTGATCCTTCTTCACAGTGTAATTCCAATAAATATAGAAATGATGCTATGCTAAGTCACTTCAGTCGTGTCCGACTCTGTGTGACCCCACAGACGGCAGCCCAACAGGCTCCCCCGTCCCTAGGATTCTCCAGGCAAGAAGACTGGAGTGGGTTGCCATTTCCTTCTCCAGTGCATGAAAGTGAAAAGTGAAAGTGAAGTCGCTCAGTCGTGTCCAACTCCTAGCGACCCCATGGACTGCAGCCTACCAGGCTCCTGGATCCATGGGATTTTCCAGGCGAGAGTACTAGAGTGGGGTGCCATTGCCTTCTCCGATAGGAATGATGAGGAAACTTGAAAAATCACCATTTATCAAACACTACATCAGTTTGATTTTTTAGTGTTATAAGTTACATAAGGTTATTTATGGTTACATAAAATGCTGACATGGGGGACAGCTGGGTAGAGTATAAAGGAATTCTGAGTACAAAGAAAATTTTATTTTTGTAACATTTTTGAAAAGTTAATTCAAAATTGTTTCCCTGGTGGCTCAGATGGTAAAGAATCTGCCTGCAATTCAGGAGACCCAGGTTCAGTCCCTGGGTCAGGAAGATCCCGTAGAGAAGGAAATGGCAAGTCACTCCTGTTTTCTTGTCTGGAGAATGCCATGGGCAGAGGAGCCTAGCATGCTATAGTCCATGGGGTTGCAAAGAATTGGACACGACTGAGTGACTAACACTTTCACTTTAATTCAAAACTGAAGGAAGGATATGCAGGTGAGGAGAAAAAAGATATGCAGGGGGAGAAAGAATGAAAGAAACCACTGTAGGGTAGAGCTGAATTTTGAAGCCTGAGTAGGAGTTAATTTTGGACATGCTGTTTTGATTCAATAGATTCCTAGAGTGGAAAAGACTTGACAGCAGTTGCATATCAGCTGTTAGGATTAGAGACACCTTTAAGAGTCTTTGACTACCAGGAGATAATAGAAGCCACAAAGTCAGACAAAATCAACCAGGAAGATTGTATGCAAGTAGAAGCAAGGAAAACAGAGTCTTAGGGAATACAGACTGAGAAGAAATAACAAGAAAAACAGTTTTAAAAACCAAGAGAAGTGTTATCAAAGAGCAGAGAATTTTGAGGAGGAGGAAGTTGTCTGCTTGCCAGTGGTTCAGTGTAAGAGGAGGAAAAGGAAGACGGAGGAAGAGGATAGAGGCATGCTCTTCAATATACCATGGCTAAATATTTCTATTTCAATAATAAGAACAAACAACTAAACATGCAACTCGTATATGATCTGGCAGTCATGTTCCTGGGCTTCTATCCCAGAGAAATGAAAACTTATATTCACACAAATTTTGTACACAAATGTACAGGGCAGCTTTATTTGCAAGAGCCCCAAATTATAAATAAGTCATATGTCCTTGAGTGGAATGAATGCATAAATAAATTATGACATATCCCTACCAGAGGATACTTACTCAGCAAAAAAAAGAAACAAACTGTTGATATGTGGAACAACCTGGATGAGCCTCCAGAGATGTATGCTGAGTGAAAAAAGCAAATCCCAATCGGTTACATGCTGCAATATTTCATTTACATATTCTTGAAATGACAAAATTATATAAATTGAGATTAGTGGTTTCCAGGAGATATGGAAGTGGAGGGACAGGAAGGAATTGGGTGTGCCAACAAAAGGCAATTACAAGGAATCCTAGTGGTGATAGAACTATTTTTGTATTCTGCCTGTATCAGTGTCAGTATACTATAATATTGCTCTGTAGTTCTGCAATATGTTACTGGTAGGAAAACTGGATAAAAGTTCATATCTCTCTTATTTCTTATAGCTCCCTGATAATGTACAGTCATCTCAAAATAAAAAGTTTAATTAAAAGAGAAAAAAACAACAAATCACAGAAGAAATCAAAAAAGAAATCAAAATTTGCATAGAAACGAATGAAAATGAAAACACAACAACCCAAAACCTGTGGGACACTGTAAAAGCAATCCTATGGGGAAAGTTCATAGCAATACAAGCATACCTCAAGAAACAAGAAAAAAGTCAAATAAATAACCTAACTCTACACCTAAAGCAACTAGAAAAGGAAGAAATGAAGAACCCCAGGGTTAGTAGAAGGAAAGAAATCTTAAAAATTAGAGCAGAAATAAATGCAAAAGAAACAAAAGAGACCATAGCAAAAACCAACAAAGCCAAAAGCTGGTTCTTTGAAAGGACAAATACAATTGACAAACCATTAGCCAGACTCATCAAGAAACAAAGGGAGAAAAATAAAATCAATAAAATTAGAAATGAAAATGAAGAGATCACAACAGACAACACAGAAATACAAAGGATCATAAGAGACTACTATCAGCAATTATATGCCAATAAAATGGACAACGTGGAGGAATGGAAAAATTCTTAGAAAAGTACAACTTTCCAAAACTGAACCAGGAAGAAATAGAAAATCTTAACAGACCCATCACAAGCACAGAAATTGAAACTGTAATCAGAAATCTTCCAGCAAACAAAAGCCCAGGTCCAGATGGCTTCACAGCTGAATTATACCAAAAATTTACAGAAGAGCTAACACCTATCCTCAAACTCTTTCAGAAAATTGCAGAGGAAGGTAAACTTCCAAACTCATTCTATGAGGCCACCATCACCCTAATACCAAAACCTGACAAAGATCCCACAAAAAAAGAAAACTACAGGCCAATATCCCTGATGAACATAGATGCAAAAATCCTTAACAAAATTCTAGCAATCAGAATCCAACAACATATTAAAAAGATCATACACCATGACCAAGTGGGCTTTATCCCAGGGATGCAAGGATTCTTCAATATCCGCAAATTAACACCACATTAACAAATTGAAAAATAAAAACCATATGATTATCTCAATAGATGCAGAGAAAGCCTTTGACAAAATTCAACATCCATTTATGATAAAAACTCTCCAGACAGCAGGAATAGAAGGAACATACCTCAACATAATAAAAGCTATATATGACAAACCCACTGCAAACATTATCCTCAATGGTGAAAAATTGAAAGCATTTCCCCTAAAGTCAGGAACAAGACAAGGGTGCCCACTTTCACCACTACTATTCAACATAGTTTTGGAAGTTTTGGCCACAGCAATCAGAGCAGAAAAAGAAAAGGAATCCAAATTGGAAAAGAAGAAGTAAAACTCTCACTGTTTGCAGATGACATGATCCTCTACATAGAAAACCCTAAAGACTCCACCAGAAAATTACTAGAGCTAATCAATGAATATAGTAAAGTTGTGGGATATAAAATCAACACACAGAAATTCCTTGCATTCCTATACACTAATAATGAGAAAATAGAGAAATTAAGGAAACATATCCATTCACTATTGGAACGAAAAGAATAAAATACTTAGGAATATATCTACCTGAAGAAACTAAAGACCTATATATAGAAAACTATAAAACACTGGTGAAAGAAATCAAAAAGGACACTAATAGATGGAGAAATATACCATGTTCATGGATTGGAAGAATCAATATAGTGAAAATGAGTATACTACCCAAAGCAATTTATAGATTCAGTGCAATCCCTATCAAGCTGCCAACGGTATTCTTCACAGAACTAGAACAAATAATTTCACAATTTGTATGGAAATACAAAAAACCTCAAATAGCCAAAGTAATCTTGAGAAAGAAGAATGGAACTGGAGGAATCAACCTGCCTGACTTCAGGCTCTACTATAAAGCCACAGTCATCAAGACAGTATGGTACTGGCACAAAGACAGAAATATAGATCAATGGAACAAAATAGAAAGCCCAGAGATAAATCCACGCACATATGGACACCTTATCTTTGACAAAGGAGGCAAGAATACACAATGGATTAAAAACAATCTCTTTAACAAGTGGTGCTGGGAAAACTGGTCAACCACTTGTAAAAGAATGAAACTAGAACACTTTCTAACACCATACACAAAAATAAACTCAAAATGGATTAAAGATCTAAATGTAAGACCAGAGACTATAAAACTCCTAGAGGAGAACATAGGCAAAACACTCTCCGACATACATCACAGCAGGGTCCTCTATGACCCACCTCCCAGAATATTGGAAATAAAAGCAAAAATAAACAAGTGGGACCTAATTAAACTTAAAAGCTTCTGCACAACAAAGGAAACTATAAGCAAGGTGAAAAGACAGCCTTCGGAATGGGAGAAAATAATAGCAAATGAAGCAACTGACAAAGAATTAATCTCAAAAATATACAAGCAACTCCTGCAGCTCAATTCCAGAAAAATAAATGACCCAATCAAAAAGTGGGCCAAAGAACTAAATAGACATTTCTCCAAAGAAGGCATACAGATGGCTAACAAATACATGAAAAGATGCTCAACATCACTCATTATCAGAGAAATGCAAATCAAAACCACTATGAGGTACCATTTCACGCCAGTCAGAATGGCTGCTATCCAAAAGTCTACAAGCAATAAATGTTGGAGAGGGTGTGGAGAAAAGGGAACCCTCTTACACTGTTGGTGGGAATGCAAACTAGTACGGCCATTATGGAGAACAGTTTGGAGATTCCTTAAAAAACTGGAAATAGAACTGCCATATGACCCAG
Source organism: Bos javanicus (assembly GCF_032452875.1). Lineage (NCBI taxonomy): Eukaryota > Metazoa > Chordata > Mammalia > Artiodactyla > Bovidae > Bos > Bos javanicus. Next base: position 23,392,422 of record NC_083874.1, on the reverse strand, counting down.
CAATCCCACTACTGGACATACACACTGAGGAAACCAGAATTGAAAGAGACACGTGTACCCCAATGTTCATCACAGCACTGTTTATAATAGCCAGGACATGGAAGCAGCCTAGATGTCCATCAACAGATGAATGGATAAGAAAGCTATGGTACATATACACAATGGAGTATTACTCAGCCATTAAAAAGAATACATTTGAATCAGTTCTAATGAGGTGGATGAAACTGGAGCCAGAGTGAAGTAAGCCAGAAAGAAAATCACCAATACAGTATAATAACGCATATATATGGAATTTAGAAAGATGGTAACAATAACCCTATATACGAGACAGCAAAACAGACACTGATGTATAGAACAGTCTTTTGGACTCTGTGGGAGAGGGAGAGGGTGGGATGATTTGGGAGAATGGCATTGAAACATGTATAATATCTTATATGAAATGAGTCGCCAGTCCAGGTTTGATGCACGATACTGGATGCTTGGGGCTGGTGTGCTGGGACAACCCAGAGGGATGGTATGGGGAAGGAGGAGGGAGGAGGGTTCAGGATGGGGAACACATGTATACCTGTGGCAGATTCACTTTGATATATTGCAAAACCAATACAATATTGTAAAGTTAAAAAATGAAATAAAATTAAAAAAAAATAATAAAAAAAATAAAAAAATAAAATCATTTAAAAGGTTAAAAAAAAAAAGAATAAGAATAAAATGATACAAGCATCCAGACAGAAACACTTTTTTAAAAAAAAACATTTAAGGTAAGGAATTTGTATCTTTGAAATATACAATGAAAGCTAAGATACTGGGTAATTATCTACAGATTATTGACAGCGAAGGATTGTATTTCAAGAAAACTGTATCCATCTGAGATACAATTTATCTGTCAAATAAAAGAAACATTTTGAGTATGAAAGAATTTAGAAGGTCTACCAGCCAAATTATGTATGTGAGAAAATGTTGAAGAAAACCTTGTAAACATTAAAAATTAAACACAGATCTAATGGGAAGACAGGTACAAAGTATGTGAAATAGAATTAGTTTTTTTTTTTTTTTGCATTCAATTCTAAATGGATTGTAAAGTTAATAGAATTCTATAATACATGTGTTAATTATATGTGAAATTGAAAAATAGATGAAAGAAACAGAATAATACAGAATAATAATAGTATACAGCCAAAACTTCCATACTATCTCTAGAAAGCACAAGATTTGAATAAGGATGAGGATAAAGTGAAATCAAAACTTTCACTGTGAAGGAAGAGAGCAGAGGTACAGGAAAAATAAAACATCGTCTCAAGAGCAGTGCTATTCTCCTTTAATTACATACTTTTTATATAGTTACAGATTTTTAAAAAATTAAATGCCAGAGATGGGAAAATAATTATCAGTGGGACAGAAAATCTTTGTATTAGTGAGAAAGATAGGGACTTCCCTGGTGGTCCAGTGGTAAAGAATCTGCCTTCCAACGAAGGGGATGCAAGTTTGATTCCTCATCAGGGAATCAAGATTCCATATGCTACAGGGCAGGCAACCAAGCCTGCACACCATAACTACTGAGCCTGTGCACTCGAGAGCAAGTGTGCTAGAGAAGCCCACACATGGATCAACTAGAGAGAAAATCCACGCACTGTAATGAAGACCCAGCACAAACAAAATAAATACTTCTTAAAAAAAAGGAAAAGAAAGAAAATTAAGATTTTCCCAACTTGGCAAAAATAAAAATGGAAGGAGATGCTTAGAATTTGATAGCTTTATTTAATCCATTTCAAAATAAAACTAAAAATATAGATGTAGAAAATGAGTCTTCCCCTGAACAGCAAAAAAGCATTTTGAAGAACAGGGTACTTCTTTGAAATGATCAAAGTTAGATTTTTGTTTGCCCAAGGTCTTTGATGCTCTCAGTGAAGGCATATTTCTTATATTCCCCTCTCCTGTCGACTTTCTTATTCACCAAAACCATGTTATTTCCCATTCTAAGGAAATATTTCCCATGGCTCAAATGTATCAAAAATAGTTATTTGGCTCATTTTCTGCTGCAAGATTACTTAGGATTAGACTTTTCCTGTTTTCAAATATAGACATCCTTTTTTGTATATCATTGCTTTGATTATTTCCCAAATACTGTCTCTCATAAATCACTGGAGGTTGATCCTGTCCTTGCTCACTCAACTCCTGCCATTCTGGTAGCCTGTTAATGGGTATAAGACTCTGTGGAGACACTCTTCAGAAATGTGAGCTTGAAAGAAGTTTGAAATCTTCGTGATTCTGCTGCTTCTTTGAGGACAGAAGTTTTTATTAAAAATTTTAAAAATGCACATTTGGAAACATGTTGTCTTTGTAGAATATAAACAAGTAAATGTAAAACAAGACTTACACCTCAAACTAGTTGTCAGCCCATTTCCCTCATAAATTCGATGCTAACTATCATGCTCATATAAATTTTGCCTAAGAGAAAAATTTTGCTTCTCTTCCTCCAATTTGAGTATCCAGAACATCTCCGTAATTTCAGCATGTTGTTTTCACTTCACACTTAAAAACAGATATTTTCCCTTACGGAGCTAAAGGGAGCTTAACAGTCAGTTACTTCAGTCACCCTGTCATTCTAAACCTAGGACTGCTTTGCTTCACACTCACCTATAATAAAGCCACGGATTGGGCATTTCAGCTCACTATTCCTCATATCAAGAAATCGTTCCATAAAATTAAGAGCTCCATGAGAGAAAGTATAATAGCATATTTCACTCAAGCTTCCATAAATTCACAGTGCTGGGCACAGTGCTTGGCAACAGAGAACAGTCAACAAATATTAATTGAATGGTTGAACAAGTTAATAAATGAATAAAGTAATCTTTATTTAATGTTTCCAATCAGAAATCAGTAGGAGCGAGAATAAAAAAAGAGTAATCATTTATAAAACTTTTTTCTTACAATTCTGGAGTCCGTAGTATTCTTGATTTACATTTTCAGTTTACTTTTTTTGGGGTGGGGTGGGGAGGATAAACTCATGATTTCAACTGCAGCCTTGAAAACTAATGTAAAACCTAAAAGTAATACCACTTTGACAGGAGAAATGGCAAAAAAAAAAATTGAAAAGGCTATTTATCATACCGTTTGATATTTTCTTATTTTACTTCCTAAAATAGCAACCTTATTTTTCTAGGAAGAGATCATATCTGTTTATTTTGATTGAGTAAATTGTCTTTAAATATGAATCCCACTATATCTTTCCTTGAGGAATGATAAAAGGGATGCCTTGTTGAAGAGGGATTCCTCTTTGTACCCAATTAATTATTTCAGTAAAATTTCTTCACAAACAGCATCACTTATACTGACTGCTTATGAAGCCATTAAATCCTGGCTCTAGGTAACTTTTGGACATTATGCAGAAGTGTCATATCAATCTTCTCTTCTCACTGGGCTTGAAACAGTCCTTAGAAAACCATATAAACTTCAGTGTGTTTTCCAAGGACGTGCTTGGATTTGATTAACGAAGAGCATAGAATTGAGATATACTATTTGGCATTGAAAGAACATTTAAAGTGAAAAATTCAAAGCTGAGGTGCCACAGAATGGGTACTATAAAGTCACTTATTGAATAGAAAACTTAAAGGATTTTTTTCTCACTTATGCTAAGTTGACAAACAAATCTGTAGAGAACATACGCAGGAGAGTGGAGTTCTCCGTTTTTGAGCTTGTTAATTGTGTTCAACAGTGATTGGTGATAAGGTCTTAGCTCCACGGAAATATTGCAGTGTTGCTATTTTCTCTCATATACACAGTTCTTGGGCATTTATTTTGTATTAACCAAACCAAGAAGATAATGTTATTTTTGTTTTCTCTAATAAAAATTTCAAGTCTAATATTGTAGTTATTCCATAAGTAATATGGATAACCTTTCACAAGGATTAGGACAATGAGAGAAGCCTGACTGGTGAAGACAAATAACTTTGTTGTTTATATGGACATTTAGTCAATACTTGGTAATAAACAGCATCCCCACAACCCAGACAACACAATGGCTTGGCGTGGAATCAGTGCAGTTGCCCACCTCATTGGTAACCTCCATGATCTGCCAGAGAAAGAGAATAAACTCATCATTCCATTGTGAAACGATGTTGTAAAAGTAACAGGTAATTAACATGTATTTTTATAATATTTTAGTTGCTTACTCAGCGGTTTGAGTACAAAATTTGCCTCAAAAAAGCTCAGCTATAATCTCAACAAATTATCCTGCTAAGTGATCAGATACACCTCTAAAATGCCATCAATTGAAAAACGCTCCAACCCACATGCTTCCCAGATGTGCCCAGGCAATATAATCCCCGAAGGGCTGTATTCTAACTTGTCCCAGAATACGAGCACAGCAGGCTTACCCCTAAAATGTGGAAATGCTACAAAAGCATGGTGAACTTAGTAACAGGGAATGACATGGAAGTAGAAAATGATGTAAGAATGGTGGGTTATGACTTAACTAGTTGTAAAATTTGATAGCAATAAAGTATGGTATTTTAGGAACCAGGAGACTGAGCCATAGCAGATGCCACCAGTTCTGGTACAGGCACGTGGAAGTATTGATAAATATGTATTAAAAGAAATAGAGGAACTTCCCTGGTGTTCCAGCCATTGACTTCACACTTTCATTGCAGTGGGGCATGGGTTTGATCCCTAGTCGGGGAGCTAAGATCCTGCATGCCAAATATGTGAATGAATGAATGAAGTAGAAATTGAGTCTTCAGACCTATAACACTCCTAAGTGTACAGTTATACAGATTCAAGTATCATAAAGTGATACCTTTGAACTGTGGTGTTGGAGAAAGACTCTTGAGAGTCCCTTGGACTGCAAGGAGATCAAACCAGTCAATCCTAAAGGAAGTCAGTCCTGAATATTCATTGGTAGGACTGATGCTGAAGCTGAAACTCCAGTACTTTGGCCACCTGATGCAAAGAACTGACTCATTGGAAAAGACCTTGATGCTGGGAAGGATTGAAGATGGCAGGAGAAGGGGATGACAGAGGATGAGATGGTTGGATGGCATCACCGACTCAGTGGACATGAGTTTGAGCAAACTCTTGGAGTTGGTGATGGATAGGGAGGCCTGGCACGCTGCAGTCCATGGGATCACAAAGAGTCGGACATGACTGAGCAACTGAACTGAACTGAAGTATCATAAAGAGATAAAGCTTTATAAACTTGTCCTGGATCATCAAAAGCAGAAGTTGGTCCAAAGTGTTTCATAGTGACATTTTCAAATATAATTCACAGGGGATTACCACTGAATAGACATCTCTTATGGCAGATGAACTCACAATAATGCAAGACAATGAAAAATACTGAGGAAGGATCAACAGATTCAAGAGGACAAAAATTAGCATCCCCAAAAGTGAAAATAATAGGAAATTCTGTAAGAGGCTATGATATAAATATATTTCACATGATTAAAGAAATAAACTGAAAATATAAGTTCTTAACAGAATAAGTAGTTTTATAAAAATAAGGAAATAGAACTTTTTGATTTTTAAAATGTACTGAAATGAAAAGCTTGATAGATTAAGATAGCAACAAACTAGACACACCTAAAGAGATACTAGAGAAGTGGAAGATAGATACAAGGAAATCACACAGAGAAAACAGAACGTAATTAAGAGACATGAAAGACAAAATGAGTAGTTTAACATAAACAAACATACCTACCTTGTTTTGGGAGAAAATGTTGACTATGTGAGATAAAATTAAAGATGTAACATTTAGTAATTACCATTCCATGAAATTTATATACTAACATTTCTTCCATATGTGCACAAAAACAAAAGACATATAAAAGGATGCTCATTGAATCTCTTATAACAGAAAAAAATTAGAAATATAAGCATTTATTAACTGGGAAATACATAAAACTTAGTGTACATAATGAGTACATTATGACAATCCAAATGTATTTGAATTATATGTATATGTGCATTCAGTTCAGTTCACTCGCTCAGTCGTGTCCAACTCTGCGACCCCATGAATCCCAGCATGCCAGCCCTCCCTGTCCATCACCAACTCCTAGAGTTTACCCAAACTCATGTCTGTTGAGTCCATGATGCCATCTAACCATCTCATCCTCTGTCTGTTCGCTTCTCCTACTGGCTTCAATTTTTTCCAACATCAGGGTCTTTTCAAATAAGTCAGCTCTTCACATCAGGTGGCCAAAATATTGGAGTTTCAGCTTCAACATCAGTCCTTCCAGTGAATATTCAGGACTGATTTCCTTTAGGATGGACTGGTTGGATCTCCTTGCAGTCCAAGGGACTCTCCAGAGTCTTCTCCAACACCACAGTTCAAAAGCATCAATTCTTCTGTGCTCAGCTTTCCTTATAGGCCAACTCTAACATCCATATGTGACTACTGGAAAAACCACAGCATTGACTAGATGGACATTTGTTGACAAAGTAATGTTTTTTAATATGCTATCTAGGTTGGTCATAACTTTTCTTCCAAAGAGTAAGTGTCTTTTAATTTCATGGCTGCAATCACCATCTACAGTGATTTTGGAGCCCCCAAAAATAAAGTCAGCCACTGTTTCCACTGTTTGCCCATCTATTTGCCATGAAGTGATGGGACCAGATGCCATGATCTTAGTTTTCTGAATGTTGAGCTTTAAGCCAACTTTTTCACTGTCCTCTTTCACTTTCATCAAGAGGCTTTTTAGTTCTTCTTCACTTTCTACCATAAGGGTGGTGTCATCTACATATCTAAGGTTATTGATTTCTCCCAGCAATCTTGATTCCAGCTTGTGCTTCCTCCAGTCCAGCATTTCTCATGATGTACTCTATACGTATCAAAATAGACAATCTGTACACTTCACAGATGAGTTTTAAAAAGTGAATCACAAAAGGGTCAGTAAAAATTTGATAGTAACTATGTAATTGTAAAAAGCACAAAAAGTATTTTCTCATTATAAACATAAAATCATAGGAGGGAAATAAACAATGCAGGATACTCATTATACATCAGGGAAGAAGGCACGGAAAAAGGAACAGTCAGATTTCAAACTGTATTGTTATTTTATAAACAGACTTGAAGCAAATAAAAGAAGAATGTTAACTTTAGCAAAAAGGAAAATTGAGAGATAATTCTATGAGGCTTTATCCCCTATTGTTTTAATAAAGAATCCTGCAAAAAAGTCTACAGTAGATTCTAAATGGCAAATACAGTGGTTACCTTGGCAGCCATCTTCTTGACCTCTCAGCAGCAGTGGGCACATTTTACCATTTGCTACTTCTTGAGACTCTTGCTTGTGAGTGTTTTATGTTGCAGTAAACTTTGAAGAGTCGGACATGGCTGAGCGACTGAACTGAAACTTTGAAGTGACTTTCTTTCTGACCAATATATTGGGAAACTCCAGGGTATAGGGCTGTCTGCTCTTCTTTATGTATAATAATTCTTGGGTGATCTATTTACTATTGTGCCTTCAAATGCTGTATTCCCAGATGTACCTTCTAGTCTTGATCACTCCAGAACTCCTGATTCATGTGGTGCAATAGTTTACTCTACATGGGAAATTTTGTGTATCTCCGCCCATACTCCAGATGGCATGCAGAATAATGTAGTGTCATTTCAATGTGGAAATCTCTATTGTTGTACCGTGATGTTAAAACAAAATCTTAATTCCTTGCTATTGTTTCTTGGGCTTCAAATGCTTGGCCTCTAGCTACTTCTGCAAACAGCTACACAGCTGTCACAAATGCTCTTAAGATTTTTGTTAAGAGTAGTTTGTTCTGCCTAGACTTCTCCAAAGGTATTTTTAGTTTAAGCTTTTGCTTAAATGTCATCTCTTCGAAGATGCAGTCTCTAATTACCATGTATGATTCTTTGTAGTCTGTACTCTTATGTTGCTTTATATTTTCTTCATTATCACTTTTAACCCAACATTTTATAAGTAATTTACTTGTACATTTTTGTATGTTTCCACTGTGAGAATGTAAGTTCTTCAAGTTCAGAGATTTTTGTCCATCTGGCTCACAGCCATGTACAGTATCCTGAGCAATCTCACACAAAGTTCATGCTCAATAAATATTTACTGATTGATGAATCAGGTATTTCTCTATGACTATTTTTCACTATGTTTTAATTCTTCCATTAGGAAAGAAAATAGTTGTCTTAAATAGAAATAAGATTTGCTAGCACTTTTTTGATCAAAAATTGTTTTCCATAGTCATTTATTGAATATGTTTGTCTATAGACAGGTAACTTATCATTAAACTCTCAATTCACCAATTTCAGCAAACTGTTGCATGAAAATGGGGAGGACATTGTACAGAACAGATGGCATTAATCTTCTTGGGAAAGACTGAGCAAACAGCATTCACCCTCCAAAGCAGTTGGATTATAATTTAATAAAAACCTGACAAATGTATCAAATATTACCTTAGTATATAAGACTTAGTTTAACTCTAAATGGGAAATACCATAGAAAGGGATGAAGAGTCTTTTTTTTTTTTAGTTATCAATCACCCACAGTGTATAAGTAGCAAATATTAAAAACAAGCTATACATGTAGTATTTAATAATCCAGAAAAATAACCAAAAAAGAAGAGGTAGAGTCCAAACAGTCTGATACGCTGGCTAGTAGCAAATTTGTATCTGTGAATGTCTAAAGAATGGTGACATTCAGAGTCAGCCTTAGGAACAATTTAAATGGAACCAGGAGAATTCCAAACCTTGATCCTCCACCCTCATTCTTAAAAACTTCTTGTGACACTCTGGGTATGCTATTATATAAACATGAGAAAATGCTTTTAATATACTAATTAGTTTAAAGCTAAAGGGACCTGTTGGAAATAGTCTGTTAGAAGGAATGATTTAGCCAAAGGACAAGTAAAAACAGATCCTTCAGAATTTTAATTGATGACAATAAGCATAAGATTAGAAAGGAGCAGTAGTGAATACACATATGGCTAATGTATGGCCGATTCTCAGATGCTAATCCTTGAGTCCCTTCTCTTGCCAAGTGGAAAAGGAGCCAGGAACCTAAAGGATAAAGGGGGCATTGCTGATTGGAGTGTGTGTAAAAGCAGTAACCAAAAAGATGCCATTTTCCTGGGTAAAACAAGTGTGAGTCATAATATGAGTTCTTAAAATCCTGTGTGGCTGAGGATACTGAGCACCTAGTCTGAACTATTGCAATTAAGGCTGTTATTTTTAAAGCTGTCAGTCTCGGTCTAGAACTCTGAAGGTGAAAAGCATGCTGCATTCAGAATTTTAGCAGCCTCCTCCCTCTGGAGACCAAGCATTGTTAATTTTTTTGTTCCTCTATTAAAGGAAAGATGCCATAATTACAGAGGGAAAGGACTACATGCCTGCTTGGATACAAATCTGTGTTTATGGACTTTGAGGTCCAATCAGTCAATTTCTGGCAGAGAAGCTAAAAGAGACTGCAGCTGAGAATTCTTGGTTGAAAACTGGTGGTAATTGTCACCAATTATAACATGCAGTTGCTAGTTATATTCATAAACAATGGTCCCACTTTTGGAGCATAACCAATAATGTCTTGTAGCTTTCCTTTAGCAAACTTCATTGTTAACCTTTAATACTATTTTGAAAGTTGCTAGGCTGCCACCTGACTGTATTTTGTTCATCTTATTAGTTACCTTAAAACAGATGATACATAGTAACATAAAGAAGGCTTTGTGTTATTATATTTCCTTTGTGCATAGCTTAGTGCTTGACTTTCTTCATACTGTTATTGTAGAACAATGTCACTGTACTTGAACATATGCATTCTCACTAGGAATCATTTCTTCTAGTCAGTCCTGGATGATGAATTTTTCTCTGTAAGTCATTTTAACTGAAAAGATTCTAAATATTTTGTTCAGAATACATTGTGAATACTTTTCAAAGAGTTTAACAGAAGTGAAAATTTCAGGTAAAGCAATATATCTATTTTTTTATTAATTCTGATTAACAAAATAGGAAGTGTGTGTTCAATCAGTCAGGAGTCAACTAAAGTGAAGTTCTTGGAGGTAGGAGTGTTGCTATCATTTCACTGACTGTGCATAATTAACTGACCCACTTAATTGTGAGATGATTTGGTTAATCCCAGTAGGACTGTAGTGGATGTTATTCCATTGTGGTTAACTCCAGTCCGCCTATTGAAACTCAGAACTTTAAGAGTGCTACTTGATTTCCTGGCATTTCATCAAAGGCTGAAAATTGAATAAAACAAAACTTTCTTAGAAAAACGATGTTACATCTTAACTTCCCCAAAATGAATGCCTTAAAATACAAACAAATGAAGAAACCTAATATTCTAAGGAAAAGTGACTTAGAATAATCTGAGTACCAGCTCATTCAATTCTTAAAGCAAATCACTGAGAAGGGTAATTATTATCACTATTTTACAAATGAAGAAATAAATGCATAGAATTTAAGTGATTTTCCTGAGGTCACATAGGTAATAAGTGGCAAGGATGTGATTAAAACCTGGATCTAATTTGATCTCAGTGCCAAACAAGCAGTGACTGCATGAGAGAAGCAGAGCCATACGTGAAGCTCTAGGGTCTTATTGCCTGGAGGCAAACCCCAGCTTCACAACTGGCTACCCGTGTAACCTGAGGCAGTTCATTTATTTTCCTACCTCTAAAGAGCCTTCAGATGCAAAATAGACAAGATAATGATATAATTTATCTCACTGTGTTGTTCTGAAGCTGTATGAAAAAAGGTATGTAAAGTGTTGAGCACCATATCCAGCACATCCTAAGTGATCAATGAATATTATTTATCCCAGTGTGCCCAGAATTCGACATTTTCATAGGGAGGAGGGTTTCCTGGATCTTTCTGAGACAGTATTGGTGATAGGGTAAAGGAAGCTACAGTCGGAAAGTTTTTCCTTGAGAATTTAGTTAACATATATTCTGATCAATAATGCAACACATATTTATGGAAAATCTGATATTTTTCAGTTGACTTACATATGACCTAGTGACACAAAAAAGAAAGAAATTGCATCTGTGTTCAAGTAAATCATGCCAGTTAGGTTGAAAGAGAGGCAAATAATAGAGAAAATTCAAAATAAAAGGTATTACTAAAGGAACTCCTGGATTTTAAACACTCCTGGGTGTTTTCTGAAAACACCCAAGAAAGGGTTTCTCATGGAACATAGACGATTACACATGACTTCTCAGAAGTTTATAGGTCATTTTATTTACTGGTGAGGGATCTGAGTTAGAGAAAGAATAGAAATGGCTGCTGCTGCTGCTGCTAAGTCGCTTCAGTCGTGTCCGACTCTGTGCGACCCCATAGACGGCAGCCCACCAGGCTCCCCGTCCCTGGGATTCTCCAGGCAAGAACACTGCAGTGGGTTGCCATTTCCTTCTCCAGTGCATGAAAGTGAAAGTGAAGTCGCTCAGTTGTGTCCGACTCTTAGCTACTCCATGGACTGCAGGCTACCAGGCTCCTCCGTCCATGGGATTTTCCAGGCAAGAGTATTGGAGTGGGGTGCCATCGCCTTCTCCGGAAATAGCTGAGGGCATATAAAAGAGTCATCGAGAATAGTAAGTGGTCACCTAAAGAATTTCAATTTTATTTTCTAAGTAATAAGTACTCAATGAAGTATTTTAAGCAGGAGATGGACTCAGTTACATGCACACTTAGAAAGTACCTCTAAGGATGGAGATTTCATTGAAGATGTGCTGTATTATCTGAATTAAGTTTGGCTGCATTTTAAGTTTTCTGCAACAGAAATCATAAAAAAGCAGCAAAGTTCCAAGGTAGTCAGACATGAGATGGCATCGTGGCTCCACCATCATCAGGGATTGAGGATCTTTCTGTTATCTTTTTTTTAGTACACGGCTAAAATCCTCAAGCTCACTTGAAGGGACAACTCGAGATTTACTTATATAACATCTACATTCTAGGCATCAAAAATAAAGGGAAAGGGGAAAAAATAAAGGATGAGCCAATTAGGTCAGCCCCTTTTAAAGAACTTGCCTTATTGGCAATATCACCTTATTGGCTACTCCAAAAGGGAGCAAATTGATTATATACTACTGTATTCAACAAGATAGGATCTCGTTTACTGTTAAAAGGGGAAATTTACTGAGTAGTTAACCAAGAGTAACACTGTTAAATACTGTAAAAATAATTGAGTTCTAATAAAAACTAGTACAAAGATAGTATATGTAGAAGTACAAAGAAAATACATTCTTACATCTACTAATAAAACAATCTTTCTAAGAAAATAGCTATTTTCCCCATGTTTTCCTTATTCTTCCATATGAACTAAAATTATTTGTCTAATTCTTCTCCCCCTAAAATATCTTGTGGGAGTTCTATTTGAGATTGCATAAAATTTCTTTTCTAAGGAAAGAGTACTTTTATGATGGTAAGTCTTCTTATCTAAGAATATGATAGAGCATCTCTAAAACTTATTTTACAGTTTCTTAAATTTTTTATTTTCTTTAGTTAGCTCTGGTGGCTTAATATGATAATGTAACATTTCCTAATGTTTTCCTAATTTTCTTATATTCTAATCCAATCTTGCAAATTAACTTTCTCATTATGTTATCTAGGAGAATAGAGCTTAATATAAAGAAACAGTGTTAACTTTTTTATATTTACCTTGAATCCATCCACATTATTAAAATATACTGTTAATTCCAGCAGGGTATTTCTAAAGTCTCTTGGTTTTTCTCGGCATACAAGTACATCATAATAAAAGGAAATCTTCCAGCTCTTTGTTTCCTACATTTTTACTGTTATTTCTTTTTTGTCTTACTGTATTCACATGAACCTACAATACAGTGGTGAAATGTAGTGGGCATATCTGTCTGATGATTTCTGCTTTTTGTTCAAGTATTTTAGCATTTTAGTATTCAAAGTTTATATTGTTTTCTAATTTAAAAAAAAAAAAACACTGAATAATCCTTCATGAATATACTTTTTTCTGTTTCTTAGAGATATTCTTATAAGTAGCTGCTAAATTATCCTAAATACCTTAAAGCATTTATTGGATGGATTTCTCAGTTGGCTTGTAATTAAATTCATTACTTTGACATATTTCTGATACTTAAGCTCTTCTTGCCTTTCTGTAGTAAATGCTGATAGATTATAGATTATTGTTCTTTTCATATATTGATGGACTTTTAACTTAAATTTCTAATCTATTTTCATATGGGATTTGGGGCCTATAGTTACTTTAAAGCTATCTTCACTGCATTTTGTTGTTATTTTACCTTATCAAGAAAACTGGGGAATTTTCTGTAACTTTCTATGACCTAGATTAGTTTAAATAACTCTATAGAGTTGTCTGTGTCTTATGGATTAAATTTGAAAATGGTGAACTGATCTAGTCTCCATGCCGTTTTCAGTGATAAATTTTAGTGATCTTTTCTCTATCTGTGTTCATTGAGCAATTCAAAGGTAAACAAGGGATGGAGCCATTGGGCTTTACGGAACAAGTGGGCTTGGGCAAGTGAAGACCAGAGCTAGGAATGACTTCTCAAATATCTGTCACTACAAAGATATTTGGGATCTTTCAACCCAGTTGGGCAAAGGCATGGCCAAGAGTCCTAAAAATGGCTAAGATACAATTAATGTCTGTCAGTTTGGGCAGATATAAGGTCAGATTAAGTCAGACAAATAAATGGTAAAAAGAAAAGTGACCATGTCCATTCTTGAATACTTAAGCTTGTGAAGTAATTTATATACCTGAATTCATTATTAACACTTACCTAAGTTAGATAACAGACTTACAGAACTCCTAACTTTAGTTCTGTCTGCTGAGCCAGAGTTTTTTCCATTTTTTATAAAACAACCACACCACAGACACAACAGCATGCATGTAGCCATACATACATGCTTTGTCACTAATTCCATGTTATTTTGGAATCAAATTTCTGTTATTAGACCCTAAAGATTCCTAAATCAACAAACTAACATCTCATAATCCCTAAAATATATTGCCAGTGTCATACTTGAGAAATATTTTAAAACTTAGAAATAATAGCCTGTATCTATCTATTTTTTGGTTTCATCTCCTTATTTTAATTCGAATCTCATTTATTTCCTCATTTATTTATTACTTCTAAAATATTTTCTGCTTGTTTACATTGATTATTACAAGATTTGTATGCATAGGCCATAAGAGACAAAGAATGGGTCTCCACTGTGAATATAACTAGTTTGCTCCAGTTTGTACCAATTGACGAATTGTTTGATTGAAACATAAAATCAGTTCAGTCAACTTGATTATGCATTCAAAGTGTTGAGTCTTTCTGAGAAGAATAAACCCTTACTTTACAGAAAATGGAAGAATTGTCACTGAATACCCCAGAGCTATATACTTCCTAGAAAAAGTGACAGTGTTTTAAAGGCCTGTCACTACTGTAGCCTTAATGAGATTTTTGGAAATTGACACAGTGGCTGTAGGATCTCTCACAGACAGCAGAAGCCAAATTTTCTAATTTTTTTCCAAATCTAAATCCTTTGATGTAGTCATTAGTACCAAGTCTTATTTCTATGAAGCATAGTAGTCATTTCTATTTAGGGAAGTTTGTACAACAGTCTCAAAACTAACATTCTTAAATACTCATATTGTGCCAAGAATTGTTCACAGCTTTACATTTATTGACTCTGAGCCCTTGCAAGAATTTTATGCAGCATATATATAATAAGTGTATTATTAGTATTATTAGTATTCATAATTTATAAACAACTTATAAGAAGATCATTTAGCAAGTGATTTGACAAGAAGTCAAACCAACTAGTCTGTTTTGAGTGTGTGTGCTTGATCACTATGTTATCATGCTTATGTAGACACTAAGAACTGGTTGAATGACTAAAAGACCTACCAAAACTCAAAAGTTTCTGAAACCTTCCTTTGGATTAGCTGCTAATGTGTGCAATGAGGGCTTCCTTTGTGGCTCAGCTTGTAAAGAATCCACCTGCAATGAAGGAGACCTGGGTTTGATAACCCTGGAAGTCAAAATCTCTACTAAAACAGTAATAACAGCAGCAACAACCAAACCCTGGTATTATAAATGCTTAGTGACTTTGTAGGAAAAGGAGAAAAAAAGACATGCATGCCTAAACTGCTAGACACTTTGGCATAGTCTTGATTTTTCAAGGTGCCTGTTAGAGTTTACATTGTAGTGGGAGAGAATGATAATGAAGAAGTAGATAGACAGTTTAGTATAATGTGGTGGTAAGTGCCAAAAAGGAAAAGTTTGAGATAAAGGGATAGTGAATACTGAAGGGAAGACAGTTAGAAAGTGACTTGTAAGTAGAAACTCAAATTTAAGAAGTAAAGCAAAGATTTTGTAAAAAGCCATTCCAGAGGGACAGAATAACAACATAAATCAGTTTTAAAATATGGGAATTTATCTAGCTGTACATCAAGTACAGCTGCTTTGAAGGGTACCTCAGCTGCAAAGAAGTAAGGGAGAAGAACAGTAAGAGACGAAGTCAGAGAGATTGTCAGAGACCAAACAGGTGTGGACTTGTGAGACCTGGTACAAATAAGGGTTTCATCCTTCAGTGTATCAGAAGAGTTTCAGTCAGTACCATGATTTGATTAATTTTTAATATGACTGCTATGCAAAGACAGAACCATACGGGACTGTAGGATGTGGGGGAGCAGTCAAGCCGGTGCAGGCATCCAGGCTGGAGATGAAGTTTTTGTACAGTGTTAGCGATAGAGGTGAGAAAAGTGGAAAATAAGAATATATTTTAAGGTGGAGAAAATAGGACTTGCTGATGGGTTGAAAGTCTAGTGGGAAAGAAAGACCAAGGATGGTTTCTCTGCTTCTTTCAGTCTGTGTGGAGGATACAGGAAGAATAACCTGAAAGAACACTCAAACAGCCTAACTTCAGATTACATTTATTAGAGAACTGAAAATACAAGTAACTTGTAACCATCATACTGTCCATTTCCCATGAAGTTTTTATTTCCAAACAGGTTTTCAACAAGATTTCCATTGATTTCTCTTCTTTCAATTCAATAATTTCAATATAGTCTACTTGCTTGAGAAGTAACCTCTAGGCATTTGAATCTAACAGTAATTTTTCACTAGTCCATCTGATTTCTTCTTGCCAAAGTAATTTTTAAAACATTTGCTAAAGTGAACAATCTTAGTAATCTTTAATGCATTTCACCTTTTATTTTTCTTTAGCTGGGTGCCTTACCCAATCAAATTTTCCAAAGGATATTGTTAAAATTTTTGAGATTTTTATTATATAGTTGTTGATCTTTAGAAATAAACTGCTCCAATGGAAGAAAAAATCATCTAGAATAGTGAAATTCCTAAAGGAAGTGATAAAATAAGGGATGTGATTGTCTTTAATCCTGATCTCAGAACTGGACTTGTGATTCAGCTGAAGTGATAAGGTCATATCATTTAGTACATGTGACAGTTGAATGAAAACATGTGCCACCAGGAACCTGAGGCTGCCCTCAGACCTTTAATGTACTATTTATACTGTGCCAGAGACTTGGAGCTTGTCATGTTTAATCATGCAGCTCAATTGTACTGAGAAGCTAAAGAGCATTTTGGTCTCTTGCATTGGCAGGCAGATTATTTACCACTGAGCCATCTGGACACAGGGTGGGAAGGAGAAGGTGGGACAAATTGAGAGCATAGCATTGAAACATACCCATTACCATATGTACAACTACATGACCAGTAAAAGTTTGCTGTATGAAACAAGGAGCTCAGATCCGGGACTCTGTGACGACATAGAGGAATGGCATAGAGTGGGAGGTGGGAGATGGGAGGGAGGTTCAAGAGGGAGGGGACATATATATACCTATGACTGATTCATATTGATAAATGGCAGAAACCACAATAATGTAAAGCAATTATCCTCCAATTATAATAAAAATAAATTTAAATTAAAAGCATATTGGTTTAAGCATGAAAACCTGTAAAACAATTTCAATGATAATCTCAAAGCAGAGAGATGCTTCTAATATTAATGCAACTGCCTTTTGCATCTATGCCCAACAGTCTCTGCATATTGAATGGGTTTTTACTGCTCATCTCAAGTCAACCAGGGAATTAAGTATCAGATTCTTGTTGCTCAAACAAGGAATTCACTTCAGCTATGGGCTAGATTTCATTTTCTGGGAAGTAAAATCGATTTTTCTAAGTGGCACGACACTATAGCAACAAACAAGGCTGCTGTAGCTTCACATGGTACCTCAATACCTCTTTTAGCTTGTGAGAACTGCATTTCACAACCAGATGAAAGTTATTTACATTAGACACCCACCCCCCACCTCCACTGTTTAGTCTGGAGTCTGACCAATTTGGCCCTCGTCATCAGCTTCTCAAGCTTACTGACCTCATTGTAAGTCTCAAGTCTTCTAGATGTTTGTCTTACCTGACTTATTTCATAATTTTGGCCAAGATCTGCAAAGAAATTTTTTATTTATTAGGTAAGAATAAGGCTTGCAAACTGAGTGAATTTATCAGAAAAAAAGTGCCTCAATAAGGGCTTTATTGACGAAGAGAAATAATTTTGTGGTTTTCCATTACTTGGAGACTGTGTAAGAGCAAGATAGGAATTGCAGGAACAAACAAAGGGAAAGATGAAATAAAAAGAGGAGAAATTGTACCTAACACAAAGGAGAAATATCACCTATCAAGTGTTTTGATAGTTTATGTACCTGGAGTGTACTTGAATAGCATTAATTGACAATGATGTATTTTATTAAAATAACTGTACAGACATGTACCATTATGCATACGTTGTCAATTCAGTTATAAAGTTGCATTGGGATATCTGTTTGAATCCCTTTGTGCCTTATCTTCAAGAGAAGAAATGAAATAAAAATAAATGTATTTGTACTGTTGTCTGAATAATTTTAAACTGTGCTAAAATGTTATTATGTTATATATTTACATCAGATAAAAATTCTAAATGAAAATTTCACTTTATATATTAGAGGAAAAATTATTTTAAACAATTCAGTATATAGGTTTTTAATTGAGGTATAGTTGATTTACAACAGTTTATTAGTTTCAGATGTATAGCACAGTGCTTTGGTACTTTTGCAGGTTATACTCCATTAAAAGTTATTACAAGAATATAGCTGTAATTTCCTGTGTCATACAATATATCTTTGTTGCCTTTATATTTTATACGTAATCCCATGCTCTAATCTTACCCATCCCCTGGTCCCTCTCCTTACTGGTAACCACTGGTTTGCTCACTGTATATGTGAGTCTGTTTCATTTTTGTCATTTTTACAAGTTGTTTTATGTTTTTAGATTCTACATATATGTCATAGCATAGCATACTTGTCTTTGTAATTATTATTTCTCTAAAGGTAATACCCTCTAGTTCCATCCATGTTGTCACAAATAGAAAAACTTTCATTCTTTTTTATGGCTGAGTAGTATTCCATTGTGTATGTGTGCACACACGGGTATGTGTGTGTGTGTGTGTGTGTGTGTGTGTCTATTAGTCGCTCAGTCATGTCCGACTCTTTGTGACCCCATGGGCTGTAGCCCCCCAGGCTCCTCTGTCCATGGAATTCTCCAGGTAAGAATACTGGAGTGGGCAGCCATTCCCTTCTGCAGGGCATCTTCCCAATCCAGGGATCAAACCCAGGTCTCCTGCATTGCAGGCAGATTCTTTACCATCTGTGGAGAAGGGAATGTTTACCTACTCCATGGAGTATGGAGTATTCCTGGAGAATTCCATGGACAGAGGAGTCTGAAGGGCTACGGTCCATGGGGTTGCAAAGAGTCAGACACGACTGATAGACTAACACTTTCACTTTTCTTTACCTTCTGAACCACCTGGGAAGCCCATATATATGTATATGTTAACACATACACACTACAGCTTCTTATCTGCTAATGGACACATTCTTTAATATCTTGGCTATTGTAAATAATGATACTATGAACACGGGGTACATGTATCTTTTCGAATTAGTGTTTTCATATTCCTTGGATATATACACAGGAGTGGAATTGCTAGAGCATATGGTAGCTCTGTTTTAAGTTTTTGGGGAACCTCCACATTATTTTCTTTCGTGGCTATACCAATTTCAAGTTCTACCATCAGTGTGCTAGGGTTCCCTTTTATCCACTTCCTTGCCATCATTTGTTATTTATAGACATATTGTTGATAGCCATTGTGACATGTATGAGATTATACTTCATTGTTTGATTTGTAATTTTCTAATAAGCAACACTGTTAAGTGACTCTTCATGTGCCTGTTAACTTCTTTAGGGTAGAACTCTACTGTTAATATATTCCCACATTATTGTAAAATGTTTGCTTGGATGTTATCTAGGTTTGGAAATTAGTTCATAAATTCAAGACAATTGCTTAGTGATATGAAAGGTGAATGTTCTTCACAGATGGTTTATCAGGTGTCATAAGAATATGGTAATCATGCTAATCATTTACATTCCCACCAACAGTGTACAAGGTTTCCCCTTTCTCCACATCCTTGCCAACGACTATTATTTGGGTTTTTTTTTTTTTAATGGTAGCCATTCTGACAAATATGAGGTGATATCTCTTTGTGGTTTTAACCTCTGATGATTAACAATGTTGGACATCTTTTCATGTATCTATAAGCCATCTGTATGTCTTCTTTGGAAGAAAACTATTCAGATTTTCTGCCCATTTTTTTTATTTGGTTGTTTGCTTTTTTGATATTAAGTTGTATGAGCTATGTAATTTGGATATCAACCCCTTGTTGATCATATGCAAATATTTTCTCCCACTCTATAGGTTATCTTTTCATTTTTTTGGTTGCTTCCTTTGCTATGCAAAAGCTTTTAAGTTTAACTTGGTTTAATGGGACAAATAAGGTCCCATTTGTTTATTTTTCCTTTTGTTTCTTTTGCCTTAGTGGACAGATACAAAAAACTATTACTGTGACTAATGGCAAGAGTGTTCTGCCTATATTTTTTCCGAGGAGTTTTGTGGTTTCTGACCTTACATTTAGGTCTTTAATCCATTTTGAGTTTATTTTTGTGTATAGTGTTAGAGAATGTTCTAATTTCATTCTTTTACATGTTGCTGTCCAGTTTTCCAGGCACAACTTATTGAAGAGACTGTCTTTTCTTCATTGCCTATTCTTGCCTCTTTTGTCATAGATTAATTGATCATAGGCACATGGGTTTATTTCTTGGCTCTCCTTCCTGTTCCATTGACTTGTGTGTGTGCTTTTGTACCAATACCATGCTGTTTTGATTACTGTAGCTTTGTAATATAGTCTAATATTTTGCTTCTTTTTAAATTGGTGAATAGGACGTGTTGAATACTAAAGTAACCATTATTTTCAGTCACTTAAAAGTAAGGATCCCTTTTAGAACAGAGTAAACACATAGGCTGGCATTTTTAGTAAGAGAATTAGTAAGCTTAGCTTGATAAAACCTGGGTAAGCATAAAACTAATGTGAATATAATAACCATTCATTCACATTTTATATTCTCTGGTATATAGTAATATGAGTATCTATAAAATGTTTTAAGTTTAGTCTTCAGGGAGAATTGACTTCTAAGTATCAGGAACAAATCAATCTTGTGTATTCCCATTCTCTTGTACATGGTAATATAGCCCTGGTAGTATGTTTGCTCCACTTTGACATGCATGATGGAAGCGGTGATCATTCTGGATACCCAGATTTATATAAGAGTCCTTTCCCTTTACTGCTTCCTCTTTTTCCTATGCCCCTTACCTCTTTCCTGCCACAGTCTATCACTCTATCCTCCTATTTTCCTTAATCTATTCCTCTCTCTCACTTTTATCACTTTGAGATGAAATACAGCATAGCAGCAATGAGTTCAAATAGAAACATGAATGTGTGCCATCAGAGCATTATGGACAGGGAGATTTTTTTTTTTTTCTGGATATGGGATTTGAGGTGTGCTTTGAGCTATCTTTAAAAAAAGAGGAGAAGTAGGAAATTTATAGGCAAAAGCAACACTTTTTACATTGATAGAGATGAACACAAGAACATGTTATTTGCTGGAACTGGCAAAGACGAGTATGTGTGTGAAGTCTGAGTTTCAGTGAATAGGGGATAGATTTTATATCATAATAATGTATTTGAATTTTTTGATGGTAACAGTGAACTGATGGAGTTTTGGGGTTTTGTTTTGTTTTTTGTCTTAGGTTGGAACTTAAGTAATCAGAGTTGCCATTGGGAAATATAACTCTGATGGTGGTTTAAAGGTATACAGGAGAGACAGTCCTGAGTGACACCTAGCATAATATATTAATATTTAGTGTACCAATTTATATCTGTTGCATAGATACTGAATATATGCGTGAATGGATACATAGTTCATTAAGGAAGTTATTGACACACTGAAATACTTAGCTCCTGTAGAAGAGAATATTCATATATTCCCAAATTATTGTAAAATATTTGTTTCTATACTATTTAGATTTTGAAATTAGCTCATAAATTTAAGATAATAAGTCATATGAAAGGTGGACATTTATCACGTACAATCTAGCAAGTATTATAAACATGTGGTAATCATGGAGTATGAATCAAGTCAGAATATTTTCATGGCTCAGTGTCAGTAAGAGAGCATGTTAACCCACTGGAACCGCTTTGTTTAGAGTCAAGTCAGCTGTGGCCTGCAAGGAACTACTCACAGAGAAATTTTGAGGATTTCTTTATGTTGCTAAAGGTAGCAGTAGCATTAGTAAGGAATTCTCAAAGAAGCCTCCTGAAGTCCTACCGCCCCAGCATAGTTTCCTGGGCCACTCATGTAGTCAAAACTGTTATGCATTTTATAATACCTGGAGCTCCAGACAAGAATGTGACCTCCAGCCTAGGTGCACGGCCTCTCTATCAGATGTGGGTGCTACCTCATGGTGCCATTTGGATAGCCAGTGATGGCTACCATTTTGTAACCAGTAAGTGTCCATCAGCCTCCTTGTTAAGTGTGTGCTTAGCAAACCTATTTTTATTTGAACTTCACATTACTCTGTGAAATATCTATTACTACTCCCATCTTATTGAAGCTTGAAAAGGTTAAATGGCTTGATAATTGTTTCAGAGCAACAAAGAGGTGAAGTAGGAAATAAAAACCCAGGTCTAACCAATTCCAAGTGCCTTTCTTTTGGAGCACTCTTACAATATGATAGATGTGTAAATAAAATTTTAAATGTCAAATCTTGGGAGTGAAAGATATGCACATCTGGGCAGATAGGGTAAAGCATGAAAGTGTGAGCTATATCTCACCGTTCAAAATATGAAATAGCAATAAAATATATAACAGTACATTCCTACTTTGCCTGTCATTCCCCACCCACACTAAAAACACTCACATACGTTCCAGTAAAACATGTTTCATGTGCAGAAAGAAAGTCAGCCTTCAGGGTTTCACTGCTGATATGAAAATTTGTTTTGTGGGCATAACCATTACTCTGACAAGTGAAACTGCCCGTATGATTACAAAGCAGGAGCTTCAGCAAACATCAGAAGAGATAATCTACTTGTTTAGGCTGCAAAAATCCAGACCACACAAATTACTACTTGTAAAGCGATGGAAATTTTGTTTTTCTTTTAATATAGCATAGGAAACATTAAAAAGCAGGTGCATAGCAGCAAAATAACTGATAATTTTTAAAATGGTAGCCATATAAGAAAACCCTGTAGCTTATTCCAATATGTAGGAAGACTTCAGGAAAGCATATGGAAATTTATAGAACTTCTTTAACATTTCCTGCCTTTTAAAAAGTAAAGAAAATGTACTTTCAAAAAACATGATGACAGGCTAATGTTTTATAGATGACAAGTAGGTAAATACTTACTCAAGACTGTTTTGATGCTGAGAAGTGAGGCTACTATACAGAAACTCAAAAAGCTACTACAGAATTTATTTGTATATCTGTAAAGTAAAATGGAAAACTTTATTTTCCAAGAATGTCATTTCAATTGACTAAAGCATCAAAGTGTTACAAGTAACCCCGTAGTTCTGGATAAACTTAGCAATCAGAAATTAGGAGTGTAAAAATCAGCAGTGAGAAGATTAATTGATGGTAAGTAAGTGGTTTTATTGGTATTATTAGAACTAATATCCCATTAAAATGGCTTGTGATAGTCATACTCGGCTGTTTCCTTTTGTTTCCCAATAATAGTAAACACAATAAAATTTCTTCAATGATTTATTCAGCTTATATTTACTAAGTGCTTATCATGTGCCAGGCTTTTTTCTGGGTCAGGAATGTGGGTAAATCAGTGAATGTGAAAGAAAACTCATTGACCCCTTGTGGCTTACATTCTAACGAGAAAATACAGAAAAACACTTTTTATCAATAAATACTATGATAGGTGGAGATAAGTGCCATGGAGTAAAGAGGAGAAAGAGTATCAGGAGTGGGTGCCATTTGATATAAGATAGGCAAGGTGAGCTTCTCTGATAAGGTGATATTTGAAGAGAGGCCTGAATTAGGTGAAGAAGCAAGCAAGCTATGTAGATATCAGGGGAAAATATGCCAAGAAGAAAGAACAAAAAGCACAAAAGCCCTGATTCCTTAGTGAGTTCCAGAAAGAGCAAGGGAATCAAGTGTTGCTGGAACACTATAAGTAAGGGAGCAATTGAATGAATGAAGTTGAAAAGGCAGTGGGGCAGATGTCATATATCCTCCTAGGTAATTGCAGAAGCTTTGGCTCTTACTCTGAGTTTAATAGGAAGCCAAAAGAAGTCTGGGCAGAGGGTTGATGGGATCTGAATTATGCTTTAAAAAGGCTTTCCAGCTACTCCTGTGTGGAGAATAAATTATATTGGAGCAGAGAGGCCAGGGAAAATGGCAGTAACCTGTATTACAGTTATAATGTTCTATGCTAAGGTAAGAGTCAAGGCAGTGAGGAGTGATTAGATTCTGGATATATCCTAAGGGTAGGGCCAATGAGATTTGCAGATGTATTCAGTACTAGGGGTGAGCAACAGAAAGTATGATACTAAGCATTTTGACCTGAGAAACTGGTTGAATGAAGTATCTATTTGCTGATACGGAGCAGACCATGTTGTGAAGGTAGGAATATCAGTGTTCAGTGTTGGGGATTTTAAGTTATGTCTTACACATTCAATTAGAGATGCTAAGTAGGCAGTTAGATATGTGAATCTGGAGTTCAGGAAAAGTCCAGAATGAAAATATGAATATGGAAATAATCAGGAAAATGGTGTTTAAAAGCAAGGTATTAGATAAGGTCATAAAAGGAGTAAATATAGACTTTCATCTAAATTTATACATTCTTGTTATTAGAAATTTAGAGTATTACATATGAAGTGATACTCTGGATATTTACTCAAAGTTACTAATATTTAATATTGGTTTTGATAATATACTTAGTAAAAGTTACTTTTAATATTCAAACATTTTTATTACTTCTGCATGTCTTAACTAATGAATGAATTTTAAGATCCATTATGGTACTGTGATACCTGATTCTGCATCTTCCCATATGCTTAGTAAAATACTTAACATGAATTTCAATAATGTATTAAATTCATAAACTTAAGGATATGAAAAAAATCTAAGTAAGAACCCAGGTAATTTATTATAACAGACTTAAGCTTGGTGCTTATTAAAATACACATTTAAAAATATGATACCACCTGCACTATAGGAGTTTCTTGTTTCTTATAATCCATTGCAGATTCTATTTAAAAACAGAGTAATTCAGTTTCATGATAGAATTCCAGCTGTTGCTGTTGTTGCGACACTAAACTGCTGTTGCTGCTTCGTGTTAGTCTCCTAGTCATGTCTGACTCTTTGCGACCCCATGGACTGTAGCCTGCCAGGATCCTCTGTCCATGGATTTCTCCAGGCAAGAAAACTGGAGTGGGTAGCCATTCCCTTCTCCAGAGATTCTTCCTGACTCGGGAATCAAACCTGGGTCTCCTGCATTGCAGGCAGATTCTTTACCATCTGAGCCACCAGGGAAGCCAACCTTATAATTGAAGTGAACATTTACTGTGTATTTGATTTGCATCTTTTCTAATTTTTATAACAATCTAACAAGAAAGGTTGTATTAGGTCCATTTTACCATTTTAAATTTGAAAACTAAGAATAAAAGAAGGTAAATTATGTATGAAGACTAACAAAACTGCAGAGTCTGGATTCAAACCCAGATCTCTTGACCTAAGAGAACAGAATTTTATTTTCATTCTACCAGCACTCTGATCTTAGCAGTCTGTATTTAAAACATATACTAATAGATGTGTGAGACTGAGATAGAAAACACATTTATTTTGAGGAAATTCAAGGGAAGAAACAAGAAAGAAATTCAACCATATAGACCATGTAGAAAGTTGTCCTGATTCTTGGAAACATGAGAAAAGCAGAGTGAAAAGATTTCCCTTTGTTCCTTAAGATTTTGGAGATGCCTCAAATTTATAATGGATTCCCTGATAGCTCAGTTGGTAAAGAATCTACCTGCAATGCAGGACACCCTAGTTCAATCCCTGAGTTGGGAAAATCCCCTGGAGAAGGGATAGGCTACCCACTCCAGTATTCTTGGGCTTCCCTTGTGGCTCAGCTGATAGAGAATCCACCTGCAATGAGGGAGACCTGGGTTCGATCCCTGGGTTGGGAAGATCCCCTGGAGAAGGGAAAGGCTACTGACTCCAGTATTCTGGCCTGGAGAATTCCATGGACTGTATAGTCCATGGGGGTCACAAAGAGTCAGACACGACTGAGTGACTTTCACTTTGAAATTTATAATAGCCAGGTTTACAAAATGAAGTCAAGTCTTCGCTTTTATGATTCACATCTCACATATCGATTTAACATTTGCCAAATATCTAGTATGTAACCACCTCCAGTGCTGGATGCTGACAGCACAAATATTATATAAGTCATGGTCCCTGTTCAGAAGGAGTTTCCATTTTATTGAGGGAGACAAATGAGTTAACAAAAATTATAATAAGCTGAGAGAAATGTTTATGTAGGAGGCATATGCAGTTATTATATTACATAGTAGAGGGAACTAACACTTCCTTGAAAAAAGTGAAAGTGAAAGTCACTCAGTCCTATCCAGCTCTTTGCTACCCCATGGACTATACAGGCCCTGGAATTCTCCAGACCAGAATACTGGAGTGGGTAGCCTTTCCCTTCTCCAGGGGATCTTCCCAAACCAGGGACTGAACCCAGGTCTCCTTCATTGCATGCAAATTCTTTACCAGCTAAGCCATAAGGGAAGCCCAAGAATACTGGAGTGGGTAGCCTATCCCTTCTCCAGGGGATCTTCCCAACCCAGGAATCAAACTGGGGTCTCCTGCATTGCAGACAAATTCTTTACCAACTGAGCTATGAGGGAAGTCCCTAGAAAAATGTGATGCCTGAGTTAAATCTTGAAGAATGAAAAGTGTTAGCCAGGCAGTCAAAATACTGCTGGAACAAGGATGCACAACCGAATATCTGCTCAGGGAACTATAAATGACTTACTCTGGCTGGACCAGACATCCAAGGAATAGGGCTAGGAGAGAGAGAGGGGGGAGTTGATGAGTAATCAGGAAAGGTACTGGACAAGTAAATAGGTGATAGATTATGAAGGTCTTTGCAATTTATGCTAAGGAACTTAGACTTTGACCCTGAAGAATTTCTAGCTTAGAAATGACATGATAAAATCCATACTTTAGAAAGCCACCCAGCTATAGTGTGCAAAATTTATTGAAGAAAGGACAAGGCCCTTCATCAATAGGAGGACTATAGTCTACTGCAGTAATCCAGGTGAGCAAAGATGATGGTCTGCAGCAAAGGAAATGGAACTGCTCTTAACACTTAGAAAGTTTAGAATTGATCAGAATTGTTGACTTGGTGGGTATGACAGAAAGGATACAGATCATTTTCTAGACTTTGGGGAAAGGTGGTGCCATGCTGTAAAATGGGAGGTCCAGAAAAACAGCCATTTGGTAGGTAATGATGAGTTTCATTTTTGACATGTTCATATTGAATAAAATATGAACTGATTGCATAAGGCCCTTAGCAATTGTATATAGAAGAGATATCTGAGCTAATACATATACTTGATAGTTGTAAGTATTTACATGGCATTTGAAACCATAAGAGTAGATGAGATCACCTCCTAAGGATGATCTGAAATCACCTTTTCTAAGAAGAGGAGAAAAAGAAGATGAAGAGGAGGGGAAGGGAAAGGACAGTTAGTAAAAGAAAAGGAAAGGAAGAGAAAGGAGGAAGATGGAGACTTGGGAAGTCCCAAGTGGAAGCTGAATGCTAGAGGCCAGAGAAGGGAGGTTGGAATGATATATTTGAAAATTCAAAGTGTGGTGTCAGCAAATCTAGAGAGGAGATGTTTTCAAAAAGATAAGAGAAAGGTGAGAGATATATTTTTCAAAGATTTATTAGTTCCTCAACTTCAGATTATATCAACTCATCCTTAAGAGCTGATAATATATGAACTTATCTATAGTAAGTTATATATACAATAAAATCTCTGGAGAGGAAGGCACATAGAGGAGTACTGAGTTCAAAAGATAGTTTGGACTGAATTCAGTAAGCCTCTGAAACATCTGAAAATCATGAATTTAAAGTTTCAAACCAGGTTCGATGCACGATACTGGATGCTTGGGGCTAATGCACTGGGACGACCCAGAGGGATGGTATGGGGAGGGAGGAGGGAGGAGGGTTCAGGATGGGGAACACATGTATACCTGTGGTGGATTCATTTTGATATTTGGCAAAACTAATACAATTATGTAAAGTTTAAAAATAAAATAAAATTTAAAAAAATAAAATAAAATAAAGTTTCAAACCAATTTGTTTTTAATAGAGCACTGAGGCTACTAGTTATTTCTGATAGTTTCCACTTCTTGAAGAACATTTTTCCATACTGACATTGATCATTGCTCTCAGTTTGGCCAAATTTTAAACCTCCACATTTTCACCTAGAAATATCCTAAAGTTTACATGGCATTTTTATATCAGAAATGGACTGACAGAAGAACATGTTGTTAAACTGGCATAAATTTTTAAGGGCAAGTTAACTCCTCCTGTTTTATCTTATGTTCTCAAAGATTTTTACATTTGCTTTCTCTTTCTCAGTGCTAGGGTGACCAACTCTTTAAGACTGTTCAGAATTTGACACTGAAAGTCTAGTGTGTCCTGGGAACCACTGAGCACCAAGGAAAGTAGGTGGTTACCCTAGTGGAGTGCTGATAAGCTATACCATAGCAGAAAATACCATGTCTAAACAATAGAAATCTGTACTGAACACTCAATTGAGTGAGCATAAAATTACCACCAAAATACTGTCCTCAACAAAGACAAGATTAAAAAATGAATGAATTAAAAAACAGGATTTCAAAAAATAGGATTTCATCATTTTATTTGGTGAGAGCCCATCATGCAATGAAACTACTGCTAATTATACCAAATATTTGTCAAAATAAAGGTTAGAAAAGTAGAGATTTTTCCCACAAGAGAGTAAGAAAGTAGAATCAATATTTATCGTGGTGTTTAGACTAATCTTTCCTTTGTAACATATGTGTTTTTTTTAATTCTTTCTCAGCTATTGGTATATCTTAAATGATTACTTCCATTCTCATGTCAAATGGTTATTTAATCTTTAAAATTCCCTTCAAATCTCAGTCAAGTGCTTCACATAATTTTATTAGTTTTCTAGTTTTCAACTCATATTCTAGGTGGGACAGTAGAATACAGTGATAAGACTTTCCTCATGTCACAAGGGACTTGGCCCAAGGTGCTCCTGATGAGCTGGCAGGATAATTAGAGATACAGCTCTTTCCTTTGAGGCTCTAGACACTACAATAGAGACTAAGTATTTCCATTATAATAGTAAACAAATTTATTTTTCCCAAATGTTCATAACCTCTCAACACTTGACTTTAAATCTCTAACATTATAAGCAAAAAAATCATTTTTATTAAAAGATACTCAAAATTTTCAGGATGGGGAACACAAGTATACTTGTGGCGGATTCATTTTGATATTTGGCAAAACTAATACAATATTGTAAAGTTTAAAAACAAAATAAAATTTAAAATTTTTCAATGAATAGAAAATATCTTCTCAATCATCATGTATCAATAGTTTAATCTGATTCCTTTTAAGAATTATTATAAGATAACCCATAACTCCGTGTTTCCTTGGCCTACCTGAATGAGTAGCCTTAGCCTCCCTGTAAAGTGTTAGATTTCTTGATAAATGTTACAGAATACAGACACATTTCATTCCTTAAATTTATAGCTAAGTAGAAATGGAGTTGTTTGGGTTTTTTTTTTTTAATGTTCTTTCTGAGTGTTCATCCCTGGATTCTGACTATGGATTCATGATTCATTGTCTTCTAAAGTTGAGAGCCTAAATAATGTGCTAACAAATTGCTTTCCTTTAGCAGCTTGAATTACTGCCCAAACTTAAATTACCCCCTTTAAGTACATACAGATTTCTAGAATTAGCATCCAAAATTCAGTTTCTTGTTAATACAACTAATTAGACAAAGCACATACCAGAGTTTTAGGACAAAAACTATTAGAGGTGAAATTGTATTTCTACTTCAAGTTCTCCCAAATAAACTGAAATGTCGTTATTTTCATTTCCATCTTCCCTATGTCTGAGCTAATTTAATTGCATGTTCAGTTCAATCTAGTCACACAGTCATGTCCAACTCTGCAATCTGATGGACTGCAGCACGCCAGGCCTCCCTGTCCATCACCAACTCCCGGAGTTCACTCAAACTCATGCCTATTGCATCGGTGATGCCATCCAACCATCTCATCCTCTGTTGTCCTCTTCTCCTCCCTCCTTCAATCTTTCCCAGCATCAGGGTCTTTTCAAATGAGTCCAGCTCTTCACATCAAGTGGCAAAAGTATTAGAGTTTCAGCTTCAGCATCAGTCCTTCCAATGAACACCCAGGACTGATTTCCTTTAGGATGGACTGGTTGGATCTCCTTGCACGCCAAGAGACTCTCAAGAGTCTTCTCCAGCACCACAGTTCAAAAGCATCAATTCTTCAGCAGTCAGCTTTCTTTATAGTCCAACTCTCACATCCATACATAACCACTGGAAAAACCATAGTCTTGACTAGATGGACCTTTGCTGGCAAAGTTATGTCTCTGTTTTTTAATATGCTGTCTAGATTTGTCATTGCTTTTCTGCCAAGGAGTAAGCATCTTTTAATTTCATGGCTGCGGTCACCATCTGCAGTGATTTTGGAGCCCCCAAAAATAAAGTCTGACACTGTTTCCACTGTTTCTCCATCTATTTGCCATGAAGTGATGGGACCGGATGATCTTAGTTTTCTGAATATTGAGTTTTAATCCACCTTTTTCATTCTCCTTTTTCACTTTCATCAAGGGGCTCTTTAGTTCTTCTTCACTTTTTGCTATAAGGGTGGTGTCATCTGAACATCTGAGGTTATTGATATTTCTCCTGGCAATCTTGATTCCAGCTTGTGCTTTTTCCAGCCCAGTGTTTCTCATGATGTACTCTGCATATAAGTTAAATAAGCAGGGTGACAATATACAGCCTGACCTACTCCTTTTCCTATTTGGAACCAGTCTGTTGTTCCATGTCCAGTTCTAACTGTTGCTTCCTGACCTGCATCCACATTTCTCAAGAGGCAGTTTGGGTGGTCTGGTAATACCATCTCTTTTAGAATTTTCCACAGTTTGTTGTGATCCACACAGTCAAAGGCTTTGGCATAGTCAATAAAGCAGAAATAGATGTTTTTCTGGAACTCTCTTGCTTTATCGATGATCCAGTGGATGTTGGCAATTTGATCTCTGGTTCCTCTGCCTTTTCTAAAACCAGCTTGAACATCTGTAAGTTCATGGTTCATGTACTGTTGAAGCCTGGCTTGGAGAATTTTGAGGATTACTTTACTAGCGTGTGAGATGAGTGCAATTGTGCTGTAGTTTGAGCATTCTTTGGCATTGCCTTTCTTTGGGATTGGAATGAAAACTGACCTTGGCCAGTCCCGTGGTCACTGCTGAGTTTTCGAAATTTGCTTGCATATTGAGTGCAGCACTTTCACAGCATCAGCTTTTAAGATTTGAAATAGCTCAACTGGAATTAATTGCATGTAGTCAGGTTTTAATTCATCTTTTTGCTGTACAGTCTTTATTCTTAATTTATGTCTGCTAACATAAGGTTTTAGAGCAGTAGTTCCACAATGAAAATCTTATATTTGGAACAATGGTTTCATGCTCATTTACTGAAAATATATTTTTGGCATTGGGAATACAGTAATGAATAAAGATGACAAAATTTTATTCTCATTTTACTTGCATTTTTATGCATTTAGTGGTAGAAGGGTAAACAATAAGAAGCAAAGTATTAAATGAATAGTACAGATTGCAAAAAAGTGACCTGAAGAGAATAAAATTTCACTCTGTAGTAAAGATGAGAATCACTATATTGCTTGGTTGGAAAGACTGAGACCTAAAATGCCAGAAGGAACCAGCCATGCATCCATTTGTATGGTTAGAGAATTCCAGTTAGAGAGAAAAACAATTAAGCCATTCTTAAGTTTAGAACAACATTTATGTGTTTTTAGAAATAAAAGAGAATAAAGGATAGCCAGAGCATAATATGAGGATGCTGCTGCTGCTGCTAAGTCACTTCAGTCGTGTCCGACTCTGTGCAACCCCATAGACGGCAGCCCACCAGGCTCCCCGTCCCTGGGATTCTCCAGGCAAGAACACTGCAGTGGGTTGCCATTGTGAGGATGAGAGGATAAGAATGAGCAAGATCCTCTCATCCTCCCTTAGCATTCTCTAGTCATCCTCTTTTTTTCTTCTATTTCTAAAACACGTAAATGTTGTTCTAAACAAAGAATTTGGACATTATCCCAAGAGCAATGCAAAGTCATTGGGAGGAGACAGGAGAGAGGTCTAAAGAAAAGAATGGCAAGAAGTAATTCAGATTTTAATGATTACTCCCAGTTGTGGTGTGGATATTGGACTGTAAGGAGCAAAAGGGGCACCAAGAAAATCATTGGGAAGATATTTTATAGCCAGGCAAAGACAGCTGTGGATAGAACTGTGATGTTTTTAATGAAATCCAATAGATTCAGTATGGTGGTGTTTTTTTGGTTAGTGAGTAGTTTTGTTTTTGTGGTTTTCTTTCTTTTGGAAGGTGAAACCTGTAGAGTTTGCTGATGACTTGGGTAGAGGTGATTTTTCAAACAAGGAAAAAGGATTAGTCTCATTTTTCTGCCTGAGCAAGTGATGGAAAGTTGTCTTAGCAACAGAGATAAGGAAGTTGGGTAGAGACCAGAGAATCAGGATTTCTTCTTTGGGCCATTTTGTTGTGAGCTGCCTAGTAGATGCCTGAGTAGAGGTGTCAAGTAAGCAGTTGGCTACATGATTTCTCACTTGAGTGAAGAGGGTGGGTTGGTGTTACAAAAAGAAGAGCAAAAAGAAGAAAATATTTCAAGTTGGAAGGAATGAATAACTTCTTGAAATTCTGCTGAAAGTTAGAAACACTGGGCACAGAGAAATATGCACTTTGGAAACTGGTTATCTTAACAAAAACATTTTCAGCGAGAGGTGGGGATGGAATCCTGATAGAGTGGATTGAAGGAAGAATAGAATTTGGGAAAACTGGTTTTAACTTGTGATTTCCTGACACTGAGTGTCTTTTCAAGTGCTTTTAATAATTTTTGTGAAGGATCTATTCAAATCTTTTGTTTGTTTTGAGGGGTTCAGTTCAGTTCAGTTCAGTCACTCAGTCGTGTCCAACTCTTTGCGACCCCATGAATCGCAGCATGCCAGGCCTCCCTGTCCATCACCATCTCCCGGAGTTCACCCAGACTCACGTCCATCGAGTTGGTGATGCCATCCAGCCATCTCATCCTCTGTCGTCCCCTTCTCCTACTGCCCCCAATCCCTCCCAGCATCAGAGTCTTTTCCAATGAGTCAACTCTTCGCATGAGGTGGCCAAAGTACTGGAGTTTCAGCTTCAGCATCATTCCTTCCAAAGAACACCCAGGGCTGATCTCCTTTAGAATGGACTGGTTGGATCTCCTTGCAGTCCAAGGGACTCTCAAGAGTCTTCTCCAACATTTCTCTTTATTACTGAATAGTTGGAGTTCTTTATATATTCTAGATACAAGTCCTTCATGAGATATGTTTTACAAATATTTTTCTAGAATTTGACCTTTTTATTTCACTAATGATGTGCTTTGAAGAACAAAATGTTTTATGTCAATGAAGTCCAATTATCAAATGTTTTCCTTTTATACTTTTTGTTATAACTGTCTAAGAAATCTCTCCTACTCTTAGTTCATAAAAATATTCTCCTGTTTTCTTCTAGGAAAAGTCCTATATTTCTCTCTCTCTATACACACACACACACACACACACACACGCATGCTAATTGTCTTATCCATTTATTTCCCTATTTCTTACACTGTATATGTTCTTTGGTCATACAGTTCTTGAAACAATCATACTTAACTTTCAAAAAGGAAGTTTTGGGGGCTGTAACCTACATGAACCGTGAACTTACAGATGTTCAAGCTGGTTTTAGAAAAGGCAGAGGAACCAGAGATCAAGTTGCCAACATCTGCTGGATCATGGAAAAAGGAAGAGAGTTCCAGAAAAACATCTATTTCTGCTTTATTGACTATGCCAAAGCCATTGACTGTGTGGATCACAAAAAACTGTGGAAAATTCTAAAAGAGATGGTAATACCAGACTACCCAACCTGCCTCTTGAGAAATGTAGATGCAGGTCAGGAAGCAACAGTTAGAACTGGACATGGAACAACAGACTGGTTCCAAATAGGAAAAGGAGTACGTCAAGGCTGTATATTGTCACCCTGCTTATTTAACTTATATGCAGAGTACATCATGAGAAACACTGGGCTGGAAGAAGCACAAGCTGGAATCAAGATTGCCAGGAGAAATATCAATAACCTCACATATTCAGATGATACCAACTTTATGGCAAAAAGTGAAGAGGAACTAAAAAGCCTCTTGATGAAAGTGAAAGAGGAGAGTGAAAAAGTTGGCTTAAAGCTCAACATTCAGAAAACTAATCATGGCATCTGGTGCCATCACTTCATGGGAATTAGATGGGGAAACAGTGTCAGACTTTATTTTTGGGGGCTCCAAAATCACTGCAGATGGTGAGTGCAGCCATGAAATTAAAAGACACTCCTTGGAAGGAAAGTTATGACCAATGTAGATAGCATATTAAAAAGCAGAGACATTACTTTGCCAACAAATGTCCGTCTAGTCAAGGCTTTGGTTTTTCCAGTGGTCATGTATGGATGTGAGAGTTGGACTGTGAAGAAAGCTGAGTGCCAAAGAATTGATGCTTTTGAACTGTGGTGTTGGAGAAGACTCTTGAGAGTCCCTTGGACTGAAAGGAGATCCAACCAGTCCATTCTAAAGTTAAGTCCTGGGTGTTCTTTGGAAGGACTGGTACTAAAGCTGAAACTCCAATACTTTGGCCACCTCATGCGAAGAGTTGACTCATTGGAAAAGACCCTGATGCTGGGAGGGATTGGGGGCAGTAGGAGAAGGGGACGACAGAGGATGAGATGGCTGGATGGCATCACCAACTCGATGGACAAGAGTTATGGTGAACTCTGGGAGTTGGTGATGGACAGGGAGGCCTGGCATGCTGCAATTCATGGGATTGAGAAGAGTCGGACATGACTGAGCGACTGAACTGAAGTGAACCTAAATTCTTTACTAGCACTATTTTTCTATTCATGATATGGCTGGGATAGGTTAAACATGATAGTAAATAGTTCACTCTTTATATAGACCATTCAATTGATAAGGAAAAAAAATATTTGTCTCAGTATTTGCATCATTCTCCAACATAGGAACAATCATAGATTAATCTTTCATACAGCACATCTTCCATTAATTATCTTCACTAATGTTCTTCTATTTTGTTGTGCCAGAGACCACTAGTTATTAACCAAACACTTATTCTGCTTCTTTCTTAGAATTAGAACTCATTGATTTTCAATATGTGCATGCGTGCATTTAAAACCTAAATTCTCCAGCTTCCTTAACAAATGAGGTAGCCAATGATACAGAAGCAGATACTAAATTGTAAGCCGGTTTTTACAGGTTTTTGCAGAAACTTGTAAGCAGGTTTTTACAGAAAAGTTTTTAAAGAAAAGTTCTTTACCTTTACTCTTTCGTTCATGCTTCAAAGGAGAGATTACTGTCACTAGCATTCCTTAAAGCTATTTTGAGAAAAGAATAAAGGCAAACAAAAGAGAAGTTGGATAACTGTACTGTAATAGTATACTCTGAAGTTGCCAACAATAGCATCCAATTTGATTCTCAAAACTTCCTTTCACAGCTATCTACATTAATTATAAACCACTAACTCTGTGCATTTGCATAAACAAGTAAAGTTTATGTTTTGAAATATAAAAATTAAAAATGCATGTTATTCTAAAAAGATAGTTATGTTAATAATTTTGTTATTTAATGAGAAGTGCTAAATTATAATAGTTCATTTGTAATATAAAATCACAGTGAGTCTCGTTGTTTTCTTCTTGGAACATATACATTGGCTTCAGGGTTTTAAAATTATTTTTGATTTGCCTATGTTCCAGAGAACACTTGGTTTACAAATGTAACATGTAACTACTTGCAAACCAGAAAGCAAGTTGTTTCCTTCTTTACTCTATTGTTTGCAGAGTTGTCAACATTTTCACTCCTGCTTGGTTTTTAGCTACTTGGTGTTAATCTTTGCCAAGGTTATATCTTATGATATATCAGACTTCGGGTAATGTAAATAAAATAAAACTATTAATATTTAAACTTGTGCAATAATCAATATTAGTGAGAATATTTTCCTTTTGCATTAAGAATTTGTGAACTTATTCTTTCAGGGACTTATAATTCTCCATAGTAGAATTTTGAACTATGTAAACTTCTTCCAATTCTCAAGTATTAGAAGAGTTAAGCCTCATTAATATTCATCCTTGGCTTGAGAAAATTAATACTGTTTAAATGTCCATACTACCCAAACTAACCTACAGGTCTAATACCGATGACAAAATACTGTCAAAATACTCATGACATTTTTCAAAGAATTAGAACAAATAATCCTAATAGTCATAAGGAGCCACAAAGACCCTGAATTGCCAAAGCAGACTTAAGAAAAAAGAATGAAGCTGGAGGTATAATCTTCCCACATTTTAGACTATACTAGAAAGCTGCAAGAATCAAAACAGCATGGTACTTAACAGCATCCATTAAGTATATGGATGGTAAGTCCTGGTACCACATAAGTATAAAATTGCATTTTTATGAGTTTGACACTGTTATAATTCAATTGTTAAAATATAAAAACCAAAACTCATTGAGTTCATGGGTTTATTAAAAAAAAAACTGTAATAAAATACCAGGGAAAAGAGATATATTAGAACAGAAGCAAAAAAATAACATTTTCCCCATTGCTCAAACAGTAAAATCATTCAATAAAGCCAATATCATCTTTTTTAAAAATATAAGTACAGTTTTTGCAAACTTAAGGAAAAAGGAGAAAAGAAAAATTGATGATAGCTCTAAAAAGGAAGTATAATACTAAGATGATAAAGGAAGATTATTGTAATAAAAATACCTACTTACAAAAATAACATGGCAGAGACTATGAATAGTTATCAAAAGAGAAAATAAGTATGCCGTGATGTTAGCCCAATGATGGATCAAGAATTATGTGAATAAACTCCAAAATGAATTTAATAAAAATTGAAAATGTATACCAAGCCATTAAATATTATATAGTCATCAAAATGTTATACTGTTTAAGGATAGTTTTTAAAACAGGGAAAATACTTATAATATTAAAACATAAAAATTAGCAAATACATGATCTAAATATTTAAAAGTTATAGATAAAAAATAAAAAGCAAATATGCCTGAGTACTGACTAGATTCACTTTCAGTTGATAGGATCATTGGTACTTTTCCCCTTCTTCTTTATAAAATTTTGTTCTTTCTTTTTATATATTCAAAAATGTGTTGAAAATTCTAAGCCCTGTCTATACAGCATAAAGTCTTATTACTGTTAATTTTTTAACATTTTTATTATAAATTGTATAAAGTCATCAAGCTAATTAGAGCATATTATTGGTGGGGGAAGAGTTGTATGATTCAGACTCATCAAGTGTGATCCAGATGTTCATCTGTGAAATGATGTCCCAGATTAGCCACAAAATATATGACATGTTCATTACAAAGCATAATTAGTATAAGTAATGGAAAGTTCATCTTCTAGAACAGAGAACCACTTGTATTGAGCAGAAACTAAGCACTGGTACTCTGTGGTAGAGTTTTAAAAAACCTGTCATTGAAATAAAGACTCCTACTCGATGACTAACCAGCTGTAATGAACTGTGTAATCACAGCTGGGAGCCACTGGTATAATGAATGACCAGCAATGCTGAAGAAGCTATTTTAAGGCAAGAGCAAACTGCTGTTCCATGAGCATGCAGACCATACTTACTTCATACTAAAGTTCCATAATCCTGAGAAATAGAGCTGGACAATAGACAAAAATAAAGCTACTTTGTGACAAAGTCAGGGTGAGTCACTGGAAGACGTGACATATATTTATGTTTTCTTACTCTGGAAAATTGCCCAACATTAGAAACTGCATATTAAAAGGGAACTTAGCCCATTTATTGGGAATATCACAATATCACATACTTGGTTTGTATGTGTGCATCTGTTCAAAACTAGTCAACCATTTGCTCCTTCAGGAATTGCTCTTCCCTTGATTTTTTTGGCTTTGCTTGATCTTGATTCTTTTGTCTTACTGTCAAACCATATTCATTTTCTTCACCATATCCTCTTCTTCTGGCTATCCAATATGTCTGTCCCTCCACAATAAAAAAAACATATCTTTACTCTTTTTCTCTCTCCATTCTCTTTCCTGCCCTAGCCTCATTTTTTTTTGCCACCCCTCTTTTTTCCACATATTGTTTCAACTTATATCTGGGTTTATAAATATTTATTAGAGATTCATAGTATTCTGTTAATAAACATTTTTCTAAGTGCTTTATAAGTACTATAAATTTCATTATCTCACTTAACCCTCCCAGAAACCTTATGAAATAAGTATAATTATTTCCTCCTTTTTAAGTGAAGAAACAGACACAGAGGGATGAAGTTACTTGTTCAGGGTTGCATAGGTTATAGAGCTGAGTTTAAGTGAGATACAAAACTGTGGACGAGTAACTTTCTTGTGGCAAAAATACGTGGTTTTCTTTTCATCTGATTCTATGATTCTGATGTCAAAGGTAGTAATTAGTAGATTTTCTTTTCACAAGGAAAAAAAGTGCTCAGATCTTTTCTTTTGATGTGTTTGGCTCCCTTATCTCCCATCCGTTGTCATATATTTTGGCCACAGGTCTGAAGTCAAGATCCTTAAGCTGGTTCAGTAGAGTCTCTTCAGTTTATAACTTAATCTGATGCAGCATCACTAATGTCCTTTATCACAGTACAGCAAGAATCCTTGCCACCTCTATAGAGATAAAGGGTTAGTATGCTAAACCGTGGGCTTCCCGGGTGGCACTGTTGGTAAAGAATCTGCCTGCCAATACAGGAGACATGAGAGGTGGGTTCAATCCCTGGATCAGGAAAATCTCCTGGAGGAGGACATGGCAATCCACTCCAATATTTTTGCCTGGAAAATCCCATGGACAGAGGAACCTGGCAGGCTACAGTCCATAGGGGCACAAAGAGTTGGACATGACTGAAGCAACTTAGCACACATGCCTAACCCATACTCTGCTTAGTTAAAGAACAGCTACAGTATATGACAGCGACTGTTTATGATCTATAAATTATTGATTCTAGTTTACCCTTTCGAACTTATAAGAGTTACTCATTTTCTAAACTTCAGCTTCCAAAAGCCTAATTTAGTTCACTTCAGTCACTCAGTCACGTCCGACTCTTTGCGATCCCATGGGCTGCAGCACCCCAGGCCTCCCAATCCATCACCAACTCCCGGAGTCCACCCAAACTTATGTCCATTGAGCTGGTGATGCCATCCAACCATCTCATCCTCTGTCGTCCCCTTCTCCTCCTGCCCTCAATCTTTCCCAGCATCAGGGTCTTTTCCAATGAGTCAGCTTTTCACATCAGGTGGCCAAAGTATTGGAGTTTCAGCTTCAACATCAGTCCTTCCAATGAATATTCAGGACTTATCTCCTTTAGGATGGACTGGTTGGATCTCCTTGCAGTCCAAGGGACTCTCAAGGGTCTCCTCCAACACCACGGTTCAAAAGCATCAATTCTTCGGCGCTTAGCTTTCCTTATAGGCCAACTCTCACATCCATACATGACCACTGGAAAAACCATAGCCTTGACTAGACAGACCTTTGTTGGCAAAGTAATGTCTCTGCTTTTTAATATGCTGTCTAGGTTGGTCATAATTTTCCTTCCAAGGAGCAAGTGTCTTTTAATTTCATGGCTGCAGTCACCATCTGCAGTGATTTTGGAGCCCCCAAAAATAAAGTCTGTCACTGTTTCCACTGTTTCCCCATCTATTTGCCATAAAGTGATGGGACTGGATGCCATGATCTTAGTTTTCTGCATGTTGAACTTTAAGCCACCTTTTTCACTCTCCTCTTTCACTTTCATCAAGAGGCTCTCTAGTTCTTCTTCACTTTCTGCCATAAGGGTGGTGTCATCTGCATATCTGAGGTTATTGAAAAAGCCTAATTAGTCTGAATGTTATCTGCAGGCTGACTTTGCTAATTACTCGTGGAAAGAAAACAAGAGTAGAAAGCAATTCCTATCCATAGGCAATTTCTGTTTCTCAAAAGTTGGTATTGTATGTCTTTTTCAGTTTAGCCATCCTGTTGGTTGTACATTTGTATCACATTGTAGTTTAAATTTTTGTTTGGTTTGTAACTAATGACAGCAAACACTTTGCATGTGTTTATTGCCATTCAAATATGTTCTTTTGTAAAAATGTCTGTTTCAAACTTTTTCCTACTGAATATTTTAACTTACTGATTTCCACCATTTTGCATATTCTGGATATAATAAATAATTCAAACATCTTTATCCACCCTGTGGTGTGCCTTTTCACTCTGTTAAGAGTATCTTTTGCTAACAAGTTCATTAAAAACATAGGTTCTTAAGTTTAATGTAGTCCAAATTGTGTTTCCTACTTGCTTAGTTGTTCTTATGTCCTATGTTTTAAAAATATAACTCCCAAACACAGTCAGTGTTTTGTTTCAATAAAGTTACTGTTTTACCTTTTACTTTTAGATCTATACTCCTATAAAATTGATTCCCATGTATGTTATAAAGAAAGGAGTAAAGTTCCCTCCATATATTTATTGAGTTGAACCAACAAAATTTATTAAAAAGATTCTCCTTGCCTCTACAACACTACACTGTTGGATTTGTAATAACTCAAGTGTCTGTATGAGTGCCTTTCTACACCATCATTTCTATAATACTCTTGTTAAGAACACATAACTTCAAGCAAATAATGAGAAAGCATCAAACAAAAATTAAAGAATGTTCTACAAAATAACTAACCAGTATGTTTCAAAAGTGTCACGAAAAAATAAGGGAAGACTCAGTAACTATCAGGTCTTGCCTGGTGGCTCAGAGGTTAAAGCCTCTGCCTGCAATTCGGGAGACCTGGGTTTGATCCCTGGGTCAGGAAGATCCCCTGGAGAAGGAAATGGCAACCCAGTCCAGTATTCTTGCCTGGAGAATCCCATGGACAGAGGAGCCTGGTGGGCTGCAGTCCACGGGGTTGCAAAGAGTCGGACACGACTGAGCGACTTCACTTCACTTCACTTCAGTAATTATCACAAATTGAGGGAAACTAAGGAAGGAGACGTAACTAAATGCCATGGGGTATCTCGAATTGGATCTGGAAACAGAAATGATGTTAGTATAAAAGGCTGTGCTGTGCTGTGCTGTGCTCAGTCACTTGTCATGTCCAACTCTTTGTGACCCCCAAGGAGCCCACCAGGCTCCTCTGTCCATGGGATTCTCCAGGCAAGAATACTGGAGAGGGTTGCCATGCCCTCCTCCAGGGGGTCTTCCCAACATCTCCTGCATCTCCAGCATTGCAGGTGGATTCTTTACCTCACCAGAAGACTGTTACAATCTAAATTAAGTTTGTATTTAAATGAATGTATTGTACTGGTTTTAATTTTTTATTGTCAGAAGTTTGGAAATCCATTTTCCCTTTTTTCAGGGAAAGGAACAGGTGCAGATTATAGCATGAGGTCTGAGCCTGTAGCATAACTTTAATGTTTTGTAGTTAATATGATTTCTTTTCTGGAGGATACACATTCTACACACCTCTGATAGTATTAAATATCTGGAGAATTTATCTGACTTTTTTCCTCTTCTAGTTTTTGTTGTTGTTGTTCAGTCACTAACTCGTGTCTGACTATTTGCGACCTCATGGACTGCAGCATCCCTGTCCTTCACCACCTCCCGGAGCCTGCTCAAACTCATGTACATTGCGTCAGTGATGCCATCCAACTATTTTGTCCTCTGTCGTCCGCTTCTCCTCCTGCCTGCATTCTTTTCCAGCACCAGGGTCTTTTCCAATGAGTTGGCTCTTTGCATCAAATGGACAAAGTATTGGAGCTTCAGCCTCCACATCAGTCCCTCCAATGAATATTCAGAATTGATTTCCTTTAGAATTGACTTCCAGTTTTATTGAGATGTAATTGACATATGGCACTGTGTAGATTTAAGATGTACGACATAATGATTTGACGTGTATACATTATGAAATGATTACCATAATAGGTTTAGTGAGCATCCATAATCTATCATATAGGTATAACATTAAAGAAATATAAAAATAAATATTTTTCCTGTGAGAACTCTTAGGATTTTCTATCTTAGAAACTTTTATATATAATATACATCAATGTTAATTTTATTTATCATGTTGTACATTATATCCTTAATACTTATTTATCTTGTAACTGGAAGTTTAAACCTTTTGAGTACCTTCAACCAATTATCCTTCCCCAAACCCCCACCACTGGTAACAAAAAGTCTGATTTTTCATTCTATGGGTTTGCTTGTTTTTGAAGTATAATTGAACTATAATACTATATTGGTTACTGGTACAGAACACAGTCTTTCAGTATTTTTATACATTTCAAAATGATCAGCATGGTAAGTCTGGTTGTCATCTATCACTAACAAAGATATTACATAAATATTGGCTGTATTCCCCATAATGTACAATTTATACCTGTAAATCATTTACTTTGTAACCAAAAGCTGGTGCTTCTTAATCTCCCTCACCCATGTCTCTTCTCCTCCAATCCCTTTCCTCTCTGGCAACTACATGTTTATTCTGTTTCCATAAGTCTCTTTCTGATTTCTATTTTCTTGTTTTGTTTTTAGATTCCACCTAAAAGTGAAATCATACAGTATTTCTCTTATTCTGCTTGACTTATTTCGTTTACCATAATACCCTCTAGGTTCATCCATCTTGTCCCAAATGGCAAGATTTCGTTCCAGTTTATGGCTGAGTAGTAGTCCATGGTGTATATGCACCGCATCCTCTTTATCCATTCATCTGTTGATGGGCGTTTAGGTTGTTTCCCTATCTT
Source organism: Bos javanicus (assembly GCF_032452875.1). Classification (NCBI taxonomy): domain Eukaryota; kingdom Metazoa; phylum Chordata; class Mammalia; order Artiodactyla; family Bovidae; genus Bos; species Bos javanicus. Next base: position 23,349,867 of record NC_083874.1, on the reverse strand, counting down.
GGCTTTGGTAAACAATGCTGCAGTGAGCATAGGGATGCATATATCTTTTTGAATTAGTATTTTCACTTCCTTAATATAAATACCCAGGATTTGAATTGCTGGATTGTGTAGTGGTTCTGCTTTTATTTTATGGGGGAACCTCCATAGAGTTTTCCATAGTGCTTGCAGCAATTTACATTCCCACCCAAAGTGTGCCATTCCCTTTTCTCCACATCTTTGTAAGCACTTGTTATTTGTCGTCCTTTTGCTAATAGCCATTCTGACAGACGTGAGATGATACCTTATTGTGGTTCTGATTTACATATCCCTGATGGTTAGTGATAGCATCTTTTCATGTGCCTGTTAGCTATCTGTGTGTCTTTTTGAAAAATTTTATATTCAGATCCTTTATCCATTTTTAATTGGATTATTTGTTTTTTTTATGTTGAGTTGTATCGGTTCTTTATATATTTTGGATATTAACTCCTTATCAGATACATCATTTGCAAATACCTTTTCCCATTCAGTAGACAGCCTTTTTGTTTTATTGATAGTTCCTTTCATTGTACAAAAGCATTTTCATTTTATGTAGTCTCATTTGTTTATTTCTATTTTTGTTTTCCTCCATTGAGGAGAGATATTCAAACAGTGTTTCTAAGGCCAGTGTCAAACAGCATATTAACTGTGTTCCCTTCTAGAAGTTACGTGGTTTCAGGTCTGACATTTAAGTCATTAATCCATTCTGAGTTTAGTCTTGTTTGTGGTGTGAAAAAGCAATCCACTTTCATTTTAGCTGCCCCAATTTTCCAGAAAGCCTTGCCAGGTAGACTATTCTTGATTGTAGGTTTTCTGTTTCATCACTTTAAATAGATAGTCCCACTCTGTCTGGTCTTCAGTGTATCTGCTGAAAAGTCAGCTGATAGCCAAATGGGAATTTCTTTTTAGGTAGCTTGTGCTTTTCCCCTTTCTGCTTTTAATGTTCTCTATTTATCTTTAATTTTTGACATTTTAATTACAGTGTGTCTTTGGGCCTTTTTAGGTCAATCCTCTCTGGGAATCTGTGCTTCCTGGGCCTGGATGTCTATTTCCTGTTCCAGGTTAGTGAAGTTTTCAGCTATTGTTGCTGCTGCTACTGCTGCTAAGTCGCTTCAGTCGTGTCCAACTCTGTACGACCCCATAGACGGCAGCCCACCAGGCTCCGCCGTCCCTGGGATTCTCCAGGCAAGAGCACTAGAGTGGGTTGCCATTTCCTTCTCCAATGCATGAAAGTGAAAAGTGAAAGTGAAGCCGCTCAGTCGTGTCTGACTCTTTGCGACCCCATGGACTGCAGCCTACCAAGCTCCTCCGTCCATGGGATTTTCCAGGCAAGAGTACTGGAGTGGGGTGCCATCGCCTTCTTCTCCGCAAATGTTCTCTACCCCTTTCTTTTCTCCTGGGACTTCTATAATGATAATGTTAGTGTGCTTGATATTGTTCTAGAGGTCTCTTAAACTGTCTTCTTTTTTTATAAAATTTTTTTTCTGTTCAGTAAGTTATTTCTACTACTCTGTCTCCAAGTTTGCTGCTTTATCTGTATTATCTAATCTACTGTTGATTCATCCTAGTGTATTTTTGGCTTCAGTTATTATATTATTCAGCCATTTGGCTCTTGATATTTTCCAATTTTGTTAAAGGCTTCTAACTTCTTACTCTGTTCATCCATCCTTTTCCCTAGTTCTTTGAGCATCTTTATGATCATTACCTTATGTGTTTAATCAGGTAGATTGCTTATCTCCATGTCACTTAATTCTCCTTTGGGGATTTTATCTCATTCTTTCATTTCAAACATATTCCTCCATCACTTCATTTTGTGTGATTCACTTTTTATTTCTATATACTAGAAATAAATAAGGGAGTCATGGTCTTGGTGGTAGCTTACTGTTCGATGGAGTTGAGTCATGTGTGGTAGCTGTCTACAGAGCCCCAGGGGATCCTGGAACTAGTGTGGGCCCACTGGTATGCAGAGCTGGGTCCTGAGTTGGCTTGCTCTGAGACCAGGGTCCTAGAGCTAGTGTTGGCCTGCTGGTGGGCAAGACCATGGACTGTGGGTGTCTGAGGGTTGTTGTTGGCCCAGTTGTGAGTGAGTTGGATCTAAGGACACCTGGCTGAAGGAGCCAAAGTGTCCTGGAGCTGGTGTTGCCCTGTTATTAGCACGATGAGGGCTCAGGATGATCCCAGCCTGCTGGTGGCCAGTTCAGTTTTAGACACAGCTGATTGCAGGTTTGTGATGATCCCCAGGGCTGGTGTTGGCCTGCTCTTGTATGGGGCTTGGGCCGTGGTATTCCAGGTCTGGTATCTGCCCACTAGTGGATGAGGCCAGGTCCTGGAACTTGTGCCTGTCTGCTAGTGAGTAGGGCTGGCTCCATCACCTGGGTGTGGGACCCCAGGGCTAGTGCAGACCCACTGGTGGATGGGGCTGGATCCTAGTCTCTCCGGTAGGCAGGGCTAGGTTATGGGTTGGCTAGAGGCTCAGATGTCTTATGGTAGCCAGCTCACTGGAAGGTGGATCTTTGTCCCCACCAACCTAGCTGGGTGTCCCAGGACTGGTGCTGAGCAGCTGGTGGGCAGGGTGAGGTTCCAGAACTAATAAGCCAGAGTGGGGATTCTAGAGTAGTGTTTGCCAGCCCCAGGGTCCTCGTGGTGGGATGAGCTCCCCATTATGGCTGCCAGCAGCTATCATCCCAGTGTGTGTTTCATTGTTTCCTGCATCTCCATGAGGCTTTCCAAGATCATCAAATGGATCTGATCCAGGATTCTTTCAAATTACTGCTTATGCTCAGGATCCTAGAGCATGTGAGACTTTGTGTGTGTTCTTTAGAGTTTCTGTTTCCCATAGCTTTCTGGCTCTCCCACTGGCCCTGAAAGCCAAGCCTTGTGGGGGCTTGTCAGCCCAGAGTAGGACTACCAAGCTGGGGAGCCCAGTGTGGGCGTTGGATCCCTTGCTCCACGAGGAGAACCTCTACAGTCATGCTTGTCCTCCACGTTGTGGGTCACCTACTGCAGGATTATGGGTCTTTACTATTAATATATTGCATCTCTACCCCTCCTGCCTATCTTCTTGTGATTCTTACCTTATATCTTTAGTTGTAGGTAATCTTTATGCTCGTTTTGGGGTCATTCTTATTGACAGTTGCTCCGGAAATAGTTACTTTTGGTGTTCTCATGGGAGGTGATGAGCTCAGGCTTTTCCTATTCTGCCATCTTTGCAACTCCCCCATGAGTCTTTTATCTTTTTTTCATTAATCTTACTCTTTTAATCTGCAGATTTGTGTTTCCTTCACTTTTTGGAAATTGTAACTCTGCACTTATTTAGCACTTTATTCACCTCTGACTTTCTTTTCTGTCCTTTTTGAATGTGTGGTTGTTTGCATTCCAGGATTGTCTCAGCTTGTTTTCTTGCATAGTTGTGTCTTTGCATGATTTGTTCACTTACTCAACACATATTTATTTATTTATTATTAAATGTAGTTGATATGTACTTGTTATATGAATTACTGGCGTACAGTGTAGTGATTCACAATTTTCAAGGGTTATACTGCATCTGTAGTTATTATAAAATGTTTGCTATATTCCCTGTGTTGTACAATATATCCTTGTAACTTATTTTACACCTTAAAGTTGTACTTCTTAATCCCCTACCTCTATATTGTCCTACCCTCCTTCCCTTTCCCCACTGGTAACCACTAGTTTTCAACACAGAGTTATTAAATGTCTTCAGTTTTAAGGCCTTGTTTTAGGAATTGGGAACATGGTAATAAGCAAAACAGATAAAAATGCCTACACTTGTGAAAATGATCTAACATTCTTGCACGGTGTTTTCTATAAATTCATCTTCTTAATGAGTTTAATTTTTTTGTCAGTGATTTGTTCTTATTTCTTGTTTTATTTCTTGATCTTCCCTTTTCTTTACATTCTGTTATTATTAATTACTGAAGTATGTCCTAGAATCCTGTCTCCTGAGTAATCTGTTTTCCCTTTATAGTTATTCTTATTTCTGTTTTTTATTTCTCATAAATTATTCTCTTCCTCTCCATTGATCTTGATTATCTGTTCACATTATTGATAAAGTATAGCATAATTATTCTTGAAAACGGGTATGATTTCCTCTCTTGCTGTTGTGTGGCTAGAGTTAAGTCCATGGCAGACTTTTCTCCTTTGGAAAGTTACCTTAAGGGTACATATGCCTGGAGCACAATTTGAGACTCAGCACTTTCTGAATTGCAGAGTGAGGAAGGATTTTCTCTGGAAACGTACCAGTCTCCATATTAGAAGTCATTAAAATAGAGTCCTCAGGCTTTCCTTCTGAAGATAAAAGTGAATCTACAAGAGAGTCTGGTAATAAGGGTATGGAGATGGGGGGAAGAAAGATGTGGCAACTGATTTATATAACTGTCATGCAGAAAGACCTTCCACTAATGACTACCTTTGTTCCTCTTCTCACTCTTGAAACCATACTCATAACTAGGATTCTGCTTGAAATAGTTTCTGTCACCTCTGACATGGGCTCTGGCTTCCTTGCTCAGATTTGCCAGTAAACCAACTTTAATTCACTCGTCTTCTTCCACAAATATATTAAAATTACTTCAATGATTATTTTCTCTTAATCCTCTTGCTATTATAAGCTAATTTTCTTTGTTTTTCTATTTCCATAAAGTGTTTTCAAGAGGGACACAGAAGGGTGGAGGAGAGTATTTGTGCGTTTTAAATCCATTCCCTAGCTTGCATGTGTGTGTATTATGTGCAATATACTAGAAATCAAAGCAATAAATAATGTAAATGTATCAGTTATAGTTCCATTGTGAAAACCAACATATATAGGACTCTGATGCAAAGACTAATATGAAAATATAAAACATTAAGGAAATGAATCATATAAATCAAATATGAATTCTAAACAGTAAAACATGGAGGTGACAAGGTGAGGTTTTAACTTTCTTTTTTAAAGATAGGCTATGTATGTCTTTCCAACATATGTGTTCCAGCAGAGTATTGAGCTGGTTACAGAGTGCCACACACTTATCATAAGGCAACTCAAATCCCTTGTAAGTTATCCATAAACAGATGTCACTGGAAACATGGACCAGGAAGTTTTTATCATCTATTCTATTTCCATTCCTTTTCTCTTTTGCCTGTTAGCTTGTTGAAGGGGATAAATGAGTGAAAGTTGGTGCCAGCTTAGGAATATTTGTATTTCATTTCTTTTGACGCTTGGCAAGGAAATTGTCATGTTGACCTTGAGATGTTGTTACAAACAGTCATTAGAAGTTGTTACATGCATCAGTATGTTAAGTACCTTTAGCATGATGAATATCTACCACTTCATAATTAGGTAATTCAGATGGCAGAAGGTTTTCATTTAAAAGTAGTTAATTCGATAAGATAAATGAGGAGGCTTGTAAAAATCCATCCAGGGATAGGTCTCAGACCAAAACACACACACCCACATAATAAATAATAAATGAATGGATCTCATACTTAAAAATATATGCATAATATATGGAATTCAGAATGACATCATTCATTAAGGGGAATTTTTTCTTCAACAATCTCACAGAAATTATGTATTAAAAAATTCAGTTCCAGAATCAGCATTATTTATGTAAATGTTTTGACCAGAGCCTCTATTGAGATTTTTTTAGTGGTCTATTCAAAATGCCTTATGAAAAATAGATATAGGATGGCTTTATGAATCTTGTTAATTTTCTCGGCCTTTGATTGCTCTTTAGCACTCTCTACTAAACTGGATCCATAGCGACCACTGAGTATCATAGCAAGAATAATTTCAGACATACTATTTCTTTGGTCATCTATATGTTTAAACACTGACTAAATCTTGAATTTTTATTATTTGATTTTAAATATTTATCATTTTAACTCAGGTGAGCCCTGGTGATATTGCATGGTAAAAAAACAAACAAAAGCAATATAGACTAAAACTTCCAGTGCTGATCTTAGGAATAGAAATTCTGTGTCATAAAACTGCTAAGAAAATTTCTACAGAAGGCAGTTGATTTTTGTTCAGCATTGTCAGTTCTCTACAATTAAAATATGTAGAATTATTTAGTAACAGGTTAATAAAGATATTATTAATATTTTATTTATAGCACTCTATAGTTTTAGGACTTAATATTATTGTCTCTGTAAGATTTAAGTAAAACTCTGAGGTAAATTTAAATAGATCCATTGTAGACATGAGGAAGGAGAGTTTAAATAACAATAGGAATCATACCTGAGTTTCTAAAACAAGGAATTTTTTTTATGAATTGACAATCAAATACATTCCCTGTTAAAGCTATCTTTATATGTCATATTGTAACTTGGCATAAATACATCTCAAATTTATTTTAGTTTCCATCTAAATGTTTGATACAGTTTTTAGATAACCCTTCTCATCTTGTTCTGCGTTAATGAACACGGAAAGCTTTGTATCATACATTAGCATGGTTTGTGCCATGCATATCTAATATTCATTAGTAGTGCTCATATCGGAGAAGGCAATGGCACCCCACTCCAGTACTCTTGCCTGGAAAATCCCATGGATGGAGAGGCCCCGAAGGCTGCAGTCCATGGTGTCGCTGAGGGTTGGACACGACTGAGCGACTTCACTTTCACTTTTCACTTTCATGCATTGGAGAGGGAAATGGCAACCCACTCCAGTGTTCTTGCCTGGAGACTCCCAGGGACGGGGGAGCCTGGTGGGCTGCCGTCTATGGGGTCTCACAGAGTCGGACACGACTGAAGTGACTCAGCAGCAGTGCTCATATATCATTTATGCCCAACTTAAGCCACGACTTGTGGCTTTAATTCTTTAACTTCCAGATGGGTTGTACAAAACAACTCCCTTCCATAGCTTTCCCCAAGTTATCTGAGGATGCATTTTCTGGCCCTGTTATCTTGCTTGGACTGTCAAGATAGAGTCCTGCTCAAAAACTGAACAGTTTATCAGAGACACAAACCATACCTCCTTTGTGGTAACAGAAATAGTAATATCTGTTCCTGATATTTTTCTACTATGAACACTTTTTATAGTTTTTATTAATAGTATAGGTTCTGGACATTTAATTTAACCCATGTTGGGGATATAGGAACTTTGAGAAAAGTCTTGACATTATATATGTTTTTGCAGCCTGTCCATGTGAAGAAATACCAGCTCAGTAACAAAAGTTAATCTTTTCCATTTTAATTTTTTAGAAATTTGTCTTTACTCTCTACAAACCTTTTACTTAACGTATATAAAGCAGTTAATATTGTAGAATGTTTATAATTCACTACTTGGTAAAGATCTCATCATTCAGTTGTCTTTACATAGTTCCTATAAAAATCTCCTTAAGATAACTTGTCTTCAGCAGAGATAATGGAGAAGATATGATCACTATTAGTTCATCCAGATTGTTTCTCTTTGTAGGCAAGATAAAGTTTATGATCATGACTGTGTGTGTGTGCGTAATTAGTCATGTCTGGCTCTTTGTGACCCCCATGGACTGTCTGTGGCCTGCCAGGCTCCTCTGTCCATGGAATTTTTCAGGCAAGAATACTGGAATGGGTTACCGTTTCCCACTCCAGGGGATCTTCCTGACCCAGGGATTGAACTGATGTCTCTTGTGTCTCCTGGTTTGGCAGGCGGAGTCTTTGACACTGTGCTGCCTGGGAAACCCTACACTCCTAATTATGGTGTAGCAATGTTTTCCTTTTAAGTTTTCCAGCTGGATCTCTGAAAACTATTCTCAGCTAAAGAAAATTCTCAGACTGTTTACTTGTGTTCTTTAGACATAATGTTCTATTTTTCTAGCATCGTCTTTCTTCTCATCTTTGTAAGATTGAACCTAAGAATTTGGGTCCAGAAAATTTATTGGTTTTACTCAAGCAGGCTCTCTCCAAATGGCAACAAAGATGGCAATGGACAGCTCCAGGGAAGCAATGTCTTTTTAGTACTCAGGCTCTCAGAAGGATAGCTAGCTTCCTTCACTCTTTCATGCATCCAGAACACTTCCTGAAAACACTCTCATTGTCCTTACCTGAGACATGCCAACTTCTGGACTGAACCTGTAGGAGTAGGATATTCTTATTGAATCTGTAGTTTCATAATGCCTTTTTTGATGGAGACATAGTGATTATCAGTCTAACAAGATGAAACAGAAGCAGTTCTCATAAGGAATAACGAGTTTCTCTTACTAGAAAATGGGAGAATGAGAGGTGAACAGCCAGAAACATTTGTCTCCTCTATGCAAACATCTTTCAAGAGGCAAGGAGTAGCATTGTCTGTTTTTAAGTCTTCCCCCCTGAGGCATGTAAAAGTCAGTCATTTGTCCTCCTGAGATGCTGATGGAATATGTTTGATTAAACATTCATCACAGCATAGTATACCACTTTTCTGCTGCTCTCCCTCCCTCTCTAGACTGTGATTCCTTGAGGACACAGGCCAGCTCTTAGCCATTTTTGTACGCTCAGAGTGTTGTAGTGTTTAGGACAAAGTATATCCTAAAATTGTTCCTTATATTAGAACAGGATAAACACAAATTCTTCTGTCGTCTTCTCTTGCACAGAGTTCAAAAGCAGACATGCAAAAACAATCATTTCATCTGTGTAGGGAAAAAAAAAAAACCTTTACAGAGATTGATTTAAATGTAATGAGTTTGACTTTAAACAATAGATGATATGAGAAATATTTCTTTATCTTTTGTAGACTAGCTCCTGATAACACAGTACATTATATTCATCAGTGTCCTTTTTGAAAGCTTATATGGAAGTATTTAAAATCTGACAGAGAAAAATTATGCTTCAAATTCATTGCTCATATATAATATGCCTCTATCATTTGTTATACCTTCTACTTCTAAATAGAAGTTCAGTATTAGTTGCTTCTATTTTGACTATCAAGAAACAGAAAAATAAAATTTAAGCCTAATTGTTTACCCTGATTTAAGCTATTGGCTTCCCTGATAGCTTAGTTGGTAAAGGATTCACCTGCAATGCAGGAGACCCCGGTTCAATTCCTGGGTTGGGAAGATCCACTGGAGAAGAGATAGGCTTCCCACTCCAGTATTCTTGGGCTTCCCTTGTGGCTCAGCTGGTAAAGAAAGTGAAAGAAAGGAAAGTGAAGTCATTCAGTCGTGTCTGACTCTTTGTTGCCACATGGACTGTAGCCTACCAGGCTTCTCCATCCATGGGATTCTCCAGGCAAGAATACTGGAGTGGGTTACCATTTCCTTCTCCAGGTGATCTTACCGACGCAGGGATTGAACCCGGGTCTCCTGCATTGAAGGAAGACACTTTAACCTCTGAGCCACCAGGGAAGCTCCACCTGCAAAGGGGGAGACCTGGGTTTTCCCCTGGGTTAGGAAGATCCCCTGGAGAAGGGAAAGGCTACCCACTCCAGTATTCTGCCCTGGAGAATTCCATGGACTATATAGTCCATGGGGTTACAAAGAGTTGGACAAGACTGAGCAACTTTCACTCACTCAAGCTATTTTCTAGTATAATTGTTTCTTAATCTGATTCTCAAATTCCCAAGGTGATTCTCAAATCACCTTGGTTGATTCACAAAAAATCACCCAAGGATCTTGTCAAAATACATTTCTTTACCCCACTCCCTGTGATTCTGATACAATCAATCATTACCTTGCTTGTTTTGATGTTAGGTCAATTCAAAAATTGGCAAATAAATATATGCATGTTTCAACTTCTAGGATATTCATTAAATGTAAAGGAACACAACACATTTCCAACAGAGGAACAAAAAAGGAATGATTAAAAAAATAAAAGAATAAAACATGATTCAACCAATCTAAAAGCTATCCAGAAAAAAGAGACAAAGAAAATAGACAGCCCCCATTGGGTGAATGGAAAGAGATATGTAAAAACGTATGTAAAAAGGTTTCCTCTAGAATACTGAGCTGAGTATTAATCAGTGAATACATGTAGAGAAACTACCAGAAATTGGGGAAAGAATAACTAGAAAGAAATGAAGATAAAACTGCCTCCATATTGAAATATGAGAAGGGAGGATTTTTAGCAAGTCTTATTAAAGAGAATGGATTCAAAAATTGAAAGCAAAATAATAAGAACTCAAATGTAACAGTGTGTGAGAATGAGAATAATACCAGAAAAATAATTCTAACAAATATTAAGAAATAACTGATAAAGCTCAACCCCCATTCATGATAGAAATGTTTGACAAATTAGGTATAGAAATTATATTCTTTATCCTGAAAAAGTATCCTTAGAAACTATTACCAAAAAAATCATCTTAAATGGGACCATGTTAGAAATATTCCTTTTGAAGGGAAAAATGAATTAAACAATTTTGTAAATTTCTGGCTTCACTTAGATAGCATATTCAAAAACAGAGACATTACTTTGCCAACAAAGGTCTGTCTAGTTAAGGCTATGATTTTTCCAGTAGTCATGTATGGATGTGAGAGTTGGACTGTGAAGAAAGCTGAGCACTGAAGAACTGATGCTTTTGAACTGTGGTGTTGCAGAAGACTCTTGAGAGTCCCTTGGACTGCAAAGAAATCCAACCAGTCCATTCTAAAGATCAGTCCTGGGTGTTCTTTGGAAGGAATGATGCTAAAGCTGAAACTGCAGTACTTTGGCCACCTCATGCTAAGAGTTGACTCATTGGGAAAGACCCTGATGCTGAGAGGGATTGGGGGCAGGAGGAGAAGGGGACGACAGAGGATGAGATGGCTGGATGGCATCACCGACTCGATGGACGTGAGTTTGAGTGAACTTCAGGAGTTGGTGATGGACAGGGAGGCCTGGCGTGCTGCAGTTCATGGGGTTGCAAAGAGTCGGACACGACTGATCAACTGAACTGAACTGAACTGAACAGAGAGTGAAGGGAAACAGGATGTAGGGGAAAAGTATAAATATCTTTCTGAATACATCTTTTAAAATACCTTCAGAGTTGTGTTAACATACTTTATGTTTTTTAAAGTATAATTTTATGAAAAGATATGTGAAAATATATATAGATATACAAATAGGAACAAATGACTCTACATATATATCAAAAACATAATATAACCACATCTTAAGCAAGATTTGGTAAATTTTGTTGGTTTGTTGCATATGTGTGTGTCTGACATATATGTGTGTACAAAAGAATTAACAGAAAAATTCCTGGATCTCATAAGTGATTATAGCTATATTGTAGGATATACAGTTAATATACAATAGTTATTTACTTTCTTATATACCAGCAGCAAAGATATAGGATATGAAATTAAAAAACAGGACCATTTACATTAGCATTTCTCCAAAATGAGAGTATTCATTTTGGAGAAGTATTTATATATAAATATATATAAATATATATAAATATATAATTTTATTTATATATAAATACTTCTTTTAAGTATACCAAAGTATTCAGATATAAATCTAGCAAAATATATGGAAGAGGAAAACTGTAAAACTTATAACATCAAAGAAGAACTAAGTAAGTGAAGAGATACTCCATGTTCTTGGATGAGAAGGCTCTGTATTGTCAAGATGTCAGTTCTTCCCTACTTGGCAGATAGATTCAATGCAATCTCTGCAAAACCCCTACAAGTTATTCTGTGGATATTGACAAGCTGATGTCTAAAGTTTTTATAGAGGGGAAAAGACCACAAATAACCAACACAATATTGAAGAAGAACAACGTTGGAGGATTGACACTACCCAACTTTAAGACATACTGTAAAACTACAATAGTCAAGACAGTGTAGTTCTGGTTTTAAAAAAAGACAGATCAGTGGAGCGGAATAGTTACTCTTATAGTAACTGATTCAGGCAAGGATCATCAGTAGCTGTTAAATAACTAAATGAAAATTTATGGGCAACAATATAATGAAAAGGTCTGAAAATATCTCCCAACTTTTCACTTATAAACTATTAAGGGGAGAGATATATTTTGTAATGGAAAAATCTGACTGATAATACCTTAACCAAGAAACGCAAGTTAACATAATCAACCTGGCTGATATCAAATGCCTACTAACATGATGCACTGTGACAGTCATAATATTACTTAAGTAGAATTTCTTTCAACATAAATTAGAGGACATTGTAAAACAAAATAGGAACTTTATCCTATAAACCTTTAAAATGTCAGTATTATAAAAGACAAGGGTAAAGGTAGTATCCCAGATTTTAGAAGACTAAAGAAATGAAAGAAGACTTCCGTGGTGGCTCAGATGGTAAAAGTGTCTGCCTACAGTGCGGGAGAGCCAGGCTCAATCCCTGGGTTGGGAAGATCCTCTGGAGAAGGAAATGGCAACCCACTCTAGTACTCTTGCCTGGAAAATCCCATAGACAGAGAAGCCTGGTAGGCTACAATCCGTGGGATGCCAAAGAGTTAGACACAACTGAGCGACTTCACTTTCTTTCACTTTCAAAGAGATGAAAATCACATTGTATGTCTTCCCTTGTACTGGATCTTAAGAAAAATTTTTATAAAGAACTGTACAGTAACAATGGAGAAATTTTTAGTATGTATTCTATATTAGATAATAGTATGATAATACTGTTGAATTTTCTCAATATGATTAATTATTTTGGTTATTTCTTAGAAGTATTTAAGAGTGAGAAGTCATGACGTCTGAAACTTATTCTCAAAAGGTTTGGCAAAAAAAATTTAAGATTGAAAACTATACTTACTCACACATTCTTCAGATTTTATGTTTGAATTTTTTCAGACATAAGAGCTTAATAATAGTCTAAAATATAACTGACAAAAGGAGGATCACACCACTGCCATACCTGTGTATTGTTTTTATCATGGTCTTATCAAGTACAGTTTAAAATATCAAAGTGTTAGAGATCAGAAGAATATAAAATTCTCATCATTTACAGATGACATGATTATCTACATTAAGTATTAGCAATGATATATAGAAAAGTACTATATTCTCATAGTCTTAAATATTATACTTCTATGTATCAGCAGCAATTCAAAAATGTAATCTTTTAAAAGCATCATTTATAATGGCAACAAAGTCACAAAATACCTAAGGTTAAATTTAACAACTATGTGTAAGACCTAAATACATAAAATTGTAAAATTTCCTAGAAAGGGACTGTAAGTGCTAAAGAAAAACAGAGAGTTATCACATGTTCATGGATGGGGACACTTGTAAAGATATCAGTTTTTCCTAATTTGATCTATACAGTCAAAGTATTTCCAGTAAAAAGCATATGAGCTTTCTTTTTTTCCCCCCTCTTGGAACTTGAGAGAGCAGTTTTAATGATTACATGGAAAAGTTAAACAGCCAGTACTAGGAAAAAACACTCCTGATAAAATAAGAGAAGAGAGAATGGAGAAAGGCAAGATGAACAAGAGAATGAGGCAGAAATTCACCTATTATATATCAGGACTTATCAAGATACAGTTAAGTTTGACACTTGACAGAGTTTGCGTGACTGATCAGTGGAGAATGGAGGAAAGCATTCAGTAAACAAAGGTTGAAAAAATGATTTTCTACTTGGAAAAGGGGAAATTGGATCCCATCCTCACATCATGCACAAAATCAAATCCAGATGGAATATAAAATTTAAATAAAAAAGAAAAAACTTTAAAGTTGTTAGAACATATAGTTGAATATCTGACTTTGAGGTAGAGAATAGTATTTTAAGCAGGACACTAAAAAGCAATAATTCTAAAAAAAAAATTAACCAATTTAACTATGTTTAAGTTAAAATATTCTATTTATGAAAAATACCATAAATAATATATAGAGGAAACTTCTTTTTTTTAATTTAATTTTATTTTTAAACTTTACAATATTGTATTAGTTTTGCCAAATATCAAAATGAATCCACCACAGGTATACATGTGTTCCCCATCCTGAACCCTCCTCCCTCCTCCTTCCCCATACCATCCCTCTGGGTCGTCCCAGTGCACCAGCCCCAAGCATCCAGTATAGTGCATCGAACCTGGACTGGCAACTCGTTTCATACATGATATTATACATGTTTCAATGCCATTCTCCCAAATCTTCACACCCTCTCCCTCTCCAACAGAGTCCATAAGACTGTTCTATGTATCAGAGTCTCTTTTGCTGTCTCGTACATAGGGTTATTGTTACCATCTTTCTAAATTCCATATATATGCGTTAGTATACTGTATTGGTGTTTTTCTTTCTGGCTTACTTCACTCTGTATAATGGGCTCTAGTTTCATCCACCTCATTAGAACTGATTCAAATGTATTCTTTTTAATGGCTGAGTAATACTCCATTGTGTATATGTACCACAGCTTTCTTATCCATTCATCTGCTGATGGACACCTAGGTTGCTTCCATGTCCTGGCTATTATAAACAGTGCTGCGATGAACATTGGGGTACACGTGTCTCTTTCCATTCTGGTTTCCTCAGTGTGTATGTCCAGTAGTGGGATTGCTGGATCATAAGGCAGTTCTATTTCCAGTTTTTTAAGGAATCTCCACACTGTTCTCCATAGTGGCTGTACTATTTTGCATTCCCACCAACAGTGTAAGAGGGTTCCCTTTTCTCCACACCCTCTCCATCATTTATTGCTTGTAGACTTTTGGATTGCAGCCATTCTGACTGGCGTGAAATGGTACCTCATTGTGGTTTTGATTTGCATTTCTCTGATAATGAGTGATGTTGAGCATCTTTTCATGTGTTTGTTAGCCATCTGTATGTCTTCTTTGGAGAAATGTCTATTTAGTTCTTTGGCCCATTTTTTGATTGGGTCATTTGTTTTTCTGGAGTTGAGCTGTAGGAGTTGCTTGTATATTTTTGAGATTAGTTGTTTGTCAATTGCTTCATTTGCTATTATTTTCTCCCATTCCGAAGGCTGCCTTTTCACCTTGCTAATAGTTTTCTTAAACTTCATACCATAATGTTTTTAACAAATATGATCAACAAAGGATGAGTAACAGAAATGAACATAGAAGACAGTCAGGCATGCCCAACCACTGGCCTTCTGGGAAGTGCCCCCAAGCCTGACCCAAGTCTGAACAGGGGCTCCCCATCCACTGGAAACCCATGGCTCTACTATAGTTACAGCCCACATGCTGGACCAAGTCTGTTTGGCTTCCACTGCCTCAGCTAAATCCTGAATGTCATATATGTGTCCATTTGTTAAGTTTGAGGAAAGGGAACTTGGGGTGACCAATGTGTTCTAGAAGAGAGCATCTAGACTCACAGATAAGATGCTAAACATATTAGCAAAGTGAATTTGATTGTTTGTTGAAGACCTTGCAAGCAAACATTACATGTTTAAGCACTCTTCATTCTTCAGATGCCTTACTGCCAAGATTACATGAAGACTGACTGGCCGACCTCATCATCTTTTTCGAACTGAGACTCTTTAAGAGGTAACATGAATGGTATCACACCCTTTTGAAAACATAAACACTTCTTAGCCCTTTTTTAGTATCAAAGTCAACTTGAAATCTTCAAACTGAAATCCATCCCCCATTTGCTCTCTGTGACTGCCAAAATGTCTAGCAAAGGATAATCCAGGGCACATGGTGAGGCTTCTTCCATATATGCATGTTTATGTAAAAACATGTACCGATAGTCTCCAACTTGCTGTGCTCAGTCACTTCAGTCATGTCCAACTCTTTGTGACCCATGGACAGTAGCCCCCCAAGCTCCTCTGACCATGGGGTTCTCCAGGCAAGAATGCTGGAGTGGGTTGCCATGCTCTTTTCCAGAGGATCTTCCCAACTCAGGAATCAAACCCATATCTCTGGCATGTCCTGCATTGCAGGCAGTTTCTTTACCCACTGAGCCACTTGGGAAGCCCTTTAGCACACCAAGATCCCCTAAACCTTGTTCTCATTAGCTCATGGTGTCAGAATGTGGAGAAGCAAACCTACAGATCTGTCTCCTGACTGCCTTCATAAAGCATGGAACTGGTCTGTTACCAACTGCACACAGGCCTGCTGAATGCATGGTTTCTCCAACCCTGCAGAACCCCTTAAACTGCTGCTATATGTGAACAATAAGCAGTAAACAAGGGCACTAGTATAAAGACTTATGCTAACTGAACAGTGTCGGAGCAGCATTTCACATACTCCCATCAAGCATAGGATATGAAGTAAGCAAAGAACAGAACCAGGAGAAATCCATGTCCTAGAGCAGGGCTGGTAGGCATTGTAAGTCCCCAACTTACCATGTTTCAATTTAAAATATTTTTGACTTTATGATGGTGTGAAAGAAATACACATTAATTAGAAACTGTGCTTTAATTTTCAAATTTTGCTCTTTTGTAGGCTAGTGGTATGTGGTATGGGGAAGTACCAACAATCCGAAACTCCCAGTCACATGATGATGAGAGTAAACAGCTGATATACTTATAACCATTCTGTACCCATACAATATTCTATTTTTCACATTCAATTCACTATTTAATAAGCTACATGAGATATTCAATACTTTATTATGAAATAGGCTTTGTGTTAGATGATTTAACCCAATTTTAGGGTAATTCAGGTGTTCTGAGCATTTAAGGTAGGCTTGGCTAAGCTATGATGTGTGGTAGCTTAGGTGTATTAAATGCATTTTCAACATGGTATTTTCAAGTTACAATGAATGGGTTCATTGGGATGTAACCCTATGGTAAGGCAAGGAAGAGGTGTCTCTGTGTGTGTGTGGGGGGGGGGGTGTATTTTAAAACTTAAGTTTCATTTAGTAACAGCTACCAAAACAGTAAAATTTAAGTATGCAGAAGGATCTCCGAGGACTTTTCCAAAGACAAAAAGTGGTGGCGGTGGGGCAGGGAGTCTATAAGCTGAATGATATAATAATCAAGGTCATGGAGCTAAGGAGGTGCTCTGTAAACTGACATGGGCCAGATAGATGAAACAGATATTCATATTGCGAGAAGAACCCTGCTCCCAGACTTGGCTCAGTCCTAAAGTATTTGTCTACCTGTGGCAAGTTTCAAAAACTCCTAGGGCCTCTGTTTTTGCATCTGTTAATTGACTGAGATCAACTGGACAGAATATAGTTGATTTCTGCTTCAGATATTCAGTGTGCTCCGGCGGCCTAACAAACTAGTTTTAATTTCCTCTGGGTAAATGAGGGAATGACAGTGAGCAGTTTTCAAAGTTCTGTGGCAAATATATTGCTATGGGTATTGCTTTATTGGAAATTTAGTTTTATTCATATTAAAATAATAATCATCATTTTCTGCTCCCCTAATGTGCTAATAATAATCTTGTTACATCATGTTACAGTACCTCATCCTTATCTTTACTGACCTGCATTTTACATATGAAGAAATCAAAATTAAGGAACATTAAAGCAAATCAACCAAAGTTAACTTTTTTTCTGGTTTTATTAGATTTATTAGTGGTAGGTCTATGTGAATATGTAGAAAAAGCTTTTGTAGTGGGTGAACAAAACCATACTCCATTTTAGAACTAAAATTTTGACAATAGAAAAAAAAATTCTAAATGAGAGTTTGCAGTATTTTTTTTAAGAAATGAAAGTTTCTTTGAGTCCACTGGAAATTTTTAAGTGTGCTAGGTCACTGCCTGTGGGAAAAACTAATTAAATCCTGTTTTGGGGGGGAAGGAATATAAACTTCCTACAGAAAAAGTTTTTTAAAAAATGGACAAAATACACAATCAGCCATTTCATAGGAGAAATATATATATAATCAAGGCAGAAAAAGATGTTCAATGTCACTAGCAGTAATGGAAATGTGAATAGAAGCACAATGTGATACCATTTTGCACTCATGAAAATAGTATTGAGAAGTATGAACAGTAATAAGGTTTTGTGAGAATTTGAATTCCCAGTCTTTCTTTTAAATTACTATTAGAGTATAAATTGATAAAATTCTTTGGAAAGCACGTTTGGTCTTTTCTTGTAAAATTAATATTTGTATATTTTCTGACTTAGCAATTTCACTTTTATGTATATATCCAAAAGAAACTCACACATGTATATTCCAGGAGACAAGGAGAAGAAAGTTCAGAGCAACACGGTAAAAGCAAAAACCTAGAAATAATTCAAATGCCTATCAATAGAAGAATTGATAAATGATAATATATTCATACAATGGCATGTTATGCAGCAGCAAGAATGAATTAACTATATCTATATGCACAATATGGATAAATCTTAGGAATTTCTACACTGTAATGTTTTCTGATATAGTCCATTCTTTGGCATAATGAATACAGTGAAATTAAGGGTGCTTAATATTTTAGACATCTAGAGTTTTTATATATAGGTGTTTTTAGTTGACAGAAAATGACATTATGATTGGTTATTGTGCCTTGTCAGGTTGGTAAAGCTAGAATCTCACAGAACATAGACTTCTTAGGAAAACAAAAACAAATACCAAGGAAGTGCAACTTAAGCAAAATAAACCACAGCATTCACTTAAGGAGTGAATATTAGCAGAAGATAGGCATTTTTAAAAGACATGTTTTATTACATATATGTGATACATTAAATTTTATCTTCCCTTTAGGACCTTATTTTAGCAAACATTTGTAAATTAAAATAGCTTCTTTTAAGCAATATTCCTATTTGGTTTTTTTTTTTTTTTTTTTTCCTATTTGGTTTTTATGCAAAAAAATCTAGTCAACATAGTCATAAGTTTAAGTATTATAATCAGAATATTTTTCAATTTCAATTAACCCTTTCAAATGCCTTGCAAAATATGAGTAGGAAAAATTAAAATATCTTTTCTTGAACTAAAAACTGCTTATTCCAGTGGTTTTCAAAGTTCAGTGTACCTCAGAATGAACTGCAGGGCTTATTAAAACACAGACCCCTGGGCCCCCATCCCAGAGTTTATGATTCAGTAGCTCTGGAATGGGACCTGTGTATTTTCATTTTTAGCAAATTCCCGGGTGCTGCTGATGCTTGGGCTAGGGGACCAAATTTTAAGAACCAGCATCTATAAGTTTTTGGAGTCACATACCACTCTGCTCTTTTCCTGGAGTTAGTGAGCTATAGAAGTCATATGTTGCCCTGGAGGCCATGCAGCCTGAGTCCTGCCCACTGGTGTGCTCAGGCTGTGAGATCCACAGTATCAGCATCTACACACACAAAAAAGAACTTGGGTCCAGTGGTCTCTAAGGAAATTTCAGTTCTAAAACTTTATGAACCTACTCTCTTTCAGAAAGTCAGTGAACTTTCTTATTTATTGATATTTGTTGTTATGTCATAGCCAATATGAGTTTATAGAAACTTTGGTAACAGGTAATAAGACTTGTGAAAATCAATGTCCAGGAGAAAATTCCACATTGCAAATTTTATTGTTTTCCTATAAAGTCTTGGTCAAAATAAGTGGTAGATATTTGCAAAAACACACTTGGACATTTGTTAAAGGCCAACTTTAAATTTTTAGGGTTCATCATACCTCATTATGATATGGGAAGGAGTTCACCCTGTCTAAAAATGTGTCAAGTAACCTTTAGTTTATTTTCCAGCATAAATTTCTCCCAGATGTTGACATAAGTGATACTGAGCCCATGGTCAAGAAATTTTCTAAGTCTCAGAGATGAGGAACTGACTTTCAAAGGCGAATGAGAGTCTCCTTAGCTCTTCCACTGAACACGTACTGTAGATAACCTGAAGACAGCAGTCTAACGCTAGCTTTTGTAACCTGGCTTCACCCCATTTTGTGTCTGTTAAGGTAAATGAACCTAAAGGAATGGGTATCTTCTAAGTGGGATAAAGTCACTTTGGAGGAAAAAAAATGTACAATAGAAATAATATATGTAGGATGTTTTTACAAACAGTTTATATTACCTCATAAATATGCTCCCTAAGAATCTATTAACATCTTTATATTTATAGATAGCATCAAGAGAAGATGAACTACTAGGTCCCCTCATAGGTGTGATAAATGATAACTCGAACAATGATGAGAATGCAAGACAGACTTTAGTCATTTATTTCCAGCTTTACTGCTTAGAGATTTCAGTCAACAATCTTACTAATGTCCCTTGGTGATTAAAAATGTCTGCAGGGGATTAAAGATGATTTGAGGCTTCAGAGTTCAGAATACTGATTCTTGTTTAACCGTATTTCTTGCTCCTTTCTTGTATTTCGTAACAGATTTGACATGGAACATTGTATACGACTGGGATGCCACATGCAGGCACAATTTCAAAATTATTAGAGTAGAAAAAATTTTTCCAGTGAGTAGTAATTCTCTCCAGATGAGTAGTGAATTTTTATTTTGTAAAAGACTAATTTATAAGAAAAAACACTGCCTAGTAAAATTTCCACTCTTAAAAATGCACCAAATTTTTTGTATATCAGGCTTCCCAAGTTATAAAAGGAAACATCATAATTTTGTGACTTGTTTTTAGGGCTACTAATTGGCCCAGAATAAGCTGCAGGAAATGAAGAGTGTGTTCAATATCTCTACATCATATTATCATTTACTCCTGAATCATTTCTTCTCAGGTGAGCAATCTGCTGACTATAGCTTATTTTTGCTTCCAATTTCAGGCCTGGCTAAGCATCCAGAAGAAGAATAAACATACTTCTGACTCCTAGTGTTGTCCATGAAACTAACAGGTTTAGAGTTCACTTCTCTATGTATTTTAACCCATGATCAGTTTAAACCACACATGGGTGTGTGGGTATATGTGTATATGTGTTTGTACATGTGGGTATATGTAGACGTATATGCCTGTTTGTGTGTAGTTATGTTGTATCTATGTATGTATATGTGTCTGTGTGTCTGTCTTTACAGAAGGGCTGTGGTCATGTATGGATGTGAGAGTTGGACTGTGATGAAGGCTGAGCGCCAAAGAATTGATGCTTTTGAACTGTGGTGTTGGAGAAGACTCTTGAGAGTCCCTTGGACTGCAAGGAGATCCAACCAGTCCATTCTGAAGGAGATCAGCCCTGGGATTTCTTTGGAAGGAATGATGCTAAAGCTGAAACTCCAGTACTTTGGCTACCTCATGCAAAGAGTTGACTCATTGGAAAAGACTCTGATGCTGGGAGAGATTGGGGGCAGGAGGAGAAGGGAACGACAGAGGATGAGATGGCTGGATGGCGTCACTGACTCGATGGACGTGAGTCTGAGTGAGCTCCGGGAGTTGGTGATGGACAGGGAGGCCTGGTGTGCTGCGATTCATGGGGTCGCAAAGAGTTAGACATGACTGAGCGACTGAACTGAACTGAACTGAACCTTTCTCTGCAGTAGACTGAGTCAGTATCTGTAGATTTCTGTAGCCTACAGAGGATCTACGGATAGAGGTTCATGACATTGAACAGGAGAGAGGGAGCAAGACCATTCCCAAAGAAAAAGAAATGCAAAAAAAAAAAAAAAGGAAAATGGCTCTCTGAAGAGGCCTTACAAATAGCTGTGAAAAGAAGAAAAGCAAAACGCAAAGGAGAAAAGGAAATATATACCCATTTGAATGCAGAGTTCCAAAGAATAGCTAAGAGAGATAAGAAAGCCTTCCTCAATGATCAGCGCAAAGAAACAGAGGAAAAGAATAGAATCTGAAAGACTAAGATCTCTTCAAGAAAATTAGAGGTACCAAGGGAACATTTCATGCAAAGATGGGCTCAATAAAGGACAGAAATGGTATGGACCTAACAGAAGCAGAAGATATTAAGAAGAGGTGGCAAGATACGCAGAAGAACTATTCAAAAAAGATCTTCACGGGCCAGATAACCATGATGGTGTGATCACTCACCTAGAGCCAGACATCCTGGAATGTGAAGTCAAGTGCCCATAGGAAGCATCCCTATGAACAAAGCTAGTGGAGGTGATAGGATTCCAGTTGAGCTATTTCAAATCCTAAAAGATGATGCTGTGAAAATGCTGCACTCAATATGCCAGCAAATTTGGAAGACTCAGCAGTGGCCACAGGACTGGAAAAGGTCAGTTTTCATTCCAATCCCAAAGAAAGGCAATGCCAAAGAACGCTCAAACTACCGCACAATTGCACTCATCTCACACGCTAGTAAAGCAGTGCTCAAAATTCTCCCAGCCCAGGCTTCGGCAATACGTGAACCGTGAACTTCCAGATGTTCAAGGTGGCTTTAGAAAAGGCAGAAGAACCAGAGATCAAATTGTCAACATCTGCTGCATCATGGAAAAAGCAAGAGAGTTCCAGAAAAACATCTATTTCTGCTTTATTGACAATGCCAAAGCCTTTGATTGTGTGGATCACAACAAACTGGAAAATTCTTCAAGAGATGGGAATAGCAGTTAGCTGACCTGCCTCTTGAGAAATCTGTATGCAGGTCAGGAAGCAACAGTTAGCAACATGGAACAACAGACTGGTTCCAAATAGGAAAAGGAATACGTCAAGGCTGTATATTGTCACCCTGCTTATTTAACTCCTATGCAGAGTACATCATAAGAAACGCTGGGCTGGAAGAAACACAAGCTGGAATCAAGATTGCCAGGAGAAATATCAATAACCTCAGATATGCGGATGACACCACCCTTATGGCAGAAAATGAAGAACTAAAGAGCCTCTTGATGAAAGTGAAAGAGGAGAGTGAAAATGTTGGCTTAAAGCTCAACATTCAGAAAACAAAGACCATGGCACCTGGTCCCATCACTTCATGGCAGATAGATGGGGAAACAGTGGAAACAGTGGCAGACTATTTTTTTGGGCTCCCAAATCACTGCAGATGGTAACTGCAGCTGTGAAATTAAAAGACGCTTACTCCTTGGAAGAAAAGTTATGACAACCTAGACAGCATATTAAAAAGCAGAGACATTACTTTGCCAACAAAGGTCCATCTATTTAAGGCTATGGTTTTTCCGGTAGTCATGTATGGATATGAGAATTTGACTATAAAGAAAGCTGAGCCTGTGCTTTTGCACTGTGGTGTTGGAGAAGACACTTGAGAGTCCCCTGGACTGCAAGGAGATCCAACCACTCCATCCTAAAGGAAATCAGTCCTGAAGATTCATTGGAAGGACTGATGTTGAAGCTGAAACTCCAATATTTTGGCCACCTAATGCGAAGAGCTGACTCATTGGGAAAGACCCTGATGCTGGGAAAGATTGAAGGCAAGAGGAGAAGGGGATGACAGAGAATGAGATGGTTGGATGACATCACCGACTCAATGGATATGAGTTTGAGTAAACTCCAGGAGTTGGTGATGGACAGGGAAGCCTGGCATGCTGCAGTCCATGGGGTTGCCAAGAGTCAGACACACCTGAGCGACTGAACTGAACATAGGATAACAAGCTAATGCTACTCAGTAATATATCCAATACCAAAGAGATGTAGCGCCAGGTGTAACACTAATAATCCTTAAGACAAAATGTTTTGGTGTTTGTTAAACAGAAATGAAATGTTAGTTGCTTGGTCATGTCTGATTCTTTGTGACCCCATGGACTACAGCCCGCCAGGCTCCTCTGTCCATGGAATTCTCCAGGCAAGAATACTGGAGTGAGTTGCCATGCCCTTCTCCATTGTTAAACAGAGTTCCCCATCTTTTCCAAAAAGAAAAGAAAAAAAGTCTAGACGTCTGTTGGGACTACGTAGGGAAAAAAATCTGTAAAACTAAAGGTTCAAATTATCATTTACTTCCAATAATGCCTTTTCTCTTTAGCTGTCTTCATTGGTTATGTCATTGAATGAGGTATATATGAATTTTCTGAGCTGCTGTGCTCTACTGAATGTGTGAGCTTGCATTCACTGTTAGTAAATTGAATCACAGGTCCCTAGATTGCACACAGAGACATATACACAAATCTATGTACAATATTAAGGTGGGCCATTCTCTGTAGAAATTAGTTGTTAAGAGTTCTGAGCAAGGTTTTGAAAGTGGTAGCCATGCTGTTGAAAACAGATTTACCACATGTGCATGGATTGCTGTATTAGAAGCTAATGATGTTTACTGACTGCCTGTACCCAAAACTTAAAATATTAATTGCATAGATACGTATTTAGGAATTTTTACCATAATCTGAAGACAGAAAGGAAAATCTGTTTCTCGTAGAACGATGGCAGAGGTCATCTCCCCTCACATCTTGTGCAGTGAGTTGTATAGGCATCGTTTCCCAAATCTTATGATTGTATAAGAATCTAAGTTAGCACTCTTGCAGTCATAGTCATCACCATCGTCAGTTCCAAAGTAAAGCAGCACTTTCTTCATCGATATCCTGATGACTTCATTTGTGGCAAGCCCCCATGTGAGACCTTTCTACCACTTCCTTGGGTTGACCATTAGTACCACTAATCACTTAAAAACAAGATGTGTTCTCTTACTTCACAAAGTTTGGTTCACAAGATTTCTCACATATCCACCTGGAAAGAGAATTCTTTCACTTTATGTATGACAGTCTAGCTTTACCCTCAGAAATTTTACACTGAGCTTATACTAGATTATGAGTAAATATCATGGAACATACTAAATATAGTTGAATTGCTTAGACTTTAATAAGGCTTTCACAGTGTGTAAAGTGTTCAACACTCCCTTTTATACATTCTTTAACAGATTTTGTCTTTCTCATTTTGTAAACCCCTTATTCCGTGTCCAACTCTTGACATTCCAATTCTATTATTCTTCTATATATCTACCCCTAAATGTTGCCGCTGTGTACATACTGTCTAAAACCCCAGGCCTTGAAATATTAGGAAGTTTGGACCTGGGCCTAAAATCTTCACCAACTAGATCTGATATACAGTTAACCATTCACTTGAAAGCAGTTTAAATAGTAAGTAAACTTAAAAAAATTTTTTTTTCACATTCAATGGTGGGTCAGTCTTAACTCACATAGTACTTGTTTTGAATACTACTGAGTGGTGATGTTTACTTTCACTACCATGGGATCATCAGTTTTATACAGAACCATTTACTGCTGAGGTGAAAAGAATTTGAAAATTACTAATCCAATTTTGTACTTTAATATGAGTCATAAAGTCAGGTGAGAATTTTATTTTAAATGGACACCATTAAAATGGCATTCTGTCTTCCTCAGTCAAATGTTAACACTGTTAGTAGTTGAGAAAGAGAGGGGATTAAAAAGAGAGATAAATACCTCTTGCTTAATAGATTTTGCTTTGGAAAAGTGGAACACCTCACTCAGCTCTTTTTATACTCAGAGACTAGTACTTACTGCTGAATCATTTCTCCACCATCTAGAGAAACAAAGACAGCATTACAGGCATCCAGCCATCAAAAGCTGATTTGATTCATCATGGCTCAACCAATGAGACCTGAGACTCTCTAAAGTGCAAGAGAGGTGTCAGTTATGAATAAATGTAGAATCACTTGAGGCATGTCAGTTTTCTTAAGAGCCTCATATTACATGGTGGATGGGCAGCACTGATACCATTACTCTTTAATTGTTCCCTCTGGTAGACAGGTGTCACCTCTTTGCTTGAAATAACTCTGGAGATTATAGATCCCTCAGCCTCTCTCTTGACAGTCTCATATTACAAAAATATTCATGTAGCTGAATGGATTTTTAATATTTCAACTGTTTTCTCTGCTTCACTTTAATTACTTATTATTTTCTACTAATGACAACTTGTGCTTGTAAACTCAATTCCTATGTGCTTGCCTGTTGCTGTTCCCTTCTTTGTCAAAGACTTTCATTTCATTTTGCCATTTATGTGTGTGATTTCTATGATGACACATATGTTCTCTGAGGATTATATTTCAAATTTTAAAATTATTTTAAGGACTTCCTCTTTGGGTTTTGTGAATTCTTTATGCTAGATAGAATGTTTTATCAGATATATGAATTGAAAATCTTTCCTCCTTAGTCTTTGCCTTATATTTTTGTTCCCGTAACAGTTTGTTTCACAATGCAAACGTTTTTAATTTTGATGATGTTCCATTTCTCAATTTTTTTCTTTTCTGGATCATGTTTTTGGTGTCGTACTTAAGAAATCTTTGCCAGAACCATGTCACAACGATTCTCTGCTGTTTTCTTCTAGGTTTTTACATTTACATCTGTGATCCGATTTTGAGTAGATTTTTGTATAGTGTTCAAGGTATGGGTTGAAGTTCTTTGCATATAGATGGCCAACATATGCAGCACCATATATTGAAAGGCTATTCTTTCTCTGTTGGATTTCATTTGTACCTTTTAAGAAAATCAGTTGTCCATCTATGTGTTGTCTATTTCTGAAGATTATTTTCTTGGAGCCATTGGTATATTTTCGAGCTTGACACAAATACCATACTACCAGATGTCCTGAAATCAGGTAAAGGTCATGTTCCAACTTTGTTCTTTTGAAAATTGTTTTAACTAATTGTAGGGCCTTTGAATTTCTATATAAATGTTAAAAAAGCTTGTCAGTTTTAAAAACATCTTGCTGGCATTTTTGTTGGGATTAAATTGAATTTATTGAATAAATTTGGAAAGAATTTATGTTTGATAATATTGAGTCTTCTGACCCAGAATATGTCAGTGTTTGGTACTTTTAGTGTTTAAGTCTTAAACATCTATTGTCCATTTTATCCCACAGGGTCTCATACTCTTGATGTATTATAAATAATACTATCTTTTTATTTCTATTTCTGATTGTCTGTTGTTAAAATATAAACACAATTGCCTTTTAAAATTTTGATCTTATATCCTGAACCTTTACCAAATCACTCATTACTTCTAGTAGCTGTTCTTGGTCAATTCTAACAGATTTTCTGCATTGTAGTCTTAGCAGTTATAGTCTGCTGGTTTCAGAGAAAATGCTATGACAATTCAGAGGTGGAATGTGGCATTCTTGAAACAAGGTTAGTCTTTAAACTGGCAGAACTGAAATGAACTCAGGTAGAGCAGGATAATTAAGAACATCATTTACATTAACCTAGGTGTATAAAGTACTCTTGCCTGGAAAATCCCATGGACAGAGGAGCCTGGTAGGCTGCAGTCCATGGGGTCGCAAAGAGTTGGACATGACTGAGTGACTTCACTTTCACTTTTCACTTTCATGTATTGGAGAAGGAAATGGCAACCCACTCCAGTGTGCTTGCCTGGAGAATCCAAGGGACTGGGGAGCCTGGTGGGCTGCCGTCTATGGGGTCGCACAGAGTTGGACACGCCTGAAGCAACCTAGCTGCAGCAGCAGCAGATGTATAAAGTAAAATAATAGTAAGAAAGTTAGATTAGGACCAGTTTTCAAAAGTCCTTGATTACCCGTCTAAGAAAGATATATCACAAATATTCCTTTAATAAGTGACTAAAAGTCAAGCATTATAATATTTTTGGCAATTAGAAGCTATGATTTATTGAATATTGTTTGGGGCTAGTGGAGATAACCATGGTAGATTAAATGATTTCTAAAATGAGTAAACACAGCAAAAAATGGTTCTTCCTTATGGTCCTACTACTGCCAGGCATGGAAGAGTCATTATTCAACTGCAGACTTGCTTGATGCCGATGATCAATCACATGGATAGGACCCACTGTGAAGAAGGTGACATATGTTCAAACATTGCTCATCCGTCCTACTCACTTTTACAGACCTGGGGTTCTAGTCAGATAATGACTGGTGGGTATTCCTTTTGACTTTGTCATATAATTCTATAAAGAAATACTGTGGACCTGTGAATTATCATTTTTGAATTGCAGTTTGGTCTCTGTCCTCTGCATACCCACCCCCTGCAACCTACCACTTATTGCTCTATGTATTGATGAAATATAAACTTATTATCACATAAAAGGCAATTTGAACCTACTAGATCATGAGACCAGAACATGAACTCTCTACAGATTTGGTGTATGTCATATATCTGTGTCTTCAGATAATACACTACTGTTTTTATCACTGTCACAGAAGAAAGCAGCTTGGGTTTTACTCTTTGGTCTGAAAAATCCTATTCTTTTTCCCCTAGAAGAGACTCTGTCTCTCTCTTGGTTTTCTGTGAGTGGGCTAAAAGTATTCCACTTGAGAGAAGGGATTCTTTGGGAGAGTCAGGTGAGAGCTTGTAAACTTTCTTTGCCTTTGAAATAGGGGTTGATTGCATCTACAATATCTCTGTGTTTATAGAGGTTGGATTATTATCATGCTATGAAGATTATATTTGGCTCTTATGCGGTTGTTAGATTACTCTGTTTTGAAATACAAAAAGCTCCTGTCTTTGTATTCATGAGCTCCCTGCCATGCAATCACACTACTTCCCTGTAGATGCTGCTGCTGCTCCTATTGGCCAGCATTTATTAGACTATATGCCAAGTATTATGTAAGTGGCTTTATATAAGGTATCTGTACTATTAAATCCTGTGTAGCAAGTTACACCAAATTTTAGTAGCTTAAAACAATGAATGTTTACTTTGTTGTTCAATCGCTCAGTTGTGTCTGACTCTGCGACCCTGTGGACTGTAGCACACCAGGCTTCCCTGTCCTTCACCATCTCCCGGAGTTTGCTCAAACTTAAGACCATTGAGTTGGTGATGCCATCCAACCATCTCATCCTCCATTATCCCCTTTTTCTCCTGCCTTCTATCTTTCCCAGCATCAGGGTCTTTTCTAATGAGTCAGCTCTTTGCATCAGGTCTCCACAGTGTTGGAGCTTCAGCATCAGTCCTCCCATTGAATATTCAGGTCTGATTTCCTTTGTCGCTTATAATTTCTGATGATCATAGATCTGGGAGTCATTTAGCTGGGTGGTTCTGGCTCAGGTTCTGTCACAACTGGAATAAAACTGTCCGTCAAAGTCTGGAGGATATGGCTCCAGGCTTATTTACATGGCTGGGTATCTGATATAAGACTCCAATAACTTATTAGATATGAACTATTAATGTTCTCATATTACAGAGAAGGATGCAGAGGCCTGTGAAGTAACTCACCCCAGGTCTAATGCCATTGTCTTTGGTTTTAACCATAATGGTTAAAACTACTTGTAATTGGAAAACAAAATTCTTGGGTGTTTATAACAATTATTTCTTTTGTTAGATAAAATAAAGTGTAAATTTACTGTAAAGGGGGATCTGGCTTCCATTATCCATCAGAAAAAATTATTTGAGTACTTTTGAATGTTTAATATTGATATGTATTCATTTTATCCTGAATACATATGTGTATATGTAAGAGGTATTCTGAATCAGAGATAGATTTATTAGTAAATACATGGCACTAAATAATAAATGATTCATTCTCCCATTGCCCTAGTCCCTACCTCTGGAGTGACAAGATGAGAACAAAGTTGGTTGTCTTATACAAGTGGATAGACTCATCCACGGGCAAGCAAGGGGAAAAAAATTAAATTTCTATGCTTGTAGAGTGGTAGAAGTTAGATGTCTACTCATTTCCTGCAAGAGTTTTCTTACTCCATCCCTTTGGTATGTAAATAATATCTTTCTAAAAGCCAGACACTGACTCCAAGTTCCTCAGCCTCATTCTTTCTTTAAATGAAAACACCTAGAAATTTCAGTCTTCTGGCATGTTTGGGATTTAACATAGGAACCTCTTGTCGTGGTTTTTCATGTCAACATAAGAGTTTTATTATCCTTTTGAATCAAAGCAATTTACTACATGAATGGCTACAGTTCTAATTCTCACCGTCTCTAAAGAGTCTCAGAGGGCTAGTGTGTTTACGAGAACACTGAGAGAGCAAGAGCAATTTTATTTCCCTACAGGGACCTACTGAGAGGCTATGGGGCCTCTGTCTTCTGAAAAACTATGTTTTTTCCCCTGTGTTTTTTTTAAATGATAGATACTAAAAGGGCTTGTAAATTTTTACTTATGTATCACTTTGCATACTATTTATGTTAATTAGTACCTATGCCTGTGTGAAGTCCATCATTTATCATTAAAGCATTTCACAATATTTTTGCACATTCAGTTCAGTTCAGTCGCTCAGTCATGTCTGACTCTTTGCGACTCAATGAATTGCAGCACGCCAGGCCTCCCTGTCCATCACCAACTCCCGGAGTTCACTCAAACTCATGTCCATCTAGTCGGTGATGCCATCCAGCCATCTCATCCTCTGTCGTCCCCTTCTCCTCCTGCCCCCAATACCTCCCAGCATCAGGGTCTTTTCCAATGAGTCAACTCTTCGCATGAGGTGGCCAAAGTATTAGAGTTTCAGCTTCAACATCAGTCCTTCCAATGAACACCCAGGACTGATCTCCTTTAGGATGGACTGGTATGATCTCCTTGCAGACCAAAGGACTCAAGAGTCTTTTCCAACACTACAGTTCAACAGCATCAATTCTTCGGTGCTCAGCTTTCTTCAGAGTCCAACTCTCACCTCCATATATGACCACTGGAAAAACCATAGCCTTGACTAGACGGACCTTTGTTGGCAAAGTAATAGCTCTGCTTTTTAATATGCTATCTAGGTTGATTATAACTTTCCTCCGAGGAGTAAGTGTCTTTTGATTTCATGGCTGCAGTCAACATCTGCAGTGATTTTGGAGCCCCCAAAAATAAAGTCTCTCATTGTTTCCATTGGTTCCCCATCTATTTGCCATGAAGTGATGGGACCAGATGCCATGATCTTCATTTTCTGAATGTTGAGCTTTAAGCCAACTTTTTCACTCTCCTCTTTCATTTTCATCAAGAGGCTTTTTGTACATTGGTCACTTAAATATTGGTATTATTAGTTAATTAGAATGATTGATACTGAGTGAGTGAAAATGAAAGTCACTCAGTCGTATCTGACTCTTTGCAACCTCGTGGGTTTAGTCCATGGAATTCTCTAGGCTAGAATACTGGAGTGGGTAGCCTTTCCCTTCTCCAGGGAATCTTCCCGACCCAGGAATTGAGTCGGGGTCTCCTGCATTGCAGGTGGATTCTTTACCAACTGAGCTATGAGGGAAGCCAGCTATGAGGGAAGCCAGCTATGATTGATACTGGTATCTCTAACATGATCTCCAGATCTATAACTTGGTGTCTTAATCTCATTTTGTAATTAATATGAATAATAAGAGCAAATATTTACCACTTACTACATTGCAGACACTGTTCTAGGTTTTTTACAGAAATTTATTGGTTTAATGGTCATAATTGCACACTAACATATGAGTAATGGTTTATTGTTATTTCTGTAATGAGTAAGCTGAAGTATGGAAAGTTATAAACTTGCTTAAGATGGCATACCTGAAAAGTTGCAGTCTAGATTCAAACACAGGTACTTTGGCTCCAGTTTGGAAGCTCTTGACTATTGTATGAGTTATATATGATTCATTATTTCATAAACAGATATTTAACACTTTTTGTAAAAGAAGCACTGTTTTAGGTACTATGGACACATCATTGAACAAAATACTCACAGCTTTTACATACATGGAGCTTGTTTCCTGGCCATTGCTAGGATAGGCAGGTAAAGAACAAAAATTAAGCCAATAAACATATTTATAATTTAATGTTAAACTGATAAGGGGGAGAAAATTAAACAGAGTAGGAAAATAGAGACTAAAGAAGCTACCCTTTTAGAGTTGTCTGAGAAGTCTTAAGATAATGTTTTTGAAATATGAACATCCAAACTGTGGATGGTGTGATAAATTTAGTAAATCAAGAGCAACATTTCTAAACAAAGCATAGACTAGAATTAAATTGATTTAAAAAGAGGGTATCCGTGTTCATTGTTAAAGGAAATGTAGTTTTTCATAAGATATGCCCTTCACGGCATGTAAGTGTGTGTACTGGCTCATGATGTCACCTGTATTTCTGTGCATGTGCCATAACCCCCCCCCAAAAAAGGAATATTTTGTTTGTTTGACATCCTGGGGAGCCAACAAGGAGGACATTGAGGCTGGTGCTAGGATTGAGAGTGAGTGAGTGGAAATGAAATCAGAGAGGTGAGCGTGCACCAGAACACCTGCAGAGCTCTGTGAGCTGTGCATGGTAAAATGTTTGGCTTTATCATAAGTGAGGTAGTAAGTTATTTGAAAGTTCTAAGCAGAATAGACATCTGATTTACATTTTAGAAGGGTCATTTTGGCGGCTGGGTGAGAAATAGGTTTTGTGGGAACAGAAATAAATTGAAAATGGAGCATAATTTCACACAGCTGAGTTGATGGGAGTACAAATGCAATCGAGAATTCCTGACTCTTGAAATCACCAAAATTATTTTAGACTCAGAGTAACCTAAAGAATATTTATCTACCCTCCAATTCTCTAATGAAAAGCTTTTCCTAAAAATGACTAACTGTGCCTACGTCATTTTACTGCTAAAGATGAAGGTATTCTATATCATCTACTGAAAAAGAAACCCATCATAGCAATAAAGTAGTATGCCTTGAAGGTCGGGATCAGAGCTGCAGAGGGAGTAGTAGTTTGAAAATTATCAATGTGCTTTTTCTTTTGCCTCTAGAAACATCCATATCTGGATGGAGATTACAATCTAGAAAGAATATAAAGAAAAAGCTAGAATATAATTTTGGTTTCCAATTCTCAAAAACATCATTTTGAAGATAAGCAAGTTTATTGTGGAAGAATTGTTTTAAAATCCTTGATTTCTTGCTTTGATACTTTGAAAGAAGATATGGTAGGCAAGCGAAGAAGAGAAAAGGGGAAAGACCATTTTTTTCAGTTATAGTGAAAAACAAAGGGAGAGAGAAGAACAAAGAACATAAACTCATGCCTGAAAGTCCCATAATTCAGATTTTGACTCAGAGAGGGAAACATGTGTTAGGTAAGTGAGGGTGACTGAAGGGTAGGGAAATTTTTAACTCTTCAGTTCAGTTGCTCAGTCGTGTCCGACTCTCTGTGACCCCATAGACAGCAGGATGCCAGTCTTCCCTGTCCATCACCAATTTCTGGAGCTTGCTTTAACTCATGTCCATTGAGTTGGTCATGCCATCCAATCATCTCATCCTCTGTCATCCCTTTCTCCTCCTGCTTTCAGTCTTTCCCAGCATCAGGGTCTTTTCCAGTGAGTCCATTCTTCACATCAGGTGGCCAAAGTATTGGAGTTTCAGTTTCAACATCAGTCTTTCCAATGAATATTCAGAACTGGTTTCCTTTAGGATTGACTGGTTTGATCTCCTTTCAGTCCAAGGGACTCTCAAGAGTCTTCTCCAACACCCCAGTTCAAAAGCATCGATTCTTCGGTGTTCAGCTTTCTTTATGGTCCAACTCTCACATCCATACATGACTACTGGAAAAACCATAGCTTTGACTAGACAGACTTTTGTCTGCAAAATAATGTCTCTGCTTTTTAATATACTGTATAGGTTGGTTATAACTTTCCTTCCAAGGAGCAAACATCTTTTCATTTCATGGCTGCTCTCACCATCTGCAGTGATTTTGAAGCCCCCAAAAATAAAGTCTCTCACTGTTTTGTTTCCCCATCTATTTGCCATGAAGTGATGGGACCAGATGCCATGATCTTAGTTTTTTTGAATGTTGAGTTCTAAGCCAGCTTTTTCACTCTCCTCTTTCACTTTCATCAAGAGGCTCTTTAGTTCCTCTTTGCTTTCTCCCGTAAGAGTGGTATAATCTGCATATCTGAGGTTATTGATATTTCTCCCGGCAATCTTGATTCCAGCTTGTGCTTCATCCAGCCTGGCATTTCTCATGATATGCTCTGCATATAAATTAAATAAGCAGGGTGACAATATACAGCCTTGACGTACTCCTTTCCCAATTTGGAACCAGTCTGTTGTTCCATGTCCAGTTCTAACTGTTGTTTCCTGACCTACATACAGATTTCTCAAGAGGCAGGTCAGGTAGTCCAGTATTCCTGTCTCTTGAAGAATTTTCCACAGTTTATTGGGATCCACACAGTCAATGGCTTTGACATAGTCAACAAAGCAGAAGTTTTTCTGAAACTCTCTTGCTTTTTCTATGATCCAGTGGATATTGGCAATTTGATCTCTGGTTCCTCTGGTTTTCTAAATCCAGCTTGAACTTCTGAAGTTCTCGGTTCACGTACTGTTGAAACATAGCTTGGAGAATTTTCAACATTTCTTTGCTTGTGTGTGAGAAGAGTGGAAACAAAAAGTCCTGTCATAGGCTACAACTGCCCCAGCCTGGGGCATAGCCACATGCACTTAACAGAACAGAGGTCAGGCAGAGGCAGGAGACTTCCCACCACACTTGTTTCCCATGTGGCAGAGAAGCGGCTGAGAATCTGTCTGAAGCACTTACCAGAGTGTGTCTGTACTGGGCTGAGGAACAAGGAAGGTGACAGGGCAAGCCACTTTGCGGCCATTGAAAATCTCAGCCATACTTCAGAATTGCCTGTGGCCCCAATGGGAACTAAGACCAAGGCATATGTATAATGGCTACCAGGTCCTATGACTAAAATGGGATAGCCCAGATCAGGACTGAACAATGATTGTCCAGCAGGACAAGCACATCCAGGTGGACCCCTGTATTCCAGAAAACCGGAGAATGCTGATGGCATCATTACCAAGACTCAGATTCTTCTCTACCCCTTTGAAACCATGCTATAGGGATGATGAAGGGGATTCTCAGAGAATCCAGGAGTTTTTATCGAAAAGAGTTGGAACACTGCTATTTAAAGCATCTTTCTAAATGACCAGACAGAACTTGGACTAGTTTTAGATAGGGATATCCTCACTAACAAGAAGGTAGTGGCTTAAGAGAAAGGATCAGATTGTTTTCTGATATAGTAAACAAAGTACATTTTTTCTTCATATCCAAGGTGCAGTGTAAGTTAAATATCATAAAAGCATTACACAGTTTGCTACCTTTTATTGGATGTTTAATATAAGCCTGGCCTGATGGACCCCAAAGTCAGTAGCCTTAAACACCACACCCATTGCCTGTTTAACAACAGAAAACAAGAGATGCATTACAACCCAAGAGCTGTAGGAGTACCTATGCTGGATTCATAGAAATACCTTCAGTTACATAGACTTAGGCATGGGGACAGGGGAGTAAAATAAATATGTCTTTAAACACAAACATCTGGAAAGATATCAAATACATGTCTGAGAGTGTCCAAAGCAGGAGGAAGTTCAGAAGAGTTAGTACCAACCTTCCACATGCTATCCCTGGAGCCTGGAATTCTATCTGGAGGGATGGGGCATCCTGGGGGAGGCATCATGAGGTTGAGGTACCCAGGTCTTCATGCAAGCCCACAGCAGAAGGACCTGCTTTTTCTGCCACTGACAATTCCCCAACACAGCCTTCTAGCACCGTAGCCTACACTAGGCTTCTCACTCATGCAGAAATAGAGTCACTCTGAAAAAACAGATTATTTTTATCTTTAGGAGAATACATGAGAGCAGGCCATTCATGATTTTAGAATTGCTATCTCTTAACTCTCTCAAATAGCTCCCTCTCTACCAATTAAAAAATATTATTAAATTAAAAAAAGAAGTTTCATTCTACAAGTAGGGTTAAAAGACTTACTATGTGAATTCCAGATTAATATATAAAGTGGGGGAAATCACACTGAAATATAATCAGTATATAAGCATAAGCAGGTTTCTCATATTCTGTCTCTAATTCACTGTGGTAGAAAGAGTGAAGAGAGTAAGATGCTAGTGGGAATCCTGCAGAGAAGAGAGGAAGGGTGGTATCAAGAAAGCAAATATTTCAACTTTATTTTCTTTTCCAGTGCTATTCCCAGCTTACTTTCAGTTGAGCCAAAGCAGAAAGAAACTGCCACAGTCACATATTTGGAAGACTCAACTATGCTTGATTTACTGGTTTTGTTTTTTAACATTGAATCCCATCATTCAAAGGAAACTGTAATCCCAGAAAAGTATCACAGTATTTAAAAGTAATCTTTTAACTTCCTCCTTACTTTTTCTATAACTTTACTTAGTATCAAATTTCCTATCAAGTTTTGGAGAGGCACATAAGACATCATCTCAAATGTCAAGGGTTTCACTATGACAATATCCAAGAACCCAGTGTTCCTCCATAAATGTGAAAGACTGTATATGGACCAAGGAATTGTGGAAGACAAACCCACGGGATTCAATTCAAGTCTTCTTACTAGAGGAAGAATGAAGAAATCCAAAACCATTTGGAGAAAGTACATCTTTCCAGTTTAGCTGGGATGCATTCACAGACTGGGAAGGAAACACGGAATTTTCCTTTTGATGCTGTGACCTCCCATCTGTAACTAGTTTCATGTTGGGTAACATGTTTTCCATGGGACTGGTCATCTCTCTTGCCCTGCCAACTTCTCCTATTCACCTGGGATTACATCTAGAAAAATATGAAGAATAAGCTCGTCATTAATAAGGTAAACACTATAGCTACAAAGCAGGGAGTTTTAAACAAGGATCTTTAACGAACAGAAATTTCATATTATTTCTGTGTTAAAGGATGATGGTCTGTTATATTCATTATATTTAGTTTCCTTTAATTACATGTTTAATTATATTAATATATAAATTATTTTTATTTTTTGCAATTAAAAATTTTCTGTTTATAACATAGAAAAATAATCCCTAGTATGGTCAGGAAAACAATTAAAACATAAAATGGGAAAACAGAGAAAAGTATAGTTATATGTCTATGGGAACCCTGAAATAGAACCATCACTCTAACTAATCATTAAAGAATAAATTAATAACACCTTCTTGGCCCTGAAAGGAGATTTTAAGAGATAGATTCATCAGGTGGTTTTCTGACTTTCGGGGCTTCCCTGGTAACTCAGACAGTAAAGTGTCTGCCTGCAATGCAGGAGACCTGGGTTCAATCCCTGGGTTGGGAAGATTCCCTGGAGAAGGAAATGGCAACCCACTCCAGTTGTCTTGGATGGAAAATTCCATGTATGGAGGAGCCTGGTAGGCTACAGTCCATGGGATCACAAACAGTCGGACACAACTGAGTAACTTCTTTTTTTTTTTTTTTGGTGGCTCAGATGGTAAAGAATCCACCTGCAATGCCGGAGACCCAGATTTGACCCCTAGATCAGGAAGATTCCCTGGAGAAGGGAATGGCAACCCTCTTCAGTATTCTTGCCTAGAGTAAGGAGCCTTGTGGACTGCAGTGCATGGCATTCCAAGGAGTCGGACATGATGAGAAACTAACACTTTTTTGGCTTCTAAATAGCTAATCTTTATTTTCCATGCAACAAATGCAAAATGGTATATATGTGACCTGGTAGTAGTCTGAGGAAACCATGACTAAACTGCACAGATGTGAACTTTCTATTTAAAAATGTATCAGCAGACGTTACTGTTTCCAAGGGTGTTGGCTTTCAGTCGTTAACATTACTTAGGAACTGTTAAAGTGCTGATTTAGCATTCTGTTTAAAATTGTCAGTGGGTTTTTCAGGTGTGAGCATAGTGGAACACTCTGAACTATACCATGATATGTTTAACAATAGCCAACAAATCATACATTGTGCATGAAATCATGACTAGCAACGGCTACATATTTTTTAATATAATTTTTTGAAATCCTAGATGCCCTCTGTACCTAACATATACCATATTACTTTCCAAATGTGAAATACTCTTCTTTGAAACTAGAAAACTGACGAAATAGTTTGTAAGGTTTGCCTTTTAAATTAATAGAAAATTTCTTTTTCTGAAGTTCACTTTCTTATCAGCATTTTAAATTTAAGATGTATTTCATTTTCCATGGAAAAAAATTTAGAACATTCTCTATCTAAAATGTCAGTGTATTGGTATAAAGTATAAATTCTTAATTTAAATTACCTTATAATTCACAAGATTATCAGAACTTCAGTGGTATTTTTTAAATTAAGACTAAATGTACAAGGTAAATAATCCAGAAAAAAACCTGATTATTTTAAGCCACATATTTTAAACTTCAGAGCAATAGTTAATTATATTTTACCTTCTAAGTATAACTAAAATCATATTTTAGCATAATTTTGAAAAATAAATATTTTACATTAGAATTATTTCACATCCATGCCTATAGAATAGCTTCTTTATAATGATTTTCATAACATGGTAGAGCTTTTCAAAAATCCTGTTAAGATTCTAGTTGTGATAAAAGAAATTCAAATCTACTCTTTTATCTAAAATATAGTTTATAATTTTAACACATTAAGGAACACTAGAAGTTTAAGGAAATATTTTGTAATCTCCAGGAATCTTATTTTAAACATATTTAAAACACGGGGCAGGGGGGGGAAACAACTGCAATTGGTACATTATTTTTTTTTTCACTATATAAATAATAAGCCAGTCAGGATTTTTTGTTTGTTTTGTATTGTAAGTATCTCTGAAACACCAGAGCTTCTTTAATGTATAAATATTAGGAAGGATTAATAACTATTAAAATTGTGTACTTATTTTTGTTTGTTGGTATTTATCTACAAAGCTGGAGAGAAGTAGATTTCTTACTCCTGTTGAGAGTGGAAATGTTCTTGAGAATGAGAAATAGTTTACTAAATGGTTACCACGGAAGATCATTTATTTTAAGAATAACCTAAATCCAGAATGCTTCAGGATAGGGCAAAGGCAAATTTTGAAAGGAAATAGTCACAATGTTAATTTAGATCTGGTATTTAAGTGTGAACACAGAATCAATTTATGCCCATACCTTTTACTGATACTAATTAATGATCATCACTCTTCCTTCAATAAAATTTGAGGGAAAAGCTGATGCATTCCTTAGTATTTGCGGTTATATTTATTATCCAACTGCTTTGTGTTGGATGAGTGGGAATTCCTAAGAGGCTTCATCTATCTGCCTGACTTTCATAAAACTAAACACAAGCTTATATTCTAAAATTTTGATAGACTCCTTCAAAATATTTCAGCTTTATCTATAAAACAATAGGAATGATGTAATAATATTTACCTTATAGAGTGAAGATTAAATGAAATGACTCAGTGCCTGGCATAAAGACTCAAAAATTGTTAAGCTGAGTTTTTTCCCTTCTATCCTATAAGAATTGGAACATGTTACAGTAGATACTACCTTATCTCAAAGCCTAACACAGCACACCATTAACAGGCATTTTATTGGTATTTTACATTACTTAATAATATGGAGAAATTATATGGAGAAAAGTATTTTCACTGTTTGCTGTTAGTAGGATCAATAAACACTCTTTGATTCAATTAACAGGAATCCTTACAGAAGTAAAATGACTTAGAGATTCTATTCATTACCTAATAAATTTATAGTAGTGATAATTTATAAGATTAATGTAATATTTTTCCAAGTTTCTAATATCCCAAGTTAATATATACTTTCCTAGTTTGTGTTTATAAATTCTGGATTTGTTTCTGAAGAATAAAAAATGCTCCTGTAAAACAGATGACATACCTATTTAGAGTTATGGACCCTAAATTCTACAACAAATTATTTCATAAGTACATATAACTGTAAATAGCAACCCATGATTTATTAGGGGCAGTTTCTTCTAGCGCGCCTTCCCATGCAGCTAAAAATTTACTGCTCCCTAACCCAGACATTAGTTTTCACCCTTGGTTGTTAGGACTTTTCATAAGCTTGTGCTTTTCAAGAAAGAGAGACAGAGAGGGAGAGAAACGGAGGTGGCAGGGGTGTAGGGAGTGAAGGAGGAAGGAAGGATAGAAAGAGCAGTTTCTCGTTTATCAGTTCCTCTCAAAATGTGTGCCTATGGCTTGGGATTTCTAGTGAATCTGTTTCAAGTCCCAGATATCCTCTCTAACAAAATGGATTGATCTCTGTGCATTCTCCAGGAGACTAATATACTACCAAGTGGGATTATACATATAAAAGTATAGGAAGAGAATTAAAGACAGGAACAAGTACTTTTAAAAAATAAAGAATGTACAAATACAGTAGTTCTCTGGAGGGCAAAATACCCTTTGTAGTTCCAAATAAATGTGTAACTCAGACCATGCCTACACTTGACATACTAGTATAATTTTCTCCCTGTGATTAATTCTTCAAGCCTCCATTTTATCCAGATAACTTTCTATAATCTCTAGTTTAACCGTGCCTTAGAGAATTTTCTGCTGCTAAACTGTCACTTGGCGAACCATTGGCATATAGCCAAACATCCCAGGTTATGCACTAATGCGCAGAACGCCTTCATCTCTGTACAGCACTGTATATCCTTGACCAAACCACACTCTCCAACTTCCATTCTTCCTAAGGCTTCCTCTGTCTTTTGGCAACTTGGAATGTATCTTCAGGTAACGCTGTGTTATCTCTACCTTCTGAATGGCATACTGATTATCTTGCACTAACTCTAACCAGTGTTCTCTGATGACATGATTTCCCTTTCATCTCTCTCACATGTGGGCTGCTTTCCCAATACCTTACAGTTTTAGGTTGAACTTTCCATGTTCCAACCGTTTCTCCCCCTACACACTCCAAAAACATCATTAATTTGAATCTTATTGCATGAGTTTTTGCCACAAATTAATGCTGCTTAACTGCTGTTTTCTGCTGACCTCCTGCTCAGCCTTTTCAATCATTGATGACTTTAGTATTGACTTATTCTTTCTCATTAACCTTGTCCTGTTTTTCTGCTTGGTAAATTGAACATTCACAAGGAGGACCCATCTGACCTCTAGTGTCTCTTTTCTTAATTTCCTCTCAATTAATACTATTTTCCTATTCACTTCATACCTCAGCCACTCACTCTCATGCTCATCTCTTCGTTTTATCAACAACTATATGTTGATTTCAAACACCCTCATTCTCTGTTATTTCTTATCCTTCTACCTCCCTTAATTAGTCAAAAATGCATCAACTTTTTTCGTCAAGATTTCTGTTGGTCCTGTCACTTTCCCCACTATTCATAATGTCATGTCCTGACATTTCTCCTTAACTAGGCTATATTTCAAAGTCCATTATTTTAATGAAACTTTCTGAATACTTTAGACTTACCTCCTTGTCTCTCTATCTGCCCTCCTTACCTTGTAACATCTCACCTCTAATTGAATGCAACAATCTGTTTTTCCCCATCTGTATCTGATAATGATTAATATGGACAAAATTACAGAGACCTGCTAACAAGTTTCATGTAGATTTAGGAACACAAATAACTACTCAACACTATTAACTAATTCCATCATATTCTCTATCTTCGAACTTCTAAACCCCATCTTAATTCAACCTACCTAATTACTTCATTTCAGTAATCGAAGGTTAAATAGAAAGATTCAAATGTGAGCTCCCTCACTTTCTGAAACCCACAGATAAAACATCCTTTTTGTATCTGTATCCACGTTCTCTGCCTTTCACTTGCTGATGTAGTTCGAAACCCTTCCATGTGTATTCCCTTCCAAGAAACGAATTTCCACAATGGTCCCTCCTAGCGGTATATCATAAATTTCTCTGCTCTATTTTAAAATTCTTAACGTATAATTCTAGTGTCTTTCTTCTGGCTCTGCACCATTATTTTCAGCCTCTCATGGCAAAATTTCTTGAGTCTGTGTTCACTTAGTCCAGATCTTTCCTTCCTGTTTTTTCTCAGCCACCCCAACTAGACTTTCACTCCCTTCATTCCATGATTATAGAAGACATTGTTGGCGCCACAGTCACACTGGTCGTTTTTATGCTTTCATCTTACTTGGATTTATAAGCAGCATCCAAGGCAGATGACCACTCTCTTTTTTAAAATCAGTTTTTGGGTTGTCCAAGATTCTGAGAATCTTCTTTCTCCCAAATTTATTCCTATAAATTTCTCTTTCTTAGCGTTCTGAGAAAGTTGGTTCTTCTGCCTAAGACTAGCTTGTAAATGTTGGAGTGCCTGAGGATAGGTTCTAATTTAACCTTGTTCATCTGCGCTGATCTCCCTAGAGGATGTCATCAGTGACAAAGAATTAGACTTACATTCTTGGAAAATAGGCACTCACTTTTGCAAATAAGTTTTTTTTGCCCTTTTTTATTGAGGTAAAATTAATATATAACATTATAAAAGTTTCAGATGTACACCGTTGTAATTAGTCCTCTGTACATTACAAAGTGATTATTACTTTTTAAGAATTACCATCCATCATCATACAGTTGACCCCTTCCTCCGTTGCAGCCATTCTCCCCACCATTAACTACTACTACTACTGCTGAGTCACTTCAGTCATGTCCGACTCTGTGCGACCCCATAGACGGCAGCCCACCAGGCTCCCCCGTCCCTGGGATTCTCCAGGCAAGAACACTGGAGCGGGCTGCCATTTCCTTCTCCAATGCATGAAAGTGAAAAGTGAAAGTGAAGTCGCTCAGTCCTGTCCGACCCTTAGCAACCCCATGGACTGCAGCCTTCCAGGCTCCTCCGTCCATGGGATTTTCCAGGCAAGAGTACTGGAGTTATTACAAAATGATGGCTATATTAACCCTGTGCTGTACAATATATCCTTGTTGCTTATTTATTTTATATATAGGAGTTTGTACCTCTTAATGCCATGACCCTATCTTGCCCCTTTCCTCTCCCCACTGGTATATCCACTAGTTTGTTTTCTGTGTCTGTGAGTATGTTTCTTTTTTATTATATACATTTGGATTTTTTATTTTTTAATTTCCACATTTGAGTGATAACATATAGTATTTAGCTGACTGGCTTATTTCACTAAACATATTATCTTAGGTCCATTCATATTCTTGTAAGTAGCATTTCATTCTTTTTATGGCTTGGTAATATTCCATTGTATGTGTGCGTATGCATATACCAAAATATATTCACACAAGAATTGTATATAAATATAGTATATACCTTTACACATATTGTATATACATATACAGTATACTGCATCTTCTTTATCCATTCATCTGAAAATAAACACTTAGGTTGCTCCCATATCTTGTCAATTGTAAATAATGTTGATGTAAACCTTGGGTAGATGTATCTTTTCAAATTAGTGTGTTTGTTTTTTCAGATATATACCCAAACGTGGAGATTTCGGGTCAAATGGTAGCTATTTTTAGCTTTTTGAGAAACCTCCATATGGTTTTCCACAGTGGTTGCACCAGTTTACATTCCCACCAACAAGAGTGTACAAAGATTCCCTTTTCTCCACATTCTTGCAACATTTATTACTTGTGGGGTTTTTTTTTTTTGGGGGGGGGGGTGGTGGTGATAGCCATTCTAACAGGTGTGAGGTGATATCATAGTTTCGTTTTGCATTCCTTTGATAATTTGCGATGTTGAGCATCTTTTCATGAACCCATTGGCCACCTGTATGTTTTCTTTGGGAAAACATCTGTTTAGATCTTCTGCCCATTTTGTGGGGGGGAGGCTTCCCTGATAGCTCAGCTGGTAAAGAATCCACCTGCAATGCAGGAGACCCCAGTTCGATTCCTGGGTCAGGAAGATCAGCTGGAGAAAGGATAGGCTACCCCCTCCAGTGTTCTTGGGCTTTCCTGGTGACTCAGATGGTTAAGAATACGCCAGTAATACAGGAGTCCTGAGTTCGATCCCTTGGTTGGGAATATCCCCTGGAGAAGAAAACGGCTACCCAATACATTATTCTGGCCTGTAGAATTCCATGGACCCATTTTTTAATCAGACTTTTTTTCTGAGCTGTATGAGTTCTTTACATAATTAGGAAATCAATCCCTTATTGGATATATGCTTTAAAAATATTTTCTCTCATTTTGTTAATAGTTTCCTTTGCTCTGCAGAGGCTTTTTAGTTTGATTTAATTCCAGATATTTATTTTCTGTGTCCTTTGGTGTTTGGTGTCAAATCTAAAATTGTTTCCTTTAAAATACACAGATGTATTTTCTTTTATCAAGAATTTAACTTTTCAGAATAGTTTTAAAAATAGCTGTGTTGAAATATAATTCACATACCATAAAATTTACTCATTTTAAGTGTACAGTTCAATGTACCCTCATAGAGTTGTACAGTCATTATAATCTATTTATAGAATATCTTCATGTTCCAGAAGAGAAACTGAGCATTGACTGTCACTCCTTACTGTCCCCAACCTCTAGCTCTAAGCACTTGCTAATCAACTTTTTGTCTGTATTGATTTGCCTATTTGGACACTTCATATCAGTGGAAACATATGAGTTGTCATCTTTTGTGACTTTTTTTTCATTTAGCATAATGTTTTCAAGGTTCATTCATGTTTAGCATGTATCAGTACATCATTCCTTTTTATTGCTAAATTATATTCATTTGTCCATATATTAATATATATTTGGCCATTTGGGTTTTTTCCACTTTTTTACCCATTATGAATAATAATGTTATGAAAATCCATGTGTAAATTTTTTGCATGGACATAGTTTTATTTTGTCTTTGGTCTGTATGTAAGAGTGGAATTGCTGGATCATATAATAACTGTATGTTTAACTTTTGAGTGGAAGTCAAACTGGTTTCTACAGCATCCAAACCATTTTTACATTCCCACCAGCAATGCATGAAGTTTCCAATTTCTCCATATCCTTGCTAATACTTGTTATTATTTGTCATTTTGATTTTTGTCATCCTAGTGGAAATGAAGTGTTGTCACATTGTAATTTTTATTTGTGTTTATTAACGGCAAATGATGTTGAGCATCTTTTCATTGTTTTTCTTTTTCAAAAAAAATTATTCAAACTGTTGGACTATTTAAAATTTGGTTTTTTTTTATTATCAAGTTTTAAGTTTCTTTTTTATGTTCTTTATACAGGTCCTTTATCAGATATATGATTTACAAATATTTTCTACCAGTCTGTAGTTTTGCTTTTCGCTTTCTTGACAAGAATTTTAAGTAGTTATTTTATAGTTTTACCAGTGTC
The DNA here is from genome assembly GCF_032452875.1 of Bos javanicus. Lineage (NCBI taxonomy): Eukaryota > Metazoa > Chordata > Mammalia > Artiodactyla > Bovidae > Bos > Bos javanicus. The sequence continues at coordinate 23,305,397 of NC_083874.1, read as the reverse complement.
ACCATCAATTTATAGGCCAGTAAACAAACATTCCAAAATATACTGTACTAAAACAGAAAAACAATTATTTTTCTTTGTATACCTCATGTTACTTTTACAAGGTTACAGGGCAATAGCTAGGAGTAGAGGGTTGCTTCATGTTCATACTCAACTAGAGAATATCTGGGTGTTGAGATTTAATATGAGCTTTGTATTTGTTTTATGTTTCACTGAATTTCCTAGTAAGAAAAGGAAAGACTTCAGAACTGGTGGTAGTTTTTCACTTATAGTGAAAACTTGAACAAATATAAAGCAGGCATAATCTGTTGCTAACCATGGGGGAATTCCTATGTATGTATTCAGTTGAACATGAGGCCAGGGGACGAAAAGCACAAAAAGACTAGCTCACTGTAAGTGTTCAGTAAGTGACGGTTACGTGGATGAATGAATCAATGATAGTATGTGATTTAGATTCCTTAGGGCCCTAGGATTCTACTAGGTGAAACTGCGTGACCTTGAAAATACCTATCTAAAATTAATGTGGACTTGGGGAACAAAAGACATTTCCATGGCAACCTGGAGTGTCATAAATGAGTAAATTGTTTAACAGTTACACAGAATGAGACTTTATTTTCTGAAAACTTTGGTCTGGGCACTTAAAAATTTTTACCTTTTCTCCCATTCTGAAGGCTGTCTTTTCACCTTGCTAATAGTTTCCTTTGATGTGCAGAAGCTTTTAAGGTTAATTAGGTCCCATTTGTTTATTTTTGATTTTATTTCCAGTATTCTGGGAGGTGGGTCATAGAGGATCCTGCTGTGATGTATGTCAGAGAGTGTTTTGCCTATGTTCTCCTCTAGGAGTTTTATAGTTTCTGGTCTTACATTTAGATCTTTAATCCATTTTGAGTTTATTTTTGTGTATGGTGTTAGAAAGTGTTCTAGTTTCATTCTTTTACAAGTGGTTGACCAGATTTCCCAGCACCACTTGTTAAAGAGATTGTCTTTAATCCATTGTATATTCTTGCCTCCTTTGTCAAAGATAAGGTGTCCATATGTGCGTGGATTTATCACTGGGCTTTCTATTTTATTCCATTGATCTATATTTCTGTCTTTGTGCCAGTACCATACTGTCTTGATAACTGTGGCTTTGTAGTAGAGCCTGAAGTCAGGTAGGTTGATTCCTCCAGTTCCATTCTTCTTTCTCAAGATCGCTTTGGCTATTCGAGGTTTTTTGTATTTCCATACAAATTGTGAAATTATTTGTTCTAGCTCTGTGAAGAATACTGTTGGTAGCTTGATAGGGATTGCGTTGAATCTATAAATTGCTTGGGTAGTATACTCATTTTCACTATATTGATTCTTCCAGTCCATGAACATGGTATATTTCTCCATCTATTAGTGTCCTCTTTGATTTCTTTCACCAGTGTTTTATAGTTTTCTATATATAGGCCTTTAGTTTCTTTAGGTAGATATATTCCTAAGTATTTTATTCTTTCCGTTGCAATGGTGAATGGAATTGTTTCCTTAATTTCTCTTTCTGTTTTCTCATTATTAGTGTATAGGAATGCAAGGGATTTCTGTGTGTTGATTTTATATCCTGCAACTTTACTATATTCATTGATTATTTCTAGTAATTTTCTGGTGGAGTCTTTAGGGTTTTCTATGTAGAGGATCATGTCATCTGCAAATAGTGAGAGTTTTTCTTCTTCTTTTCCAATTTGGATTCCTTTTATTTCTTTTTCTGCTCTGATTGCTGTGGCCAAAACTTCCAAAACTATGTTGAATAGTAATGGTGAAAGTGGGCACCCTTGTCTTGTTCCTGACTTTAGAGGAAATGCTTTCAATTTTTCACCATTGAGGATAATGTTTGCAGTGGGTTTGTCATATATAGCTTTTATTATGTTGAGGTATGTTCCTTCTATTCCTGCTTTCTGGAGAGTTCTTATCATAAATGGATGTTGAATTTTGTCAAAGGCTTTCTCTGCATCTATTGAGATAATCATATGGTTTTTATTTTTCAATTTGTTAATGTGGTGTATTACATTGATTGATTTGCGGATATTGAAGAATCCTTGCATCCCTGGGATAAAGCCCACTTGATCATGGTGTATGATCTTTTTAATGTGTTGTTGGATTCTGATTCCTTCAGAATGGGAGAAAATAATAGCAAATGAAGCAACTGACAAACAACTAATCTCAAAAATATACAAGCAAGTCCTACAGCTCAACTCCAGAAAAATAAACGACCCAATCAAAAAATGGGCCAAAGAACTAAATAGACATTTCTCCAAAGAAGACATACAGATGGCTAACAAACACATGAGAAGATGCTCAACATCACTCATTATCAGAGAAATGCAAATCAAAACCACTATGAGGTACCATTTCACACCAGTCAGAATGGCTGCGATCCAAAAGTCTACAAATAATAAAATGCTGGAGAGGGTGTGGAGAAAAGGGAACCCTCTTACACTGTTGGTGGGAATGCAAACTAGTACAGCCACTATGGAGAACAGTGTGGAGATTCTTTAAAAAACTGGAAATAGAACTGCCTTATGATCCAGCAATCCCGCTTCTGGGCATACACAGTGAAGAAACCAGAAGGGAAAGAGACACGTGTACCCCAATGTTCATCGCAGCACTGTTTATAATAGCCAGGACATGGAAGCAACCTAGATGTCCATCAGCAGATGAATGGGTAAGAAAGCTATGGTACATATACACAATGGAGTATTACTCAGCCATTAAAAAGAATACATTTGAATCAGTTCTAATGAGGTGGATGAAACTGAAGCCTATTATACAGAGTGAAGTAAACCAGAAAGAAAAACACCAATACAGTATACTAACGCATATATATAGAATTTAGAAAGATGGTAACAATAACCCGGTGTACGAGACAGCAAAAGAGACACTGATATATAGAACAGTCTTATGGACTCTGTGGGAGAGGGAGAGGGTGGGAAGATTTGAGAGAATGACATTGAAACATGTAAAATATCATGTAAGATACGAGTTGCCAGTCCAGGTTCGATACACAATACTGGATGCTTTGGGCTGGTGCACTGGGACGACCCAGAGGGATGGTATGGGGAGGGAGGAGGGAGGAGGGTTCAGGATGGGGAACACATGTATACCTGTGGTGGATTCATTTTAATATTTGGCAAAACTAATACAATTATGTAAAGTTTAAAAATAAAATAAAATTAAAAAAAAATTTTTTACCTTTTGTAAAATCTAGCTGTGGTAATTAATCTTCTGGGTAGTTCATGCAAGCTAAAAGACTTCCTTGGTGGTGAGAATTTCCAGAAATGCTGCAATTCAGGGGGATATTGGAGCAAGATGAAAGTGGTATGAATGGTCTTTGTGAGGTCTCAAGGCCAGGTTAGAGTCAGGGGCCAGTTTGGTACATGTGGGATGCTACTGAGTGATACTGCATTAATTAAAGGGATCAAATAAATACTTTCTGTGCATATTCTTAAACATAATACTTTCAATGATACAAAACCTCCACTGGTAATAATGTAGTAAGAAAAATGGTCCTCGTACATTATATCCATTCCTTAAAGTCTTTGATGTTCCATACCAAATGTCCCTTGAGAACATAGTATTTGGGAAAAAACCATCTTCTAAAGTTATTTTATAAAAATTATCTGTTACTTTTGGTATCTTTTAGTGAATCTTAGATAACATGTAGTTATGTTGCTGAAACACTGATATTATAAGAAAAAATGTTTTGAGGAGGCTTGCCATCCTTTTGAGACTGATGTGAGTAAAACGAGTAACAGAATATCTGTTTGTCTTTGTTCGAAACCATTTCTTATAACTTTTCTTAAACACTGCGAATTTCATTCTATACTGGTCATGTTTCTATTGATTGCCTGGTCACAGACCAAGCAGTGATAAGTTCTAACTAGCCGATGGCATTCCTGAGCATGTCTGATGCAGGGTGAAACGATTCTAGCTCTTTAGTTCTCTAAGAGCTTTGCCCTGAAAATACCCCGGGACAGAAAGACATGAGGCCAAGGCTAAGATAAAAATTGAGGAAGTAATGGGTGTTTTGGGCAAATTAATGCCACCATGCCAATAGACTGATTTTGTTTTTCCCTGACCTGAATAGGTCCTGAAGCTCTGTTCCAAGAGTGTATTTTTGTTGTGCTCAACTGGAACCATTGAAATGTCAGGCTAATAAATGTCACCTCACTAATTTGTCTGGATGTAGCTATAAAATTCATTGAAACTGAGTCAAATCAAGAATTGTTGAATTTAACTGAAGTGTGTACATTATAGGATTTAAATTGTTATTGCTCAAATACATTTTCCATTAGTATAGTTTGCTTTATAATAGGGTCTCAATTTATATTGTGTTAGCCTCCCTTTTATAAGGGGATTTGATTTTAGTATTACTGGGAAGAGACAATGTCAATTAAGAAGGATATTTTTTGTCTTCAGTTTTTGGAAATTTTGATGGCAAAAAAAATTGCTTTTAGTGATATGGTTCTTACTTATGGTTCTTATAGTTAACTCAGTAGATTAACTGAGCTAATACTGAAAGCAGACAGTATTGATACTAACACTATTATAGTATATTTAATATTATAGATATACTATTATAGAATATTAGTAATGTTATAAACTATTCCCTTACTAAGGGAATAGTATCTTTATCCTCTCCAATAATATGGAAATAAAATATATTGCTACCAAAAAAAAAAAAAATAGAATGTTAGCAGAAAAAGTCTTAGAGCTCAGGGTTAATTTAGCTTTGCATATGTGTGCGTGTGTGTGTGTGTGTGTGTGTATTTGTATTTTCAAATTAGGTTAAAAATTACATAAAGTGAAATGCTCAGATCTTTACTGTAATCTTTCAGTCTATTTGATGAGGGGATATCAATAAACAGAGTATTTCCATCATTTTGGAAGTCCCCTCTGTCCGTTTCACAGTCAGTCCCCTCAGGAACAACCACTGAATTGACTGCAAAACCCCTGATGTTGGTTTTGATTAATCTAGAATTCATATAGTTGGAATCATACATATGTACCTTTTTCTGTCTGTCTATTTCATTTAGCATAATATTTTCACAGCTCCACTGTGTGTGTGTGTGTCAGTAACTTACTCCTTTTTATTGCTGAAAAGTGTTCCATTATAGGAATATCCTATAGTTGTTTTTTTTTTTTTTTAATCCCTTCTCTTGCTGATGGTCATCTGGGTTATTTCCAGTGTGGGACTGTTATTAATAAAGCTGCCATGAACATTCATGTATAAGCTATTTTTGTATATATATGCTTTCATTTCTCTTGGGGAAAAAGTTAGGAGTGGAATAGTTAGAGGAGTCCTGGGTCAGAGGATAAGTGTATATTTAACTTTTTAAGCAAATGCCAAATGGTTTTTTGAAGTAGTTGTAGCATTTTACCTTCTGACCTGAAATTCAGAATTCCACTTGCTCCAGGTCATTTCAGACTTGGTGTTGTCAACCATTCTTTGCCAGTTTTACCTGTTATGAATATTTTCTTCCAGTTTGTGGCTTTTTATTGAGTCATGCTTTTTTTTAAGAGCAAAAAATTTTAGGTTTTAGATAGTTTAGAAATAAAGCTTTTTTTGTTTTTGTATATAAATCTGTTATTCATCTTGATTCAATTTTCAGTATGATATGAGGTAAATATCAAAGTTTTTTAATCCCTAATGGATAATCAGTGTTTCCATACCATTTATTAAAGAGATTTACCTTTCTCTCTTAATTTAGTTCTATTTTCAAATATCAAGGTTCTGTTTCTAGACTGTCCAGTTCCATTGATCTATCCTTTTGCCAATACCATACCCTTTTGGTAACTATGAAAAGTATGTAAGTGAAAGTCACTCAGTCATGTCCGACTCTTTGTGACCCCATGGACTACACAGTCCATGGAATTCTCCAGCCCAGAATACTGGAGTGGGTAGCCTTACCCTTCTCCAGGGGATCTTCCAAACCCAGGGATCAAACCCAGGTCTCCTACATTGCAGGTGGATTCTTTACCAGCTGAGCCACAAGGGAAGCCCAAGAATACTGGAGTGGGTAGCCTATCCCTTCTCCAGCGGATCTTCCTGACCCAGGATTCCCTGATAGCTCAGCTGGTAAAGAATCTGCCTTTAATGCAAAAGTTACCTTGGTAACTATAGCTATATAAAGAGGCTTAAAATTAGGTGGCATATATTTCTCCTTTTATTTCTAAGGCTATTTCAAGCTATTTTTCTTTCTTTTTTTTTTTTTTTTGCATTTTTTGAGCTTTAGCAGGTTATAATTGTTGTTTTGTCAATGGTTTCTTTTGCTCTATAGGATCTTTTTAGTATCATGTATTTTCACTTGTCTTTTTTTGTGTTTGTCTTGCTTCTGTTGTTAAATACTATTTTAGTTATTTTTCATCCTTTACCTTTTAATATACATTTTTAATTGCCTTGCCAACTTAAAAAAATCTTTAATGGATTTTAATTGTGATTGCATTTAATCTATAAATATATTTGGAGGGACCACATATGTTAACACCATTGAGTCCTCTGATTCATAAACGTAGTATTTATTTGTTTGTTTGTTTAGTTTTCTCTAATTTCTGTCAGGAATGTTTTATAGTTTTCAGTGGGTCAATCTTGTTCATCATTTGTTAATATTTATAAATTTAGGAAAATATTTAGAAATATTTTTAAATATTTGGTATTTTGATGCTATTATAAAATATTTAAATTTTTATTTTCAAGTAGTTTATTTTTAACTTACTTATTTTGGATAGTGAGTTTATGCTTTGCCATATTACTAAATTTGCTTATTACTTTTTGTGGTATTCTTAAAGACTCCTTAGGATTTTCTTTGTATACAATTATGTCATCTGAAAATAAAGACAGTTTATGTCTTTGTAATCTCTATAAGCTGTTTCTTCCTCTTGTTTTACTGCAGTAATGGGGACCTCTATTTGAATATTGTTTTAGATCTTTCTTTTATTATGGGAAGAATATAATTTTCTTCTCTTGGGTCAACAGTAGCAGAGACTATTGTCAGTTGGGATGGGGGGAGCTTATGTCCCTTATGTAGTGTGGGAAGCATGGCCATGTATATCTGAGATTGGTAACATGAAAATCCTGTGTAATCCAGGCAAGTGCAGGGAATGATCCGTTTTTCTTTCTTTTCTCTAGCTGGAGTTAATTCTTCTTTCTTTGTTTTACAGATATAATATAAAACCTAAAGTAATTATTCATTTAGTTGTACATGTATACATTTTCCCTCAAAAAATAAAAGTTTTCCATGTGAAGGTCTTTTTGTGAGATTTGACTTTTTTGTGAGATCTATCTAATTGCTAAGCTTTTCCTTCATTGGAAGCCTTCAAAAGTCAATTAAGCCACTTTGGTCAATGACTCTGGAAGTTGTCATCTCAAATACTTATATAGGGCAATATAACCTTTGAAAAATTGGCCATCTTTGAACCTGTTTCCTCATCTCTCTGAAAAAAAGAAAGAATAATAGAATACTTTCATTAAGTCATAATATTATAGAAATATTTATATAGTTCGTGCTTTGATGGAGAACAGAGTTACAGAGAGTTATCTTCTGGTATTTATCTGGTTCAGTACCTATGTCAGAGAGACTTAAGTAATGGTTTGTATGACAGTTATCTCAATAATCAACTTCTAAGATGTTTATTTGTAGTTTTAATTTGTATGAATTTAGTTATCAATTGCTACATTTGCTTGAATAGAAAACAAAACTTTTTACAAAGCTATGTAAAGGCATAGCTAGAAAGGATTCTTATAAATCTTTCTCAAACATATTTTTAGTTCAAATTCATAGTGTATTTATTTGGATCTTTATAATATTGCTACTCTATGTAGAAGTAGGTTTAATGCTTTACCTGTTTTTGTTTCAGTATTTTCAAATTTAGTTTAGACATTTAAGTATTTGAACTTGCTAAAGTGGAGTAAATTAATATTTAAGTATATAATTATTGTTCGTCAGTCTTTCTAGTCAATAATTTTAGATGAGATACTTGCTACTAACTGTAATCTAGTACTGTGGGTTTGTTTCCTTTCTATTAGTGACATTGCTGTTTCATATGCCTCCAAAGCAGGGTCCTGAAGTGCTATTTAGTGTTCCTAAGCACATAAAGGCTGTGCTGTGATACACAGAAAATGCATGTGTTGAATAAACTTTATTTGCCATGAATTATATTGCTATTAGCTATGAATTCAATGTTAATAAATGAACAATATATATTAAATAAGGTATTTTCAAAGAGAAGCATAATAAAACAAGAATATGTATTGATCAGATGGTGAAAATATTGTGACCAGAGGCTTACAGAAACCAAACTCTTTATTTCCCCTAGGAGCAATGATTCATTGTTTGCTAATTAGTGTTTGCAGCAACTTTATAGGTTATAACTTCCATGGATAACCAGAATTGACTCTATAGTTGACCTTTGAACAATGCAGGTGTTTATGTATAATTTATAATCGGCCCTCTGTATCCTTGGATTCAACCAACCATGGACCCCACAGTACTGTAGTGTATGCTGTTGAAAAGTATCTGCACATAAATGGACCCATGCATTTCTAACCCACATAGTTCAAGGGTCAACTGTATTTCAGTTGTGATGGTAACACAGCTTCTGTCTGTAACAATTTACACTGTAATCAAAATATGTAAGTGGTTATTTATTCACACTTTCATCAGCAGTGTCTATAAGGGAACTTTCAAATCTTTGTCATATGGGTTCAAAAAGGTATCTTACTGTTGTTTTAATTTCCTGTCTTGAGTTGTATACATCTGCATTGATATGTGTAAGTATGTTTGTATGAAGGGTTTGCCCATATCCTTTCTCCATGTTAACAATTACATTATTGGTGTTTTTTCTGGTAAATTTCTAAGGGCACTTAATATACAGTGGAAAATTATCCTTTGTGGTGTTAGTTGAAGATATTTTTTCCTCAGGGTCATGTGTCTTTTATCTTTGAGTAAGGTTATTTTTCTTTGTGTAACCGTAACGACTCTAAGTTTTTGCATAGTGAAGTTTATCAGTCTTCTTTCTGATTTTTGTGCTTTCCTTAGAAAGACTGTCTCTAATAATGGAAATAAATTTTTTTAAGTTTTAATATTTTCTTCCAGTCCTTTTAAATTTTATATTTAGTGTTAAAATATTTGATTCCAGCTTATTTTTTTCTCTTTTTTAAAAATGGCTAGCTGGTTGAAACAACCACTTTTTAAAAAATCTATTTTCTCCATCAATTCAAAATGCCATTTTGGTGTCAATATATCAACTTTCCCTATATACTTAAATGTATTAATTTTGTAAACATATTTCCAATTTTGTAAAGTATACTCACACAGAAGAGACCAGAAGAGAAATATGTCAATACATTTATACAAAATAAATGAGGTGGTGCCTAAAGAGTGAGCCCAATTGGGCTGGCATATGTTGTTTTCCAAATGTTTTAACCTATCATTTCTGTGGGAGATTCTGAAACCAGTAGAAAATTAATATCAGATGATACTTCAATTCTTAGAGCTTTTGGTTGAAAGTAAAACAAAAGTGTCTTAAATTTACCAGTATAAGTTTTGTGAATTCTCTGTATGCCATTATTCCTAACAGGTCAGTATGGAGAAAAATCATTCAGCACTACATCCCTAACATTCAGGTCCAGTGAAATGGATTCACTTTCCTTAGTTAAGTCTCACATTGTTTGGAAATGCTAGTTTATTACACGAAAATCCACATTAACCTACAAGGCCAGTAATAGCCTGCTAAATATAACAGACCCCACACATCCCTGTAATTCTACAAATTAATGGTTTCATACATGGAGAGAACCCCTACCATGGTCAAGAAACCCAAATTAGTTATTCTGCCTGCCTTTTCCAAAACTGAGCCATTGAGAAGGTGACAAAGATTAGTGATGTTGAGCACTAATAATGATGATCCTGCTGACAGCCCTCCAATTTTAAAAATAATTAGGTGTTTTTTTTATCCAGTTTTCTGTGCGATGTTAAATGTTCACAGCTTCTTAAATAGCTATGTGACGCCATTCTTGGGAGACATTTAAGACATTACCCTCCCTACGCCCCAAACCCCAGAACCTAACCACAAAGGAAATCGTAACAGAAGTAAGATCTTATGGAAGGTTTTACATAGAGGCTTCCTTAGAACTAAAGTTAGCAATATTCTGACTCATTTTCTGCTGAGCAGCTATATAGTTGTTGAGGAAACTTAGATTTTCCATACACTTAGTGAGTTCACCAGCATACACAGCAAGACTGAAAGCAGTTCATCACCCCAAGTGTTCTCTGTTAACACAACTGGGAGGGAGAATAATTAAGTAGATCTCTTTTTAGAAATCAACTCCAATTTATAGAGAATAATTTGTTTATCAAATCCTGGTTGATTTTACTACCAGGTTTGTTGGAACTTATGCACCAGTACTTCTTAGTTGGAGACCTGGTGGTTATTTGTGGTTTTGTTAATGGCAGCATCTTTACTTGCCTTGTTATCATACGTATCAGAAAAAAACTTGATATTGACTGTTTGCCACATTACATTAATTTAGGTCTTCTCTTGGGTCAGTTAACAATCTGTCAGAAGCTGCTGAAGGTATTTGCTATTGAAAGCATTTACTGAATCTATATAATGACTGAGATGTTCTCTTTCAAAGTCTCTGAACACTGGATAGAGAAATACCATGTTCTACGCAAATCTTTTCTAGTGTCTTTCCCTCTATGGGATTTGGTGAAGGATGATTAGATGGGATTGAAGGCTATGCACCTTCTTCTCCCAAAGATGGACTCTACGTGGTATTTCAGTTATATACTGCTTTGCTATATAGAGCCCCCAAATCTGGTTTTAATAAATTCATTATTTACAATTTATTATTTTACAATTTATTATTAGCTGATGTTTCTGCCCACTGATGGTACTGGACATTTGAAAATCTAATAATTTTTTACTTGCCGTCTTTCATGTGGCTATAGGCAGATGGTGAGTGGGCCTGGAGTCATCTGAGGGTTCTACTAGACATTCAAGGACTTCTCCCTTCATACACTGAAAGCCTCATCAGTGATGATTGGAACCACGTGGCATTGGTCAAGCAGATCTCTGGGCAGATTTATGAAATCAAGACACGTGACTTAATCCATCTTTAGAAACTTTCTTCTTATCTAACTGTGATTTCAGTCCTGTTCCCCCTGCCCTGAAGTTTTGTGCACTTAAAAGCTAAAACCTATTCTGTAAGACCTTTGATGCCTTTTAAATAGGTTGGAAGCGTCACTCTAGAAATACAGTGTGCAAAGTATTTCATTTTGTTTCAAATTGCACATGCACATTTTTACTAATGCTGCCAACTGAAGCCTTTGACACAATGTTTTTTGAGTGTTTAGAGGTTTATATTTCTTTTTATGGAGAATTAACAAAATTTTCTCATGAGCTCCAGATGGACCTACCCTTTAAAAATTCTTCTAAAAATAAAAACTGCTAACTTTTCTTTTGGTATACTGATAGAAATTAGATTGTAACTGAGTTGAACTTAATTTTTTTATATTCAGTTTTCCTTAATTGTCTCAGTTTTTGCTTGCAAGGAACTGTTACAAAGTCTGAGCTCACTCTGCTCACAGCAGGACAGGCCAATAAATCTAAGCCGAGGTGTTGGGCAAGGAAGGGACTTTATTCAGGAACCAGCTGACTGAGAAAATGGCAGGCTAGCACCTCAAAATAACCATCTTGTCCAGCCCTGGTTGCCAGGTTCTTTTATGGATCAGAGATGGAGGGAGGTGAGGAAACAAAGTAAAAAAGACTTATTCAGTCTTTGCAAATGTCCCCTAGAATGGCAAAACTCAGGCAAGAGGATGTGTTAGTTTTATTTCCTTACAGTCCTTCACAGGTTATCTCCCTTGAGGCAGGCTATTATGTATGCCTACAGTAAAAAAAAAAAAAAAAAAAAAGGCAGCAAGATGAGGGTTAAAGTCTTAGAAGCAGATCCAGCATGAATTCAAAATTAACCCGTCTCGGTTACAGAACCATGTGTACAAATTATTTGTGTCCTCTGAATCTTGAAATCTTGGGTATTTCTATTCTTTGAGACTCATTTGTTTTTGAAGAATTACTGAAAGGCACACTATGGTTCTGACTATAATTTTTTCTTCATGACACCAAGACGACTACTACCTGGAGTAATTTTAAAATTAGATATAAAGGTGCTGCACCTGTACAATGCAGTATGGGTTTAGTGTCGTTACTGGTTCTGAATCATCTGGAAGGAAGGATTTTTGTATGAATTAAGCTGTATGTTTTACCTTTGGGCTGATCATGTCACCTTTGCTACCATTTGGTTTGATACATCTAGCATGTCTAATCTTAACACCTGAAAGTTTAAGGCACTTAACTAGAAAGACAAATGGTATTTCATCTGCCTCTCCAGGCTTTGTCAGATGGGGGAATACATAACGGTAAAAAATGTTTACCAAAGGAAGAATGAAGAATTTCAAGGATGTATTCCCAAACTAGGTTCTAGTGATCACTTTCCTTTGCTAGTTCATTTGTGAGAGTTTTCCTGGATTTGAGCACTTTGGTTAAAAAAAATTTATTAAAAAACTAAAGGCTGTGTTGTGCCAAACTCACTAGCTATTCTATTTTGTGACTGACATTTCCTTGGCCACTGTGTTAGTGCAAGCATGATTTAAGTTAGGCAAAATAGTATTATTTGCAGAAACTATCTCAATGATGACACACTGGTAGTGAAATAATGGTTTTGAATATAGGCAGTGGACAGAGTTGGATGCAATATGACTCTTTTACTTAGTAACCATCTGACCTTGAACTGGTTAATCTCTCTAGACCTCAATTTTCTCATCTGCAGAATGTAGATAATAAGAGTTCTTACACAAAGTAAGACCTTTGGGCTTCCCTGGTGGCTCAGACGATAAAGCGTCTATCTGTAGTGCAGGAGACCCGGGTTCAAACCCTGGCTGGAGGAGCCTGGTAGGCTACAACCCATGGGGTCAAAAAGAGTTGGACACAACTGAGCGACTTCACTTTCACTGTTTCACACAAAGTAAGTGAGACACACGTGTGCACTGACATCCTCATTTGCCCCTCCAGATCCATTCTCTACCCTTCTCCTCCCTGCTCTCTTTCTCAGGAAGCTGACCGGCATGGCCCACAAGAGGCTTTCTTGTCCTTGCCTCCGTTGGTTTGGACAATAGAGAGCCCAGACACAAGAGCAGGGAGAGGGCTGAAGTGAGGCTGGGCATTTGTTCTGAACCGTTGCCCTGCAGCATTCCCTTAGGCTTACTGCTTCTCCCCAGAAACTCAATTGGTAGAGTGTGTGCTTATATAGTTCCTTATGCATTGTAAATGCTCCACAAAGTGATATTTATCATTTAAAAGAGTTAACAGCCTGTAAATTAGTGTTACAATACATACAAGCCGTATGTTGATGAAGCGCACTGCTCAGATTGTGGTAAAAGCACAGCATTATTTTATTTACCACTGCGTGTTTAAGCTTCACTTCGAGGAGATATCTTCCTCTTTCCCCAGAGGACAACTCCAGCAGTCTGCTGATCTCCAATTTCTCTGCTCACTGTTAAATGGCAACCCTGTGATCACTTTAGGCCACAGGGTGTGCTTAGTCACTCAGTTGTGTCTGACTCTTTGCAACTCCATGGACTGCAGCCCACCAGGCTCCTCTGTCCATGGAGATTCTCCAGACAAGAATACTGGAGTGGGGTGTCATATCCTCCTCCAGGGGATCTTCCCAACCCAGGGATCAAATCCAGGTCTCCTGCACATTCACAAATTAATAATTAGAATGCCCTGGCCATGTAGCAATAAAGATCTGACCTTGGTCAATTCCTCTCCCATTTTGCCGGTTGTATCTGGCTCTGGGCTGGTACCTGATATTGGTGTGAGACAGGGTCCTGGCTCTCTCCCATCTCACTCCTCTGTATCTCACTAATGCTATTTTAGAAATGCCGGAGTATTAAGGGTAGGAGAGAACACTGAATGCCGGAGTATTAAGGGTAGGAGAGAACACTGCTTGGTTAGGAGGGTTCACTCTCTGTGGACTTAACAGAGCTGGTGCCCCAGGGTGGGCCTTGAGATGGATGAAGCTGATTCTTCTCTCATGGATTCTTTTTGAGTTCATCACAACTTTTCTGCTGGGGCTTCTCTCTCACAGTTCCCTTGGCCAGGACACAGGGTTACCTCCCACTCCAGTTTGTTCTGTCTTAACATATATCTGATATGAAACATGGCGGTATCCCTTCCCTGACTCCTTCTCTTGGCTTCCTCAACCAAGCTCTTAGTGTATAAAATACCAGGCAGGAGACAGACCCAGCCCCTAGCCCACTTGAGCTTTGAGGCACCAGGCATCTTTGTCTTCAATGGCTGGGTGCACATTTCAAAGCTTTAGTGCAGCTGCCCTGAAGCTCCCCCACCAGGCCTGGAGATAGAAGGCAGCACACCCCAATCCATCCTCAAAAAGTGCTGAAGGTGAAGCTGCTGCTGCCGCTAAGTCGCTTCAGTCGTGTCCGACTCTGTGCGACCCCATAGACAGCAGCCCACCAGGCTCCCCCGTCCCTGGGATTCTCCAGGCAAGAACACTGGAGTGGGTTGCCATTTCCTTCTCCAATGCATGAAAGTGAAAAGTGAAAGTGAAGTCGCTCAGTCATGTCCAACCCTCAGCAACCCCGTGGACTGCAGCCCACCAGGCTCCTCCATCCATGGGATTTTCCAGGCAAGAGTACTGGAGTGGGGTGCCATCGCCTTCTCCGGAAGGTGAAGCTAGTTCACTCCAAAGAAAACATCACTATATTCGTAAACCTGCCAGCTTCTCTGGCCCCTTTTGTATCCATGGCTAGACTGAGGGATTCAAGAGTCAGGAACAGATTCTGGTAGAGTTCTTGCTTAGTAACTCTGCATTAAGTAATTATTTGGTGTATGTTGAGTGTTTCCTTGGTAGCTCAGATGGTAAAGAATCTGCCTGCAATGCAGGAGAAAATGAGAAAGTGCTAGTCACTCAGCCCTGTCCAACTCTTTTCAATCCCATGAAGCCTGCCAGGCTCCTCTGTTGATGGAATTCTCCAGGCAAGAATACTGGAGTGGTTAGCCATTCCCTTCTCCAGGGGATCTTCCCAACCCAGGCATATTCATTACAGTCTGAGCCACCAGGGAATCCCCCAATGCAGGAGATCCACAGTAAATCTCTGGGTCGAGACAATCCCCTGAATGGAGTCGCAAAGAGTCAGACACAACTCAGAGACTGAACACAACAACAACATCATCATTTATCATCATCATTTATCATATCAGCCTTATTGTAGAAACACACATTTTAATACATTTAGCAACTTTGTTTAGTGTTTTTTTTTCCTTTAATTTTTATTTCTTAGTACAAAACTTTAATAATCAGGACCTGGCTAGAAGATAAAGAGTTTTGTGGTTGGTAGTTTGATGGTGTTGTTTATATTATTTTTGTTCTGCATGTGTTTGAGTCTTTTCACTATGGGTTCCAACTGGAGATAGAGAGCTAGGTTGAGACAGAAATAGGAATCATAATACTGCAAGTACATAGAGTGGCTGGTACTGACATCTGGTGCTAGATCTGTGGGTGAGGCAAAGGCACAGGGAGGCATCTTGCACCCTGGAATTTATAATGAGAAGAGAGAAGTAGAGAGGAATCAGTGTCATGGAAAGTAGGATAAAGTGCCTTGGGAATTCAGAGGGAAGAAAGTACTCCTACAGTCTGAGGGTCTGTGGCCAGAACATACTTTTGCAAGTTTTTAGGTCATAGAAGATAAAAGGAAGCAGTCAAAAGGTCCTAAACCTAACTCTTTTTTGTGGCATCTGTGTTTAGCTTAGCTGATAAAAAGTCCTCCAACTCAAACCCCTTCGAGCCAGCAAACACGGTCTGTGACTAAACAAGGATGGGTCTTTCCTAATCACCGGATATGGCAAGCATCCGTTTCACATAGTGGACTGATAAAAAGATGAGCTTAGACCCCAGTCCTGATACTTCCTGAGTGTGTTTGCCATTCCTAGATTTCAGTAGTAGCAACAGGGTGTTTCTGTGGGGCAAGAGGATAAAACACAAGGATGGCAGCTCAGAACTCTTGACATTCTTTGAAGGTGATGCTCAGATGTTCCGGGAATGCGAATGCTTTTAGAAAGAGATTGAAGGCTGCATCAATTAATATTAAGAATTGATATAATTGATATTATATCAATTCTTATTATATAATTGATACAATTCTTAATATAATCAGATTTAAGGCCTGATTTAGCCTTGTTTACAAAAAAGAGGGTGTTTTCTATAAAATAAAATTATGTGTAAATTTTAAAATATGCACAAAATAAAGACAATGAACTAATGAACTCCCATATAGTCATCATCCTGAGAGCTCCAAAACAGTTGATATAATTATACTTTGTCCTAGGTTTTTTACTCTTCAGAAATACATACTGTAAAAAAAATACATAATCTAAATGAAAAATGTAAATGACACTGAAACAGAAATGTAAGTATTCTCGCAAAGATGACCATTTTCATTTCAAAGATTAATTTATGATCAATTGCTTGTACAAAATTTCTTTTGATGAATTCAACATGATGGCATGATGTCTGATAAATCCGATGGCATGGCTAACTTTATTCTTCTCTTTATATATTATAATTTTTTAAGTATATGGAATTAGTAAGTATATATCATTCTCATATTTACAACACTTTTGTTGAGTAGTCATTAGATTCCCAGCTTAATTCACCAAAGGACAAACAAATGATGTACTCAGACTTGACATTTGGTCAGCCTGTGATGTCTTTTCTTAATTATTCAGCAGTCAGTTGCCGAGATTCCTCATTCTCTACTCTGCTTCCTTCTGGCCCTTTACATTCACACTCACTCATTCATCAAGCCTCAGTTTGTAACAGTGCCTCCTTAGTTGGCTGCACTTTGGCCTTGTCTATCCTTCTTTTTCCTTAGACCTATCATTTTAGAATTTAAATATTCTAGTCACAGCCTTCCTAGAGTGTATAGCATGAGGGGAGGGCTCTACATGGCTTAAAGAAATAATGTTTCATTACTCAAGGTTAACTCCTCCCCACAAAGCAAAGACAATAAATTTTAGAAATAAAGCCCTGAGCTTCTAATATAGGAGATTAACATTAACTGTCATTGCCCCAATTTCCTGTGGGTCTTATTATAAAGAAAGCAGCAGTAGAATAGTCTCATCTCGGACTGTGACCTGCCAATTAGGCATTTCTTCTCATCTTTAAAACTGTTCTCAGTACTCATTCTAAACAGATTTCACCTCTGTAATGTTTTATGATTTGCGTTAGTCAACAGTGTGTGATTTACCACTAAATTCACATTTCTTCTTTTATTTTTGAGAGGCAGAAAGTGAACAGTCTTGATTTTGATAGTGAGATTGGCATCTTTAATTAACCACCTTAGAAAATTGTAAGAGTCCACAATTTCCATCTCCCCAGCCAAGGTGGAAGACAATGTTTACAGTGTGATGAAAGATCAAGAAAGAATGATCTCAAGTTCATTTTAACTCATAGAAAGAACAAGTTATTGGAATAATAATTTGAAGTACAAGTAATCTAGAGAATATGAACAGATTTCCGTGACGTTTTTGTTTTTGAAAAAACAGAATTGCCCTGGACTGAAGCAGATTGATTCACTTTGTTGACTTACATGTTGGAAAAACCTGATGTAGTTAAACTATTTTGATGATGTTAGTAATTCTTAAGTCAGATACAGAATACTAACAGTTTGGTTCTTGATCACTGTTATAGGGGGGAAAATGCAGGACATCAGAGGAATGGCAAATTGTTAATGTTGCTTAGACAAGACCATGTGATTATATACATATACACAGTTGGAAGGGAATGCTTATAGGTATGCTGTGTGGATAAAGAAGTTTTTTAAAGTCTGGGGAGCTGTAAGTAAAGTGAAAGAGTTTTCAGAGATCACTCATACAACAACAAATGAAAATATTTTAATTAGCATTTTTAATAACTTGCATTTGTCTCCTTCATGTGTACACATTTTAAGTGGAAGTAAAACTTTAAACATTACTTAATAAAGCTGTTACGTACATTTTCTCTGCTGGATTGAACTTTCCCTTTCTGGAATGCCTCTGTCTCCATTATAACTAGTTGTAATTATTCCTCTGCTGCATTTCAGGCAGTGACACATTTATGCTTCCTATATATGCCATGTATTCTCTGTACCCAGCCCCGTGCATCGTATGGGATGCAATTATTTGTTCTCGTCAAAGGGAATTGGGCAAAAATGATGTGTTACTTTTTGTATGAGAACACACTCTCACACCACACACAAAAATAAACTCAAAATTGCTTTATGACTTAAATATAAAACATGACACCTTAAAACTCCTAGAGGAGAACAGACAAAGCGTTCTCTGACATAAATCATACCAATGTTTTCTTAGGTCACTCTCTCAAGGCAATATTAATAAAAACAAAAATAAACAAATGGGACCTAATCAAACTTACAAGTTTTTGTACCTCAAAGGAAATAATAAAACAGATTATACAACTCAATAACAACAACAGCAACAAAAATCCAGTTGGAAAATAGGCAGAAGACCTAAAGAGTTATCCAAAGAAGACATACAGATGGCCGACAGCCACATGAAAATATGCTCAATATTGCTAATTACTAGAGAAATGCAAATGAAAACTGCAGTGAGGTATATCACCTGACACTGGTCAGAATGGTTATCATTAAAAAGTCTACAAATGATAAATGCTTGAGAGGATGTGGAGAAAAGGGAACTTTCCTGCACTGTTGGTGGGAATGATAATTGGTTCAGTTCCTATGGAAAATAGTATGGAAGCTCCTCAAAAAAAACTAAAAATTGAGTTGCCGTATGATCCAGCAATCCCGCTCCTAAGAAAATATCTGGAGAAAATTATAATTCAAAAATATACATGAACCCCTAAAACCCTATATCCATAGTAGGATGATTCATAATAAGTAAGGCATGGAAACAATCTAAATACACAAACACAAATACACACATGCAGTATTTTTCAGCCATAAAAAAGAGCAGCAGCAACGTGGATGGACCTAGAGATTGTCATACTAAGTGAAGTAATTCAGAAAGAGAACTACCATGTGATATCCCTTATATGTAACATCTGAAATATGACCCAAATTCATCTTTGAAACAGAAACAGTCTCACAGACACAGAGAACAGACTTGTGGTTGCCAAGGAGGATGGGAAAAGCGGAGGAATGGACTGGGAGTTTGGGCTTAGCTGGTGCAAGCTATTACACATGGAACAGATAAACAGCATAGGCCTAATGTTTAGTTCAGGAAACTATATTCAACATCCTGTGATAAGTAAGCCCTAATGGGAAAGAATATGAAAAAGAATGCGTGTGTGTAACTGAATCACTTCACTGTAGGGTAGAAATTAGCACATAGTAAGTCAACTCTACTTCAATAAAACGCCTTTTTTTTTTTTTTTATGAGTATTACAAACCTTCCCCTTGCTACTTCAGGTAACTGGGGGGAAAAAAAGACTCAAAATGGCAAACTTGCAACAAGTTGGGAATATTAACTGGTCCCTGAGTCACTGGTAAAGGCAAGCCACTTCACTACCTACGTTTGTGATATGAGTGAGAAGAAACCTTTATTATGTTGAGTTGTCAAGATTTATTTGTTACTGTAGCATGATCTATTGTTCCTTGAGTAACATGCAGGCACATTATTACATTACTGTGCTCAGTGCTAAGTCATGTCTGACTGTATTACTAGGAAGGGTGTAAAATGGAATTACCTGTTTTGAAAGTAAGTTATCATTTGATACACTGGTTCTTTTGTGTTTATTCTTTTCTGATCTTGAAAATCGACTCCTAGAACTATATCCCAAGAAGATATAAATGCGCTCTTTCATTCATCAAACTTGTATTTACTGTATAATTCCAATTTTATTTTAAACAACCCATTATGTGTCTATGCCCGTATGAATTTTTGCAAATACATATTACAAAAATTAGAAAGAAATACACAGAATTTGTCATTATGGTTTTGTTACTGGGCCAGAAAAATCTAATAGAAATTAAGGGATTTTTTAAATTAGAAAAATATTCTATGTTTTTAAAAATCCATTTAAAAGCATTAGTTTTATAATAAAGATATAAAACAACAAATGTCATAAAAGAAAATGTATAGAACAGTCTTTTGGACTCTGTGAGAGAGGGAGAGGGTGGGATGATTTGGGAGAATGGCATTGAAACATGTATAATATCATATATGAAACGAATCGCCAGTCCAAGTTCGATGCATGATACTGGTTGCTTGGGACTGGTGCACTGGGATGACCCAGAGGAATGGTATGGGGAGGGAGGGGAGAGAGGAGTTCAGGATGGGGAACACGTGTACACCTGTGGCAGATTCATGTTGATGTATGGCAAAACCAATACAATATTGTAAAGTAATTAGCCTCCAATGAAAATAAATAAATTTATATTTAAAAAAAAGAAAACTGTTTAAAGGTAAACTGAAATATATACCAAAGAGGATATATAAATGACAAATAAGCACAAGCAAAGATATTCAACATAGTTAGTCATTAGAGAAATGCAAATTAAAACCATTATATAATACCACTATATATCTAAAGTGTATAATATATAGTCTATATAATGTATAGTGTATTATAGTGTATAATAGGTACTGACTTTGTGAAATAACTAGAATTGTTTTACACTGCTGGGTAGGAGTATAAAATGGTACAGCCATTCTGGAAAATTATCTGGCAGTTTCTTGTAAAGCTCATGCTGGGTTACTTAACCATATAGACCCAGCAGTCTTACTCCTAGGCATTTACTCTAGAGAAAGGAAGTTATGTTTACACAAAAACCTCTTCACAGATTTTTGTGATTGTATTCATAGTATCCAAAATGTGAAAGTGATCCAAGGGATTTCAGTGGGTAAATGGATCAATCTACTGATCCACAGAATGCAGCCCTTCTCAGCAATAAAAAGGACTGATATATCGGTACATGCAATAACATGGATTTATCAAAGGCATGTTGATTGAAACAAGCTCATCTCAAAAAGTTGCGCACTCTATGGTTCCATTTATATAACTCTTGAAAAGGCAAAGCTATGTGATAAAGATATTGACAGAGGACATATGAGTGATTACTAGGGGTTAGAGGTTAGGGGGAGAGTGTGACTATAAGGGGTAGCACTCAGAGGTGTTCTAAGGTGATGAAACTGTTCAGTACTCTGGCTGTGGTGCTAGTTATACAAGTCTATTGTTATTTTTGTTTAGTTGTTAAGTCATGTCTGATTCTTTGCAACCCCGTGGACTGTAGCCGCTAGGCTCCTCTGTCCATGGGATTTCCCAGGCCAGAATACTGGAATGGGTAGCCTTACCCTTCTCCAGGGGATCTTCCCCACCCTGGGATCAAACTCATGTCTCCTGCATTGGCAGGTGGATTCTTTACTACTGAGCCACCAGGAAAGCTGATACAAATCTATACATGAGTTAAAAACCATAGAACTGTGTACCAAACAAGTTAATTTTATTGCATGTTAATTAAAGATAAAAATAAAAATCAGAAACAAACCAATAAATAATGCTTATCCTTCAAGCTTCACTGCCTTCATCACACCTGCTTTTCAAGTTTGGTCTAGTCCACATGAACTCCCCTTTTATTCCTTTAAAGGGTATTGATGATTACATCGTTTATCATTTGGTTCTTAACAATAGAATTCACTTCCTAGATCAATAGTTATACTTAAAGTAACAGTGTTTACTGTCTACATCATTTATCAATGGGCACATCAGTTAATTGGTTTTACACTATTGCTTAGTCTTAAGGTGTTTGAATACTTTAGTTGGGCTGTACACTTGTCCCTTAGACTCAGTGTTGGACTCTGATGTGGCCAATTGCAATGTGGTTAAGCTGAAATAGCTGGGAAAATGATGTATGGACTGTAGGGGCCAAGGCTAGGCTTGTTTCTTGATAATTGTATTGGAAGTTGGGAATCATATTGAAGAACAGAATAGAATAACAGACCTGAGAACTATGAGATTAGGCTCTAATGCCCTATGTCATTCATTGTATGTAACAAATTAAATTCTCTCCTGTGATTTTGGAATGTAACTAGTTGGCACCATCCTTGTTAGAACTGAGGAAATAATCACTCAAATTATTTTTCTGAGTTCTATAAGTTCAAATGAGGATTCTAAATTGAGAAAGACTAGAAATATGGAGTTAGTAGGAGTGGAGTTCACGCTTTTCCATATAAGGGAAGGAAATTGGGGATAGATAGAAGGGGAAGGTTCTCTTGAGTGAAAGGAGAGGCCAGTACCACCCTGAAACCCACATGTTGGTGAGCGGTGGTGGGCGGTGCTTTCATCTTGCTCCATCCACTGGCTGGTCTGCCCAGTGCCCAAGTGGGATTAGGAATATTCTCCTGGGGTTGGCATCCAAGACTTGAATTTATTTTTCATAAGCTCTGAGCAAAGTTCTTTGGTCTCAAAGGTGTCATCTTTCTTTTCTGTGGTATACTGTATGGTAAAGGATAAAGCTAAGTAAAACCACCTAGAAAGTTGTGCTTCTTTTAATAAGCCTTTACCAAGGTGTAACGACAAGGTTTTCTCTGAAATCTTGCCTCTTATTTTTGCTGCTGCTGCTCAAATGTTCCAGAGTCCAAAACAACAGACCTGTGTGATTTAGAGTATTATAGATATGGACATGTCACTGTTAGAGGGCTTTTGTTCCCCTCGTCAGCTTTGGTGCTATTTCATTCACGTTGCAAATAGCTGCTTTATATCACTTTTCCCTTTCCCCTCAGCATCTGTCGTTCTGTGCTTAGATTTCCCAGATTTCCTTTATATAACTTTATGTTTTATACTGTGTGCTATTTTGTCCACATAGTATAAAATATCGTCCCATAACCGTCCTTCTGCTGCCAAAGCCCATTTTCTTTTTCTGCCTGTATTTTCAACCTAGACCCTTTGCATTCTTTTTCCCTCTTCATGCCACTGGTGCCACACCTTAATCTGGTATCATTGACACGTGTAATTAATTTGCTTCTTATATTTTGTTAGTTCATTAACAAAGACATGGAACAAATATATCATATGTTACATCTTATTCTGTAACTGTTCATTTTTATTCTTTTGAACTCTTCTAGGCATTTTCTCTAACTATTCACTCTTAATGACTCCTGACCTTTATACCAGCTGTAAGTATGGAACTAGTCTTGTAATGGAAGTTACAGTCCTATCTGTGCTATTTAAGGATGTGGGGAGAAATCTTTCACCTTAAAATAGCATTCCTTTTAGTATTATCTTTACTTTTAAGACCTACCTGGGATTTTATCAACTGGGGGACTGGATATATGTAGATAATATACCCTTTATATATAAAGTACTCCTGGAGGACCAATGTAGGAAATAAATTTAATGCTTAACCAAGTTGAACATTAGCTTGAAGTTTCAAGAAGACCTGAGAAGAAGGAGAGTTTTTATAAGAGAAGGAGAAATGAACACTACTTCTGGAATTTGGGCAGGGTGCTGCTGTGTAGGGGAGGCAGGGGTCCATCTGCTTGGAGAAAGGAGAGAGCAGACATAAAAGAGGAGAAAGGAAGGAAGATACCAGGTGATGGGGAAAATGGAAAAAGAGGCTACAAAAAATGAATGTTCTGGTTATTCTTCTTAGCATTCAGAGTATACTCATGGCCAGGTATAGAGGAAGAGAAAGTTGTACTTTCCATGGTACATATCAAAAGGGTTCCACCTCAGCCTACAGAATAAAAATCTAGTGAGTGAGAACTTTCATTTTCAGTAGTATCGTAGATTGAATAGTTTATGAACTCTGAAAATGCTTCACAGATATACATACCGTCATACATGCACATAAATCTCTTTACATGCATAGCTGGGTCTACAAGGATGTCAAGGTAATTGAATTCAAAATGATAGGTATATATTCTCACAATTGGCCAGTACTGAAGCTGACAGCTGCCCCAGTGGCCTGGAGCTTTAGTTTTAATAAGTAAAGGATGGTACACAGAGATCTGTGGGTTTATCAGAGACTCCAGGAGAAAATCAGAATCCCTGAAAAATGATCCTTACCAAAAGAGAGTACAAGAAAAAATTTTCTGAAGAGAGAGATAGTAAGGAATCTTGCCTGTCTTGACTGTGGCTCCAGTGGAGGGAAAACGTCCATGAATATTTTGTAACTACAAATTGGCCTTCATGATGATTTGAAAGCCAGAATTCACTTCACCTATGTGGAGTAATGCACCTTAAGCCACGTATTTTGTTTAACCTGGTTATGTAAATACAGATCCTCTCTAGAGGATTATACACTCAACTTACACTTCAAAAAATGTAATAGAAAGGTCTCAAATGTGAACTACCTAACCCTCTATCTCCTCTGGAGTTAGAAAAGGCAGAGGAAATAGAGATCAAATGGCCGACATCCATTGGATCATTGAAAAAGCAAGAGAGTTCCAGAAAAACATCTACTTTTGCTTTATTGACTATGCCACAGCCTTTGACTGTGTGGATCACAACAAACTGTGGAAAATTCTTCAAGAGTTGGGACTACCAGACCACCTGACCTGCTTCCTGAGGAATCTGTATGCAGGTCAAGAAGCAAGAGTTAGAACTGGACATGGAACAACAGACTGGTTCCAAATTGGAAAAGGAGTACGTCAAGGCTGTATATTGTCACCCTGCTTATTTAACTTATATGCAGAGTACATCATAAGTAATGCTGGGCTGGATGAAGCATAAGCTGGAATCAAGATTGCTGGGAGAATTATCAATAACTCCATATATGCAGATGACACCACCCTTATGGCAGAAAGCGAAGAACTAAAGAGCTTCCTGATGAAAGTGAAAGAGGAGAGTCTTGACTTAAAACTCAATATTCAGAGAATGAAGATCATAGCATCTGGTTCCATCACTTCATGGCAAATAGATGGGGAAACAATGGAAACAGACTTTACTTTGGGGGGCTCTAAATCACTGTAGATGGTGACTGCAGCCATGAAATTAAAAGATGCTTGCTCCTTGGAAGGAAAGCTATGATCAACCTAGACAGCATATTAAAAAGCAGAGGCATTACTTTGCCAACAAAGGTCCATCTAGTCAAAGCTATGGTTTTTCCAGCAGTAATGTATGGATATGATAGTTGGACTATAAAGAAAGCTGAGCGTCGAAGAATTGATGCTTTTGAACTGTGGTGGTGGAAAGGAGATCCAACCAGTCCATCCTAAAGGAAATCAATCCTGAATATTCACTGGAAGGACTGATGCTGAAGCTGAAACTCCAGTACTTTGGCCACCTGATGCAAAAACTGACACATTGGAAAAGACCTTGATGCTGAGAAAGATTGAAGGCAGAAAGAGAAGGGGACAACAGAGGATGAGATGGTTAGATGGCATCCCCAACTCAATGGACATGAGTTTAATAACCTCCAGGAGTTGGTGATGGACAGGGAGGCCTGGAGTGCTGCAGTCCATGGGGTCGCAAAGAGTCGGACACGACTAAGCAACTGAACTGAACTGAACTGTCTCCTCTCACTCTCCTTCCGTCCCCCTCCTTCCCTCCCTCCCTCTCTTTCTCTCTCACATACACACAAATCACAAAGCACATGGAGAAACAAACAACTATAAGTGAGAGTTAAGTGTAAACAACCTGTTGTAGAATTAAAACATTCAAGACCTTAGATATTGGAATTAATGGAAATAGATTATAAAATAATGTTCTAAGTTTACTCCTGTTTTTCTGCTTTCTTAGGTTGTAAAGTTAGGTTGTTGCTTTGCCATCTTTCCTATTTTTTTTTTAGTGTAAGCATTTATAGCTATAAATTTTTGCCCTTAGCACTGCTTTCACTGAGTCCCTTAAGTTTCAGTATATTGATTTCATTTTCATTCGTCTTTAAATATTTTCTAATTTACCTTGTGATTTATTTTGCAATGGCACCCCACTCCAATACTCTTGCCTCAATCCCATGGATGGAGGAGCCTGGAAGGCTGCAGTCCATGGGGTCGCTGAGGGTCGGACATGACTGAGCAACTTCACTTTCACTTTTCACTTTCATGCATTGGAGAAGGAAATGGCAACCCACTCCAGTGTTCTTGCCTGGAGAATCCCAGGGATGGGGGAGCCTGGTGGGCTGCTGTCTATGGGGTCGCACAGAGTTGGACACGACTGAAGTGACTCAGCAGCAGTAGCAACTTTTTAAAAATATATATATATATTGTTGTAAACCAATCACCAATTAAAAATATAAATTAAAAAAAAGTAGATTGTTAATTTCCACAAATCTGTGAATTCTCAACTTATACTGTGTTATTGATTTTTTATATTGAGGTATGGTTGATTTGCAATATATTAGTATCAGATATTGGACACAATGATTCAAAATTTTTATTATTTTTAAAATATATTTATTTTAATTGGAGGCTAATTACTTTACAATATTGTATTGGTTTTGCCATACATCAACATGAATCCACCACAGGTATATACGTGTTCCGCATCCTGAACCCCCTCCCACCTCCCTCCCTGTACCATCCCTCTGGGTCGTCCCAGTGCACCGAGCATTCTGTATCCTGCATCCAACCTGGACTGGCGATTCATTTCTTATATGATATTGTACATGTTTCAATGCCATTCTCCCAAATCATCCTACCCTTTCCCTCTCCCAAAGAGTCCAACAGACTGTTCTATACATCTGTGTCTTTTGCTGTCTCGCATACAGGGTTATCGTTACCATCTTTCTAAATTCCATATCTATGTGTTAGTATACTGTATTGGCGTTTTTCTTTCTGGCTTACTTCACTCTGTATAATAGGCTCCAGTTTCAGCCACCTCATTATAACTGATTCAAATATATTCTTTTTAAATTTTTATAGATTGTACTCCATTTATATTTATTATAAAATATTGGCTATATTCCTTGTGCTGTACAATATATCCTTGTATTTCCCTCTTATTTCCCTATCCCTATCATGCCCCTCATCACTTCCATCTCACCACTGGTAACCATTATTTGGTTTCTGTATCTGTAAGTCTGTTTCTTTTTTGTTATATTCACTTATTTGTTTTATTCTTATCAAAGTATAGTTCATTTAAAATGTGTTAATTTCAAATATATAGCACAGCAATGCAGTTTTATATATATTTATATTATATATATATATATATTGTTTGCATATACATATACTTTTCCAGATTCTTTTCCTTATAGGTTATTATAAAATATTGAGTACAGTTCCCTGTGCTGTACAGTATATCCTTGTTGGTTATCTGTTCTATATATGTATGTATATGTTAATCCCAAACTCTTAATTTATCCTCCCCACCCCCGTTCTTTTCCCCTTTGGTGATCATAAGTTTGTTTTCTTTGTCTATGGGTCTGTTTTGTAAATAAGTTCATTTGTTAATTTTTTCTTGATTCCACATGTAAGTGATATCATATGATATTTTGTCTTTCCCTCCCTGGCTTACTTCACTTACTGTGATAATCTCTTGGTCAATCCATGTTGCTGCAAATGGCGTTATTCTTTTTTATGGCTGAGTAGTGTTCTGTGGTGTGTGTATGTGTGTGTATCCATTCATTCATCAATGTGCACTTATGTTGCTTCCTTATCTTGGCTATTGTAAATAGTGGTATAGTGAACATTGAGATGCATGTATCTTTTCAATTACAGTTTTCTCCACATCTGTGCCCAGGAGTAAGATTGCAGGCTCATATGGTGACTTTGTTTTTAGAGTTTTAACATTGATACCGTCAAAATACAGGACATTTCCGTCACTACAAAGATCCTTTGGGTTGTTGTTTTACGGTAATACCTGGTTTTCTTCTACACCACTCCCTTCTTAATCCCTAATAACCACCAATATGTTCTCCATTTCTATATTTTTAATTTAAAAAGTGTTGTATAAATGAAATCATAAAGTATGTAAACTTTGGGGGATTTTTTCCCACTCTGCATAATTGCTCTGGATATCCATCTGGGTTTCTGCGTGTATTGGTAGTCTGTGTATCATGTAGCAGTGTTTATGTTGCATGTACCCATTGAAGAGTCCTTTTTACTGCTGAGTAGTATTCCATAATATGCATGTACTACAAGTTTTAATCATTCACTTGCTGAAGGACATTGGGGGAGCTTCCAGTTTTTCACTATTAATACTAAAGGTGTTATAAACATCTCATACAGTTTTCAGAGTGAACATGTTTTCTTTTTTCTGGGTAAATATCCAAGAGTACAGTTCCTATGTAATATGGTAGCTACGTTATTTAGTCTTTTAGATACTGCCACTGTTTTCAGAGTGGTTGTACCATTTTACATTCTCACAGCAATGTATGAGTCATTCATTTTTTCTGCATTCTTAGCATTTGGTGCTGTCACAATTTTTTTGTTTTAGCAGTTCTTATGGGTGTGTAGTGATGTCTCTTTGTGGTCTTATTTTAAATTTTCCTAATGAATAATGATGTGGAACATCTTCTCATGTGTTTATTTGTCGTCTGTATATCCTCTTTGGTAAAATGTCTCTTCATGTCTTTTGTTTATTTTCTTTATATACATTTATATGTGTGTGTGTATGTGTATATATATATATATATACACAGTGGGATTTTTTAAATTATTTATTTTGCTGCATCAGGTCTTCGTTGCATACAGAATCTCTAGTTATGGCACACTGGTAGGCGCCAGAGTGCTTGGGCTCAGTAATTGTGGTGTGTGGGCTTAGTTGCTCTGCAGCATGTGGGATCTTAGTTTCCTGACCAGGGATCAAACCTCCGTCCCCTGCATTGCAAGATGGATTCTCAACCACTGGACCACAAGAGAAGCCCCATGTTCATTTTCTAATTAGATATTTTTACACTGCTGAGTTTTGTGAGCTCTATATAAATTTCAGACACTAGTCCTTTTTTGGATACATGACTTGGCAATTTTTTCCTAGTCTGTAGCTTATCTTTTTATTCTTTAAATAGGGTCTTTCATAGAGGAAAATTTTTTTAATTTTGGTAAACTTTATCAGTTATCAGTTTTTCCTTTTATGAATCATGCTTTTGATTTAAAGAATCAATGAACTTTTTGCTTTGCTCCTAGATCCAGATTTTTCTCTTCAGTTTTTTCTAAAAGTTTTATGGTTTTTACATGTAAGTCCATTTTGAGTTCATTTTTTAAGGTATGAGACTTGGGCCTGGAATGCTTTTTTAAATTTTTTTTGCATATAGATATCCAGTTGTTCGGGCTTCCCATGTGGTGTAATGGTAAAGAACCCGCCTGCCAGTGCAGGAGACACAAGAGATGTGGGTTCAATCCCTGGGTCGGGAAGATCGCCGGGAGGAGGAAATGGGAACCCACTCCAGTATTCTTGCCTGGATCCTTGGACAGAGGAACCTGGTGGACTACAGTCCTTGGGGTTGCAAAGAGTCAGACACAACTGAGCAACTGAGCACGTTGTGTGTGCACATCCAATTGTTCATACACCAGTTATTTCCTCCGCTGAATTGCTTCTGCCCCTTTGTCAAAAATCACGGGGCCTTTTTGTGTGTATCTGTTGTCTGGTTCTCTATTCTTTTTATTGATCTATGTGTCTAACCCTCCTCCAAAACAGTTTGATGACTAAGTCTTGAAATTTGGTAGACTTATTCATCCTACTTTATTCTCCTTTTCCAGAATTGTTTTAGCTATTCTAGTTGCTTTATGTTTTTATCTATGTTTCCGAATAACCTTGTTCATATCTATTAAGAAAAACCTTGTTAGCATTTCTATAAGAATTGAACTAAATCTATTATCAGTTTTCCTCAAATTGATATCTTTTCTGTATTGAGTCTTTCAATTCATAAAAATGGTATGTCTACATTAATTTAGATCCTCTGTTTCTCTTGACAGCATTGTCTTTTTCAGCATACATGTACATGGTCTTTTAGAATTATGCCTGTCTTTCCATTTTTTTGAGATTGTTAATTGTATTTTTAATTTTGTAATCACATAGTCATTGCTAATATATAGCAATGACTATAATTTATTTTTATATCTTTATCTTATATGCAGTAACCTTGCTGAGCTTACTTACTACAGTTGACCTTGAACAAGATAGATTTGAACTGCACAGGACCACTGACAAAGGAATTTTAAATATATATATATATATTATATATATAAATATATATATATATACACACATACACACACACACACTATAATACTATAGGGCTTCCCTAGTGGCTCGGACATTAAAAATCTGCCCTGCAATGCAGAAGACCTGGGTTTGATCCCTAGCTTGGGAAGATCCCCTAGAGGAGGACATGACAATCCACTCCAGTATTCTTGCCTGGAGATTCCCCATGGTTAGAGAAGCCTGGTGGGCTACAGCCCATGGGGTCACAAAGAGTCAGACATGACTGAGCCACTAAAAGTAGCATAGTACTCTATGATCTGTGGTTTGTTAAATCCAAGAATGTGGATTTGCACGTAGGGAGGACCAATTCTAAAGTTACATGCAAATTTTTCAACTGCATGGGTGTCAGAGCTCTTACCCACAATGTTGATAAAGGTTCACCTGGAGTTTGCCGTGTTGTTTGTGGATTTCTTAGAACCTTTTATGCAATCATGTCATTCACAAACATGGAGAGTTCTATTTTTTCCTTTCTAATCTGTATACCTTTTATTTCCATTTCGAGCCTTGTTGCACTAGCTATAACTTCTAGCTCTAGTATGAGTAAGTGGGGAAATCAGAAATCCTTACCTTGTTTTCCATCATAGAGGGAAACATTCCACCTTTCATCATTAAGTATAATGTTAGCTATAGATTTTTTGTAGATGCTTGTTACTAGATTGAGGAAGTTTTGCTCTATTCTATTTTTTTGGATTTTTAAAGTCATGAATAAGTATTGAGTTTTATCAGATACTTTCTCTGCATCAATTGATATGATCAAGTGTTTTTCTTTTTTAGCTTGTTAATGTGGTGGATAGTGAACCAGACTTGCATCCCTAAGATAAACCCCTTTGTCATGGTATACAGTTCTTCTTATATATTGCTAAATTCTATTCCCTAATATTTTTAAGGCCTTTTTGTGGTCTAAATAATATGGAGGAAATTGGTCAGTAGTTTTCATTTTTTTGTGCTTTTTCTGGTTTTGATATCAAGATAACAGCCTCACAAAATACTTTGGGAAGTATTCTTCCTCTTGTGCTTTATGGAAGAGATCATGTATAACTAACATTAAGTTGACTTTAACTATATAGTAGAATTCTTTGGTGAAACCATCTGAATGTGGTACTTTCTTTTCTGGGAGTTCACAAATTATGAATTCAACTTTCTTAATAGCCATAGGGATTTTCTAATTATCTATTTTATATTGAATGAGTTGTAGTAATTAGTGTTTTTCAAGTTATTAGTCCATTTAATTTAAGTTGTTGAATATATTAGAGTTTTTTGTAGTATACCCTTGTCTTTTTGAGATCTGTGGAGTGTGTACTGATATGGGCTGTTTTTATTCTGATACTAGTAATTTGTTTATTTTCTCCTTTTGTCTTTGTCAGCAGTCTTAAAGACTGGATTTTTGTTTTATTGGTTTTTTTCTATTTTTCTCTTTTCAATTTTATTATTCATTTCTGTTTTAAAATTTTTAGTCATTGTTTTAGAGTAGATATGCTTGCAACAATTCTTTTTTTTTAGCTTTTTTAAAATTTATTTTTATTGAAGTATAGCTGAATTATAATGCTGTGTTAATTACTGCAGTACAGCAGAGTGATTCCGTTATAAAAATATACATTCTTTTTCATCTTCATTTCCATTATGGTTTGTCACAGGATATTGAATATAGTTCCCTGTGCTCTACAGTAGGGCCTTGTTTAACAAATTATTTAATTTAATTCATCTGAAGATGTCTTGATTTCTGCTTTATTCTTAAAGTATAGTTTTGCTGAATATAGTATTCTGGGTTGATAGAATCTTTTCTTTCATCTCTTAAAAAATGTTGTAGCATGTTCTTCTGGCCTCCATGGTTTCTGATGAAAAATCTACTGCCCTTTGAATTGTTTTTCTGTATATAGGTGTTATCTCTGTCTTGTTATTATCAAAATTTTGTCTTTGTCTTTAGTTTTCTGAACTTTGACTATGGTGTGTCTTCATGAGGATTTCTTTAGGTTTGTCTTGCTTGAGTTTACCCAGCTTCCTAAATCAGTAGATATGTCTTTTTCTTTTTTTTTTTTTTTTAAGCATTTCTGAGGATTTTTCAGATGTTCTTTCTTTGAGCACTTTTTAAGCCCTATCCTCTTTCTCCTCTCCTTTTCGGATTCTTAAAACAGGAATATAGACCTTGGTGGAGAAACTTGGACTATTTTAACTTTGCTTCCAGTACTCAAAATTGACAGTGTAAATTCCAATTCAAAAGTTCAGTGTAGTAAATATATTTCTGTTAGTGTATGTTCTGTTAGAGGGAAGAAGAATAGTGCCTTTTCACTACAACAGCTCTGAGTATTTACAACTGTTTTATTCAAGAGCAGAAAGACTGGAAAACAATTACATATATCATTCAAAATTTGGAGAATGAAGATATTTCCATTAGAAGAAGAAATTGGATTTTTAAAAAACTTTTCATTGTTAACCTGACTCATCTGAAGATGGTTAGAAGCTATTAAAATCTGTTCTCAAACTTTATTGAGAGTCTTAATCTTAGGAGTGGGATGCACAACTTTTCAGCCAGCTAGGACGAATGGGCGAAATTTAGCAGCAGTTCCAACTTCTGACATTTTATTGAAAAATGAATACCAAATTCTGGCACTGCCTTTTTGCAGCCCCTCAGATTAGCATACCAGTTTTGATGTATTATAGCACATATACTGTGACTGATATAAGGGACAAGAACACAACAAAGTTTCCTTTGAAGATAATATCCTTGAAAAAGTCACTTTGAGATTTAGTTACCTTATTTATAAACAAAGTTAATAATATCTGCCCATTCCTTCTATGAGGAATGAAGAGTAGGGGTGGATGCTGAGTAATACATCCTGGGAACAGCTTAGCACTTTGTCTTAGATATAGCCTTGAAAGAAATGCTTTGTATGTATTACAAACGTTTCCCTATTTTTGTGACAGCTCATCATTAATATTGCTCTCCTAACATTCATTTCTTTTCCTCAGATTTATGTTTGACTACAGTAACTACTCTTTACAAAGTTTGCTTTGTAAATCACAGTTTTTGGAGAGATTGTTCACCATTTATACAGAGAATAACGTTAAAGAGTTTTGTGTGACTTGTCCTTTAGTTTTGTGGTCAAATTCTGGCTAACAGAATTAGCAGGAAAAAAGTGTAAACTTTATTCCTCAATAACCCTTTAAATACTAGTCAGTCTTAAGCATTCTCTGAACAGTATGTGAATATGAGCTGGATTAGAGAGTGTGATGAAGACTGGGAAGGGAAGAGTGTTGGCAAGTAATATGGTGCACTTTTATCAGTATAAAAAATACTAAAATAAACCATTTGGAATAAAACAGAATAATAGTAGTGTTAGAAATAGTAGTAGTAGTAACAATAATAGCAACAACACTTTGGAAAAGGTAATTTATTATTACATTTGTGTTTTTCACCCAAGCATGGCCAAGATTATATTTCCTGCTTATTCCAATGGGATGAGGTTTAGAAGGAAATTAAATTGGTGCAAAGAAGAATAAAACTGTGTTATTTTTTCCTGCACAGCTAAACTTGTAGACCAAGTTCATACTTGCTATAATTTACTGAATTTACCCAATGTCAGGGAATGTGCTTGTTGGGAGGCGCAATCGCCATGGCCCCAAGTGCTCTTGCATGTTCTTGCTAGAGATGTCAGAGTGCAAAACCCTCTTTACCCAGGTCATTTCTCAGGGTTATGTTTGTAGCAAGTCACCTTGAGGGATGAAGTAATATCTTTCCCTAGACAAAGAGTAGGGTGGCTTCCTCTTACCATAAAAATAGTGACTGTGTTAAATTCAGTGTTCTTCTTCTATAATGCAATCAAATGAGACACAGAGACAGACAGAGGTAAGTGACATTATATGTTTCTCTTTCTCTGTCTTACTTACTTCACTTATGATAAGCACTAGGTCTGTCCATGTTGCTGAAAATGGCATAATTTTATTTTTTTTTTATGGCTGAGTAAGTATTCCATTGTATGTATGTATATATCTGTCAATGAGCATTTAGGTTGCTTCCATGTCTTGGCTATGATAAATAGCCTTAGCATTATTTTTAAGTCACACTAAGGGTTTTGTTATTAAGTTGTAGGAATTCCTTAACATATTTTGGAGACTGACCTCTTATCAGACATTTTTGCAGATATTGTCCCCATTCTGTAGGTTGACTTTTCACTCTGCTGATTGTTTCCTTTGCTGCGCAGAAGCTTTTTAGTTGGTGTGGTCATACTTGTTTGTTTTAGGTTTTGTTACCTGTGCTGTTAGCGTTATATCTGTGTAAGTCCTGCCAAGGCCAAGGCCATGAAGCTTTACTTCTATGCTTTCTCCTATGTTTACCTCTAGAACTTTTTAACAGTTTCAGCTCTTACTAAGTCTTTAATCTAAGTCTTTAATTCTGTGTTGAATTTTGTGTCTGATGTAAGATAAGGGTCAGATTTAATTCTTATTTTTTCATGTGAATATCCTATTCAGCTTTCCCATTACCACTTGTTGAAGAAGTTATCCTTTCCCTTTTGTGTATTGTTACCACTCTTGTCAAAGACCAATTGACCATACATTTGTGTATTTATATCTAGGTTCTCTATTCTACTCCATTGATCTGTCGGTTTTTATGCCAGTACCATATTATTTGATTACTGTAGCTTCATAATATATTTTCAAATCAGAGAGAATGATACATACGGCTTTGTTCTTATTTTTCAAGATTGATTTGTCTACTCATGGTCTATTGTGTTTCCATATTAATTACAGAACTGTTTTTTCTATTTCTGTGAAAAAAGAACTCTTCGGGATTTTGATAGGAATTGTGCTGAATATGTAGGTTACTTTGGGTAGTGTGGACCTTTTATTAACATAAGCACAATGTCTTTCCATTTTCCTCTGTCTTGTTTAATCCCTCTTATCAGTGTTTTCTATGTTTCTATATATAAATTTTTCACCTCCTTAGTTAATCATATTCCTAAGATTTTATTCCTTTTGATACTATTGTAAATAGGATTTTTAAAAATTTCCTTTTCGAGGAGTTTGTTGTTAGTTAGCTGTAGTTAGTTTGTTGCAGTGTATTGAAATGCAAGTGATTTTTGTTTGTTAATGTATTCTGCAAATTTATTCCTTTTGTTTACTAGTTAAAAAGTATTTATGGAGTCTTTTGGGTTTTCTACATATAACCATGTCATTTGCAAACTGAAACAATTTATTCTTCCTTTTTTTTATTTTATTTTTTTAACTTTACAATATTGTATTGATTTTGCCATATATCAACATGAATCTGCCACAGGTATACACGTGTTCCCCATCCTGAACCCTCCTCCCTCCTCCCTCCCCGGACCTCTTCCTTTCTAATTTGAATGAATTTTTTTATTTTTCTTGTCTAATTGTTTTAGTTAGAGCTTTCACTGCTATATTAAACAGAAGTGGCAAGAGTATAGATCCTTGCCTTATTTCTGATTTTAGAGGAAAAACTTTGCTTTTTACCAATGAATATGGTTTTACCTGTGGACTTTTCATCAGTTCAATCGCACAGTCGTGTCTGATTCTTTGTGACCCCATGGACAGCAGCACACCAGGCCTCCCTGTCCATCACCAACTGCCAGAGCTTACTCAAACTCATGTCTATTGACATGGGGATGCCATCCAACCACCTCATCCTCTGTCGTCCCCTTCTCCTCCTGCCTTCAATCTTTCTCAGCATCAGGGTCTTTTCCAATGAGTCAGTTCTTCACATCAGGTGGCCAAAGTATTGGAATTTCAGCTTCAGCATAAGTCCTCCCAATGAATATTCAGGATTGATTTCCTATAGGATGGACTCCTTGGATCTCCTTGCAGTCCAAGGGACTCTCAAGAGTCTTCTCCAACACCACAGTTCTAAAGTATCAATTCTTTGGCACTCAGCTTTCTTTATAGTCCAACTCTCACATCCATACATGGCTACTGGAAAAAACCATAGCTCTGAGTAAATGGACCTTTGTTGGCAACGTGATGTCTCTGCTTTTTAATGTGCTAAGTTGGTCATAACTTTTCTTCCAAGGAGCAAGGATCTTTTAATTTCATGGCTGCAGTCACTATCTGTAGTGATTTTGGAACCCCAAAAAATAAAGTCTGACACTGTTTCCTCATCTATTTGCCATGAAGTGATGGTACCAGATGCCATGATCTTAGTTTTCTGAATGTTGAGTTTTAAGCCAACTTTTCATTCTCCTCTTTCATTTTCAAGAGGCTCTTTAGTTCTTCTTCGCTTTCTGCCATAAGGGAAGGGTGTGTCATCTGTGTATCTGAGGTTATTGATATTTCTCCTGGCAATCTTGATTCCAGTTTGTGCATCAGGCAGCCCAGCATTACTCATGATGTACTCTGCATATAAGTTAAATAAGCAGGATGAAAATATGCAGCCTTGACGTACTCCTTTCCCAATTTGGAACCAGTCTATTGTTCCATGTCCAGTTCTAACTGGATAGATTTCTCATTCCAGAAATCTGGACATACAGATTTCTCAGGAGGCAGGTCAGGTGGTCTGGTAGTCCCATCTCTAAGAATTTTCCACAAATTGTTGCAGTCCACACAGTCAAAGGCTTTGGTGTAGTCAGTAAAGCAGAAGTTGATGTTTTTCTGGAACTCTCTTGCTTTTTGGTGATCCAGCAGATGTTGGCAATTTGATCTCTGGTTCCTCTGCCTTTTCTAACTCCAGCTTGAACATCTGGAAGTTCATAGTTCATGTACTGTTGAAGCCTGGGTTGGAGAATTTTGAGCATTACTTTGCTAGCATGTGAGATGAGTACAATTGTACGGTAGTTTGAGCATTCTTTGGCATTGCCTTTCTTTGGGATTGGAATGAAAACACCTTTTCCAGCCATTGGCCATGGAATTTTCCAAATTTGCGGACATATTGAGTGCAGCACTTTATCACAGCATCATCTTTTATGATTTGAAATAGCTCAACTGGTTCCATAACCTCCACTAACTTTGTAGTGATGCTTCCTAAGCATCTTTTCATGAAAGGACTTTTCATGTATAGCTTTTATTGTATTGAGGTATTTTCTTTATATTCCTAGTTTGATGAGAGTTTGTGTCATGAAAGATTATTGAATTTTTCCAAGCGTTCTATCTCCATTTAGATAATCCTGATTTTTAATCTGTATTCTGTTAGTATGATATATTAATTGATTTTGGTATGTTGAATTGTCTTTGCATTCCATAAATTTCAAGTGATTGTAATGTGTGATTCTGTTAATGTGCTTTTGTATTTGAGTTGCTAGTGTTTGCTCTGTTACGTCTTCTTGCAGAATTGACCGCTTTGACCCCTTTATCATTATGTGAGTCCCTTCTTTATCCATGATAGCTTTCCTTGCTCTGAAGTCTGCTTTGTTTGAAATTGATATAGCTATATCTGCTGTCTTTTAAGTAGTGTTAAACTGGACATGGAATAACATACTTGTTCCAAATAGAAAAGGAGTACGTCAAGGCTGTATACTGTCACTCTGCTTATTTAACTTATATGCAGAGTACATCATGAGAAATGCTGGGCTGGAAGAAGCACAAGCTGGAATCAAGATTGCTGAGAGAAATATCAATAACCTCAGATATGCAGATAACACCACCCTTATGGCAGAAAATGAAGAGGAACTTAAAAGCCTCTTGATTGAAAGAGGAGAGTGAAAAGGTTGGCTTAAAGCTCAACATTCAGAAAATGAAGATCATGGCATCTGGTCCCATCACTTCATGGGAAATAGATGGGGAAACAGTGGAAACAGTGTCAGACTTTATTTTTTTGGGCTCCAAAATCACTGCAGATGGTGATTGCATCCACGAAATTAAAAAACGCTTACTCCTTGGAAGGAAAGTTATGACCAACCTAGATGGCATATTCAAAAGCAGAGACATTACTTTGCCAACAAAGGTCCGTCTAGTCAAGGCTATGGTTTTTCCATTGGTCTTGTACGGATGTGAGAGTTGGACTGTGAAGAAAGCTGAGCGCCGAAGAATTGATGCTTTTGAACTGTGGTGTTGGAGAAGACTCTTATGAGCCCCTTAGACTGCAAGGAGATCCAACCAGTCCATCCTAAAGGAGACCAGTCCTGGTGTTCATTGGAAGGGCTGATGCTGAAGCTGAATCGCCAATACTTTGGCCACCTCATGCGAAAAGTTGACTCATTAGAAAAGACCCTGATGCTGGGAGGGATTGTGGGCAGGAAGAGAAGGGGATGACAGAGGATGAGGTGGCTGGATGGCATCACCAACTTGATGCACATGAGTTTGGGTGAACTCCAGGAGTTGGTGATGGACAGGGAGGCCTGGCGTGCTGCGATTCATGGGGTTGCAAAGAGTCAGACACAACTGAGCGACTGAACTGACTGACTGAACTGACTGAGCATGGCCCAACCCATCAGAGGACCCAGTCAGTCTCTCCCATCAGGAGATTCCATAAGCCTCTTTTCCTTCTCCATCAGAGAGCAGAGAGACCGAAAGCCACAGTCACAGAAAACTAACCAATCTGATTACATGGACCACAGCCTTGTCTGACTCAGTGAAACTATGAGCCATGCTGTGTAGGGCCACCCAAGATGAACAGGTCAAGGTGGAGAGCTCTAACAGAATATGGTCTACCAGATGGAGAAGGGCTGATGCTAAAGCTGAAACTCCAGTACTTTGGCCACCTCATGTGAAGAGTTGACTCATTGTAAAAGACTCTGATGCTGGGAGGGATTGGGGGCAGGAGGAAAAGGGGACAACAGAGGATGAGATGGCTGGATGGCATCACCGACTTGATGGACATGAGTCTGAGTGAACTCCGGGAGTTGGTGATGGACAGGGAGGCCTGGCATGCTGCGATTCATGGAGTCGCAAAGAGTCAGACATGACTGAGCGACTGAAATGAACTGAACTGAACTGAATTGAATGTGGTATTTTTCTCTATCAATTTACTGTTAATCTATGTAGGTCTTTATATTTAAAGTGGGTTTCTTGTGTACGGCAAGCATATAGTTGAGTCTTATTTTTTGATCCACTATTAGAAATGCAAATCAAAACCACTATGAGGTACCATTTCACACCAGTCAGAATGGCTGCGATCCAAAAGTCTACAAATAATAAATGCTGGAGAGGGTGTGGAGAAAAGGGAACCCTCTTACACTGTTGGTGGGAATGCAAACTAGTACAGCCACTATGGAGAATAGTGTGGAGATTCCTTAAAAAACTGGAAATAGAACTGCCTTATGATCCAGCAATCCCACTGCTGGGCATACACACTGAGGAAACCAGAAGGGAAAGAGACACGTGTACCCCAATGTTCATCGCAGCACTGTTTATAATAGCCAGGACATGGAAGCAACCTAGATGCCCATCAGCAGATGAATGGATAAGAAAGCCATGGTACATATACACAATGGAGTATTATTCAGCCATTAAAAAGAATACATTTGAATCAGTTCTAATGAGGTGGATGAAACTGGAGCCTATTATACAGAGTGAAGTAAGCCAGAAGGAAAAACATAAATACAGTATACTAACGCATATATATGGAATTTAGAAAGATGGTAACGATAACCCTGTATACGAGACAGCAAAAGAGACACTGATGTATAGAACAGTCTTATGGACTCTGTGGGAGAGGGAGAGGGTGGGAAGATTTGGGAGAATGGCATTGAAACATGTAAAATATCATGTATGAAATGAGATGCCAGTCCAGGTTCAATGCACGATACTGGATGATTGGGGCTGGTGCACTGGGACGACCCAGAGGGATGGTATGGGGAGGGAGGAGGGAGGAGGGTTCAGGATGGGGAACACATGTATACCTGTGGTGGATTCATTTTGATATTTGGCAAAACTAATACAATTATGTAAAGTTTAAAAATAAAATAAAATTAATTAAAAAAAAATGCATGTTTTTTAATTGGTGAATTTAGACCAATTACAGCTGCAGTTGGTAGTAGAAAGGGAGATTGGGAGTGAGAGTGATGTTCATATTTCTATTCTATAACTCTGCTGCTGAATTAAATTTTTGACTTGAAATTAATCTTTACATCTGTTTCCTCATCTCTAAATGGAAATGATAAAAATTGTATGTACCCCATAGAATTGCTGGAAGTATTATCTGAGTTAATATTTTAAGAACACTTAGAATATAGCTTAATACATAGAATATATAAATGGTAAATATTAAATTTGAAATGTCTTTAGCTTTATGTACTTCCTCTATTTTTTTATATGAAAAGATTTGAGAGCTTTTTTAAACAGATAAAGAATCATTTAATGGACTTGGGGGAACGTGTATATAACACTGGAATTATACTTTTGGTAGGAATTTTTGTATTATCACCCAGGTAATATTATAAAGGTTAGACATCCCCTTTTTCTTTCAAATGTAATGTTTGGTTCTTGGTATTAATTTGTGTTTTCTGAAGGTTTTGCTGTTTTAGGGTGATTTAGGATAATGCCAAACTAAAGTGACAGATCTGCATTTATTTTTGAGCTTCTAAGAAATTAGAGTTAGGTTAACAATTCTATCATGAGGCATTCAATGTCCTAGAAATAATCTGTCTCTGATTCATATTCTGCAAAATCTTCAGAAATTGAGTAGTGGCAAACTTATTTGAAGAAAGAGAGCATTTGAAACTTTATAAAATATCCTTCCTTTGAATTGATATGCAGATATCAAAGGTTGCAGATAGGACTCTGACAATGTGAGTCAATTTTTTTAATGGAATATACCACTTCCTTACTATATTATTTTATTCTTCTTTCTACATGTATTAAATTTTAGATACAAATTTCTTTCATTACAACTTTTTAATGAGAGCTATGAAAATACCCATAAAATATTTGGAAACCAAAAAAATGTGTTCAGTTTCTTAAAATGTTTCACTCAAGGTGTAGTAGCCTATGGAAACACTGACATGTTATATTGTATTGGCATAACAAGAAAGTTTCCAAGAAATCTCCTGATAAGAGATTAGCATGCCAAGATTTTGTCAGTGTTAAGATGAAAAAGATGATATTGGCAAAAAGTAAAACCTCAGCCTGTGAAAATGGCTTCCAATACTGAAGCTGCTATGCCTTTGATTTTATTTTCTAGGTCATTGTTTCCCAAACTACATGTTGAACTCCTGTTGGGACTGTGAAGATTTTATGAGTGTTCTTGGTGATCAGAGCAGAAGGGATCCAACAGTGGAAGGTGGCAGTGAAGGAATGCAAGCTGTTATATAAACGAACCAGATGCCCTGTCTCCTCTCGTCCCTCTCGTTAACTCCAAATCAGACTTTTTTCCTAGTCTTCTCAGATTTTCTACCTTCTTCAAAGAGAGATGAATATCGGTAACTTTCCATTTATTTTTTTCTCTTTCCTTAATATTACAGCTAACGACTATTGAGTAATTGCTTTGTGTCATGAGATGGTGTACTGGGTGCATTAGATAGCTTATTTCATTTAAACTTCAGCAGAATTCTTGAAGATAGGTACTATTTTTTTTAATCCAGTTCATAAATGGAGAAGCTGAGGCTTGGGGAATTTCAGTGATTTGTATAAGATCATTTGGCAAAGAAGAGATGCTGCCAGTTTTGAACACAGGCAGCCTGAATATAAGACCCACAGTCTTTTCTCTCTCTTCTCCTTTTGTTTATGTCACTGAATCTAATTGGATGAAACAGTCTGGGGACAGTTCCTCTCTCATTATTAACTATTTCTGAGGATGGAGAGCAAGCCCCTTCAGTGGAGCAGCTCAGACAGCATATTCTGAGAAGATTTTTCAAATGGCAAAAATGCTTCCTACAGAGATTAAGAAATGTCCTCTAAAGGACATAAAGAACCCTTAAGTTCTGCCTAAGAATTATTTAGTCTAATGGGAGAAAGAGAAATTAATATTTTAAAACTTCAGCAGAAATGAAGGGCATCAGTTCAGTTCAGTCACTCAACTGTATCCAACTCTGAAACCCCATGGGCTGCAGCACACCAAGCTTCCCTGTGCATCACCAAATTCTGGAGCTTGCCCAAACTCAGGTTCATTGAGTTGGTGATGCCATCCAACCACCTCATCCTCTGTTGTCCCCTTCTCCCCCTGCCTTCAATCTTTCCCAGCATCAGGGTCTTTCCAATGAATTAGTTCTTTGCATCAGGTGGCCAAAGTATTGGAGCTTCAGCATCAGTCCTTCCAATGAATATTCAGGACTGATTTCCTTTAGGATTGACTGGTTTGATCTCCTTGCTGTCCAGGGGCCTCTCAAGAGTCTTCTCCAACACCACAGTTCAAAAGCTTCACTTCTTCAGCACTCAGCTTTCTGTATGATCCA
Source organism: Bos javanicus (assembly GCF_032452875.1). Taxonomy (NCBI): domain Eukaryota; kingdom Metazoa; phylum Chordata; class Mammalia; order Artiodactyla; family Bovidae; genus Bos; species Bos javanicus. The sequence goes on along the minus strand of NC_083874.1, from coordinate 23,262,923 downwards.
ACTCTCACATCCATACATGATTACTGGAAAAACCATAGCATTGACTAGATGGACTTTTGTCAGCAAAGTAATGTCTCTCCTTTTTAATATACTGTGTAGGTTCTTCCAAGGAGCAAGCATCTTTTAATTTCATGGCTGTAGTCACCATATAAAGGGCATAGAGATTGACAAAAGTTTAGAAAACTTATTAGTTAATTCTCTAGTTTCTCAGACTGCTTTTACGTAGTTACATATTTTTGGTGAAGATGACATCATTGTATAAGAATACTTCAGTCTCTCTTTTGGAAAAAGTGTTTCCCTCTTGCCTCCTCATTGCTTCCTTCTGCTAACCCCTGCTTCTCAAGAAGATAACTGTGTGATACAGTGGTCACTATTAAGAATTAAGGGACACATTCAACAGCTGAATTCTTCCAAATGAATTACAAAGCTAAATAGAAATGGGAATTCCAATAACGATGGCAAAAATACCTGGGTCAGTTCCTTTCATAAGCAATAGTTTAAAACAAAACTGGAAAATATTATTAAAAGCAATTGGCTAAAGGCTGATAAATGTCCAAAAGCAAATAGAAACTGAGAAAAGGAAATTCTTTCGGAGGACTATTATTGCATTGGTAAAAGTTGCAAGTTTGTGGCTTTCTCACCTGGTATGCATGCCTGCTCAGTCGCTAAGTTGTATCATATACTTTGCGACCCACATGAACTGTAGTCTGCCAGGCTCTAGTTCTACCTAAACTGAATTCTAGCACAAGAAAAACTACACTTTGCTAGTATAAAGAGGCTAAGTGTCAGAGTTCAGAGCAGGATTCTAAAAGTGAGAAAGCCATGTTTATCTAACAAGTGTTTCATTTTTCCCCTCCAGTAAAATTTTGGGCTCTTTCTTCCTGCTGATGGCCATTCTCTCAATGTTTGGAGATAGTCTGCAATCTCTGTAATTTTTGTGCTGCATGCGTGCTAAGTCACTTCAGTCATATCCCGACTCTTTGTGACCCTATGGACTGTATGTAGCCTGCCAGACTTCTCAGTCCTTGGGATTCTCCAGATAAGAATACTGGAGTGGTTTGCCATTTCCTCCTCCAGGGAATCTTCCTAACCCATGGATCAAACTCGTGTCTCCTGAGGTTCCTGCATTGCAGGCGGATTCTATCTCTTTCAAAATCGCAATTTTCTTGAAAGATTACATGCATGTTAGGATTTTTAAGGCAGAACAGGCATGTCTGACCTTTATGTTTAACTTTGGTAGTGGGCTAAAGCTTTCCTTTGAGAGGTAAAGGTGGTAAGAGTATACACAGATACATTCTCTAAAGGAAAAACTTGTCTGTAGCCACTGTGACCATACTTGTGGTTGTTCATATACAAAAATATCCACCAGAATCCATTGGGTACACAAGCGTTATGTCTTATTAATTTGGATAGTCCGAGAATAAGCTGGGATGTCATTTATGCTTAGGAAGGTCAGTGGCTTGGAAAACTAAGATGTTCTTTGGAGTTGCATCAGTTTGGGGGCATTCTCCTGACTTAGATACACTTAGAGGATGAGCCTGACCTGGGCTCTTTACTCACCCTCGGCACTTCACGGCCATCAAGTTGGCTAGATCTACACACATATCATTACACTAGAGATACAGATACCAACTCAGTCTCTCTGGATGAAGGTATTAGTTAGGGTTCCTCAGAGAAACAGAACCAATCAGAGAGATATATAGATAGATAGATATGAAGGAGGGAAGGAAGGAAGGAAGGAACAAGAAAATTTATTATTAGGAATTAACTTTTGCAATTATGATAGCTGAGAAGTCCCAAGAACTGCAGTTAGTAGAGACCCAGAAGAGCAGATGGTTTACTGCTAGTCTGAACCTCCTGAAAACCAGAAGAGCAAATAGTGTAAGTTGTAGTCCAAGTCTGAGACTAAAGGCAGGCCAAGAACAAGTGTTCCAGCTGGAAGGCTGGCAGAGAGAGAGAGAGAGAGAGTTCTTAATCAGCCCTTTTATTCTGTTCAGACTTTCAAGATTGGATGAGCCACACCCACATTGAGTAGGGCAGTCTACTTTACTCAGTCCACCAATTCAAACCTTAATCTCATCCAGAAACATTCACAGACACACCCATAATATGTTTAACCAAATATTTGACCATCCCATGGCTCAGTCAAGCTTATATTATAAAATTAAGTATCACAGTGACTCGGAGTGAACTATCTAATCACTTTGGCCAAAAAACTGACCTTAGTTAGAAAAGTACATCTCATAACCTCCTGCTTATACTGAAACAAAGGTTGAAAGTGAAAGTAAAGTCGCTCAGTCGTGTCCCACTCTTTGGGACCCCATGGACTGTAGCCTATCAGGCTCCTCCGTCCATGGGATTTTCCAGGCAAGAGTGCTGGAGTGGATTGCCATTTCCTTCTCCAGGGGATCTTTCCAACCCAGGAATCAAACCTGGGTCTCTCGCATTGCAGGCAGACACTTTACCGTCTGAGCCACCAGGGAAGCTGGCCTGGACTAAATCTTGTTACCTGATGGTTCAGTAACTACAGTGAGGATATTACAAAGCCATCCAGGCATAAAATAAACTAGCTAATATTCCTGGTTAATACTCAGCCAGAAGAAATATGTTTTAGATTTAAAGGTCCTTGAGCACATTATAATCTGCTTGGAGAAATACCAAGTTACTATACCACAGGATACTCTTGATAAGGACCATAAGAGAGAAAAGAGTACTACAGGAGTACAGGGTAGGGGATAGATAGATGAAGGCATTTTTTAGGTCTGAATATTTTTATTATTTGTCTTGGCCTTTGCTTGCTCAGTTGGGGCAACTTTTTAAAAAATTGAGGTATAAATAACATACCATGAAACCCACCACTTCAAACTGTAAAATTCAGTGACTTTCAGTGTATTCATATAGTTTTGCAACTATACCACTGTCTAATTCCAGAACATTGTTTTCATCCTCAGGGTAGCTTTTTGCAGCAGATAACATTTTCTTAAATTTTTCACCATCATACACAAATCTTACAAATGCTACAGCGTGAATTTATTGATGAAATATTGATATGTTGACTTCTCAACCTGGGGAAAGAAGCAGTTGCTTTCTAATATATACACAACCCCTATCTCATGTGGTATGTTTTCAGTAAGTCATTGGGACTTATCCAAGTATTTGGGAGTGGAACCTTTTCAGCCTCTCACACTACTTCTTTGCCCTAACATTTTTACTATAATTTTGCATATTAGTGTTATGTTCGCATCAATTCTGTGACTTCTGCTTTTTAAGGAAGTAAATTCTATCACTAAATAAGTTGCGCCCTGAGCGTTTTTACTGAAAGCTTTACCCTGTTTTGAGTTTCCAGTTGTCATTTAAAATAATGGCATCTTTACTTATCAAATGTCTGTAATCTGTGGTTAACTGTTTTTTCAATTTTCCTGGATCTACCACAGGAGATGGAAGCTCTTTGCCCCAGACCACATGCAATGGAAAAGAGCAACTTAACCCATTTAAAACCTGTGGACAAGTAGCTTTCATTATAAAGATAGAATTTTTTTCAACCGTGTCTCTTACTATAGTAGAGCAGCAAAATGACTCAGAAGATTATAATTATTTATCACTAATTTTATCAGAATTTTCCATTAACATAGGCCTTTTTCATCTCAAAACTTGTCTTCAAAATTCATCACATGGGACTATCATAAATGTCTGCATAACACAAATACTATATAAAACAAGAAATTTTCAAAAAGCACCATGCAGTGCAATTTACTTCAGTTGTCTTAATCTATGATTCACACTGTTTACAATAGCAAGGTGTCGAGGGAGGGAGTTGAGCATGTGGAAGATTCCTTCTTTAGACTGAAAATTTCTGTTTGATTCTCTATTACTCAGGCAGTAACTGTTGGCATTGGGTGAAGGGAGGCTAGGGGAAGCTATGAGTGAGAGAGGCTACTATCTATTGTCCTCACTTCTGGGCAATATTCACCCTTTGTTACTTACTGGTTGTCCCTTTCTTGTGTCCATGTCGGAAAAGGCCACACCCAAGAGTCCTGTCTTACCAGTTTCTAATACTTTTATTATGTATTTATTTAATATTCAGTGCTGATACTTTTGAACCAGTATCAAATACATTCGAGTTATTTTTCTCCTCGTGCTAATAAGTATCATCTGAGCTGCTGAGCCGTCTCGCCTTGCAGGCTGTGTGCTTGGTGGTGTGTGACCTAGATGGAATCACTGGGCCTCTGAGGCAAAGATCAGATGAGTAAAAACCTCATTAGGACCTGGCACTGACTTTCCTTTAGCACTTAGCAACTCTAAATGTCTGTTTACTTGTCTCTCTTTTCCCCACTGAATTGGATCTTCCATGAAGGAAAACTATTTGCTTATCTACTATTAATTTCCCAGTATGTTACATAACATCCCGTAAAAGGTAAATATTCCATAAGTGTTTACTTTTGAGTAAATACTGAACTCCTTAAAACATCTGCATCTTCCTGCTTCATACTCATTTGTGAACTATTCTAACAAAATGTTCATAATAATTTTATTTTAAGTGCAACAAACCCAGGTAGGCACTGAATAAGAGCCTAACTCTGAAAAACATGTTAAAGTCTCAGTTGCTCTGTGGATGGCAGAATGAATATAATTTTTCCTGGTGAAACAGAGGCAACTCATTGTTTTGTTTTGTTTTTAAGTAGTTTGGCCTGTGGGCTACAAACAAATGAAAAGTAATTTTATCCCAAGTAAACAATCACCTTTGGGGAATCCCAGAGCCTGTGGTATCTTGAATTGCTGAAAATATCTCAACTCTGTTGTCTCCTTAAGACATACATCTGTAGATGCTGCTCTGCCGATGGGGATTATTTAGTTATTTGTGACACTGCATCATAGGAAGGGCACAGAATGTTGTCCTCTCTTGCCTTAGACTCTGGGGATATTTGCAGGAAATTAGATACTTTACCTCTGAGAAAATTCACTGGCTCTCGCTGTTTGTTTCTTAGTTCAAAGCATTCCTTTGCCTCTGCCATGGGATGTTGTGGCCATTCCAGGGCTTTTTTTTTTTTTTTTTTTTTAATCAGAGCTACCTGTGTTGTCTTTTACCCTCAAGAATAAGTCATGCCCTGGAGGGGTAAGAGTTGAGAACCAGGAGAGCCTTTCCTTGTCCGTGTCACTTACTCTTCACTGAACCAAGATGTGCTGCAACTTGTCAGGGCTTTACTTTAGTACAGTTTGGTCCATTTGTCTTCCTTAGTCTCTCTGATGTCTTCTTGATCAGATTATTGCTAATCATCTTGTAAATGTCTATTACCACTCCTTTGCTGATACTTCTTTTTTAACCTGTTTTGTGTCGATCATCTTCCAGGTTTACTATTTCTATTCTGATATCAAATTCTTTTTTCCAGCCCTTTTTTCTTTCCTAATTTGTGAATTTTTCCTTTTCAGAATTATACTTTGCACAAACTCTCGGGTCAGGTTGACTTGCTTCTCACCTGAGCTCTTGTTTAAGATGTACTTGATTAGGCACTTCGTCGACCACATTACATCTAGATCACATGGATCACTAGAAAAAATATTTCCTGAACTTAAAAAAAATTAAAGGTTGACTGTGGCTTTTCTGTCCCTTGAAATCGCTCAGCGTTTGCCAAACCATTTTCGTAACTCTGTGTGAACTTGGCCTCCCTCAGAATGTTAAGGAGGAGAAGGAAGGAATAACCCATCTTTTCTCTTATACCAAAAATGAAGTGAATAATCTTCAAGAAATCCTGTGACGTGGCTGCTATAAATAACACCATTTTATGGCAGTAGAGATACCCAAGTCCTAGAAAGAAGCTTAATTTCCAGTCTATGTGGCTAAAAACTGAAGCAACTGAAATGCTAGCCAGGCAATAGAATTTCCAGTCCCAAACCCTACCTATTAAATCTCCAGGGTAGGTTTTAAACAAATACATTTTCCAGTGATATAATTTTAGAAATAATTGGGAGAGGAAATGGGGAAAGAACTAAGTCAAATGTTCATATATGAATATCTTATTAAATATTAATTGAGTCCTACTAAGGGCCAGAAGTCCTAATGGATGCTAGGAATAGCTCAGTGGACCAGCTTTGCCCTATGGGACTTTACATTCAGAGAAAAGAGGCAGATGTTAATAGACAAGTAAACCAAGTAGCAAAACAAGAAAGAACCAGACGGTGGTCAGAGCTTTGAGGGAAATAAGACAAGGTGATTTTACAGTATCTCTGGAGTAATGCTGTGGCCTGGAAATAGCTTACAGAGGACGTGACACTGGAGCTGAGAAGTGAATAGTTGGTGTTTTAGTCATTGTTGTTAAGAATTAGAAATAAATGTTTCCAAATGTGCCAAGAAGTTTTTACATAAAATGAAATCCTTCCAAAGCCAAAACAAAGCCAAACATTGCTGAAACATCTTATTTTACCCCAGATAAATGGAGAAAAGCAAACTTCAAGTCTCTTTTCTCCTCAAGTTTATCTTTCTCTATCTCTGTCTCTCTTTTTGAGGATGAAGATTCAAAGTCACATGTATTATGTTCAATTTAATACAACAAAGGACATTTATTTTTCTATTTCACTTTTATAGGTAACATATATACAAAGTTTAGGAAGTAAGAAAATTCCAAAAGACCTTAAAAAAGGAAAAAGAACTGTCTTCTGTTGCACCTGTCCCCACCTAAGATTCCCACATTGCAGTGATAATCACGTTCAATCTTTGTTATTTTCTTAGATTTTTGCATCCATTACTGTAAAATAATGCATTTATACACTGTTTCTTTCTTTTTCAGTTTTATATATTATATATTGATTTGTTCTTTTGAAAACTATATTTTTATGTTATTCTTTCCTCCCAATCTCTTCTCTCCCACTTTCTTTTAAAATAGTTGTACATTTGTTTTAATTATATCAGTTAAGATCTGTTAATCTAGATATATTAAATCTGTTGTCAATTAGATCATGATTTAATGACTCAGAGCTTAAGTATAATGATGAATGATACAAATATTATTAACATAGGCCATATTATTTACAATGATTATATTTCCTTTTTTACACATCCTTTCCACTAGTGTTAATACTCTGACTCATTTTAAATTTTTTTTGTTTTTTTTTTACCAACCTATCATTAATTCATACCCAAACTCTTCCTCAGAACTTTAAATCTCCTTTCAAATGTTCAAAGATCAATATGTTAGTGGTTTATCAGTTTCAGCTTCTTGGAAACATTTCTCTGTAAGCTCTCCATCATCTTGCTCTAATCTGAACTGGTTGACTCTCCATCATTCAGAGCCCCTCACCCCTTTACAATTTTTTTGATTGGAGCTCTGCTTCTTGGGTTTAATGTCTTCCTTTTTTTTGGGTATGGTAAGCCAAATAATGCCCCCCTCAAAGATGTGCACATCCTATCTGTTAGAACCTGTGTATACACTATTTGACATGGCAAACAAGACTTTATAGATGTAATTAAGAACTTTGATATAAGGAGTTTATTCTGAATTATCCAGATGGGCCCAGTGTAATTACCTTAGTCTATAAGAGGAAAGTAGCCAAGTTGTGTCAGAGCCCAAGAAAGAAGATGTTATGCTTCTGCCTTTGAAGATAGAGGAGGAGACCATGAACCAAGATATTCAGGTGGCTTCTAGAATCTGGAAGCAAGGAGACAGATTTCCCCTTAGAGCCTCCAGAGGAACACAACTCTGCCTACACTTTGAATTTAAGACTTCCAACTTCTGGAACCGTAAGATAATAATTTCCTATTGTTTTAAACCACTCAGTTTGTGGTAAGTGTTACATCACCAATAGGAAACTGATATGGTGGCTTATTCTCTAATTTTGGCAGTCATCTAACATCTTGAGAAAGAATGCATGGAAGATATCTTTTTGATGCTCTATATATCAAAAAAATGGGCTTCCCTGTGGTGCTAGTGATAAAGAGCGTACCTGCCAATGAAGGAGACGTAAGTGATGCAGGTTTGATCCCTGGGTTGGGAAGATTCCTGGAATAGGATTGGCAACCCAATCCAGTATTCTTGCCTAGAGAATTCCATAGACAGAGAAGTTTGGTGGGCTATAGTTCATAGGCTTGCAAAGAGTCAGACACGACTGAAGCGACTTTACAAACACACACACGCACACACACACACATATCAAAAAATATCTTTACTTTTACCTAAGAGTTCATTCAGGATGGAAATAGTTTTCTGTCAGCATTTTGAAGGAATTTCTGTTTTGTATTCTTGCTTCCAGTCACAAGTTTGACGCCATTCTGATGCCTGATCCATTGTTTTGGCCCATTTTATTTATTTTTCTTTTAGGAAGCTTGTAATATATTCTTTTTGTCTCCAGTGTTGAGAAATTGCCGAGGGTATGCTTTTGCTTTACCGGGAGTGTCATCTTCTATCTGTTGTATTAAGCACTAGAAATATGGAAACTTAACCTTTTCATTCTGGAATATTTTCTAAATTATGTATTTGATAACTTTCTTCCCTTCTTTTCTCTCCTCTCTCTTTCTGGAACGCCTGTTACTTGGCTTTTAGACATTCTGGACTGATCCTTGGGGTTTTCTTTTACCCCTTAGGTTTTCTGTTTCTGGCTTTGCTCTGCTTTCTGGAGGTTGCCTTATCCATATCCTCTAACTCTTCTGAAGTTTGTCAGTTCTTCTATCTGAGTCTTCATTTTCAAGAGATTTTTCTTATTGTAAAGTAATTAGCCTCCAATTAAAATAAGTTAATTTTAAAAAAGATTTTTTTTAATCTTTGAGTTTTCTTTACAATTTGCCATTCCTTTTTCATAAAAATAGGATTTTCTCTTCCCTTTGAAAAGAAAATACTTAAACTATTTGACTCTCTTTATGAAATCAGTTCTACCTTCCCAGTAATTTTGGTTTTTGCATCATGTAGGAGGCTTTTCTAAAATGTCCGGTGTTCCTTGTCTACCTAGTCACATTTAAGACCAAGGTACTGGAAAACTGATTGGGAATTATATGCATCAGTTTGTATGTGTTTGTTTGCAGCAGAGACATAGGCTGCTGATCAGAGGTCTTTGCTAAGGCTTCTTTGCCTTGGCTGTTTCAGGAATGAAATTTTTACAGTTATAATAGGTCACCCTATCCTCCCAATTTTTGTTGATCACTTATTTCAGAGTGATCTAAATCAAATCCCTTATGACTATACAGTGGAAGTGAGAAATAGATTTAAGGGACTAGACAGAGTGCCTAATGAACTATGGATGGAGGTTTGTGAGAACTAGATTTAAGTGATAGACAGTGTGCCTGATGAACTATGGATGGAAGTTTGTGACATTGTACAGGAGACAGGAATCAGGACCATCCCCAAGAAAAAGAAATGCAAAAAAGCAAAATGGCTGTCTGAGGAAGCCTTATAAATAGCTGTGAAAAGAAGAAAAGTGAAAAGCAAAGGAGAAAAGGAAAGATATACCCATTTGAATACAGAGTTCCAAAGAATAGCAAGGAGAGATAAGAAAGCCTTCCAGGGATCAATGCAAAGAAATAGAGGAAAACAATAGGATGGGAAAGACTAGAGACCTCTTCAAGAAAATTAGAGATACAAAGGGAATATTTCATGCAAAGATAGGCACAATAAAAGACAGAAATGGTAGGGACCTAACAGAAGCAGAAGATATTAAGAAGAGGTGGCAAGAATACACAGAACTGTACAAAAAAGATGTTCATGACTCAGATAATCATGGTGGTGTGATCACTCACACTCACCTAGAGCCAGACATCCTGGAATGTGAAGTCAAGTGGGCCTTAGGAAGCATCACTACTAACAAAGCTAGTGGAGGTGATGGAATTCCAGTTGAGCTATTTCAAATCCTGAAAGATGATGCTATGAAAGTGCTGCACTCAGTATGTCAGCAAATTTGGAAAACTCAGCAGTGGCCACAGGACTGGAAAAGGTCAGTTTTCATTCCAATCCCAAAGAAAGGCAATGCCAAAGAATGCTCAAACTACCGCACAATTGCACTCATCTCACACTGGTGGCTCAGAGGTTAAAGCATCTGCCTATAATGCAGGAGACCTGGGTTCGATCCCTGGGTTGGGAAGATCCCCTGGAGAAGGAAATGGCAACCCAGTCCAATATTCTTGCCTGGAGAATCCCATGGACGGAGGAGCCTGGTGGGCTACAGTCCACAGGGTCGCAAACAGTTGGACATGACTGAGCAACTTCACTTTCACTTTCACACACTAGTAAAGTAATGCTCAAAATTCTCCAAGCCAGGCTTCAGCAATATGTGAACCATGAAATTCCAGATGTTCAAGCTGGTTTTAGAAAAGGCAGAGGAACCAGAGATCAAATTGCCAACGTCTGCTGGATCATCGAAAAAGCAAGGGAGTTCCAGAAAAACATCTATTTCTGCTTTATTGACTATGCCAAAGCCTTTGACTGTGTGGATCACAATAAACTGTGGAAAATTCTGGAAGAGGTGGGAATACCAGACCACCTGACCTGCCTTTTGAGAAACCTGTATGCAGGTCAGGAAGCAACAGTTAGAACTGGACATGGAACAACAGACTGGTTCCAAATAGGAAAAGGAGTATGTCAAGGCTGTATACTGTCACCCTGCTTATTTAACTTATATGCAGAGTACATCATGAGAAATGCTGGGCTGGAGGAAGCACAAGCTAGATCAAGATTGCTGGGAGAAATATCAGTAACCTCAGATATGCAGATGACACCACCCTTATGGCAGAAAGTGAGGAAGAACTAAAGAGCCTCTTGATGAAGGTGAAAGAGGAGAGTGAAAAAGTTGGCTTAAAGCTCAACATTTAGAAAACTAAGATCATGACATCCGGTCCCATCGCTTCATGGCAAATAGATGGGGAAACAGTGGAAACAGTGGCTGACTTTATTTTTCTGGGCTCCAAAATCACTGCAGATGGTGATTGCAACCATGAAATTAAAAGACACTTACTCCTTGGGAGGAAAGTAATGACCAATTTAGACAGCATATTAAAAAGCAGAGACATTACTTTATCAACAAAGGTCCATCTAGTCAAGGCTATGGTTTTTCCAGTCGTCATGTATGGATGTGAGGGTTGGACTATAAAGAAAGCTGAGTGCCAAAGAATTGTTGCTTTTGAATTGTGGTGTTGGAGAAGACTCTTGAGAGTCCCTTGGACTGGAAGGAGATCCAACCAGTCCATCCTAAAGGAGATCGGTCCTGGGTGTTCATTGGAAAGACTGATATTGAAGTAGAAACTCTAATACTTTGGCCACCTGATGGGAAGAGCTGACTCACTGGGGAAGACCCTGATGCTGGGAAAGATTGAGGACTGGAGGAGAAGGGCACGACAGAGGATAAGATGGTTGGATGGCATCACCGACTCGATGGACATGGGTTTGTGTAGACTCTGGCAGTTGGTGATGGACAGGGAGGCCTGGCGTGCTGCAGTTCATGGGGTCTCAAAGAGTCGAACTCGGCTGAGCGACTGAACTGAATTATTTCAGAGACGACTCCTTTAATCCCTCGTCCGGGAGATATAAAGTGTCTGCTGGCATTCTTAAAGACAAATGGGAGAAAGGACCCATACATTTCATTGTTCAGTATATAGACAATCACTAAATCCTTCTGGTTTTCGATTTGCCTGGGGTCCTATAGAGTCTCCCTGATTTAATTTCTCCGAGTCATCTCTGAGGATCAAGGATAGAAGCCATGTTTTCTACATCTTCTTTACAAAATTTCTTGGCAGTCTTTTTATATCAAATCCAATTGTACCCCTATGATTCCTCTCAGTGTCTGAGAACTTCTTGGGTTATGAAGTCCAAAACAGCCAGATTCTCGTTTCCTCCGTTCAGAGGTTTTCTTGCTCTCTAATTTTCCGTCTCACTTCCCGAATTAGATAACTGTCATTCCTTCCTCTGTTCACTTTATTCTTATGGATTTCGTTAAATCTTTTCACTGGATTTCACTAAATTTCACAAGAGAGCAGTGGAAACAAAATGTGTTTAATCTTTCATGTGTAACTGAAGTTCAAGAATTTATCTTTTTTTTTTTTTACAATCATATTGATTTCTAGCAAGCACATTTCTGTGGGCTCCAGTGCTTGGCTTCTAAGTCAGAAAGTTACTCCCTTGTTTATTGAGGGACATGACAGAGTAACTGATGAGCCTGTAAAATTATATAGTCCTTCTACCAATTTTCTGGCTATGTTGACCATTGGTAATTTAAGTGCCTGTGGCAGCACCAGGGGCATCTTGTGCCCTGTCATTGCCATATCCATGTGTCATATAACAATGGTTTAAAATTGATGATTCAAAAATTAGAGAGTTTTTCTTAAAGGTATATTTTACTCAACAACTGCAAAAGATACAATTTATTTTAGTAGCATTGAGAAACCATTTCATTGTTTTCTTCTTTCTTTAGTAGAATTTTTTAAGGTGATTTCTAAGAGAATTTCCCTGATACTCCAATCCAGTTTCTTCCTTTTTAACTTTTTATTCCACAGTCTTCTGAATTTATATTTTCTGATTAAGAGGATACACTCTTCATATTGGGCCGTTGGATTTAGGATCTGTCCTATAACCACATTTTTAAGTTTCAGAAGAGGTCCTACTTCTAATACTTTGGGATAAATTAAATTCTTACTTAACTTTGGAGAAGGAAATGGCACCCCACTCCAGTACTCTTGCCTGGAAAATCCCATGGGCAGAGGAGCCTGGTGGGCTGCAGTCCATGGGGTTGCGGAGAGTTGGACACAACTGAGCGACTTCACTTTCCCTTTTCACTTTCATGCATTGGAGAAGGAAATGGCAACCCACTGCAGTGTTCTTGCCTGGAGAATCCCAGGGATGGGGGAGCCTGGTGGGCTACTGTCTATGGGGTCGCACAGAGTCGAACACGACTGAAGTGACTTAGCAGCAGCAGCAGCAGCTTACTTAACTTACTCTTGTTTGGAGGATATTTATCACTATGGCTCCTTAATCTTAACCTTTTTACAAGGGAGGATCTTAATTCCTTTAGTCTGTGTTCAACTGATGATATCTTTTGTCATTTTAATTTTGTGTCTTTGAACCTTCTCCAGCTTCATTACATTTGTTTTAAGGTTCGTTAACCAGAAAGTCACATGGTACTTCTGGTGTGAATGCTTTATGAGTTTTTAATCAGGATAGAATTTTGTTTTCTGTTTGGCTCAGTATATTTCCTGATGAGATTCAGAGCTTTTTTTTTTTTTTGTCATGAACTTCATTTAAAAGTCTTCAGAACATCTGTAATGGTAACTGGATTGACTTCCAGAACAAAAGTGGGATCTTTAGGTCTGTCATTTTTATTTAGACTAAAAATGAGAGACTGGAAGGCTTTTTAGAAGTCCTATCACACAGTTCCATGTGAGGCAACAAAACATAAGGAGGCTAAGGATGAGCATAAGGATGTTGTGCTAGTCACTCAGTTGTGTCTGACTTATTACGACCCCAAGGACTATAGCCTGCCAGGCTCCTCTGTCCATGGAATTCTTCAGGCAAGACTACTGGAGTTGGTTGTCATTCCCTTCTCCAGGGGTCTTCCTGACTCAGGTATCAAAACTGGGTCTTCTCCATTGCCAGCAGATTCTTTACCTTCTGAACCACCAGGTATAGGTCACTCAAAAACTTGGACTCTTGGATCCTAACCAGGAATTTTCTCACTGCATACTTCTGCCTAGTAAATCATTGGTGGCTCAGACTGTAAAGAATCTGCCTGCATTGCAGAAAATCTGGCTTTGATCCCTGGGTCTGGAAGATCTCCTGGAGGCGGGCATGGCAACCCACTCCAGTATTCTTGCCTGGAGAATTCCATGGGCAGAGGAGCCTGGTGAGCTACAGTCCTTGGGGTCACAAAGAGTTGGACATGACTGGGCAACTAACACTTTCACTTTCATGAATGAATTCAGAGTTCCATATACTGTTCTTTCCTTCCCTAATATTACCTGCATTATTTCTATTCTCTCTAGTTTCCTTTCCCTCTCATCTGTTTATAGTCCTTACAACTTCTCATACTTCCACCTATGATTTCCATACTTCTCTCAGTCCCGCCTCCTCTGAATCTCTTATCCTTCGTGAATTTTTGTCCTCTCTGAAAACAAGAGGATTAAAGATCAGAGCTCTGATCTGCCTGATTTCCATTTTTGCCCCATTATTGTCTGTGTTCCATGCAGCAGTTTGAGTGTTTATAAAAGATAAAAAATCTAAAGAGAAAGAGCAAAGAATAAGGCAGATTCACTAAGATAAGCAGGGACTAGAGTTGGAGAGAAAGCCAGTGTGTGTTAGTCACTCAATCATGCCCGACTCTTTGCAACCCCAAGGACTGGAGCCCACCAGGCTCCTCTGTCCATGAGATTTTCTAGTCAAGGATACTGGAGTGGGTTGCCATTTCCTTCTCCAGGGGATCTTCCCAACCCAGGGATCGAACCCAGGTCTCCTGCACTGAAGGCAGATTCTTTACCAACTGAAAGCCAAGATGACTCTAATTCTTCCCAGGACTCAGCTATATTCTCATGTCTTACAGTTGCATAAAACATCCCTCTCTCCTTATAATATATTTTGCTTCTGTGCTTGTGAAAGTTCATTTCACTACTAGTAGCTGAATCATACTACTTAACACCCTCTCTTTAAAGAAAATGATGAACTGTTTGAATGTTTGTATGTTGAAAATTGAAGAAGGCAATGGCACCCCACTCCAGTACTCTTGCCTGGAAAATCCCATGGACAGAGGAGCCTGGTAGGCTGCAATCCATGGGGTCGCTAAGAGTTGGACACGCCTGAGCGACTTCCCTTTCACTTTTCACTTCCATGCATTGGAGAAGGAAATGGCAACCCACTCCATTGTTCTTGCCTGGAGAATCCCAGGGACAGGGGAGCCTGGTGGGCTGCCATCTATGGGGTCGCACAGAGTCAGACACGACTGAAGTGACTTAGCATAGCATGTTGAAAATCATTTTATGAGCTAAAACACCACCTATAATGTTGTTTCTGTGGGGAAAATGTGTGTCCCCAATAATGCAAATGACTCTTTGGAATTGAAACCTAAATTCCAAATTTCGGATTGCTGATTTTATCAACTGGGCCTCCCTGGTAGCTCAGCTGGTAAAGAATCCGTTGGCAATGCAGGAGAACCCGGTTTGATTTCTAGGTCAGGAAGATCCCCTGAAGAAGGGATAAGCTGCCTACTCCAGTATTTTTGGGCTTCCCTGGTGGCTCAGGCAGTAAAGAATCCACCTACATTGTGGGAGACCTGGGTTGGGAAGATCCCCTGGAGGACAGCATGGCAACCCACTCCAGTATTGCCTGGAGAATCCCCATAGACAGAGGAGCCTGATGGGCTATTGTCCACGGGGTCACAAAGAGTCAGACACTACTGAGCAAGTAAGCACATTTTTATCATTTACACCTTTAAAATCACATGTTAATGTCTTTTCCCCCTTTACTTTCTGTCTGTAATGGGGGCTAGGCCCCACGTTCTGATCCTCAGAGGCAATCTTTAGCTGTTGTTGACTGTTAAAAATTCTGCCTTGGCCATCAGTCTATCCCAGTGAACTTATTAACATTTTCAGCAGAGTTTTTGAAGGAATAAGTCAGTATCAGTTAAAAATTTGTCATGTGAAGAAGCACAGCATGATACTGAAGGAGAAAAGGCTTTTGCAGCATCTACTGCCCTCTTACACAAAGATCCTCTTTGCCATAAAGTTTAAAAAATGCACAGTGAAAAAAAAAGAAAATGGAAAATCTGGCCTTTAAATCAAATTGGCTCAGTTAATAAATAGTCTCTGAATGTTCAGCCTTGCTTTTAGGTAGCTGAGTTTTACTGCATGATGTGTGTGTGTGTGTGTGTGTGTGTGTGTGTGTGTGTGGCAGAGGGAAGGGGACTGGGGGGTAAGCTTTGAGTTGCCAGTGAAGCATTTTAAGTCACATAAGGAAAAAAATAGATAACCACTCTCTGTTATTGCTGAGGCAATATCCAGTGAACATCAGTTAAAACAGAAGGTTTTGAATCAGGGAAAAATAATTTTAAAGAGAGCTGTTGTTTTTCTTAATTATAGGGTAAGAATGAAGCTAATTCACTGCTTCCCACGCATCCCCCAACCATAGATAAAGGAATTTCAATAGCATATCATTCAGTACAAGAACTTTACCATCAGTTTTATTCATCAGCAAAACCGAAGAAACAATTGCAGGATGTTCTCTATTATTTAGTAGGGAATGCCTTTATCACTTTATGTCCTTGTCTGACATTCCTGTTGTTTGTTTCCATTAGATGTTTGACTTTTAGTTCCATAGTGCAGTGCCAAATACTTAAGTCAGCACATAGGAGTGTATATTACTTAGAGCTTTACGGCAATGTCACCTCTTGCTTAAAACAGTTGGCCAGCACCACCTACTAAGTTGAATACAGTGGAAACCATAGAAGGCCCTTATTACTTTGGGAAGCAAAATGAATAGTTAACTATATTAAAAGTATTATTGAGAAGGAATTGAGTGGCAGACAATTTGATACCAATGATGATTTCATTTTTAAAAGGTATAATAAAATCCTAAAATTATCCATATGATAACATGGTAAAAGTTAACCACTTTTTTCTCCTTTTGCTACCTGTACAAAAGTGAAGGCAAATGCTTTTGCTGATAGCCAGGGCTGGAGGGGGGAGGACGTTTCAAAGAATTGCAAAGCTAATTATTCCGATGTCATTTTTCTAAATTATTCTAATGTGACTTTCAGAACATGCCTTCCATAGATCATTTATTCATTTAGTAGTAATGCTTATGAAAGTAGATAAGCCAGATTTCCTTATGTGATTTTATAATTTATAAGGACACTTTGGCGATGATAAGTTTGGATGCTCCTCTAAGACACTTTGGCTATTTTCCTCTAACCATATGACAGGCCTCATTTCACATACCTTTCAAATCGCTCCTCTAAATCTTTTCCTTTGGGGATGGTTTCAGCCTACAGTAAGAACCATCTGCTTCTGAAAGTGGTTGTTGGGGACTAGATGCTGCTTGGGAGTTCCTTTTCTTTCTTTCTCTGTGGACTCTTAAGTGGGATGTCCTTGAAATTATAATGATGCATAATTCTTTTTTCTACCATGTCCAGGATATCCCTGATAATTTTTGATTTACATTATTTCTAGATGCATGTACCAGATACATTTGTATTAATTGCTCTGCATATCCTTCTTAAGTTTTTCCCACCTCTAAAATTCACAGATGTAGAGAACAAACTTCTGGTCTCTACATCCCCCATCTCTGTAATGTAGAGGGGGATGGGATGAATTAGGAGATTGGGGCTGACATATATACATACTATGTATAAAATAGATAACTAATGAGAACCTAGGGTATAGCATAGGGAGCTCTACTAGATGCTCTGTGGTGAACTCTAAATGGGAAGGAAATCTAGAAAAGAGTGGATATGTGTATACGTTATGACTGATTCACTTTACTGTATAGCAAGAAACTAGCACAATGAAAGTATATTTCAATAAAAATTAATTTTAAAATAAATAAGATTAAAATAAAGCCAAATTATAGACACAGTGAAGTTTGAATCTAATGTGGCTTATTTTAAATAAGTCCCTCCAAATAATTACTTTGTTTTTAATGTGTTTTTATTTGCAAGCCTGTATCATGCTTTATGTTCTATGATTCACTGGTTTCCATTTCAGTTTTAAATAATCAATTGGGGTGCCTTTCGGTTGATGATTCTTCTGTTTATGTGACTTCTTTGTTTTTAAAGTTTATACAAGACTGTATCTAGTGTTTTATATCTTGGAAGATTATTTCTTTGGTTTCCAGTACCAGAAACTTCTTTTTATTTAGAGCCAATTATCATGAGTATGGGGCTTCCCTCATAGCTCAGTTAGTAAAGAATCCACCTGCAATGCAGGAGACCCTGGTTTGATTCCTGGGTCAGGAAGATCCACTGGAGAAGGGATAGGCTACCGACTCCAGTATTCTTGGACTTCCCTTGTGTCTCAGCTGGTAAAGAATCTTCGTGCAATGCAGGAGACCTGGATTCAATCCCTGGGTTGGGAAGATCCTCTGGAGAAGGGAAAGGCTACCCACTCCAGTATCCTGGCCTGGAGAATTCCATACAGTCCATGGGGTCACAAAGAGTCAGACACAATTGAGTGACTTTTGCTTTCACTTTCATCATGAATACAGATTTTTGTCCCACTTCATACTACTATATTTTATAAGTTCTCTTTTTAAGACTAAAACTACGTTGTTTTGGCTAGATAGCAGTTTCCAGAGCGTTGCACCATTGTTGAGTCAGTATTTCTTGAATCTACATATAGACTGTCCAACCTAGTCTACTCACTCATCCACCCTCTTAGGTGATAATTTCATACAGTACATCCTTCCTGAATATCATTCTTAGCCTCTTATTTCACTGAGAAAAATAGAAGCAATCAGAAGCGAGCTTGAGCCAGCCACTACATCTATTCACTCACTTGTGTCTTTCCCCATATATTCTGCCCTCTCTGTTTATCCTAATTAACTCTTTATGTTCCAAGGAAATGTCAACATCTCTTGCCTTGTGAAGATCCTTTTTTATTTTTCTTGCCTACTTCAAATAGTTGCTCTAGAATTCTTTGCTGTTTCTCACTCATTCATAAGTTTTCCCCCCTCAAGTGAATTGTTCTTATCAGCCTACAAGCATATAGTTATACCTTCTATCTTTTAAAAAAACTCACTTGTCCTACATCCTCTTTCACTTACCATCCTGTTTCTATCTTTAAATTTTTTTTTAATTTATATATGATAAAGTTCACTCTTTCAGTCTGTTTTCTAGAGTTACTGTATCATTTTGCATTCCCACCAGAAAGATTTGCAGCTGCTCTGCTTTCTTGCTAGTACTTGGTATTGTCAGCTCCTTTTCCTTTTATCTTTCACCCTCTTGTTTTCTTCTTTCTCTACCTCATCCTTCTTTTTAATTTCATATATTCTAATAGGTATATAGTGGTATCTCATTGCAGTTTTAATTAACATTTTGCAAATTAGCAATGACATTGAGCATCTTTTTGTGTGCTTGTTTGCCATCATATATTTTCTTTGATTCGATATCTGTTTACATTTTTTCTCCATTTTATGTTGTTTGTTTTCTTATTTGTTTTCTTACTGTTGAAATTTGAGAGATTTTAATATACTTTACAGACAAGTCTCTGTCAAATATACGATTTCAGAATATTGTTTCCCAGTCTTTAGCTGCTCGTTCTTTCATTCTCTTATTATTCTTTTGTTAATTTTTTCTCAGAGGGAAAAGGTTTTAATTTTAATAAAACCCAATTTGTCTCTTTAAAAAATAATAAATCACATTTTTGGTATCAAACCTAAGAATTGTTTAACACAAGATCAATACATTTTTATTATCTATTTTCTCTTTAATGTTTAACAGTTTTGCATTTCACATTTGGGATCATGATATATTTGGGATTAATTACTGAACAATAGGTGAGGTATAAGTTGAAGTTTGTAATTTCTTTTCATATGGATGTTCAGTTGTTCCAGCACCATTCGTTGAAAGCATTTTAGTTTTTCTATTTAATTCTGTTTGCATCTTTATTAAAAGCCCATTGTATCCTAATCTGTGCAGAACTGTTTCTGAATTGATTTGCCTCTCCCTGATGATCAGTGTGATGTAGAGCATCTTTTTGTGTGGCTACTGGCCATCTGTATGTCTTCTTTAGAAGTGTTTGTTCAGATCTCGGGTCCATTCTTCACAGATTATTTGTTTTTGTTGTTGAGCTGTAAAAGAATTATGTGCATATTTTATTAACTCTTTGCCTGATACATCAGTTCAGTTCAGTCGCTCAGTCATGTCTGACTCTTTGCGACCCCATGGACTGCAGCACGCCAGGCCTTCCTGTCCATCACCAACACCTGGAGCCTACTCAAATTCATGTCCATCACGTCGATGATGCCATCCAACCATATCATCCTCTGCCATCTTCTTCTCCTCCTGCCTTCAATCTTTCTCAGCATCAGGGTCTTTTCAAATGAGTCAGTTCTTCACATCAGGTTGCCAAAGTATTGGAGTTTCAGCTTCAGCATCAGTCCTTCCAATGAATATTCAGGATTCAGGACTGATTTCCTTTAGGATGAACTGGTTGGATCTCCTTGCAGTCCAAGGGACTCTCAAGAGTCTTCTCCAACACCACAGTGCAAAAGCATCAATTCTTCAGCACTCAGCTTTCTTTATAGTCCAACTCTCACATCCATACATGACGACTGGAAAAACCATAGCTTTGACTAGATGGACCTTTGTTGGCAAAGTAATGTCTCAGCTTTTTAGTATGCTGTCTAGGTTTATCATAGCTTTTCTTCCAAGGAGCAAGCGTCTTTTAATTTCATAGCTGCAATCACCATCTGCAGTGATTTTGGAGCCCCCCAAAATAAAGGCTGTCACTGTTTCCATTGTTTCCCCATCTATTTGCCATGAAGTGATGGGAGCGGATGCCATGATCTTAGTTTTCTAAATGTTGAGCTTTAAGCCAACTTTTTCACTCTTCTCTTTCACTTTCATCAAGAGGCTCTTTAGTTCTTTACTTTCTACTGTAGGGTTGGTGTCATCTGCATATCTGAGGTTATTGATATTTCTCCCGGCAATCTTGATTCCAGCCTGTGCTTCATCCAGCCCAGCATTTCGCTTGATGTACTCTGCATAGAAGTTAAATAAGCAGGGTGACAATATACAGCCTTGACGTACTCCTTTTCCTATTTGGAACCAGTCTGTTGTTCCATGTCCAGTTCTAATTGTTGCTTCCTGACATGCATACAGATTTCTCAGGAGGCAGGTCAGGTGGTCTAGTATTCCCATCTCTTGAAGAATTTTCCACAGTTTGTAGTGATCCACACAGTCAAAGGCTTTGGAGTAGTCAATAAAGCAAAAGTAGATATTTTCTGGAACTCTCTTGGTTTTTTGATAATCCAGCAGATTTTTGGCAATTTGATCTCTGGTTCCTCTGTCTTTTCTAAATCTAGCCTGATACATAGTTTGCAAATATTTTCTTCTATTCCATACATTGCTTCTTCATGTGATTAACTGTTTCTTTTTCTTTGTAGAGTTTTCAATTTGATGTAGTCCCAACTGTTTATTTTTGCTTTTGTTGCCTATGTTTTTGGTGTCATGTCCCAGACATACAGAATAGGTTGGAAGTGTTCCTTTCTCTTCAGTTTTTTGGAAAAGTTTGAGAGGAGTGGCACAAACTCTAAATATTTGGAAGAATCACCAATGAAACCATCTGGTATGGGATTTTTCTTTGTTGGGAGGCTTTTGAATACTGCCTTCATCTCCTTACTCATAGATCTATTTAGACTTTCTGTTTCTACATGATTCAGTCTTGTCAGGTTATATATTTCTAGAAATTTATCTATTTCTTCCAAGCTACCCAATTTGTTGGTGTATAATTTTTCATAGTGGCCTCTTACAATCTTATGTATTTCTGTGATGTCAGTTGTGATGTCTTCTCATTCATTTATACTTTTGTTTATTTGAAACTTCTTTCTTGGTAGTCTAGCTAAAAGCTTGTCAGTTTTATCTTAAAAAAAATATTAGTTTCATTAGTATTTGTCTATTGTTTTTCTTATCTCTATTTCATTTATATCCTCTCTGACCATTGTTTCTTCCCTCCTTCTCCTAACTAGGTTTAGTTTGTTCTTTTTCTAATTCCATGAGACATAAAGTTAGGTTGTTTATTTGAGTTTTATTTTCTTAATGTAAGCATCGGTCACTATAAACCTTCATCTTAGTTTGTTTTTGCTGCATCTCATAAGTTTTGGTATGTTGTATTTTTTTCATTTATTTCAGGATACTCTGTGATTTCCTTTTTGATTTTTCCTTTGATCCATTAGTTGCTCAGGAGTATGTTGTTATATTCCACATACTGGTGAGTTTTTCAGCTTTCTTCCTGTTATTGATTTCTCATTTCATACCTTTATGGTTGTGAAAAAGAAACACAATATTATTTCTATCTTCTTAAATTTGTCAAGGCTTATTTCATGGCCCAGCATGTGATCTATCCTTGAGAATGTTCTATGAAGAGATGCTTTAGAAGTATTTTGATTACTTTATAAATATTTGTTGGATGAAAGAATGAATCTACCTTTATTTATCTATACCTAGGTCAAATTCCCCAGTAATCCATTCCCCATCTAATAGCCACAGTGATATTTTATAAATACAAACTCAAAGATTTCCCTGATAACTTGGAATGAAAATAAAATTTTTAACCAGGCCTGAAAAGCCTTAAATGATCTGACCTCACTGCTTACCTTGAAGACTGAGTCACCTTGCTTCACTCACATCCTTTTTTGCAATTCCAGCCACCTGCCTTTCTTTTTTACTTGTTTAATGTTTATTGGAGCACAGTTGCTTTACAGTGTTGCTTATTTTCTGCTGTGCTGTGTGCTTAGTGCTGTGCTTAGTCGCTCAGTTGTGTCTGACTCTCTGCAACCCCATGGACTGTAACTTGCCAGGTTCCTCTGTCCATGGAGATTCTCCAGACAAGAATACTGAAGTGGGTTGCCATGCCCTCTCCAGGGAATCTTCCCAACCCAGGGATCAATCCAGGTCTCCCACATTGCAGGCGGATTCTTTACTGTCTCAGCCACTAGAGAAGCCCTTTTCTGCTGTACAGCAATGCAAATCAGCTATATATTTACATACATCCCCTGTCTTTTGAATTTCCTTCCCATTTAGGTCACTACAGAGCATTAAGTATAGAGTTCCCTGTGCTATACAGTAGGGTCTCATTCGTTACTGTCTTATACATAGTAATATATATATATATATATTATATGCCAATATATATATATACATATATATATGCCATTCCCAATCTCCCAATTCATCCCACTCCTCTTTCCCCCTTTTGGTGTCCACACTTAAGGTTCCTTGTGCTGTGCTGTGCTGTGCTTAGTTGCCCAGTTATGTCCGACTATTTGCAACCCCATGAACTGTAGCCTGCCAGGCTCCTCTGTCCATGGGGATTCTCCAGGCAAGATACTGGAGTATCCTCCTCCAGGGGAATCTTCCTGACCTAGGGATTGAGCCCGCATCTCTTAATGTCTCCTGCATTAGCAAGCAGGGACTTCCCTGGTGGCTCAGATGGTAAAGTGTCTGTCTACAATGCGGGAGACCCCGGTTCGAGCCCTGGGTTGGGAAGATCCCCTTGAGAAGGAAATGGCAATCCACTCTAGTACTATTGCCTGGAAAATCCCATGGACAGAGGAGCCTGGTAGGCTACAGTCTGTGGGGTCGCAAAGAGTCATGACTAAGCAACTTCACTTTCATCACTTTCACTTTCTTTACCACTAGCGCCACCTGGAAAGCCCGAGGTTCCTTGAGGACACCAAATTCTTCCCTGCCTCAGGGCCTACCCTTGCTTCCTGCCTGGAATACTCCCACTCCCTACTTGTCTTTGCTGCTGCTGCTGCTGCTAAGTCACTTCAGTCGTGTCCAACTCTATGCAACCCCATAGACAGCAGAGCACTAGGCTCCCCCGTCCCTGGGATTCTCCAGGCAAGAACACTGGAGTGGGTTGCCATTTCCTTCTCCAATGCATGAAAGTGAAAAGTGAAAGTGAAGTCGCTCAGTTATGTCCTACTCTTAGCGACCCCATGGACTGCAGCCTACCAGGCTCCTCCGCCCATGGGATTTTCCAGGCAAGAGTACTGGAGTGGGGTGCCATTGCCTTCTCCATACTAGTCTTTAGGTAAGTTTATTTTCAGTCAGATCTTAGTTTCAAATGTAAGAACTTTATTGTTAATACTGTTTTTTTCTAATGTTAGAAAGTAACACTCAAAGCATCAGAAAATCTAGTGACAGAGAGTATGGTGTTTCCTAACTTCATTCATTTTATTCAATGTGTTTAATGGTTTTCATCTTATTGAGGATTGCAGTGTATTATTTAAAAATACTATAGATTTTCACTTTAGGGTAATTATACATACATTGGAATATCTCTATTTGTGGACAAAAGATTGAGAATAGGAGGAGGAGAGGGTGGGAGAGATGTAAGATTGAAAGAAGCAGATGCCGTTTTAATCGGTCTCCTGTTTAAGCTAACAATATAAAGTGGAAGATGGTGCAATTTTTTACAAACAAAAAGAAGTATCTTTTATGCTCTGATCTTAAAACTGCCATATAATATTACTTTATTGATCTTTGCAATGTCAGTAAAGTAAGTAGGTGTTAGGAATTGTGACTTGCAGCTAAAAAAAGGCAACTAAGAAGAAAAAGAGACCTTTGGAATTGAGCTTGCTGTGAAGACTGAATAAAAGATACTTTAATTTCTAACTCCTGCTGTGGCACTTCTTGGGTCTATTTTCAACTCTATTTGATCAAAGTATTAATTTTTTTTTCTGCTGGTATTTGGGGGAATGCAAAGCTAAATAAATGAGTTCAACCTTTAAGGACATCCTAATCTAGGTGAGGAGACAAGCACCTATAGCTAACCACACGTATATTAAGCTCTTTAGTCAGTGAATGTTGGTAGCAAACATGATAGAATAAGGATTTAGAAGCAATTCACTTGAACTGAGGAGAATTAGGAAGTATTTTATGACAGAAGTGGTATTGAATCTTGGCCTAACTGAAGAGTTTGACAGATGGGGACGGAAAAAGAGCGTTTTTTACCCTCTCAAAGTATATGGAGTTACTCACAAGGATGATGCATTTTATGGAAGAGAATAAAATCTGGTGCTACTGAAGCATGGCGTGTGTAGAAAGAGATGAGTTTTTCTACTGCCTACTTTGTTCCTCAAGAAAAATTCCCTAGGCCGGAATATTCCTCCTCCTCTTGTTGCATGGGACATTTTCTGTAAAATGTTTTGTTGACTGTGTGTGTTCATAGAACCTGTGTTTCCTCTTTCATTTATTTTTCAGTCATTCACTCATTCATTTTGTAACACATTTAATTGAAACTTGTCATGTACAGATGATTTTGCTAAGTTAGCCTGTAGACACAGTGTTAAAGATGACAGACATAATCTCCTCTGGAGTTCATAGTCTAGTCGAAAAAGATAAGTAATAGATGCTATTCATTTATTCAGCCAATATTAATTGTTGATCACCTACTATGCACGATAAGAGCTGGAGATACAGCAGTGAACAAAATGGACAAAAGTCCCTGCTTGATGGAAGCAGGTGATAAAGCGATCTGACCTAATGTGAGAATTGATGGAAAGTAGATATTACTTTGCCAACAAAGGTCTGTTTAGTCAAGGCTATGGTTTTTCCAGTGGTCATGTATGGATGTGAGAGTTGGACTGTGAAGAAAGCTGAGCGCCAAAGAATTGATGCTTTTGAACTGTGGTGTTGGAGAAGACTCCTGAGAGTCCCTTGGACTGCAAGGAGATCCAACCAGTCCATTCTGAAGATCAGCCCTGGGTGTTCTTTGGAAGGAATGATGCTAAAGCTGAAACTCCAGTACTTTGGCTACCTCATGCAAAGAGTTGACTCACTGGAAAAGACTCTGATGCTGGGAGGGATTGGGGGCAGGAGGAAAAGGGGATGATAGAGGATGAGAGGGCTGGATGGCATCACCGACTCGATGGACGTAAGTTTGAGTGAACTCCGGGAGCTGGTGATGGACAGGGAGGCCTGGCGTGCTGCGATTCACGGGGTCGCAAAGAGTCAGACACGACTGAGCGACTGAACTGAACTGAACTGAACTGAACCCTCTGAAAAGACCTTTACTTTGAAACTTGATTGTTGTGTTGTCTCCCCACTGTCTAGTATCTCACACTAGGGAAATTGTTATACAAATGAATAAGAAGAATTATACTACTACATACACATTAGCTATTGATAGAAGTCGTAAGAGGAGTAGTATAATCCTTATTGTGAATTAGTTTACAAATGTACTTTAATACAGTTTATCATTTATTCCTTACAATTACCTTATAATAAAAGTATTATTATTCTTCCAACTTTCCAATGCAGAAAATGAGTCTTAGCATGTGAAGTCTTTTCCCCTAAGATCCCAAAACTTGTAACTAGAAAAGCTAGAAACTTCACCCACATTTAGGTGACATTACATCAACATGAACCTTAACCACTAGAGTACATTCGCATGTTTTGCATGTTGTATAAAGTCTGCATTGTCATCATAGCGCTTGTCAAAGATCTCACAAGTGTCCTGAGGTCCCTTTGATGATATGAAGTAAGGGTTTAGAGAACACTTGATGAGAAATGTGTGTGCTGTGTATCTTCCCCACCCTTTAGAAGTTTCTGAATGTCCTTGCCCAGTTAGGTTTTTAAAGGGTAACAGTGTAATGCTTTAAGTTTTGAAATGAACTGGGCTTAGAATTCCTGGGATTATGAGTAAACTGTGTCTTCTGATATCACTTAATGGACAGGTGCTAGTTTATAGCTCTGTGAGAGCAGGAACCATCTCTGTTGCATTCATGACTGTTGCCCAATATCAAAGTCACTGCTCAGTAAGTGAAGCCCCACTACCATAATCTATAGCCTGAGAAGAAAGCATGCCTCATCCTGGGATTGAGTGTTCTTCCATGAGGCTTTCAAATATACTTAATGAATCAAAAGAATACCATGCAAATATTGCTTTACTTTAGGTTTGAGAAGCATGTTCCAACCTATTCTGACCATGAAAAGGGGAAATTAGAAGTGGCTTCTATTCAGCTCATTGTTTTCTCCAACTGATCTGTAATCTCTTTTAATATCCATGGCACCTACAAGTTTCCTTTCTCTGTCCATAGAGAAGCCTCCTCCCTTTGTAGTTTCTCTCTTTTCCACATGCCCCCTCTGTAATTTTACTCTTTGGATATTCTCTCTTTCCCTTCATTCTGCTCCTTTGAGACTTCAGGCTCTTGAGGAATTGTCAGGTATTGAATTATATCTAGTTCTAATAAGGAACAGGGTTGTAGAAAGATCAACAAGATAAACCCTTACTGGGACTTATCTTAAGAATTTTATATAAAAGAAAGTTTATCATGCTTATCAGTCTATAAAGGTTAACTTTCTTTTAATATAGCTCCTGTATGTTACTTAAAAAAAAATTCTGACCCATGTGTATCTCCGTCCTCAGTTGTAATACTAAGGATCCCTTTCCTAAATTTGACATGGGCTAGACAGATCTATGGAGAAGGCAATGGGACCCCACTCCAGTACTCTTGCCTGGAAAATCCCATGGACGGAGGAGCCTGGTAGGCTGCAGTCCATGGGGTCGCTAAGAGTCAGGCATGACTGAGCGACTTCCCTTTCACTTTTCACTTTCATGCATTGGAGAAGGAAATGGCAACCCACTCCAGTGTTCTTGCCTGGAGAATCCCAGGGACAGGGGAGCCTGGTGGGCTGCCATCTATGGGGTCGCACAGAGTTGGACACGACTGAAGCGACTTAGCAGCAGCAGCAGCAGCAGCAGCAGACCGATCTAAGAAACAAGAGGAAGATGGATGAAACAGATTTATCCCATCACAAAAATAAGCATAAAGTGGAGAAAGCAATCCTCAAATATCTAAGAGAAATTAACATTCTTTATTCTGTCAGAATTAAGAGAGAATAGGGAAAGTATTAAATACAGATGCTTCAAATTTGGAAGTCCTAAAACTGAGCTAAATTGTATGCAGAAGTTAGATTAAGCTAAAGAATCAGTGTTTATTTTACATTTCTTGCGCACCAGATACTTCATTGAGTACAGATGGCATAAAGATGAAGAGATCATTCATGGCCATGCTAATTACAGTCTAACTGGGAACAAAATGTGTAAACAGATAACTTCCATACAACACGAGAAGAACTAATATAAAATTATTCTCAGGAACTCCACTCTAAAACTCCAAACTAAATCAAGAAATCATTCCTGGAGAAAGTGATGCTGAAGTGAGTTCTAGCCAAGTGAAGAAGTTATGGAAAAAAGTGAGTTGTAATCAAGGAAAATGAGGTAGACAAAGGCAACAAATTGTGAGCAGGAAAAGTATGCACAGGAAACTATTATTAGACATAAAGTTTAAAGGAAAAAGTGACAGAAGATGAGGATGGACAATGGACAGGGACAAGTTCACAGAGGATCTTGTGTGTCGTTCTAAGAAGCTTGGACTTGTAAATGATGAACCATAAATCAGGGATGGCAAAGTTTTGCTCTGGTTACAAATAACTCCCATTTTCACTGGCTTAAAATAGCACAAGTTTATCTTTCTTTCACTGTATGTCTATCACAGGTGAGCAGGGGGTTTCTACTTGTTGTCACTAGGGAACCCAGGCTATTGAAATATCTTGAATGGTGGAAGTTACCTTGTCAGAAGGAAAAGAGTATTCTGGAGGATTTCACATTAGCAACTAAATGTTCTTCGAGGTGACACAGATCCCTTCTCACAGTCACCATGTGTGCAGAAGGAATAAATTCTGTATGTTTCTAGAAAATAGTACTAATGACTACCACAGTTTGCCTTTCTAGTCACCAAATATTTGATTTGTCCTCCATCTAGTATGCAAAATGTGTTCACCTCCTCCCTAAGGGAGACACATTTTGTCGTGGCATCAGCTGAGTCTGGGGCCTTACAGTAGCTTCTGCATTGGGGTATAGTGCCTAGAAGTTTACCTGACTTTGGTCCAATGACTTTGAGGTAAGGGGACAAATTATCAGCTCTAGTCTCCAAACCCAGTATCCACTGTTGGAATAGAAGTAAAACAATCACAGTACATAAATGCACACAGTGGAAAGAGAGAGATGCACCACAGCTACTGATTAGATTTCATGAAGTTCTGCTGGAGTAAGAGAATAAACCTGTGCCCTGAAGATGATGTTGAGCTGGGGGATGGGGAAGAGTGCACCTTGGTTAATTCCTAATTCTGATCCTTGAAAATGTCTTCCCAGTGATTTCTCTGTGGCTCTATTCTCCACCCTCATAGTTTCTTCCTCTTCATTATTCTCTTTGGATTATGGTTCAGTGACAGCTACCTCAAATATTTAGTCAGCTTCTTACCTGTTTCATTTTAGTTATCTCATCGTGCCATTAGCCATTCCCACAATTCTTTTTGAAACACAGTTCTGTCTCTCAACATAGTCGTGGGTACTTTAGTACTTATCCATCTTTGGAGAAAGGAGACATAACTTCTGTCTCTTTTCCTTGAACCATTCTTGTCTAGCTGGGAAAACGTATTGGGCACACCTTGAACACATGGTTTTAGCAGTCATGTCTTTGTTTTGCTTGCAAGGCTGACTTTTAATCACCTTTTGCCACCCAAAGCCTACTCAGTTTTATATTTTACCAATGGAAAGGATAACACTGTTGCTTCTTCCAACCTGAAAAGTCCCCTGATATTTTCCATTCTCCCTATTTATTTTAGGCTTGCTTATTGTTGTTGTTGTTCAGTCGCTCAGTCACATCTGACTCTTTGTGACCCCATGGACTACAGCTCGCCCGGCTTCCCTGTCCTCCACTATCTGCCAGAGCTTACTCAAACTCATGTCCATTGAGTCGGTGATGCCATCCAACCATCTCATCCTCTGTCACCCCCTTCTCCTCTTGCCCTCAATATTTCCCAGCATCAAGGTCTTTAGAAGCTAATTTTTTTAATTAATTTTTATTGGATTATAGTCGATTTACAATGCTGTTAGTTTCTGTTGTGTGGCAGAGTGAATCAGATATACACATACACTCTTTTTTAGATTCTTTTCCCATGTATATTATTATGGTGAATACTATTGAGAAGAGTTCCCTGTACTATATAGTAGGTCTTTATTACTTATTTATTTTATATATAATAGAGTGTATATGTCAATCTCAGTCTCCCATTTTGTCCCTTCCTCCTTCCCCCTTGATAACCATGATTTTGTTTTCTACATCTGTGACTATTTCTGTTTTATATATAAGTTCACTTGTGCAATTTTTTACATTTCACATATAAACAGCTTCATAGAATATTTGTCCTTCTCTATCTGACTTAATTGACTCAGTATGACAATCTCTGGGTCCATCCATGTTTCTGCAGGTGAAGCAGTCAATTTTCAAAGGTTGTTTTTTTCTTATAATACCTGATCAAATGTAACCAATAGCAGTTAATGTATGTTACTAATGTTCATATGTCTAATCCTTGCCTCTAAGCTGCTAGTTCATTAGATCCATTTTCTGTACCTATCAGTGTTGCCAGTTGTTTTATCACTGCATTAACAGACTATCCCACTTTCCATTTCTTCACATCCCCTCTCTGGGCCCCCAAACTAATTCTGTTTCTCAGTGTTATTGTTCAGCAGCATCCTACTTCTGGAAACCAAGTTTCATTTCAATCAGGATAAGATAGGTTGTACTGTGTTAACAGATCAATTAACTCGGTGTCTTAAAAACCACAAAAGTATAGTTTTTTGCTTACACTACATATAGATCATGAGTCATCATTCAGAAATCTAGGGATCAAGGACCACCATCTCAAATATTATATTACAGTAATGGGAATAAGAGAGCCCCGCTGGTCTTTCCTCAGCTGCTAGATGCTGTGGTTAAAAGTGCCGAAACTCATTGGTCAGAAATAGTCACATGGACTCTCATTCCAACCATAAAGAAAGCCAGGAATTCCAATCTTACTATGTGCCCAGAAGGGGAAAGAAGTGGAAATATCTGCTGAAAACGTGAGCAGCTCTCACAGATGGTGAATCCCTGAAAGGTTTTATAGCAAAACCTTTATAGCAAAAAGTAGCACCTGGCAAGATTTGTATTTTATACGATTCTCTCTGGTTTTAATCAGAGAAAGTATCTGTAGAGAACAAGATGGGAAATAAACCATGCTAATTATGAAGCCACACTGTAATTTGGTAGGACTTAGTGATTAAATAAACAAGGATAAAAATGATTTCTGTGTTTGTGGACTTCAGTGACTGTGTCACGATTGGTACCATTAATTAAAGGGGTACAAGCAAAGCAGTGGACATGAAGCAACAGAAAGACTCTGCATCAAGCTGGAGATGCACTTAGTTTTAGACATTTGGAGTAGAGACAACAAGCATTTGGTGATACGTTTCTGATGTTCAGGTAGAGGTCATTACTGGATATAAATTAGATTTATTCTAATATTGGAAGTATTAGATTTTAATTACAAACCATGAAAAGGAAATAAAACCCCCAAGGGAGATCCTGGGGGAACCTAAATTTAGATGCTGGGAGGCGATCCAGAGAGAGCTGTGCCACAGCTTAAAGGAGGGAACAGAGCTCCAAGGGGAGGATAGTCCACAGGTTAAATGTTGAAAGGGAAATTCAAGATAAAAGATAGACTGAAGCATTGGGTTTGGCAATGAGAAAGTAGAAGTTTTGCAAGCATAGTCTCATTGATGTGGGTGTGTATGTTGAAAGGGATACCTTACTTCAATGAATTAAGGAACAAATGGGGAAGGTGAAGAAGTAAAGATGATAGATCATCTTTCAAGAATATGACCTAGAGCCAATTTTGTGACTTCTCAGTAATGCAGTATTGCCAGTAAAGGAAGGTGGTGATTCCTCTTTAACAGTTTCTAACATAATATCCTTCACTGAGTGACTCAGGAGATCAGTGAATTCTGCCACTTGCCAAATGTATCTATTCTGGGTTTAAATTCAGGAACTAGGAAATACCACTGGGTGAGTCCATGACCCTAGTTGGCCCAACTATGAGACAGTCTCGGGGCAAAACTCCATTTATTACCTGAGTACTATGAGTTTTTTTCTTTGGCTGCTGGACTGCGCTGATATTTTTGGTTCACAAAAATTAGTATCAATTCAGAGTTAGTGTCTAACTCTGAAAGAATCTGTAGATTTCCTTCCCCTCGATGCATAGTCTCCCTCATTTGTTAATGGCCTCAGGTACATTTGGAAAAGGCTTGGAGGAAGATTCATAGTTATTACATATGTCAGTGCTTCAGGATTTTGTTTCAAGGAGACCTTGGGTCCTTTTGGCTTTCCCTGGTGGCTCAGATGGTAAAGAATCTGCCTGAAATGCGGGAGAGCTGGGTTCGATCCTTGGGTTTGGAAGATCCCCTGGAGAAGGGCATGGCAACCCACTCCAGTATTCTTGCCTGGAGAATCCCCATGGACAGAGGAGCCTGGCAGGTTACAGTCCTTGGGGTCACAGAGTCAGACACGACTGAGCAACTTTCACGTTCACTTTTTTCCACTTGAGTCCTTTCAGTCAAGAGGCACTGTTAAGAGGCTGGTTCTCATCATGGAGGCTCAAGGCAAGTTTCTGGCCCCCAGATTTTGGAGGTTTTTCAGTTAGATGGATCACATAATATTTTAGTAGGCTACTTATCTATTTCATTCCTAGGATACCATAATCAATTAGCCACTGACAAAGATCCTTGTGGTCAAAACTTTGATTAACACTTTGTGGTAATTAGTTTCTACCACTTAGTTTCTATCACTGGGACTCCATCATCCCTACTGAAATCAAAGAGCCTCCTCAGTGGCATTTTTGAGGTTTTAAAGTGTTTTGGTGTTCCTTTTTAATTGTGTTTCTTAACTCTTTGGTGAAAGGAGTGTTCCCTGAGCCTCCTGGGGCGGTGTGGTTCCTGGAAGACAGCTATAAGTCATGCATCATAAATTCCTGCCAACATTCCTATCTCCCTGAGGCTTTAGGATTCTTCCTTTATAATCTGGGGGATTTGTGGCATATCAGTCTCACATTAAATACATAATCTCTGGTGAATGTACTCATATCAATAATTTAGACCCCATTCAAAGTTATGTCCCAGCCTCCTCAACCTACCACTCTTAGCATCCAGGTTCACATAGTGTCCAGTTTCTTTGGCAAAATAAATTAGCTAAGTTTTGTTTATGCTCTTGGAGTGTAAGTGATCTCCTACCTTGTCAGGCATACATTTCCCCCCCCAAACCATTCAGCTCCAGTTATAGGAGGAGACTTCCTAGGGAGGAATGGATGTGAGCATCCTCTTACAAGGCATCTGCTTCAGAAGGGTTATTACAGGGTCTTAATGATCTCACCTAATGAGAAGGCGCATCTTCTCAGAAGAAGATCACAGACTTGGGAGTTAAGGAGTCTCATTTTTATCTGCGTCTACCTAGATGTCCTCATGTCAGAGATGCAGGACCCACTCTTTTATCTGCATCTACCTAGATGTCCTCATGTCAGAGACGCAGGACCCACTCTTTTCCAGTGGATGCTCTGACTTTCACAAAGGAGACTCCAGGACTCTGTGAAATAAATTTGTATTGTCATTCTTCAACCCGCAAAATTAAATTCTGCATCTGATTTTAAGCAATGCTTATTCTACAGCTATAAAAAATAAAAGATTCTCTTAAGACTGCCTTAGAAGTTCTCTTTTTTCTTAAACTGAAAGTTTAAAAGTTCTGAACTTACTCACCTCTTCTGGTAAATCCTCCAACAGGCATAAATAAAAAATGGTAAATTCTGTCCCACTGTTTTGGAGTTATTGTTGTTACCATAAAGGTCAACAGGAGTCCCCTGGCTTCCCAAGACACTTGCTTTAATAGGCACCTTATTTTACTTACTGTAGTGATAATTTAGTAATTGTGATACCAATACATGGCAAAGATCCTATTTTTAATTTGTATAAAGCTTGACACAATAACCAAATTGGTCATAGAATTTTTTTTTTTTTTGAGGCTTTGTTTCACTACCTCATTCATGGTACCATTTGCCTTATCCGTTGAGTCCAGTTAGGAAAAGAAATCACACTGGGAATTTCTACACCGTGGGTTTAACACTGCTGCTGCTGCTGCTGCTAAGTCGCTTCAGTTGTGTCCAACTCTGTGTGACCCCATAGACGGCAGCCCACCAGGCTCCCCCATCCCTGGGATTCTCCAGGCAAGAACACTGGAGTCGGTTGCCATTTTCTTCTCCAATGCAGAAAAGTGAAAGTGAAGTCGCTCGGTCATCGACCCCATGGACTGCAGCCCACCAGGCTCCTCCATCCGTAGAGTTGAATAAATAGGTATAGGAGATTGATAAACAAAATGATAACAAGGAGGTCACTAAAATAAAACAATTTGAGGAAGCAGGTGCCAACCCAGAGCCTGGTGGGATGGGAGGAGTTACCATAACCTAGGATTTTGGATGAGCAGCCTTATAGATCTGAATTTCAGACCTTTGAGGAACAGGCCCATCTGGCTGCTGCTAGTATGTCTGAGGTTGGTTCCGTGAGTGTTCAAAGTGGTTGGTGTCTGGAGCCAACTGCTGCTACCGAGATGAATTGCCGCTGCTGTGACAACACAGACAGGAACAGCAAATAAACGGAATAAAGACCCTTCTCTATCCCTGCTGCCTTCCAATCTCTCTCTAATGCTTCCTATTGACAGAATCTAATATGAACTGGCTAGCAAAAGATTCTGAAAAATGTAATTTGCCAAGTCCCAACCCAAGCATTATGTAAAAGAATATAAAAGAGTGGGTTTGGAGCTGAGCTGCAGTAGATATATAAACAGCATGCAGGATGTCAACAAAGATGTTACAGAAGCTGTGATTTTTAAACTGTCACCTAGAGGCTGAGAAGGAGTTAGGTCAAGAGGAGGGGAAAATATTTCAGCCAGAGGGGATGATATATGCTTAAGGCCAGAAAAAAGAGAGAATGGAAAATTAAGGCAGGTGATAACAACTCATGCCATTTTCTTTATATAACCCCAGAAAACTGGTTGATGAGCTTTCTTACTTAAAGATTAACATCAAAACAATGGTTCTTACATTATTAGTGATATATTCCTGATATGATTACAATACCAGAAACTTATACGTTTGCAGACCTTTTACATTTCCCAAATTTAGCTCCTAAAGAAGCTTTAAAACAATTTGGCTGATATATGTAATTTTGTTCTTACCGCTATTCTTTTCCTTTCTAATAAAGGAATCACAAGTCTGTTCTCTGTGTACCTATGGGCTTGGTTTTTTTTTTTTTTTTTTTTTTTTTGCTACTGTTGTTGTTTTTAAATTCCACATATAAGTGAGATCATATGGTATCTGTCTTTCTCTGTCTCAGTTATTTCATCTGGCATAATGCCCTGCAGATCTGTCCGTGTTATCACAAATGGCAATATTTCTTTCTTTTTTGTGGCTAAGTAATACTGTTGTTGGTTTTGTATACCACGTTTTCTCTATCCATTCATCCATCAGTGGACACTTAGGTTGTTTCCATACCTTGGGTATTGGGAATAATGTTCCAGTGAACATAGAAGGATACATATGTTTTTTTGAACTACTGTTTTCATTTTCTTTAGATAAATACCCAAAACGGGAATTGCTGGATCATACGATAGTTCTATTTTTAATTTTTTGAGAAACCTTCATACTGTTTTTCATAGTGGCTGCACCAATTTACATCTCTGCTGACAGTGTAGGAGGCTTCCCTTTTCTCCACATCTTCCCCCAAGCTTGTTATTTCTTGTCTTTTTGATGATATTCATTTTAAATGGTATGAGATGATATCTCATTGTCATTTTGATTTGCATTTTCATGATCATTAGTGATGTGGATCAACTTTTCATGTACCTAAAGACCATTGGAAAAGACTCTGATGCTGGGAGGGATTGGGGGCAGGAGAAGGGCACGACAAAGGATGAGATGGCTGGATGGCATCACTGACTCAATGGATGTGAGTTTGAGTGAACTCCGGGAGTTGGTGATGGACAGGGAGGCCTGGCGTGCTGCGATTCATGGGGTCGCAAAGAGTCAGACACGACTGAGCAACTGAACTGAGCTGAACTGAAGGACCATTTGTATATCTTCTTTGGAAAAATGTCTATTCAGATCCTCTGCCTTTTTTTCACTGGGCTATTTGGGTTTTTGCTATTCAGTTGTTTTCTTTATGTATTTCAGATATTAACCCATTGTCAGATATATGATCTGCCAATACTGTATTCCATTCTGTAGGTTGCCTTTTCATATGTCATGGTTTCCCTCGCTGTACAGAAGCTTTTTAGTTCGGCATAGTGCCACTTGTTTATTTTCGCTTTTGTTGCCTTCGCTTTTAGATTCAAATACAAAAAATTTTTGCCAACATCAGTGTTGAGCGTACTGCCTGTTTTTTCCTAGAAGTTTTTGGTTTGAAGTCTTATGTTTAAGTCTTTAATCCATTTTCAGTTGATTTTTTGATGTGGTGTAAAATAATGGTCTAGTTTCATTCTTCGGCGTGTGGCTATCCAGTTTTTTCAAAGAAGCTATCCTTTGCCTTCTGCTCTTACTCCTCTCTTTCCTTTGACTTGGGAATAGAAACTTTAAGCAAATCAATAAAAATAAGGTTCATATACATTTTCACTGTTTTTGTTTTGTTTTAGAGATTTATTTTTCATAGGGAATATTCTATGAATGGTTAATATGCCTTATATTTCAAAAGTTTTCATCTGTTTTTTTCTCTCCTGATAAGAAGTGCCATCTTACCCACTTTCAGGATATAAAATGATTTCAGCTTATGTGACTGCATCCCAGTGTTTTCAGAGGCTTTAATCACCACACACTTTTAATTAAATCAAAGATTACCTATGCAGGGGTGAGCCCCTGAGAACAGGGGATGTATTAACTCATGCACTTGATCTGCTGTACCTGCATACTTGAGGAAAGGGGAGCAGTGCCCTGACTGGTTGTCTAACTTAGGTCACTATGTTCTACCACTTAAATCTGTGCCTAAATAGACTTCTAGAATGAATACTTTGGTAGCAATATCCTATGGCTAGTAGTGTCAGGCAAGCCACATCTAAATTTTACTGTCTTTAGAAATCATTGAAACCTCAAATTTATCAGAGCTGGTTTGTGTACTGCATACATGATACATGACACATTAGCCATAGAATGGTGTGTCATTTTATGACTTTATGACTTTGTTTAATCATGTATCATTGCTGACAATCAGAGATAATGGTTTAATGTGGTTCTATGACCTCTTGGCATCTGTGTCTCTTTGTTTTTAGGATTCTTCCCCCAAAATTGACATTGATCTTTTTTTCTTTCTTTTTCTTATTGTAACCTTGTATGCATTGGCTATGTTTAATTAATAAGAGCTTTTTGAACTTTACTATTTCCTTTCTTCAAACAATAAGAAACTAAGGCATCCAGCTTATCTAATTTTCTCCTTTATTATAAAACAAAAATAAGTTCAATTAGAAAAAGGAAAGAACCCATCATGTTCCTTCCCAAACAGAATTGGGAAAGAGAGATGAAAACACATATTTTTGGATGACTGGGTTAGGGGCTTAGTGAAAGTATGACCATCTATTCCTAGACAATATATTAAAAATCATAATTGTTCATTATTGGTTGGCCCTGAATAATTAAAACATCAATTAGGAGGAGTAGGCATGTGTTGAAATTCCAGTGAAGAAAAATTATACTAATGAGTAAACAAATATCTCCTGATGAATAAATGAACACATTCATGCTTTACTACATCTGAATTTCAATGACGAGTTTCATAGATAGTCATCAAGCATTTATTAATAGGTACATCATGCATACTGTGCTCAAAGCAAAACACTTTGTGTTGTATTCTGTATAAAAGATTGTGTTGAAAGTGAAAGAACTGCCAAGTAGTTCTCTACTGTAAAGCAGGTCAATAGACATATTCCCATAGAACTTGATATGAAAAAGCAACATCAATTTCCTTACTAAACCTGTCAGACCTCTTTGCATGTCCTTATCAGTCTCCCTAAGTCTAGACCAGAGAACAACTGTGTTAGCAACCTGTGAGAGAATGCTCTAGATTTTCCTTTTCTTCTCTTGAAACAAGGCAGGGATTATTTTGCTTCAGGTCAAGTGAGGAGGGTAGACACTTTAAGAGATGCACTCACAGAAATGAGGAATATCTGAAGAAGATGTGAGTCACATCTGAGTTATAGGCTGGATTTTGCTTAATGAAGTGGATTTATTAATCTCCCTGTGTGTCTATTTGAAAACAAATATGGAAAAAGTAAGAGTAGAAGGAAGAGGGTTAAACACTGGGAAGTCACACTTTTACAGTTCAGTAGATAAAGGATGATGGTCCTTCCATGAACCAGGTAGATACCGGAAGAGGAACCAGGTTTCAACCATGTTGCTAGAAGCCAGAGGTTACAGAATGTATCACCGAGTGAAGGTGGATTGGATGAGGTCACATTGGGTAGATGGTCTACATCAAGGAACTGGCTGTCCTCTGCAAGGCTTCCCAAATAACCCATGTATACTCCTCACATGAGAGAGGGAGCTCTTGAATGTCAGTAATCAGGATGCATTCACAGTTGAGGAGGTCCAGCAATGATACCAGTGAAGTCAGACTGCCCCCTTGCCTCCTGTCTTCCCCAAGACTTCAGAACCCTTGTGGAATAAAGACTAGAAGAGGGAGAGGGAGGAGGTGGACAAATGAAACTGCTGATAGGTGTCCATCAGCCTCTGCTAGGGAAGAAACAAGCCACTGAACTACATTTGAGGGTTACGTTTTAGATTGTACTTAATTCTACTAGACCGGTTTGTTTGATGCCTGAGATGAGTTGTAAAGCTATAAATTCTGCCCGAAATGTCACTAAGGAAAAGGAATAGGGGCTTTATATAATACATACAGGAGCAAAGGTTGGAGACAGAAATGCTTTCCCTCTCTGCACTCCATTGAGTCAGATTCTTCAACACAGCCGTGGGGAACTGCATCATCTTATTCCTGACCATTTCTCTGGCTTCATCTTCCTGCTCTCCTGAATTCAGATCACTTTAGTTTCACTGGTGCCAAGGTCTCTCTCACCTTGGGACTTGCTGTTCTCTCTGCCTGGAATGTTTTTCCTGGATCTTCACAAGGCTGGATCCAGGTCAAACATTCCTTCCTCAAAGAGGAATTTCCTGACTGTCCTATCTAGTATTGCTCCCCTCCCTTATTGAGTTACTTTATCCCATGCTTGGTTTATTTTTTTCATGATATTTAAACCATTTCTAATTATGTTAATTACTTATTTGTTTACTTGTATATTGACAATCAGTCTGTTTTAGGTCTGCATATCCCAATGCTTGACCTATAACCATTCAATAAACATGTATTAATGAACAAATGACAAAGGCCTCAATAATTCAAGAGAAATTTAAGGTTACCGGTAAACAGTCATAATTACCATGTCACCCTCTCACAAATGTAAACTGATGTCTAACGACAGAAACTAATTAGAGCTGTTTTCCAGGGCCTTTCAATATAGGGAAATAGGTGCTTCAATCAGCTCTCTTTTCCTTGTGGTAAAATCATTCCCTGAGAAAAGCAAAATACAGTAATAATTTATATGTACTATATACCAGGTGCTTTAAACATTTACTCATTTAATTTCTAAAGCTCTTTAAGGTCAGTAATGCCATTTTATAGATTCAGAATATAATGTTTCTGATGGGTTATGGGACTAGAAATTCATTGTGCCAACATTGCATTCAAGTCTGTTTGGCTCTGAAGTCCATGGTCTCCCTGGAACATCATATTACTTTCCATCTTAAAACTCTCAGGTCACTGGCGATAACATATATAACTTCATTAATGGCTTTATGGAGTTGAGATGCTTCTAACTCACTGTTTATGACTTTGACTGTGGAATCAGGGACCCATTATAACAAAGTCTTGGGTTTGATCTTTTCTACATGTATTGTTTGGACAGAACCATAAAGACCAAAAGAATATAAACCATAGATTTGTCCTTCACAGACTGAAACAAAGATTGTCTGTCCAAGTAATTTACTGGTAAGTGTTCCCAGGAGAAACTGGTAGGAGAGTGTTGGGGTAGGGGGAGAGTGGGGAGCAGGACATAGCGGAGCAGAAGTCAAACCAGGAACTAGACTCAGGTCAAGTCCCAAGGAGGGATTAACCAATTCCTGCAGGTCAGGGTTGTCCTGACCTCAGGTTAAGAGATTGGCTTCTCCAGTCCCCTGCCAGGCATTGGCTGGGGGAGGAAGGTGGGGAGGTGCAGATGTGAACTTGCGGGTGCTCTGGCTCTTTCTTTCTTCAGCCCAGCTATGCCAGACAGTCCTGTGTCCAGGCCTTTGGAAGCAAAAGCACAGCAGAGCCTGAGGAAGGCTGTGCAGCAATGGCAGAAGGGATCCCAGGAGATCTGAGTGAAGCACTGACCAGTGTCCATTGTACTGATCTTAACTGTCTAATGTTCAAGGACAGTTACGTAAATCCCTCCTGTACAAGGAAGAATTGAGGGCTTATTTTTCACCAAGACTGGACTGTTTAATTTAAGCTCTAGTGATAATTCATCTCAGTGAGTATTTTGAAATGAAGGTGTAGGGTGATATGGTGGTTACCAAATTGGATTTCACCAGAAAAGGCATATGGTTGTAGTTGAGACATGGGTCTTCAGGAGCAAAGGATCAGAAAATGCATCATCACCAATTTATACACAATTGACTGCACTCTGACTCTGTCCTTATTGTTTCCTCAACCCTAAACCTCAGCACATTATTGCTTCAGAGGCCAAATGCCCTTAAGGCAGTCCACGGGATGCCTCTTTCCAGTGTCTTCTTTGTAGCCTGAAAATCTTTACAGTCCTTTCACTACTCCCAGTTTGACTTCATTTCTGTTCTGTAGTTTTCTGATCTTCCCCAGCAGTTTTTCCTTCAACATGCTGGAAGAACCTTTGGCTCTCTTATTGCTTAGCTCTCCCTGTTTTGTGTCCATTTATGTGTTCGAATCGCCTTTGTGCCTTTATTTTTAGTGAAAGAACTTAAAATGACAACATGGATAGTGCCACAATTAACCTTTATTTCTTTATATTCTTCCCCAAATAAAATACGTGCATTTTTCCTCTGAAGTGTGAGTTACTCTCTAATAATTTCAATTTAATTTGCTTTCTGTTTTTGTTGCAGGTCAAATTAATTGATGTTAGGAAAGCCTAAAATTAAGTACAGTGGAATTCAATGGTTATTTGTCAGAGCTGAGTTCAATTTATAGTTATTTACCAGTGGTAATTTTTTATCTCAAAAAGAGATAAGCATATCATTCAAAGTATTTTCATGTATATTTTGCAAATTTTTAATGAATGCTTAATGAGCTTGCGATATTATTAAGTATACTACTATAGTGGTTATTTTTACATGTCAACTTATCTGAGCCATAGTGTCCAGATATTTGGTCAAACAGTATGATTTTGTGAAAGTCTTTTTTGAATGTGATTAACATTTAAGTGATGAACTTTAAATAAAGCAGATTACCAAAAAAAAAAAAAAAAAAGCAGATTACCCTCCATAATGTGGATGGGCCTCATTCAGTCAGTTGAAGACCTTAATTTTAAAAAGAGTGACATCCCTGAGCTAGAAGGAATTCTGTCCCTGGTGGTGAGCAGACATTTGCTCTGTCCAAAATGTCTGTAACACATTTGGCCTTTGCCAAAATGTCCTTGCTATTTGCTCCTGTTCAAATCCATATGGCATAGACCAAATGTCTTATGGACATTTTGGACAAGACCAAATGTTGTGCAAGGTCCCTGGGGCTCCAGCCAGCCTACACTGCACATTTAGGACTTGAATGTCCACAATCACATTAGCTGTTTCCTTAACATAAATCTATCTATCCACACCCTGCTGATGGTGTTTCTGTGGAGAACCTGACTAATATACCTATCTATTTTAAATGGCCCTGTTAAAACCCCATCCTTTTATAAGGGAAGATAATTTTATGTGTAAGAGCTAAATCACCAGTAAAATTACTAGAAATGATAAATGTGAGTGTGGTCTATTTTTGATGACCTACAGGCACACACAAACTATAACAAAGTAGTGTCAAAAGCTATTCCCTGCCCTTCTTAGCCCTGACTGATGGAGTTTTATGCTGTGTCACCATTCAGCTCTCTCAAAAGTAAACAGACTATGGACCATTTGTCCAACTTCTGAAAAAAGGCTTTCCGTTGATTTTTTCTCATATTTATTTGAGTAATGTATAGGATTTTGCTAAAGAAAACTCCAGTGTTGAACTATAATTTTTTAACTAGAATAGTACTTAACGGGAATAGTGTCCTTCATCTTCAATTGTAATGGAGAACCAGGTGGCTACATCTGTGCTTATATTTCTACTTTTATCTGTATCTGTTTTTCCTCTTCTTGATCTAAGTAGGTTGGAATTTCTGCTTGAGGCCTGTACTTTCACACTAGTTAGAAACAACTACTCTTTGGTGACAGGCTGAGGAGGAATTCAAAGTGAGCACCACAGTGGGGTTGGGATGGCTCATGTTAGAAGTTTTCCCTCAGAATTGTTTCCGTGGTGTGACATCAATAGCACACAATTACTTTTAAATAGTAGTCCAAACCGGCAGGATCCACCTATAGATATGGCTTCAATTTGGAACCAGTAACTTCTGAAACATTTTACATGGCTTAGCTCCTGTGTGCTCCCATGGAATATAGAGCTAGAGAAAGAGGTCAGTATTTCTCTCAAGTCAGAAAGTGTTGCTGCTTCTTGAGATCACAGCTATATTGTTGTAGTTTTATGAGGCTGCAACTGCTGTACATGTTTTATGCTCCTATTTTTAATTTTGGAAGGTAGATTCTCTAGCTACTGCTGTTCTACACTCTAATCCTGATTTTCTCTTTTTAATATTT
Organism: Bos javanicus; assembly: GCF_032452875.1. Lineage (NCBI taxonomy): Eukaryota > Metazoa > Chordata > Mammalia > Artiodactyla > Bovidae > Bos > Bos javanicus. Next base: position 23,220,446 of record NC_083874.1, on the reverse strand, counting down.
CACACAGAGTGATGTTTCTCTACGTTACACAAGTAACTTAAAATGAAAGCACTGATCTCCAGAGGTTTTAGATCTTCTGTATTTTCCCCCTGTTTCGAACAAGAAATCTGTTCATGGAATGCATTGGCTTATTAATGAAGTTTCCTGGGGCTTTGGACCATGCTACTTTGAATTTCCTGCATTCTTTCTTTTTTGACTGTGTGTGTTCTGTGCACCTTGAATATAGCATCAAGCTAAGTATTTTGAAAAAAACAATGCAAAGAATGTACCTCTCTGGAGAAAGGAAGTGTGGATAAAATGGTCTCTGGTTTTTCAGGTGCGTTATTGTCTTGTACTCCCTTTGTTGAAAACATTTACTTCCTAATAGATTGCTGTTCTGTGTTGTGCTTAGTCGCTCAGTCGTGTCTGACTCTTTGCGACTCACTGGACTGTGGCCTCCTCTGTCCGTGGGATTCTCCAGGCAAGAATACTGGAGTGGGTTGCCATGCCCTCCTCCAGGGGATCTTCCCAACCCTGGGATAAAACCCAGGTCTCCCACATTGCAAGTGGATTCTTTACTGTCTGAGCCAAACAGGGAAGCCCTAATAGCTGACCTCTAATAAAATATTTACATGGCATTAGCTAAAGCATGGCATTTTAAAAAAATCACCCATATGAAATTATTTGAGGGAAGCTTATTAAAGTGAGAATGATAGTTAAATGGTCTCTGAGTGATTCCTAAATCCTGAGCTAATATGACTCCACTTTGCTGTGTACTCAGCAGTTTGAATTATTAGAGTGAGGTAAAAGCAACGTGAAAGAATGATTAGCACGGGCAGTTGCAGACATGCCGAGTTCACTTAGGCCCAGAGAAACAGAACAACAAAGTGGGGAAAGCTCTGGCTCTGAGCTGGACATTCCCAAGTTTGAATTCCTAGACCTTCCTAGACCTGCACTTAGGGCTGCCTTGGGCATATTACTTAGATTCTCTGGGTCAGTTTCCTCATCTGTACAGTTGGGATAGTGATACCTAGTCCACCAATGAAATACAAGCTTTCGCATTTGGGGTAGCTGACACATTTTTGTTGCTGTTGTTAAAAAAAAAACCCACAAGTTATTGATTTCATTTGAGTTGTAGTACGAAGTTTTATTTTTCTTAATAGGAAGGCAGGAAAAGCAGAAGACAACTGAGTTGAGAAGTACAGGGAAGTACAGGACAGGGAAGCCTGGAGTGCTGCAGTCCATGGAGTCGGAAAGAGTCGGACATGACTGAGCGACTGAACAGCAGCGACAACAAGCTGATGCTTTAAAGCGCTCAGTAAATAAATAAAGGCGTATTTCCTCAGGAATAACACCAGTGAGTGCAGGGGTGCAGGCTGACCTTGCAGTACTTCTCAACTCAGTTTTCTTCTGCTATTCCTTTCTCAGTATTAAAAAAAACAAAACTTGGCACTACAATTCAAATGAAATCTCTTAGAAGTCTGATTCTTTACCAGCTGAGCCACAAGGGAAGCCCTAGAAGTCTGAGGATTATTTAAATCAATAACTTATGTTGTTCTTTTTTTTTAACATTTGCTCATAATGCGTATACCCCTCAAATAGTTGGAATTGCTTTATTAAATAAAATACCCCCCCAAGAAAAACTACTGCAGACATCCAGAATTGCATAAATCTACATAATGCCTATTTTTGTTACCAAGAAGCTTGTATACTACTCTCAATATCTTTAAAGGTCCTATTAAATAATTGATTTGTTATAAATAGTATTAATATAATTTTATTTGTTTTAATAACAGTAGCTTGCATGCAATGCAGTGTGCCAGGTATAAATGCATCATAAGAATTGCAATCTCACAATATTATTATTTTATATTACCCCATTAAATTTGAGAAAATAATCTAAAAAAGATCAAGCCATGGAGCTGGCATCTGGCTGGCATTGGCTTTAGAGTGTTCCCAGTGCTGAAGAGGCAACTATACCAATCTGCCCAAACAGTGTAATTTATGGCAAACACTAGCTCTCCATCTGGTAGCCTAGGATTTTAGTAACTGAAGCTGGGCAGTGAGTACATGCAGGACCAGCCCCCAGTTAAAAGTAGTGGGATCTGAGTCGTACACAGGCTTCCTTGCACAGAAACACTGCAGATGAATAGCTGCACGTCACTGCTTGGAGAGAATGAGGTGTGTGTAGCCCCTTCAGGGAGAGCCTAAGAAACCTCCAGATTCTGCCTAGTTTATCTTTATTCCCTACTGATCTCCCTGTGTAGCTGTGCTGTGTTGCTGTATGTCTTGCCATGAGTGCAGCCACATGCTGAGATCTGTGCATCCTTCTTGGGAAGGACCAGATATGTGGGTGGTCATGGAACTGCTGAAAAAAGTGGCATCTGAAGTGCTGACGTAGGAATTGATATAACTGCTGAGGAGAAACATTATCTGTGAGTCAAGGAACTGGCTTTAAATTATCCTCCTGGAACCTGGAAAGGTGTTAGTTAGTAGGTCAGATGGAGAAGGCAATGGCACCCCACTCCAGTACTCTTGTCTGGAAAACCCCATGGATGGAGGAGCCTGGTGGGCTTGCAGTCCGTGGGGTCGATGAGGGTCGGACACGACTGAGTGACTTCACTTTCACTTTTCACTTTCATGCATTGGAGAAGGAAATGGCAACCCACTCCAGTGTTCTTGCCTGGAGAATCCCAGGGACGGGGGAGCCTGATGGGCTGCCGTCTATGGAGTCGCACAGATTCGGACACGACTGACGTGACTTAGCAGTAGCAGCAGTAGGTCAGAAGTTGCAGCTCTTCTAGAAGTTTCCGTCCCAATGTCTTATCTTGGATCAGTCTGTGGCGTATAATCTGTATCTTGTAAAACATTTGCATATGGACACAGTGGTTAGAAGATACGCCAGTTTGTTTAACATCTGTATACATTGTGTGTTCTGTGTTTTCATTGTTTTGCAGCAGAATGCCCAGTACTAAACATAATTTCTAACAGCTGTACAAAAGGAGGTGGGACCTAAGTACAAATGGGAGATGTGATTTTGAAAAATAAACGAAGCTAGTGTCCTGCAACACATGGTTAATAGGTCTTTGTAGCTGAGCTGACTCACCTGTGAGACCCCAGTTCTAATCAGGATAGTTCCCTCCTCCCCACTATAATCAGTACATGAAATTCAGGGGGCCAGTGGTTGAATGTGTTCACACATTTCTAGAACTTTCCCTAGCACTTTACAGACAATTGTCTTTTTAAAGAAATTAGATGTTTTTGTTTTCTTCTTTGCAATTTCCCTATTATTTTCTAAACCACATACAATGTGTGTACATTGTTCGTATAATAAGAAAACCTGACATTTAATTATCAGTGTTATAGCATTTTGAACATGCCAGATGATCACAACTAAATTTATTTTTATATATACCAGATTGTGAGAAGGTAAACAATAAAAAGTAACAAATAAAATCTCTAAGTCATAAGATTATGAAAAACCTGTTCTCACTTCCTACTTTTCAATTTTTCACAATTTTCATAAATGTTACTTTCACAGCGAAAAATCTTATATTGTTATTGTTATGAAAGCTGGAAATCTGCTTTGATCTTATGAAATTTATGCACATTTATCAAAATATTTCTTTTGTGGAAGAAGTTTTCAAGATCGTAGGTCCAATAACATGTGGATATTAGAGTGTGGAAGGAGATCAGAGTGGAGACTCATGCCCATAGAGAAGATAGCAAAGGATGCCCACACCACAGCATGTGAACATCCAAGTGGACCTTTCGGTGTGTGCTTTTAAGATTGGTTTGATTGAGAAAGTATCAATCAAGCTATTTAATAAACTTGTGTTTTCCAGTCACTAGTAAAGTGCTTTTATTTTGTAGGTTTTTATAATAGAACTTTAGGAAATATTTATGCTGATAAATATTTATTTTCCAAGATGGAAGGCCTTACACCCAGAGATCAAATGCTTTTCCCAGTGAATAATGAAAGTGGCAGGATCAACCTAGAATCCCATTTGCCTGAATCCTCTATGAATGTTCCAAGCACTGCATGTGATCATGCCTTGAGTAACACTCTTCACTAACAAAATGCCTAATTGACTTAGCTACCCTCTAGGCATTGCAGACCCAGCACAGTGAAGTGTTTCTTATATTTGCTTCCAGTTGTCAAACCATCTGAACTAATTTACTCTTTTTGTAAGAGGCCACAACAAATAGTTAGTTCTCAGCCTCAAGCCTAAAAATGCTGAAGCTGGACACTTGGGGAAAATAGAAATGGAAAATGAATCAGAAATAACTCATAAATTTTAGAGAAGTAGATCAAAACTCAGCAGAACAATTGCTGTGTGATGTGAATTGTTCAAGTCAAGCATATGTGAACCCCAGTTGTTCCCGGTCACCGTGAGTTCAACTATACTGGTGTTCTGTTTGCAAAACTGTTTTTGCACAATGCAAGCTGCCAATGCCCAAGATATTAATGGTGTTAATAAAGAATAAATTCTCCCTATAGTGGGATTAGTGATAAATTATTTTTAATGATTTTTCAAATTATGAATGAATCAGAAAACCATCATTTGACTTGTCCTGCTGACTAAATGTTAAATGAATTACAGTAAATGTGTGTCCATATTTGCTGAAACTTAAGAGTCAAACACATTTCCTATTTCTGTCCTTATTTTGGATGTAAGGAACTTATGTGGCAGATTCCCTGGAACTGGACTCTCTTTTCCATTTCCCCTCCTCTCCTACCTCTTGATTTGTTAGCTATTTAAGTATTTAACAGGCATTCTTATTATAGATTCTTTAGTTTCTAAATTCCAAAGAGCCTTGGACTGCTGAAAAATTTAAACCAACACAGTTAAATGAATTTTGGGAAATTCATGAGGTTAGAATTTTAGTATAAAAGAAAAGGAAAAGACCCTTGAATGGGTTATTAACTATGGTTTCATCCGATGTGTAATATAAATCACATATACATTTTTTCTGTCTGATGTTATGTGCTTGTAAATTCATACAAAGGCAATTCATAAGATGTTTTAACTCTTAGTTTGGGATATGTCTTTTTCCATAGAAGTACTAGAAAGTAGCAAGCATATCAAATTTCTCAGCACTTAATTTTGAATAATCCCAATTTCTCTCCCTCCACATGAAACTAACATAAGTCATCTCTTGGAAATGGAATGGCCATGTTTTGAAGCACCATGTTCTCCATCCAATTGCTTTATGTTCTGTGGAAAGTAGTCAAAAAGAGAGTCAAGAAATCTCTTAGGCTGATGAGAAAGGATTTTCTTTTTTTACACTTTCCACACGTATTGTCTTTCTTCTTTATAAATTGTTGAAATGGTGCTTATTCTAGTGTAGAGAGAGAAAAGTTGTGGAGGAGGGAAAGGGAGATGGTGATTTTAAGTTTTAACCTGCTCTGTATTGATTAGCAGACTATTTAAATATGATTTGGAGTATCTGTTGACTTTATTTATTTATCCATTTATTTCTGGTTGCACTGGGTCTTTGCTGCACAGGCTTTCTCTAGTTGCTGTGATCATGGGCTGCTCTCTAGGTGTGGTGCTCGAGCTTCTTATTGTGTTGGCTTCTCTTGTTCTGGAGCATTGGCTCTAGGGTGCACAGGCTTTGGTAACTGTGGTGTATGGGCTTAGTTGCCCCACTCTCCCCGCATGTGGAATCTTCCTGGACCAGGGATCAAACCTGTGTCCCCTACATTGGCAGGTGGATTCTTAACCACTGAACCACCAGGGAAGTCCTGTGTTTTCTTATATTTTGATTTTTGACTCATTTTGATTCAGTAGATATAGTCAGGGGTGAAATCACCTAATTTTGTCCTTGATCTGAACCTTTAAGACACTTTCACAAAAAAATACCACATAAAAATATACCACAAGAGTTCAAATAAGCAGTAATAACCTTCCAATAAAAGATATTCCTGTATTTAAACGAGTAAGTCAGGAATGAATCCAAACATTCCCCTTTTTAAGGTTTAGTCTCAGGTGGCACAGTGGTAAAGAATCCACCTGTCGAAACAGGAAATGCAGGAAACATGAGTTTGATCCCTGGATTGGGAAGATCCCCTGGAGAAGGAAATGGAAACCCACTCCAGTATTCTTGCCTGGAGAATTCCATGGACAGAGGATCCTGGCAGGCTACAGTCCATGGGGTCGCAAAGAGTCAGACAGGATCGAGTGACTAGGCACACACATACATAGATTTCAAACAAAATGGCCACTACCTGCTCTGGCAGACCGAAGAGAATAATGTGACCTTACTTTTCACATTCCAGGAGTCTCCTTAAAAATCAAGACCATTACAATTTAAAATTTGCGTGTAAACTTCTAAAGGCAAGATCAAGGATTCCAATTTTAGTTATATTATTATTTTAGAAAATGACTCTGAGAACTATTAATTCATGACTAGCCAAATGATAGTGGCTTAAACATGATAAAAGCTTATTTCTCTCTCATAGTAATAGCAGACGATCGTCCAAGGCTGGTATGACCAGCTGTCTTCTTGAGATCATCCAGAGACCAGCCTCTGCCCAGTATTTCTCTCAGCTTTCCCTGCTTGTGGTTCACTATCCTCTTGGTAAATGACAGAGTTTGGGGTTTTATACCATCAGTCCAGCAGCAGGATGAGGGAAAGATATGTGGTATGGTCTCTACTTTAAGGACAAGTCTAGCAGGAGTCGATCACTATTACAGTCTATTACATAAAACATGGCAGTACCCAACAACAGAGGCTGGGAAGTTTGGTTCTTATTCTGGGTATCCAGAAAGCAGCAGAAATCAATGATTCTATTCCTAAAAGAGTAAAGCAGGGAATGGATCTGGGGGGAGCAACTAGCAGCCTCAGTGATACTGAGTCTCAAGTCTCAGTGATTGCTAGAGTCACTTTGGGAACTTTAAAAATATGTAATCCTGGGCCTCACCCTAGAGACTCTGATTCAGTGGTCTGGTTTAGGCTCAATGGCCAAATTGTTCCCAAGCTGTATCTCAATGATAAGGTAAATCAGCAGAAAGTTACATTTCAGTAGAATTTCCTTTGCAGAAACCTATTATGCTCTCAGCTTTCAGAAGGAGAGATAATAAATAGCCGTATGTGAGCTGTCTTTGCACCTTTACGTTGGAACTTTTGTCGAGGACATTATGCATCGTGTCATTCAGTCCTTCTGATACAAAGATCCTTGTGACTGATTTCTTTCAGCACTCAAATCCAGGTAAACACCTGGTTTAAATTTCATCCTCCTAAATCTTTATTCTGCTTTACTAGATGATTGAACCCATTTTGCACTGAATTTTTCTTTCACCATAGCTGAAGAAAGAAAAGACCTTTGTTTTCATTCGCCTATTGTAGCACAGCTTAGTATCTGTGCAGTCAATTTCTTCTGACCTCTGTTTCTCTTAAATGTATTCAATATTATTGGGTTTGGCCTTCTGTTTCTGTGCATCTTTTTATAGGTTTCCTTACATTAAAATCAGATTTAGATTAGTCATATAAATAATAAAAATAAGAGTTTATAAACTGTACATTATGAATAACGACAGTGACATTAGTTTTTTGAGTGCCTACCATGTGTGAGGCAGTAATAAGCATTTTATAACATCTACCTATGTGATGCCAACTCATGAAATCCAAATAAATCCTGAGACCCAAATGGTTCAGATTATACACAATGTAAGCTTCAAGAAAGCATAATTCAGTCAACAAATACAATTAAACACAAGACCTAACCTTTACTTAGATCTCTCAAAAATGAATATTAATAGATACTGCTAATTAAACACAGCAAAGTTCCCTAAATTTTACTTTCTCCTCCAATCTCTTGCATCCTTTAGAGCTCAGCAATCGACAAATTTCCAAAATATACAAGCAAGTTTTTTTTTCCTTTTTTTTTCTTTTTTCCTCGTTCCCCTGTAATGCTTTGCATTATCTCCTTGTTAGAGAGAACAGAAGGCAAGATCACTGTTGTTGGCTAAGAGATGACACTCTAGGATGGCTGGAGGACCAGGAATGCTCTGAGTATTCCTTACTTCCCCACAGAGAGAATTTTTGGAATCCACTGAATGCACTGATCTCCTCTCAGGGCATTCTTTCCCTCCTTACTCTTTTGAGGCAGCCCCTTTTTTATAAGAAGACTCTGAGGCTTTATAAAATTAACCAGCTTCCCCAAATTGCAAAGTTACCCAGCTAAGAATCAAGGTGTTGAATATAACTTCAAGGTCTATGTGCTTGGACACTCTACCCTCTTGTTGTAGTTTGTATGACTGGGCTGATGGTACATTTATTCTTTCCGTAGTTAAAAGCACTTCCAATATTATCTGCTAGAAACAGTGTTATCTCTATCAGATTTCTTATCACATTTTATTTCAATTGATTTTTTTTGTTCCTATCTGCCATTGCACTCGGAGAAGGCAATGGCACCCCACTCCAGTACTCTTGCCTGGAAAATCCCATGGACAGAGGAGCCTGGTGGGCTGCAGTCCATGGGGTCACAAAGAGTCGGACACCACTGATCGACTTCACTTTCACTTTTCACTTTCATGCATTGGAGAGGGAAATGGCAACCCACTCCAGTGTTCTTGCCTGGAGAATCCCAGGGACGGGGGAGCCTGGTGGGCTGCCATCTCTGGGGTCGCACAGAGTCAGACATGACTGAAGTGACTTAGCAGCAGCAGCAGTAGCAGCCATTGCACTCATTGTAAAGTCAAATAATTTTAGTCTCTTCACTACTAATTATTACCTCTATATGCAGTATTTTGTACAGAGTTGGCAAAATAATAAATAATCATTGAATTAGTGACTGGATGACTGGATGAAAATAAAGCAAGCTGGATTTCTCTGTGACCATGGAATTTTTCTGTCAATAATTTACCCATCTCAAGACTCTTTGGAAATGAAAAATAGTTCTACTCACAAAAGTCTCAGAGATGTTTGGTGTATTGCAGTGAGTTAGCTTTCTTTCATAGCTGATAAATTGTCTCTGAAGTAAATTTCAAGAGGATAGTTCAAAAAAATGTTTTGAGTAGCAGCAAGGTTGTATATTCTGTTATGACGTTATAGGGGGAAAAACTAGAATTTAGAACCAGAAAACTAAAGTATGAATCCTAGCTGTGAACAGTATTTGGTAAGAATATTAAACAATTTAAACCTCAAATTTCTCCTTTTAAATTGAAAATACTACTTGCTGTAATTCATGGAGCTTTTTAAATTATCAAATGCTAGATGATGCATGAGAAACTTATTTGAAAAATCTTAGTATGATTATTATGTGAACTATTCAATTTCCAATTTGTTTGTTTAATTGTCATAACTAATAATTATCTTTGAGTGTAAAAGTGCACATTTGTGCTCCATCTGTGTTTCCACTTTTTTTACATTGCAGTTTCAGAAGGAAAGAATAGATGAGGCTTTGTTTTTAACTTCTCCATTTATTTTTGAATAATTACACCATCTGGACTTTTGGAAACGTATTTTGGTTGTGTTCTATAGTATTATGTAGGGTATTTTAAATGAAATATTAATTGCACTAAACAATTAGCAAAGTAAAAATCATTTTCTAATTCCTAATTTTTGCAAAAAGTAAAATGTGAGCAATATATAAAATATATCTCCATTTTGGTAGAATTGAACAGTTACAAATGTTTTGTTTCTTGTTTTATCAAAGACATTAAAAACCATTATGCATTAAATTTTATCATAATAAAACATAATTTTCAGCAAATGAACAATAAGTATACTTCTCCAGTGTCAGTAGTTCAGAATGTGTTAAATGAAATTAGGACTCAAGACAATTACTTTTAGTTAGGTTACAGAATATAAACCATAAAAAGGTAGGCAGGCCTCTTGTATTTCACTAGCAATTATATTGAAAAGGTTACTTGAAAACAAATACAAGAAGGATCTAATAAAAAGAATAAACCCAGAAATTTCTTTAATATGAATTTTGTGGAGTTCCAATTTTCATGGTGCTGATACTCTTCTTTCAGTGAATTCCAATAATCTGACCACACGTTTATCCCATGCAGTGCAATGAAACAGTTGGCTTTCCCCTAAAAGTTAGGGAAAGCACAATTGCACAGAATGTTTGATATCCTTGTAACTCACTTTCGAAACTTAGTCATCCTGTGTGTTTTGCTAGTATAATACACACTGAAGAAGTGCGCATGTCCAAGAGAACTACCTTACAAATATATATCAACTAATCACTGCTGTCTTAGGTCCTCCATATCACTTTTTTTGAAGATAAGTATCATCCGTCCAGATTGCTTCAAAATAAAGGCACAACTTATCTCAATTTGTCCCCTCCCCCTCCCCCACAATGATCTTTATTATTAGAGCTTACCTGATTTATTATACATATATATTATCTTTATAACTCTAGAAATTCCCAACAGTAGTAAGTCTTGTTTAGGCATCATTTCATAAGGTTTGAACTTTCTAGACATTGAAGCTTTCATTTGGTTAATCCTTCAAGGAGAACTAGACACACACCATGAAATAATGTACATAAAATAGACTTAATTTAAATGCATGTATAAAAAGACGATAAATAGTTATATCTTCTAGATTTCAGTCGGCCCATTACTAAATATCTCCTAATTAGGAGTGGGTAAGACCAAGTCTATTTTCTACTTATGTTTAGTACTTTGTTGTTAGATGGGGAACATTTTGCTTAGCATCATTTGTTCATTCCGTGGCTCACCTTCATTCACATCTCACATCATTCTGTGACATTTTACAGTGGACAGATATATTAGGTAAAGTTTATCTTATTGCAGCTAACAGAGAGAAAATGATGCTAAGTATCTCAAGGAGAAAATGGATTTATTGGAGGGAGCTACACACAATCTAAAAAAGCCAAGCAATCATGCTTCTTGGGAGACAGGAATGGGAGTAGGGTCTCAGATCTCAGTAAGTGGTCCTAGCGGAGCTTCTTTTAGAGTGCTACTGCTGTTTTGACTCAGCACATGTCCCCATGGGGCCCCATGTCTTTGTGTTTCAACTCTAGATTCTCAGGAGAGAAGCCCCGGCTCATTTGGTTTTGTTTTCTCTTATCTGTACCTCTCTGTTCATCATCATCATATAGTTAGAAGGGTAGTGGATTTGCCCAAATAGCAGGAGTGCTGGCATTGCTCTGATCCAAGATGCACTCTAATTTTGTGTGTGTCACAATTGGTCACTCTCATCAGGGCTCATACGATCTTTGAAAGAATCTCTCTGCCTCATACCAGTCAGTTCTCAGAGTTAGGTATTTGAGCACAGAATCTTTATTGAGTCTATGTCCACACCTCTACTTATTTCTGTTTTTGTCAGTTCTCACTCAGATTGTGCAGTGCTACACTTATGACTGCTGCTGCCATCTAGGATAAAATGTTTGCTCCCATCTGTGCTTCTGGGGTTCCAGTAGTGAAAAAAAAAAAAAAAAAAAGCCTTCCAGCAGGAGACATGGATTCAATACTTGGGTTGAAAAGATCCTCTGGAGGAGGAAATGGCAACCCACTCCAGTATCCTTGCCTGGAGAATCCCATGGGCAGAGGAGCCTGGCAGGCTACAGTTCATGGGGTCACAGAGTCGCACACAGCTGAAGAGACTTAGCACATGCTTCTGGATGCACTCACCTGGCTATCTGAAAGAGTCTCCTGTAGTACTCAGAAATAATTTACCCTGTGGTTAATTCCTGTCTCCACTATCAAAAAATTTTCCCCAAATGTTAGAATATTTCTTCACAATGGCCTGTTGGCTTCTTAGGGTTTTTTGGGTTTTTTTTGCAATTTAATTACTTTATATTGATTAAAGCATGAAACTCATCTGAATAATGCTTAATTTCAATCCATCTATAAAACCCTGGAGAGACTGCTGAATATGACAAGCTTTGTTTTAATGTTCATTCGGTTCTTTCATGTCCATTTATTGCAGAAAAAAATGACTGAGATGAATAGTGGCCCCCTGGCATGATTACTCACCCAGGTGGGAAATTGTTGCTGCAGCTTTCAGAAAAGCTTTCAAACCTACATTAAGGCCATATCCCTATAAGTTAAAATACCAGAAAATAAGTCTATATATGCTATAAAACGAATTTTTTTTTCTTTTTGAAATCATGTTCCTTGATCATTTCCTTCATTTTTATAGCTTTCTAGTTTTAATTGACTCAAGATGGCATTTTTGTTTTTTCACTTAAGGAATAGCACTGAGAAGACAGTATCTATTTCTATTTCTGACTCATTTCATGATCTTAAGTCAGTCATTTGAGCTTTCGAGCACTCTGTTAACAAAATGAAAGTATTAATATTTATCTTTTCATGAAAACTAACAGAATTTTTGTGTAAAACATCATTGGCATGGTTGAGAAGGTATTGGTTGCTCCTACAATCCACAATGTTCCAGTTTTCTTCATATTTTCAAATTATTTGACATCATTGCCTATTTTACAATATTTTTCTGTTAGTGAGACAGTTCTGATGACTCTTCATGTTCAGTTCATTGTTGTACTCAAGAGCTGTACATAAAGCAATTTGTCATATGATCCTTTAGTTTTCTCCACTATTAAGTCATCATTGGGCTTCCCTGGTGGCTCAATGGTAAAGAATAGACATAGGTTTGATCCCTGGATCAGAAAGATCCCCTGGAGAAGGAAATGGCAACCCATTCCACTATTCTTGCTTGGGAAATCGCATGAACAGAGGAGCCTGGTGGTCTACAGTCCATGGGGTGGCAAAAGAGTTCTACATGATTTAGCAACTAAACAACAACAACAAAGTCATCATTGCCTACCCTCAGGCTACAGATCATAGGGTAATTTTGAATGGTTGTAAATAACATGGTTTCTTGATATGAAAATCCTTTATTTCTTCCAGAGCCACATTAAACTTGATCATATTGATTATATTTTAAATGTTTCTATGCATGCATGCTAAGTCACTTTAGTCGTGTCTGACTCTTTGTGAACCTATGGACTGTAGCCCTCAAATCTCCTCTGTCCATGGGGATTCTCCAGGCAAGAACACTGGACTGGGTTGCCATTTCCTCCTCCAGGGGATCTTCCAAACCCAGGGATTGAACCCTCATCTCTTAAGTTTCCTGCATTGGCAAGCGAGTTCTTTACCACTAGTGCATAATTCTCTCTATAATAAAAAGGTTAAAAAACAAAGATTACAACGATCTGATACTAAAATTGTATTTCTTCTGAACTTTTTCTTCTGAACTACATTCTTTTGTCCTTTAGGAGTTTACAGTCGAATGACATTTGTATCTTTTTTTACTATCAGATTACATAGAATTTAATTGTATATACTACTGATGTTGTTCTTTGCTATAAATGTTCTAGAATCTTGAGAACATTTAAATGTTAAGAGTGATTTAAGAAAGGCTAATACAGTAGAAGTATACATCAATGAAACAGACTATACTGCTGCTGCTACTGCTAAGTCGCTTCAGTCGTGTCCAACTCTGTGCGACCCCATAGACGGCAGCCAACCAGGCTCCCCTGTCCCTGGGATTCTCCAGGCAAGAACACTGGAGTGGGTTGCCATTTCCTTCTCCAACGAGCTCTAGAGTTAAACAAAGGGCAGCGGATGGGCCTGATAATCTATGTGAGTCTACTTCTGCTGACTCCAAATATCCTGAGTCTGCTGTTGTATCCTCAAGACAATATATTCCTGTCCTGGGCTCACTCCTATGCTGCATTCCACAATCGGTCTAACTGCTGGGTCTGCAGAGAGCTCCCCTCTTCATCAGTGGAAGGCTTCCTGTGGTGGACATCCCCACTTCAAGGAAAAGACTTTCTCCAAGTCTGTGAATACCTTCGACAACAATCACATGCGATGCCTCTTCTTCATCTGATGACCCTAAAATGGACTGGTGCAACTTTGTACTCTAACTATGGACATAATGTGACTTTTAATTTTGATTCCTCAATTGCCTCACTTTGGGAGACATTAACTAGTTCCCCATGGTGGACAACTATCTTAATTACAATAATTCTGGTTGTTTTGTCCTTGCTGTTTGCTCCCTGCATCTGTAATTGTATAACTGAATTTGTTTCTAGCCGCAGGAAAGCTTTTAAGTTACAAATGGTTGCTCAAACTCCTGCTACTGCTGTAGCTTCCTCCAGCTACTATTTGGGGCCCCTGGATCAGATATCCTCAATATGAGGATTAGGAGAATATGTTGCCTCACCAATTTAGGGACAACGCCCCTTGTCAGCTCGGAAGTAGTTATGGAACAAGAACGATGCCCCTTTTCCCTAGGCAACATAATTCTCCTAAAAGAAAAGGGGGAATGAGAGAGTCAGTTCCTAGGCAGGTTGATAGGGAGTCTAGGGGTCCCCAAGGAGAGAGGGGTCTGGAATTCTCAAGGAGGAAGAAAGGACAAACTTTTTTTCTTTCTCCACATTCCTTAGGATTATATAACAATAATGTATCCTGCCTAAGGACAGTCTTTGGATTAAACCTTCTGTTATCTTAAAATGTTAATTATGGGAGTAGACCTGGTCTTTACAAGGATGTATCTTGCCTGAGGACAGTGTTATCTTAAAATGTAAATTATGGGAGTAGGTCTGATGAGGTCTTTACAACCTCCAGACATTCTTTGGATTCACTGGAGAGTATATAACTTCATTGTTAACACTAGCAAGCAGGTACTCTTTCTACCCCTTTCTGATGCCTATGTCAGAAGCTTTCTCTATTTCCTTTATACTTTAATAAAACTTTATTACACACACACACAAAAAAAGAAAAGTGAAAGTGAAGTTGCTCAGTCGTGTCCGACTCTTTATGACCCCATGGACTGCAGCCTACCGGGCTCCTCCATCCATGGGATTTTCCAGGCAAGAGTACTGGAGTGGGGTGCCATTGCCTTCTCTGAAACAGACTATAGAACCCAGAAATAAACCCACGCCTATATGGTCAATTAATTTTAAAAATGGATCAGAAATATGCAGTGAGGAAAGGATAGTCTCATCAGTAGATGGTGTTGGAAAAACTGGACAGCCACATGCAAAAGAATGAAACTAAACCATTATCTTACACCCTATACAAATATCAACTGAAAATAGATTAAAGACTTGAATATAAGATCTGAAACCATAGAACTCTTAGAAGAAGACATAAGCAATAAGCTTTGTGTCAAAAAGCAGCTTTTTGACAGTGATCTTTTGGAATTGACACCAAATTCAAGGATAACAGAAGCAAAACTAAATGGGAGTATATCAGACTAGAAAGCTTCTGCACAGCAAAGGAAACCATCTACAGAACAAAAGGGCAACTTACTGATTGGGAGAAAATATTTACAAATTATCCAAAATATATAAAGAACTTGTACAACTCAATAGCAGGAAGAAAGAACAGTGTGACTGAAATATGAGTAGAGGATCTGAATAGACATTTTCCCAAAGAAGACATGTAGATAGCCAACAGGCATGTGGAAAGTTGCTCAATATCACTAATCATCAAGAAAATGCAAATCAACACCAAAGTGAGATATAACCTCACACCTGTTAGAATGACCATAATAATAATAATAAAAGAAATAACAAGTATTGGTGAGGATGTGGAGAAAAGGGAACAGTGGTACACTATTGGTAGGGATGTAGATTCATGCAGCCACCATGGGAAATAGTTTAGCAGTTACTAAAAAATTAAAAATAGATTGATTGTGATCCAGCAATTCTACTTCTGGATATTTATTCAAAAAATATATATATATATCCCCATGTTCATTGCAACATTATTTACGGTAGTCAAGACATGGAAACAACCTAAGTGTGTATTGACAAACGAATGGATAAAGATGAGCATATGTGTGTGTGTGTATTTATATGCATATAAACATATACATACAGTGGAATATTATTCAGCCATTAAAAATGAAATATTGCTGTTTGTGACAATATGGATTGACCTAAAGTATATTATGCTAGGTTAAATAAGAGAAATACAAATATTGTATGATCTCACTTACATGTGTAATCTGAAAATAACAAAACAAACTCATATATACAGAAAGCAGACTGATAGTTGCCAGAAGCCAGGGGCAGGAGTGTGTTTGGAGCAGGGTGTGTACCTAGAACTTATACCCACACATTTATGATCAATTAATTTATGAAAATGGAGAAGGACATGGCAACCCACTCTAGTTTTCTTGCCTAGAAAATTCCATGGACAGAGGAACCTGGCAGGCTACAGTCCATGGACTGGCAGAGTCAGACATGACTGAGCGACTAACACTTTCATTTTCAACTTATGAAAAATGAACCAAGAATACACAATGAGGAAGGAACAGCCCCTTCAATAAATGGTATTGACCATAGTCAACTATAGTATGGTGACTATAGTTAATAATACCTTATTTTTCATTTGCTCAGAGAGTAGATCCTAAAAGTTCTCATCACAAGAAAAAAATCTGTAACTATATGTGGTAATGGGTATTAACTAGAGTTCTTGTGGTGATCATTTCATAATATATACAAATATAAAGTCATTCTGTTGTACACCTTAAACTAAAATGATGTTGTATGTCAATTTAAAATTGCTTGTACAAAAACAAAGGTTTTTGAATTCTAACTTTATAGTCTTCTCTTCCAGTTTTCATTTTTAAAAACAGCATTTGCTATGCTTTCACTACTTATCTTTTTGAGTAACTTGATTTATAACAGTCACAGCTACTATATCATGATTGACAGGGATGTGATAGGTCCTGTGCTAACTACTTTACACACAGTATCTGATAGATAGTGCCACTATCTCAGCTGTCAAAGGGCAAGGTTATTATTCCATAGGTGTTAGGTATGTGCCGATAACTAACTAAATAAAATAAACTAAAATAATAATAAACTAAATAAACTAAAATTAATTAAAATATATATAAATATATTTAATATATATATAATATATATAAATATAACTAAAATAAAATAAAAAATAATTATAAATAAATAATAATAAAATTATTATTTGTGATTGTGTTATCACTCTAAGTGGAAAATCTACTCAATGTTAGAAATATAATAATAATAATTATTATTATTAAGTTATACTTTTATCTTAGAATAATTTTTGGTGCATAATCATGCATAAATAAAAGAGGACTATTCTGTTATAGGGCTTTCCCAGATGGTGTTAGTGGTAAAGAATCTGCCTGCTAAAGCAGAACAGAATAGATACAGGTTTGATCCTTGGATTGGGACGATCCCCCTGGAGAAGGGCATGGCAATTCTCCAGTATTCTTGCCTGGAGAATCCCAGGGACAGAGAGTCATAGCTTATGGTGAATGATGTTAGATTCATGATCTCCGAAGAAGATGATTTAGCTTCAGGACCAGGGAAGAGGCTTGATCACTCAAAGCTTTTGGGTGACAGAAGTTTTATTACAGTGAAAAGAGGACAGAGAAATCTTCTGACATAGATATCAGAACAGGGAAGGAGAGTGCCCTTTCAAGTCTTATCAAGGCCTTAAATACTTTTACCAGACCCATTCCCACAACATATATCTTAAATTAACAAGATCCAGTTCAGTTCAGTTCAGTCACTCAGTCGTGTCGGACTCTTTGCAAACCCATGAATCGCAGCACGCCAGGCCTCCCTGTCCATCACCGGCTCCCAGAGTTCACCCAATACCATGTCCATCAAGTCGGTGATGCCATCCAGCCATCTCATCCTCTGTCGTCCTCTTCTCCTTCTGCCCCCAATCCCTCCCAGCGTCAGAGTCTTTTCCAATGAGTCAACTCTTCGTGGCCAAAGTACTGGAGTTTCAGCTTTAGCATCATTCCTTCCAAAGAACACCCAGGACTAATCTCTTTTAGAATGGACTGGTTGGATCTCCTTGCAGTCCAAGGGACTCTAAAGAGTCTTTTCCAACACCACAGTTCAAAAGCATTAATTCTTCAGCACTCAGCTTTCTTCACAGTCCAACTTTCACATCCATACATCACCACTGGAAAAACCATAGCCTTGACTAGACGGACCTTAGTTGGCAAAGTAATGTCTCTGCTTTTGAATATGCTATCTAGGTTGGTCATAACTTTCCTTCCAAGGAGTAAGCATCTTTTAACTTCATGGCTGCAATCACCATCTGCAGTGATTTTGGAGCCCAGAAAAATAAAGTCTGACACTGTTTCCACTGTTTCCCCATCTATTTCCCAAAAAGTGATGGGACCAGATGCCATGATCTTCATTTTCTGAATGTTGAGCTTTAAGCCAATTTTTCACTCTCCTCTTTCACTTTCATCAAGAGGCTTTTTAGTTCTTCACTTTCTGCCATAAGGGTGGTGTCATCTGCATATCTGAGGTTATTGATATTTCTCTCAGCAATCTTGATTCCAGCTTGTGCTTCCTCCAGCCCAGCGTTTCTCATGATGTACTCTGCATATAAGTTAAATAAGCAGGGTGACAATATATAGCCTTGACATACTCCTTTTCCTATTTGGAACCAGTCTGTTGTTCCATGTCCAGTTCTAACTGTTGCTTCCTGACCTACATACAGGTTTCTCAAGAGGTAGGTCAGGTGGTCTGGTATTCCCATCTCTTGAAGAATTTTCCACAGTTTATTGTGATCCACACAGTCAAAGGCTTTGGCACAGTCAATAAAGCAGAAATAGATGTTTTTCTGGAACTCTCTTGGTTTTTTTGATGATCCAGTGGATGTTGGCATTTTAATCTCTGGTTCCCCTGCCTTTTCTAAAACCAGCTTGAACATCTGGAAGTTCACGGTTCACGTATATAATCATTAGTACAGAGCTTAAGGGAAAACATACCCTCAAGCAAAATGAGTTGTTTTGTTATGTAATCATTAGCTCTGGGCTTAAATAAAATAACATCTTATGTGGCTAAGATGAAGGAATATAGGAAATAAAAAAAGCAAAACATTTTGTCCTTTTCTCCTCCTTGAGAGCCCTGGACACCCTTCTCCTCCTCAAGAGCCCTGAACCTATTTCTCCCCCTTGGGGACCCTTGACTTCTTATCAACCTACCAAAGAACTAACTCTCTCAGGAACCTGGCAGGCTGTAGTCCATAGGATCAAAGAGAGTCAGACATGACTGAAGGGACTTAGCATGCACATTCTGTTATATTTTAAAACAGTTTTCCTAAGCTGTTTGGCTGTATTTAACTACCTGGCAACAGCATGCTATGACATTTAAAATTGTAGTTACTCAGAAATTTCTTGATCTTATAGTGCTAAATAAGGAAACATAGGTAAACAAACATTTTTGAAATAAACATTGCAGGAACACAGAGTACTGTTATGAACTCATGGATGTTTAATCTTATTCCAGTTGGAAGTCACTTTAGGAAATAGTTAAGTACATATAATCTGAACTCATATACTTAGGTTGAGTACATGAGTACTGGACTAACAACTTATATTGAAATTTATGCTGTCACTTTCTTGCTCTATGACTGGGGAAATCCCATCACCTTTGTATACCTCATTTTTCTCATCAGTATAATAGAAACTGCTCTCTTCAATATGTGTTACACAGTTTCATTGGTTCCTTATATCTCTCATGATAAAATTCAACATACAATAGGCTCATCAGAAGAAGCATGACACAATTAAAGCTATTGTATCCCTTGCAGTTCAGTCAGCAGAGTGAAACTACTAAGAATAATATGGAATAAGAGATTATTCTAGTAAAAATTTAAGATTGTTTTCTACATGAATGGATTTTGAATTCTAACTAGTGTTTTGCTGCTTATTTTGTGGTCTTTTTTGGTTTCTATGAATACAGTGGATTAGAGAGGTAAGATAAAATATTAGAACCATCCCAGGTACATTTGAGGATATATTGTATTGTAAAATTGGCATCTCAAATCACTGTAGAAAATATAGATTACTTAATAAATAGTTTTGAGGAAATTGGTTAACTGTCAGGAAAGAAATAAGATTATGCTACAAGCTAGTCACAAGAATAAATCCTACATATAATAAGGACTTTATATTAAAGTCCTTTATTTAAAAAAAGGACTTTATTAAAAAAAACTATGAAAGTAATAGTAGAAAACATATGACTATGTCTATGATTTTTATAACATAACTCTAGCGACAAGGCCCAAAAGCCATAAAGAAAAAGGCTGATAAATCTGATGTCAAATTTAGAAGCTTCTTTATGATGGAACGGTATAATAAATAACAGACTAGATTTTGTAGTCTACTTGTAGCAGAAATCAGATTTATATTAAGTATGTGAAAGTTAAAGTCGCTCAGTCATGTCCAATTCTTTGTGACCCCATGGACTGCACAGTCCATGGAATTCTCCAGGCCAGAATACTGGAGTGGGTAGCCATCACCTTCTCCAGGATATCAAGTATATAAAATGCTAAAATTCAACAAGAAAATATAAATTAAAATAGAAAGGTGGGTAAAAGGCTATGAACATGGTACACAGGGAGTTGTTAACACAGTTGCCTCTCAGGAGGGACCTGGGATTTGGAGTGGTAATAAAAGGGAGATTTAATTTTGTGTATAGCATTATGATGTTTTTCACAAGGACAATATATTCATGAATTACTTGTTGTTTATATATTCTAGGTGTTAATTCTTTGTCTTTATATGTAGAGCAAATAATTTCCTATGCTTTCTGAATAGGGACAATTAGTTAATTTCCAAATCTTTGCTATTCAAAGATTATTGCAATAAACACTCTTTATATATTGCCTTAAAAACCTGAGGGAGATTTTTCTCCTAAACTGGCTGTAGAATGGAATTGCCAGCTCATAGTGTACACTCAGGTTTTAACTTTAGAAGATATGGCCAAACTGCTTTCCAAACTGCCTGTGACAGTTTTACTCTTAACAATCACTGTGTGTCTGCTCTAGTTTTTCTACATTCTGTCCAACAATTGAAATATACATTCAAAAGAGAGATAATATGACATCTACACAGAAATATCAGCAAAGTCTCTGAATAATCATTTAGAGAAAAATAAACATCATGGGCAGTAAACGTATGAAATAATGCTTGTTTTCATGCCTAATCATGAAAACATAAATTATAACAACTGTGAGATCCCTTTACTCAACCATCTGTTTGGCAAAAGTGAAAAAGTACTTGCGATTTTAGAGAATGCATTCAAATATGTTCACTGTCCAGCAAAGTGAGATAAAAGACTTCCAGTGTTTGAAATTAGAAAAAGAAGTTTTATTTAAGGTAGCAGAGAGAAGGACCATGGAACTTGTACAGAGGAATGAATAAAGATTAATCAAATGTTGGTGGAAGCCTAATACAGCCAAGCTCTGTCAGCAGACCGCAGGCAGCAGGGCCCTCCACAGTCTTCCTGTTATTACAATTAGATTGAGTGGAAGCAGAAAAAGCAGAGACTACTTACTAAGAAATGGCAAAAAAAAAAAAAAAAAAGAATTGGTTAGAAGAGCTCACGTCTTAGTGGTCAATGTAGAAGATGTTGTGGAGTCAGGTTGAAATATTAGCATCCATGGAGAGGAAAATCCATTCATGGATTTTTTTTTTTTTTTTTTTTTTTGAGGGATCAGGGGAAAGATAATCTGAAGCAAATTCAGAGAGTTCCCTTAGCAATAAGGTCCTGTTTTTGTAACCAGTATAAGAAAGACATATATTTAGTGGTGTACTGCATGTGCTGGGGAGTCATTCTAATGTTGAAAAAAATTACAGAAGAGTTAGTGATATTGGGGAAGTGAGCTTGGCCCTGAAGGCAATGTTTTCAGAGCCCTGCAGTGTTAGATTAAATCTTACAAAACTGTCTGGGCTATTCACTTGGAATTATGGCCCAGAGGTTTCAGGATATTTCTAAAAAGATCAGTGAAACCACAAGTCTTACATTAAGTGAGTTGTACTAAGCAGTATTAGACAGTAGTTTCCAATCACATCACATCCTGTATCCTGGATATACTGTGGACTGAAATTTTCAAAGAAAAATGTGGAGTCGAGATAATTAAACTCATATCTGAGATGATGTGTTTAGATTTCCACAAACCAGTGAGGAATAGGTGAGCTCATTGGCCACAACCTGAGCCTCTTCCAATCTGACTTTGCCATCGGCAGACTGAGGAGCACATGTGGCTACTTTCCTAAATATTAGCCATGTGTTAGCATGAAACTGTAGATAAAAGAAGGAGGAAAAGGAGGCAGCTTCTCATGTGTCCAGTCTGGAAATGGAGAATGGAGATGAGATAATGAATTAAATTCAAATAGGAGGAGGATGGCCATTCTCCATAAATGGAACATGTTGTTGTTGTTCAGCCACTCAGTCATGTCCGACTATTTGCCACCCCATGGACTGCAGCATGCTGGGCTTCCCTGTCCTTCACCATCTCCTGGATGTTGCTCAAACTCATGTCCTTTGAGTCAGTGATGCCATCCAACCATCTCGTCCTCTGTCATCCCCTTCTCCTCCTATCTTCAATCTTTCCCAGCATCAGGGTCTTTTCCAATGAGTCAGATCTTTGCATCAGGTGACCAAAGTACTGGAACTTCAACATCAGGCCTTCCAATAAATATTCAGGATTTATTTCCTCTAGGGTTGGCTGGTTTGATTTCCTTGCTGTCTAAGGGACTCTCAAGAGTCTTCTCTAATATCACAGTTTAAAAGCATCAGTTCTTCGGCACTCACCGTTCTTTATGGTCCAACTGTTACATCCATACGTAACTACTGGAAAAACCATAGCTTTGACTATACAGACCTTTGTTGGCTAAGTAATGTCTCTGCTTTTTAATATGCTATCTAGATTGGTCATAGCTTTTCTTCCAAGGAGCAAGCATCTTTTAATTTCCTGGCTGCAGTCACCATCTGCAGTGATTTTGGAGCCCAAGAAAATAAAATCTGTCACTGTTTGACCATCTATTTGCCATGAAGTTATGGGACTGGATACCTTGATCTTAATTTTTTGAATGTTGAGTTTTAAACCAGCTTTTTCACTCCCCTCTTTCACCTTCATCAAGAGGCTCTTTAGTTCCTGTTCACTTTTTGCCATGAGGGTGATGTCATCTGCATATCTGAAGTTATTGATATTTCTCCTGGCAATCTTGATTCCGGCTCGTGCTTCATGCAGCCCAGCCTTATGAATGATGTACTCTGCATATAAGTTAAATAAGCAGGGTGACAATATACATGGAACATGGGCTGTGCAAATGATGAGAGACACTGAATAGAACTATAATGCCATGACATTTTCTAGACCAGTCTTCAGAGGGTCACTTTCAGAGGGTCACTTCAGAGGGCCATTCACATAAGTCCATGAGATTAAGAAACCATTTTATACTGGTGTTTCAAAACCCTAGTATATACCTGGCCAGATCAGATCAGTCGCTCAGTCGTGTCCGACTCTTTGCGACCCCATGAATCACAGCACGCCAGGCCTCCCTGTCCATCACCAACTCCCGGAGTTCACTATATACCTGGTAAGTGTGTGTTATTCTGAAACTCGAAGTAGTAAGATTTGTTACACCTAACTTTACCCTTTACCACGAAGGGAGGAGTGGCAGTTTTCAGTGTTGTTTTTCAGCAGGGCATATTAGCAGTTACATTTGACTGAGGAAGGTAAGTCAGTTTTCCTTCAGATTTATCTCAGTGGAATAAACTTAATAGTCTTTTTTTTTTTCTAAAGCAAAGTTATATTTCATTAGTTGAGAAAGAGAGATTTAGGCTTTAAAGATTTTTGGAGGTGCTGGTGTGATTAGATAAAATTGGTGTACCTGAGACTCTGAAGGAGCCCTGGGAGAAATAAGTGAAGGCCCCAGAAGCTGTGAGAAGCAAATCATGGCTCTTCTGTGTCTGGGAGCTATGCATGGAACATGGAATTTGGGGGAAGGGAGGAAGGTTAATTTGTTTATTTTTTGTTGAAGTATAGGAACTTCTCTGGTGGCTCAGATGGTAAAGAATCTACCTGCAATGCAGGAGACCCAAGTTCAATCCGTGGATTGAACTGATCCCCTGGTGAAGAGAATGGCTACCCACTCCAGCATTCTTGCCTTAAGAATTCCATGGGCAGAGGGGCCTGGCAGGCTACAGTCCTTGGGGTCACAGAGTTGGACAGAGCTGAGTGACTAACACTACTACTATAGTTGATTTACATGGAGTTGTAATCGAGAAACAGCACAGATCCAGAACAGCCTTAGAGACGTTAAACTGTTTATGGGACTCTGTAGGTATCTTGAATCAAAGAAGGGTCTAGATAAACAAACACATCTTGCTGAGTTGCTTCAGGCATGTCTTACCAGTACAGGGCCCTCCCTCCTATGAGTCTGTAACCAGGACATTGAAAGTGAGGTCCATGTTGGTGGGTATAGAATAATTCATATGTATAATGACATTGAAAAAAATTTATATACAACTGAGATTAAGATTATATAAGCTATTTATTTGACTTTTCTTACTTACCCTTTCTCCCATATAGGCATGCTATCCCATGCCTCCCCTCCCCACAAATAATCCATTTTGACAATTTCCCTTCTTTTTCTCATGGAAAACTCTGTGAATTTGGTACAACCCTAACTTGTTTATTTTCATGCCTGCATCATACTTCATGGTGTGGATGTAAAAATGTATTCAGTCGTTTTTCTGTTGATAGGTATTTTATCTGTTATCCATTTTGTCCAAAATGAGTAATACTACAGTGAATATCCTCTGCAAATGTCCCTTCAGAATGGAATACTTTATTTCTATGACATAGGTTCTTAGGAGTGGAAACACTAGATTAAATGGTGTAAGTACTTTTAATAGATGTTCACAGTGTGATGGTTCATGCTTAGTGCTATATGAGAATACCCTTTTCTTCACAACCATACCAGAAATAGGTGTTTCAGCTCTTTTCAAGTTTGCCAGTTTGATGGTTGTGATGTGGCATCTCAGTGAAGCCTGTATATGAATTTCCTGTCCATGTAGACAGTGCTACTAGGAATGCCACCACTGAGTCTCATTTTTTCAAAGTTTAAGTAGAGCCCCTGGCTCCCCAACCTCTGGTTTTGGGTATGTGACATGGGAACAAAAGGGACTCGTTCATTTCCTTGAGTATATACTTCTAACTTAAGCACTAAACTCCAAATGGTAGTTGTATTGGTTGTTGGATATGATGGGTCAGCATAACAATATGCAACAGAAAGAAGAAAACCAAGCACTGTGACACCAGGATCAGTGACCTGGAGGCTCGACTCTTGCTATGGAATTTAGGCTTCTTGATGGGCATGAAGTAGCTGTCTGTTGGAGGTTCTTTGTATCCTATAGTGAGTTGGTTAAGTTCCCTGTCACTTAGGAATAAATCAGAGGGCTGACATGGGACATTTAAAGGAGAGACGAATAGAAGATCCATTCTTCATAGGACTTCTGTTAATACTCATGCCCAGATTAACAGGCTGACTTCTCTGTCTCAAGAGAAAAAGAAACTATTCTGAGAAAGAAGGTAGGAAGATGACAGAAGATGCAGGACGAGATCTTGGGTAGGAGTGGGAAAGCTCGACGTTCAGTACCGTAAGGCAGAGGTGGACCCGCCACAGCGCTTGAGCAGGATACAAGGGACCGGCCAGTATATCTTGAATAAGGCAATGGACATTGGTTTGGGGAGACTTTAAAGAACTCGAAAGTAGAGAAATAAGTGGAAGATCCTGCAGCACGGCCTCTAAGAGTTGAACATACCGGAAGCTTAGGTTACCCTTTCCAGGCTCATATTGCTCACTGCCTGACAGGCCAGTAAATCAAGAGACAGGTTGTTGAGGCAAGAATTAGTAACTTTATTCAAAAGCCAGAAGACTGAGAAGATGGTGGGCTAGGGTCCCAAAGAGTCATTTTCTCCATTATACTAAAAGGGGAAGGGGTATGGTTGGTAGAAACTTCTTGGTGCCCACATCCTTTGTTCTTGCAGCTGTCCATGCGGGTCAGGTCATGATGTTCCTGTAAACCTCCAAAAAGACAAATATTATTCTCTGTTCTGCAATTTTTTATCTCCGTATGAATGGAAAAGTGCTATACCTTTAAAAAAATCAGAGCCTTGAGAATGGGCTCTCCTGCGTATTTCTTGCTATAGGCAACATTTTTAACTTGCAGCAAAAGCAACAGAATACAAAGGTTAAAATAAAAGAAACAGACCCAATATATGGAGTCAGATTTGTTCTTTCCTGTTACACTGATCCCTGGTGTTAGGGCACAGAACACCTCAGCCTATCTGTAACCATTAGGAAGAAGACAGCTGTACCTCCCTTTGTAAGAGCTGTGTGAAGTCCATCAGAGGAGCCATGGCAGGATGGGACTTTTTCCTTTTCAGCGTTCACCCTTTCCAACATACACAAACACAGCATGACAGGAAGAAGCCAGAGAGGCAAAGGATCTCTTGTAGTTGAGGAATGGATTGAAGTCTTTAAATATTGTAACTCATAGGAGAACTGCTGAGAATGCTTCATCTTGATTGTCTCAAAAGTCTGATTACCTCCTTAAGTTCCAAGGAAGCTTGAACCCTCTTTCCCACACTCACTTGGTTATGTTCACTGGTTAATGGGCTGAACTTTTGTTGAAAGCCTAAGGGATCCTAACCCAGAACCTCTGTACCCACCTGGTTTTTGATGCTGGAACCTGAACTGGAGAACTATTTGAAACTCTTCTGGACTTAGTGTGAATACATAATCAGCTAACAGCAAAGTTGTTATATAATGGAATATACTCTTCCTTTTCCCATTAAGCATATGGATCTGGAGCTTTAGTTGTATGATAAATGCTGTTGAATGTTTTCTAAGAACTGGAATTTTTTCTAGATGCCTTATATACTTTATATCATGTGATTATCACTAGGTGGCTCAGCTGGTAAAGAATCTGTGTGCAATGCAGGAGACCTGGGTTCGATCCCTGGGTTGGGAAGATCTCCTGGAGAAGGCAGCTGCTACCCTCTCCAGTATTCTGGCCTGGAGAATTCCATGGACGGTATAGTCCATGGGGTCACAAAGAGTCAGACATGACTAAGCAACTTTCACTCCACATTCACTTCAGATTATATATAGGAAACTAACCTCTGGGAGAGTGTGCACAGGTCCCTAAGGTCACACTGATCATGAGTGACAAAACTAAAGTCACACAGATCATGAGTGACAAAACAGAGTTTCACTTGCTGTTCAGCCTGACCCCAGCTCCATGTTCTTGCCACATTCTTTCTTCCAAACCATATGCAAATACAATAGCTCCTGGTGCTCACAGAGGGAGACCCCTGCAACTTCAAATAATGGATGCAAGTGCCTTGACATCCCTGCCCAGTGCCCAGGTGCACAGGATTCACAGCAGAACTCCGAAACAGTGCTGTCTTTGTTCAGCACGTTGAATTTCCGAGCATAATATTAGCGTCTCAGGAAATCCTTCCCAACAAGTTATTTCCAGCCGGCAACCAGTGATTTATTCCAAATGTCTGAATGAGCCGAAGAGAGTTTCCTCTGGTCTGAAGTTGCTTGTCCTGGCAGACAGATGTCTTCACTGCTTCTTACTTTTTAACAAAATTTGTATCTGCCACAAAGGCTTACAAATCTTTCCCACCTTTGTGCTGTTTACCTGGAGACAACAAAATAATGAATTTACACATGAAACAGAGCCTATCACTGCGCACTTCCATAACCGTTTTTCTTATTTTTCCTGACACAGTGATTTTATCTTCATTTGTGTTCCTCAATATGGATGTTTCTTGTACTTCACATGCAGTATTTAGCATTGGCAGCATCAGCCCCACTGTTTGAAAAGCTCTTGGAATTTGAAGCAAAGCCACAGTCAGAGTTGACTTTGGCAGTTGTGTTTTTCAGACAGCAGCTCTCTCCAGTTCCCCTAAAGGTGTCTAGGGCACTGAGATGAGACCATGTCCTGGATAAGACAAAGACCTCTCAATAGATGTGAAGCATGCTCAGAGACAGTCTAAACACCAGATGCTTTAAAACTGAAGCAAATGAAGTCTCTAAAGTGGTTCCCTAAAAACCAATCATTGCCTCACAGCTTCTGGAATTTGCCAAGTAAAGCAACTAGTGCTTGTCTTGAATAGGATATGCCTAGGTAATTTTCTGGTACTTTTGAGAGAGAGAACGATGCCATTATTTCATTAGGAAAGTTTCTGGGGTTTTTTTATTGGGATGCTGTAGAATGGGAGTTATGGATAAGTATTGTCAAATATACTGATTAGCTAATACTTTGGATTCCCTCCAGTCAGATTTCTTTTTCATCTGTGTGTACATGTTTGTGATTTATCATATTTGCCTTTTCCATCCTGACAGCACAGAGAAATCTGGGTCTTTTCAAAAGATCTTCTAAAGGGGTTACGAGTCACCCATAGGATCCTGTAGAGTCCTGCAGGAAGCTTCTGATGGACGCCACTGCTCAGGGCTCCTGCGATCACTCCAGCCTCCTGTGCTTCTCTTCCTCCCAAACCTTTCCAGGTGCCCTCTGATGCTTTTGTCCACAATCAACAAATTCTAATACCCTTCTCCCACTTTCTGGAACTCTTTGTTCCATTTTTAGTCTAATTGAAACCTGGTTCTCCCTGAGGACCCTTCCTCTTGCATCTCTTTCATCTTTTTCACCCATATCGGCACTGGCAGTAAAACTCACACCTTTTGGTTCCCCAGTGTCCACTCTGAACTCCCCTTCTTCTTCCCTGAAAAACATCCCGGTACCCTGATGCTCATAACCTTCTTTCACACGATTGCTTCTGACTGTCTGGTCAGTCTCCGTTAGCTGATGTACATTTTTGGTATCTGGCTCACAGAACTTCTCTCTATCCCAGATCATGTCACTGCACTGACTTCAGAGTTTATAGAGATTGTCATCCAAGACAATATTCGTGACCTCCTCGATGTCACAATCTTAAAACTGTGAGCATCAGCCCCTATCCACAATGTAGACGCTGTATCAATCTGAATTCCATAACAGGAATTACCAACTATAATAGCTGCCACTTATCACATGCCAGGACACTGAGCTATCACCTTTAGATTTATTGTTTCATTTAATTCTGAATCCAACCCTGTAAAGTAGAGACCATGATAGCTCCCATTTTACTGAGAGGGAAACCAAGGCTCTGAATGTTTAAGTAAATTGTTTAAAGTTGTACAGTAAGTAAATGATAGAACTTGGATTAAAAATAAAAATGTCTGCTTTTAAAAGTCCAAGATTTTAATTCCCACAGTATTAACAGTCTGCTTCCTGATCCTACCTCCCTCTCTCTCCTCCTTCATTTGGTGCTGTCTCACCTGACCCTGAATCTCACGGTGAACGCTAAGAGCTCCCAGGCCTGCCTGCTTCTCTCAAACGTGTTACCTTCTCTCTTTTTCATTTTCTTTCCCGGTAGGTCTAGATTCTGTGAAGTGTCATCGAAGTGTACTGCTTGCTGTGTTATCCCACCTTCTTTCTTGTTGTTCTCCCTTCACATCTCTAACCCACGAAAGAATATCTAATCACAGAGAGGATCTAATCCACTCCTCATATGGGTTGCCAAGCACTTGAGAATAAAAAAAGAAAAAAACACTCAAACTGTAGAAGGTGCAGGTCTTGCTCCCCTAAGTTAGTGTACAGTGAAAGTGACTATTGAATCTGCCATAATAAATTCGTTTCTAATTTAAACTCCCAGTTCACTGTGCAAGAAAAATTGTGTCTCTTTAAATATCTCTTTAAAAACTATACCTAAGTCCACTTAGGTATCTTTCCTCTTCTGCTGATTGTATCACATTTTCAAGGGGCTCACACGTGCTAAAGTCAGTGGGATGCGAAAGGGAGAAGAGAACCTTTCCTTGGAATGTTCAGAAACCCACGCTGGGATCCACTGAGATGTCTTCATTCAGGGTGACTTCTGGCAGTTGTGGCAGCACGCTGCTCACCCTGCCTCATTTCCTGCTCCAAACCATCTACAGCTCGGTCACCTCTGGGCCCTTTATCCACATTAGGCTGTGGCACCAGAGAACCCAGTGACACCCAGCATGACATGGGTAGAGCAGCAGTGGATAGGTGATGTGTCCATGCACACAAGTGCCAAGCCGACCCAGAGTGCCCCTCCCACTGTGCTGCCAACATGTCCCTCATTCCACTCCTCCAGACCTTTGCACCTTGTGCTCTTCAGATACCTCCAGGCACCATCTTTTTTATTTTACTTATGTCAGTCCCTCAGTGAACTAGTTGATAGTGATGGGCTTTTTCTTTCTTTTAAGTGGTTCTGTTTGTCTTTAATTCCCTAACCTCCACATGTTCACCTGTATGGAATGTCCTCATCCTTTGACATAAGCTTAGAGCTCAATTTCCAGACCTCCTGAAACAGGATCACTGCCATCTTATATGTTTCCATCAGCTCTTATCATGCTACCTTATTAACACCTGTCCATTTGTCTACCTCCACCTTCTTAACTATCCTAGGATAGCCTAGATTCTAGGAGCTAGGCATCATGTGGGTCTTGATTATCATTAAGTCCTTTCAGAGAGTAGCAGATAGAAACCCAGTAATTTACATTCCTTTTTTTCAATTATGCAAAGTGTAAGAGAAAAATGGTCTTAATTTTTATATAAGTTTCCATATATTTAATGAAAAACTTGTTTCTTGTTTCTGTTGAAACATCTTTTTCAGAAAATTGGTATGTAAATTTCTGTCATAAAATTTATATATTTAATATTCTTAAAACAGCAATCAGATATACTTTCAGTTCAGTTCAATTCAGACGCTCAGTCATGTCTGACTCTTTGCGACCCCATGAATCGCAGCACGCCAGGCCTGCTCCATCACCAACTCCTGGAGTTCACTCAGACTCACGTCCATCGAGTCGGTGATACCATCCAGCCATCTCATCCTCTGTCGTCCCCTTCTCCTCCTGCCTCCAATCCCTCCCAGCATCAGAGTCTTTTCCAATGAGTCAACTCTTTGCTTGAGGTAGCCAAAATATTGGAGTTCCAGCTTCAGCATCATTCCTTCCAAAGAACACCCAGGACTGATCTCCTTTAGAATGGACTGGTTGGATCTCCTTGCAGTCCAAGGGACTCTCAAGAGTCTTCTCCAACACCACAGTTCAAAACCATCAATTCTTTGGCACTCAGCTTTCTTCACAGTCCAACTCTCACATCCATACAAGACCACTGGAAAAACCGTAGCCTTGACTAGACAGACATTTGTTGGCAAAGTAATGTCTCTGCTTTTGAATATGCTATCTAGGTTGGTCATAACTTTCCTTCCAAGGAGTAAGCTTCTTTTAATTTCATGGCTGCAATCACTATCGCAGTGATTTTGGAGCCCAGAAAAATAAAGTTAGCCACTGTTTTCACTGTTTCCCCATCTATTTGCCATGAAGTGATGGGACCGGATGCCATGATCTTAGTTTTCTGAATGTTGAGCTTTAAGCCAACTTTTTCACTCTCCTCTTTCACTTTCATCAAGAGGCTTTTTAATTCTTCTTCACTTTCTGCCATAAGGGCGGTGTCATCTGCATATCTGAGGTTATTGAGATTTCTCCCAGCAATCTTGATTCCAGCTTGTGCTTCCTCCAGCCCAGCGTTTCTCATGATGTACTTTGCGTATAAGAATGGACAGTAGCTATACACATAAACATGGCTGACTCTTACAGCCGTTTTCGTTTATGTAAAGTTCACTAACAGACAAAACTAACCTATGGTATCAAAAGTGAAGAGAGTATTAACCTTGGAGAAGGAGTTGTGATTGTGAAAGGGCAGGAAAGGAAAATTCTGGGGTGCTAGAATGTTCTGTTTCCTGACTTGGATGATAGTTTATGGTACATTCACTTTGTGATAGCTTATATTTTGTGATTTGTGAACATTTCTCTGTGTGTGTTATACCTCAATAAAAATGTTTTTAAAAATCCAAGCTGATGATTACATATCTGAGTGCCAGAGATATGACTATACGGAAGTTAGAAGAGGTTGCCTTTACCATGTTTTTTACATAAGCATACAAGTTTTACCAGTGTAAGTTCATTGCTCTCCTTTGAAAACTCCACAAGGACTCTATAATTGAAGTTGTAGCATAATTGCAATGTAACCAGGAGAGCATTATACTAACACAGGGTTTCTTAACATTGTTTTTTATTCCTTGGCTGATTTGGCATGTCCTATAAACTTCTCATAAAAATGTTCTTAAATGCACAAAATAAGATTAATTCCCCTAAGGTTATAAAGGAAAACCCATTGTAGAATAATTAGCAAAATATTAAAAATGGATTTTTACTAACACATTAAATAACATGATAGTGCTTTTTAAATACAACCAAGTTAAAATTTACTTTTAAAAGGACAAAGTAAAGGCTATTTACACATTCCAGTGCAACAATAACTCCCTGTCCTGGTGCCTCAGATGGTAAAGAATCTCCCCACAGTGTGGGACAGCCAGGTTCAATCGCTGGGTCAGAAAGATTCCCCTGGAGAAGTGAATGGTTACACACTCCAATGTTCTTCCTTGAAGAATCCCATGGACAGAGGAGCCTGGTGGGCTATAGCCTATGAGATTGCAAAGAGTTGGACACAACTGAGCTACTAACACTTTCAAAGACACAGATATGTGTCTTTACAGGGAGTTAAGAAATCTCATTTGAACTATCCAGTCAAACATCCAATCCTGGGTCACTAGGATGAGAATTTGCTACCATTTGGCGATGGAAAGACTTGACTACTCAGTGCCATGGAGTTGCCCAGGCCTACAGCATGAGCAGCTGTAGGTAGAAAGGTCACAATCACATATGATCTCCTGGCAGATCTAATAAGCCATAACTTAAAGTAGTAGTGAGCAAAAAGACAAATTTGAAGATATGTTAACAGCTGTAAAATATTATATACAGTATCTTTTTATGTATGATATAAAACATCTTAGGTTCCTCCTGGTCTGTAAAGTCACAGTTACTGCTGATACTTTCATGGTTTGTTGTCCATATTTATAATGAAAGTAATGCTACATTTTCAAAAGTCCCAGGTGCTTGATGATACATTTAGAGATTTCTAGCACCCTGGGCTTTTATAGAGAGTGAGCCCTGGTGGGCAGGTTTGGGGCTCGGTCATTGTCGAATGCTGCTTGTAACAGTTTTGGTGTGCAGAATCAACAGTAAGTGGTATACAAGGGGATGGGAAGAGAAAGTGATGCTACATTTTAGTTAGAGGTTAGATAAGTAATATTAAGACTGAAGTAAGGATGTAATTTTTTCTTATCCAAGTTATGAGTTCCCTGAATTGTATCTGGGGTGAGAACTGGTATTCTAAAGTAAATTGTGAATTCCTTGAAGAGGACTTGACTTTGTGTTGACTTTCCTTGAAGAGAAAGGTTGTAGGAAAGAGGCGATACAAGAAGTTTTCAATAATCACAAGTGACACTTTAGGCTTTTTTGTAGACAAAATGAAGAACTTAGGTCAAGATTAAAGGGAAAACAAACATTTCATATGCTCAGAGCCCTCAGGAGAGTTAAACTTCGGAATAAGAAGTCAGTGACCCTGTTCCTTCATTCTTTATGCTAGAGCACCTCTATGGGTCAGGACACTCAGGAGCATAAACTGATGAATAAAAAACATTTAATTTTTTTTTTCTTAGATGAGGTCTCTTCACATAAATGAAGACTACAGTATAAGATTTCAAAACTTCCTTCAAGTCTCAGCTCAGCCTCCATGTAAGCCTTCTTATGGAGCCCTTGTGTGCACAGAGTGCCTCGAACTTCCCTCTGTGTAGCACTCACCACCTTGATAATACTTTTTTAATTTATTTCTTTTCAATTGAAGGATAATTTATTTACAATATTGTGTTGGTTTCTGCCATACACACTTTGATAATGTTTGGTTGAGGATTTGTTCTTTCATTTCACTAGGTTCTAAGCTACATGCAGACAAAGACAAATATCTGTCGTATTCATTGCTTTATCCCTAGCAATTGGCATAGTGTCTGGTATGTGGCAGGCACTCACCAGATACTTGTAGAGCAAACAAGTAAACAAACTAGTTATCAAATGCTTTTTGGAACCCTCTCTCTCCTGTTTGTTAATCAGGGTAAGAGAATCACAGGGAAAGGAATGAACCACAGTCCCATGTTTAGAGCACAGTGGGAGTTCCGATTCACAAACAACACTGACTTAATGCAGAATGACTACTCGTAATAAGGGCTTTCAGAAAATTAGAGGTTGGAACATCAACACATCAAGCAGATACAACTTCATTGATGGAAGTGCCACAGAATTGAAAGTAAAAATACCTCTTCTTTTATTTCCACAAGACTCTTAATCCTGTTGTGTTTTTCCTCAGTTTTACCTAAGAGATAAAATTTTTATTATCCTAAATAAGTAGGTATCTAAGTTAATAAAGTGTAGAACTGCATTTTGATGAAAGTAGCTATTTTCAAAGGGTTACTGAGAATTACATTGCTGAATGAATTAAATTCACTGTAGAAGGAGATCAACTATGACTAATCTGAGTCTATTTTACCCCACATTTTTCCTTGATTTATTTGTCCCAACTCCACCAGACAAAATCAGCTTTCCTCCTGAGTGATTGTGATTCATGTTTTAATGCAAAATGATTTCTTTGTATTCCAAATGAGTAGCTCGTGTAAGGGATGGGATCATTTTTTTTTCACCCTTGCTGGTATTAACCAGTAGACAAGATTTGTGGCCTTAATACATAAGGCCATGTTGTTGCATGTTGTAAAATATGTATTTTTATAACACTACATGAATTAGGGCAAGGGAGAATGACCCTAGGTACTATTCTCACCTTTAATTTTATCTCGCAACTTCATTGTTTGATATTCCTTTTATAACTTTATTGTTTGGTTCTCGTTTTAGATGAACTGGACCTATGCCCTCAATCCTTAAAGAAGAGCAAACATTTGCTGCTGTGTACTCGGCAGTGTTGTTTACCATCATGAGCCAAGAGTAAAGTCAAAAGGTAACTGACCTTCCCATCCACCTGCTGCCACAAAGAACTCCACAGTATGAATTAAACAAATAATTCCTGTGGCAGGTATTCTTCAAAATATGAAAAGCCAGTAATGAATAACTCTGCCTTGCAAGGAAGCTTATTTTCTGATCAGAGAAATACATTTATATATGGTGTGCAAGACCAAAATTCACGAGGGTGAGAAATATGTACCAAAGGAGAACAAGTAACGTTTGCTGCCATCTGGGGGAGTTGTGACTGGTGGTACCCCACATGGAAAACATTTCTTGATTCAGGCATCACCCATGATCCATGAGGCTAGTTTCTGAGAACTCCTTTGAATACTTGGTTGATCAAGTGTTAGTATTAGTCAGTCATGTCTGACTCTTTGTGACCCCATGGACTGTAGCTCACCAGGTTCCTCTATCCATGGAATTCTCCAGGCAAGATATACTGGAGTGGGTAGCCATTCCCTTCTCTAGGGGATCTTTCTGGATTCAAGGATCAAACCCAGATCTCCTGCATTGCAGGCAGATTCTTTACCATCTAAGCCACACAGAGTGGCTAGACAGAGTCAAATGCTAAATCAGGTCCAAAACTTCCCAAAAGAGGATCTTGGTCATACATGCAGTTACTCCAGGGCTATACTTCCATATAGATATTCTTCTGTGGGAGAACACAGAGAACACAGCTAATTGTAGTTGGGTTTTGTTTTTAACTTAGCAAAACCTTGCAAACTCTACTACCCGCTCTGTTGGTCTCCAGAATATATAGGTTTCCTCTCGGGTAGCAGTAAGCAACTCCATTACACTCAGCACATCACTGAAATATTATGCAGCATCAAGTTAGCTGCTTTTCATCTAACTGAAATGATTTCCTTTTGCGGAAGGAATTTGGACAAGAGATACCGTTCATCTCCTGTTGGTGCTCTTGGTCCCAGTCTGTGGTTCAGTCGTTAGTCACGTCCAACTCTGTGACACCACAGACTGCAGCATGCCAGGTGCTAGTCTAGGCTCCCTCTAGTCATGAGACAGCTATGTATCAGGATCATATCCACTTAGCTGTTTATAGAATTATTTTCACTAACTTGTGCCTTCATATATTCCTCAAGGTTTTATTCAGGATTGTTTCAGGAAACAACTGAGTGGTATCTTGTTTCTGCTTCTGTTGCTATTTTATAAAATGAATGCTAACAGTTAATTTTTGTAAAACAACATTCCCTATATAAAAGTTCCACTAAGAAATTTATTTTAGAATTTACTAGCAGGAAAAAAAGTTTAAGCCAAAACTTTGTTTCCTCAGAAAAAAAGAAACTGTTTTGCTTCCACTTCTTTTAATGTACATTGTGATACCGTATTTGCTTTTTTTTTTTTTAGATAACTCCTAGAAGGCTCAGAATTAAATTTAAGGTACAATTATAGTAATTATATTGAACCTTACATCTAATATATTTTGATATACTTTTCACTGGTTTCTGTTTTTCATCTTCTATCGTGTTGCTGCTGCTGCTAAGTCGCTTCAGTCGTGTCCGACTCTGTACAACCCCATAGATGGCAGCCCACCAGGCTCCCCCGTCCCTGGTATTCTCCAGGCAAGAACACTGGAGTGGGTTGCCATTTCCTTCTCCAATGCATGAAAGTGAAAAGTGAAAGCGAAGTCGTTCAGTCGTGTCCGACTCGAGCAACCCCATGGACTGCAGCCTACCGGGCTCCTCCATCCATGGGATTTTCCGGGCAGAAGTACTGGAGTGGGGTGCCATATATCAAAAACAATTCTTGTCAAATTATGTTGGAAAGAAATTGTGTATTGTACTCCCAACTGAGAACCTGGCTATTCTGAGTACTAACTGGATAAATATTGTATGGACAAGGTCTATAATCAGTGCATAAATCTGTGTGTCCCTGGGGCTTGCTTTCCAAGATGGTATAAATGAATTAGAAACCCAAGAAAAGGAAGTAGAAAATTAGAATGCTGAGAGAACTAAGAACATGTGCAAAGCCAGTAACACATGTCACACTTATGTAACTTACTAGAATTACAAAATAGTGACACTGAAGACAGCTTTCACTCAGAAAGAACTTTAGCCACTTTTAAATAGCAAAGGACAGGATGACAGATTGCATGTGTAGATGTATGTGTGTGTAGTTGTGTACATTGTCATACATGTGTATGTTTTTAGAAGATTAGAGAGAGGATGTTTAGAGAAAAAACAAAAAGGTAAAATACAGCATTTTTATGATACATACGTATTAAGAGTAAGTTCATATGCACGCAAGCTCAGTTGTGTCCAACTTTTGGACAAACCCATGGAGTATAAGCTGGCTAGTCTCCTCTGTGAAATTTTTCAGTAATTTTTAAGATTACTGGTGTGGGTTGCCATTTACTACTCTGGGGGATCTTCCCAACCCAGGGACTGAACCCATATCTCCTGCATTGGCAGACAGATTATTTACCACTGCACCACCTAGGAAACCCATTAAGAGTGAGGGATACCAAAAATTAATTCTGTTCCACATAAGAAAGTGTTCAGTCATTCAGTTGTATCTGACTCCTCGCAACCCCATGGACTGCAGCACACCAGGTTTCCCAGGCCTTCACCATCTCCCAGAGTTCGCTCAAATTCATGTCCATTGAGTCAGTGATGCCATCCAACCATCTCATCCTCTGTTGCCCCCTTTTCCTCATGTCTTCAATCTTTCCCACCATCAAGGTCTTTTCAAATGAGTCAGCTCTTCACATCAAATAGCCAAAGTATTGGAGCTTCAGCATCAGTTCTTCCAATGAATATACAGGACTGATGTCTTTTAGGATTGACTGGTTTGACGTCCTTGCTGTCCAAGGGACTCTCAAGAGTCTTCTCCAACATCACAATTTAAAAGCATCAATTCTTTTGTGCTAAGCCTACTTTATGGTCCAGCTGTCGATCCATATATGGCTACTGGAAAAACCATAGCTTTGACTAGACAGACCTTTGTTGGCAAAGTAATGTCTCTGCTTTTTAATATGCCATCTAGATTGATCATAGCTTTTCTTCCAAGGAGCAAGTGTCTTAATTTCATGGCTGCAGTCACCATCTGCAGTGATTTTGGAGCCCAAGAAATAAAGTCTGTCACTGTTTCTACTTTTTCCTTATCTATTTCCCATGAAGTGATGGGACGAGATGCCATGATCTTCCTTTTTTGACTGTTGAGTTTAAAGCCAGCTTTTTCACTCTCCTGTTTCACCTTCATCAAGAGACTCTTCAGTTCCTCTTGTCTTTCTGCTATTAGAATGGTATCATCTGTATATCTGAGGTTACTGATATTTCTCCCAGCAATCTTGATTCCAGCTTGTGATTCATCCAGCCTGACATTTTGCATGATGTACTCTGCATGTAAGTTACATAAGGAGGGTGACAATATACAGCCTTGACGTACTGCTTTCCCAATTTGAAACCAGTCCATTGTTCCATGTCTGGTTCTAACTGTTCCTTCTTGACCTGCATACAGATTTCTCAGGAGGCAGGTAAGGTGGTCTGGTGTTCCCACCTCTTTAAGAATTTTCCACAGTTTGTTGTGATCCACACAATTAAAGGCTTTAGCATAGTCAATGAAGCAGAAGTAGATGTTTTTCTGGACTTCTCTTGTTTTTTCTATGATCCAATGGATGTTGGCAATTTGATCTCTGGTTCCTCTACCTTTTCTAAATCCAGCCTGTACATCTGGAAGTTCTCAGTTCATGTACTGTTGAAGCATAGTTTGAAGAATTTTGAGCATTACCTTGCTGGCATGTGAAATGAGTGCAATCTGACTCTCAGGCAACTATCTGTGTTTTTCCCTTCTGGATACCTGATAAGAAAAAGTGTCAACTGTGTTATTAGGAAGCCATTGCTTCTGGTAAAAATGACTTTAGATTGGTAAATTACATCTGGACTGAAAGAATTATAAAGATCTACTCTGGGCCTCTCTGGACGTGATGACACATATTTTGACATGTCCCTTGGAAGACCTATGGAATTGTTCTAGAAATCCAGGGTCTCGTGGGGCAGGAGGCTTTTAAGCCAATGCGGTTCATCCCCTTGCACCTAAACTCTCACCTTAGGTGGCCCAGATGGCCTTAACATACCCTTCAGCTTCACTAAACTTCTGACAGATTTCTTCCTGAAAATAGGCCCGTGACCTCCATTTTCTTAAAGCATTAACCTTAGAAAACTTACAAATTCTTTGTCCCTTTGAAATGTAAATCTTCCACAACCCAGGAATGTCTTTTTCAAGGACCTAGAAGCCCTTCCTTTGAGATGTAATCATCAAGAAGGATAGGTCCCCTCTCCCCTGTCTCTCTGGCCGATTAGGAGCCTAACTTCAGTAAGCAAGCAGGGGCAGTTAGCAAGCAAAGATGGCATAATCACATCCAGTAAATTCCCAGTTAAGATGCTCTAGTATTTTCCCTTTAACTCACCCCAGTATTTGAAAATCTTTTCACCTTTTGTTTCAGGAGAGCTGCATTTAACATCTCTCTCCCCTACTGCAGTAGTCTTGAATAAAGTCTTCCTTTATTCAGTAAATCCTCTATTCACTTCCTTCCCTGTTTTTCACAAGTGACCAGTACAGTTTTTTCTTTTACAGAGGTGAGCTAAGTGAGCACAGTGGCAGTGTGGACTGCCGCAAGGACTTCTGCTGAAGCAGCAGCCCAGTGCTGCTCTTACCTGCTAGTGAGGGGCTCTTACCTCTTACGGAGACAGCTGAGGCCAGAAGGCCTGTGACGGTCTTATGAGTCTGAATGCTTAGTTGAACGTCAAGACTCCCCTGATGGTTGTTGCTCTTACGATGACTCTCTTCTACTGTCTTGCTACTGGTTTTATTTTGTCTTCTAATGGACTTTACTTTCAACCAGTAAGGCAGGTTTTAACCAGAAAGTAAAATGTTACATCCTTACTACCTTCTCCATAGTTTGCAGCAACCCAGTCTTTTTTGTTGTTGTATGATCATGAATTACCATTTTACGGCTTTTGAGAAAACTCTCCTGGAATTCATCCTCATAATGCTTGCTTCTATTGGGACTTTGAAGAACAATTCAGGCATTTTAGTTAGTTAGCTATAAGCAAAATAGCAGCTTATCCAAATGTAAAGGCAATAACTATTACACTGTCACCAAAGAACGTGATTTATAAGTAACTGGGTAGAAGGTTAAACAAAAAAAGCCCTCAGGGATTCTGGGATCAGTGAGGCTTGTTTCTACATCTTGGGGGATGGTGATGCAAGTAAAACTGATGGCCTGGCAGCAAGTAAAGAGGCTGCTCTGGACAGTCTGCTCTCGAGCAGGCTGGGTAGGGTAATCTCATAAAAAATCAAAAAGCCAATCAATTGTTTATGGATTCTTTGAAGAACCTTGAAGATCTAATGTGCACTGTCTCTCTGTATCTTCTGCTAAAGTGCTTTCATTGCTACCTTCCCTTTCATTCCCAAGTCTATACCATTTCCTCATCAGGATTTCTCAGCACATTTAGACAGCCTTGGCTTGGTCAGGATGATGGAAAACATTCCCTTCTGAGGGCTGAATATATTTTTCAAAACAGTTATATACATTCAATTGATCAAGCCAGAAACACGGTTCAAAGATCTATAGATAGAACAGGGGAAAACCAAAGAGGGGAAAAAGGAACTTTTTACCTCATTTTAATCCTTTTAATGATTCTTTAAATGTAGTTCATATAGTTGAAGGGAAGTGTGTTTTGGACTTGGGGAAATCATTTCAATTATATTCTAACTCTAAAATTAAAGTACATTCAAGAAGATAATGCACTGCTGCAAAACTTTTATACACACTCTATCTAAAGACCTGTCAAGAATTTATAAATGAATACCACATTGTCTGAAGTTCTTAGAGAATACAGACAGCTTCCTTGGACTAATGCTAGCTGTCAGCTGTTAATGCATAATAATTATGTCTTCACTGATAATTCTTCCAAGAACTTGTTTTCTGTATCTTCTTATAATTCTCTTTCTTCTCCATTACCTCCTGCTTTTAACCTTTACTTTTTTGATTTTTATTGTGCAGTCTATGCAAAGATGGATTCTCTGGACTATGAAAGGATTTAATAGATGATAGGATTTGTAGAGACATGGATGGCACATTTAAATCTAGAAGACTGGCATTAGCTTAAATGAGAAAAATAAGAAAAAAAATCTTTGAAACTATTCCAGACATTTTTACATGTGACAAATGAAGGACTATGTAATATTGTAGGAGAAATTTAGAGTTAAGCTATGAGGATATGGGACCCTCTCAGAAATTCAGTGAAATTCAACATTCCTAAGCTCAGTGCAAGCATTATGATAGGTGCCATCAGAAGTAAGGAAGACCCTGTGTGTTCTTATGGAATTTGTGATCAAACTGAGTTCCTTACTATAGGAGTCCTCTCTTTGAGAGAAGGGGTAACTTGTCGGCATTTTAACCTCCTAGAACCTAGTTCAGGGTCAGTCAATGACCAGGAAATAGTTACTGAACTGAAGCATGCAAAGTTGCCTTATGGAAATAAAAATATGCATTACCTAATGCACTGAATTACCCATAAGAAAACTGTCATCATAATTAACCAAGAAATCTTCCTTTGTAGTACCAATAGCCTTTTAAAAAAATATATCTCAGCTCTTTCTCTTTAACAGAAGCATCAGCTTGATCTGACAGATGAGAAAAGAGAACTAAAATTAAAATAATTACTTGAGTCCTTATATTGCACTTAGTAGTCTACAGGGTGCTTTGCGTGTTTTGCCTGATCTTATTCTCACATCATTCTATGAAGATACTATGAGGAAACTGAAGCCCCTACCAGTGAATAATTTTTGCAGAATTGTTGTTCCATCATTAAGTCATGTCTGACTCTGTGACCCCATGGACCACAGCACATCAAGTTTCCTTGTTCTTCACTATCTCCCAGAGTTTGCTCAAATTTGTGTCCATTGAGTCAGTGATGCCATCCAACCATCTCATCCTTTGTTGTCCCCTTTTCCTCCTGCGCTCAATCTTTCCCAGCATCAATGTCTTTTCCAGTGAGTCAGCTCTTCCCATCAGGTGGCCAATGTATTATAGCTTCAGCTTCAGCATCGGTCCTTCCAATGAATATTCAGGATTCATCTCCTTTAGGATTGACTGGTTTGATCTTCTTGCTGTCCAAGGGAGTCTCAAGAGTCTTCTCCAGCACCAGAATTTGAAAGCATCAATTCTTTGGCACTCAGACTTTTTTATGGTCCAACTCTCACATCTGTACATGACTACTGGAAAAACCATAGCTTTGACTATACAGATATTTATTGGCAAAGCAATGTCTCTGCTTTTTAATACACTAAGTTTGTGATAGCTTTTCTTCCAAGTAGCAAGTGTCTTTTAATTTTGTGGCTACAGTCATTGTCTGCAGTGATTTTGAAGCCCAAGAAAATAAAGTCTGTCATTGTTTCCATGTTTTCCCCACCTGTTTGCCAAGAAGTGATGGGACTGGATGCCATGATCTACATTTTTTGAAGGTTGAGTTTTTTTAATATAAATTTATTTATTTTAATTAGAGGCTAATTACTTTACAATATTTTATTGGTTTTGCCATATATCAACATGAATCCACCACAGGTATACACGTGTTCCCCATCCTGAACCCCCCTTCCACCTCCCTCCCCATACCATCCCTCTGGGTCATCCCAGTTTTAAGCCAGCTTTTTTACTTCTTCTTTCACCTTCATCAAGAGGCTCTTTAATTCCTCTTCACTTTCTGCCATTAGAATGGTAACATATGCATATCTAAGGTTGTTGATATTTCACCCAGCAATCTTGATTTCAGC
The DNA here is from genome assembly GCF_032452875.1 of Bos javanicus. Classification (NCBI taxonomy): domain Eukaryota; kingdom Metazoa; phylum Chordata; class Mammalia; order Artiodactyla; family Bovidae; genus Bos; species Bos javanicus. The sequence goes on along the minus strand of NC_083874.1, from coordinate 23,177,843 downwards.
TTATGATTCATCCAGCCTGACATTTCACATGATGTATTCTGTATATAAGTTAAATAAGCGTGGTGACAATATACAGCCTTGACATACTCTTTCCAAATTTAGAACCAATCCATTGTTCCGTGTCCAGTTCTAAATGTTGCTCCTTCTCCTGCATACAGGTTTCTTGGGAGACAGGTAAGGTGGTCTGTTATTCCCATCACTTTAAGAATTTTCCACAGGGTAATCCACACAGTCAAAAGCTTTAGCATAGTCACTGAAGCAGAAGTGGATGTTTTTCTGGAATTCCCTTGCTTTTTCTATGATCCAACGGATGTTGGCAATTTGATCTGTAATTTGAAGAATTATAGAGCTAGTAAGGGAATAAACTAGGATTGTAGCTCTGTTTTCTTTAACTCCAAAGCCCATGTTCCTTCCATTGGTTTTCACTGTTTCTGAAACGTGAAAAAATTACTAACAGACACTAAATACTTGCCTCTAATAAGCTAGAAACTTTGACAAGTGCTCTTATTATAAAGTTAATGTATTCAAGACTTACTGGGAATTGCTCACTGTTAAAAAGTAAGGTATACTTTGATTTTCCTGAGTGAGTGATCTGCAGCTGATATGTGAAACAGCTGTTCCTCTCATTTCCAGATTCCATTTGCAGTATATGTTATGGAAAAATATGTGTGAATCTTGACTGAGACTTCCAAATATAGGAAGGTCTGTACACAACCAAGAATGGAGGAATAGTAAAGAGAATGGAAGTTAAAGTTTTAGGTGCTTTACTCTGTGCAAGATGCCAGTAGTAACCACAGGACTTAATCTTCAAAAGCCATCTTCTGACCTTGAAGCCAATTTTTTTCCCACTCTACTACACCAGTTCCAAGAAGTTGCTAACAGATCTGACAGTTGAGTTGTGCTAGCTCCACCAGAATCTAGCTGCAAATTTAGAGGGAAGTCTCTAAGCAACAGTCTGCTGCCGCTAAGTCACTTCAGTCGTGTCCAACTCTGTGCGACCCCATAGACGGCAGCCCACCAGGCTCCCCCGTCCCTGGGATTCTCCAGGCAAGAACACTGGAGTGGGTTGCCATTTCCTTCTCCAGTGCATCAAAGTAAAAATTCTACTCATCTGTAGAATGGGGATAATGGTAATGATTATCTCATACAGTTTGAGGATTAAATCATTTACTTTGCCAATCATCACGCCTAACAAGTAGAAAGCCAGCCAGTCTCTCTGTGACACTGCAGCCTAGTATATGTCTCATTTTACATTAGTCTAAATGAAATTCAATAAATTAAATCTTCAATTAACATTTATATGCCAAGTTTTGCTGTATCTCTCGTATCAGTAAAATGTAAGAGTCCTATTATTCCTCCATTATAAGGTCCAACTTTCGCTCAACTTAAAGAAAAAAGAAAGTGAGAGGCATGTTCTCCTGTTTCTGTGGCCATAGTGTCTGCCCCTTGTGTTATGTGGTGCCCTGAACAGCTCAGGTTGCAGGGAGGCATATTCTCAGCCTCAGACATCACGATATCACTGGAGGGCCCAGGCCCAAGCTTTCTAGCTTACAGCCCACATCACACTCATGTGCTGTCCCCATCAGAGTTCTGCCAGCTCTGAGGAGCCCAAGGGGCCCAAGTAATGGGGGAGGTCATTGAGATCACTTGACTGCTGTTGACCCGTGATTTGGATCCAAGTAATTGGCGCCTCCTCCCAATCCTTGTGCAGGGGAGTGAATGTATGTTCTGTCCCCACTGTCACAGCGGGCACCATTGCAAGGATGCAGCCTTGAGACAACAGTGTGGTATATAGACCACCAGAATGGTATGCGTGACTGACTGCTCATTTTGCAACTGAAAGGCATGCCTTGTTTGTAAGTTCGCTTGCTTATTAGAGCTGCTACCTACCAATCTGGAGTGCTCTGCCTTCTTCTTTGATCTTCCCTTGCCCTCCAAGTATAGGGGCCAGTTTCAGATTTCAGCCAACACCAAGTTGCAGTCTTCATCTCTCCAACCCTAGTTAAGAAGGTTGCCTGTCTTGCTCCTTTTCTGTCAGGGACTCTGGAAGTCTCCCCACCCCCTCACCTCAAACAGAACCAGGTCCTCCTAATAGCCCAGACTGCGTGAAAGGTGAGGGCACGGTTCTGCAGAGTTGCTTAATGTGAATTTTCCATTTCAAGTTTGAAACCCTGAGACATTATTAATAGACTCCTCCCATTCCTATCTTCCACTCTGTTCTCCGCACTTACCTTATCATGAATTAGTAATGCCTGTCAGCACACTGCATTTTGCATACAGCACAGCTGTACATACTTTTTTATCATAATATGAAGATTAATTTGGGTTTTGTCCATTTAACATTGGTGTCATGGAGCTCTTTTAATGGAAGTCCAAGTTAGAGCAATATATAGAGCACATAAAACTAAGTAAAAATAAAACATTTCCGTAAAGATATATCTGAGATTGTTTGCAACACAATATTGCCTAGTAAAGGCTGACTGATACACATATTTCTACTTGTATTTCATAAATATCATCTAGAGTCAGTCAGTGCTAATTACATTTCCCTGAAAACAAAGAAGAAAATTAATATTCTTTACTGCTTTATTTGTTCAACATTGTTTTTCACACCCCAGTTTTTCCTGATGAATTCTTTTCTTTTTGCTGAAATACATGGTAAGATAATTCCTTCAGAGAAAGTCTATGAATAGTAAACTGAGTTCTTACTTGTCTTAAATTGTTGAGATTTTGCCTACACAAAAGTGTATTTGTACAGAAGTATCTAGGTTCAGAATTACTGCTTCTCAGAACTTTTGAGCTATTACTTTTTTGTCTTCTTGAGTTTGACATGGTCAGTGAGAAATCAGACGTCAATCTTGTTTTCATGCATTCCTTATTCTTATATTTTGATTCAGCATTTATTTGGATAGATTTTAGTTTCAGGTAGTTTTTTTATTCTCCTTAAGATTGTTTTTATGTATGCTCAGTTCCTGTGTGTTTGGTAGTATTTGCCAGTTGCTGTTATACCTGAAGGATAACGTCACTGTTTTAAATGATTGGATGATACTTTATTTTCTTATGATGTTGTAGATATGCCTTCCTTGACTCCTGACATAAGTAGCTACTGAGAAGTCTGAAGTAACCTAACTTTTCCTCCATAAATAGCCTTCTTTTCTGTTTGGATGACCATATAGTACAGGTAAATTTTTTTCTAAGGTGATATCTTCACGCAGCTAAATTCACAACAGGGTATAATTTAATGTCTGTCATATTTTAAACAAATTTTCTTGAAACCTCTGGGAGATAGAGTGATCTTTAGATATGCAGATTAATACTTTGCTACAATTAAAAATTTTTAAAGATTTTTTTGGTTGTTGTTTTTGAATGGTTTTTCAGTTTTATTCATTATAAATTCTGCTTCCAAGCACTAATTATACATGTAATGGCTTTCTGTGTGGCCTTTCATCCTCCACCTCCTCCATATTCATTCCTGTATATTTATTCTTTTCCACTTTTTTTTTATAATTTAATCTAGGCTTTCAACATCTACCTGAATGTGATTTAAGTCATCTTTATGTTATTTTTATTTGTTTTTAATGTATCTTTTTTCTCTTTATGTATTTCTTTTTCATTTTATTCCCACACTCAACTAGCTCACCTTTTGTCTTCTGCTGCCTTAAGAACTCATTTCTCTCTTCTATGAGCTTTTCTTTTATGGACAGGTAATTTGTTTGAAATTTATTGGAGGCCATGGAGGATTATATGTCTGAACTCCTAATCTATCGGGCAACTGTTTTTGCAATGTATTTTCTGTACCTGCCTGCTTTATATTTTCCCTCCCTACCTGTGGAGTGTCTCTGCATATTTAAAATTTTTGTTCTTCTTTTAATGGATCGAATTGTTTGAAGAATATACTGGATAACTGCATAGAGGTGGAAGTGATATGAGTTGGAAGGCTGTAGGTTTAGGTTTCTCATCTTAAAAACACTCTTGGAAGACCTGTGATTTCCTCTGCCCTGGGACGCCTCTGATTTCAGCTCAGCATCCTAGCAGTCTTTATGACATATCAAGTCTTTTATGTCACAACTCTGCCACTGAGGTCTGGTGGTATGTAACACTGTCTCTCCTCTTGCCTTAATCCTATTTTATCTATCCATGAACTGTTTGGGTTGTAGACCAGAAACATGACTTGTCAGCACAGTCATTCATTCTGTCCCACATTCCTGTGTCCCTGCAAAGTTTACAGTCCCTGCTACTTTTGTTGGCCTTCCCATCCTTGCAGATCTTGTTACTCACTTTGGATAGAGTCATCTGCTTTTAGACAAGTGTTTCTTGTTCACAGTGTAAGCCAGTGTGCACCTGTTCTTAAAATACTCCCTTGTCTTAGTCTAGATGTCCCAGTATGGCAAATATATCTCATATTTGTATAATTTAATTGAAGATGACAGTTTTGGGTGGGTCTCATGGAGTTGGGAATACATTAAAAAAAAAAAAAAACAAACCTTTTCTCCATTATCTTTAACTGAAAGACCAAAACAGTTTTTAAAAGGTTGAATTGACATGATTAAAGCTCTCTCCTAATAATTGTCATTGATATAAATTACAGAGATGTTCAAAATATAGAATCAGCAGAATTTGCTGATACACAGAATATAGAATCCAAGGAAATGAGAGGAATCAAAGACTATCGTTACATTTTCTTGACTTGAGATACTAGGATGACAATGGTGTCAGTCTTTTGATGTTAAAGACAGGAAAACCATGCTGCCATGGAGAGTGTATTAGAGGTTCTCTCCTGATGTATTATCACTGAGGAAAGTCTCATACATCCAAGGGGAGATTTCAAATATCCTTTTACATATGAGTCTGGAGCTTGGGGAAGAGGTGGATTAGCCTAAAGTAGATTAGCCTAAATACAGTAATTACAGCCTGAAAGATGGATAAACTGATCATGGAGGTTATATAAATAGTGAAGAATAGAAGCCAAGCTCTGAGATATTCTTATTTATAAATCAAGTACTGGAGAAAGAGGAAAGCAGGCTGAGGTTGGAGGGAAAACAAAGAGAGTACAGTGTCTCTAAAGGGAAGAGGTAGTATGGTTTCAAGGAGAGGATAGTCAATAGTATTAAATGAGTCTGAAAGGTGGAGTAGAATGAAGAAAGGGAGTTGGATTTGGCAACATGGAACTCACTAGTGACCCTGACAAAAGCAGTTTCAGTGTGTTGTTGGTAAGAAGCCAGATTGCAGGAGCTTGAATTAATGAGATAGATGGAAGTGAGGAAGCAGAGGGAAAGTAGATAACATTTTTAAGAGGTTTATCTGTGATTGGCAGTTGATAAATAGGTGGTAAGTTGTGACATCAAGCTTTGCTGTTTATTTGGTTTTAATATGAAAGTTACTAGAGCATGTTTGTGTTCTACTAGAAATGACACACAGAGGGGAAGAGATTAATCATGCAAGAGAGGGATGGATGAATGGCATTGTGTAGTCTTTGAAAGACAAGAGGGAATTTGATCCAGAGCAAAATTCTGTCAGTGGACAGAAGCACAGTCAGATCATTTGCTGAAAGAGGATAGAAGAGAAAATATGGATGTTACTGTTAGAAGTTTCTTAAATGTGATGATGGTAAGATGAAATTTCTTTTTGATGGCTTCTGCTTCTCTGTGAAATTTGAGAGGAGGTCATCAGGTTGCTGAGGGAGAACCATTCTGTGAGCCTTGAAACAATAAAGATGTTAGAAACCCTCTCGTGGTTACAACCTCAAACCAACTGCCCTGTTAAACTTGTTATATTTAAATGATTATTTTATATTCAGTGATTTTTCTGGAAAATAGTTAATAAAACTATAAAGCAAGACTAAATGCTTACTGACACATTGCTATGAGTTAGTGCCTCCTAGTGTACCACTTTTACAGGTTTGAAAACTTGAGCTATGTGGATTTTCAATAATTTGCTCAGTGTGATATAACTGGGAGGTGAGGGAACTAGAATCCAATCCAAACTGATCTTAGAGCCTGTGCTGCTTAATCACACTAGAATGCCTCTAGTCATCACTGCATTTAAATCACCACCCTCACACATACAATGAAAAATGTTGGGGTTTTTTTTTCTCATTATTGATTTTACCTCTGTTTCAAAAGTTCTTGTGACTCACTCAAAAAAAAGTTTATTTAGATATTCTGGATAGAACAAATACCTCATTTCTACACTACCGAAGTCAAGAGTTAGAAATAAAACTATATACATTCTCACCTTAGCATTTTCTATGGACATTAAAAGTTTTTATTTTTAATTTTTAATAAATAAGCCATGGTGAAATAACTAGAAATTTGACAGAACTCTGTAACTTACAGTGTTTATCTGTCTTCATGAATAATCTCTTCTCTCAATCTGGTGTTAATATTTGCCTTTATGAACATGTTAATTTTTTCATTCAGTGGTTTTCTTTCACTTTCTTTAATAAGACAAAAGCAAGAATTCAGACATTTGACAGAGTATATAATGCAGAGAAGAACAAAAAGATGTTGTCTTGGCACTGAGTTAATGAAATTATTATTCAAAAGAACCATGAAAGGTGTTGGAATAATGTGGGTGTGTTATTTATGAATCCTGTTTATTTTTTGTTTTTCTTTGCTTAAGAGTGCTATCTATGATTGGAATGTGAAAATTGAGCTTGACACTTCAATTGCTAAAGATAATTTAAGAGCGGAGAGAAGATCTTCAACTAAAGAGGCGGAATGCAGTACAAAGGAAGAAATCATTAACTTGGGAAGGATAAAATAAGGAGACTGACAAAAGTTTCTGTGATTCCTGAATTTTATTACAAAATTCTGTGGAAGAGGCTTAAACTATTACTCTATTTTATGAAAGAGGAAAATAAAACCTCATAAATACGTATAATTTCATTATACATACTTATAATTTATATTTGGATACTCCAAATATTTATAATTTGGAGTAAATAGTATATTAATGACAAGTAGCACCTAAAACGTATGTCTCTCCCATTATTTTTCTAACATTCATTTTGCTTTTTGATTCAGAAAGTGTTGGTTATGGACGGGTTACTATTGACTAAAATTAATACTTGAAATTCATACCTGCAGTGGGAAAAATTCAAAGATAATAATTAAAATGCAAATTTAACTAGAAGAATTTAACCATGGAATTAAATTCATCCTGGAATTTCAATGATACCTTGATGTATTACTCAGTTTTTAAGACTATCTTTTGCTGAGTAGAGAATAAACATTCAGCCACACATGTGGAGAACAGAGAACAAGATAAGAGTGCTTGATTAAAGGCTGAAGTGCCAAATTTGCTTATTTTATTTTTCTTCTTGGTAGACTGGCTCTGCCTGAGACCTATGTTATCCTAGACACCAGGACTCACTACAGGCGGCTTAAGAATGAAGAGCCTTAGACATATAGAAGAGTATCATATAATCTGCATTTTCTGGGGATAAGGAGGAAGTCCTGAGCAGAGTCATGCCCTATCTGAGGGTGAAGCTTCCTGATTCTGTAAAAGGGATTTTTTTTTCTTCTTTCATAGGAAGTAACCACATCTTGGTCACATAATTTCACTTTGATGACATAGACTTTTTAAAGAAAAGCTAATTAAAGCTTATATTACTCATATTTTCAAAAAGCCCTCATGTAGTATACTATGTTTCAAGGTCAATTAATTAATTCATTCTTATTTGGTAAAATGAGAGTTGAATTTCATAATTCAAAAAAATAAAATAAAAGGAGTCTGATAACCACATACAGATGTTTATTTTATTGTCTCTGGCCTCATTGGAATGTCAACAAAGCAGACGTGTATGTGCTTCATTTCAGGCTTTTGGTCATAAAAACCCCTTATCCAGAGAAATGTTTAAAAAATACACCATTTTTCCCCTTTAAAAAATAGATGTCAAAAAAATCAGAGGGCTACATTTTTAGTTATTCCACTCTTACCTCTTATCAGTATTCTTGATCTTGGATGTGCTACTTAAAGTTGGCTTTTGAGAGTCAAAACTTTGGGCAAGATTCAAGCCAACAAAAGGAGGGAGCCTCCTTCTCACTGAGAATGGAAGTAATTTTCCTGAATCAATAATGTTCGTTTCTAACGGATGATCCTTGAGATTGATAAAAGTTGATAACCCAGGAAATAGGAAATGCTTAAAATGTGACATAACCTAAGGGATTTCAAAGTAGTATCTAGGAGTCTTGTATATTCTAGAATCAGAATCGGCTCTTATATTTTGTAGATAAATACTATTAGAAAGGAAGAGTTTTTTTTTTTCTTTTAGACTCATGCTCTTTGTTATTTAAAAATTATTTCAATTTAAACTAGATTACTTATGTTTTTTTATATCAAGCCAATGAAATAAGTATGAGTTGGCATTATCAGAGAAAAGGAAATCAAATTTCTCCAAAATTCACTGCTTTGAGGTAAATCACCTCAAGGAGATAGTAAGAATTAATGGCAGCTCCAGGGTGTCAGATGTTTGAAACGCTCCCCACAGCCTCGGTTCATATACTTTCTTGTCGCTGATTGACTGAGGAGTAAGATATCAGTAAGCTAAAGATCAAATAAGCAGCACTGAAATTGAAGGGGCTTTAGAGAAAATGATCCTAGAAGCTGAGCCTTGGGAGGAAATGGATAGATTTTATTTTCTATCCAGAATCGTGCTTCTGCTTCTTTGATAATTAAACTGTAGGCTAAAAAGAGTAGGGGGAGATAGTGGGGGGAGAAGACACTCACATGATAGAAGTTCACACTAGCATCTATGATTTTAAATATTAATTTAAAACAGTTGTGAAAAGTATTAGCTTTAGATAGCATATTGACTTTCTGACTTTCAAGACAGACAAGAATGCCTGGGGGGATAGTAATCAAGCTGGCACACTGGCAATCAATGTGAATTCATTAAAGAAAACAAAGTAAATAGGTGCCTTTAAAATTCTATCTCTGTTTATAAATTCTTTCAATATGAAATAGTTTTGATGTTGAAAATCAACAAAAAAATAAATGGAAAAAGGCAAGCAAACAAATGGAAAAATCCTAAAAGAAATCATCGTTTCCAAAACCATTCTGGTTACCCAGCTCTTCAAGAGATACATAAAGCTTCTCTTAGCTAATTCCATCCTTTATACATATCCATTTGCTGCTTTTTTCTTAATTACCAAAATCAACATACATAGTGTAGGAAAAAAGTGGAAAAAATAGAGAAAAGCAGAAAGAAACTATCCACACTCTCTTCCCTCAGATATAACCAACTTTGATGTTCTGTAAAATATTATTTTGTGTTTTTCCCTCATTTCTTTTTTCCCAAATTGCCATGAAATGCAACACATTTGTATGTGCATTGTCATGAGCAAATATACAGTTGATGTTATTCAGTTGCTCAGTCATATCCGACTTTGCAACTCCATGGATGGCAGCATGCTGGGCTTCCCTATCCTTCACCCTCTCCCAGAGCTTGCTCAAACTCATGTCTATTGAGTCAGGGATGCCATCCAACCATCTCATCCTCTGTCCTCCCCTTTTCCTCCTGTCTTCAATCTTTCCCAGCATCAGGGTCTTTTCCACTGAGTTGGCTCTTCCCATTAGGTGGCCAAAGTATTAGAGTTTCCGCTTCAGCATCAGTCCCTTCAATGAATATTCAAGATTGATTTCCTTTAGGACTGAGTGGTTTGATCTCCTTGCCTTCCAAGGGACTCTCAAGAGTCTTCTCCAACACCACAGTTCAAAAGCATCACTTCTTCGATTCTCAGCTTTCTTTATGGTCCGACTCTCACATCCATACATGACTACTGGAAAAATCATAGCTTTGACTATTTGGCACATATCCAGAAATCCACACAAAATAATTGATAAGAATGAGAGCACAATATTTTAATATATGCAATATATTTAATAAATATTAGGTTATACTCTTTCATATGTTTTGATGCATCATAAATTACTGAACTATTCACCAGGTAAAGGACATTTAGAATATCTGTAACTTTTCACTGTTACAGCAGTGATACAGTGGGCATATCTGTACATATCTGTGCCAGTTAAATTTTCTTCGTATTTTCCTTTTTTTTTTTTTACCATTTTGCCATTTATTTTCTTAAGTCCTTTTGTTCAATCTGCCATCTCACCAAATCATATTTTGTTTAAGTTTCTTCTTATTTTTAGCTCATTATTGTATGTTTTTAAATTTCAGCACTCATTTGTGAAACTATAGGTATATGAATGTATGTGTATCTACATACATTAAATATTTCATATATATTACATATATTTATATTATATAAGGTTTGTATATAAATTTATATTTAAGCTATATGAAATAATGTACAAATATGTATTAATAAGAATTATATATATTTAATCTCTACACAGCAGTATTTTAGAGCAGGTTTCTGTTATCATGGACAAGAAAGCCTCTCTGAGGATATTAATTATATTTATTTAGAAAATTGAAACTATCAAAGGAACATTTCATCCAAAGATGGACACAATAAAGGACAGAAATGGTAAGACCTAATAGAAGTAGAAGAGATCTAGAAGAGATGGAAAGAGTAAACTGAAGAACTGTACAAAAAAGATCTTAATGATCTGGATAACCACAGTGGTGTAGTCTCTCACTCTGAGCCAGACATTCTGGAGTGTGAAGTCAAGTGGGCCGCAGGAAGTGCTACTGCCAGTAGAGCTAGTGTAGCTGATGGAATTCCAGCTGAACTCTTTGAAATCCTTAAAAATGATGCTATTAAAGTGTTGCACTCAATATCTCAGCAAATTTGGAAACCCAGCAGTGGCCACAGGACTGGAGAAGGGCAGTCCTCATCCCAATTCCCAAGAAGGACAGTAGTAAAGAATACTCAAACCACTGGGCAGTTGCACTCATCTTTCATGCTAGTAAGGTTATGCTCAGAATCCTCCAAGCTAGGCTTCAGTATTATGTGAGCTGAGACCTTCCAGATGTTCAAGCTGGGTTTACAAAAGGCAGAAGAACATTGCCAACATTCTCTGAATCACAGAAAAAAACAAGGAAACACCAGAAAAACATCTACCTCTGTTTCACTGACTGCTAAAGCCTTTGACTGTGTGGATCATAAACAAATTGTGGAAAACACTTAAAGAGATGGGAATATCAGAACATCTTACCTATGTCCTGAGAAATCTGTATGCAGGTCAAGAAGCAACAGTTATAACTCTGTATGGAACAACTGACTGGTTCAGGATTGAGAAAGGAGTATGACAAGGCTGTTTATTGACTTATTCCAAGAGAACATCATGCAAAATGCTGGGCTGGATGAGTTACAAACTAGAATCAAGATTCCCGGGAGAAATATCAATAACCTAAGATATGCAAATGATACCATTCTAATGGCAGAAAGCAAAGAGGAACTAAAGAACCTCTTGGTGAGAGTGAAGGAGGAGAGTGAAAAAGCTGGCTTGAAACTCAGTATTAAAAAAACGAAGATCATGGCATCTAGTCCCATCACTTCATGGCAAATAGAAGGGGATAAGGTAGAAGCAGTGAGAGATTTCCTCTTCTTGGGCTCTAAAATCACTGTGGATGGTGACTGCAGCCACAAAATTAGAAGATGCTTTCTTCTTGGCAGGAAAGTTACGACAAACCTGCACAGTGTGTTAAAAAGCAAAGACATCACTTTGCCGACAAGGGTCATATATTCAAGGCTGTGGTCTTCCCAGTAGTCATATACGGATGTGAGAGCTGGACAGTAAAGAAAGCTGAGTGCCAAAGAATTGATGCTTACAAGCTGTGGTTCTGGAGAAGACTCTTGAGAGTCCCTTGGAAGGCAAGGATATCAAGCCAGTCAATCTTAAAGGAAATCAACCTTGAATACTCTTTGGAAGGACTGATGCTAAAGCTGAAGCTTCAATACTTTGGCCACCTGATGCAAAGAGCCGACTCATTGGAAAAGACCCTCATGCTGGGAAAGATTGAAGGCAGAAGAAGAGGGCAACAAAGGATGAGCTGGTCAGACGGCATCACCAATTCAATGCACATGAACTTGGGTAAACTCCGGGAGATGGTGAGGGACAGGGAAGCCTGGTTTGCTGTAGTCCATGGGGTCTGAAGGAGTCGGACACAGCTTAACAACTGAACAACAGCAAAAACTTTTGTCCTGTTTTTCTCTATTGTTGTTTAGTCACTAAGTTGTGTCTGACTCTTTTGATCTCTGGTTTGTCTGCCTTTTCTAAATCCACCTTGTACATCTGGAAGTCCTTGGCTCAAGTACTGTTGAAACATAGCTTGAAGGATTTTGAGCGTAATCTTGCTGGCATGTGAAATGAGTACAATTGTATGGTAATTTTAACATTCTTTGGCATTGCTGTTCTTTGGGATTGGAATGAAAACTGACTTTTTCCAGTCTTGTGGCCACTGCTGAGTTTTCCAAGTTTGCTGGCATAATTAGTGCAACACTTTAACAGCATCATCTTTTAGAATTTGAAATAGCTCAGCTGGAATTCCATCACCTCCACTAGTTTTGTTGGTAGTAATGCTTCCTAAGGCCCACTTGTCTTCACACTCCAGGATGTCTGGCTCTAGTTGAGTGACCACACCATCGTGGTTATCTGGGTCGCTGAGAACTTTTTTGTTGTACATTTCTTCTGTGTTTTCTTGCCACCTTTTCTTAATTTATTCTGCTCTTGTTAGGTCTTTGCCATTTTGGTCTTTTATTGTACCTATCTTGCATGAAATCTTCCCTTGGTATCTCCAGTTTTCTTAAAGATATCTCTAGTCTTTCCCATTCTGTTGTTTTCCCCTATTTCTTTGCATTGTTCACCTAAGAAGCCTTTTTTGTTTCTCCTTACTATCTCTGGAACTCTGCACTCAGTTGGATATATCTTTCCCTTCCTTCTTTGCCTTTCGTGTCTCTTCTTTTCTTAGCTGTTTGTAAGGCCTTCTCAGACAACCACTTTGCCTTCTTGCTTATCTTTTTCTAGTCTCTTTAAAGGCAAAAGGTGAGGGATGGGCATGGTTAGTTGTTGCAGACTTCTCCTCACTGTCAGATCCTTTGTCCTTGAGGTCAGTTCATGGTCAGGTAGCAATGTTCCTATACATCTCTACCAAATGAATGTTATTCTCTGTCCTGACAAGAAAGAGCAAAGTCCCAAAGCACAACTTTTACCCTCCAAGGTCCCAGTCCTGGCTAAGAGGAGGCAGATCTGTCGGCAGCTCCTTTGGGCCAGGTTCCCACACCCTGCCCAGCTGTCATCCCTGAGAGCCAGGCATCCTTCCCAGGTGGTCTTCGGTCTCCTCAGGCAGCCCAGGTGGGGAGACCAGATCTCACAGACTGTGACCCAGACAGCCGACCACTGCCAGTAGGTCTCAGAGACAGGGATAGGGGAGACGTTCACCACTGCCTCAAGCCGGGGCCCAGCCAGTGGGCGGTCTTGGTGAGGTCCCTGGAGCTCTGCAGGATGTAGTCCCCAGTCTGTCCCCAGGGCCCTCAAGCTCACCCGCCTGACCCAAGGCTGGGTAAGCTGGAGGGCCTCCAGGAGAAGACCTGAATCTGCCTCTTACCTCACTCTCCACCCGATGAGCACCACACCACCGACCCTTGACCGACGCTCTTCCCCAATTGTCCCTCATTGACAGTTGCCTGGGGAACAGGGCCCACAGCAGCGCTGACCAGTAGCTGTCAGTGCTGAGAACGGAGTCTATTATGTCTGTTTAATTGTGATATTAATTTTCTTGTAATTTAGATTTGGCAATTCTAGTGCCCTTCATTCCCACCAAGCTTTGTTGTCTTTTTCTGAATATCTGAAAATTCTTAGGAAGTCTAGACTGCAGGTTGAAAGGCAAGGAGCATTTCTTTGGTTTTCATGAGGGCCTCTGAGGCTTTGCAGTGAATGTTGCAGTGAAGGTTCTGACTATGTAGACACATCTTTGCTGTGTGCTCAGGGTTAGAGTACTGGGGCAGGCGTAGCTTGTGAGTCACTTATCTTCAGGATACTTGCTCCTCGAAATGTGTTTGTGGCTGTAAGGTGCTTGGGACACTGCTCAGATTCGTTGGCCCAGTCTGAGAGTGTATAGTGTGAAAATGTCCAGTTCACAGAGTTGCGCCCGTTGGTGTATCGCGGTTGCCTGGGCAGTCCTCGGAGTCAGTTATTCAGACAGTAGAGAAATTAGTTCAGCCAAAATGTGCATTTCCCCCAGTGTCACTGGGGTCAAATATCTTTCCGTGTATTCACTGAACACTAGTATCTACATTTTTATGAGTCATATGTTTACAGTCTTAACCATACTCCATTGTTTGTATTGTGTTTGTTCTTAAATGATCCTAGGGAATATTATCGACTTTATATGTTTAAAATATTTCTTCCCACTTTATCACTCATATTTCACGAGTCATTTGCTTTTCACCCTTCAGAAGTTTCAAATTTTATTGAAGTTAAATGTGTCAGTAGTTCCCTTTGTGAATTTTTCATTTTCTAGCTTTTGCTTTTGAACGTGTGTGAGACTTTCTTTCTTGCTAAGAGAGTAAATCATACAAGTTTTCATCACAGGAAAAAAAATCTATGACTATATATGGTAACAGATGTTGTAGAAACTAGACCTATTGTGGTGATCATTCTGCAATATATACAAATATATATTTTAATATATATTTGAATCATTATTCTGTGCATCTGAAAGTAATATTATATGTCAATTATACTCCAATAAAAAATAAATACAAATTTAGGACTTTAATCTTCCTGGAATTTAATTTGGTAAATGGAGTAACAAAGGAAACAGTAAACATTTTATTTTTCCAAATGGTAGTTGGCCAGACTTAATTTATTGACCAGTTCATAACTTTCCCAGGGACTTCTAGTGTTATCTCTCTCATAAACCACATTTCTGTATAACCATAAGTCTTAATATTCTGGACTTGTCAGTTTGATTTTGTTTACCTATTATTTAAGCATCAAAAGTTCTCCAATTTTATAATTTTCTACAGGGATTTGTACTTAGTTTTATTCCTTGATATCCAAATGTTTGTAGCTATTTTGAATAGATTCACTTAAATTGTTTATTTTCTAATGTTTATTGCTGATATAAAGAGATGCAGTTGACTTTGTAAATTGACTTTTTTCCTAGAATCATTTGATAATTCTAATAATTTGTCACCACTTATTAATTCTAATGATTTAAATTTAGCTTCTTTTTAAATTTTTGCATGTACAATTTTTTTCAAATATTTATTTTTTCTTTTTTTTCTTCTGGTTGCACTGAGTTGTAATTGACATACAGCTCTGTATAAGTTTACGAAGTACAGCAGATGATTTGACTTACATACATTATGATTACCGCAATACATTTAGTTAACATCCATCATCTTGTATAGATACAAAATTAACTAGAAAAAATATTTTATCCTTGTGATAAGAAAGAACTCAGGATTTACTCTCTTTCACAGCTTTATGTATAACGTACAGCGGTACTGCTTATATTTATCACGGTGTCCATTGTAGATCTAGTTCTCATTTATCTTATAACGAAGTTTGTACTTCATTCACTTCTCACTCTTCCAAACCCCCACATCTGGTAACCACAAATCTGTTCTCTTTTTTTTTATGTGTTTGCTTGTTTTGTTGTTTTTGAGGTACGATATACCTGTTATACTATATTAGTTCCTTGTATGTGATATGGTGATTCAGTATTTCTATACATTTCAAAATGATCACCACAATAAGTCTCGTGTCCATCTATCACCATACAAAATACTACTTAGTTACTGACTACACTATAAATGTACCATGTCCACTGTACATTTCATACCCATGAGTCATTTATTTTGCACCTGAAAGTTTGTACCTGTTAATCTCCCCCATCTATTTCTCTCCTTCCCCTCTCCCCTCTGGAAACCATCTGTTGACTCTCTGCATCTATGATTTTTTCTCTTTTGTTATGTTTATTCATTTTGTTTTTTAGATTCCTTGTATAAGTGAAAATATAAAATTTGTCCTTCTCTGTCTGACTTATTTCACTTATACCCTCTAGGTCTATCCATGTTTTCACAAATGGCAAGATTTCATTGTCTTTATGGATAATATTCTACTTTATACATATACCACACCTACTTTATCCGTTTGTCTCTTGATGGACAAGGCTGCTTCCATTTCTTCTGTAAATAATGCTGCAGTGAACAGAGGGGTGCATATATCTTTTCAAATTAGTGTTTTCATTTTCTTCAAATAAATACCCAGACATGGATTTGTTGGATCATATGGTAGTTCTATTTTTAGTTTTCTGAGGAATCTCCATACTGTTTTCCATAATGGCTGCACCAATTTACATTCCCACCAACAGCGTACAAGGATTCCTTTTTTCTCCACATCCTTTTCAAAATTTGTTATTTGTAGACTTTTAAATAAGTGAGACTGGATCCCACTATGCCTTGCTGAGGACCTCAAGGTCTCCAAGCTGGTTTTGGCCTATTGGTGGACTGAACTGTAACCCTGGAGGATTCTGGGCCTGGTGTCAGCCTCCTGGGCCAGGGCCCAGGGGATCTTAGGCGTGGTGTCCTATCCCTGGTGGCCTTGGCTGGGGCCCACAGGGTCCTAGGGCTAATGCTAGCTCACTGGTGGGTGGAGCCATGTCCCAGGGTCTGTGATTACAGCACCCTGAGGGTCCTAAAGCTGGAGCCATCTCCTGATGGGCAAGCTGAACTCTGACATAGCTGAGTCCTGAGATCATTAGCTTTCAGGGTTCCTGGAGCACCAAAGTTGAGGTCAGCCTGTTGGTGGGCAGGGCCAAGTCCCAGCTGCTGACTTCAGAGCCCAGGGATCCTGAGGCTAGTGCTGGCCCACTGGTGGGTGGGACCAGGTCCTGAGTCCTCTGATGGACAGTTAGGTCCTGGGAAAACTGAGGGGTCAGAGGGTGCTGAAGCAGCCAGCCTGCTGGGGGGCTGTGTCCCTGCCTGATGGCTGCTTGGTCTGTCATCCCAGTACTGATGCTGACAGGCTGGCAGGTGAGGCCAGGTTCTGGCACTAATAAGCTAGCGTGAGGATTCCAAAATGGCCCTTACCAGCACCAGTGTCCTTGTGTAGAAAATGCTCCTCAAAGAGCTGCTGCCAGTGTCTATGTCCAAAAGGTAAATCACAATGGCCTCCTGACTTTCCGGGTGACTCTCCAAGATCAACAAGTGGGCCTGACCCAGACTCCTTTCAAATTACTGCTTCTTCCCTGGATCCTGGAGCATGTGAGAGTTTGTGTGCTCAGTAGAGTCTCCACCACTCTCTGGCTCTGCCGAAACTAAGCCCTGCTAACCTTCATAGCCAAAAAAGTTCTAGGGAGCTTGTCTTCCCAAAGCAGGAACCCCAGGTTGGGGTGAACCCCGTGTGGGACTTGAACCCTTCACTCCTTTGGGAATAACTTTTGCGATTGTGATTATCCTCCCATTTGTGAATCATCCACAATAGGAGGGCTGTGTCTCCGCGCCTCCTATTCTGCCTGTTGTGATTCCTTCTTTCTATCTTTAGCTGTAGATGATTCTTTCTGCTAGTCTTCAGGTCATTTTAATAAATAGTTACTTTCTAAATAGTTGTAATTTTGGTATACCCATAGGAGGGTATACATGCACAATTGAATTGCCTGTAAATGATAGCAATCATAGTTCTTTCTAATTCTTTTACATTTTATTTTTTCTTGTCTTATTAAATTAACTGGGACTACCAGTACAATGATGGTTTTGGGCATATTTGTCTCATTCCCAGATTAGAGGGAAAGCTTTCAACATCACTGTTTTGAATGATATTCTCTGTAGATCTTTTCATAGATATCCTTTATCTAACAAAAGAAGCTGTTTATTTTTTAATGTATTGAATATATATATTAGAATATATGACATATTAGAATTGATATTGAGAAAATGTTTTTCTGCATCTACTGATATTTTGATATTCTTCCTTGATTGTGGTGATGTGTATGAATGCACTGATAGACTTTAGGGAAGTAAGTCAACTTTGAGTGAGTAAAAGCCACTCAGTCATGTCCAACTCTTTGTGACCCCTTGGACAGTAGCCCAACAGGCTCCTCCTGTCCATGGGATTCTTCAGGCAAGACTACTGGAGTGGGTTGCCATTTCCTTCTCCAGGGGATCAAACCCTGGTCTCCTGAATTGTAGGCAGATTCCTTTCCATCTGAGAATAATCCCTATTTCGTCCTTGCATCCTGGCAGGAAAGCAATGATTCGATGAAATTGAGTGTTTTGAAGATAGATAAACAAAAGGGTGGTTTAAAAGGATATGGATTAAGAGAACGAGATAGCGGAGGGAATAGATGGATGTGAAATACATCTTTCTTCACAGATACATCAGGAATACAACCTCAGACTCAGAAGTGCATGCAGAACACCAGCTGAGAGCGAACAGGAGTACCTGACGAGTGGAAAAGAATATATAGAATCACACAAAACTCGGTAGAAGAAGGAACTAGGGGGAGAGATAGGAGTGTTAGTAGGACTGGACCTGCCCTCAGCAGGTGGGGGAGCTGAAGCAGAGGTCCAATCTCCACATCAGGGCAACTGTCTGAGTCAGAGGAGAGACGTTTAAGGCTGAGAGTGAGACAGCTGATCCATGGCAGCCTAAATGGAATGAGAATCAGACAGTCCTTGCCACAGACATACATACCCCAGACATGGACACAGGTAGTCCCTGGAAGTGCAGCTGCTGGGAGCTGGAGTTTAGGGATTGTGGAGCAATCCCAGGGCGAGGGCTGCTGTTGACTGCGGAGAGAGGGACTGAGGGGATGTGAGGAGATTGTGGTGGGAACTGCCTGCAGAGGAAAGCAGGGCAGCCACGGAAGCAAAGCGATACTGCTGAGTCACACATAGCGGGTAGAGCCATCACCACAGCCTTTCTCAGCACACACACCAGCATCAGCAGCTGAACAATAGAGAGACTGGCCCATCAAACACATGACGCACTGAACTACAGAGTAGGACCCCACCCAGGTTGCTCCTTTAAGTGACTGATGTGCTGAACTACAGAGTAGGACCCCAGCCAGTGGGGCCCCTCTATGTGCCTGACGCTTCAAGCAACAGAGAAAGACCCCAGGCAAGGGAGCCCTTTAGTGCCTGAATGGGCGGAGCTACAGAGAAAGACTGGCCAAAGAGGCCTTCTGACCGCCAGCTACAAGAGGCTCAAAAAAGACTGATAGGGCCATAACTCCTTCGGGGGAGGCAGTCCCTGTCCCTGCACACATGGCGCTGCCAGGGTCCCTGCAAGCCAAGCAGCTATATCACTTTCATGCACAACTCTCCCTGGGGCAGAGCTGCCACAGGCAAAAGAAGTTTTGCATCTATGCGCACAGGGTCGCTTCGGTCATGTCCAACTCTGTGGCCCTGTAGTCTGTGGCCTGCCAGGCTTGTCTGTCAGGGGGTTTCTCCAGGCAGGCATACTGGAGCGTATTGGCCAATACTGGTTGCCATACCCTTCTAGAGCACTAAACTTCCTGCTGCCCTGGCCACCAACTCCCCTGAGTACCTGGTGCTGCCAGAACCCCTGTAACCTAAGCAGTGCACCACCTCCACAGTTGGCCCTCACAGGGTAAACCCAAGTCCTCCAGAGCAGCCTCAGGAGCAAACCCCAGTGGACGACCCACATGCAGAGGTGGAAATAAAACCACAACTGAAACCCAGGGGTGGTGTGACTAAGGAAGAAGACCCAAAACCTTCCCACCAGCTGTATAAGCTGCAGATTAAACCCACGTGATCAACTAGGCAGACTGTGTCTATGGAATATATAAAAGATCATTGAGAGCTCCCACAAAAGAAAACGCACTAGTCCTGATAGCTGTGGACATTGGAGGCAAGAACACACAGGAATAGGACCAGGTTAGAATCTGGGCTGCCCCCACAGCAGGTCCAGAGATCAGCACAGTGTTGGAGGGCATCCTAGGGAGGTGAGGTGGACTGTGACTCCCAATGAGGGAAAGGACTCTTAACAGCAGTGACTCAAGAAAAACACTTACTATTCTTATGTTTTGACTTGTTCTGTAGATTCCTTTGGACTTTTTTTTCCTTTTTTGCCCCCCTCTATTGTAGTTGTCAAATTTTATTGGCACCATGAAATCTAATTAAGCTTTTGAGCTTTGTGTGTGTGTGTGTGTGTGTTTTTCTCAGTCACATTTTTTATTGTTGTTATAAACCTCTGCCTCTACAGTGGAGTTTTGCAGTTCTGTGGAGTTTTGCAGTTCTGTGGAGTTTTCCTTTTTTTTCCCCCTCCCTTTTTTTATTTTTATTTTTTAATTTTTTAAACCTGTTATTATGTTTTCTACATTTATTCCTTTGTTTGCTTTTTCTACTGTTCTTTTCCCCTTGCAGTTAATCTTTAATGTGTATAAAACTTCTTTATCTACCTCTGTTTAACTTTGCATATCTATTCTTTCTTTCTTTTATTTCTTTCCTTTCCTCTCAACATATTTTTTAGTTTTACTTTCATTGCTTTATTCCCCACTTGGCAGCTTGCCTTAGTTTTGTTTTACAGTTTGTGCTTTAGTTAGTTTTGTTCTTAACTGGTAGATATAATTTTTGATTTCCTTTGTTTACCGAGTCAGTCTCTTGTACTTTATTTTTATTGGACTGTTTTGATTTTGCTTATGGGTGTATGTGTGTATATATATATATATATATATACACACACACACACATATATTCCATTATTTTAATTATTATTTGCCTGATTTGTAACTGCCATTTGTCTGGGGATCATCTTTGGTGTCTCGCTTTTGGGTATTGTTTTCATCTCACTTAATGCCATAACAGACTACTTGTGGATTCTTTGTTCCTGACTGGAGATCAAGTCCTGAGCCTTTGGAGTGGGAGCACTGACTCCAAGACCCTAGACTACCAAAGAACTAACCCTAAGGAGTGCCAAATAGTGAGAACTCACTCAAAGGAAATCACTTGAATACAAGACCCAGCATCATCCAACCACCCTAGGCAGGACACCTCATCTAAACAACAAACAAAGATACAAACCCAATCATCAGCAGACAGGATTACCACCTCACTAAGCCTTGCCCATCAGAGGAAAAACAAACAAACTAACAACAACAACAACAAAAAAAAAAACTCAGTACAAATCTCAACCTATATGAAGCTTTCACAAACTACTGGACCAACCTTAGGAGTGCAGAAACAAAAAGGAAGAAAGGATTCAACCTTGAAGCTGGGGAAAAGGAAACGTCAAACACAATAAGTTTTAAAAAAATGATGAAAAGGCAGAGAAATACTACACAAATGAAGGAACAAATCAGAAACACAGAAGTCCAAATAAATGAAGAAGAAATAGGCAAGCTACCAGAAAAAGAATTCAGAATAATGATAGTATGCTATGCTAAGTCACTTCAGTCGTGTCCAACTCTGTGTGACCCCATGGACTGCAGCCTACCAGGCTCCTCTGTCCATGGGATTTTCCAGGCAAGAGTACTGGAGTGGGGTGCCATTGCCTTCTCCAGAATAATGATAGTAAAGATTATCAAAAAACCTTGAAAACAGAATGGAGAAAATGTAAGAATCAATTAACAAAGTCCTAGAAGAAGTAAAGAATAAACATACAAACAATGCAATTACTGAAATTAAAAATACTCTAGAAGGAATCAGTTCAGAATATCTGAAGCAAAAGAACGAATCAGTGAACTGGAAGATACAATAGTAGAAATAACTTCTGAAGAGCAGAATAAAGTAAAAAGGATGGAAAGAACTGAGGATAGTCTCAGAGACCTCTGAAACAATATCAAATGCATCAACATTCAAATTATAGGGGTCCCAGAAGAAGAAGAGAAAAAGAAAGAGTCTCAGAAAATTTTTGCAGAGATCATAATTGAAAATTTCCCCAACATGGAAAAGGAAATAGTCAAGCCCAAGAGGTGCAGAGAGTCCCATACAGGATAAGCCCAAGGGAAAACACACCAAGACACATACTAATCAAACTAACAAAGACTAAACACAAAGAAAGAATGTTAAAAGCAGCAAGGGAAAAGCAAAAAGTAACATACAAGGAAACACCATATGTTTAACAGCTGATCTCTCAGCAGAAACTCTGCAGGCCAGAAGGGAATGGCAGGATATATTTAAAGTACTGAAAGGGAAAAATCTACAACCAAGATTATTGTACCCGGCAAGGATCTCATTCAAAATTGATGGAGAGATAAAAAGCTTTTCAGAGAAGCAAAAGTTAAGAGAATTCAGTACCACCAAACCAGCTTTACAACAAATGTTAAACGGACTTATATAGTCAAGGAATATAAGAGAAGAAAAAAGATCTACAAAACCAACTCCAAACAATTAAGAAAATGACAATAGGAAGATATATATCAATAATTACTTTAAATATAAATGGATTAAATGTTCCAACCAAAAAACACAGACTGGCTGAATGAATACAAAAACAAGACCCATATATATGCTGTCTACAAGAAACCCACCTCAGACCTAAAGACACTTATAGACTGAAAGTGAGAGAATGGAAAAATACATTCCATGAAAATGGGAAGCAAAAGAAAGCTGGAGTAGCAATCCTCACATCAGACAAAATACCTTAAAATAAAGAAGATTACTAGAGATAAGGAAGGACACTACATAATGATCAAGGGATCAGTCCAAGAGGAAGACATAACAATTGTAAATATCTATGCACCGAACATAGTAGCACCTCAATACATAAGACAAACACTAACAGACATAAAAGGAGAAACTGACAGTAACACAATAACGGTAGGAGACTTTAACATCCCACTCACACCAATGGACAAATCATCAAACCATAAAATTGATAAGGGAATACAAGTTGTAAATGATACATTAGAAGAGATGGATATCATTGACATCGTCAGGACATTCCATCCAAATGCAGAATACACCATATTCTCAAGTGCACATGAACATTCTCCAGGATAGACCACATCTTGGGTCGCAAATCAGACCTCAGTAAATTTAATAAAATTGAAATCATATGAAGCATCTTCTCCGACCACAACACTGTGAGACTAGATATCAATTACAAGAAAAAACTGTAAGAAAACAAAAGCATGGAGATTAAGCAACACATTTCTAAATAACCAGCAGGTTACTGGATAAATCAAAAAATTTCCGGAAACAAATGACAATGAAAACACAACTCAAAATGTATCAGTTCAGTTCAGTTCAGTTGTTCAGTCGTGTCCAGCTCTTTGCAACCCCATGAATCGCAGCACGCCAGGCCTCCCTGTCCATCACCAATTCCCGGAGTTCACTCAGACTCATGTCCATTGGGTTGGTGATGCCATCCAGCCATCTCATCCTCTGTCGTCCCCTTCTCCTCCTGCCCCCAATCCCTCCCAGCATCAGAGTCTTTTCCAATGAGTCAACTCTTCTCATGAGGTGGCCAAAGTACTGGAGTTTCAGCTTTAGCATCATTCCTTCCAAAGAACACCCAGGCTGATCTCCTTTAGAATGAATTGGTTGGATCTCCTTGCAGTCCAAGGGACTCTCAAGAGTCTTCTCCAACACCACAGTTCAAAAGCATCAATTCTTCAGTGCTCAGCTTTCTTCACAGTCAAGCTCTCACATCCATACATGACCACGGGAAAAACCATAGCCTTGACTGGGATGCAGCAAAAGCAGTTCTAAGAGGGAAGATTATAGCAATACAATCGTACCTCAAGAAACAAGAAAAACATTGAATAGAAAACCTAACTTTACACCTAAAACAACTGGAAAAAGAAGAACAAAAAAAAATTAGTAGAAGGAAAGAAATCATAAAAATCTGAGCAGAAATATATGAAAAACAAGTGAAAGAAACAACAGTAAAGATTAATGAAACTAAAAGCTGGTTCTTTGAGAAGATAGACAAAGTTAACACACCTTTAACCAGACTCATCAAGAAAAAAAAAAAGAATCAAATCAATAAAATTTGAAATTAAAAAGGAAAAGTTACAACAGACAATGCAGAAATACAAAGGATTATAAGAGACTAGTATGAACAACTATATGGCAGTTAGAACTGGACATGAAACAATAGACTGGTTCCAAATCGGCAAAGAAGTACCTCAAGGCTGTATATTGTCACCCTGCTTATTTAACTTGCATGCAGAGTACATCATGAGAAACACTGGACTGCATGAAGCACAAGCTGGAATCAAGATTGCCAGGAGAAATATCAATAACTTCAGATATTCAGATGATACCACCCTTAAGGTAGAAAGTGAAGAACTAAAGAGCCTCTTGAAAGTGAAAGAGGAGAGTGAAAAAGTTGGCTTAAAACTCAACATTCAGAAAACGAAGATCATGGCATCTGGTCCCATCACTTCATGGCAAATAGATGGGGAAACAGTGGAAACAGTGGCAGACTTTATTTTTCTGGGCTCCAAAATCACTGCAGATGGTAACTGCAGCCATGAAGTTTAAAAAGATACTTGCTCCTTGGAAGAAAAGCTATAACAAACCTAGACAGCACATTGAAAAGCAGAGACATTACTTTGCCAACAAAGGTCCATCTAGTCAAGGTTATGGTTTTTCCACTAGTTATGTATGGATGTGAGAGTTGGACTATAAAGAAAGCTGAGCACCAAAAGATTGATGCTTTTGAAATGTGGTGTTGAAGAAGACTCTTGAGAGTCCCTTGGGCTGCAAGGAGATCCAGCCAGTCCATCCTAAAGGAAATCAGTCCTGAATATTCACTGGAAGGACTGAGGCTGAAGCTGAAACTCCAATACTTTGGCTGCTTGATGTGAAGAACTGACTCATTTGAAAAGACTCTGATGCTGGGAAAGATTGAAGGCAGGAGAAGAAGGGGACGACAGAGGATGAGATGGTTGGATAACAACACCAACTCAATGGACATGAGCTTGAGTAAACTCCGGGAGTTGGTGTTGGAGAGGGAGGCCTGGTATGCTGCGGTTCATGAAGTTGCGAAGAGTTGGACGTGACTGAGCAACTGAACTGAACTGATATGGCAATAAAATGGATAACCTGGAAGAAATGGACAGATTCTTAGAAAAGTTCAATCTTCCAAGACTGAACCAGGAAGAAATAGAAATTATGAATAATCCAATTACAAGCACTGAAATTGAAGCTGTAATCAAAAATTTCCCCCAAAACAAAAGCCCAGGACCAGATGGCTTCACAGGAGAATTCTGTCAGACATTTAGAGAAGAGCTAATGCCTATCCTCCTAAAACACTTTCAAAAAATTGCAGAAGAAGGAACACTTCCAAACTCGTTCTCTGAGGCCACTGTCACCCTGATACCAAAACCAGGCAAAGACAACACAAACAAAGAAAACTACAGGCCAATATCACTGATGAACATAGATGCAAAAATCCTCAACAAAATTTTGCAAACAGACTTCAGCCACACATCAAAAATCTCAGACACCATGATCAAGTTGGATTTATTCCAGGGATGCACGGATTCTTCAATAAACACAGATCAATCAATGTGGTACACCATATTAACAAATTGAAAGATAAAAATCATATGATAAACTCAACAGATGCAGAAAAAGCCTTTGACAAAATTCAGTACCCATTTATGATTAAAACTCTTCAAGAAATGGGCACAGAAGGAACCTACCTCAACATGCTGCTGCTGCTGCTAAGTCACTTCAGTCGTGTCCGACTGTGTGTGACCCCATAGACAGCAGCCCACTGGGCTCCCCCATCCCTGGAATTCTCCAGGCAAGAACACTGGAGTGGGTTGCCATTGCCTTCTCCAGTGCATGAAAGTGAAAAGTGAAAGTGAAGTCGCTCAGTTGTGTCTGACCCTCAGCGACCCCATGGACTGCAGCCTTCCAGGCTCCTCCGTCCATGGGATTTTCCAGGCAAGAGTACTAGAGTGGGGTGCCATTGCCTTCTCCAACATAGTAAAGGCCATATATGATAAGCCCACAGCAAACGTTATTCTCAGTGGTGAAAAGCTAAAAGCATTCCCCCTAAGATCAGGAACAAGACAAGGGTGTCCACGTTCACTACTATTACTCAACATAGCTTTGGAAGTTCTAGCTACAGCAATCAGAGAAGAAAAATAAATAAAAGGACTCCAGGTCAGAAAGAAGAAGTAAAGATCTCACTGTTTGCAGATGACGTGATATTGTACATGGAAAACCCTAAAGATAGTATCAGAAAATTACTAGAGCTAATCAGTGAATTTTATCAAAGTTGCAGGATACAAAATCAATACTCAAAAGTCAACTTGCATTTCTATATACTAAAAATGAAAAATCAGAAAGAGAAATTAAGGAATCAATCCCATTCACTATTAAAACAAAAAGAAATTAAATAACTAGGAAAAAACTTACCTAAGGAAACAAAAGAATTCTACACAGAAAATTATAAGACACTGATGAAAGAAATTGAAGATGATATAAACAGATGGAGAGATATGTTCCTGGATAGGAAGAATCAATATTGTGAAAATGACTCTATTACCAAATGCAATCTACAGATTCAGTGTGATCCCTATCAAATTACCAATGCCATTTTTCACAAAACTAGAACAAAAAATTTCACAATTTGTATGGAAACACACAAGCTTTGGCCCGAACAGCCAAAGCGGGGTTCTTGAGAAAGAAGAATGGAGCTGGAGGAATCAACCTCCCTGACTTCAGATTATACTGCAAAGCTACAGTCATCAAGAAAGTATTGTACTGGCACAAAAAGAAAAATATAGGCCAATGGAACAAGATAGAAAGCCAAGAAATAAACCCATGCACCTATTGGTACCTTATTTTTGAAAAAGGAGGCAAGAATGTACAACAGGGCAAAGAAAGCCTCTTCAATAAATGGTTCTAGGAAAACTGGACAGCCACATGTAAAAGAATCAAATTAGAATGCTTCCTAACACCATACACAAAGATAAACTCAAAATGGATTAAAGACCTAAATGTAAGACCAGAAACTATTAAACTCTTAGAGGAAAACATAGGCAGAACATCAATGACATGAATCAAAGCAAGATCCTCTATGACCCACCTCCTAGAGTAATGGAAATAAAAACAAAAATAAACAAGTGAGATCTGATTAAACTTAAAAGCTTTTGCACAACAAAGGAAACTATAAGCAAGGTGAAAAGACAACCCTCAGAATGGGAGAAAATAATAGCAAATGAAACAACTGACAAAGGATTAATTTCCAAAATATATAAGCAGTTCATACAACTCAATACTAGAAAAAAAAAAAACAATCAAAAAGTGGGAAAAAGATCTAAACAGACATTTCTCCGAAGAAGATATACATGGCTAACAAACACATGAAAAGATGCTCAACATCACTCATTATTAGAGAAACGCAAATCAAAACTATAAGGAGATATCAACTCACACTGGTCAGAATGGTCATCATCAAAAAATCTACAAACAATAGATGCTGGAGAGGTTGCAGAGAAAAGGGAACACTCTTGCAATGTTGGTAGGAATGTAAATTCATACAGCCACTATGCAAGATGGTATGGAGATTCCTTTAAAAACTAGGAATAAAACCACCATATGACCCAGCAATCCCACTCCTAGGCATATACCCTGAGGAAACCAAGCTTGAAAAGACACATGTATCCCATTGTTCATTGCAGCACTGTTTACAACAGCTAAAACATGGAAGCAATCTAGATGTCCATCGACAGATGAATGGATAAAGAAGTTGTGGTACATATGCACAATGGAATATTACTCGGCCATAAAAAAAGGAAAACCTTTGAGTCAGTCCTAATGAGGTGGATGAGCCTAGAACCTATTATACAGAGTGAAGTGAGTCAGAAAGAGAAAGATAAATATAATATTCTAATGCATATATATGGAATCTAGAAAAATGATATTGAAGAATGGTATTTATTTTCAGGGCAGCAGTGGAGAAACAGACATAGAGAATAGACTTATGGATATGGGGAGAGGGGAAGAGAGGGTGAGATATATGGAAAGAGTAACATGGAAACTTATATTACTATATGTAAAGTAAATAGCCAATGGGAATTTGTGGTATGGCTCAGGAAACTCAAACAGGGGCTCTGTATCAACCTAGAGGGGTGAGATGGAGAGGGAGATGGGAAGGAGCTTCAAAAGGGAGGGGATATATGTATACCTATGACTAATTCATGTTGAGATTTGACAGAAAATAACAAAATTCTGTATAACAATTATCCTTCAATAAAAAAATTAAGTAATTTAAAAAATAACATTTTTTTAAAAGGATATGTATTAGAAAATGAGGAAACCGCATTTTCTAATCTATATCCTTTTTTAAAAATGTTATTTTTTTAATTATAAGAAACCACAAGAACTCTAGTAGTTCAGCCCTCTCAGTCTCTCCAGACCTGAAGGCATGAGTATTGAGAGTGGTTACAAAATTACAATGAAGAGAGCTGATGGGAGAGGGATGCCTGACAGAAGCTGAGAAATTAATAAACCAGCTTTAGTCTCCTTTCTTCTAATCTCCCATAGTGGTTTACCACTGGCCAAACTCAGATGAAAGCTTAAGCGAAGAGAAGTTCATTGATGCAGTCCCTGAGGGAGTTTTCCCATTATACCAAGTAGGGAAGATCTGAAACAATGTTTAAATATGTCAAGTATGGTAATGTGTTGTTCTTTAGAGTTATAATATTTCTGGCTTCAGTTTTTGCACTTACATTCAGGAATGAAATTGACCTTGAATTTTCCTTTCTCATAATTTCCTTTATGCTGACCTTATAAGTTGGAATTTTAAATATTATTCTTTTCTCTCAAAAAGTATTCCTTGGTGGTTCTTACGGTAAAGAATCCACCTGCAATGCAGGAAACCCAGGTTGGATCCCTGGGTCGGGAAGATCCTCTGGAGAAGGGAATGGCTACCTACTGTAGTATTCTTGCCTGGAGAATCCCATGGACAGGGGAGCCTGGTGGGCTGCAGTCCATGGCATCCATGGGGTCACAAAGAATCGGACATGACTGACTGACACTTTCACTTTTTTCACACTTTTCATAAGTTGGAATTTTAAATATTTTTCTTTTCTCTTAAAAAGTGTTTTTAGGATTGGCATTATTTATACCTTAAAATTTTCTTATAATTAACTGGTTAGAGACTGCTTATATCAGTTGTATTTTATTATTATTTTTACATTGGTCTAAATAAGTGAGGTAGAAATTAGTAGGTAAACAGTGTAGAAATCTCGGAGAAGGTGATGGCACCCCACTCCAGTACTCTTGCCTGGAAAATCCCATGGACAGAGGAGCCTGGTAGGCTGCAGTCTATGGGGCTGCGAAGAGCAGGACACGACTGAGCGACTTCACTTTCACTTTTCACTGTCATGCATTGGAGAAAGAAATGGCAACCCACCCACTCCAGTGTTCTTGCCTGGAGAATCCCAGGGACGGGGGAGCCTGGTGGGCTGCCGTCTATGGGGTGACACAGAGTTGGACGCGACTGAAGCGATTTAGCAGCAGCAGCAGTGTAGAAATCTGAGACCTCAGTCTTGTTTTCAGTAAATATCCTGCTCCATTGTCCCTAATTCCTACAATGAATCTTTGGTCAGATGAATTATCAGCCACTCAAATTCAGGGAAGGGCAATAATTAACTTCTGTTCCATATGCCTGAGGGAAAAACAACTGGTGATCAACTAGGCTTAAACCCATATATCCAATCCATTATAAAGTGTCCAGTCAGTTAGATCAGTCACTCACTTGAGTCCGACTCTTTGCTAACCAAAGGACTGCAGCATGCCAGGCCTTCCTGTCCATCACCAACTCCCAGAGTTTATTCAAACTCATGTCCATCGAGTCAGTGATACCATCTAACCATCTCATCCTCTGTCATCCCCTTCTCCTGCCTTCAGTCTTTCCCAGCATCAGTGTCTTTTCCAGTGAGTAAGCTCTTCGCATCAGGTGGACAAAGTATTGGAGTTTCAGCTTCAATATTAGTCCTTCCAATGAATATTAAGGACTCATTTGCTTTAGGATGGACTGGTTGGATCTCCTTGCAGTCCAAGGGACTCTCAAGAGTCTTTTCTAACACCACAGTCCAAAAGCATCAATTCTTTAGTGCTCAGCTTTCTTTATAGTCCAACTCTCACATCCATAGACGACTACTGGAAAAACCATAGCCTGACTAGACAGACCTTTGTTGACAAAGTGATGTCTCTGCTTTTTAATATGCTGTCTATGTTGGTCATAACGTTCCTTCCCAGGAGTAAGCGTCTTTTAATTTCATGGCTGCAGTCACCATCTGCAGTGATTTTGGAGCCCAGAAAAATAAAGTCAGCCACTGTTTCCACTGTTTCCCAATCTATTTGCCATGAAGTGATGGGACTAGATGCCATGATCTTCGTTTTCTGAATGCCAACTTTTTCACTCTCCTCTTTCACTTTTGTCAAGAGGCTTTTTAGTTCCTCTTCACTTTCTGCCATAAGGGTGGTGTCATCTGCATATCCGAGGTTATTGATATTTCTCCCAGCAATCTTGAGTCCAGCTTGAGCTTCTTCCAGCCCAGCATTTCTCATGATGTACTCTGCATATAAGTTAAATAAGCAGGGTGACAATATACAGCCTTGACGTACTCCTTTTCCTATTTGGAACCAGTCTGTTGTTCCATGTCCAGTTCTAACTGTTGCTTCCTGACCTGCATACAGATTTCTCAGGAGGCAGGTCAGGTGGTCTGGTATTCCCATCTCTTTCAGAATTTTCCACAGATTATTGTGATCCACACAGTCAAAGGCTTTGGCATAGTCAAAAAAGCAGAAATTGATGTTTTTATGGAACTCTCTTGCTTTTTCCAGCAGATGTTGGCAATTTGATCTCTGGTTCCTCTGCCTTTTCTAAAACCAGCTTGAATATCTGGAAGTTCGTGGTTCACATATTGCTGAAGCCTGGCTTGGAGAAATTTGCGCATTACTTTACTAGTGTGTGAGATGAGTGCAATTGTGCGGTAGTTTGAGCATTCTTTGGCATTGCCTTTCTTTGGGATTGGAATGAAAATGGACCTTTTCCAGTCCTGTGGCCACTGCTGAGTTTTCCAAATTTGCTGGCATATTGAGTGCAGCACTTTCACAGCATCATCTTTCAGGATTTTAAATAGCTCCTCTGGAATTCCATCACCTCCACTAGCTTTGTTCGTAGTGATGCTTTCTAAGGCCCACTTGACTTCACATTCCAGGATGTCTGGCTCTAGGTGAGTGCTCACACCATCGTGATTATCTGGATCATGAACCTCATTTTGTACAGTTCTTCTGTGTATTCTTGCCACCTCTTCTTAATATCTTCTGCTTCTGTTAGGTCCATACCATATCTGTCCTTTATTGAGCCCATCTTTTCATGAAATGTTCCCTTGGTATCTCTAATTTTCTTGAAGAGATCTCTAGTCTTTCCCATTCTGTTGTTTTCATCTATTTCTTTTGCATTGATCGCTGAGCAAGGCTTTCTTATCTCTCCTTGCTATTCTTTGGAACTCTCCATTCAGATGCTTTTATCTTTCCTTTTCTCCTTTGCTTTTTGCTTTTCTTCTTTTCACAGCTATTTGTAAGGCCTCCCCAGACAGCCATTTTGCTTTTTTGCGTTTCTTTTCTATGGGAATGGTCTTGATCCCTGTCTCCTGTACAGTGTCACGAACCTCATTCCATAGTTCATCAGGCACTCTATCTATCAGATCTAAGCCCTTAAATCTATTTCTCACTTTTACTGTATAGTCATAGGGATTTGATTTAGGTCATACCTGAATGGTCTAGTGGTTTTCCCCACTTTCTTAAATTTAAGTCTGAATTTGGCAATAAGGAGTTCATGATCTGAGCCACAGTTAGCTCCCGGTCCTGTTTTTGCTGACTGTATAGAGCTTCTCCATCTTTGACTGCAAATAATATAATCAATCTGATTTCGGTGTTGACCATCTGGTGATGTCCATGTATAGAGTCTTCTCTTGTGTTATTGGAAGAGGGTGTTTGCTATGACCAGTGTGTTCTCTTGGCAAAACTCTATTAGCCTTTATGCTGCTTCATTCTGTACTCCAAGGCCAAATTTGCCTGTTACCCCAGGTGTTTCTTGACTTCCTACTTTTGCATTACAGTCCCCTATGATGAAAAGAATATCTTTTTTGGGTGTTAGTTCTAAAAGGTCTTGTAGGTCTTCATAGAACCGTTCAACTTCAGCTTCTTCAGCGTTACTGGTTGGGGCATAGGCTTGAATTCCCATGATATTGAATGGTTTGCCTTGGAAACAAACAGATCATTCTGTCGTTTTTGAGATTGCATCCAAGTACTGCATTTTGGACTCTTGTTGACCATGATGGCTACTACATTTCTTCTAAGGGCCATGCTCAGTAAATCTTTAATCCAATTTTCTTCTAATGGGTGGAACTGTGTTCCCTCCCTGCTGTTTCAGTTCAGTTCAGTCGCTCAGTCATGTCCGACTTTTTGCGAGCCCATGAATCACAGCATGCCAGGCCTCCCTGTCCATCACCAAATCCAGGAGTTCACCCAAACTCATGTGCATCAAGTCGGTGATGCTCTTTACCTGGGGCCAAACTATGATGGAGGTAATGAAGACAATGGTGACCCCCCTCAGAAGATCCCATGCATGTGCTGCCACACTCAGCGCCCCCTACCCTGCAGCAAGCCACCACTGACCCCCGCCTCTGCCAGAGATTCCCAGACACAGGCAAGTCCAGGACAGTCTCTTTTGGGGTCACTGCTCCTTTCTCCTGGGTCCTCGTGCACAATGTTCTGTTATGCTCTCCTAGAATCTATTTCCCAGTCCAGTGTAAGTTCTGGCAGCTCTGTGGTGGGCTTAATGGCAACCTCCTCCAAGAGGGTTTATGCCATACCCAAGTCTGCTGCATCCAGAGCCCCTGTCCCTATGGCAGACCACTGCCAACTTGTACCTCCACAGGAGGCACTCAAACGCAGTTCTATCTCAGTCTCTGTGGGGTCCTGGTGCACACAAGGTTTGTTTGAGCCCTCTGAGCATCTTGGGAAAGAATGGGGTTTGATTCTAAACACAAATTCATCCCTCCTACCATCTTGCTGAGTCTTCTCCTTTGCCCCTGGACGTGGGGTATCTCCTCAAGCCGCTCCAGCGCCTGCTGTCTTACTGCAGTTTCTCTGAACTGACCTTGGATGTGGAGTATCTCCCCATGGTCGATCCAGCAAAGTGCTGCCGCTGCTCCTGACCTTGAACATGGGGTGTCTCCTCACAGCCCCTGCTCCTGACCTAAAATAGCCAAGGGACATGAAAAAAGGGTGGTGACTTAATCTGAAGATCAAGAGAGGCCATAAAGATGTTCAGTATCTTGACCTTTAAATTGATTGTTTAGAAATAACATGATTTAAGACCAGGAAACAAGGAAAGCTGTACAGATTAATACTGATAAAGATATAAAACTGCAGTAATCCCCACCTTTTGGGGGACTCTTTACCCCCTCTCAGTGTCTATGCTGAGAGTTTTGTACTTTCCTCCTCTGTAATAAACCCTATTCGCTTTCTACCATGAGTGTCTGTGTGTTCGTGGATTCCATTCTTTGGTTCCACTGACAATATCTTGGGTTCCTGTTCCATAAGGACTTAGGGCTTCCTCAGTGGCTCAGTCATGCAGAATCCGGCTGCAATGCAGTATATGCAGGTTCAATCCCTGGGTGCAGAAGATCCCCTGGAGGAAGAAATGGCAACCCCCTTCATGATTCTTGCCTGGAAAATTCTGTGGACAGAGGAACCTGAGGGGCTGTAGCCCATGGGGTTGCAAAGAATCAGACACAACTGAACTACTGAGCACATAAACAAGGACTTAACAATTTGATTAGTGTTATTGATGGGAATCTGAGTTCTTATCTGCAGAGCCAACGAATGGGATCCACAAACACACAAACAGGGTAGCAAGCAAGCAGAATTTATTAAAGAGAAGGAAAGTACAAAGGTCTCAGCAAGACATGAGGTGGGTAACAGTACCCCCCCCCCCAACAAGGTGGGACTTACAGAAATTTTTATGAGCTTCCTTAAATCATATTATTTCTAACCAATCAATTTAAAGGTCAATATACTTAACATCGGGCTTCCCTTATAGCTCAGTTTGTAAAGAATCTGCCTGCAGTGCAGGAAACCCGGGTTCAATCCCTGGTTTGGGAAGATCCCCTGGAGAAGGAAATGACAACCCACTCCAGTATCCTTGCCTGCAAAATTTCATGGACAGAGGAGCCTGATGGGCTGCAGTCCATGGGGTTGCAAAGAGTCAGGCATGACTGAGCAACTAACACTTGTGCTTAATATCTGTATGGCTTCTCTTGATCCTTGGATTAAGTCACCACCATTTTTCATGCCCTCTGGTCATTTTACCGTGAACCAGATGTATGAATTAAAGATTAATGATTACAAGTTGGTTTTCCTCAATCATATGAAGCAGAATTTAATTATTGCCCTTCCCTGGAACCTAGACAGAGTGCCTGAAGAACTATGGACTGAGGTTCGTGATATTACACAGAAGGCAATGATCAAGACCATCCCCAAGAAAAACAAATGCAAAAAGGCAAAATGGTTGCCTGAGGAAGCCTTATAAATTAGCTGAGAAAAGCAACAAAGCTAAAGGCAAAGGAGAAAAGGAAAAATTATACCCATTTGAATTCAGAATTCCAAAGAATAGCAAGGAGAGATAGGAAAACCTTCCTCAGTGATCAGTGCAAAGAAATAGAGGAAAACAATAGAATGGGAAAGACTAGAGACCTCCTCAAGGAAATTAGAGATACCAAGGGAACATTTCATGCAAAGATGGGCTCAATAAAGAACAGATATGGTATGGACCTAACAGAAGCAGAAGATATTAAGAAGAGGTGGCAAGAATACACAGAAGAACTGTACAAAAAAGATCTTCACGACCCAGATAACCACGATGATGTGATCACTCACCTAGAGCCAGACATTCTGGAATGTGAAGTCAAGTGGGCCTTAAGAAGCATCTCTACGAACAAAGCTAGTAGAGGTGATGGAATTCCAGTTGAACTGTTTCAAATCCTAAAAGATGATGCTGTGATAAAGTGCTGCACTCAATAGGCCAGCAAATTTGGAAAACTCAGCAGTGGCCACAGGACTGGAAAAGGTCAGTTTTCATTCCAATTCCTAAGAAAGGCAATGCCAAAGAATGCTCAAACTACCGCACAACTGCATTCATCTCGCATGCTGGTAAAGTAATGCTCAAAATTCTCCAAGCGAGTTTTCAACAGTACGTAAACCAAGAATTTCCAGATGTTCAAGCTGGTTTTAGAAAAAGCAGAGGGACCAGAGATCAAGCTTCCAGCATCCACTGGATCATCAAAAAAGCAAGAGAGTTCCAGAAAAACATCTACTTCTCCTTTATTGACTATGCTAAAGTCTTTGTGTGAATCACAACAAACTGTGGAAAATTCTGAAAGAGATGGGAATACCAGATCACCTGACCTGCCTCCTGAGAAATCTGTATACAGATAAAGAAGCAACAGTTAGAACTGGACATGGAACAACAGACTGGTTCCAAATTGTGAAAGGAGTACATCAAGGCTGTGTATTGTCACCCTGCTTATTTAACTTCTATGCAGAGTACATCATGTGAAATGCTAGGCTGCATGAAGCACATACAACACTTATATATGTTTAAAGATATTATAATCAGTGTTAAAAGACAGGTAGCAATCTAGAATTACATCAAAAAATCAAACCCAACTAATCAATTAGGAAAATGTAAACAACCAACCTCAAAATGGTCAAAGGATTTAGAACACATTCCATTTACACTTTCTGAAGGAAAAATAAGGAATTGAAATAATGTTTAACATGATTATTATTCAAGGAAATTCAAATTATATCAACAGTCAATCACCATTAACACCACTGGCAAAAGCTAAACCCTGACAACATCAAATATTGCTTAAAACACTCAAACACCTGGTGATATAAAAATAGTTAATTTTTAATTATGTTAATTTTCTTCCTTCTGCTGACTTTGGGCTTCTTTTGTACTTCTTTTTTCTTATTTCTTTAGCAAAAAGTTCTTTATTTGAGATTTTCCTTATTTCTTGAGGTAGGCCTGTATCACTGTAAACTACCCATGTAGTATTGCTTTTGATTTCTCCCAAAGATTTTGGAAGCATGTGTCTCTACCTTCATTCTTCTCAAGTCATTTTTAATTTTCTCTTTGATATGTTTACTGGTTGAATGGGTTTTTTCAGTAGCATGTTGTTTAGTCTCCAAGTATTCATTTTTTTGTTTTCTTTGGGTTTCATGCCATAGTTGGAAAAGATGCTTAATATGATTTCAGTTTTCTTTAACTTATTGAGACTTGTTTTGTTGCCTAGCATGTGGACTAGGTGATCTGTTCATTGATATAAGTGGACTATTAAAGTCCCCTGCTGCTATTCTGTTAGTTAATTTCCCCTTTTATGTCCATTAATACTTGCATTATATATTTAGGTGCTCTTATATTAGGTGCGTTTACAAATGTTATAGCCTCTTCTTTGATTGCCTCCTATACCATTATATAATGCCCTTTTTTGTCTTTTGTTATAGACTTTGCTTTAAAGCCTATTTTATCAGCTGTGAATATTGCTACCCTAGGTTTCTTTTCATTTCTACTTGCGTGGAATATTTTTTCCGTCCCTTCTTTTTCACATGTATGGGTCTCTCAGGTCTGAAGTAAGTCTCTTGTATGCGGCGTACTGAAAGGTCTTTTTTTTTTTAATCCATTTGGCTAACCTATGTCTTTTCATTGAAGCTTGTAGCTCATTTACACTTAAGTGATTATTAATAGGTATGTACTTATTGCCATTTTATTACTTATTTTCTGGTTGTTTTTTAGTCTTCTCCATTGTTTTCTTATTTTTTTCAGTCTTTTCCTTTGTGATTTGATTTTCCCTTGTGGTTTTCTTCAGTGTTATGTTTGGGTTCCTTTATTTTTATTTTCTTTTTTGTATCTGTTGGATAATTCTGATTTGTGGTTCAGTTCAGTTCAGTCACTCAGTCGTGTCCGACTCTTTGCGACCCCATGAATCGCAGCACACCAGGCCTCCCTCTCCATCACCAACTCCCGGAGTTCACTCAAACTCATGTCCATCGAGTCAGTGATGCCATCCAGCCATCTCATCCTCTGTCGTCCCCTTCTCCTCCTGCCCCCAATCCCTCCTAGCATCAGAGTCTTTTCCAATGAGTCAACTCTTCGCATGAGGTGGCCAAAGTACTGGAGTTTCAGCTTCAGCATCATTCCCTGGTTACCAGAGGTGTGTATATGTGTGTGTGTGTATATATATATATATATATATATATATAATAGGGAGAAGGAAATGGCACCCCACTCCAGTACTCTTGCCTAGAAAATCCCATGGATGGAGGAGCCTGGTAGGCTGCAGTCCATGGGGTCGCTAAGAGTCGGACACGACTGAGCGCCTTCACTTTCACTTTTCACTTTCATGCATTGGAGGAGGAAATGGCAACCTACTCCAGTGTTCTTGCCTGGAGAATCCCAGGGACAGGGGAGCCTGGTAGGCTGCTGTCTATGGGGTCGCACAGAGTCGGACAAAACTGAAGCGACTTAGCAGCAGCAGCATATATAAAATAGATAAATAAATTACGAATACATATATTTTTATATATATATATATATATTAAACTGATAGTTATTTAGTTTTAAACACTGTCTTAAATCTCTACTCTTTTAGTCTCCCCTCCCATGTTTTATGTTTTGGTCTCATAGTTTGCATCTTTATGTATATTCCTTAACTGTTTATTGTAGTTATAGTTGATTTTACAGTTTTTCTTTTAACCTTTAGATAGCTTATTTAAAATGTTGGTCCACTGCCTTTATTATATGTTTACCTTAGCCAGTTAATTTTTGCCTTCATTTATTTTCTTATTTCTTGTTATAACCCTTTGTTTTTCACTTAAAGAAGACCTTTTAACATTTCTTATAGGGCCAGTTTAGTGGTGATGAAACTTCCCTGGTGGCTCAGATAGTGAAGAACCTGCCTGCAATGCAGGAGACCTGGATTCAATCACTGGGTTGGGAAGATACCCTGGAGACGGAATTGACTACCCACTCCAGTATTCTTGGCTAGAGAATCCCAGCCAAGAGGAGCCTGGCATGTTGCAGTCCATGGCGTCGCCAAGAGTCAGACATGATGGAGCAGCTAAGCACCTTAGTGCTGATGAACTCATTTAGTTTTTGTTCATCTAGAAAACTCTTTCTCTTTCAATTCTGAATGATAACCTTGCAAAGTAGAGTATCCTTGGTTGCAGGGGGGTTAATTTTTCTTTTAAAAAAATATAACACACCACGGCTTTAAATATATCATGCCACTCCTTTCTGTCCTGAAAATTTTCTGCTGAAAAGCCAGCTGATAGCCTTATGGTGAGTTTCCTTGAATGTAACTCTTTTTCTTTTGCTACCTTTAAAAGTCTTTCTGTTATGATTTTAATTAGGATATGTCTCAGTGTGAGTCTCTTTGAGTTTATCTTGTTTGGGACTCTATGCTTCCTGAATCAGAATATCTGCTTTCTTCTTCAAGTGAGGTAATATTTCAGCTGTCATTTCATCAAATACATTTCCTGCCTCTTTCTTTCTCTCTTCTTCTTCTGAGACCCCTATAATGTGAATTTTAGTATGGTTGATGTTTTCCTAGAGGTCCCTTAAACTATCCTCATTTAGTTTTTCTTTTTTTTTTTTTGCTATTCTGATTTGGTGATTTCCACTAACCTGTCTTTATATATCTCACATTCTTCTGTATCATATACTCTGTTGTTAATTCCTTCTAGTGTATTTTTTATTTCATTGTTGTATTCATCAGCTCTGGTTCATTTTTAATATATTTTAGTCCTTTGATGTTCTCACCATTTTCTGCCAAGTTCTGTGAGCATTTTTATGACCATTACTCTGAATTCTTTATCAGTCCAGTTAGTTATTTCTGTTTCATTAGGGTTTGTCCTGCAGTTTTATTCTGTTCTTTCATTTGAAAAAATATTCTTGTTTTCTCATTTTGTTTTACCTCTCTGTCTCTGTGAAATTAGGAAAAACTGTTACCCATGCCAGTCTTGAATGCACATCCTTGTAGGGGAATGTCTTTGTACAGTCTGTATGTACCCAGTGGCTTTGATGGGAGAGCTCAATCTAAAGCAAACACAGGCTGAGTCTCCCCTCAGAGTGCACTGGCCACCATTGCCTTGGCAGGGAGTAGGGCTGGAGCCTGAGGACTAGAGCTAGTGCCAGTTCTAGCTGGGACTTATCACCTGTGATGGTGGATGTCATGGCCTTGGCAGGGAGCAAGGTTAGAGCTGGAGGGGCTGGAGCCTAAGCCTGGTGTGAGCCCCAGCTTCTCATGCAACCTGGTAATGTTTGTTGCCTTGGCTGGAGAGGGGCCAGGGCCAGAATGTCTGGAACAGCAGCTTAATGTAAGCTTTGTCATCTCCCTAGCATGATGGTGTTTGCCACCTTGGTGGTGAGCAGGGCAGGAGCTGGAGAAGCTGAAGCCTGAACCTGCTGGGGCATCCGGCAGGCAGCCAGAGCACCGTGCAGTCTTCAGTCTGCTGCTTCTGGGACCAGGAGCAAACAAGTCTTTGTGTGAGCTCTTCAAGAGCAAAGTCTTAGTTTCCACAGCCCTGTCTCATGCCCCACTGGTTTCAATCCAGCGAAGGGGAGTGTTTAGCAGTCTGCTTCTTCATTTCCAAATGTATGGCCTTTGTTTTCTCTTTTTTACTGTACCTTTCCTTGTTTGTTTTTCTATTCCTAGTTTAATTACACTTTGATCAGAGAACATATTTGAAATATGTGTGACTTCAGTACATTGAAATTTGCTGAAACATGCCTTCTGACCTGGCATTGGTGTTTTTCTAAATGTTCTGTGTGTGCTTGAAAAAAATATTTATTTTATAGTATCCATGTCCACTCAATCAATTTTGTTTATTATATTCAGATTTTCTATTTATTCCTTTTTCTTGATATGTCAGTTATCAAGAAAGTGTGCTTTACCTTCAGGAATGAGAAATGTCTTATAAATGTGAATATATTTATCTCTCCTTATAATTCTATCAGTAAAATGTATGATTTTCTTAGTTTTTTTTTTCAAGTTTATTGGGGTAAAGTTGTGTATATTATTCTACAATTTCCATGAGTTCAAATAGCAAAACTAAGGAGTACTTTTATTTTGATACACAAGAATAGAATTGCATGTGATCATAATAAACCTATATGGTGTTAAAATGGCAGTCTTGTTCCTTTAGAGGAAGAGACATTGAAACAGTCATTATTAATGTGTCTTTTGCTGAAACACTGCCACAATTTCTTCCATCCCAGTACGTGTCCTTTTGCAGTGATTAAGCAATTAATTAACGCTCCCTTAGCCTCTCTGCTAAACTAAATGCCGCAGTGATTGAGAGGCTTTGAATTGGTTTATACTACTTTATCCTTCAAATCATATGTGGTTCTTATAAAATGGTGGGGTTTTTTTGACATTGTACTTACTTATTAGAAAGATTATAAAGATAGAAAAGACACATGGGTTTTGAGGTTTTTGGTTCATTGTGTCTCTGTGGAATTTGACCCATTTTCTTATGAAGTTAGATCATAATTGATGTTTCCTGTGATTAATGATTTCCAGGTCTAAGAAACTACAGTAGATTCCTCTTACCAGCTAGCATTCTCTTTTCTTTGTCTGTAGATATGTTGAATAAGAGATGTAACTTTTGTTCATCAATTCCATCTTTTCAGATTTTTTATAGTATTTCAGTTGCTACATAGCAAGACATATGTTATACTTATAAAGCCATACCAGCTTGATAGTAAAGCTTATTGTATGTCTCAGGGGCATCAAAGCAGTACAATCAGCTTTTAACCTTTGGAACAGAAAGCAGTTCTAATAATTAACTCTTGTTGCATAACTGTATTAATAAAGGGACCTTCTTTGCTGTAATGCCACAGCATGTTAATCTGGAAAGGCTTATGAACACTTGGCCTCATCACAGTGAAGCAAGCAACCAAGGCTGCCAAGAATGGAGGACACTGGTACTCAACAACCCAAAAGAAATGGCTCTGCCCTTGAGAGAATGTTGATG
This sequence comes from Bos javanicus, assembly GCF_032452875.1. Classification (NCBI taxonomy): domain Eukaryota; kingdom Metazoa; phylum Chordata; class Mammalia; order Artiodactyla; family Bovidae; genus Bos; species Bos javanicus. The sequence continues at coordinate 23,136,873 of NC_083874.1, read as the reverse complement.
AGCAGAGAAATGACATATCAATGGGAAAACTGTTGATAAAGCAATAACCATTATCCTTGAACTATTTAATCCATCAGAACAATTTTATGGTTTCTTAGTCCTTAATCATTTTAAATGACTCATAAACCTGTTGAATAGAAGTAAGATCATTTGGCTATTATTAACTTACCTAAAAGTATTTTTCTCAAAGGCAACCAGATTGCATGCCAAACAGGACTATGTAATAAAAATGCATTTTTCTACTCATTCCTACAATGCCATTCAGGGACCTTTAGGTTGAGTGCAGTGTAATTCAGGTAACTTTAAGGGAATGAACAATGAACATATTGTCATTAGAGAAAAGTAGCCTCTCAGAATTACCTTTCTAGAATATATTAGGTTACACTATTTTACTACAGTATTCAATCAGTTGCCTAAAAACTTAAGTTCAAACTCTTTTAATTTAGTTTTCAAGTCTCTGAATACTATGACCACAATTTACCTCTCCAGCTAGATTTCCTGTTACTCCGCTCTGTATTCTGATCTAGCATTCTGTTGTATTTTCTGTTTCCCATTCCTGTCAGATAATTCTGTATCTCCTTATACTGCCTATACTGATTTCTCACTCTGCAATGCTTTTTCACCATGTTCCCTTGCTCAAATGAAACATTAGCTTTAAACCTTGCTGTTTTCTCATGATTCAAATGCATAGCACAATGCTTGTATTCTCATTTGATGCTTATTTCACTGTTTTTTCCAAAGATTTGAAGGTCTTTATGAGTAACTGATGTTATGTTCCCAAGCCTTAGCAATAACTAGCATTTATTTATTGACCATTCTGTACAGGATACTATTTGCTTAGGATACAAATATGAAAAGACGTTGTTCTTGTGTTTGGTGTTTAGTAAATATATGTGTAATTGAATGACGAGGGAGGGATCTTAGTTTTCAGTCACTTATAATGAGTTGCCATCATCTTAAATACTACATAGTTCTAGAAAATCTTATAAACATTTTTATAAGGGGTAGAAATTTTTAAATATTCCATTTGGGAGTTCTTGTAAAGAAAATACATGCAGTTGGGGTGTATTGAGATGAAAGAGCCTTGGGTCACTAGTTTGGAGATTTCCTATAACTGCTTTATAATATAATTTAACAAGTGAAATTATCATTCATTTGGCTTGAGTCTTAAAGAAAAGAACCTGAAGACTTTTTCCCCATGGATGACTGAATCTTATCAGTCCCATACATAGTATTTTGGGAATTTATAGCTCTTAGCACTTGTGAAATTTTTTTTTAATTGTAAAAAAATTTTTTTTAATTTTTTATTTTAAAAAAACTTAAATTTTTTTATTAAAAAAAAGCTTGAAAAAATTTTAAGATTGTGATCACTATTCACTTTTTCCTGAAAGTTGAATCATTCATTGAGGAAGCTGCCTGAGATATGTGAGATTGTAAAGTTGAGTGCCAGACAACATTGAGAAGTTAGTTTGGGGATATAGTATTGAAAGTTTTACTAAGGAATTTGAATTTTTAATTAGCAGTAGTGATATGGGAAAAGCTTTTTCAAAAGTCCAGGCTGTTGTTCAAAGTATCCAAAAAAAATTTGAGTAAGGAGCAGAAAGGAAACAGACACACATACACACCCAGGAGCAAAAAGAACAAAGAAGCAATTTATTCCGGACAAAAGTGAAAGGACACGCAGAGAAGAGTGTGGGCATCTGGTGAGTGAGGAGCACCCTGAGGGTTGTTGACCCCCTTTTTAAATCTTATTTTTAGCCCTTTGAATGGGTAGGGGTTTTTTTGACCTGGGGTGGAATATTCACTGAGGGGAGGGTTGATGTTATCCTGGATTGCGCTTGGTTGCATCCGCTCCCAGGCTTACACATTTGTCCCCTGAAACCATCTTACGTGTGCTCGAAGCTGGTTTCCCTTACTAGCTGAGCACCACACGTGGAAGGTCATCCAGGATCATCAGCAGCCTGCGCATGTTTGTTGTGTATGTCCCTGGTTTTCATGGTCAGAATTTCTTGCTCAGATGCTGCAGAGTTTCTGTGTTAGATGCCATTCCTTCCTGTGTCAGGACCTCACTAAGTACAAGGCAAAGAGGTGGCTTTGCCTTCTGCCTAATGTCTGTATCTGAGGAGGCTGTCCTTGGGCCTGGCCCTGTCTTTCCTGCCTCAGTAGCAAAACAGTGAGAGTTGGAGTAGTCGGATGACCTCCTGTCCGTATATGCAAAGCATGTCAGTGTGCCAAAAGAAAGATTAGCTACACAAAGTAGTGAATGGAGAGTCAGAGACCAGATATGAATATAATTTTATAGCTGGCAACAGACGATGAGAATCACAGTGAGAGCTACTTTGGAAATTAAAAAAAAAAAAATCACACAGCTGTTGGAACCCTTTCAGAGAATTAATCGATAGAATCTAGTGATTGGTGAGAGTCACGGGGAGAGGAATGTAATAAAAATGACAGGCCTGAGTGCCTGAGAGTGCCTTTTATCAAGAGAGACAGCACAGGAGGAGGAAGAAAATTAGGGAACAGGAGTTTATCAGTCAGGGTGACCTAAGTTATGTTATGTTAATGTTAACCTTTAAATCTCATTGAATTAAAATAGCAAAGTTTCATGGCTGTACATTGTCACGTGACCATTTTGGCCTGGCTGAGGATTTTGCTGCACATTTTCCTCATTCAGACAGATCAGCCACTGTCTAAAAAGCTGGCGGTTGCTGTGGCAGAAGAAAAGAGAGTGCTACTTACTCCAGCAAGTAAATATTCTGGCCTAGAGGTGACACGTGTCATTTCCAATCACAGCTCATTGATCAGACTAAGCGCAACCACTAGGGGACTGGCTGCAAGTTGAGTCTTCCAGGTAGTCAGAAGGAAAGGGAAAGGGCAGAGGGGCGTGAGTGAGAAACTTGTTAGGTCTCCTGAGAAGCAGACCTCAGGATGCAATTAAACAGGCAAAGTTTGTTTGTCAGAGGAAATAGGAAGGAAGGCTGAGAAAGCCATCAGACTGTCATTCACAACTTTCCACTTTCTGAGGAAAGATCCCAAGACTATCAGGGAGTTCTGGAGTTAGTCTTCTGCAGAAGAATCCTGTGGAGAAGGCAATGGCACCCCACTCCAGTACTCCTGCCTGGAAAATCCCATGGATAGAGGAGCCTGGTAGGCTGCAGTCCATGGGGTCGCTGAGGGTCGGACACGACTGAGCGACTTCCCTTTCACTTTTCACTTTCATGCATTGGAGAAGGAAATGGCAACCCACTCCAGTGTTCTTGCCTGGAGAATCCCAGGGATGGGGGAGCCTGGTGAGCTGCCGCCTGTGGGGTCACACAGAGTCGGACACGACTGAAGTGACTTAGCAGCAGCAGCAGAAGAATCCTGTGTTTCTGAGAACAAACCTCTCCTCCTAGCCTTGCCGTGCTCAATCGTTGGTTTGGGGCAGCCTGTGAGAAGGGCTACAACTCCATGCATGCAGCCATTGAGCTGAGAGCACAGAGCTCTGACCTTTGGTCAGTTGGGGATCTTCAGATGGTATGTCCTCATGGTAGCCACAGTAGCCCCCCTCATGGCTATCTCTGGAGTTGATAGAGTTTGATTTACACATATTTTATCTGAGATTCTGAGTCAGGGAATGTAAGTAAGGACAGTATAAGATGGCAGCTTTATTGTAGTGATGTCCAGCAGAAAGGTGATGATAGCATATGCAGCTTAGACAGAAGCTCTGGGGTACTAATTTGAAAGCCATAAGGATAGGGATGCGGATTAAATTAATGAAAAATGTGTTCACAATAGCAAGGGGGAAATTCCGTATACTCCTGAATACAAAATTGAGCCTGAGAGCACTAGAGTCTCTTGCACTAGATGTTGGTCGCGTGCCTGGGAGATGGAGGGGCATCTTAGGTAGCTGTTCACATGTCTGCTTAGACAGGGGCAAGCATGTCTGAGCAGAGGAAATGAAACTGGACTTCCAGGTTCCCAGGGGCCAAGGAGGAAGGAAAGAGTATGTTTACCCAGGTCAGTGGAACTGTAGACAGGAGACTACCAGCAATGGAGAGGTTCTCCAAGTGCCCCAAGCAAAGCCCTCAGAAAGAAAACATCAGCTTTAACTCCTTTCAGGTAAAGCTTGTCTTTCCATAGTACCAGTCAGGTGAGATAGACCCTGGGCATTCCCCTCGCCTCTCCTTTGTTTTGAACTTGGTGTATGAGAAACTATAATTACCATTGAGAGAGGAAGGGTTCACATCATAAGATGGGGTAGAAAGGAAAGGCCTGGACCTTCCATCTCCTGCTTCCTCTCTGCCAAAGACTCCATCTGGAGGAGGAGAGATTTAGTCTTGAATGAAACTAGAAGACTTATTCCACTGGATTGGACATTTCAGATTTCAAATAGAAAACTTGCCGCTTAAAGTAACTCCAATGCTTTCTAGAACCAAAGAGTGCCTATGGGATCTGTCTGAGTTTTAAGAACGGGGTAAGAACTAGCCCCACTGAACAAATTTTACACTAACATTTAGGACATAAAACTAAACTTGTCTTCATTACATCTTACTACTTTTGCTTTTTAAATAAATCTGTTAAATAAAAAAGGCATCATAAGTAAGATCTGATGTTTGGGGCAGCTTTAACTGCTATTTCCTAAATCATACAGGAAGGCAAAGTCTCTCAAATGCCTTGTTCCAAATAAGACAGTTATGCATCAGTGAATTTTTTTCCAGATTTATTTTTCTGGACGATTTTTCTCAATTGAATTTAAGTTCACAGGTTGTGAACTCAGGGTCATTGCCATACTTAGTTGTATCCTGATGAAACTGAAACTAAGATCTCCATCTACCTTCTTTTTTTCAGAAGCCATGAAGTTTCTGCTACAGCCCTTCGCTTAAAAGAGTAACCAGATGCCTAGAATGTAATTGTGCCCGGGATGATTTATTAAGTACTAGGGATTGGCTTTTTCTTTAAGTTAGTGGCTGTTTTTCAGTTGCTGGGAATATTTTGTGTTTTATTAACTCATTGGACTCCTCAGAAAGTCAGACATATTAGAAGATTGACGTAACCGAATTCAAGATTGAGGGCACCGCAAGAACATTCACACCAGGGGGACAACATCAAGTGTTCACAGTTAGAAGAATTTCTGATTCTACCCAGTCATCAGGAACTTTCCTGACTGAGAAGAAGTTGAACAGAGTAAGAATTTGGGTAAAACTTTTATTTATTTGGATATTAATTCATAATGGTTTGTTGGACACTAACATAAGAATTTGGAGTTTCTACTTCTTTTGAACTTTAATCGTTGGATTCTAATTTCCTTCAGAAAGGCATTTATATGTTTATATCTCTGTGAGACCTTTTGATTTTATTGCCAAACAGTTGATGTTGGGCAAGGCTGGAAATAATTTTGCTTAAAAAATAGAATAGAGAGTGAATTGTCTACATTAATTCCTACGTAGCTCTGGGGTTGATTTAATTAATATGTAGTTCTAGCACATTTCACTGTCTTTGGGAGCAAAATTTTACTGTTCAAATATGGTCCAAAAACAGTTACCAAAAGGGCAAATTGTCTTAATAAGTGAGAGTAGATGATTTCAATAGACTGTTGGTCTCCTCCCTGGAGGGGTATGTTCCCACCCCTGCTTATGCATAAGCTCGTTTAAGCCTAAAAGCTAAAGATGACAGAAAAGCTGAGGGGTGGTAGGGAGAAACTCTTGATGTCTGTTGCCAAGTGTAGAGACATCCTTCCCCTCTGTGCTCCTTGCTTCTCCTTAAAAGAAGAGAATGGACTACCCTCACGGATGAGTTTGGAACAAGGAACAGGGCATGCTTGGCCTACCACTTTGATCCCTGAGATTTGTTTCTCTGTAGAGACATGGGCTGCCCTTGGCTTTGTGGAAGAAGGACTGTCATTGTTCGCTGCTGCTAGTTACTCGGGGGTATCTCGGGACAAGGTTGTTTTGGAAGCTCTTTGTTTTCCAAACCCTTGTCTCCCAACCCAGTTTCATTTACAATAAACTCTGCCTAATATTTTGGTTATTGGTTGACTTGCATCTAGCAGGGAAAAAGAAATATTATTTACTAGCATCATTCAAACCTTGTCAAAGTTATTCTTGGTAGTGATACAATGTGTAAACCAACTGGTTGATCAGTGCTGGGAATGCTTAGGTGAAACTGGTGAATGTTTAATTTTTGGAACATTTTCAAATACTGTTCCTTATTTTCAGAGATTTCTAAAGAAAGACATTCAAATTCTTTGGTTAAACAAATAAAAGCTTAAGCATAAGGACAATAAAAGTCAAAATTACTCAGGACTTTCATAAGTGCATTTCTCAGACTCAAGGATGGTTTTGAGAGACCAGCTTTCTGAAAAAGGAAATGTATGAAGACTTTGCTGTGTAATTGTGTGATGTCTGTGAGCAGGAGGAGGCATCAGTGATTGGAAGAAGAATATGAATGTGGCTTAGTGTAAGAATGCAGCTTTGTGTGAGTGTATGTGAATATCTTTGTGGGCATGTGGGTGAGTGTGTGTGTGTGTGTGTGTGGCTAGGAGTATGGGTGAATGTGTACGGTCGTAGGTGTTTGTGGTGTATTTTTGCATGGAATTCTGCATGTGTGCACTAATGTGTCGCCGGGTTACTGTGTGGGTACATATGTGTGTACACGCACATGCTTGTGTTTGGGCATATGGGTATCAGTGGCTGGGTGAGTGCATACACATATGTCTAGGTGTGTATGGATGTGTGTTTGTCTATGTGTGTGTATTGGTGTGAAAGGTACAAAGTGTGCAGTAGGAGGCAGAAGAAACAAAAAATTCTTAGAGAATAACAAAATAACTGGTTCCTCAGGAAATTTCAAGATAGATTGTAAGGAAACATCAAAAAGGTCTTAACTTTTCAGAAATTTACACTTAGAATTTCACCTGAAAGATTAGAATTTTAGTTAATCTGTTGTTATTGTTTAGTTATTCAGTCGTGTCCAACTCTGCAATCCTTTGTGACCTCTTTGTGACCCGTTGCAACTTCTTTGTGACCCGTTACAACTTCTTTGTGACCTCTTTGCAACATTCCAGGCTTTCCTGTTCCTCACCATCTCCCGGAGCTTGCTCAAACTCATATCCATTGATTCAGTGATGCCATTCAAACATCTCATCCACTGTCATCCCCTTCTCCTCATGCCTTCAATCTTTCCCAATATCAGAGTCTTTTCTAATGAGTCAGCTCTTCGCATCAGGTGGCCAAAGTATTAGAGCTTCAGCTTCAGCATCAGTCCTTCCAATGAATATTCAGGATTGATTTCCTTTAAGATTGACTGGTTTGATGTTGCAGTCCAAGGGACTCTCAAGAGTCTTCTCCAACACCACAGTTCAAAAGCATCAATCCTTTGGTGCTCAGCCTTCTTTATTATCCAACTGTTACATCTATACGTGGCTACTAGAAAAACCATAGCTTTGACTATATGGACCTTTATTGGCAAAGTAATGTCTCTGCTTTTTATTATGCTCTCTAGGTTGGTCATAGCTTTTCTTCCAAGAAAGAAGCGTCTATTAATTAATGACCGAAGTCACCATCCACAGTAATTTTGGAGCACAGGAAATAAGTTCTGTCACTGTTTCCATTGTTTTCCCATCTATTTGCCATGAAGTGATGGGACTGGATGCCATGATCTTCATTTTTTGAATGTTCAGTTTTAAGCCAGCTTTTTCACTCTCCTCTTTCACTCTTATCAAGAGGCTCTTTAGTTCTTCTTTGCTTTCTGCCATAAGGATGGTATGATCTGCATATCTGAGATTATTGCTATTTTCCCCAGTAATCTTGATTCCAGCTTGTGATTCATCCAGACTGGCATTTCACTTGATGTACTCTACATAGAAGTCAAATAAGCAGAGTGACAGTATACAGCCTTAACATACTCCTTTCCCAATTTGGAACCAGTCCATTGTTCCATGTCCAGTTCTAACTGTTGCTTCTCGCTCTACATACAAGTTTCTCAAGAGGCAGGTAAAGTGGTCTGGTATTCCCAATTCTTTAAGAATTTTCTATAGTTTGTTGTGATCCACAGAGTCAGAGGCTTTAGCATAGTCAATGAAGCAGAAGTAGATGTTTTTCTGGAATTCTCTTGCTTTTTCTATGATCCAACGGATGTTGGCAATTTAATCTCTGGTTCCTCTGCCTTTTCTAAATCCAGCTTGAACATCTGGAAGTTCACGGTTCATGTACTGTTGAAGCCTAACTTGGAGAATTTTGAGCATTACTTTGCCAGCATGTGAGATGAGTGCAATTGTGCAACAGTTTGAACATTCTTTGGCATTGCCTTTCTTTGGGATTGGAATGCAAACTGACCTTTTCCAGTCCTGTGGCCACTGCTGAGTTTTCCAAATTTGCTGGCATATTGAGTGCAGCACTTTCACAGCATCATCTTTCAGGATTTGAAATAGCTCAGCTGGAATTCCATCACTTCCACTAGCTTTGTTCATAGTGATGCTTCCTAAGGCCCACTTGACTTCACGTTCCAGGATGTCTGGCTCTAGGTGAGTGATCACACCATCATGATTATCTGGGTCATGAAGATCTTTTTTGTATAGTTCTTCTGTGTATTCTTGCCCCCTCTTCTTAATATCTTCTGCTTCTGTTAGGTCCATACCATTTCTGTCCTTTATCATGCCCATCTTTACATGAAATGTTCCCTTGGTATCTCTAATTTTCTTGAAGAGATCTCTAGTCTTTCCCATTCTGTTGTTTTCCTCTATTTCTTTGCACTGATCACCCAGGAAGGCTTGCTTATCTTTCCTTGCTGTTCTTTGGAATTCTGCATTTGATGCATATATCTTCCTTTTTTTTCCCCTCTCAATCTATGCATTTTTTATTTTATTTTTAAATTTATTTATTTTAATTGGAGGCTAATTACTTTACAATATTGTATTGGTTTTGCCATACATTGACATGAACCCACCATGGGTGTACATGTGTTCCCCATCCCGAACCCCCCTCCCATCTCCCTCCCCATATAATCCCCCTGGGTCATCCCAGTGCACCAGCCCCGAGCATCCTATATCATGCATCGAACCTGTACTGGCGATTCATTTCACATATGATAATATACATGTTTTCTGCTTTGCCTTTCACTTCTCTTCTTTCCTCAGCCATTTGTAAAGCCTCTTCAGACAACCATTTTGCCTTTTTGCATTTGTTTTTCTTGGGGTTAGTTTTGATCACCACCACCTGTACAATGTTACAAGCCTCCATCCATAGTTCTTCAGGCACTCTATCAGATCTAATCCCTTGAATCTATTTGTCATTTCCACTGTATATGTGTAAGGGGTTTGATTTAGGTCATAACTGAATGGCCTGGTGGTTTTCCCTACTTTCTTCAATTTCAGTCTGAATTCAGCAATAAGGAGTTCATGATCTGATCCACTGTCAGCTCCCAGTCTTTTCTTGCTGGCTGTATAGAGCTTCTCCATCTTCAGCTGCAAAGAGTACAATCGATCTGATTTCAGTGTTGACTATCTGGTGATGTTCGTGTGTGGAGTCATCTGTTGTGTTGTTCGAAGAGGGTGTTTGCTATGACCAGTGTGTTCTCTTGGCAAAGCTCTGTTAGCCTTTGCCCTGCTTCATTCTGTACTCCAAGACCAAACTTGCCTGTTATTCCAAGTATCTCTAGACTTCCTACTTTTGCATTCTAGTCCCCTATGATGAAAATGACATCTTCTTTGGTGTTAATTCTAGGTCTTGTAGGTCTTCATAGAACCGTTGATCTTCAGCTTCTTCAGCATTAGTGGTTGGGATGTAGACTTGGATTACTGTGAATCTGAATTATTTCCCTTGGAAATGAACCAATGTCATTCTGTTGTTTTTGAGATTGCACCCAAGTACTGCATTCTGGACTCTCTTGTTGACTATACGGGCTAGTCCTTTTTTTTTTTTTTTTTTTTTTAAAGCCTAGTCAGAGAACCTTATGGATGGCTGTGTGGTTTCTGGGTGAACTACACAATTGCTTCTGGGAAGGGTGGGAGTAGGAACTGAAATCCAGCTGTTTATTTGCTGAACCATGGGTCCTGCCCCCAGAGAGGGCACCTTCTTGGAATTTTCACCTAGATGCCCTGAGGTCCTGAACAGCACAACACATGGGGTTTTCACACTTTATTTTCACATGTGTGACTTCAGTGCATACCAGCCTCTCCCTGGAACAGTCCCTCTCATTTCAGTTCAGTTCAAACACTCAGTCATGTCTGACTCTTTGCGACCCCATGAATTGCAGCACGCCAGGCCTCCCTGTCCATCACCAACTCCCAGAGTTCACTCAAACTAACATCCATCGAGTTGGTGATGCCATCCAGCCATCTCATCCTCTGTCATCCCCTTCTCCTCCTGCCCCCAATCCCTCCCAGCATCAGAGTCTTTTCCAATGAGTCAACTTTTCGCATGAGGTGGCCAAAGTACTGGAGTTTCGGCCTTAGCATCAGTCCTTCCAAAGAAATCCCAGGGCTGATCTCCGTGCAGTCCAAGGGACTCTCAAGAGTCTTCTCCAACACCACAGTTCAAAACCATCAATTCTTCGGCGCTCAGCTTTCTTCACAGTCCAACTCTCTCATATCCATACATGACCACAGGAAAAACCATAGCCTTGACTAGACGGATCTTTGTTGGCAAAATAATGTCTCTGCTTTTGAATATGCTATTTAGGTTGGTCATAACTTTCCTTCCAAGGAGTAAGCATCTTTTAATTTCATGGCTGCAGTCACCATCTGCAGTGATTTTGGAGCCCAAAAAATAAAGTCTGACACTGTTTCCCCATCTATTTCCCATGAAGTGATGGGACCAGATGCCATGATCTTCGTTTTCTGAATGTTGAGTTTTAAGCCAACTTTTTCACCCTCTTCTTTCACTTTCATCAAGAGGCTTTTTAGTTCCTCTTCACTTTCTGCCATAAGGGTGGTGTCATCTGCATATCTGAGGTTATTGATATTTCCCCCGGCAATCTTGATTGCAGCTTGTGCTTCCCCAGCTCAGCGTTTCTCATGATGTACTCTGCATATAAGTTAAATAAGCAGGGTGACAATATACAGCCTTGACATACTCCTTTTCCTATTTGGAACCAGTCTGTTGTTCCATGTCCAGTTCTAACTGTTGCTTCCTGACCTGCCTATAGGTTTCTCAAGAGGCAGATCAGGTGGTCTGGTATTCCTGTCTCTTTCAGAATTTTCTACAGTTTATTGTGATCCACACAATCCAAGGCTTTGGCATAGTCAATAAAGCAGAAATATATGTTTTTCTGGAACTCTCTTGCTTTTTCCATGATCCAGCAGATGTTGGCAATTTAATCTCTGATTCCTCTGCCTTTTCTAAAACCAGCTTAAACATCTAAATGAAAGGCTGACCTGGCATCTGAGAAAGTTGGAAAAGCTTACTGACAAGGAATTTGAAAGCCTAAGAGGACATTTATCCTTGGTCAAGGAATATGTATATGCTGCCTTTGAATTCCTTCTAGAGAATCTATCACCTTTTTCCTAGCTTTTCCCAGATACATTTTATTTAATAACAGTCTTTGAGTTTTTCATTTAGAGAAGAAACTCTGGAAAAGTAAAACCCCTAAGAATATAGAAATGAGTTTCTGGTTGCAAAAAAGTTTCATGGGAGTGTGATGTTGGGGAATGGATGGGCTGCTGGATTTTCCGAGGGCCCATGACTCCCACTGTGACATTGATCTGTTCCTCCTAGGATATACAGATTCCATGTATTTTCTCTGGAAGTCCTGAGGAAGACACCTGATAAGTTGACCATTCAGGAAAGCTGACTTCACATAAGAGATGAGTGGAAGGTTTGTAGGCTAGAAAATGAATATGATAATGTAGCCAAGTACTGTTAGATGTGTCAAAGTAAGACCAAGTATTTTGAAATGTTGAGCATGGAGAACTAATGCCTCTAGGAACTCTATGGGAAGATTACAGTTGAAAAACTGAGCCAGAGGTGCAATAGATCATCCCAAGGAGGTGTTTACCTTTCCCAGCCTTCCCAATGTGCTGAGCCTAGTGCAAAGAAAGTTTCCAAGCTTCATTTATTCTTTTATAGCACATTAATAAAGTGATTCACTTGTTTGTCAGCACTTTTTACTCTATAAAGCCTCAAATTGACATCAATCATACATGCCAAGGTGTACAGAATAATAAATGCACTTTCCTCCGAATCTAACTGCACTTGATTCATTCAGCTCCTTTTAATTTATTTTACCTGTGCCATATATTCTAACTCCTTAATGGGACCAGCTTTCTGCATGGGTAAGCAGTTACATGAAGGACACAGGATTGTTGCTTTTACCTCCCCCTTTCATCTTTCAGCTTTTCTTTCACTAGTATGTCACTGACATATTAATTTCTGTTGTGAATTATGTCTATGTCTGTGTTGAGGAACTCTAGGCTGCTGCATGATGTAGTATAAGAAGGTGACTTATATCAATATTGGACACAAGTTTAGGGCTGAGTCCTCACTCTACCAATTGCTAGCTGTTTGACCTTGAGCAAAAGTTTAAATCCACTGAACCTCAGCTTCCTTATCTTTGACACTGCTGTAATAATTCCTAGATTTCAGGGTTATTTTGAAGATCAACCTATGTATGAGAATTATGGTACATATGTGGCTCAATACCTGACACTATGGTAGAAATATATATGTAATTACATTTGTAGAAACTTCCCCTTTTTTGTAAACGTAATAGTGGAAGTGCCCCATTTTTACAAACACATTATTACCCCTGGAATTTTACTTAAAGTTTCTAATGCTGTTCTGTGTCCCATATAAATTTAGTAATTCTATCACTTTAACTGAAATGCTATTATTTAATTGATTTGCTCTACCTTTCATTCTAAACAGGGGAATGTTCCTCTCTGTGAATCCATATCAGAGCACTCATCACATTGATTAATAATTTATCTATTTATATCACCATCTCTCATCTTACTGTTAGCTCTTTGAAGATGTTTATTTTTTTTCTCCATCCTTTTTTCCCCAGATTCCTAAATCAAATATTTACTTAATGGATCATTATTTTTTTAAAATTCTTTCTTGCTTGGGTCTATTTCACATAAGGCACAAGGTACAAAATAGACAGGTGGACAGATTTATGTATAATATATTGACTCTCACAATAGCCAAATTTATTAATCTTTAATAGCTTCTGATTATGTGTTGTCAGGAAGATTCAGGGAAGACATCCTTTAGGAAAAAACAAAGCAAAAATAACAACAAAACCCTCCCCTGGAAAGAAAGCAGGAGGTCCAGGGTTTTACGAGGATGGGTTCACTGAACAAAAAATATGCAACTGGTATTTAATGAAGTCTGCAGTGTTCTGTTCATGGTGGAAAAGACAGCCCTTTTTTCACATGATTGTCTTACTCCCAAGGATCTTGATGTATCTTCATATAACAGCACTGCATAAGTTAGAGATAAAGATTGTTGTGAAAGAGGAAGTAATAAGGGAGAAATGCTCCAAGTTGCACTGACTTGGGGGGATAGAACTTTCCTGGGGACCCTGGGCTTGTGGCGCTGAGGGTGACAGATGCTATGGATTACCTCAGGGATGTGATCAGCATAACGGCCATCAGTCCTTTCAGCCTTCCTCCTCATTCAAATCTCATTCTCTGAGTGTAGGTATGACCATGTAAGTCTGTTTAGTAGTTTTTTAACTCAGTGTTACTAATTTGCTGTTTGGGTTTTAAGAGAATATAACATGCAATCTTGACTTACCATAATATTGGTTAGAATTTTAACTCTCATTAAAATCAGAGAACCTGAGAATCCTTCAAGAGCACTTTTTCTCTTCCTAATACATGCCATAGTTCTTTAATTCTCCCTTTATATTTGTATGAAGATTTATTGAAGTATTAAAGTAATAAAATGTACAAAAATCATGTGTACCACTTAATGCATTTTTACAAAGGGAATATACTCATGGAAACAGATTTAAAATCAAAACAGCACATGAAACCCGGAAGTGTTTGTCTGCCCCTTTGAATCACTACCTTAACTTTTCTCCCTTACATCAAGGTAAACCATCACTTCTAACATGACTTCTAACATTATAGCTTAGTTTTTCTTCTTTTCAACTTTTATAAATAGGTTTATACAATATGTACTCTTGCGCTTGACTTCTTTTATTCATACTATGCTTATTAGTTTTATTAGTTTATTAGTTTTATTATGTGTAAATGTAAGTCACTCATCCTCACTGTGTGGTATACCATTCAATACAATACTATACTTAAGATATCTGTTTCCTTATTGATGGACATATTGGTTTTATGAACATTTCCAGGTTGAAGTAGTTATTATGACTAGTGCTGCTATGAATATTTTAGTACATATCTTTTGTTGGCCTTATATTTCTTTGAAAGTGAAGTGAAAGTGAAGTCCCTCAGTCGTGTCCGACTCTTTGCGACCCCATGGACTGTAGCCTACCAGGCTCCTCTGTCCATGGGATTTTCCAAGCAATAGTACTGGAGTGGATTGCTATTTCCATCTCCAGGGGATCTTCCCAACCCAGGGATCGAACCCAGGACTCCCACATTGTAGATAGACGCTTAACCGTCTGAGCCACCAGGGAAGTCATATTTCTTTGGGGGAAGATTTTCAATAATGCATTCAATATCTTTATTAATCTAGGATTTTTCAGATGCTCTGTTTGTAATTAATCAACTTGGCTAATTTTTTTTAGGCATTTGTTCATTTCATGAACACTTTTAATGATCTTGAGTTAAATTTCCCCTCTTTTTCTTGATCAATCTTGTTATAGGCTTATCAGTTTTAAAGGACCAGTGTCTGATTTTGTTGATTTTCTTTTGATTTTTCTCTATAGTTGATTTCAGCTCTTTTTGTTTATTTCTTCACTTCTCCTTTTTTAGGTTTAATATACTGTTTTTTTCTAATTTATTGAAATTGAATCTTAGATCATTATTTTTTAACTTTTTTTTTCCTTTTTAATACATGTCTAAGGATTCTCGTTTCCATCTAATGGCTGCTTTAGTTGCACCCACAAGTTTTCATTTTTGGTATCTTCTTTTTTTGTTGTTGTTTTATTTTATTTTTAAACTTTACATAATTGTATTAGTTTTGCCAAATATCAAAATGAATCCGCCACAGGTATACATGTGTTCCCCATCCTGAACCCTCCTCCCTCCTCCCTCCCTATACCATCCCTCTGGGTCGTCCCAGTGCACTAGCCCCAAGCATCCAGTATCGTGCATTGAACCTGGACTGGCAACTCGTTTCTTACATGATATTTTACATGTTTCAATGCCATTCTCCCATAATTCAGTTCAAAGCACACTTAAATTTTGGATTTGATATTCTTTTCATACCAGTGAATTATTTAGAGTCTATCTTTCAATTTCCAGCAATTGGTCGTTTTCTGATTATCTTTTTAAAAAATTTATTTTTGCTTAATTTCACTGTACAATCATGAAATCGTTGAGACTGGCTTTATGTTAAATTCATGACCAATTTTAGCAAAAGAGTTAAGCGGACAAGCTCTGGAATCAGATATCCTGGCTTCACAGTTAGCCTCTGCTGTTTTCAAGCTTTGTCAAATTAACATTTCACCATTTGGTTTTGTCATAATAAAACATATATTAATATTATCATATTAGCTTGTTAGCACTATCATAACAAAATGTCACAAACTGAGATACTTAAATAATAGAAATGTGTCTTCTCAGGCTTCTGAAAACTAGAAGGCCAGGATCAAGGTGCCCGCAGGGTTGGATCACTCTGAGCCCTCTCTCCGTGACAGGCAGATAGCCACCCTCTTGCTGCATCTTCACATGGTCATCGCTCTGTGTGCATGGGCACCTCCTGCCTCTTCTTTTTCTGAAGACACTAGTCTTCACGCATTAGGTGGTGGTGGTGGTTTAGTTACTAAGTCGTGTCCGACTATTTGCAACCCCATGGACTGTAGCCTGTCAGGCTCTTCTGTCCATGAGATTGCCCAGGCAAAAATAGTAGAGTGAGTTGCATTTCCTTCTCCAGGGATCTTCCCAACCCAAAGATCAAACCTGGGTCTCCTGCATTGCAGGTGATCTCTGCATTTGAGGAAGATTCTTTACTGCTGAGCCACCAGGGAAGCCCATAATGCATTAGGCTCCTACCCTAATGGCCTCTTTTAACTTCACCATCACATTGAAGATCTTTTCTCCAAAAAAAAAGTCATGTTCTGAGGTATTTGGAGTTAGAGCTTCAATAAATCAGTTTTGTGGAAGGAACACAATACCTACCTCATAACTTGTTATAATTACATGAGATAGTATATACTACATGGTTATATTAGTTGCCTGGCCCATGATAAGCATTCAAAAACATAATTGATCTTGTATGTTTATATGTATTTGGGTTTTCACATGTGATCTTATGTGAGTTTATTTTTATAGTCAAATTTGTTGGAGTGACATACATCTTTGTTCTTAATTATGTTATTCATATTTTACATTTTAATTTCTGAGGGTTTTAAATTTTATTTCACTTTATTTTCTATTACTGTCTGGCTGTGGTTTAACTGCCTTATGCATGTGCATTTTCTTTCTCATAATTTTAAAGAGTAATAATTTTTTTCTTTGTATATTTTTCTTCATAACAACAAACATCTTTTATAGAAGCAGTATAAAAAAGAAATTTCCAAGACTATGGAAATGTTCTATGTCTGTGCTGTTCAGTGCACTAGCTATTAACCACATGTTGAATATCAAGTACTCAAAATGTGTATAGTGTGACTGAGAAAGTGAAATTATAGTATGAAAGTGAAAATGGCTCGGTCCTGACTCTTTGCAACCCCATGGACTATACAGTCCATGGAATTTTCCAGACCAGAATACTGGAGTGGGTAGCCTTTCCCTTCTCCAGGGCGTCTTCCCAACCCGGGATGGAACCCAGGTCTCCTGCATTGTAGGTAGATTCTCTACCAGCTGAACCATGAGGGAAACCTAAGAATCCTGGAGTCAGTAGCCTATCACTTCTCCAGGGGATCTTCCCAACCCAGGAATCAAACTGGGATCTCCTGCATTGCAGGCTGATTCTTTACCAGCTGAGCTAATATAATTCATTGTAATTAAAGTTAAATACTCACATGTGACTAGTGACTACCATATTGAACAGCAGAGATCCAGGGTATACTCATTCTCTATTTCATTAAATAGTATTCACCACCTCCCATCTATGAGTAAACTTCCACTTCCTCCCATCTTTCTTATTTTCTCCTCTCCTCCACTTCCTAATTTTTCTCATTGCTTTTTCTTAGCCATTTTGGTGTTGTTTTTAATTCACTTAAATGTATTTATGTCTTGATATGGTAGTGATCGGTGCTCTTTACATATTCCATTCTCTTATTCCAAAATAAGAAGCTTTTCCAAAATTTGAAACTTTTCTGATAACTTTGTGTTTTAGTTAAGTTCCTGGGATGAATTCTGGCTAATGAGTTGTGAGTAGAAATTGAAATTACCAATCTGAGACCCTTTTCTCTACCATGAAGTCTGTTAATGTTTCAGGTTGTAATTCACTCTCATTTTGTCAGAGTGAAGATAATACAGAATAGTGTATCACTGTACCCATGATTGGCATTTAGCATGAGTGTGAAGTAAACATTCATTATGTTAAACCATGAATTTGGGGACTAGTTGTTCATGTATCATAACCTAGTCCAGCTTATCTTGACTGATAAACTCTGTTCCTTGATTTATCAGCATGAAATCTGTTGACATTTCTATAGAAGAAATCAATTTATTTGCCAAGCTGTCAGTTTTCTCTTCTTTCTCTTTTCCACATGTTGTTAGTTATATTATTAAGTAATAATATTGTTTAAAATGTTGTTCTCTTCTGAGATATATCTTCACAGTGACTTTATGCTTACAACTAAATGCATGCATTTTGCCATAGTCTCTCTATTTATCTTTTATTTAGGAGAAACATGGAATGATTCTTAGAAAGCAGTAAGAATTACTTTACTCTTGGTTACTTAATGGGGATAAAATAACAGAAGGCAGTAAGACTAAAACATTAAAAATTGAGAAGCCATAGGGACACTGTGTGGCAGTATTCCCTTAGTGATCTCCGAGACAGAGAATAACCTACTAATTTTTGGAAGAAAGCTTCATGGAATTATATTCCTTGATTATTCGAATGTGTGCTTAAAAGACAATTGTCTGGGTATAAAATTTTTGAGTTGACCCCCACTTTTGTTCTTTAGAGATGTGTAGGTATTTCTCTAAGTTATCTAGCTTTGAATCAGTTTGAAATTCCCAGCTGATGTTTTTGCCTTGATTAGTAATTTAATTTTGTTTTCTGAATATCCAGACTGTCCTTCATTTTTGAAACCAAATAATTTTATTCATTTGTGTCTCAATGTTGATTGTTCTGTGTTTGTTTTCCTGTGACAGACTAATTCCTTTTAATTCGTATGTTCAACTGTTCTTTTATTTATGGAAAATTTTATTGATGTATATTTTTATTTCTAAATTTTTTGTGTTCTATTAATTCAGTTACCCTCTTAGGATACTCATTTATACTTATTAGATCTTGCACATCTAACACTTTGTCTAATAATTTTAAGCTCCTAATTTGAATTTTTCCTAATTTGAATAAAGAAAGCTGAGCGCCAAAGAATTGATGCTTTTGAACTGTGGTGTTGGAGAAGACTCTTGAGAGTCCCTTGGACTGCAAGGAGATCCAACCAGCCCATCCTAAAGGAAATCAGTCTTGAATGTCTTTGGAAGGACTGATGTTGAAGCTGAAACTCCAGTACTTTGGCCACCTGATGTGAAGAACTGACTCATTGGAAAAGACCCTGATGCTGGGAAAAGACTGAAGGCAGGAGGAAAAGGGGACAACAGAGGATGAGATAGTTGGATGGCATCACCAACTCTATAGACATGAGTTTGAGCAAGATCCGGGAGTTGATGATGGACAGGGAAGCCTGGCGTGCTGCAGTCCATGGGGTCGCAAAGAGTTGGACACAACTGAGCGACTGAACTGAACTGAATTTGAATTTTGTTGTGTTCACTTTTCTCAATCTATGCATTATAAATCTCATGTATTTTCAGAATTTTTAATTCCACTTCAATTTACTCCACACTATTTCAGCTCTGCCAGGTCCTATTTTATCTTTTATTTTTTCAATAATTTCTCAGAATTCTTGGTCATTTCATCAAGTTCTTCAAGTTAATAGTGATACGATTGGTCATGATTTTAATCTGAGCAGTTTCATAGATTACTGTATATACCTAACTCAACTGATACTGACCACATCATCCTTTATAACACTCACTATAACCCAGATTTCCTGTGTTCTTGTTTTTTTACCTGTTCATTACATGTCTTCCCAAATAATTAAAGATTATTGCAGACAGAAACTCTCTTTGTCTTCACTTGTAACACAATATCCTATAAGCTTAATCCGGACTAACACATATTAGGCAATGAATGAACGGGTGCCTTCTCAGTAAATCCTAACTATGTGTGTGTGTGTGCTTAGTCGCTCAGTTCTGCGGCCCCATGGACTGTAACATGCCAGGCTCCTCTGTCCATGGAATTTTCCAAGCAAGAATACTGAAGTGGGTTGCCACGTCCTACGCCAGGGGATCCTCCCAACCCAGGGAATGAACCTTCGTCTCTTGCTTCTGCTGCATTGATAGGTGGATTCCATACCACTGAGGCCACCTGGGAATCCACAGTCTTAATTATATTGAGGTTTATTTTGATGCATAAGAGTCACAATACTTCCCAAACTATTGTTAAAGATTTGAAGGATATCAAATAATCCACAACATGGAGAAAGATTGTTACTTATCTTATTTATAAAACAGTACTTCCAAATATTAATATAAAAGTTTCAGTTGGTATTGAAGCATTGCATTACGGAGGAATAATAACACACTTTTGTGGAACTCTAGCTAATGGAATGTTTGATACGGCAATTCTAGGAACAACAGTTTTCCTCAAAAGGTCCATAAGCCAAAACTTTGGCCTGGTGGACTCCCTTACCTATACAAATTGAAAAAAACATAACTACATCTCTATTTTATGAAAAGTGAAATCCAATATCAAATCCTTATATTTTTCCATATACCATTTTTTCATATCATAAAAATGTGAATATACTTATTTAAGTAAAAGTAACTTTTTGGAACCCTACTCCCTGTCAAGTACTGGTATAAATACTTTCTTATCTAAATAATAATAATAATAGTTTAGTCTATAATCACTGTAGGTTACTGGTAATATGAAAATTAGAATAGCCTATTTTCTATGGGCACAAAGCTAGCAAATAGAAGCATAGGATTCAGGCATATTTATGAATTAAAACTTGGTAAATGGCCTTTTTAATTTAGGTTTAAATTCTTAGGTTTAAATTTTCTTCCAAATGAATATTGATTTTTATATATATTACTGACATCAGTGATTATTAATGGTTAGTAAACAGGTTTCTTTTATGTAGGCTAAATAACCTTCTAGTTCAAATATTAAATCTGTACTTTAAAAATAGTTTCTATTGGCTCCTATTGGCTCAAAACTTTGTTAGCTCAAACCCGGTGCTCTATGACAATGTAGAAGGGTGGAATGGGGTGGGAGATGGGAGGGAGGTTCAAGAAGGACAGGACATATGTATACCTATGGCTGATTCATGTTGATATATAAGTAGAAACCAATATAATATAAAGCAATTATCCTCCAATTAAAAATAAAAATTTTTAAAGTATTTAGATAAAAATAAATATAGCTCCTATTAATCTTAAGTTTTTCTTTTTTTAATGTAGAATGTTGGATCTACTTGTTGCTGTAATTTTTTTTTAATATTTACTATTTGCGTCAGGCCCTAGTTGTAGCAGTTGGCATTTTTGTGGCATCATGTAGGGTCTTTCGTTACAGCACACAGACTCCCTGGTTGTGGCATGTAGGATCTTAGTTCTCTGGCAAGGGGTTGTACCCACATCCCCTGCATTGCAAGGCATATTCTTAACTATTGGACCACCACAGAAGTCCCCTTGTTGCTGTAACTTAAGAGCAGTAGCAGGGGTCACAGTTATGCTTTAGTAAATCCATACCATAATGTTCCACACTTTATCCATACCATAATGTTCAACTATATTCTTCTCTCAGTAAGAACGTATTTCTGGCTTTCAGATCTTTTTCTTCACCCATTGACCTGCATGGTAATTTCCGTAGGCTTCATTAATTGTTTAGTATACTGCTTATGTGTTGGATAGATATAACAATATTCCAGGCAGTATTAGATATGTATTTACTATTTTATTTTATAAAATTATTTTTCTAAATAATGTGGGTTCATAAAAATGCTCAAACATTTTAAAGTATCTGCACTAAGCAGTATATAATGTTTATAAATGTTTACTAGCTAACATTTTTAGATCGATTATTATCAGCCCATATCAGTTCCAATGTATGTTATCAAGGCACTTGATTAATCCAAACTTTTCTGTAAATCATCCCCTTGTAATAAGTACAGGCTACTTTTGCATACAGTGAACTGTACATGTAATTTTAGGACTGTCTAGAACTCGTCTGGTTTCTGAGGGGTTCATTAGCCTCTCTGATTTGGTTGTTACTGTTTCCCAGATATCTGGTACAGTCTCCTGGGAAGGGCATGTGGGCATGATCCTTGAATATCTCTTCAAATTTTGTCTCTTATCCTTCTTTCCACTGGCACTGGCACCTTCTCAAATATTCCCTTTTGTAAATTCTCAGTTCAGTTCCATCACTCAGTTGTGTCCGATTCTTTGCGACCCCATGGACTGCAGCATGCCAGGCTTCCCTGTCCACCACCAACTCCTGGAGCTTGCTCAAACTCATGTCCATTGATTCTCTGATGCCATCCAACCATATCATCCTCTGTCGTCCCCTTCTCCTCCTGCCTTCAATCTTTCCCAGCATCAGGGTTTTTCCAGTGAGTCAGTTCTTTGCATCAGGTGGCCAAAGTATTGGAGTTTCAGCTTCAGCATCAGTCCTTCCAATGAATATTCAGGACTGATTCCCTCTAGGATCAACTGGTTGGATCTCCTTGCAGTCCAAGGGATTCTCAAAAGTCTTCTCCAACACCACAGTTCAAAAGCATCAATTCTTTGGCACCCAGCTTTCTTTATAGTCCAACTCTCACACCCATACATGACTACTGGAAAAACCATAGCTTTCTAGACCTTACATTTATTCTAGCTTTGAAATAAACTAAGCACAGCTATTCTGACACCAGAGATAATATTTGTGACTAGAGGTCAATGCTGAGACTAATGTTTCTTTGGGTTGAAAGAAAAAGAGAGGAAGAGGAAGAAATACACACACATACACAAACCCTTTTCCTCTCAGACACTTTTAAGAATTCCTTATTCCAAATAGCCCCACTATTAAGTTTAAACAGCCCTTTTAAATGATGGTCAACCATAATTGTATTTTTAAATTATTTGAGAGGAGAAGTATATTTCTTAAATATGAATAAACATAATTTGAGTTTCACTTCTAAAGATATGCAGCCCACAGTTCCCCAACACTATAATCTCAAGCACCTAAGAAACCAAAGATTTTAAAAATTTGCTTTCTTTTTATTTCTTAAATATAACTGGTCTACCTTAAATGTCATCTCATTAGAGTTATACAGAGAAGGATTTAGCTTTCATAGTTGACTTTGGATCCTAGCAGTCAACTTTTTCCAAACCATTTTTGTCTTTTTCAGTCTTCTTAATAGATCTACTCAGTTAAGTGAAATGAATGTCAAAGAATAGTTAGAATGATAGCTTAAATCTACAAGCTAACCAAATTCCGATATTTTCCATTTGTGTTGGTTCTATCAGAACACTGCTGCCTTCTGGTGTTCATTTATAACACTTTTTTGTTGCTTCCAGAAATGCCTGGTTTACTCTTTTCCGATTCTGAGTTGCCCAAATGCCATATTCACATTGTTAACTCTCCATTCCCTATACACACTGATGGCTTCTACTGCATGTATTTTTTTAATTGGGTTTAGTTGCTTTACAATATTGTTAGTTTCTGCTATACAGTGAAGTGAATTAGCTGTTCAGTTCAGTTCAGTCACTCAGTCGTGTCCAACTCTTTGCAACCCCATGGACTGCAGCAGGCAGTCCCTGCTGTCCAAAACCAACTCCCGGAGTTGACTCAAACTCATGTTCATTGAGTCGGTGATGCCATCCAACAATCTCATCCTCTGTCATCCCCTTCTCCTCCTGCCTTCAGTCTTTCCCAGCATCAGGGTCTTTCCAATGAGTCAGTTCTTCTCATCAGGCGGCCAAAGTTTTGGAGTTTCAGCTTCAACACTAGTCCTTCCAATGAACATTCAGGACTGATTTCCTTTAGGATAGAATGGTTGGATCTCCTTGCAGTCCAAGGGACTCTCAAGAGTCTTCTCCAACACCGCAGTTCAAAAGCATCAATTCTTTGGCGCTCAGCTTTCTTTATAGTCCAACTCTCACATCTGTACATGACTACTGGAAAAACCATAGCCTTGACTAGATGGACCTTTGTCGGCAAAGTAATGTCTCTGCTTTTTAATATGCTGTCTAGGTTGTCATAACTTTTCTTCCAAGGAGTAAGTGTCTTTTTATTTCATGGCTGCAGTCACCATCTGCAGTGATTTTGGAACCCAAAAAAATAAAGTCTGACACTGTTTGCTGTTTTCCCATCTATTTGCCATGAAGTGATGGGACCAGATGCCATGATCTTAGTTTTCTGAATGTTGAGCCTTAAGCCAACTTTTTCACTGTCCTCTTTCATTTTCGTCAAGAGGCTCTTTAGCTGTTCTTCACTTTCTGCCATAAGGGTGGTATCATCTGCATATCTGAGGTTATTGATATTTCTCCCAGCAATCTTGACTCCAGCTTGTGCTTCATCCAGCCCAGCGTTTCTCATGATGTACTCTGCATATAAGTTAAATAAGCAGGGTGACAAAATACAGCCTTGATGTAGTCCTTTTCCTATTTGGGACCAGTCTGTTGTTCCATGTCCAGTTCTAACTGTTGCTTCCTGACCTGCATACAGATTTCTCAAGAGGCAGGTCAGGTGGTCTGGTATTCCCATCTCTTGAAGAATTTTCCATTCCCATCTCTTGAAGAATTAGCTATTATATATACATATATTTCTCCCTTCTTGGACCTCCTTCCCACCCTCCCCTCATCCTCCTATCTAGGTCACCACAGAACACTGAGCTGAGCTCCCCGTGCTATACAGCAAGTTCTCACTAGCTGTCTATTTTACACATGGTAGTGTGTATATCCCACTCCAGAGTTCTTGTCTGGAGAATCTCAGGGACTGGGGATCCTGGTGGGCTGCCGTCTATGGGGAATCACAGAGTCAGACACGACTGAAGTGACTTAGCAGCAGCAGTGTGTATATCAGCAATTCCACTACTGAGATACCCTGAAAAAAACAGAATTGAAAAAGACAGATGCACCCCAGTGTTCATTGCAGCACTTTAAAATAGCCAGGACATGGAAGCAACCTAAATGTCCATCGACAGATGAATGGATAAGAAAGATATAGTGTATATACACAATGGAATATTACTCAGCCATTAAAAGAAACAAAATTGGGTCATTTGTGGAGACATGCATGTATTTTTTACTTTCCTTTAGAGAACTTTCTTTGGCATGCCTAACCCCTTCTTGGGACAGGTCAGAATGTTGGGGAGTTGATACCCCCATGACAGACTCAGCCAGTGAAGGAGGCAACTGAAGATACCAGTTTCCTCATCCTTTAGGTGACCTTACTGAGGGATGATCTCCTCACTCAGAGATTCCCAGTGGGATTGAACCTCAGTCGCCCACACTGCTTACCTGCATAGTATCTTACTTTGTATTAATTTCCTTTCATTCCTTGTCTTCCTTTCCCATCCCCAGTGGTGCTGCAGGAATCAACTCCCTAATCAACTATTGTACTCAGGTCATTATCTCTAAGGTCTGTTTGGGGGGGAAACTCAATTTAATTTACTGGTTTTATTGGGTTACCTTTAAGAATGCTCAGTACATTTGGTCAAGGTCTTGAATTTAAAACACACCTTCATTTTAGATTAATAGTGTTGGGTGTGAAACAGATAAATGTTTTAGTTTTGCCAGTTTGCCTTTTAAGGACTCTCTTGCTGGAGCTCTCATACTCTAGAATATAAATTAACTCCCACCTAGCTTGCTAATTTTGGAATCTGGGTGTTAGACTGATCGTATTTAGGGCCTCTTCAAATTCATGCCTTTAGGCTCTTTTGGACAAAAAAAAAAAAAAAGATGAATTGGTTTGACCCCTCTGCTAAGTAAAGCCCCAAAACTCAAGAGACACAACACACATACATGTAGACACATTTACCATGAATCCATCATTCATTCTCATCGACATTGGCTGCTGTTACTTACAGAGCACTTGCAGGCGAAGATCAACACATCCCTCAGAGAGTAGCTCCAAGGTCAGCCCCTGATAATCCTGCCAAGCCAGGAACCTCTTCCAGGTCCTTTTCTCTCAAAGGCGGGAGAATAAAACAGGATGCTGGGGCCAGAAATGAGGAGCTTCAGCCCTGCAAATTGTCTACACTTTGTTTTATCTGCTAAGGGGATGAGGAATGTTGTTACTGCTGCTGTGACCACTCCTCTCCTCTGTTGCACCCAAGACAGATTAGATACAGTATACATGGTCTTGCTGGTTGTTGAAACACTGACATTCTTCTTAAATGATTTGTAAAGAAGTGCTGCCCTGAACTCTGAGTAACACCCTGCTCCTGTGTCAACCCTAGACTTCCATAGTCCCTGCTTCAGTTCTAGCCATGAACAGGTTAGCCTGGTGCATCAGGAAGTCTCCAGACCCTTATGGTGCCCTTAATGTTTAGAAGTACCAATTTGAATGCCTCTCTGAGTTATGTCTTCTTTGGCTTTCAGGATAGTGCAGAATATTTCAGGATATTGTAGAGGATCTATTGCTTTCCATCTGGAAATGTTTGATTTTCACTAAAGAATAAATACTGATCAAGGAAAACAGTGAATGCATAGAACAATATTCAGTAGCATTTTATACAGTTAATTTAAGACATTTCGAAATTCTGACACAGTATATAATCTTGTAAAATGCTTTCTGACTTCTTATTCATTCAGTGCAAGCCCTGAACTTTGGGAAAATCAGAACTTCTTCATTGGTTCTCCAAAGTGTAGCAAAAGATGCAACTCAGATATTCAGGCATGTTAATTAATTATATGACTATCTCACCTTGCTCAATAGCCCCCATTCCCATTCAGGTGTTGTTGCTTAGCTTTAAGTCATGTCAAACTCTTTGCAACCCCATGGACTGCAGTGTGCCAGGCTTCCCTATCCTTCACTATCTCTCAGAGTTTGCTCAGATTCATGTCCATTAAGTTGGTGATGCTATACAATCATCTTGTCCTCTGTCATCCCCCTTCTCCTCATGCCCTCAACCTTTCTCAGCATCAGGATCTTTTCCATTGAGTCAGCTCTTTGTATGAGGTGGCCAAAGCATTAGAACTTCAGCTTCAGCATCATTCCTTTTAGTGAATATTCAGGGTTGATTTCCTTTAGGATGGACTGGTTGGATCTCCTTGCAGTCCACGGGACTCTCAAGAGTCTTCTCTAGCACCACAGTTCAAAAGCATCAATTCTTCAGCATTCAGCCTCCATTCAGTAGCAAACACTAAACCACCTTCACCACAAAACAGCCCATTCAAGATGACTCATTCTTTTTCATTTTAAAATATGTTTTATTGGGTGGCGGGTGCTTAGTCTTTCAGGACACCTTTCCTTTTCTTTCTGTGAGATTTCTTGACACAAGGAGTTCGAGTAACACTATGATGACGGGAGGATATATGTCTAGACCTCAGGTAGGCCTCACTGACTTCAGACTAGGTGTGTGTTTGAATGGCTAAACCCTTGAGAGTCAGTGCATTTTCCATCTGCTCCCCAGCCACTTTCCACCCCATTTATTTTCTCCCAAAACCTCTGGAAGGCAAATCGTTTCTTAATTATTAGCTGCCTGCCAGCTTCCCCATTCTCCCTCCAACCCCTTCCCCATCTACAAGGCAGTGGAGGAGTGAGCGCCTGAGCATGTCATACACAGTGTCTGCTCTACTGTGGCCAATCCAAGGGCTACAGGACCACTCAGAGGCTTTTTTTTTTTTTTTTTTTTTGGCTATAGCCTGAAATGGGAAAGCAGTATGTTCTCACGACTTTTCACTTCCAGCTATCTCACTCCCTGTCCCACCATCTTTGGTCCAGGAGCATCTGGCTCCATCTCAGGGACTCAGAGAGAGTTACCCTAATTCCATCTCCTCCAGAGCTCTCAAAGTCTTCTGTACACTAGAAAGACTTCTTCAACCTTTATGTCCAAGACTTCCCTGATATCCTTTCTTCTCTGTATATTAAGACTGAGAAAAAAAAAAAAACCTCTGACACCCTTGTTTTGCTTTTGCAATGTAAAAAGATTTTGAAATTTAGAAAACATATTCCTCCCAGAAAAGCTTGGTTCTCAAGACTATCATCTGACTGTAAACTAAGGAATAATTTAATTTTGAAGCTCAAAGTTGAATAATGACTTACTTGTTCTAGGAAGTCTCCAACAACTCCCTGAAATAATGACTATTACTCATATGATGGGTGGGGAGTCATAAAGAAGTGGATTTATAATGAATGAAAAATACACTGGATTCAAAACTATTATCCCTTTAAAAAATGTTATTTCAGACAGTGTGTTTTAAAATAGACTCTTATTCACATATCCTTTGATGAATAACCCAAATAAAACAAAGTATGTGAGGCTGACAATACTTAACTTTATAAAGTTACACAGCATATAAATGTTTTGAATAAAAGAGGCAAATTTATATTCTTTTCTGCTAATCTTGGCTGTTATTGCTTAAAAGTGTAATATACAAATGCATTCAAGTTTGTCCTTGAAAAATTAAAAGAACATCATTTTGTAAACCCTGAACCTTGTCTTTACACACAAAAATGATGACTCTAGTTGTGGTCAGAACAAGAGTTTTAACAAAAAAAAAATAAGAGGGCACAAATTCTAAAATTTTGTTCTCTCTAATGTGTATATCTGCTTTGATGTTCATCTACCCCAGAAATGGGTGTTGTTTAAACCACATTTACAGACATTTATGCACTCCTCTGTTTATTTCAGCCTGACTCACTGCTTCTGGAGTAAGGAATGGGGACATGAGAACTGGTCTGCTTCACAGCTGCTGTGTGGATGAAGTCAGGTAATATGTGAAAGGGGTTATGCTTCAGTGGAGGCCTGCATCCTGGTGAGGCACGTAAAGATCAGAGCGTTCACATTTATTCAGCACCTCCTATATGCCAAATGCTTTTGAAGAAGAGAGAGAAAGATTTCATGTAACCTTAAAGACCAAGAATCCTTTTTAACCTAGAAGTTGGAAATATAAACAGAATGAAAGGAGAGAGCTGTCGTTAGTTGAAGGTCGACTGTATAGGTGTTATGCCTATATTATCTTATTTAATCCTCAGAGCAATCCCATACAACAATTTTGTTTTTCAGATAAGACCCGTAAGAGTTAACAGACTTATTAGGACCACATTGGTGGTAACTGACAGGGCAGAGAAGCCCCAGCAAGATGATAGGCACTGGAGCGGTGGCTGCATGGTGCTGGAGGGACTTTGAGGAGATACCCCACGTCCAAGGGCAAAGGAGAAGACCCAGCAACACGGTAGGAGGGGCGAAATCACGTTTAGAATCAAACCCCATACCTGCCAGAGACATTCAGAGGACTCAAACAAAGCTTGTGCACGCCAGGACCCAGGGAACCCGCAGAGACTGAGGCAGAACTGTGTTTGAGTATATCTTGTAGAGGTACGGGTCAACAGTGGACCCCCGCAGGGGCAGGGGCTCTGGGCGCAGCAGACTTGAGTATGGCATAAACCCTCTTGGAGGTCACCATTGACCCCACCTTAGAGCTGCCAGAACTTACACAGGACTGGGGAAATAGGCTATCGGAGGGCACAACAGAACTTTATGTGCACCAGGACCCAGGAGAAAGGAGCAGTGACCCCACAGGAGACTGACCCAGACTTGCCTGTGAGTGTCCAGGAGTCTCCGGCAGAGGCATGGGTCAGTGGTGGCCTGCTGCAGGGTCGGGGGCACTGAGTGAGTGCATGGAACCTTTTGAAGGAGGTCGCCATTATCTTCATTATCTCCACCATAGTTTCAGTTCAGTTCAGTCGCTCAGTCGTGTCCGACTCTTCGCAACCCTGTTTGGCCCCAGGTAAATAACACGGAGGGAACACAGCCCCACCCATCGAAAGAAAATTGGATTTAAGATTTACTGAACATGGCCCATCTGGTGATGTCCATGTGTAGAGTCTTCTCTTGTGTTGTTGGAAGAGGGTGTTTGCTATGACCAGTGCGTTCTCTTGGCAAAATTCTATTAGCCTTTGCCCTGCTTCATTCCATATTCCAAGGCCAAATTTGCCTGTTACTCCAGGTATTTCTTCACTTCCTACCTTTGCATTCCAGTCCCTTATAATGAAAAGGACATCTTTTTTGGGTGTTAGTTCTAAAAGGTCTTGTGAGTCTTCATAGAACCATTCAACTTCAGCTTCTTCAGTGTTACTGGTTGGGGCATAGACTTGGATTACCATGATATTGAGTGGTTTGCCTTGGAAATAAACAGAGATCATTCTGTTGTTCTTGAGATTGCATCCAAGTTCTGCATTTCGGACTCTTTTGTTGACCATGATGGCTACTCTATTTCTTCTAAGGGATTCCTGCCCGCAGTAGTGGATATAATGGTCATCTGAGTTAAATTCATCCATTCGAGTCCATTTTAGTTCACTGATTCCTAGAATGTCAGTGTTCACTCTTTCCATCTCCTGTTTGACCACTTCTAATTTGCTTTGATTCATGGACCTAACATTCCAGGTTCCTATGCAATATTGCTCTTTACAGCATTGAACCTTGTTTCTATCACCAGTCACATCCACAGCGGGGTATTGTTTTTGCTTTGGCTCCATTCCTTCATTCTTTATGGAGTTATTTATCCACTGATCTCCTGTAGCATATTGGGCACCTACCAACCTGGGGAATTCCTCTTTCAGTATCCTATCATTTTGCCTTTTCATACTGTACATGGGGTTCTCAAGGCAAGAATACTGAAGTGGTTTGCCATTCCCTTCTCCACTGGACCACATTCTGTCAAACCTCTCCACCATGACCTGTCCATCTTGGGTGGTCCCACATGGCATGGCTTAGTTTCATTGAGTTAGACAAGGCTGTGGTCCATGTGATCAGATTGGCTAGTTTTCTGTGATTATGGTTTCAGTGTGTCTGCGCTCTGATGCCCTCTCACAACACCTACCGTCTTGGGTTTCTCTTGCCTTGGACGTGGGATGTCTATTCACGGCTGCTCCAGCAAAGCGCAGCTGCTGCTCCTTACCTTGGATGAAGTCGCCCCTCCTGACCTTGAACATGGAGTAGCTCCTCTCCACCCTACTGTGCCCACGCTCCTTGGAAATGGGGTAGCTCATCTCTGCCACTGCCCCTGACCAGGGGCATGGGGTAGCTCCTCTCGGCCGCACTTCTGCGCAGTCTGTCGCAGGTGGCAGACCCTGCTATTTAACTTATATGCAGAGTACATCCTGAGAAACGCTAGGCTGGAAGAAGCACAAGCTGGAATCAAGATTGCTGGGAGAAATATCAGTAACCTCAGATATGCAAATGACACCACCTTTATGGCAAAAAGTGAAGAAGAACTAAAAAGCCTCTTGATGAAAGTGAAAAAGGAAAGTAAAAAAGTTGGCTTAATGTTCAACATTCAGAAAACTAAGATCATGGCATCTGATCGAATCACTACATGAGAAATATATGGGGAAACAGTGGAAACAGTGTCAGACTTTATTTTGGGGGGCTCCAAAATAACTGCAGATGGTGATTACAGCCATGAAATTAAAAGACGCTTACTCTTTGGAAGGAAAGTTATGACCAACCTAGATAGAATATTAAAAAGCAGAGATATTACTTTGCCAACAAAGGTCTGTCTAGTCAAGGCTATGGTTTTTCCAGTGGTCATGTATAGATGTGAGAGTTGGACTGTGAAGAAAGCTGAGCACAGAAGAATTGATGCTTTTGAACTGTGGTGCTGGAGAAGACTCTTGTGAGTCCCTTGGACTGCAAGGAGATCCAACCAGTCTATCCTAAAGGAGACCAGTCCTGGGTGTTCATTGGAAAGACTGATGCTGAAGCTGAAACTCCAATACTTTGGCTACCTCATGTGAAAAGTTGACTCATTGGAAAAGACCCTGATGCTGGGAGGGATTGGGGCCAGGAAGAGAAGGGAATGACAGAGGATGAGGTGGCTGGATGGTATCACCGACTCTATGCACATGAGTCTGAGTGAACTCCAGGAGTTGGTGATGGACAGCGAGGCCTGGTGTGCTGCAGTTCATGGGGTCGCAAAGAATCAGACATGACTGAGACACTGAACTGACTGACTGAGCATGGCCCAACCCATCAGAAGACCCATTCAGTCTCTCCCATCAGGAGCTTCCATAAGCCTCTCATCCTTCTCCATCAGAGAGCAGACAGACCAAAAGCCACAGTCACAGAAAACTAACCAATCTGATCACATGGACCACAGCCTTGTCTGACTCAATGAAACTATGAGCCATGCCGTGTAGGGCCACCCAAGACAAATGGGTCAAGGTGGAGCGTTCTGACAAAATATGGTCCACTGGAGAAGGGAGTAGCAAAATTACTTCAGTATTCTTGCCTTGAGAACCCCATGAGCAGTATGAAAAGGCAAAAAGATAGGACACTGAAAGATGAACTCCCCAGATCAGTAGGTGCCCAATATGCTACTGGAGACCAGTAGAGAAATAACTCAAGAAATAATGAAGACATAGCACCAAAGCAAAAACAATACCCAGTTGTAGATGTGACTGGTGATGGAAGCAAGATCCGATGCTGTAAAGAGCAATATTGCATAGGAACCTGGAGGCATGAATCAAGGCAAATTGGAAGTGGTCAAACAGGAGATGGCAAGAGTGAACGTTGACATTTTAGGAATCAGCAAACTAAAACCATTGGAATGGGTGAATTTAACTCAGATAACCATTATATCTACTACTGTGGGCAAGAATCCCTTAGAAGAAATGGAGTAGCCATCATGGTCAACAAAAGAGTCCAAAATGAAGTACTTGGATGCAATCTCAAAAACAACAGAATGATTTCTGTTCGTTTCCAAGGCAAACCATTCAATATCACAATAATCTAACTCTATGACCTGACCAGTAATGCTGAAGAAACTGAAGCTGAACGGGTCTATGTAGACCTACAAGACCTTTTAGAACTAACACCCAAAAAAGATGTCCCCTTTTCATTGTAGGGGACTGGAATGCAAAAGTAGGAAGGGAAGAAATACCTGGAGTAACAGGCAAATTTGGCCTTGGAGTACAGGATGAAGAAGGGCAAAGGCTAACAGAGTTTTGCCAAGAGAACACACTGGTCATAGCAAACACCGTCTTCCAACAACACAAGAGACAACTCTCCACGTGGACATCAAGAGATGGTCAACACCAAAAACAGATAATATTCTTTGCAGCCAAAGATGGAGAAGCTCTATACAGGCAGAAAAACAAGACCAGAGGCTGACTATGGCTCAGATCATGAATGCCTTATTGCCAAATTCAGACTTAAATTGAAGAAAGTAGAGAGAACTACTAGAGGATTCAGATATTACCTTAATCAAATCGCTAACAGTTATACAGTAGAAGTGACAAATAAATTCAAGGAATTAGATCTGATAGACAGAGTGCCTGAAGAACTATGGATGGAGGTTTGTGACATTGTACAGGAGACAGGGATCAAGACTATCACCAAGAAAAAAGAAATGCAAAAAGTCAAAATGGATATCTGAGGAGGCATTACAAATAGCTGAGGAAAGAAGAGAAGTGAAAGGCAAAGGAGAAAAGGAAAGACATAAGCTTCTGAATTCAGAGTTCCAAGAATAGCAAGAAGAGATAAGAAAGCCTTCCTCAGTGATCAGTGCAAAGAAATAGAGGAAAACAATAGAATGGGAAAGACTCGAGATCTCTTCAAGAAAATTAGAGATACCAAGGGAACATTCCATGTAAATATGGGCACAATAAAGGACAAAAATGGTATCAACCTAACAGAAGCAGAAGATATTAAGAAGAGGTGGCAAGAATACACAGAAAAACCATACCAAAAAAAGATCTTCATGACCCAGATAGTCACCATGGTATATCAGTAGCCTACAGCAAGACTTCCTGGTGTGCGAAGTCAAGTGGGCCTTAAGAAGCATCCCTATGAACAAAGCTAGTGTAGGTGATAGAATTCCAGATGAGCCATTTCAAATCCTAAAAGATGATGCTCTGAAAAAGTGCTGCACTCAATATGCCAGCAAATTTGGAAAACTCCCAGTGGCCACAGGACTGGAAAAGGTCAGTTTTCATTCCAGTCCCTAAGAAAGGCAATGCCAAAGAATGCTCAAACTACCACACAATTGCACTCATCTCATACGCTAGTAAAGTAATGCTCAAAATTCTCCAAGCAAGGCTTCAACAGTACATGAACCATGATCTTCCAGATGTTCGAACTAGATTTAGAAAAGGCAGAGGAACAAGAGATCACATGCCAACATCCACTGGATCGTTGAAAAAGCAAGAGAATTTCAGAAAAACATCTACTTCTGCTTTATTGACTATGCTAAAGCCTTTGACTGTATGGATCACAACAAACTGTGGAAAATTCTTCAAGAGATGGGAATACCAGACCACCTGACCTGCCTCCTGAGAAATCTGTATGCAGGTCAGGAAGCAACAGTTAGAACTGGACATGAAACAGACTGGTTCCAAATAGGAAAAGGAGTATGTCAAGGCTGTATATTATCACCCTGCTTATTTAACTTATATGCAGAGCACATCATGAGAAATGCTGGGCTGGAGGAAGCACAAGCTGCAGTCAAGATTACCAGGAGACTGCCATACAACCCAGCAATCCCACTGCTGGGCATACACACTAAGGAAACCAGAATTGAAAGAGACACATGTACCCTAATATTCATTACAGCACTGTTTATAATAGCCAGGACATGGAAGCAACCTAGATGTCCATCAGCAGATGAATGGGTAAGAAAGCTGTGGTACCTATACATAATGGAGTATTACTCAGCCATTAAAAAGAATACATTTGAATCAGTTCTAATGAGGTGGATGAAATTGGAGCCTATTATACAGAGTGAAGTAAGCCAGAAAGAAAAACACCAATACAGTATACTAATGCATATATATGGAATATAGAACGATGGTAACGACAACCCTGTATGTGAGACAACAAAAGAGACACAGATGTATAGAACAGTCTTTTGGACTCTGTGGGAGAGGGAGGGGTGGATGATTTGGGAGAATGGCATTAAAACATGTATAATATCATATAAGAAATGAATCACCAGTCCAGGTTCAATGCAAGATACAGGAAGCTTGGGGCTGGTGCCCTGGGATGACCCAGAGGGATGGTATGGGGAGGGAGGTGGGAGGGGGTTCAGGATGGGGAACACGTGTACACCCGTGGCAGATGCATGTTGATGTATGGCAAAACCAATACAATATTGTAAAGTAAAAAAAAATAATAAAAATTTTTTTTAATTTTTAATAAATAAAACACACACAAAAAAGAAAAAATTTAAAAAATAATAATAACTTCAGATATGTAAATGACACCACCTTTATGGCAGAAAGTGAAGAGGAACTAAAGAGCCTCTTGATGACAGTGAAAGAGGAGAGTGAAAAAGTTGGCTTAAAGCTCAACATTCAGAAAACTAAGATCATGGCATCTGGTCCCATCACTTCATGGCAAATAGATGGAGAAACAGTAGAAACAGTGACAGACTTTATTTTTGGCGGCTCCAAAATCACTGCAGATGGTGACTGCAGCCATGAAATTAAAAGACGCTTGCTCCTTGGAAGAAAAGCAATGATCAACCTAAACAGCATATTAAAAAAAAAAAAAAAACAGAGACATTACTTTGCCAACAAAGGTCCATCTAGTCAAGGCTATGATTTTTCCAGTGGTCATGTATGGATGTGAGAGTTGGACTGTAAAGAAAGCTGAGTGCTGAAGAACTGATGCTTTTGAACTGTGGTGTTGGAGAAGACTCTTGAGAATCACTTGGACAGCAAGAAGATCCAACCAGTCCATCCTAGAGGAAATCAGTCCTGAATATTCATTGGAAGGACTAATGCTAAAGCTGAAACTCCAATACTTTGGCCACCTGCTGCAAAGAACTGACTCATTTTAAAACCCTGGTGCTGGGAAAGATTAAAGGCAGGAGGAGAAGGGGACGACAGAGGATGAGATTGTTGGATAGCATCACTGAGTCCAAGGACATGAGTTTGAGTAAAATCTGGGAGCTGGCGTTGAATAGGGAGGCTGGTGTGCTGCTGTCCAGGGGGTTGCAAAGAGTTGGACACGACTGAGTGAACTGAACTGAACTGGTGGTAACTGACAGACTGAGGGTGGAACCCATGTCCATTGGATTTCAATGTCAGGCTTTTTAACTACACCAAAAGGAGTCTAAACACGCATTTGCTTGGGGTTTTGTTGCTGTTGTTTTCCATTTGTTATTTTTTATTGGAGTATAATTGCTTTATGGCATTGTGTTAGTTTCTGCTGCATTTGTTGTTTCTCACCTTGGCTACGTTGGTATATTTTTCCCCTGAGAGGTCAGTTAATCAAGATGATTCCATAGTTCAAGGGGATGCCAGCATGGTTGTTGACTGATCTTGTGGAGACTACGTGAGAACTGGAACTCAATATTCCTTAATAAAAGTCCTGGGAAATTGCTGTTAATACTAATAACTAACTGGGAAATCTTACAGGCTTTAACTTAAGGAATTGATTTTTTTCTCCAGATTATCGTGGCTTATCTGGTAATTTTTGTTATTTTACAGAGTACAGTATCTAACTTGTGCTCACTGATAGCTATACTCAGAGTTTATTATGCCTGGACCATTATCCAGCACAAACCTGAGTTTTTGTATGGCTTGGCCATGTAGAAACTATGGCTATGCCATAAATGTACTAATGGAGATAATTATTTCTGTATTTCAGTCCTGTTTTAAACTTCTAGTAGGTTATAAATTATAATACATTAATTCAAGACACAATAAACCATTAATTCATACATGATATAGTATCTAATTAGAGCAGAAAGATGCCACATGCCTTGGGAAGTATATAGGGTTTGAGTCTTGCCCATAACTCTTTTTTGGACTGATTTAGACATGTAAACTCGGAGAAGGCAATGGCACCCCAGTCCAGTACTCTTGCCTGGAAAATCCCATGGATGGAGGAGCCTGGTAGGCTGTAGTCCATGGGGTCGCTAAGAGTCGGACACGACTGAGCGACTTCCTTTTCACTTTTCACTTTCATGCATTGGAGAAGGAAATGGTAACCCACTCCAGTGTTCTTGCCTGGAGGGGGAGGGGGAGCCTGGTGGGCTGCCGTCTATGGGGTCGCACAGAGTCGGACACAACTGAAGCGACTTAGCAGCAGAAGCAGCAGCAAAAGGTCCTGTAGTAGGTTTCCTTCTGTAAACTTCTCTGTCTGGGGTGGCATCTGGAAGAGGAGAATTACACTTCAGCTTTATAACCTTACTGTGCAGCTTTTCTGAAAAGTCACTTAGCTTTATTTACACCTGCCTTGAAAAAATAAGCACTCAAACAGCAATAAACCAGATGGAATCAATAATTTACATATCTCCAGGGGAGTCGGACAAGAAGCAAAAGAAGAAGAAATGATTGACTATTTTACAGAGATTATCTGATTTTAACATGTATGAGATTCCCATATTTTGACTGAATTTAACCGATTCTGGTTTTGCTTTCAATTAATTGCCTATTACTGTGATAGAAAGGAAGTAGGGAAGAGAAGGTGAGAGGGAGGGAAGAAGGAAGAAATGAATCAGAAAAACTTAATTGAGTGTATTCCTTGCTCATGGTGAGTCCTTTCCTTGCCAGGAAATTTTCCGTCCCTATGACTTAATTGCTTTGATCTATTCACTCTAACAACTAGATAAAATAGCATGATTTCCCACCCTGTAAGAAAATAAATATGGCCATTTAACTTGTTCATGTTGATGTCTAAATAATGGATTTTATTCATAAACATACTTTCAGTTGAGCTATTTAGAAAGATAGCTGTAGATGTGTTATAAGCAGTGCTGAAGAACTAGCTCCTGCTTTGTGGAGAGAAAAAATTCCCTGCTCTTATTCTGGAGGGTCACTGTTTCTTGTTTGCTTTGTCAGTGTTTTTTGTTTTGTTTTTTCATTTCTGTGTTTCACTCTCACCCTTAATTGGTGTTTTACTGATCATAAATTGATTCATCTTAGCAGAAGGAGGGGCTGTGTCTCCAACTACCACTCTCTTATTCATATGGAAATTCTGTGTTTCTGCTGTTGTGGCTCCAGGTACAACTCATAGGGAATAGGTCTTCATGTTATGTTGTGCTACAAATTTAATCCCTGGGTTTACACTGTATTTTACCAAAAATCATGACACCATTCTTTGGATCTAGCTATTTTTATTTTATTTAAAGATTATTTCCTTTTTGTTTACCCTTAATAAAATATGTCACATCCACAGAGAGTGTACTTGAAAACAATATTTGTTTTTCCTACTTAAATGATTTTCTTAAAGGGAATCTTTCTCAAGACTGTGTCAGTCAGTTCAGTTCAGCTCAGTCGCTCAGTCATGTCCGACTCTTTGCGACCCCATGAATCGCAGCACGCCAGGCCTCCCCATCCATCACCAACTCCTGGAGTTTACTCAGACTCATGTGCGTCGAGTCAGTGATACCATCCAGCCATCTCATCCTCTGTTGTCCCCTTCTCCCCCTGCCCCAATCCCTCCCAGCATCAGAGTCTTTTCCAATGAGTCAACTCTTCGCATGAGGTGGCCAAAGTATTGGAGTTTCAGCTTCAGCATCATTCCTTCCAAAGAACACCCAGGACTGATCTCCTTTAGGATGGACTGGTTGGACCTCCTTGCATTCCAAGGGACTCTCAAGAGTCTTCTCCAACACCACAGTTCAAAAGCATCACACCGTGTAGTAGCACTAAAAACAAACAGCTGAATTTTCAGCAGCTCTGTTGCCACATTTGTGCTTTCCTCACCACCGCTCTACTGATCCTTACCCTTTCCTTAATGCAAGCACCAGCCTCTCTTTTTTATTGATCGTGTGTGGTTAAAGTCTCAGATCCATTTTAAAATAATGGGTCATGAAATAAACTAAGTTCCCATTAACTGAATAAAGTCTTTAGAGTTAGAAGTAATTGGCCTTGATTGGAAGTCATTTGAGGTTTGTTGAGGTATATCAGAAACAATAATTAATAAATCAACAAATTCAAAAGAAGACAGAAACAGAGGAGAAATAGAACAATGAAAAACAGGACAAATAAAATCAGATAGCAAGATGATAGACTTAAATTCATAGTGAGATGCCACTGCACATCCACTTGAATGGTTAATATTAAAAAGTTTAATGGTATCAAGTTTTGGCAATAATTGTGGATAACAGAAACTCTCAGTGTTGCTAGTGGAGGTGTAAAATGTGACAACCACTTGGGGAAGTTTGACAGTTTGTTAAAATGCTAAACGTATACTTACCGTATGATGAGTGCAACAGGGATGAATCTTGAAAGTCTTGTGCTGAGTGAAAGAAACCATACTTAAAGACCACATGCTTTGATTCCCTTCATGCGAACTTTTAGAAGAGGTGAAAGTATAGTGAAAGAAAGATAAGTACTTGTCATTGGTTTGGGTGAGGGAAGTGGATTGACCACAAAAGTGCATGAAGGAACTTTTGGGGTGATAGAAATTCTCCATATCTTGATTGTAATAGTATTTACCATTGTATACATTTGTCAAAACTCACTGCAGTGTGCACTTAAAATTGTACACTATTGCATGTAAATAATACCTCAATAAAGCTGACACAAAATAATTGAATGAATTGTACTGATCAAAGAGAATTTTCAAAAGGAGAATCTATTATGACAAAGGAAGGAACAGTATTTGGAAGGAGAGGAGAGAGAGAGAGATGACTATGCTTTGTTTTATTGCAGTCATGAAATTGTGTCATATAAGAGCACAGTAGGAAGTTTGTCAAGTAGAATTCAGTCCTCTCAATAAAGAGTGAACCTTCAAATATACCTCTGTGGTGGAATATGTAATATGATAATGAGGTTAAAATGAGATACTAGGTAGAATTAAATGTGGTTCAATCAGTTCCTTTTGAAGATTTGGGAAGGAGTTGATTTTCTTTGGAGATTTGTTTTTTTTTAATTTGTGATTGACATGCAAAAAGCTGTACATATTGAATATTTGCAACTTCAGTTTGGACATAAGTGCACATTCATAAAACCATCACCACAATGAGTGCCATAAAATATCCATCACATCCAAAAGTTTCCTC
Source organism: Bos javanicus (assembly GCF_032452875.1). Classification (NCBI taxonomy): domain Eukaryota; kingdom Metazoa; phylum Chordata; class Mammalia; order Artiodactyla; family Bovidae; genus Bos; species Bos javanicus. The sequence continues at coordinate 23,097,407 of NC_083874.1, read as the reverse complement.
CCACCCTATTTATTTATTTATTTTTTATAAAACACTTAGCATAAGATTCGATTTGACCTCTTAGTAAAAGTTTAAGTATATGGTAGGGGAGTTTGAGAGGCCTTTGTACAGAAAACAAAGTGGTGATCCTATGAGGGAAAGAATTTGGAGCTTATTAAAAAAAAAAAAAAAGAGTGGATTTAACACTAAAGCCAATCGAGAGAAATCTTTGGGGGCTGTAGTACTGTTTGTCTGTTGGCTTTGTTTGGCTGAAGTCTAATATATCATGTTGTTTTCTTTATGCATTGTTTCTTGTGATTGACTCAGTGCATTCTTCATGGAAGAGCCTTGAACTGAAGAATGGTTGAAGGTCACCATGCTGGAGCCCCAGGTAAGTTTGCCAGAACTAGAACTACTCTTGATATTTACAGCTGAGTTTGCTGTCCTTTCCTTACTGCCCTAGAGGACTGGTATTGTCCAGAACAAGAACAAAAGAAGATGCTTTCTTCCCTGGTCTTTGGCAGTTTCCTATTTCTAGAGACTTGATAGGATAATTCACTAATCCTCAGAATATTGTAAGTAACATATTTGGAGGAGAGTTTGATTCAGTCCATTCTAATTTCAAGAACAGGTTTTTTTTTTTTAATCACATTTGAAATCTACTCAGTTGTCATGGTGAATGAGAGTTCTTTTTCTTTAAGTAGACTTTATCTTTAAAGCAGTCTTAAAATCACAGCAAAATTGAGCAAAAGGTACAGGATATCTTACCCCGTTGCCATAAAGGCAGAGCCTTCCCAGTGATCAACATTGACAACCAGATGTTGAGGTTAGCTATAGCCAAAATCAAACTCCCCCCAAAAAAACTGGTGAATTACTGACTGTACTAAAAGATGAATTAACTTATTTTCTTGAATATTTCTAAAAGACCAAAGTTCTCTAAAGTAGACATTACCTGTATATATTTTTTTATCATAAATCAGTGACTTTATCTAATCTTTGTTAAATTTGCTAAGCAGAGTTGTGATTTCTCTGTAAAACAGGGACATCATGTTTTTATCCGTGTTTGAGAGAGTATGTTGCTTCATGAAATTTAAGCAGAGGGGTGTCTGCAACTTCTAATGAAATGCTTGTTACTGTAAGGTTTGAATTATGATTTCACTCCCTACCACTTCACTCTCCCCATTAGGTAGCACAGCACAGTCATGATAACCTCTGGGATGCTAAACTGGAAAATTCACTCTAGAAAGTCTCACTCATTCACTTCCAATATGCAGCTTCTTGAGTGTTCAGGGTAGATGGGAGCAAAAGAGTTGGCTAATACATAGGAGGAAAATGATTGCTTCTCTTTGACGTAGGCTGAAGGTTCTAGAGTTCTTCCATATTAACCCTCCAGCATCAGTATGACTGTGGATTTCCTGGTTATTGTTTTAGGCCTTCATAATAAAGGCTACAGATCTTCTCCGTCATCTGATCACTCAGCTTTCTAGTCCTATACATAATATGACTGGTCCTTTTAATTCTTTTGCCTGAAAAGCTAAGCACTTTGGGCTTCCCTGGTGTCTCAGATGGTAAAGAATCTGCCTGCAATGCAGGAGACCCAGGTTCAGTCCCTGAGTTGGGAAGATCCCCTGGTGAAGGGGTTGGCAACCCACACCAGTATTCTTGCCTGGAGAATCCCATGGTCAGAGGAGCCTGTCAGGTTACAGTCCATGGGGTCATAAAAAGTCAGACACAACTGAGTAACTAACACTTTCACTCTAGGAGTCAGAGGGGACGCCTTCACAGTATTCCGAAATCTTCAACCTAATTCTAGACTTCACACCAATGGCTGTTTGATCTATGAACTAAAAAGCTACAAAGAGTACGTCTCTGGAGAGCCTTCTGTGATCCTCTATCCTCTCACCAGTCAGTGTTCTGGATCTGCCCTATGTAATTTAGGTTCCCTCACACAAATTGTTTTACCTTTCAGATTTAATTTTATGATTGTGTCAAGTAGATACTATGCTTCATGATCTCTTTCTCTGAATACTGAGTATCTTCATTGTTCAAACTCTCTCTTCTATCTCATTAGTCAGAATTGGGTCTAGGGCTGACTCCAGACCACTTACTGCCAAATGAAGTGAAATTTCCATGGCTAACATAGACCAGTTATGATTCATCCTCATGAACTGTGGGTGGAGACTCCCTTCCTCTGAGACCACTTGTTAATTAAGGTCAGTCGCTCAGTTGCGTCCAAATCTTTGCGACCCCATGGACTACAGCATGCCAGGCCTCCCTGTAAAACACCAGCTCCTGGAGTTTACTCAGACTCATGTCCATCAAGTCGGTGATGCCATCCAACCATCTCATCTTCTGTTGTCCCCTTCTCCTCCTGCCGTCAATCTTTCCCAGCATCAGGATCTTTTCCAATGAGTCAGTTCTTCACATCAGGTGGCCAAAGTATTGGAGTTTCAGCTTTAGCATCAGTCCTTCCAATGAATATTCAGGACCGACTTCCTCTAGGATGTAATGGTTGGATCTCCTTGCTGTCTACAGGACTCTCGGAGTCATCTCCAACACCACAGTTCAAAAGCATCAATTCTTTGGTGCTCAGCTTTCTTTATAGTCCAACTCTCACATCCATACATGACCACTGGGAAAACCATAGCTATAACTAGATGGACCTTTGTTGGCAAAGTAATGTCTCTGCTTTTTAATAAGCTGCCTAGGTTTGTCATAGCTTTTCTTCCATGGAGCAAGCGTCTTTTAATTTCATGGCTGCGATCACCATCTGCAGTGATTTTGGAGCCCCCAAAAATAAAGTCAGCCACTGTTTCCTCGTCTATTTGCCATGAAGTGATGGGACCAAATGCCATGATCTTAATTTTCTGAATGTTGAGTTTTAAGCCAACTTTTTCACTCTCCTCTTTTACTTTTATCAAGGGGCTCTTTAGTTCTTCTTTGCTTTCTGCCATAAGAGTGGTGTCATCTGCATATCTGAGGTTATTGATATTTCTCCCAGCAATCTTGATTCCAGCTTGTGGTTCATCCAGCCCAGTGTTTCTCATGATGTAAGCTGCATATAAGTTAAATAAGCAGGGTGACAATACACAGCCTTGAGGTACTCCTTTTTCTATTTGGAACCAATCTGTTGTTCCATGTCCAGTTCTAACTGTTGTTTCTTGACCTGCATACATATTTCTCAGGAGGCAGGTAAGATGGTCTGGTATTCCCATTTCTTGAGGAATTTTCCACAGTTTGTTGTGATCCACACAGTCAAAGGCTTTAGCATAGTCAATAAAGCAGAAGTAGATGTTTTTCTAGAACTCTCTTGCTTTTTCAGTGATCCAATTGATGTTGGCAATTTGATCTCTGGTTCCTTTGCCTTTTCTAAATCCAGCTTGAACATCTGGAAGTTCACGGTTCACGTACTGTTGAAGCCTGGCTTGGAGAACAATGAATATTACTTTGCTAGTGTGTGAGACGAATGCAATTGTGCAGTATTTTAAACATTCTTTGGCATTGCCTTTCTTTGGGATTAAAATGAAAAATGACATTTTCTAGTCCTCTGATCACTGCTGAGTTTTCCAAATTGGCTGGAACATTGAGTGCAGCACTTTCTTAGCATCATCTTTTAGGATTTGAAATAGCTCAACTGGAATTCCATCACCTCCACTAGCTTTTTTCATAGTGATGCTTCCTAAGGCCCACTTGACTTAACATTCCAGGATGTCTGGCTTTAGGTGAGTGATCACACCATCGTTATTATCAGGTTGTGAAGATCTTTTTTGTATGGTTTTTCTGTGTATTCTTGCCACCTCTTCTTAATATCTTCTGCTTCTGTTAGGTCAATACCATTTCTATCTTTTATTGTGCCCATCTTTACATGAAAATTCCCATGGTGTCTCTAATTTTCTTGAAGAGATCTCTAGTCTTTCCCATTCTATTGTGACTGGTGATAGAAGTAAAGTCTAATGCTGTAAAGAGCAATATTGCATAGGAACCTGGAATGTTAGGTCCATGAATCAAGGAAAATTGAAAGTGGTCAAAAAGATGACAAGAGTGAACATCGACATTTTAGGAATCAGCAAACTAAAATAGACTGGAATGGGTGAATTTAATTCAGATGACCATTATATCTACTACTGTGGGCAAGAGTCCCTTAGAAAAAATAGAGTAGCCATCATAGTCAACAAAAGAGTCCAAAATGAATTACTTGGATGCAGTCTCAAAAACGACAGAATGATCTGTTTGTTTCCAAGGCAAACCATTCAATATCACAATAATCTAAGTCTGTGCCCCGACCAATAATGCTGAAGAAGCTGAAGTTGAATGGTTCTATGAAGACCTACAAGACCTTCTAGAACTAACACCCAAAAAAGATGTCCTTTTCATTATAGGGGACTGGAATGCAAAAGTAGGAAGTCAAGAAACACCTGGAGTAACAGGCAAATTTGGCCTTAGAGTACAAATGAAGAAGGGGCAAAGGCTAACAGAGTTTTGCCAAGAGAACGCACTGGTCGTAGCAAATACCGTCTTCCAGCAGCACGAGAACACTCTACTTATGGACATCACCAGATGGTCAGTACAAAATCAGGTTGATTATATTCTTTGGAGCCAAAGATGGAGAAGCTCTATACAGCCAGCAAAATCAAGACCGGGAGCTGACTGTAGCTCTGATCATGAACTCCTTATTGCCAAATTGGGATTCAAATTGAAGAAAGTAGAGAAAACCACTGGACCATTCAGGTATGACCTAAATCAAATCCCTTACGACTATATAGTGGAAGTGACAAATAGATTCAACGGATTAGACCTGACAGACAGAGTGCCTGAAGAACTATGGATGGAGGTTTGTGACACTGTACAGGAGATAGGGATCAAGACCATCCCCAAGAAAAAGAAATGCAAAAAGGCAAAATGGTTGTCTGAGGAGGCCTTACAAACAGCTATGAAAAGAGAAGCGAAAGGCCAAGAGAAAAGGAAAGATATACCCTTTTGAATGCAGAGTTCCAAAGAATAGCAAGGAGAGATAAGAAAGCCTTACTCAGTGATCAATGCAAAGAAATAGAGGAAAACAATAGAATGGGAAAGACTAGAGCTTTCTTCAAGAAAATTAGAGATACCAAGGGAACTTGTTAATTTTGGTTCTGTTTATAGGAAAGAAGGTTGTCCCATTGATCTTGCAACAAACTGATTCTGCCATAGATATATCCTGAAAAATGTTTACTTCTTGGACTGGATGTGGAGAGATCTAATAAAAAGATAAATGACCCAAAATGAGAAGGCAGGAAAGGCAGCAAAATAACCCAGAACACAAAGAATTCCTATGTAGAATATATTGTAACAAAATATGCGGTTAAATTTTGCTTACTTAAATATATATTTAAAGAGTGAAATTCCTAGATAGACTGGTTATTATGTTTATGATTTTCTAGCCAAGGGTTCTATATGACTGATGAATTGGTGTCAAGCAAGAAAATTAGAAAGAAAAGGCAAAATGTCTCATCTCAAATTCTTCACTTCTATACTCACCTCTGAACTTCTGAATTGATGAGGTTCTATGGGGATGGGGGAGGGGCTCCTATTTAATATATTCTAACTTTTTTAAAATCTCTTCCTCAAAGGAAATCAGAGAGGAAGGAAGTTACTTTGGTAGTTTCACTAACATGACTTGACTGAGAAATCAGCAGATGCACATAGCCACGATCTTGCCTCTCTCTTCTAAGGCAAATATTTACGCTGAACAGGCATGTGGGATTGACATGTAATGACGACAGGTCCACCCATTTCATGAAACACCCTAAAAGACTTCAACAAATAAAGTGAAGTCTGACTAGTTGTACTTATTTTTCTTCTTTGAAGTGGTCTGAGTATTCAGAGATGCTGATATCCACTCCTGATTATGAAATAGGATGACATCACCAAATATTACTTTGGAGGAGAAAATGTGAATGTGAAACTGTTGGTAACTCGGTGGTCTCCTACTCTTTGCAACTCCATGGGCTGTAGCCCTCCAGGCTCCTCTGTCCATGGGATTCTCCTGGCAAGAATACTGGAGTGGGTTGCCATGCCCTTCTCCAAGAGATCTTCCCAACCTAGTGATCAAACTCAGGTCTCTTGCATTGCAGGCAGATTCTTTACCATTTGAGCCACCCAGGAAGCAGATCTAGTTGACTCTGTACTCTTTATGTCTACCTCCTCTTCATACTGACTTTTATTAGTCTACCAGAAGCCAGAGTTTATGCTATGGTTGTAAATCTTTTAGACTAAATTTAATTTTATAGCAAACAATATGCCAGGGATCACTGAAGTTTTTTAAACTATTTAAAAATCGTTTTATATTTATATATGTTCATGTTTTAAATGTTATAGTTTAACCCAGTGTCAAGCACTTTGACTAGTATTACAGAAGAAAGAGGGAAAAAAAAAAAAAACCTGCCACAGAAGACACTATACCAGGACCGTAAATTGATGGAGGGATATATTAGCATTTAAGTGAAAAAATGTTAAATCTGAGAGCTCCTGTTTAATGTTTATAACCATTGTATCACTTTGTTATTTCCATAAACTAATGAGTAACTCAGAAGACATGATTTAGTCATGGTTGAAGTATTGGTGTGTATAGTGAAAAGACAAGGAGTTGGCCTAGATAAGTAGTTCTCAAATTTTAGTGTTCATTATTAGTACCATTTAGAGGACATGTTAAAACATGCATTGTTTGGCCCCATCCCCAGATTATGATCCAGTAAGTATAAACTGGGATATGAAAATTGGCATTTTGACAAGTTTCAGCTGATGCTAATGTTTCTGGGCCAGGGTCCATAGTTTGGGAACCAATAGCTTAAAGTAAAGAGTGGCATGACTGCACGATAAAAAAAGCAGTGTAGCCCAGATTTTAAAATTGTTCTTTCCTTGCTCATTTATGATGTGAAAATGTTAGTCACTCAGTCATGTCTGACTCTTTGTGACCCCATGGACTGTAGCCCACCATGCTCCTCTGTCCATAGAATTCTCCAGGTAGGAATACTGGAGTGGGTAGCCATTCCCTTCTCCAAGGGATCTTCCTGACCCAATAACTGAACCCACGACTCCCTCATTACAGGCGGATTCCTTACCATCTGAACTACCTTTATTCTGACTTTCTTGAGGCCAGAATCACTGTATTACTCCCCGTCTTTCACCAGTGTCTACTGGGATGTCCGGCACATAATAGGCCATAGTTACTGGATAAATACCCTCACTGTCACCCTCTGTTGGCTCCACTGATAACAGATTAGAATTCCCAGAATGTTTCTGTTTAAAGCAGTTCAACCAACTCAAAATTCTTCAAGTTTCAGTTCAAAAGAATGTCCCAAAGATCTTGTCTTTGATTCCTCTTTGCATTTTCTCCAGTTTGGAAACAGAAGGTCATTGCTGTGGTTAAAGTAAAACAAAATACAACTCTTAAGAAGTTGTTTGGTTGTAGATAAAAATAAGAATCTTCACTCCAAAAAGCAATGTCACTTGAATATCCAGACTGTTTCATAAGGTATAATAGAAATTGATCATCTCTACCATCAAAAAGAACACAAATAACAAATATTGGCAAGGATGTGGGAAAAAGAGAGCCTCCTACGATGTTGATGGGAATGTAAATTGGTGCAGCCACTGTGGAAAACAATATAGAGGTTTCTCAAAAAACTAAAAGTATGACCTAGCAATTCCACTTCTGAATAAAGATCCAAAAAAATAACACCACAACACTAAGATACATTCACCAAATGTTGAAAAGGTACATACACCAAGTGTTCATAGCAGCATTGTTTATAATTGCAAAGATAAGGAAGCAACCCAAATGTCCAACAGAACAGATCAAGAAGATGCAGTATACACACACACACAAACACACAATGGAATACTACTCACACAGAAAAAAGAATGAAATTTCTCCATTTGCAGCAACATGGCTGAACTTGAAGGGCCTTATGCCAAGTGAGATAAGTCAGAGAAAGACAATTATTGTATGGTATCACTTATATATGCAATTTTTTAAATGCAACAAGCAAGTGAGTATGTTAAAAATAAAAAAACAGACTCACAGATACAGAGAACAAGCCAGTGGTTACCAGTGGCAGGGAGGGGCAACATAGGGGTGGGGGAGATACAAACTATTGGGTATAAGATAGGCTCAAGGATGTATTGTACAACATGGGAAATATAGCCAATATTCTGTAATAATTGTAAATGGAAAGTAACCTTTAAAATTGTATAAAAAACAAAATAATTTAAGCTCTTAAATTTCAAGCTACTTCCCTTTAGCATTTTTGTTCATTTATTCAACTAGCATTTCTTAAACTTCTTCCAGATGAGTTATTCTTTCCTTATCCTTCTTTGGTATCTGATAACATCTCTATTTTAGCACTTATCACACTCTACTGGGGGGAAAAGGAACACTGTTTAATGTCTGTATCCCACAGCAGTTGTGTAGGCTCCTTGGGAATATCTGTCTGGATTAGGCTTGACACTTGAAATATAAAAAAGGTATGTCACATAGTCATTCACTTAAAAGACTTTCCAGTTGAGAAGATGAGACAAAAGTGTACATTACTATATTCATTTAGAACCACAAAGACTTGTAATATTCTATGAATTTTATTACTTCACTAGAAATTTCAAACTTTTTGGAGAAAAATCCTAATCATCTTAAAAGCAGGGACAGACCATCTCATGAAATTTTGTCCTATTTGTAGTTAATGCTCATTGAGTCTTTGTTGGATGTAATGATATAATTTGACAGACATATAGAAGGCTTCTAAGGTCAGGCACTGTAACATACATACATACATCCTTTCCATCTTATATAAAGTCCTGCATATAGTTAGGCAGTTATTAAACCTGGAAGTTCTCAGGAGAGCTAACTTAACTCCAAAGTGTTTTAGCTCTATAAATGACTTATTAATCCAAGAAAAAGAAAGTCCTGGCTAATAATCTTTAAATCAGATGCCTTGCCCAGAAACTGGGCAGGGCTGCATTTAAAACAGCAACAAGTAAGTGAAATAGGGAGGTTAAAGTCTAAACTGATATTAACATAGACTGTGTTCAGATGAAATTATAGTGGATAAGGGCACCAAGAATTTTATCAGGTCAAATTGTTCCCATAAATTATAAATGTTTTGCTGGATAAAATGATCCCATGAGTCTCCTGAGCCGCTGTGCTAAATCTGGTCCTTCACTTGAAAACTGGACCTCATTGTGCAAGCAAGGAATAGAATGATTAAAAGGAAACAAGAGCAAAGACAGAGACTTATTTCTACTCTCCTCCCTAAACCAGAGGATGAGTGAATGCTTAAACTGCAGAAACATTCATTGACTATTTCTCTGGCAGAATTATTCTCTATAGTCATAGTTCATTAGCTTTGGCAGCTTTCTTTTTTCTGTTTAAGTTCAGGACAGGCTGGTATGCAAGGACTGATGATATTGAAGAATGCTTTAAAATCTGTCTCAAATTGCTAACTAACAAGGAAGAAAGATATTTCATAGATACCTCTAAGTAACTAAAAATGTACTGATATGTTAAAACAAAAACTAAAATATATAAAGAAATGTACTATATTCTTCATTTTACCATGGAGCTGAGATTGTATGAGTTTTTATATTTATAAATCACAGCACTGAAAGAAGGATCAACTATACATATTGGCTTAATTTGCTCTATTTTCTGGAACCTGCTAGTGGAGCTGCAGGTGAGCTTGGAAACAGCCTGATTCTAAACATTGGCCTTTGGAACCCCTTATGATCTGTGCCACTGATCTGTGTGCTTGTATGCAGTGTGCACCATCAACTTCTGAAGGTCTGGTCTTGAAGTACCAGTACTTTCAGGCTATAAATACCCTGGGTTAAATGGGAATAAGTCATTTATCTGGTGAAAAGAAAAGTATAGAAACTATAGATACTTAGACTTTGCAATCAGTTACACACCCCTAGTGATATCCATTCTGTCCATTTTCTGTCATAGGAGACCAACTCCACTGTGAAACAAAGCTGCATTATAAATTACAGGAATGTATCCTGTATCCTATATAATAACCATTAAACTTAGTAGTGCTCTCACTGCTATATACCTCCTCACTTCATTTTTTTATCTATTAAAAAATCCACAGATTCTTTTTTAATTTTGAAAAATATTACCTTTTATGACATAGAGGTTATAGAAACCTGTAGTTTATAGAAACCAAACTTATCATCATTTGTTTTGCCACTTAATGTACCTTCAAAGTGCAGCTTTTCTATCCTGTGGATGCTTGAAAGCACTTTTCACTTTAGGAGGATTTCTCACATTCTGAAATGCAATATACCTTGGAGGTAGTGTGGGCTGTCAGAAACATGTCCAGTGTGCTGCCCTGCCACCTCCCACAACCATGGCAGATGCTGATACTTTTTTTGGTAGCTTCAGACTCAGAATCCTTTTCTATACATGCTTCAAGCAGCCACCATCAGTTGATTAGTGGTTAACATTAAAAATCAAAACTTTTTAAACACTGGTTCCAGGTTTCTATCGCTCAAGGATCAAATTTTGCCTTTGAGATCCAAAGATGTACCTACAAACTCAGACCCCCAATAAAAATGGATAAAATTGCAAAGCCCACAGGATTTTCCTTTCCCTAAGAACTCAAAAAATACTTGGCACAATTTGCAATAAAGGGAAACAAATTTGGGATTTTTTACCTTTTCTATCCAACTTGGAACTGTGAGTTTAATTGCTACCCAACCTAGATAATGAATTGACATTTAGTTGATAATTTTCAACAAGTTTAGCAAGGTCAGCATTGTTGTTCTGAAGAGGGAAGAGTCGAAATTCACACTGAATATCTTCTATTTGTCAAGACACTATATTTTTTCAATTTTTATATTTTTTCCTCACAGTGGTTTCTAGGAGAAATAAGAAATCTTGTTTACTCTTGAGGAAATTGAGACCTAGAAGATTAAATTACTTAAGTCATGCAACAATTAAGTGGCAATCCAAAATCCAAACAAATTTGCAACTCTCAACAAGGATCTTGGCTGTTTTATGAAACCTTAAAGATTTTATTTTTTCTTTTGTTTGAGTTCTGTGTGTTCCTATATTGAGCTAGCAGATTCTGAGTAAATAAATCCATAGATTAGAAATTCTGGATTTGTCTCACCAGTTCCCAGAGATCTCAGTTATGCTTTGTTCCTGTGTGTGAGTCACAAGACAAGGAGTTAAACTCTCCACTGATGTAAAAAAAAAATGAAATTTTAAAATGCCACGTAAACATGATGCCATATAAAATAACAATAATACTCAATGTAGAAGATTTTCTTTTCAAATACTAGCTGTTTTTGTTTTATGAATTTATTATTTAAATCTTAGAATTACCTTTCTCAATGAACATAAAAGTACCTCCTGGGATTTTGATTGAAATTGCATAGAATCTATTGATTAGTTTATGGAGAATTGACATATTTATGATATTAAGATTTCTATTACACAGTCATGCATTATCTATATTTACTTAACCTTCAGCAATTTCTTTTTGTAATATTTTATAGTTTTCTATGCAGAGGTTTTATACCTCTTTTGTTAAATTTATTCCTAGAATTTAAGGATTTTCATGTATTTTAAAGTTTTATTTTCTACTTGTTTCTAATCATATAATAATTAATATTTTATATTAGCCTTTTATCCAGCATGCTTTCTGAGTTCACATATTAATTCCAGATTATAAATCTTTTGGATTGTGTGCTTAGAAAATATGTAATTTGTGAATTATGACAGGCATTATCCTTATTTTCACACCCTTATACTTTTTGCTTTTTCTAGCTCATGTCATTTTTTAGGACCTCCAAGCCCAATTTTTAATAAAAGTGGTGATATCAAGCATCTCTATCTCATTTCTAGTTTCAGAGGGAAAGCTTTGAATATTTCACCATTGTTGTTTCATGTAGGTTTTATGTTGGCACTCTTTACTAGTTTAAGAAAATTCCCATTTTACTCTTAATTTGTTAAGAAATTTTAAAATTATTTTAGCCACATGCATGCTAAGTTGCTTCAGTCATATTCCAGCTCTTTGTGACCCTATGGACTGTAGGGTCCTCTGTCTGCCAGGCTCCTCTGTCCATGGGGTTCTCCAGGCAAGGATACTGGAATGAATTGCTATGGCCTCCTCCTGCGGATCTTCCCAGCCTAGGGATCAAACCCACATCTCTTACATTTCTTGCATTGGCAAGCATGTTCTTTACCACTAGCGTCACCTGGGAAGCCCCAGTTTTAGCCGTAGGTAGGTGTTAAATTTTATAAATTCTTTTTTCTTACGTGTTTAATTGATCATATGATTTTTATTTGTTAAAGTGAGAAATTATACTTGCTGCATTTTTTCATGTTAAAATAGTTTTGCATTTCTAAAATAAACCCTGCTTGGTTGTGACATCCTACTTTTTTTTTTTAATTTGCTACTGGGTTTGATATCTTTTAATGAAAATTGCATTTGTGTTCTTAAAACAGAAACCTTTAGTTTTCTTTTCCTATAATGTATCTGACAGGTTTTTGTAACAAGATTATCCTTCTTTTATATAATGAGGTAGGAAGTATTTCTTTCTTTTCTGTTCTCTTCAGAATTTTTTTAAGATTAACCCTGTTCTTTATAGAGAGCAGCAGATGAGATGGTTAGATAGCATCACTGACTCAAGGGACAGGAGTCTGAGCAAGTGCCAGGAGACAGCAAAGGCCAGGGAAGCCTGGGGTGCTGTAGGCCATGGGGCTGCAGAGTCAGACACAACTAAGCAACTAAACAACAACAACTGTTTATAAACATTTGGGGAATTTTACTGGTGAACCATTAATAACCTCAATCAGTAGAGGTTTTGTCATGAAAAGATTACGTTTTACTGCAAATTTAATTTTTAAAGTAAATATAGAAAATTTTAAATTTTCTGAATCTTGTGTAAGGTTTAGTCCATTATGCTTTTCAAGCAACTTGTTCTTTTTATGTGAATTTTTTAATTTAGTGGATAAAGCTAAATATCTTCTTTTGATCCTTTTAATTTAGTGCATAAAGAATGTGGAATGATGTGTTACAGATGAAATGATTCATTTCTCATTTTGGTAATAGGTTTGTTCTTTTTCCCTTTTAAATATTTTGCTAGTAACTTATCATTTTTATTAGTCTTTTCCAAAAAATCAACGCGTATTATGTACTTTTGTTATATATTTCTTCTGTTCCAAAATTATTATCTCCTTTTAACTTCTTTCAGTAAAATTTCATTTATTTTCAAACTTGTTCAGGAAGGATACTTAAATAATTAATTTCAGGATTTTTCCCCTCATATATTTGGTACTATAAATTTTTTTCTAACTGTATCCAAAAAAGTGATATATTTTCATTTTTCAGTTTAAAATTTTCTAATTTTAATAATTATTTCCCCATTGATTTAATAAGATTTTAAAAATATTTTGAAGTATGTGTGTAGAACTAGTTAGAAAATTTCTCATTTTTTTGATTCTGTGTGGGCTCAGTCTCTTAGTCATGTCCGACTCTTGGCGCCTGCATGGACTGTAGCCCACCGAACTGCTCTGTCCTTGGAATTTTCCAAGCAACCATACTGGAGCAGGTTGTCATTTCCTACTCCAGGGGATCTTCCCAACCCAGGCATCAAACCCGCATCTCTTGCATTGGCAGGTGGATTCTTAAATTTAGCTTAATTCCATAGTGGTCAGAAAACATATCTGAGTTATTTCAATTATTTTAAATTGCTGTGACTTTTTCCGTATGGCCCACCATTTTATCAACATTAGTAAGCTCTTCAGATGCACCTGGAAGGAAGGTACACTCTGTCATTACCAAGTGTAACATTTCATGTATGTCATAGCAAATTTGTTACTCTTGTATTCAGATAGATCTCGTCTTCACTGATGTTATCTCACCCGATCACTTTGTGAGAGAGGTGTGCTAAACTTCCCTGTTAAGTTTGCATATTTGTCTATTTCTGGTTTTAGTTCTTTTAAGATTTACTCTGGTATAATCTGCCTTACGTGTTTTAAACTTTAGAATTATTACATCTTTCTGAAGGCCTGAACCTTTTATCATTATGGAATGACTTTTTTAATTTCTAAAAATGCCTTTTGCTTCCGTCTTTACAGTTTCTACAATGGTTTTCATTTGGCTTTTTAAGTCGCTGTTTGTGTCATGTTCCCCTTTTACCTTCACCTTTTGTTGTTGTTCTTCTTAAGCAACACATAGTTATTTTTAATCTTGTCTGAAAAATGTTTGTCCTTTAACGAGAGCATTTAGACCACTCACAATTGATGTAATTATTAGCATCTTTAGGCATGGCTACTGCCTAGTGGTTTAATTTCTCTTGTTCTACCTTTACATATTTCTTTTTTGCTTTGCTTTTATTAAATATTATCTTTTTTTAATTTATTCATCTTAATTGGAGGCTAATTACTTTACAATATTGTAGTGGTTTTGCCATACATTGCCATGAATCAGCCATGGGTGTACATGTGTTCCCCATCCTGAACACCCCCCACCTCCCTCCCCATCCCATCCCTCTGGGTCATCCCAGTGCACCAGCCCCGAGCACCCTGTCTCATGCATCAAAGCTGGACTGGTGATCTGTTTCACATATGATAATATACATGTTTCAATGCCATTCTCCCAAACCATCCCACCCTCTTCCTCTCCCATAGAGTCCAAAAGACTGTCATCTGTGTCTCTTTTGCTGTCTTGCACATAGGGTCATCATTACTATCTTTCTATATTATCTTTATTATTTTAAGTTCTCTTGTTACACATTCTTTTTCTCCTCCTTTGCTTTACCTGTATTCTTTATATTTCTCTTTATTTTCAGTAGAGGTTACAACATGAATCCTTAACTTTATTTAGAATCTAATATAAATTAATATTTTTGCCACTTTCTAAATACTTTTACAGCCTCAGATCCCTCTATTACCATTTACTACAACTGCCTTTTAAAATTAGTATTCTGTTGAATTTTAATTTCTGTATATATTTTAAATCCTGCCAAATATTATTACTCTTTTGTGTGATTAGTATTTATTTTTATCTGTGAATATTTTTGTTCATGCTTTTGGTCTTTATTTCTTTATACAGTCTTGAATTTCCATCTAGGATCAGGACTGATTTTCTTCTCCCTGAAGAACTCCATTTATTATGTCTTTTAGTCCATTTCTAGTCTTGACAAATTCTCTACTTTTTTCTGTCTGGAAATGTCTTCATTTCACATTCACTCTTAAAAGATATTTGTGCTGTGTATAGAAATCTGGGTTGTTAGTTTTTTCTTTTACAGTGCTTTAGGGATATTGATCTTATGGCTTCAGTTATTTCTGTTGAGAAAATGTATCTTTTATTCTGTGGCTGTTTTTAAGGTTAACTCTTTATTTGGATGTTCAGCATTTTGTTATGTTGTGCCAAGGTAGATTCCTTTTGTTGTGAGATCATACTGCTTCTTAAATCTATAACTTGACATCTTTTTATAATTTTGAAAAAAATCTCAGCCAAAATTTTTTCAGTTATCACTTTTGCTCCATTTTCTTGCTCCTCTCCATCTAGACTCCAGTCACATGTTATTAAAAGTTTGCGTTATGTTGTATATGTCTTTTATGCTCTGTTTTTTCTTTGTTTTTTTCCTAAATCTTGTGCTTGAGTTTTGATATTTTCTATTAATTGACCTCCCAGGTCACAAAATCTCTTGAGTTAAGTTCTATCTACTGTTAAACCCATTGAATAGACTTTTAAATTTTAGTCATTGTGCTTTCTGTTCCGCAGCTTCCATTTGACAAGTGTCATTTATTTTCTTGACCACATTAATAATCCCAGTGATATTTAAAGTCAATGACAGATAGTGCCAATATCTGGGTCAACTGTAGATCTGTTTCTATTACCTGTTTTTTTCTTGATCCTGCTTCTTGCTACACTTGGAAAGTTTGAATACATGTGGGCATTGCATATGAGACTTTTGAGGCTGTGGGTGTTTTCTTCCTACTGGGAAGATTCTCCCATCCTCTTGCTAATATCAGAGGGGCAAGTTATCTCTACCCTGTAAGAACCTGAGCCATCTTGTAGCTCTTTTGAAATCTTTGTATGTGTCTTACTCTTTCTTTCCTGACTCCCCATTAGGAACTTCAAGATTCCTAATAAGTGTTTAGGGTGCCCCCCAGGGACCTTTTCTTCAATAAGTCATGAACTCCAATTTTTATATCTCCAATACCTAGAGATTGTCAAAACCTTCTCTGTAGTTTTTAGCTGCTTTTTGTGGTCCTCTTAACCTTTTGCCCTATATAGTAAATGTCTTGAAAAGACAGCAGGTGTTTGATATTGGCTACACTCTTTTATGTGTATCTCATATCTAAAGATGGAGAAGGCAATGGCACCCCACTCCAGTACTCTTGCCTGGAGAATCCCATGTATGAAGAAGCCTGGTAGGCTACAGTCCATGGAGTTGACAAAGAGTCGGACACGACTGAGTCCCTTCACTTTCACTTTTCACTTTCATGCATTGGAGAAGGAAATGGCAACCCACTCCAGTGTTCTTGCCTGGAGAATCCCAGGGATGGAGGAGCCTGGTGGGCTGCTGTCTATGGGGTTGCACAGAGTCGGACACAACTGAAGTGACTTAGCAGTAGCAGCAGCATATCTAAAGAATATTGGCATCCTGGCTCACATCCACCTCCCATAGCAACCTAAACCTCAAATTCTGTCTCCATATTCCTGAGTTTGCTTAAAACTCTGATGACTTCTCTGCCACCCTTTGTTCTGTAAGCCTGATACAGGTTTCTAAGAATTGGCAAATCCCCTGAGAGGAAAAGTGGCCTGAAGGAAATTGTGCTTCTCATCTTTCTGCAGTGTAGATCCACTTGTCTTGGTTGATTCATTATCTCTCTGATCCTTCAAATCATTCCTTTCTTGTAGCTTTTTTTTCAGTTTTTCTAATTGTTCTCAGCAGAAGCATTGAACTTCTACAAGCTACTCTATCAAGCCAAAAGCAAGATGTCTGTGTAGTTACATTTTTTTCCTCTATGCATGCTTCAGTTAACTAATGAGTTCTGAAGACTTTGTTGTTGCTTAAATACTCCAGACCTCAGGACTCCTAAATGTTCTCTTTGCATAAGAGAGTAAGAGACAATAATTCTTTATAGAACTAAACCCACGATTGCAGATATTGCTCAAGAGTGCCACTATGGATGTGAGAAGGGTCAGAAGGAAGGCCAGTGTTGCCTCATGACATAGGCCAAGAGGGGACATTTGCCTTTCCAACCTCCTCTCTTTATCTTCTATGCTTCCTTTTACCAAACTAACTAGTGTAGTGTCCTTCTTTCCAAATGTTATCTCCTGAGGCACAGCCCCAGTCTTGGTGTCAGGGGATATGTTAAAATTTTTATTTATATAGAATAATTTCCAACAGATACCAGTTACATAGATTATAATATGAATGGGGACGCCGATGCTCATGCAGTTGAGTCCAGGGTTTTCCTTACTTAGATCATCTAGCACAGTGTTCTATGTGCCACACCATGGTCCTTTATATCAGTTCTTCCTCTCCCCTTCCCCTGTTCCTGTCTGCACTTTGCCTCTTATTTGCCAGTGACTAGAACAAAGCTAGTGGAGGTGATGGAATTCCAGTTGAACTATTTCAAATCCTGAAAGATGATGCTGTGAAAGTGCTGCACTCAATATGCCAGCAAATTTGGAAAACTCAGCAGTGGCCACAGGACTGGAAAAGGTCCGTTTGCATTCCAATCCCAAAGAAAGGCAATGCCAAAGAATGCTCAAACTACCGCACAATTGCACTCATCTCACATGCTAGTAAAGTAATGCTCAAAATTCTCCAAGCCAGGCTTCAGCAATACGTGAACCGTGAATTTCCAGATGTTCAAGCTGGTTTTAGAAAAGGCAGAGGAACCAGAGACCAAATTGCCAACATCCACTGGATCATGGAAAAAGCAAAAGAGTTCCAGAAAAACATCTATTTCTGCT
Organism: Bos javanicus; assembly: GCF_032452875.1. NCBI lineage: Eukaryota > Metazoa > Chordata > Mammalia > Artiodactyla > Bovidae > Bos > Bos javanicus. The sequence continues at coordinate 23,079,450 of NC_083874.1, read as the reverse complement.
TTATTGACTATGCCAAAGCCTTTGACTGTGTGGATCACAATAAACTGTGGAAAATCCTGAAAGAGATGGGAATACCAGACCACCTGACCTGCCTCTTGATAAATTTGTATGCAGGTCAGGAAGCAACAGTTAGAACTGGACGTGGAACAACAGACTGGTTCCAAATAGGAAAAGGAGTACGTCAAGGCTGTGTATTGTCACCCTGCTTATTTAACTTCTACGCAGAGTACATCATGAGAAACGCTGGACTGGAAGAAGCACAAGCTGGAATCAAGATTGCCGGGAGAAATATCAATAACCTCAGATATGCCGATCACACCACCCATATGGCAGAAAGTGAAGAGGAACTAAAAAGCCTCTTGATGAAAGTGAAAGAGGAGAGTGAAAAAGTTGGCTTAAAACTCAACATTCAGAAAACAAAGATCTGGTCCCATCACTTCATGGGAAATAGATGGAGAAACAGTGGAAACAGTGTCAGACTTTATTTTTTTGGGCTCTAAAATCACTGCAGATGGTGACTGCAGCCATGAAATTAAAAGACGCTTACTCCTTGGAAGGAAAGTTATGACCAACCTAGATAGCATATTCAAAATCAGAGACATTACTTTGCCAACAAAGGTCCATCTTGTTAAGGCTATGGTTTTTCCAGTGGTCATGTATGGATGTGAGAGTTGGAATGTGAAGAAAGCTAAGCACCAAAGAATTGATGGTTTTGAACTGTGGTGTTGGAGAAGACTCTTGAGAGTCCCTTGGACTGCAAGGAGATCCAACCAGTCCCTTCTGAAGGAGATCAGCCCTGGGATTTCCTTGGAAGGAATGATGCTAAAGCTGAAACTCCAGTAGTTTGGCCACCTCATGTGAAGAGTTGACTCATTGTAAAAGGCTATGATGCTGGGAGGGATTGAGTGCAGGAGGAGAAGGGGACGACAGGATGAGATGGCTGGATGGCATCGCTAACTCGATGGACGTGGGTCTGGGAAAAAGAATAGATGCATGTATATGTATAACTGAATCATTTTGCTGTATAGCTGAAACTAACACAACTTTGTTAATCAACTATATTCCAATATAAAACAAACAGTTTTAGAAAATAGTTGCCCACAACACAAATACTTTATCTAGTTCTATATGTAAAGAACAAATGAAAGAAATAGTGTCATCAGAAGGGTATATGCAGATGTCTTTTAGTGAATCTGGAAATGGTACGTACCTTAATGTGGTGACATAGGAAGGTACTGAATATCAGGAGAAAGATGTTAAGATCTATTCCATTCTTCTAAAGGTGAGTTTTCTGCAGAAATTAAATGTGGATGCATTTATTTTTGATGCATATCTATTTATAAAGCCATTTTTTTTAAAACACAGATTAAGATTAAACACAGATTAAGAAAACAGCTTATAGCATAATGATTATAATGTTATGAATTTTTATAATGCTATAACATGGATTGTTATACATAACATAATGAATTATTAAAAGGTGAGCCATTGCAAAGATCAAAGAATAGAGCTTTGGGCAGCCATTCCAGAAGCTCTCCACATTCCCGTTACCAATCACAAATCCTTCTTTCCTTCATAAAATTTACCTCTATTCTGATTTTCATAGTTGTGATGTCTTTGCATTTCTTTAAACATTTCCACCCCAATGTGTATCTCTAAACACTATAATTAATTTTGCCCATTTTTAAAATAGTATTTTAAAAGTATTTCTTAGTCTAAATATTCTCCCCACATCTCTTTTTATGTTCTTTATTAATTGGATAAACCTAGATTTGACCTGTAGAGATCCTGCACTCTAGATTTTGCTGATTACAATGACATATCCTTGTTTTGGTGTGTTAATTGCTTCCCAGAATGCTGTTAGGCAGTTTGGAAGAGCTGTGAACTTTGGACTAATCAGAGAAGCCATTCATCATTCACTAGCATCTATACATTGTGCAAAATCTTTTTGCCCAGTCACTAAAAAGCATTCAGTGTGATTCAAATGGTCAGTTTCTGTGAGACTTGCCAGCAATCCTTTTGCGAGGTAATCATAAATGAATACAGTCAATGAAGCTTTCAGTTTAATAAAAGGCTAAGATATGTGTGCTTATGCACATGGACTTGGTTTTCTGACTCCGCCTTCTTCCTGACTGGTTGCTCATTGTGTCAGTTAGGGAGACAATAAGAAGTAAATTAACAGTGAATTAATATCCCCTGGGACAGTATTTCTCAAGACGTGTGTTGGAGAACACTAATGGCCCTTGGTATATTAATACATGGCCCCCCAGAAAAGGCATCTGTAGTTAAATAAATTTGGAAAATGCCAACTGACAGTGCTCTTGAGCATATGAATGTTGCTGAAAAGTCCTGCATTAAATAAAATTGTTTAATTTTGGCTAACTTATTTTTCCAAATTTCTTTGGCCAGAAAGGGCTTTGTTTGTCTGTTTACACTGATTATCTCATGATATCTTATGATATACATGTTTACCATGAATTCAGTTGGAAAATTATGATCAAGATTGCATTGAATCTATAGAGCAAGTTGAAGAACGTAGCCATGTTAACAATATTAAATCTTCTGATCCATGAACACCAGCCTTTCCACTTATTTAGATCTTCTTTAATTTCTTTCAACAATGACTTGTGCTTTTAAGGGTACAGGTTTTACACTTTTTTGTTAAATTTATTCCTACATATTTTATTATTTTTGATACTGTTGTAAGTGGGATTGTTTTCTTAATTTTCTTTTGGGATTATAAATTGTAAATGTATAGAATCACAATAAACTTTTTGTGTGTTGAGAGTCTTTTCTGCCTCTTTTCAACCTTTTGGACTTACTAGTTGTAATAATTATTAAACAGTTCCCTAGGCTTTTCTATACACAAGGTCATGTCGTCAAGCAACGACATTTTATTTCTGCCTTTCCAATCTGGATGTCGTTCACTTCATTTTCTTGCCTAATTGGCTTCACCAGGACCTTCAGTATAATGTGGGATAGAAGTAATGAAAGTCGACATCCTTGTCTTGTTCCTGATCTTGAAGAGAAAGCATTCAGTATTCACCATTAAGTATGAATATTTTAGCTGGACTATATTCAACTTGATCATGGTATGTAATCCTCTTTATGTATTGCTGGATTTAGTTTGCTGGTTATTTTGTGAGTAGTTTCGTACCTATATTCTTAAGAGATACTGGTCTGTAGTTTTTCTCTTGTGATTTTTTTGCTCAGGTTTGGATTAGTAGAGCTTCATAGAATGAGTTGGGAAGTGTTCCTTCCTGTTCTATTTTTTTATGAAGGATTGATATCAATTCTTATTAAACATTTGGCAGAATTCAGCAGTGAAGCCATCTGGGCTGGGGCTTTCCTTTGTGGATAGTTTTTTGATTACTAATTCACTCTCTTTATTTGTTATAGATCTGTTCAATTTGTTTATTCCTTCTTGAATCAGTTTGAGCAGTTTTTATCTTTTCAGTAATTTGTCCATTTCATCTAAGTTATCTAACTTATTAGCATACACTGTTTATAGTATTCTGTAATAATCACTTTTATTTCTGTAAGATGAGTAGTAATGTCCTCTGTTTCATTCCTGATTTTAGCGATTTGAGTCTCCTCTCTTTGTTTGTTAATAAGTCTTGCTAAAGGTTTGTTCATTTTTTCTATATTTTTTGAGATATAATTGACATACAATATTGTATAAGTTTAAGGTATGCAGTGTGTTGATTTGATATACTTATTTATTATAAAATGATTACCACAGTAGCATTAGCTAAGACCTTCTTCATATCATATAATTGTCATCTATTTTTTGTGGTGATAACACTTAAGATGTACAGTTTTAGCAACTTTCAAGTGTAAAAATACAGTATTAAAATAACTATAATCACTATGTTGTATGCTAGATATCCATAACTTACTCATTGTATAGCTGGAAGTTTGTACTCTTAAAGGTTGTCAATTTTGATCTTTTCAAATAACCTACTTTTGGTTTCATTAATCTTATCCATTTTTTTCATTTTTCTTTTTACCTCTACTCTGGTCTTTATTCCTATATTCTGTTTGCTTTGGGTTCAGTTTGTCTTTTCTCTCTAGTGTCTTAAGCTAGATGGTTATTGTACTGATTTGAGATCTTTCTTATTTTTTATTATAGGCATTTATGGCTATAAATGTCTCTCCAAGCACTGCTTTTACAGCTGCATTTTGTTAGTTTTGGCATTCTGTGTCTTCATTTCCATTTATCTCAAAAGTATTTTGTAATTTCTTTTTTGACATATTGATTATTTAGAAGTATATTGGAAAAGACTCTGATGCTGGGAAGGATTGGGGGCAAGAGGAGAAGGGGACGACAGAGGATGAGATGGCTGGATGGCATCACTGACTCTATGGACGTGAGTCTCAGTGAACTCTGGGAGTTGGTGTTGGACAGGGAGGCCTGGTGTGCTGCGATTCATGGGGTCGCAAAGAGTCGGACACGACTGAGTGACTGATCTGATCTTATCTGATCTGATGTTGTTTAATATCCATGTATTTATGAGCTTCCCAAATTTGTTTCTATTATTGAATTCTGATGTTATTTCATTATGCTTAGAGAATACTATGAGGTTTATTTTATAGCTTAGCATGTCACCTACCCTGAGAATGTTCCACGTGCATTGGGAAAGAATGTATATTCTGTTGTTGTTGAGTGGGGTAGTCTATAGATGCCTCTTAAGTCTAGTTGCTTTGTAAGTGTTTTGATGCTTTCATTTCCTTGTTCATCATCTGCCAGTTGTTTTACTCATTATTTAAAATGAAATATTGAGGTCTCCAACTAGTATTGTTTAATTGTTTACTTCTCCCTTATTTTCTATAAGTTTTTGCCTCATGTATTTTGGTGCTCAGTTACTAGGCACATATCTGTTTATAATTTGTTGTATATGCCTGATGGATTAACCCTTTTATAAAAGAATTTACTCTTATAAAATTCCTGTACTTATCCCTAGTAATATTTTTGTTTTAAAGTATATTTTGACTATTAATATAGCCACCTTAGTTTTGTTACGGTTGCTGTTGCATGGTATACTTTTTTCACGCCTTTGCCTTTTAATCTATTTGTCTCTTTAAGTCTAAAGTATGGCTGTTGTACATAGCACATAGTTTGATATTATTTTTTTATCCAGTTGTCTTTTGCATGGATTATTTAATCCATACACATCTCATGTTATATTGGAGAAGGCAATGGCACCCCACTCCAGTACTCTTGCCTGGAAAATCCCATGGACGGAGGAGCCTGGTGGGCTGCAGTCCATGGGGTCGCTAAGAGTCAGACATGACTGAGAGACTTCACTTTCACTTTTCACTGTCATGCGTTGGAGAAGGAAATGGCAACCCACTCCAGTGTTCTTGCCTGGAGAATCCCAGGGACAGGGGAGCCTGGTGGGCTGTCGTCTCTGGGGTCGCACAGAGTCGGACATGACTGAAGCAACTTAGCAGCATGTTATATTGATATAGTTAAGATTTGCATTTGTAGTTTTGCTTTTTGTTTTTTATATGTCTCATGTCATTTTTGTTCCTCTATTCCTTCTTTACTGCTTTCTTTTCCTTAAACATTTTCTAATGTAATGTTTTCATTTCTTTAATGATTTTTTACAGTTCTTACTGGGTTTTTTTTCTTATTTATTGCTGTAGGGCTTAATATATACATCTTAAGATGTCAGCATCTACATCAAATTTATGTTAACTTAATTCCAGTGAGATACAGAAATTTAATTCTAGGAAATCTAGTTTATTGGTTAGGCTAGTAATTAAGCTACTAGCTTGCTCGTAACTGCTTTCCACCAAAACCTCCATCATCTGTGAGCACATCCTTAGGCTTAGATTTACTCACATTCTGACTCAAAAAAATAAGTCCTCTTGGGTAGAGCTTCAGACCTCTCTAGTCTATGGCCTGCCTCTTGCCCAGGGCAAAGATCTCTGAGCCATGCGCTAGAGCTGGGTTTAGGGACAAGTGCTGTGCTTTTCTCTGAGTGACACTCCTGCTATAATAGCTGGGCACTGGATGGAGGGTGGTAGTCTCTGGTCCTCTTTGTTGCCTTTCCTAGTCTGGAACCTCAGACCCAGGTATGAACTGGGGACCTAAGTGTTCTTAGGGTGTCATGCATACATACGTAGGGCCTCTTCCCATGAGTAGGAGCTGGACAGAAAAAGGGAGCCCCCAGTCTCTTGATGGCACTTACCAGGAACTTAGCTATGCCACAAACATCTGGGACGTGGAATGAGAAATGTGGGTGTTCTGCCCTCCTTGGAAAGACACTATAGCCCTTGACACGTGGCTGTAGCGAAAAGGAGTCCTGTGCTCCTGGCTGCCTAGAGTGGAATTTCTCTAGGCAGAGAAACAGGGAGAAGGAAGTGGGTTGTGGTTCAGCTAGCACAGATAATTGCTGTTCTTGCTGCGTTTTAGTAGATTTCTTGAAGAAATGAATTTTCCTTTTCTGCATGTCTTTAGGATCATTTTCAGCAACTTTAAATGTTTTTTTTTTTTTAATGACTTCAATAGTATATTGAACACCTATGTCTTTACCAAGAAACCTAAGAATTAAAACATTACAGAGGTGACCATAGTCCTCTCTGTTCTTCTTCCTAATCTCATTTCTCTCTCTTTCTCCAGAAATAATCAATACCTTGAATTTAGAGTTTCACATTCCTGTCATATGTTTATCTTTTATTACATATATATACATTCTGAAACAGAAAACACATGATTCTTTAAGGTTTATAATAATACATATGTATAAAGATATTGAGGCTGTATCATTAAAAAAGAGAAAGAAATTCAGTTCTTGCTTTATAAAACACAGATAAATGCAGGAATATTAGCTGAAACTATCCCTTCGAATAAATTGAGCCTTAAAGTTCATCATTTGTGACCTAGAAGTACTTGTCTCATTGTTATGTAAAAATATCTGAAATAACATGACAACCTGCTGTCACTAATTGATAACCACATCTGGACTGTGAAGTGGTAGAGGTTTCCTGGAGTTACAAGGCCCCAGTATGACACTATAGAGGGTTAATATGCATCTCTCTCAATACCTACCCAGCAAATTCCACTTTACATGGACACGTGAGGCCTCAACATAGCAGTACTAACCTGGGAAAGTAGTGGGTGATGGTTTTCTAGAATAGAAAGCCATTCAAGGGAGACTGTTATTTTAGGAGGTAAATCAAGCAAGAGAAGAATGTATGGAATTTCAGAGTCAGAACTTTTGAAAAGCTTGAGTTGAGAACCAGAGAAAAAGGGGGATAAGAAAATGACTTAAGGTCTCTCTGTGACCTTATTAACCTGTGACATATTAACCTGGCTGAAAAGATAGATGGAGACTGGAGAAGAAAGAAGGTCTATAGTCTGTAGGGAGTTTTTGTTTAAGGAAAGGGATGGGAGTCAGTAGCAAGTTCATTGGAAGGGGCCTATGAAAGACCTGAGATAATACCGAATGACCAGGGTTCTGTTCAGTCCCTAAAGGGCACGGTGTGAATGGAACCTGTTCATACGATGAGATATTGCTCCTGTGGTTATATTATGTGGAAGAGGTGAAGAAATTTTGCAAATGGGCCTGACTTTATTAGGTGATGCACTTGAAAGCAAGCTCTCCTGCTGGCCTTGAAGAGGCAAACAACCACATCTGAATTGCCATCAGAAATGGGTGGCCTCTCAGAGCTGAGGGTCTCAGTCCTATAGAAATTGAAGAAATTGAACTCCACCAGCAACTTGAGTAAACTTGAAAGAGGACTCACCTCCAGATAAGGATGCTTCCCAGCCAACATTTTGATTGTAGGTTTGTGACACCCTGAGCAGGAGACCCAGTTAGATTGTGCCCAGACTCCTGACCCACAGAAACTGTGAGATAATTAGTGTTGTTTTAAACCACTAAATTTGTAGTAATTTGTTACATAGCAATCAAAAACTAGCACAGATCTCTTTCAAAATGTTTGCTTGAGACATCAAAGTACCTAGTCAGGCTTCTAGAAAAAAATATCACAATGACTTGGATCATTTTGGAATATACTTGACCTATGTGATTATCCCATTGGCCTATCTATTCCTTTATTCCCAAGGCATGAGAAGGGCCATTCTTGAGCTAGTTTTTAAGACCATGTTTTAATTGCTTAGTTTTGTAGTGTTTTACCTATGGCTATCAACAAAAGGTTTCAGAATTTTATAGTAATACTGTATTTTCTGTTTACTAAATAATGGTATTTAAAAGTGGTAACTTTATGCCAAATTGGTTTTTCTTTTGTCAAAGACTGACATCTTCATTTATGTAATTATATTTTCAGTGGTCTCTCCTGGCTTTTTCCACTCACCCAATGGGTTCTGTCCTACAGGCATTGTTATTGAAGGAAAGAAAAGTAAATGTCTTAATGATTTTCCCCTTAGCACTTTAGGCAATTCTAAGATGGATGGTGGAGAGCTTGGATAAAGACACAAATTCTTGGTGCTGATAAAATAAAAAGAGATATGTGCTTCAGAAATTACTATTCAAAGTATGGTTTCATTCACTTTTACCTTTAATCTGTAAAATTGGATTCTTTTACCCAGAATCCATTGGAAGCTTAACAGTCCCTGTATACGATTATATGTTTAATATAAGGAAGTATTCTTTAATTTGGGTTTTTAATTCATTTTGTATGTGAAAAGAAAACAGTTTTTTCATTAAGGAATAAAGGAGTCAGAAATAATCAGACTTGCTCTGCCCTTTGTATCATCTCCTCTTAGACCAGTGAACTTCTAAAGAAACAAGGTTAAACAAATGTCTGTATTGACGAAAATGGTATATTTAGATTTGTCAGGATGAATCTTATGTTTTAAATTTAGAAATGTACCGCATGCTAATGACATTGAATGACACTGAGTTGAGAGGAGGCTTCTCCATCTATTGTGAGGTTGCTCATGAGTAAAGCGAGTTAACAAGTGGAGTGGCCAGGCATATACAGTTTATAAGTGGATATCTGCTCTTCCTTCTTTTCTATACCGTTTCTTGCAAAGAAGTAAAGGTGGAAAAAATCTTTCAAAATCTAGTGCCCCAAAATGCAGTGCAGAATGGCAACAGCAGCTCAAAAAAGCTCTGAGAGGTAGAGGGAAAAGTGCTTAGAAATGATGCTAGATTATTAGCACAAGAATTCTGAGAGAGTCACTAAATTGTAAAGCTGTTTGTTTCTAACGCTGCAAGGATTTTTCAAGTTGTAGTTGGATGACTTAAAGTGACATTTGTGGACACTTAAGAGGCATGTGAAACAATTGTCATTGTTAGGATCTTAAAGAAGTTGCTGACCTGAGTACATGTAACCCTCTCATTAGAAAAAATAAAATAAAATCACCCCAAGTGATCCAGAGACACAGCCTTTCTCTCCAAGGGAAAAAGATACAGCAACACCCAAAGCATGGCTTCTGGTGAAACAATAAACTCAACAGTCAGAAGTTAAGCTGCACCAGAGAGAACTAATAGAGCAGAACAGAATCTTTAGAAACAAGTTCCTTTTTGTTATTCTAGAGTTTCAACAAGTCATTCTGCTTCCTTCCTACTTCCTGGTGCATTAGTAGAGACAAAGAACTGTGCCTGCAAAATAACCTATGAAATAAACAGGTCAGTTCCACTGAACTAAATTCACTGCAATTTGCAACAGGTAACATTCTTTGCCAGCCTGTCCATGGGACAGGTTTCCCTGTCGTACTTCAGCCAGGAGGATTTAGTGCTCTAGCACATTACCATGTCAGACCACCTGGAAAGCAATAGTTTAATCATGTCAATGAAAATAATCAATAAAAAACCTATACTAGGAGTAGAAAAGAGTTTTATCTGAGCCAAACTGAGGAATACAACTCAGAAGACAGTCTCTTAGAAAATTAGGAGAGTCTACCTCAGAGAAGCATTTTCAGCACAATTTTATGTCTTATCAGAACTAAAGAACATCAAACAAGTCAAGAATACATTCCTTCGGGGCTTCAAAAAAAGGAAAAACAGATCAACATGTTCACAACACGGCACTGGGGAAGACAGTCTTATAATACTGGAGGAGTACCAACATTGGAATCTCAGGAAGGGAGGCTTTTTATATGTATTTTCAACATGGATATTCTTTACTTCTGGCCAGTGACAGCATATGTAAAATGTATGTTTGATAGACCACAAACAGACTGCTTTAGTTAACATAAAATTCAAGTTAACTCATGTATTAGTCAGAATGACTTTCTTGTACCTCAGTATGTGAACATTTCTTTTATCCATAATATAAGTAGAAAATAAAGTTATACTTAGGAATATAAGTACATAAATGTTAATATTTGTTATACTCAAAGATCAAATTAGAGATAGCATGTCAGTCAACTTTGAAAGCTCACAAAAATACTTTATTTCAGAATTCGCATGGCAGATAAAGAAACCTCATTTTGTTGCCTCCCTTTTCTGTGTCCCAGGACAGTAGAGAAGCATAGAATATCCCAAACCCTAACTTGGTTAGTCGTCTCTGAGTGCCTCCAACACAGTGCATCTTGAACTCCAGAAAGAAAATACCTTGTTTTTTTATTGTATAATGTTAAGGCTTTTCTTCTCTTGGCATTCTTGTCTAGTGCTATGAGCTAACAGTGTTGGAAATGATTATGTTTAGGTAATTTACTTGCAATCACCACGGAGACAACTTGAATCTAAACTTGAATTATGAAATAAACTTCAGTCTTTATGTTTTGACTTTATCTACACAGTACGGATATTTACATTGGATCCAAATAATTGTTTTTTTCTTGATAACATAGGTGAAATGCTTCTCTCTTCATACATATTAAATGAAAGAAGAAGCCCAATGATGAAATAAATCAGCCATGTGTTTAAGCTTCCAACTTTGTCATTATGTTTTATCACATCAGGATCTTTTCCCAAGAATTCTTTCCCATTTTTATCCCCATGTCGACTCTAATTAATTTATTCAATACAGTTTGTAAAATGTTAGTAAGAAAGGGCTTTTCTGGAAGCAGTTTTAGGTTTACAGAAAAATGAATGGGAAGTAGAATTCCCATATACTCTCTCACCACTCTCCTCAGTTTTTCTTATTATTACCAATTTGCATTAGTATAATACAGTTGGTACAAGCAGTGAGACAATGTTGAGACATTATTGACTGAAGTTTATAGTTTACAATAGGGTTCACCTTTGTGTTATACATTATGTTGGTCTTAAATATATAATGACATGTATCAACCATTACAGTATCATAAAAAGAATCCAGGTATGACTTGAGAGTGTCACTTTTCTGGTTCTATAGATATTGTAAAACTTGTAAACAAGAAAAAAATATATATATATGTTTGTTGAGATCAAGAAGAGCTATTGTCAAGTTACTTCCAAAGGTTACCTCCAGCACTGTATATTGCTTCTGTTCAATGGAGCAGACACTGATGTAAAAGGAATGATTTTTCTCTAGCTTTTTCTACGCTGGAGATGAAAACTGCCTTACGTAGGTTATCAGTTCAGTTAAGTTCAGCCACTCAGTCATGTCCGACTCTTTGCAACTCCATGGATTGCAGTATACCTGGCCTCCCTGTCCATCACCAACTCACGGAGTTTACTCAAACTCATGTCCATTGAGTCGGTGATGTCATCCAACCATCTCATCCTGTCATCCCCTTCTCCTCTTGCCTTCAATCTTTCCCAGCATCAGCATCTTTTCCAGTGAGTCAGCTCTTCACATCAGGTGGCCAAAGTATTGGAGTTTCAGATTCAACATCAGTCCTTCCAATGAACATTCAGGACTTATTTCCTTTAGGATGGACTGGTTAGATCTCTCTGAAGTCCATGGGATCTCAAGAGTCTTCTCCAACACCACAGTTCAAAAGCATCAATTCTTCAGCCCTCAGCATTCTTTATGGTCCAACTGTCACATCCGTGCATGACTACTGGAAAAAACATAGCTTTGACTACATGGACCTTTGTTGGTAGAGTAGTGTCTCTGCTTTTTAATATGCTGTCTAGGTTGGTCATAACTTTTCTTCCAAGGAGTAAGCGTCTTTTAATTTCATGGCTGCATTCAGCGTCTGCAGTCATTTTGGACCCCCAAAAATAAAGTCTGTCACTGTTTCCACTGTTTCTTCACCTATTTGCCATGAAGTGATGGGACCAGATGCCATGATCTTAGTTTTTTAATGTTGAGCTTTAAGCCAACTATCCCACTCTCCTCTTTCACTTTCATCAAGAGGCTCTTTAGTTCTTCTTCACTTTCTGCCATAAGGGTGGTGTCACCTGCATATCTGAGGTTATTGATATTTCTCCCAGCAATCTTGATTCCAGCTTGTGCTTCATCCAGCCTGGCATTTCTCATGATGTACTCTGCATATAAGTTAAATAAGCAGGGTGACAATATACAGCCTTGATGTACTCCTTTTCCTATTTGGAACCAGTCTGTTGTTCCATGTCCAATTCTAACTGTTGCTTCCTGACCTGCATACAGATTTCTCAAGAGGCAGGTCAGGTGTTCTGATATTCCCACCTCTTTCAGAATTTTCCACAGTTTCTGTGATCCATACAGTCAAAGGCTTTGGCATAGTCAATAAAGCAGAAATAGATGTTTTTCTGGAACTCTCTTGCTTTTTCAATGATCCAGCAGATTTTGGAAATTTGGTCTTTGGTTCCTCTGCCTTTTCTAAAACCAGCTAGAACATCTGGAAGTTCACGGTTCACATATTGTTGAAGCTTGGCTTGGAGAATTTTGAGCATTACTTTACTAGCGTTATGTAGGTTATAAACAGATATAAATGAAAATTAAGAGGAACAAAACCATCCCCAAGAAAAAGAAATGCAAAAATGCAAAACGGTTGTCTGAGGAGGCCTTACAAATAGCCGAGAAAAAAAAAGTGAAAGGCAAAGCTGAAAAGGAAGGATATACCCATCTGAATGCAGAGTTCCAAAGAATAGCAAGGAGAAATAAGAAAACCTTCTGAAGTGATCAGTGTAAAGAAATAGAAGAAAAGAATAGAATGAGAAAGACTAGAGATCTCTTCATGAAAATTAGAGATACCAAGGGAACGTTTCATGCAAAGATGGGCACAATAAAGGACAAAAATGGTTTGGACCTAAAAGAAGTGGAAGATGTTAAGAAGAGGTGGCAAGAATACACAGAAGAATTATACAAAAAAGAACTTCATGACCCAGATAACCCCAGTGGTGTGATCACTCACCTAGAGCCAAATATCCTGGAGTGTGAAGTCAAGTGGGCCTTAGAGAGCAACACTACGAACAAAGCTAGTGGAGGTGATGGAATTCCAGTTGAGCTATTCCAAATCCTAAAAGAATATGCTGTGAAAGTGTGCTGGATTCATGCCAACAAATTTGGAGAACTCAGCAGTGGCCACAGGATTGGAAAAGGTCAGTTTTCATTCCAATCCCTAAGAAAGGCAATGCCAAAAATGTTCAACCTACCACACACTTGCATTCACCTCACACACTAGCAAAGTCATGCTGAAAATTCTCCAAGCCAGGATTCAACAGTACATGAACCGAGAACTTCCAGATGTTCAAGCTGGATTTAGAAAAGGCAGAGGAACCAAAGATCAAATTGCCAACATCTGTTGGATCATAGAAAAAGCAAGAAAATTCCAGAAAGACATCTGCTTCATTGACTACACTAAAGCCTTTGACTGTGTGGATTAAAAGAAACTGTGGAAAATTCTTAAAGTGATGGGAATACCAGACCACCTTACCTGCCTCCTGTGAAACCTGTATGCAGATCAAGAAGCAACAGTTAGACTGGTTCCAAATTGCAAAAGGAGTACATCAAGGCTGTATATTGTAACCTTGCTTATTTAATTTATATGCAGTATATCATGTGAAATACTGGACTGGATGAAACACAAGCTGGAATCAAGATTGCTGGCAGAAATATCAATAACCTCACATATGTAGATGACACCACCCTTATGGCAGAAAGCGATGAAGAACTAAAGAGCCTCTTGATGAAAGTGAAAGAGGAGAGTGAAAAAACTGGCTTAAAACTCAAAATTCAAAAAACTAAGATCATGGCATCTGGTCCCATCACTTCATGGCAAATAGAAGAGGCAAAGTGAAAGTAGTGACAGATTTTATTTTGGGGGGCTCCAGAATCACTGCAGATGGTGACTGCAGCCTTGAAATTAAAAGACGCTTGCTCCTTGGAAGGAAAACTATGACAAACATAGACAGCATATTAAAAACCAGACACATCACTTTGCCGACATAGGTCTATATAGTTAAAGCTATGGTTTTTCCAGTGGTCATGTATGGATGTGAGAGTTGGACCATAAAGAAAGCTGAGCACTGAAGAACTGATGCTTCTGAACTGTGGTGTTAGAGAAGACTCTTGAGAGTCCCTTGAACAGCAAGGAGATCAAACCAGTCAATCCTAAAGGAAATCGATCCTAAATATTCATTGGAAAGATTGATGCTGAAGCTGAAGCTCCAATACTTTGGCCACCTGATGCAAAGAACTGACTCGTGGGAAAAGACCCAGATGCTGGGAATGATTGAACGCAGGAGGAGAAGGGGATGACAGAGGATGAGATAGATGGATGGCATCCCTGACTTGATGGGCATGAGTTTGAACAAGCTCCGGGAGTTGGTGGTGGGCAGGGAACCCTGGCTTGCTACAGTCTGCAGGGTCACAAAGAGTTGGACAGGACTGAGTGACTGAACTGAACCAATTAAGTCTTGCTTTGCTTATGTGAGGCTTAGTACAAGTGAATCCACTTTGGCCCTGTTACTTCTTTTTAGCAATCCTCCCCTACCCCCCCCCCAAAAAAATCCTCCCCTTTTGATCAGACCCTCAACTCAACTGAGAAATGCAATCAAATTATAAGGCAGTAGGAGCACTCTCAGCTACTTTTCTGTAGTTCTCAAAGCTTTTGTTGATCCTTTATGTGTTATCCACTGGTCATGACATTTCACTTAATCTCTGTAATAAATGACAAGTCACAGCTTCAGGGTTTTTAATATGGTCATTCTCTTTGTTCTATTTTTGAAGTTCCAGTTATGGAGATCATTTGCTTAGAGGCCAATGGCTGTGAGCTTACATTTAAAACCTTTAAGAACCCACAAACTGCCCAGGAGGTTACTATGTTTCTTATAAGCAGGATAATTCCAATCTGGATGCAGTTTAGAGCCATTGTCCCCAAGACCCAAACCAATCAAAATCAAATAAGTCAAAGGAAGTCCCCATTGAAGGAGTCACCTTTTTTAGCCATGTGACTTGCTCAGTGATGTTATGAAATAGCTTTACCTTGCCCAGAAATATTAAACCAGGAATAGCAGGTAGTATTGGCTACAGCATATATAACTCCTTATACAGTTAAAAGATAATCAAGGGCTATTGTATTATCAAGAAAACTTGGGCCAGAGAGTCTAAGGATTGTTTGGGTCATTTGTTGCTTTACTTTCAAGAGTTAAGAAAACGTTCCTGGTTATAGCCTCATTTGCATTTACTCCAAACTAAGGAAGTAGATGGGGAAACAGTGGAAACAGTGTCAGATTTTATTTTTCTGGGCTCCAAAATCACTACAGATGGTGACTGCAGCCATGAAATTAAAAGACGCTTGCTCCTTGGAAGGAAAGTTATGACCAACCTAGACAGCATATTCAAAAGCAGAGACATTACTTTGCCAACAAAGGTCCGTCTAGTCAAGGCCATGGTTTTTCCAGTGGTCATGTATGGATGTGAGAGTTGGACTGTGAAGAAGGCTGAGCGCTGAAGAATTGATGCTTTTGAACTGTGGTGTTGGAGAAGACTCTTAAGAGTCCCTTGGACTGCAAGGAGATCCAACCAGTCCATTCTGAAGGAGACCAGCCCTGGGATTTCTTTGGAAGGAATGATGCTGAAGCTGAAACTCCAGTACTTTGGCCACTCATGCGAAGAGTTGACTCATTGGAAAAGACTCTGATGCTGAGAGGGCTTGGGGGCAAGAGGAGAAGAGGATGACGAGGATGAGATGGCTGGATGACATCACTGACTCGATGGACATGAGTCTGAGTGAACTCCGGGAGTTGGTGATGGACAGGGAGGCCTGGCATACTGCGATCCATGGGGTCACAAAGAGTCGGACACGACTGAGCAACTGATCTGATCTGATCTGAAGGAAGTAGGGCCCTGCCAGTGGAAGCAAATCCTGAATCATGAATGCCTTGATAATTTCTGTTTAAATCTATGACTCAGGACTGGAAAGGTCACAGCCACGGAGGCCATAAAATTTTAAGAGTCTATAAACCACACAAGCGGATATTCCTGGTGGTCCAGTGGCTAAGACATCTGTGCTCCCAATGCAGGGGGCCTGGGTTCAATCCCTGATCAGGAAACTAGATCCTTCTTGCTGTAATTAAAGATCCTGATCACTATCAAAAACAACAGAATGATCTCGGTTCATTTCTCATAACTAATTTTTCAGCGTGCCACCGAACATATTTACTGATAGATCTTTCCACTGTTCTGTAAAAGGAAAACAGAAGTGGATAAACCTGTGTTTAGTCATTAATAACTCACTTGGAAATGATCCGTATATTTAATGACTTGTTGTTCAGTCCTTCAGTCATGTCTATCTCTTTGCAACCTCATTGATGCCGGGTTTCCCTGTCCTTCACTGTCTCCCAGAGTTTGCTCAAACTCATGTCCGTTGAGTCGATGATGCCATCCAACCATCTCAATATTCTCTTGCCCCTATCATTTAATTTAACTTAGCAAAACTTTGTTTCAGGATCTCAAAAAGATTTGTGAAAAGTTCATCTAAAACTCTTTATCGTACTTACATCTATTCAGTTTACTTGTTCTTCAGAAGTTATGTTTATATTACCCACAAAAACTTCATGAGCCATTAGACAGAGTCAGCAATCATCCCAAGTTTTTTGTTTTGTTTAGTTTGACTCACAAATTTTCTAAGCTCTGACATGACCTAATGGACTGTTAATAAAGCTAGGTTAGAATGAAAGTTGTATGTCAGAATTATTTTTAATGTTGATAACTCTAAAGACATACCTATTTAATTTAACCAAGAAACAAACTGGCTTTTATTTACTAAAGCTTATTATCTCAGGTCTTGTGAACCTGAAAAGTATTGGACTATGTTTTATTGTTTTTTTAAGAATTTTGTGAATATGTAATTCATATAAGCATTTAATTTTCTTTAGAACAGTTAAATACCTTTACAGATTAGTTTTGGCATTACCAAGTGGAGGTAGAAAATACCACACGTATGGAGACACATGTGAGCGTATAGATGTATGAAGAGACCTCATAGCTTCAGTACACTTAAGACATCTCATTTGCCCACATTTCAAGTGACCTTTCCACACCCTCCTTTTCTTTCACTGATAAGAATTGCTTCCTTGAAGTTTGCACTTTATCATTTACATCTCAAAGGTACAGGGTAAGAACGCAGGTTATAAGTCATTTAAGAGAAATAGAGGAGGCTTTGAAATTGGTAAAAAGGAATGGGTAAACTTTGAATTGCCTCTGGAGCTGCATTTCTTGTTTTGCAAAGATTTTTAAGGACCCTTCCTCTCAATTCCTCAAGGAATTGGCTTGCAACTTAAATGATATCATAGGTTGACCCACCTATAAATTCTTTTACAGGAGCTTTAAAAGGTTTCTCTTTCCCTCTGGATATGTAGTTTTATTTTAGTTTAAGGGAGAAGGCTTTTAAAATGTTTCTAGTAGGCTTTGCAATTTGGCCAATTTCTGACCACAGAGCTACTTTGTAAGTTTTTTAGCTGGGACAAACAGTAAATATTTCTGGCAGTACTAAACAACCCTTTGGACTCAAGAGGCATTCCCAATGAGGTTGCAAAAGAAATTTTATTTTCTTCTTTCTACTGAGGACTGCAGACAGAGATCCAGGAGAGCTGATTCTGGTAAGGAATCTTACCCTTAGCTGGCTTGTCAGTTTTTTCAGGCAAGTAAGGTTTAAACTAGGGGGTGTAGCTTCAGTGTTCCAGAATTTGACAAAGTTCTTCATTAACTTTTAGTTTACCTTAGCTGTTTAAGGGAATACCATAGCAATTTACCAGAAAATCTCTCAGAGTTGTATCAACTCTGAAAGAGGCCAATAGGAAGGTTCTCCTTTGAGGGTAGACAAGAAGGCATGTGAGTCTGATGTCGAAAAATTTGCATAAGCCCTTTGAAGATAATCTCTTTTCATGTATTCCAGATGATAATAATTGAGACATTGATCCCTGGACCAGCATTTTAAAGATCAACCCCTTGGAGTATGCAGAGTTGGGGGATCCAGGTATTAATTTTAGTGTCTGACAGAGCTCTTGTAGCTGTAGAGCTAATGGTTTGCTTCACTTTTGCTTATGATCTTGTATTTGAAATTCTCATTAGCCTTTAGCAACAAACTTTTTAATAAAGTTATTTGGGAGTCTTCTTTTTGTAATGTTTTTTATACCAATTAAAATAAGTATTTCATTCTGTTTGATATGAAAGCCTATAAAGTACTTTCAGGTACACTACTTAGGCCAATTATCTTGTATATTTGAAATATGTACTACTGTGGGCAAGAATCCCTTAGAAGAAATGGAGTAGCCATCATAGTCAACAAAAGAGTCCGACATGCAGTACTTGGATGCAATCTCAAAAACGACAGAATGATCTCCATTCATTTCCAAGGCAAATCATTCAATATCACAGTAATCCAAATCTGTGCCCAGACCAGTAGTGCTGAAGAAGCTGAAGTTGAATGGTTCTATGAAGACATACAAGACCTTCTAGAACTAACACCCCAAAAAGATGCCCTTTTCATTATAAGGGACTGGAATGCAAAAGTAGGAAGTCAAGAAATACCCGGAGTAACAGGCAAATTTAGCCTTGGAGTACAAAACGAAGCAGGGCAAAGACTAATAGAGTTTTGCTGAAAGAACACACTGGTCATAGCAAACATCCTCTTCCAACAACACAAGAGAGGACTCTACACATGGACATCACCAGATGGTCAACACCAAAATCAGACTGATTTTATTCTTTGTAGCTGAAGATGGAGAAGCTCTATACAGTCAGCAAAAACAAGACTGGGAGCTGACTGTGTGGCTCAGATCATGAATTCCTTATTGCCAAATTCAGATTTAAATTGAAGAAAGTAGGGAAAAACACTATTCAGGTATGACCTAAATCAAATCCCTTATGATTATACCCTGGAAGTGACAAATAGATTTAACGAATTAGATCTGATAGAGAGCCTGAAGAACTATGGACAGAGGTTCATGACATTGTACAAGAGGCAGTGATAGACACCATCCCCAAGAAAAAGAAATGCAAAAAGCAAATGGTTGTCTGAGGAGGCCTTACAAATAGCTGAGAAAAGACGAGAAGTGAAAGGCAAAGGAGAAAAGGAAAGATATACCCATTTGGATGCAGAGTTCCAAAGAATAGCAAGGAGAGATAAGACAGCCTTCCTCAGTGATCAATGCAAAGAAATAGAGGAAGATAATAAAATGGGAAAGACTAGAGATTTCTTTAAGAAAATTAGAGATAAAAAAAGGAACGTGTCATGCAAAGATGGGCTCAATAAAGGACAAAAACCATATGGACCTTACTGAAGCAGAAAATATTAAGAAGAGGTGGCAAGAAAACATGGAAGTACTATACAAAAGAGATCTTCATGACCCAGATTACCACGATGGTGTGATCACTCACCTAGAGCCAGACATTAGAATGTGAAGTCAGGGAGGCCTTAGGAAGCATCACCACGAACAAAGCTAATGGAGGTGATGGAATTTGAGTTGAGCTATTTCAAACCCTAAAGATGATGCTGTGATAAAGCACTACACTCAATATGCCAGCAAATCTGGAAAATTCATCAGTGGCCACAGGACTGGAAAAGGTCAATTTTCATTCCAATCCCAAAGAAAGGCAATGCCAAAGAATGTTCAAACTACCACACAATTGCACTCATCTCACACACTCAATGCTCAAAATTTTCAAGCCAGGTTTCAACAGTACATGAACTGTGAACTTCCAGATGTTCAAGCTGAATTTAGAAAAGGCAGAGGAACCAGAGATCAAATTGTGAAAATCCACTGATTCATTGAAAAAGCAAGAGAGTTCCAAAAAACATCTGCTTTATTGACTATGCCAAAGCCTTTGACTGTGTGGATCACAACAAACTCTGGAAAAAATCTTCAAGGGTTGAGACTACCAGACCACCTGACCTGCCTCTTGAGACATCTGTATGTAGGTCAGGAAACAACAGTTAGAACTGAGCATGGAACACTAGACTGGTTCCAAATAGGAAAAGGAGTCTGTCAAGGCTATATATTGTCACCCTGCTTATTTAGCTTATATGTAGGGTGCATCATATGAAATGCCAGGTTGAATGAAGCACAAGCTGGAATCAAGATTGCCGGGAGAAATATGCAGATGACACCACCCTTATGGCAGAAAGTAAAGAATAACTGAAGAGCCTCTTGATGAAAGTGAAAGAGGAGAGTGGAAAAGTTGGCATAAAACTCAGCATTCAGAAAACTAAGATCATGGCATCTGGTCCCATCACTTCATGGCAAATAGATGGGGAAACAGTGGAAACAGTGACAGAATTTATTTTGGGGGACTCCAAAATCACTGCAGATGGTGACTGCAGCCATAAAATTAAAAGACGCTTGCTCCTTGGAAGAAAAGTTATGACCAACCTAGACAGCATATTAAAAAGCAGAGACATTACTTTGCCAACAAAATTCTGTCTAGTCAAAGCTATGGTTGTTCCAATAGTCATGTATGAATATGAGAGTTGGACCATAAAGAAAGCTGAGCACTGAAGAAGTGATGATTTTGAACTGTGGTGTTGGAGAAGACTCTTGAGAATCCCCTGGACTGCAATGAGTTCCGACCAATCCATCCTGGAGGAAGTCAGTCCTGAATATTCATTGGAAGGACTGATGCTGAAGCTGAAACTCCAATACTTTGGCCACCTGATGCAAAGAGCTGACTCATTTGAAAAGACCCTGATGCTGGGAAAGATTGAAGGCAGGAGGAGAAGGGGATGACAAAGGATGAGATGGTTGGATGGCATCACTGACTCGATGGACATGAGTTTGAGCAAGGTACGGGAGTTGGTGATGGACAGGAAGGCCTGGCGTGCTGCATTCCATGCGATTACAAAGAGTCGGACACTACTGAGCAACTGAACTGAACTGAACTGATTTGAAATGTTTCACATAATGGGCATAGTTTCTAGGTTGTGTCTTTGGTAGTATTTTACCATGTTTGTAGATATTTATAGCTTTGTATGGATGTGAGAGTTGGACTATGAAGAAAGCTGAGCACTGAAGAATTGATGCTTTTGAACTGCGGTGTTGGAGAAGACTCTTGAGAGTCCCTTGGACTGCAAGGAGATCCAACCAGTCCATCCTGAAGGAGATCAGCCCTGGGATTTCTTTGGAAGGAATGATGCTAAAGCTGAAACTCCAGTACTTTGGCCACCTCATGCGAAGAGTTGACTCATTGGAAAAGACTCTGATGCAGGGAGGGATTAGGGCAGGAGGAGAAGGGGACGACAGAGGATGAGTTGGCTGGATGGCATCACTGACTCGATGGATGTGAGTTTGAGTGAACTCCGGGAGTTGGTGATGGACAGGGAGGCCTGGCGTGCTGCGATTCACGGGGTTGCAAAGAGTAGGACACGACTGAGCGACTGAACTGAACTGAACTGATAGCTTTGGGGACTGTAGTTCTTAGACATAAAATAAGCAGGTGTGCCACCAGGTGGCACACTTAACATTTTGGTTTTGAAGATCCCATTTTTTACTTTGTTATTGTTGTAATTATTTTTAGCTAAGCCTTTGTGTTCTCAGAGCCAAACTAATACCTAAAAGTGATGTGCCACACAGTTAAGAATTGTGTGATGTTTCACAGTTTACCTGGCATGGAAATTTTCTTCAAGTTGGCAGGTGACCTAGGATAAATCCAACTTTTTCATTACCAACTTATTCTGTGTAGTGAGTGCTCTAAGAACTCTTAAATACTCAACCAGTGCCCAACTTTTGTGGTTTTTTTCCCCAAAGATTTCTATTAGCAATAGACCTTGTCTAGACAAACCAAGACAAAGAAACATGCACCTTAACACACTAACAATAATGAAGAGATGTTAGTGGACTAGACAAGAGAAAACCAACTACCAACAATTTCCAGTGTGAACCAGACCAGCATTCTCCTGCAAATGTGGCCTGTAAACTGAAACTGGGGGAGTTCCAGTCTGACTGAACCAAAGGTTTGGGACTCAGACTGCAGTTGGAACTGTCTGCCAGCTCAAGCTGATCCGCTAAGCCCTGAACTGGAAAGACAGTTAGATCAGGAGCTCAACACAACAGAGTGGAGCTCGGAACCCTGCTGAACTTAGCCATGGTCCTTGAAAATGGCGATAATAAAGACAGTGAACTCAAAACAGAGTTCTAGGGTACCACACCTGTGTTTCTCATTGTCCTTGAATGCTGTAAGAAGCTCCCCTTGGATGCCCTTGCTGCTACCAAACCTGTTAACAAGAGAAATTCAACCGAATAAACTTAAAGATAAAATTTACTTCATTAAATGATTCGGGAATGGGGCAGCATCCCATATAGCAAATAGAGAGGACTCTCCACCAAGCTGAAGGAAAGAAAAGGCTTTTAAAGGCAGAAAGGGAGTGAGTGTAAAAGGAAATTATTAGCAAAAAATGCATTGTTTCAGGCAAGGTCACCCTTCTCAAGGGAATGGGAGGAATCTTTTGGGTAGATTATCTTACTAGTGCTGACTGGGTAATTCCAAGTTGACTGGTTAAAGGTTACATTCTTGACATGTGCTGAAACAGCATTTAGGTTAGGTATTAAGTCTTGGTTTCCTCATGTGGGACTTAGCATAAGTGTCTCCATTTGGGGCCTATTATGTCTTTTTAGCACCATGGTTTATTTTTAGCTTTATTTTCTTATGGTCAGCTTCTGCCAAGTTTTAATATTTCCTTCTATAAAGTTAGTGTGCAAATACCTCTCAAGTTTAATGTGTATCCAGATCACCTAGATATCTTTTTTTAATGCATATTATGTTTCAATCAGTTTTGATACATGTCTAGCAAGTTCTCAGATCATGCTGATACTTCTGGTTCATAGAATACATTTTGAGTAGCAAGGTCCCATTCCATTATTTCTCTAGATTTTATAATAAATCCTGACCTTCTCTTCACCTGTTCCTTACTAAGTGGTCCCAACTTACATTCAGTGTAACAGTGACTAACAGTTTGGTGTTTTTTTTAAAAAGGCTCAATCTTATTTAATCCTCACAGTAACATCTCCGGTAGATTGGAAGTTCTGTTGGTTTCCTCAGTGAGAAAAGGGAGCCCAAGAGTACAGTGACCCTTTCCAGGCACTTCTCAACCTTGGCTTTTCTGTCATACGTCTCTGTACTAGCTGTTTCCGAAGGAACTGTGGACATACACAGAGCATGGACATCTTCACTTTAGGTAATTTGCCTGAGAAGCCTTTTTCTCTCAGTCTGTCGTGTCCTTATTTCTCTCATGAGCTTGTTCTGCTTGCCTTTGGTGTTTTTTCTTTCAGATTGAGGTGGAAATTGGCTTGACCTCCCATGAAGCTCTCTAGGGACAGTTTTTCTGGGTGTTGATTTAACATTTGCGTGTCTCTTTTCAGCTGACTGGTTGGCATCCGTGAAGCTCCATTTTTTTTTTTTTAATTATAGCTTTCTCTAGTGGGTTCCTAATGTGTGTTAGTATAATACAAGTTTAAGGAAATCTTCGGTAAAGAAATCTGTTTCCCTATGTTGAAACCTATATATTTTTTTAAACTTACATGGCCATGTAACTCTTGGTTTTGGTGGCAAAGACATTCTTTTTCCTTTTGCTAATGTTCCTACGTTTTATATACAGATACAAATATCTACTTACCAACCACTCTTCTAGGTTCTCATTAAGTAACAAACATTATGTAAGTACTTTAAAAGACATTGTCTCTTTTATACTCACCGTTACCCTCGGAAGTATTATAAGCTCTTTTTTACAGGAGAGAATTAAATCAAGGCTTAGTAACTTACACAAAATATTTAGCTAATTCAGGACAGAGTTTGAATTCAATTTAGGATGCCTGGTTAGAGAGTGGGTTATATATCTCTTGGGGACACCTTAGTGCTTTTCAAGTACAGCATTGGCCCTTTCCTTAGGACTAGGACCATTCAGCTAATTCTGACATTGTTTAAAATAAAAAGATGTCAGGGTGGAGGTACAGTTAGTGAGAGTTGTGGGAGAATACTGAGCTTTCGAGCATACTTGACTGATAAAATGAATGCCCAGAAGGCTGTTTGTCACCTAGTAAATGTGGCTCAGTCCCAGAGAAAAATCATTCTCAGAAGAGTTTTTAATGCATTTTACAGGTGTCTCTCTGCTTGCCATGGCTCTTTCCCCAGGGCACCTTTGCAAAACTGATGAATAAGAGGTGACATGACTGGGGGTGTCTGACTGGCACACCTTATGTGAAAAGATGGCGAGCTCTGCTCTTAGCCAGTAAAGTCACATCTAATTTCTAAAACTGAGTTAGAATAATAATGACAATAAAAGACCCAGAGCACCACTTTATTACATCCCATGGTGTTTATAGTTCTTGGCAACAACAAGGGAGAAAAATCCTGCAATCAAATTCGGGTGATCTGCACGACAGAAGTATCAGCGCAAGACAGAAGAAGCAGGAAATTGTTGATGGTTTTCATTATGTGTAATGCTGCTGAGAGCTCTATTTGTCTTCACCTTGAAGCTCTGGAGAAAATCTGACGCTCCTTGGCATCATTAGCTTTTTCGACTGAACCATCTTGCTATTTAATAAGCATCAAGCCCTTCAGGTTATTTTGGAATGTTTTCCTTTCCTGGTGCCTGGGGTTTTCTGTTCCTAAAAGAGATACGTTTGAGAAAATCTGGGAGGTTCTAGGTGCTGTTTATTATTTAGATGAACGTTTTCATCATTTTTAAAATCACAAGATTCCAGGGAACGTGAATGGAGTGAAGAGTGTTGGCTTCAACTGCAGCACCACATTATAATGAGAAACGTTGGGTAGGTAACCTGATCTCAGTTTCCTCCCTGTGATGTGTGATCATAGTACCTATCTCACTGGGTTGGGGCAAGTATTTGAAAGCATCTCTATGATATCTCCAGCCACATTAGGCGTTCCCTGATTAGTCACTTGTTTCTTGTAACAAGCCTAGGGAAAATGTACTGAGGGGAAGAACGCACTCTGTTCTCCTGGGCAGAGCTAATAGTCCAGATAATGGCCATGCTTTAGAGATGAACTTGGATGGTTCTTACCAGCTGGTATTTCTGTCTTTTCAGAGGTCAGAGATACGTATATGAGCCAGTTCTGGGAGAAAATTGAATGCAAGAAGAATAAGCAGTTATCAAGATTGACCAGAGAACTGGTTTTGCACATACTGGACAAACAGTCAGATTACCTTTTGTATCATCTTTTGGGTTATAAGTCTTTACCATTCATGCATTAATAAATTTGTACAGAAGAAGAGTTTTTTCATGATATCTTTCTAAATTTGAAGTTGTCACTATCATAGCATTGGTTTAGATGTAATTAAATGTCTTAGTTCCTTTCTGTTTTTCTACTGTCTCTGATTGAGTATACCAAAGTTAATCAGGCAGAATTGAAAAGGATGGTTCTAGATCAGATACTCAGGTAAGCTAATTTCCAGACTTTTTCAACCTCTTGCCTTTTCTTTCTATTCTTCTAACTTTTGAACATCACAGAGCTCCCTTCTTGGATACAGTTCTTTAAACTATTTATTCTCATTTATCTGTAATTTGGGAAACTGTCTGATAAGATCATTTTGGCTTAGAGTGGTTCTGTTTTAGGAGGAGGTGGTGTCTTTCATACCCTCCTCTGCTGCTGCAGGCTGGCCCTACGTTTAGCCAACCAAGGCAGAAGAAACTTATACTTTTCATCATCGGAAAGCATGGGCTGAGTTGGACTATCACTTGAAACCAGAAGTTCCTACTTAGCAACTGAAATTTTTCACATGGATCACAAATACCAGAGCCGAGGGTGGGTGTTCCGAGGCCAGATGCTTAGAATTATAAAGGGAAATTCAAAACCTAAATTAAGATCCTGGGAGAATCTGAAATAAGATTCTGCTTTTATTTATGGGCTTCAAAGTTTTTTCCCTTGTAAATCCAGATGTGAAGTACCTGAGTGCCTGTATGTGTGTGTACATGTACATGAGTGTATGTGTGTACATATGTGTACCTGTATGTAAAAGTGTATGAAGTTGGGTGTGTGTGCATATGTACCTCTCAGTGTGTGCGTGTACCCATATAACTGACCTGTTATTTGGAGGCCTTAATCTCAGAAGTATCATAAACAGTCCATCTTTGATTCTGAGTATTTACTTTCTGATAATTTACAGTAATTACAAGTATTTCTATGGTGGTTTAGTTTTATGATGATATCAGGAAATCAGAGTCCTGTGCCCACTACAGCTCTATTTAGCAACCCCTTTGCCCCAATATTACCGAAATTTCTGTCTGTATTATCCCCCTGGGAGGCCACATAGCAGTAATGTGTGCGGTCTGTGCCTCAGAGAGCTCTGTGTTAAAATCTCTGCTACTTAATGGCTGTATAATCTTGGACAGAGGTTCATTCATTCTTTACTTCATTAAAATTCACTTTCTTCATTTTCAGAACAGAGGACATGTAACTGAAAAGCTTGCTGTGAGTTCTACATAAAAGAAAACATATAAACTAGCAGTGTGTGGCATATATTAGGTGCCTAAGAAATGTTAATTGGACTTCCTAGGTGGCTCAGACAGTAAAGATCTGCCTGCAATGCAGGAGACCGGGGTTCAATCCCTGGATCCAGATGATCCCCCGGAGAAGGGAATTCTCCAGAATTCTTGCCTGGAGAATTCCGGGGACAGAGCAGCCTGGTGGGCTGTAGTCCATGGGGTCGCAAAGAGCTGGACACAACTGAGGGACTAACAGGAACAACAACAACAAATGTTAATTAACTGTCTCCATTCTCTCTCTGGTATTAAATTTAAACTCACGGAACACTAATTTTTCCCATATCTTTTTTCCAAAAGGTTAGTTGAGGGTCAGAAAGTGTAAGTAATTTTTCCAAGGCCACACAACTTGTAAGAGGAAGATGGATGATTAAAACTGAAGTTCGTCTGATATGAAAGGTTTTTGGCAGCTAAAATGCTGGTCTGAAACACAAACTTAAGGAGTACCTATTTTACATCTCCATTTTCAGCAGGCCTATACCTAAGCGATCTTAGCATCTTACCCCCTGCTCCAAAGTCTTTCTGAGAACATTAGACACAGTTAACCACTTACAGATGCAATGGAAGAGGGAGAAGAAAACAATTTAACAAAAGGAATTAGGAAAGGGAAATTAGATTTAGAGAGAGACTTTTTTCTGGTTTTCATTTTCAGTTTCTACAGTCTCCTACTGTTCATTGCTAAAGATTTTCCTCAAATATTGAAAGTTGTTTTTCCCTCCACAGACCTTGTTCACTCTCCATCCCAGTAAAGAAGTATTCTTCTATTGTATTATTTTGATGTATGCTTTGAGTATGCTTGCGTCTAAATACCAGATGCTGTTCATGATATTACACAGACAGAAGAATGTTTAGTTCTGACCCAAGGTGAAGAACTAGCACTAAAACCTAACTTTTAGGGGGATGAATTTAATAAGGGTGGAATGGCAAGTTAAACTGTTATCAATTTCCATGAGAAGAAAGAATTCCTTTTGTCAGTTTTTGCTCTGTGCGATGGCATCCCACTGCAGTACTCTTGCCTGGAAAATCCCATGGATGGAGGAGCCCGGTAGGCTGCAGTCCATGGGGTCGCTAGGAGTCGGACACGACTGAGTGACTTCACTTTCACTTTTCACTTGCATGCATTGGAGAAGGCAATGGCAACCCACTCCAGTGTTCTTGCCTGGAGAATCCCAGGGATGGGGAAGCCTGGTGGGCTGCCATCTATGGGGTCGCACAGAGTCGGACACGACTGAAGCGACTTAGCAGCAGCAGCAGCATCTTTAGGTGACAGTATCTTTGATAAAGGCATTTTGGTTCTGTTTTCCTGAATGTAATCCCTTCTATTGCCAAGGAGAATCACCAATATGTTAAATGGTAGAATTAAATAGAATTACTCAATTGCCAAGAGTTGCCAATATGTTAAAATAGTCTTTATTTTTGCTTTTTACAATTCTACTTCAGTGAAAAAAAAAAAAAGAGAGAGAGAGAGAGAGAAAGACAAGGTTGCTGAAAGTACCCAAATGTAATACTCTGGTACATAATTAAGTGTTTCAAAACAGCCTTTCACACTACTTTAGTAAGCCTGATATATATCAGGAGACTGCAGAATCCTGCTAGGTGCAGCTGGGCATTCCCAGTAGACTGTCTGTCTCTAATGGTGACCTGAGTGTGCTCAGAAATGTCCAACTCTTTGTGACCCCATGGACTGTAGCCTGTCAAGCTCCTCTGTCCACAGAATTCGCCAGGCAAGCAAACTGAAGTAGGTTGCCATTTCCTACTCCAAATGATCACTTGGGGCCAGAAATATTCCTGTGATATTAAGTGTTATGGAGAGGCTTGCATCATCTGAGAATGTATTTTTTAGGACTTGGGATCATGTGGGATGTTACCCTTGAGAGTGGCTAGAGAAGGAAAGCCTAGAGCCAGTAGCTGACCACTGCTAACTTATTTCCTGACCCTACCAGCAAAGTCACAGACTCCTCACTGGTCACAGTATATGCCTCCAAGTGCCTTGTGTGAATCCTGGATCCAAACCTCTGGTCACCGTTTGCCAAGAGAAAGTACTAGAGTTTGAAATAGGCTAGGAGAAGGAAATGGCAACCCACTCCAGTGTTCTTGCCTGGAGAATCCCAGGGATGGGGGAGCCTGGTGGGCTGCCGACTATGGGGTTGCACAGAGTCAGACATGACTGAAGCGACTTAGCAGCAGCAGCAGCAGCAGCCTCCAAGGAAGCTTTTGACAGCAGCTCTGCCCATGGCCATGCTTCCTGCTTCCATGTCAGGAGGTGCTTAGGGAGGAAAGGGAAGGAACCTCCTGGATTTCTGTCACTGTCCCTTCTCTTCCCACCTCCCTTGGCCTCCTGTTCTCTGGGAACTGAAATAACTAGAGATTTGCCTTAAATAATTGACCTCTTTTATTTTGATCCATTAAAGAATAAGAGAGAAGTCATAGTAGTAAGTAGTAGGAGATGTGGGAAAAGGAAAAAAAAATCAGTCTTTGTTGCATTCTTACTGGCTGTCACACATTTTATGTACATGCTTATTCAGGTCTCATGTAACCCAGGTAAGCATTCAGTCAGTCATCCATTCATCCACATTTATGGTGTGCCTGTTGTATGCCATGCACCACTTTAGGGGCTGATTCGTAAAAATTCTAAATTCAAAGAGTAAGAATCTGAGAGGTTAAGTAACTTGTTCAAAATTATACAGATAATAGTGGAGAAGCAAAATTCTAATCCAGGATAGTTCTTTCAAATGACCCCTGCGGTTCTCCTCTCTTTAGGTGAGAGGCAGTAATTGTTAAGAAATTGAATGTGAAATTTAACTTGCCTTTATACAAGTTATAAAGACCCCTTTTAGCTGGATCAGTTTTTCCTGAATGCTTAAAGCTGAAAGGATATTTCCACGTAGTTTATGCAGTGTATGAGGAACATGACTGCTTCATTTTCTTTCTTTGATTTCAGTTTCCTTCTACATCATCTCCACTCTCCTGATCTCCACTACTAGGGGCATCTGTGTCTTTAAGACCCCCTGACACCCCACCCTCAACTTTCCATTTCTTCTTCTTACATGATGTAGATAGGTCACAGATTCTTAATGGAGTACAGAGTACTTTGCAAGCTTAGCTTCAAGATCCCCTTCCAAACATATTAGTAACCCTTAAAACCCTTTTGGGTAGAAATTTGGAGTTTCTACTATCAATTCATTTGACTGATTCACCAAATAAAGTTCCATATCAAACTTTTCATTTAGAACCAAAATAATTTGTGATTTGTTGCTGTGCTGTGCTTAGTCGCCAGTCATGTCTGACTCTTTGCAACCCATGGCCTGTAGCCCGCCAGGCTCCTCTGTCCTTGGAGATTCTCTAGGAAAGCACACTGGAGTAGGTTGCCATGCCCTCCTCCAGGGGATCTTCCCAACCCAGGGATCAAACTAGGGTCTCCTGCGTTGCAGGTGATTTGTTAAGCAAATAATTTCTGAGTCAAATTTGTTGTGTGTTTGAATGATTCTTCTATTGACACTTTTCATCTGTAGTAATAATACGGTGATTTGTGACATGTGGAGAAACATTAGAGAAGTTTTCTTCTGCTTATGTTGTAGAAGAAATGAGATATTTTGTTCACTGTTTTAAAATTTTTAAATTTAAAGTCTTGATGCATTTGCTTGGTTTTGATATTACTTAATAGCTACTCTTTCTAGATTAAAACCATTTGGCCATGTTTTTTTTTTTTTTTTTATGTAAAATTTCATTTTTAATTTTATTTTTTAATCTGTAGGAAAATGTGTGTGACTTCAGTCTCATCTATACAGCCTTCTGTAGTTACATAAGAATAAGGGCCTTCTATAGTCTAGAAATCAAGGTGCACAGCTAATAAAATCAAGCATTATTTCTTTTTTTTGTTGTTGTTGAGTGAAGAGATTTTAATGGAATGCTAAACTGCTTAGATTTACAGTACAGTCTTTTTTTTTTGAATTATAATAAAATTATTTATCTTAGTGACTTTCAATAACTTTGAAAAACGTGTGTGTTGAATTTTCAAGCTACATTAATTTTGAGAACTATAGTTAAACATATTTGAGTATTTAAATCATTTTTTCTTTGTACTATAATGTCAGTAAAATGATATGGCCATATTCTTTTTTTTTTTTTTTTGACAGCTTTAATTTTTCAGCACTTTATTATTTTTTTTATTTGATAAATTTAACACCTTTTATTGCCATACCTCATTTTACTGTGCTTTGCTTTAGTGAGCTTTATAGATACATGTTTTTGTTTTTGTTTTTGTTTTCCTTGTTAATTTTCTGTTTAGTTGATCTATCCATAAGTGTGAGTGGGGTATTAAAGTCTCCCACTATTATTGTGTTATTGTTAATTTCTCCTTTCATACTTGTTAGGATTTGTCTTACATACTGCGGTGCTCCCATGTTGGGTGGATATATATTTATAATTGTTATATCTTCTTCTTGGATTGATCCTTTGATCATTATGTAGTGACCTTCTTTGTCTCTTTTCACAGCCTTTGTTTTAAAGTCTAATTTATCTGATACGAGTATTGTGACTCCTGCTTTCTTTTGGTCCCAATTTGCATGGAAAATCTTTTTCCAGCCCTTCACTTTCAGTCTGTATGTGTCCCCTGTTTTGAGGTGGGTCTCTTGTAGACAACATATGTAGGGGTCTTGTTTTTGTATCCATTCAGCCAGTCTTTGTCTTTTGGTTGGGGCATTCAACCCATTTACGTTTAAGGTAATTACTGATAAGTATGATACCGTTGCCATTTACTTTATTGTTTTGGGTTCGAGTTTATACACCATTTTTGTGTTTCCTGTCTAGAGAATATCCTTTAGTATTTGTTGGAGAGCTGGTTTGGTGGTGCAGAATTCTCTCAGCTTTTGCTTGTCTGAAAAGCTTTTGACTTCTCCTTCATACTTGAATGAGATCCTTGCTGGGTACAATAATCTGGGCTGTAGGTTATTTTCTTTCATCATTTTAAGTATGTCTTGCCATTCCCTCCTGGCTTGAAGAGTTTCTATTGAAAGATCAGCTGTTATCCTTATGGGAATTCCCTTGTGTGTTATTTGTTGTTTTTCCCTTGCTGCTTTTAATATTTGTTCTTTGTGTTTGATCTTTGTTAATCTGATTAATATGTGTCTTGGGGTGTTTCTCCTTGGGTTTATCCTGTTTGGGACTCTCTGGGTTTCTTGGACTTGGGTGATTATTTCCTTCCCCATTTTAGGGAAGTTTTCCACTATTATCTCCTCAAGTATTTTCTCATGGTCTTTCTTTTTGTCTTCTTCTTCTGGAACCCCTATGATTCGAATGTTGTAGCGTTTAATATTGTCCTGGAGGTCTCTGAGATTGTCCTCATTTCTTTTAATTCGTTTTTCTTTTATCCTCTCTGATTCATTTATTTCTACCATTCTATCTTCTAATTCACTAATCCTATCTTCTGCCTCTGTTATTCTACTATTTGTTGGCTCCAGAGTGTTTTTAATTTCATTTATTGCATTATTCATTATATATTGACTCTTTTTTATTTCTTCTAGGTCCTTGTTAAACCTTTCTTGCATCTTCTCAATCCTTGTCTCCAGGCTATTTATCTGTGATTCCATTTTAATTTCAAGATTTTGGATCAATTTCACTATCATTATTTGGAATTCTTTATCAGGTAGATTCCCTATCTCTTCCTCTTTTGTTTGGTTTGGTGGGCATTTATCCTGTTCCTTTATCTGCTGGGTATTCCTCTGTCTCTTCATCTTGTTTAAATTGCTGAGTTTGGGAGTCCTTTCTGTATTCTGGCAGTTTGTGGAGTTCTCTTTATTGTGGCGTTTCCTTGCTGTGTGTGGGTATGTAGAGGTGGCTTGTCAAGGTTTCCTGGTTAGGGAAGCTTGTGTCGGTGTTCTGGTGGGTGGAGCTGTATTTCTTCTCTTTGTTCAGTCGCGCTATGGGGAGGGAGGGAGGGATGCTGCAAACAAATGACACTGGCGTGCGCTCGCAGTGCCTCAGCCACACTGGGTCTGCCCCCGCTCACGGCGCGTGTAGCCTCCCTGCCCACACTGCTCAGGCTCTAGGTTGTTCCGCCGGGAACAATCCGAGGCTGGCCCTGGGTTGCATGCACCTCCCAGGTCCAAGCCGTTCAGGTTCAGGCACTCAGGTAGTCCTCAGAGGCGCAGACTCAGTTGGGGCTGCGTTTTGTGCTCTTCCCAGGTCCGAGCAGCTCAGGTGATGAGGTGTTTGGCGAGCGCCAATGCTGCGACTTATCGCCTCCCCGTCACTTGGTTATCTGGGTGTAAAACCGGCACACCTTCTCAGGCAGATGTTGACCGTCCAGACCCCCAATAAGTTTTAGTTAGCAAAGAAACCAGTTTTATAGATAATGTCTCTCTGGGGCTGCGATTGCCCCCTTCCGGCTCTGGCTGCCTGTCACCGGAGGGGGAAGGTTTGCAGCCGGCTACCTCTGTTTAGTCCTTTGTTCCGTGCGCGGGCTGGCGGTGTCTTAGGTTAGGGCTGGCTTTTCGCATGGTAGATATCCCACAGTCTGGTTTGCTAGCCCAAATTATTTCGCTCAGATAGTGCTCAGGGTATTCAGGCCAGATTCTTACTCTCAGCGATGCAGCCCGTGCCGCGCCTCCCTGCCCAGCCCCCGCTTGCTAATGGCGGATGCAGGCGTCTGCGCTGCTTCTCCGCTGGAGGAGTTACCGTAGGGCTCGCAATCTGCGAGTTTTAATTGTTTATTTATTTTTTCTCCCTGTTATGTTGTCCTCTGTGCTTCCAAAGCTCGGCACGGATTCGGCAGTGAGATGGTTTCCTGGTGTTTGGAAACTTCTCTCTTTTTAAGACTCCCTTCCCGGGACGGAACTCCGTCCCTCCCTCTTTTGTCTCTTTTATTGTCTTTAATATTTTTTCCTACCTCCTTTCGAGGAGTTGGGTTGCTTTTCTGGGTGCCTGGTGTCCTCTGCCGGCATTCAGAAGTTGTTTTGAGGAATTTACTCGACGTTTAAATGCTCTTTTGATGAATTTGTGGGGGAGAAAGTGTTTTCCCCGTCCTACTCCTCCGCCATCTTGGCGCCTTCCCCTGGCCATGTTTTTTTAATGGATTATTTATTTAGGATTTAGAAGAATGGACCTATTGCTTAGGCATATTGAATAACACAATGATAAAGTCAGTCCTTTAAAATGGTAACTTTAAAAAATTTCTTTAGAGATTTAATGGGATTTCTCAACTACTCTGTTTTAATAGCATATCAAGAACAGCTTTGGTAGTACAATTCATAAACAGTTCTTTTATGAACCAAATGAATTTTTTATTGCTTTCAGAAATGAATCTCCACCCATGAGACACTTATAGTAACAGAACAAATGAAAATTCAGTGTTTTTGAAGTAAAAATGCAGTGTGGGAACAGAACCGTACAGTATTATAGCGAAGGTAAGAAGGTTCCTTAGCATCTAACGTACAACAGTAGTTGAAGTTGTTTGACTGTTAGATAAGAAACGATGCTTGTGAAAAGGTTCTCTGATTCACAAAGCAGTAAAAGGCAAGCGGGGCCTTCTACCTCAGCTGGAAACCTGAAAGGGACTCTCTAGGTTATTTTTAATTTTTCAGATAAAAGTTATTTTTCACAAAGAAACAGGCAGGTGGTGAAGAACATAGATTTGCCTTGATTCTGCATATCACTTGCATCTCTGTCATACTTGTCTCCAGCTTCTGATCCTATCCTACAAGCAATGCTTATGTTATTGCTAACCCATGTCTTTACCAATGCATTAACACATTCTTTATTTCCCCAAACCACCATCACTTGTAAAAGAAATAGAGACCTCCAACTTCTTCTCTGTTGGTCATAAATATGCCACAGTAGCTTCCGAAATATTATCACTGAGACAGGCAGTGAGTGTTTTCTGTTATTTTATTCTAAGAATGTTAAACCCTAACTGAATGTTATTATATACATTGTTCATTATTATATACAAGTGAGATATTAGAAGTTTCTGAAATGAACGTCTGCCTAAGACCAATATTTAAGTTGTAGTCTGTATCTATTCCAGTATCGTACAATTTAGATACAAATCCTTCTTCTATTGACATGGAAGAAATTTTGCCATTCAGTCTCTGAATAGAGTAAATGGAAATCTTAAAAAAGTAAATACAAGGAATTCACAGAAGACATTCTATTTTCTAAGGAAATTAAGCTTATCTTCCTTAACTTAAATTTCTCAATTTGGAATATTCTCTGTGGGGTTTGAATTTAATCAGTAGAATTTTTAAATTTATAAAAAGATACTTTTGGGGTGATTTCATCAGGTGACCCAAAGAAAAACTACAGTTGCTTTTATACATTGGGTTAATCTTTTAGGATAAATATGTAGAGTTTGGGAAAGAGTAGAGGAGAGAAAGGTGAGTCCTTACCTCACTTCTCACTAGGTCTTAACATGACCTACTGTAGGTGAATTACTTAAACTTCTCACTAGGTCTTAACATGACCTACTGTAGGTGAATTACTTAAGTTCTTATTTTAAACAGAATGAATATTGAAAAATGCTTGCTGAATAAATTAATGAAATACATGGCACAAGGCGTTGAGATGTTTGCTTAACTCCATATGACTTATAAAGGAATTTTTTGAGGATTTTTTTGAGGTGAATAGCCCTTTACGCAAGATATATCACTAAGCTAAAATAAATAAATTTAAAAGGTTTCATATAGACCAACTCTAAATTGCTGCCCTATATCCTACTGTATACATAGAATACTGCAGAAAGTGTACAATGTTGGTGTGGTTGTATAGAGTCAATAATAATTGGTTCTGAATATAAAACACCAAAAAAGATACACAAGTGCAGAAGCAGAAGTGTACACATACCCAGGCATGTGTAAAATATGTATTCTCTCCATGTAAATACATACAGATTACATACCTGTCATATTTTTCACGTATATCTGAATCACTTTATACCAGCATGAGCTTGGCTCAGCAGTTAGGTTGATTTAGACAGCCAGTCTCATGAAAGTGAGCATTCGCTTGGTAAATTTCTGCAGATCCTAGGATAATGGTCTGCATTATCATTTCTTTAACTGCACACCAGGGGACTTCTTAAAATCACAGGATGTTTAGTGATTGGAACCTGGGGCTCTGGGTATTAAAAAAAATCTCCAGGTGACCTGGATGCACATTATGTTTGGAATGTTTTTTATACCATATCTGAGCACTCTATGAATTCCCTCTTTGACTTCATTTTTGGCCCCTAACTATTTCTTTTGAGGGGAAAAAGGGATCAAACCATTTTAATGAGGGGCTTTCGGTAAGCTCAAACGGCTGGGAGGATAATGAGATCTTACGTCCTCAGCCTGGCTGGGATCTCCCAGCTTCATTGTTGCTGTAAGCCCCTGACCGTTCTTAGTTTCTTGGCAGATCAGGGAAGAATTTCTATGGATTAATATTTACTTTCCATGTTTTTTTCTTATTTTCAGTGGGCTTGGTATCTGGAATGTCGTACTGATAAACACAGAAGCCTAAGCACATTTTCTTGGTGTACCACCACAGATCGTTTCTGTAGATGACTTGAATGGTGATCTAACCACCTTCCTGGGATGGAGGAGGGGAAATACTTAGGGACAGAACATATATTTATATTTCACTGAATTATTTAGTCTTAATAAAAATCATAAAAGGAATGAAAATGGCACATGAGAGCAATAACTTCTAGAAATTTGCAAGTAAAAGTATTTCAATCAAAAAAATTAAAGAAAGATTAGGGAAAAGAATCATCACTTTATGTGCGTGATGGGAATGTTCCGTCAGATCCTTCTCTGTTGTTTCCTTTGGTGTTTCTGTTCAAATGTGGCTTGAATTTGTCACATACATGAATTGCTATACGTTTTTATTATTCTTCACTCTTCATCAGACTTTCTCCTTTTGGTGCCATGTGCTTATTTTTTTTTTCCAATCTTCTACTTCCCTTTAATTGATTCTGCTTAAAATTGGTCTCTCAGTCACTTTCCTTCTCTCTTAGTAATTCTCCTTCCATCTGTTTCCTTCTCACTCACAGACACACTAGACAGACAGCTTGATCACAGCTCTTTCCCTTACCCTATCTCCAACATTTTTTTACTTCTCCTTTTCTTGAAGAAAAAATTGATTTTTATAGAAATGTTTCTCCCCTTTATTCTCAATAAAAAGCAGGCAGCATGTAAAAAATCTTAGAAACCTGGAAAAAAATGAAAATCTTGCTGAACAGCAGTCATTTTTAGAATGAAGAATGCCTGATAAAAACACAGATCTCTCAGATTTCAGAGAGTGAAATCAATAGTTTTCTCCATGCTGTTTCAATGTGAAGGAGACAAAAACAAAGATCTAAAGTAATAGCAGCAAGAAGAGAGCTCACGGAACAGAATCGACTCTTACTGCTAACAGGCCTGTAAACTGAAATGGTTGCAGGCCTCTGAAAGGGTCTTGAAGAATATGGATCCATGCTGAGAGGCAAAAGTGAGAATGCTGGGCCACCATCTTTGGTCTCAAAAAAAAAAATGCATTTGAGAGTGAATGCATTCCAGGAGTTGGTGATGGGCAGGGAGGCCTGGCGTGCTGCAACTCGTGGGGTCGCAAAGAGTCGGACACAACTGAGCGACTGAACTGAACTGAAGAGTAAAATGTGATTTAAAAAAAAAAACTACAGTTTTGTGGAATCTTCTGTATAAACATTCACATGTTTATGGTACTTTGCAAGTCATCACTGACTTAACACATTTAATTCTCACAGCTACTCCTATAAAACAGATTGTTTTCCTCTCCATTTTTCGGGTGGGGAAACTAAGGCATACATCTGTTAGCCAACTTACTCAGGATTATGAAGCTGATAGGTGGAAGTGCCAATATTCAGACACAGGTAAGGAAATAGCAACCCACTCCAGTATTCTTGCCTGGGAAATCCCATGGACAGAGGAGCCTGGTAGGCTATAGTCCATAGGGACACAAAAAGAGTCAGACATGACTTAGCAACTAAACAGCAGTAACTGCCTGACTCATCTCTTCACCAAAATGCTGCCTCAATCTTAAACCAAGGGTAGAAAAGAGAATGGCATCGTGGGTGATGAGTGATTTTAAGCCTTTGCACAGGATAGAGTCCTCAGGTACTATATTTAAACTTAAATGGATCTTAGAGAAAATTTTGTCAGTCCTCATTTCATAGACAAGGAAAATAATTCTCAGAGACTAGAAAGAATTAGCTCAAGGATGTCTTTTGTCTGTGAGATTAAAACCCCAAATCCCTCTGATGACAAAGCCTTGACTTTTTTAAGTCCTAGTCCCTGCTCCTTCCCACACATTATATTCCCCATTGATTTCTTACAGCACTAGAAAGTCCACCACTGAGAATACTTTTCAATAAAGGTACTGGCATTCAGAAATCTTCAGCTGACACATGGATTCATTACCCTGAGGGAACCACACAGTTATTGTTTTTCTCTGGGTTTATAGTTCCATCAGAGGGCCTCTTTTCTGTTTTACTGGAGAAAGAGGCAGGGGAGGACACCCTGGGCCTTTACTGTCCCCCTCCACTCACAGATTTCCTGCCTTGGAAAAAAAAAAAATGTACCTAGAGTTGCTCTCTCAGTGAACAGG
Organism: Bos javanicus; assembly: GCF_032452875.1. Lineage (NCBI taxonomy): Eukaryota > Metazoa > Chordata > Mammalia > Artiodactyla > Bovidae > Bos > Bos javanicus. The sequence goes on along the minus strand of NC_083874.1, from coordinate 23,041,087 downwards.
TTACTTGTTGCAAAACTGTTCTTGAGCATTCAGAACATTGTGCTTTAGAGAATGGTAGCATCTTAAGTGCAGGCATTGTACTGTTTGGGTTTTGCTTTGTTTTGTTTTTTTATGTTGAAGAGGTTCTTTATTGTTGTTTTCAGCAACTACACAGGTGAAGGTATAACCAATTCATTCTCGCTGCGTGACCCCATGGAGAGCTGGAACATTCATGTTCAAAGAAAATTCTTTGAATTGAGTCCACAAAGACTTCCCTCCAAGAATACAGAGCTCTGTAAGTTGAACTTTCTGTGTTCACAGAAAGCTGTGAATCAAGTGACATCTTCCAGTGATTTTCTCTGGCACCCTCATACTTCCCAAACTTTGTTGGATCTCCAAAGTAGTCATTTTTTCTATTACAGCTAAAGATGCCAGCCGTATAGCCAGTAGAAACCAGTACTGCCAGGAAAGCTGCTCTCTGTGGATCTGAGGCTCTATCGTTAGATTGGGCAAAGGCATTTCCCGATCAATGGAATGTCTTGACAAACAGTTCTGACATGTACCAGGGAACCATTCACCACAGTCATGACTCCAGGGAGTAGACTTTCACTTTACTTAAATCTGCATCAAGGAATCTGCAAGGTAGCATCCCATATACTCATTTTTCTTGAACCACTTGGGTAGAATAATTTACATGGTGAGCGAAGGACTAGCTTCAACAGTGTTCTCCTTAGAACTCTGACCGCTACCAACACTGCAGAAACAATACATATTGATTCTTTTTTCTTTTTTTCCTTTTGGCAGATTTCAGCAGGGTAAGATTCCTTCATAATAAAAATGGGATTGAATCATTAACCTTGCTCCACTCCACAGATGAATGTCAGTTATTGTCTGCTCCCAGAACATTGCTAAAAGGTCTAAATTACTGTAATTTGGTACTCATCTTTCATAGCCATTCTTCAAGGAGCACAGGACCGCGGCCAGGGGGCCTCCGCTTCCCCTGAAGAGAAGCACGGGCTGTGGCAGCCAGGCTGAGGCACTGAGCTCTGTGTTTGTGGTTCCCTTGAGAGCTGCGTCTGAGGAGCTGCGATATTATCCTCAACTCTTCCCAATTTAAAGAGAAAAAGCCTGCTTTTAAATCTGCGCTGCTGTTGATTTCAGTTCTTTTAAATCCACTAGAGCAGGGTTTTTCAAAGTGTGCCCTGTTTCTCTATATGTTGGATTAGGGGAGTAGAAAGAGAGAGGGTCCCAGGAGAATAATTCTGTGAGAAACTACATGTTTACTATATCAATGTATGTATAACTTTTTCTAATAGTTCAGTCACTTCTTTTTTATCTTTTTTTTTTTAATTTTAGGTACGCATCTACAGTTTAGTTTTTATCCTATAGCAGACATGCTTAGAGTAATCAAAGGAACTCCACCTCAAAGAGTAGAAATAGAGTCACTTACAGACAAGAAAGGCAATATTTGTGTGTGTGTTTTTGTTTGTGGGTTGTGTGTGTGTGTGATTCAGATAAAAAGGTTTGCCTTTGACAAGTTGCCAGTCTCACCATAGAGTTTACTTAATATGTAAACTTTTCTTATAAACTTTTCTATAAAATTTTCTTCTATTATTCCTCTTTGTTTTCCTTCACTTAAAAAAAATTCAGTTCACCCCTTTACAATGAGTCATTGGCTATAAACTATTACTTTATTATGAGTTGTTATACATGTTACTTAAATGGCAATAGATTTTTTAAAAAACCTATGTATATAATTAGAATACTGTTGCATAATCAAGTTTCTGAAGACATTTATTTCCAACATAAGGGAAACATTAAACAGTTTGAAAATACTTGGTCTAAAATTCATGTAACTATAGCTTTGGGCTCACAGTCTCTAGTTTAGAAAATTTTTGCACTGCTCTGCTTTCTTTTCACAATCTTTTACCACTTCCTTCTCCATCAAACTGACCTTTTATTTTAATGGGTTTTCCAGAGAGAACTTGCTGTAATAGAGGCAATCTATTGTTGGACATGATTTCAGATGACAACTTTGCAGTTTTGATGTACTTTATGTTACTTAATTGAACAGGAATAGACAGTTTAATGAGACATTCTCTATATTATTTTATTTTTAATTGGCAAAACCAGGATGACTCACACCCAGGTTTTAGGTAAATATTAAACTAAAGAGACAGGAGGAAGCTGAAGGAAGAGTGGTTTCTGGTTTTGCCAAGATGATGAAATAACAGGTTTCAAGTTCTGTCCTCCTAAGTGAATGTGGAGAAATCATAGAAGCACAAGGGAACTATGAATTTAGGGAACTAACAGAGGAGAAACACTCCCGCCGGCCTCATAGATGGAAGACCTTCTGAGAATTGTCTGCACAGGATAATTGGGTGGTGGCAGCCTGGAGCAGAGGCAGAAAGTGGGAGAATGGGATAGAACAGTGGTTCTCCAACATGCCACAAAGACCAGTGGCATCAGTATCTCCTCAAACTTATTAAAAATGCAAATTATTGACTAATTCCAGACTTACTGAATCAGAAAGCTAGTAATACCCAACTATTTATGTTTAAACAAGCCTTCCAGGTAATGTGATACCTGGTAAAACTTGAAAAATGAAAGCTTTGTTGAGCTTCACTTGCCTTTTACTTGCTTTGAAGGCCTCATGTTGTGTTTTGCTACAAACACCTGCCTTTCCCCAGCAGCTCAGAGGATCAGTGCTGTTGCCAGTTCAGGGGGTAGTTCAGCAGTTCGAAGAAGGCCTGCTCCAGCCGTGAGTTACTCACATGTGTGGACTGACCAGCTCTTCTCCTGCATTTATTTCCCTCTTAACTCTTCAGTTTTCAGCCTCAAGAGCAGAGGGAACCTGCCTCTGTTGATTCACCTCTGTCATTCACTTTAAAGAAACCCTGAATGGAGTAGCTGCCAGCTGGAGGGCCAGCCAAAAGGTCACCAGGGATTCTGTGTAGCCTGAGATACTCAACTGGGGGGACTCATCTCTGCCTCCTGAACTCACCTGGACTGATGGATTCAGTGTGTAATCTTGTGCCATTTTTCATGAACCAGACAGAATAGCTGATACTCTCAGGAAGACATGGGTTCAGCAGATGCAAGGAGGAGACCTCTGGAGAGTGACGTCAGCACGATGCTGACATAGGTGGCTTCTGACTTGGCTGTCCCTCCGGAGAACTGCTGACAGCTATTTATGAACAAGACACCCCTGAGAAAATCTTGAAACATGGGAGCATGACACTGAAGCACCCCGCTGCACCGCAGAGGCTGACAGGCTACATTCCAAGATAAGAGAAGCAGCAGCAGGCTCAGCGCACTGCCCCTGTTGTGGCCAGCGCACACCACGTGGTGAGCTCTGCTCTGAGCCTCTGGGGCCTGGGGGGGCCAGCCAGCCCCTAGCTCTGCGGGCCACATTGAGGAAGTCCCTACTGACGCTGGTCTCGATCCATGAGGACTACAGGGGAATCTATGATGGAGACTTCCAGGAAGGGGTGGATCCAGGATTATGAGGCCTGTAAATGATACCATTTTATATCTTACAAAAAAAAAAACAAAATTACAAATACACAAAATCAGGTATGAAAATGATTATTTGTTTAGGCTGACACAAGAGATAGCAATAAAGTACACATATTTAAAAACTGACAGATAACACAAATATCACTAAATCTCAAAAAACTATTTATATTATTTAACCATGGGTTCAGTCCCTGGGTGGAGAAGATCCCCTGGAGAAGGAAATGGCAGCCCACTTCAGTATTCTTGCCTGGGAAATCCCATGGACAGAGGAGCCTGGCAGGCTACAGTCCATGAGGTCACATAGTCGGACATGACTTGGCGACTAAAGAACAACAACAGCAGCAACTAGGAGACATATTCCTATAAAACGGTTTTCCATTATTTTTTGCTTATTTATTCTCTTCATTCACCTCTTTGTCAACAATTGTATTATCAAAGATAATTAACTTTAAAACAAATATATTTTATCCTTTTCTATATGATTGTTCAAATTTTGATTTTCTTATTGATACCTGGACATAAATCATACAGCTTCACAAACTTGACATGTTTTTGATACTGCAATAGTTTTGTGCGTTATAGTCACAGCACATCTGATTAATCCTATTTTGCATGATTGTGTCAAGAAAGATAAATTGTATGCTGCACTTGAGATTATGTGTTTTGAATTTTCAACTATATTTCTAAGAACAGAGAGCTTCCATTTTGATTAGGCAGTCATTGAAAAACAAATTCTCATATAATTTTACATATCTGATGATTGGAATTATTTTTCACATATTATTTTCTAGATTTGTGTACTTCAGACCACTTCCTTCATATTCTCAGTACTGGACACTGAAGCACATTCTCATAGTACAGCATGACCTTTTTCACGTCATGATACAGACAGGATGAGTTGGCATAGTGCACTAAACTAGTATTCCCAGAAGCTTTTTTCTTTTTAATATGTATTTATTTATTTTTGGCTTTCCTGGGTCTCCATTACTGAGTGCGGGCTTTTTATAGTTGTAACAACTTGCAGTGCGAGGGCTTCTCATTGCGGTGGTTTTCTCATTGCAGAGCACAGGCTCTAGGGTGTGTGGTCTCACGAGTTGTGGTGCACAGGCTCAGTTGTCCTACAGCATGTGGGATTTTCCTGGACCAGGGATTGAATGGTGTGCCTCGCATTGCGAGGCAGATTATTACCACTGGACCACCAGGGAAGTCCCCCAGAGCTATTTTTGCACAGGTGTAGCTAGTAATAACTTTATATTCAGGATTTATTGTGACTCATATGTTTTAGAATAGAAATGGAAATAGAGGAAAGAGACAGAAGTCTTATCTGATTCCATATAAAATATCTTACTTTTGAAGATGTACAAAAATATACAACCATTTGGTAGTGAGAGTGCACAACTCAAGCTTTATTACTGTATTAGTCAGGGTTGAACAGAGAAGCAAAATCCATAGGAGATAAGTATATATGGAGAAGGGGTGAGAGAGAGGAGAGAGAGTTGGATTTGTTTTAAGGAATTGACTCACTTGATGGTGAAAGCAAGTGCATAATCTGCAAAGTAGCCTGAAGACCCAGGGAAGAGCTGATGTTGCACTTTGAGTTCAGAGGCTGTCCATCTTCCTATAGGGAGGTCAGTCTTTTTATAAAAAGACCTTCAGCTGATTGGATGAGGTCCACCCACATTTTGATCTATTTTATTCAAAATCTACTGATTTAAATGTTAACCTCATCTTAAAAAATTCCTTAGAGGAAAACATTAGAATTAGAAAGATTAGAGATCTCTTCAAGAAAATTAGAAATGCCAAGAGAACGTTTCATGCAGAGACGGGCACAATAAAGGATAGAAATGATATGGGCCTAAGCAGAAGATATCAAGAAAAGTGGCAAAAATACCCAGAAGAACTATACAAAAAAGATCTGCTTGACCCAGATAACACGATGGTGTGATCACTCACCTAGAGCCAGACATCGGAATGCAAAATCATGTGATCCTTAGGAAGCATCACTACAAACAAAGCTAGTGGAGGTGATGGAATTCCAGTTGAGCTATTTCAAATCCTGAAAGATGATGCTGTGAAAGTGCTGCATTCAGTATGCCAGCAAATTTGGAAAATTCAGCAGTGGCCACAGGACTGGAAAAGGTCAGTTTCATTCCAGTGCCTAAGAAAGGCAATGCCAAAGAATGCTTAAACTACAACACAGTTGCACTCATCTCACACGCTTGTAAAGTAATGCTCAAAATTCTCCAAGCCAGGCTTCAACAATATGTGAAACCTGAACTTCCAGATGTTCAAACTGGCTTTAGAAAAGGCACAGGAACCAGAGACCAAATTGCCAACATCCGCTGGATCATCAAAAAAGCAAGAAAGTTCCAAAAAAAACATCTACTTCTGCTTTATCGACTATTCCAAAGCCTTTGACAGCGTGGATCACAACAAACTGTGGAAAATTCTTGAAGAGATAGGAATACCAGACCACCTGACTTGCCTCCTGAGAAATCTGTATGCAGGTCAAGAAGCAATAGTTAGAACTGGAGGTGGAACAACAGACTGGTTCCAAATCTGGAAAGGAGTACATCAAGGCTGTATATTGTCACCCTGCTTATTTAACTTCTATGCAGAGTACATCATGAAAAACGCTGGGCTGGAAGAAGCGCAATCTGGAATTAAGATTACTGGGAGAAATATCAATAACCTCAGATATGTAGATGACACCACCCTGATGGCAGAAAGTGAAGAGGAACTAAAGAGCCTCTTGATGAAAGTGAAAGAGGAGAGTAAAAACGTTGGCTTAAAACTCAACATTCAGAAAACGAAGATCATGGCATCTGGTCCCATCACTTCATGGGAAATAGATGGGGAAACAATGGAAAATAAAGTTGACAGACTTTATTTTCTTGGGCTCCAAAATCACTGCAGATGGTGACTGCAGCCATGAAATTAAAAGACACTTGCTTCTTTGAGGAAAAGCTATGACCAACTTAGACAGCATATTAAAAAACAGAGATATTGCTTTGCCAACAAAGCTCCATCTAGTCAAGGCTATGGTTTTTCCAGTGGTCCATGTATGGGTGTGAGAGTTGGACTATAAAGAAAGCTGAGTGCTGAAGAATTGATGCTTTTGAACTCTGGTGTTGGAGAAGACTCTTGAGAGTCCCTTGGACTGCAAGGAGATCAAAGCAGTCAGTCCTAAAGGAAATCAATCCTGAATATTCATTGGAAGACTGATGCTGAAGCTGAAACTCCAATATTTTGGCCACCTGATGGGAAAAACTGACTCATTGGAAAATACCCTGATGCTGGGAAATACCAAAGGCATGAGGAGAAGGCGACGACAAAGGATGAGATGGTTGGATGGCATCACCAACTCAATGGACATGAGTTTCAGCAAGCTCCTGGAATTGGTGATGGACAGGGAAACCTGGTGTGCTGCAGTCCATGGGATCAGAAAGAGTCAGACACGACTGAGCAACTGAACTGAACTGAGAAACCTCTACAATAATGTTTGACCAAATATCTGGGTACTGTGGCCTAGTCAAATGGACACATTGTTAAACATTACAGTGATGAACCTTCCTCTTTACCTAACAAGTTCAACTGCCTCAAAAGGAAAGCAATGAATAGAATAGTATGTGTAATCTGAAACATATGCACTGGAACAGGACTCCAGTGGTGTGTAATATTCATCCATATCAACTTCTTCTCTCCAGGTAAATAGAATAATCGTCCATTTCCCCCTTTACAGTTAGGCAGGATCATGTGACCCGTCCTGGGCCACTTCTTTGTAAGTCAGAGTTATGATTTATTACTTCTGTATGAAGCCTTTAATTGCCAGTTCAAAATTCTCCAGAGCTCTTTTCCCCTGCTGTTCTGGCCCAATGGATTGCACGCTCTAGACAGTACAACTACGTGGCGGTCGAGCCTCCGCCCCTCAGGGGTGCTGAAACACCACATGCTGTTGCCTTGGAGCACTGTTGGGGCTTGTAGTGGACTTTGCTTGAGTTAAACCACTGGGGTTGGGATTTTTTACTACTACATCATAATATTTTCTAATACATGAGCCAATAAATTTAAATAGCCATACTAATTTTAAAGAGAAAAAGGATGACAACAGCAGTGTAAAACACAACTAGAATTATAAGGAGTAACCAAAGAGAAAATTTAGGTATGAATAATTATTTGAAGTATGGAACCTAATGTATGGGATGACTGTATCTGGTAGATATAGCTGAAGAACAATTTAGTTGAATTGGAAAATCAAATTCAGCAGCCCTCCAGAAGTCATTTGTTGTTGTTATCTAGTCTCTATCTCCAACTCTTTGCAACCCCATGGACTAGAGCACACCAGGCTTCCCTGTCCTCCGCTGTCTCCCGGAGCTTGCTCAAACTCATGTCCATTGAGTCAGTGATGCCATCCAACCATTTCATTCTCTGTGGCTTCCTTCTCCTCCTGCCCTCAGTCTTTCATAGCATCAGTGTTTTTTCCAGTAAGTCAGCTCTTCGCATCAGGTGGCCGAAGTATTGGACTTCAGCTTCACCATCAGTCCTTCTAATGAATATTCAGGGTTGATTTCCTTTAGGATTGACAGGTTTGATCTCCTTGCTGTCCAAGGGACTCCCAAGAATTTTCTCTAGCACCACAGTGTGAAAGCATCAGAAGTCATTAGGAAACAATAAATGGTTGAAAAATGTAATAGAAAAAGATAAAGAGGTATGAAGGATTGGAATAGAAGATACAATGGAGGTTCAGAAGGAAGGGATAAAAAGTAAAACTGCAGAGAAGAAAACATTTGAAGAAATAAAGGAAATAAATTTTCCAGAATTGAAAAAATAAGCTTCAGATATAAAGAGTTCTATAGAGCATCAAGAGAAGACACAGAGAAAATTGAATATACTAAAGAAACCAAGAGAGTTAGTATTAAGTTTGGAAAGTAACAATTTTTACTTATCCCTCTACAGTTTTTTTTTAATTATTATTTGCATTTTATTTTATTTTTTATTTATTTATTTTTTTTACTTTACAATATTGTATTGGTTTTGCCACACATCAACATGCATCTGCCACAGGTGTACACATATTCCCCATCCTGAACCCCTACAGTTTGTTTTTACCTGTTGCTCTGTTTATGTTTCTGAGGTCCGTAGATTTTTTATTTTTTCAACACAGAATGAATCTATATGCATAATTTGTCACTATATCTGCAATGGCATGCAGCCTGCCTCTCTCTCTCTCACACACACACACACACACACACATAATGAGGCCTGTTACATTTATTTTCCTATCTGGATGATTGGATTGAGTTGAATTCATTTCCATGTGCCCACAGTTAAAGGTTTTCAGACTGACTTGATCCCTCCTTGTCTCATTGAATACATTTATTTTCCTTTTTTAAAAAAAATATTTATTTATTTATTTTGTTTATTTGGCTGTACTGAATCTTAATTGCACCACCTGGGATCTTTACTTGCATCATGTGAACTCTTCGCTGTGGTATGTGGCATCCAGTTACCTGGCCAGGGATTGATCCTACACCCCCTGCATTGGAGACATGGACTCTTAGCCATTGGACCGCCAGGGGAATCCCTCCATTTAATTTTTAATGCTAATTCAACAAGACATCAGGGAAGCTAATGAATATAGTTAGCTTCTGAGTGAAAATAGTCTCACTAGAATAGTGAATGTAAACCAACCACAGAAACTGCTATAGGTAGTACTGTCCATTAATCACTGCAGACATCTGTAACTGTAGATACTACTTTATATCACTATGTGACTACTGTAGATACTTGCTGCTAATATTAAAGGCAGATAAAATTTTACAATTTGTATCTATAAATTCATATAAATATAAAATAAGTAAACAAATATATATAAATTCATACTTTTATATGGGCAGAGAAAGACTGTTATTGTCACTTTATATATAAGCAAATTGAAGTTCAGAGTGGTTACTCTCCTAAGAGTCCAGTGTGAATATAAGACTTTCTGATTTTGAGTTCGATGCTCTTTATCATGCTGTGATTTCATGCAAAGTAGATTGAATATGTTTTTACTACTTTTGACCTTTCAAGCCAAACTTAATCAATCTTTAACATTCAGGTTTTAGTTTAAATCTACGTCTCTGTGACCGCATGTGTAAACACAGGCACATACACACCTACACATAAGTTCACATTCTGCCTGGATACATACTCAGAAGATGAAGAGAATGCATCATTTACCTAATACTTGATTTTTTTCTTCTTTTATAATGAAGACCATAATTTACCAGGTGACTTTAGATGCCAAATGCTTTATATATTAAATAATTATTCTATAATCCTAACCCTATATTACTTATAGACATTAAGTCACTTACTTAAAGTCTTTAAGCTAATAAGAAGCAGAGCCAGAATTCAAATCAGTACTGACTCCAATTCCCTTGTGTTCAGTAACTTGGTCCTGCAACCAGCTGCAACATAAATATAAAGCTCTGGAGATCAATTTTGTGAATGAGTTGAGAAACAACATACTCAAGAGGTGAGATTTGGAAGAGTCCAAATCCATGAAGGACTTGGTCCTAACAGTGACAGTTCTAGGAGAAGCCTGTGGCCTGGGCCCGCACAATCCCTGGCATAGACTTAGATCCATGCACAGAAGAAATTCCAGGGGCTGGGCATCTGGACAGAGATAGTGTGGCACACAGACTTTAGGTAGCATGTCCTCTTGGGCCCATGGACTCCTTGCCTTGTAGAGAGAGGTGCAGTCACAGAAGGGCCAGGGCCAGTTTCCAGGATAATAGGGGTACATGGTAAATATTTCACTGTCCGATTTTTACTAAATAGAAGGAAAGGAGATTTCTTATTCCAGATGAAAAGACAACTTAATGGGGACTAAAATATTTTAAATTTTTTTACTTAAAAAACAACTTCATGTTGGAATATAGTTGATTAACAATGTTTGTTAGTTTCGGGTACACAGCACAGTGATTCAGTTATACATGTACACATATCTATTCTTATTCAAATTCTCTTCCCTTTTAGGTCATTACAGAATGTTGAGCAGAGTTCCCTGTGCTATACAATAGGTCTTTGTTGATTACCTGTTTTAAATATAGTACTGGGTACATGTCAGTTGCAAACTCCCAGTCTGTCCCTACTCCCTAGCTTTCCCCCCTTGGTAGCTAGTTCTGTCTCTAAGTCAGTGAATCTGTTTCTATTTTGTAAATAAGTTCATTTGTATCATTTTTGGATAGACTATTTTAATTTCAAGAAATCTTTTTTGGAAATTAGATGATCAGAGATAGAACATTTATCATATAGAAATAATCATTTAGATAAATTAACCTCATTAGTGATGAAAGAAATGTAGATTAAAGCAATAATAATGTCATTTCTCATCTTTCAGATCAACACAGTCTCCTTTAGAATAAAACTAAGGCTTCCCGGGTGGCTCAGACAGTAAAGAATCTGCCTGCAGTGCAGGAGACCCAGGTTCAATCCCATGGTTGGGACTATCCCCTGGAAAAGGGAATGGCAACCCACTCCAGAATTCTTGCCAGAGAATCCGATGGACAGAGGATCCTGGTGGGCTACAGTTAGTGGGGTCACAAAGAGACACTACTGAATGACTAACACTTTTACTTTCAAATGCTAATGAGATGGAAATGAGGCTGTCACTCAAATGAAAAACTAGTGGAAGAATTATCAGTCATAAATTCATTTGGAAGGTAATTTGGGAATTTGAACATAATGTCTGAAAATTTCCCTTGTTTTTTGGTCCAATAATTTCACTTATGAAATACAGCCTAGGAAAACTATCTGAAATGCCTAAAACCATAATATATGTAGACATGTGCATCATAGTACTATATATAATGACTTAAAATGGAAGTAACCTAGCAAATGATAATTAGGAAGTAGGTATATAGGATTTAGTAAACAAACTAAAAGATGACTTGTAAAAGTTGTTAATAATGAGAATACTTATATTCTAAATTTAAATTTCAAAAGCAATGATAGTTCTTTTTGTGCACAATATTATATCTACTCCATAAAGATATTTATAGATAAAAAAACTAGAAGCAATTATACTAAAATCATAAATAAAGAGGATAATAATTAAACCCCATAACTGGTGGCCAGTGAAGCAGTTGTGGATCATTAAGTCTGTGTTTTCCACTGTTAGGTATCCATGAAATAAAGAACATGTTGCGATTTTAATTTTGTGAACAACAACAACAAAATAGGTGTACTGCTAAACATTTAAGCCACTTTAATCATTAGGATAAGTTTCCATTGATTTGGATAGGATGATGTATGAGAAATGATCATTTTTATTGCCTGTTTGCCTCTTAGGAAAAGGGTTTCATGATTGATATCATAGATAGCAAGCTACCCTTTATTTTCTATTCATATTATACCAACATTAAAGCCATTGTAAAACTCCATGTTCTTTGACTGTTGAAACTTTATTTAAAATTTTGAGACTAGTTGGTCTTTAGTATTGTTTTTATTATTTTATTCAACAAATAATTATGAATATTTAACAAATCTTATAAAGCATTCTATTCCAGTTACCTATAAAATACAAACAGAAATGGTCTGCATATTTTGGAATTCTTTAGAATTAATGTACCAAATATAAAAATATTCCTAATAAGCTCAGTAATCATATTAATTATTCCTCACAATTGTTTGAGAGTGTCCCATTTTGTGAGGACAAAAAATTACCAGATGAAAACTGCCAGGTGTCATGGAGGGCAGAGAGAGGTGGTCTTGTCTGCCTTACTCAAAGGCAGTAGCTTCAGCGTCTACAGAGTGGGCTTCAGAGAGATTGCGTTTTCTTTTAATTTATTTATTTAATTGGTGGATAATTACTTTATAATATTTGATTGTTTTTGCCATACATCAGCATGAATTGGCCATGGGTGTACATATGTCCCCCCTCATCCTGAACCCCCCGCACCTCCCTCCCCACCCACCCTGGCCCTCTGGGTTGACCCAGAGCACTGTGATAGTGATGAACTGGCTACTGAAAAAGACAGAAAACCTTGATTTGTTGTTGTTCATAAGTGACCTTCACTGGGACCTTTTTTTAGCCTGAGTTCCTCCGTAAGTCAAATCTATAAGTATATATCAATAAAAAAAATTTTTTTAGAGAGCTGAAGGGAAATATCATAAATGAAATTTTTAATTAAAGCATTTAAAAAATCTGGAAGAGTGGTAATTTTTCAATGATTCAGTTCTTAAAATTCAGTGTCTTCTCTATGTGGATTCTCTATGTATTTGCTATGACTTTCACTACATATATTCTTCACTACAGTCTGCAGCCCTCAAAATGTGACATAATAGGAGCATCAAAAACAATTTTTAACCATTTACATACTAAAGCATAGTTGATTTACAGTGTTGTGTTAGTTTCAGATACACAGAAAAGTAATTCAGTTATACATACCTGTTGTTGTTGATGTTGTTGTTGTTGTTTAATTGCTGAGTCATGTCATCTGCCATGCTCCTCTATCCATGGGATTCCCCAGGCAAGAATACTGGAGTGTGTTGCCATTTCCTTCTCCAGGGGATCTTCCCCACCCAGGGACTGAACCTGCATCTCCTGTATTAACAGGTGGATTCTTTACGACTGAGCCACCAAGGAAGCCCTATACATACATACATGTATATATATTATTTTCAGATTATTTTCCATTATATATTATTAAATAGACATTATACATATTAAATATAATTCCTTGTGCAATATAGTAGGTCCTTGTGGTTATTCTATTTTTTATATAGTCGTTCAGTTCAATTCAATAGCTTAGTCGTGTCCGACTCTTTGCGACCCCGTGAATCGCAGCACACCAGGCCTCCCTGTCCATCACCAACTCCCGGAGTTCACTCAAACTCATGTCCATCGAGTCGGTGATGCCATCTCATCCTCTGTCATCCCCTTCTCTTCCTGTCCCCAATCCTTCCCAGCATCAGGGTCTTTTTCAATGAGTCAACTCTTCACATGAGGTGGCCAAAGTACTGGAGTTTCAGCTTTAGCATCAGTCCTTCCAATGAACATCCAGGACTGATCTCCTTTAGGATGGACTGGTTGGATCTCCTTGAAGTCCAAGGGACTCTCAAGAGTCTTCTCCAACACCACAGTTCAAAAGCATCAATTCTTCGGTGTTCAGCTTTCTTCACATTCCAACTCTCACATCCATACATGACCACTGGAAAAACCATAGCCTTGACTAGATGGATCTTTGTTGGCAAAGTAATGTCTCTGTTTTTTAATATGCTATCTAGGTTGGTCATAACTTTTCTTTCAAGGAGTAAGCGTCTTTTAATTTCATGGCTGCAGTCACCATCTGCAGTGATTTTGGAGCCCAAAAAAATAAAGTCAGCCACTGTTTCCACTGTTTCCCCATCTATTTCCCATGAAGTGATGGGACCAGATGCCATGATCTTCGTTTTCTGACTGTTGAGTTTTAAGCCAACTTTTTCACTCTCCTCTTTCACTTTCATTAAGAGGCTTTTTAGTTCCTCTTCACTTTCTGCCATACGGGTGGTGTCATCTGCATATCTGAAGTTATTGAGATTTCTCCCGGCAATCTTGATTCCAGCTTGTGCTTCTTCCAGCCCAGCGTTTTTCATGATGTACACTGCATATAAGTTAAATAAGCAGGGTGACAATAAATAGCCCTGACGTACTCCTTTTCCTATTTGGAACCAGTCTGTTGTTCCGTGTCCAGTCCTAACTGTTGCTTCCTGACCTGCATATAGGTTTCTCAAGAGGCAGGTCAGGTGGTCTGGTATTCCCATCTCTTTCAGAATTGTCCGCAGTTTATTGTGATCCACACAGTCAAATCTTTTGTGGTTTTTCTATTTTTTATATAGTAGTATGTATATGTTAATCCCAAACTCCTAATTTTTCTCCCTCCCCAACCCACACTCCCACCTTTTCACTTTGGTAACCATAAATTTGTTTTCTATGTCTATGAGTCTACTCCTGTTTTGGAAGTAAGTTCATTTATATCCTTCTTTTTAGATTCCACATATAAGTGATATCATATGATATTTTTCTTTGTCTGACTTACTTCACTTAATATGATAATCTCTAGGTCCATCCATGTTGTTGCAAATGGTACTATTTCATTCTTATTATGGCTGAGTAAAATTCCGTCATGTATATGTACTGTATCTTCTTTATCCATTCATCTGTTGATGGACACTTAGGTTGCTTCCATGTCTTGGCTAAAAAGCATTTTAACATTCATTTCCTTAATATTTGTTACTTCATCTAGCAATGACAAGAGAGTAGCCCTTTTATTTTTTAATTTTTAAAATAAATATTTTGTCAAATGATGAAAACACACTTAAGATTTTTTTTGGTGTTAACATATTCTAAGCAGGTAGGTACAAATGAAGTACTAATTGACTTCAGAGGAGAAACTCAGATTTTTTTCTCCAGCAAGATGGAACAATAAACTAAATTCCAATTTTTGACAGTTCAATGACAAATACATTTACTTAGCAAAAGTATATCATGCAGCTGTGATTGTAGCAGAGTTATGCTGCTTGTCAATTTAAATCATATTATTTAGAAGAGCTCCTACATTATGAAATTTAGAGTGTCATAAGTTGGAATAGTTTATTTTGAAATAAAAGTAAGTCTCATCATTGAAATGTCCTTGTAAGCTCACCAACAATATTGACAAAAACAAATACAAAAAAAAAAGAAAAACTCTAACCTTTTTCCCTATTGAATTGACTTCTTAAAGTATCATGAAAGAATAGTTTTTGTGAATGATATCTTATTACAATTACTTGTTAGAGAATCATGACACTTTATTAATAAGCAGATGGCACAGCATTAAAAAATATCCATTTTATACATACACAACAAACAGAGCTTAGTGATGAACATATCTTGTTAGTTGAAGTTCTATTGAACTAAAATTTTTCAGCTCTTTGATATTCATCCAGCTTCACCCATTACATCTTTTTTTATGAGTTATAAACATTTTACCTACTTCTCTAAATAAGATTCCTTTAAAAATACTGCTTGTAGTCAATTTTCATCAATCAAGTTCTTTGTCTTTCTTATCAGTTCTCTCCTGAAAAAAAAAAAAAAGATTGTTTTGGATTACATTTGGTTCCTCTTGAAAATGTAATCACTTAAAGGAATTTTAAAGAATATGAAAGAATTTGTTGTGAGCTTCATCCATGGTATATTTGGCTATAAATAATATACTTTTATAAAAACTCTAATTTATTCCAATACATTATGCTATGGTAGACTAGTTTATTATTCCAGCTCTTCACTTAGCATCTCTCCCATCTCTGCTCTGGCTGGTACCAGTTCCCAAGAGGACTGTACCTCTTCATCCTTGGCCACATTACTTTTCAGTGACACCTCCCTCTATGATTGGAGTATATGTTCTTATCCTAGTGATGTTGGGATTGAGCATGTAACTTGTTTTGGCCAATAGAAGTATTTAAAAGGCATCGTGTGTTTTTACTTGCCCTCTTATGCCAAGGTCATCACCATGAGATGGACATTCTTTAGTTAATTCACTGGTCCTGGGAAAAGGATAAGAATGAAGCAGAGCCATCCCAATTGACCTGCAGAGCTGTGAGAACAAATGACTTGTTTTAAGCCATTGAAAACAAGTGGGTAGTTTGTGGGTGGTTTCTTTCAGAGCATTCTTGTGGCAATATCTAACAGATTCCCTAGCTGATAAACAACATTGAAGAAATTTCTGCAATGTATTTTTTCTTTTGGTAGATATTTTAAGTAACCCCTTTCCATGGAGTTTAAAAAAAGAGTAACTTTTAGGAAACAGGAGACCTGGATTCTTGTCTTTTCTTAGAAAACAAATGGAGTGATCTCAGCTAAGTCTTTAATCTTCCTGTGCTTCACTTGTAAAATGAAGATAGTAGTACTTTGACATCTAAAGGCCAAGACCCTAAATTTGGTGATGTCCAGAAACAGATTTTGTGACTTGAATATTTTTATGAAATGAAGCTACATTGTTATTTAAGGACAGTCCAGCTCTGTTACTCATATGGTTGCATAGCAAATTAGTCTTTTTGAACTGCAGAAGTCCTGAAGCAAGACTTCAGGGTGGGTGTGAAGTAGGAATACCCACCAGATAGGGCCAACTGCAGACATTGAACTGAGATTTAGGGAACCAAGGTGAACAAAAGTACTTTGGTGTCTGTTACAAGATCCAAGATCAGAATTGGCAGAAGGAGATATAGTTTTCTGAGCCTTGCTTCTGACCCTTTTCTAAATCTATGATATATGCTTTCTTAACTCCTCTCTCATGTCAGAAGAGCATGGATGTCTTGTGAGAAGTATGTTGTAGCAGAAGATCATCTTTAGAGTTACAAAGCTTATTCCAGATGTCTTTGCTCTTTTTTGTCTTTTTGGTTATGGTTCATGGTAAGAAATGAGCATATATGCATATGTTAAGGTCAAACAAACGTATTTTGCCAACCTCCATCACCCCTTGTTCCAGAGGTGAGGCTAATGCGGTTTGAAAAGTAAGATATTACCATCTTTCCAGGCTTGTATATCAAAGAGGTAAGCTTACAGATAATTTTTTCATATATATTTATTCATCCTCCATTAGATTTTGTAGACAATTTGAGGCAGGGAATTGCCGCACATTAGGGAGACTAGGGAATATAGGCTTTTAGCTAAGTGGCAAGCTGCCCAGATAAAAATGAGCAGGAAAGGAGAATGGGGATTGCGAAGCAATTAACCATTTCTGCCATAGTGATAAATCTCTTAAGTTTTGCTCCTAAATTTATGGCACTGTAAAAAAAAAAAAAAAATCTTACTTTTCTCTGACCTAAATTTCCATTTATTCAACATGTTCATTCTTCCAGATTGTAGCGGTCCGTAAGGGTGCACACCCTCAGGTGGTATATCCTTACCCTGAATAGGTACTTCTCCTCACACTAAACACATATGAGAGATGCCTGATCAAAACAGTCATTCGAGTTTAGGACTTTTTAAGTCTATTTGTAGCACACTATAGACATTTAGCTAGGTGACTTTATTTAAGATCATCTGCATAGTGCTAGAAACAAAAGGAGGTTACCTATGGCCATTTAATAGACATTATGAATGCTAAAGGCTACTGTGTACATTGGTATAATGCAGGCAGGGCATAAGCCAATGAACTGTTGATTTTCTAACTAAATTGTGGAATAATTTTACAGGTTGACCCACTACAGACAATTTTGAAGAGCCATTCTTTTCCCCTAATTTCACAGGGGAGATTTTTCTTCCCTCTGCAAGAGAATCCTAAGATGTTATTCCTATCACACAGTCTCTGATTTAGTCTTATGAAGTTAATGGCATGGGACAGAAAACTCACATTATAAGCAGTGAAGTTATCGTAGGAATGTGCTCTAGGATACTTCCAATATAGGACAAGTTAGGAAAGGCTTAGGACACCATGAAGCACAGCCTCAGGAAAGAACATGGTGCAGTAAGATGCTGAAAGTGTAGTAGATGTGATTTTGATTGCTTTGTGCACATGGAGAGGGGTGAGTCCTACAAACAGAAATGTGGGTCTTGTTCTAGATCAGTGTAGTTACCCTGACGGCAGTAGTAAATAAATTAATACTACTTTACATGTGTAAGAGTCCTTTCACATGTATCATTTCAGGTTATGTGTTGTTATTTACAGATCACAGCTAAGGAAATTGAGGTTCCTTGCCTTTTCCAAGATTGTGTAAATATCAACCAGTGCCTTGGCAACATCCTGCCAAAATAGAGCCAGCCTGCCAGTGCCCAGGGTGCCTGTTGAAAACGCCAGGCACCAGAGACTCAATCTCTTGCAGAATTAAGTTTTAACATCCTGTATCTTTTCTGATTCTGAACCCCAACTTTTATCTACACAATTTCTGACTCCCCACACTGAACTTCCATAATAACTCAGTCTTTTGCCCCCGTGGACTCTGGTGCTATGCCTTCTCTCCTTCTGCTCCCCTGCCCAACCTCAGGGAGCACTAGGTGCTTTCAGACCTTTTGTGTCTGTTACAGCAGCAGTCCCCTACCTTTTTGGCACCAAAGACTGGTTTCATGGAAGACAGTTTTCCACAAACCAGGGGTGAGGGGATGTTTTCAGGATAACTCAAGCACATTGCATTATTGTACATTTTATTTCTATTATTATATCAACTCTACCTCAGATCATAAGGCATTGGATCCTGGAGGTTGCAAACTCCTGTATTATAGCATTAGCTACAAAATGATTAAGTGAAAGAGCTAAGCACTGACCCAAATCATAAACACCAAATCTGGTGTTTATGCTGATTTATCATTATACATTTCCAGGTCAGCAATATGATTGCCATTACTATTTTAAACAGAAGTATGACTTTGAGCAGATTTTGATTCATAGATGAAGGCAAACAATTATGCATTCTTATGTCATTTAAGTTTAATATCCTGCCATTGCATTTTCAGTCTTCCACTCTATCTTTTTCTCCTTCAAAGTAATATTTTAGATGATTTTGAAATCAAGTCATGATCAGAGCCAAAGCCTGCATTCACTTAATCACTCATGTAGCTACCTATCACAATTTATATTTTTGTTTTAGTCAGTTTCCAGTTTTCATTCCTTTTTGAAGCTGTATTGTATTCCATTGTGTAGATATGCATAATTAATATCATCAGTCTCCTACTATTGAATATTTAGATTGTTTTCTTCTGTTTTAGCTGTGAATAATGCTGTACTGGTATATGTATAAGATAAATTCCTAGAAGTAAAATTTCTGGTTAAGAGGGTATATGCATTTGTATTTTTTAAAGGAATGCCTTTTACTTTATTTTTAGATGGGATATAAATTTGTCCTTTATTCTTGGATGAGATTTAATGCATAATATATAAATTCAAAAGGTTAACAAAAAGGAAATAGTAAAAATATTTCTAGTTCTTCTTTTGACAAGCAACCACTGTTACCAGCTCCTTAAATATCCTGACAGAGATAATCTATGAAAATACAAATACTTATGTATATTAGGAATTAGGAAACTCCTCTTATTTTGAAATATTTATGTTTTCTTCTGAGTTGGGCTTGTAAGAGCCCAAAGGGTCTTGCTAAGATGTTGGCTGAGAGAGAAGTACTCAGGCTTTTACGTTGCCATTCAGTTAGAAGCATATTTCTGTATTGTTTCATCATTCAGTGTCTGACATGCATCATAATTATTGAAGATCCTATTTTAAAAAGTTGTGTTTCCATTGATTTGCACTATATCTGTCTGTTCATTCTAGAGGGAAGGATGGCCATGGATACAGGGAGCAACAATGCTTGTCCACAAGTTTTAAAACATTATCCAGGCTAGACTGTTCTCTATGGCAGATTCTATATACAATATCACAAAGCCTTCTTTTCCTTTCTTCAATAATAAAAGAATTTAAACTGAACACATTGTATAACTAGGAAGTATATTTTGTAAGCTCACTTCTGATAGATGTGATCATGTGACTAAGTTATTACTTACCGTCTAAGAGTGGAAGTGAGGTGTGTAAACTACTACTCTAATTGTTTAATCTGAATTTATGCTCATTCTTATTCCACAAGCTAATATATAGATATATCCTCAAGCTTTGAGTGTATCAGAATTGTCCAACAATCTGGATGAGCAACAAGGCAGAAGGAAAGAGGGTCCCTGTATGATTGTGTGAAGCACAGATGTTCACCAACCTTCACTGCTGAACCTGGAGTGTTACATGGGAGAGAAATAAATTTCTGTCTTTTTAAGGCCACTATATTTGGGAGACCAGTTTGTTACAGAACCCATCCTGTACCTTAAATAATTCAGAGCCATGCCTGGTTCTCAGCGGACAACCTAGGATTCATTTGTCTCTGCTGTGTCTCTCTTAATCTACTTCCTCACTTTGAAAGTGGAATGCAAAATAATGTCATTGTTTCCGTTTGTGCATGTTTGAAAATATCTTTATTTGACATTTCTAGTAGGCGGATAGTTTGATTAAGCCTGGAATTCTAGCTGGAAAATGATTTCCCTTCAGAGTTGTGAAGTTATTACTATTTTCTTTGTTATTCTAGAAAAGTTCATTTTGATTTATTAATCTTTTTCTCGCTTTATTGAGGGTTTCAAGATCTTCTTATTTTGAAATTTCTTAGCTTTATATTTTAGTGTGGTTCTATTTTTATCCATTGTGTCTGGTATTCAGTGGGCCTTTTCATAATGCCCTTTAATCCTAGGAAATTGACTTTAATTATTTGATGGATGATTTTCTCCTGTTTTCTTAGTTCTTTCCTTCAGAACTACTACTTTTTGGATGTTGAAACTCTTAAATTACTCCTATTTTCTTAATTTTCCCTTATCCCTTTCATCTGTTTGTCTTTTTGCTCTATTTTCTATGAGACTTCCTCAAATTAACCTTCCCTCCTATCTGTTAATGTTTTTCTTTTCTGCCATCAAGTTTTTAACTTCCGAGATCTACTTTTCTGTTCTTTGAGTACGATTTGTTCCTGATTATTCCCTGATGTGGTCATGCCATCCTTATATTTAACAAGGTATCAGTAATAGTTGTTTTTCTTTTGTTTCCTTTTCCCATACAGTTCTTGTCCTCTAAGTGGCTTTTTTTCCTTAGTGATTATGATTATTGGATTGCTAACTTCTTATTTGGAGAAGGAAATGACAACCCAGTGCAGTATTCTTGCCTGGAGAATCCCTTGGACAGGGAAGACTGAGGGACTACAGTCCACATGGTCACAGAGTCAGGCATGACTGAGCAACTGAACAACAACTTGTTCAGTTTAGTTCAGTTCAGTTGCTCAGTCGTGTCCGACTCTTTGCAACTCCATGAACTGCAGCTCGCCAGGCCTCCCTGTCCATCACCAACTACCAGAGTCTACCCAAACCCATGTCCATTGAGTCGGTTATGCCATCAAACCATCTCATCCTCTGTCGTCCCCTTCTCCTTCTGCCCTCAATCTTTCCCAGCATCTGGGTCTTTTCAAATGAGTCAGCTCTTCGCATCAGATGGCCAAAGTATTGGAGTTTCAACTTCAACATCAGTCCTTCCAATGAACACCCAGGACTGATATCCTTTAGAATGGACTGGTTGGATCTCCTTGAAGTCCAAGGGACTCTCAAGAGTCTTCTCCAACACCACAGTTCAAAAGCATCAATTCTTCGGCACTCAGCTTTCTTTATAGTCCAACTCTCACATCCATACATGACCACTGGAAAAACCATAGCCTTGACTAGATGGACCTTTGTTGACAAAGTAATGTCTCTGCTTTTTAATATGCTGTCTAGGTTGGTCATAACTTTCCTTCCAAGGAGTAAGCGTCTTTTAATTTCATGGCTGCAATCACCATCTGCAGTGATTTTGGAGCCCAGAAAAATAAAGTCAGCTACTGTTTCCACTGTTTCCCCATCTATTTGCCATGAAGTGATGGGACCAGATGCCATGATCTTAGTTTTCTGAATGTTGAGCTTTAAGCCAACTTTTTCACTCTCCTCTTTCACTTTCATTAAGAGGCTCTGTAGTTTTCCTTCACTTTCTGCCATAAGGGTGGTGTCATCTGCATATCTGAGGTTATTGAGATTTCTCCCAGCAACTTTGATTCCAGCTTGTGCTTCTTCCAGCCCAGCGTTTCTCATGATGTACTCTTCATAGAAGTTAAATAAGGACGGTGACAATATACACCCTTGACATACTCGTTTTTCTATTTGGAAACAGTCTGTTGTTCTATGTCCAGTTCTAACTGTTGCTTCCTGACCTGCATACAGGTTTCTCAAGAGGCAGGTCAGGTGGTCTGGTATTCCCATCTCCTTCAGAATTTTCCACAGTTAGCTTTCCTTAAATGTTTGTAGATCCTTTATTGTCTACTTACAAAATGAGGGTTTAAAAGCTGATTGAATGTTCTGAGTATGGGAATGGAGCTTGCAGATTTATAGTTTCACAGTAGGGTGGTCTTGACAGATCATTAGCTGCCAAGCTCCAGATGTCAATGTCTTTATAAATTTCCTTCTGGATTGATCAGATGTTCCAGGGAAAGATGTCCCAGTCTCCAACCTAGATGTTAGATTTAGCTGCCAGAGTTCTGGGAGATGAGGAGAGGATGAGGACAGAGCTGGTGGTTCCAGCAGCATTCAACAGTCTCTATTTATCCTCCACTTAGTCCCCCTATTTTTTTTTAATTTTATTAATTTGTTTATTTTAGCCGTGCTGGGTCTTCTTTGCTGTGTGGACTCTTCTCTAGTTGCAGTGAGTGGGGGCCGCTCTCTCGTTGCAGGGGCTTCTCATTGCTATGGTTTCTCTCCTTGCAGAGCACAGGCTCTAGGGCATGCAGGCTTGGGTATTTGCAGTGTGTGGGCTCCGTAGCTGCAGCTCTTGGGCGCTAGAGTACAGGCTCAGTAATTGTGGACCGCAGGCTTAGTTTTTTCACAGCATGTGAGATCTTAGCAGATCGCACATTGAACCTGTATCTCCTGTGTTGGCAGGTGGATTCTTTACCCACTGAGCCACCAGGGAAGCCCAGTGCCTCTGCTTTTATTATTTTCCAGGCCCACAACTGTGCTAAGTATGACCAGTCTAGAGATCCAGAGATTCTCCACTTAAAACTTTTCTGAAGAATGACTTTCATATTTCTGTTGGGGTAGGGGAGGTGCATTCACTCTATAGAGTGGAGTCTGGAAGGACGTCTAGGGTTTTAAAAGATTCTCAACTGTTACCATGTTTTTATTTTATTCTTTTACCCGCTCAGTGTTCCCTTCACTGTCATTTCCAGAAACACTGGAGGTCCCTGACATTGCCAGCTCCTGAACCTTTTGAGTGTAAGTTAGATATGTTTCTAGCTAGTCCTCACTGCAGCTTTTGGAATTTGTCTGTATTACATCTACTTAATCAGTGACCATTCATTTATTTGACTTTCAATTCAAAAATTAGTAGCTATTTTCCTGACATCTTTTTTGTTTGTATTTGGGGATTTTGGTTGTCTTTTTGCTGTTGTTGTTTTTAAGATCCCATTTTGTTCTACTTCAGAAAGGAGTGAATTTAGGCGTGTATTTTCCATTTACCATTTTAACCTAAAACCTTGGTTATTGCTTTTATTAGTCATTCATTTTTCTCTTAGACTAGCATAGAAGTTTAAAATGATTTACGTTGCTTTCCATATATTCGTCTATGAAAAAAGAAAGTGAAATTTTACTATGAAAGCTGATGGAGAGTATTAAGAAATAGTTATGTTCTCTTATTCAGAGAATTAATTTTGGACAAGAAGAATGCTATGAATGGGGATGATAAAATCTTAATCAATCTTTAATAACTTTCAGAATCTACCATTTAGTTGTCCATTTATTTAAAAGGACAGAACTTGTGCTAAACATATACTTGGGATAAAAAATGAAACTAAAAGGCTGACAGTAAACAGGCCAAATACAGAAATTCATTCAGATAAAAATTATATAAAAGAAGTTAATCAAATAGATCAAAACTCAGAAAATGGGGTGGAGGATGAGGCGGCCGCAGTGGCCCCAGCCTCTGCAGCCGCACCGGCGGTGGTTGCGGTGGGGGTGGCTGGAACTGGGGTTTTAAAAAAAAAAAAAAAAAACTCAGAAAATGGATTTGTTTGCAGGCAGTAGTACCTCTACAGCTGACAAATTTGCAATAAAGTCTAAAGATACTGGGAATGTTTTCTCTGTTCATTAGTAATATGCCTTCTAGAAAGAGTCTGCGTGTATGGACCCAAATGAAAGAGAACCAGATCTATTTCTTCTACTTTTCTCTAAATTTTTTGTCTTTGTTAGTATTAGCACCTAAGTGCTTCTCTGTTTTAGTTCCATGGTGAGTCTACTGAATCACACTGACCAATGGAAATAAACTTTCCATATCTACTTCAGTTCGGTTCAGTTCAGTCGCTCAGTCGTCTCCAACTCTTCGCGACCCCATGAATCACAGCATACCAGGCCTCCCTGCCCATCACCAACTCCCGGAGTTCACTCAGACTCACGTCCATCGAGTCAGTGATGCCATCCAGCCATCTCATCCTCTGTCATCCCCTTCTCCTCCTGCCCCCAATCCCTCCCAGCATCAGGGTCTTTTCCAATGAGTCAACTCTTCACATGAGGTGGCCAAAGTACTGGAGTTTCAGCTTTAGCATCATTCCTTCCAAAGAAATCCCAGGGCTCATCTCCTTCAGGATGGACTGGTTGGATCTCCTTGAAGTCCAAGGGACTCTCAAGAGTCTTCTCCAACACCACAGTTCAAAAGCATCAATTCTTCAGCGCTCAGCCTTCTTCATGGTCCAACTCTCACATCCATACATGACCACTGGAAAAACCATAGCCTTGACTAGACAGACCTTTGCTGGCAAAGTAATGTCTCTGCTTTTGAATATGCTGTCTAGGTTGGTCATAACTTTCCTTCCAAGGAGTAAGTGTCTTTTAATTTCATGGCTGCAGTCACCATCTGCAGTGATTTTGGAGCCCAGAAAAATAAAATCTGACGCTGTTTCCACTGTTTCCCCATCTATTTCCCATAAAGTGATGGGACCGGATGCCATGATCTTCATTTTCTGAATGTTCAGTTTTAAGCCAACTTTTTCACGCTCCTCTTTCACTTTCATCAAGAGGCTCTTTAGTTCCTCTTCACTTTCTGCCATAAGGGTGGTGTCATCTGCATATCTGAGGTTATTGATATTTCTTCTGGAAATCTTGATTCCAGCTTGTGTTTCTTCCAGTCCAGCATTTCTCATGATGTACTCTGCATATAAGTTAAATAAGCAGGGTGATAATATACAGCCTTGACGTACTCCTTTTCCTATTTAGAACCAGTCTGTTGTTCCATGTCCAGTTCTAACCGTTGCTTCCTGACCTGCATACAGATTTCTCAAGAGGCAGGTCAGGTGGTCTGGTATTCCCATATCTTTCAGAATTTTCCACAGTTTATTCAGGTATGACCTAAATCAAATCCCTTATGATTATACAGTAGAAGTGAGAAATAGATTTAAGGGCCTAGATCTGATAGAGTGCCTGATGAACTATGGAATGAGTTTCATGACATTGTACAGAAGACAGGGATCAAGACCATCCCCATGGAAAAGAAATGCAAAAAAGCAAAATGGCTGTCTGAGGAGGCCTTACAAATAGCTGTGAAAAGAAGAGAAGCAAAAAGCAAAGGAGAAACAGAAAGATATAAGCATCTGAATGCAGAGTTCCAAAGAATAGCAAGAAGAGATAAGAAAGCCTTCCTCAGTGATCGATGCAAAGAAAGAGGAAAAAAACATAATGGGAAAGACTAGAGATCTCTTCAAGAAAATTAGAGATACCAAGGGGACATTTCATGCAAAGATGGGCTTGATAAAGGACAGAAGTGGTATTGACCTAACAGAAGCAGAAGATATTAAGAAGAGGTGGCAAGAATACACAGAAGAACTGTACAAAAAAGATCTTCATGACCCAGATAATCACAATGGTGTGATCACTGACCTAGAGCCAGACATCCTGGAATGTGAAGTCAAGTGGGCCTTAGAAAGCATCACTACAAACAAAGCTAGTGGAGGTGATGGAATTCCAGTTGAGCTGTTTCAAATCCTGAAGGATGATGCTGTGAAAGTGCTGCACTCAGTATGCCAGCAAATTTGGAAAACTCAGCAGTGGCCACAGGACTGGAAAAGGTCAGTTTTCATTCCAATCCCAAAGAAAGGCAATGCCAAAGAATGCTCAAACTACCGCACAATTGCACTCATCTCACATGCTAGTAAAGTAATGCTCAAAATTCTCCAAGCCAGGCTTCAGCATTACGTGAACTGTGAACTTCCTATTGTTCAAGCTGGTTTTAGAAAAGGCAGAGGAACCAGAGATCAAATTGCCAACATCTGCTGGATCATGGAAAAAGCAAGAGAGTTCCATATCTACTTGCTGCTTTCAAATGAGAGGTTCCTTGGTGTTCACAATTACCTGACTTTCTGAAACCCACTAAAAAGCCTGTGAGGTAGAGAGACTGTAATTGTAATCACCCAAGTCCAGTATAATCAGATGTCCAACTACTTATCAGCTTTAACAGCAGCTATACCCCCACTGCCTCCTTGCTTCTGAGATGCCTCTCTGCGGATCAGTCACATCTGCCAGGCCAGGAAGGAGAACGAATGAACTAGATTCTAGTTTGCAAGCCAGCTATCCCACACAGGATGAGATCATTTCTAACAGAGGAGCAGGTGGGACTTCTGACATTTGCAGGCTGTTAACCATTGGCATATTTGAAGTGGGCTCTGGGAACTTGAAACAGAGAAACCTAACATGGAATCCATTTACAGTCTCATTCCAGGCTTTGAAGTATCAGTGAAGTGTGGTTCATCATGATAACACTCTTTTTAAAACTGTATGAATGATTCATATAATCATTCAGTAGGACGCACTAGAATCTGTATTGTGTCCTATTAATCCCCCTTTCCTGTGAGTGTTGCTCAAAAAAATCTGGTTACTTGGCTACTGAAGGGAGATAAAGTATAATTCAAAAGGACCATTTGCCTTCAGGAACCCAATATATTTTGGTGGAATATTTAGAATATTTAGAACACAGAGACATAGATTATGCCACTTGGAAAGACACTTTAAACCCAGACCTACCATAGTATTTTTGCTTTTAAGTGCTTTAAGGTTATTCATAAGGTTATTCTGTTTACTGGTGGCTTTGACGGTAAAGAACCTGCCTACAATATGGGACACCTGGGTTCAATTCCTGGGTGAGGAAGGTCCCCCAGAAGGGAATGGCTACCCACTCCAGTATTCTTGCCTGGAGATTCCATGAGCAGAGGAGCCTGGCAGGCTATAGTCCATGGAATCGCAAAGAGTCGGACACGACTGAGTGACAAACACTCAGTTTCAGAGTCTATTTCCAACAGTCTTAGAACAGTTCTGACTAATCCCAGGCTGGCACCATCTGGGATGAAAAAGAAAAACAGCCTATATCGTTCACCATAGTAATCTGCCCTTCTAGGTTGTCCAGGGTTGAAGAACCTCGCTTTGCACCTTCTGCAGACTGGCTTTTCCCTCTCTCTCTTCCTCTGTGACCCCTATTGCATGAATGTTAGTATAGTTGATGTCCCAGTGGTCTCTTAAACTGTCCTCGTTTTTTTTCATTCTTTTTTCTGTTCAGCTTCAGTGACTTCTACTACTCTGTCCTCCAACTCACTGAGCAATTCCTCTGTGTCATCTAGGCTTCCATTAATTTCTTCTAGTGTTCTTTTCACTTTAGTTATTGTGTTCTTCATCCCCATTTGGTTGTTCTCTATATTTTCTAACTCCTTGTTTAAAACTTCTAACTCCTCATTCTGTACATCCATCCTTCTCCTGAGTTCTTTGATTTTCTTTACGGTCATTACCCTGAACCCTTACTTGGGTAGATATCCTATCTCCACTTCACTGGGGTTTATCTCCTTCCTTCATCTGGAACCTATTCCTCTGCTGCACCATTTTGTCTGCGTTGCTATTTATATTTTTATGTATGTGGTAGGTTAGTTACATTTCTCAACTTTGGAGAAGTGGCCTTCTGTAGGAAAGGTCCCACACATCCATGCAGTGTACTTTTTTCCTCTTGTTGCCCCAGGTATATTCTCTATGGGTTCCCCTTATGAGGACTGTATGGGTCCCTCTATTGTGGTGGGCTGACTGGGTAGGTGGTCTGGGAGGCTTGATTGGCCCTGAGCCTGGTTGGTTGCCAGGCCCTGCCTTGTATGAATGCTGCTGACTGCTGTTTAGCGGGGCCTAGTCATGAGGCAACTGGGTGCAGAACCCTAGGAGGCCAAGGGGCTAGTGCTAGCTCACTGGTGGGCAGAATCAGGGTCCTAAGACTCTGGGGCTGTTGTCTACACATTGGCAGGTGAAGCAGGACCTGGGGTGCCAGGAGCCAGCGTGAGGAACTCCGCCCGTGGCAAAGGTCATGAGGAAGGAGGCTCGGCATACGCAAAGGCGGAATCGAGCCTCAGGAGTCCCCCTGGAAATTCTCGAGCGTCTACCCCCAAAACCAGAGTCTGCCTACTTTACTGCTTTGTGCTCTCACCTACACCTCTGACTTTACAGGGGCTGTCCTGGGCGTGACAAGAGTGTTTTAGTTCACAACTGTGAGAGGCATGAGATGTTCTAAACTGTCTGAATACAGATTCCTTTGAGCAGTTAAAAGATTGATTAGAAATTGTATTGGTGAAGGGTTTTTCACTTGTTGGGCCAATGTTTGCTGCTAAGTTTCCATATCCCTTACCTGCTGTGTCCCTGGCAGTGTTTTGATTAATATAATTGGTGTAAGTAATAGCTTTAATGTTTGTAACCTTGGACCCTTGAGTTCATTCTTTTTCTTGTTATAGCCCACCACACCTTTGCCCTATAGGAATGCAACTTTATCTAATGCTTTTGGAGGGTGGCGCCTGACTAATCACCTTTAGAGAAAAATAAGTTTTCTGAAGAAAGGGTCTTAAAATGTTAACAGGCCTCCAGGCCAGAAGATGATGCAAATCACCTAAACTTTTGCTATGATAAGTTTGCAGGAAGAAAGTCTGGCTTGCTGCATGACTCTACCCCTTCCTCCATTATCCTCTATGCATGACTTAAGGTATAAAAACTACTTTGGAAAATAAAGTGCAGGCCTTGTTCACCGAAGCTTGGTCTCCCCATGTTGTTCTTTCTCTCACCTTCTGGCTGAATTATTCAGCCTCTTTTCTCCACTGAATTTCCTCACTGAGCTATCCTTATTTAACCACTCTTTATATCTTTAATTAACATTTAAATAAGCTGTTGTTTCCTGATCGCCGATGCCGTCTCCCCTTCAAAACCCCTGACTCTGCCAGGGCTGGACCCCGGCACTGGGGTTAATGCTGGATTACTGGGATAAAGACTGAAAGTCTGGTTGCAGTGCCCAAAGATCCCAGAGTTCATTTCAAGTCATTGGGGATTGCAGAGGGAGTTCCTGACACAGTTGGGCATGAGGTCTGAGATATCCCACTAGTGGACAAGGCCAGGGCCCAGCTGGTCCTAGGGTAGGATCTGGCCTGCTGTGGACAGACTGTGTCCGCAGGCTACAGGATCACAGTTTTCTTGTGCCTAGTTTCTACCCTCTGATTTGTGAGGCTGGTCTAGAGTCTTGTGCAGGCTTCCTGGTAGGAAAGGCCAGGGCCTTCCCACTGGTAGGTGGATCTGGGTCTTGGTCCTCTAGTGGGCAGAGCTGTGTCTAGGGTCATGTCTAGAGGTGTCTGTGGGCTCAGGAAGTCTTTAGGCAGCCTGTCTGCTGATGAGGGGGACTGTGTCCCCACCCAGTGAGGTGTTTGGCCTCAGGTGTCCCAGCATTGGTGCCTACAGGCTGTTGGGCGGGGCCAGCTCTTGGTGCTAATGAATCAGTACAGCAGGTACCAGCAACAGTATTCACACGGTAGAATGGTCCTAAGTATGGCTGCCACCAGTGTCTGTGTCCCCAGAAAAGGCCACAACTGTCCCTTATCCCTCTGAGAGACTCTCCAAAGACTAGCAAGTGGGTCTATCCCAGACTTCTATCAGATCACTGCTTTGGACCTGGGTCCTAGTGCTCATGAGTTCTGTGTGTGCTCTGTAAGAGTGAAGTCTTTTGTTTCTCCCAGTCCTGTGGGGCTTTCAAAATTAAGTCCCACTGACCTGCAAAGCCAAATGTTCTGGGGGCTTGTCTTCCCCGTGCAGGATCCTTGGGCTGGGGAGCCTAATGTAGGGCTCAGAACTCTCACTTCTATGGAGAAATCTCTGTAATATAATTATTCTCCAATTTATGGGTCCTCCTCCCAGTGGGTATGGGATTTGATTATATCTCAACTCCACTCCTACCTGTCTCATTGTGGCTCCTTCTTTATACATTTAGTTTTAGAAAATCTTTTCTGGTAGATTCTGGTCTTGCTCATCGATGTTCAGAGAGTTGAGATATTCATGTGCTTGTGAGAGGAGGTGAGCTCAGGGTTTTTCTACTCCTCCATCTTTGCCATTCTCTGTACTGTGATAATTTGAGGCTGTGTAAATACCTGTTCCTCAACAAATTTCCATTCAGTGGGTTGAGCATTCATTAAGGATGACTTTCCAGAATCCATTATCAAATTAGTAGTTGTAAAACTGTAATTTTATACTTTATAATTTATTGTATATTTATTATATTCTTCTGTAAAGAACTTTTTCATCTTACTAAGACTCGTGAATTTTTTTATTCAATATGTCATAATCTATTATTAATCTTTTTTTAATATTCAAATTGTCGAGCAGGAGCTCTTACAACAGAATTCCTTTGTCCTTTTGACATCTTTTCATCAGTGTTTTGGCACTTGCTTAGTTTCTTTACAATTTATTTCAGGCTTACTTTTAACATTTCCTATCTCATATCTGGTATTAATGCCAAGGGGTCCTGGTTCCTTTTAGTGAGGAATTATATTTAGAATCATATATATATATATATATATATATATATATATATCTATATCTCACATCTTTCTTGCAGAAGTGATAGAATAAAGTTTGATCTTTTTACCTTATATACTTTGCTTAAAAATATATCCCAGCAATTGTTTTATTTCTGTTCTTAGAGATAATTCTTATTTTTATATACAGCTGAACTGCATTCCATGAATCAGTTTTTTCTCCTATGTTTGGGCTCTTAGGTTGTTTCCAATATTTTTCTATCACAAATAACACTAAAATCAGTAAATGTGTACATAAGTATTTTTAGATTATTGAAGTTGTATCTCATGGTAGGGTCATAATTGTGGGCTTTCTGGGTGAACAAATACATGTTTATCTAGTTTCCTAGATATTTCCAAGTTCACCTTCATAGGGATTGCACAATCTGCACTCCAGCAAGTACATATAAGCAAGTGCTGTTTCTTTACAACCTAATCAGCAAAATGTGTAATCAAGCTTTTAAATTTTTGCTAACTTGATAAGTGAGAAATAGTTTTGGTGTGGTTTAAATATGCATTTCTTTTACAGAGGGTCAAGTGCAGCAGTTTTTCATATATCTGAGCTATCTGTATGAAATATAAATTATACCATACTAGAGATCTCTATGGGGCTTGCTAAGTGGCGCAGTGGTAAAGAATCTGCCTGCCCATGCAAGGGGCACAGGTTTGATCTCTGGGTTGGGAAGATCCCTTGGAGAAGGAAATGGCAACCCACTCCAGTATTCTTGCCTGGAAAAGAAGGAAAGGTGGACAGCAGTCCATGGGGTCACAAAGAGTCAGACATGACTAAGTACAGTGTACTTGCCTATCACCATCATTTACTTCTAATTAAACTTAAAAGCTTTTGCACAGCAAAGAAAACTATAAATGTGGTGAAAAGACAACCCTCAGAAGGGGAGAAAATAATAGCAAGTGAAACAACTGACAAATGATTAATTTCCAAAATATACAAGCAGCTCGTTTAACTCAGTACCAGAAAAACAAACAACCCAATCAAAAAGTGGGTGGAACACCTAAACAGACATTTCTCCAAAGAAGACATACAGATGACTAATAAACACAAGAAAAGATGCTCAACATTGCTCATTATTAGAAAAATGCAAATCAAAACTACCCTATCCTACTCAAACTCTTCCAGAAAATAGCAGAGGAAGGTAAACTGCCAAACTCATTCTATGAGTTCACCATCACCCTAATACCAAAAGACAAAGATGCCACACACAAAAAAGAAAACTACAGGCCAATATCACTGATGAACATAGATGCAAAAATCCTCAACAAAATTCGAACAAACAGAATCCAACAACATATTAAAAAGATCATACAGCATGACCAAGTGGGCTCTATCCCAGAAATGCAAGGATTCAATATTTCCAAATCAATTAATGTGATACACCACATTAACAAATTGAAAGATAAAAACCATGTGACTATCTCAATAGATGCAGAGAAAGCCTTTGACAAAATTCAACATCCATTTATGATAAAAACCCTCCAGAAAGCAGGCATAGAAGGAACATGCCTCAACATAATAAAAGCCATATATGATAAACCCACAGCAAACATTATCCTCAATGGTGAAAAATTGAAAGCATTTCCCCTAAAGTAAGGAACAAGACAAGGATGCCCACTCTCACCACTACTATTCAACATAGTTTTGGAAGTTTTGGCCATAGCAGTCAGAGCAGAAAATGAAATAAAAGGAATCCAGATTGGAAAAGAAGTAAAACTCTCACTGTTTGAAGATGACATGATCCTCTACATAGAAAACCCTAAAGACTCCACCAGAAAATTACTAGAGCTAATCAATGAATATACTAAAGTTGCAGGATATAAAATTACACACAGAAATCCCTTGCATTCCTATACACTAACAATGAGAAAACAGAAAGAGAAATTAAGGAAACAATTCCATTCACCATTGCAATGAAAAGAATAAAATACTTTATTTTAAGTAGGTAGGAATAAATCTACCTAAAGAAACAAAATACCTATATAGAAAACTATGAAACACTGATGAAAGAACTCAAAGATGACAAAAATAGATGGAGAAATATACCGTGTTCATGGACTGGAAGAATCAATATAGTGAAAATGAGTATACTACCCAAAGCAATCTATAGATCCAATGCAATCCCTATCAAGCTACCAACAATATTTTTCAGAGAACTAGAACAAATAGTTTCACAATTTGTATGGAAATACAGAAAACCTCGAATAGCCAAAGCAATCTTGAGAAAGAAGAACGGAACTGGAAGAATCAACCTGCCTGACATCAGACTATACTACAAAGCTACAGTCATCACGACAGTAAGATACTGTCACAAAGACAGAAATATAGATCACTGGAACAAAATAGAAAGCCCAGAGATAAATCCACGCACCTATGGACACCTTATCTCTGACAAATGAGGCAAGAATATACAATGGAGAAAAGACAATCTCTTTAACAAGTGGTGCTGGGAAAACTGGTCAACCACTTGTAAAAGAATGAAACTAGAACACTTTCTAACACCATACACAAAAATAAACTCAAAATGGATTAAAGATCTAACTGTAAGACCAGAAACTATAAAACTCTTAGAGGAGAACATAGGCAAAATACTCTCCGACATACATCACAGCAGGATCCTCTATGACCCACGTCCCAGAATATTGGAAATAAAAGCAAAAATAAACGGGATCTAATTAAAATTAAAAGCTTCTGCACAACAAAAGAAACTATAAGCAAGGTGAAAAGACAGCCTTCAGAATGGGAGAAAATAATAGCAAATGAAGCAACTGACAACTAATCTCAAAAATATACAAGCAACTCCTGAAGCTCAATTCCAGAAAAATAAACGACCCAATTAAAAAATGGGCCAGAGAACTAAATAGACATTTCTCCAAAGAAGACATATAGATGGCTAACAAACACATGAAAAGATGCTCAGTATCACTCATTATCAGAGAAATGCAAATCAAAACCACAATGAGGTACCATTTAACACCAGTCAGAATGGCTGCAATCCAAATGTCTACAAGCAATAAATTCTGGAGAGGATGTGGAGAAAAGGGAACCCTCTTACACTGTTGGTGGGAATGCAAACTAGTACAGCCACTATGGAGAACAGTGTGGAGATTCCTTAAAAAAACTGGAAATAGAACTGCCATCAGTTCAGTTCAGTCGTTCAGTCATATCCGACTCTTTGCAACGCCATGAATCGCAGCAGGCAGTTCTCCCTGTCCATCACCAACTCCCGGAGTTCACTCAGACTCACGTCCATCGAGTCAGTGATGCCATCCAGCCATCTCATCCTCTGTCGTCCCCTTCTCCTCTTGCCCCCAATCCCTCCCAGCATCAGAGTCTTTTCCAATGAGTCAACTCTTCGCATGAGGTGGCCAAAGTACTGGAGTTTCAGCTTTAGCACCAGTCCTTCCAAAGAAATCCCAGGGCTCATCTCCTTCAGAATGGACTGGTTGGATCTCCTTGCAGTCCAAGGGACTCTCAAGAGTCTTCTCCAACACCACAGTTCAAAAGCATCAATTCTTCGGCGCTCAGCCTTCTTCACAGTCCAACTTTCACATCCATACATGACCACTGGAAAAACCATAACCTTGACTAGACAGACCTTTGCTGGCAAAGTAATGTCTCTGCTTTTGAATATGCTATCTAGGTTGGTCATAACTTTCCTTCCAAGGAGTAAGCGTCTTTTAATTTCATGGCTGCAGTCACCATCTGCAGTGATTTTGGAGCCCAGAAAAATAAAGTCTGACACTGTTTCCACTGTTTCCCCATCTATTTCCCATGAAGTGATGGGACCGGATGCCATGATCTTTGTTTTCTGAATGTTGAGTTTTAAGCCAACTTTTTCACTCTCCTCTTTCACCTTCATCAAGAGGCTTTTTAGTTCCTCTTCACTTTCTGCCATAAGGGTGGTGTCATCTGCATATCTGAAGTTATTGATATTTCTCCCAGCAATCTTAATTCCAGCTTGTGCTTCTTCCAGCCCAGCATTTCTCATGATGTACTCTGCATATAAGTTAAATAAGCAGGGTGACAATATACAGCCTTGATGTACTCCTTTTCCTATTTGGAACCAGTCTGTTGTTCCATGTCCAGTTCTAACTGTTGCTTCCTGACCTGCATACAGATTTCTCAAGAGGCAGATCAGGTGGTCTGGTATTCCCATCTCTTGAAGAATTTTCCACAGTTTATTGTGATCCACACAGTCAAAGGCTTTGGCGTAGTCAATAAAGCAGAAATAGATGTTTTTCTGGAGCTCTCTTGCTTTTTTAATGATCCAGCAGATGTTGGCAATTTGATCTCTGGTTCCTCTGCCTTTTCTAAAACCAGCTTAAACAACTGGAAGTTCACAGTTCACGTATTGCTGAAGCCTGGCTTGGAGAATTTTGAGCATTACTTTACTAGGGTGTGAGATGAGTGCAATTGTGTGGTAGTTTGAGCATTCTTTGGCATTGCCTTTCTTTGGGATTGAAATGCAAACTGACCTTTTCCAGTCCTGTGGCCACAGCTGACTTTTCAAAATTTGCTGGCATATTGAGTGCAGCACACACAGCATCATCTTTTAGGATTTGAAATAGCTCAACTGGAATTCCACCACCTCCACTAGCTTTGTTCGTAGTGATGCTTTCTAAGGCCCACTTGACTTCACATTCCAGGATGTCTGGCTCTAGGTGAGCGATCACACCATCGTGATTATCTGGGTCATGAAGATCTTTTTTGTACAGTTCTTTTGTGTATTCTTGCCACCTCTTCTTAATATCTTCTGCTTCTGTTAGGTCCATACCATTTCTGTCCTTTATCGAGCCCATCTTTGCATGAAATTTTCCCTTGGTATCTCTAATTTTCTTGAAGAGATCTCTAGTCTTTCCCATTCTGTTATTTTCTTCTATTTCTTTGCATTGATCGCTGAGGAAGGCTTTCTTATCTCTTCTTGCTATTCTTTGGAACTCTGCATTCAGATGCTTATATCTTTCCTTTTCTCCTTTGCTTTTTGCTTCTCTTCTTTTCACAGCTATTTTTAAGGCCTCCCCAGACAGCCATTTTGCTTTTTTGCATTTCTTTTCCATGGGGATGGTCTTGATCCCTGTCTCCTGTACAATGTCATGAACCTCAGTCCATAGTTCATCAGGCACTCTATCTATCAGACCTAGTCCCTTAAATCTAGTTCTCATTTCCACTATATAATCATAAGGGATTTGATTTAGGTCATACCTGAATGGTCTAGTGGTTTTTCCTACTTTCTTCAATTTAAGTCTGAATTTGGCAATAAGGAGTTCATGATCTGAGCCACACTCAGCTCCTGCTCTTGTTTTTGTTGACTGTATAGAGCTTCTCCATCTTTGGCTGCAAAGAATATAATCAATCTGATTTCAGTATTGACCATCTGGTGATGTCCATGTGTAGAGTCTTCTCTTGTGTTGTTGGAAGAAGGTGTTTGCTATGACCAGTGCATTTTCTTGGCAAAACTCTATTAGTCTTTGCCCTGCTTCATTCCATATTCCAAGGCCAGATTTGCCTGTTACTCCAGGTGTTTCTTGACTTCCTACTTTTGCATTCCAGTCCCCTATAATGAAAAGGACATCTTTTTTGGGTGTTAGTTCTGAACTGCCATATGACCCAGCAATCCCACTGTTGGGCATACACACTGAGAAGACCAGAATTGAAAGAGACTCGTGTACCCCAATGTTCATCGCAGCACTGTTTATAATACCCAGGACATGGAAGCAACCTAGATGTCCATTGGCAGATGAATGGATAAGAAAGCTGTGGTACATATACACAATGGAGTGTTACTCAGCCATTAAAAAGAATACATTTGAATCAGTTCTAATGAGATGGACGAAAGTGGAGCCTATTATACAGAGTGAAGTAAGCCAGGAAGAAAAACACCAATACAGTATGCTAATGCATATATATGGAATTTAGAAAGATGGTAACAACCCTGTATGCGAGACAGCAAAAGAGACACAGATGTATAGAACAATTTTTTGGACTCTGTGGGAGAGGGAGGGGGTGTGGATGATTTGGGAGAATGGCATTGAAACATGTGTAATATCATATAAGAAACGAATCGCCAGTCCAGGTTCGGTGCAGGATACAGGATGCTTGGGGCTGGTGCACTGGGATGACCCAGAGGGAGGGTATGGGGAGGGGGGTGGGAGTGGGGTTCAGGATTGGGAACACGTGTACACCCGTGGCAGATTCACGTTGATGTATCAGAAAACCAATACAATATTGTAAAGTAATTAGCCTCTAATTAAAATAAATAAATTTTTTAAAAAGACAAAAGAAAAAAAGAATATACAGTGAAGAAAAGACAATCTCTTTAACAAGTGGTGCTAGGAAAACTGGTCAACCACTTTTAAAGGAATGAAACTAGAACACTTTCTAACACCATACACAAAAATAAACTCAAAATGGATTAAAGATCTAACTGTAAGACCAGAAACTATAAAACTCCTAGAGGAAAACATAGGCAAAACACTCTCTGACATAAATCACAGCAGGATCCTCTATGACCCACCTTCCAGAGTAATGGAAATAAAAGCAAAAATAAACAAATGGGACCTAATTAAACTTAAAAGCTTTTGCACAACAAAGGAAATTAAAAACAAGGTGAAAAGACAGCCTTCAGAATGGGAGAAAATAATAGCAAACGAAGCAACTGACAAAGAATTGATCTCAGAAATATAGAAGCAGCTCATGCAGCTCAATTCCAGAAAAATAAATGACCCAAGCAAAAAACAGAACAAAGAACTAAACAGATATTTCTCCAAAGAAGACATACAAATGGCTAAAAAACACATGAAAAGATGTTCAGTATCACTCATTATCATAGAAATGCAAATCAAAACCACAATAAGGTATCATCTCATGCTGGTCAGAATGGCTGCTATCAAAAAGTCTACAAACAATAAATGCTGGAGAGGGTGCGGAGAAAGGGGAACCCTCTTACACTGTTGGTGGGAATGCAAACTAGTACAGCCACTATGGAGAACAGTGTGGAGATTCCTTAAAAAACTGGAAATAGAACTGCCATATGACCCAGCAATCCCACTGCTGGGCATACACACCGAAGAAACCAGAATTGAAAGAGACACATGTACCCCAATGTTCATCGCAGCACTGTTTATAATAGCCAGGACATGGAAGCAACCTAGATGTCCATCAACAGATGAATGGATAAGAAAGCTGTGGTACATATACACAATGGAGTATTACTCAGCCATTAAAAAGAATACATTTGAATCAGTTCTAATGAGGTGGATGAAACTGGAGCCTATTATACAGAGTGAAGTAAGCCAGAAAGAAAAACACCAATACAGTATACTAACACATATATATGGAATTTAAAAAGATGGTAACAATAACACTGTATACGAGACAGCAAAAGAGACACTGATGTATAGAACAGTCTTTTGGACTCTGTGGGAGAGGGAGAGGGTGGGATGATTTGGGAGAATGGCATTGAAATATGTATAATATCATATATGGAATGAGTCGCCAGTCCAGGTTCGATGCACGATACTGGATGCTTGGGGCTAGTGCACTGGGACGACCCAGAGGGATGGTATGGGGAGGGAGGAAGGAGGAGGGTTCAAGATGGGGAACACATGTATACCTGTGGTGGATTCATTTGGATATTTGGCAAAACCAGTACAATATTGTAAAGTTTAAAAATAAAATTAACAAATGGGAAAAAAAATAAATAAAAGAGCCCTTTATATTGTTAAAAAAAAAATCTATAAGCAATAAATGCTGGAGAGGCTATGGAGGAAAGAGAACCTTATTGCACTATTAATGGGAATGTAAATTGATATACTGTTTTAATTACAGATAATTTCTAGCTTGCTTTACTATTTTACAGAGTTAGTCCTAGAGTTTGCCTACCTTTTTTTCGTATATTTTTTACACATGAAATCACAATAAATCTGTTCAGATCTAGAAAAATAGTATTTTTATTTAGATCACATTAAATTCATATATAAATTTAGGAATAATTGCTCTTTTTACGATGCTGAATCTTTCTGTCCAAGAAAAAGGAATGCATTTCTTATATCTTTCAGAAGTGTTTCCTGGCTTCCTCGTTAAGTGTTATATGTTTCTTAAGTATATTTATAAAGATTTTCTGTTGGAATTGTAAATGGGATTTTTTTTTCTTCTTTGTATCTTCTAATTGATCATTGCTACATAGTGAAGGCTTTTAGTTTTTGCATATTAAATTTACACACTTCTAACTTAGTTAATTTACTGAGTAATGTTTACCTTTGATTTGTTGAGTTCTCCTGTTAGAATGTCATATCATCTTCAAAGAGATCTATTTACTTCTTCATTTCCAATTCTTTTTCGTCTGTTTTTTTCTTATTTGATTTCATTGATCAGTGCCCCAAGTACAATGTTTTTAATAGAGATGGAGATGGGGAGTACACTTACTTTGTTCCTTACTTTAGTAAGAATGACTGTTGTTTCCCATTAAGTGAGGTAGCAACATTAAATAAAAAGTCTCTAAATCTGGCTTCATATCAAATGTCCATTTCCACTTCCACCTTTATTCCTATACCTGTCTCTACCCCTGTCAGTATTGTCCCCATTGTCTTCCTTCTAAATGGATAGATAATATCCAGAGTAGGATTGTAAAAGCATGCTCTATACAAAGTGTAGAACCTATGCAGTACTAAAATTATGAATAACTAAAACAGTGCAGATAATAGCAATATATAGGTTCTGTTTTAGGAATGATCTGAGACTGTCAACACAATCCCCAAAATGTCCTTTCCCTCCCTTATAAAGATGTCTTCTGGTTTGGATTTAGCATACAGACTTTTAAGCAGTGTTTATGTAACATTACTTGAACAGAGAATCATTTCAGCCAAAGTAGACCAATTGTGTGCCCCTTTAAATAGCTTGTGTAACTTTTTCCAATAAATCATGCCCTACAAATCCGTATCTGAATCACATAAAATAAACAATTATTCTACTGAAAGATCTATTCTTATAAAAGACTCTTTATGGTCTTCCTGCTAGAAAGTACCACAGTTGTGTTTGTAGATCAGGTTGTTGGCTGATCATTGGCTGAGATTGACTGGGTCATTTTTTTTTTCCCTTTCTCAAAAATCTCCAGTAAATAAAGAAGAATATGGTACAAGCTTGTTGCATTTTTTTTTTTTTAACAGGACAAACAAGTACCCTGTTGTTGAATGCTTCCATAAGGAATAGATGTTGAATTTTTTCAAAGACCTTTAAGCATCTTTTCAGATAATTATCTCATTTTTCTCCTTCAGTCTCTTAATTTAATATATTAGTGGACTTCTACTGTTGAACTGTAGTCATTATAATTAGTTCATTGTGTGTTAATGGTGTTTGTGTGAGTTTGTGAGAGAGGAGATCTTCCTCAAGTTTAGGTATTAGTGTTATATTAATACTAGCTTCATGGAAGGAATTTGGGAGTTATTTTTCATTTTTCTTTCCTCTGGAACAATGTTTAAAATGTATTTTTTATTTGTTGTTGCATAGTCATATCTGACTCTTTTGCGACTCCATGCACTGCAACACGCCAGGCCCCCGTGTCCATTACCATCTCCTGAAGTTTGCCCAAGTTCATATCCTTTGCATCGGTGATGCCTTCCAGCCATCTCATCCTCTGCCACCCTCTTCTTCTGCCCTCAGTCTTTTCCAGCATTAGGGACTTTTCCAATGAGTCAGCTGTTTGCATCAGGTGACCAAAATACTGGAGCTTCAGCATCAGTCCTTCCAATGAGTACTCAAGTTCCTTAAGATTGACTGGTTTGATCTCCTTGCCTTCCAAGGGACTCTCAGGAGTCTTCTCCAGCACCACGGTTCAAAGGCATCAATTCTTTGGCACTCTGCCTTCTTTATGGTCTAGCTCTTACAATCATACATGACTGCTGGAAGACCATAGCCTTGACTACATATACCTTTGTTGGCAGAGTAATGTCTCTGCTTTTCAACACATTGTCTAGGTTTATCATACCTTTCCTGCCAAGAAGCAATCATCTGATTTCGTGGCTATAGTCACCATACGCCATGATTTTAGAGCCTAAAAAGAGGAAATCTGTCACTGCTTCCACCTTTTCCCCTTCTATTTGCCGTGAAGTAATGGGGCCAGATACCATGGTCTTAGCTTTTTAAATATTTAGTTTTAAGCCAGCTCTTTCACTCTCCTCCTTCAACATCATCAAGAAAGTTCCTCTTCACTTTCTGCCATTAGAGTGGTATTATTTGCATATCTGAGGTTGTTAGGGGAAGCACACTGATTGAAACCGCCCACCCTGGCCAGGTACCATAGTAACCATATGCATGAGTTGTTTTATGACAGGAGATCCTGATAAAGAATACGGAACTAATCAGCCACCACCAACCGGAAGAATTCAGGAACGGTCTAAAGGACACACCGCTTGTCCGTCCACTTCCCAGAATCCCTCTCGCTAGCATCCATCTTGGCTGAGTGATGCGTGCACCACCAGGAAAGACTCTGAATTAGAATGATTGGCCAAAGACCACCTGCAAACTAATCCCATCACCATAAAACCCAAGACTGCAAGCCACGTGGCAGAGCAGTTCTCCTGGGTTCCCTTACCCTACTGCTCTCCACCCGGCTGCCCTTTCCCAATAAAATCTCTTGCTTTGTCAGCACATGTGTCTCCTCGGACAATTCATTTCCGAGTGTTAGACAAGAGCCCAGTTTTGGGCCCTGGAAGGGGTCCGTCTTCCTGCAACAAGGTTGTTGATGTTCCTCCCACCTATATTGATTCCAGCTTGTAACTCATCCAGCCCAGCATTTCACATGATGCACTCTGTGTATAGATTAAATAAAGGGTGCAGCAGACAGCCCCATTGTACTCCTTTCTCAATCCTGAAGCAATCAGTTGTTTCACACAGGCTTCTAACTTTATTGCTTCTTGACCTGCATACAGGTTTCTCCGGAGATAGGTAAGATGCTCTGGTATTCCCATCTCTTTAAGAGCTTTCCATAGTTTGTTATCATCCACACAGTCAAAGGCTTTAGCATAGCCTATGAAACAGAGGTAGGTGTTTTTCTGGAATTCCCTTGCTTTCTCTATGATCCAGTGAATGTTAGGAATTCATGCTGGTTCCTCTGCCTTTTCTAAACCCAGCTTGGACATCTGGAAGTTTCTTGGTTCATGTAATGCTGAAGCCTAGCATGCCAGCTTTTAAGCCTGACTTTACTAGCATAAGGTCAGGAAGATGAGTGTAACTGTCTGATGGTTATAATATTTTTTAGTACTACCCTTCTTGGGAATTAGGATGAGGATTGACTTTTTCCAGTCCTGTGACCACTGTTGGGTCTTCCAGATTTGCTGACATATTGAGTGAACACTTTGATAGCTTCATATTTTTTTTAGAACTAGATTTTATTTCCCTGTGAAATCATCTGGGCCTTGTGCTTGTTTTGTAGGGTAGAAATTTGATAACTTTATTTCTTCTGTGGGAAATGATTTGCTCAAGCTCTCTATCTTTATTGGACTCAATTTTAGTAAATTGTACTTTCTTATATAGTCATGGGTTGTTTTACATTGATATTAATTTTTTGCATAAGCTATGTAGTCTATTTTGATTGTTTTATAGCATAGAAATTTCAGATTTTATTACCCCTTTTACTTAAGAATTATTTCACACAGTGCTTCCTTCAATAAACATTGAGGAATTTTCTGATTTTGTTATTAATTTTCTGTTTTCATTGCATTGTCATCAAAGAATTTTTTTTTCTATTTTTATTTTGTGGAACTTACTGAGATTTCTTTATGACTTGATATTTAGTAAATTGCTGTGCATATTTCATTTGTGTTGAAGAAGAAATATTCTCTATTTGGACTTACGTAGTATCTACTCTAATATGTTGTTGGCAGCGTTGCATAGGTCTTATATATCCTTGCCTACTTACTATCTACTTGATTTTAGACTGAGAGTTTAGACAGGAGAGTTATGACACTCCTCTTTTTAATGGTTTCTGTTTACCCTTTACTTCCTTTTAATTTTTGCTTTATGAAAATGATTTCTGTGTACATAGATTTCATGATTATTGTATCTTCTTTATGAATTGTGGCTTTTAGTTTGTCAAGACAAAGTTCAGAGAGCTTTGCTTGATGTGAATATTTTAATTGAGTAAGGAACAAACTGTTCACAAAGAGGAAGACTTTAGATGGGAAAGTGGTATGAACTTCAGAGGCTTATTATTACAGGATGGCTTACAAAATGAAAATGAGCAACTTATTTAACCTCACAGTGATTGTTTTTCAGAATGGTGTTTCCAGAGAGCAAAGAATTGGTTAAAAGTGATTTTATTCTATCACTTTAAGATGATAACTTATGTTTCCTTTGTGATTGTCAGCGGTATTTATAAGAAATAATCTAAGTTCCACTTTCATTCATTTACAGTAACCTACGTAAGTTTCACATGCACTAATTAGATTAAGTTTTGCATATGTGGCTAAACTAGTTTTGTCTGCTTGTGGGTCTTCAAGCCTAATTTCCACTTTAACAAGTATTACATGTTTTGTTTTTTGTTTTTTTTTTTAATTTCCAATGCCTTTTGGTCTGAATTTTAGTCTATTTGATATCAGGAAATAACTCCTGTTTTCTTATTGTTTTCATTTATCTTTCATACCTTTGTTCATCCCTTTATTTTTAAGCATTCTGAATTACTTTATTAAGGATAGTTTCTCTTACATACAATGTGAAGTTGGGTTTTGCTTTTCAAAAATTCCATGTTTTATTAAACAGATATCTAGGCAGTTGTCATTTTGTCTTAAGGCAATGGGGTG
This sequence comes from Bos javanicus, assembly GCF_032452875.1. NCBI lineage: Eukaryota > Metazoa > Chordata > Mammalia > Artiodactyla > Bovidae > Bos > Bos javanicus. Next base: position 22,997,350 of record NC_083874.1, on the reverse strand, counting down.
TAGGGAATTACAGGAATCCTGATAATTTCAGGGTTACCAATTACTTGCAGTAAGAAGAATGCATTATCTTACCACATTGCACTCTTTCCCTTAATATATGTTATGTAGTTGGTTTTAATTGAGTCACTTTAAAGGCAGAGTGAATTTTTTTAAGTTTTCATTTTGTAGGAAAATAAGCACCAAAAAAAAGAATTAAAAAAGGATTTGGAGCATATTGCTCTTTTATATGAATATAAGGAGCTTAGAAAAAGGGTGAATCTCAAAGGATATAAAGGGCTTAAAATATGGGAGATCAATATCTACTTCTGTACTCTCTATTTACTATCAATAATCTTTGGATAATCACTTTAACTCTCTAAACTTCAGTTTCATTATAGAGAAACTGAGGATAAATTTTGTCCTGCTGCCTTCCTTTCAAAAATTGTGTACCCAACAAAATGTCCATGCTCGTTATCCATTTTTCTTAAGGTGTCTTTCGGTTACCCAAACTCAGGTCTGGCTGCATGCAGCCCAAAAATCAATACCTGAGAGGCAGTTGTTGATCGAGAGAAAAGTTCACATTTCACCAGAATGCCAGCAATCTGGGGAGAAAGGCAGACTCATGCCCCTCCCCCCAAAACAACTCCAGAGATTCTGCTCAGCCATGAAAGTTTTAAAGGGCAAGGGGAAAGTAATCTCAGCTAATCGTCAAGACAGAGGATCAGACTGGGAGCCATCTCCCACCGCATGCAGGCTTGTGAGCTCCTCACCGTCTTTATTTAGATGCTATCCTGTTCACACAGTTTGTTCATGAGATTACTGAAGGGGAAGTCTGGGAAGAAAACTGATCATCTGTTAATTACCTCATTTCTACTTCTTTGATCTAAGGGAAAAGTCAACAAGTTAGGCAAGGTATTCTGTGATCAAAAGATTTGAAAAGTATGTTTGGGTCAGACATGAGTGGAGTGTGAGAGTGTCTGGTTTAAGGTTAGTTATAATATAGCCTTGCTAAGGTGACAGGAGAAAACAGGTTTTCTGCTGAGGGTGGGTTCCTGCAAACAGCTGCTTACAAATTCTGCCCATCAGATATCATTCCTGTGGAATGGGGGAATTTCTGTGGGATGAGGATTAAGGTATATCTTATGTAGCTGTTAACTGCTTCAAGCTGAGAAAGGACATTGAGGTCTTAGAGCGAAAGATTCCGACATGAGTTTGAGGCATCTCTTTGCGGACAGTTTTAATTGCCCACTAAATATACAGGCAGAAAAAAAACTACAATTATTTTGATGCTCACAAAGGTATAGATTATCATGAGTTACAGTGTTAATCCCATTCTCTTAACACCAGTTCTTAGAATTGTGCTAGGCACAGATTCAGTACTATTCAAGATGGAGCAATTTATGTCATGGCTACCATCTGGTCATCTTGCAGTTAGCTTTTTCCCTCTGGTGGCAGTTCTGTGCATGCTCAGTCACTTCAGTTGTGTCCAACTCTCTGCTACACACTGGACTGTAGCCCGCCAGGCTCCTCTGTCCATGGGAATCTCCAAGCAAGAATACTGGAGTGGGTTGCTTTGCCCTCCTCTGTAGGATCTTCCTGACCCAGGGATCAAGCCCACAGTTCCTGCATTGCAGGCAGATTCTTTACTGCTGAGCCACCAGGGAAGCCAAGTGGTAGTTCTAGTATCTATAAAATAACTCAGGAATATGCATCAAACACTGAATCTGTGATTCTGTTGTCCTAACCATTAACTGCTTAAGCCTACTCTTTTGTAACTCAGGGAGGCCTGGTAGATTTCAGCTTTTCTACAAACAAGAGGCCCGGGAACATAGAGGCATAGAGGACCTTTGTAACTAGCCAGGGCAGGGTAGTGGGGAGCAGGTATGTTGGGAGTTACAGGGTTCCACTTGATTCCAATTCCCCAGCAAAGATTTGGTCAGGCTACTTATCAATCTCCTATAATGACTTTCCTTTGTCCTTATGTGTTTAAATAATTAAAATATTTTTATGAAATAGTAAATCTAAACACCTTATCCTTGGTAATATTCTGCTCTGCGCTTTTTCTGAGCTCTAGTCCCCTGGAAGTAAATACTCAGAATTTTCTGTTTTTAGTTTGGGAGAGGCAGAAGGGGTGCTCTTTTACCTTCATTCCTCTAAGTAATATAAACATACTACTATACTTTGGCTTATCAGTTGGAGATGGTTGCTTCCTATTGCTTCTCCACTATAGAAAATGAAGTTTAACTCAAATGGAACAACATCTTTCCTTCCCTTCCCAATATTTAATAGTTATAATATTGTTTTTATTTTTCCTACTTCTAACTTTAAATAATGTGCTTATATCTCTCCTAATTGCTCCATCACCTTATAGGCACAGGCAAACTTTTTCCTCGCTCCCTACCATTTACTGTCAGCATTCCTTCTTAATTATATCTTTAACTCTTTCAGCTCTACCTGCCATAAATATTGTTATAGTTGATACAATCCACATTCTCCTCTGTTATCATAAATAATTATTTATGGAAGAGTCTTAAGAGATTGTTTTTAAAGGATGAACTCAGATGAACAGTATTTATAGTATTGCCTTATTTTTATATTAGTAATATGTTCCAGTTACATTCCCTCTGCTGGGTTCTAATACTTGTGCATCTCAAAGGAGCATGTTCCTAGCATCAAGGTTTAATACTCTTTTCTTTTAAAATCTTCTTTCTTAGCTTGCTTCATTTTTGGACTATGAGTTTCTTACATTCCTGTTTTCTTGTTGAGAGAAGTAATTTTACTGTATCCCAAATATCTTCCAGCAGTTTTTCAGGAGTTACCAACTGTTTGACACCATTTTATTCTTCTTCTTGGAGATATTCTTTTAGGAGCTTCACTTTCACTTCAGAATTGGATCCATTCAAAGCTGCTGTTCAACTAGTACATACCAGTACAACTGTACCCATTTTAAAATAATGAAATATTTGTGTATCAGAAGCAAAATATTTTAACAGTACCCATAAAAAAATGGTAAAAAATTAGTTAGTAACATAAGTTTACATACAAATGCATTAATTCAAGCATTGTCACGAATGTTGTGATAACCACTGTAAATGGGCCTGCCTTCTATCAGAGCAACATCTAAGAAGCTGCCTGTCGCTCAGATCCAGGTCGACAGTATAGCATTCTTTACAACGCTGTGGTTTAAGCTAATTGTTCATTTTTATATTCTAAATAATTTTATACTTTGTGTGTTAATATTGTAATCCTGGCACAAAATTGTTAGCAAATTGTTTTGATATTTGTAAAATCATTAGAAAAGCACTGTATTTTCCCTTTTTTTTTTTCTTTTTTTGCCTCTTGGGTTAGTGCCACCATTTCACTTAATGTTCAGATTTTCCTTTTATTTTCCAAGAGTACACCTGAGGTCTTCTTGTCATTAAAAACAAATGAATAGAAGTCTGAATCTTTGCTTTTTTGAAAATGTTTATCAAATATTCAAACAACTGATAGGTGGGCTGAACGTAGAATCATAGATAAAATATCTTTTTTTTCACACTCTAAAGGTATCACTTCTTCATTTTTTAGCATCCATTGTTGGTGATTCTCTTAGCGGATCCAGATTGTTTACCTACTATATTTTAGGTGCTGCTGCTAATCTATCCTAATGGTTTTGTTGATGACATTGCTCAATGGGCCCTTTCAGTATAAATATTATGACTGAGATATTTTCTTGTATTACTTGTTTGATAAATTCCTCCCTCTTTTTTTTCCCCTTCTTTCTTGTAGACTTCCTAACAGTTGAATGATGAAGTGAGATCCTATCTCTCATGATGATATATTTCTCAATATTTTCATTGTATTTCAGTTTTTCCTTCACATGCTGAGAAATAGGTGCCATGTAATTATCCTGTTTTCTGTTAAATTTTTCATTTTGGAAATCATTGCTTCTAGTTAATTATCCACTTTCTCATCGTTCCCTTTCCACAGCACCATATAGAGATAAGCAGTAGTCCACTTACACGCTACCTGAATTTGAAACCAGGCAACAAGTTAGCAAAATGAGGAGTATCCTAGTAAGAGTGTTTCGCAACTTCTTTTCTTATGCAGATTATCTACTTTTCCTTTTCATCTAACTCCTTCATTTACTTTGCTTTTTAATTTTTTTTTCATTCTTCATCTAAGATCTCTAGTTTCCTTTCATTCTCTATAGAAGTCTCTTATCCATTTTTTTTTCTTTAATGTTTGCACATAGTGGAATATCATGAAGTCCAGAGTAGTGGCTATCTTAAAATGAGTATGTATTCTGCATTTTATTTTTTTAGAATAACTTGCCGCAGCCTCTTCCTTTTCCTCCTTCCTCCTTTCAGTTTGAGTGTGAGTGAATCTTTGTATGGAGTTTTAGGCTTCCAGTGTCCCAGTATTGTTTTGCAAAACACTTAGTAAATTTTCTATAAAAGATGACTTAAGGACAGTTATAATATACATAATTTAGGTAACCTAAGGAAGCTTGGAAGCATTGAAAATGAGTACTATTTGGGACTTCCCTGGAATCCAGTGGTTAAGAATCTGTGCTTCCAATGAAGGGGGCACCGGTTTGATCCCTTGTCGAGGAACTAAGATTCCACATGCCACACAATGCACAAAAAGCAAAAGTACTTTTGAGTACTACTGATTTCAGATTAATTGTGAATCAGGAAGGGCATTTTCTATTGAAACAACACATTTAATTTTAGAAGTTTGAGACATTTTTAACTCTATTCTCATGGCTTTGGAAAATCTGAATAAAGACGTAGGAAGTGACTTTAATAAATTGAATTTAATTATACATATAACTTTTTTACTTTTCTTGAAAAGTCATAATTATCTATTGAATATTATCCTCAATTAAGAGTAGTTTTTTTTTCCCATTTCTGTCTACATTAATTTACATCACTGTTTTGCAATAAGTAAGATCAGAGAACCACTGCGGAGAATAATCTTTTCTAACATACATTAGTTGAAAATTGCCTTAATTAAGTCCAAATTACATACCTAAACACAAAATGACAGGTATCATAGCAGGCCTAACTGAAGGCCAAATGCAGTCCACATATCATAATTACTAAATGTTGGCATTCAAATGTCTCCTTCCTTTCTTTCCCTCTAAAAGTCATTGCTTCTTTGATGGTCCTTCTGCAAGAGGTGAAATAAATGCACCAAAAAACTATTAGATAAGAAACCAACCTTTTGACTCCTCTTCTTCACAGAGTGTTAACAGGAAAATTCGCAAGAAAGCAGTACCATTAATCATTGCCTCAAATGCCTCAGGACCCCACCAGAGCCTCCCAAAGGTCATCGTAAAGAACATACATCACAGTGCCATCTGATACCTCTTTATAGCCTGTTAAATAGAAGTGGTTACCTATTTCAGTTGAGCCACAAATTCAATTCCCTGCAGTAATTTGGGATAAATTTCTTTAGTGCTCCTTTGTATTTTCCCCAGTTTGTCATTTAAGAGAGAGCAAAGAGGAATAGTTTGTGTAGCTGAATGCTGGACAAATTTAAAACGAGGCAAAGTACATGATTATTCCTCCTCCATTTGTGATATCGTCTGACCCACAAAAGATGGTAATTCTTCGCTACTTGGAACCGTGAATTCTGCCACCAGATGAAAACTGCACTAACCGTCTAATGGACCCATCACCCAAACCTCAAAAGAGACGGAAACACCTTTCACCCCCAACGTCCTTGAAATGTAATAGAAATACTGGCTGAAGGCATAGGTTTCTTTCTATTGTTTCAAGAAGAAAGATATCTTTCTTCAGGACAAAGATGAGGGGAGTTTGTAGCAGTGTGGTCTCTGACATAACAAGTGAAAAAACTTATTTTCTAGGGTACAGGGAAAGGGGAATAAGAGAAAACTTGGCAAGGATCAGTGTCTGTGTTTCATAACTCAAAGAACAAGATGTAGTATCTTTCATCAGAAGATAAATGATTAACCTGCTGCTGCTCCTTTCTCTTCTCTTCATCTGGGTTCAAATTAATTATGGTTTTAGTTGAGATCTATGATGCAGTGAACTTAAAATTCTCTTATCTACAGAGTCAGGCATTCAGGTCTAGGCTCTAGTGAGAAGTACTTATCATGTTATATATTTCTCTTTAAAGTCATCTGTGCATGTGTGCCAAGTCATTTCAGTCATGTCCAACTCTTTGAAACCCTGTGAACTGGAGCCCACCAAGGTCCTCTGTCAGTGGGATTCTCCAGGCACGAATACTGGAGTGGGTTGCCAGGCCCTCCTCTGGGGATCTTCCTGACCCAAGTATCAAACCCACATCGCTTAATGTCTCCTGGGTTCTTTAAATCATCTGTATTCATTTCAAATTTAGAGATTTCCTCCCCCCTACCAAGATTTTGCTGGTCATAATTCTCAGGTAAAACTCCAGTCAGTGGCTATTTGAGCATCAGATAATCATATGAAAACCTGGGCACAGGGATTTTCAAACTGATGATCTGGATACATTATCACTACAGACACACTGTAGATGAACTATGGATTGAGGTTCGTGACATTGTACAGGAGACAGGGATCAAGACCATCCCCATGGAAAAGAAATGCAAAAAAGCAAAATGGCTGTCTGGGGAGGCCTTACAAATAGCTGTGAACAGAAGAGAAGTGAAAAGCAAAGGAGAAAAGGAAAGACATAAGCATCTGAATGCAGAGTTCCAAAGAAGAGCAAGAAGAGATAAGAAAGCCTTCCTCAGCAATCAATGCAAAGAAATAGAGGAAAACAACAGAATGGGAAAGACAGGAGATGTCTTCAAGAAAATTCGAGATACCAAAGCAACATTTCATGCAAAGATGGGCTTGATAAAGGAAATAAATGGTATGGACCTAACAGAAGCAGAAGATATTAAGAAGAGGTGGCAAGAATACACAGAAGAACTGTACAAAAAAGATATTCATGACCCAGATAATCACGATGGTGTGATCACTGACCTAGAGCCAGACATCCTGGAATATGAAGTCAAGTGGACCTTAGAAAGCATCACTATGAACAAAGCTAGTGGAGGTGATGGAATTCCAGTTGAGCTATTCCAAATCCTGAGAGATGATGCTGTGAAAGTGCTGCACTCAATATGCCAGCAAATTTGGAAAACTCAGCAGTGACCACAAGACTGGAAAAGGTCAATTTTTATTCCAATCCCAAAGAAAGGCAATACCAAAGAATGCTCAAACTACCACACCATTGCACTCATCTCACATGCTAGTAAAGTAATATTCAAAATTCTCCAAGCCAGGCTTCAGCAATACGTGAACCGTGAACTTCCAGTTGTTCAAGCTGGTTTTAGAAAAGGCAGAGGAACCAAAGACCAAATTGCCAACATCTGCTGGACCATGGAAAAAGCAAGAGAGTTCCAGAAAAATATCTATTTCTGCTTTATTGACTATGCCAAAGCCTTTGACTGTGTGGATCACAATAAACTGTGGAAAATCCTGAAAGAGATGGGAATACCAGACCACCTGATCTGCCTCTTGAGAAATCTGTATGCAGGTCAGGAAGCAACAGTTGGAACTGGACATGGAACAGCAGACTGGTTCCAAATAGGAAAAGGAGTACGTCAAGGCTGTATATTGTCACCCTGCTTATTTAACTTATATGCAGAGTACATCATGAGAAACGCTGGGCTGGAAGAAGCACAAGCTGGAATCAAAATTGCTGGGAGAAATATCAATAACCTCAGATATGCAGATGACACCACCCTTATGGCAGAAAGTGAAGAGGAACTCAAAAGCCTCTTGATGAAAGTGAAAGAGGAGAGTGAAAAAGTTGGCTTAAAGCTCAACATTCAGAAAATGAAGATCATGGCATCTGGTCCCGTCACTTCATGGGAAATAGATGGGGAAACAGTGGAAACAGTGGAAACAGTGTCAGACTTTATTTTTTTGGGCTCCAAAATCACTGCAGATGGTGACTGCAGCCATGAAATTAAAAGACGCTTACTCCTTGGAAGGAAAGTTATGACCAACCTAGATAGCATATTCAAAAGCAGAGACATTACTTTGCCAACAAAGGTCCGTCTAGTCAAGGCTATGGTTTTTCCAGTGGTCATGTATAGATGTGAGAGTTGGACTGTGAAGAAAGCTGAGCGCCGAAGAATTGATGCTTTTGAACTGTGGTGTTGGAGAAGACTCTTGAGAGTCCCTTGGACTGCAAGGAGATGCAACCAGTCCATCCTGAAGGAGATCAGCCCTGGGATTTCTTTGGAAGGAATGATGGTAAGGCTGAAACTCCAGTACTTGGCCACCTCATGCGAAGAGTGACTTATTGGAAAAGACTCTGATGCTGGGAGGGATTGGAGGCAAGAGGAGAAGGGGACGACAGAGGATGAAATGGCTGGATGGCATCACTGACTCGATGGACATGAGTCTGAGTGAACTCTGGGAGTTGGTGATGGACAGGGAGAACTGCGTGCTGCGATTCATGGGGTCACAAAGAGTCGGACACGACTGAGCAACTGAACTGAACTGAACTGAACTGAACAGACACACTGACCACACTGAGTGTTTCTACCTCACCCATATTGACAAGGTTAGATGCCATAGGCCGGACCTGGTAGTTGATACCAAGCATCCAGTATGAAGTATATTCCCCTTACTGTCTCAGCTGGATCCAACACATTGATATTGGAGAAGTTGTTGAGTCTGAGATTGCTCAAAATCTTCAGGAGGCCAACTTCTCTCTATTTGTACTTGTAGAGAAAAAAAAAAATGTGGTTCTCAATTATTCTCGGCTCTGAATGCAGAGGCCTCCAGGAATCACATGAAAACAGTGTGTGGTTTTCTTTCTTCTTTTCTTTTTTGTAAAGGTTGCTGCTTTCAGGACTCTGAAAAGTAGTGTTTGGCTTGAGACATGAGTACAATTCAGAATATTTATTTATTCAGTCTTTTAGAAATAAATCTTGGAAGCTTTACAAAGATGACTCCTATTTTAAACTTAATGATACTTAAATATAAGAATTGGGTATTTTGACAGAGACTCCTCTGTAAATTGTTTTCAATAATAGAAAAGTATATGCGCCTATGTCAAAATTTTAATCATTGGACTCAAATGTGATGTCTTAGAAGAATTATATTGCTGATTGTGTTTTTAGTGAAATATATTCATTCACTTATTTGACTAATACTTATAAAGCAGTGAAATAAACGATTTTTGTTTGTATACTATGCTAAGTTGCTTCAGCCATGTCTGACTGTCTGTGGCCTGATGGACTGTCACCTGCCAGGCTCCTCTGCCCATGGAACTTTCCAGGCAAGAAGACTGGAATGGGTTGCCATTTCCTTCTCCAGGGGAATCTTCCTGACCCAGGGATTCAATCCGTGTCTCTTGTGTCTCCTGCATTGGCAGACTAGTGGTTTCTTTACCGCTAGCGCCACCTGGGAAACCCCATAAAGATCCCTAATATGGGTATAATTTATATTTCATACAGGTAGCTCAGAGGAACCAATTCAAGTAGCAATTCCTTTCTGTTTGCTGTAGCATCATTTCATTTCTTTGTTTTAGAAGGAATTATAGGATCCCTGGCAGACCTTCATCAACCTCGCCCACGGAATACTGACTGCTTTGCTAGTAGCATGGTTGGTATTACGTTTAACATGTTTGATAAATTCTAGCTGTGACAACTGAGTTTTTATGTTCCTGTAAAATGGAAGGTCTTTGTAAACAGAAAGATGATTTGTTCTGTCTCAGAAGGAACAGACAAATGTTTTCACAGGCCTTCTTTTACTTTCTTCTTTTTCTGAGTGGGCATGAAAAAAGAAACTGTCTGCATGGGTGCTGTTCAGATTACACTGCCACCATTACGCTGCATACGCTCAAGCTCCAGTGCAGGCATACAAGTATTCTTGGAAAGTAAGAGCCAGTATCACGTAGCTGAGTACTGCTTTTCACAAAATACAGGGATAAAATGACTTACCGCCTTAACTAATTTCCTAAGCAAGAGCATAAACACGTAGCATAAATAGTAATTCAGAATTGACCTTCACAAAAAATCTCTATGAACTAATGCTTCACCCAGATGTTCTAAATTTAAAGATCAGGTGGTTTATAGTAACACAAAAATACTAGACTCTGGCCAAACATTAGAAATCACTCATCAAGTCTATCGGAGAAGGCACTGGCACCCGACTCCAGTAACTCTTGCCTGGAAAATCCCATGGATGGAGGAGCCTGGTAGGCTGCAGTCCACGGGGTCTCTAGGAGTCAGACACTACTGAACGACTTCACTTTCACTTTTCACTTTCATGCATTGGAGAAGGAAATGGCAGCCCACTCCAGTGTTCTTGCCTGGGGAATCCCAGGGACGGCGGAGCCTGGTGGGCTGCCGTCTATGGGGTTGCACAGAGTCGGACACGGCTGAAGTGACTTAACAGCATCAAGTCTATTATTCTTTCCCATCCTAAGAACAAATAATTTAGATCATGTTCTTGTTACAGCTTCTCTACAATAGGATCTCTAGGGTATCTAGTTTACTTCGACACATAATAAGAGCTCTCTCACAAGGCACGACAGAAAGTATTTTCTATGAAATTTTGTGATAAACACTGTAATAGAAATTCTGTTACTGTAATAAGGATAATAGACATCTTCTAGTTGACAACTCTGATGTATTAGTGGGAAAATGAATTGTGATTTGGAGTACACTGAGTTAAATCAGCTGTAGATTTGACTTCTGTTTGCTATGTCACTGCATATTATTTTCAAGCAGTGTAAATTACTAAGAACAACTAACAATTTTAAAGGATTTAATATCATACAGTGACAGGAAAAATAGGGAACATGTTTAATGGCTCATTCATTTGTGCTGAATTCAAATTGAATTCTGTAAGAAGCTACAGATTCACTGGAGAGTTGGTTTTAATCTTTGCCACCATAGTGAATAAAATACATCAATGATGGGGCACTGAGGATGCTGTCACAAGTGTTATTCTGTCCTATAGGAAAGCAGTTGCTCATGAACAAAATTTCTCTGCAGGTAAAATGAAACTCATGATTGACAGCAAAAAGGTAGAAAGACAGACAGTGTTTTGGAAGCTTTTTGCTCAGAACTCTAAATTAGAAAATCTTTCCTTCCACACTTTAACCCCATGGAACCTATTGAACCTCTATTTTTGTATCTGAAGTTCACTAATGGAAAGGTGCTGAAAAAATAGAAATTTAGACTGCAAGTTTTAGGACAGAATATTCACATACATACAGAGGCAAACGAATGCAAAGCATTTGAGGGCAATTGTGAGAGATTCTCAGAGAAGGCAATGGCACCCCACTCCAGTACTCTTGCCTGGAAAATCCCATGGATGGAGGAGCCTGGTAGGCTGCAGTCTATGGGGTCACTCAGAGTCAGACATGACTGAGTGGCTTCACTTTCACTCTTCACTTTCATGCATTAGAGAAGGAAATGGCAACCCACTCCAGTGTTCTTGCCTGGAGAATCCCAGGGACGGGGGAGCCTGGTGGGCTGCCATCTATGGGGTCGCACAGAGTCGGACACGACTGAAGCGACTTAGTAGCAGCAGTGAGAGATTCTGGCCATCAAGCAGGCCCCACTCTAAGGTCCGGCCCTTCCAAGGAACAAATGCATCTCTTTGATCCCAAAGTTCTGACTTCTTTCTTCTGATCCCATCAGCTTTTAAAATTTGATTAAAAATGGCACGCCATCTCTCCTTTCTGTGATCAGACTCCTGGATTTTAATTGGTCATCCTGTTCTCTTTGCTTCCCTTTCTCTGTTTTCTCTTGAAAGTCTTACCTGTCCTTGACCTGATGCCAACTCATCCACTCAGATTCTTCCTTTCCAAGGAATCTGTGCCTCTGACCAGGTGTCTCTACACAACCACGTGTGTGGTTATAGCCACTGGGGACTTCCTGTTCTCCTCTGGTGTCTCCACCTCTCTTGAATGAATTCTTCAGGCTTAGTTTGGTGTTAACTCTAACTACACACGGGTATATCTGGAAATTAGAAGCAACTAATACAAAAATAAAGGCTTGTGGGAAAGATGTGTAAATTCACTTAGAAATGTTAAGCAAATGTCAGTTTATTATTTTAAGCTGAAATGCAAATATATCCCTTCTTGATTTCACCTTAACCACTTGCTGAAACTTAGTGAAATTATTGGCATGTTAATGGATTTTCTGGCAGGTATTTCCCTTCTTCCATGAAACAACCTAGGCTATTAAAGCTTTCAATAAATGATTGTGAGTCATTTACACAGGTTTAAATATGAATAATTAAGAATTTTCTTATACTACATGAATTGCATGGAGATATAGATATAGTTGGCAGTTTAAATATTCCCTGAGTGGTTCCTTTATGAATTAGGACAGTGACAACATTTTCACTTTGAAATGGAGAGGAACAAACCTCACATTCAGCCATTGTCTTTCACTCATTTTGAGTTTGTGGCTTCGCATGTTTAGTATTTTGTAAGAATAAAAACAATGTATGAGAAAAGAGCTTAACAGGGAGGAAAATTAAAGAAATATTTGCTACTAGTAAGTTAGTTCCTTTCTGTAACAAATGTATACATATATTTTTTAATATATGTATTTGTTTGTCTGCACTGAGTCTTAGTACTGTCATGCAGGATCTTTGATCTTCATTGCAGCATGCAGGATCTTTAGTTGCGGTATCTAGTTCCCTGACCAGGGATTGAACCTGGGCCCCCTGCATTGGGAGCATGGAGTCTTAGCCATTGAACCACCAGGGAAGTCCCTAGGTATATATTTTAACAAGCTTTCTCAATTTAAACTCACCATATAAAACTTGGAGGATATCATCAGTTCAGTTATCAATCGTGTCCGACTCTTTGCGACCCCATGAATTGCAGCACGCCAGGCCTCCCTGTCCATCACCAACTCCCAGAGTTGGCAAAGTAATGGAAACTGATTATTTCTGGACTATATCCCAGGGTGTTACTAACATTTTCCTAGGAAAATCCGTTTTGACTTAAGCCTAAACTCTGGATCAGATATGTCTAAACGCTATGAATATACGGATTCTTTGCCAGAGTAGGACTTTTTAGAAGTTGTTCATACATAAAATGTCCCATCCTTCATACATAAACCTGAACTGAAACTGAACCTGCAGGCTATTCATGACAATTCATGCAGTCACATTTATGCAAAAAAAAAAGTGCACCCTTGCATACTAAAAATGGAAAACACTGTCTCTACCCAAGTCCCTGCTCACTTATAAGACAGGCAGCCTTTAGCAGTAAAAAGCTTTCCTTAAAGAAACTCAATATGCTTATTAAGCATCTGCACTTGATGTCCCTTAGGGAAAGTTTACCTTCTTAGTCTGCTCCTCCGTCTTCCTTCAGATTCTTAACTCTTCTTGATTACTTTCCCTCATTTTTCTGGGAATGTGCTGATTTTTTCTGCCTGTGCATTTTTCTCAAACCATATGGAGTGTTTCATCATTAAAAGACCTGCTTATATTTTTCCTCTACCATGAAGCTCTGGCAGATCAACCCAGAGCTTGTTCCCCAGCTGCAAGGATGGGCTCCTGTGGTCTACACAGACCATTTATTGGCCCTTTATCATTAATGCCTAAGTATCACTAGATGTTTTGACATTAGATTTTCTCTCTATTCAGATGGTAAACTTCCTGAAGTGGGCAAGGATCCTGATTTTTAAAATCACCACCACCTTCTGTTATAGTGCCTTTCTTCGTTGTGTATACAGAATAGACTCTAGTTTTTTGACTGATTGCAAGAAAGGATTAAAAACACCCTGACCATGTTGAGTCTAGCTTGAACTCTGCTTAGACTAAAATGTTAGGTATTTATTCAAACCCTGTGTGTACAGTGTTACTCCAAGAGCGTCCTGCAGACCCCTGCCAGCATGAACAATTTGCTAGCCGTCCCCACCTGGATAAGGAGCTGCATCAGAATGTACATAGACTATGTCACTAAACACACGGTAGTGTTCAGCTAACTTTTTTTTTTTTTAAGCAGGACTTTCTCAGTGAAGAGAGCAATGACACACTGAGATAGAAATTCTGTTTTTCTAATGAGGATAACAGACGCCCTCTAGTTGACAATTCTGATATATTAATGGGACAATGAATTGTGATTGATTTGATTTACCTTCCAGAACAGACTTAGCTCGTGTTGAACCCAGAATAAGTGGTTCACAAGTGCCACTTGAGCAGCACGGGTCTTACCTGATGAGTGCACTAGAGTGTGAACATACCACGTATAATTTGCACAACGCTGTGTGTAAATTGTACTTTCTTGAATGTACAATTTCTTAAACCTCATTTCTTCATCTATAAAATAAGGATAATCATACTTTCTTTACACAGTTTTCATAAGGATAAAAAAATGTTTGAATATGTGAATAGCTTTTAGCCTGGGATCAGATATGTATTAACACTAAGTGAATAGGCTCCATTTTTTTGATTGATTGCAAGAAAGGATTAAAAATACCCTGAACTTGTTGAGCCCAGCTTGAACACTGCTTAGACTGAAGTGTTAGATATTTATTCAAATCCTATGTGTACAGTGTTACTCCAAGAGTAACACTAGAGTGTTACTATGATTATTACTATTATTATTAATCATAACATATAATTATTATTTAAGTTATATCCTACGTGCCATGTGCCATCCTAGCAGAATATGTGTTAGTTATGAAATGTTAACATATTTATTATTATATTTAATTATTAACATAATTAAAAGAAAACATTTAAGTCTACTGAATATACTTTTGAGAAATCAGTGAACGGTTTCTCACGGAAAGATACAGCCTTTAGAATATGTGAACAGATTCCATCAAACCTTAAACTTGTTTTTATAAAAAGGAAATCCTGCCATATGCAACAATATGAATACATTTGGAAGACATTATACTAAGTGAAATAAGCCAGTCACAGAAGGACAGATATTACGTGATTCTGCTTACATGAAGTGTCTAAAGTAGCCATACTCAGAAATATCAAGTAGAATTGTGGCTGCCATGAGCTAGGAAAAGGGGAAGTGGGGGTGTTGCTGTTCAGCAAGTATGAAATGTCAGCTATGCAAGACGATTTAGCTCTAGAGATCTGCTGTGCAACCTTGTGCATATAGTTTAAAAGACTTTATTGTACACTTAAGATTTTAAGAGGATATATTTCATGTTCAATGTTACCACAATTGTTTTGAAAGGTGTGTACAGCATTGTAGGCACCTTTTTGCAGTACCTCGGGTTCAAAATAGGTGAAACTATATTATGTATTGTAGAAATTCTAAAGTAAATTTTTTAATTTAATTTTTACTTTTAACGAGGTATAATTAACATATAGCACTGTATCAGTTTCAGGTGTACAGCATGATAATTCCATATTTGTAGATATCGTTAAATGATCACCACAGTAAGTTTAGTTAACATCTAGTTAACATCCATTGGCATACATAGTTACAGAATTTTTTTTCTTCTGTTAACCTTTAAGATGACTCTTTTTTGTATTTGTATTGCAAATTTCAAATATGCAATACAGTATTATTAGCTGTAGTCACCATGCTGAATATTACATCCCCATGATTTATTTACTGCATAAGTTAGACTTTTGCACCTTTTGACTCCCGTCACCCTTTTGCCCCACCTCCCACCTCTGCTGCTACTGCTAAGTCGTTTCAGTCGTGTCCGACTCTGTGCGACCCCATAGACGGCAGCCCACCAGGCTCCCCCGTCCCTGGGATTCTCCAGGCAAGAACACTGGAGTGGGTTGCCATTTCCTTCTCCAATACCCCCCACCTCTAGCAGCCATCAATATGTTCTATGTATCTGAACTTGGTATTTTGTTAGTTTATTTAGATTTTACATATAAGTGAAATTGTACAGTATTTCTCTTTTCTCTGTCTGACATTTCATTTGGCACAGTACCCTCATAATTCCATCCATGTTATCATAAATGGCAAGATTTCATTCTTTTTATAGCTGAGTAATATTTCATTGTGTATGTGTTTCTGTGTTGGTGTGTATACATACCACATCTTTATTCAGTCATCTATTAATGGACGTGTAGGTTGTTTCCAGATCTTGGCTATTGTAAATAATGGTGCAGTGAACATACCGGTGCATATGTCTTTTTGAATTTAGTTTTCCCAAAAGTGGAATAGCTAGACTATATGATAGTTCCACTTCTGATTTCTTGAGGACCTCTGTACTGTTTTTCATAATGGCTGCACCAATTTACATTCCCACTGACAGTGCACAAGTGTTGCGTTTTGCTCCCTTCTCACCACTAGCTCTTATATCTTGTCTTTTTGAAGATAGCAGTTGTAACAGGTGTGAGCTGATATCTCATTTTGATTTGCATTTCTCCGATGATTAATGATATTGAGCATCTTTTCATGTTCCTGTTTGCCATGTGTATGCTGTCTTTGAAAAAAATGTGTATTCAAGTCCTCTCCCCATTTTTAAATCAGATTGTTCAGGTGTTTTTCTGTGCCATGTGTGTTCTTTATATATTTTGGATATTAGTGCCTTATCAGATATGTGATTCTAAAATATTTTCTCCCATTGGGTAGGTTGCCTTTTCATTTTGTTGATGGTGTCCTTGGCTGTGCAGAAGCTTTTTAGTTTGATATAGTTCCAACTTGATTATTTTTGCTCTTTGATTTTGGTGTCAAAACCAAAACAATATATTGCCAAGGCTGATATCAAGGAGCCAACTGCCTATGTTTTACTTAGAGGTTTTATTGGTTTTAATCCATTTTGAGTTAATTTTTGTATATGATGTAAGACAGTGATTGTTTCATCCTGTTGTATGTGTTGTGTGCTTAGTCGCTCAGTCATGTCAGACTCTTTGCGACCCCGTGGACTATAGCCCATCAGGCTCCTCTGTCCATGGGATTCTCCAGGCAAGAATACTAGAGTGGGTTGCCATGCCCTCCTCCAAGGGATCTTCCCAACCCAGGGATTGAACCCAGGTCTCCCACATTGCAGGCGGATTCTTTACCGTCTGAGCCATCAGGGAAGCACAAGCACAGCACACATTTATTGAAGAGACTGTCCTTTTCCCATTGTATTAGGTTAATTAAAGAAACACATACCCAATATGTCTGTGTGTCTGAAATTGCTGGGTAATCATCATGCCTCAGACATTTAGTGTTTATAAAGCAGACATTGTATAATGCCTATCAGTGTGGCCAGACTGGTTATTATGTAGAAGGTAGAGATTTAATCATAAGATATTTATTGAACACCTATCCTGTGCCAGGCACTATTCTGGGACCTTCCTAGTGAATAAAAAGGCCCAAGTCCCTTCCCTCATGCAGCCACACTCATCATTTTTGCATCTGCAGTGGGTTGCGGTGGCCACCAACAGCCCTTGTGCCTAGACTCATTAGTGTCTGGAAGATTTAGCCTGGGCTAGTGAGGTTTGGGCTTGTCTTTGTATTTCTGTCTGTTCAGCCACTAGGCCTGGATGAAGTGTCCTTCTTGGCTGGCGGGGCTATAGACCAAAGACAGCCATTGCTGGGGTGTGGGGATGGGGGTGTAAGGCTTCAGGTTCCCACAAGGACTCAATTCCATGCCTTCTCTGTTGATCCACTCAGCTCAACCCAAACCAGCCCCTTATTCCCAGTCAAATTCCTTTAGTTCTTTTCTTTTTGCCCTAGTGAAGGTTAAAGAAAATTTTCCGGTGGCCATTTGTAGACCATATCGTCCCTTCTAATGACCTGTACTTGATGATATATGATTATGTACTGGCTCCTAAGGATCATGCTTGGCCCCACAGAGCAGTGGTTTGATGGTATATTAAGCCCATCAATGAGATCAGACTAGTTATTATGTAAACGTAAAGATTGCTTTCTTTGCAAAAAAACAATATTTATTTCCTAAGCCAATGGAATCTCTTGGATTTTTAAGTCTATTCACATGAAATCACTAGGAAGTAATATCTAGGGATATATATTTGTATCTCCATTTTGCAATTTAGAAAATTGATAAACATATATATACATACAGAATTTCTCCCTCCATGCATATTACATCTTGTCCAGAACTATTGGAAAATTTATTTTACAAGTCAACTATGAATCAAATGCTTGGATACAAGAACCTAGGAGTAAGAATGTGTTTCTCTGATTTCTATTTGGTTATAATATTTTTAAATGTACATTTTAAGCTGTAAATAAATTACTGCAGTGATTTCGTATGTTTTCCATTTGTAACTGAAAAATTTTGACTTGGGTAGATGTCATCTTTGCTAGTTTCCTTTTCTGTCCTTATTGGAACATATGTCACACACTCAAAGTGAGAGAATCCTCAAAGAAGATACATGAGTATCTGTGGCTTACCTCCAAAAGTGTGACAAAATTTGTGTTAATGGACGTCTCTGGTGACAGTTCAGGGAAACAAAATAAGTAGAATATTGTCAGATAGTGTGTTACAGTAATGATGACTACTGTACTGATGATACTTTCAGAATTACATGATATCAAAGTAAATGTCATTGTAAGACAGCAGGGAGATAACAAAGAATGAGTATCTACTTTTTCATTGGTAACTAAACAAAATCAAAGGCATTGAGATCTCTGGGAGTGATTATAGGCTAGGGGCACTGAAGATTAGGTAACAGGAACAGGCTGATTAGAATTTTAAAATATCTAATTACCAGTCCTGTTGTTACACTGCATACTGCCAACATACTTCCACCAAGTTTAGTGTTTCTTTACAACAAAGCAAAAACATAAAGGAAATAGGAAGGCATTTACAATCTGTGTTAAGGACTCTGATACCTAGAGATAGACTCTAAGCTCAAATGCCAGGGCCTTGACCAAGCTGTAGATCACATTTCACACATTTGAGAAGTTCCACCCAGGTGCAAGTGTGTGTTTCAGCATCCTTCTAGAAACATACGTCCCTCAAGGAAATCATGACATGTATGAAAAGGACTCCTGTCTGATATGCTCAAGTGTAAACAAGGTAGAATGAGTCACTCCTGGATGATGAGTGACTGAGGGGCCATTTGGAAGAAGGAATAAGACCATGAGTCATTTGTGGGTGTCTTGGAAAAGGAAGAATACATCATATGAGGTCCTAATTTTGAGACCTAGAATCTGACCGCTGCAGATGTTGCTGTCTTTTAGCATTCACAGTGCACCACTGCAGTCTACCATAAATCAAGATTGCTTTTAGTCATCAATTTTCACTCCTGAGACTCACACTCTAGCACACAGGGTTTAAACCCAGTCTTCCACTGGGTCCTAGGTCCCTTTTTTTTCCACTTATGGAAAATGCAGGAGAAAGCCTGGAAATTCTTAAAATACTACCTTGAGAGTAGCAGCAAATTTGGGAGATCAGTAATCCTTAAATATAAGATCAAAAATATGAGCCTCACCAGATAAGTTGTATAGTGTATCACAAAATAAATTATGATTAACATCCTTAAGTGTCTCAGTAATGGCATGCTGCATGCTGTGCTCAGTCGCTTCAGTCATGTCCAGCTCTTTGTGACCCCGTGGACTATAGCCTGCCAGGCTCCTCTGTCCATGGGATTCTCCAGGCAAGAATACTGGAGTGAGTTGCCATGCTCTCCTTCAGGGGATCTTCCCAACCCAGGAATTGAATCCACTTCTCTTGTGTCTTCTGCATTGGCAGACGAATTCTTTACCCCTGAACCATCAGGGAAGCTCCAGTAATCCCATGCTGCTGCTGCTGCTAAGTCGCTTCAGTCGTGTCCAACTCTGTGTGACCCAGACGGCAGCCCACTAGGCTCCTCTGTCCCTGGGATTCTCCAGGCAAGAATACTGGAGTGGGTTGCCATTTCCTTCTCCAATGCATGAAAGTGAAAAGTGAAAGTGAAAGTGAAGTCATGCCCAACTCTTATTGACCCCATGGACTGCAGCCTACCAGGCTCATCCATCCATGGGATTTTTCAGGCAAGAGTACTAGAGTGGGTTGCCATTGCCTTCTCTGCAGTAGTCCCATATATGGGTGCAAATGGCACATTATTATCCATATTCCACATTATTATTCAATTTCCCTATCCCAGCTCCAAGCCTAACTGGAGAATATTCATAACTCAGCAACCCAACAACCACAGTATCTCTTCTCCTGTTCCTGGGATCCCTGGAATACCTCACATATGTTCCAAGTCAGCAGCTTCATGCCCTCCTTTCAGTGATTACCCCTCTACCTCCCACTCCCCAGGTGCTGAGTAATGCACCACCTTGTCACCTTCCCTCTGCTCCTGGAGCTGTCTTGCATTTGATTTAGAAATGGGACAGTGGCTGTCCTCAAGTAGCTCTTAAACTTGAACCCTCCAATTCCAAAGCAGCATGGGCCCTGAGTCTGTTGTGAAAGAGCTTCATCTGCTTACTGCTCTCTCTGAGAATCAGACCTAGTACCTGAGACCGCCTAGTGGCCTTCATGGGCATAGCTCCCTTATCTGTTACCTGGCATCCACACACTAAGGACGGATTTTACCCAGGGACCCCCTTAGCCCCTGCTTCCCAACTGAAACCAAGTTGGGCCCCAGTGATACCCTGCTGTCAGTTCAACATAGTAAGCTGATGCCACTGAGCCTACACTAAGATGTGAAATCCACAGGTCCATGTGGACCAGTAAACTTTTGTTGTGGCTGGGGTTAGGCAAGCATGGAATGAATGAGGAAGGAGAAATGATAAAATATGGGGTGAGAAAATTAATTAATTTGGGGCAACACTATTAAGGCCTTGAACACCATGCTGTGCTTGAATATTATATCTGGTAGATAAATGGAAATCACTAAAAACTTTTCATACAGGTAACTATTATGGTTAATTCATTTTTCTTTAAAAAAAAAAAAAGATATTCTTGGTAGCAGTGTGAGAATGATTAACCTGGGGACAGGGAAGGAGACTAATGCAAATACTTACGTGATAGTACAAGTAAGAAATGATGAAATTTGATAAAAGGCATGTATTTGTATTAATAAGAATACTGATATTTATTGTTTACTACATGGTAGATATCAAGATGAAAGCCCAAAATAAAAAATGAAAGGTAGACTAGGCTTGAATTCTGGCTGAACATTTACTATTTATGTGACCTTTGTTGAGTTCTTCAACCTCTGTTTATCAGTTTTCTAACCTATAAGATGAGATTATCAATAGGATCTATCTCATAAGTTGTAATAATTGAATTGAAATGTGTGAAGTACTTAGAATAGTGCCTGGCACAGAGCCTCATTCTTATTTGTATTCTTATTTTAACTATTACCATTATTTCCCAAGATCACATAGCTAATAAACAGTGGGACTGGGATTTACATTTTGGTTGTCTTGATTTCAAGTCTCCATTCTTAAATACTCTGCTTTACAATAAGACAAATCAGAGAGAGAATTAAAGTAGTAACATACACCAAATATAAAACCTAAGCCAAAGGGAGGTGTCCTGAATGACTTAAGGTTTCTTATTTGGGCAGCTTTCCAAAAGAAAAGTGAAAATAGAAAACCAAGGGGGAAAAAAATATTCGTAAAAAATGAATTGATTAACCGTGTCATATGCAGTGGCATATGGCAAGTTCAATTAGTGCTAACAAGCGACTAGATTTCCAGAAGGATAGATGGAAAGAGAAGTAGGTGTCCTTGATCAAAGAACTCCACTATATGTATATATACCATGTTTTCTTTATCTGTTGATGGACATTTAGATTGCTTCCATGTCTAGGCTATTATGAATAATGCCACAGTGAACATGAGAGCGTGGATAGCTCTCTGAGATCCTGATATTAATTCTTTTGGATGTATCCCCAGAAGTGGGTAGGCTAGATCATATGGTAGTTCTATTTTTAATTTTTTGAGGAATCTCTGAACTATTTTCCCTAGTGGCTGCACCAGTTTATATTCCCACCAAACAAATTATCTTGCCAGTTGCATTATTTTTGTAGTGAACCCTCATTAGATCTTTAACCATAGCCATTTTAACTCTTATGTCATCCACAGACTTTTTTTTACTCTGATGGTTCCCTGAATTTGGACTGAGTCCAGATTTCCCTAACTGTAGTAGAGATGCTGATGGGCTCATGAGAATGCTAACCTAGGACAAGAATGCTGACCTAGCAGGGCAAGAATTAGTTACCTAGTTTTGAAAGAACTGATGAAGGAAGATTATGGGTTTTGTTTGGAATATTGTTGATATTTTCATGTTCTCTTTTCTCTTAATCTATCTGTAACATCAGCCCTGGGATTTCTTTGGAAGGAATGATGCTAAAGCTGAAACTCCAGTACTTTGGCCACCTCATGCGAAGAGTTGACTCATTGGAAAAGACTCTGATGCTGGGAGGGGTTGGGGGCAGGAGGAGAAGGGGACGACAGAGGATGAGATGGCTGGATGGCATCACTGACTCGATGGACGTGAGTCTGAGTGAACTCCGGGAGTTGGTGATGGACAGGGAGGCCTGGCATGCTTCGATTCATGGGGTCTCAAAGAGTCAGACAGGACTGAGCGACTGAACTGAACTGAACTGAACTGAACATAACAGTTTAGTAGAATATACTTGTATAAATAGAAATGAAACATTCATCTTTTTCTCCCTGGCTGATTCCTCCAGAATTCAGAAACTCTTATTGAGATTACTTATTTTCGTTGCAATATAATTATTTTCATTGGTTCAATAAGAATCTGTCATCCTTGTAGCAGGACATAATTGAAAACATTGGTTATGTAACCAAGGCTTTAACTGGAATGGCAAATCTGAGAATGATGTGCATAGAATTAGATATGAACAAAGATGTTTAAGAAAACAGGGTTTACTTTATGGAGCCAGTGCTTACAAAACTCTCTTAGAAACTCTGGCCTGGTGTCTAGGTAGAGGATGCCCAGCATTAAAGTCAGTAAGAAAGATCACTTCCTCTCAGAAACAGGATTCTTAGGGTATTTAGGGAACCCCAAGAAGAGAGAGAGAGTCACCCAAATCTACAGATGCATGCGTGCTAAGTCACTTCAATTGTGTCCAACTCTTTATGACCCTATAGACCGTGACCCACCAGGTTCCTCTGTCCCTAAGATTCTCCAGACAAGAATACTGGAGTGGGTTGCCATGCCCTCCTCCAGGGGATCTTCCTGACCCAGGGATCAAACCCATGTCTCTTAAACCTTCTGCATTGGCAGGTGGTTCTGAGAATCCCAGGGACGGGGGAGCCTGGTGGGCTGCCGTCTCTGGGGTTGCACAGAGTCATATGTGACTGAAGCGACTTAGCAGCAGCGCCACAACTGCAGGTGAAACCTAGTGATGAGTTTTTTGCTTAGCTTTCTAGTCTCACTGCTTTAAAAGCCCAGTCTGAGAATTTTTTGTGAAAAACCCAGGAAAATCAATTTTAAAAGGTCTGTGTAGTCAATTACCATTCTTGTTGCATCTATCATATCAGATCAGATCAGTCGCTCAGTCGTGTCCGACTCTTTGCAGCACGCAGGCCTCCCTGTCCATCACCAACTCCCGGAGTTCACTCAGACTCACGTCCATCGAGTCAGTGATGCCATCCAGCCATCTCATCCTCTGTCATCCCCTTCTCCTCCTGCCCCCAATCCCTCCCAGCATCAGAGTCTTTTCCAATGAGTCAACTCTTCGCATGAGGTGGCCAAAGTACTGGAGTTTCAGCTTTAGCATCGTTCCTTCCAAAGAAATCCCAGGGCTGATCTCCTTCAGAATGGACTGGTTGGATCTCCTTGCAGTCCAAGGGACTCTCAAGAGTCTTCTCCAACACCACAGTTCAAAACCATCAATTCTTCAACACTCAGCCTTCTTCACAGTCCAACACTCACATCCATACATGACCACAGGAAAAACCATAGCCTTGACTAGACGAACCTTTGTTGGCAAAGTAATGTCTCTGCTTTTGAATATGCTATCTAGGTTGGTTATAACTTTCCTTCCAAGGAGTAATCGTTTTTTAATTTCATGGCTGCAGTCACCATCTGTAGTGATTTTGGAGCCCAGAAAAATAAAGTCTGACACTGTTTCCACTATTTCCCCATCTATTTCCCATGAAGTGGTGGGACCGGATGCCATGATCTTTGTGTTCTGAATGTTGAGCTTTAAGCCAACTTTTTCACTCTCCTCTTTCACCTTCATCAAGAGGCTTTGTAGTTCCTCTTCACTTTCTGCCATAAGGGTGGTGTCATCTGCATATCTGAGGTTATTGATATTTCTCCCAGAAATCTTGATTCCAGTTTGTGTTTCTTCCAGTCCAGCGTTTCTCATGATGTACACTGCATAGAAGTTAAATAAGCAGGGTGACAATACACAGCCTTGACGAACTCCTTTTCCTATTTGGAACCAGTCTGTTGTTCCATGTCCAGTTCTAACTGTTGCTTCCTGACCTGCATACAGATTTCTCAAGAGGCAGGTCAGGTGGTCTGGTATTCCCATCTCTTGAAGAATTTTCCACAGTTTATTGTGATCCACACAGTCAAAGGCTTTGGCATAGTCAATAAAGCAGAAATAGATGTTTTTCTGGAACTCTCTTGCTTTTTCCATGATCCAGCGGATGTTGGCAATTTGATCTCTGGTTCCTCTGCCTTTTCTAAAACCAGCTTGAACATCAGGAAGTTCACGGTTCACATATTGCTGAAGCCTGGCTTGGAGAATTTTGAGCATTACTTTACTAGAGTGTGAGATGAGTGCAATTGTGTGGTAGTTTGAGCATTCTTTGGCATTGCCTAATAATCAAATCAAATCTAATGAGACTAGACTTTACTTCAAGATTGAGGATAATCTTACTTTATCTTTGAATGAAAGCAGCTAGACTGTCAAGAGAAATTTTATATTTCAATAGAAAAACTATAGCTCACCCTTGTGAGTTATTAAATTCTAGGCCTGTTCGTTGCCTTTGATCTATTATTTACCTCTCTGTAAGTAAAACTATTTTGTTACCTACCTGTACATTTTACATGAGTTGTCAATTCTTATCAAATTTAAATTTTTTACATTTCCCTTCAATATCAGACTCCAGGTCTACAGACTGATGTTTCCAAATTTTCTCCCACTCTCCTGACTTGGCATCATTGAGAACCAAAATCTGCCCAGATCTTTATTGGGATTCTGTAGTGTTTCACAGCTGGCCTGTCCCCCCAGAACCAGAAGTAGTCCTGCGAACTGAAGCTGGCTGACTTGAGGTTTATACCAGAGCAGGTCAAGTAAGGGCAGATTTATGCCTGAAGTTGCTGCTCCATGGGCCACTCAAGAAGTCCATAGGAACTGTTGCATCTTCCATTCTCTGCTGCAGAAAACCCAGACCTCTCTGATGTTTCTCTCATCACCAAAAACTTTCAGAGTGCAAATCAGAAAATGCACTGAATTACCACCGAATCTTTTCAACTATGTGAGCTTTGGTCTCCAAAACTAGGTTTGTTTTTTCCCAAACTTTAAACTTTTCATTTTGTACTGGGGTATAGCCAATTAACAATGTTGTGGTAGTTTCAGGTGAACAGAGAAGGGACTCAGTCATACATATACACGTATCCATTCTCCCCCAAACTCCCCTCCCATCCAGGCTGGCACAGAACATTGAGCGGAGTTCCACGTGCTGTACAGTAGGTCCTTGTTGGTCATCCATTCTAAATATAGCGGTGTGTACATGACCTTCCCAAAGTACCTGACTATCCTTGCCCCCAGGCAATCGTAAGTTCGTTTTGTAAGTCTGTGAGTCTCTTTCTGTGTTAAAGTCTGCTTCAACCATTAATGTTTGTTTTTCTTTCTATTTCTATTGAAACCCCTTCATTAAATGCTTCATTGCTTGTACCATCCAGCAAATATTCTCTACTATCCGGGCCCAGCAGATGCTTCAACTAGGTCCTCAACAACAGAAATGTGCTGAAATCAACTCCATGAACTAGCTTTTCTCAGAAGTTCAGTGGGGAACTTAAATTCCCTTGAGCAAAAAGAGGGGACTAACCAAGGTGATATTAACCTTCTCCTCAGCTTGGCCAGTCTTTAGACAGGATTTTTTTCTGCCTCTAGATCCCTGACCTCTCTTTGCTTAGAGCACTTACTTCAGAAAACTGATAATTTTAAATTATTTTCTGTTCCTTTAAGTTGTAAACACTATTCAAAAGCCTCTTGTCAGTTTTACAATCCAGAACAGTCTTTCTCAAGGACCTGGGAGTCATCCTTTTAAAATGTAATCATCAGTGAAGATAGCAAACTATTTTCCAGTGAAGATAGAAACTATTTTCCAGTTTCTTTGGAAGAGTAGGAGCCCGACTTTGGTGATTACTTTCATTCGAATTATAAAACTACTTTCTGTCACAAAGATGCAAGAAAGTTTATTTTTCCTTTCAATAAAGTCAGTTAGCAAACACAGCTGGCCGATGTTCTCCTGCTCACCCCAGCATTTAAAAATCCTCCTGCCCTTTATTTCAGTAGGGTTGAGTTCAGACAGCTTGTGCTCTCCCTTCCATACTGGTAATAAACTTGAATAAATTCTCTCTTGCCTGCTAACTTTGTCAGCTTTTGCTTTGACATCATGAAACCCACAAGACCTTTTGGTTGTCCTCAGATGTCCTTAGGTGTTATATCAAACATATAAATTATTTTGGATCCTCAAGTCTAGAGTTTAAAATTCAGCAAACTATAGGCAATGAACATTTCTAATTCAAATAAAGGAAATTACTCACAAGACAGGTAATTTTTTTCTTTCATTTACTTGTGGCTCCATATTACCGTATGGAGTGTTGTTTTTCAATCCAAGCAGGATTCTTTGTGATATGGTAAAAAATATTTGTACTTTATTTTTTCCCTAAATGATGGAGTTGAGGTTTTTGAAACACTGAATGCTGCTTCTCCATAAGCATCAGCACCCACCTGGGTCCCTGAAAATCCTATGGGATTTGATCACATACCTGGACTCCCATCTTGGCTAGTTGTAATGGCATATATATATGTATATATATATATATATATGTCAGGAAGCAACAGTTAGAACTGGACATGGAACAACAGACTGGTTCTGAATAGGAAAAGGAGTACATCAAGGTTGTATATTGTCACCCTGCTTATTTAACTTATATGATGAGTACATCATGAGAAACGCTGGACTGGAAGAAACACAAGCTGGAATCAAGATTGCCGGGAGAAAGATCAATAACCTCAGATATGCAGATGACACCACCCTTATGGCAGAAAGTAAAGAGGAACTTAAAAGCTTCTTGATGAAAGTGAAAGTGGAGAGTGAAAAAGTTGGCCTAAAGCTCAACATTCAGAAAACGAAGATCATGGCATCCGGTCCCATCACTTCATGGGAAATAGATGGGGAAACAGTGTCAGACTTTATTTTTCTGGGCTCCAAAATCACTGCAGATGGTGACTGCAGCCATAAAATTAAAAGACGCTTACTCCTTGGAAGGAAAGTTATGGCCAACCTAGATAGCATATTCAAAAGCAGAGACATTACTTTGCCAACAAAGGTTCGTCTAGTCAAGGCTATGGTTTTTCCTGTGGTCATGTATGGATGTGAGAGTTGGACTGTGAAGAAGGCTGAGCGCCGAAGGATTGATGGTTTTGAACTGTGGTGTTGGAGAAGACTCTTGAGAGTCCCTTGGACTGCAAGGAGATCCAACCAGTCCATTCTGAAGGAGATCAGCCCTGGGATTTCTTTGGAAGGAACGATGCTAAAGCTGAAACTCCAGTACTTTGGCCACCTCATGCAAAGAGTTGACTCAGTGGGAAAGACTCTGATGCTGGGAGGGATTGGGAGCACGAGGGAAAGGGGACGACAGAGGATGAGATGGCTGGATGGCATCACTGACTCAATGGACGTGAGTCTGAGTGAACTTCAGGAGTTGGTGATGGACAGGGAGGCCTGGCGTGCTTCGATTCATGGGGTCGCAAAGAGTCGGACACAACTGAGCGACTGATCTGATCTGATTTGATATATATATGTTTGTATGTATATATATAAGCCCCGATTTTTCCTTTCACTCTTGATTTTAAAGCTTAACATGAAGGCAGACTCATGAAATCAGCCTTAAGGTTTAACACCAGCAATATACAAAGAATAAGGGAGTGGGCAGGTGAAATGATGCAGGAGAGAACAGTAGGGGAATGTATACTGTGCAGTGACATAGCTCCTTCAGCTCAGTTCAATTTATAATTCATTTCCACCCCCCCCCCCTCTTCATTTAACACCCAGACATAATTTCTTTTCTGTAAGGGTTGAAAGTTTGGTTTTGTAGAATGCATCATGAATAACATTTGAACAATCTTCCATGAGAAACTACTTCTAAGACTTTTGTAATAGTAATATTCATTACCTGTTTTTAGTGTTTTATGTTGTTCTTTAATGCTTAATTTTCTGCCCTACCTTATACCCTCTTAAATTTTTTACTTGCTCTACTCCATCTTCTGAATGCAAGATTTTTTTCGCTGTTATTTAGTTACATTAATTGAATCCTAAAATTAAAATGAATTTTTCTAAATGTTATTTAGTATAAATATAAATTTGGTTTTCCCATAGGTTTTTATAGGAAAGACTACATGATCAATGCTTTATGAAAAAACATCAGCATAGTCAGACTACAAAAGCCATTCTAATAAGCAGCAAGGCAGCTGCAATGATTCATTCCCTTGAGACTGGAAATCTTCACAGAATTCAACACTTGCCAAGAGAGACTTTGAAATATATAGTTTTGTTTTCTTTGCAGCTTTATTTCTTAAACTACACAAACTACTTAAGCAATTATTCACTGCTTCTTCACAGCCATTTCCTTCTTCATTAACAGTTGACTTGTCTGATAATTTCATTAGTCAATGCATTTTAATGGACATACTTTGAGAAATATTAAAGGAAAAAGCAAAACCAAATGATTTTTCATTGATTAGTACATTGCTTTTTCCTAAACTTGTTGATCTCAGTCTCTTCCTACCTCCCTCTCCTATTTTCTTTTAATACCTATTTATACCCTGCAGTTATAGTATTCTAAAAAACATGCTTCTGGAAACACTGAATTATATACAGTCAAAAAATAGAATAACTTCAGGCACATTTTTTCATTAACATTCTTTTGTTGAAAATATGCAATTTCAGTTCAAAATTACCTGACAGCATTGTAGCAAAGATAGTAAGGAGAGAGAAAAACACAGTGCATTTGTGACG
Source organism: Bos javanicus (assembly GCF_032452875.1). NCBI lineage: Eukaryota > Metazoa > Chordata > Mammalia > Artiodactyla > Bovidae > Bos > Bos javanicus. Next base: position 22,968,286 of record NC_083874.1, on the reverse strand, counting down.
CAACTCTGACTTAATTTTCAGGGTGGTTGTACTTTACTGGGAGAAGGCAATGGCACCCCACTCCAATACTCTTGCCTGGAAAATCCCATGGACGGAGGAGCTTGGTGGGCTGCAGTCCATGGTGTCGCAAAGAGTTGGACACGACTGAGCGACTTCACTTTCATTTTTCACTTTCATGCATTAGAGAAGGAAATGGCAACCCACTTCAGTGATCTTGCCTGGAGAATCCCAGGGACGGGGGAGCCTGGTGGGCTGCCATCTATGGGGTCGCACAGAGTCGGACACGACTGAAGCGACTTAGCAGCAGCAGGGAAACTAAAGATTCAAAGTTGTATCTTCAGCATTGTGCATTCAGCTGTTCAGTTTTCTCAGCTTCACTCACGCCCTGTGAACATGAGTCACATGACCAAGCTCTTGAGACTTCAATTTAGAAAATGATTTATTACTCATAATTAATGATAGATTTTTCTAGTTCATAAAAATGTTTTATATAATACATTTTTTCAAAATGTTTCTTTGTAATAAAAATGTTTCTTTATTGAATGATCTATTAGAGATTTGATTTCATTAATCACACTGTGATTTTCCAGGAAGGAAGATCAAATATGCAACTACAGCAGTTTTTGTGGGATAGACTAGAAAATATCTCTGATAACATTTGGGAGTTAAAGAAGTCAGTGATGTTAACTTCAGACCTTTCTTTTCATTTTTGTCAGTGAAATTAAACCTGAAATCTAAGGCCTAATTAGAAAACAATAATTAGAATGAGAAATAGTCCTGTAACAACTGGCATGACATTTTGAAAGGCCTTGAGAACAAAACAAGGCAGGCCCCAAGTAAACTTAAGGCCTTCCAGATCAAAAAGGTAGGTGACCCACTTCCTAACACCACCTATTAACTAGGACAGCTATCAGTTAAGTTCAGTCGCTCAGTCGTGTCTGACTCTTTGTGACCCCATGAATCTCAGTACGCCAGGCCTCCCTGTCCAGCACCAACTCCCAGAGTTCACCCAGACTCACATCCATCGAGTCAGTGATGCCATCCAGCCATCTCATCCTCTGGCGTCCCCTTCTCCTCCTGCCCCCAATCCCTCCCAGCAGCAGAGTCTTTTCCAATGAGTCAACTCTTCGCATGAGGTGGCCAAAGTCCTGGAGTTTCAGCTTTAGCATCATTCCTTCCAAAGAATTCCCAGGGCTGATCTCCTTTAGAATGGGCTGGTTGGATCTCCTTGCAGTCCAAGGGACTCTCAAGAGTCTTCTCCAACACCACAATTCAAAACCATCAATTCTTCGGTGCTCAGCCTTCTTCACAGTCCAACTCTCACATCCATACATAACCACTGGAAAACCATAGCCTTGACTAGATGGACCTTTGTTGGCAAAGTAATGTCTCTGCTTTTGAATATGCTATCTAGGTTGGTCATAACTTTCCTTCCAAGGAGTAAGCATCTTTTAATTTCATGGCTGCAGTCACCATCTGCAGTGATTTTGGAGCCCAAAAAAATAAAGTGTGACACTGTTTCCACTGTTTCCCCATCTATTTCCCATGAAGTGATGGGACCGGATGCCATGATCTTCGTTTTCTGAATGTTGAGCTTTAAGTCAACTTTTTCACTCTCCACTTTCACTTTCATCAAGAGGCTTTTTAGTTCCTCTTCACTTTCTGCCATAAGGGTGGTGTCATCTGTATATCTGAGGTTACTGATATTTCTCCTGGCAATCTTGATTCCAGCTTGTGTTTCTTCCAGTCCAGAGTTTCTCATGATGTACTCTGCATATAAGTTAAATAAGCAGGGTGACAATATACAGCCTTGACGTACTCCTTTTCCTATTTGGAACGAGTCTGTTGTTCCATGTCCAGTTCTAACTGTTGCTTCCTGACGTGCATAGAGATTTCTCAGGAGGCAGGTCAGGTGGTCTGGTATTCCCATCTCTTGAAGAATTTTCCACAGTTTATTGTGATCCACACAGTCAAAGGCTTTGGCATAGTCAATAAAGCAGAAATAGATGCTTTTCTGGAATTCTCTTGCTTTTCCGATGATCCAGCGGATGTGGGCAATTTGATCTCTGGTTCCTCTGCCTTTTCTAAAACCAGCTTCAACATCAGGAAGTTCACGGTTCACGTATTGCTGAAGCCTGGCTTGGAGAATTTTGAGCATTACTTTACTAGCATGTGGGATGAGTGCAATTGTGTGGTAGTTTGAGCATTCTTTGGCATTGCCTTTCTTTGGGATTGGAATGAAAACTGACCTTTTCCAGTCCTGTGGCCACTGCTGAGTTTTCCAAATTGTCTGGCATGTTGAATGCAGCACTTTCACAGCATCATCTTTCAGGATTTGAAATAGCTCAACTGGAGGACAGCTATAGATATTATCAATAAAAAAAGTACTAGATAAAAATCATTGATCCATTTTACACAAGAAAACCAAGACATAAACATCCCTCGATTCAGATCAATGAGAATACTCCAGGAAAGGAAAAAGCAGCCAACATACTGCCTTCATCTTATACACTTAATGTGAATTAACCATAAATGTAAATGGTCCGCTTCATCAATACTTGGTAGACACTAGCACTGTCTTTCTGTATCAAATCCTGCCCTTTTGGTCAATCTTTTCCTTGGAGTAAACATACCACACAGGTCATGGGTATTTTAAATAACCCACAGACCTTCCCTTTTTCTAAGTCCTTGGGTAATGACTACAAAAATATTTCTTTCTGCTTCATGACACAACTCCTCCAATAGAGATAGGCTTGCTTTGCAAATGGAATTGTCACACTAAGTACACACCAAAGGGATTATTTCTAGGGGTTCCAAAGGACTCTTCTATCCATAGTCAATGGATAGAAGTGTCTGCTCTGTTTTCTTTCTTTTTTTTAAGTTTATTTTTTGGCTGCACTGCAAGGCATATGGGATCCTAGTTCCCCAAACAAGAATCGAACGCACACACTCTGCTTTGAAAGTGTGACATCTTAACCAGTGGGCCACTAGGGAAGTCCCAAGTGTGTCTGCTCTGGATATACCTTTGTCTTCTCAATTACATTTGACCTCTGTTGTTGTCCCTCTGTAATTACCCTATTTCTCTTTTCTTTTCTCTTTCTGATAACTGTTGGTCAGAACAGAGTTATTCTAATGCGTTTCTTAGATCATCCCAAACAGTAGCCACTACTTTTAATCTTACCAACTGCTGGATATGCCATCAGACCCCCATGATAAGGAGAAAGAAAAAAAAAAAAACTCTGCGCAATTCTGGTCTCATTAAATGAGACCACAGGAAATTATAGCCAGTAGCATTTCCACTTGCACCTACATTAACAAATGACCTTAAAAACCTACCTATGGACTTTGATGGTGACCCCTTCTCAGAAAAAGGACCAATTATTACAACTAATCAGTTAGAGGTACTTTTAAATCTGAATTCAACAACCTCCACTGAATGATGAGTCAAGAAATTGTCACTTAGAACAGACTAATAGAGATCCAAATATGTAATCAAACTAATGTAAGGCCCGAGTTCTGATCTCATGTATTGGACAACTCCTTTCCTCCTGTGCTCCTCCTGGCTACCAATTCCTTTACAGCCAGAGCCTCTGGTCCAGTTTGCCTCAAAGCACCTGATGTGTTTTAGGAACACTCTGAAATGTAATTCTACAAATGACCAAAGATGAAAATTCCAATTTAGCTGTGAGTTCCAAAATGTGACTACCCCTGATTATTCAGACATTCTACCTGAAGGAATTACTAACTCAGTGTTTGTACAGTAAGAGCAGCGTTCCCAGTGGTGAGCATCTTACAAATAGAAAAGACGGAAAGAAACTTGTCGCGAAGTCTGGCAGAAGTTATTAATGGTACCACCTCTTCCTTGCTGCTGCTGCTGCTAAGTCGTTTCAGTCGTGGCCTACTCTGTGCGACCCCAGAGACGGCAGCCCACCAGGCTCCCCCGTCCCTGGGATTCTCCAGGCAAGAATACTGGAGTGGGTTGCCATTTCCTTCTCCAATGCATGAAAGTGAAAAGTGAAAGTGAAGTCGCTCAGTCGTGTCCGACTCCTAGCGACCCCATGGACTGCAGCCCACGAGGCCCCTCCGTCCATGGGATTTTCCAGGCAAGAGTGCTGGAGTGGGGTGCCATCGCCTTCTCCGCACCTCTTCCTTAGATGGACTATAAATCATTCTCAATGGATTGGCATGAGTAATTCTAGATTTCTTGTTGACTAGTCATGGTAACATTTGTACCATTGCTAACATTTCTGTGGCGGTTGGTCCGTTAGGAGCTTACTCTGATATGCCAAAGAAGACACTTCTGGAATAGATATACTATAGATTGGAGATGCTTAGGTTTATTATTTTCTCATTTATTAATTGTTTATCTGAAGTTTGGGGAAAATACAGTTCTTTTCTAACTGTATTGGAGTGAAACAACATGTAGACTAACCCTATGCGTGTGTGTTATTTTTTATTCCGCTTCTTATTCTGTTTTGTTGTTCAGTTTATCAATGCTCACTTAATATCACACTGTCATATTTACAGTGAATGTCGTAGTCACTTTCTCTTTGCAATAAGTCTTGATATCTGGAAGTACACTATCTCAAGCTTTATTCTGCTTCTTCAGGGTTATCTTTATTACTTTTAGCCCTTTGCATTTCCGTATACATTTAAAATGAGCTCACTAATTTCTGCCCAAAAAATCCTACTTGGATTTTGGTTGAGATTATACTGAATCTATAGACTTTTCATTTTTTAATCTCCCAATTCATGCACCTGGTATATCCATCTAAGTCTTTGGTAGGTTTTTTAAACAATGTAGTGTCTGTCTCCAACAAACTACCTTTATTTTCCTTTTCGTTGACTTATTTTTATATGTCCTTCTGCTGAAAGTTTAAAAACCTGATTGAAAGCCCATAATGAGTAAGTTGACTTGTGGGGTTTAACCTTCTTAAGTAGAGTGATCAGGTAGGTTGTTCATCAGGAAACTCTGATATACAGTATTTATTGTTGAGAGACACTTATTTGTTTGTTGAGATCCTCTGAGGTACACTATTCCTTATATTTAGGAAAATTGATTAGGCCTTGCCCAAATCAAACTCTGAGCTAACCCGTTTTCCTAAATACAAGACTTTGACCTTCTCCTTGGAGGGACAGTACTGTCTATTAGAGTTCTAGGGGATGAGGGAAATTGAGATCTCAGTAAACAATCTGCATAAGATCACTTAACCTACCTATTTTTGTTACTGTACCAATGCCATTAACTTTGCTTTATGTTCCTTAGGCTAGAGGCCCTGCATTTCACTCTTTCCAGTCCTGAACTATCGTGGGTAGAGTGGAATCCGTTGCCCAGAAACATATAATGGTTAAGTTCAGAAATATATTTTTCATTCAGTTTTCATCAAATCAGTGTTATTTAACATTCTCTTTGAGCTCCGTTTCAGAGGTGTTTTGTACTTCCAGTTTATGAGTCTTTGAATACCCTGCAATGAAAATCAGATTGTTTCTCAGTTTTTGCTCTTACTGGCTTAGTATTCAGGTCTGTACTCTGCTAAGTTGCTTACCATGTATCTGTCTCTTTTCTAGCGTCCAAAATTTTGTGTATGTTTTCTCTTTTTTTTTGTTCTCACTGTCTTTCTTTATCTTTTAAATCCCTTTAAAGCATTCCTTGCTGTTTAAGCATACTAAAAAAAATGTTAACCCCTTACTGAATTTTTAGCTGCATTTGAGGAAGAGTAAAATTTGATACCTTGGTTCAGTTAGCCACCTTAATTTGGAATGTAACATCTCCATTATCAGGGATGTTCCTAAGACTCCTTACTGAGATGCACTTAACATCCTAGTCATACCATTGCTGTGCTTACAAATTGATGTTTAAATTAGCTATATTCTTTTAACAGGGAGTCAGATATCCATATTACAATCATCTCTATGCTGTTTAAAAGGGGACAGTTTCTGACCTTTCTCTAAAATTTCAGATGTATGCTGAGGTTAGCTCTTATATTTCCCTCAGCACTGCCTACACACTCACACACCACAGACACAGACACACACACATACACACACCATATAGATTGTCATTTTTGACTACCACTTACTTTTTAGTTTTTATTGCTACTATAATTATTTGGGATTAAATAAGCATTTCAGAGGTCACTAGTATTAAAAACATACTATTTCTGAAGTAAATAAATAACTGATCAAATCATAGTTGTTTATATTATTTACACATAGCAAGAGTATGTCATATTGAAGATGTTGAGTTATTATTGTCCATCAATAATGCTGTCTTATTTAACAAAGTAGTTATTACAGAGGTCAGGATAAAAAATGATATAAGATAGATTACAAAAGGCTTCTCTCATAACTCAGTTGGTAAAGAATCTGCCTGCAATGCAGGAGACCCCAGTTCAATTTCTGGGTCAGGAAGATCCCCAGGAGAAGGGAACAGCCCACTCCAGTATTCTGGCCTGCAGAATTCCATACAGTCCATGGGGTCACAAAGTCGGACACGACTGAGCAACTTTCTCTAAGATAGAAAAAAAGGTAGTTTGGGCAAAGAGTGAGTTGGGCAAATTCAAGAGTTATTTTGGAGGTAGACCCCAAAGTGTTTGCTGATGGATGTGGAAGGTGATAAATGGAGAGGATACAAGGATAACACCTAGCTTTTCGTCCTTGCCATTGAGGGGACGGTGCTACCATTTATTAGAATGGAATAGACTATGAAAAGATAACCTGCGAAGGGACTAAATTAACACTTTGTTGTACTGCTAATTACATTTAAGGTGCTTTTTAGACACTAAGAGATGTGAATACGGATCTTAGGGGAAAGGGACTGGAATTTAGAGACAGTCTCCTCCTCTCTTTTTCTCTCTCTCTACCTATGTATGTAATATATATGTATATAATACGTATATTCTGACTTTATCAGTATATTAATAGAAACAAACTTCTCATATTCTGGCACCCAAACTACAACTTCAGTCTTCCCACACACCCAAGAGACAGTGTCCCAGGTGCGGTAAATCAGATGCAGTGCTACTCAGAATAGCAAAACCATGTGACCACACAAACACGAGGAGGATGACAATGATATATAATGAGGCAAATTTAAAAAAAGGAAACTGGTCCCGCACACATTCACTGTTTGCCTAAAACCACTTTTCTATATCCTTTAGTACAGAATCAATACAAAGTTTATATGAAAACTTTAACAGCAAATATCAGGCTGAGTTTCAAGCAAATCCTGCATCGTGAGATCCGGGCTGATAATAAAAAAACTCATTATTTTTCCAGGAGAAAAAAAAATGAGAAGTCCCCCAAATCTGCATGCATCAGATGAGTTTAGAATCGGTCTTTGCCTTGTCTCTTATTCCTCCATTTATTTATTTCTTTTTTTTTTTTCATTTATTTCTTTTAAGAATATGTGAATTATAAAATTTATATTAATAACTTCAAATTGAAAGCAACTAACTTGTGATTAAGACTTATATTACAACTACTGGCATTTAAGACATTAAAATAGATCCCAATTTACACAATAAAAGTGCATTTATTCGTTCCTTTTACAGCTAAAGAATAGAAATGAGTACGATAGCTGTGCCTACCTTTTTGGTTCTTACTGTTTAGTATTTCACTCTTTCAGTACATCCGGAATTTTATGGTCACTCACTCCAGATAATTGCATAGACTAAGAGTTAAGCACAATTCCCTGAAAAATAGTTATAACCCAAGCCCTTCCTCAAGCCTGATTCCAACACCTTAGTGGGCTAGGATACTTCTATGGAGGACTACTGATCTAGGTGAGAGAAACAAGCATGTAAATAATTCCAATAAAGTGTTAAAAGTTCAAGGGCATTGCAACCAAAATCAATAGAATCTCTCAACACAGCCCACTTAGACATTTCTGGCATGTGCCTTCCCTTCCTGCCACTTCAACCCTGTTAGACAGAAGCAAGTAATAAGTCAGGGTAGGGGACTAAGAAATCGGACCAGAAACTCATCCATGGAAGCATCTGTGGAGCTATGAGGGAGCTGGGAGTGAGAAAACTGCAAAAGTGGCTTGTCTGAAAAGCAGTCCTCTGGATTTTGAATTGAAAGTGAAAGTTGCTCAGTTGTGTCCGACTCGTTTTGACCCCATGGACTATACACTCCATGGAATTCTCCAGGCCAGAATACTGAAGTGGGTAGCCTTTCGCTTCTCCAGGGGACCTTCCCAACCCAGGAATCGAACACAGGTCTCCCCCATTTCAGGTAGATTCTTTACCAGCTAAGCTATCCGGGAAGCCTGAATTTTGAATTGGGTCTCCTTTAATGTTCTTCGTGAGACATAAATGAAGACTCAAATTAATTTTCATTACTTCTGGTTGATCCAGTTCTTTGAATGTGACAGTGCGGAGGCTGGCAACGTGGAGCCTTTGGATTTACTCAGGTTATAAAATAAATACATATGAAGGTCTAGGACATGATGAAGAGAAAGAGTGGAAAGGAAAAGTCAAGAAGAGCAAGTCAGGTTCTTCAAAACATGAGCAGTGGCAGAGGCGAAGAGGCGAAGAATGTTGAGCTATGACTCAACTTCATGGTTCATGGCTCAAGCCAGACACAGAGAAAGAGATGGGGGAGTGACAAGTCAACAAGCCTAGCAACAATCGATAATGTTCCTTTTCCCACCTCCTCTTTAGAAAACCACATATTTGAGTGTTCTGGGAACACTCTAGACTTAGCAAGAAGCCAAGGCACCTAGAAGGACAGATAGTGTAGACAGCATGGGTGAGACTAACCTGTGTATATTTGATTGCCCTAATGTGTTTTTTACGGAGAAAGCAATGGCACCCCGCTCCAGTACTCTTGCCTGGAAAATCCCACGGATGTAGGAAGGCTGCAGTCCATGGAGTCGCTGAGGGTCGGATACGACTGAGCGTCTTCACTTTCACTTTTCACTTTCATGCATTGGAGAAGGAAATGGCAACCCACTCCAGTGTTCTTGCCTGGAGAATCCCAGGGACGGGGGAGCCTGGTAGGCTGCCGTCTATGGGGTCACACAAAGTCGGACACGACTGAAGTGACTTAGCAGCAATGTGTTTTAACTAGAGCATTTGTAAGCCCAACAGGACAAACTCAGATTTTGCTCTTCCTTTGAAGAAATAACTCTCTATAAAATACCAAAAACTCATTGGAGAATTAAGAAGAAACTAAAGTTCTGTCTGTAGAGGAAGCTAAAACTGCTGTAATAGGATCCTGGGCATCCATCCCAGTTGCTTTTAATGGCACCAGGAAACAAAGATAATCCTCTTCCTCCTCGCTTTGGCTAATTTTACCAGCCCTGAGTCTTTCTGAAAACCAGCCCTTTCCACTTTTGTCCAATAGCATTTCTTTGTGCTTAGCTGACCAATTTAGGTTATTTCCTACCTCCTTGGGATTTTTTGCCCCAACTCCCCTATAGTTTTAAAATTACATTCTTACAACCAACATTTATCTTTCATTTTCATAATCAACTTTTATTCACACTTTACACCTAATCACACAAACTAGAAACCAAAGAGTCGTCCTTGCCTTGCCTTTCTCTGTTGCTGGACTTCTTCAGTCATGAGAATTTAACCTCCTGAGTATCTCAGATTTATCCCCCTGCCCCCACTGCCTTGGTTTAGTTCATCATCGCCCCTGGTCTGAATAGCTGCTACACTGTTGTTGAGTGCTCCTTCCTGCAGCCACAATTATGTCACTGACCTTTAAATCCTTTAATACCCTCCAACCTACGGGCAAAATCTCAGGCCTGGTCCCTGTATCTGCTCCTCGACACACTCCCTCTGTGAGTCAGTAATACTGAACCTCTGGAGGTTCTCCACGTGCACGCTGCTTCTTCCTAAGCTCTGTGCTTTTGCACAGGCTCTTCCCACAGCCCAAAGTGCCCAGCCTCAATTGTCTGCCTTCAGGTGACAACTTAAAACCAGCCTAGTTTCTCAAGTGGATTTGGGAATTTCCTCCTGAGCTCCTCTCACCTCTTGTCTACTCTTCTGCTGCAGCACTTGTCACCAGCAGTGTCATTATCTGGTTGTGAACTCGAGTTTCTCTCGCACTGTGACCTCCTTAAGGACAGAGACAGCATGGTGCACAGCACAATTGTAGAATGAGTAATAAAGCAGAAAAGGGAACACACAGAACACATAAAGGCAGTTTTATCACAGACCCAAAGCCTCAGTTCAGAGTCCCCAGAGATCAGTGACATGTCAGAGTGATGGCTTAGGGTTGTCCTTATGTCTTTAAGGAATAAAATCTAGACAGATGGTCTCTGACATGAGGTTCTATATGGCTCTTGTCTGAGTCTATTAGATCATTTTTATGGTCTCTTGTTCCTTGCTCATATTTTCCGGTCACCCCCTTTTTTTTTTTTTTTTTTGAGGGAAAATTTATAATAAAAACATACCTTGTCTGTTCTACCTGCTGTAGCAATCACAATAAAAGTTCACAGTCACTAAGGTTAAATAGATTCCTTCAGGCTAAACCACTTCCCAGAATTTCTTCTTTCACTTTATTTTTTGGCTCCTTGGATTTTTTAATTTCTTGCCATCTCAGCAACTCGTTTAGCATGGTGGTTGTTTTGTAGTATGTAGCTTTTGCAGTCATTTCATTGGAAAACTCCTTTGGATAGCTAATCTACAAGCTTGCCTTCCATTTATCCTTGTAAACAGACCCAGAATATCCTAACCATGGGATGGACACATAACACAGGCTGAGACTTAGTCTCCAATCTCTGGGCCCTCGATTGCTCCAGACTGAGTATGTGTCCCAAGTGGAAACAATCAGAGACCTTCCCCAGGAGTTTTCTAACCCCAGCCAAGAGCTAAAGGATGTTTTTTTTTCCTATCCCTTGTTTTAAGCTGTGAGAATGTGATACCAGCCCTTTTGGTACTCATGTTTCCCCTGCCATGAGACATCATTTAGCAATATATACATATATCAAATCCTTATGTTGTGTATACTTTAAATGGATACAGTGTTATTTGTCAATTATATCTCAGTAAAACTGGGAGATAAAGAAAATAATAATTTTAAAAAGTTTTTTAAAGGCTCAGGAAACTGAAGACTAAAAACTTCCTTTTGCAATCTCATGTTATATATATGTGTGTGTGTATGTGAGTCTGGGATAAAAAAGACAGGGATTTTTTTTTTTCTGAAAGTCCCCAGGCAACCGAAATAAAAAATAAACTGTAACATAGTCTATGTCTAAGGCCTTTTACTGAAAAAGCATCTACCAAGAAAATGGACAGAGGAGTCTTACAGGCTACATAGTCCATGGGGTCGCAGTCGGACACGACTGAGCGGCCAACACAAGAAAACGTGAATATTGCCAAATTGAGAGGGACGGGAAGCCCCACACGGTAAGGCAGGCAAGACGGGTTTGGCCCAGGAAATAATAGGAGGGGTGGTTTGTAATGGGTGCTCAGGGTTCTCGATGGGCACCACAGGGAGAAAGGCTTGTTTGATCACCAACATGTAAAAGGTGGGCGAAAAAGAAAGAAAAGAACCACTAAACAATTTGCGAGTGAAGCAATTTGACCATCAATCCAGAAGGTGTTTGTCCTATGAAATTGCTGCTGGGTGAGGAATAAGGCTTTGCATAACTCTAGGAACTCATTTTGCGTAAATGTCCATATTTTACATAAATTACAAGAGACTATGAAGTCTATGAAGACTTCCATTCATAGAGAAAGGAAGAGAAACAGTAGAGTTGATGATCCTAGACAAGAACACAAAATTTCAATTACTCTAGATTGGTACCCAACTACTTAAGCTTGGAAAAGAAATGAATTCTATATTTCATGCTGTCCAAATCTGTGGGAGAGCAAAGTGTCCCATAATAGGATTTTTACTGCATTAAGCTTTGTTGCAATACCTAAGACTAAGCAACTGATGTAGGGTGTGTGTGGGGGGCCGGGGGGGGGGGGAAATAGCACAAACATACTACATGCAGAAGCAATTTGAGATTTCACAATTTGTTGTGGATAAGTCATGGTTTGGATAGCAAACCTACTGATAATTTTGGTTTGGTTGTCTTAACATTTCCAAGGGCCCGTGAGAGATTGGGATAAAATTACTATGGAAGGTTGAAATTCATAAAATATATTGTTTCAATTGCAGGGACTTTGGGTTATGTTTTTCTCCTTTTCATTTCAAGTATAGAAATAGGATATACTCTTTTTTTCTGGTGCACATGCTTAACTCCACTTCTTTGATGGGTAGTTTTCACCTCAAAAACATCAAAGGACTTTCCCACCCCATCTAAAACTAGAAAACTTGTAAGCTATGTTTTCAGAGATTTTGAAGTATAAACTACATACAGCTGTAGGAGCAATGTGGAAATGGATTGATCACAGTTTGAAAAATTCAAGCTAGAAAAATCTCTAGCCAAAACCTGTAGTTGATTCAACTATCCCAGTGGTATTATGAGCTATTAAACAGTGAAGAGTCTCCCTGACTACAAAATAAGTATGCCAATTCCCCACTTCCTTCCATTTCTGGAAACGTCACAGAAATGTAAATGCACAGAGGGAGAAAATATAATAAATGTGCTCTCTTGGTGAGAATGAAGGAAAATTTAGGCAGTAAATAACTCAGTGAGTTCACTGTAAATTCTTAAAACCTCTCAGAATCATATTCTTTTAAATGCAAACTCAAAGCAAAAAGGGAAGTTTATCTCAGATTTGTCATTCATGACAGCAGTATGGGAGAATTAATAAGTGTTATGAGACTTCCTAAAAAATAAAGGCACTTTTCAGAGTGAATAAAAAGTACTTTTAACAGATACCATTTTCATCTAAGTTTTGGATTTCCCCTATGGTGAATACAGAGATGAAAGAGACAGCCAGGATAAATAGTTATAGTATATACTCCAATATGAGTGGCAGTTCAGGGGTTCAGTTTTCAGTATTAATTGACATTGTACCTTCTCCATCTCCACACTCCGTTTCTAACACCTTCTCCCTTCTAACCAAGCTGATGCTTGAGAAGTGAAGCCCAGAACGCTTGCTGCAAACCTCCACATATATTCTTTTTTGAGGTGGTGTGTTGCATAGAGAAGTTTTGCAAACCTCGACCACATAATGATTATCCCTGTGGCCTGGTATCCTTGCATGAACATTCTCACCTCTACGTGAGGCTTTGCTGTCAGGTCGAATGAGGCTTGTTAGTTGATTCTCTACAATTTAAGCCTGTAGTCTCAGATGGAGGACTGTTAGAGCCCTTTTTTTTTTCTTTTATATTCTTCATGATTTAGTGTCACCAAATGAATATGCTCCAGTGGCATGCAACTTTTACTTCCTTACTTTGGGATGCATCTGAAGCTGATTCATTACTGTCTCTATTTACTTCAGAATATTTACTAACATGTACCATTCAAACATCCACACAAACCCTCTTAGGAGGGTTTTTCACGTGCATATTTCAATTACTTGGGAATTATTCCAAATTATACAGAGCCCAACAAGATCTGCTAGTGTATGACAAGGTTGGTATGGGGCTCAAAGGCTCAGTTATCTAAGAAACATTCTTGAAGTACCAATATAGCCTATTTTATTGCATATCTGTCTCTTCTGTAATCTTTCTTTCTTGAAATTGGTATGTCTGGATTCATTCATTCCCACTCAGGGGAAAATTGAATTGGGTGAAGCTGGAAAGGAGTGACTGTGAGAGATATTTCCTGCTTATGTGGAAGTAAAGCAACAGATAAAACAGCTTAGTGAATACAACCCATAGAATCAACTTATATGTTTTTGTATACATATTCTTTATCATGATGTAACCTATATGCCATAAAATGCACAATTTTATTTTATTTTATTTTTAAACTTTACATAATTGTATTAGTTTTGCCAAATATCAAAATGAATCCACCACAGGTATACATGTGTTCCCCATCCTGAACCCTCCTCCCTCCTCCCTCCCCATACCATCCCTCTGGGTCGTCCCAGTGCACTAGAACTGCACAATTTTAAAGTGTGCAATTCAGTAGTTTACTAGCACATTCACAAAGTTGTACAGCCATTACCACTATTTAGTTCCAGAACATTTTCATCATCCTAGACTTCTTTTTGACCTTAAAGTATCCTTGCTTTGCAGTGGTTTAGGTAGAAGATAGTGTTTTTGACAGAATGATGCACCCCACCCTAAATGTCTATGCTCCTAATCCCCAGAGCCTGTGAAGATGTTAGGTTACATGGAAAAGGGAGGTTAAGATTGCAGATGGAATTAAGGTTGCTAATCAGCTAACCTTGAGATGGGGAGATTACCCCAGTTTATCTGGCATGGGCCCAGAATAGTCATGAAGGTCCTTAAAAGTGAGAAAGGAAATCGGAAGAGTCTTTGTCAAAGTCAGAGAAGATGTGATGACAAAAGTAGAGGTCAGAATGTTGCAGTTGCTGATTTGAAGATGGCTGGAGAGGCCAAGAACTAAGGAGTGCAGGTGACCTGTGGAAACTGAAAAAGATGAAGAAATATTCACCTCTAGAGCTTCCAGAAGGAACGCGGCCTTGCCAACATCTTGGTTTCTTCCAGCAAGGCCCATTTTTTGACCTCTCACCTGTAACATAATACATCTGTGTCATTTTTAGCCACTAAGTTTGTGGTACTTTTATAAGAAACCAGTACCAGTGGGGAAGAATAGTAGGTGAGAGAGCAAAAAAAGGGGTGAGAGAGCAAAAAAAGGAGAGAGAGAGACAGCATCAGGTACTGTTTGCATATCTAGCCCCTTTGATGATGTCCCAGACTAGGAGCTGGCTTTGTCTTTCACGTAACCCTGTGGATCTTTGAAAGAGTGGTCAAGAGTAGAATCACTTTCCTCATAGGCTTGTGGATCATTTGATGTGCTTTGCCTGGTTAGAGTGTAGGAACTCCAGGAATGGTGGTGAAAAATGAACTAGAATTTTGACTGGCCTTGAGAGTTTACTGCACCTCTCAGAAGCTGTTAGGAAATTGAGCTCATTAGTCAAGGAGAAGTTAGTGGTACACATGTCTGTCTCCACCTACTGACTCCACTTCATGTGACGCTAACTACACAAGGGAAACCCCTGACAGCACAGGGAGTCAGGGAACTAACTTGATTATAACCCTGTGACTCAGTTCATCAGCTGTCTAAAACCTCAAATCGGATAAACTTAAAGTTAAGTCTTTCCATTTTACCTTGAGTTCCATAAAGAGAAATTTCTATACCTTGTCCTTCAAGATTCGATAAACATGATTTGGATCCTGCCCACTTTTCCCTTTTCCCTTAAGATCCAGCTTATCCAGTTTCACTTTTCCCTTAAGATCTTGAGAATCTTTTCCTTGGCTTTTCACAGGTCTAGCTTCTTTACAGCCATCAAGTCTCAGTATAAATGTCCTCTCCTCAGAGAAGTCTTCTGTGACCATCCAGTTGAAATGCTGAGTTATTTCCTTCAGTTCAGTTCAGTCGCTCAATCATGTCCAACTCGTTGCAATCCCATGGACTGCAGCACACCAGGCCTCCCTGTCCATCACCAACTCCCGGAGTTTACCCTAAACCCATGTCCATCTAGTCGGTGATGCCATCCAACCATCTCATCCTCTGTTATCCCCTTCTCCTCCTGCCCTCAGTCTTTCCCAGCATCAAGGTCTTTACAAATGAGTCAGCTCTTCCCATCAGGTGGCCAAAGTATTGGAGTTTCAGCTTCAACATCAATGAATACTCAGGACGGATCTCCTTTAAGATGGACTGGCTGGATCTCCCTTGGACTCTCAAGAGTCTTCTCCAACACCACAGTTCAAAAGCATCAATTCTTTGGTGCTCAGCTTTCTTTACAATCCAACTCTCACATCCATACATGACTACTGGAAAAACCATAGCCTTGACTAGACGGAGCTTTATTGGCAAAGTAATGTCTCTCCTTTATAATATGCTGTCTAGGTTGGTCATAACTTTCTTCCCAAGGAGTAAGCATCTTTTAGATTCATGGCTGCAGTCACCATCTGCAGTGATTTTGGAGCCCCCCAAAATAAAGTCAGCCACTGTTTCCACTGTTTCCCCATCTATTTCCCATGAAGTGATGGGACCGGAGGCCATGATCTTAGTTTTCTGAATGTTGAGTTTTAAGCCAACTTTTCACTCTCCACTTTCACTTTCATCAAGAGGCTTTTTAGTTCTTCTTCACTTTCTGCCATAAGGGTGGTATCATCTGCATATCTGAGGTTATTGATATTTCTCCTGGAAATCTTGATTCCAGCTTGTGTTTCATCCAGCCCTGCATTTGTCATGATGTACTCTGCATAAAAGTTAAATAAGCAGGGTGACAGCTGTGACATACTCCTTTTCCTATTTGGAACCAGTCTGTTGTTCCATGTCCAGTTCTAACTGTTGCTTCCTGACCTGCATATAGGTTTCTCAAGAGGAAGGTCAGGTGGTCTGGTATTCCCATCTCTTTCAGAATTTTCCACAGTATATTGTGATCTACACAGTCAAAGGCTTTGACATAGTCAATAAAGCAGAAATAGACATTTTCTGGAACTCTCTTGTTTTTTCGATGATCCAGCAGATGTTGGCAATTTGATCTCTGGTTCCTCTGCCTTTTGTAAAACCAGTTTGAACATCTGGAAGTTCAGGGTTCACATATTGCTGACACCTGGCTTGGAAAATTTTGAGCATTACTTTGATAGCGTGTGAGACGAGTGCAATTGTGCAGTCATTTGAGCATTCTTTGGCACTGCCTTTCTTTGGGATTAGAATTAAAACGGACCTTTTCCAGTCCTATGGCCACTGCTGAGTTTTCCAAATTGGCTGGCATATTGAGTGCAGCACTTTCACACCATCATCTTTTAGGACTTGAAATAGCTCAACTGGAATTCCATCACCTCCTCTAGCTTTGTTCGTAATGATGCTTTCTAAGGCTCACTTGACTTCATGTTCCAGGATGTCTGGCTCTAGGTGAGTGATCACACCATCATGATTATCTGGGTCATGAAGATCATTTTGTATAGTTCTTCTGTGTATTCTTGCCACCTCTTCTTAATATCTTCTGCTTCTGTTAGGTCCCTACCATTTCTGTCCTTTATCAAGCCCATCTTTGCATGGAATGTTCCCTTGATATCTCTAATTTTCTTGAAGAGATCTCTAGTCTTTCCCATTCTATTGTTTTCCTCTGTTTCTTTGCACGGATCACTGAGGAAGGCTTTCTTATCTCTTCTTGCTATTCTTTGGAACTCTGCATTCAGATGCATATATCTTTCCTTTTCTGCTTTGCCTTTCACTTCTCTTCTTTCCTCAGCTATTTGTAAGGCCTCCTCAGACAGCCATTTTACTTTTTGCATTTCTTTTTCTTAGGGATGGTCTTGATCCCTGTCTCCTGTAGAATGTCACGAACCTCCATCCATAGTTCATCAGGCACTCTGTCTGTCAGATCTGGTCCCTTAAATCTGTTTCTCACTTCCTCTGTATAATCATAAGGGATTTGATTTAGTTCACACCTGAATGGTCTAGTGGTTTTCCCTACTTTCTTCAATTTAAGTCTGAATTTTGCAATAAGGAGTTCATGATCTGAACCACAGTCAGCTCAATAACACATAAAACAATGTGCAGTTATGTTATTTATTCCCTTTCTGCCTGCCTATAATCTAACTTGCATGGTACAGCATAGATCCATGAAGGCAAGGAATTTTCTTACTTTATTCACCATTGTATCCCCAGTTGCTCTAATGGTACTTGGCACAAAGTAAGTGCAAAGGAATTATTTGTGGAATGAATGAATGGACGATTCCTTGTCAAAATGATCATCTTTAGCATCCCATACTTTGTGTCAATCCTTTATTAATTTTGCTAATTTTTTCATGTGCTTCTGTCACCATGATGGTGCTGATATTAAGCAGTCATCTGTTTCAAACTGACAAAGACTCATCAGAAATCATAGCACCCTGGAAATCCTTCAAGACTAGGAAACGTAGTACAGTTCTTCAGGAAGATTTTTTTTTGGAGGAGACTGAGCTAACACAATGCTTTTTCTTGGGCTTTAAAGAAGCAGCAAAAGCAGAGTTTCAGATACAGTGATCTTCAGTGAATTTCCTAAGAAAAGGAAAAACAAGGAAATTTTACAGGATCAGAATTCCTGCTGTTGAGAACATATAAATCATGTATTTATTCTTTGTTTATTGTGGAAGCCCAGCCTCACACTAATTCATTGTCAAAGTGTCAATAAGGGCTCCTTTCCTTCCCAAACAAGAAATGTGTGAAGGGGGAAAGGAAATCCCCTTTCTCCCACTGTATAGAAAGGCAGCATAATTAGAACTCCTACAAGTCAATTTATTCGATCAGCAACCTCACAGATCAAAACAGTGATGCTTATGAAAAGTTGGCCAAGGGGAAATATCCTAACCATGTACACAGATAACTGATGAGTAATAGAATGAAGATCTTCATTCTATTCTCTTCATTCAGATTCTTTATTTCAGTTTTGGAACCTCAGTACAATAAAACAATCTAAAAATAAAATAGAATAAAATAACTTTTTAATATTTCATCATGCTTACTCTATACAAATGTACAAGCCTAAATGATAATAATGTCAATAAAGAAGAAACAAAGTCAGTTAATCAATTTCCCTTTCAATCCCATTACCCTTATGAAGTTATTCAGTAAACGTTCATGTACTCTGTGGACTGTTATGGTGTGCTAATCCAGGCAGATAAACTCTTAGCCTTGTACCCTAAAGTAATTCTCATCACACCATGCCCTTGGACATGGCATGCCCTGATGACAAGGTGTTCCATACTGAAGCTGACAGCTCTAATGATGAATATTCAACACAGGTCCGTGGGTTTTTGTCAAAATTTCTTGACATAATGTGGAGGGAGGTTTGGTGCCTTCATGGTAGAGGCATTTCCCAGAAGCCTGGGAAGAAGATCAAGGATATTAAATTTTGGTTTTCAATTTTCTGGGCAGGGCAAAGGCAAATCTTGAACTCTTTATTTCTCTGTGAATGTTTTGTATTCTTTGTTGAATCTTCAGAAACTTGAGGCTCAGAGAGATCTATGACTACAAGTGTTCTTTGGGCACTCCAGCAGAAATTTCCTGACTGACTCCCCAAACCTTTAATTTCCTTCAGAAGAACAGATGATGTCTTCTTCCTGACTTGATTACAGTCCAGTCAAAGCATCTGGGGAAAACATAAAGCCATTCTTGAAGTTTTAAGTGGTCAAAATCATATGCAAGACTTTGAGTTCAAGTCAGTTTAGCCTAAGTCTTCATTCATTTTCCATTTATTAAATCAGTCATTCAGTTGGCCGATTAACAAATACATGCTGAGAGCTGCTTTATGTGCAACAGAGTATATAACAAGCAATGAAAAGTCTCCATTTAAATAGGAGAACTATAAACATCATACACACAAAAAAAGCCATATATAAGCACAGGCATTGCTATTGATTCCGCCATGGGGAAAGATCACTGCAAACAGAGCAGTTAAGGAAAATTCAACTGAAAAAAAACAAAAACAAAAATGATACCAGGGATCTGCTTGGACAGATGATTAATATGTGAATACAGAGAAAAAAACAACAGATGAGCAAAATGGGGAAGAGTTCTGGGGCACGAATGTACTGTCAGACATGTTGCAGAGAGTCCCGATGTGGGCCTAGTGGAGGACAGTATTAGAAATATGTGTTGGAACCAGACTGGAAATCCTTGAATGCCAATTGGTGCTTGATCTTCTAAATAACAGGGAAATTCTAAATGTTCTTGAATAATGGAATTATAGTATCTTTGAACTAGAGGTACCTTTAGAAGTCTAAGTAGTTCTCTCAGAAGATTGCTATGAAAAGGATGGCTAAGGAGATTAAAGGACAGAGTGGAAGTGAGGGGATAAGACAGATGATAGGAGCTTAAACTTAGAGTGGGGACTCCAGAAGTCAAAAGGAGTCTAATATGAGAGAAGTTGTGAAGTAAGAATTGACAGTCTTTAATGACACATCATGAGATATACGGAAGAAGAAGAAGTCTAAGATAACTCCAAAGTTTCAACCTTAGGTGAACACAACTCCGGTCGTACTCATCATCAGAGAAGTCTGTTAGGGATTGGGGCTGGGGGCAGATGATAATGGTACTTATAGTTAAGTTCAGCTGAGGTAAGCAAGGATATCCAAATGTATTTCCACTGAGTGGTTGAATTTTTTTTACTGGAATTCAGATGTGTTCAAAGCTAGGGATGTGGATTTGGAAGTCACTTGTGTGGAGGATTTTGCCAATATTGAAATTACAGTCTGAGAATAACCTCTGACTTCTAAGAAGCCACAGATATTGTGGCTCTCTTATGTGGACACACAAGAGAATCATTTCCTATGTTTTTGTTATCCCAAGAGAGAGAATAGTAGGCAGAGTGTATTCCACAATTAGTACTTTTCCTTAGAAATCACAATAAATAAAGTCAATACATAAAATATAGAACAGTAAAACCTATTTCATATTTGTCTTTGCATTCCCTGTGCCTTGTACACAGTATGGCCCCCCAAAAAAACTTGTTGATTAACTTAAAAGCTAGCTTTTAAGATAGTATACTTTAAAAAGGCATTGGGAAGGGTTTACATTGCTCAGTTTTTATCCTAAGTACTTTTTGTTGAGAATATAATAAAAAGCCCACAGAAAATGGAAAAACTCTGGTTATTTTTTTCCAAATGGAATGAGAAATATGAGAATTCTTTCTTTTACATCTTAATTTATAGTTAGTAAGAGTTTGAGGGGCCAGAAAAATCAACCTTGAATCTTTATTGGTACTGTTAATTTTCCACGGTAATGCTAATGCTTTGCCATAAAAGTTAGGACCTGCTTATATATTCTTTTTATTTGTCCTATAAATCATAGAATCAAAATTTTTGAACTGAAAAAATCTTAGTGCTTATCCACTTTCAATGGTAAAAAATGTAGAATGCTAATAACTGTTTAACACCTACAAGTCTTACCTCCTGTGTCTTATCTCTCAACCCCAATCTGGACATTTTTAAAGTCTATATTCTTTGCTTCTTTGAAACCCCCTGTATTAGCAGTGTATTCAGCACATGGTGTTGAACAAACACTTGTTGACTTGTTTGCAAGTCTGCCAGACAGGCCCTAAACATGTAATCACACACATACACACCAGGATACACACAGTAAAACTTGCTCAAAATAAGGACTAGCAAGCCATTAGGCGTGGCTTTTAATTAAATAGTAGTAAAATACTGTTGGTGTCAGTGAAGGTCCTAGACTTTTTGGAGAACAGGGTAGCAAATAAAACGCTATCTTTCATAGGAACTTTTCTGAAAGCATTGCCAAGCAGGATTGAAAAAAAATAAAAGTTTAATGATTTGGTTTATAGCTTATCATTGAAAAATTTTGCCCATATGTGTTCATTTATATAGTTACTTTTTATTTTTTAATTTACCAGTGTTTCCACAGAAACCTACCTACAGATTGCTCTAGAAGTAGCAGGTTGATAGTTTCTCAAACGAATGCTCTCAGTCACAACAGCAAAGACAGTGGCTCTCCCAAGCATGAGGCTGGGTTTCTGTTACCTTCCATGGAGGATTGCATCAGACAAAATGAAAGGCAGTTCTACATACTAAACAGTAAATTGTAGTCCTCTGATTCTGTTGAACATATATACACACACAGAATGCTCAGAGGGTATGAGCATTTTTCAGAAGGACCTGTGAATTTAATAAGCACAGCTTCAGACAAAGCATTTGCAGGGTCTCATATGAGCCTGCAGAATCCAGTAAGGTGAGGGCCAGCCGACATGCATTCTAACGGCTCAGCCTGACTAGTGTTCATTTTATGGTGCTGCTCTGCCCTGCTGTGGGAACACTGAGAAGTGCATGAGGGGATGGTGCTCAGAACTCAGAATCAGCGAAAATAGATGCCTTTCGTCAGAGAAATAGGCAGAGCACAAATTAAAAAACAGAAGCTTCTCTTTTAATCAGAAATCCACAGTAAATATTCACATTTTCTGAGTATAGTATTACTATATGCAAAAAGATAAAATACAGATAACTTAGAGGACAAGTGATTTGCCAACATCAGATGGCTTTTAAGTCATCCACTTACAAAGCTGAATTCAATGTTCAACTGATCTTCTGATTTTCCCACGGTGAAATGTTTTTTGATGGTGTACAAAACAAGGTATGGGTTTAAACGTAAGACGTAAGGAGAATAAAAATAAGTAACGTGAGCTGCACAATGACTACACATCGGGCACCAAATAAATACTAATTTGTTTAATCTTCACAGCAAACCCATGAGATGAGTACTAGCTCGCTGTACTTTTCCAAGTGTTTTCATGTAAGTGTTTTCTGTTGCTCCTTATACAGTCCTCTGAGGGAGATCAAGAATCTCATGGCGCACAAGACACCTTGAAGACCCTGAGACAAATAAGTAGGACCCACACTTACCATGAGATTCCGAATCTGAGTTCAGGTACAATGCAGCATTTACTTCACTTACGCCAAGATGTACGGTTTACAGCCCTGAAGAAAAACTGTTTACCAGACTATCTTAATTAAGAAACACCTATCAAAATCAAATAAACAAAAAGTATTATGACTGCATCTTACCTGTTTTCTGTGTACTATTTTTAATTTTTACCACTGTCCGAAAAATGATGCAGACTAAGTTATGAAAACAGTAAACCATAATTATTTATTCTATTATTTACTAAGCAGACTTGTTTTCAGGTAAGTTAATTAGCATTAAGTCCCATATAAAGGCCAACAGTAAACTTTTGAACTTTCTCAAAGCTCTTCCCCCTGCCCTATTAATCTGACCTATTTACTTCAACCCTATTCCTAAAATCTAGACATGAGATTTCCCATGGGACTAATATGGCTTGATGCTAACCAGCTATTCACTTCCAGCCTGGTTTTTGTTGATTAGTTGGTTTGTTTATATTTTTGTGTTTTGTTTTGTTTTGGTTTGATTTTCTGTTGCATTGTAATGAACAATGACCATCATTTAGATTTGTAATCTTCAATCTTGTGGTTAATTGTATTGGAAAACTGCATACTAAATTTAGCTTGATTTCACCAGCAAGCTTCTCAAGATCAAGATAGTTTATATATTTTCAGACTGACTGTGCTCATATGAGAATTTACAGCGACAGCCACATATTAACAAATGTGAGGGCAAGGATCAAATTAACATGGACTTGACAGAGCAGGGTTCCACACGTATAACTGGGTTATGAAAGGTCCTCTGCAAGTTAACTGTATGCAAACTGTGATGTGTTTCCCACCTAAAAGTTGGTATTAAAAAACATTTATTTTAGCATAGCATTTTGTTACAAAATTATTAACCACTGGATCCCTGCAAGACCTCTGCGACAAGGGGCCCTGTGTGAACTCTGAACCTTCATTTGGTTCGCCTTCCTGCACGGAATGGAGCAATGTGTCCACAGGGCCACAGGGATGAGCCCACCAGAGTCTGTTACTGTCTACTGGTACCTGGCTCCCAGTTCACTGGGGATGAGGGTGGAGGGATCCTTGTAGGGAGATGGAAGGAGTGTGGTTATGAGATCCAGGGTATAGACACCCTGTGCACTGCCTCAGGGGAAAAGGGAAAAAAGTGGGAAGCCCGTAGACCTAAAGCCAGGCTGAGGACCAGCCCTCCCTGCAGTGCCATGCTCTAGGAAACTGAACTTAGCCTTCCAGGTCCTTAGGAAGGTGTATCAGCCAGGAAAAAGGCCAGAACAGAAAGTTTTGTTGACATTTTATTAGATTAAAAAAAAAAAAAAAAAAAAAGGAGCAAACCAACAAAACTTGGCAAAATATAGAACCAGGCAACATACATTAGAAGCACTCGTAATACCTAGTAAGTATATAAAAATGTGTTCAACCTGGACAAAGTGTGATACAAATCAGTCAGTGAGACACTTTTTCTGCCTATTGGATTGGCAGTAATGAAAAGATTGAGAAAATGTAATATTGGAGTGAAAACACCTCACTCAGAATGGGGAAAAAATATTTGTAAACCATATATCTGATAAGGGACTTGTATTTAGAATATATAAAGAACTTAAAACTCACTAGTAAAAACATCACCCAAATGGTCAGCTGTCATTGAGGGGGGTGTATGTGTGCTGTGTAATCAGCAAAAAGAAACACAGGAATACACACAATAATAAGTCTTACTAAATTCATTGGCTAAAGTACCTAGTAATAAGCAATACATAGTGAGGAAGAGAAGAGTCCCCAAGCTGCCACTTAGCCTCTGAGGAAGAGGAGGAAGAACGTAAAGGTGACCAACTGCCCAGAGGGGCAGCCTCGGGTGAGCCCCCAACCTGGGCGTGCTGCACGTCTCCCCGACATTGTGGGGCACCCAGGTGAACAGCTGGTGCTGCACCCCTTCCTTCCTGAGGTTTTCTCCTCTATTTAGTCTCTCACTTGAACCTCACAAGATGCTACATTTCTAGCCTCTTCTCTGAAGAAAAATAGAGGTTAATTACAGCTTCCTATCAGATCTAGTAGTGAGGAGCCTGGCAGGCTGCACCCACGTGGTCACAAAAAGTCAAACACGACTGAGCGACTAACGCACACACACGTGAAATTTAATGAGGCCCCAAAGTACACGACTATGGTTTATGAACAGCACTCACCAAAAGTGTACTTGTTCTATAAAAGTGGCCTACTAGAGCTTCTAACCATATACTGCACTTGGAAAAAAATTACACTCTGGAAAATTGACCCTCTGCTACAAACTGTGAATAAAATAAAGCCTTCTTTGCTCTACTTGAGTTATACCTTTATTAATTATTAAGGCCCAGTCTTCCAGTTTGCAGCAGAAGCAGAAATTCTCTAACCTCATTAGGCATTCGGGGAAACTAAAGGAGTTCACAAAGCCTCGAGGGATGATTCCCTCCATCTAAAGACTGGCTTTATCCATAAGGTGAAAATCACTGTTGACAAGTGAAAAGATGTCTATAACCTGCAATGCCATTGATATAACAAGAAAGATGTCCTCTTGAGGCACAGACACACTTTCTCTAAGATAAGAGCTCCAGAAAGCATAGGGCTTCCCTAGTGTCTCAGTGGTTAAAAAAAAAAAAAATCTGCCTGCAAATGCAGGAGACCTGGGTTTGATTCCTGGGTCGGAAAGAGCCCCTGGAGTGGGGCATGGCAACACACTCCAGTATTCTTGCCTGGAAATCCCATGGACAGAAGAGTCTAGTGATGTTACAGTCCATGGGGTCACAAAGAGTCTGGCATGGCTTAGCGACTAAACAACAAGCATCAGTTCAGTCACTTAGTCATGAACGACTCTTTGCAACCCCATGGACTGCAGCACGCCAAGCTTTCCTGTCTATCACCAGCTCCTGGAGCTTGCTCAAACTCATGTCCACAGAGTCGGTGATGCCATCCCACCATCTCATCCTCTCGTGTCCCCTTCTCCTCCTGCCTTCAGTCTTTCCCAGCATCAGAGTCTTTTCCAATGAGTCAGTTCTTTGCATCAGGTGGCTGAAGTATTGGAGTTTCAGCTTCAGCATCAGTTCTTCCAATGAATATTCAGGACTGATTTCGTTTAGGGTTGACTGGTTGGATCTCCTTGCAGTCCAACGGACTCTCACACTGTTTTGTGTCTTTTGCACACAACAGTTCAAAAGCATCGATTATTCGGCACTCAGCTTTCTTTGTGGTCAACTTTCACATCCATACATGACTACTATAAAGGCCATAGCTTTGACTAGACAGACCTTTGTCAGCAAAGTAATATCTCTGCTTTTTAATATACTGTCTAGGTTTTTCATACCTTTTCTTCCAAGGAACAAGGATCTTTTTTAATTTCATGGCTGCAGTGATTTTGGTGTCCAAGAAAATAAAGTCTGTCACTGTTTCCATTGTTCCCCCATGTATTTGCCATGAAGTGATAGGACCAGATGCCATGATCTTAGTTTTCTGAATGTTGAGTTTTAAGCCAGATTTTTCACTCATCAAGAGGGTCTTTAGTTCCTCTTTACTTTCTACCATTAGGGTAGTTATCATTTGCATATCTGAGGTTGTTGATATTTCTCCCAGCAATCTTGATTCCAGATTGAGCTTCATCCAGCCTGGAATTTCTCATGATGTACTCTGCCTAGAAATTAAATAAGCACGGTGACAATATACAGCCTTTACGTACTCCGTTCCCAATTTGGAACCACTCTGTTGTTCCATGTCCAGTTCTAACTGTTGCTTCTTGACCTGCATACAGATTTCTCAGGAGGCAGGTCAGGTGGTCTGGTATTCCCATCTCTTTAAGAATTTTCCACAGTTTGTTGTGATCCATACAGTGAAAGGCTTTGGTGTAGTGAATAAAGGAGAAGTAAATGTTTTTCTGGAACTTTCTTGCTTTGTTGATGATCCAGCAGATGTTGGCAATTTGATCGCTGGTTCCTCTGCCTTTTCTAATTCCAGCTTAAACATCTGGAAGTTCTCGGTTCACATACTGTTGAAGCCTGGATTGGAGAATTTTGAGCATTACTTTGCTAGCATGTGAGATGAGTGCAATTGTGTGGTAGTTTGAGCATTCTTTGGCCTTGCCTTTCTTTAGGATTGGAATGAAAACTGACCTTTTCCAGTCCTGTGGCCACTGCTGAGTTTTCCAAATTTGCTGGCATATTGAGTGCAGCACTTGCACAGCATCATCTTTTAGGACTTGAAACAGCTCAACTGGAATTCCATTACCTCCACTAGTTTTGTTCATAGTGATGCTTCCTAAGGCCCACCTGACTTCACATTCCAGGATGTCTGGCTCTAGGTGAGTGATCACACCATTGTGGTTATCTGGGTCATTAAGATCTTTTTTGTATAGTTCTTCTGTGTATTCTTGCCACTTCTTAATATCTTCTGCTTCTGTTAGGTCCATACTGTTTCTGTCCTTTATTGTACCCAACTTTGCATGAAATGTTCTCTTGGTATCTCTAATTTTCTTGAAGAGATCTCTAGTCTTTCCCATTCTGTTGTTTTCCTCTATTACTTTGCATTGATCACTGAGGATTGCTTTCTTATCTGTCCTTGCTAACAAGCATAGAGCCCAGTATTGACAAATCATCCTTCTATAAAAGGAGACAGGAATTCTGTTGTTGACTATCAGAAACATCCTTGCAAAAGGTACAAGGACAAGATGCTGAACCGTCAGGGACACTGGCCCCCTCTCCAAAGATCAACCCCAAGAATGTAGAGAAGGAAGATTATGAGAAATCCTCTATAGGGGGAGTGCTTTAAACTGGCCAGTGCAGGGTATGGTGGCTTCAGCCTAAAACAGGAGGCAGTCCCAAATGGGACACATTAGCACTCTGGTTCTATTTCTCCTCTGCTGTTGTCTTGGAACAAATACTGCCCATTCCCATGCCTGAAGTGACTCAGATCCACTGGTGTGCTGGAGCTGGTACAGTGTTTCTCAATAGCCAACTGTTAAATTGTCAGTAATTTTGCAAACTAGTTTTTAAACACAGCCATTGTTAAAAATTAAATTATACAAACTTACAATTAAATAAGTTATATTAAAAACAAAGGCAACACTCATGTTCATAACAGCATTATTTACAATAGCCAAATTAGAAACAACCCATGTAGCTATCAATAGTTTATGGATAAATAAAGCATGGTATATACATGCAATGGGATAGTATTCAGCCTTAAGAGGAAGGAAGTCCTGACACATCCTACATCATGAATGAACCTTGAGGACATTATGCTAGTGAAATAAGACAGACACAAAAAAGACAAATTCTATCTTTTCTACTTACGTGACATATACAGAGCAGTTGAAAAACCATCGAGCAGAATGGTGGTTTGCCAGGGCTCAAGGGGTAAGAGGAATGGGGAGTTGTTTAATGGGTATAGTGTTTCAGTTTTGCAAGGGAAAAATTCTGGGGACTGGTTACACAATAATGTGAATAAACTTAAAACTTACTGAACTATCCACTGAAAATGGTTAAAATAGTAAGTTTTCTGTTATGTGTATTTTATAGCAATTAAAAGTTTTACAATTTTTTTTTTTTTTAGTTTTACAATTTTTTAAAAGCAAAGGTAATACAATCTCAATTTCCTGGTTTCATAATAGTTGATAGTTATGTAAGGTATTACCTTGGGGGAAATGGGTAATGGGTACACAGAACCCTCCTCTGATATTTTGCAACTTCTGTGAGTCTATAAATATTTTTAAAAGATTTTTTTAAACAATATATACTCAAAAGTCATCACTTCCTAATTATTATACTACAGTTTGCAATTATCTATATTCTTGAGATTATTTATAACTAGGTGGAAACTCTAAATTTTATTCTACTGCACGTCTCAGTTGGCAGCTTAAAGCTGGCCCTGATTTTACACCATGAAAATCAGCAAACCCTACTGATCAGGGCTTCTCCCTATCAACCCCTAACTGGTTGTTACATCTTTACCAGCAGCCCATGGTCCAGGGGCCCTCATATGAAGTCCTGGGCTTTTAAGAGGATGAGACAAATAAAGGGACTAACAGACCTCAAGCAGTTGCTTAGAAACTTCAGAGTTGGAGAATTACAACCAAGTTAATAGTTAAATTAAGCTGTGATAGTTAATTCTGTGTGTCAACTTGATTGAGCTAAGGGATGCCCCAAAGAGCTGATAAAAACATTATTTCAGGGTGCATCTGTGAGGGTGTTTCTGGGAGAGACTACCATTTGAATCAGAAGACTTAAGAAAGAAGACCCTTGCTCAGGAATGTGGGGTATCATTTTATCATATCATTTTTCAAGAATTCTCTCTCCTCTCTCACTCTCTTCCTCTCTCTTTCCCCTCTCTGTCTACAGGAGCGCGGACTTCTGTCTTTTCCTGCCTTTGAGTGTTAGGCTATCAGAGCTCCTGGTTCTCCAGCCTTCGACATTGGGATTTATACCAGTCTCTTCCTCGTTTCTTAGGCCTTTGCATGCAGACTGAATCATACAGCCAACCTCAGTGGTTCTTCAGCTGGCAAATGACAGATCGTGGGACTTCTAGGCCTCCATAACCATGGTGAGTCAATTCTTATATAAAATCTCCTCTTAATCTCTTTATCTACATATGTTCTATTGGCTCTGTTCCTCTGGATAATGATTAATACAGAGGCAAAAGAGAAAGACCTGACGAGCAGGTTTGTTTTGAGAGGTGAGGGGCGACTGATTGTGGGTTTTCTTGGCAGTGGATTTTCTCCTGCTTGGAGCTTTGTAGCCCAGGGCTCATCTACTCCCTACCCCCTGAGTTCACTGGCACTAAAGCAGTGTATCTGGCTGTCCCCTACTTCCTGCCTTTGGAGTGGAGATATCTTTTTAAAATTTTGGTTATGATGGGGCCTGTGGACACTTTAAACTTTCTAAAGTGGGAGATTCAGGAGAAATTTGGCTCTGAACAGGGATTATTTCTGAAATTCTGAAGAAAATATACTCCTTCCATGAGAGCTTGCTGAAACCATAGCTATAGAAGGAACCCCAGTCCCGCTCAAGCATCTAGTCCCTCACTAAAACCAGTAGAAAAACAAACTTTAATAATTTTAAACTTTGGACTTTTAAGTCACAAGACCAAGAGATTTGATTTTGGATTTTAATTCCTTTATTCAAATTGTCTCTGGGCTTAAATTTATTAGACTTTCATTTCTCTCTGAGAATTTGATAACAAGAAAAGGCTAATATTCACATTATATATAGTTCCATATTTTTATAGTTTTTATTATTGGAATACCTTACTATTTTTATTCAGTCTTATGCAGAACCTCTGATGTGCTATGTTGGCGATATAACTGGACATAGTTTGGCATGGAAATATAAAATCATTTTCAGCCTTTGAAATGAATTATCTTTAGTGTTGACTGATTAGTGTATTTTCTTACCCATTTCCTAGCCTTCTGGGATCAAAATCTACACTCCCACCAACAAACCCAGAATAGTGCCCCAAAGAGAAGTGGTTCGTTTGGGAAGAGCAGTTTATGAAAGGGCGACAAAACTGCGAACAGCCTATGGTTGATCACAGGCTTAATAATTCAGTCAGTGGGTTAGAAAAACAAAAAGCCGAGGAATATAGGAATGGAATTCCTTTCTTCTACTCCTGGCTTCCATGAGGAGGGCTTAGGTTGGAGTGATTTCTCTGATTGGTAAATCTGTAAAGAATAACCACTAAACCAAGTTCTCAGCTCTGCTGTTCTTCCTCTTACAAGCCAACTGCTCTCAGGAGGCTCACAGCCCCTGCTAACCCACCAAATCCCTTTACCCCTCTTCAGGTTAATCTCCTTAATTGTGGGTTAAGTATTAGCAGGGACACATGGTTACAGACCTAGAGCCACATCCCCCAACCTCCTCTCTAACAATAATGAAGATGTGATAAAAATGTTGGCCTCTATATTTACTCTTTTGTTTTGTTTTCTCAGTTTGCCCAAAACTTGGGCAAGGAAAAGGGGTGTTAGTTATTTGGAATCCTCTAGGGAACTTAATGCAAAGTATTTCCTATCTGCCAAAGAGAAATGCTATTCATTAGGCTTTCAAGAGAGTAAATAACAAAAGCTATTATAGAATCATAAATACACCTCGTAACTGAATCTCGACACACTGGCTTGATGTTGAGAAGGGTTATGTCCTCCATTTAGCAAACATGAGCTTTCTCTGATAGCCATCTTCTTTCTCTGAAACATTTATAACATATTTGATGAAATAATAAACTGCAGAATATATCCTACATGCAGAATATGATTATTTCCAACAGAAAAAAAATCATCCTTTGTCTTCTGCCTAACCATAGTTAGTAGCAAACAAGTATTTGAATGAGACATTTCATGAACTTTAGAAAAGAAAATGCAACTCCTATATACTAATAATGTAGCATATTTTTTTAAATTCACAGCATTAACAAAAGTTCTGAGAAAGACCTTTTGAAGTGGAACATAATTTATTTTAATAACAAAAATCTGCTCCATTAAAGTTTTATTGAATGACTAAATGCAGTCCACCAAAAACCTTAATGCTCTCCTGAATCGAACCTGTGCTCTGTGGCCAAATATAAGGTGCTGTGATAAAATACAATCTTAAAAGGATAAACTCTTGCTCTCAAGAGTAACATTCTTATCAGTTTCATAGCTGGTGATGGCCTTTGAACTGTTTTATTTTTAGATGCTGCTGATGCTGTTCACAGAAGAGCAGATACATCATATAAAGAGGAAATAAGGGAAAGAAGAATGATGGGATGTCTTTTTAATTTTAATTTTATTGGAGTGTAATTAATTTACAGTGTTGTGTTAGTTTTGGACATATAGTAAAGTTATTCAGTTAGACATATACATATATTCATTCTTTTCAGAGTCTTTTCTCATATAGGTTATCACAGAATACTGAGTGAAGTTCCCAGTATTCCCAGTAGGTCCTTGTTGGTTCTCTCTCTTACATGTAGTAGTGTGTGTATGTTCATCCCAACCTCCTGCTTCATTCATCCCCACTGTGTTTCCCATTTGGTAACCCTAAGTTTATTTTTGATATCTGTAGGTCTATTTCTGTTTTGTAAATAAGTTCATTTGTATGTTTTTTAAATTAGACTCCACCTATGAATGATATCATATGATATTTGTCTTTGACTTACTTCACTTAGTATGATAATCTCTAGGTCCATCCATGAGCTTGCAAATGGCATTATTCCGTTCTTTTTATGGCTGCGTAATACTCCATTGCGTATGTGTACCACATCTTCTTCATCCATTCCTCTGTCAGTGGACATTTAGGTTGCTTCCATGCCTTGGCTTTTGTAAATAGTGCTGCAGTGAAATCACATGGTTTTTATTCTTCAGTCAATGTGGTATGTCATATGCATTGATTTGCAGACATTTAAGAATCCTTGCATCTCTGAAATAAAATTAAATCTCACTTGATCATGGCATATGGTCTTTTAATGTATTGTTGTATTCAGTTTTCTAGTATTTTGTTGATTATTTTTATGTCTGTGTTCATCAGTGATATTGGCCTTTCATTTTCTTTTTTAGTGGTATCTTTGGTTTTGGTATCAGGATGATGGTGGCCCCATAGAAGGTCATTCTTTCTTTCTCAGATGTTCAGCAGTATTAGAAGCAATCACAACACCTCCACAATCCTGAATTCTGCTCACCCTTCGTATCTTCCTGTGGCGGTAGCACATGAAGTTCCAGTCTTGCCCTCATTTGACATAGTACAGGTGATCCATGGAGTGTTTTAGCTATTTTAGTACTAGTTACCATGGGCTATGAAAATCCATTTTGTTAATGGTATCTGGATTCTCCTTGTCTTCATCTGAAAATTGGCCAAGTAACTAATCTCAAATCTCCACCACCTCACTCCACCCTTCCTTGAGTATCTATTGCCTGCAACCATTCATGGTAAAAACTTCTCCAGCATTTAAATACATGTATCAATTTTTAATGTCTAGCCCACAGATTACTGGTAAAACAGGCAAGAATCAAGAGAGCCTGTGCAGATAATACCACAGCCAAAAACAGAGCCAGAAAGGTAGTCTGTTGGGGCCCTGCTACTGCTGCCACTGAACACAGGACTGCAGCTTGCTCTGCTGTCATTCCTGCTATCTAATACTGGATCTAACAGTTGGCAGCACAAACACTGTTGCGTCTGCCAACTGGATGCTGCTGCCACCGACACCAGAAAGCAGTCTCCACTGTCTTTGTTTCTTTGTGTCATTAGTTTCCAATTCAAAATCTCAGGTGAATCCATCTGATTGGCAGAGCCTAAGTGAAAGGCTTGCATCCTAGCTGGCAGAGGAGCTAGAATACTAGATGTCTTTTCACTTGGGAGATAAGGAATCCCTTAAGTTCAAAGGGAGTTCAAATGGTGAACATCAGAGATTACAAGTATCCATCACACGTTTGACTTCCCCGGTGGCTCAGAAGTTCAAGAATCCACCTACAGTGCAGGAGATCCGGGTTTGATCCCTGGATCAGGAAGATCCCCTGAGGAAGGGAACGGCAACCCACTTCAGGATTCTTTCCTGAAGAATACCATGGACAGAAGAGCCTGGTGGGCTACAGTCCAGGGAGTCACAAAGAGTCAGATACAACTGAATAATTAACACTTTCACATTACTCATATAATTTCTGAGTAAATGCTGCAGGATGTAATAAGATGTACACAGTTTGGTTTTTATCAATAATATATTTAATACATAGAGCATAGTGCATATCTCGTCGGTGGTGGTGTTCAGTTGCTAAAACCTGTCTGACTCTGTGACTCCATGGACTGTAGCATGCCAGGTCTCCCTGTCCCTCACCATCTCCCAGAATTCACCCAAGTTCATATCCATTGAATCAGTGATGTCATCCTCTGTCGTCTCCTCCTCCTGCCTTCAGTCTTTCCCAGTATCAGGGCCTTTTCTGATGAGCCATCTCTTCACATCGGTAGCCAAAGTATTGGAGCTTCAGCATCAGTCCTTACAATGAATATTCAGGGTTGACTTCCCTTAAGATTGACTGGTTTGATCCTTTGCTGAAAGTCCAGCACCACAATTCTAAAGCAACAATTCTTAGGTGCTCAGCCTTCCTTATGGTCCAACTCTTCACATCCATACATGACAACTGGAAAGACCATAGCTTTGACTATACAGACCTTTGTCAACAAAGTGACGTCTCTGCTTTTTAATAACTGTCTAGATTTGTCATAGCCTTTCTTCCAAGAAGCAAGCGTCTTCTAATTTCATGGCTGCAGTCACCATATGCAGTGATTTTGGACCCCAAGAAGAGAAAATCTGTCACTGCTTCCACTTTTTCCCATTTGCCATGAAGTGATGAGACCAGATGCCATGATCTTAGTTTTCTGAAAGTTGAGTGTTAAGCCAGCTTTTTCACTCCTCTTTCACTTTCATCAAGAGGCTCTTTAGTTCCTCTTCACTTTCTACCATAGGGTAGTTATCATTTGCATATTGAGGTTGTTGATATTTCTCCCAGCAATCTTGATTCCAGCTTGTGCTTCATCCAGCCTGGCATTTCACATGATGTACTCTGCATAGACGTTAAATAAGCAGGGTGACAGTACACAGCCTTGACGTACTCCTTTTCCAATTTGGGACCAGTCCATTGTTCCATGTTCGGTTCTAACTGTTGCTTCTTGACCTGCATACAGGTTTCTCAGGAGGCAGGTAATGTGGTCTGGAGGAGCAACACCACGTCCAGGGAGCAGTGGCTGCGCAGGCGCAGGAGGGCCGAGGGAGCTACTCCATGTTCAAGGTCAGGAGGGGCGACCATGAGGAGATACCCCTTGTACAAGGTAAGGACCAGCACCTGCGCTTTGCTGGAGCAGCCATGAAGAAATATCCCACGTCCAAGGTAAAAGAAACCCAAGTAAGACGGTAGGTGTTGCGAGAGGGCATCAGAAGGCAGACACACTGAAACCATATCACAGAAAATTAGTCAATCTATTCACGCTAGGACCACAGCCTTGTCTAACTCAATGAAACTAAGCCATGCCGTGTGGGGCCACCCAAGACAGGAGGGTCATAGTGGAGAGGTCTGACAGAATGTGGTCCACTGGAGAAGGGAATGGCAAACCACTTCAGTATTCTTGCCTTGAGAACCCCATGAACAGTATGAAAAGGCAAGATGATAGGATACTGAAAGAGGAACTCCCCAGGTCAGTAGGTGCCCGATATACTACTGGAGATCAGTGGAGAAATAACTCCAGAAAGAATGAAGGGATCGAGCCAAAGCAAAAACAATACCCAGTTGTGGATGTGATTGGTGATAGAAGCAAGGTCCAATGCTGTAAAGAGCAATATTGCATAGGAACATGGAATGTCAGGTCCATGAATCAAGGCAAACTGGAAGTGGTCAAACGAGATGGCAAGAATGAACATCAACATTCTAGGAATCAGCGAACTAAAATGGACTGGAATGGGTGAATTTAACTCAGATGATCATTATATCGACTACTGTGGGCAGGAATCCCTTAGACGAAATGGAGTTGCCATCATGGTCAACAAAAGAGTCTCAAATGCAGTACTTGGATGCAATCTCAAAAACGACAGAAGGATCTCTGTTCGTTTCCAAGGCAAACCATTCAATATCATGGTAATCCAAGTCTATGCCCCAACCAGTAACGCTGAAGAAGCTGAAGTTGAATGGTTCTGTGAAGACCTACAAGACCTTTTAGAACTAACACCCAAAAAAATGTCCTTTTCATTATAGGGGACTGGAATGCAAAAGTAGGAAGTCAAGAAACACCTGGGGTAACAGGCAAATTTGGCCTTGGAGTACAGAATGAAGCAGGGCAAAGGCTAATAGAGTTTTGCCAAGAGAATGCACTGGTCATAGCAAACACCCTCTACCAACAACACAAGAGAAGACTCTACACATGGACATCACCAGATGGTCAA
Source organism: Bos javanicus (assembly GCF_032452875.1). Taxonomy (NCBI): domain Eukaryota; kingdom Metazoa; phylum Chordata; class Mammalia; order Artiodactyla; family Bovidae; genus Bos; species Bos javanicus. The sequence continues at coordinate 22,932,967 of NC_083874.1, read as the reverse complement.
CACCAAAATCAGATTGATTATATTCTTTGCAGCCAAAGATGGAGAAGCTCTATACAGTCAGCAAAAACAAGACCGGGAGTGGACTGTGACTCAGATCATAAACTCCTTATTGCCAAATTCAGACTTAAATTGAAGAAAGTGGGGAAAACCACTAGACCGTTCAGGTATGACCTAAATCAAATCCCTTATGATTATACAGTGGACGTGAGAAATAGATTTAAGGGACTAGATCTGATAGACAGAGTGCCTGATGAACTATGGACGGAGGTTCATGACATTGTACAGGAGACAGGGATCAAGACCATCCCCATGGAAAAGAAATGCAAAAAAGCAAAATGGCTGTCTGAGGAGGCCTTACAAGTAGCTGTGAAAAGAAGAGAAGCGAAAAGCGAAGGAGAAAAGGAAAGATATAAGCATCTGAATGCAGAGTTCCAAAGAATAGCAAGAAGAGATATGAAAGCCTTCCTCAGTGATCAATGCAAATAGAGGAAAACAACAGAATGGGAAAGACTAGAGATCTCTTCAAGAAAATTAGAGATACCAAGGGAACATTTCATGCAAAGATGGGCTCGATAAAGGACAGAAATGGTATGGACCTAACAGAAGCAGAAGATATTAAGAAGAGGTGGCAAGAATACACAGAACTGTACAAAAAAGAGCTTCATGACCCAGAAAATCATGATGGTGTGATCACTGACCTAGAGCCAGACATCCTGGAGTGTGAAATCAAGTGGGCCTTAGAAAGCATCACTAGGAACAAAGCTAGTGGAGGTGATGGAATTCCAGTTGAGCTATTTCAAATCCTGAAAGATGATGCTGTGAAAGTGCTGCACTCAATATGCCAGCCAATTTGGAAAACTCAGCAGTGGCCACAGGACTGGAAAAGGTCAGTTTTCATGCCAGTCCCAAAGAAAGACAATGCCAAAGAATGCTCAAATGACCACACAATTGCACTCGTCTCACACGCTAGTAAAGTAATGCTCAAAATTCTCCAAGCCAGGCTTCAGCAATACATGAACCATGAACTTCCAGATGTTCAAGCTGGTTTTAGAAAAGGCAGAGGAATCAGAGATCAAATTGCCAACATCCACTGGATGATCGGAAAAGCAAGAATTCCAGAAAAACATCTATTTCTGCTTTATTGACTGTGCCAAAGCCTTTGATTGTGTGGATCACAATAAACTGTGGAAAATTCTGAAAGAGATGGGAATACCAGACCACCTGATCTGCCTCTTGAGAAACCTATGTGCAGGTCAGGAAGCAACAGTTAGAACTGGACATGGAACAACAGACTGGTTCCAAATAGGAAAAGGAGTACGTCAAGGCTGTATATTGTCACCCTGCTTATTTAACTTGTATGCAGAGTACATTATGAGAAACGCTGGACTGCAAGAAGCACAAGCTGGAATCAAGATTTCCAGGAGAAATATCAATAACCTCAGATATGCAGATGAACCACCCTTATGGCAGAAAGTGAAGAGGAACTAAAAAGCCTCTTGATTAAAGTGCAAGAGGAGAGTGAAAAAGTTGGCTTAAAGCTCAACATTCAGGAAACGAAGATCATGGCATCTGGTCCCATCACTTCATATGAAATAGATGGGCAAACAGTGGAATCAGTGGCTGACTTTTTTGGGGGCTCCAAAATCACTGCAGATGGTGATTGCAGCCATGAAATTCAAAGACTCTTTCTCCTTGGAAGGAAAGTTATGGCCCACCTAGATAGCATATTGAAAAGCGGAGATATTACTTTGACAACAAAGGTCCGCCTAGTCAAGGCTATAGTTTTTCCAGTGGTCATGTATAGATGTGAGAGTTGGACTGTGAAGGAAGCTGAGAGCCGAATAATTGATGCTTTTGAACTGTGGTTTTGGAGAAGACTCTTGACAGTCCCTTGGACTGCAAGATCCAACCAGTGCATCCTAAAGGAGATCAGCCCTGGGTGTTCATTGGAAGGACTGATGCTGAAGCTGAAACTCCAATACTTTGGCCACCTCATGCAAAGAGTTGACTCATTGGAAAAGACTCTGATACTAGGAGGGATTGGGGGCAGGAGGAGAAGGGGAGGACAGAAGATGAGATGGCTGGATGGCATCACCGACTCGATGGACATGAGTTTGAGTAAACTCCAGGAGTTGGTGACGGACAGGGAAGCCTGGTGTGCTGTGATCATGAGGTCGGAGAGTTTTACACGACTGAACTGAACTGAACTGATTCCCATCCCTTTAAGGTTTGCAGTTTGTTGTGATTAACACTATCAAAGGCTTTTGTGCACTCAATGAAGCAGATGTTTTCTGAAATTCTCTTGCTTTTTCTATGATTCAACAGGCTTGGCAATTTGACCTCTGGTTCCTCTTCCTTTTCAAAATCTAGCTTGTACATTTGGAAGTTCTTGATTCATGTACTGTTGAAGCCTAGCTTGAAAGATTTGGGGCATTATTACATTTTAAAATTTTGTATTTTTATTTATTTGGGGCCGCACTGGGTATCTGTAGTATGTGGGTTTTCTCTAGTTCCGGGGGGGTGGGGGGGCTCCTCTCTCGTTGCAGTACACAGGCTTGTCATTGTGGTGGCTTCTCTTGTTGCAGAGCATGGTTTACAGGCACCTGGGCTTTGGTAGCTGTGGTACATCAGTTTAGTTGTTCCACTGCATGTGGGAGCTTCCCAGACCAGGGATTGAACCTGTGTTCCCTGCACTAGCAGGTGGATTTTTAACCACTGGGCCACCAGGGAAGTCCCATTGTTATTACCTTTTTTACAGTGGCACAAGTCCCTCCAAAACTCCTCCCCTGCCCCAGACCTTCCCTCATAAAATAAGTCATAAAAATACATAAAGCTATACAGTATCAGGGGAAATTTTTTCTTTTTTAATAAATCCTTTAAAAATGTGAACTAAATTAAAATTTGATAAACATTGTATTTTAAATACCATAAACAAAGTAAAAATGACAGAAAATAAATTCCCTTGTAAGATATACAGCCAGTATCTCTAATCTACCCCCCAAATTTTTTTAAATCACCAATAAATTAAAAAATTTGGAAGAAAAAATTTGCAATAAAATGTGTCAAAATCTACTAAAATGGTCTTGGGGATTAAAAATGGAAGGAACTTATAAAGAAAATGAGCAAAGAGACAAAAGCAGATACGGAATATTAAATAAATTTTAGAAACTGGAAAGTGCCTATGTGAAGGAAAGCAAAGAAGCAAAGCCATCTGGCCCGTACAACCCCAGAAAGGCTAGGGTACATGGCAAGACCAAAAATAAGTGTCAGTCTGCCTAAGATCTCAGACCCTGAGATTTACCTACCTCAATTCTACATAGCCAGATTCATGCAAAACTTAAAAATATTTTTGCTAGTGTGCACGTACACATTCAAAACAATGAGTTTTCAATTTGGAGAATTAATTCTAAATAATATATTTTCAAAGTCTTTATAATAAATACTCAGTGTTAGGGTAATAAGGAAACACTACTGTATGCCTTCATATGACCATCAAAGTTTCTGTGAGAAACCTACTTTCATCCCTTCCGAATTATCTCCAATAGTCCAGGGAAAACATGTGAGCTGGACACCAAGCATTTCTAGTGCCACAACTGTCACTTTCTAGATCAATCACATCACTTCCTTTGTTCTTAGGAAGAAAAAAAAAATTGGATTATAACATCTTCCCCTGGACTGATATTTTACTCTAAAAAGCATATTTCAAAGATGAAGCTAAATTTATGACATTTTTAAACTTGTCTTCAAACATCAGTCACACCATTATAACCACATACATAATGCTGAGTCCTCCTTGGGGAGAAAAAATAAAACCTTCCCAGGTATGAACTCTACCTTCAAACATTCCAACAAACATATTTTTAAGAGTAAGTCAAATACAGAATTCAGGCCATGCAACAATGTCTTTTATTACGTATGGGTTTTTTAAATTATTTTTGCAATACCTCCATACACAGGCAAAAAAAAAAACAACTTGTTTAGCATATTGGAACTTGCAAACCTGATCATAGAAAAGGCAAAATTATCCCTATAGCACACTTAACCAGGAGGCCAGTTCATCTGCCGACCTCCAAGAACATGGAGATGAACATGATAGACAGACTGGCCCCCATCTGAACCTTCATTCACCACCATTCGATAGCCCTTCTTCAGGCCCAGATCAGCAGCACATTTCTTGCCAACAATCATCAAATGCCCAAGAAGCTGTGGGAAAAAAAAAAAAAAAGTTTCTTAAGCACTAGTAATTTATAGCTTTATAGTTTCTTGTCATCATGTAACAAACTACCAAGTTGAAAAATTTTAAAGCTACTAAATTGAAACAGACTTTGGGCAAGTATTTGGAAACATTTTTAAATCCTAATATAATACTATTAGGTATTTATTAATTACTAATTTCAATAAACAAGTTATAGACATAAATCTGCTCAATTAAAACAATTTTAAGATCATACTCCGAGTGGTACTTAAGTTTTCTTATAAAGCAGACACCTTGCTTGCTTGTTATGGGGGCATATTATCAGTTGGGACAGATTTGGTTATGCTGTGGTAACAAACCACCCAAAAACCTGGTTTACATCAAAGATACATTTCTTTTGTTCACTCCATGTTGATCACAAGTCAACCAGGCTCTATATTCCAGATCTTTTTCACTTTGAAACCCAAGTTGATGGAACAGTCTCTATATGATCACAGTGGCAGAGATTGGAGAGAATATGGCAGACCAGGTATTAACTTCTTTTCAGAAGACATGTATCACTTCTGCTTGTACTCATTGGTCAAATTAAGTCATATGACCAGGCCCAACATCAATGAGGCCAGAAGTATAATGCACCCCTACATAGAAGAGTGAGCAGTTATGAACAAGTATATCATCTACCACAAAGAGCACTAAGAAAAATTTTCATTGAGGCCTGTACATCCTGGTAAAATCAAATTAATTTTCTTTCCTTTAATGGCATTAATACAAGAGCCAATGAACTCTCTCCTATATGATACACTATTTCTTATTAAGGAAAAATAAGTCTCACCAACTAATCCTTGCTTAGAATCCTTTTTGTTTAAGAATTTGTGGTGATGGATGTTAACAAGACTTGCTGTGATAATTTTGTTGTATATACATAAATCAATATGTTGTATACCTAAATCTAATATAATGTTATATGTCAATTACATCTCACTTAAAAAATCACACTATTTATACATTGTATTGAAGCCCTAATGATTTTCCATTTTTCCTCAGTATGCCCTTAGGAAAACAAAAATGTGACATAACCTTAAGGGTGATATTTAGTCTCCCAATCTAAAAAGCAAAAAAAAAAATTAATAATGTTAGTAAATGTACTTACACTTTCATCATCATCTTCTGCTGCAGAAATCTGAGATATATATTTCTTGGGTATCACCAGAAAATGTGTTGGTGCTTGAGGGGAAATGTCATGGAAAGCAAGACACTGGAAAAAAGGGGGAAACAAGTCAAAATTTCCATATATAGTCTTACAGCCTAAATTTATCATTTTCACACTAACCCCATGGGAGAAACACTGGGGTTCCCCAGTGGTAGGAGATCACAAGTGGACACAATACTTTTCATGGAACTTTTCATGGAACTGACAGTCTAATGGGAAGACTGACTTTAAACACATAAAGGTATACTTAACCAAAGATTCCACATGTTATAAAATACAACACACAAGTTACAAAGGAAAAGTAACAAGTGCAGTAAATGATTATCACAGAAAAACCTAATTTTGATTGGGTGGTCAAGGGCAACCATTCTGAGCTAGCTACACTTTAACCAAGATCCAAAGGTTGAGAAGCCATTAGGCATGCTAGTCATTGTCTACTATTCCAATATATTCTCATGCAACTCTTCCTGCTCAAGTCACACTCCACCTCTCTCCACCCTCAGGGCTTTCTCAACTGATTTTCCCTCTATTGCAAAGATCCTCTTTTTCCATAACCCCAACTTTATCTAACTTAAACTACTATTCATTCCTCAGCTACCAGCATATACATAATTTCTAAAGGAATTTTTTTTTAATTTTGAATTTCATATTTTTTACTGAAGTATAGTTTTGGGGGGCTTTCCTGATAGCTTAGTTGGTAAAGAATCCACCTGCAATGCAGGAGACCCTGGTTCAATTCCTGAGTCAGGAAGATCTGCTGGAGAAGGGATGGGCTACCCACTCCAGTATCCTTAGGCTTCCCTTGTGGCTCAGCTGACAAAAACCCGCCTTCAATGCGGGAGCTGCTGCTGCTGCTGCTAAGTCACTTCAATCGTGTCCGACTCTGTGTGACCCCATAGACGGCAGCCCAGCAGGCTCCGCCGTCCCTGGGATTCTCCAGGCAAGAACACTGGAGTGGAAATGCAGGAGACCTGGGTTCAATTCCTGGGTTGGGAAGATCCTCTGGAGAAGGGAATGGCTACCCACTCTAGCATTCTGGCCTGGAGTAGTCCATGGACCTATAGTCCGTGGGGTCACAAAGAGTCGGACAGGACTGAGCGACTTTCACTTTCACAGTTGATTTATAGTGTTGTGCCAGTCTCTGCTGGATGGCAAAATGATTCAGCTATACACATACACATTCTTTTCTTAATATTCTTTTCCATTATAGTTTATCCCAGGATACTGGATATAGTTCTCTGTGCTATACAGAGTAGGACCTCGTTTATCCATTCTAAATGTAATAGTTTGCATCTACAAATCCCAAACTCCCATTCCACCCCCTCTCCCCTCTCCTCCTCGGCAACCGTAAGTCTGGATCTCTGTGTCTGTGAGTCTTATTTCTGTTTTGTAGACAGGTTCATTCGTGCCATATTTTAGATTTCACATATAAGCGACATCATATCGTATTTGTCTTTCTCTGACTTAATTCACTTAATATGATAATTTCTAGTTGCATCCATGTTGCTGCAAATGGCATTATTTCACTCTTTAATGGATGAATAGAATTCCATTGTATATACGTGTACCACATCTTCTTTATCCATTCATCTGTTGATGGACATTTAGGTTGTTTCCCTATCTTGGCTACTGTGAATAATTTTGCTATGAACACAGGGATGTATTTATCTTTTTGAATTATGGTTTTGTCTAGGTATATGCCCAGGAGTGGGATTGCTGGATCATATGGTAATTCCATTTTTAGTTTTCTGAGAAACCTCCATACTGTTTTCCATATCGCCGTACTAACTTACATTCCCACTAACAGTCTAAGACAGTTCCCTTTTCCCCATACCTTCTCCACCATTTTTCACAGACTTTTTAATGACAGTCATTCTGATTCATTACAGTTTTGATTCGCATTTTTTAAATAATTAATGATGTTCAGCATCTTTTCACATGCCTACTGGCCATCTGTATGTCTTTGGAGAAATGTCCATTAAGGTCTTCTGCCATTTTTTGATTGGGGTATTTTCTGTTGTTGAGTTGCATGAGCTATTCGTATATTTTGGAAATTAAGCCCTTGTCAGTTGCATAGTTTGCAAATATCTTCTCCCAGTCATAGGTTGTCTTTTTTATGGTTCCTTTGCTATGCAAAAGCTTGTAAATTTGATTAGGTTCCATTTATTTTTTATTATTTATTTAAATGGCTGTGCTCACTCAGTCGTGTCCAACTCTTCACGACCCCGTGGACTGTAGCCTACCAGGCTCCTCCGTCCATGGGATTCTCCAGGCAAGAGTACTGGAGTGGTTTGCCATTTCCTTCTCCAGGAGATCTTCCCAACCCAGGGATCGAACCCAGGTCTCCCGCATTGCAGGCAGATGCTTTACCATCTGAGCCACCAGGGAAGCTCAATGAGCTATTCATATATTTTGGAAATTAATCCCCTGTCAGTTAAATAGTTTGCAAATATCTTCTCCCAGTCATAGGTTGTCTTTTTTATGGTTCCTTTGCTATGCAAAAGCTTGTAAATCTGATTAGGTTCCATTTGTTTGTTTATTATTTATTTATATGGCTGTGCTGGGTCTTTGCTGCTGCATGCAGGATCTTTAGTTGTGGCATGCAAACTCTTAGTTGCAGCATGTGGGATCTGTTTTGTGTGTGCTTAGTCACTCAGTCGTGTCTGACTCTGTGACCCCACGGGCCTCATGGACTATAGCCCACCAGGCCCCTCTGTCCATGAGGATTCTCCAGGCAAGAATACTGGAGTGGGTTTCCATGCCCTTCTCCAGAGGATCTTCCCAACCCTGGGATCAAACCCAGGTCTCCTGCAATGCAAGCAGATTCTTTACCATCTGAGCCATCAGGGAAGCCCATTCCCAATTAGGGATCAAACCCAGGCTCCCTACATTGTGAGTGCAAAGTCTTAAACCACTGTACCTGTTTATTATTTTTATTTCTATTGCCTTGGGAGACTGACCTAAGAAAACATTGGTATGATTTATGTCAGAGAATGTTTTACCTATGTTCTCTTCTAGGAGTTTTATGGCATCATGTCTTAGGTTTAAGTCTTTTAAGATATTTTGAGTTTATTTTTGACTACGGTGTGAGGGGGTGATTTACATGCAGCTGTCCAACTTTCCCACAGAGTCAGACACGACTGAAGTGACTTAGCAGCAGCAGCAGCAGTCCAACTTTCCCAGCACCACTCAAAGGAAATCTTTTGATTCTAGTGCCCCGCTTCTAGAGGTTAGGAGCCCTAGTTGTGTAATTTCCTGTTTTTTTTCCTTTATGGCAGTGATCACTTTTATAATGAGAAATTTACTGATTATCTAACGTTAATTTCTTCCCACTTTACTCAACTACTTAGGAAATATATCTATTTTGTAGAAATGAAGAGGATAGGTAACATTTAGACTAATTACATAGCCCTTGAATAGTTTTGAATCTTGTTCTCTAGTGAAGGCAGAAGCTTCTTAATAGAACCTTTTCCTGCTAACTGTCTCCGGGTAATTATACTTGGTGCTCTGTACAAATATGCTGTATCATGACTGCTTCCTGCTGTTTATACTGTTGGAACTCAGATGGTTCAAAAGTCAGTATGTCAACGATCACTTATTAAAAGCAACTAAAAGTATTTTTGGAGAAGGCAATGCCCACTCCAGTACTCTTGCCTGGAAAATCCCATGGACCGAGGAGCCTGTTAGGCTGCAGTCCATGGGGTCGCTAAGAGTCAGACACGACTGAGAGACTTCACTTTGACTTTTCACTTTCGTGCACTGGAGAAGGAAATGGCAACCCACTCGTGTTCTTGCCTGGAGAATCCCAGGGACGGGGGAGCCTGGTGGGCTGCCGTCTATGGGGTCGCACAGAGTCGGACACGACTGAAGCGACCTAGCAGCAGCAGCAGCAAAAGTATTTTTAAAGAAATACACATTTTCTAAAACAAAAGAATTTCCCTAACAGATAAAAAGGGTAAATAAATTCACCTCGAGGAATTAAAACTTAGGTGTTTCCTTATAGTCTATATTTCATAGTGAATTTATTAAAAAGTTACAAAATTTTTATATAAATCAGCCATCCTGTCCAGCTTTATCTGAGATCCAAAATATAACCTCCCACTAAATATTTTACACAAGATGTCTCCAAGTCAAATGAACTCGGCCTTTCTAAAACCATTTCAACCTACAGTGAGGTCAAGAAAAACGACACTCTTAATCTTTTGGCATAAAACTACTTCCTGTAAAATACTGAAGGAATACTGATCAGTATTCCTTCCTGGGAGGGGCTAAAGGAAAGCAAATCCCAGAAGCAGGTTTACTCTTGGGAGTTCGAGGCCCGAGAAGAGGGGGGGAAGCAGAGTGGGGGTCAAGGGGTGGCCGTCGGTGAGCGTCCCTCGCGGAGGCCCAGGGCGTCTGCGCCGCCCCCAGGCCGTGCGCCCCCGGCCTCTACCGCAATGCGGCGGGGAGAGGCGCCCGGAAACGCCCGGGCAGGCCGGCTGTGAGCGGGAGATCGCGGAGATTGGGCCCGAGTCAGGGTGCGATCGGGTTTCTCCCTGTCAGGCAGAGCGCTGGCGAGATTGTCAGATTCCTTAACAGTTGAAGTACGAGGTAACCCGGGAGCCGGCGGGCGCCCAAGCCGAGGACCCGGAGCGCCCCCCACCCCTCCACACACACACGCGCGTGCGCCCAGACCCCGCGGTGCGGGCCCGCGAGCGCCCGGCGGCCTGGCCCGCGCCCCGGGCTGATAACGCGTAACCGGAGCGCCGGCACGCGCCGGCCGGCCACCTCGGAGCGACCGCGGCCCTGCCCGCTGGCTGGGGGCCCGAGGCCGAGGCCGAGGCCGCAGGAGAGGGCCCCGTGTCTTCCCTTCTCCCCGGCGCCCGCCGACCCTTCCCATCCCTCCCCTCCACGGGAAACCCGCGTGTCCACAGGCGCCTGCCCCGTCTCAGCCCACGAGCGACGCGGCGCCCGGAGCCTACCTGGTCATCCTCATAAATGATTTTGGCTGGGATTTCCTTGCGAATGATCTTCCCGAAGATCGTGTCGCCGCCAGGCCGGGCGACCTGAGCCTTGGCGATCTCATCTGCCATCTCTGCCTCCCTCCCGTGCGTCCGGCCGGGGAGAAGGTCGGAAGGAGGGAGGAGCCGGGGGCGCGGGCAGAGGGCGGGAGCCAGCCGACAAGCTTGCGCAGGGACACGCCACTAGCACGCCCCAGCAACTCGTGCACATGCGCACTGGCGACTTGCGCTCGGGTGTTGCTTTGCGCGCGGGAGCTCTAGGGGAACCCGGGAGCGAGACCCAGCCAAAGAGAGATTCTCGATGACAGGACCCAGCAATCGGCACCAAGGTCGTTTTTCTTTCTTCCTTTCTTGTCTCTCGAGGAGCATAGTTACTGCAGAAAGCCCCTCGCTTGTCTTATGGACGCTTGTAGGAAAAATTGGATACTGTAACTGAAAAGATTTGAAACCTAAGCAGTACTGGCCTTTTTTGCGGGCAGAGACACCGTGATACTTGGTTTCTCAGCTACATAGGTCTTAGCTTCAGCAAGTAAGCCCCCTGCGTTAATTTTCTTTTTCTAGCAATTTTTCTTTCTTTTCTTTTCTTTCTTTTCTTTCAAGCAAGTCTAGCAACCTTGACTGCACGTTACAGTTACCTGGGTAGCATGTAAAAAAATCTCTGAACTTCGCCACACCCCAGACCAGTTAAATCAAACTCTGGAGGCATCAGTAGTTTGTAAACCTCCCGTGGTGGTGGTGGTGGTGGTGGTTTAGTCACGAAGTCTTGTCCGACTCTTGTGACCCCATGGACTTAGCCCACCAGGCTCCATGGGATTCTCCAGGTAAGAATACTGGAGTAGGTTGTCAATACCTTCTCCAGGGGATCTTCCCCAACCAGAGATGGAACCCGGCTCTCCTGCATTGCAGGCAGATTCTTTACAGATTGAGCCACTAGGGAAGCCAAACCTCCGTGGACTGTTCTGCAAAGAATTATTCCCAGCAGTAATCAACATAATGTAAGATGCCCCACCGTAAAGGAGCAACACCTTTCCTAAGCCCCACATACCCCTCCATATCTTTGCTCCTTTTAAGAAGAGTTTTCTATATATTGTGTCTATGCTGCTGCTGCTAAGTCGCTTCAGTTGTGTCCGACTCTGTGCGACCCCAGACACGGCAGCCCACCAGGCTCCCCTGTCCCTGGGATTCTCCAGGCAAGAACACTGGAGTGGGTTGCCATTTCCTTCTCCAATGCATGAAAGGGAAAAGTGAAAGTGAAGTCGCTCAGTTATGTCCGACTCTTAGCGACCCCATGGACTGCAGCCTACCAGGCTCCTCCGTCCATGGGATTTTCCAGGCAAAGAGTACTGGAGTGGGGTGCCATTGCCTTCTCTATTGTGTCTATAGTTCTTTATTAAAATTATTTGCCTTTTATCGAGATCACTAAGGAACTCCACTTACAACATCCTATTCAGTTCAGTCACTCGGTCATGTCTGACTCTTTGCGACCCCATGGACTGCAGCATGCCAGGCCTCCCTGTCCATCACCAACTCCCAGAGCTTCCTCAAACTCATGTCCATAGAGTTGGTGATGCCATCCAACCATTTCATCCTCTGTTGTTCCCTTCTCCTCCTGCCTTCAATCTTTTCCAGCATCAGGGTCTTTTCCAATGAGTAAATTCTTTGCATCAGGTGGCCAAAGTATTGGAGTTTCAGCTTCAGAATCAGCCCTTCCAATGAATATTCAGGACTGAATTGCTTTAGGATGGACTGGTTGGAACTCCTTGCAGTCCAAGGGATTCTCAAGAGTCTTCTCCAATACCACAGTTCAAAAGCATCAATTCTTCAGCATTCAGCTTTCTTTAGAGTCCAACTCTCACATCCATAGATGACTACTGGAAAAGCCATAGCTTTGACTATATGGACCTTTGTTGGCACAGTAATCTCTCAACTTTTTAATATGCTGTCTATTTTGGTCATCGTTTTTCTTCCAAGGAGCAAGTGTCTTTTAATTTCACGGCTGCAGTGATTTTGGAGCCCCCAAAAATAAAGTCAGTCACTGTTTCTGTTATTTCCCCATCTATTTGCCATGAAGTGATGGGACCGGATGCCATGATCTTAATTTTTTGAATGTTGAGTTTTAAGCCAACTTTTTCACTCTCCTCTTTCACTTTCATCAACAGGCTCTCTAGTTCTTCGCTTTCTCCTATAAGGGTGGTGTCATCTGCATATCTGAAGTTATTGATATTTCTTCCGGCAATCTTGATTCCAGTTTGTGCTTCATCCAGCCTAGCATTTTGCGTGATGCACTCTCCATATAAGTTAAATAAGCAGGGTGACAATATACAGCCTTGACGTACTCCTTTTCCAATTTGGTTTCACACAACATCCTATAGGCAATTCCAGTTGCCATTATACTTGACCTCTTGGCAACATTTGCCTCTGTGACCATTCCTTCTTTTCAGCAACAGCCTTTACTCTCCTACCTCTCTGGATGCTATTTTCCCTTCATAGTGAGCCCTCTGTTCCAGGCCTCTCAGTGTGGATTCCACTCCTGGCCCTCTTCTCTAGCTAACACCTAATTTCCAAGTGTCCATATTATGAAAAATTACACCTTTACCACTTTGCCCTGGTGAAATTATTGATGGTGGCCCTCTTTAATCACAAAAGTGTCTCATTTGGTATTTTTGGTATCAAAGACATTCCTGGAACAATTTGTGAAATCTAAATAATGTGTACAAATTAGGAAACAGTTTTGAAAATCTTGTTAATTTCCCCACAAACATCCAGCAAAATTATCAAAATCAGTTGATCTGGGGTGGAGCCCTGTAATTTATTAGCAGGTTTCTAACAGTTTCCAGGTGATACAGTTGCTTCTAGCCTGGGAACTACACTTTGAGAACCACTGATGCCAGAGAATGTCTTTTTTTTCTGTCGGAAAGACACCTACTGAAGTGTTTAGGAGTAGAGGGATATGGTGTGTGCAATTCACTGTTTAAACAGTAAAGTGAAAGCATTAGTTGTTTGCTGCTGCTGCTGCTGCTAAGTCGCTTCAGTCGTGTCCGACTCTGTGCGACCCCATAGACGGCAGCCCACCAGGCTCCCCCGTCCCTGGGATTCTCCAGGTAAGAATACTGGAGTAGGTTGCCATTTCCTTCTCCAATGCATGAAAGTGAAAAGTTAAAGTGAAGTCGCTCAGTCATGTCTGACTCTTAGCGACCTCATGGACTGCAGCCTTCCAGGGTCCTCTGTCCATGGGATTTTCCAGGCAAGAGTACTGGAGTTGCTTAGTCGTGTCCAATTCTTTTCGACCCCGTGGGCTGTATTCCCCGAGGCTCCTCTGTCCATGGACTTCTCCAGGCAAGAATACTGGAGTGGGTTGCCATTCCCTTCTTCAGGGGTCACACAGTAAAGACATCCTCAAAAATGTCAAGATACAGATAAGTAGAAGAGGATAAAGCAACTATTGTAAAATGTTAACATTAGGGAAAACTGAGTGAAAGGTGTTTGTACATTCTATCATTCCTGCAACTTTATGACCGAAATTGTCAAAATTAAACATTGAAAAGAGTTTGTATGGGTTGGCGTAATAAATATTATGGTCATCTTTCACTAAATCAGAGGCTTTATCATCTACAGAGTAATGACTGTCTATATTTATCTCCCAACCTCTTAATTCCAGATTGGTGTATGAAGCATATTTATGCCTACTCACTACCTTCAGTAGGATGTCTACCAAGCACTTCAAATTTATTTTTATTCCCTCCACAACAATCTAAAAACCTATTCCAGCAGCCTTCTGCCTCTACTGTAGTACCATTCACCAGATTGCTCAAGCCAAAATCCTTGAAGTCATCAACTCTTCTTTGTGGATTTTCAACACAGGTGAATCTAATCACTTCTCACCTCCCCTTCTCACCAGGTCACTACCATATCTTCCCTGGAGTACTTCAAGAGCCTCCTGGCTTGCCTATTTGCTTCTACTATAGTCCAGTTGCCCAAAATGATTTTTATATAATATAAATTATGATGTTAGTCTCCTGCCAGTAAGACATTTCACCATAGAATTAAATATAAAGTCCTTAACTTGGCTAATAAGCTCTTAAGTGATCAGGCCCATCGCTGCTTCTCCTACTTCATTTCCTTCCATTTCATCCTTATTGATAAGCTTCACCCAAACTGGTATGGTAGGCACATGATTTCCATGTTTTAATCCCTGGAGCCTGTGAAAATGTTACTTCACATGGTAGAGGGGATGTGCAGATACAGTTAAATTAAAGGTATTCAGGTGGGGAGATTCCTCAGTTATCCAGATGGGCCAAATATAATCACAGGGACGCCTTTAAATAAAAGAAGGATACAGGAGAGTGAGACTCAGACAAGGAGATTTGATGATGGAAGCAGGTGTGAGAGTCAAAGATTGAAGATGCTCTGCTGTTGGCACTGAAGATGGAAGGGGCCACAAGCCAGTAACATTCTGGAAGTCAGAGGTCCAAATTGGATTTCACTGGGCTTAAAATCTTGGTGTCCACAGGGCTGCATTCCTTCTAAAGTCTCTAGGGAAGAATGGTTCTCTTGCCTTTTCTGGCTTCTAGAGGCCACCTGCATCCATCTTCCACTTCCTCCATCTTCCAAGACCACAGGGGAACATCTGCAAACCTCTCCCTGACTCTGCTTCCTGCTTCCACTTACAGGTATCCTTGTGATTATTACGTTGTGCCCATCAGAAAACCCAGGATAAACTTCCCCATCTTAGCACATTATCGACTGGGGATTTTTGCAGAAACTAACTTAACGCCTGTAGCCAGCGATTTATTATGTAAGTGAATACTGAAACACTCCAGTCAGTAATGTTCGGGTAACAAAAGGTGTCATAATATATCTCTGGTCAATAAGTTGTGAAAATACTTAATCACATCTTCAAAGTCCATTTTGTCATGCATGGTAATAATATATTCAGAAGTTCCTAGGATTTAAAGAGGGACATCTTTTGGAGGCCATTATCCTGCCTACCACATAGTTCTATGACTTCATATAATGAACATGTTGGAATTTCTTATTCAGTTCTGGGTCCTACACTTTGAGATGCCAGCAAACCAGGACGTATTCCCAGAACAAGCAGAATAGTCACCTCATTTATGGAACAGTTCAAGGAACCATACAGATTTACTGAAGAGAAGAGAAGCTTGAAATGAATTGATTTGGGCACTATGAAAACTGTACTTTCAAATTCTGGCATGTAAGTAGTTTTGATTAACTGAATACAGGACCCTAGTTAGCCAGAAATTATAACAATAAATTATGAATTTCAGGACACTGGGCTGTGATTCTAGACTGAAAATGAAAATAAGCATCTTTGAATCACTCATTAGCAATCAAAAGGCACTACTGTACAGAATCAGAAGATCATCTAATTTATTGTTTCCTGAATAAAAGACAGTATCCAGTATATTTGGCTTAATTGCTTATGTTTAAACACTCTTTTGCCACTCCAGTGCATTTTCATTTTCAAATAATAATATTATCTTGCTATTCTCATGATGACTTGCAATATTCTGTAAAATGACATAAATCACAGAGAAGGAAAGGGTTCTTAAAGATCCATTGGTCCAAATCTTCATTTCTAATAAAAAGCCAATTTCACCTAAAGGTTAAGCTGAAAAAAAGTTAATTTTACCTTAAAGTTTAACTGCAGGGAGTAGGGAAGACAATGATTATGCAATAGGAGCAAGGTTGAGATTTTTTTTTCTTGATGCTTGCAAAGTCGTAAGTTAAATGTAGTTAAAAGTTTTATGATCGTGATGCTGCTAATAAACTATTTCCAACCTCTTGCCCAGCAAAACCGAATAGGGCATGTTGAGTAGGCAACGTGTGATCTAGAGAAGTAACTCAGCCTCACCCTCTAGAGGAATGAAGTGGGATAAAGTGTGAACAGTGCTTTTGGAAGTCGGCGTTCCAATCAACACCTGCAATAGTTGTTAGGGCTTGGCTCTTATTTGTGCACTTTTGCAAAGACAAAATCTGCAACTCAGAAACGTTAAAATAATGGTTCCTTAATAGATAACCCCAACCCCCAAACAAGAGGTAAGGACATAAAGGTGCTATTTATCAACCGACACTCTACCACCAGAGGATGCTTCAGAAACGGCCGGAAGTGCCTCTGCCCCTAACTAACATGGCGTCCATTTTATTTCCGTTCTTGTCTCTGCTGTAAATGAGCTCGGCAGCTCCACGCGGTTTTCCCAGAGGCCACCGTCTTACCCAACTCCCCTAGCCTGTTCCTTCGCGGGGGGCGGGGCTACGAAGGAGATGCTTTGTGGTGATTGGTTGCGGTGAGTTAGGAACAAAGCTACGGGGCGGGGACGGGCGGATGGTGAGCTGTGATTGGTTGCCGGGAGGCGGGGCGACTCGACCGCTGGAAAAGTGGCCGCAAGCGGAGACGAGAGCCATGGGTCAGGCGGCCAAGGTGACTGGGTCCGAGGAGGGGTAGAATGCGATGCCAGCGGGGAGGGTAAGAGAGCGGCCTTGCGAACATAGTCTGGTGTCTCTGTAACTGAGGTTCAGGACTCTCCGCTGAGGATGTGGCCTTTACACGTGAGAAGCCTGTAACCAACCCTGGAGGGCAATCGAGGGTTTGTGCAGGTGCGGAGGAGGGAGGGCGGTACAGGTGGTCCTACTTCTTCGTCTACCAAGTACAGAAGGTTTATCCGTGATGCACGCCGGTGACTTGGGTCCTGCCCCCTTTCCGTTTCCACACCGAGCGTTTCTGTGAGGGACCCATTTCGCATCCTTGGGAATTGTACAAGACCCCAAAGTCCTACGCTGAAACCATCCGATGAGGTAAAAGATTTCGTCAAATAACCAAAAGGTGCGCAGGTAACCAAGGAAATCGAATCCCGGCAAAAACACTTGCCAAAAGTAGCACTTAACGAGACAGAGCAGAGACCTGAGATTCCTGAGTGCTCTGAACGAGCTTGGGAGGTGATGCCCCCTTCAGGATCGAGATCACAAGTTTGTGCGCATTCCTGGCCAGAGTACAATTCTCTGGGACCAGCCATCCCTAACCAACCTTAAGTATTATCAGTATGGCCGGTTGAGACATAAACATGGAAAAGGGAAATTGACCTGCTATAGTATAGTGAGAAAAACAAACAGTGCTTATAATGGTTGGTCAATAACAGGGAGCCACCAAGAGTTCCTCTTGTACTACTGAACTCTGTTCCTAGTACATTTTAATATATGTCACAGGACTGATAGAAACAGAATTGTAAAGGGTTATTCTTTCAAGAAACTTTGAGTGTCCATAATAGCTTTTAGTAGCACTTAATAGCCAGCATGTAGCCTGTACTCTCTAGGCATGGTGGATGCAACAGGAACTTCATACAGAAGTCTGGCAGGTAGGGAGAGTTTAAACAATTACTTAATTACAGGGTTGACTTCCCTTAAGATTGACTGATTTGATCTATTTGCTTGGACTCTCCTTGAGAGTCCAGCACCACAATTCTAAAGCATCAGTTCTTCAGCGCTCAGCCTTCTTTATGGTCCCACTCTCACATCCATACATGTCTGCTGGAAAAACCGTAACTTTGACTACGTGGACCTTTGTTGTCAAAGTGATGTCTCCGCTTTTTAATGCCTTGTCTAGGTTTGCTATAGCTTCTCTTCGAAGGAGAAGCATCTTTTAGTTTTATAGCTGCCATCACCGTCTGCATTGAGTGTGAGAACTAAGTTCCCCCTAATACCCTGTTTCTCTCAGTATACAAATTTTGGTGAATCTGTTTTCATCTTTGGTATTATTATGAGTATACAAAATTTGTCCAGAGCTGAGCCTTCTAATATAAATATATGATTATGTTGACTTTTTTTCCTAAGTCTTAGTGTTTCTTAAAGTTAATAACTGCTTTTTTTTTATTATTGGTTTTCCTACTTATCTATTCCCAAACTATGAGCAAAACTGGTATCTCCTAGCTTCATTTTTTTTCCTAGCATCATCTTTTCTGGAGCAATGCAGCCTTTTGCTCTAGTCCAGAATAGTTGCTTTCTTTGCTGGGTGCACAAATGCTGACCTGTATTTGTCCTTTACCATCCTCTCTGTCTCTCTTGGGTTGGATCACCTGTCTCCCTCGTTCCCATGGTGTGTGTGCCTGCGTGCGTGTGTGTGTGTGTATGTGTGTGAGAGAGAGAGAGATAGGCCCTTGTTTTGGTGGAGTACAGTCGTCTTCTATAGCTTTCCAAGAAAGGGCATATAGCAAATAAGAGACTTTGCATTTCTGAAAATACCAATTTGTAATTGCAATTAGGTGATAGTTTGGATGTGTAACTTGAAGATTTTATACCATTGTCTTCTCACAGTGATGCTGTTTAGGAATCAGGCGGCTTTCTAATTTTCTTTTTTTTATACATGAACTGTTTTTTTCCTCCAAGATGTTTTTATTAGCATTGTGCTGAACTTGCATCATGATATGCTGCAGCATGGGTTTGTGTTGAGCACTTGGAATCTGTGTTCTCTGTTCTCTCTTGTTGGAGATCCTGTGACTGTAACTATTGGCCCATCTAGACTACTCCTTTAATTTTATTATCCTTTCCTCAACTACCCATTCTACTTTCTGGGCAGTTTTTCTGAACTTAATCCTTGCTGTCATTCATTTGATATCCAAGAGCTTTGGGGCATTTTCTGAACATTCCTTTTTAAATTTACTATAACTTCTTTTTGTTGTTATTCCATGTTTGCAATAACGTATGTTTCTGAGAAAGTTCTTTGGTTAATCTTTGTTTTATTTTTATGTTTTCTGCTTCCTGTTTCTCTTTTGGTGTCTGCCTATGATGCTATAAGTTTTCTCATATATGTAAAATGCTTGAATAGTGCCTAGCACATAGGATATACTCAGTCAAGTTTCAGTATTGTTATCTGGTGAATGGACTGGGGGAAAGGAGGGAATGGTGGCAGAGTGGCAAATCTTTGTCAGTAGTCTAAGCACAAGATAGGGAGAGATCTGAATTTAAATTGTTTTGGGTGATGGAGAATATCCAAAAGATTAGAGAGAAATCCCTACGGTTTCTCCATGAGGAGTAAGGTAGATTTAAAGAATGACCTAGAGATTTCTGGCTTCAGAAATTCATTGTTTTCCATAACTGAAATTGAGGGGACAGAAGAGAGAACAGTGTTGGGGGGACAATATTGAATACGCTTTTGTTGTTGTTGTTAAGCACAGTCTTAAATATTCAGAAGTCTCAGCATTCTACTTCTTTTTTGAGAAATCACAATTAAACTTTCCTAAATTATCTGGGAAATAGATGGGGAAACAGTGGAAACAGTGTCAGACTGTTTATTTTTTGGGGTTCCAAAATTACTGCAGATGGTGACTGCAGCCATGAAATTAAAAGACGCTTACTCCTTGGAAGGAAAGTTATGACCAACCTAGACAGCGTATTGAAAAGCAGAGACATTACTTTGCCAACAAAGGTCCATCTAGTCAAGGCTATGGTTTTTCCAGTGGTCATGTATGGATGTGAGAGTTGGACTATAAAGAAAGCTGAGTGCAGAAGAATTGATGCTTTTGAACTGTGGTGTTGGAGAAGACTCTTGAGAGTCCCTTGGACTGCAAGGAGATGCAACCAGTCCATTCTGAAGGAGATCAGCCCTGGGATTTCTTTGGAAGGAACGATGCTAAAGCTGAAACTCCAGTACTTTGGCCACCTCATGCAGAGAGTTGACTCATTGGAAAAGACTCTGATACTGGGAGGGATTGGGGGCAGGAGGAGAAGGGGACGACAGAGGATGAGATGTCTGGATGGCATCACTGATTCGGTAGACGTGAGTCTGAGTGAACTCCAGGAGTTGGTGCTGGACAGGGAGGCCTGGTGTGCTGCGATTCATGGGGTCGCAAAGACTCAGACACAACTGAGCGACTGAACTGAACTGAACTGAAATTATCTGAAGCACCTTCCTTCTGGGCTCTTTTAAGATGTAGTATGTTCATGAGTTTGTATGCATGTGTATATGACTTTAAGAGCAGATGAAGGTCTATGTTAAGAAAAATGAGAACAAATACATACCAGACTAGTAAAGTTGGTTACCTTAGCAAACTAATTTCAGCAGGGGGATCGTTAACTTTTTAACCATTCTCATATTATTTTGTTTCAAAGAATTTTGTTTTATTTTTGTAAATACATAAGGCTAATTTTTTTAATCTAAAGATAAGTAATCAAGGGAGTTATTTTGACCAACTCTTGTTTTCACCAGCTACTTTGAAAAATAATCTAAGAAATAAATGCTGTTTAATCCTTGTAACTATGTAAACTGTGAAAATTTTTTCTTTTTAGGTCTGAATTCTGATTTTCTTTCCAGGTTTTACAGCTCTTTAAAACATTGCACAGGACCAGACAACAGGTTTTTAAAAATGATGCTAGAGCATTAGAAGGTAAGTTTGTACTTTGCCACTTTGAAGCAAGTCCGTTTTTCACTTGGCCTCTAGTAGTCCAAGAGACCCTGTATGGTTAAGACCTCCCTTGGGCAATGACCTTCACTATCTCTCTTAATGTTTGTTTTAATGAGTTTATATTACACTACTTTGAGAAGTATTTACTTAAAGAAAAATTGTAAAAGATCATGTTTTCATAAAGAATAATGAAAAAAAGGATCAGAATTTCACTGTGCTCCATTGCTTGCCTTACATTCAAGCCATGAAACTCATTTCTCTTATATAATCAAATTTTCACATTCTCTAGGACCAGATACTACCATATTGTTAATGCCTGTGTCTTTCTTGAAGTGGCAGCAGCTATGAAACTATGAAAGGGAATCTATCACAAATGGTTCCAGATTCAGTATTTCACTGTTTAAAGTGGTTTCTGTCTTTTCTGGAACTCAGAGCTCTAAAGTTTAAGTTCTGTGTTGGTCACGCTGCTGCTGCTAAGTCATTTCAGTCGTGTCCGACGCTGTGCGACTCCATAGACGGCAGCCCACCAGGCTCTGTCATACTCAGTTTCTAAAGCTCTTTAAGAGGATACCTTAGGAGGGAGAGTATATAAGTTGGGAAATTGTTACTGACATATGTACACTATATAAAATAGATAAATAATAAGGCATGGGATAACTAATATAACACAAAGAACTTTACTCAACACCTGTATGGGGAAAGAATCTAAAAAAGGGTCAATTCAGTTCAGTCACTCAGTCGTGTCTGACTCTGTGTGACCCCATGAACCACAGCACGCCAGGCCTCCCTGTCCATCACCAACTCCCGGAGTCTACCCAAACCCATGTCCATCGAGTCGGTGATGCCATCCAACCATTTCATCCTCTGTTGTCCCCTTTTCCTCCTGCCCTCAATCTTTCCCAGCATCCGGGTCTTTTCAAATGAGTCAGCTCTTTGCATCAGGTAGCCAAAGTATTGGAGTTTCAGCTCCAACATCAGTCCTTCCAATGAACACCCAGGACTGATCTCCTTTAGGATGGACTGGTTGGCTCTTCTTGCAGTCCAAAGGACTCTCAAGAGTCTTCTCCAACACCACAGTTCAAAAGCATCAATTTTTCTGCACTCAGCTTTCTTTATAGTCCAACTCTCACATCCATACGTGACCACTGGAAAAACCATAGCCTTGACTAGATGGACTTTTGTTGGCAAAGTAATGTCTCTGCTTTTTAATATGCTGTCTAGGTTGGTCATAATTTTCCTTCCAAGGAGTAAGCGTCTTTTAATTTCATGGCTGTAATCACCATCTGCAGTGATTTTGGAGCCCAGAAAAATAAAGTCAGCCACTGTTTCCACTGTTTCCCCATCTATTTGCCATGAAGTGATGGGACCGGAAGCCATGATCTTAGTTTTCTGAATGTTGAGCTTTAAGCCAACTTTTCACTTTACTCTTTCACTTTCATCAAGAGGCTCTGTAGTTTTCCTTCACTTTCTGCCATAAGGGTGTTGTCATCTGCATATCTGAGGTTATTGATATTTCTCCCAACAATCTTGATTCCAGCTTATATTTATGTGTATAACTGATTCACTTTGCTGTACAGCAGAAACTAACACTACATTGTAAATCAACTGTACTCCAGTAAAATTTGTTTTTAAAAATTCAACCTCCACTAAAAAAAGGGAAAAAAAGAGAGCATCTAGGTAAAGTGTCCCCACTGTCCCTATGAATCAAGTTTTTGTAATTTACCAAAAACATTTCTTGAATATTAAAGTATATGCTTCATATTATATGTATGTTACACAAATTCCTTATTTAATTCTTACCACAGACCTGTTAGGTAGTTACTATTATAATTTCTAGTTTGGCAGATGAGAAAACTGACAGTAATGTGAAAAGATAGGTGGAGCTGGGATTTAGCCTCAGCATTCTGGCTCCAAAGCCTGAACTCTTAACCACATTACATGTTGACATGTATTAAGCATAGAAGGAAGGTTCTATGGCTCATCTCCATCACCATAGCATATTTTTGTGCCTTTAAATGTTTTTAAGTGAAATAATTATAAGAATAGCTAACTGCATATTTACCATTAAATGCTCACAGCAGCACTATAAGGCAATTTATCAGTTATATGAAATTATTCTGCTGTAGTGATGCCAAATCATTGGATTATATAAACAAATTTTCATTTGTCCATTGCTTTACTTGTCAGCCAAGGCACTTAAAATAATTTACATATCCTCTTTGCTGCCGTATCTTCATTTTAAGTGTTTTGGAGGAGGGATAGTTAAACATGCTTATATGTATTGAGTTTGCCATCTTAAATAAAAGCATTTTAATTCAGATCCTTATATTTACAAAAGCAAAGTATTAATTTGAATTTATTAGGATCTCACAGCTAGAGGGTCAAATGAAATTAGAAATAAAAAGCAGGATATAAAACTATTAGAATGCTGAAAATATATATTAGGTTTAATTACAAGTTTTCCAGCCTGTAAAAAGCTCTCCAAAAGACTTTTAAAATAAATTTCTTATTTTTCACTTTGTTTTACACAAGGCAAAATTATTTTTTTCTGCTAGAGAAATAATAGATATATTTGTATATAGCATATAGTACTGTAATATAATGAATACTATGTAAATTATTGGGACAGGAATTATAAATTAGAAAAGCAGATAACTATATGCATATTTTTTTCTTTTTCTAGCAGCCCGAATAAAGATAAATGAAGAATTCAAATGTAATAAAACTGAAACTTCTCCTAAGAAAATAGAAGAGGTACAGTATTAAATGTTTCAATTACGATAAAACTCAAATTTTAGCAACTAGAGGAAATGATAAAAATGGAGAGACTTTATGAAATAAAAACCATTAGTTGATAGTTAAAGCCATCACAACTATAAATGACCTTCACTTGTTTGGTATGGCTCACCTCCTCAAGGGTCATGTGCCTACATCTATAAGATAGCAAGTTGCCTAGTGAAAGGAACATAAGTATGCTGCTGCTACTGCTGCTAAGTCACTTCAGTCGTGTCCGACTCTGTGCGACCCCATAGACTGCAGCCCACCAGGCTCCCCCGTCCCTGGGATTCTCCAGGCAAGAGTACTGGAGTGGGTTGCCATTTCCTTCTCCAATGCATGAAAGTGAGAAGTGAAAGTGAAGTCGCTCAGTCATGTCCGACTCCCAGCGACCCCATGGACTGCAGCCTACCAGGGTCCTCCGTCCATGGGATTTTCCAGGCAAGAGTACTGGAGTGGGGTGCCATTGCCTTCTTCAACATAAGTATAACCATGATCAAAGCAAGAACAGCTGAACCAACCTAGAAACTCACAGAGATGGTCTCTTTGTCTAAGGCAAGTGACAGACTAAGGAGAGTGAGTGTGATAACTCTCTCTTAAGTTACGCAGAGAAAACTTCTACTCACTTAGCTCAGCTGGACAGAATTTTTTTTTTTTTTAATCATATCTTGGCTGTGGAAGTTGAATAGCCAGAGTTCATGAAATGTTCTTGCTTTACGTTCTGTATTTGCATTTTAGTCACTTCCCTAGTGGAAGATAGTCCACTACTAACACTACTCTGTGAGCTCCCTAGTATTCCCAGTGCTTGTTCATTGAAAAAGTGCACACTGATTCTTTTCCTGTATAAAGTCATATGCATACCGACATTGTCTCTGTCTTAGGAAGGAACACTGCTTCCTAAATGTTCCCGGACCTAATTTTGTATAAATGTAAGGGAAAGGACCCTTAGGAAGAAAATGAAAAATTATTTGCTGGGTTAATTAAGATTCTAAGAATTGATTTAGTAAAGAGGAAGGTACAATTTAGAGAAATTCTTCCATGTTTAATAGAATTTCCACATATTGAAACAAAAAATTTTATGCAAATACTTTTATACTTAGTAGAGAAAATGCTATTTTTGAAGTAGTAAATATCTGTAATACAATAATGAGACAAAATGAGATAGCCTAAGGATTTCTTTCCCTTTAACATAAAACAAGAGAGATTTAACCTAGTCTTATGATAGTACAAATGGGGACTATGGAATTTTTATCTATGGAAGCAGCTAAAATGACGTTATAATCAAGTCATGACTTGAAAAGAAGTTTAAAGATGTATGCCAAGGTCTGTACTATTTTGCTATTCAGAAAACTGATTATTAACAATCTGGTACGTGTATACCTCATTTTATTGTGCTTTGCTCTATTGCACTTCACAGAGTCTGTGTTTTATACAAATTGAAGGTTTGAGGCAACCCTGCATTGTCAGATGCTGGTTAGCATTTTTTAATAATAAAGTGTTTTTAAGTAAGGCATGAATATTGTTTTGTTTATTTACCTGCGTCAGGTTTTATTTGTGGGATCTTCTGTTGCAGAGCGCAGGCTTAGTTGCCCCAGGGCATGTGTGATCCTAGTTCTCTAGGGACTGAACCCACATCCCCTGCCCTGGAGGGTGGATTCTTAACTACTGGACCACCAGGGAAGTCCCATGATTTTCTTTTACACATAATGCTGTTGCACACTTAATAGACTAGTGTATACTGTAAATATAACTTTTATCAGATCAGATCAGTCGCTCAGTCATGTCCGACTCTTTGCGACCCCATGAATCGCAGCACGCCAGGCCTCCCTGTCCAGCACCAACTCCTGGAGTTCACTGAGACTCAGGTCCATCGAGTCCGTGATGCCATCTAGCCATCTCATCCTCTGGCGTCCCCCTTCTGGGCGCCCCCAATCCCTCCCAGCATCAGAATCTTTTCCAATGAGTCAACTCTTCACATGAGGTGGCCAAAGTACTGGAGTTTCAGCTTTAGCATCATTCCTTCCAAAGAAATCCCAGGGCTGATCTCCTTCAGAATGGACTGATTGGATCTCCTTGCAGTCCAAGGGACTCTCAAGAGTCTTCTCCAACACCACAGTTCAAAAGCATCAATTCTTCAGCACTTCACATTCCAACTCTCACATCCATACATGACCACAGGAAAAACCATAGCCTTGACTAGATGAACCTTTGTTGGCAAAGTAATGTCTCTGCTTTTGAAAATGCTATCTAGGTTGGTCATAACTTTTCTTTCAAGGAGTAAGCGTCTTTTAATTTCATGGCTGCAGTCACCATCTGTAGTGATTTTGGAGCCCAGAAAAATAAAGTCTGACACTGTTTCCACTGTTTCTCCATCTATTTCCCATGAAGTGGTGGGACCGGATGCCATGATATTCGTTTTCTGAATGTTGAGCTTTAAAGCCAACTTTTTCACTCTCCACTTTCACTTTCATCAAGAGGCTTTGTAGTTCCTCTTCACTTTCTGCCATAAGGGTGGTGTCATCTGCATATCTGAGGTTATTGATATTTGTCCCAGCAATCTTGATTCCAGCTTGTGCTTCTTCCAGTCCAGCGTTTCTCATGATGTACTCTGCATATAAGTTAAATAAACAGGGTGACAATATACAGCCTTGACGTACTCCTTTTCCTATTTGGAACCAGTCTGTTGTTCCATGTCCAGTTCTAACTGTTGCTTCCTGACCTGCATACAAATTTCTCAAGAGGCAGATCAGGTGGTCTGGTATTCCCATCTCTTTTAGAATTTTCCACAGTTTATTGTAATCCACACAGTCAAAGGCTTTGGCATAGTCAATAAAGCAGAAAGAGATGTTTTTCTGGAACTCTCTTGCTTTTTCGATGATCCAGCGGATGTTGGCATTTGATCTCTGGTTCCTCTGCCTTTTCTAAAACCAGCTTGAACATCAGGAAGTTCATGGTTCACATATTGCTGAAGCCTGGCTTGGAGAATTTTGAGCATGACTTTACTAGCGTGTGAGATGAGTGCAATTGTGCGGTAGTTTGAGCATTCTTTGGCATTGCCTTTCTTTGGTATTGGAATGAAAACTGACCTTTTCCAGTCCTGTGGCCACTGCTGAGTTTTCCTGATTTTCTGGCATATTGAGTGCAGCACTTTCACAGCATCATCTTCTAGGATTTGGAATAGCTCAACTGGAATTCCATCACCTCCACTAGCTTTGTTCATAGTGATGCTATCTAAGGCATTATTTTATGTTTTTGCAAATCTCTGTAATGTCTGGCTTAATAGGGGTCAGCTAAATTCTCGTATCTGCTTTCTTATTCAACCTGGTGCAATGTGTTTTTTAGACTGAATTATACAAAGAAAATTCAGCCTTATATAGGTACATAGTTGGAAGATGGTAGGTGTATATATTATCCTTTTCAAATAGTTGTGAATATTCTTTGATACCATACCTAACCAATTGGTAAATTTCTTTAAAGATTAGTTGCAGTGTGAAACTCTGTTATCTGTTAGACCAATGGGTGGGTGTGTGTGTTTATTTCCTTGGGGGGCGGTGGTGGTGGGGGGGGGAGTAGTTCGAGGTCTCATACATAACCACATCCTGTTTATCCACTGTCTTCTCCCCTAATCCCTTGTTTCTCATCTAGCTTTGTTTCCAGCCTTAAACCTAAACCTCAGCTCAGTTTATGCACCTCCAGTGAGTGAGAAGGCTCATTGTTTTTCTTTCTCTACCCTACTAAGCCCCTTCTCAGGTCTGTCAGGAGGTGAGGCTTTGCCCCCTACAGCATTCTCCATGTCAGTGAATGGCAGCTCCCTCCTTTTTATGTTCAGACCAAAAACCTTGGTGTTCTCTTTTGTGACTACTTTCCTTTTCTTACATCTACATCCAATCTGACAGCAAATCCTATTGACTTCAAAACATACCCAGAATTTGACCATTTCTTATCTTCCCATTATTATTTCCTAGTTCAAGCCACCATTATTTCTCACTGGATTTTTACAACAGCCTCCTAGCAGCTGTCCTTGCTTCTGCTCTAACTCCCTGCAGCCTAGTCTCAATACTTAAAAGACAATGAGCCTTTTAAAAAGGCATATCGCTTGGCTATTCTGTTCACAATTCCCATGGCTTCTCATCCCATTCAAAGTAAAATCTAAAGTCTCTGCCTGCCATGACCTTTAGCACTGCATCATCTGACTCCTGTTAACTTCCCACCTCAACTCACCACGCACTTCTTACTCATCCAGCTTAGTGCCTTCTTTGAGGGTGCTTTAATTTACCAAGAACTTTCTTGTCTGAGGCCACTTATGCTGTCGCTTCTTTCTAGGACATTCTTTCATACGCCCTCATGTCTTCATTTAGTAGACCAATAGATTTTAACGTTTCTCCCGTTGAGTGGGTCTTTTACCCATGCATGGCTTTGTAACGGCATGCACTAATGATTTGAAAAACATAGGTTTACCAAGTAATGCGGACCTTCCAAATACTGACATAGTTCAGTATGTAATATTTTTAAATTGCATCTGTTAATATCCCTCTCATCAGAAAAGTCTTGAAGTATTGGGAATTTGTCAGGCTTCAAATGACAGATACAAGTTCTCCAGAATTGTGATTTTTGCTTAAAAGCTTAAATTTTGTCATTGTCAGTTGTTTTCTTGAAGTAAGGTGCTCATATCACTCATCTTCAAGGAAACATCTGCCAGTTACCCAAATCTGAATAATCAGAGTTTGTCTGTCAGTGGTTCATTCAAGTAGAAATGGTTTTCCAAAGAAAAAGCTCTACTGCTCACAGCTCAAACAATACAAATGGCTCTAGTATTATGAAAATAATTTTGACTTTATGACTCCCCTAAAAGAGTCTCAAGATCCTCCCAAGGATACACAGCTCTGAGAATAACTATTTTAGTCCAGGTTCTTCATTTTGTGATGATGAGGTCTGAAACTTAAAGAGAGTAGATATTAACCCACGGCCACACACTCACACTCAATGACAGAGCCAGAGTTGGAGTCCCAAGTATTCTGACTCCTAATGCAATGCTTTTACTAGTGTTCAGAACGTCCAACTGTATAGTATAAGAAAGATTCAGATGCACTCAAAAGAATAACAAGAAAACTGCACATTTTAAACATATTTTAAAATATATGTTACAACAAAAGATATTCCAAATCTGTTCTGGATCAAAATACGTAATGGATAGATAAAAGGTAAAAGTATATGCATATCTAAGCTTTCTATAAGCTTGGAATGGTTACAGAAAGTTAAAGGCAAGGAAATTCCCCGTCAGTCCTATGGTTAGGCTCCACACTTCCACTTTTGGGGACGTGAATTTCATCCCTGATGGGGAACTAAGATCTCCCAAGCTGCAAAGCATAGCCAAAAAAAAAAAAAAAAAGGTTAAAAGCAAGTATCACCTAAAAAGAAATTGTAGTAGTAAACCTGTAGTTTTCAAAAACAGTACATTAATGTGAACCATTGAAAAAGTACGCAAAGGACTTATTCTTTTTCTTTGTTTTCTTAACAGCTAATAAAAATAGGTTCTGATGTTGAATTGATACTCAGAACATCTGTTATACAAGGTATTCACACAGACCACAATACGCTGAGTAAGTAATATTAAAAAAGAATGTTGCTTGCAATGTATTTTAAACTATTGAGCAATTACAGTGCTTTTAATGCTAATTAGTAAAACAGTTTGATTTTGCCAGTGTGGTATATATTGTACACACTTGTAAGGCTGTATTTAAAAGTGCTGAATTATGAAACTTTGCTTTACTAGACATTTTTCTTTTTCTTTTGTTGTTTTTTCTTTTTAATCTTAACCACTGGTTGTATTGCAAAACTTCAGTTACAAAGACAGTACAGGCATACTTCAATGTATTGTACTTCCCAGAGAATGCATTATTACAAACTGTCAAGCAGGCAAGTCAAGCAAGTCTATTGGTGCCATTTTTCCAACAACATTTGTTCACTTGTGTCCCGGTGTAACATTTTGGCAATTCTTGGAGTATTTCACACTTTTTCCTTATTAACTGTATTTGTTACAGTGATCCATGATCAGTGCTCTTTGATCTTACTAATACAACTTGCTGAAGTTTCAGAATATGGTTAATATATTATAGTAAAGTCTTTTTAAATTAAGGTATTTAGACATAATGCTATTAGACATTCAGTAGACTATTAGTAAGGAGAAGGCAGTGGCACCCCGCTCCAGTACTCTTGCCTGGAAAATCCCATGGATAGAGGAGCCTGGTAGGCTGCAGTCAATGGGGTCGCTAAGAGTCGGACATGACTGAGCGACTTCAGTTTCACTTTTCACTTTCATGCGTTGGAGAAGGAAACGGCAACCCACTCCAGAATTCTTGCCTGGAGAATCCCAGGGACGGGGGAGCCTAGTGGGCTGCCGTCTGTGGGGTCGCACAGAGTCAGACATGACTGAAGTGATTTAGCAGCAGTAGCAGCAGCAGACTATTAGTATAGTGTAAGCATAATTCTTACATGGTTCAGGAAACCAAAAAATTTGTGTGATTTGCTTTATTGAGATACTTTATTTGTAGTGGCCTGGTACCAAACCTGCGATATATAACAGGTTTGCCTGTAGGACTGTTTTTGTAATAATTTATTTGGCCTTCTTAATTTTCATAGTATAATTTGTCACCTACCTAGACTAAATCTGTTTCTTTATCTTTTCTTCTGTGTGATTCAAGTTATTTTAATTTAGGAGAATTGGGATTACACAAAATGGGAATATAGTTGAGGATCCTCTATTGTACCTCCGACTCCTGGTGGGGCTTCAGTAGAATCTCATTTTATATAATACTTGGTTTTCATTCCTTAAAGTATTTGAGGGGACAATAACAAAGATACAAACAACATAAAAACAGAAAAGTACACAGCTGATAATAGTACAGCTCAGTGAATTTTCGCAAACTAAAATACCTATGTAACCAATCTCCGCATCAAGTTATATAATGCTACTGCTATCCCCAAAGACCCCTCATACCCCTCCAGTCAGCCCTTCCCCGCAAGTATAACCACGGTCTTGACTTTCGACAGTATCAGTTTTTAACCCAATATAATAAATTGGAATCATATAGGATTTCTCTGTTCTCTGGCTTCTTTCTCTGTCTTTGTGCCATTCATCTTTATTATTGGATAGAGCAGCATTTCTATGAATATTATATGAGTGAAGTGTCCGTGTCATATGGTATATGTTTATTCAGCTTTAATAGGTACTGCTGACCAGCTTTCCAAAGTAATTAGGCTAATTTACATTTCCAGGAGCCGTGTCTGAGAACTCAAATTGCTTTATACCCTCACCAGCTCTTGATAGTAGGCATCTCTTAATTTTAGCATTTCTGGTGGTATATAATGGTACCACATTGTGGCTTTAATTAGCATTTCTCTGGTCATTAACGAAGTACTAGCACTTTTTCAGGTGTTCAATTGTCATTTGGATATTCTCTTTTATGAAGTGGCTGTTCAGGTCTTTTGTTCATTTTTCTAAGAGGTTACCTGCTGCCTCTTTATTATTGATTTGAAGGAATTCTTTATATGTTCTGAATATAAATCTTTTGTTGGGTGTATATATATATTACAAGAATCTACTTTTAGCTTTTTCATTTTGCTATTTATTTTTCATTTTTGTTCTCTGTTTTTTATCTTTTGGCCACACCACATGGCACGTAGGATCTTAACTCCCCGACCAGGGATAGAACCTGCATGCCCTGCGTTGGCAGCATGAAGTTTTAAACACTGACCGCCAGGGGAGTCCCTTGTTTTGCTGTTTTTATCTTTTGATGAGAAGTTCTTAATTTTAATGTAGTCCAGTTTAATCTCTTTCTTCTTTTATGATTAATACTTTTCTGAGTCTTGTTTCAGAAAATTTTGTCCATCTCAAGCAAGGTCATGAAGTGATCAGCTTTCTTCCAAAAGCTTTATCGTTTGATATTTTTCATTGGTTGTATCAACTAGAGTTGATTTTTTTATATGGAATAAGATAGGAACCAAGATGTATTTTTTTAATATTTGAATATTCAGTTGATCCAGCATTATTTATTGAAAAGACCACTCTTCCCCCCCTGCACTATAGGATCACCTTTAACATAAAATCAAATAATACATATTTGTGCATCTGTTCCTTGACTTCATAATTTCTTGAGTTAGTTTGCTTTTCTGTCCTTGTATCGCTACCATAATGTCTTGATTACTACATCTTTATAAATCTGAATGGGCTTCCCTGGTAGTTCAGTGGTAAAGAATCCGTCTGTCAGTGCAGATGTTTGATCCCTGGGTTAGGAATATTCTTTGGAGAAGGAAATGGCAGCCTACTCCAGGGTTATTGCCTGAGAAATCCCATGGACAGAGGAGCCTGGAGGGCTACAGTCCATAGAGTCACAAAAGATTTGGATACAACTTAACAACTAAACAGCAACAGTAAATCTGAATGTCTAGTACTCTTAATTCCTATACAGCTTTCAAAGTTATTTTTAGTTTATGAGCATCATCAGAAATTATTTGATCTAAGTAATGTTTCTAAGGACAATAAACGTGGTTAATCCTAAATTGAAAATTTATAGTCATTAGCTTTAATCTTAATAGTAATCTTTAGAGTTTCTGTGTCCTATAGCAATTATAGCAAAATGTTATCTTTATTATATGAATAAAATTTTAGATAATTTCAGATAACTAAATTTGATAACTATATTTCAGAAGCCTAGTTTTAAGTATGATAATATTAGTTTAAATTTCTTTTTTTTTTCTTTTGGCTTTCTGTATATTTAATTTTCCCTCAGGATTGAAAACTTTTGACTCTTACATGATTATAGGATATAATGCTATTTTGCCTTAATAATGGCCTCCTTTCTGCTAAGTTATATATGGATCTCTTTTTTCTACTTTATGCCTGTGGGTTCAAGAGAGAACAAATTTGATTCTTTAATCTCTGTTTTAAAAAGTTACTCTAGCTATGACAACATTCATTTCATGAACGCCTTCAAGAATAAAAAGTTACTCTAGCTATGACAACATTCATTTCATGAACGCCTTCAAGAAAACAGTGGTGCTTTTTTATGAAGCTGAAGTTCTGAGTGAAGAACTCATTCTAAAATGGTATAAAGATGAATGAGGGGAAGTGACTGCTTTCATGCTTCTGCGTGTGACTGTCCAGTTCCCCCAGCCCTATGCACTGAAGAGACTCCTCTTTCCCCATTGCATATTCCTTACTGCTCTGGTGTAAATGAATTGACCGTGTATGTGTGGATTTATTGCTAGACCCTCTGTTCTGTTCCGTTGATCTATATGTCTGTTTTTATGCCAATACCATACTGTTTTGATTGTGATAGATTTGTAGTAAAGTCTGAAACAAGAAGTGTGATGTCACCAGTCTTGTTCTTCTTTCTAAAGGTTTGTTTTGGCTATTTAGAGTCCTTGTGTCTCAAATTTTAGGATTGTTTGTTCTGTTTCTGTGGAAAATGCCATTGAAATTTTGATAGGAATGGCATAAAATATGTAGATTGGTTTTGGTAGTGTGGACATTTCAATAACAATATTAATTCTTCCAATCCATGAAAACACAGTATCTTTCCATTTATTTGTGTTCAGTTTGTTTCATCAGTGTCTTATAGTTTTCAGGTCAATAGTCTTTCGCCTCTTTGGTTAAATTTATTCCTAGATGTTTTATCCATATGTATGTAAATAGAATGTTTTTCTTAATTTTCCTTTCTGATATTTATTTTGTTCATTATTAGTATATAGAAATGCAACAGGTTTTTTTGGTATTGTTTTTGTTACCTCACAACTTTACCAAATTTATTACTTATAACGATTTTTTGGTGGAATATTTAGGATTTTATATTATGTCATGTCATCTTCAACTAGTGACAGTTTTACTTGCCTTTATTTCTTTTTCTTGCCTGTTTACTCTGTCTAGGACTTGCAAAATGGTATTGAATAAAAGCGGTGAGTAGGCATCCTTGTCCCGTTCCAGATTTTGGAGGGAAAGCTTTTGGGTTTTCACCATTGAGTATGATGTTAGCTTGTCATATATGACCTTTATTATGTTGAGGTTTATTCCCTCTTTACTCACTTTGTTGAGAGGTTTTTGTCATAAATGGATGTTGGATTTTGTCAAATGCTTTTTTGGCATCTATGGACATGATCGTATGATTTTTATTCTTCATTTTATTAATGTGGTGTATCACATTAATTTATTCGTGGGTATTGAAAAATCCATGCATCTCTGTAGTAAATCCCTTTTGATCATGGTGTACGATCCTTTTAATATATTGTATTTTGGATATTTACCAGTTTTTAAATAACCTTGTTGTATTTCAGGGATTTCCATCTCTATGAGTTATAAATTCCCAGAACAGAATCTAGAATATTCATTTCCTTAGTTTCCTTTGCAGCTCAGGCATGGATGTGTAGCACACTATATTTCCCGTATTCCTAAATGAGCTTGAGAAGAGAGGCTTGGCACAGAACCCATTTTTCTGGCAAGAGTTAGCATCAGTGGTTGCAGAGTCAAGTTACTGTTCCAGAAGTGTCATTGGCGTAGCAGGAGCAGATGTATTAAAGTTGAGTTTCTGCCAACATCCTAAATATAGTGTATCATGCTCCATGAGCATAGAAATGGTGGTTGTTTTTTCTAGTGCCCTGTAGGCAGTAGCAGTTTTCATCATCAGGCCAGTTCATGGTATTGCTTTGGACAGTGTTCCTGAAAGTTTAGCCTCAAGCCTGCCTGATTCTTAAGCCCTCACAGTAATTAATTAAGCCCCTTGAGTTAGACCAATAAACTGTTAATAGATGCCTTTTCTGCCTAATTAGCCAGTCAGCTTTTGTTACTTTTAACTAAGAACAATAGAAGTTGTTGCCAAGAAGTGAGATACCTGAGATTATACAACATAAAATATGAAATGAAAGCAGGGGTTGGGGAGAGTGTTGTTAGCATGGACCTGACCATCCCAGGCCTTAAGCTGGTGGCCCTTGTTATGTAGTGGTGAACATACCACTTACTGTTTCTTAGGAGTGCAGCTACAGCAATAGGGGTGTTATCAGAATGTCAGTATGTGCTCGTTATTTCTTTCTACTTTCAGCAAAATATTGAAAAAGAGGATTAATGCAGATTAAGTGAGTCAGTCTGTGAAGCAAAGATGGAAAGAAGTACAGCTTTGCTAGGGGCCCTTTCTCGCCACATCCTGAACTCTAACTGATTGAGGGTCCTATAATTTAGAGCCTTGCAGACCTGAAAAAATGCCAGCTGCTACTCTCCACTAAAACTGAAGCCAGTACAAGCAAGGGACCTCTTAGCTCTAATATGAAATAAGATCAGTATCCCTAATCGTTCTCTTTTGCCAGACAAAGATCAGATATAGGGTGCATTTATTCACCTGAGCCTGTAGATTTTCATTGTGTTAAGACGTGTCCATTAAACTAAGGGGTAGGGAGGTTTGGGACAACATAGAGACCATTGCCAAAGGATGAAAATATTCATGCTTAGTAATTGTCAGGATGTTTGCCTGTTGCTACTTGTACATGGAAATGACTGGGAGAAAATAGATGTGTAGCTTATAAAATTTTTGAATAAATTGTATTGCCAGAAACCCCAAGCATAGCTAGGTCTCTTCAGCTCTTAAAGGCCATCCCAATCCCTTAACCCATATCAACAGGACGTAAACTGTGAAAACTTCCGAGTGTCAAAGAAGAGCATTTTCCCTAATATCCCCACATCTGGATCCCCTAGAGGACAGACCAGGAGCCTTGAAGGACAGTGGATAATAGAGGGTCTTTGGGTCTCCCAGAAAACAGGATGAGCTACTGCCAGTTTGGCCGACCGGAGTTTATTGCTTTGCCATGAGCAAGGAGCTCTTGCTCTTCCTGTCCAGAAGGATTTAGGATTTGCTGTGGAGCAGTAACTGCCATGTGTTTTCCATTCCAGGTTTCTATTGCTGTATCCTGTTGTTCTTTGCTGTGGTCCAGTAGGCAGCTACCGTGTGACCCACAGCTGGACCTAATGGAAAGGCTACAGCACATCATCTGGAGGTCCTGGTTTTGAACATGGATGAGACCTTAGGGGTCAGATAGCAAACAGATGTAGTTTTCTGTGTATGGGAAGAAGGGTGTATATTCATGTTATGCAGCCAAAAGGGTGGTAGGCTTGTTGCCTCTCCAGTATCTATTCTTTCTTACTAACTGAAAAACTATGTTGAGAGTAGAGTGTGACAGGCAGGGAGCAGTGGGGTAGGGATGATTTTTTAGACCATGTAACACCTTTCTGGCCAGTGCAAAGCAGCTGTCTGCTGAATGTTGCTTCCAATAAAGCTGTTGTTTTTCCATTAAAAAGGCATAGGCCAAGCCGGCACTCCGCTTTTTGCCCCCTTCCCCCTTCCTGCCTGGAATGCAGAGGGGATGTGGCAGCAGCGTTGACGACAGACACCACGCATGAAGGAAAGGCAGAGAGCCTGGGTCCTTGGAGGCGGTAGTAAGGCCCTGCCTTAGCCTAGGGTCGCCTTAATCTGTATTTCCTGATACGTGAGAAAATTAAATCTCTTACTTACTTAAACCATTTTTTGTTGGACTTTTGGTTAATCTGTCTTTTCCACTAGCTTGTGAACTATTTGAAGCTGAGGAGGCTTTTTTCTTTTTAATTGAGGTATATACTTAACATGTAACATTACATTAGTTTCAGGCATACAACATAATGATGCTATATTTATATATATTTTGAAATGATCACCACAGTAAATTGAGTTAATCTGTCTCCATACATACTAACAAATTTTTTTTTTTCTCATGGTGAGGACTTTGAAGACTCTCTTAAGCAACTTTCAAATATGCAATACAATGTTATTAACTGCAGTCACTGTGCTGTACTGAGGTGACTATTATATATTCATCTCTGTGTCTTCTTTTTTTGATGTAATGCCCAGGAAAAAATAAGCACCTATATGTTTGATAAGTGAAACAATTTACTGTCGTTGTTAATAAGTTAAAACCTAAACTGTAATATGCTCTCTGATGAAACCTGCAAAGATTTGGAAGCAGCAAGTGAGATATAAAAAATGGTTAAATAATAGTTATTTAACGAGTTCTCATTTCAGTAAGCCAGATTTACCATGTGGCTCATAAAAGTATTTTCTTTAGTCAGCTCACTTCTCCTTTTTGTAAGAATTTCAGTTTTCCTTTTGAATTGAATTTATTATAAGAGTTTTTTAACGATTCAAATTTATAGAAAAGATACAAGAAAAGTCGAAGAATATGTTAATTCCCTTTATCCAGATTCTACAAATTCTAACAGTTTACCACATTAGCTTTATCATCTCTCCCTCATTTTTTTCCTGAAGTTTCTGAAGGTAAATTGCAGACATAATGTGGGTTTTTTTTCCCCCAGATGAGCATTTTTCAGATCATAACAGCCTGCTTGAGTTTAGAGCTGGAGAAATACTTCAGTGTATATTTTGTAAAAATATTTCTTTGTGTATTTCCTAAATTTGCAAAGACATTCTCTTACATAACAACAGTATAATGATCAAGGTCAGTATATTAATGTTGATTCAGTTCTTTTATTCAAATTTTTCTGTTTGTCCTAACAGTGTCCTTTATAGCAGAAGAAAAAAAAAATGGATTGGCTAGATCTCTGCTCTAAGATCCAGTTGAGGATCACACAAATGGCATTTAATCATCATGTTTTTTTAGTTTTCCTTTCATCTGGAGCAGTTCCTTGGTCTGTCTTTGTCTTTCATGACCTTGTTGTTTTTGAAGAATATAAGCAGGTTACTTCATAGAATTTGGTGTGAGCATCTTTGATTGTAACAGTTCACTTGATTCCGCTTAGTTCTTCTTCTAAAAGTTTTGTATCTTACAAGCTTTTCCTCAGTTGACTTCAGCAGGATGTCTTACCTCGGGCTCAGTGTTTGTTGTCGTCATCATCCTTGTTGTTGAACAGTGTTTCCCAATCGGGCCTTACTGTCATTTTAAACAGCGAGTCCTTCACTCCACAGCCTGTCCCGCACATATCTCGCTCGTCCCTGCTAAATTCCAGAAGCACTCTTCTGTTACGATGACCACGCAGAACACCTCAAGTTGACAGCCACTGTTCTGTCGGATTTGCAGTTGCCTGTGGGATCTTAGTTCCACCAGGCAGGGAAGTGGCACCCTGCAGGGACAGTGCAGAGTGCTAACCCCTGGACTGACAGGGAATTCCCTGAGATCTTTAAAGTAGAAAAGTCATCTTGCTTTTTATATCGTTGGTACTATAAACTAATTTTCCACTTGATAGTTTTAATTATCATTAACCTGCAGTCTGCTACTGACAAGGTGTTTTGTTTTTTTTTATTTAAATGTATTTATTTTAATTGTAGGCTAATGTTGTTATTTAATTATATTTAATAATGATAAAGTGTTAATTTGGTCGTGTATGTTTTTGTATAACCTGAAATGAGAATCCTATTAAACTGTCCATTTAAAATAAAGAACACCACCTTAGAAGGTAACTGAAATAAAATATCACTGGGAAGATTTATCTTAAAACTAGATATTTTACTGTTACAAATTTTAGGGGGAAAAGAGTTTATTTGAATTGAATTTTAATGACATTAAATACTCTCTTTGTTTTTCTTTCAGAATTGGTCCCTAGGAAAGACCTTCTTATAGAAAATGTGCCATATTGTGATGCACCAACTCAGAAGCAATGACTTTTACTAAAAAAATAAAATTAAGTCTTTGTCAATTTTTAATTTTAAAATATACAACTCTAACCAAACTCCTGGAAATGCAGATATTTTTCTCTAAAATGGCATATTGAAAATGGGTGAACTATAGTTTCATAACTAGCTTTCATGTTGAAAAGACATTGCTGAAAACTGTGGAACATAGTTAAGTATTTCTACAGAACATTAGGTAAGAAGACATTTCATTTTCATTGAAAATCAAACAACATAAAGTGAAATATATGGCTAGGGAGTTATATTCACTTCTCTTTGACCTTGATGAGTATTTTGGTTTTATCATAGCTATTTGAGAATGAAGTGTTTTGGCAGGTTGGTGGCTTTTTTCCCATGTGAACGGAAACTATTAGATTAAAATTACTAGATTAAATGAATGTTTAGTCTCCCAAAAGATTAAATGAGTCTAAAAGTCACAGTTGTGCCAACACTCCATAGAAGGTGGCCTTTGTTTCCTAAAAGACTGAAATCATTTCAGTAGCTAAGAAATAATAATACAGTTTCATTTTAGAGACAGAGTATATCTCTGTGTTCCTGAAAGAAAACTTTGAATCAGTCTTCTGAAGATAGATGAATAAAACGTCAAAATCATGTATGATAAAAGGAATAAAGAAATCCTAATTTCTTAAGGAAATAGTGGCCCTTGATCAAACTATATAATATAGGCTTAGTAGAATTAGCTGCACTTAGACCACAGCCAGAGATTGTTGTGAAAATATAATATTTGGCTGCATCCTCTACATTATAATCAGTAAGATCTAAATGGCTTTTTTTCTTCAACGTGTTTCTTTCCTGACAAGACTGACAGTATCCCAAAACAGCTTGGCATTCTACCATCTAATGGTAGGAACTACAGAATTGTATCTAATATTCTTCTTGTTTCTCTTTTATCTGTACATCTCTACCATTCCGTTTGCTCGGTGAACAGTGTGTTCCCTTTATTCACTGGTCAGTTCTCCCGTTTGATGACACAGGGTTTTTAATTTTTACAAGATTCTCAATGCAAAATGCTTTGTTGGCAAAGACATATTGGTATAGTCATACTGAATATAAATGTCATATTTTAAAAAGTATTTCATTTTAGTAAGTAAATTGTTGAAATTATTTTGACATAGTATACTTAACAGTAAACCAGAGACTACCCTTTATGTTACCTAATAATTTGAAGATTAGTTAGTATATGAAATGAATTATATAGAAGATTCATTACATAATTTTTTATCTCTCATACATATTTCTTATTGTGTGTATGGAAATTAAACCTACATAAAAGTAAAAGTTGCTTCACATTTGAAATTTGCCCTTTTAAGAAGATGCTGAAGGTCTTCATAATACAATCACTGGTAAATTCTCTGACTTACTATTATTATTACTGTTATTATTTCTCTAAACATCTGTATTTTATATATTGAGGAAAGTTGAAGAAGTTTGATATATATTTTAATTGTTTCAGTATTATTTAACATTTTTAGAAGTTTCTATCTAGCTTTTTTCTTTAATCTGAATTCCCTTGTTCTGTTCTTCACTCATGTTAATTTAAATATCTCATCAAAAAGTAGTTCTTTATTTTTGCAACGTAGTTATCATTAGGAACAATAGAGATTAATAATTAACATGTAAAATTAATGTTTTTTTAATTAATTCAAATGTTTATTAATTCAAATGTTTATTAAAGCTACTAGCTTAGACATTTTAAGACATGTGTATATAATATATTCATCATTTATATGTATATGTATTACATATGTGTGTATGTGTATATATGTACGTGTGTGTGTGTGTGTGCATTATGTCTTTGTGCCTTAAGACTCTGCCATAAATTTCATTTGTAATATACTAAGATATCAACTATAGGTTTCACTGTCATAATAAAATGTTTAGATTTGGCACCCTATCCTTAAATAGCATGTATTTATATTTCAAATGAATTTTAACATTATTTAATAGTTTTATTAGATCAGTTAAAACAATTTATGAGATTTTGGCCTGTTGTGAAACAAAGATTTTCAGTACACTAGAGAGTAAATTTTGAGAACGATGAATATCTTAGTGCCTCACTTCTCAGGTACGATGTCAAATTGAATTAAATCTCTTTTAGTTAGGTTAAAAAAAACTTCCTATGTTTCCAAAGAGAATTACCCACATCTAACATTTCAGTTTGACTGTTGAAACCTATTGAAAGAAGATGGTACAAACTCTAATTGCAGATATCTAGGCTCAGAGGCCCAGCAGGACTTTGTAAAACAATCTTTTGGCAGAAGTTAGAAAGGGTGTATGGCAGGAGAATCAGATTTGGCAGGCATGTGTGAGGAAGAATCCTTCACTAAAGATTTGAAGCTAAGGGAAATACGAGAGAGAGCTTGCATAACATTTGGTTCAGAACATTGAAATAAAGACTTGAGTCTAATTGTGTTTAACTTGGTCCTCGTTTTGCCTGCTGTTGCATATTTTAACATTAGTACAATGTCCAAAAAAATGCAAAGTAATAAGAATAGGTAGAATAGCAATCATTTCCCTGTAAGCACAAAGCCATAGGTCAACAAAGAAATGAAAATTCCAATTCTTAAGCAGAATTTTCTAAAGTGAAAGTAGATAAATACAAAATTAATTTAACTTTACTATATATCAGGAGTAACCTATGAGAAGTGAAATGGAAAAAGATCCTGTTTATAATAGCAAACAAAACTATAAAATAAGAAGCAACTTTAAAAATATATATAGAACTAAAAAATGAAAGACAAACTCTGTATTCCTAGATGAGATAATTTATAGTTGGTGGATATCATTCCCATACTTATTTTATACTTTTATTAAATGTATGTGTATTCAGAACAATATGGAGTTTTGTTCTGTGGCTTTAAAATGCAAATGAATAGTGTTATGCCTCATATATTCTACAGCTTGCTTTTTACCACACATTAAGTTTTGAGATTTATCTATATTGTTGGATAAGTATCTAGATATTTCAGTTTTATGTCTTATTCTGTTGTAACAATAAGCTAGTTTATTTATCCATGTCTCTTGATAAGCAATAGCATTGTTTCATTTTTTTTTTGATATTGCAAACAAATTTGCTGAAAATGCTGGCACATGGATTCTTGCACCAATGTAAAAGTTTATCTGAATATATACCAAGAAGCAGAACTGTTAGGCATAGTGTATGTACATATTTTAGTCTTCTAGGAATCTAGTAACTTTACCAATTGATACTCCAATAACATGTGTAAGATTCCTTTTCTCCATATCCCCACTGTTGTTATGTATGACTTTTCTCACTTTTGTCAAACTGATGAATATGAAAAGGTATCACATTGTTTTAATTTGCATTTCTGGATTACTGATGAGGTGGATCGTCCTGCCATGTTTATGGTCATTACGGTTTTCCATTATGAATGTGAACTCGTATCCTTTGCTCACCTTGCTCTGTTGGGTTACCTGGTTTTTCTTACTGCTTCCTTATATAGTCTTGCTATTTTCCTTTGTTGGTTATCTGTGATGCAACTGCCTTTTTCCAGTATGTAATTTGTATTTGAATTCTATGATAAGCCTGTAGTTTGGGGCTTTATTTTTAGTGTATTCCTTTAAATAAATCTTTTCCTTTATTAATTTTGCATTTATAGCTTTTTAAGAAATTCTTTTCTACTCCAAAGTCATAAAAATGTTCTAGTATACACTTTCCTCTGAATACTGATGTTTTGCTTTTTATGTTTGGGCCTTTCTTCCATCTAGAATTTATTTTTGTTTATGATATGAGCAGGATATATATATATATTTTTAATAAGGTGACAGTTTGCTTCACCATCATTTATTGAGTAGCCCCCCTTTTTTTTTCTGGTACCATGTAAAACTACTTTGATCATATCCCAAGTTACTATTGGACTCAGTCTAACCCTCTTAGCTATTCAGGGACTTTGCTCCTACAATTCTCCTCTGTCCTTTGCCAAATATTTTTTCCCCCTCTGTCCACTGGATTATTCTCAACAGCATTCAACATTATGAAATATTTCCCATCTTAAAATTTTTTTTCTTGAACCCCACCCTCAAGCTTCAGTACCACTATTCTGCTCTTCCTTGTCCTAAGAAGTTTCTATCTTTACTGTCTCTTCTCCATACCATTCTCTCTTATACCAACCTCAGTCAGAATTTAATCCCAACCACTCCACTAAAACCCTTCTTGTCCCAGTTACTGTTGACCTGTGCTTGGAAAGTCTAAAGGTCAGTTCTCAATTCTTATTTTATTCATTCTATCATCAGCAACTGGCATTAATTGATCATTCCCTCTCTCTTGAGCAAAGACCTAGACACACATTTATTGTAGACTTACCATAAGTAGGATACAGCCATGAACCAAAGCAAAAAAAAAAAAAAATTCCTACCTCATCATCTGTTTATAATTTTACATACACTCAGCCCTTCTTGATGGTGCTTTCAGCCTTCTCTGGCAAGAATAACCTGTAGGAACCACCTGAAATGGCTCCTGTATCCTCTGACCTATGGTTGGTTCAGCCAGTGGGGGACCCTGACCAGAGATCAGGAGTAGGGAAGAGAGCAACGGCAGGTATTTCTTTGCCTGGCTCTGTCCCTGAGAGATTGCCTCACGGGGTGTCCCTCAAAGTTTCTCTCAGGCTGACCTCTGTACAGTTCTTTCCTTCCTGTTTGGATAAGAGCTTCCCTCTCGTCTTCAGATCTGGGGTAGCAACATCTTATCTGCTCCTATCCATGTGAGTTCCTTTACACATACAGTTTTGTAAACAGTCCCTTTATGAATAAATCTTCCACAAACATACATAAAAGTACATCATTATTTCCTTTTGAGACTGTCACTAATTCACTTCCCTGGGAGAACTTAACTTTCTGTAGGTGAGAGACATATAATAAACACAATTTTAAAATAAATTAGAAGGTGATAAGTAACATGGAGAAAGATAAGGCAGAAAAGGGAGAGGGGAAAGCTAGAAGAACAGTGTTGCAATTTTAAGTCCTGAGATCAGGGAAGGTCCAAGTAAGGAAGTGGTAGTTGAACCAAGATGAAGGATCTGAGACTCCAGCCCTGCGGATACCTAAGGGAGGAGCTTTCCAAGCAGAGGAAACTGCTAATACAATGTTGCTGAGACAGGTTCTCATCTGCTGTGTTTTAGGAGCCAGGAGCAAAGTGATTATAAGTGGGGAGTAGTAGGAGACAAAGTCATAGAAATGATACGGCAGAGGAGTGTAGATGCCAGATTATATAGGCTGTTTTTAAGGACTGGTTTTTGCTCTGAATAAAATGCAGAGCCATTAGATGGTTTTGGGAAGAGGAGCGATATGATCTGATTTTAAGTTTTAAAGACATCATTCTGGCTGTTGTGCTGAGAA
Organism: Bos javanicus; assembly: GCF_032452875.1. Classification (NCBI taxonomy): domain Eukaryota; kingdom Metazoa; phylum Chordata; class Mammalia; order Artiodactyla; family Bovidae; genus Bos; species Bos javanicus. The sequence goes on along the minus strand of NC_083874.1, from coordinate 22,889,300 downwards.
TAGATCATGGTGGCAAAGATGAATGCAGGGATTCCAGCTAAAAGTTTCTCGCATATTATTCTGGGTAAGAGATGATAGTGGCTTGTACCAGAGTGGCAGTGGTAATGGTGGTGAGAAGTGGCAGAATTCTGGGTATATTTTAATAGAGCTCCTAGATTTACTGATGGATTGAAATGAGGCGAAAGCAAGGAGTCAGGCATGAATCCCAAGGGTTTTGGCCTGAGCAGGTGAAAGGATATTGTTGCCATCAATTGTAATGTGGAATAAAACAAGACTTGTGAAAAAAAAGATGACATGTTTCATTTTGGGCATGTGTTAACTGGGTCAGGAAGGTCAGAAGTAAGAAATGGCAACCCACTCCAGTATTCTTGCCTGGAAAATTCCATGGACAGAGGAGCCTGGTGGGCCACAGTCCATGGGATTGCAGTGTCAGACACTACTGAGCACGTACATATCATTATTCATTGAAATAGCTGAAAGATGATCCAAGTGTAGATGTTAATAAGACTTGGATTAAGATCTGTAGTTCAGAAAGTGGTCTGGGCTGGAGATACAAATTTGGGAGCCATTAATATAGATAAAATATTTATAATCATGATATTGGATAAAATCACCAAGAAATTGATTATATATATAGAAGAAGAAATGGAGAAGGAAATGGCTACTCACTCGAGTATTCTTGCCTGGAAAATCTTACGGACAGAGGAGCCTGGCAGGCTATAGTCCGTGGGGTTGCAAAGAGTCAGACATGACTGAGCAACTGAGCACGCATGCATAGGAGAAGAAAAGTCAATGAGTCTTTTGGGGCACTCGGATGTTAAAAGTTAAAGAGGTAAGAGACAAAGAAGTTTCCAATAAGGTAGGATGAAAACAAAGAGAATGTAGAGCAAAAGTTATCAAAGTATGGCTCACAGGGGCCAGATCTGACCCCCTGTCTTTTTTTGTAAATAAACTTTTATTGGAATACTACCAAACTTAACTCATTTACATCTTCTCTTTGGCTGTTTTCATACTACAGTGGCATAGTTGAGTCATTTCAACAGAAACTGTATGATCCCCAAAGCCCAAAATTGCTATCTGGCTCCCTTACAGAAAAAGTTTGTTGGCCTCTGGTGTATAGAATCTTGGAAGTCAAGTCAAAACAGTGTTTCATTGAGAGGGAGTGACTGCATTGTGATCATGATTAAAATTCCATTAGAAAAACCAACATGGAGCTGACTTTGGTGACTTCAGCAAGATAGTATCAGTGAAATAATTGGAGAAACATACTCTTGTTCATTATTCTCAGGTCTCTAAACTTATTGTAGTCACAGTTAAAATTACAGTAGCATTTTTGTAAAGAACTGGTAAATTTACTCAACTCTATGAGGAATAATAAAGGTTCTTAATCAGCTAAATCAGCTGTGGCAAAAGAGTAAAAGTGGGTATGCATATGCAAAAAAGTGGAGCTCTGGTCCACGCTTGGCACCATATACAAAATAATCTCAAAATCAATCATAGAGCTAAATATAAAATCTCAAACTGTAAAACTTACTGAATTAACAGGAGAAAATCTTTGTGACTTTGTTTAGGCCAAGATTTCTGAGCTATGACACCGAAAGCACAATACATAAAAATGAATTGGATTTTGTCAAAATTAAAAAAAACTTTGCTCTGTAAAAGATAACTGTTAAGAGAATGAGAGGAAAAGCCACAGACTGGGAGAAAATATTTATAAATCATAAACTAATAACAAAACTTTTATCCAGAAAATATAAAGAACTTTTAATCATAAGATAATAAAAAAATTTAATTAGATAAATATTTAAGTAGATACTTCATCAGAAAATATATAAATGGAAAGCACATAAAAAGATCTCAACATCATTTGTCATTACAAATTAAAATCATAATGAGATACTACTACGTACTTATCAGAAGAGCTAAAATTAGAATGACTGAACATACCAAGTCTTCGCAAAGATGTAAAAGAACCAAAATCTTCATACATTACTGGGAGAAATATAAAGTGGCAGAACAACTTTGGAAAAACATTCAGCCATTTCTTACAAAGTTTAATGTTCACTTCCTTTATGACTGAAACCTCTCACTCCTAGATACTTACTTACCTAAGAGAAGTGAAAGCATGAAGATTTACATGTTTATATTACACCGCAAAGGAAACCATCAACTAAATAAAAAGGCAACTTCCATAATGAGGAAAATGTTTACAAGTAATATATTGATAAGAGGTTATAATATAAAGAGCTCATACAACCAAATAGCAAAAAAATGTAATTTTAAAATGGGCAGTGGATCTGAATGGATGTTTTTCCGAAGAAGACATTCAACGGACAACAGGTACATGAAAAGATGGTTTGGGGGTTTTTTTTAGTTTTTTTTTTTTTTTTTTTGCCGAGCTTTGTGGCTTGAGGGATCTTCATTCCCCAACCAGGATTGAACCTAGGCTCTCAGCAGAGAAAGTATGGACTCCTAACCACTGGACCACGAGGGAATTTCTGGAAAGATATCCCATGTCAGTAATCCTCAGGGTAATGCAAACCAAAACCACAGTGAACTATCATCTCACACCTGTTAGAATAGCTGTTAACAAAAAGATAAGAAATAGCAAGTGCGTGGCAAGGGTGTGGAGAAAAGGGGGCTCCTGTGCACTGTGAGTGGGAATGTAACTTGGTGCAGCCACTATGGAAAACAGTATGGAGGATTCTCAAAAAGTTAGTACACCTGTATGGCCCAACCGCTACATTTCTGGGTATTTATCTGAAAAACATGGAAACACTAATTTGAAAAGATACATTCACCCCTGTGTTTATTGTGCCTTTATTTATAATAGTCAAGATATTGAAACAGCATGTGTGTGTGTGTATCAGTGGGTGAATGGATAAAGATGTGACTTACATATACAAAAGAATGAAATCCTGCTACTTGCAACAACATGGATGGACCTTGAAGGTATTATGTTAAGTAAGTTGGAGAAAGACAAAACGCTTATGATTTCACTAGTATGTGAAATCTTAAAAAGTAAAAACAAACTCCTAGATACAGAGATCAGATTAGTGGTTACCAGAGGGAAAGGAGGCCAACTGTATGGTGATGAATGGTAACGAAATTTGTGATGGTGCTCACTTTGTAGTTATACAGATGTTGAAGAATAATGCTGTACTCTTGAAGTGTATATACCTTTTTAAAAATACGCCTACCATATGATCCAGCAGTTCTATTTCTGGATGTTTATCTGAAGGAAGTGAAAATGCTAACTGGAAAAAAATATACTCACCCCCATGTTCGTTGCAGCATTATTTATTATAGCCAAGACATTGAAGCAACTTAAGTGTCTTTTAATGAATGACTGATGAAGAAAATGTATATATGTACATGTGTGTATGCATATAGACAATGGAATATGATTCAGCCATTTAAAAAGAAAGAAAGCTTGCCATTTATGACAACTTGGGTGGACCCTGTCTGCTGAGTCAAATGGAGAAAGACAGATATCAGATGTGCTTACTTATATGTGAAATCTAAGAAGAAAACAAAAACTCATAGTAATGGGTTCTTGGTTTGAGGAGTGGGAGAAATGGTCGAAGAGAATCAAAAGATACAAACTTACACAGTTATAAACCATGGGTTTGTAATGTACAGCATGGTGACTACAGCGAATGATATCGTATATTTGAAAGTTGCTAAGGGTATGTCTTAAAAGTTTTCATCACAAGAAAAAAAGATCTGCAGCTGTGCCTGGACTTAATGTGATCATTTGACAATATGTACAAACATTGAATCATATTGTGTGCCTAATATTAGTATAATGTTGAATGTCAATTATATCTCAATTTTTTAAAAAAGACTTACTTACAGCAGCTTTATTTGTAATGGCACCAAACTGGAAACAAAACAAATATCCATCAACAGATGAAGAAATAAACAAATTAGTATATCTATACACTGGAATACTTCTCACAAATAAAAACAAATGAACTATTGCTCAGTTCAGGTTAGTTCGGTCACTCAGTCATGTCTCAACTCTTTGCGAACCCATGAACTGCAGCACGCCAGGCCTCCCTATCCATCACCAACTCCCGGAGTCCACCCAAACCCATGTCCATTGAGTTGGTGAAGCCATCCAACCATTTCATCCTCTGTCATCCCCTTCTCCTACTCTCAATCTTGCCTGTATCAGGGTCTTTTCCAATGAGTCAGCTCTTTGCATCAGGTGGCCAAAGTATTGGAGTTTCAGCTTCAACATCAGTCCTTCCAATGAACATCCAGGACTGATCTCCTTTAGGATGGATGGTTGAATCTCCTTGCAGTCCAAGGGACTCTCAAGAGTCTTCTCCAACACCACAGTTCAAAAGCCTCAATTCTTCGGCACTCAGCTTTCTTCACAGTCCAACTCTCACATCCATACATGACCACAGGAAAAATCATAGCCTTGACTAGATGGACCTTTGTTGGCAAAATAATGCCTCTGCTTTTTAATATGCTATCTAGGTTGGTCATAACTTTCCTTCCAAGGAGTAGTTAAGTTCAGTTCAGTTCAGTCGCTCAGTCGTGTCCGACTCTTTGCAACCCCGTGAATTGCAGCACGCCAGGCCTCCCTGTCCATCACCAACTCCCGGAGTTCACTCAGACTCATGTCCATCGAGTCAGTGATGCCATCCAGCCATCTCATCCTCTGTCCTCCCCTTCTCCTCCTGCCCCCAATCCCTCCCAGCATCAGAGTCTTTTCCAATGAGTCAACTCTTCGTATGAGGTGGCCAAAGTACTGGAGTTTCAGCTTTAGCATCATTCCTTCCAAAGAAATCCCAGGGCTGATCTCCTTCAGAATGGACTGGTTGCATCTCCTTGCAGTCCAAGGGACTCTCAAGAGTCTTCTCCAACACCACAGTTCAAAAGCATCAATTCTTCAGCGCTCAGCTTTCTTCACAGTCCAACTCTCACATCCATACATAACCACTGGAAAAACCATAGCCTTGACTGCTGCTGCTGCTGCTGCTAAGTCACTTCAGTCGTGTCCTACTCTGTGCAACCCCATAGACGGCAGCCCACCAGGCTCCCCGGTCCCTGGGGTTCTCCAGGCAAGAACACTGGAGTGGGTTGCCATTTCCTTCTCCAATGCATGAAAGTGAAAAGTGAAAGTGAAGTTGCTCAGTTGTGTCCGACTCTTCTCGACCCCATGGACTGCAGCCTACCAGGCTCCTCCATCCATGGGATTTTCCAGGCAAGAGAGTATTGGAGTGGGGTGCCATTGCCTTCTCCCATAACCTTGACTAGACGGACCTTTGTTGGCAAAGTAATGTCTCTGCTTTTCAATATGCTATCTAGGTTGGTCATAACTTTCCTTCCAAGGAGTAAGCATCTTTTAATTTCATGGCTGCAGTCACCATCTGCAGTGATTTTGGAGCCAAAAAAAACAAAGTCTGACACTGTTTCCACTGTTTCCCCATCTATTTCCCATGAAGTGATAGGACCAGATGCCATGATCTTCGTTTTCTGAATGTTGAGTTTTAAGCCAACTTTTTCAGTCTCCTCTTTCACCTTCATCAAGAGGCTTTTTAGTTCCTCTTCACTTTCTGCCAAGCGTCTTTTAATTTCATGGCTGCAATCACCATCTGCAGTGATTTTGGAACTATTGCTACAAACAAGAAAATAGATGAATCTCAAAATACTTACCCTGAGTGAAAGAAACCAGACAAAAACAAGGACATATTTTATGATTCCATTTATGTAAAGTTCTAGAAAATGAGAATTAATTCATAATCACTGAAAGTAGATCAGTAGTTGCCAGAGAAAGAGCAGGGAGATGGGTGGAGTGAGGGATTGAAAAGGTGCATGAGGAAATTTCAAAGGGTGATGGATATTTTTATTATTTTGATTGTGGTGATGGTTTCATGGGTGTATGTACATTTTTAATATGTACAGTTAACTATTTCAGTCATAATAAAGCTGTTTAAAAAGTACTACAAAGGTGTAATGATTTTTTTTTTTAAGTGTAGTATTGGTGAAAGAACTAAAGAATGGTTAAGCAGTTGACCAGAAGAGAGAGCTCAGGGGTAAACTTATATACTCTCTTTCTGTACTAATATATACATTTTATAGTCTATACATTGTTAATAGTTCTTTCAGTGACTCTCTGTGTGAAAACATTTATTTTCGCCCTTTCTCTTGAATAATAGTTTCATTAAGTACAGAATTCCATGGCACCATTATTTCCCTTAGCACTTCACAGATACTGTTGCATTGTCTTTTAACCTCTTATTTTACTGCTGAGAAGTCTATCGGCAATCTAACTGCAGCTCGTTTTGGCTAGTTTGCCCTTTTTTAAAGATTGTTTAAAGATTTTTGCCTTGTCTTTGGTAGTTTAGGCAGCGATTTTCTTTTCATTTATCCTGCTCAACACTTGGTGTACTTCATCTTTCTGAAGATTGATGTGTATTAATTATGCAAATTTCTTGCCGTAATATATTCAAATATCGCCTCACAAGCACCCTCTCTTTCCTCTTACGGGAGCTCCTATGAGGCCTCTCGTGCTGTGCTTCCCTCTGGTCACTTTGCTTACTTTCACTGGTTTTCTGTCTGTTCTGGTTCACCACCGCTTTCTTCAGCTGCAGCTGTCTTATCTGGTGTTTGTCCACCCCATGTATTTCTCTTTTAATTTCCGTAACTTTATTTTTCGTTTCTAGGCACTGTGTATGCTTTTTATATCAAATGCGTTGTTCCTTTTTCACAGTAATACGTTCCTTATATCTTTTACAGCTTTCATCATTTAAAGATAATTTCACACTCTTTCAGAACATGCTGTTGTGTCAAGTATTTAGGTCGTCAGTACTCCTGTTTGTTCATGACACAGTCTTTCCTCGTGTGTTTTATAGTTTTTGATCGTATGTCTGTCTTGAAGAGCAGTTGCTAATTCACTGAGGATCCTATATGGAGCTGTGGACTGTGATATAGGTGCTAGAGATTCAAAGAGAAGGTAGTTTAGCAGGAAGGACTCTCAGAAGGTAGGCAATTATAGTGTAATTAATGCTACACAGGAAATAAAATTTTAAGAATATGAATGTATTAATGGTTTGCAAAATATACAAGATAGTGTGCTTTTAACCTCTTAAAGAAGTAAACATAAAATAACTCATACCTAACACCATTTAAAATATATAAATTGGAATGAAAAACATAAATTTTGTGAGGCAAGCAGAAGTTTGGGGGAACCTTAAGCTTTCTGCCACAAACGTCTTTTGTACCTTTTTTTTTTCCCCTTGTATCTTTTACTCTGGCAACAGAGTGAAAAGCATACTGTTTTAGGTAAGATTTCCAGAGAAACAGACGTCAAGACAGAGATATGCATGCAGGAGGTTTAAATTAGAGAGTACTGTCAGGAATAACTTCTGTGAGAGAGTGAGAGTAGCAAGATTGGGCAGAGGGAGTTGTTGAATTCTGCAGTGCAGCTACACTGGAGGTTGTCAGACTTGTTCTGAAGTAAGGACTGGGCTGTTATTCCTGAGTATCAATAGTCACTGAAGGTGGGGCAACCCCAGGGAAAAGAAAAAACCTGAGTAAGGCAGTTTCCTTCAATGGGACAACTCCTAGAAAGAACAGTAGCTGTTAACAGCCCCAGAACTAGGGAAAAGAATGCCTCCTTCTGAAGGGGACATCTGGTCCATGCACAGAATCCACTATACCAAATAAGGCTTTTCCATAATTAGCTCAAAGTGCTTGAGCAAGAGAGGCAAAATTCTAAAACTGGGTGTTTCTCTTCTGAGAAATAAGTATCCCAGGGATAGTTTAGTACCTATTCAGACCAAAAGAAGATGACAAGCCCATAAAAAAGAAGAGCTAATTTTGAGTTGAGATTCAAAGTGAGTTAATGTATGGGGTCATTATTCATTTAATAAATTATCTAACATCATCTGGAGATAAGCTTACTAAAGATTGAACAGGAAACTAAGTTCTGATAATGGCTTTTGTCAGTGAAAATTGGGTCTTTGAATAAATCATTTATCATCCCTAGATTTCAGTTTTTTTGAGGAATCTCTATTCTGGTGTTCATGGCTGCTGTATCAATTTACACCCTACTAAAAGTTTTTAAGGGTTCCCTTATCTCCATGTCCATGCCAACATTTATTTGTCATCTCGATGCTAGCCATTCTGACAAGTGTGAAGTGCTATCTCAATGTGATTTTGATTTGCAAAGTGATTAATCATCATTTTGATGATTAATTATGTCAAGCATTTTTTCATGTGCCTGTTGGCCATTTGTCTGTCTTGTTTGAAAAAAAAAATCTCTTCTGAACTTCTGCCCATTTTTATTTCATTGGGTTTTTTTTTTATGTTGAGCTCTTTGAGCTGTTTCTACATTTTGGATATTTGGGTATTGGTCATAGCAACTTCACTTTCACTTTTCACCTTCATGCATTGGAGAGGGAAATGGCAACCCACTCCAGTGTTCTTGCCTGGAGAATCCCAGGGGTGGGGGAGCCTGGCGGGCTGCTGTCTATGGGGTCGCACAGAGTCCGACACGACTGAAGTGACTTAGCAGCAGCAGCAGCAGCAGCATATCATTTGCAAATATTCTTTCCCATTCAGTAGATTGACTTTTCATTTTGTCGATGGTTTCCTTTGCTGTGCAAAAACTTTTAAATTTTATTACGTCCTATTGGTTTGTTTTTGCTTTTATTTCTTTTACTTTAGGAGACATATGCAAAAAAAAATATGGCTACAATTTATGTCAGTGTTCCACCTATCTTTTTTCTAGGAGTTTTATATGGGTCTTGATCTTATATATAGGTGTTTAATCCATTTTGAATGTATTTTTGTATATGGTATAAGAAAATGTCCTAATTTCATTATGCTACATATTTTCCCAGAACTTCTTATTAAAGAGCCTGTCTTGTCTTCACTGTATATTCTCATCTTTGCTGTAGATGAATTGGTCATAAGTGTGCGGGTTTGTTTATTTATTTCTATCCTGTTCCACTGGTCTGAATTTCCGTTTTTGTGCCAGTACCATTCTGTTTGGATTACTGTAGTTTTATAGTCACTCAGTGGCTTATAATTTTCTCTTTGTGATATATTTGTCTGATTTTGGTATGAAGGTGATGCTGGCCTCGTAGAATGAGTTTGGAAGTGTTCTTTCCTCTGCAGTTTTTTGGAATAGCTTGAGAAAGATAGGTGTTAACACTGAATGTTTGGTAGTGAAGCCAGACCTGTAAAGCCTTAACCTGTGAAGCCTTCTGGTCCTGGACTATTGTTTGTTGGGAGTTTTTCAATTACTGATTGAATTTCACTATTGGCAATTGGTCTGGTTGGATTTTCTGTTTCTTCTTGGTTCAATCTTACAAGATTGTACATTTTCTAGGAATTTGTCCATTTCTCCTAGGTTGTCCGTTTTATTGGTATATAGTTGTTCTTACTAATGTCTCATGATCCTTTGTATTTCTGTGGCACCAGTTGTAACTTTTCTTTTTTCATTTCTGATTCTATTGATTTGGGCCCTCTTCTTTTCTTGATGAGCCAGGCTAAAGGTTTATCAATTTTGTATATCTTTTCAAAGAATCTGCTTTTAATTTCATTCATCTTTTCTTTTTTTTTTTTTTAGTCTCTATTTCATTTGTTTATGCTCTGATCTTTATTATTTCTTTCCTTCTCTAACTTTGGATTTTGTTTCCTGTTCTTCTAGTTTCTGTAGATATAATGTTAGTTTATTTGAAATTGTCCTTGTTTTCCTGAGATAGGCTTGTGTCACTATGATAAACTTCGCTCTTAATAACTGCACACAACGTAAACAAGCAGAAATGCATGAGACACTAAAAGGCCCATGGAGTTTTGAGGCCACTGCTGGCTCACTGGTGGGCAGACTCAGGCCCCTGGATCTCTGGCTTCAGGGTCCCAGGGGTCCTGGAGCTGCTGTTGGTCCACTGGGGGGCTGGGCAAGTTCCTGACACAGCTGGCTGCGGAGTCCTGGTGTCCCGGAGCTTGTGTCAGCCCACTAGTGAATGAGGCCAGGTCCTGGGGCAGCTGGGTGAGGACTCCAAGGTGTCTCAGAGCTGGTTTGGGCCTCCTGAAGAGTGGGCTGAGTCCTCTCGCAGAAGGCTGTGGGGCTGTAGTGGTCTTGGAATCAGTGTCTGCCTGCTGGGTGGAGCCTGAGCCCAGGAAATCCTGGAGCTGGTGCCTGCCAGTGGTGGGTGGAGCTGGGTCCCAGGCTCTCTGGCTTCAGGACCCACTGCTAGATCAGGCTGAGGCATGAGGGTCCTAATCCTAGGGTTACTGCCACCTTGCTGGTAGGCAGAGCAGGGCCAGATCCTATAGCTTAAGCTAGAGGGAGGATTCTAAAGTGGTTCTTGCCAGAACCAGTGTTCACGTGGTTGAACAAGCTCCCCAAAATGGCTGCTACCAGAATCTGTGTCCCTAGGGTGACTCCAGTTGCCTCCATGTCTCTCTGGGAGACTCTCCAAGATCAGCAGATGGGTCTGACCCAGGCTCCTTTCAAATAACTGCTTCTGCCCTAGCTCCCTGAGCATGTGAGATTTTGTGTGCATCCTTTAAGAAAAGAGACTTTTATTTCCTACAGTCCTCTGAGTGTCCTGAATGTAAGCCCCACTGGCCTTCAAAGTCAAATGTCCTGGGGATTCATCTTCCCGGTGCAGGACCTCTGGAATGGGGAGCCCAGTGTGGTGCTTGGATCACTCACTCCTTGAAGGAAATCTCTGCAATTGTCATCATCCTCCCATTTGTGGGTCACCTGCTTAGGGAATGGGTATCGACTATTCTGCATCTCTGCCCCTCCCCTGCACATCTTGAGGTTCCTTTATAACTTTAATTGTAAACCGTCTTTTCTACCAGATTCCAGTCTTTTTCATATTGATGAGAATACGAGACTGATCTCATTCACAGCTGCTCTGTGAATAGTTGTCATTTTGGTGTGCCCATGAGAGGTGGTGAACTCAGGGTCTTCCTACTCCACCATCTTGGCCAATGAAAGTTTTTATTTAAAAAAGAAAAGCACAAGTATGTTACATTGTAAGTCCCTATGATCTTGGCATAGTGACTTGAACATGATGTAGTTTAAAAACAAAAGAAATTGTTGTTATTAATAATGGTGACAAAATAATGATGTACATTATACCAGTAAGTGGTCAACTCATAATCCTGCTGTATTTCAAAATTTTTAAATAATCAAATACCATTCAACTAAGTCTGGCACCAGGAAGTTCCCTGATTGATAGCAGCTTACATATAAGCCCACATTTGTTTCTAATTCTGAATGTATCTCAGTATCCCCTTTCTGAAGCATGAAATTCTGACCTTTTACATTAAAACACAAGGTCTGGCCATTTTTCCAGAAACTGTAGAGATTTATTACTTCCCTCCATAATAGCGAACCAGTAAGGCTGAAAAATAAGAATTTGGTGTGATGGGTCAGTAACACTTGTATTCAGGACTTAAACTGCTATAAACACCGTTTGCAAACACATTGTGTTATGGCTCTGATACACAGTGCAGGAAAAGAAAAGCTCTGGGTGGCCACAGCCTCTATGATGTTGGTGTCTCCTGGAATAAGATCTTGATTAATTCTGCTTATGATTACTCTAATTCATCTGTATTTTATATCAGTGTGGCTGAGTAATGTTTGGTACAGTAATTAGAAGTACTGAATTTCTGTAAACGAAACCTATCAGTACACCATGCTCGGATCACATACTTGCACTTAATGATGTCATTTGTTTTAGGAATAACCCAACTTAAAAATCCTTTTGACTTTTTTCTCAGAAAGTGTTTCCAAGCAAGCAGCACGTAACCCTTCATCTGCAGTGGCACATTTAGCTAATGTGACTTTAAAGCACCTTTATAGAACACCTAATTATAGATGTAGAAAATGGGGTAGAATGGCAGGAGATAATAAATCATTTAAGATCACAAAGTAAATTAGGGCAGAACTCTGTTGTTGGTAGTTTGTTCAGGACAAGCCATTCTCAAAGTGGTAGTTTGTGAACCGTGTGCTGTGCCTGATTGCTCGAGCACAGGTCTACATTATCCGTGCCTGTGTGTATTTGATTTTAATCTTCAAGTTATACACACTTTGTGTGTCTCCAAGGCAGAAGTATTTCCAGGAGTGCCTCACTTGAGACTTAAGTGTTTTGCTCATCCAATCTGTGATCCAGTGTAAATTAGTCAGGGTTTTCTAGAGAAATAGAGTGGTACATATAAATGCTTACTGCAGATGGTGACTGCAGCCATGAAATTAGAAGACGCTTGCTTCTTGGAAGGAAAGTTATGACCAACCTAGATAGCATTTTCAAAAGCAGAGACATTACTTTGCCATCAAAGGTTCATCTAGTCAGGGCTATGGTTTTTCCTGTGGTCATGTATGAATGTGAGAGTTGGACTGTGAAGAAGGCTGAGTGCCAAAGAATTGATGCTTTTGACCTGTGGTGTTGGAGAAGACTCTTGAGAGTCCCTTGGACTGCAAGGAGATTCAACCAGTCCATTCTGAAGGAGATCAGCCCTGGGATTTCTTTGGAAGGAATGATGCTAAAGCTGAAACTCCAGGACTTTGGCCACATCATGCGAAGAGTTGACTCATTGGAAAAGACTCTGATGCTGGGAGGGATTGGGGGCAGGAGGAGAAGGGGACAACAGAGGATGAGATGGCTGGATGGCATCACTGACTCGATGGATGTGAGTTTGAGTGAACTCCAGGAGTTGGTGATGGACAGGGAGGCCTGGCGTGCTGCAATTCATGGGGTCGCAAAAGTCGGACACAACTGAGTGACTGATCTGATCTGATCTGATTATAGGACTTGGCTTATGCCAGTTATGGAGGCCAAGTCCCATGATCTGCCATCTCCAAGCTGCAGAACCAGGAAAGCCAGTGATATGGATTCAGCCCCAGTCCAAAGGCCTAAGAACAGGAGTGGGAGAACCATGTGGTGTCAGTCCAGATTGGAGTCTGACCAGGACCAGGATGTCTGTGTCTGAGGGCGGGAGAAGATGGATATCTCAGCTCCAACAGAGCAGATTCGTCCTTCTTCTACCTTTTGTTCTGTTTGCGCCTACCTCATTGGTAAGGAAGACCATGTTTACTCACGCTGCTGACTCAAATGCTAATCTCTTCTGGAGACACCCTCACAGAAATGCCCAGAAATAGGGTCTTACCAACTATCTGGACATCCTTTAGCCAATCAGGTTGACCCATGAAATTATTCATCACACCCAGCCAACTCAGCATTTATTAACTACACCCTCTCCTATGCAAAGTACCAGATACTGTCCAAAATACGCATGAAGTGAGAAATGTAAACCTTACCCTCAGAATTTACAATGCAGTACGCCTTTGTATGAGCGCACCATCAGTGGAAAAAACAGCAACAAGGCCCAGAATACCCACAGTTTCCCCAGAAAGTGACCCTTTCATAACTGCTTGTGTTACAGGCCGGAGGAGCTTCATGCCCAGCAGAATAGCCTCTGACTTCTTTGTTTCATTTTTCCACCTCTACAGTTTATAAGATAGGAAAATATGTTTACTTACTTGCAGAAAATGAGCTTTTCTTTCTCATTTTTTTTCTCTATTCGTAGCCCTCTTTTTTCCCCGCTTGCTATCAGTTGTTTTCCATAGGTGAATTGTGTGAATTTTCATATTTTATTAATTGTTAAATACTGGTAATTGAAAAAACATGGCAAGTTAGCATTGATTCACATGTATACATAAAGTCAGAAATAGTTTGAATAGTTAAACTACACCTGAAGCATTGTTCACAATAAACGTTGTACCACGTTGTAAGTTTAGTGTGATAATTAGCAATATAAATTATGTGTCACCCCCAAACCTTTCAAGTAGTTCTGACTCATCATTACATAAGGCTCGCAATTGGTTAACACTCCCAGAAAATTGTTTGGATTCATAAGAAACAGTAGCTAAGTTTTTCTACTTTAAAATCTCTGTGAAGACAAGAAATTTCTACTCAGTCAAATTTCAGTATTGAAGTGGAATCTCATAATACAAAGATAAAACAGATTTTTCACAAACCCACAAAGTAGTAAGAAGTTCTTAGCAATCCAGATGTCCCTGAGTCCTGATATAGAATATTCCGGAGTAGGTGGGATCACTGGCTTTCATCACTAGACTGCATGGACTACTCCCAGCTTACGCACTAGCTCTGTGTGCAGTGTCTGGTTATCTAATCTCTCTGTTCCCCAGCTTCCTCATCTATAAAGGAGAATAATGGTCCTACTTGTAATTAATTAAATACATTTTAACTACTTAGAGCAGTGCCTGGTGCTGTTCTTAATATGTTAGCTATTATTTGCATTATTTGATAATGACAGTTAATCAAAGAGAACAGAGCTATTGCTAAATGAAATTTTAAACAAAGTGAATGCAGGTGAAGACTCACACATCACTGCCCTTGTATTTGCATTTCTACTCTTTGTCTGTTGCAGATGAGTACCCTGTGATCCCGTTTGGTGTCAGATGACATACCGTCTGCTCCTTGTCCAGATCTTGTACTTCGCCCAGCTTCTTTAACAGAGTGACAGTGACCGGCATGAAAGCAGGGGAGGACGTGAGCGTGGGGCACAGCACCCTGCGCTTCTCAGTACCGTTCCCAGCGTTTCCCTCAGAAAGACAAATACAGATTGCGCTGTCATTGTTTACCTTCATCCTACTGCTTATCCAGCCTTGGCTACTTACTCTGCTTGCCACCAAGCTTCTAGATTTGTCCAAGATTCAAGTCTTCAGGCCTCTCCCCCTGAAAGGTACAATAAGCGCTGACTGGTTTCTTGGCTAATGTGATGAAGTCATTGTCACCCCATCCATTTTCTCAAAATAGCAGGTTATTTTCTTTCCTTCCTAGCAGTGTTTCTTAGCTAATTTATTGACTCATCATCACCCTGTCTATTTACTTAAAATAGAAAATTGTTTCTTTCTTCTTCTTTTCTAGTCCTACATGGAACTCAACTGACTGTAAAACTTAAGTGTTTCTTTCCTCATTTCCACCTGATGTTTTAATCAGCTCAGGACCATCTTCAAACCAGAAGTGAACGTCAGCGTCCACCATAAAGACCCCTCTCTTTGGCCTTCCCTAAGTGTGCGTGGGGCCTCGACCTCCCCTCCTGGAACTGGGCATGTGTGTGCAGGGTGAGTGCTGGGGGAGGGTGTATAGGGGCACAGGTGCCAACTTGAAAAGCTGACTTTCCGTTGATCTGACAAACACTCTGCTTTCTTATGACCAGTAGTATAAGCCATATTTTAAAAATACAATTTTCCACATAAAGAAAAATGTCCTCCCCAGTAACTTATTGCCATAGATGAATTATTCATGCTCTGTTTGAGTCTATTCCCTCAGCTTATGCACTAGGTCTTATTCCCTCTCACCCAATAAAAGACATCATGCTAATAGTTTCTGTTCCCAAGGCCCTGTTACCAACTTTTCACTCTCCACTAAGACATTCCCATAAGCCTACAAGGTTGCTAATATTTTTACTGTCTTCAATAAAATGAACAAAAAACCTTTGACCTACTTTTCCTTCCACCTGTCCAATTCCTGTCCAATTTCTTTACAGTTAAACTCAATAGCCATTTGTAGATTCCCTCTAATTTTTCCCTTTACACTCTGTATTGAACCAACTTTTGTGAAGTTTCTGCCTACACTACTCCACCAAAATTGTTCTTCTCAAGGCCATCAAGTGACCTCATATTGATCATTCCAGTGGTCAATTATCAGTCCTCATCTTTCCTGACCAGCAGCATTTTATGGCATTGATCACTGTCTTCTCTTTGAAGCACTTTCTTTTGGCCTCCAGAATACCACAGTCTCTTAGTGTTCCTCCTACCTTCCTGGCTATTTCTTCTCAGTCTCTACCCAAGTTGATGTCTTCTCTCTAATCTTGTAGTGTTGGAGTGCCCCAGGCTAAGTGTTGGGCTGTTTCTTCTTTATCCAAGCTCACTACCTTCATGATCTCATCTACTCTCTGGGCTGTAAATGCCACCTCTTATCTGACAATTCCCAGATCCCTCTCTTGAGCCCAGTTCTCCCTCCTGAGTAAAATATCCAACCGCCTGTTTAACATCTGCCTGAATATCTAAGAGGCATCTCATACTTTACAGGTCTCCAACAGAACTCCAGATTTTACTCTTTAAACTTGGCCTACTTGCAGCGTTCCCAATCTTGGCAACTTGAAAGTTCATGATGGCTCCTTCCTTCCATCTGCTCAGGTAAAAACCTTAGAGTTAGCTTTGACTCCTGTCTGTCTCTTATGTCCAGGTTGTTGGGAAAACCTATGTGACTGTCCCTTCAAATATTATCAGAATCTGAGTAGTCATCAGCTCTTTGGTTACTCCCTTGGTCTGAGCCATGATCCTCTGTCATTTGGACTAATCTCATAACTTCTTCACTATCTCTCTTCCTATAACCTGTAAACCTCATAGTTAGAAGCCAGAGCTTTAAAAAATGTAAGACAGATTGTATAATTCGCCTGCTGAAAGCCCTCTAAAACTTCCCATTTTAGTCAGAGTAAAAGTGAAAACCTTGATAACAGGTTCAAGGTCCAGCTAAAGCTGGCATCCCGTTATCTCTCTGACCCCATTTCCTTCTACTCTACCTTCCTCTCTGCTTCACCCCTCTTCACCAGCTCCCTTGCTGTCCCTCCATTACTCCACACGTACACTCTTGGGGAATGACTGTTCCGGCTGTGCCCTCTCCCGGAAATGGTCTTCTTAGCTAACTTTCTCTTTTCCTTCTTGTCTTCCCTCAGTGAGAGAATCTTCTCAGTGAGACTTGCCCTAACCAGGTGGTTTACTACTACAGCTCTGCCTCTGCATGCAGGCACACACTCACACACGTGTACACACACCACTGACACCTCTGATTATCCTTACCCTGTTCTACTGTTTAACATTTTTTTCTGCATCCATCAGCTACGAATACATACTCTACTTATTTATAGTTGTTTAGTCGCTCAGTTGTGTCCAACTTTTATGACCCCATGGACTGCAGCGTGCCAGGCTTCTCTGTTCCTCACCATCTCCTGGAGTTTGCCCAAGTTCATGTCCACTGAGTTGGTGATGCTGTCTAACCAGTCTCATCCTCTGCCACCCTCTTCTCTTTTTGCCTTCAATCGTTCCCAGCATCAGGGTCTTTTCCAATAGTCGGCTGTTTCCATCAGGTGGCCAAAGTGTTGGAGCTTCAGCTTCAGCATCAGTCCTTTCATTGAAGGACTTATTTATTGTATTTGTTATTTATTGTCTGTCTTCCCACTAAATGTAAGCTCTTTTTACATAAAGAGCTAGTAAGATCAAACAAAGATCTTTGTTTTGCTGTAGATATACTTGGAGCATCTGTCACAATCCAGGTATTTGACAAATAGTTGTTGATATACACACAGATAGACATACACACACATACATATAAAATAAAGTCACTTCCCTCTGATAAAGCTGAATGAGAGTTTCAGATCCCACAGAGAAGTGACTGTCCGTATTCTAGAGTGGAGTGAGGCCCTCGCACAGCACTGGGTCTGTTTGTATACACTGGCATCTTCGAGGACAAGCATTTGAACTGTGTTCATGACAGGAATTCAGAGTGAGTAGAAAATGGGGTAAAAGAGAAGTAGGTTATGCCACTCCTGTTAAGAAATCTGGCACAGTCTTAAAGGAAAGAAGCCTAGCACAATAAACTATTGTGAGAAGATAAGAAGTTAAGAAGTTAAACTCAGTAAGAAGTGAGTCAACCAAACTAAACTAAACTCAGTAACAAGACCTGTGATTTCAGGAGGATTTCTGGCTGTAGTGCAGTGCCTCTGACACAGACTCCCCACAAGTTTTATTGGTGTCCTAATAACCAGCATGATTACCCTGTCCATGCCACCGTACAAAGACAGGGACGTGTGCAGATAACACCAAAGACTCCTTAAACTGTTTCATACCTCAGGCGCCAAGCAGCTGTGAGGCCAGATTCTGTAAGAGGACAGAACACAGGCAAGAGGAAACTGTTTTTCTACCCATTTTATAAAAGGTGGGTGCCAGCAGCGTAAGGCAGATTGGTGATGACGGTGAAGGATGTTGACTGGCTGCAAAGCGTAGGGTGACCACAGCAGAAGCAGGAGCCAAAGCCGGAGGCCCGGCGGTGGAGTAGGACAGAGCAGCAGAGCACGCAGAAGCAGCACAGCTGGGCATGGAAAGGGCGGCTGCACCAGCATGAACAGCAGCCCAAGGGAGAGGGAGTGGGTATCTGGGTGAAGCAGCTGTGACAGGCAAGACAGTGTGTGAAGTACTGGCCCCTGTGTCATCAGTGGCTTAGGGGGGGCTCAGAGCGCCCTTCCGGAGGAGGGCTGCGGTACCAGCTCCAGCCACAGCCAGCAGGGCGTATGGCGTGGCGGCCCAGAGCCAACTGAAAGCAGCGCCACGCACAGTGGCCAAGCGTGCCTTGTGACACTGCGACGACCTGCAAAACCCCAGAGATAGTCTGTAAGAGAGAACCTCCGCAGAGGCCCAGGGTTTTACAGCTGTGTGTGTGAGAGTCTTCAAACTAGGGGAATTTGGTTTTTAATATTAAGGTAACTGTTTCCACAAGCCAGGGAATTCTAGGGAAGTTCAGAATTACAAACTTGTTTATGACTGTCCTAAAAGAAACTCTATCTCGTGCAGAAGCAAAAGCTTCTGAATTTTTTCTGAAAAACAAAAGGCTAATCCTGTGGGTGATTCAATTAGAAGGCAAATTGAACTTAACCATTCTCATAGGGTCTTTTTTTTGTTCAAGTTGGAGCATTGATTGGGAAGAAGAGGGACTTTCAAAATTGCTAAAGAGACTTTATGGGCAGGTTTGAATGAAACTTAGTCCACGACCTTTAAATTCTGCCATGCCTTCTATTCCAGTAGAAATAGCCCTTCTTTCTGCACAAGAAGGTCAATCTCCCCTTGCCCAAGGAACCTGAGAGAGTGGTTTTGCAGGAGGCAGAGCCTCCTTAGGACTTATCCCTACCCATCCCTCATTGTTTCTCAAACTAGATCTAGACTTTAATCCTGCAGACCTCAGGAGGTCATTTATAAAATAACCTATAAAATGAGGTCAGTTACAAAATGAAAACCAAAAACACCAAAAGAATAGCAAGATTTTGCCAATTTCAACTGATAAAAATGTACAATATGTTTGGGATTCTAAGTGTTAGATCAGGGTTTAAAGAATGTAAAGAAGGATCAGGTCAAATTTATTGATTTGGGTGTACAAAGGAGACATTCTGGATCTGATTTGTTACGCTAAGAAACTAAGAGTGGCTTTCCAATAGGTGAGTCGTTGGTTCACTAAAACCTGGAACCAAAGGATGATAGGATGAAATGACAATGCTTCGTTGCCAAAGACAGGGTGGGCAGGGTTAATATAAAAGGTGGACGTGGTAAATGTAATGGCAGCAAAGCCCAAAGCAATAATCAGAATGAGACGACCCCTAGAGATCTTTGTGTGCATGTGTGCTAAATCACTTCAGTCGTGTCTGACTCTTTGTGATCCTGTGGACTGTAGCCCTCCAGGCTCCTCTGTCGGTAGGATTCTCCAGGCAAGAATACTAGAGTGGGTTGCCATGTCTCCTCCAGGGAATCTTCCTGACTCAGGGGTTGAACCTGAGTCTCCTGCATTGGCAGGTGAGTTCATTACCTCTAGCACCACCTGGGATGCCCCATAGAGATCTTTGCTGCTGCTAAGTTGCTTCAGTCATGTCCGACTCTGTGCAACCCCATAGACGGCAGCCCACCAGGCTCCCCATCCCTGGGATTCTCCAGGCAAGAACACTGGAGTGGGTTGCCATTTCCTTCTCCAATGCATGAAAGTGAAAAGTGAAAGTGAAGTCGCTCAGTCATATCCGACTCTTCGAGACCCCATAGACTGCAGCCTACCAGGCTCCTCCACCCATGGGATTTTCCAGGCAAGAGTACTGGAGTGGGGTGCCACTGCCTTCTCTGATAGAGATCTTTGGTGTTGGCTAATTGCTCATGGTGTCCTTAGGTCAGAATTAGATAAGCAGTGTACTGAAATCTTCCTTCAGTAAGTTGCTGTCATTTGTATTTAATATGATTTGGATAAGCAGGAAACTCTGGGTCTGATGAGTCGAAGTCACCTAATACATAATCTTGGCTCCTGAGGCAATCTCCAGACCTGAGCCAATTCACAGACCCAGAGGCCCTTAAATAAATGGAAGACCAGGTTCCCCTGGGAACAACCCTAATACACAGCCAAAATATATACTGTAAATCTTGCTCCTAAATTTACCCAAAGGGACCTGCAGTCATTTACCAGGGTGATGTGCATTGAGGAAGGTGAAATAAGCAAACTTTCATTGGCTCTGAACTGGCACTAATTCTTAGAGAACCAAAGCACCACTGTGGTCCATCAGTCAGAGTAGGGGCTTATGAAGGTCAGATGTTTATTGGAACTGGGTCTCTAGTCCACTTCACTGCAAGCTCAGTAGGCTCTTAAATTCACCCTATGGTTATTTCTTCAGTTCTGACATTCACCGTTGGAATAGACATACTCAGGAGCTAACAGTAGCCCCACTTTGGTTGCTGTACTCTTGGAATAAGGACTGTTGTAGTAGGAAAAGCCAAATGGAAATCCCCACAAACTCACCTCTACTTACCAAATAGATACTTACTGGTTTGCTTGTCTGAACAAACCCTAACTTATACAATTACTCAGACCACTTGAAAGCTGACTTGGAATGCTAACATTATTCTAGCTACATATATTTAGAATATCAGTCAGCTCAGGAACTGGCCATTCAGAAGGGGTGCCATTACCATCAGTAATATACATGGTATTTTTAGAAAAGATCCTTTTACAAGATGTGGTCTTATAAAGAAGTAGGACTTTATAGTTATGAAATCTAACTTCTGTATTTGGTAGTTAATGACTCATCATCAGGTTGAATACATTGCTTTATAAAAACTAAAACTGAACATTAATTTATAGAATTTTATTTTGTACTTTTGTATTTGTCTCCATTAGCAACCTTTCTCACCAAGTATAAAAGTGAAAAATTCTGTTTATTTGAATTATTAAAATCTTGTGTCTTTCGAACATGGTATATTTCACCAGTTTCTAGAATCCCGGAATTAAAAGTAGTACAAAAGATTTTGGAAAAGGAAACTTTAGAATTAACAATAGCAGCCACTGTTTTACTAATATTATAGTAACTGTGGGTAAGTGGAATATTTGTTAGAAGTTCATAACCGACTTCGTGGTTAGTAACAGTGTTAGACGTGTCTTGTATTGTCTGCTCAACCTACAGCACCGTATAAAGAAGCTGCCCCATAGACTGTAAACGTAGAGCAGCCCAGGTTTCTGGTGGCTCTCTAGTTCCCATGAAATCCGTTGGAATTTTGGCTTTGGTCTTTGGTTTCTGTGAGACTTACATTCTTTATCTGAGTTATTCAGGGTCTCTGCTCCCTTCAGTAAAGGACACTGGCCTCTAAAGGTAATAAAAAATTCTTTAGTTTTAGAGTGCAAACACAAACAGCCTAGCTCCTTGCCCCTTTTCAGGGCACATATCCTTGATATGATTGTGTCCCCCTCAAATTCATACTGATGCCCTAACCCCTGGTGTGGTGTACTTAGGGCCTCTGAGGAAGTAACTGAGGTTGAATGAAGTTATTGGGGCAGGGCCTTGATCCTGTCAGCTCAGTCTCCCAGAGAGCCCCTGTGCTCCCCCTAATCACTAATGGTGCTTGTTGCAGAGTCTGGTGGACACCTTTGTCAGTTATTTAAAAATTTAAAAAACAGAAACTAGTTAGGGATGTTCAGAGGGAAGTTAACACAGGGAACTAATTACAGAATTTTTGGAAAGGTTAAAGAGCAAAAAGGTGAAAGTGCTGTTAACTCAGAGCCCAGGAATGCTGTGCTTCTGGGCAGCTGGGCCCCAGCTGCTCCAGCTGCTCCTGCTGCTAAAGCCCGAAGCAGGAGAAGGAAACAAATAGCTTCTCTCGCTTTGTCCCCTTTTAAATCCTCACCATTGTCTCCATTGGCAGAATCTAACCAAACCACAGCAAGGGTGCATGGGAAATAACAGTTGTCAGTCTTCAGCTCTCTGTGATATAGAGAAGCAGAAATGAAGCTAACAGCTAAAAGTGAAAAAAGCTGTACAATGTCCTTACTCAGATTAGGAAAGTTTCTATTTATTTATAGTCTTCCAAGAGTTTTCTTTTCCTACACCTAATGAGATAAAATGACTTTTCTTTTTTGAATCTTTTAATGAGGACAATAATGAATTATGTTAAAGATTTGTCATTGTTGAATCTGCTTTGCATTCTTGCTATAATATCAACTTTGTCATGATAGATGTATAAACATATATACATATATATCAAGGGTTTGATCCTTGGGTTGGGAAGATCCCTGGAGAAGGAAATGGCAACCCACTCTAGTATTATTGCCTGAAAAATCCCATGGACAGAGGAGCCTGGTGGGCTACAGTCCACTGGGTCACAAGAGTTAGATATGACTGAATGACTAAACAATACACATATATATGTTTTCTGTATATATGTGTGTGTGTGTGTGTGCTGGATTTTATTTGCTAATATTTTGTTTAGGACTTTTGCATCCATGTTTATCAGCAGAATTGACCTTTAAGTTTTCTTTCTCCATATTCTTCTTGTGTAAATTTATAACAAAGCTACACCAATTATACCCAGTTGTGCCTTTTCCCTACTTTTTAATTCTCTGGGAAGTAACTGTTACTGACATTTGATTTTTAAAAAGTCTAATGTAAACTCTAAACCTAGTGTTTTGAATGAAGATATATTTTTAGATTAATAGCTTATATTTATTTATAGTTTCACTTTCTTTTTGAATCTGTTTCTGGCTGGAATTAATCATTTTCCCCCAATTTTCTTTTTTACAGATTTTTAAAACGTACAAGCACAAAACTGTCACAAGTATTTTATTATAATTTTTAAAGTCCAAACTCTGTAACTTCTACTGCAAAACATAATGGCTTACCACATATTATTGTTCTGATTTGTGGGTTAGCTGGATGATATGTTCTGGTCTTGGCTAATTCGACTGGGATTGAATGATCTTAATGTGACTTTTCTTACATCTTTGGTGATTGGCAGCCTGCTCAATCAAAAAGAGCCTGTTTGATGTTACTTTGTCTTCTGCTTGTGACTTTCCATCAGCTCACACTCATTTTGATTTCTGATATATTTGACTTTATTATTACCAATCCTATTTGGTTCTTCCTTTTTGCCTTCTGCTGAAGTAATTAACTTTTTTTCACTCATTTTCTACTTTAAAATTGTACATTTTGTATCTGTTCTTAGCAATTGCCTTAGAATTTTATCCTGCATACATGTCTTTAAATTATTTCAGGTTTAAAAAGGTCTCTACTCTCTTCTTGGTTCTTTCTCATAACTGCATTTCTGCTTAATTCCCACCATCTTTCCTATTATTATTGTCGTATTTTGGTATATTTTTAAGCATTTTGTTTTGACTAGGCTGTACATAATGAAATTTTTCTAATTGATTTTTGGCTGTGCCGGGTCTTCTGTTGCTGCATGCAGGCTTTCTCTAGTTGTGCTGCGCAGGGGCTACTCTCTAGGTAAGGAGCGTGGGCTCTGGACACATGGGCTTCAGTAGCTACAGCTCCTGGGAAGGCTCAGTAGTGTGGCACATAGGCTGTGATCCTGACCAGGAAGGAACCATGTCCCCTGCACTGGCAGGTGGCTTCTTAACCACTGGACCACCAGGGACGTCCAAAAACATTTTTTTTTTAAAGCTACAAAAAGCTGTACAGTGAAAAGTTTATTCTCATTTCTGCCCCTTGCCTTCTAGGACCCCTCCCTAGGCAATTATTAGTATCAGTTTCTTGTATATCTATCCAGAAGCAATATATGCATATATAAGCATATAAGGTGTGTACACATTTTTCTTTTTTTTACTTTACAAAATACATTTTTCTTTCTGATGTAAATGATGGCATATTATCCACACTGTTCTGCATGTTGTTTTTTATCTAAAAATATTTCTTTGAAATTATTTCACGTCAGTACATATACAGATTCTTCATTCCTTGTAGTGATTTATATGATTATTATTTATAATATAAATATATATATTTTATACTAATTATATAAATATAGTATAATGGCTTTGTAATTCTTATAATAGCCATTAGATACATGTATCGTAATATACTGAACCAATCACCCTACTTTGGATATTTAGGTTGTTTAATGTTTTTTGCTACTGAAAACAATTTTGTAGTGAGTATATTTGTATAGACTTTGTTTTGCACATGTGTAAATATAGTATAAATTCTATGATATTTCTGTAGTATAAATTCCTCAAAGGGCATGCATCGACAGGCATGTGTTTTTTGAGTTCAATAAATTCTTCTCCAAAAGCATTTCATTGTCCTCCTATCAGTGCTCCATTAAAATGTCCTATTGTGAACTGAATGTTTGCAAACACTCAAGATTTGTTAAGTTGAAAGCCCAATCTCAGTGCAGTGTTATTTGAGATGGGGTTTGAGGAGGGGACTAGATCATGAGGATGGAGCACTCATAAACAAGATTAATGCCCTTATAAGAGCCCTAAGAAGTAGCTCCCTCTTTTTCTGCCATACCAGAAGTGAGCCATTTGGAATCCAGAAGAGGGTCTTATCAAAACCCAGCCATGTGGGCATCTTCTTGATCTCAGACTTCACAGCTTCTGGAGCTATGAGAAGAAAAATTTTGATGCCAAAGTCACCCAACATATAGTATTTTGTTAGAGCAGCCCAAGCTGGCTAAGACATTTCCCATGCAGTCTTCTCCATGTTCTTTCTGCTTTCTTTGGCTGGGTGTCACTACTCCAGGCAATTTGGAAAGCCACTTTTTGAAGAAACAGAATTACTATCAACTTAGGTCCCTGAGTGACTTCATGGATGATCAGACGTCCATTCCTATACCTCCCTTGCTCCCCTCACTAGGAAATCCTGCACTGGACTATTTCATGTATAAGAAGTATACTTCTCTTGTAAGAAAATGAAATTATGGATTCTATCTGAAGCAGCAATTAACATTTTCCCATCAAGTCACTTTCAGGTTTATCAAGTACATTTTGAGCAGAAATGAAGGCATGAATGAATAAAAATTTTAAAAAGATTTACCTATTCCCTTGTTAACAATGTGTTAGAAACTCTTTTGTTGTTTACGAATTAAATAGGCAAACAATCCATCGTATAAGTTTCAAGTTGCATTTCTTTTATTATAACTGAAGCCAGAAGTCTTTTGGGGAACTTCCTGGTTCAGTGGTTAAGACTCCACACTGCCCATGCAGGACGCCTTGGTTCCATCCCTCGTCAGGGAACTAGATCCTGCAAGCTGCAACTCAAGATGCCGCCTGCTACAATTCAGATCAGATGCAGCCAAATAAATAAATAAATAATTTAAAAGTTTTTTGTATGTTTACATATGTTAACAACCATTGGAACTTCCTTCTCTGTGAACTGTCAGTTCACGCCTTGTGGCCATTGCCCATTTTTCTATAGGTTTGTTGGGTTTTCTTTCGTTTATATGAATTGCAAGTATTTTTTCCTGTTTGTCACTTGTCTCTTTATGTATTTTTTAAATCAGTTTCTTTTAGTTTTTGAGGGTTTTTTTTTTTTTTGTCAGTTAAAAATGTCTTCTCCACTTCAGAGATTTTAATAAGTATTCTCTCATATTTTCTTAAAGATTTTTTCACATTTTGGTCACACTGCAAGGCATGTGGGCTCTTAGTTCCCTGACCAGGGGTTGAACCTGTACCGCCTGTGGTGGAAGTGTGAAGTCTTAACCACTAGACTGCAGGTGAGTTCCTCTTACAGTACTTTTATAGTTTGTATTTTTTTTACATGGAAATCTTTGATCAGCATAAATTTTATTTTGCTGTGGAGTTTCAGGTAGATAGAGATTAAATTTATTTTTCCCCAATAGCTAACCATTATTCTAGCACACTGATTGTTTAATCTCGCTTTTCCACAAGACTTAAAGTGCTACCTTTGTCATATACTGAAATCCAACATATAATACAACAGTTTCTGTGCTTTCTAATCTGCTCCACTGACTTGTCTGTATCACATTATTCTGTTATCTCTATAACAATATTTGAATGTCTTGTAGAGTGAGTTCCCACACTGTTCTTCTACTGCATAATTTTACCAACTCTTTTGGCTTATTTTCCATATAAACTTTCAAATAGGTTTATCTAGTTCTCAAGAAAATAGCACCTGGTTTTTTGTAAGGGAGGGGGAATCACCTTATTTTAAACATCCAAATTAGTCATTTCTGTTGTTTTCTTTGGTCAACTGTTTCCAGTCCTTTGATAACTGTTACTTCTCACATCTTACTCTTCCTTAATTCAGTTTTCTTTTTTGTTAACAAGGTTCTTTCTGTGAGCCTCTGTGAGAGGCAAACTCCCTTAACCCACCTGTCTAAAATGCCATTATTTCTCTTTCACTTGAGAAGAATAATCTTACTTGATAGAGACTTGTATTCTGACAGTCATTTATCTTCAAGACTTTGAAAGTATTTATTATGTTCTGCTCTCTGGTTTTTGTAGTGGCCACGGGTACATCATTTGTCAATGATACTGTTCTTCCATTGCCTTTCAGGTTTTTCTTTTTATCTGAGAAATTTTGTAGTAATCATTTATCTATTTTGTAGAATCACTGTTATGTGTCTGGATATGGATTTACTTTTATTTATTTTTCATCAGCCTTCTCTGATTTTGAAATTTATGTATTTCATCATTTCTGGGAAATCTCATCCACTGTGTTCATATACAGCCTCTCCTGTATTTATTCCAGTCTCTCTCAAACACTTTTCAGACTGTATTGGGGCTTTCAGTATATTCTTCATGTCTCTTAATCTCACATTCTTACTTTCCATCCTTTATCACTCCATAACATATTTTGAAAATTTCCCTACTCTATCATCCATGTGGCTATTTTGTTTCAGCTGTGTGTAATCTGTAATTTATTAACAACAGTAATAGTAAATGTATTGCATTTTTCAATTCAAATGACTTTTTCATTTCTAGAAATCATATTTTTTAAATCAAAATGACCCATTCTCTTTCATATGTATTATCCTATAATTTTGGTTCATGTTTTTTCTCTAAAGATTCTTTATTATTCTTTAAAAATTAATTTTATATAATTTTTAAAACACTTTGAAAGGTAATAATTTTGCAAAATATTTTTCTATAACTAAGTTCATAAGGCTGCTTGTGTTCCTGTTTGTTATGTTTTTGTGAACTGTAATCTAATTGCATATGTTTTGTCATTTTTTACTGTGAACGTTGAGTGCAAATTTCACGTGACCATTGTTGCAGAAGCATCCCTGTAGAGTGATTTGGGGTTTGTTACTGCCAGGTCCCCTCAGTGGTTTTCACTGGGGTCCAGCTCCTGTGTTAATGTCTCAGCAGGGAGTTGCCACACTACAGGTGTAGAATAAATTCAGATTCCATATCTGAGAGAGAAGCTTAGCTTCGTTTTGTTTTCTCAGTTGGGGAGTGGGATCTTTATCCCAGAGTCCTGCTAAGAGTAAACTTCCTCTACTCTTCTCTGATATGACGGTGTTTGTTTCTACTCAGAGAGGAAATCCTTCTACAGGTCATTGCTTTTTTATAGGAAGTAACAGTTTCACAATTCTGCTTGGAAAGGGTGAAGGCAGCTGTTGTTGTTACAGTCTCCTGTGATTATTAAACCTCAGTCTCTGGTTACTAGAGTCAGCATTTTTATCCAGTAATCTGCCTTAGTATCACTTAATACACTTCCCACTCTATAAGTGAGTTATCTTTAATTTCTGGCACCTGGAAATTTCTCTCTCTGTGTTATAGGCTTAATTACAGATTTTAAACATTTCTCGGTTTTATACAACATTTTTTCTGAATTTCAAAATTCATGTTATGAATTTTTATTATGTCTTGTCTTAGCTCAGAATCTATTAATAAATTACTTTTTAATTTTATTCTTTCATTCATAAACACAGCAGAATTATGTTTTTCTACTGTTAACATTCCTTTGTGTGTTTATTTTTGCCTAGTTACCTCTCAAACTGCATGTATAATTTTTACTGACCGTTTTTTTCAGGACTTTGTAAAAGCTATCAGGAAAGTGCATTTATATACTGAGGGGTAACTCTGGCTAGATCTTATTCAGAATTTAGGAAGATTCTCTAAGAGTAAACACTCCTGTATTGTGTGATCATCACAAAACATGTGACTTAGATCATTGTTTACCTGTAATCTGATGTTGTGTCCTCTGGTTTATAAAATTTTATATACCGATTCCCTAATTTTAATTAAATTATGGTAAAAATATTATCTATTATGTTCTCTAATTCCCCTTTAACATAAAAGGCTTATATTAGATTTGTCCTACAGTTAATTCTAACAAAATATGTACTTATATCAATCATTTTATATATATTCTTATAGCATAAAATGAATAATATATGCCATAATGTATGTAATTTTTGCCTTCACTGCCAGGGACCATGGAATCCACACCAGTGTTTATTGACAATAAATAAATTTCTGTTGCATGCTAGATAATTTCTACCCCCTGAATTTCCTTCATATATTTTATGTTTTTCTTTTTTTGACTTAATTTTATTGAAAAACAGTTGATTTACAATGCTGTGTTGATTTCTGATATATAGCAAAATGATTCGGTTTTATATATATATATATATATACACATACACACACACACATATATATATATCCTCTTTTCATATTCTTTCCCATTATGGTTTATCTTAGTTGCCTGTGCTGTACAGTAGGATCTTGTTGTTTATCCATCCTGTATATACTCATCTGCATCTGCTAATCCCAGACTCCCAATCCTTTCCTCCCCCATATGTTTTTCTTAAGATTATAAAATTATGGTCTGGTTTTACATGATGCTTCTTTTATAAGATGTAGTACTAATAACTCATTAAACACTGTCTTTGCCTTTATTGTTCTAAATAAGCTCATTTTTCCTTTTTCCTTTCCTTATTCTAACTTCAGCTCTCAAATTATATATTCTTATATTATTATCTAATGCATTTTCTTTTCTCTACTAATATCATCCTTCTTTCCTTGGCCTTTGTCTTAGGTCACATAGGATTAAGGTTGCCAATATCACCTTAACTCTGTATGAAAGTCAATAATTTACAATTCCCCTTTTAATTCTGAATTCATTTTTAGGTCAGTTTCTCTGATCGAAGAAAATGAATTGTCTTTCTCTTTACAGGGCCAGATCCTTAATCTATATGTCCCTTGTTCCACGCCCTTACCCCCTCACAGACCATCTTTCATGATTTATCTCTTTTCTTTCAATCTCTTCATATCCACAAACATACTCAAAATTCTCATAGTACCTACATCTACTTCAAGCATTTCCTCAAATGTCATCTTCTCAGTAAAACCTACATTGACTATCACCCCTTTAATCCTTCTTTGCTTCCTATTCCTTTTAACTGCTTGTTTTTCTTATCATACTAATATCTGATACATACATTTACATACCTACATATATGTGTGGTGGTAGTGGTTGTGTTGTTGCTAAGTCATGTCCAGCTCTTTTGCGACCACATGGACTGTAGCCCACCAGGCTCCTCTGTCCATGGGATTTCCCAGGCAAGAATACTGGAGTGCATAGCCATTTCCTTCTCCAGGGGACCTTCCTGACCCAGGGATCAAACTCAAGTCTCTTGCATTGGCAGGTGGATTCTTTACCACTGAGCCATCAAGGACGCCCCCATATTTGTGTATATACATATATATATAAAATCTTGTTTTTTACTGTCGACTACTTGACAGATGGGCTTCCCAGGTGGCACTAGTGGTAAAGAACCCACCTGCCAATGCAGGAGACATAAGAGATTCCAGTTTGATCCCTGGGTCAGGAAGATCCCCTGGAGAAGGAAACGGTAACCCACTCCAGTATTCTTGCCTGGAGAATTCCATCAACAGAGGAGCCTGGTGGGCTACAGTCCATAGGGTCACACAGAGTCAGACGCGACTGAAGTGACTGAGCACACACTTGACACATAATGGTCACTCAGTAAATAATTGTTAAATGAATGAATAATATTGCTCTTCATTTGTTCAGTTTAATGAAAGCATGATATCTTATTAGATCTCCAAATTACAATTTAGCTTGATATTCTTCTGTTAATTACACAAGTATTATTAACTCATGGAGAAGGGAATGGCAACCCACTCCAGTGCTCTTGCCTGGAGAATCCCATGGACAGAGGAACCTGGCGGGCTATAGTTTATGGGGTTGCAAAGAGTCAGACACAATCGAAGCGACTTGGTCGCACAGAGTTGGACACGACTGAAGCGACTTAGCAGCAGCACTCATGCATTATCAACTCACTGATATATACTTGTTTTTATCTAAGTTATTATTTCTGCAGTGAAATCCAAAGAATGGGTAGTAGCTACGGGAAAATGTTTAAAAAAACAGAATTGAATTCCAAGATATTTTTCCCTTCCACCTTCTACTAAGTGATAATAGTTGTAGTAAATTAATCTCTTCACCTCTTTAACATTTCTGCTTATTTATTGTAATTAGGGTAAGTTGTCTTCTGAAGTCAGTAGCTGAGAATTCATTTGTGTATTCTTTCTAGAGAAGTCCATGTATGTTTACAAGAACGTTATCAATTGCTTTCCAAAGAGTTTTATGACACATTTTTTAGTATCAGCTTTCTTCTTTGAATTTCACTCAATTCCTAATGGAACAAATGACTCCGTTTGTACAGAAAGGGAATAGATCAGCTCAGCAAGCAGTGTCCATCTCACTCAGGGCCAATCTCATGGTATGCATCCTGTGCAGTCACATAGGCCCCATGTTCAGAAGGACGCTAAACTTGGTTTAATGTTCTGCTGTCACTGTCTTGATATTCTTAATTTTTTAACAAAAAGTCATGCATTTTCATTTTGCAGAGGGCTGCACAAATAATGTAACCAATTCTGACCTCACAACTTAGTCATTTCTACCATATTTGTTTTTCTGGTTTAGCTCAGCAGGCTTATTATAACTTCAGCCCATAAGAAAATACATTTTTTATCTATGAACAGTTGTTCTGAGTTGTCTGCTGCCCAAGTTTACACCTGCAGTGTGTAGCCTTTAAAGGAGCCACAGTTAGATCCCAACAACAACAGAAGTCAGCAAACAATGAAATGATAGATTTTATGTACTGTTCCCAATAGCTATTAAATTAGAATTCAATAAACTCCCATTGTTTTGAACAGAGATCTTAAAGTTGAAAGCAAAAGAATGGCAAAAGTTAGATCATACAAATACTAACCAAATGAAAGCTGATGTAGCTTTAATATCAGGCTTTAAAACAAAAAGTACTACTAGAGATAGAGATACACTGCTTAATGATAAAAAGTCCAGGCCCCGTTCACTAGGAAGTACACCATGACTTCATAAGGGACAATCGAAGTTATTCCTGTAATACACAAAAAAAAAAGAGAAAGAAAGAAAAAAAAATTGACTACTAATGACTCCAACTTGAGCCAGCCGAATAGGTTGATACAGATAGCTGGAATGGATTTTGTTGCTTCTGTGGAGCACGTCCACAGCCAAGCAAATAAGCTGATGGGAAGACCCAAAACAGTAAGAAAATTATGGGAATAAGAAAGAAAGGACAAGGATTAAGTTAGTCCTCAACTCCTCTTCTTCCAAGAGGAGACCTCAAAAACATTCTTAAATTTGAAATTTAATGAATACCAGAGCTTACAGATGATTACCTCTGTGTTTTTGTTTGTTTTCTAATTTATTTGATTTTTGGTCATGTCTATGCTGTTT
This sequence comes from Bos javanicus, assembly GCF_032452875.1. Lineage (NCBI taxonomy): Eukaryota > Metazoa > Chordata > Mammalia > Artiodactyla > Bovidae > Bos > Bos javanicus. The sequence continues at coordinate 22,857,482 of NC_083874.1, read as the reverse complement.
TTTTTTTTTTTTTTTTTTTAAATCAGTCTCCATGATTGATATGGATGTTCCAGACACAGGCCATCAGTTCAGTTCAGTTCAGTCGCTCAGTCGTGTCTGACTCTTTGCCACCCCATGAATCACAGCACGCCAGGCCTCCCTGTCCATCACCAACTCCCAGAGTTCACTCAAACTCACGTCTATCGAGTCGGTGATGCCATCCAGCCATCTCATCCTCTGTCGTCCCCTTCTCCTCCTGCCCCCAATCCCTCCCAGCATCAGTCTTTTCCAAAGAGTCAACTCTTTGCATGAGGTGGCCAAAGTACTGGAGTTTCAGCTTTAGCATCATTCCTTCCAAAGAACACCCAGGACTGATCTCTTTTAGAATGGACTGGTTGGTTGGATCTCCTTGCAGTCCAAGGGACTCTCAAGAGTCTTCTCCAATACCACAGTTCAAAAGCATCAATTCTTCGGTGCTCAGCTTTCTTCACAGTCCAACTCTCACATCCATACATGACCACTGGAAAAACCATAGCCTTGACTAGATGGACCTTTGTTGGCAAAGTGATGTCTCTGCTTTTCAATATGCTATCTAGGTTGGTCATAACTTTCCTTCCAAGGAGTAAGCGTCTTTTAATTTCATGGCTGCAGTCACCATCTGCAGTGATTTTGGAGCCCAAAAAAATAAAGTCTGACACTGTTTCCACTGTTTGCCCATCTATTTCCCATGAAGTGATGGGACTCATTGGATTTATTTATTGTAACTCTTATTGGTGACTTCTATAAAATTGTCCAGATTCATAATCAAGAACAGCTTGTTCTTGCCAAGATTGTATACTAAAATAATATCTCAAACAAAGGAGGAAAAAACACTTGGTTTTCTCATACAAGATTTTATATATGGATTGTTACACATTGGTATCTCCTTGTTCAACTGCCCGGAGACTGGTAGAAATCAATAGTGTTTGATGTACTTACCATGTACAATTGAGGCTTGAAAAGGAGAGTAAATATCATTATTCCCATAGTTCATAGTGGTTCCTAAATCTAGCTGCCTGTTAGAATCACCTGGACACATTTTAAAAATTCCCAATGCCAGATGAATTTTCTTAAACATATTACGTGAGTCTTGACCTTTTTCCTTCCTGTCCCAACTAAAAAAGCAGTTTAAAAGCAGTTGTACTTCTCTTGCTTTTATTCCGGCAAAGCAATTTACTGGGCATAAAATTCTTGAGTCACACTTTCTTTCCATAAGGACTTTGAGTTCTTGAGGACATTATTTTACTGACTTTAATCAGGAGAAATCTGAGACTGTTATTGTACCTTAAACTTTTGTCTGGCAAACTAAGGTTTTCTTTCTTTATCTTTGATTCTCAATAATTTTTTGCTAGGAATATGTCTCATATTATTTGATCCATAACAGTCAAAATACCTTTTATTTGGAGAAAAAGTGTTCTTGATTTATGTCTTTAAAAACTTAGGATGGTCATTTGTGGGGGAAGGGTTTTTAATTTTTGAGGATGCCAATTATATATATGTTGGGTCTACTTTCTTATCTTCCTTAACTTGATTAAGAGTACTATAGATGATCTAAAGCAAGCATCAGTCCAAGTGGAAAAATATTAGAAACATTCCCTTTAAAAACAGGTATAGAAAAAAATGTTTTTTTCTGTTAAACCTTAGACTGGTAGTCCTAAGCACTGTGGAGGCATAAGAATTGGCAAGGAAGAAATTAAGTGGTCAGTTGATATGCCGTTGATATGATTGTTTACGTAGACAACCTAAAATAATCTAAAATTAACAAGATGTTTTATGTAAAAATGAGTTGCATTCCTATATACTACTAGTAGCAAACAACTAGAAACATAAAGAAAGAAACTTCTAATAGTAATATTAGAGAATATCAAGTGTGTGTGTGTGTGTGTGTGTGTGTATGTATGTATGTGTGCGCGCGCACACGCACTCAGTCATGGCCGACTCTTTGCTACCCCATGGAGTGTTGCCCACCAGGCTCCTCTGTCCTTGAAATTTTCCAGGCAAGAATATTGGAATGGATTGCCATTTCCTACTCCAGGGGATCTTTCCGACCCCAGGGATCAAAGCCTCATCTCCTACATTGCAGGCAGATTCTTTACTGTTGAGCCACCAGGGAAGCCCTAAGGAGTAAAACTAACAGAAGATATCCAAGAATTCTTAGAGAAAATTTAAAACTTTGTTGAGAAAAATATCATTCGTAACAATTACACCACGCTAATGCAAGGTGTTAATAACAGGGGAGGCTGGGGTGGAGGATGAGAACTACATGGGAACTCTCTACTTTTCAGTCAGTGTTTCTGTAGACCTAAAAACACACACACACAAAAAAAGCTCTGTTAATTTTAGAAATGCACTTTTAAAGACTATATAGAGATGCATAAAACAAAGAAAAATAATGAATAAACATAGCTGCTTATCAGAATTCTTAATATTTTGTATCTCTCTCTTTTTTTTTTGTATCTCTTTCTTATTGATTTAAAATGTATGAGTTAATAGAATATAAAAGTAGAACTGAGTAATTTTTGATGAGCAAAAGAATATGTTGGGCAGATCTTGCCTGGAGCAGGAAGATGTAATTAACATCTTTGAGTCTCTTTCACTTTTCTAAACCAAGAAATCACTATGGAAATCATTCTTTTTATTAAAGATAACTATTTAAAAAAAGAAAACAAACTTTCATTTTCTCCAATTGAGGAAATTCCCATGAATTTGTCAAATGGCTAAGATGTTAATATCACCCCACAAATAAGTTAATTTTCTTTCTAAGATACCATTCTGTTTTCAGAGAGTCTCTCTTTTTTTTTCTATTTGTATATAACCTATTTTTAATAGAGTATGCAATTTATACCATGATAGAAGAGAAAAATGAAAAAAGAAAAAAAATGTCTAGGAGACAATACATGAATAGCAAAGTAACTCATGGAATTGACGTTGACCCCTGAATTTCAGGTATGTACAATTACTGTTCATAAGGAGACAAATTTTAGTTAATAATAAAAACTGTTCAGATAAATGGGAAATTAGGAAGAAATCAACCTTCACATGCTTTTTTAAAAGCAAAACAGATAGGCATGAAATAATCATGTTGGTACTATAATTTCATTTCAGGTTTTCACGTACTGCCCTTTATAAATAAATGCTACATGCAGCTTGTCAAGTAAGTTATCAAAACAAGGATATTTTGAAGTTCAAAGGTTATATATGATACACTGATGATATGTCCGTATATGTAAACTTTATTCTTTTAAAGTAGCATCTTTGGTACATTTTGTCTTTTTGCTCTACTTTTTATCATCTTCTAAATAAATCCAAACTCCTTCACATGCTCTAGCCTCTTTCGGCAAGTCCAGAATCATTTCCTCTCTGTGCCCACAGTAACCCTTCTCTGAACTGCTCTCATTCTCTGGTTCCCTAAGGGCATCATACTCTCATCTCACCCTGTTTTCAATCAGGTTGTTTTTCTATGCCAAAAAAAAAAAAAAAACACCTCATCCTTCCTTTCATTCGTGGATAATTCTTCTCGAGCATCTGCTCTTTTTGGAATCCTTTTCGTATCATCACAGGCTGAGTCAAATGTCCTCCACTAGAACTATGTCTGTGATAATACTTAGCAAAGTGTGCCCAACTTCCTCTTCACACCAGCGTAATGCGGGAGCCGGAAGCTGTGGTGGCAGCTTCTTGATTCTGTGGCTTCCTGACTAGAGCTAGAGCCGGAGCTGGGGGTGAGCAGAGTCTGTGTGATTGCATGGTGAGGGGTCAGAGAATGAAACACCTCTTTTTCTGGAATCCCACATCTTACTCTAGATGAAAGGTCAGAAACAGAGAAGAGATAAGAAGTTGTTTGTAGGTTCAAGAGGCAGAGCCTTGGAAGACTTCAGAGGCAGAGGGACGTCAGGGGTAATGTGAGATGGAGAAAGTGATTGGAATCCAGAGCAGTGCTGTATTGCTGGTTTTACTTGTCCTGCACCATTCTTCACTCCCATCCAGCTTAAATGCAGACTTGCATCAGTAGATCCCCCCTGCCTACAATGGTGCCTGCCACACAGTAGGTTGGCAACAAGTATCTGTTGAATTGAGCCCTGTTGAATTAACCATCCTTTAAAGACGATTCTTTAAAACCGCTCACAAAGGATACTTTGCCAGGAAACCTTTCCTAATCCCCACCGAGAAGGATTCTGTTTTTACCAGTACTTGTGGTGTGTTTTTTGGATATCTCTCATTTTCTTTCCATGTTATACCTTGTATTATATGTGTTTGGATATGTCCTATTTTTTTCTCTAGGAGCAAGATCACTGTCTGGATCATCTTTGAAGATCCTCGTAGAAGTATCACAGATTTTTTGCAAGTCCTTCCATGGTTGCTGTGCAGTGCCTGCTGTTTTCTATAGTTCTGATTTGCTTTTGTCCTCATTCCCACATAACGGAGATAATGACTTAGAAAGGAAAAAAAAAAAAAAGCTTCTGTAGAATCCAAAAGTCTATACCATTGTCTTCAGAGAAAAAGCAAAGGAAATAAATATATAATCTTTTATTAGAGTTACTTTGAAAATGAACAAGTATGTGAGATAGGTTTTTGTTTTAACCCAGCTCTCATGATTGCCTGGTATTACTTTGACTGTGTAGCTCTGATTTGTGGTATGTTTTGGAATTTAAAATTAGAAACCCATGTACCACTGATACCCTGCTCCCCTGATTGAAATATGACTCACTGCAGCTAAGAACTGATGGTAAAACAACAATGACGAAAACCCAAATCATCTGGGTTTGGTATGTGCCAGAGTATAATGTATGTGCATATATGTTCTCATACCTCTATAATTACCTATCAGTGACCTATTTATGTTTATTGTAGATTATTCCAAAGAGTAGAAGATATCTAATTGAAATATTTATTTAGAGGTCTAGTACTGAGCCGTCCAAGTACTATAGCCACTGGCTACACGTTGCTATTGAACACTTGAAACATGGCTGTACTGAATTGAGATGTGGCATTAGTTTCATATTTTTACTTTTTTCTTCATGTGACTACTAGAAAATTTTAAAGTACAAGTGTGGCATGCATTATATTTCTGTAGGATGGCATTAATCGCATATATGCCATAATAACTAGAAACATTGCAAAAGACATTGTGAAAAGGATGGCCAGTGGTGAAAAAAATCCACCTGCCAATGCAGGAGACACAGGTTTGATCCCTGGGTCAGGAAGATCCCCTGAAGAAGGAAATGGCAACCCACTCCAGTGTTCTTGCCTGGCAGGCTACAGTCCATGGAATTGCAAGAGTCGGATGTGACTTAGTGACTAAAAAAACAATCGATAAACTATTGATAGTCTACTGTGCCACAGGCACTGAAGTTTTACATGAGTTATTTTATTTAATTCTCCCCAAGTCTTATTAGATAGTTATTTTCCATACTTTAATAGTCTTGGGTTTGAAGAGGTTAAGAAAATTTCCGATAAGTCCATGATCAGACAGCTACCAATCTGCAAAACATACTCACTTGTCCCAGGAGATCATTCTCTTTTTACTAGAGAACACCACGTTTCCTCTGTCTTTTCTTTCTCTTATGCTACCTGAAATTCTAATAGCACCCAAAATTAGTAAAGTCTCACCATCCAGTTATTTCAAAATAAGGTCATATTTCCTTTTTTAACCCAAGTGAAAATAATATATAAGTCCCTCCCAAGCCAAGTTATCAGGAATTCCAATCTTTTCCCTTCATTCCCCTCCTTGTATATTCATAAGTGACACAGGCTTATTTACTAATGCCTGAGAATTGATCCATTTGTCTATGTATTGACAAGTGGCAGTTCCCACAGTCTTGAGGCTGGAGCTTGTCTAGAGAAGGGTTAATTCAGTGACAGGCATTATGTTAGTTTTAACCATCAGTGGCTTAAAACAACACCCATTTATTAGCTCGTATTATCTGTAGGTCAGAAGTCCAGCATGGTATGGTGTTGCTGAATTTTCTGCTCACAGTATCACACAGCTGAAGTCAAGGTGCCTGCCAGTCGGAGTTCTCATCTGGAGACTTGAGCTGGGGAGGAAATCTGTTTCAAAGCACATTTTTGTTGTTGACAGAATTCCGTTTCTTATGGGTACAGGACTCAGGTCCCTGTTTCCTTGCTGGCCACCAGTCAGGGGCCACACTCTGCTTCTAGAAGCCTGCTGTATTCCTTTTCGTGTGCCACATTCCTGTCTTCATGCCAGCAATGGCACATTGAACCTGTTTCGTGCTTTGAATCTCTCTGGCTTCTTTTTTTGCAACCAGCCATGGAAAACTCTTTGCTTTTAAGGGCTCAGGTAATGGGATCAGGCCCACCCGGATGGTCTTACTTTAAGGTCAACTATGAGGTAACTCCCAGGTGGTGCTCCCAGTGGTAAGGAATCCGCCTGCCAATGCAGGAGATGCAAGAGACACAGGTTTAATCCCTGGGTTGTGAAGATCCCCTGGAGAAGGAAATGGCAACCCACTCTAGTATTCTTGCCTGGAAAATTCCATGGACACAAGAGCCTGGAAGGCTACGCAGTCCATGGGGTGGGTCACAGAGAGTCAGACATCACTGAGCATCCACGTATGAGGTGTGACATAACATAATTGTGGGAATGATATCTCATTCTGCTTACAGGTTCCCAAATTTAGGGAATGGGATATTGAGGGTGGAGCGGGTGATGTGTTTTCAGCCAACTGCCTGGTACAGTGCCGGGGATATACAGTGCATGGACCCTACTACAGAGGTAATGACAGAAAGCAAGCAGCGAGAGTCCTCCCAGCTGCTTAGCTTAGCTTATCACAGGGCCAGAAGCAAGAGCTGAAACACTATTAGGCAGTAACACTCACTGGAGGAGACGTGGAGGATGGGATGTGAAAGTTCCTGACTTGGCCACCTTCTACTTCTTTCAACTGTACCGCCAAATTTTACTCATCACCACCTTTCTTTATGAAAACACACGTAGTTCTCTGTGCTAGGGGGAGGTGTAACATGTCTGTCCTGCCTGTTTTAAGGGCAGGAGTGTGCAGGCACTTTGAGGTATGTGGAGCCTCCATGTCCCATCTTGCTGGAGCCCTGATAAGACACAGAGATGGGAGTTCCCCTGGTGTCTGCTGAATGGCTTCCCAACAGGTTCCAGGGGCCAGTTCTGCTAGTTCCTCTGGGCCAAGGAGCTTCCTCCAGGTGCAGAAGGAGCACTCCTCTGGCGTGTAGCAGACTTCACCCCCTCTAGGTTACCCGAATTTTGAACTCTTGCTTTCCCCATGCTTGTATGCCAGTACTCAGCTCAAGATTCAATATGGCCTCTGCTCTCCCTGGGAACACACCTTTAACATGCCAATTACGGAACATTGGCTCGCCAAGCTTTGTATTCCCTAAAGTGCCACATCCCCTTTCTCTTTATTGCCTCTGTTGTTGACTTGAGAGATTTCGTTTAGCTGATTCATATTTTTAACCTTAAACATATAAAAGAAACTTTGATGGCTATCACATGTGGAAAATCTGAATTACTTGCCATATATAGGAGTTAACTATAAAAGAGAAACAAAAAAAGAAATTCTTCATTACTTGAGGTCTCTCACCTGACATAGCAGAGTGATTCTCAAAAGGTTCCATTCTTCCTCTCTGGTTGTCCCCAGAAGACATTTCTATTACAATTCCTAGCTCTCTTTCTGTTTGTTTTTGTTGTGTTTTAAGCTAAGGAGCTACAATGTAAACTATATTACAGGCTACATATTGAAGCTCTGTGGCTACATATTGAGCTGCATGTATCCCAGGCTACTTCCCCTCTTCTTCTCACCCCTACCCCTCTTAAGTGTGCTACCTAGTCATCTCCCACACCACCATAAGATGTACAATCCACAGTTTAGAAAACACAGATGTGGACTTTATTCTTCCCAGAGACCCACCTCAAATTCCTCTCCCTCTAAGAAACTGATACAGACCTCAGCGATCCCCTCAGCTACTACGCTATCTAATTATTCAAATATTGCTGTGTGACATTTCATTAAGGACAAAGACCACGGTGTATACTAAGTTTTCCCACAGCATTTGGTATGCTACCTGGCAAACAGCAGGCATTCAAAGGATATTTGTGGTTTGATGAGCAGCAAGGGTCAACTCTGGGTAAGAGTGTAAAGCAGGAGTCTGACTTAGGTTCCTCTCCTACCTGGTTGCTCCAGTCACAGAAGGGCGATGACCTGTGGTCCTCCTTTGAGGCATATTCTCCTTTCTCAGTAAGTTCCATGTGCTTCGTGATTTTCCTCAGTCTTCCCAAACCACACTTTGTGTGCTGTGTCCCATTATCTTGTTGACGAATTAGCTAAGGAATGTGGTGTTAACAACTAGATTTTACATTGCTTGACTCTGTCTTGTAAATCTGTTTGGTATCCTCTATCACACCAAAGACAGATCATATATACTTAGTAGATGCTCAACAGATATTTGTTGTGTAAATAAATGAATACCAGTTGTGTAGTTCGTGTTTTGGAGTGTCCATGATGTATCTTCAGGAAAAAAATACGAGATCCTCAAGCTAAGTCATAGAACATTGGTCAAAGGGATTTCCTAAGTCTGTTAACAAGTATGGAAAAGCTTTGTAGTTTTGACTCAGAACAGTACAAATGAAATCTTCCCTCTGCCTTTTCTCCCTCCTTTAAACCACTTCGCCAAGTTGGATGTTCATTTCAAGGAGCTAAAGCCTCTTCAGCTTTACATGAAACTTATGGTTCCTTCTCTGTACCCCAAGCAATTTATACATACTTGTCATTCAAATCTGGACATATTGAGAATGAGAGTGGGCACAAATAACTTTTAAGCCGGGTCGAGAAGGACATTGACAAACAAGGAAGTACGGCCATACTATTTTGAAAGTAGTTACTTGGTAGTGGTATGTCTCCTTTCAGTTAACTGTAAAGCTATTCCAGGTCTGGGCCTTATTTCTTTTAGCTTCGTTTGTTGCCTAGAATTGTGCCTGGCACGTAGTGGTGGTAAAAGAAATGTTAGTGCAGTTTTTTAAAATATTCATGTAATTGCATATAATACTATCTTGATGTAGAACCCAAACAGTCCCATTTGGGGCCGATTATGAACCATTTTCTCAGTATTACAAATATAGGGCAATGAGCTTAATTATATGCTTGTGTGAGGATAATAGCTAGCATTTACCAGCACTGAGCATGTGCCAGGCCCAGGGCTAAGAATTTTGCTTGAGTTCTCTCATTGATTCCTTCAACAACTCTTGGAGGTAAATACTACCCCCGATTAAATGAGAAGAAAAGACAGGTTTAGAAAGATTAAGAACTTTGGTCAGGGTCACCCCGCTAATTACGCATCAGAGTTTGAACTCCAGACTCTAACCCTATATACCATCTCTCCTATATGTGGTAAATAACTGGTACTGAATTTTGGAAAGCAGTTTTTAAAAAAGTAATAGTATACTTCTAGGAAAAATCCACTTCTTGTAAAAATTTTAAAGGAAAATTTACTTAACTAAGAGATTGCATCATTAGGCCAGTGTGGTAGCTACGTGAGCTTATGAGTAGTGATAGCAGTTCGTTAGACCAACAGATTGCTTTCTGTTGTCCTTGGTACTAATGTTTCCATGGGTTAAGGCACAAATATACCATGTTAGTTTTGTTGAGATCATTTTCTTGTTTGTGGACTAGTACGCGTGCAAACCATTTTATTTTGTACTGTAACAGCTGCATTTAACTTTAGCAGTATGTGGATGAATTATGAACACTCGTCTATTTTCTGTTGTGTCTTTTTAAAATTTATTTTGGGTTGTGCCATGTCTTCGTTGCTGTGCAGGCTTTTGTCTAGTTGCAGCAAGCAGAGGCTACTCTTCCTTGCAGTGAGCAAGGTTCTCGTTGCAGTGGCTTCTCCTGTGGCAGAGCACGGGCTCCAGAGTGAGCGGGCTTCAGTAGTTGCAGCCTGGGGCTCATGAGTCCCCGGCTCAAGAGCGCAGGGTGAGCAGTTGTGGCGCAGGGGCTTAGTTGCTCCAAGGCATGTGGGATCCTCCCGGACCAGGGATCAAACTCGTGTCTTCAGCATTGGCGGGTGGATCCTTTACCACTGAGCCACCGGGGAAGCCCTCTACTCTGTCCTCTTCAGATAAGTTTTTACCTATCAACAATTTAAAGAACAGTACAGACACATCATCATAATGACTTCAGAAAAAATTGTTTGGTACTATTGTAATTACAAACCATGTTTTTACATTAATGAAATATATAGAATCAATGTTTTTTCAAATAAAAGCAGTTTATTCAATTTTATATAAAAGTAATCTAAATTATAAGGGATCATCTGTAGCCTTAGTTTTAAATCAGAAAGGATAAATTATATATGTGAAGAGACGATGCCATAAGTATAATACTGAGCAAATAATCATATGCACAGACTTTCATACAAAATGTATCCTTTGATTGAATGGAATTGTCTTCTTAACTTTCTTTTCTACTGGCAAGTAGTATATAGGAATAGCTATAGCAACTGAAATTATGTATTAAGATATTTGATCACACATGATGTGTTATAAACTAAGTATGAAATATCTGGAAATAAATAATTTTACATAATAAGTTTACATAATAAATTCTATCATGCATAAATGATAGGAAATGTTATTACTAAAGGCCTTCACACAAGATGACTACATCTGTAATTCAAAGGAAGGATTATAAATGTATATATCAAGTTCAGGAATTACCTGTTTTCTTTTTGTCATAGGATTTTTTTAATTTTATTTTTTAATTTAAGTATAGTTGATTTACAATGGTGTGGCAATCTCTGCTGTACAGCAGAGTAACTCAGTTATATATATATATACATTCTTAATATTCTCTTCCATTATGGCAAGATATGGACATTTTTACAATTAATGGGTCTTTTTAAGTTTTACAGCAGAAAGTTTCCTTTAATTTGTCTTCTCCAGTGAAATAGGATACCATGATCTCAGTAGTTAGAAAAACTGCATTGAAGGTCAAGTCATCACTGTACTCGAGTAATCAGAAAATCAAAATGCTTGTGTTATGATATAGATAGGAGTCTTCTGGTTAATTGATAGAAACAGGAAAATATAAAATTGGTCATTTTTTGATGCTTTGTACTTTTTATTACCTAGAAAATTTTAATTTATTTTTTTTTCCCATTTACTCTAGGCACTTGGGATAGATCAGTTAAACAGAACAGACGAAAATCTCATCTTCTGTTGGGGAAGACAGACATTAAAAAATAAACATACATAGATAAATTATAAAGATTTTTGTAAGATTTTAAGTGTCATGGGAAGAGAAGGAGCAAGCTGGGAGGATTGAGAGTTGGGTTTGGGGTGGTTACAGTTTTTTTTTTTTTTTTTTGGCTGCTCTGGGTCTTAGTTCTGGCTTGCCGAATCTTTACTTGTGGCATGTGGGATCTCTAGCTGCGGCATGCAAACTCTTAGTTATGGCATGTGGGATCTACTTTCCTGACCAGGGATCAAACCCAGCCTGCTGCATTGGGAGCATGGTCTCTCAGCCACTGGATAACCAGGAGAATCCCTTGGTTACAGTTTTAAATAGTGTGGTCAGGCTAAGCATCATCATTTAAGATAAGATTTGAGCCATGGGAAGAATGTTACCTGCAGAGAGAAAGCTCTGCCAAAGACCCTATCCTGGAGTATACAGGCGTTTGGAACTGGAGTCAGAAAGTAAAACAAAAGGCCAAATCTAAGGGCTTTGTAGGTCACTGTAAAGACCTTAGCTTTTACAGTTTAGGAAATAGGGAGGCAGTGGAGGATTGATGAAACAGACCTTGATGAAACAGACCAGAGATTGATGAAAGTAACCAGATGAAACAGCAGCTGATTTTCCTGTAGGAAGGTATTCTGGTGGTGGTGGTGGTTGTTTTTTAGTTCTACCAGTTTATTGCTACCAACCCACCTCCCTCCACCCTCCTCAGGCATGTCTGCTCAGTCGCCTAACCCCATGGACTGCAGCCCCGCTAGGCTCCTGTCCATGGACTTTTCCAGGCAAGAATACTGGTTGGGTTGCCATTTCCTTTCCATTTCTCTCTCTTTTGTTGGTGGTTGTTGTTTTTAAATTAATTAATTTGACTGCCTGGGCTCTTCATTGCAGTTTGTGGGCTTCTCTGTGTACCAGCTCAGTAGTTGCCTGGGCAGATTTTAGTTCCCCCTGTCCTATTTGAGCGTGGGACCTTAGTTCCCCTACCAGGGATCAAACCCTGTGTCCCTGCACTGGAAGGTGGATTTTTAACCCCTGAACCACCAGGGAAGTCCTTTTGATTGTTGTTTGATAATAGACTGCAGTAACAGTGGGCAAGAAGATCATTTAGTAGGCCACCCAAATACAGGCCAGAGAAGATAAAAGTGATGCAAGTGAGAAGTGGTCTGAGTCTGATTTATTACAACCAAGAGACCTTCTTGACAGTTTGGAGCTGAAGAGAGAATGAGGAGCCAAAGACCAAAGTTTTTGACTTCAGTAACTAACTAGAAGAAGGACTGCAGCATGGTTTTGAGTTGCTTTTTGAGCAAGGGAGAACTATAATTTAGGGGGAAGAGAAAACTAATGTACTAACATCAGTCAAGATGGGGAAGATGTACTACGTTATATTCCAAGTATTGTAGGCATTTTGGTGGAGGGTTGGCTGCTAGAAAGGGGCACTCTTAAGTGTTTGATTTCTAGGACATAGAAAATATTACAGATAAGGGAGTCTCACAGATCCAGTGTGTGCGTGTGTTCGTCACTCCAGTCGCGTCCGACTCCACGAACTGTAGTAGCCCGCCAGGCTTCTCTGTCCATGGAATTCTCCAGGCAGGAATATTGGAGTGGATTGCCATTCCTTTCCCCATTGGATCTTCTCGACCCAGGGATTCGACCCTGGTCTCCTACATCGCAGGCAGATTCTTTTATCCCCTGAGCTACAGGGAAGTCCTAATTTTATGCATATCAAATGCCAGGTGGATATTCTCGGCCTTAAGACAGGTAATGATGGATGCAACAATTCTTAAGTTTCCTTTTTTTTTTTTTTAAAGGGTGGTTTGGTGATTTCAGGGCATGTACCTCTCAGCTGCTACTGAGAGGCGGTCAGTCAGACGGCTCAGCGCCGACCCTCGTCCGCCTAGGAGAGTCTGCACTATTAGTGCAGGCGCCGCCTCTCCGCGCTGTCTGGGGAAGGGGCGCGAGCCGCCGCGGCGGGCCGCCGGCCTGAGCGTGGGGAGGGGCTCCCGAACGTTCCCACCCAGCCCCGGTCGCCATCTTCCGGCGCGTTCTTTCCCGCGCGGGCTCCAGCCCGGACTCTCTGCCCTCTGCTTGTCCGGGAAGGGGCTTCTAGCCCGCGGAGACCACTGGCCGGGCGCGTCGCGGAGGTGCGGGCCAGAGCCCATCCCCGCAGGCGGGGCAGGGGGCGGGGCCAGCCCGGCGGCAGCTGCGCGGCGGCGCGGCCCTCCCGCGGCTCCCGGAGCGCGCACCGCCTCTCGCCCCGCCTGCGCGCGAGCCTGGGCGTGGAGGGAGGGGCCAGGAAGCGGCGAGCGCGCCGGGGAGCGCAGCTGCGGGCGTGGGGGGACAGCAGCCGCGGAGCCGGCGCCGAGAGCGGCTGCTGCCGGAGCGAGCGGCGGAGACAAAAGGCTACGGTGAGTGCATCTCCGGCCCGGGGCGCACCCCGGGCCTCCCACCTCGCCCTCGCGGCCCCTGGGGCGGAGGCCCGACGCCCTGAACCCCTACCTCCTAGGGCTCCGGGGCGAGTGCGGCCCGGCCCTGCCCGCCGTGCGCTGCGGGCTGAGCCTGCGGCTCCATTTTCAGGTCTGGGCGACGTCCTCCTGCGGACCGTGGCTTTGGTTTTTCTTCCATTCCTTCTGGGAGAGGGTTCCAGACTCTGTTCCGGATTCAAGACTGGCGGACGGGTGAGAGCCCACTGCCCCCCTGTTGTAAAATGGAAATGAAGGCTCCCCCTCCCCCAAACTTTGCCTGTCTGGAAGTCGGGAGGGTGGTGCAAGGGGCGGGTGGAGAGGGCCCGGGTCCTCCAGGTGAGAGTTTCGGCGGGGCGGGGCCCGCGGCTCGGAGTCGGACTCTAGCCCAGGGCGTCCGGCGCGAGCGCCCGCGGGTCTCGCCGCGGTTCGCTATGAGCCGCGGAGAAAAAGCCCTGACCACCTCCGAAGAGCAGCTTGTCCTACTCTTACAGGTTGTTTTACCCAGCGCTTGCCGCCTTACTAGTGATTTTTTGGTAGCGGGTGTGGTAGTTAGCGGCTCGCTGATGCCGCATGAATAGGTGAAAAGAGCCTCGATACGCTGGCTTAAGGTGTACAGGAAACATTGAGAGTCCTCTTTAGCTGCTGCTCTTATTTTAAGTGACACGCTTTTGAAGGGGACTTTGGTGCTAATGTTCAGTTTACAAAATTAACATTTTGTTAAGGGCCTGACGTATAGTAGATGCTCAGTAAAACGCATGAAAGTGAGTTTTGAAATGTCAGACAAAGCTAATCTCATAGCTAGTAAAAATTTAGGCACAGACCCTCTTGATTTAGAAGAAGGAAAAAATTGGCAAACACGTTATTTTGGTTTATAAGCTTGTATTTTTATTTCATCCAAGATAGTGTTGAAAAATCAGTTATTTTCAATATTAGGAGCATAGAGAATACGTTTGAAATGTGAATTTTTTTTTAATTTTGAGGAAAGTTGGTAGACATGTTGATATTTCTTAAAAATCAACATTATTGATCTAATTTTCTTTTGAAAGAATAGGGAAGGTGAAGAAAAGCTGCTTGTTTTCTATTGATATTTGATTCTTTTGAGACCCAGCTTTACATTTTATTATGAATAGAGAAGTTTATATGCTTTTGAGGGACTCTGGCATGGTTTTGAGTTGCTTTTTTGAGCAAGAGAGAACTCTTAAGGGACGAAAGAAAGCTAATGTTGCAGTAATATAATTAAACCTTACCACTTACTCTACAGATATTCATTAAGCACCTGTTTTATGCTGGCACCTGTGTTGGGTGCTGATTCTTCGGAGCAGACAAAACCCACAATTATCTTTTTCTTAAGCTTAAGCTGAGTGTGTTCTTTCTTCATTATTGATGTTGCAAGGACAGTCTGTCTTACACACTTGGTGCCTATTTAAAATCGGAAAAGATGGCAGGTGAACAGCAGGAAGTGTAGAGTCATAGCAGTCTATTTAGAGGTTAATAAGTAACTTTACAGGACTAAGATTATTACTGGGTTACATTTTCCTATTGTCAGTTTAATAAAATCCATATTTTTTTAATGAAGGGAAGAAGACTTTTAACAAACTAGTATTTCTGTTCTCTATCCCATATGAGATGTTGTTGATACAGTGTATTTATTGAATAGTAATGTACTTGTGGTTCTGTTTTCTGTAAATAATCTTTGCAGTACCGCGCATGTTCTGCTTTTAAAAATCTCCCAGGAGAACTAGTGGATTCCTTTTCTATAAGAAGTATTTTTAAATAAAGCACTTTTTCAGAAATTTTATTTTGACGTTTTAGTCACTATTTGCAAATAAATGTAGTATTGCATTGATAGTAGTGACAAGTGAAGGACTCTGAGTAATGATTTGTGGTTCCATATTTGAACTTTCCATCTGGTATTAAAACTGGTAAAACTGCTTGCTAAAAAGAGAATGATTTGTAGTATTGCATTTATTAATTCTAGAAACGAGAATGATTGATCGTACTGCATTTATTCTTAACATAAAGGTTGTGTTGTCTGCTTTTCTCTTATTTACATATAATAAGAAGGTACTTATTTTTATTCGGATTCTTCAGAAGTCCAAATTAATGTGCTGCAAAGTCAATCTTGATAATTACAGTATAAAGTATATTAATTTTTTACAGATAACTTTTGAATTTAGGTGGACACTTTTGACGTGTTAACACCTTATATGTTGTTGAAGATTTTGTGTGCATTTCAATAGAATTTTCAGATTTTTAGACTTTACTAATAGTTTTTTATGGTTCCTACAAATAATAAGGAAAGTGATCTCTTAAACTTTAGTGCTAGAGGGTTGTGTTAGTTTTTCTTTAAATATGTAGTTCTTATAGAACTACATATGATGAGTTGGTAATGCACATGTGTATTTCTAGTCTGTTGAGAAACCTAGTGACAAATGATAACAGTGATGATAAGAATAATGTAAGCATTATATGTTGAACAAAAAGTGCTTATTTTATTTGGGGCAAGAATTTTATCAAGGTTCTTGACAGTCCGCAGCGTTGAGACATGTTTAAATAATTTTACCAGTAAATTAGAACTCGTAATGACTGGACTTTCTTTATTGTTGTACCTTACAAAAATACTGTGTTTTCAAGGCATTATTTCCTACCTTGGAGTAATTTATAATGTTTTGAGGCTAAATAAATCTGAGCATCATTCCGCTTAATAATTGTTGGAACACTTAAAGTGTGTTGATGCTTTTTTCGTCAAGATATGTTTGACTTGTAGGCAGTTGTCTTTGTTGTTGTTGTAATATCCTTTAGTATAATTTAGAAGGTGTGTTCTTTATCAGATGTAATTAGTAAAGTTATTAAGAAACACACTGGTAAGACATACTGCAACTGTGCCCATATTGTCTGAATAGATTGTGAGAGAGACTATCAATTAACATTCGAAAAGTGCTTTAACCTCATCTCTCACATTTATTCAGTAGGATCGGTTGCTAGTGTGTTTTTAGGTCCCAGTTGTCTCTATTGTGAAAGAAGATAATCATGAAAGATTTCTCATCTGCTTTAGGATGAGTCTCAAATACTTTGTTAAGGCTCCATAAGACTTTTCTCTCAGTTGCAATATTGATTTTCATCTATTTCAGTGTTAATCTCAGTTCTTATGAAAATAATATTTTAACATTTATTGAATATTAATTGTTAGTAAAGTTTCAGGTGTGTTTCAGAGGGGGACGTTATGGGTTCCGTGTGCATTCTTGAGAGGAACTGAGTGAAACATGGTGCTTATCTTCAGTGGTTTGGTGAGGGCTTTTATTCTGATTTTATTCATACTACCTGGAAAAACTTGGAATTTAGCTTGTTAATTATTAACTTTATACGTTCTGCTCCCTCAGTTCAAAGCTTAAGTTCAGTTGCACTTTCTATAATACTGACAAGTAACGAACAGGGCAAGATTTAGCTGAAACTGCTCTGGGACCTCATCCAAAGGGAGTTTTTGAACTGAAAGCCCAGAATTTGGTGATGAGTTATCTTTATCACGACACCATTAAAATACCTGCAAATCTATTTTGGTCAAAATGGATTGTAATAGAACAGACTCCCTCTTTTTCCTAGAAAGCGTTAGATAATGCCGTGTTCAATTTAGGTGTATTTGAGGGTGACTGAATTTTGAGCACTGTTTCCATTTGGAAGCTTACCCAGAAATTCGTGCTAAGATTTCTTCCCTTTTTTTTTTTTTTTTGAGTCTATTATAATTTCTTAAATAAGTATTGATTATTTTATCTTTTAATGAGCATTTCTTTTTTAAAAGTTATTTCCTTATTTATGTGCATTAGGTCTTAGTTCTGGCATGCAGGATCTCTAGTTGCAGCATTCAAACTCTTAGTTGCAGCATGTGGGATCTAGTTCCCTGACTAGGGATCAAATTCGGGCCCCCTGCATTGGGAGAGTGTGTCGTCTCAGCCACTGGATCACCGGAGAGGTCCCAACAAATAAGTATTGGTTTTAAATGTGTGTAAATTAAGCTTGTAATTCACAAAGTTAGAAAAATAACAAAACAATTTCAAGAAAAGGAGAAGACTAAGATTTTTTATTAAATCTTTAGAATTAAATGTATGTAAGCATCTTGTACTAAACCAAAATCGTTTTTGTTTCATTTACTTTAATCTGTGTTAACTTTTTGCTCAGTAAAGCAAAAATGAATTTTTTGGATATATTTAGCACCTAATATCGGAGAAGGCAATGGCAAACCACTCCAGTACTCTAGCCTGGAAAATCCCATGGACGGAGGAGCCTGGTAGGCTGCAGTCCATGGGGTTGCTAAGAGTCGGACACGACTTAGCGGCTTCACTTTCACTTTTCACTTTCATTCATTGGGGAAGGAAATGGCAACCCACTCCAGTGTTCTTGCCTGGAGAATCCCAGGGATGGGGGAGCCTGGTGGGCTGCCGTCTCTGGGGTCGAGTAGAGTCGGACACGACTGAAGCGACGTAGCAGCAGCAGCACCTAGTAGTGGGAGCCCTTGGATATTTGTAGGGATGCAATGGATGGGACTTGATAAGAGTTTAAGCAGAAAACAACTTACTTTCTCTCACTGTATCTTCAAGGCCTCCCTGGAGATTGTCTTTCCCTGAATCTCCAGCCCTTAGGAAAACCAGGTAGCTTGTCTAGTTCTAGGTGGTAAAAAGTCTTCTGCTTATTTGTCAGTAATAGTCTTATTTTAGGGGCTTCCTTAGTGGCCCAGACAGTAGAAAAGCTGCCTGCAATGCAGGAGACCTAGGTTTGATCCTTGGATCAGGAAGGCCCCCTGGAAAAGGGAAAGTCTACTCACTCCAATATTCTTGCCTGGAGAATTCCATGGACAGGGGAGCCTGATGGGCTACAGTCCATGGGTTTGCAAAAAGTTGGACATAACTGAGTGATGAACATGTACACAGTCTTTATTTTTGTCATTAGAAGGCGTGTGTTCAGAATAACAATGTATTCAAACTCTTCCATGCCATAGAACTTTTCTTCGTAGCTCCGAACTGCTTCAGAGCAAGAGGTCTACTTTGGAGGGAGAGTCCTGAGAATCAGCTTCTCTTTTTCACTTTGCCAGCTCCTCTTTAGTATGCTGTTGGAATCACCTGTCCCGGGTCCACCTCGGTGGGGAAAGGGGCCTGGGGGGACAGGTGTGGTTTTCATGTAGCCTCTGTGCCTTCTGAGTTGGACAGTTTGTTCAAAGCTGGCTCTAGAGGAGTGCTGGAAATGGTTTTCTTGGGGATTCCATGTGTGGGAACCTCCAGCTACTATTCCTGCAGTATTCTTCAGCTCTAGTCCCTTAGGCTTCTAGTTACCCTCGTCTGCAGGCTCACTTTGCCTGGGGAGAGGTTTTGCTTTAGTCTTTAAAGTAGTTCTGTTACATTTTAACCAGACCCGCCTGTACTTTATTATTTCACAGGACGCACTTCCAAGCATTCTGTCCCAGCTTCAGCTTGCTATCTCTCTAGTTCCTTCTGTTGATGACCCCCCACTTGAACTGTACTTCTGTGTCTGGGACCTACGATTCATTGCTGCTGCTCCCTTTTTAAGTGCCCTGAGCCCCCTTCTTCTACATGCGTGCTTGATTATTTACCGTACTTTGAATCCATAGTCCACTTTAAAATTTTTCGCTTTTGTATATCCTCAGTTCTCTTTTGGACTTCCCAGGTGTCAAAGAATTCACCTGCCAATGCAGGAAATGCAGGAGGCGTGGGTTCAATCCCTGGAAAGATTCCCTGGAGGAGGGCTGGCAACCCACTCCAGAATTCTTGCCTGGAGAATCCCATGGACAAAGGAACCTGGTGGACTACAGTTCATGAGGTTGCAAAGAGTCTGGCATGACTGAGCACTCAGATCCAGTTCTTGTTCAGGGCCTCTCACTTCATGTGCTTACCTGGTAATTGCCAACCTCCCTCCTCCCCACCCACCCATCCAATTCTCCTTCCAGTCCAGCTGATACCTGGCAGCTGGGCTTGAATCAAGGAAGACATTCCTATGCTGACTTGTTCTCCATTTGTGTTGGCCAAGGAGGGTCCTTTGTGCTGTTCACAGTCCTTAATCGTAGTATCAATGGATCCCTGGTGGAATTACTCCACCAGCTGCCCAAATGACTATTTTATACATCCCCTCAAACCTCTGGTGCCTCTTTTCTCTTCTTTTTCAGCTGATGACCTTGTTTCCTGTGTATTAAAAATGAAAGCAATCAGGCGAAAACTTTGCATGTCTCCTCGATTCTATACCCAGACTGTATGCACTTCCTATTTGCTATGATCATCACGTCCTCTCTTGCTCTTGGTTGTGTCCACTTCCTGTCAGGGCCATTGCATTGCCTCAGGATTCATCCCATTCTGCCAGCCAGTGAGCTGTCTCATTAGTGTTTCCCATATGTATTGCATTATTCCTATCAGCATGAAGATATGCTAAAATATCTCTCATCTTTAAAAACAAACGTACTCCAATAGCACATTTTTCTTCAGCTGCTGTTCTTCAAAAGAGTTGTTATTTGTGGCCACCAGCACTCCCTCTCTGTCTTGGATCCAGCACAAAATTTCTTTTTTTTTTCTCATCTTCCCTGCTACCTAAACAGTTCTTGTTGAGATTGCTTACTGGTGACCTCCTTGGTAACAAATTCCCTAGTCAGTTCTCAATCTTACTCACTGGATGTAGCAGCTAAAGCGTTTGAAAGTGGTCAGTGAGTTTCTCGTCTTTGAAATCTTTCCTCCCTTTGTTTCTGGGACACTACTGCTTATTTTCACTTTCTTTTGCTGGTTCCTTTTTGTTGCCCCAACTTCTGAAAAATAAGGCAGTTTTCTAGACCTCTATGTTTAGACCTCTTCTGTATTTATACATGGTCTTCTGTGATCTCATCTCAGCCTCTAGCTGGAATTATCATGTATTTCAGGCTAAGAATGTTATCTCTCACCTGGATCTCTTTCCTAACCTTCAGCTGGCCAGGCAGCATTTTCAGTTAGATATCCCAGATTTAACCTGTCAGAACTGAACTCCTCATTCTCCTTCCTCCCTCTCCCACTCCAGTGGTTGTTCCTATTCCAGTTTGCCTCATTTTATTAAATGTCAACTGAATCCAAGCCAGGCTTCAACAGTACATGAACCAGGAACTTCCAGATGTTCAAGCTGGATTTAGAAAAGGCAAAGGAACCAGAGATCAAAGTGCCAGCATCCGTTGGATCATCAAAAAAGCAAGAGAGTTCCAGACAAACATCTATTTCTGCTTTATTGACTATACCAAAGCCTTTGATTGTGTGGATGACAACAAACTGTGGAACATTCTGAAAGAAATGGAAATACCAGACCACCTGACCTGCCTCTTGAGAAATCTGTATGCAGGTCAGGAAGCAACAGTTAGAACTGGACATGGAACAACACACTGGTTCCCAGCTGGAAAAGGAGTATGTCAAGGCTGTATATTGTCACCCTGCTTATTTAACTTCTATGCAGAGAACATCATGAGAAATGCTGGACTGGAAGAAGCACAAGCTGGAATCAAGATTGCCGGGAGAAATATCAGTAACCTCAGATATGCAGATGACACCACCCTTATGGCAGAAAGTAAAGAGGAACTAAAAAACCTGTTGATGAAAAAAAAAAACTGTTGATGAAAGTGAGAGGAGAGTGAAAAAGTTGGCTTAAAGATCAACATTCAGAAAACAAATATCATGGCATCTGGTCCCATCACTTCATGGCAAACAGATGGGGAAACAGTGGCAGGCTTTATTTGTTTGCGCTGCAAAATCACTGCAGATGGTGACTGCAGCCATAAAATTAAAAGACACTTGCTCCTTGGGAGAAAAGTTATGACCAACCTAGACAGCATATCAAAAAGCAGAGACATTACTTTGCCAGCAAAGGTCTATCTAGTCAAAGCAATGGTTTTTCCAGTAGTCATGTATGGATGTGAGCTGCTGAGCTGCCAAGTCACTTCAGTCGTGTCTGACTCTGTGACCCCATAGACGGCAGCCCACCAGGCTCTCCCATCTCTGGGATTCTCCAGGCAAGAACACTGGAGTGGGTTGCCATTTCCTTCTCCAGTGCATGAAAGTGAAAAGTGAAAGTGAAGTCACTCAGTCGTGTCCAACACTCAGCGACCCCATGGACTGCAGCCCACCAGGCTCCTCCATCCATGGGATTTTCCAGGCAAGAGTACTGGAGTGGGGTGCCTTGGATGTGAGAGTTGGACTATAAAAAAGCTGAGCACCTAAGAATTGATGCTTCTGAACTGTGGTGTTGGAGAGGACTCCTGGGAGTCCCTTGGACTGCAAGGAGATCCAACCAGTCCATCCTAAAGGAGATCAGTCCTGGGTGTTCATTGGAGGGACTGATGTTGAAGCTGAAACTCCAATACTTTGGCCACCTGATGCGGAGAGCTGACTCATTTGAAAAGACCCTGATGCTAGGAAACATTGAGGTCAGGAAGAGAAGGGGACGACAGAGGATGAGATGGTTGGATGGCATCACCAACTCGATGGACATGAGTTTGAGTGAACTTTGGGAGTTGGTGTTGGACAGGGAGGCCTGGTGTGCTGCAGTCCATGGGGTCACAAAGAGTCGGACAGGACTGAACTGAACTGAATCTTTGTTTCTCTGACTGTAACTTTGTAGACATTCTTGATTCCTTTTTGTTACACATTCACACTAATTCACAATAGTGTATCATGAGAATGTGTCCTTTATTTACCTTAAAATCTACCATAAGAATAAATGCGGGAACTTCCTAGTGATCCAGTGGTTAAGAATCCTTCCATTGCAGGGGATGTGGGTTTGATTTCCTGCCCCGGGGGAGTAAGATTCCGTATGCCATGGGGCCGGTGTGCCACAACGAAATTTTGTGTGTTTTGCCAGTTCAGCAAAAATACAAAAAAACTTTTTAAAAATTAAAAAAAGAATAAACATGACCACAGCTTTCTGTCTTCATCTGCACTCCCCACCCCCGCGCCCCTCCCCCACGTAGCCATCATCTCTCGCCTGTGTTATTAGTCATCTCCTGTCTGGTCTCCCTGCTACTTTTGCTCTTCTCTGGTCTCATGAACGTAGCAACCTGGGCAGTCCATTTGAAATGAAAGTCTAATTATTTTACTCCTGTATTCAAAACACTTTGGAGATTTTCCATATCATTTAGAGTAAATGCCAGAATACAACAGTGCCTGCCAGGTCTTCCATCATCTGTGTGGCTGACCTCTCTGATGACATGTCCTACTAGTTTTTCCTTGGCTTGTCCCACCCTAGAAACGTAGGTTTCCTGGTACCTGATGGGCGTCACATTTGCTAAGTGAATGGCTGCTTGTTACTCATGTCTTTGATAACAGCTTATATGTATGTTTCTCTAAAGTAAAAGTATTTCAATTAAAAGTATTTCACCTAAAACCATATAGTCCCATAAGAATTAAGTAAACACAAATTTAGATACAAGAGAAAATGATAAGTTTGAAATGAATTTTTTGTATAGAAGGTGAGAATACCCAGGAAAATGGTAAACAGCAGAGGAAGTGAGAAAGGAATGGAAAGAGGTTAAGGTAAATGGAATGAAGAAAAGGAAAGCCAAATTTCAAAGTAGGGAGCCACTCTAAGAAGAAAACTATTGTTGGCTTGCCGCATGTTTCTTTTAGGCTTCCCTGGTGGCTTGCAGTGCAGGAGACACAGGTCGATCCCTGGGTTGGGACGATCCCCTGGAGGAGGAAATGGCAACCCACTCCAGTCTTCTTGTCAGGAAAATCCCGTGGACGGAGGAGCCTGGTGGTGTGCAGTCCTTGGGGTCGAAGAGAGCTGGATGCGACTGAGCACATATTTCTTTAGGCTTTGTTTCTTGAATTCTGAGTCTTGTTGATTTACATGGATGTAGACACTGGGACTGCACTTACCTTTGCTTTATCAGGAATATGGGCTCAAATGAGACTTGAAAGCAAAACTAATTGTTTTTCTGTTGCCAAACTCCTTTTATTAAAGGAAAGCAGTTGCCATTACCAAAAGAGTAGTTTTCCTGGCAGTATTCTTAGCTTTTTTTTTTTTTTTTTCTGTAGACTGCTCAAACAGAAATCTCAAGATTTGCGGGAGGGATGTTCAGGGTACAAAAATTTGCTACTGAGTCTTCTCTTTTCGGTACTGGACTGCCTGTTTACTCACCCTCACAAGAGAGGGGGAGTATCTCTCAGCACAGTTACTGTATTCTGTGGTAAAGCAGCAGCTAGGTATGTTAGTGTGCATGCCTGTTGAGTCATACTATATGTATATTTGTGTTCTTAATGAAAGATACTGAATATATTTAAACTTCAACTTAACCTGCTATTTAGGTAGGAAATGAGAGTTCAAGAGTATATGCAAACTATTTCATTCTGATGAGACAAGATTTAAAAAAAATTTTTTTTCCTGAGTTACAGGTCTCATTTCCTATTGATTTAAAGAAATCCTTTTAAATAAATTATTGAGATAGGTGGCTTAGATACTCCTGAATGAGTAATTTTTTATGTGCAAGCATATATTCCTTATAAACCAATCTTAACTATTTAACTGTTTTTGTATAATATGTAGTAATTTCTGTCCCGATTGTCTTGTCTGACAGATTGTTCTGTGGCTAATAATACGGACTTAATTTTCATGATCATAGAGGTGTGGACATGTATGAATCTTTACAGATTTGTAGTATGCAAGTATAATTTAACTTGTTTATGCTTGTTACATACTTTAACTACTAAACAATAACATCTATAAATCAGGCTTGGTATTTTGTTTTTCTTTCACATTAAATAGGAAATTAAAATACAATTTATATGAACACATATGACTATTAGAATTTTTTAAAAACTTTCTTACCTTCTGTGTAAAGTCATTTCAGATGACATGCTAGTAAATGTTTTCCTACAGTATTGAATTTGTCATTCTGTACTTTTAGTTCATATGTTAGTATTTCACATCTGAATTCATATGTTAGTATTTCACATATGAAATAACCATCTTGGATTAATAAAATAATTACTTCTGAACTGATGGATAGTCTTAACCACTACTACATTTATTTCAGCTATATTCATAGGTTAGGCCCATCATACTTACATTGCTTTAACTTCGTAACGTTCTACATAGATTGTGAAGTAACCAGAATGATTATATTGAGAAGGGTAATAAGATTAATAGGCTTTGACCTAAGTCTCATAAGGGATTGTTAAAATGATTCACTGAAGTATGCATTCATTCATTCTTTTAACATTCATCAAACTACTGTGTGAAAGTGCTTCCAGTCTACTCAGAGTAGAATACAAGCTGTACTCATCCGGGAAATAAAACCCCGCTGTGTATGTGCTGCAGCCCTGCCGCCCTCTCAGGAGCATTTCATCTTTGCTCACTACGTGCCTGCCACGCTAACGCTTGTTTTCTTAAACATGTCCTGCTTGTTCTTTCCTTATTAAGGCTTTTACATGGGTTGTTTCCTCTGCCTAAAATAGTCTTCCCCCTATGGTTGGCCTCTTATCTTTAAGATCTCACTCAAATATCAACTCATTTCCTCACTGCTCAGTTTAAAATAGCCCGTGCCCCCCATCACTGTTTTACTTTCTTCATAGCATAAGTGGGAAACTGGATAATTCAGGCAGCAGCTTGTTTTAGAGAAGGAGAAGATTTTAGGAACCATGCTGCTGATCCTTTGATCAGAGCATTAGGTGGAACCAGGGGTGTGTTGGAGCTGGTGAGCTGATGGTGTGACTGTATGCATCTCTCCAGCTTCGTGTTCGGTGATGGTGTATTGACAGGTTACAGTGGAAAATGGGCAAAAGCTATAAACCAGGGCCTTTTCCCCCAGAGAGATGGTTGTTAAATATCAATCACTAGACCTCTTAGTGGGACCATATGAAATTGCTGTTTTTATAGATTAAAAAAAATGCTTGAATATTGGCAATTTCTTATGGTTTATCTTAGTGGAGTTACTTACTATGGTTGAAAGATACTTTCTTCATATGAGTTAATAAAATTACCTTTGTGCTTTACCTTGTGTGTCTTTTCAAAACTGCATTCCCTTCACTTCTGACAATTACTTCTAGATTGATTTAATATGTAAAAATTGGCTGTTTATATATTAATTGCTTAGCTGTTTACCTCGTTTTTAACTAGTTCTTTGCAAAAGCAGGCACAGGAGGTCTTGCATTTCTAAGGGTGTTGTTGGGTCTGCTACTGAGTCTTAATTGAAAGGCATGCTTTTCCTGGTGAAGAAACCAGAGTTGGTTCAATTTGAGTTATAAATTGTTAGATAATTTTTTAAATTTGCTTTTCAGAATGATTTACACAAATATACGAACATTCAGTTTTTTCTGGCTTTTTCTTTTTCCCTTTATCATCCTGTAGGTATTTGCTATCTCTAATTTATTTATTTTCTGCTCTTCTGTGATTTCTTTTACGAATCAGTGTCTAAATCAATGAAGTTATTTTGTCTTGTCTCTCAAGTGTTAGTAGTTTTTCCCTGTGGTCTTCCTTATCTGTGGTCACCTGGGCATTCCAAGCCATTTTCCACCTTTACCCCCCAGTTGTAAAAACAGACATGAAGCTACATCTTTCTTATAGGCGCCATTTTCCTGTTTGAAGGAATTTATTGTTTAAAAACTGAACCTTGTTGACTGAGGAGATTTCAGTAACATTTCTTGAGTAACAATTGCATTATCTTAACTCTGAATATGTGGGTTTGAATTGGTGGTATTGAATAAAATGTGGCTCACAGATTTCTTTAATTCACATTGTTCTGTCTTATGCACAAGCTTAAAAAAAATAATGTGTTTAATGCAGATAATCAGAATACACATAAAATCTAAAAAATAAAAGCACATCCATAATCCTTAAGATAACTGCTAAGATAACTGTTACTTAGTTAACATAACTACCTAAGATATCTACTAGTTATGTTTTGATGAATGTCCTTCCAGACAAATCAACAAATTGCTTTTTTCTACAAAAGCAAGATCTTAGTACATATACTATTCTATAATGTCGTACATTACCAAATAGTGTGATCTTTATAAAAGCATTACTTTTTATTATTTGTTGGAAAGGATCTTACAGAGTGGAAATTTTGTTGATACAGGGTAAAACTAAAGTTGTGATTGAAAACAATGGTGCTTATGGAGGAGAGTAGAATGTAGTAAGTTACCTCAAGACAAGAATTATTTCAGCATTAATTGTTTTCTTAAGAGCTCTCTTACCATTGCACAATAGCCTGATTGTATTATACCAGCTAAGGAAAACAGTACATGAGTCTATGTACAGAAGAATTATTTTAATAATAGCCCTAGTATAAAATGGGGGGCTGTACCTAAGTTCCTATTTTTTGGTTTGCCCCAAATCATATTGATACTTTAATACTAAGATATTTTAAAAGAAAAATGTGTTTTATTGAAGGACTTCATCTAATTTTATCAGATAATCCTACCCTTTTTAAGTGAATGAGTTCTTGGAAAATGAAAATGTTGGTATATGGATTCTTGTTTTACTGTTCAGGTTATTTTTTTGTTTCATGAATGTGAAAATCTTTGTGGGATTGTTACTGGTGTGTTGTATCCTTTGGATATCAGTCCTGATCTTGTCAGGTAGATGGTTTGGTCTTAAAGTAGCAGTTTTTAAAGCTAATGAAGAAAAAATAAAAAAATAAATAAAGCTAATGAAGGGTCCTGTGAGAGTTGTATAATTCAAATGACTTTTCTGTTACCACAGTGGTATCCGTTACATAGGGTAGAGTAGGTGATTTCTTGGTTTGGTTTTGTTCTTCTCGACCTTGTCCTGTTCCGTGTTGTGTTACTGCTTGCTCACCAGGCGCTGAAGTCTTTCTCTCTTTGGTAGCTAACGTAGCCATTTCTGCTACTCCACATGGTGCTACTTCCTGGATAGTACATATATTGCTGAAAACATTTCTCATGTGGTAAAGGAGAATAAAAAGCAGTGTAGTTGATGTGGCTTTTTCTGCTGAAAAAATTACGCATTCGTTGGCTAAAGTGAGGACTGGCAGTCAGTCCCTAAAAAACGGTTTTTCACTGAGTGATCACGTGTTTGTTTAAATGGATATGCAAGAACCTTTGCTTGTTGGTAGGTATTGTGAATCTTGATAAATTCAAGATAAGTGTTTAGAATTATTCCATCTCGCTGTTTTAAAAATTGGTATTTTAAAAAAGTTCCATTTTACAGTGAATTTTTAAGCCTCCCATTTTTATATTTATTTTGTGACTAATGACTTTGTATTTGTAAAAATGGTACATATACACTGAGGAAGCTTAGAAATAATTAGTCACGTTGTAACTGGCAGTACTCGTATTCAAAGTCTTGTCTGATAGCTTGGGAAAAGCTATAAAGTGGCACAAAGAATGTGGACTTTAGAATCAGGCACACCTCAGTTTGATTCATAACTCTGCCATATATTTTCGTTATGGCAGGATCTTACCCTTGGTGATTTTTGTGTTCTTTTTAGATTAAGTTAGGGTAGTAGGTTTGTTAGGATTAAATGAAGTACACAGTACTTCTACTTTGGCCTGTAGAAGGTGTTAATAGTTTTTTTCTTTTTTACTGCTCGGTATTATTTGAAAGTATCTCTGCAAGTCACTTTGGACAATTACCTTAAAAGTGATCTGTGTTCAGGAAAGTGGGAATATATGTCATCCAAGTGGACTCCATTGTAGTGCCACATCAGTCTGCCTATCTGAGGGGAAAGTGGTTATTGCAACTTTTTTAAAGAGTACTTTGACCTCATGGAAAACTTTAAAGTTAAAGGCTGAAGTAGAACTCAGGATGAGTTAATTATTGCTGGCCAGAATGGTAAGAAAGTAACTGATTTCTCTGTTTAGTGAGAAATAAAAATGTTTATGTGTAACAATTGCATACATAAAGATGTCTATATTAAAGGCCAACAACTAACCAGCTGACCCTTTGCAAAAGAAAAATATGACTGAAATAGGGAAGAAGTGTTCAACTTTAATAATAATCAATAGCCAGTCTCTTTTTTTCATATTTAAGATTTAAGAAATGGTGCTTTTTCACCCCAGTACAGTGACGTAGATACTAAATGCCTTGCTAGAGAGAACATATAAACCTGTAGAACCCTTTTGAATACAGTTTGGCAAATATCATATTTGCTAGTCGTATTTCTGCCTCTAAGAGTAAACCCTCAGGAAGTAACCTTCCTTTAACGCCCTACCCTTTTTTTTTTTTTGAGGGAGGATGTTAATGTCTTTTTTTGTAACAACTTTATTCAGATATTGTGATTTGTAGTAAATATTTATTTGGTCTTGGTCCCTGTTGCTGGCACTGAGCTCCCAAAACTATTGGGATTTCGGAGAGTGAGGAGAGCGGGTAAGGTATCTTTTGTTATGTTAATGAATGACTTTGAAAGGCTTGTGCGGTTGGGGACTGGTTGCCAGGGAAACCGAGGGAGTGATTAGTGGAGGGTTGGAACTTTCAGTCCTACACCCCTCTGACCTGGAGAGGAAGGGGGTTGGAGGTTGAATCACCAGTGCCATGATTCAGTCAGTCAATTTCCATGTGATGAAACTTCCATAAAAATCTGAAAAGATGGGATTCGAAGAACTTCTAGGCTGGTGAACACGTGGAGGTGCTGAGTGCGTGGAGTCCTCAGAACATGGAAGCGCTGTGCCCCTTGCCCCGTGACTTGCCCAGTGTATCACAGGACTGTTCGTGAATTATACCTTTTTTTTTTTTTAATAAGCTGGTGGTCTAGTAAGTGAAGTATTTCTCAGAATTCTGTGAGTGGATCTAGCAAATTAATCAAACCTTTGAGGAGTTTCGTGGGAAGCTCAGAAACACAGTGACAACCAGGGTTTATAATGTGACTTCTGAAGGGCAGGGGAGCAGTCTCAAAGGGCTGAGCCCTTAACTTACAGGATGTGATGCTATCTGTAGGTAGATACTGTCAGAATTGAGGTGAATTGTATGACCCCCAGTTGGTGTTAGAGAGTTGCTTGACATTGGTGTTTTCTTCACATCGCAGTTGGTGTCAGAATTGTCATTTATAAATCATATTTCACCTTTTAAAAGTATATATGTAAGTTCTGTGCATGCATCACCACTATCTAATTTTGGAATATTTTGTCACTTCTAAAAGAAGCTAGCAGTCATTCCCCATTCCTCCCTTCCTCCCAGCCTGTGACAACCACTAGTCTGTTTTCTTTCTGGATTTACCTCGCGTGGACATTTTATGTAAGTGAGTTCATACAGTTTGTGGCCTGTTGTGCGTGGCTTTCTTCACGTAGCGTAATGTCTCAAGGTTCATCTCTGTTGTACCATTTATCAGCACTTCATTCTCTGACCTGGCTGAATGTTATTTGTATGAATCTATACCACATTTTGTTAATCCATTCATCAGTTAATGGGTATTTGGTTTGTTTCCACATTTGGGCTATTATGAATAATGGTGCTCTGAATATTTACTTCGAACTTTGTATGGATGTATGTTTTAATTTATCTTAGATATATACTTAGGAGTAGAAATGCTGGGTTATGTTGTAACTTGACGTTTAACATTCTGAGGTCCTACTGAACTTTTCCAAAGTGATTGTACCATTTGCATTTTTTATAACTGGCTTCCTTCATTTAGTGTTTGTTTTTCAGGGTTCAGCCATGTTTTAGTGTGTGTAAGTACTCACCCCTTTTTGTAGTGAATATTATTCCTTTGCATGGATCAACCATGTTTCTTTTATCCTGAAAAAAGCTTTCTATCCAGAAATGTTCAATGATGCATTATTTGTATTGAAGAAAATTGAAAATTACTTAAAAGTTTTAGTAAAGAGAAGTGGTTAAATTAGGTACACCTTATGGCCTATCTGTTTTGGAGAGTTTCAAGGGAAAGTCGTCGTCAGAGTGCTGTGGTAGGTACACGGCTGTACACGTACGACTATTCCGTGTCTATAGCTTTGGGGGATAGTGATAACCAAATTTTAAAACATTTCTATATTTTCACAATATACAATAGTATATTTCTATACTTTTCATAGCATCTATTTCTTTATCAGAGTAAAAGAAACATTAGAAAAAAATGCCCATAGCTATATCTGTGTATATTACTGATACAAATTTGTTCAGCCAAGAAAAGCAAGATCACTCACTGTTAGGAATGTTACTGTTTTGGGTTCATCCAGTAATTATCATATTATAGCATTTCAGACTACTGTTAAAAAAGAACTTTTGATTCTTCATAATTACCTCAGATTTTTAATTCATAACTGTAGCGTGGAATAATTCTAATTCCTGGGAATTTTATTTCTGAAATGGGGAGGAGGAGGATAAATATAGGCTATGCACTTATTTGTTTATTGGCCACGCTACTCAGCATACAGGAATCTTAGTTTCCCAACCAGGGATTGAGTCCGCGCCCCCTGCCTTGGAAGCCTGGAGTCTTAACTGCTGGACTGCCGGGGAAGTCCAGGCAGTGCATTTTTTAAAAAAATTTATTGGAGTGTAGTTAATTTACAATGTTGTGTTAGTTTCTGCTGTACCAGAGTGAATCAGGTTTTTTATGTGTACACACACACACACACACACACACACACACACACACATCCACTCTCTTTTAAAGATTTTTTCCCCACCTGTGTCATTAGGGAATATTGAGGAGAGTTCCTTGTGCTATGCAGTAGGTCCTTATTAGTTATCCATTTCACGTATAGCAGTGTGTATATGTCAGTGCCAGTCTCCCACTTTATCCCTCCCACTGCTCTTTCCCTCTTGGTAACCAAATAACAAATACAAAAAACAAACACCTGTGACTGTTCCTATTGATATTTTGTAAATAAGTTCATTTGTACCTTTTTTTAGCTCCCACACCCATGGTATTTGTCTTCCTCTGACTGACTTCTCTCAGTTTCACAGTCTCTAGGTCCATTCATGTTGTTGCAAATGGCATTATTTTGTTCTATTTTATGGCTGAGCAATATTCCACTGTATATATGTACTTCATCTTTATTTGTTTCTCTGTGAAAGAATTTAGCTTGCGTCCATATCCTGGCTGTTGTAAATAGTGCCCCAGGGAACATCGGGGTGCATATATCATTTCGAAGTTACATTTTCTCTGGATATATGCCCGAGAGTGGGATTACATACAGTTCTATCTTATCTACATTCTCATCACACCTTCTCTGGCATATTTTATTTGTAGATTTTTTGCTGGCCATTCTGATTGGTAAGAAATTATACTTTCATGTGCTTTTGGTTTGCATTTCTCTCACAATTAGTGATGTTGAACGTCTTTTGTATGCTTTTTGTCCATCTGTATGTCTTTGGAAAAGTATCTCTTTAGATCTTCCACCCATTTTTTGATTGCACTGGTTTTTGTTTTTGTTTTTAATATTGAGCCGTGTGAGCTGTTTATATATTTTGGAGATTAATCCCTTGTCAATTCCTCCATTTTCACCCATCCTCTGGGTTGTCTTTTCGTTTTATTTATGGTTTCCTTTGCTATGCAAAGGCTTTTAAGTTCAGTTAGGTCCCCCCCCCTTTTTTTTTTAATTTTCATGTCTCTTGGAGGTGGATCAGAAGAGATCTTGCTGCAATTTATGTCAAACAGTGTTCTGCCTTTGTCTCCATCTAAGAGTTTTGTAGTATCCAACCTTAATTTCAGGTTTTGGTCCATTTTGAGTTTATTTTTGTGTATGGTGTTAGAGAGTATTCTACTTTTATTCTTTTACGTGTGGTTGTCCAGTTTTCCTAGCACTGCCTATAGAAGAGATTGTCTTTTCTGCATTATATATTCTTACTTCCTTTAACCATAGGTGCATACGTTTTTCTCTGAACTTTCTATCCTTTTCCATTGATTTGTATTTCTGTTTTTGTGGCAGTACCACACTGTCTTGATTCCCGTAGCTTAATAGTGTAGTCTGAAGTCAGGGAACCTGACTCTCCAGCTGTTTTTCCCTCAAGATTGCTTTGGCTATTCATGGCCTTTTGTGTTTCCATACAAATTGTTAATTTTTTTATTCTAATTCTGTGAAAAATTAAGCAGTGCATATTTTGATTTTGAAATACCATATGTATCAGAGTTCGTTGCAAAAAACAAACACTGCTTTCCGAAAATCGTGACCTCGTGGGTTCTGCTTACTCATTTTCATGGAAAATGTTGCTATAAAACTTGTTAGTCCTCATTGTCAAATCAGCCAAAGTGGATATGTTTTCTTGTCAGAAATATCTACTTTTTCAGTTCTAATAAAAACGGCAGTTTCTGCATTGAACAACCACTGGATAATTACTTTCACTTGTGAATTCTAACACTGATTGTTTAGGTAAGGAGTCTTGCCATTAATTGATTGATCAGGTAAGGAGTTTTTTGCCATGAGTTTCTTTCAGTATTTCTTGCTGTGCTTATATGAGACTCTTCCTTATCCTCCCAGTTATCCCTTTGGTGCCCTGGCAATTTCTTGGAAGCAAAGTTCCTTACTAAGCTTTATGACAAGTAAAAGTATGACTGTCTTCTATAACGTGGGAGGGCTACTGTGACAGGGAAGGTGGAAAAAGAATGAATGATGCACATCAGTTTTAGTAAAGGGTACAGGAGGGAGGTGGAGATCTGGAGATTGATTTCCTTAAAGCTGTGCAGACCTGTGTACCTCCTGGAAAGCGTCACACCTGGCACTAGGTTGCAGGCCCTTGAGTTAGCGGAACAACATTATCTTCTGCTTTAATTGGTGGTGTGTGTTTAAGTAAATTATCTCATTTACTTTTAAATTTTGCCTTGAAAGCTTGGACAAATTTATAATTGACCTTTATGATGAGATAGAGTAGTTTTTACAGTGGTTCATGGAGCAGTGAACATAGTAATCAGAACCTCATGGAAGAGACTGCTAAAACATAAAAATTAGGAGAAGAAAAAAGGAAACTGGATCTCTACCTCACACTGGACAGCAGGATGAATTTTTGATTTTCCAGAGATGAGTATAAAAAAAGAAAACCTTAAACATATTAGAAGGGAATGTTTAGCATGAAAACTTTTGGGTGTTGGGAAAGCCTTCATAAGCAATCCAATACACTCCTTTTTCTCATCAAAAAAGTCTCAAGTTATTGTTATATGGCCATAACTGTTTTTTAAAATATGTGAATTATTTTTCAGAAATCCAATTTTCAGAATACATATAAGATCAAGATTGTCATTTACATCTAAGTTACCTTGCAGTTTCATATATCATGTTTCCGCTTCTGCTCTTAAGCATAAAGAACTTTTCAAAGTGCTGCTATTGTAATAAACATGACCCAATACCCATTAACCTTCCTAATGATTGCTTTGCTAGATTTAGGGTTTATTTGGCTCTTGGTTGCAGACATGGTTGGTTGTATTTGTGCAGAAATGTGTGGAATTAAAGTTGTTAGGAAACCAGTCAGCTGCATTCTCTTGAAATAAACTATTGGTTGCCAGTCTTCTTTCAAATGGAGATTTTCGTAGTAAATAATAATAATATATATACTTATAAAGTTGTATATTGAACAGTTGAACCTTTAGAGAGATTTTTATAGTACAAGCAGCAGGCTTGTCAGATTTTAATCTGAAAATGGGTAAGAATCTATTTTCCATTTGTTGTTATTTTTCTTTAAAGTCTCCCGCCCCCCCGCCCCCGCAACTTTCAGTTCTCAATGAACAATTTGTACTTTTAGTCCCTCGTGTCCTTCTCTGCAAGACAGTGATGCGATTTATCACATCTTCATTCCTTATTAAGTCAATTGGGGCAAATTAAATATGTTCTGACTTTCTCAAGATAAGTTGAGATTTCAGCCCCCTCTGCATTTACCAGAAATAATACCATGCTGAGTCACTCTCTGAAAAAGCACAGCTGGTAGAAGAAATTGCATGTTAATGATATTGTCAGTGTAGGAGGGCCACTGCTATAGCGAAGCAGACTCAATTAAGCACCTGCTATTTGGGTTAATATTCTGAAGGAGCAGAAAACATTATGCTTGGTCAAGTAGGCTCAGTTAAGTTCACAGGGTACATCAAATCTGAATCAAACTAAAATGTAACAATTTCATTTGACACAATGGAAAATTAATACAAGATAAAGAGGACAAGTTACTGATCAGTTTGGGAACTGTGACTTATTTTGCCTTGAAGGGAAGATGTACTTTTTAGTTATGTAGTGTTTTCTTTTTTTTTTGGTATATGTGCTCCCAAAGTGAGCACTGTGTTATCTTACGTGGGCTTAAATAAAAACATTCAGTTATTCAGTAAACACTTAACTGCTTCAGCTGTGTGCGAGTCACTCAGGTATTAGGTGTTCAGTTGCAAACTAAAATAAAAATATGTATCTTCATAAGACCCTACATTCTGGTTAGTGATGAAAATGAGTTATATTTAATACATACATTATATATAATGCATGTATAATGCCAAACAAAAATTAAAGCACTATGAGGAAAAAGGAAAGCATGGGAACAAGATAAGGAGAGCCAGGCTAGGGAATAGGGAATGCCATTTTAAATAGGGTAGCAAAGAAAGGACTCAGTGGAAAGTGGAAAGATAATAAAGAGATAGCCATTACAGGATCATTTGTGATTACTATTGGAAATAGTGGCGGCAATCTAGATATCCGTCTCTATGACACTGGTTAAATGTGTTATGCATCTATATAGTGGAATACTCAGCAAATAATTTAAGTCCTACATATACAGAATGATCGGCACATTCATGAAGCAATAAAACCAAGGAGCAGAATAATACACAGAATATGTTACCCTGATGTCTGTCAGGTTCATGATATATTTTTCTAAATGAATGGAATCTCAGAGGAAAGATACATAACCAATTAATGGTCATCTTTGGAATGAAGGGTGTTTTGTGGACAGGAGAATAAGGGTGAAACACGTTACGTCCCATTTTACTAGGTATTTGTACCGTCTAGTCAAAATCAGTGATTAAGATGTAAGTACGTGGAAAACTGTCCAAATAGAAGACCATGGAAACACACACACTTGTAAACCCTAGTGGCCCGGACAGCCCTCTCCTAGATGGTGAGTAAATGGGGTAGTGAATAGAAACGTGTGCTCACTTCTGTGATGAGCTGGAGACCGTGCTGACGGTGACTGTTGGAAAGGAAGGCCAAGTCCTGTTTTAGTTGGGTAATGAGTTACAGTGATTATGACTGTAACATTGAGATTTCTCTTGACTTTTTTCACTCTTCTAATCAAATGGAAGGTGTGTTTATTTCCTGGAGTTTCCGCAGTGAAGTACCACAGAAACTTGTTCTCTCGCCATTGTGGAGGCTGGAGGTCAAAAATGAAGGTGTCAGCTGGGCCCTGTTTCTCTTGAAACCTGTCGGAGAACCCTTCCTTGCCTTGCCCTAACCTCTGGTGGGTTGCTGGCAATCTTTGGTGTTCCCCAGGCTTGCAGTTGCATAATTCAGCCTCTGATGTCAGCGTGTGGTTTTTCTGTTAGTATGTCTTGTTTTCTTCACAAGGCCAGCTTCTCATAATGACACTGATCATACTGGATTTAGGGGCCCACCCTACTCCAGTATTACGTCACTAACAACCCTGTTTCCAAATAAGGTCACATTCAGAGGTCCTGGGGGTTAGGACTTCAGCATATTTGAGGTGGGGGGGCGGGGAGCGAGCTTAGACAGAGAATGGGACAAAATCCAACCCATAGCAGTATTTCCCAGGGTAGGTTGCCTCCACGTACAGCCTTTCTTATATGCAGAAGTGTTTTGGAAAGTTGTACAGAGAGATAATGTTTTACAGTTTATTTTACTCTTACTGTAAAGTTGTTCTCATGGAGAGAAATAAAAAAATCTCATCATGCTTAAGAGTGCAACATATTTATTGAAGCTGATGTTTTAATGAAAATAAATTTTTTCTCCTATCTGGTAAAAGAGTATGGAGATTATAAGTAGTAATGAGTTAAACATGACAGTGAGTTACTAATTTAGACATTTTATGTGCTTTTTTTTTTTTTAAGTCATACCATGAGGATGAATACCTTATATTCTTTTTTTGTGTTTTTATTCTCACTCATGCAAAAATAGCTTCCTTTGCAGAAAGGACAAACACCCTCCCCCCCGTTCTTAGTAGTTTTTCTTGTGCCCATAGCCATTACACTTGTGTGAAACATTAGGAAACCTTTTAAAATTCTCCCTTGCCTTTTTGCTCCTTCCCATGTGTAAATCAGAAACCACATATTTGTTAGCCTCCAAAATCTTTTTAAAAGTTAGTATGTCCCAAATAAGCCTTTTTAGATGCTGTTTTACCCTTGGAGAAATGTGTTGTATATAAACAAATTGACAAATTGGCATTGAGGGGTGTCTCTCTTTTTTCACAGAGTCGAAAGAGAAAGGAGACTCTCCTTTCTTTCGTTGTAATTGAAAATGTCTCATTTTTTTCCTTTAAAAAGTTCATTAATGTAGAAAAACAATATAGTTATTTTTATGATTAATAATTCCTCTGATTTTTTTTTATGAAACAGGCAGTTAAATCTCACATCTTAGAAAGTTATTCTTATTTGGGCGGGCTAAGTAATGTACTTTAAATTCAGTTGCTACCTAGTTATGTTTTAAATATTTTATGAATTTAGGTGTCTTAAAATCTTGAGGATTCGTTTGGTCTTTAGATATCGTCTAGTCT
This sequence comes from Bos javanicus, assembly GCF_032452875.1. Taxonomy (NCBI): domain Eukaryota; kingdom Metazoa; phylum Chordata; class Mammalia; order Artiodactyla; family Bovidae; genus Bos; species Bos javanicus. The sequence goes on along the minus strand of NC_083874.1, from coordinate 22,820,197 downwards.
GACATTCTTTCAAATGTAGGAACATTTTTAGTGTCCCTGATCTATAAAACTTCTAGTGACTGTGAATTCACTACTTTTCTAGACAACCCAGTATCTTTTGGAGGCCTCTCTGAAACTTGTACGTTAATGGCTCTTGATCCATCTTCTTTGACAATCAACCCACAGTAAGTCTTTTTTTCTCTCTTCACATGCTGTATACTAAGACCCACGATTATTTGAAGGCTGTCATATCTTTCCCTGTGCTTTTTGCTAGGCTAACTCTCTTATGTGGCATAGTTTTCAGACTCTTTGCCATCCTGCTTTCTCTTCTCTGGATGCATTCCAGTTTAGTAATGTCTCTGAAGATGTGGCACCCAAAACAGGATGGCATATTCCCGAACTTCAATATCTGAAATTCTGGGCCTAAGTAACACCTCCCTCCCTGGTTTGTAGGTACAGCCAGAATTGATAAATTCTGCAGAGTAAGTGTCCACATGATACATGGGAAGAGTGCCCATCATAGGTTTAGAGGGTTGGAGAAGCCTTCCTAAAGGAAGTGATGGCCATGTCAATTTCTGAAGAGTATGTCCTGCAGAGGTAGTAAGTAAGTATGATGCTCCAGAAGCAAGAGAGAGAGTGAGCCTAGTGTTTTTGAGAAGCAAAAAGAAATTGAGAATGGTTGAATGCACAGTTATGAAGTGAAGAGGCAGTAAATGAGGTTGAAGACAAAAATGGGGACCAAACCATAAAGGCCCTTGGAAATCATATTAAGGAACTGAACTGTTCTTAAGGATAATGGTGAATCATTAAAGGGTGTATTAAGGTAGGAAAAAAACACAATCAGACATTGATTTTAGAAGGATTGTTCTAGCTGAAATGGGAATGAATTGGAGGGACTGAGACAGGCAACCAGGAGATCAGTTTGCAATTATTATGAACTTTTTAGACATAGTGGTGGTGCCCAGACCTTGACTAGTGGTTTTGGGGTTGAGAAGAAACAGGTTAGAAAAATAGTTGAGAGAATTTGGTTACTTGGCTATGGAGGGAGAGAATGAAGGGCAGGAGGCAAGGATAATAAATACCCTTGTTTTTGGTGTGGGGAACTGGGTAGATGGGGGAGCTGAATGGGAATGCAGTAGAGGACTGGCGGGGAGGAAGTAGAGTTCAGTGAAGCTAGAGGCAGAGGTGAAGTGCTGTACGCAGCTGGGTATGTGAGCTGCAGGGCTCTGGGCTGGAGATAGGACTTGCATCAGTATCTAAATAGTAGTTGAACTCAGGAGTGACTGAAATGACCAGGGGAGCGTTTGTAGCATGAAAGAAGGAGGGCACTTGCCAGAGCCCTCAAGAACTGTTGTCTAGTATTTGAGCTGCAGCCTTTGGTGTCTTTGGATTATTTGGGAACCCGCAAAGGAGGAAATCCAGACTTGTGACATGCTTATTTCGTAGAAACCCACCTAAATTTTTTGATTTGTGGAAAGAAAATGGTCCTCAAATGATCTTCCCTACTCACCTGTCACAGTAACTGAAATTCATGTTATTAAACATTCTCTTGGAAAAGGCAATGGCACCCCACTCCAGTACTCTTGCCTGAAAAATCCCATGGATGGAGGAGCCTGGTGGGCTGCAGTCCAAGGGGTCTAGAAGAGTCAGACACGACTGAGCGACTTCACTTTCACTTTTCACTTGCCTGCATTGGAGAAGGAAATGGCAACCCACTCCAGTGTTCTTGCCTGGAGAATCCCAGGGACGGGGGAGCCTGGTGGGCTGCCATCTATGGGGTCGCACAGAGTCGGACACAACTGAAGTGACTTAGCAGCAGTAGCAGCAGCAGCAAACATTCTTTACTTTGGATTAAGGTATCATCTCTCTAGGAGTTAAAATGCATATATCCCTAAAGAGTGCTAAAGTTTTAATACTTTGGTGGTGGTTTTAGGTTCCTAGGTTGTTTTTTGTTTTTTTTTTTTAATTAAAAAAATTTTTTTTTGGCCATACAGCTTGGCATGTGGGTTCTTAACTTCCCTGACCAGGGATTGAACCCCGACCCCTGCACTGGAAGCACAGAGTATTAACCACTGGATTGCCAGGGAAATCCCAGGTCCCTAAGTTTGAATCTGGAATTCAGATCAGAAGAACAGCTAGGAATTTCAAAAAGATTGGTTTTGGAAAGTGTGACCTTGCTGAGGTGTATGAGAGGGAGCGGGACTTGAAGCACTGAGGTCACCAGTCACTTGGATAAGGAGATGAGAGCCTGAGTGAGTGAGTGTGTGTGTGTATGTGTATGTGTGTGGAAAGTGGATGGTGCTTTGAATAGCAAAGGGCTAATATAAAGAATGATGCTAAAGCTGAAGCTCCAGTACTTTAGCCACCTCATGCAAAGAACTGACTCATTGGAAAAGACTGATGCTGGGAGGGATTGGGGGCAGGAGGAGAAGGGGATGACAGAGGATGAGATGGCTGGATAGCATCACCGACTCGATGGACATGAGTTTGGGTAAACTCCGGGAGTTGGTGAGGGACAGGGAGGCCTGGCGTGCTGCAATTCATGGGGTCGCAAAGAGTTGGACACGACTGAGCAACTGAACTGAATATAAAGAGATGAGAGCCAGAGATTGTATGTGTGAGTGTGTGAGTGTGTGTGTGTGTGTGTTTGGAAAGTGGATGGTGCTTTGAATACCAAAGAGCTAATGCCCCTAAAAAGGGAATAAGGGCATATTAAGAGGATGAAGATCTAGATAGAGGGAAAATGTTGAAAGTATTTTAGTTACATGTTAGGGTGATCATATAATGTATCATCTAAACTGGTACGTACTGAGGTAGTTTATCATCTTAAACTGGGACATACTGTGATAGAAAGGGGAGTGGCTTTTAATAATTACTTTGTGAAAACCTGTGCAAACTGGGACGATCTAAGCAAATAAGGACTGGATGATTAGTAATGCTCTAGTTGTAATGTGCCTATACAGTATATACATATTATATGTATGGGCCTGTATACAATAATAGCATAAGGAGATAGTATCAGTTTGGAGCTACCGTGTGCCAAGTGTATAAACACTTGATACGTGTTATTTCATTCTTACAAGAATTCTCTGAAGTGGCCTTGTCCTCATTTATAGTTGATGGAACTTTCTCATGAAACTAAAATATTTTGCTGCAGTTCTCTATGGCAGTCAAAAATTGAAAATAATGAAATGGCTTAATACTAACCATAAACAAAAACAGGTAAACTCTTATTAAACACTGTGTCATACTGCAGTTGCTGCGAATCTGTACATGTATTTTAAAATGTCCCGTGACTTGCTAGGAAAATTACTCTTGTAATGTTGTATCATGTGTTAAACTCCATTCCCCTCTGATGTCCACATTCCTGAGGGCTTACTTTGTGCCAGACCGTGTTTCAAGCACTTTACATGTATTAACCTAATTGAGACTGCAAAATTGCCTTCTGATTTATAGCCTGTTTTACAGTTTAGCAAAGTGAGGCATGGTGAATAACTTGCCGGAAGTCAACACATCTAATAAGTGCCAAAGCCAGAATTCAAACTTTGACAGTTTGACTCAGTTTGACTCAGGATCTATTTTCTTTCTTATTGAAGTGTAGTTGATTTACAATGTTGTGCTGATTTCTGCTGTGCTGATTTCTCTGTGCTTCAGTTACACACATATACGTTTTCATATTCTTTTCCATTATGACTTACACAGGACATTGAATATAGTTCCGTGTGCTGTACAGTCGGACCTCATTGTTTATTCTATATATGATAGTTGGTGTCTGCTGATCCGAACTCCCAGTCCTTCCCTCTCCCATCCCTCCTGCCCCTTGGTAACCACTAGGCTGTTCTCTGTAACTGAGTCTGTCTGTTTCTTTGATATGTTCACGTGTATTTTAGATTCCCCATGTAAGTGCTATCATTTGGTATTTGTGTTTCTGTGACTTCCTTTGCTCAGTATGATGGTCTCTGGGTCCATCCATGTTGCTGCATATGACATCTTGTTCCTTTTTGTGGCTAAGTAGTATTCCATTGTATACACATACCACGTCGTCTTTATCTGCTCGCCTGTCAGTGGACGTTAGACTGTTTCAGTGTCTTGGCTGCTGGGAGTAGTGCTGCTGTGAACACAGGGGTCTGGATACACACTCAGGAATGGGATTGCTGGATCATATGGTAGTTCTGCTTCTAGTTTTTCAAGGAACCTCTGTACTGGTTTTCACAGTGACTGCACTTATTTACATTTCTACCAAAAGTGTAGTAAGGTTCCCTCTTCTCAGCACCCTTGCCAACATCTTTTAAGGTAGAATTTCTAACGATGGCCATTCTGACTGATGTGAGGTGATACCTCATTGTAATTTGGGTTGCATTTCTCTAATGATCAGCAGTGTTGAGCATCTTTCCCAGTGCCTGTTGGCCATCTGTATGTCTTTGGAGAAATGTCTGTTTAGACCTGTCCTTCTTTTCTTGAGTTGTTTGTTTCTTTTGTTGTTGAGTTGTATGAGCTGTTTATATATTTTGGAAATTAAGCCCTCAACGATCGCATCATTTGCAAGTATTTTCTCCCAGTTTGTAGATTGTCTTTTTGTTTTGTTTATGCTGTGCAAAAGCTTATAAGCTTGATTAGGTCCCGCTTATTTAGTTTGCTTTTATTTCTATTGCCTTGGGAGACTGACCTAAGAGAATATTGGTATGATTTATGTCAGAGAATGTTTTCCCTCTCTTCTCTTCTAGAAGTTTTTGGTGTCTCATATTTAAGTTTTTAAGTCATTTTGAGTTTTTTTTTATGTTCAGTGTGAGGATGTGTTCTAACTTAGTTGATTTACATGCATTAGATATTATACTTTTGAAAGAGTTATTTTCTGAAGAGAGAAAAGATTGTGGCCATAAATTTTTCTTTCTTTTTTAGTCTTTCTAAAAAAAATGTAAGGTTTCATATTGGAGTGTAGTTGATTAACAATGTTGTGTTAGTTTCAGGTGTACATGTGGCCATGATTTTCAAACTTAATGCATTAAAAGGGTTCTATTTTTCATATTAATCAGTCTTGCTACCAATGACTAACTTGTGATGAATTACTTTATCTTAAAATTAATTACATATATTGAAAGTATGCCATTTGGTTAATTTATATATATGTACACACACATACACACACACACACACACACACTCTATGAAACTATCACCACACTCAATGTAATAAAAATATCTCCAGCAAAAGCTGTTTGTAGCCCTTTCCTCTTCTCTTGGCCACATACCCTGCCTGTTCCCAGGCAGTCAGCTGAACTGCTTTCTATCTCTTGTGGTTCTGGAATTTTATATAAATGGATTCTATACAGTATACTCTTGGCTTCTGAGCATAATAATTTTGAGATCCATTCATGTGAATGAATGTATAATATTTTTTACTGCAAGTGGTATTACATTGAATGGCTTTATATTTTGTTTATTTACTCACCTGTTGGTGGAAAGATGAGTTGTTTCTAGTTTTTGGCACTTAAAAATAAAGCTGCTTTGTAGACATACACTTTAATTTTTCTTAGATAAATACCTAGGAATGTAATGGCTGGGGTATAGAGTAAGTGAACAAATGTTCTATAGAAAAGAATTGATTTTTGAGTATTGATTTTGTATCCCGTAACCTTGCTAAACTCATTCCATTAGTTCTAGTCATCTTTCTGATTTCTTAATTATTCAAATTAAGCATAATGACCCAGTTAATTGTCAGCTTAGCTTCCCTGGTGGCTCAGATGGTAGTGTCTGCCTGCAGTGCGGGGACCTGGGTTCAATCCCTGGTTTGGGAAGATCCTCTGGAGAAGGAAATGGCAACCCACTCCAGGACTCTTGCCTGAAAAATTCCACGGACGGAGGAGCCTGATAGGCTACAGTCCATAGGGTCGCAGAGTCAGACACGACTGAGTGACTTTGCTTCACTATAAGCTTATAAAATGTAATGTGTCACTTTGATATGTAGCATCCCCAGTATTTTCTTTTTATAAAATACTAAATATTCTTTATTATATGGGACCTTGAAAGTTCAGTTCAGTCGCTCAGTTGTGTCTGACTCTTTGAGGCCCCATGAATCCCAGCACGCCAGGCCTCCCTGTCCATCACCAACTCCCGGAGTTCACTCAGACTCATGTCCATTGAGTTGGTGATGCCATCCAGCCATCTCATCCTCTGTCATCCCCTTCTCCTCCTGCCCCCAATCCCTCCCAGCATCAGAGTCTTTTCCAGTGAGTCAACTCTTCGCATGAGGTGTCCAAAGTCCTGGAGTTTCAGCTTTAGCATCATTCCTTCCAAAGAAATCCCAGGGCTAATCTCCTTTAGAATGGACTGCTTGGATCTCCTTGCAGTCCAAGGGACTCTCAAGAGTCTTCTCCAACACCACAGTTCAAAAGCATCAATTCTTCAGCACTTCACAGTCCAACTCTCACATCCATACATGACCACAGGAAAAACCATAGCCTTGACTAGATGGACCTTTGTTGGCAAAATAATGTCTCTGTTTTTCAATATGCTCTTTAGGTTGGTCATAACTTTCCTTCCAAGGAGTAAGAAATTTCAAGCTATCATTATTTAAATAGTTGAATTTATAGGCAGTTTGAAGAAGGTAATTGATTCTGAGGGAGGAATTGCTGTTTGTTTTTATGGTTTTTATGAGACTCTTAGAATCTGTTCAGACTATGTATCTAGAGAATCAACCACTTCAATTATTTTGGGAGGATGAGGGAGAGTATATGATAAAGACTTGGAGGTTTGAGTCTGGAACCGAAACTGCAAGGATTCCAGGCCAGTTTACTGAAATGAGAAAGACTGTCAGACAGCAGTGGATTTACCAGTTCAGTCTGGACATGTTAGATTTTAGACCTGTTGTTTGTTGACTCTTTTAAGTGCTTATATGTTTATCTGGAGGACTATAAATGAAGAAATACATACTTTAGGTTAAAAACAGACCTGAGGTCACATAAATAGTTACTTGCAGAATTAGATCTCAAACCTAGCGACCTCTGATTCCCGAGCCAACGTGGTTTTTCTTGTGCTGTATTGTATCCACAAGGCAGAAAAACAGATTTGTCTTTGATAGTAATAAATATTTCCCATGAGCTATTATAAATACATAGCAGAGTTTGCAAGTTCAGATGCCAGCAGACTCCAGACAGATAACTGTGAGCTGGATTATGATAGAAGAGAGTGATGACATGTATGGAGAACTGCAAAACCCATGTCCCATCTGAAAGATTAGCTGCTGATCAGCTCCAGCAGATTATTACCAGGTGGGAAAGTGGGCCCAGTATTGCCAGATCTTCTGGCCTTTTTTCTTTTTTCCTCCAAGAGAGGTCAGATAATTTGATTTTTATGTGAAGTCGTCTAATTTATGAATGTCGGCAGCTCTCTTTTAGTACCCTGTGTAAGCCAGCCTGTGTGCCGCCACCAAACACAAATGTGTATTGGATTCCACCCGGCACACAAGAGTTGCACCTGGTATATTGTGGACACTACAATAAATTTACATGATGGGAAAGGGTGGTGACTGTAATAACTACATTACACCCTTTGAAGTATAAGTTGCTTAGTTTGAACATTGGACTTAGTGAATCTGGTGTTTAAATTCGGTTTTCTTGTGGATCAGTTAATCATAGGTGGGTGGGGGAGGAAGGAATTGCTTGACTTAGTGAATCTGGTGTTTAAATTCGGTTTTCTTGTGGATCAGTTAATCATAGGTGGGTGGGGGAGGAAGGAATTGCTCTCGGCAGCTTTTTGCCTCCTAATTGCATGCTTTCATTTGCAGATAGGACCAGCTGTGAGTGTGTGGATTTTTGAGTAAAACCTCGAACCCAAATGAGCAGAAACCATCAAGGAACAACACTGACAGTGAGTCTGCAGTCATCTGTATGCATAATACGGAATGTTCTCAACCCAGAGATAGCTCTTTTGAAAGGAGTGAGTGGTGAGTCTGACTATCCCCACTGGTGATTAATCTAAATCCTTCCCATAAAGAGAGGACTACTCCTCCTGCATGCTTAGCATTTACCAACTGTCGAATAGTAAGCTAATTTTTGTGTTACAGAAAATGACTCCAGCATGGTTTAAGAGAATTCTTTACCGATTTTTCGGAGAAGGCAATGGCACCCCACTCCAGTAACTCTTGCCTGGAGAATCCCATGGACGGAGGAGTCTAGTGGGCTGCAGTCCATGGGGTCGTGAAGAGTCAGACACGACTGAGCGACTTCACTTTCACTTTTCACTTTCATGCGTTGGAGAAGGAAATGGCAACCCACTCCAGTGTTCTTGCCTGGAGAATCCCAGGGACCGCAGAGCCTGGTGAGCTGCCGTCTATGGGGTCGCACAGAGTCGGACACGACTGATGCGACTTAGCAGCAGCAACAGTGTGTTTAATGTATGTTTGCAATTCGACTTTCTTCTTCAGTTAGACACATCCCTTCCTTTGCCTATGTATTTTCTGTCATTTTTTTTTCCCACCAGTCCATATCATACCATCTTCCAAGGCTTGTCTTCCTTGATCTATTCAGCCATCTTTAAAGAGATGGTCATCATAGTTACAGCATCCAGTCTAATCTTCTTTATGTAGGTCTCATTGCCGTTGGAAGTGATTGTTCCAAAGGACTGGGCATGAGATCCAGTTTTGGCCAATGGGAAATAAAAGGAAAGTCAGAGAGAAGCTATTGGGAAAGGTTTTCTTGCTTTTGAGAAAAAGGAAAAGAAGTGGTCCCTCCTCCAGAGCTTGTTTTATTTGAATGTGACCTCTGAAACTGTTGTAGCTCTTGTGCTACCAGCCTGAAGGGTTATTCCCTTACCTAAAGAAGGGCAGAGGTAAGAGAATTACAGAGAAGTAGAACTGGGCCTGGGGAAGGAAATGGCAACCCACTCCAGTGTTCTTGCCTGGAGAATCCCATGGATGGAGAAGCCTGGTAGGCTGCAGTCCATGGGGTCACGCAGAGTTGGACACGACTGAAGCGACTTAGCAGCAGCAGCAGCAGAACTGGGCCACATTCACTGTTCCTTCACATTCACTAGTCTTCACGGTAGATTCATTTATTATGTGACACAGTACACTGTCTTACTGTTTAAGCAATTTTGCTCTTAGATTTTCTGTTACTTGCTGTGGAAATCATCCCAGTTCATTGACTCCCCTCTTTCTTTTTACCCACTGGCATTTATACTTCATTATGTTCTGAACTGTCTAGTAATGTTTGTGTGTATTGCCTTCGTAGCACATTATAAGCTTTGTGATGTCAAGGACTGTGTTTATGTCCCTGATGTGTGTGACACATTTATGTCTTCTTAAAAAAGTCATCATTGTACATTTAACTGAGCTAAATTATTTGAACAGTAGAGAATTTGGAACATCAGTTCATAGATTTAAATCATTATGTTCTTTTTATGCACGTTTCTTTAACCACACTGCTTTTCTCTAGTGAAGTTTGGCTTCTGATTTAAGATGACTTGTGTGTAACACATTTTCAGGTAGTTAGTTCTACTCAATTTGCTGTTTGTTTTTATTCAACTTTGCCATGAAAATCAGCTGCTCTCTTGTATGTTTGAAAATTGGCTTTTAATCCCATAGGTTTTGCTATCTTCTCTGTCAGTATAGATGAAATCGTTTACATTCTGTTTTCTCTGCTAATTATAGGAATGAGAAATAGTAACAACGTCATAAATGAGGAATAATTTGTGTTTGGCTTTGCAATGCACATTGACAAAAAGACTTCCTGACGTGTGCATCTCTGTTCTGTTCTTAGGACCTGGTTTTGTGTACAGAGATTGAGGAAGGAGGGTTGATGATGATCTAGTGTCTTTGAGGAGCCTTGAGTCACAGGATGGAGTATTTAGCTGATTCTATTTTAAATTTATTATATTTTTAAATTTTCTGGCTGCTTCTGGTGGCAGGCAGGATCTCAGTTCCCCAACCAGGGAACAAATGTGTGCCTCCTGCAGTTGAAGTGGAGTTTTAACCACTGGACCCAGGGAAGCCCCAAGATGATTCTATTTTAAAACTTGTTAAAACCAGCTTTCCTCCTCCTCTAACTCAAGATATCCATGTAGTTGTTTTCTTTAGATTCTGCTATTATAATCTTGAAAAAGTGAAATAAGAAACTTGTTTTCTTCCTGAAAATCTAGTTTTGTTTTCAGCTTTGTTAAGGAATATCATAAACCTTTGTTGTAATCTGCTAATACATTCTGAATCCTTCAAAATGATTTATATTCAGGGAAGAATTTACTTTTTTATTGTTGTTCTGTGATTAAATGGGGGATAATAACTTTTTAAGAAGATAGGGAAAGTTGAATAATGTGCTTGAACCATTATTTTTAATTCAGCAATGTCATTATTCAGCAGAATAAGTTCAGATCACCAAGGTACTTTATTTCATGTAGGAATGAAACGTGTTCTAACCTCTGGCAGTCATGGCAGACATATGATCTAAATCAATCAGAATGATCTTCGGCATTTGCTAGAAATACTGGGATCAAGATACTTTTTTTCCTGCTGAATTTCAGCCCGGCAACTATCTTCCAACCATAAAAGGAAAGTCAGTTGAGTAAGAAGCCAACAGGGAAGGAGGAGATAGAGCAGAAACACACCCTGATCACCTTTGTTGAGATGCTGAAGCAGTTCTTCCCTAAAGATGGTATAAGTGAAGTTGCTCAGTCATGTCTGGCTCTTTGTGACCCCGTGGACTGTAGCCTACGAGGCTCCTCAGTCCATGGAATTTTCCAGGCAAGAGTACTGGAGAGGGTGGCCATTTCCCTTTCCAGATGGTATTCCTAGACTTCATTCAGTTACATGAGCCAATAAGTCCCAAAGCGTCATAGCATCAGTTCAGTTCAGTTCAGTTTGGACTCTTTGTGACCCTGTTGACTGCAACATGCCAGGCTTCCCTGACCATCATCAACTCCTGGCGCTTGCTCAAACTCATGTCCATGGAGTCGGTGATGCCATCCAACCATCTCATCCTCTGTTGTCCCCTGCTTCTCCTGCCTTCAGTCTTTCCCAGCATCAGGGTCTTTTCCAGTGAGTCAGTTCTTTGCATCAGGTAGCCAAAGTATTGGAACATATACAACAACGCATATACATCTTTATTATAACCTTTTCTATATCATATAATGATAACTCAAAGGACTTGCTAAGACTTGAATTGTGAATTAGGCAAGTCTCTGATACAGGTGTGCAAGGTGGCAGATAGTGCAGTCCTTTTTTTGATTTTTTTCAGGTGTTAAGTACAAGAGTTAAGGTGGTAAACAAATATGTAATCTGTACCATTGCTGGTGGAGCTTAATGTGACAGAAAGAGGCTGACAGTATCGGAACAACCCTCCTGATGAGTAGGTTCCTAACTGTGGTTTGGTCCTAGAGGAAAAGGAGTAGCCATCATCCATACTGATTTAGCCCTTTGGGGGAGACGCCTGCTGAACCCTTGACTCCTCTGGAACTGTAAAACAGTTGTGCAGAACCAGGGTTTTGGTTGACTTTTTTAAAAGGTAGTATGTTGTTATTGGTTTTTTTCGTAAGAAGACATGAGAATCTTACAGGACAATCCTTTATTCCAAATCTTGGGGCCAGATATAGTTTGAAATTTTGTGCTTTTTTCGATTTCAGAAAGGTTCGTGTATGTTTAATGTAATACTTCTTTTGTTTATGGAAGGGACACGTAGCTTTCTATTATTGATAATACAAATAATAATGTCTTTCATTAAATGACAGGCTTGGTGTACTTTTCAGCATTACCTTAACTGTTTGATAAATTACATTCATTTTAACACTCAAGAAAATTGAAGGCATTAGGTGACTTCAGCTAGGAAGTAGTAGAGTTGAGATTTCAACTCATATCTGCTTAACTCTGAGGTCTGTGTCCTTAACCACAGCTCTACTGCCTCTTTAGTGTGTTATTACAGCTTAAATTTATGTGTTGCTAACATTAGGAAGATTACTACTTTTTGATAAATTTCATCCATTAATTAAATTCACTTAGAATTTCTGAGAGTGCAATCCTTATTTGTAACGAAACATAATTTGCTTTATCCTTTCCAGATTTTATATCTTTCGTGGTTTGCTTACCAGCTGCATTGGCTGGAACTCATAGAACATTGTGATTACAATGAGCATCTTGTCTTGTTCATTAATCTAATGCCTCTGATGTTTCACAAAACATTACATTAATTGGAACGTCTACAGTGTTCACCACTGAGCATGAAGCCAGCCTTTTGGTTTTCTTTATAAATGAAATGTTAAAGAGATCAATTTACTTCCATTTTATTAAGAATTTTTAAAAATTCTGTTTTAACATCTGTAAGGGCCATATTTCAAAGTGTTAATTGTTGCCATGTCATAATTGCTCAAAATTAAAAGTTCAGTTATTTCTATCTGCTTACCCTGTGTTTCCATTTTAATCTCTGGTAGTCTTTAAACTTATATCTTTGGTAAATTTATTAGTATGCATTTAAAAATATGTTTACTATACTTTATAATTTGCTGACTTATATTTACATATTGTTTTTTAAATATGTGAGCCTAGCATATAATAGGAGCTCAACGAATATATGTTGAATAAGTTAATTTTTATGATTATCTAATTAGTGAGGCATCATGATAGCATGTTTTCGTTAGTGATAGGGAAATGTTATGTTAATTTTACCGAGGGAAAAAAATCCAGAAAATACATGTTTAATATTAAATTGTGGTTTTCTGATTTTTTTGTTCATGTGACTGATTTCTCATCCTATAATTTTCATTCTGACTTGATAGCACCTTGCTATAGGGTACTAGCCTACTTGAAACTGTCAGGTGGTTTTAGGAATTACACACACACACACACACGAGGAATATTTTGCTCACCAAATGTGAAAGAATGAAGAAATGTGTACATTATAGAAAATGATAAAGCTGCAAAGTTTCAATAGAATATTCATTTAAACAATGCCTCTGAATGGCTCCAAGTTTCTCCTATAACTTGTAAATATCAATCAGGAAGGAGCTTGGGTGATTATGAGGGCATAGATTAATGATATGAGCTCTTCAATTTTGGCAATGGGAGCCAATATATCCGTCCTTATTTATAGCTAGAAAATATTGTTGAAAGTCTGATTAACTAGTTTAGGGAAATGGAAATTGATACTAAATCTCTAGTTTTTTGGTTAATGGTCCAGGTGTAAGTACCCAGAAATCACTGCCATCCGAGCGGCAGTGCCATGCTGAGGTAAGTGGACTTGGTAGCCCTAATGTTGGACCACTTAGCAACTAACGTGCATATATGTAATAAGCCACACCACGAGAGAAGACTACACATGGCCATCACCAGATGGTCAACACCAAAATCAGATTGATTATATCCTTTGCAGCCAGAGATGGAGAAGCTTTATACAGTCAGCAAAAACAAGACTGGGAGCGGACTGTGGCTCAGATCATGAACTCCTTATTGCCAAATTCACACTTAAATTGAAGAAAGTGGGGAAAACCACTAGACCATTCAGGTATGACCTAAATCAAATCCCTTATGACTATACAGTGAAAGTGAGAAATAGTTTTAAGGGACTCGATCTGATAGACACAGGACCTGAAGAAGTATGGACGGAGGTTCGTGACATTGTACAGGAGACAGGGATCAAGACCATCCCCAAGGAAAAGAAATGCAAAAAAGCAAAATGGCTATCTGAGGAGGCCTTACAAATAGCTGAGAAAAGAAGAGAAGGGAAAAGCAAAGGAGAAAAGGAAAGATATACCCATTTGAATGCAGAGTTCCAAAGAATAGCAAGGAGAGATAAGAAAGCCTTCTTTAGCAATCAGTGCAAAGAAACAGAGGAAACCAATAGAATGGGAAAGACTAGAGATCTCTTCAAGAAATTAGAGATACCAAGGGAACATTTCATGCAAATATGGGTTCAATAAAGGACAGAAGTGGTATGGACCTAACAGAAGCAGAAGATATTAAGAAGAGGTGGCAAGAATACACCGAAGAACTGCACAAAAAAGATCTTCACGACCCAGATAATCACGAAGGTGTGATCACTCATACTCACCTAGAGCCCGACATCCTGGAATGTGAAGTCAGGTGGGCCTTAGGAAGCATCACTACGAACAAAGATAGTGGAGGTGATGGAATTCCAGTTGAGCTATTTCAAATCCTAAAAGATGATGCTGTGAAAGTGCTGCGCTCAATATGTCAGCAAATTTGGAGAACTCAGCAGTGGCCACAGGACTGGAAAAGGTCTGTTTTCATTCCAGTCCCAAAGAAAGGCAATGCCAAAGAATGCTCAAACTAGCGCACAATTGCACTCATCTCATGCGCTAGTAAAGTAATGCTCAAAATTCTCCAAGCCAGGCTTCAGCAACACGTGAACCATGAACTTCCAGATGTTTAAGCTAGTTTTAGAAAAGGCAGAGGAACCAGAGATCAAATTGCCAACATCCGCTGGATCATGGAAAAAGGAAGAGAATTCCAGAAAAACATCTATTTCTGCTTTATTGACTATGCCAAAGCCTTTGACTATGTGGATCACAATAAACTGTGGAAAATTCTGAAAGAGATGGAATACCAGACCACCTGATCTGCCTCTTGAGAAACCTATATGCAGGTCAGGAAGCAACAGTTAGACCTGGACATGGAACAACAGACTGGTTCCAAATAGGAAAAGGAGTTCGTCAAGGCTGTATATTGTCACCCTGCTTATTTAACCTATATGCAGAGTACATCATGAGAAACGCTGGGCTGGAAGAAGCACAAGCTGGAATCAAGATTGCCAGGAGAAATATGAGTAACTTCACATATGCAGATGACACCACCCTTATGACAGGAAGTGAAGAAGAACTAAAGAGCCCCTTGATGAAAGTGAGAGGAGAGTGAAAAAGTTGAGCTTTAAAGCTCAACATTCAGAAAACTAAGATCATGGCATCTGGCCCCATCACTTCATGGGAAATAGATGGGGAAACAGTGGCTGACTTTATTTTTCTGGGCTCCAAAATCATTGCAGATCATGATTGTAGCCATGATATTAAAAGATGTTTACTCCTTGGAAGGAAAGTTATGACCAACCTAGATAGCAATTAAAAAGCAGAGACATTACTGTGCGAACAAAGGTCCATCTAGTCCAGGCTATGGTTTTTCCAGTGGTCATGTATGGATGTGAGAGTTGAACTGTAAAGAAAGCTGAGTGCCGAAGAATTGATGCTTTTGAAGTGTGGTGTTGGAGAAGACTCTTGACAGTCCCTTGGACTGCAAGGAGATCCAGCCAGTCCATCCTAAGGGAGATCAGTCCTGGGTGTTCATTGGAGGGATTGATGCTGAAGCTGAAACTCCAGTACTTTGGCCACCTGATGCAGAGAGCTGACTCATTGGAAAAGACCCTGATGCTGGGAAAGATTGAAGGCGGGAGGAGAAGGGGACGACAGAGGATGAGATGGTTGGATGGCATCACCAACACAATGGACATGGGTTTGGGTGGACTCTGGGAGTTGGTGCTGGACAGGGAGGCCTGGCGTGCTGTGGTTCGTGGGGTTGCAAAGAGTCGGACACTACTGAGCAACTGAACTGACAGCAGCTGGGTTTTATTGTAGCTCTTGCCCTATGTCCTTACTGTAAAGGCCGTGATTTCCATGAGGAAATCAAAAAAGCAGCCCTCCTTTGGTTTTGATTAAGGAGTATTTTCTGGCAGCATGAGAAAATACACTCGTCTGTGCTTTATGGATGGAAGACATCCATTTCTTTTTTGAAGAGTAGTCATGCAGGATACCATTTTCATTTATTACTACTATTTGTTAATATTTGTGAATGCTTTTAGTGCACATGTTTGCTAAAAAATGCTTGTAGGGAATGATACTAAATGAAATGTGTTAATCTTAAGGTAGAGATAGACATTTCCTGTCCAAGATCATATTCCCGTGGTTCTCTATTTCTGTAGTTCTCTTTAAAGATGGTTGCCTTAAAAAAACAAAAAGTTGATCTGTAAAACTCACTAAAAAGTTCAGTGCTGTATATATTGTCATTGGGTTTTAATGCCCAATAAGAAAGACTAAGTATTGCTTCTTAAATATTGCAGTGCTTTCATACCTAATTATTTAACATCTTTAGACCTTCTGACTTTTCTCTGATTCCCTCAGATACTTCAAGGAGTTAACAAGGCAGATTTGTCAGTAGAGCAAACAAATCGTTTTAAAATTTGTAATTCTGAAAAGTTTAATAAATTAAACTTGGAAATTTAGCATATCAAATTTTCTTGTCTTTCAAATATCTTAGTAGATAGAGCATAAAGTATAATAATAATGTTCGTATGGATGTATTTAATAGCACATGACTATTAATACTGATTGATTTCTGTACTTGCCCAGAGTTAAGAGATTTGTCCACCAAAATGGAAACAGTTACTGTCTTAGGCTGGTTAAATCAGTTTGATTACAAATCATAACTATGATGCTGATATAAATAAAGCTATTTGGGTCAAAAACTATAGAATAAGAGTAGATTTCTGAAGAAAGAAATGTGAGACTGGCAGAGGCCTAACCAAGACTTAGCTGGCGATTATTAGGATGAGTGCTTTTCTTAGGCTGCAGATCAAGCCTTATAGTCTTACTCAACATTGTAGATTTTAATTTTATTGAACTCAGTATATTTACCTGATACACTGGTGTGTTTTTTTAGTTCTCCACTTCAGGGTAGAAAGATAGTTTTTTTCCCTTTAAAATGCTGGAGTTAGGGGAGCCTTTTAGGATTGGTAATACAGATGTTCCAGTGTGTTGTTTTTTTTTGTTTTTTAATGTATTTATTTTTGGCTGCGTCGAGTCTGTGGCATGTGGGCCTATTAGTTCCAGGGATTGAACCCATGTCCCTTGAATTGGAAGGCAGATTCTTAACCACTGGACCACTGGGGAAGTCCCTCTGATGCGTTGTTAGTGGGAGTGTACATACATTTTCTTAGAAGATTTGGAAAATATCTGTCAAAACTTAAAATGCCTCTCCCAAATTAAAATATATAAACAGACCCTTTGATTCTTCAGTTTCACTCCTTGAATTTATCCTAGCGATAAATCCCACTGTCTCATATCCCACATTTGTGAATTTACAAGATAATTTCTTGCAGCATGATTGTAGTTGTAAAAAATTAGGAACAACACAACTTCCCACCTGTTGAAAGTGGGTTACACCTGTAAGATAAAATACAGCCTTTCAAAAGTGAGAGAGGCAGTTTTTTTTTAAGTTTCTGAAACTGCCTGATTTCCAAGATACAGAGTTGAATGACAAAGCAAGGTGACAAATAATGTATTTGGTCTCATGAAAATATTTTTTAAAGGAAAAAATTTATATTCTTATATATCATTAGAATTTCTGTGAAGGGCTTATAGCAGAAGCTAATATTGGCAGCTGTGTCTTGGGAAGAGAATTTTGTGGCTAGGGATAATGATGAGAAGAAAATTTAGTTTTCATGATTTACTTTTGTTTCCTTTTTTTACACCATGATGATATATTACCTACATACCTGACCAAAACAAGCAAAACTCCAGATTAATATGAGGTACTTAGTTTAAAAAAAAAGTTCATTCCGTTTTTCATCTTTACTAACTCATGAAAATCTGTAAGGGTGAGACCTCCAATTACTTTAAAAATGTTTTTTATTGTGGTAAAAAACATGTAACATAGAATTTACCATCTTAGTTTTAAGTGTGTAGTTGAGTAGTGCCAAGTATAGTCACATTGTTGAGAAACACATCTCCGTAACTGTTTCATCTTGCAAAGCTGAAACTCTGTAACCATTAAACAACTCCCTTTTTCCTCCTCTTGCCAGCCCATGGTAACTACCATTCTGCTCCGTTTTCTGTGAATTTGACTATTTTAGCTTGGGCCTGGGTTCAGTCCCTGGTCAGAGAGCTAAGATCCTACAAGCCATGCACGCAGTATGGCCGAAAAGAAAACAAAACAACTCTGACTATTTTACACGTCATGTAAGTGGAATCATATGGCATCTGTCTTTTTATGACTGGTTTATTTCACCTAGCGTAATATCCTCAAGCCTCGTCCATCCGTGTGATAGGATTTCCTCCTTTTTAAGACTCCACTGTATGTATGTATCATGGTAATACTTTGTGTATATATCGCATTTTGTTTATTTGTTCATTGGCTCAAAGACATTGGCCTTGATGCTGCCGCTTGTCTTACGTGAGTCGCGCTGCTAACAACATGGGTGTACAGATACTCTTCCCGATCCTGCCCTCAGTTCTTCTGAGTACATGGCCGGACGTGGGAGTGCTGCGTCATACAGTAGAGTTATTTCTACATTTTTGAGGAACCTCCATATTGTTTACCATAGGAGCTGCACTACTTTCAGTTCAGTCCAGTCACTCAGTCATGTCCGACTCTCTGCGACCCCATGAATCGCAGCACGCCAGGCCTCCCTGTCCATCACCAACTCCTGGAGTTCACTAGACTCATGTCCATCGAGTCAGTGATGCCATCCAGCCATCTCATCCTCTGTCGTCCCCTTCTCCTCTTGCCCCCAATCCCTCCCAGCATCAGAATCTTTTCCAATGAGCCAACTCTTCACATGAGGTGACCAAAGTACTGGAGTTTCAGCTTTAGCATCATTCCTTCCAAAGAAATCCCAGGGCTGATCTCCTTCAGAATGGACTGGTTGGGTCTCCTTGCAGTCCCATTTTACTAACAAACAGTGCACAAGGGTTCCTTCCAGTTTTTTCGCATCCTCAACGCTGATACTGTTTAATTTTTTTGATAGTAGCCATGAAAATGGACATGAATTGATCTCAGGCAGTATTTTTAACAAGTTTAAAATCATTATATAATGTACTTCTTCTGGTACATTTACTTAATTTCAGTTCAGTCATCAAATATGCAACATGTGGTCACTTTTTAGAACTTTTTTTCTTTTCTTCCAGTGTGATTTATTGCTGTAACTTCAGATCTGTGTTGTATAATGAGATCCTCAAAGGTCTCTGCCTCCCTCTGTCTGTCTTCCCTATTTTTTTCTTCTGTTTAACCAGGAATGAAACACCCAGGGAACAGACTAGCTATATTAATTAACCCCAATGAATTTTGCTAACTTTACTTCTTTTCTCTAATACAGTTAAAATTTGAAGGTTCTGCATGTTATAAGAATCCCAGTGGTGTATCAGTATTAAAAATGTTACATTTTAATTTTAAAAGAAAGCTCAATTTTACTTTGCAACAGACTATCTAACCACTTTAATACTTTTCACTGAAACTAGTTTTACCTTCATGATCTTGACAGTCTTGTGTTAACTTTTCTCATAAGATGAATTTAGTCATAAATTGTCTTTTAAAAGTACAGTTAAGCAGTGTTTAAGCAGGGGATTTTATCCAGAGCACAAAAGTACATGAGATTCTATTCTAGTAAGAAAAGGAAAAATAGTGTAAATTGTTCTTCAGGTTTTTTCTTCTTTTACAAGAAAATTTTAGAGGCATGAGTAGTTCTACAACAAAATTAAGAGCTAATAAGATATTTTACAATTTGAGTAAATTACTTGCAGTTTTTTTCTTAATTTGAAGTTTCTGAAATTATCATCACATAAGTGTGTATTGTCTTGCAAATGTTTGTCCTTTAGAATTATTTAGTAGTAGTGTTTAGAAGTGTTATTACTCACATTGTGTGAGTATCCAGCTATATAATGACATCATACTCACTGGAAGTCACTTTGAAATAATTATTATACATCATATGTATTTGAAGTCATTTCAAAGTATTTTTTGCTAGACATTAAGTTCTTTATTATGCAGTTCTACTCCTTTATGAGTTATTTGAGTTATTTAAAACAGCTGCTGCATTTGTTACATTTGGTGTGTGAGTTGATGGAGAAGGCTGCTAAGTAGTGGAATGGCTTGGAAAGGGTGGGGGTGTAATCCTCGCTGTGAGTTTTGAGAAAAGATAATGAAATCCTTTATGTCCCTTTCCATAGACCTGCATTTCAAAGACTTACATTTTAATAAGAATTGGTTGTGCAGCTGCAACCCTGGCAACAAGGCCTGGGAGAGAAGAATTGGGGCAGCCTTCCAGAAATCCAAGGCAGGCAGTAGTCTCGTGTGGAGCCGAGCTAATGAAAATGATAAAACTATAAAGCACTTAGTAGAAATAAGACCAAGTACTTTCTTTGGCAGGATAGATGTTGAAATTTTCCATACAGTATTTTATTAGTTATAAAGTCCAAAAGCTGCCATAAGCTACTCCTGTGCAATAAAAAGTAGCTATATTATACTCTCCTTTAGTATAAAGATACCATAAATACTTCCAGAAGCTAATGTTTCTGTAAATTCTATCTGAAATATAATTGTTACTGGCTGTTTCTTGATGAAGTCTAGACATTATCAAAACACAAGCTACCAAACTTACCAGATTTTTAAAAGCAAACTTTTAAGTTTTAATAATTAGAAAATTAAATGCTCATAGTAGTTTTAATGTAAACTTCTCATGTTGTTTGGATTTTTTAGATCCCGCTCAAATAGTAAAATTTGTTAAACATACCCTCTTTTCAACACTATGACGATGGCTGTAAATATATCCTTAAACCATGAATTATTGCCTGGTTGTTAGGTAATTTAGGTTGTATCTGGGAGTTTCCCTCTTACTGTAGTGAGTATTGCAATGAAACATTTTTTTGGCATATAGGGTTGTTTTTTTTCCTGAATTACTCGAGATTACTTCTGGATTTCCAAAAGTGATATTTCTGCATTACATGTAAACTTTTAAAAGTACTATCAACTCACACAGTATTCTTAATATTCCTGATGGCTCAGACGGTAAAAAATCCTCCTGCAGTGCAGGAGATCTGGGTTTGATCCTTGGATTGGGAAGAACCCCCGGAGAAGGGTATGACAGCCCACTCCAGTGTTCTTGTCTGGGAACACTGGGACAGAGGAGCCTGGCGGGCTACAGTCCGTGGGGTCTCAGAGTCAGGCATGACTGAGCAACTAAACATTTGCACTTTCACACTCAATATTTGTAGGAATGAGCTTTTTTCTTACATGTTTGGCTCTTGACATGCTTAAATCTTCACTTCTGTCTTTAATTCTGGGAAATTTATTCTCATTGTTTCTTAACATGTTTGTTGTTTTTTTGAAACTTTGTTTTTTCCCTTCCTTCTGAAACTCCTATTATCTTGATGTCTTCTTTTCATACTCAGTATTTCCCTTTGATTCTTTTTTCTAAGATTATCTTTAAAAAAAAAAAAAAACTTATTTTAACTTGGCTACTCCGGTTCCTAGTTATGGCACTCAGGATCTTCTATCGTGGCATGCAGAATGTTTAGTTGTGGCTCTAGGGATCTACTTTCTCAACCAGGGATCAAAGCTGGGCCCCCTGTATCGGACATGTGGAGTCTTAGCCACTGGACCATTAGGGAGGTCCCTCCACTTGATTCGTTTCCCTAGATTCTTCTGAGTTCATACTACTCAATATCCCCCCTCGGTCTCTTCATTCCTGGAGCATCTAATCCACTAATTCTGCATTAGTGGTTGGGTTGTTTGGTGTATTATGTGTCTTTTATAACCGTTTTATGGCTTGCTCCAAATACTTATTTTAGCTAGTAAGCTAATAATTCTTTGGGAAGGAATATTATCCACTTAGTCTAATAATATGGATTAGGGAATGGCCAACAGCCAGACCTTCGTTTGTGTTGGTCTGAGTGAGTTTAAGAGAGGAGGGACTTGATCTCGGGTCAAACAGCCACCTGGCATTGAATTGCTGTTAGGCTTTTCTGTTGGCTACTACTGCGTTAGGCCGCTTCTGATCAGGGTTTGTTTTTTAAACTCTTAGAGGTTTTAAGAGGTGGTTTCCTTGTATCGTAATTCACCGCCATTCTATAGTGTTTTCTGAGAGGAGAAGGACTGAGACGAGTGAATGACCTCAGGGTAGTCCGTTCATACCAGTGTTCATGAACTCTCCCCTCGTAGGCGTTCTGTGCTGTCCTGATTTCATCCTGCTGACAAAGATACGAGCTGTTCTGCTCATTTCTGGTAAGGGGCAATCAAGGGAAAGATAAAGGCAGACTGAAAAAAGCTTTTTAGTTTTTTAAAAACTAAAAAAAACAAAAACAAAAAATCTTGCCTTTTGACTCCTGCCACCCTTTGCTCCTGACTAGAGGTCTCCAGTGTCTACTCAGCACAATCAATGGAAATTTATCCCCATCAGATTTTGTACTTTTTGTTATGCTGGTCCTGGAATCCAGACTGACTGCTTTTTTTTTTCCCTCAGGGCTTTATTTTGGAGGATGAGACCGGTAGCACATGATTGTTTATCATCTTGATAGAAATTGGATGGCCTCATCTGAGTTAATAATGATAAATTTTAAAGATTTTTCTTTAAAACATGTGAAAATCTTTAATGGAAAAGTAGAACTTTACTGATACTCCAGTGATGGAGAGTCTGCCTGCCAGTGCAGGGGACATGGGTTCAATCCCTGGTCCAGAAAGATCCCACATGCTGTGGGGCAGGCAGGCCCGCACACCACGACTCCTGAAGCCCATGCACCTAGAGCCCGAGCTCTGCAACAAGAGAAGACGCCACAGTGAGCAGCTTGTACGCTGCAGCTAGAGAATACTTGCCACAACTAGAAAAAGCCCACGCCCCATAGTGAAGCCCAGCGCAGCCATAAATCACTAAATAAAGTTGGGGAGGCAAATGTCTCATGGGGGAAAAAAAGAAGGCAAGTATATGCATGAAAAATATAACAAATTATGTGAAAACAAAGTACCTGAAACCTTAGTGGTTTAAAATGACAGCTATTTTATTAAATTTAGAAGATGAGGAATTTGAACAGGTCTTGGTAAGTCTTCTCTTACATGAGGCATCAACAAAGGTCATCAGATAGTCTTAGCTAGCACGTGGTCTGGACTGCAGAACCATTCGCCTGTTGCTCTGGCTGAGGAGGCTGGAAGTCCGGGCTCAGCTGGGACTCCTAACCTGCGTGCCTGAAACGCTTGTGGCCTTCCCAGCATGGCAGTCTTAGTGTTGTTGGACTTCTGAGCACAAGGTACCAGGCTTTTTGTGACCTCATCAGTTCAAGATCATGACTTGAGCTTCATTCTTTAGGTGAGAGAAGTCACCTAGGTTGTTTGAATTTAAGGTAGGGAATTTCTTTCTCTCTCATTTGGAGGCCTAATCAAGAATTTGCAGCCATCTTTACTAGATCACATAAAGTTATTAGAATTTTGTGTTGCTGATTGTTGTTTTTAGGAGTATTATCATTAGCGGCTTGGCTCAGGAAATTTTGCCCTTCTCCCATCTCAAGGGGACTCTCTAGAGTAGAGAAAATCACATACTTTTCCAGTTCATTTTTTTTTTCCTTTGCAGTATTATTATTTTTTTTTTTAATTTTATTTTATTTTTAAACTTTACAATATTGTATTAGTTTTGCCAAATATCGAAATGAATCCTCCACAGGTATACCCGCGTTCCCCATCCTGAACCCTCCACCCTTCTCCCTCCCCTCCCCTCCCTCTGGGTTGTTCCAGTGCACCAGCCCCAAGCATCCGGTACCGTGCATCGAACCTGGACTGGCGACTCGTTTCATACATGATATTATACATGTTTCAATGCTATTTTCCCAAATCTCCCCACCCTCTCCCTCTCCCACAGAGTCCATAAGACTGATCTATACATCGGTGTCTCTTTTGCTGTCTCGTACACAGGGTTATTGTTTCCATCTTTCTAAATTCCATATATATGCGTTAGTATACTGGTTCTTGAATACTCCATTCTCCATCATTTTGACTGGAGACAGTTTTGGTTGTCACAACTGGTAGAGAGGAATGTACCGGCTTTTTACCAGATAAGGGCTGCTGCTGCTGCTAAGTCGCTTCAGTCGTGTCCGACCCTGTGTGACCCCATAGACGGCAGCCCACCAGGCTCCCCTGTCCCTGGGATTCTCCAGGCAAGAACACTGGAGTGGGTTGCCATTTCCTTCTCCAATGCATGAAAGTGAAAAGTGAAAGTGAAGTCACTTAGTCATGTCCCACTCGTAGCGACCTCATGGACTGCAGCCTACCAGGCTCCTCCTTCCATGGGATTTTCTAGGCAAGAGTACTGGAGTGGGGTGCCATTGCCTTCTCCAGATAAGGGCTAGTGAAAGTGAAAGAAAGTGAAGTCGCTCAGTCGTGTCCGACTCTTTGCGACCCCATGGACTGCAGCATACTAGGCTCCTCTGTCCATGGGATTTTCCAGGCAGTAGGCCTGGAGTGAATTGCCATTTCCTTCTCCAGGGGATCTTTCTGACCCAGGGGTCAAACCCGCGTCTCCCGCATTGTAGACAGACCCTTTACCGTCTGAGCCAGCAGGGCAGTCAGATAAGGGCTAGAGACGTTGCTAAACGCATTTCAGTGCACAGGACAGTACCCTCCCCCACCAAAAAAGAATTACCTGGCCCCCAAAAACAGTAGCGTGGAGGCAGAGGAACTAACCCTTTGTTGCTGTTCAGTTGCTCGGTCGTGTCTAACTCTTTGTGCCCCATGGCTGCAGCACGCCAGGCTTCCCTGTCCTTCACCATCTCCTGGAGCTTGCTCAAACTCATGTCCATTGAGTTGATGATGTCATGCAACCATCTCATTCTCTGCCCTTCCCTTCTCCTCCTGCCTTCCGTCTTTCCCAGCACCAGGGTCTTTTCTAATGAGTCAGTTCTTCGTATCAGCTTCAGCATCAGTCCTTCCAATGAATATTCAGGATTGATTTCCTTTCGGATTGACTGGTTTGATCTCCTTGCTGCCCAAGGGACTCTCAAGAGCCTTCTCCAATACCACAGTTCAGAGGCATCAGTGACTTGGTGCTCAGCCTTCTTTATGGTCCAACTCTCACATCCATACATGACTACTGGAAAAACCATAGCTTTGACTCCATGGACCTGTGTCAGCAAAGAAACCAACCCTGTCTCACAGTAATCTTGCGATGTTGGTATAATCCTTATGAGAGAAAACTTTACCTCAGAGAGGTGATAGACTAGTGCCACTTAACTAATAAGTGGTAGAGCCTAGTTTTAATTCATTGTTGTTGTTGTTGTTGTTTTTTTGCAAATATTGGGACGCATTACCATGTTAAGTGCTATAAGAGATAATAATTTGGAGTCTGTCTTGATGGAGTTTACAAGAATCTGTATGTCGTAAGTGTTATTTAACACAGCATTGAACTGTACCTTAAAAAAGTAAGAGAAAGTGGTCCGCCATTAAGTTACTTAACATATCTGAGCTGTGGTTTCTTTATTTCCAAAGTAAGGATAATACTTACCTCTTACGATTATAGAAATTAGATAGTGTTTATTGAAATACACAGTGTAATATCTGACTAGTGCTCATTTTTTCTTTTTCTTTGTTAGGGGTTTACAATTTAGTTGAACCTTTCTTTATAATTTTCTATCACTGATTTTTCTTATCTAAAACAAAAACAGACTGGAAAATCCAAGAATATTGTATTTTTCATGTATGACCTGCTATGATTTAAGTTTATAGACCAGAACTAGTCCATATTTTTTTTTATTTTTTTAAAAAATTGAAGTATAGTTGGTTAACTTTTTTTTTTTTTTTTTGGCCGTGCCACACTGCTTGTGGGATTTCAGGTTCCCATTAGGGATTAAACCTGGGCATGGCAGTGAGATCCCAGAATGGTAACCACTAGGCTACCAGGGAATTCCCTCTCGATTAACAATATTACATTAGTTTCAGGCGTACAAAATAGTGATTCCAAAAAAAAGTAGTGTTTTTATAACTTAAACTCAGTTTAAAGTTACTACAGAATAAAGCTGTATTCCCTGTGCTACACAGTATATCCTTGTTGCTTGTCTGGTCCATGTTGTTGAGTGATATTTTCTGTTTCTGAAACCATTTTCCTCCTCATACCATCATTATGAAAGTTTCTATTATTACACGCTTTCCTTTGAATATCAAAATGAAGATCTTGTTTTAAATGGAATTAGAAAACTCCCCCCATTATTGTTTAGAGTTATTTTATAAGGTGATTCAAAAAGGTTTGAACATTTAAAACATTTATTATTTAGTTACCTTGTTATACTTGGGCAAGTAATCACCTTTGTACTAAGGAACTACCATTGTGTCTGTAATGCTCATTCGGTACCTTGTCTGTAACACAGCACGTGGCTACCTTATGGTCTGATTCCACTCAGGCTTTTTGTTGGTAGCACGTGATCTTTGATGGTTGAAATGGCAGCCAGGTTGAATGCCTTTAGTTCCTTAAGTCTGTAAGGAATATTGTAGTCCCAACTCTATAGTTTTCTTTTTACATATCCCCACACTAGAAATGTGGTGTAATAGTTGTGAATTCTGATGGCTATTATTTCAAAGGCAATCCAAATTTCGGATCAGAATGGCCAGTCTAGCATGATGATGGGTATTCATTAAAGAGCCTCAGGATTGCGTGAGGCAGGAGAAATTTTCCTGTTGGAAAATGAAGTTGTGGAAACTTACATAGTTGTAGAAAAAAATAGCAGTTTTTTCTCACTTGTGTTTTTCTATACAAAAAAGAATGACTGAAAACCCAATGTGCAGTACGATATGGCACAAAAACAGTAGCTTTTAGGTGAATTCCTTGTATGTTCTGCTGCATTCTACTCTCTTTCATTGCCACATATGCGGGCATTCTGGAGGTTTACTTTTCCCCTTAAATAGAGCTTGGTCTTCTCCTTGAACCTTGAGCAACCCTACAGTTATCCGTATGATTTTTATCTTATCTGACTCCATCAGGGGCTGAAATAGATGGGAATACCAAGAATTCTACGTCAGTACCTTAGTGAAACCTAACAGTGAATTAGAAGTAGAAGGCAACCTTGCAGTTTGGTGCTTGCTGCGTATTTATGTTCAGCCTGGTTAGTGTGTAATAAAATTTTTAAAACTTTTAGTTCTGTTCTAACCACCCCCTTTTGATCATTACCATGTTCAGAGGGCCTAGTACATAGCAGTAGCTCAATAGTATCTGTCAGATACACTTATGTGGTCAGTTGACCCTTGAACATGGATTTGAACTGCTTGGGTCCACTTATATGGGGATTTTTTCCCCAGTAAATATGTCCTACATGATCCATGGTTGATTGAATCTGTGGATGTGGAACTGTGTATGAAGCACTGAGTCTAAAGTTATACTCGGATTTTCTACTATGGGAAGGATCTCAACTCCCTAACTCTTGCTTTGTTTAAGGGTAAACTGTATTATATCAATAATCCATGTATCCATGTATGGTGAAATCCTGAATTCAGAATGCATGCTGAAGTTTATTTCTGTTATCCAGTTAACAGGTGTTCAGTTCAGTCAGTTCAGTTCAGTCGCTCAGTCATGTCCCACTCTTTGCGACCCCATGAATCACAGCACGCCGGGCCTCCCTGTCCATCACCATCTCCCTGAATTCACTCAAACTCATGTCCATAGAGTCGGTGATGCCATCCAGCCATCTCATTCTCTGTTGTCCCCTTCTCCTCCCGCCCTCAATCCCTCCCAGCATCAAAGTCTTTTCCAGTGAGTCAACTCTTGGCATGAGGGGGCCAAAGTACTGGAGTTTCAGCTTTAGCATCATTCCTTCCAAAGAACACCCAGGGCTGGTCTCCTTTAGAATGGACTGGTTGGATCTCCTTGCAGTCCAAGGGACTCTCAGGAGTCTTCTCCAACACCACAGTTCAAAAGCATCAATTATTCAGCACTCAGCTTTCTTCACAGTCCAACTCTCACATCTATACATGACCACTAGAAAAACCATAGCCTAGACTAGACGGATCTTTGCTGGCAAAGTAATGTCTCTGCTTTTCAATACGCTATCTAGGTTGGTCATAGCTTTTCTTCCAAGGAGTAAGCGTCTTTTAATTTCATGGCTGCAGTCACCATCTGCAGTGATTTTGGAACCCAAAAAAGTAAAGTCTGACACTGTTTCCACTGTTTGCCCATCTATTTCCCATAAAGTGATGGGACCAGATGCCATGATCTTTGTTTTGGGAATATTGAGCTTTAAGCCAACTTTTTCACTCTCCTCTTTCACTTTCATCAAGAGGCTCTTTAGTTCCTCTTCACTTTCTGCCATAAGGGTGGTGTCATCTCCATATCTGAGGTTATTGATATTTCTCCCGGCAGTCTTGGTTCCAGCTTGTGCTTCTTCCAGCCCAGCGTTTCTTGTGATGTACTCTGCATAGAAGTTAAATAAACAGGGTGACAATATACAGCCTTGACGTACTCCTTTTCCTATTTGGAACCAGTCTGTTGTTCCATGTCCAGGTCTAACTGTTGCTTCCTGACCTGCATATAGGTTTCTCAAGAGGCAGGTCAGGTGGTCTGTTATTCCCATCTCTTTCAGAATTTTCCACAGTTTCTTGTGATCCACACAGTCAAAGGCTTTGGCATAGTCAATAAAGCAGAAATAGATGTTTTTCTGGAACTCTCTTGCTTTTTCCATGATCCAGCGGATATTGGCAATTTGATCTCTGGTTCTTCTGCCTTTTCTAAAACCAGCTTGAACATCTGGAAGTTGACGGTTCATGTGTTGCTGAAGCCTGGCTTGGAGAATTTTGAGCATTACTTTACTAGCGCATGAGATGAGTGCAATTGTGCGGTAAAGTTTGAGCATTCTTTGGCATTGCCTTTCTTTGGGATTGGAATGAAAACAGACCTTTTCCAGTCCTGTGGCCACTGCTGAGTTTTCCAAATTTGCTGGCGTATTGAGTGCTGCACCTGCACAGCATCATCTTTCAGGATTTGAAATAGCTCAACTGGAATTCCATCACCTCCACTAGCTTTGTTCCTAGTGATGCTTCCTAAGGCCCACCTTACTTCACACTCCAGGATGTCTGGCTCTAGGTGAGTGATCATACCATCATGATTATCTTGGTCGTGGAGATCTTTTTTGTACAGTTCTTCTGTGTTTTCTTGCCACCTCTTCTTAATATCTTCTGCTTCTGTTAGATCCATAGCATTTCTGTCCTTTATTGAGCCCATGTTTGCATGAAATATTCCCTTGGTATCTCTAATCTTCTTGAAGAGATCTCTAGTCTTTCCCATTCTGTTGTTTTCCTCTATTTCTTTGCATTGATCGCTGAGGAAGGCTTTCTTATCTCTTCTTGCTATTCTTTGGAACTCTGCATTCAGATGCTTATATCTTTCCTTTTCTCTTTTGCTTTTCGCTTCTCTTCTTTTCTCAGCTATTTGTAAGGCCTCCCCAGACAGCCATTTTGCTTTTTTGCATTTCTTTTCCATGGGGATGGTCTTGATCCCTGTCTCCTGTACAGTGTCACGAACCTCAGTCCATAGTTCATCAGGCTCTCTATCTATCAATTCTAGTCCCTTAAATCAATTTATCACTTTCATTGTATAATCATGAGGGATTTGATTTAGGTCATATCTGAATGGTCTAGTGGTTTTCCCTACTTTCTTCAATTTAAGTCTGAATTTGGTAATAAGGAGCTCATTATCTGAGCCACAGTCAGCTCCCGGTCTTGTTTTTGCTGACTGATTAGAGCTTCTCCAACTTTGGCTGCAAAGAATATAATCAATCTGATTTCAGTGTTGACCATCTGGTGATGTCCGTGTGTAGATCAGAAAGTTATTGATTACCTGCTTTAATTTGAAGAAAGAAATACCAAGAAAAGAAGCTAAATGTACATGTGCTTTTTAATTTCCTTATGGTTACACTGCACTAAAGTTCAATATAGCAATGGGAAACTCTTTTTTCAATAGATAATACAACACAAGTATTATACATTTTCTTTGTGGCAAGGTGTTCTTTGTGTTGCCCCCAAGTTGAGCTACCTTCACTATTACCTTTGCGATTAACATTCTTTAAGATAACCTGTTTTAAAACAGCATTCCTATATTTATGTTTACATGTAAACTGTTAACACTTTTTATAGAATATATTAAATTTCATTCTGGACCTGGAAGATAAAAAGGTGATAGAGAAGTATTTTTACCTTACATTGTTTTCTCTAAGCAACCAAAAAGGCTTTTAAACCACCGCTGTAGTCCCACATGGATATATTTTTTACTTTTTCTTTAACGTTGTCACAGCACTAACTCGTCTGTAGTCAAATCTGTGAATGCTTTCATAGGCCTTTCAAGTCTCTTCTATATAGTCTGGATACTCAGTGTTGGTTTATGTAAATTCCATTTTTTTTTTCCCAGTTAAAAGTACACCTTATTCTTGAAATTGTGTGTGGGCTTACGAAGGTGAATAGCAGAGTTGCTTAATTTTTCAAGGTATTTTGAAGATCATTTAAAATATGAAAATACCTATTTTAACTTTTGGGAATGTTATTTTACCCTGTTTTTTAAAAATAATTATATAACTTGACTTATGGCTTTGATAAGAAAACATTTAAAAGCTAAAATAACAGCAAGTTTTCCCCTGAAGAGCTTGGTGATTCTTCTTTTGGAGAAATACAAACTCATTCTAACTAAGGGCAGCATATTTCTCCTGTGTGTGCCTTAGAACACAGGTCAGAATTCCAGGTGCCTATTTGTAATTGAAAGCATTGATTCACATTTTCTCTGGAAAATTCCCAAGGGGTTTTATTGTGGTGTTTTCTAGATTTTTTTTTTTAACCTGTAGGTTCAGTTCTGTATGTATGTGTGGATATTTTCTTTTTCTTTTTTTAAAGTCATTGGCTCTTTTAAACTGTAAATTTTATCTTAGTACTTGAAGCAGTAGTCCAGTTACCATTATTAGTTTTGTTTGAGGGTTCCAATGGTTCGTATTTGTAATGAGTTTGACTTATTTTGGTAGGTTTTATTTGTAGTGAAGTTAATGGCAGTGTATTTGTTGAAATCTTTCAGAATTTTCCCCACTTGTCGCTTCAGTCCCAGGTGACTTTACTAAGGCCTTATTTTTTCTGCATTGGTTTCCTTTCCTCCACACTAAGAATAGGAAAAGCTGTTTAGTCTTAAGGATAAGCTTGTGGAGACCTAAGCAACTGTGGGAAAAAATGATAATTTATGGTAAGTTTGAGAGCGCCAAAGCTGTATGTAAATTGGTTGTCTGACCAGTCTTTAGCAAAGGACATACATTTGTCTTGGGTACTGTCATTGTTCATCTTTAATTTGCCAGTGGTGTGAACTGTGTAAGTAAAATGTCTTCTATGTGGCTTTTTTGTTTGTGCTAGACGTTAAGCTTGAGAAGAAACTTGATAACGTAATAACCTTAGTCATCTCTTGTAGGGTATTATAGGCACTTTGATAATACAGTTTGAAGTTAATTTTTGTGGCAGTGTTAGAGCGAAGAAATTTGAAACAACTAAGTGTACTCTTTAGCTTGACGTAGTTCGGTTATTATGACAAATCTTCTAAACTTTTTTCTCAGCCAAAAAATATCACTGATTGCTGAAAATGTATCATCCCACCTCCCCCAGGAAAAATACCAAGTTAACAAAAAGTCCTAAGGCAGTAGTCTCAAGGCAGGACACAGTCAAATGGAAATCACTGTGAGCTTTGATGCTCTCTGGGGATGAATCTGAAACACCGTATCAAAGCCTGGTCTGAACCTTACCTTGTTCCACACCCAGATAAATGATTGTACTTTGTGCCTAATCAGCTTTCACATTCCCAAGGGATGGATGGGGTGGTACTCCATGCTGGACCAGGAAGCTTGGATTACATACTTCTCATTCTTCAAGCCTTTAATTAACTGCCCTCCTCCTCTTGCAAAACAGACAAGGCAGCCAGTTCAGGTAGTAAGTAGGTATTGTATGAATTCCCCTCAACAAGTTTAATCTTCTGATATACATAGCCTTCTAAACTAAGTGAAAAACCTTACTAAATATAATTTATTATGAGTGTATTTTTTTTGTAATTAATAAGTGATAGGTGGAGTAAGGTAGAATTCCTTATTCAACTATCAACTGAAAACCCTCTATTGTTAATCTTACTGTATGCTCTACAACCTTAGTACTGCTTTTGCTTTATTTATTTATCTTAATACTTGCCCTCTTAATTATAAAATTATAATAAACATACTCATGTAGTTTTGTATGCATGCTACTTTGTCTCAGAAAGATAGATGGACTAGAAAAATCTTTGTCTGCTTGCCTAGATAAGCATCAAGGAAGCTTGTCTCTGCTCAGTTCTCTGGGCTTCCCTGGTAGCTCAGCTGATAAAGAATCTACCTGCAGTGCAGGAGACACTGGTTTGATTCCTGGGTTGGGAAGATCCCCTGGAGAAGGGAACGGCTACCCCCTCCAATATTCTGGCTTGGAAAATTTCATGGACTGTATAGTCCATGGGGTCGCAGTGAGTCAGACACAACTGAGCGACTTTCACTTTCACTTTCCCTGGATGAAGGGGAAGAAGAATGATGCAGTTGTGATGACAATAATGATCATTTGTTTTTTGCTCAGTTTCTAAGCCATGGGATTCTTTGTGACCCCATGGACCGTAGCACTCCAGGCTCCTCTGCTCTTTACTGTCTCCTGGAGTTTGCTCAGATTCATAGCCGTTGAGTCAGTGATGCTATCTAACCATTTCATTCTCTCCCTCCCCCTTCTCCTTTTGCCTTAAATCTTTCCCAACATCAGGTCTTTTCCAGTGAGTCAACTCTTGACATCAGGTGGCCATAGTATTGGAGCTTCAGCTTCAGCAACAGTCGTTCCAGTGAATATTCAGGGTTGAATTCCTTTAGAATTGACTAGCGTGATCTAATCATCTGATCATGCTAACAATAAAAACTTATCTTGTTTTTTAAATTTGCTGTGTGCAAGGCACTATTCTAAGCAGCTTAAATTTACTCATTTAATCCTCACATACACCTTTAAGGCAGATAGTTAAAAACTCCATTTTATAAAATTCTGAACTGAGATACACAGAGGTTAAGGATCATTCATCCAGAGTGTGGAGGAATGCAGGATTCCGATGTAGGCTCTCTAGTATCTGAGTCTAAATTCTAAGTCACTACATTATTACTCTTTCTGTGCTTGCATGTAGATAACAGTGTGTAATATGAATATGACTATACATGTGATGTGAGAATCTCAAGCTGAGAAATTAAAAAATGTAAACTTGAATTTTATACTTCACTTTATGGGTTTCTAAGCACTAGAAAGTACATACGGTGCTTCATGGGTTGTTCCTCAACCTGGGAACACTGGGCTTTAACAGAATAATCAGAAAAACACTGTAAGTCTAAACTGTCTGAATGAAAGACAGACACTGAAGGAAATGAAAATTGTGGTTATTGAAATGAAAGTCATTAGCTGGGGTAAAATATTAATAGCAAAAGTTAAATAGCAGTAGAAACAGGTAAAAGAATCATACGTATATAGAAATGAATCTGAAGCTAGAGAGTCAGTGAAATTGGAGTCAAATGCAAAGACAATCTTAAGAGCCTTCATAGAGAAAAAGTAAATTTATGTTTAAAGGACGGTAAATAAGATTGACAGTTGACTTCTCATCAACAACAGTAGTGGTCAGAATGACACGTGTAAAGGACTGAAGGAAAAACACTGTCAGCCAAGAATTCTGTACTTAGCTAAACTGTCATACAAGACTAAGGACAAAATACAGACCTTGAGTTAACAGTGTTAACTGAGTGAAGGGTACATGGCATATTTCTGTTCTGTTTTAGTAGTTCTGTAAATTATTTCAAAATTAAAATGAAAAAGAAAATCCACAATTTTAGAGAGACACCTGAGAAGCTTACCACTTGTAGCTACATATTTAAAGAGATGTCCTTCTCAGATGGCGTTAGTGGTAAAGAACCCACCTGCCAATGCAGGAGACAAAAGAGATGGGGGTTCAGTCCCTGGGTTGGGAAGATCCTCTGGAGAAGGGCATGATAACCCACTCCAGTATTCTTGCCTGGAGGACCTGATGGACAGAGGAGCCTGGTGGGCTACAGTAGAGTCACAAGAGTTGGACACAACTTAAGTGACTTAGCATGCACATACTACTAAAAAAAAAAAATCTTAAGCAGAAGAAGGAAGTTGAAAGGAAAAATTGGGAGGCAAGAAAAAATGGTGATCTAAAAACTGGTAAATGTGGATAAATATTGATAATCATCAATATTATTTACACTTAGCTATGCTAAGCTTAAGTGCTTCATGTAATTCTCTCAACAACCATGTAGTATGGTTACTAATACTTTTCTTCAGTTTGAAAGAACTCATCCAGTTCCCAGCACAATGAATGAAAAGGACCAAACCAAGTTACATCGCTGAACACCTTGAGAATTCCAAAAGTAAAGAGAAACTCTTTCAACTTCCCAGAGGAGGGAGAAGTGTGTCACCAGCAAAGAAACAAAGTTATGTCCCCAGACTTCTTAGCAGCTACTCCTGAAAGTAGTTAATAGTGAAACAGTGCCTTTAAAATCCGGAGGAAAAGATCCTTAACTTGATATTCTGTATTTAACCGGTCAGTTAGATGTCAAATGCAAGCATTTAAAACATTTTTCTTCCCTGTACCCTTTCTTAAGAAGCTACTAGAATGTGGTGGTGGTGTTTATTCGCCAAGTCATGGCAGATTCTTTGCCACGCCATGGACTGCAGCATGCCAGGCTGTCCTTCACTAGGGAGATAGTGAACTGGAATGTGTGATTTTTTTTTTTACAAAATAAGCTGAGGCGGATGAAAAAAGGAAGAGGTGATTCTTGGAAAGAGGGCATCAACCTAGGAAAGGAACCAAAGGAAATATGCCTTGAGAGCAGCTAGTAAAGATTGAAGCAAGAGGCTAGTCATGTGATGAAATCAAAAGAAAATTTAACTCAGTGCATCTACTCACATGTTCAGGTATTTGGAAATTACAGGTCTTGTACAAAGCTAATTAAAGTGTTTTGCAGGCCCTGGTGCCTCAGTGGTGAAGAATCCACTTGCCAGTGCAGGAGATGCAGGGTCAATCCTTGGGTCAGGAATCTTCCCTGGGAGAAAGTGAAAAGTGTTAGTTGCTCAGTCCTGTCTCTTTTGTAACCCCCCTGAGCTATAGTCGACCAGGCCCCTCTGTCCATGGAATTTTCCAGGTAAGAATACCAGAGTGGGTAGCCATTCCTTCTCCAGGGGATCTTCCCCACTCAGGGATCAAACCTGGATCTCCTGCATTGCAAGCAGATTCTTTACCCTCTGAAGGAAATGGCAACCAAGCAAACACAAATTCTTAGGAGTTATTAACCACAGAAAAACTAATGATTATTCAAGAAAAAATAGCTAATTCTAATAGATGACTTGTTTCAGCAGTGGCAGTTGTAGTAACAAACATTGATTATTGATTCAACCAAAAACTGTTACCAGTGTTGATAAGTAAAAGGGAGCTTGAGGGTAGGCAGTGATTTTAAAAAAGACATATTCTAATCTATTTTAACAGAAAATCAGGTTAAATTATCTAAAAGTCAGTAACAAGAATTAGCAGTTGTCGTCTTATTCATAAATACCAGAAGAAACACCTTGATAACTTAAAAATGACTACGAACAGAGAGGGACGTGCTAAGTCGCTTTAGTCGTGTCCAGCTCTTTGTGACCCCATGGACTGTAGCCCTTTCAGTCTGTTCTGTCCATGGGATTTTCCAGGTAAGAATACTGGAGTGAGTGGCCATTTCCTCCTTAATGGAGCTCATATCTCTTGCGTCTCCTGCATTAGCAGGCAGGTTCTTCACCGTGAGCACCACCTGGGAAGCCCAAAGAATTCCATTAGGACGTTTCCTAACGCCGTGACTGTGACTGTGAACGTCCTAGTCGCTCGGTCGTGTCCTGCTTTTTGCGACCCCATAGCTGTAGTCCACAAGGCTTCTCTGTCCATGGAATTCTCCAGGCAGTAATACTGGAGTGAGTAGCCGTTCCCTTCTCCAGGGAGTCCTCCCAATCCAGGGCTTGACCCAGGTCTCTTCGCGTCACAAGCAGATTCTTTACTGTCTGAGCCACCAGGGAAGCCCATAAAGTGTTAGTCGCTATATGTCGTATTTGCCATTTTAAACAGCTTTTTATTGCTTACCAATACTTTAAAAATCTTTGTGCTTGTATTAATTTTTTAGAAAAAGGCAATACAATGTGCTCAGTTGTGTCTGACTCTTCGCAACCCCATGGACTGTAGCCCACCAGGCTCCTCTGTCCATGGGATTTTCCAGACAAATATACTGGAGTGAGAAGCCATCTCCTTCTCCAGGGCATCTTCCCAGCCCAGGGGTTGAAACCATGTTTTCCTACATTGACAGGTGGATTCTTTACAACTGCACCAGCTGCACAGCCCTGAATAAGAGTAAAAATTTGTTTAAATATAAGAAAGTATTTTACAGTACGATTTTTAATTCCCTGAACTGCTGGTAGTGGGATAGAATTTGAGTATGTATTGCTTGGTAAACCTTGTATGATGATGCCACCCACCAAGAAAGGTTATATAGACACAGATGTGGGGGAAAAGACAGTGAATTCAGTGTTACAGATAATGTTAACAAGGAGACCACATGAGATGTTCATTAGTATGTGGGTATAAATATCTACCTAGACTCAGGAGAAAAGATAGCTTTCAATCCATGAACTAATAATTGAGAACCTACTCTGTCACAGAATTGTTATTTCTAACTCTGTATCGCTAATGAAGGGTTTTAGGACAGTGGATGAAGAGATAGAAAAGGGAGAGAGAAACTGGAAAAAGGAAAGGAGAGTAGCAGGAAAGGAAAAGGAGGAGGATTTATTGTTAAAGCTAGAAAAGATAGGCGTGGTGTTTGTTCTCATATAAGGGTGAGCAGTGCGGGAGTTCGAGAAGGGAACAGTAGTTTTCTTATGTATTACTCTGTTTACATTGCAGACTCTGTCAGGTTTGAGCCAACATAAGAAACCCTCCCGTATATGTGTATATGTTTGGGTTAAGTACTTGGGTTTTAATTAAGGGGAAAAGGAAGATGTCAGAAAGGAAAAGCCTGGGTAGGCTGAAAGTGCTACCTAACTATACCTATAAAATATTAATGTCCACGGTAATTTGTAAAAGTAAACCTAAATGAAACTATGTGGGATGATGGCTTTATTATCCTGGGAAAGGTAAAATAAACCAATCCATGATGAAAATTTGTCAGAAGTAAGATAAACCCCCTAATCTGTGATGAAAATAGACTTTTGACTTTCTGACTTTTGAGCTTTCTTATGGAGAGTTCCCTGGCTGTCCAGTGGTTAGGACTCTGCACTTTCATCCAGATTCAGTCCCTGGTCAGGGAACTAAGATCCATAAATTACACAGTGCAGCCAAAAAAGAAAAAAGAGAAGCTTTCTGAGGAAAGCTGTAAACAAAGTTCAAAAAAAGTGATGCAACAAAAAATACAGAGGAAACCTGTACAGTCTACAGACTGTTGGCTGCGCCATGTTAATGGATTGTTGTTGTTTACTTGCTAAGTTGGGTCTGATTCCTTTGCAACCCTGTGAACTGCAGATGCCAGGTTCCTTTCTCTCTGGAATTTTCCAGACAAGAATGCTGAAGTAGGTTTTGCTATTTCCTCCTCCAGGAGATCCTCCCAGCTTAGGGATGGAACCCATGCCTCCTCCATTGGCTGGCGGATACTTTACTGCTGAGCCACCAGGGAAGCCCCATGTTAATGGATTAGATACTCAATATTGTTAAAATGTAAATTTCCAAATGTCAGAAAAAAATGCAGTCCCAGTCAGATTCAGAGGCTTTTTTTTCTTTAAGACATTGACAAAGATCCTCAAACGTGTGTGGAAATGTGAAGCATCTAGACAATGCAAAGTAATCTTGTAAAAGAATACTTTGGAAGATTTATCACTACCTGGCTTCAAGTCATAGCATGAAACTATAGCGGGCTTCCCAGGTGGCGCCAAGAGGTAAAGAACCTGCCTGCCAGCGCAGGAGGCATAAGACACGGGTTCTATCCTTGGGTCAGATCCTTGGGTTGGGAAGATTCCCTGGAGGAGGGCATGGCAACCGACTCCAGTATTCTTGCCTGGAGAATCCCATGAACGGAGGAGCCTGGCGAGCCATAGTCCATGGGGTTGCAGAGAGTCGGACACGACTGAAGAGACTTAGCATTCGCATACATGTATCAGAAAGGCAGTCTGGTTCTGGTGTAGGAATAGGTCAGTGTAATTAATAATCAGCCCAGAAATGGACACAAACTTAACAGTTACTTGATTTTCAGTAAAAGGTACCAAATCAAGTCAATAGGCAAAGGGATCCGTCAGGAAATGATCTGGAGCAATTGTATATCCATGTCAAAAAAAGGAATCATGACCTTTACTTTGTACTACCACTAACCACTAAAAGAGGATTATAGACTGAAAGTAAAAAATGAAAGTTGTGGGTGAAAAGATAACTGAAGAAAAGCTGTTTGGGGAAACATGCAAACATTTCCTAGAACACGTATCATAAAAGATGAAATAGATAAACTCGACTTGATTAAAAAAAACTCTGAGACATGTTGTTTTTTAAAACATGGAAAGACAAAGACTAGGAAAAGAATACTCATAATATACTTACCAGACAAAAGACTAGATCTAGAATATGGAAATAACACAACTGAAAAAGACACATAAATTTAAAAAATGGGCACAAGATCTGATTATACCTAGCCAAAGAAGAAAATACATGAGTGGC
Organism: Bos javanicus; assembly: GCF_032452875.1. Classification (NCBI taxonomy): domain Eukaryota; kingdom Metazoa; phylum Chordata; class Mammalia; order Artiodactyla; family Bovidae; genus Bos; species Bos javanicus. The sequence goes on along the minus strand of NC_083874.1, from coordinate 22,781,712 downwards.
TTGCTATCACAGCAAGATAGCACTTCATACACAGGGGGATGACTGAAATTAACAAGATCAAGGACACAGAGTGTTGGTAGGAAGTGGAACAGGTGGAACTCTCATACATTGCTGGTACAAATGCAAGATGGTACAGCCGAACTGGAAAACCGGCCAACAGTTTAAAGTTCAAACTGATCTTGAAATATGACTCAGTAGTTCTCTTTCTAAATATTTACCCAGGAGAAATGAAAATTTCTGTTCACATGAGTATTTGTATATACTAATTCACAGAAGCATTTCTAATAGCCAAAAACTGGAAATAACAAATAGAAACAGTTACATTGTGCTGCATCTATACAGTGGAAGTCTGTATGAATTAGCTAATAGAGGCATCATGGAAAATCTCAGAAACATGCTGAATGAAAAAAGCCAGATTTTGTTTTTTTTAATACTATGTGATTACATTCACATGAAACAGTGGGAAAGACTAACCTATAATCAGTCATTCTAAGAAGAAAAACTAACCTTACTTCCATAGTTGCATGTGCCCCCAAGTGTGCCTTTTATAACTGAGTTCAGGGAACAGGGGCTTGATTTTGAACTTCAGCCACAGAAAAGAAGGTCTGTGATAAATACATAGTTTGAAAGCTCTTTTCAGAATGTTCCCCCCTGCCCCCCTACCCCCAGCCGGAAGAACTTTGTACCGCAAGTCACTATCAAAAGAATGATTTTAACTAGATTGAGACAGATTTAGTGCTGGTGCAGCTACGATATGGCTTTACTGAGAACTCAGACTTGGTCATTGATTAGTAGGTTCTGCATTTCTGCTGGAAACCTCTTTGGCATTTGGTAGAATTTCAGATCTTACTATCCCTCTCCCCACCCAAACATCCCAAATTTTACCAGGTCCTTCAGAGTCTCTAGTAAGGATGTTCATTTTTATTTGATTTTTTTTTTTTTTTTTTGCATTTCCATGACTCCCAACAACTTGAAATTGTTAGTACTTGCTTCTTTTACTTATATATTTAAATTGTTACTTAAAGATATAATATGTAGAAAATTGCATAGACCGTAAATGTACATTTAATACAAAATTATAAAGCAAGTACTTGAGTAACTACCACCTAGATCAAGAGGTAGAATATTATCAGCATTCCAAGAGCCCTTGTGCATCTCTTCCTGTTCTTAATTCCTGCCCTCAGCCATAGAGATAACCACGTTCCTCACTTGTATTATAATTTTCTAGTTTTACTTTTACACTTCCTTATGCATCTCTCGGAGAAGGCACTGGCACCCCACTCCAGTACTCTTGCCTGGAAAATCCCATGGACAGAGGAACCTGGTGGGCTGCAGTCCACCGGGTCGATAAGAGTCGGACACGACTGAGCGACTTCACTTTCACTTTCCACTTTCATGCATTGGAGAAGGAGGTGGCAACCCACTCCAGTGTTCTTGCCTGGAGAATCCCATGGATGGGGGAGCCTGGTAGGCTGCAGTCCATGGGGTCGAGAAGAGTCCGACACGACTGAGCGACTACACTTCCACTTTTCACTTTCATGCATTAGAGAAGGAAATGGCAACCCACTCCAGTGTTCTTGCCTGGAGAATCCCAGGGACGGGGGAGACTGGTGGGCTGCCGTCTATGGGGTCGCACAGAGTCGGACACGACTGAAGCGACTTAGCAGCAGCAGTATGCATCTCTACACAAAATAGTTTAGTTGAAGTTTTTTTTTTGTTTTTTTTTTTGAACTTGTTTTTGAAATTCGCATACATGAGGTCTTTGCACGTGCATTATTTTGTCCTCAGTAACATGGCAGTGAGAAGTGACCCGTGTGTTGGATGCAGCTACCACTTACTGTAGTATTCTTTTGTATGAATGGAGTACAGTTCATTTTTTTCAGTTTTTTATGGAGGTATAGTTGATTTACAATATTGTGTTAATTTCTACTGTATAGCTAAGTGACTCAGTTATACAGTTATATATTCTTTTTTATATTATTCTCCATTGTGGTTTATTTAGGATGTATAGTTTCCTGTACTATACAGTAAGACCTTGTTGTCTATCCTTTTTATATGTAATCGTTTGCATCTACTAACTCTGAAGTCCCAGTCCAATCCTCCCCAGCCCCCACCCCTTTGGCAGCCACAGGCCTCTTCTCCGTGTCTGAGTCTTGCATCATAGGTATGTTCGTTTGTGCAGTATTTTCGGTTCCACATGTAAGTGATAGCATACGGTATTTGTCTTTCTCTTTCTGATTTACTTCACGTAGCATGATAATCTAGTTGTGCCCATATTGCTGCAAATGGCGTTGTTTTGTTCTTTTTTATGTCTGTAGTATTCCAGTGTATAAATGTACCACATCATCTTTACCCATTCATCTCTCGATGGAAATTTTGGTTGTTTTCATGTCTTGGCTATTGGAAACAGTGCTGCTATAAACATGGGAGTGCGCGTGTCTTTTTGAATTATAGTTTTTTCAGGTATATGTGCAGGAGTGGGATCGCTAGATTATATGGTAATTCTATTTTTAGTTTTCAGAGGAATTTCCATACTGTTTTCCATAGTGGCTGTACTAATTTACATCCTTCCTACAGTGGAGGAGGGTTGCCTTTTCCCCATACCCTCTCCATTATTTGTAGACTTCTTAATGATGACCATTCTGACTGGTGTGAGGTGGTACATCATTGTAGTTTTGGTTTGCACTTCTCTAATAATAGCACTGTTGAGCATCTTTTCATGTACTTATTTCATATACCTGTATGTCTCCTTTAGAGAAATGTCTCTTTAGCCTTCTGCCCATTTGTTGATTAAGCTGTTTTTGTTGTTGTTGAGTTGTATGAGCTGTTAGTATATTTTGGAAATTAAGGCCTTGTGGGTCGCATTGTTTGCAAATATTTTTTCCCACTCTGTAGATTGTCTCAGTTCTTTAAAAAAATTTTTTTTATTCCCTTTTTTTTTTTTGGTGTGGTGGGGAATGTAGACTTTTAGGTTGTTTGCTAAAAATTCACAGCTATTACACATTATTTTTTGTTACTTCATTGTACTGTTGGCTATTTTAACTTTGATAACAAATAAGAGCATCTTATATCAGTATAACTCTTTGTAATATATGCACTACCCTTATGTACACCCTCATTTAGCCTTCATTTCAGACTTGTGACACTGGCAGTGTAGCATTCCATTTTTATAGCTAACAGAGCTTGTCAGTTCCTCAGGCTAACATTGTGAAAAATTAAGGTAGTATTAACAATTGCCACCGTTCTTTTATTTCAAAGTCTAAATTCTAAATTTTATCCAATTCTGTTTCGCACAAACTAAGCATGCTCTGTACCTCAGCTGAGTTAAAGTATTTCACAAAAAAAGGAAAAGAAATTATTTGGTTAGAGGTATGCCTCGTTGCCTTCTTTTTTTTTTTCCGAGTCATGGCCTTACTGTTTCTTTGGAAGTTGACCTAAAAAGTTTTGTTTTATTGATTTGTGTGTAGGATGTTGGGACATAAATTCTTTAAATTGTCAGCAGTGAAACTGTTCAGGCAAGTATGAAGCTTATATCTGCAGCATTTGATTTAGGTGTGGAAAGGGAGGAGGAGGGGGAGGGGCTGAGGAGGTTAGAGTTTTGACCAGAGCATACTGCTTACTTCCATACTTTTTTACTCAATGCCAGTCTCTGAAAGTCGAGAGACTGAGCTTTTAATGCAAGGAAGCTCTGCAAATCACTAAGTAGCCTGACAGTTCACGTAAGCTTTTCTAAAATCGTATGTCTAATGAAACTGTGGTTGGTGAGATGCTCTGGTACTGTGGTCCAGTTTGACCCCTGATGTATGTGTGGAATCTGCTGAGTTGTGTTTAAAGCCAAGTTTAGTTGTTGATGTTGCAAAGTGATACTTCTTTTGTTATCTTAAGGTATTAAAAGTAAGGTTTTCAGTGTGGATGTCATGTAAGCAACACTGAGCTCAGGAAGTGAAAGTAACTATGAGTATATTTATTATTAGTGTCTGTGGAAATTTTTGTGACAAATTCAGTACTTCTCTAAAGGTGTTATGTATAAATGTGTTCTAAGTATATACACATTTGTAAAAAATTCTAAAAAGAAATTTTGTTTAGAAAAGCAAGAAGAAGGAAAGTATACTGGTATGATATTCCAAGACGTGTTTGAAACATTTTTAGACTTAAATGTTTACTTAACAAATAAAAACCTGTGGAGCTGCAAACATCCCCTTGGTTTGAAAATGTATTTCATCCTATCTGTTTTCTAGATGATACACTTAAGTATCTTTTCTGTCTTATCTCCAGAAATACAAATTATTATACTTTAAGCAGTCATACTTCAACTAAACATTAAGAATTATTGTGAATATCACTTTCAAAGTAGTACATGTAGTGGGAAAATGTGTATTTTAAAATTTTAAAAATAAGGAATAGCTTTACTCTGGGAAGGACATTTGAATTTGTGGAAATGTGGATTTTTAAACAGGGAAGCCATTGATTAATTTTAAGTGTTAAACAGAAGGAACATTTACTTAGTTAAAAAGTGAAGAAAATAAAACACCTTCCATTGTAAAATTAATTTGACAGTGGTTTCTGGCAAAGATAAATTAAGAGTAAAAAGGGTGTTGCCTGGCATGGTATGTAGATGAGAAAATATAATGATAGAATAAATCATATAGTAGATTTAAAACCTCAGATTTCAAATCCAGTAGAGTTGAAACATCAGAGTAACTCAGTGTTTGTATGTGCTACAATAGCAGTGGTGAGCAAAAGGAATTTCAGTGTCAAACAAAGGCATATTTGTTTTCATAGAATTGGTTAAAAGATTTCACAGTAATTTTTTTAATGGCCAAGATCTTTGATTCAGGGTGGAATTAAGCTTGTCAAGTAAATAGTAGCTGAAATAATGTTCTTGATGTTGTAAATATAACCCTTTGCTCTGATACTCTTGCTGAGGAAATAAATGAAACATACTTTTCTTTTGAGCTTATAAACCTTCATAGTATTTACTCGCTTCATTGGACAGAGCCAGTTGCAAGACTGCTTCTTCTTTGTTTCAGAGTTTGGGTGAGGTGAGGAAAGTTCACCTCTCCTTGAAAATGCATTCCAGTTTCTGAATTTTACTGTGATGATAGTGTATATTTTCTTCCTCCTTATCTTCTCTGAACATATGCTTAAAACTTAATGTGTCATTTTCCTGTAATATGTTAGAAGGCACGTCCTTTAGACTGTGTAGAATGAGGGTCCCAAATTCATGCCTTGTTATGGCCTACATGTGTGCCATTGAACATGTATGCATTAATCTTCACTGAAGATCTTCTATGCAAATGTAAAAATAGCAGTCATTTATGTCTTTCTGGTTTAGAGTCATAGCTTCGGGAAAAGCTTTTATAGTCACAAAACAGAATGCTCTGTGAAGGCAAGGATTACCGTTTCCTTTGAGTTCCTATGTTACTAATACCTGACACTCAGTACTTAAATATTTTTCTGTTGAGTGACTTATCAGTTTATTAAAGTCTTGATTTTTTTTCAGTGTTTACTTTTTTTGAAATATTCTTAATTTTATCAGGGATTTAAGAAATAAGCTTCCAAGGATAAGTAAAGTAACTTGTTTTCTTTCCTTTTTTCTTTTTCTAGACCACCTGTTGAGGCCCTGAGTCAAGACAACAATTTTTATACTTTTCCTGGTGGTTCAGAAGCAAGTCTCTGTAGACCAGAAACAAAGAAAGGAAATAATCTGACCTTTTCTTTATTAGATTGACTGTAAAAGACACTTGACTTCCAGGAACAAGTACAGAGAAGTAATAAAGTTATTATTTTGGCATCATTGGACGTTGATCGCATTGAGAAGCGTGCTTTGTGAAGCTTCCCGAGTTGAGATTTGGAAACTTCATTGGTGCTCATTTATAACTTGGACTATCAGCATGAGTGAATTCTGGTTGTGTTTCAACTGCTGTATCGCAGAACAGCCTCAACCCGTAAGTATGACGTGATACACACACAAATTGGGTGGGGTACTTGGTATGCATACTGTTGATTCTCAGGCTAAGAACCAGGATTCCAGTAGTGATTGCAGGGCCGTTCCAAGGCTTGTCAGTGAAATTCTAAACATCTGATTAAAGAAAGAAAAAAGTAAGTTTGCTTTTGAGTAAATGCTATATGTGAAGAGCTGTAGTAGACTACCAAATGTGATTGAGAACGTTGTAGACCAACTTCCGGTGGACGCGTGAGAGGAGAGGGAGACACCCTGCGGTGGAACAGCCAAGTCGGCTTTGGAGATGAGTGGGTGGAAGGTGGCGAGCCAGGATTTACCATCTCATCGTCCTCACAGCAGTTCTCTGGGGAAGATGCCGTTATCCTTATTTCCTTGTAGACGTAGGTTCCATTTTTTTTGCCCTGAGTGGACAGTAAGTCTGCGCTGGCCATTTCTTGCTACCTGCCTCACTTTTGTCCCTTCTAACCTGTGCACATTTTGTTACCTCTACCAAAATTCTACCTTCCCCCTCCAGTTTTCTCTTCATCTTTTAAGATGCCTATATCGAATGTCAACTCTGTGAAATCTTCCCCACTTTCTCCTGACTTAGGGGAAAACCCCTCAGCAATATTTCCACCAGCTCTTTTAGTTCATTTTTCTATGGTAGGATGGACCTTCTTGTGTGGTAACTATTGCCGTCTCTTCTTTAGGGGCCCTGACCATGTTTCCTTTATAACTTCAGGATCGCATCTAATACCTTGGAGAATGTGGTTATACATGCTAGCTGGTTTGCTGGCTGACTGGCTGAATAAATGAATTTCTATTGTATTCTGTTTGGAGTAACATTTGTAATAATATGAAAGGAGGAATGATATGTAATCTTAAGGTCTCCTCAGATCTTTTCTGACCCTTTCCTTGGTCATATACACAGTCCACTTTTTAATTTTCCTTGTATATACAGTTGTTTTGGAATCTCCTAGTCTTTAATGTCTGGCTCTGGAAAAGGGAAAATATGAAAAAGTGAGGGCAGGGAGGAGAAGAAAGGGCACTGGCTTTTTAAGTTTTCTGGAAATCACTTCAGCCAGAGGATGAGGGCCTTGCAACAGTTGGGGAGTTGAGCACCAGCAGTGGCGGCCCGCCCGTCTGCTGGTCTGCTCCTCTGTGATCAGAAGTGGAGATGTTTGGAGGACAGGCTCGTTTTTGCCCACCCTGGCTCCCCAGAGGTTGTGCGCGTGATGTACAAAGACCACAGGTGTGGGAGGAGGGGAGCCCTGCTCTGCTCCTCTGCTGAGAGCTGACGCTGACTGAAACTAGCTGCAATTTACCTTTCAAGTTTTCCCCTGGAAGTTGCAAGCCTTAAAGAGACTCCAGAGTTCCAGAATAGATACAGCAGAAACATAATGCCTGTACAGTGGTGGTGGGGGTACAGATTCCTACTGTTAACGGCTCACCATCTTCCCTTTTACTCCTTTTGTAATGCTGTTACATTTAGTTCTTTGATCCATGAAGTATGGAGGGTTGCTTTGTGTGGGATGAGGTAGGGGTCTGACTGTTCTTTCACGTTAAGTCAGCTATCTAAAAACAGTTTATTAAATAGCCAGTCTTTTTGTTAGTGATATGAAATGTCACCTTTATTATATACTACATTTTCACGTATTTAAAGAGACTGCTCTTAAAATCTGTTCCGTTCTTTTGGTTACATGTTTACACCTGTGCCGTCGCACCTGCTGCCGTTACTTAGTATGTAGCTCTTCTTCAACTATTTTGATAAATCTTGTTGTTAAGACGGATTATGACATGGTTTTTTGCTGTGTTGTCTTTTGTATTTTTTTCTTTGAATGAGATATGTCATGCATCTTTTAAATCATTCAGGTGTTTACTTTAGAATTGCATTGAATCTAGATGTAATTGGATGAGAATTGACATCTTTTGAATTTTGAGTAATTCCATTGAGAAGCATAGCATACATCTTCATTTATACAGACCTTTTCATGTTCTTTTAGTAAGTTAAAATTTTCATCATGTAAGTTTTGCATATTTCTTGCTCAGTTTTTTCTAGATTTTTTAAAATGAATTTTCCTTGCTATTCTGAATGAAATTGTTTTGCTATTACATTTCCTAGTGGATTTTTTTTTTTTTTTACTATTTTGTAAGCAATTAATAATTTTTATACACCAATTTTTTATCCAGATACCATACTGAACGCTTTATATTTCTTAAATTTCTCCATATAATGACATTTTGTTTGTCTTAATTCTCATATATAAACTTTTATCCCTATTGAAATATTTCTGCATTGGTTAGACCTCCAATATAGTATTGAATAGTGTCGATGATGGCTGAACATTCTTGCTTCTCCTGACTTTTAATGAGAAAGGTTCAAATTTACTTAAGCATAAAATGAATATTTATTTCAGTAACCACGTTTACCTGTGCATTTGTTATTGTGTACAATTTATCATTTACAACTTACATTGCCAGTGATTGCATTTTCAGCAGTTTTGAAAGATTTTAGAATACTTGAATCCCATCACCGTACTGTTTGCACTGTGCCTTGTAATTTTTGTTGAAAGTCATTTGTGATAATATGCTGAGTAAAAGAAACTGAGGGAAACAGGCCTGTAGTATCAGTTTTGTATTTGTCTGTGTGGGGATCAGGCTTTGCTTAATCTTTGCTGCAGTTGTAGGTGTCCCGGGATAACATTCTCCGTGGTGTCCTTGCTTTTCTGCCCTGTTGTCTCTGTAGGACTTGTGTTTAAGTAAGGTCTGAGAGGTCCAGAGCTTTCGATGGTATTTCCCTGTATTTTCACACAGGAACACTGATGATGTACTGGTGAGATGCTGGGGACGGGAAGCATGGTACACTGCCGTGGTTAGGTCTCGGTCTTTAGTGAGCCTGAGCCCCCTGGACTGTGACCTACACAAGTGCTTCTCAGTTTTGTTTCAGTTTTTTTTTTACTCCTTAGTTGAGACAGACGGGCTGGAGGAGGCTGCAGTTGGACATTTCCCTTCCCCAAAGTTGGTTAGTTTCTGATATAACCTCAGTCAATTAGGAGCTGGCCAAATAGGTTTCTTTTGAGGGGATGCTTTGTTAAGAAGAGCAGGCAAATTTCCATAGTGCCAGATTGCAGAAGGGCATTATAAATTGCACTTCCCTGGTGGGGCTCAGTGGGAAAGAACCTGCCTGCCCATGCCAGAGACGTGGGTTTGATCCCTGGTCCAGGAAGATCCCCTGAAGAAGGAATGGCAACTCCCTCTAGTATTCTTGCCTGGAAGAGTTCCCATGGACAGAAGAGCTTGGTGGACTACAGTCCGTGGGGTTGTAAAGAGTCGGACACGACTGAAGTGACTGAACAGCAACAACAATTGTAAATTGCTGTGAGAACCCTACCTGGGGCCTGTGTGTGGCAGTGGTCTAGGTGTGGTTTTTTGATGTGGTCTGAGTCAGAGTTCAGGCAAAGTATCAAACCTCTCCTGATCGCCTTTAGGTCACTGAGAATATAGAGATTGGATTGGGTGAAGTTTTAGTTACCTAAGATGACGCAAGTTAGCCTAAACCATAGTGGCTTAAAACAGACTTTTATTATCTCACAGATTCACTTAGTTAGTGTTAGTCGCTCAGTCTCATCCGACTCTTCGCTACCCCGTGAACTGCAGCCTGCCAGGCTCCTCTTCCATGGGATTTCCCAGGCAAGAGTACTGGAGTGGGTTGCTACTTCCTTGTCCATAACTAAGATGATGCAAGGTAACCTGAGCCATGGTGGTTTGAAACAGACGTTTATTATCTCACAGATTCTGTGCGTCAGGAAGCCAGGCAGTGTTCAGCCAAGTCCTCTGACTTAAGGTATCTTTGAGGTGACAGTTACAGCTGAGGCCATAACTACCTCAGGGTTCAGTGCCGAGCGGACCTGCTTTCTCGGTTACTGAAGCAGTTATTGGCAGGGTTTGGTTTCTCTCTGAGTCCTGACAAGAGTCTCGGCTGGAATAAGGGCCTCGGTTCCTTGTTGGCTGGAGGCCTCCCTCAGTTAGTCGCCACACTGGTCTCGCCACAGAACAGCTCACGGCGTGGTGACTGGCTTCCGCTAGTGTGAGGAAGAGGGCAGGCAAGGTGGACGTCAGAATCTCTGTGACTTGCCACCACTTTTTGCTGTGCTCTGGCCTGTAGAATTAACTCGCTAAATCTAGTTCACACCCGAGAGAGGGGAGTAGACAAAGGCATGAACTCCAGGAGACGGGGATCATTGGGACCAACTTCACAGGCTGCCTACCACAGATTCCCTCCAAGGCCCCTCCCAGCGCTCACATTCTGTGAATGCTTCCCTCTCTCTCCCCCAGAAAGAGGCCACGCATTCCGTTTCCAGGCCCAACTTCAGAGACTCTCAGTCAAGTGCCCGGGTAGCTGTGACACATTCTTTAACTGTAGCTAGCCAACATGAAAAATGTAGTCAAAGAGGAAAATCATCTTATCTAAAAGAGTTAGACTGTGAAAAGAAAGATGTTGAATTTGTTCTGTTTCAGTGGCATATCTTCCATTACAGTACTCTCTGGATAGACAAAATACCCTTTTAGAGGAGACAGGGAAGATAGGCCTGTCTCTGTTCAGATAACATCAGAACCAAACGCACTGAACCAGCGTATAGTGTTGTATCTTATTTTAAAATGTCTGCCTTTCCCTCCTCTTGGCTGAAGGAGAAGGAGAGTTTTCTCTGGTACTCACTTTGAGAACATGCTAGAGTTCCTGCTGGTGAAACTCCCAGGAGCCCGGGGGCCCTCCTAAGACAGGCCCCCCTAAACGCTCCAGCTGTCCACACTCCTCACCCAGGAACTCCTCAGTTACAGTCTTAAGTTGTCCTGCTCTGGTTCTGCATGACCTGGGGGTTTCCACTCTAGTCCATGGTGGTTTTCTGTACTGGCCTGTCTCTCCAGTTCTGGAGGCAGCGGTTGGTTCTGTGATCTCAGTTTTCTAAAGGACCTGAGAATTGTTGATTTTCAGTTCAACTTTTTGATCATGTGGATTGGCACGACATCTTCTAAGCCCCTTACATGTCTGACAGGAAACCACAAGTTCTATTTCCATATTTTTTAAGGTTGATTTGTTTATTGCCAGCATTCATAATGCATATAACATTCTGTTTTACAGGTATACTCAAACTAGAATGACATAGATTGGGAATTTTAAAGAGTGGGAGCATAAGACTTTAGAATTACAAGTACAGGACATTAGAAATACATTTTCTGATACACAAAGCATTTGCGGTTTGAGTGTTTCTGTGCACATATAACATGTCTGTGTTGTGTTATTGTTTAATAATAGGTAATTGCTTGAAATATTCCACCTTTTTGACTTGCTGAGAAAAACGGCACAGCACTGCACAGGGTCACATGGTTACTGTGGTGGAAGAACCGCTGGCTTGTTGGCGTTAGGGAGAGACACTTAAAGGGTGCGTTAATCATTTTGTGCGTGCTTACAGCCTACAGAAGTGTACCTTGCAGCTCTAGTAGACAGTATCAAGAGTGCCTTATTTGAAAGCTGCTTGGTCATCTCTAAAGCTCCCCAAAGTCTGTACCAGAATTGAGTGCTGTGTGCCGACTCTCCCACTCCTTTACCGCCCCCTGCTCTTGCGCATTCCATGTGTGGAAAAGGAACAGCTCAGTATTGGGAAGAACTTAGAATGCATTTTTCTGAGTAGTAGCATAAGAATCATACTTTTCCTTCCTACTCTTTAGTTTTAGCACAGTATAGTACAGAATAAAATAGAGTCCCATTTTTTTGAGCTGTGGTAATCTAAACCTTTAAAATTGTCTGTAGTGTAAATGCTGCGGTTGTTGCTGCTATGTATATGCTAAGGTAGGAATCTTTAAATGGTTGCTGTTTTGCACCTTAATTTTTTAAAAAACAAGATCTGTCAGCTGTTTATAGTACTTCAGTGAATTTTTTACCTTCTTATTGTGCATTGAAATGCTAGTGGACTTTTTTACCAACTTTTTTTTTTTTTGAGTTATAATTGGTATACCCAAAAAACTGTGCATAATTAATATATTCTGTCTGCTGAGTTTGAATGTATGTATACACATGCTGCCATCACCACAGATCAGATCAGATCAGATCAGTCGCTCAGTCGTGTCCGACTCTTTGCAACGCCATGAATCGCAGCACGCCAGGCCTCCCTGTCCATCACCAACTCCTGGAGTTCACCCAGACTCATGTCCATCGAGTCAGTGATGCCATCCAGCCATCTCATCCTCTGTCGTCCCCTTCTCCTCTTGCCCCCAATCCCTCCCAGCATCAGAGTCTTTTCCAATGAGTCAACACTTCGCATGAGGTGGCCAAAGTACTGGAGTTTCAGCTTTAGCATCAGTCCTTCCAAAGAACACCCAGGGCTGATCTCCTTCAGAATGGACTGGTTGGATCTCCTTGCAGTCCAAGGGACTCTCAAGAGTCTTCTCCAGCACCGCAGTTCAAAAGCATCAATGCTTTGGCACTCAGCCTTCTTCACAGTCCAACTCTCACATCCACATGGAAAAACCACATGACCACAGGAAAGACCATAGCCTTGACTAGACGAACCTTTGTTGGCAAAGTAATGTCTCTGCTTTTGAATATGCTGTCTGGTGGGTCATAACTTTCCTTCCAAGGAGTAAATGTCTTTTAATTTCATGGCTGCAGTCACCATCTGCAGTGATTTTGGGGCCCAAAAAAATAAAGTCTGACACTGTTTCCACTGTTTCCCCATCTATTTCCCATGAAGTGATGAGACCGGATGCCATGATCTTCGTTTTCTGAATGTTGAGCTTTAAGCCAACTTTTTCACTCTCCTCTTTCACCTTCATCAAGAGGCTTTTTAGTTCCTCTTCACTTTCTGCCATAAGGGTGGTGTCATCTGCATATCTGAGGTTATTGATATTTCTCCCGGCAATCTTGATTCCAGCTTGTGTTTCTTCTAGTCCAGTGTTTCTCATGATGTACTCTGCATATAAGTTAAAGAAACAGAGTGATAATATACAGCCTTGATGTACTCCTTTTCCTATTTGGAACCAGTCTGTTGTTCCGTGTCCGGTTCTAACTGTTGCTTCCTGACCTGCATACAGATTTCTCAAGAGGCAGGTCAGGTGGTCTGGTATTCCATCTCTTTCAGAATTTCCCACAGTCTATTGTGATCCACGCAGTCAAAGGCTTTGGCATAGTCAGTAAAGCAGAAATAGGTGTTTTTCTGGAACTCTCTTGCTTTTTCCATGATCCAGTGGATGTTGGCAATTTGATCTCTGGTTCCTCTGCCTTTTCTAAAACCAACTTGAACATCAAGAAGTTCACGGTTCACGTATTGCTGAAGCCTGGCTTGGAGAATTTTGAGCATTACTTTACTAGCGTGTGAGTTGAGTGCAATTGTGCAGTAGTTTGAGCATTCTTTGGCATTGCCTTTCTTTGGGATTGGAATGAAAACGGACCTTTTCCAGTCCTGTGGCCACTGCTGAGTTTTCCAAACTTGCTTGCATATTGAGTGCAGCACTTTCACAGCATCATCTTTCAGGATTTGGAATAGCTCAACTGGAATTCCATCACCACAGTTAAGGTAATAAACTTCTGAGTTATCCTCCGAAACAATAAATATTGATTTACAACCTCCCCCCTTTCTACTCACATTACATGCTTTCCCTATACAGTGTTTTCCCACACGGTACTGATGTTTTGTAATGGTTTTTATCTCTGAAATGTGTTACTTTATTTGGATACCTATGCTAGTCATCATATTAACACCAATATTTCTCCAGCAAGCCAGGTTCTGGTGAAATAACAGTGAGCGAAACAGACATTATGACTTAATTCACTGTCATTCTAGTGGAGGAGTCTGTGATGTCAGATAATGGTAAATGTTCTGTGGAAAAAGAAAGCAGAAGAAAAGATAGAGAAGGGGAAGTGGGGGACGGATTAAGAGTGTACAGGAAAGACCTCTTTGATGAAATGATATTTAAGCTAAGATTTAAGGCACACAGTTAGGTAGGGAAGAGCGCTTCAGTCTGAGGGACTGAGAGTACAAGAGTTCTGGAAGCTCAGGGTTGTATGTATGAGAGGAATATCAAAGAGGGCGGGGTGGCTGTGAGCCAAGGCCACAGTAGTGGGAAATGAGGTCAGAGATAGTGAAGGGCCAGGTCATGTATGGCCTTCCAGGCCATGGAAAGACTGGTTTTTACACTTGGGAAATGGGAAATCATTGGATGGCTTTGTTCTTTAAGTGAAGTGCATGTCCCTTCTCAGTGGTTTGAGTGTTACTGTGTGCCCAGACGGAGAAGCAGCGCTGCCTGACGAGACTACGTCCTGCAGCCGCGCGGTACCGTGTCCTTCCTGCGCTGCCAGCCGGGGGGTCCTCTTCTGCCATCTGCAGTCGTGTGCCTAGCACGTCTGAAGTAAGATTGCTTATTTCCTGCAGTAACTTTTCTTACTTCCACTTTTTTTGTTGTTTTGATGTGCAGTTCTAATCCATAATAGTAGGGGTTGTGTATGTCAGTGATGAAGTGGTTACTGTCATTTAAAAAAAAATGAAGGGCACTGTTCTCCGTGTATTAGAGAGTCTGAGGTTTCTTCAAGGGAAATAGGTGAAGAGTTGGAGGGAGATGGGGTGGTCAGTAGACAGAGGCTGCTTGCAGACCTTAGACCTCAGACGGAGAGGAAGAGCCAGCAATAGTTCAATGAAAGGTGGCTAGAGGAAGCTCTCGGTAAGGGCATTCTGGAATTTCACAGGATTTATGCCAGGCAAGAGTGTTTGCTTGTGTGTGATGCATCTCCATCAGTACTGTGTGTTGATGACCCCAGATGGCATGATTCATGTAGAACTTCCTTTTTCAGGAATCACATTCCCAAATACCCTAAATGAAGTGTGAATTTGACTGATACAGTGTCATTTTTCCCATTTCTGAAAATGCAAATATGCATGCTCTTAATTTAACTAAAAAATCATATAACTATAGTCTTCTCAAACCATTTAACAGATGAAGTTATGTAAATGAAAATTAAAAATCACCCTTATCAGTAGAGAAATGAAAAATATTCCTACTTTGTAGAAAGGCAGTGCAGAGGACTGATTCAAATGTCTTAACCATATGCTAAACCTGGAAATGAGGCAGGATTATCTCACTCACTGGAACTGCCTGTCCTGTCTCGGGAGCAGCTTCTGGATTTCCTCCTAGAGACAGTAAGCTGCTCTCAGATGTGGTGGGTGGTACTCCCTGTGTGCTCTCATACCTGTGGGGAAAGTGTGGACTTGTGTACATGAACTCTGAAGACAGACTAGAAAGGCTCTTGGCATGAGGTGCCCCTGTCCTGGCCTGTGCCTACAGCACGGTCAGGAAGTGCTTGGTTCGTGTCCCTAGCATTCCATGTGGATGCCAGCTGGAGAAGCGCAGGAGTGCTGGCGGGTGAGAGGCGGGAGGAACATGGCAGCAGAAGGCCGTTTTTCTTAGAAACTAGAAGGCCTTTATATTTGTTGATGTCGGAAAGAAAATTGTTTTCTTTAATGCTTTTATTAAGTTGATCTTGATTTAATTTCAGTTGGAGTTTTTTGATACATACATGAAAGTAAAGCAAGCTATTCCTTAGCAAGCCATGAGGTTGCTGCCATTTATCATTTCTTAAAAAGTGACATCAGCAAAAATAATTCAAAAGTAGACAGTAGTATACTCAACCTCATGCGCTCAGCTCCAGCAGCATCAATTCTTATCTGATCAGTGCATCTACTTTGCCTTTTTTATATTTTGAAGTCAAATTCCAAGCATTATTTCATCTTATCTATAAATATCTATAGTTTTTTTCTCTGAGATAATGACTTTTATTTCACATAACCACAGTACCATTATCACACCAAAAAATACTTTAAAATTTTCTTTTACGTATAAATGTACTATATAATAAATAATTCAAAAACAATTGTATTATGAATCAACCCAAGTCAAAAAGTGGAGCATTGCCAACACCCCCAGAAGCCCTCCAGCATTCTCATTTACATCTCTTCTCCAACGCCAGGAGAGCTGCTGCCCTGCTTCTTAGGGTAATCATTTCCTTACTGTGTTTTATGGTTTTACTATTTGTGTGTGCCCTGAACACTATAGTTGGTTTACTGTTTTAACTTTAAATGAGTGGTGTTGCACTGGATATAATTTTTTTTAATATAATGATATAATTATAACAATATAATATAATGTTTTCTTTAATTCAATATTAAATTTAAAAGACTAATCTGTATTGAAGCCGTTGCTGCTGCTGCTGCTAAGTCACTTCAGTCGTGTCCGACTCTGTGCAACCCCATAGACGACGGCCCACCAGGCTCCCCCGTCCCTGGGATTCTCCAGGCAAGAACACTGGAATGGGTTGCCATTTCCTTCTCTAATGCGTGAAAGTGAAAAGTGAAAATGAAGTCGCTCACGTTAGCTGAACTTAATTCCCTCTTCTCTAGAGTGTTCTGTTGTATGACTACACCATGTACATCCATATAGTCCTTTAGAAATTCTGAATTGTTACCAATACGGGGCTGTTATGAATGATGCTCTTTTGGGTCTTTGTGAATGTGTTGCCTGGTGAACACATGCTATAAGTTTCTCTAGAGTTTAAGGGGTGAAATTACTGTTTCTAAAGTCTTAAGGACACTAGCTTTTACCATGCAAGACACAATTGTTTTAAATGTTATTGTTGTTAATTCAGGTTGCTAAGTCATGTCCAGCTCTTTGTGACACCATGGACTGCAGCACGCCAGCCATCCCTGTCCTTCACTATCTCCCAGAATTTGCTCAAATTCATGTCCATTGAGTCAGTGATGCCATCCAACTGTCTCATCCTCTGTCCCCCACTTCTGCCGTCAGTCGTCCCATATCAGGATCTTTTCCAATGAGTTGGCTCTTTGCATCAGTTAGTCAAAGGATTGGAGCATCAGCTTTAGCATCAGTCCTTCCAATGAATATTCAGGGTTGATTTCCTTTAGGATTGACTGGTTTGATCTCCTTGCAGTCCAAGGAACTCTCGAGTGTTCTCCAGCAGAATTGAAAAGCATCAATTCTTTGATGCTCAGCCTTCTTTATGGTCCAACTCACACATCTGTACGTGACTACTGGAAAAACCAAAGCTTGGACTATGCAGACCTTTGTCACCAAAGTGATTTTTAATATGCTATCTAGGTTTGTCATAGCTTTCCTTCTAAGGAGCAAGCATCTTTTAATTTTGTGGCTGCAGTCACCTTCCTCAGTGGTTTTGGAGCCCAAGAAAACAAAATCTGCCACTGTTTCTACTTTTTCTCTATTTGTGTTAAAATGATGGGACCAGATATCATGGTCTTTGTTTTTTGAATGTGGAGTTTTAAGCCAACTTTTTCACTCTCCTCTTTCACCCTCATCAAGAGGCTCTTTAGTTCCTCTTCACTTTTCTGCCATTAGAGTGGTATCATCTGTATTTCTGAGGTTGTTGATATTTCTCCTGGTAATCTTAATTTCAGTGTATGATTCATCCAGCCTGGCATTTTGCATGATGTACCCTGCATGTAAGTTAAATAAGCAGGGTGTGACATATGACCTTGACGTATTCCTTTCCCCGTTTTGAAACTAGTCTGTTACTCTGTGTCTGATTCTAACTTACTTCTTGTCCTGCATACGGATTTCTCAGGAGACAGGTGAGGTGGTCTTATGTTCCCATCTCTTTAAGGATTTCCCAGTTTGCTGTGATCCACTCAATCACAGGCTTTAGTGTGGTCAGTGAAGCAGAAGTAGGTGTTTTTCGGGAATGCCTTTGCTTTCTCTGTGATACTCAGCAGATGTTGGCAATTTGATTTCTGGTTCCTCTGCCTTTTCTAAACGCAGCTTGAATATCTGAAAGTTCTTGATTCATGTATTGTTGAAGCCTAGCTTGAAGGATTTTGAGCATTACCTTGCTAACACGTGAAATGATGGCAATTGTACAGTAGTTTGAATATTCTTTGGCATTCCCTTTCTTTGGAACTTGGATGAAAACAACCCTTTTCCAGTCCTGTGGAAAACGCCAATGCTGACTTTTCCAAATTTGCTGGCATATTGAGTGCAGCACTTTAACAGCATCATCTTTTAGAATTTGAGATAGCTCAGCTGGAATTCCATCACCTCCGCTAGCTTTGTGTATAGTAATGCTTCCTAAGGCCCACTAAACTTGACACTCCAGCATGTCTGGCTCTGGGTGAGTGGCCACACCATCATCGTTACCCAGGTCATTAAGGACTCTCTCTATTCTTGCCACCTCTTCTTAATCTCCTTGCTTCTGTTTTAAATGTGGTTTTACCAAATTTCGTTCCTGCCAGCAGTTGGAGTGTACCAACCATTGTTCCGTAAACTTATCAAATGCATGGTATTTTCAGACTTTCAGTTTTTATCAGTCTGAGAGGAAATGTTTAATCTTTCATTTTAATTTAATGAGAATGAAAAGTAACCTGATTTTTTTTTTTAAATTTCCAGTCGTGAGTTTCAGGATTATACACAAATCAGAGATTCCTTGAAATAAAATTCTCCAATCCAGTTCTTCCACACTGTCCCCTCTGCATATTGGTTTTATACCATGAGTTCTTTGAGAGTACAGAGACAGACACATTTAGGTGACTTGAAGAGAGTAAGTCAAGATGTTATGCCCTAGGAGCTTTCATTCTCGTGTTTAGTTTCAAGTATGATTAGGCATTAGTCTGAGTGCGTTCTATTTACTCTGTTTCTAGTAACTATTATAGAAGTGCACTGAGAAACCACCAGGTGTGTCTGTCATCCTATGCACTAAATATTACTGAAATTTAATTCTAAAAAAAGATGCAAAGTAAAAATAGAAGATTAAGTCTTTTCCTCTAACATTACAACACTCCCAGGTGAGCATATTCACATATGAGACCATTGAATACAGAACAGTTCAGAACATGGAGCTCTGGAGTTGAGAAACAGGATTATTTTACCTTTATTGTGATAAAAATAATTATCACTGGGGGGAAAAATAGGAAAGAAACTCAAGGAAAGATTTTTTTCGGGCAGTAGGAAGAGAAAAAAATATTGTGGTCAAATAGTTTAAAAAAAAATATATATATATGTATGGTGGATAAGTCCTAACAATTTTTTTCTCTATGCTCATTACAAAATACTGTCTATATCTTCATAAAGAAAATGTTCCTCATCTATGAGGTCATGTTAAGTAGCTATTGTGAGCTCCTACGGAGAAGGCGATGGCACCCCACTCCAGTACTCTCGCCTGGAAAATGCCATGGACAGAGTAGCCTGGTAGGCTGCAGCCCATGGGGTCTTGAAGAGTCGGACATGACTGAGTGACTTCACTTTCACTTTTCACTTTCATTGATTGGAGAAGGAAATGGCAACCCACTCCAGTGTTCTTGCCTGGACAGGAGAGCCTGGTGGGCTGCCATCTGTGGGGTCGCACAGAGTCAGACACGACTGAAGCGACTTAGCAGCAGCAGCAGCAGCAGCAGTGAGCTCCTATGAACTGTCAGCTTATGTGAATGCTGAAACATTTCTTAAAAGATATTTTGCAAATCATCTCACCATCTGAGAGATGGTTGTGTTTTTGTAGGAAACAGTTTCTTTGGTACATGTTCTGTCATTTGTATAAATGCTGTGAAAGTCTGCGTGTCTTCATAAGGCATTGAATTTTTAAAATGGCTAAAATTAAGGTTCTTCTGAAACATCAATAGCATGAACCTTTGCATTGTTTTGTTTTTACTGATTATTGGGTTTTATAAACCTAGAAACAGCAAAGATAAAGAGGATTAAGCCTTTATTTGTCCAGAGTTAGTGGTTTGGGTCCTGATTCTCACATGGCCTTGGTATATACAAATGGGATAGAAAGTTAAGGACCTCAATTGTATTATTTTTAAAATCAGAAGAAAAAGAAAAGTCAGTATCAGAGAGGTAAAGTCTAGATAATAAACTGTTCATAGTTGTAGAAGAGTAAAATGTTTATGCTAACTTTATATAATTTGTGATTAAAGAGGAATTAGAGTTTAAGTAATTTCTGGGACCTAATATTGTACTATAGTAATATTTTAGTAATTATCTGGGACATATTTATAAGTACCATATAAGACCTTTTTAAAAGCACTTAATCTGTTCATCTGTGACATAAACACATAAAAGCCATTCTGTTTTTCATCTTTCTCTGCTTTAAACATGTTTATGACGGGTAGAAAATACTACAGATCAGTTTGTTAGCTCTTGTATGCAAGACAGATTCTAAGATCTCACCAAATAGCTCCTTTCAGTACTGAGTAAAGTTTGGTCTCTTATCACCTTTGTACATAGTAAAAATTCTTCTAATTTTTTAGATATTTCCAGTGCTCATGTTCCACTTAGTTTTGTGGATTCACCATTCTTTTCATTGTTTGAAGAGCTATTTCAATGCTTATGTCCCTCTGTTTTAACTGGTGGGACAGCATTTGTTTTATTTTTGTGTGTTACTTGTTTTCATTGGTGAGTTGAGGATAATTTTCATACAATCATAAAATTATAATCTTAAAGGCATAGAGGCAAGTGTCTAGTCAAATGCGTTACACACAGATTTGGAAACTACTAAGAATAGTGAACTAGTAGACTGAATTAAGGCTAGTGAATTAATGGGCAGAACCCTACCATTTTCAGACTAGTTTTTCACTAGTACGTGTTTCGATAAATTAAATGGAAGTTATACATAACATTGGATATTTACTGTTCGACCTTGAGCAAATTAATTAAACCTCAGCAAATAGAAATATTGACACATACCTAATAGACTTCAGTATATTAAAGTAGATGTTGTATTTGTGACCCCATGGACTGTAGCCCACAAGGCTCCTCTTGTCCACGGGATTCTGTAGGCAGAAATACTGGAGTAGGTAGCCAAACCCTTCTCCAGAGAATCTTTCCTACCCAGGGATCCTTATCTCCTCCAGCCCCCGCATTGGCAGGCAGGTTAAGTACTCAGCATAGTGCCTGGCTTGCAGTTAAGTGCTCTTTTGTTTTTCTTAGTCTTTATTTATTTGGCCGCGTCAGGTCTTAGTTGAGGCAGGCAGGCTCTTTGTTGTGGTGTGCAGGCTCTAAGAACTGGGGTTCAGTAGCTGGGCTGCATTGGGCTTAGTTGCCCCGTGGCATATGGGCTCTTAGCTCCCTGACCCCAGGGATCAGAACCGCACCCCCTACACTGGAAGGCGGATTCTTAACCCCAGACCATCAGGGAAGCCCCATTAGTGCTCTTTTTATGGACGCTGAGTTGATGAATTGTAGTTTGCTCTCATTTTAAATAATGGTTGGTTTTGTTTTGTTGTTTTGTTTAAATCTCCATTGGTTATTTTCAAGCACATTCTATCTGAAATGAGTGGGACCTTCAAAGCTTGAAAAATGGGCCTCTTTCTAGAAGTATTTTGGTTCGGTTTGGTTTTGTTACCAGGAAGGGAGATTCAGGTATGTTACAGAGAGGGGATATTGGACCAAACACATCCACATTCAGTCTTCTCCCTCCTGAAACTACACTTTGTATGACATTAGAGTCTGAGGGCTTCCCTGGTGACTCAGTGGTAAAGCACCTGCCTGCCAACACAGGAGACGCAGTTCTGCTACCTGAGTTGGGAAAACCCTCTGGAGAAGGAAATGGCAACCTGCTCCAGTATTCTTACCTAGGGAATTCCGCGGACACAGGAGCGTGGCGGTCTACAGTCCACGGGGTCACAAAAAGTTGGACTTGATTTAGCGACTAAACAGTAGCAACAACAGAGGCGTCTGAAATACAAAATGGTATTCTTTTCCACAAGGAAAAGAACTCACGGAAAGCAGTTAAGTATGAATGAAAGGTAATAAAACAGATGATAGACTGGGAATTTACAGAACGTAGCCACACCCAGTTGTCTGCAGAGAGGGATACCGACCAGAAGCACACCAGAGGCTTTCACTTGTTCCTGCAAGGCCTGCAGCTAGGTTTGAGCGGCCCAGGCTGGCCTGAAGCAGGTTCTTCCCTAGAGAACTGACTCTACAGAAAAGACCCAATGATGTGTGTGGTTGTGGACTCCCCGAGGGAAAAATCCATTCACCATTATTTCATCTGTTGTTGATCACAGCAGTCAGCATGCCTAGAGCCATGTGTACTAACCCTCGTGTGCACAGTCAGATAATCCTCAGGCTTGAGGAAAGCTAAAGGAAATTCACTGAAAGAACTGAGGAAATTGATGATACAGGAAATAAAGAAGAACTGCAATGAAACTGTCAATATTCCTCAGATGATTGAGATGTTAGGCCCTTGAAGCAAGAACAGTGTGCCTCCAAAGAAAGGGGCGGGGGCGAGAGAAAGAACAAAATCAGAGGAACACATAGTGTTTGGAAATGATAGATATAGCTGAAGTAAGCCTAGGAGAAGGACTAGAAGATAAATCTTTTTTAAAAAAGTAAAAAGTAGAAACAAAATTTAAAGAAATAGATGGAAAGTACAAGGGAAAGGTTAAGAAAATTAGATGATCAATCCTGAAAGTTCAGATCTGCCACAGAATTTAACAAAGTAGAAAATAGTCATTGAGGAGAATAAATTATCAAAGTAATAATACAGGAACATTACCCTGAAGTTAAAAAAAAAAAAAGCAGATGTTTTGGGCCTTTTTAAAGGTCATTTGAGTGAAAGATACTCATTCCATTTAGTGAAATTTCAGACTATATGGGTAAGTCATTTAGCGTTTTAACCAGTTATACTGCAAGAAATTTGTGGATGGTGTTGAAACAATATGTTGGTTTCATAGGAAGTTAAGCAAATAAGAAATTCAACACAAAACACAGTACAAGAAAAGTAATTATAGAACATTGCTTGACTTAATTGTGAACAATATTTACAAAAAGTTAATACAAGCATTTTATCTTCTTTTTCTATTTTACATATATGTTTGGGGGGGGATTACATGACTATTTTTGAAACACGAAGGTGTTTATTTTTGAGTAACTGTGTATGTGGTGGTGGAAAGAAAAGAACAGTGGACAAGGGAGACTCCCAGACCTGCCTCCGTTAGCTGTGGGTCCTTGGCAAGTGATATGCCCTCTCGGTACAGTATTGTCCTGCGGCTTGCAGTAACAGATTATCACAGGCTTAGTGGTGTAAACAACACGAATTTATTATCTTTACTTCCAGAGGTAAGAAGTCCAGTTTAGGTTTCACTGCTGTAATATCAGTGTATTACTCCACATTTTCTTTGTTCAGTATACAGTCATTTCCTGAAGTTAGCTCTTCTTGTTTAGTTGCTGAGTCATTTCTGACTCTTTTGCGACCCCCTGGACTATACCCCCAGGCTCCTCTGTCCGTGGGGTTTCCCAGTCAAGAATACTGGGAGTGGGTTGCCATTTCCTCAAACTTGTGTCCCCTGCCTTGGCAGGTGGGTTCTTCACCACTGAGCCACCAGGGAAGCCCTACTACACATGAAACTGTAACTCAGATTGGGACTTGAACCAGGTCTCCAGCCTGGCCAAAACCCACGGTCTTCGACTGAGATCACACACCTGATTTCAGGACTTAATGAAGCTGAGGTTCTTGGTTGTCTCAGCACAGAAATAATTCAGTAAGAAACAGAGTGATAGGTGAAAAATGGATTTATTTAGTGAGAAACATATTCCACCAACAGAGTGTGGGCCATCTCGGAAGGTGAGAACAGCCCCGACATACCGCGTGGTTAGTTATTATGGGTTGGGGTGGGAGGATTATTCCCACTATTTCAGGGAGACTGGTAGCGGGGATTTCCAGGAATTGGACCACTGCCCACTTTGATTAGCCTCGAAACTAGGGCGTAGGGCGTCATTTATGGCGTAGGGCGTCATTTAGCTTGCTGATGCGTTACAGTGAGCATACACTGAGGCTTAAGGTCGAGTGAAAGTTGACTCTTCGGCCATTTTGCACCTGTTTGGTTCTAATCAGTTCATGTCGTGTCCTCAGGCTTATCATTCTTCTGATGTGTGTGCCCTGCCCCTTCCCTCCTATTGCGAGCACGTGTGCGCGCTCACACACACCCCCCCACCATATACATATGCACACATGTACAGGAACAGCTTCAGGTGGACGTGTGGTAGCAGAAACTAGTGTAAAGACTTTAGCACTCTTGAGATTGAGAAATATATCACTGGTACTTAGAAAAGCTATTTCAGGCTTGTTTTCAAGCCTGTTTTGTGTTTCCGTTTTCATACTTGCAGTGTGTGGCTTAAACCAGACACTCACTGAAGAGCAAAGGAGATCACGGTGTTCACGTGAGGTTTCTCACTGAGAGAGGAGAACAGCTAATTCCTTCAGTTTTGCATTTAGCAGTTCTGCCCTTGAAAAGATCTCTGTAAACTTGCTTTGAGATTCCCTATAAAGAAACAAATTTGGGGGCCTCCTGTGAACTTCTCATCTGTTACCAGCTTTGAAACTTATACTAGGTGGGAAAAGGCTGTTTCTCTGCTAAACTCTAAAGGGCCAGGTGAAGACAGCACTGTGCTTAGGAGTGAATTTCACGCGTGTCACCAGCAGCCCACCTGTGTGTAAGTATTTCCAGTACGAAATCCCTTGCCTTTCTGTACCTCGACTTAGGTCTCAGTCCCTGTTCATAACGCTAGCTGGGTGTTTGGATTTCTCTGTGGTGATTGATGACATGGCTCTCATTTTCTGTAGAATTGGCTCTTACATAAGCCTCTTCACCTGAGGACCATGCCGGCGTTCCAGCGAGTGCACGCACTGTGGAAACCAGAGAAGTAGAATTGTCATTTATTATTCCCAGAGTGTATCTTCATACAGTACAAGTCGGCATTCTGAAAAGGTTGATTATTTTCTGAAATTTTGGCAGATTTTTTTCCTTCAATCCTTGCAGTCTACTCCTTGCTTCTCTCCATTTTTCTTACTTATCAAGGATCAATACTAATTCTTACATAGTAATTAGAGATTTTTGGTTATTATCTTAGAAACCAAACTCCCATAGGTGTTATTATCAGTGCATAGACTACCCACAGGAAAGCTGGATCTGGCTACTTAAACATTTGTTTAAGAAAAGGAAACATTTGTTTAATAAGCATCCCCAAGACCTGGGGCTTCTCAACTCTCTTTCTTGATTCTGTGCACATTGGCGTCTTACTTTCTGACGAGAGGTGGGTGTTCTTTTCTCCATGGTTGCCCTCAGCTCCAGCTTCATCATCTCATTTTAACCACCATGAGGAGGAAAGGGCATCTCCCTGCTGTATAGTCCTTCCCGGGGAAGGATTCTGCCCAGGCTGTGTCCTGTGCACACACCATGGTCATGGTTGTGGACTACTCTGGTTGACACCCTATCAGAATCATACGGTTGGAGTCAGGAAGAGGTGATTTCTCCAAAGGAAAGGAAGAGGGTTGTTGCTTCTAGAACAAAGTATGCAGAAAGAAATGGCGTATGTCCACAATAAAGTCTGATGCCTATTTAGCAGGATATAAATAAAATGTCACTTCATTGGTCTGAATATCTATTAACTAGTCTGGTAAATAGAGTATATAGGGGACTGCAGTGCAAAAGTAGGAAGTCAAACACCTGGAGCAACAGGCAATTTGGCCCTGGAGTACAGAATGAAGCAAGGCAAAGGCTAATAGAGTTTTGCCAAGAGAACGCACTGGTCATAGCAACACCCTCTTCCAACAACACAGGAGAAGACTCTACACATGGACATCACCAGATGGTCGACACCGAAATCAGATTGATAATATTCTTTGCAGCCAAAGATGGAGAACCTCTATACAGTCAGCAAAAACAAGACCGGGAACTGACTGTGGCTCGGATCATGAACTCCTTATTGTCAAATTCAGACTGAAATTGAAGAAAGTGGAGAAAATCACTAGACCATTCAGGTATGACCTAAATCAAATCCCTTATGACTATACAGTGGCAGTGAGAAATAGATTTAAGGGACTAGATCTGATAGATTGCCTGATGAACTATGGACACAGGTTTGTGACATTGTACAGGAGACAGGAATCAAGACCATCCCCAAGAAAAAGAAATGCAGAAAAGCAAAATGGCTGTCTGGGGAGGCCTTACAAATAGCTATGGAAAGAAGAGAAGCGAAAAGCAAAGGAGAAAAGGAAAGATATAAACATTTGAATGCAGAGTTCCAAAGAATAGCAAGAAGAGATAAGACAGCCTTCTTCAGCAATCAATGCAAAGAAATAGAGGAAAACAACAGAACGGGAAAGACTAGAGATCTCTTCAAGAAAATTAGAGATACCAAGGGAACATTTCATGCAAAGATGGGCTCGATAAAGGACAGAAATGGTATGGACCTAACAGAAGCAGAAGATATTAAGAGGTGGCAAGAATACACAGAAGAACTGTGCAAAAAAGATCTTCACGACTCGGATAATCACGATGGTGTGATCACTGACCTAGAGCCAGACATCCTGGAATGTGAAGTCAAGCGGGCCTTAGAAAGCATCACTACGAACAAAGCTAGTGGAGGTGATGGAATTCCAGCTGAGCTATTTCAAATCCTGAAAGATGACGCTGTGAAAGTGCTGCACTCAATATGCCAGCAAATCTGGAAAACTCAGCAGTGGCCACAGGACGGGAAAAGGTCAGTTTTCATTCCAAACCCAAAGAAAGGCAATGCCAAAGAATGCTCAAACTACCACACAATTGCACTCATCTCACACGCTAAAGTAATGCTCAAAATTCTCCAAGCCAGGCTTCAGCAATACGTGAACCGTGAACTTCCAGATGTTCAAGCTAGTTTTAAAAAAGGCAGAGGAACCAGAGATCAAATTGCCAACATCTGCTGGATCATAGAAAAAGCAAGAGAGTTCCAGAAAAACATCGACTTCTGCTTTATTGACTATGCCAAAGCCTTTGACTGTGTGGATCACAATAAACTGTGGAAAATTCTTCAAGAGATGGGAATACCAGACCACCTGACCTGCCTCTTGAGAAACCTGTATGCAGGTCAGGAAGCAACAGTTAGAACTGACCATGGAACAACAGACTGGTTCCAAATAAGAAAAGGAGTATGTCAAGGCTGTATATTGTCACCCTGCTTATTTAACTTCTATGCAGAGTACATCATGAGAAATGCTGGGCTGGAAGCATGAGGAAGCACAAGCTGGAATCAAGATTGCCGGGAGAAATATCAATAACCTCAGATACGCAGATGACACCACCCTTATGGCAGAAAGTGCAGAAGAACTAAAGAGCCTCTTGATGAAAGTGAAAGAGGAGAGTGGAAGAGTTGGCCTAAAACTCAACATTCAGAAAACTAAAATCAAGGCATCTGGTCCCATCACTTTATGGGAAGTAGATGGAGAAACAGTGTAAACAGTGGCTGACTATTTTCTGGGCTCCAAAATCACTACAGATGGTGATTGCAGCCATGAAATTAAAAGACGCTTACTCCTTGGAAGGAAAGTTAGGACCAACCTAGACAGCATATTCAAAAACAGAGACATTACTTTGCCAACAAAGGACCGTCTAGTCAAGGCTATGGTTTTTCCAGTGGTCATGTATGGATGTGAGAGTTGGACTGTGAAGAAAGCTGAGCGCTGAAGAATTGATGTCTTTGAACTGTGGTGTTGGAGAAGACTCTTGAGAGTCCCTTGGACTGCAAGGAGATCTAACCGTCCATCTTAAGGGAGATCAGTCCTGGGTGTTCATTGGAAGCACTGATCCTGAAGCTGAAACTCCAATACTTTGGCCACCTGATACGAAGAGCTGACTCATTGGAAAAGACCCTGATGCTGGGAAAGATTGAGGGCAGGAGGAGAAGGGGAAGACAGAGGATGAGATGGTTGGATGGCATCACTGACTTGATGGACATGAGTCTGAGTGAACTCCGGAAGTTGGTGATGGACAGGGGGCCTGGCGTGCTGGGATTCATGGAGTCGCAAAGAGTCGGACACGACTGAGCGACTGAACTGAACTGACCTCTGGTAAAATGTTATAGTGAAAGTGAAAGTTGCTCAGTCATGTCTGACACTTTGCAACCCCATGGACTATACAGCCCATGGAATTCTCCAGGGCGGAACACTGGAGTGTGTAGCCTTTCCCTTCTCCAGGGAATCTTCCCAACCCAGGTCTCCCACATTGCAGGCAGATTCTTTACCAACTGAGCAACAAGGGAAGCCAAAAATGTTACAAAGCTGCCTCAAATCCTTTCAGAACAGTTTAAAAAATTTAATCATTGTAGCTCTAGAATACCCTAAGCTATTGTTTAGGTGTAAAAAATAAACTGAGAAGTTAATCCAAATCAGTAAAATAAAAACTAAGGATATGAGAATTATACAAACAGCTTTAAGAAACAACAGTTTTGAATGTCAAAAACTTGAACATCTTTAGCAAATGCTGAAGTAAACATTGATAAAATTGTTTGGTTCTAAGTTGTGTCTGACTCTTTGTGACCCCATGAGCTGCAGCATGCCAAGCTTTCCTGTCCTTCACCATCTCCCAGAATTTGCTCAAGCTTATGTCCTTATGTCAGTGATGCCATCCAACCATCTCATCCTCTGTCGTCCCCTTCTCCTCCTGCCTTCAGTCTTTCCCAGCAGCGGGGTCTTTTCCAGTGAGTTGGCTTTTCACATCATGTGGCCGAAGTATTGGAGGTTCAGCTTCAGTATGAATACTCAGGGTTGTTTTCCTTTAGGATTGATTAGTTTGATCTCTTTACTGTCCAAAGGACTTTCCAACACCTTTCAACACAAGTTGAAAGCATCAGTTCTCTGACGCTGAGCCTTCCTTATGGTTGAAATCTCACATCCGTCCATGACCGCTGGGAACACCATAACTTTGACGATACTCACCTTTGTTGGCAAAGGTATCTCTGCTTTTTAATATGCGTTCTAGGTTTGTCATAATTTTTCTTCCAAGGGGCAGCCCTCTTCTGTTTTCATGGCTGCAGTCACCAAAGTGAAAAAGTAAAAGAAGGCTATATTCTGTGCTGGTTATGTACACCTTCATCAGGATTCTAGTTAAGCTAAGGTCTGTAAGCAGTTACTTCAGTTGTCTTTTGGCTTCTGTGCCCTATTAAGTAAACTTGATATAATGAGAAAAAGGTAAGGTAGAGGCCTGTATTAAGCAGTTTATTCACATGGTTTTCATCCTCTCCGCCAAATCATAACCACTATATGTCATTTTGAACACTCTATCAGAGCTCATCAAATATTAATAGGTAATAAAATCCTGTCAATCATTTATTTTTGTATATTTTAAAGTCATGGTAATAATATCTTTTCCCCACAGTTACTCTATTATGTCTAATGGTTTTTGTGTTTTCTTCCTCTGCTATAATGTGTTTTGCTTACTATTTGTAGAGTATAAGATAATGTATTTTATATATTGCCTCCAGTGTTCATCAGACTTGGCATGAACTTGGAGTTCGTGGACACAGATAGGAGATAGTGAGTTTAGTAACTCACATCATCACTGATACTTGTAAATAGATATATGAACTCTATAATCATCTTGGTATGCTTAAGACTTATCCAGTCATTACTGGAATAAAACCATGACTCACACTTGTGGTGTGTTTGTAGAAATCTTGGTAGAGTCCAGAGGTAAGGAATGAAAATGGTGAGAAGTAGGTCATACGAGGGTGATGGAGCTAAAGTTTATTTCACTACTTCCCATCTGTAAGTAGGACAGGGTCCCCACATTCCAGTTTTATTGAAGTAATTAACATGTAGCATTGTGTTTGTTTAAAGCGTACAATGTAATGATTTGATACATGAATATATTGTGAGATGCTTACCACAGTAAATTCAGTTGACACTCAGCACCTCATATAAATTCTTTTTACTTTTTATGACAACTTTTAAGATTTATTCTTAGCAACAGTCAAATATAGAAGACAGTATTGCCAAGTATAGTCCCTGTGCTGTACTTTATACCCCAGAACTCACGACTGGGAGTTGTACCTTTCGGCCCTTTAACCCATTTCTGCCACCCATCCCCACGCCTGGCTCTAACCTCCTGCCTCTGGCCACCACTGGTCTGTTCTCTGTTTCTGCATTAGTTGTTTGTTTGTTTGTTTGTTTTTTCAGATTTCAGATAGCAGTGAGATTGCACAGTACTCATTTTTTCTTTCTAACTTAATTTCACTTAGCATCATGGCCTCCAGTTTCATCAGTGTTGTTGTGAGTGGCAGTGTTTCCATCTTTTGTTTTATGACTGAATAAAATTCCATTGGTACCAAAAATTTCCAAAATTTCATTTTTTGGTACCAAATTCAAAAAAATCATTGCCAGGAGTGATGTCAAGGAACTTATTCCTGGTTTCTTCTAGAGTTTTATGTTTTCAGGTCTTGCATTCAAGTATTTAATCCATCTTGAATAGATTTTTGGATGTAGTGTAAGGTATTGGTCCAGTTGGATTCTTTTGTATGTGGCTGTTCAGTTTTCCCTGCACCGTTTATTGAAGAGACTATCTTTTCCATTGTTCCGTTACCCTTCATAATTTGCTTATGAGTTCTAGCAGTTCTTTGGTGGAGTCTTAGGGTTTTCTGTATATAATATCTAGAGAAGGCGATGGCACCCCACTCCAGTACTCTTGCCTGGAAAATCCCATGGATGGAGGAGCCTGGTAGGCTGCAGTCCATGGGGTCGCGAAGAGTCAGACACAACTGAGTGACTTCACTTTCACTTTTCACTTTCATGCATTGGAGAAGGAAATGGCATCCCACTCCAGTGTTCTTGCCTGGAGAATCCCAGGGACAGGGGAGCCTGGTGGGCTGCCGTCTGTGGGGTCGCACGGAGTCAGACACGACTGACGTGACTTAGCAGCAGCAGTAGCAGTAGCAGGAAGTTACTAGTTTCTTCTGGGTTGTCCAGTTTTTTGGCATGTAATTGTTCTTAGTAATCTTTGTGATTCTTTGTATTTCTATGGTTTCAGTTGTAATGTGTCCTCTTTTGTAACTTAATTCTATTTTTGGTAAGTTTAAAGAGTTTCCTATTTTCAAAAGTAGCTCTTTGTTTTGCTAATCTTTTCTATTGCCTTTTTATTTTTCATTTATTTCCTCTCTTATTTTCTTCCTTCTACTAACTTTGGGCTTTATTCTTTTTCTAACTACTTGAGGTATGTGTGTGTGTGTTAGTTGCTCAGTCGTGTCCGACTCTTTGAGACCTCATGGACTATAGCCCACCAGGCTCCTCTGTCCATGGAATTCTCTAGGCAGGAATACTGGAATGGGTTCCATTCTCTTCTCCAGGGGATCTTCCCAACTCAGGGATTGAACCCTGGTCTCCTAAATTGTAGGCAGTTTCTTTACCATCTGAGCTACCAGGGAAGTGGCTCAGCTGGTAAAGAATCCACCTGCAGTACAGGAGACCTGGGTTCGATCCCTGGGTTGGGAAGATCCCCTGGCGAAGGGAACGGCTACCCACTCCAGTATTCTGACCTGGAGAATTCCACGACTGGTATTCCATGGGGTCTCAAAGAGTGGGGCAGGACTGAGCGACTTGAGGTATAGAGTTACACTGTATTGGAGTTCTGCTGTTGTTAACATAGTTGTTTCTATGAACTTTTTCTTAGTACCGCTTTTGCTGCATCCCGGAAGAGTGGTATGCAATATATCCATTTTTGTCTCAAAATGTTTTTTGATTTCCCTTGGAAAAGGTTTTTAAAAATGCATTTTGTTTCTGACTTTGCCGGACCTCCTTGCTGCGCGTGGGCCTTTTCTGGTTGTGGTGAGCAGGCCTCCTTGTGGCGGCTTCCCCCGTGGCGCACCGGCTCCGGTGCCTGCGCTTCGGTAGTCGTGGCACGTGGGTTCCGTGACCTTGCACCCTGTGGGGTCTGCGGGGCCGGGATCCAACCTGTGTCGCCTGCGTTGGCGGGCACCGCCTGGTAGGGCCCTTGGTTTCTCTCTCAGTTTTTTCTGTGACCTGTTGCTCAGTCAGTGGTATGTTAAGTGAGTTTTCCACTTCTTTCCTTGTAATTGATTTCTCATTTCATATTTTCATGCTCATATAAAAATGCTTGATATGACCTCAGTCTTTTTAATTTATTAATACTTGAACTGCAGCTTAACATATGATCTATCCTGTAGACTGATCCATGTGTACTTGAGAAGAATATGTATTCTGTTACTGTTGTATGAAGTGTTCTGTAAAGTGTTCTGAGAATGTCTGTAGAGTCCATCGGATCGAAAGGGTCATTAAGCCCAGTGTTTCCTGGTTGATTTTCTACCTAGATGATCCATCTATATTTGAATGTGGGTTATTGAAGTCTCCTGCTATTATTGAATTGCTGTTTCTCCTTCAGGTCTGTAATATTAGCTTTATATATGTTAGGTGCTTCCATGTTTGGTGCATAAATATTTACAAGTATTGTGTCCTCTTGCTGGAGTGACTCCTTTTAACGACCTTCTTTGTCTCTTTTTACAGTCTTACCTGTTTTGTTTGATGTAAGCACACCTATCTCTGCTTTCTTTTGTTTTTTATTTGAACAGAATACCTTTTTCTCTTCTCACTTTCCACCTGTATCCTTAAAGCTGAAGTGCTGAAGTGCTCTTGTTCGTATATAGCTGGGTCTTGTGGTTTCTGTTTTATTCAGCTACTCTACGTCTGTTGACAGGAATGTTTAGTTCATTTACATTTAAAGTAATTATAGGCATGAACTTAGTATTACCATTTTGTTCTTTTCTGGTTGTTTTATAACTCTTGTTTCTTCTGTTTCTCTTCCTTTGTGATTTATTTATTTTTAGTGCTGTGGTACAGATTCATTGTATCTCTCTTGTTGTATATCCATTGTAGGGTTTTGTTTTTGGTTTGTGGTTATGATGAGGCTTATGTAAGACATCTTACATTTATCACAGTCTGTTTTTAGCAGGTGGCAACTTTAGACTGAATGCATCCTAAAGCTTAATATTTTTATTCTCCCCATTTTATATTTTTGATGTCATAATTTACATATTTTTTACCTTGCATAATGTTTTAGAAATGATAGTTCTGGTTCTTTTTATTAATTTTGTCTTCTAATATTTATACTAGATTTATATGTATTTGTAAGTATAAATTATTGGTTTATCCACCATCATTAATTGTGTATTTACCTTTATCAGTGATAATTACACATTAATATGCTTTTCTGTTAGTACCTATCATTCTTTTGTTTCAGCTTTAACGACTCCCTGTAACTTCTTTTTGTCTGTTCTAGTGATGATGAATTTCTGCAACTTTTGCTTGTCTGGAAAATTCTTTGTCTCTTCCACTTCTGAAGGATAGGCTTGCTGGTAGAATAGTTTTTTTTAACGGTTTTTTGTTTTTTTTCTTTTAGCACCTAAAATACACCTTCCCACTCGATTCTCCAACATTTCTATAAGGGGTGGAGGATTGCTTTATATGTAACAAGTTGCTTTTTAAAGATAATTTTGGGGGTTCTTGCCCTTGTGTGTGTCTGTATATCGTTCAGGTTCGGCAGTTTAACTGTAAAGCATCTCAGTGGGTCTTTTTGTATTAATTTATTTGCAACTCTCTGGGTTTCCTGTCTGGACATCTGTCTCTTTCACCAAGGTTGCAGATGTTTCAGCCAGTATTCTTCAGCTAAGCTCTCTGCCTTTGACTCTCTGTCTTCTGGCGCCATATAACGTACACACTGGTCTGCTAGATTTTGTCTCTTGTTCATTACTCTGTCTTCACTTTTGTTTATTTTTTTCTCCTTCTGTCAGATTCCACTGCACTGTCTTTGAGTTTGCTGATCCCTTCTTTCACATGAGCTTGTCTTTTGCTGAACCCTTCTGTTGAATTTTTTGTAATTGTGTTCTTTCAGCTTTGTGATTTCTGTTTGGTACTTTCATTTTCTGTTGCTGTTAAAATCCTCACTCTTCTCCGGTATTGCCCTCCTGATGTCAGTCAGCGTCTTGATGACTTTCATTTTGAATTCATTATCAGGTAAATCACTTATCTCCATCTTGTGAAGGTCTGTTTTTGGGTTTTCTTTTCTTCTTTTCTTGGGGCCACATTTCTTCATTTTCCTGGACACTCTGTTGGTTTCTTCTGTGTGTTAAACGCCGCCTCTTCCAGGCGTGATGTGCTGGCCACGTGCAGGGGTTGAACATTATCTTCAGCCTGGTCCACGTTCTTGGTGGGCTCTCAAACCCAGTGATCGCCCACAGCCACATTCTTTGTTGCTGAGGGTGTGCCAAAGCCTATCAGTGCTCGGAGGGGAGGCTCTCAGGCAGCACCGTGCAGTCACCTGGATGCAGGCCGACTGGAAGTCAGACGCTCAGGCAGCGTCTCTGAGCTACGCAAGTAGACTCCTTTCACAGAAAAGCGGGGAGCTGGGTATCTCTGTCTGTTCCCTATGCACTGAGGCGTTGCGGTGATAGCTAGGAAAGAATTAGTTGATTGCTTTCATGTTCCGGGACCCATGACCTGGAGCCCAGCTGGCCACCACAGCGAGGCAAAAAGTGTGTCCCCTGAGAGACACTAGGGGACTTGGAACAGGCAAGAGGAAAGTGGAGATGGTGCCCACTGGCCTCGTTTCCGAGCAGTCTCTTAGTCTATCTGTGTGTGCTAAATTAGAAGCTTAACTCTCAGGTAGCAGCTTTTAAAGTATGCAAATAGACCTCTCCTCGGAAAGACTTGGGAGAGGGGCATGCCTGACTGCTGCCTGTGCCCTGAGCCCTGTGGAGTTCGCAGGTTCAGAAGCGTTCTTTGTTTGCTGCAGTGAATAGGCTCTTCTTTTTGATGAAAACTATGGATTAAAACACATTCTTTGGTGGCTAGGTTGTTGTTTTTAATGAGAGAAACTATTCAACCCAATGGCTTTCCAAATAATTTAAACACACACACAAACTTTAAAATAGTGTTTAAGAGTTCGAGAGGTTAACTAATGTGAATATAAGGTGGGAACGTGAGCACTGGCCGAGAGTCCAAGTGAGACTTTGCCAGAGTTTCCTGGATTTGAAGGGAGTGTTAAAACGTAGCATACTGCTTTTCAAGGTATTATCAGATGAGTTCCTGTATTTAAAGTGCTTAGAAGTATGCCTGGCATAAGAATTGCCCATTGTTTTAAAATATTCAGCTGTAAATCTTCAGAGTCAGTATTTCTAAACCATTGAGCCATCAGTATCACTGTTAGCCTTGAACGTTCCTGGACCTGCCCCAAACTTGGTGAATCTGAAATTCTGCAAGGAGAGGTCAGCAGCCTGTGTTCTAACAAGCCCCCACAGAGATTCTGATGCACAGTAAAGCTTGCTTTCCTATTAACAGCCAGCATAAAAGCTGAGACAGTATATACGGTGCAGCTATTCTCTGGGAGATAGCAGTATTGTGACGTAAAAGCGAAAAACCCAACAAAACAGATAAGTAATTTACTTGTGTGGAAATACAAAATCCACTAGAATTTTCATCTTTTTTTTTTTTTTAACATCTTCCATATGTGATAGGTCCTTGAGAAATATTTGGTCATACTATTGGATAAGACAAACAGTTTTTAGAGAACTGAGCTGACATTGTTTATTTAAAATCCTTTTATTCAGCAGCCATTGTCCAATGTGTCAGGCACAGCTGTGGTCAAAGAACTCTTAGCATGGTAGGAAAGTCCAGCTGTGGGCAGATAAATTATAAGCAGTATTTTTAAGCATTAAAATTGAAATAATGAGCTTTGTGCTCTAAGTGCTTGGACCAAGGAACGCCCAGCAACCTCATCTCAGAAGGTCATGTTTGAGCTGAGTCTCAGGCAGTGCCACACAGCAGGGGTTGGGAGAGGGCATTTCACATAGTTTGTTGATGTTAAGCCATAACTGTTGCCTTGATTTTTGTGTGAGACCCACTAGTAAAATCCTTTTCCTTTACTATAGAAAATATCAAATCTCTTTTTGTGTTACAGCTTTTTATGTAGCTTTCGTTAGTCATTTTCTCCCCGTCGTATAAACTGGATGGATAGTAGGATGTAGTTTGAAAGCAGCTCACGTACTTCGGGGATCATGGACTGTCAGTGGCATCATAGGAAAAGTGGCTGTTTGTTTTAGAAAAGCCCAATGCCTAGCGACCCTGTCGATATTTCAGAAGATTAACTTAGCTTATTTCAGGGGCTCCCAAACTTTTGTTTTTATTTCCCTTAACACTTCAGTAATTTTTTCATGGTGTTCGCAAGGCAAGAGAAATACCTCACAGATTTATTTATTAGGTTTGGTCTAAACAACTTGAGTCTGAGTGAACTCCTGGAGATGGTGATGGACAGGGAGGCCTGGCGTGCTGCGATTCATGGGGTCGCAAAGAGTCGGACACTACTGAGCGACTGATCTGAACTGAACTGAAACAACTTAGTATTTATGTTCTAAAAACTGAGCTGTCACTTGAAAAAGTTACACACATACATAGGAAGAAAATAAATTCTTATTTCCTTCCCAAATAACCATGATTACTTAGTGTGTGCCTGTGTGGCTTTATAGAGCTCTTCAAACTCTGGGCTCAGACGGAACACCACCAGCGTCTTCTCCAGCTCCGTACCTACTTCTCTGCAGTACTGGACTTTTTGCACAGCAGCTGCTGAACAACTCTGCTTTGCAAATATATGTCACTGTAAAAAGTGTGTGCTCTAAGACTGGAATTATGAGTCATCTTGGACTAGTTCACACAGCGTTGTACATATATTAAGTATCACTGTGCTCCCCTCACACTGAAGACATCCCATGGGGCCCCTGGATGTTTGCCGACTGCTCGACACAGTCTGGGAATCATGAGTTACTTGATACATTCACAGGTAGGGGGTTTGGTGATACATCTCTCTCAACTTTCTCTTTCCAGGTCACAAAGTTAAGTCAGTAGTATATCTTTGTCTTTTAGCCTTCCGAATATTTAGTCCACATTGGCGTAAGTGATTGCTATCTTAGAGCCTGAGAGTACGAGCCTTTCCCCCTGCTCCAGATGGCAGGCTCTTGTGTTCTTCCTTCATATTTCGTGTGTGTTTCCTGAAGGGCCTGAGGCTGCTCCACCTGTGCTTTTACCTTGAGCCTCCCATTGCCTCTGGAACCTGGCCTTAAACTGCTCCTCGGTGGCATGCGTTTGTGCATGAAGCTGTCCAGAGAAGAGTCTTAGAGGGACTTTTAAGTGAGTCAGTAATCACTTCCTGGAAGCTATATTTAATCAATATGGGCTTCCCTGTGGCGCTAATGGTAAAGGATCCACCTGCCAATGCAGGAGCTGTAAGAGAAGCAGGTCTGATCCCTGAGTTGGGGAGAACCCCTGGAGGAGGGCATGGCCACCCACTCCAGTATTCTTGCCTGGAGAATCCCATGGACAGAGGAGCCTGGCAGGCTACAGTCTGTGGGGCTGCAAAGAATTGGACACGACCAAAGCAATTTATCACGCACGCATGCACATAGAAATGTGAGGGAGGTGGGGCATTTATATTACTCCAAAAGTTAGGCCTGAAAAACCACGTGACTGTGACGTTTATATATTCATAAAAGTATTCATTCAGAAAACGTGTGTTGATGAGTTGCTCTGTGCGGTGTATGGCACTGGCCCTTGGTGGGCTGACGTTTTACATGCCCTCTCTGTGAGGAGCACATCTGTGATGCAGCGGGCCTTTTAAATTTGGTGTGAGATGCAAATTTTACTTTGGTGGAAGTGAACACAAGGTTCTGTGAGTACAGAAGGGAGGAGCATGGAACCTCAGAGCAAGGGTATAGAGAAGAGGTGCCCGAGTTAGCCACGGAGCAGTAGGGAGGGTCCTTCAGATCGAGGGCAGAGAAGTGAGAAAGTTGGATCATAGCATCTTTAAGGAGCTTCGAGTAGCAGACCGAAGCTTAGAATGCAAGGAAACGTTGATAGATGAGGCTGGAGAGAGAACAGGGTTTCATAGGCTTCGAGAGTTTAAATTCAGCCTGCAGGTTTTGAAAAGCCATTGAGGGATTTTAAAGTGGTGCGTGACATCAGTTTTGTACTTGGAAAGGTAGATCTAAATACAGGGCAAGGAGTATCAGGCAGGGAAGGAAGGCTGTGAAGCTCGAGCAAATCAGTTAGGCAGTGACTACAGCAATGTAGGTGGAAGGCGGTGGGGCTGAAGGAAGGCTGTGGCAGTGCCGTGGGGTGGAGAGAGGAAGGGTAGGATAGGACCGAATCCCCAGGATACTGTGAGGAAGAGGAGGAGCGAAGCAGAGCCCTCAGCCCTGGCTTGAAGTACTGCTAGGAGCGTTGCCCACCCCAGGGGGCGTGGAAAGGAGGACCAGGCTGCAGAAGTGAGGTTACACGCTTACTTGTGGACACAGGAGAAGGAGATGGTGGCCCCCTCCAGCATCCTCGCCTGGGGAATCCCACAGACAGAGGAGCCTCGCGGGCTGTAGTCCATGGCGGCACAAAAATCGGACACGAGCTAGTGACTAAACCACCATCACAAGTGGGATTCCCTGGCCTCTCAGACGGCAAAGAACCTGCCTGCTAATGCAGGAGACCCAGGTTCGATCCTGGGACAAATCCCCCGGAGGAGGGCATGGCAACCCACTCCAGTATTCTTGCCTAGAGAATCCCATGGACAGAGGAGTGTGGCGGGCTACAATCCATGGGTCGCAAAGAGTCGGACACGACTGAGTGACTAACGCTTTACACTTTGTGAACATAGGAAGTTTGAGTATCCTGTCAGCATTCACACGGACGTGTCCAGTAAGCAGTTGAATGTGTGTCTAATGCTCAGAGAAGAGAAAGTAGACTCACGAGTCATCAGCGTAGTTAATAAGGTGAAGACATGGGGGAGGAGGGGAAAGGGGACCCTAGGACACCCTGGAGAAGGCCGCGCGCACAGAGCACATAGGCGCAGAGGGACGGAGCGCACGTCAGAGACAAGCGGGAGAGCAGAGAGGGGATCCTTTGGAAACATAGTCTCAGCATGATCCTTTGTCTGAATTTTATATTCCAGATTTTTACTTTTGTATTGGCCTAGTAATTTTTATTTTCAAAGAAGGAACATGTGATGGGAGTGCATGAATAATGCATATAGATAGCAGCGTTTTAGACTAAATGGGTATTGCAGTTCGCGGTATGTTGATGTGGTAGCTCCACAGTGTATTTTTTAAAAACTTCAAATATATCTCCTAAATATATATATGTTAGAGTTAAGAGAGGAAGACAGGAAGTACATAGTGCATTTTAGAATTGTAAGGCCTCAGAAAGAGTACAGATAAGATTATGTTCTCATGAAAATCAGACATGAAAGTAAATATTTCTTATTCATATTTGTGACATAACCATTTTTGCTAGTACTCAGTGCATAAGTTTTTATGTAAGTTGTAGACTAGGAGGAAAACAAAATGCATGAACGTATCTTTTTAAAAACTAATAAGGGAAGGAAGAGCGCCTCCCTCCACCCCTTCTGGATAAATAAAAGCAAATTCTGGATATCAACATTTCATTGAACAACTGTCTAGTATCTAAGATTTAGTCTCTAGGACTTAAATAACGGTGGTGGTGGTGGTGGTTTAGTCGCTAAGTCGTGTCTGACTCTTGTGACCCTGTGGACTGTAGCCCGCCAGGCCTCTCTGTCCATGGGATTCTCCAGGAGAGAATACTGGAGTGGGATTCTGTCATTCCTTTCTCCAGGGGATCTTTCCAACTAGAGATCAAACCCAGGTCTCCTGCATTGAAAGCAGATTCTTTTATCAACTGAGCCACCAGGGAAGCCCTCAAAAGTTCTAATGACGCGTAGTGGACACACATTGAATGGGAAGAGACATGTTTCCTAGTCCTTCAGGGTAATACAGCCACTCATTTGTTTTAACCTTTGGGCCTTGGCCTTACGCAGAATAACAGTTAATATTTTAAGGTTGGCAGGAATTATTCAGAAGGTTGACAGTTTTAGTAAAGTTCCCTATAAGGAATAAAGAAGAATAAAGTATGTTTCCAGGAAAAACTGTGACTCTGCTACTGACAACAGTTCGTGCGTATTGAGTGAAGTACAGCGTTTCCTGTTTTTCTTCGCAGAGGCCTGACTCTGGAATTCCCCTGTTTGCCCACGATTTAATTCTTGTCTCTGGCCTGTGCTCTCGGTACAGCACACCAGAGAAGTGGGCTGTTCTTCACATGTCTGACTTGTGCCTGAAAAATATTTCAGTTTTGTATCTTAAAATACTTAGTTATACTCAGAGTCTAGGTTTTTGACTCAGAGAGTAGTAACAGAAGTCTGAAGAACACCTCAGCCCGGGTCTGGATCCCGTCCTTCCTACCTTCTCTGGAGCACTTATAATATTGATAACCCTTCGTTTTTCTTTACCTCCCGTTTCTTTTCGGATCTATCACATCAGAAACTAAGCATGATCAAGTCTGTCTCATCTTGAAGGGAAAAAATCCAGTCTGCTGGTTTCCTCTTCTCCCTTGAGCTACAGCTGTCTCCTCCCGTTCGAGGCCAGACTCTGTCCCATGCTCTGTGTGGGAGCTCTCATTTCCCCGCCCCCTCCCCTCACTCCCCTGATGGCTGGCGCCCCCGTCACTGCGGGCACAGGGTCACCAGCGTGCCGAGCAGGCGCCGAGTCCAGGGGACACGCTTCTCTTCACCTGACCTCCCTCCAGCTGTGCAGCGCGTCACCTAACCCCCATCACACTTGAAGAGCCCACATCTGACTTTGCCCCTGACTTCCAGGCTGCTCCTTTTTGGCTTGCTTTAATGGCTTATTTTCCTCATCCAGCCTTATGAGGAGTGCTTTTCTGTGCACTTTTCTTCCTGGGAAGTCTCCTTAACTCAGACCACTTTATCCTGGTGACTCTGTTTGTCATCTCTAGTTAGCGCTTCTCAGAATCCTCTATCTGTGTATTCAGTGCCCTTGAACGTGAGGCACGCTGAATATCATTTGCTAGGCCTCACTTAAATGTCTCATAGCTATCGTAGATTTGGTGTGTCTTTTTTTTTTCTTTCCATTTATTTGTTTGGCTCCCCAGGACTTAGTTGTGGCACGTGGGATTGTCCGTCTTCATTGCAGCGTGCGCGATTTTTAACTGTGGCATGGGGACTCTTAGCTGTGGCATGTAGAATCTAGTTCCCTGACCAGGGATGGAACCCAGGCCCCTTGCATTGGGAGTGCGGAGTCTTAGCCACTGGACTGCTGGCTAAGTCCCAAACTCAGTGTGTCTGAAACGGAATCTTTCATCTTCTTCCAGTATGACTCTTCCAGCAAGGCTCTCCCAGAATTGTCTAATCCAGTAAATCATATACCCTGTATTCAGTCTGAAATCTGTTCATCTTTCATAACTTTTACCTTTCCCTAGTTCTCAAATCCAGTTTTTGATTTTAGCTTCAACCTGAACTTTCCATTTCTGCTACTGGTAGTTGAAATTCAGTAATCTCCTTTAGCCAGCATCATTCTAATACCTTTTCCATTGGTGCCCTCTGCCGTGCTTTCCATTGTAGTGATCATGGAGTAGCCTTTTAGAACCATTCTGATCATGTCATTCCCCTGCTTAACAAGCTGGGCTCCTTCTAGCCTTAAAGAAGGGAGGACTGAAACTTCTGCTTTTTTACCCTAAAATCAAGGTTAGACTAGATGTCATGAAGTGAAGTCTAAAGGAAAAGTGTGATGCTCAGCTCCATAAAGTTCAAGTTGAAAAGTAGTCATTATTTTCAGATGATGAATTAGTCACCCAACATAATTACTATGATGCAAGCAGGTTGATGTCATCCTGTCCTTTGAATCAGTTCAGCTGTCTCCTCCTGAACATCCTCTCTCATTCAGCATGCCTGTTGTGTTATTGTTTATGAGTGCATATTACTATAGCTACTTCAGAGGCACAGTGACCTACAAGCACATCCGTTCATTGATCTCTCAGGAAACATTTCAGGGTGAGATAGCTGGTGGCCTCAGTGTACCATGGTGACTCCTCTCTCCCCGCATCTTGCAATAATTCAGCTGTTGGAATAACTCACATAATGTGGATTCATGGGCCCAGTGTAGCCACCTTCTAAGCCCCAGACACACCCTTCTGAATCCACATCTTCAGAACTATTAGAAGTCTTGTGTATTCATGGGGCAAGAATGATATGGAAGTAGATCTTATTCTCTGCAATAGGCCAGCCCATTGCCTGTTTTAGAGGGCCCTCTGGCTGAGCCAGGTGGCACCCTCTGTACTTGGGAGCTGTGGCCCCTTCAGGCTGGTCTGCACAAAGTCCACAGTCCTACAGATGCCAAGAGTCCAGCGACTATAACTGCTGACCGTTGTCTCCATCTGTAGACATCTCCCCTTTTCTGCTTATGTCTGGAGTGTGCCAAGAACCTGGAAGCCTCCTCCTTTACTGTCAGTCAAGGGGCATCCTGGGGAAGAAACCCCAACAGTTTGTCCTGATCAGGTGTCAAGAAAGTTCATGTCCTGTTCTGGTGCAGATGCATTTGGATGTGCTTGGAGAAACATGGGTTTCTGATAAGACAAGTTTGGTGGAAATGTAGCAGTGTATTGTCGAGGGAAAAGTAGGCACAAAACTAGCATTTGCATTGCCTTTTCCCTTCCTTAGTCCTAGAAGAGATGGCACTGCTTCTCAAGGACCATTTAGGGACTTGTGCTGTAACATCTCAGATGAGAAGAGTGTGAAGGGAACTTTGTTGAATTTGGTGGATAGAAATAGACAAACTCAGAGTCCAGGGGCAGAACAGGAACTGGGTGGAAGCGACTGCGTTGGCGGCACTTGGCCTCCTGCATCGAAGGAGGGCTGCAGGTGGCGGACCTGTGCTCGGGGAGTCCGCGCGGGTCCTTACGTGGCCCTGTGTAAAGGCAGCAGGGGGTGGTATGTTTCGCCAAGAAAGAGAAGGTTGAAGGACATAGACAAAGGATCTAGGGCCTTATACTTGGCTTGCTGCCAAGCCTTTTAACCTGAAGTCTTTGTATAGCCCTAGGGGACAGGGCCCCAAGGATGGATTGAATCTTAACCCTTTAAAAAGGGGCTTGAAGTAATTAAATTTGGAGAAGTAAAGGAATGAATATTTTGCTTCTAGGTGGTGGTGGTGGTGTTCAGTCGTGTCTGACTCTCTGCGACCCCGTGGACTGCAGCGTGTCAGGCTTCCCTGTTACTATCTCCTCTGATCACACTCATGTGCATTGAGCTGATGGTGTCATCCAACCATCTTACCCCCTCACCCCCTTCTCCTCCTGCCCTCAGTCTTTCTAGCATCAGCTTCTTTTCCAGTGAGTTGGCTCTGAGGTTGTTATAGATTATAATACCTGTTGTTACAGACTCTATTCAATCAGGTATTTTTGAGAGAAAAAGGGAAATCATGTAATATAAAGTCTCAGATCAGAAAATAACTGCAAAGAACTTCCCCCTAAAATTATAATGGATAAAATAATAACATATCTACCACTGAAAAAAATTTCTGATCTAGGGCTAAGGTCACTAAACCAGAACTTGTGAGCCACCCTTTTTTGTGCTTAAAAGTTAAATGGAACACCGCTATTCTCACTTGCTCCCTCACGGTCTCCAGCTCCTTACCTGCTGTGATAACAGTGGGTCAAAGCTTTGGCAGACTGTGTGGCCTGCAGGCTTAAAATATTTACTCTCTGGCCTACAAGAACACATGTGGATTCCTGGAGAGGAAGAAGTGGAGTTGTTTTGTAATTCAGTGAAACATACAAAGGAAACAAGTAACTGATGAAAGTCACACACACACTCTCTCCCTTCCTCCTCATCCCCACCCTCCTTAGATACACAGGCACATTCAGATGTCCCCATAACAGAGGCTCTAGAAATTGCAAACAAAGAACATAAGGAAAAGTATCAAAGAAATAATAGAAGAAACTTTGGTACACTGTAGCAAAATTTGTGTTCAGCTAGAGAGGGATCCCATATGCCTACAGAACACTGGAAGGGAGAAGCAATGATCCTGGAGATGCTCCAGAGCCACTGTTGAACTCGAGACTTCTTTTGGGATTCTGTGGCAATAAAAGGTAGAGACAGTAAAGTGATACCTATTTTAGGTCTAAAATTAATGTGTGAACACGCCACTTTTGTGGTTTTATAGAAAATCACATCCTAACCCTGGAGAGCTGTCACTTGGATAAGCTTTTAGGGTGTATCATGTGCATAGCAACATTTCAGGGGATGGCGACATGGAACACTACGTTGGGAGGCAGCCTGACCTGGTTCCACTAGTTTGCAGCTTGCCTTGGTTTTGATCGGGTAGCACTTTCAGGAGAAATATTCTGTTGAAAGGGAAGAAGATGGGGCTACACAGAGTTGGCATTGGGACACAAGGCAGCTGTGCCCGTGGCCTCTTCAATCGATCACAGAATCTAAGGCATCATGGAAAACTTGGGTCTAATTTAAAATCACCTTCATCTCTTGAAAAATCTTGGATGGTTCAGTTGAACACAG
Organism: Bos javanicus; assembly: GCF_032452875.1. Lineage (NCBI taxonomy): Eukaryota > Metazoa > Chordata > Mammalia > Artiodactyla > Bovidae > Bos > Bos javanicus. The sequence goes on along the minus strand of NC_083874.1, from coordinate 22,737,519 downwards.
CAGCATGGTGAGGAAGTGTCCCTAGTGTGGTGGAGCAAGGGCTGCCGTGACCTGCAGCTGCAGTCCTGGGGGCTGCTGGGACATGGGTGTCAGAAGCGACGGGGAGGCGGTTTGTAACTTAGAGCCAGAAGAGACCGGAAATCAGTGACTGGACTAGAACCCAGCCTCCCCTGTACCACTAGCCGACAGATTCACTCCAGCAGGAAAGGGCAGTTGGCTATGATCTAAGTAATAACCATCAGAATAGCATCGGTGTTTAATGATGAGACACAGAATTCAGTACTTACGTCATACTGTCTTGTTATGAACGATGGTTACAGATGATACTTTTACATATCTTTTTTTTTTTTAAGAATAAAACTTAAATGGTTATTATACAAATACATGGATGGCCGAAGTTAGATCAAATAATCTATTTTAAATTCTAAATATTATTTTGCTTTACCAATTTTTTTTTTTTTTGGTGCATATATTTCTCTGGGGGAGTTCATCGTAGGAGATGGTTGTGGCGATACCAAGATTTAGGTATTTTCCTGTCCTGGGCAAAAACATTTTTCATAGAGAGTCATTTGTGCATAATGTATAAATCTACCAGAATAAGTTTTTGTTAAGACCATTTTCTGAACATTATCCCTTATATTTTAGAAGAGGCGCCGGCGGATTGACCGAAGTATGATTGGAGAGCCCACAAACTTCGTGCACACAGCTCATGTGGGGTCAGGTGACCTGTTCAGTGGGATGAACTCTGTAAGTACGAGGGTGGAGCAGGTGGGTGGGGCCTGGGGCGCGGTCAGATGTGCCTGTCTGGCAAGTGCGCTGTGCCCAGTGAACTGCAGACATTTAGTACACACACTTAATGTGAGTGTGAAGAGAAGAAATGAATAGTGGAAAAATCTCTTATTTAGTTTGCGAAGCCATGTGTTTTTTTTCTGTTTGTACTAAACTCTTTGTAGCTACATTTCTTCTGAGTAACCGCTTTAAAATTTTTAAAGGATTTGAGTTCAGAAAGGAAGTTACTATCACATGGATTCTCATGCCGCCATTCCCCCCATCCCTCCCACCCCACCCAGCAACTTTGAGGTCAGCTTTTTAGTAATATTTAATCTCCTTTTTGTTCTCTTAAGTTCAGTTGGGTTGCCTTTGCAAATGTATTTGTCCCCTTTACTTTATAAAATATTAGCCTTTATCTGATGCTAGAATGCTTGCAATTTATTACTGTAACATAAGTTCTCATGCACTTAGCAGAGGATTAAAATTTGCACATATTTGCTCTTTGTTATAGAGGTTTCGGTGAACTTCAGAAGAGACTTTAGATGTACTCAGTTGAACTCTTACTCCCTAATTTGCATCTAAGAGAAACAGAGAGTAGTGTGACAGAAACCAGTAGAGGGGGTTTTTACCCGGGCTGTGCCTCATCCTTGCCCTGAAGCAAATGACCGTGTGTCCAGAGTCGCTTTCCCCCCATATCTCAAGTGCGCACGTGTGTCTGAATGTTCCCTCAAGTGTTTAGAACCAGAGAGTCAGTAAGGCTTTCATAACACAGATACGCTGCATTGTGTGCTGACTGGACTCTGTTCACAAAAAACCTAACAGGAGAACAGACTTGTGAAATAGGTGGATGGGTGTCCTGGATACAGCAAACAAGTTTGTCACTGCAGTTACTGGGTAGGCTAAGGGATGACATTCGTAGCTTCCTGGAAAGGAAACAGCTTGTTTGTTTTAAGTCTGTAGGAAAAGTACACTGAACGGCTTTTGTGGAAACGTAAGAGCCGTCAGGTTGCTGTTAAAATACAATTCAGTAGCTTTGTTTCCTGGATCAGTGCGGAATGATGAGACCAAATGGACTGCTGACTGTTGTTAATATTAAGGTCATTGTGACAAAGATAAATAGAATGAATGGTTTCAAATTTATTATAGCTGATGAATTTTAATTTATTTCTCATCAACACGTCTTCTTCCCTACTTGTGTTCATAAAAATTTAACTATGTAGGCAAAAAAGATCTTCCCTTGTAGCTCAGTTGGTAAAGAATCCACCTGCAACAAGGATACCCAAGTTCGATCCCTGAGTCAGGAATATTCCCCTGGAGAAGGAAATGGTAACCCACTCCAGTATTCTTGCCTGGGACATCTAATGGACAGAGGAACCTAGTGGGCTCCAATCCGTGGGGTCGCAAGAGTCGGAAGAGCCCAAGAAGAGGAAATCTGTCCTGTCCCTGCTTCCACGTTTTCCCCTTTTACTTGCCATGAAACGATGGGACTGGATGCCATGATCTGACTTTTTTTATATTGAGTTTTAAGCCAGCTTTTTCACTCTTCTCCTTCACGCGCACCAAGAGGCTCTTTAGTTCCTCTCCACTTTCTGCCATTAGAGTGGTATCATCCACTTACCTGAGGTTGTTGCTATTTTTCCTGGTAATCTTGACTCCAGCTTGTAACTCATTCAGCCCGACATTTCACAGGAGTGATGAGGGTTACTTACTGGAAGTCCAAATTCTTGTTTGAAATTAAAGAATTGACTTTTGGAAGAAAAACAGATTTGTCTTTCTTATAATCTGCATGGCATTATGAATGTACCGTGTAAAAATATATAAAGATGTTGTTGTAAATAGGCCTAGGATACCTATAAAGTGTAGGATAACATGTTGTGTTAGGTAGGAAATTATTTGGCACCATGGTAAAATCCAACTTTCTGCCACAAAACTTGGTGTTGCCAAAAAGGAGCAGAAAGTGAACTGATAGGCTGTGGGCCATAGCCTCCTCAGGCGGAGCAGGTTTGCTTAAACAGACCTGTGGATTTTAGTTTCTTTTTTAGGGTACTCTTACCTAAACTGGTTGTTTAGTCATGTGAATATAGATATTGCAGTAACTCATGTGGTGTCACTGGAGTTAGTTCCACAGAAGTGAATGTTTTAGTAAATGAGTGAAAACTTACCCATTTAAGACCCAATCACATGTTCTCGCCTTAAACTTATTGGACCCAAATACGCTATGCATTTTATGTCTTGTTACTATTTTCACTTAGAATGTATTTAAACCTGCCTCACTCTGAATCTGTTAGGCCATCACCTCCTATTCCTCCTGCTCCGAGCAATCTAGCGTGATTCTGAGTTTCCAAAATGCTTCTGATTGATACAAATGAAGACAGGATATACTAAGAGCACTTGAGAGTTTGCAGATAACCTTGTGCCTTTTTTTTGGTAAAGTAAGAAAATACCCCACTGGGACTTGCCTGGTGGTCCAGTGGTTAAGACTCCACTCTGCCAGTGCCGGGGTCATGGGTTTCATCCCTGCTCCGGGAATTACGATTCCACATGCCACACAGCACAGCCGGAATAAAAAGGAAGATGCCCCAGCATTTTTATATCTCCCTAGAAAGTAGCCGTGTAAGATGGTTAGGAGGGATGATCATCTGTAATCACTCTACAAGTAGGAAACCTGATGTTCACGGAAGATGAATAGTGCGTCCAGAGTTACGGTGTTAATGAATAAACCGGGATTGCAGTTGAAGTCTTTGGATTCTATTTTTGGAGTATAGTTGATTTACAGTATTGTGTTAGTTTCAGGTGTGGAACGAGGTGATTCAGTTATACATACATTCTTTTTTACATTCTTTCCTCATATAGATTATCGTGGAATGTTGAGTGGACTTCCCTGTGCTATACAGTCGGTCCTTGTTGGTTATCTGTCTTAAATAGACTAGTGTATGTGATCTATCCGTTCCTCCTGTGTTTCCCCTTTAGGAACCATTAGTTTGTTTTTGATATCTGTCAATCTTTCTGTTTTATAAATAAGTTAGTTTTTTTAATTAGAGCCCACATGAGTGATAATATTTGTCTCTGATTGACTTCACTAAGTATGATAATCTCTAGGTCCGTTCATTGTACTGTGAATGGCACTATTATTCACATTATTTTATTGGAATATGATTAACATTGTACTAGTTTCAGGCATAAGCAGAATGAGTAAGGTGTCCACACATCTGCTCTTTTTTAGATCCTTCTCCCATATAGGCCGTTATCGGTCCTTGTTTGTAACAGTTCTCTATTTTACATAGTCCCAACCTCCCCGTGTGTCCTTCTCACCCCTTTCCCCTGGGTAACCACAGTGTTGTCTTCCACACCTGTGACTCTCTGTTTTGTACTTAAGTTCATTTGTACCATTTTTTTTTAAAGATTCTGCATATAAGAGATATCATGTACTTGTCTTTCTTATTTTGCTCAGTATGGCAATCTCTGAGTCCATCCATATTTCTGCAAATGGCATTTTTATTCTGTGAAATGGCTGAGTAATAAAAATCCATTGTATATATCTACCACGTACTCGTTATCCACTCCTCTGTCGGTGGACACTCAGGTCGCTTCCCTGTCTTGGCTGTTGTAAATACTGCTGCTGTGAACAGAGGGGTGCATGTGTCCTTTTGTATTTTTCTTGGGATATATGCCCAGCCAGGAGTGGGATTGCTGGGTCATATAGCAGTTCTCTTAGTTTTTAAGGAACTCGCAAGCTGTTCTCTGTAGTGACTGTGCCACTTTACATTCCCATGAACAGTAGGAGGGCTCCCTTTAGCCCCACTCCCGTCCCAGCATTTATTGTTTGAAGACTTGCTCTAAATGGCCATTCTGACCCTTGTGAAGTGATACCTCATTGTAGTTTTGATTTGCATTTCTCTGATAATTAGCAGTGTTGAGCACCTTTAAATGTGCTTTTGGGCCATCTGTGTGTCTTCTTTGGAAAAATGTCTTTATATCTTCTGCCCACTTTTTGATTGTTTTTTTTTTTTTTTTGACATACAACTGCATGAGCTGTTTGTATATTTTGGAAATTAATCCCTTGTTGGTTGCCACATTTGCAAATATTTTCTCCCATTCTGTGGGTTGTCTTTTCATTTTGTTTATGGTTTCCTTTGCTGTGTAGAAGTTTCTGAGTTTAATTAGTTAGCTACCATTCAGTTTTTTTCTTTAGAAGGTGGATTCAAAAAGATCTTGCTGCAATTTATGTCAGTGTTCTATCTTTTCTTCTAAGACTTTTATAGTGTTTGGCCTCATTACGTTTAAGTCTTTGACCCATTTCCAGTTTATTTTTGTGAACGGTGTTAGGAAGTGTTCTACTACTACTAAGCGCTTCAGTCGTGTCCGACTCTGTGCGACCCCATAGACGGCAGCCCACCAGGCTCCCTGTCCTTGGGATTTTCCAGGCAAGAACCCTGGAGTGGGTTGCCCTTTCCTTCTCCAATGTATGAAAGTGAAAAGTGAAAGTGAAGTCGCTCAGTCGTGTCCGACTCTTCGTGACCGCATGGACTGCAGCCTACCAGGCTCCTCTGTCCATGGGATTTTCCAGGCAAGAGTACTGGAGTGGGGTGCCACTGCCTTCTCTGAGGGAATGTTCTAATTTCATTCTTTTATATAGTTGTCCAGTTTTCCCAGCACCACTGAGAAGAGACTGCTTTTCTCCAGTGTATACTTTTGCCTCCTTTTGTGATGGATTAGGTGGCCATAGATGGGTGAATTTATTTCTGGCTTTTTATCCTGTTCCACTGATCTGTGTTTCTGTGCCAGTACCATACTATTTTGATTACTGTTGCTATATAGTATAGTCTGAAGTCAGGGAGCCTGTTTCTTCCAGCTTTGATTTTCTTTCTCAGGATTGCTTTGGCTATTTTGGGTCTTTCCTGTATCCATATAAATTTAATAACTTTGTTCTCAGTTCAGTCCAGTTGCTCAGTCGTGTCTGACTCTGCGACCCCATGAATCACAGCACACCAGGCCTCCCTGTCCATCACCAACTCCCGGAGTTCACTCAAACTCACGTCCATTGAGTCGGTGATGCCATCCAGCCCTCTCATCCTCTGTTGTCCCCTTCTCCTCCTGCCCCCAATCCCTCCCAGCATCAGTCTTTCCCAATGAGTCAACTCTTCGCATGAGGTGGCCAAAGTCCTGGAGTTTCAGCTGTAGCATCATTCCTTCCAAAGAAATCCCAGGGCTGATGTTCTAGTTCTGTGAAAAATGACACTGCTAATTTAATAAGAATGGAATTGAGTATGTAGATTGCCTTAGGTAGTACTCTCATTTTGACAGTGCTGATTCTACCAAGAACATGGTATGTATAGCCTGCTATCTGTGTCATCTCTGGTTTTTTTCATCAACATGTTATAGTTTTCAGAGTAGATGTCTTTTTTGTCCTTAGGTGGACTTATTCCTGTGTTTTTTATTGTTTTTGATGTGATGATAAATGGGATTCTTTCCTTAATTTCTCTTTTTGGTCTTCGTTTTTAGTGTATGGGAATGAAAAAGACTGCTGTGTGCTAATTTTGTGCCCTGCAACTGTACTGAATTCACTGATGAGCTCTAGTAGTTTCCTGGTGGCATCTTTAGGATATTCTGTGTATCACGTATCATGTCATCTGCAAACAGTGACAGTCTTACTTGTTTTCCAATTTGGATTCCTTTTATTTCTTTCTCTTCTCTGTCACAGCTAGGACTTCTGAAACTATGTTGAATAAATGTGACAATGGATTGTGACGTAGATTTACAGATATTTAAAAATTCTTATAACCCTGGGATTAATGTCACTTGATCATAGTGTATGATCCTTTTAATATACAGTTGGAGCATTTTTGCATCTGTGTTCATCAGTGATACTGGCCTGTAATTTTCTTTCCTTTTTTTGTGTGTGGCATCTTTGTCTGGTTTTGGTATTAGGGTGAAGTTGGCCTCATAAAATGACCTTGGGAGTATTTCTTCCTCTTCATTCTTTTGGAAGGAGTTTCAAAAGGATAGGTGTTAACTCTTTTCTCAACATGTGATGTAATTTGTCTGTGAAGCCATCAGGTCCTGGACTTCTGTTTGTTGAACATTTTCTAATCATTGTTTCATTTTCATACTCATGATTGGGTCTAAGGTCTCCTTAGACAACCACTTTGCCTGGCTGGCTTTCTTTTTCTTGGGGATGGTTTTGATCATGGCCGCCTCCTGTACGGGGCTACGAACCCCCATCCACAGTTCTTCAGGCACTCTGTTAGATCTATTGGTCACTTCCACTGTATAATCTAAGGGATTTGATTTAGGTCATACCTGAATGGCCTAGTGGTTTTCCCTACTTTCTTCAATTTAAGCATGAATTTTGTGATCAGGAGTTCATGATCTGAGCCACAGTCAGCTCCCGGACTTGTTTTTGCTGACTGTATAGAGATTTTCCATCTGTCTTTCATTACTTAGAATATATAATGCTATACTCCCTTCTGGTCTGCAGAGTTTATACTGAAGAAACAGCGGATAAATTTATGGGTTTCTGGGGATTTCCTTGTATATCATGTGTTGCCCTTCCTTACTGTGTTGATATTTTCTCTCTTGTCATTTGGTCATGTGTCTCAGTGTGTCCCTCCTTGAGTTCATCTCCTGTGAGCCACTCTGCGCATCCTAGACTTGAGTGTTCCCTTTCTCACGTTAGGGAGGTTTTCAGCTATAACCTCCTCAGGTGTTTTCTCGGGCCGTTTCTGTCTTCTCCTTCTAGCACCCTATAGGGTACGTGTTGGTGTGTTTAATACCCCAGAGGTATCTGAGACTGCTTTGTTTCCTTCCATTGTTTTCTCTTCGGTCTGTTCCTTAACAGTGATTCTTACCATTGTTTCCAGCTATTCATTTTTCATGCCTCATTTATCCTGCCTTGATTCCTTTTAGTGTATTTTTCATTCCAGGTATTGTATTCTTTGTATCTCTTTGTTCTTTACATCTTGTAGCTCTTTGTTAAACATCTCTTGTAAGTTCTCAATCTGTGCCTCATTCTTTTTCCGAGATCTTGGACCATTTTTACCATCGTTCGTCTAAATTCTCTTTGTTTGTAGCTCTCTTCATTTAGCTGTTTCTTGTGAGTTTTTATCTTGTTCCTTCATCCGAAACATCTCTCTGCCATCTGATTTTGTCTGTTTATGGGATCCTTCATGCTGGCTGCAGGATCACAGTTCCTCTTGCTTGTAGTGTCTTCCCCAAGTGGTCCTGAGGCTTGTGGAAGCCTCCTGGTGGCGAAACCGGTGCTTTCCGCCTGGTGGGTGGCACAGGGGCTTGTCCCTCCGGTGGGCAGGGCTGTGTCCTGGGGGGTATATGGCACACGTGGGGCCACACAGCACGGTCACAGGGGAAGGGAGGGTGCAGGCCTGGGGTTCTGCCTTCATCAGGGATGAGGGTAAATGCCAAGGCTTTCACAGCTTCACTCTTAACTGCTTCCTCCTGGCACTATTGTGAGGGTTACATGATGTCATATTTTGAAGTGATTCTGTAAACCTGAGAGCAGCCTATTCTGAGGGAGTATTCACTCAGTATTGACTAGAGATGTTTCAGTCTTCTCTTACATAACCAATTGCTGGCCACAGGTTTCTGCAAAAATCCCCCAGTGTGTTAAGGAGACATCATAGGCTCAGCAGAGGATGAGTCAAATAAAGTTCAGGGGCTCTAATCATGTGATAGAAGCTGGAGAGAATGATCCCCTGGGCTCAGAGGAGAAAGGGTATACTACTCAGTTCCTCAATATGCAGACTTGGCTCTTGGGGTGTGGCCTCTAAGCTTCCTTTGAATGTTCCAAGTCTTTGAATCCTCATTTGAATGCTTATACTTTTTCATTTTATTGATTTTACTAAGAGTATATTAGGGCTTCCCAGGTGGCACCAGTAGTAAAGAACCCACATGCCAATGCAGGAGATTCCTGAGAGATGCAGGTTCAATTCCTGGGTCAGGACGTTTCCCTGGAGGAGGGCATGGCAAGCCATGCCAGTATTCGTAGAATCCCATGGATAGGAGCCTGTCCATAGCATTGCAGAGAGCAGGACATGACTGAAGTCATTTTTAGAATAAGAATACTACTATTATGTAAATTTTACCACATGGACTTTTAAAATTTATCTTTGGTTCAGTTTCCTACTTTATTTTTGTATCTGATTCTAATCCAAGAAATTGAGGTGATTTAATATGTGAGGTGGTTGTAAATTAAGGTGGTTGAGGAACAAACTTGAATTCGTCTTTATCCTTTTGACTGGTTTTGAAATGTAGCCAAATACCTTGTGAACTACAAAACCTTTTTTTGTAATAGGGAAGTGGAGTAGGGGGTGTTTTGGCCAAAAAAAAAAAAAAAAGAATTGTTCAACCACCAGCTTACCACTCCCCATATATTGAAAACAATTTCTAAGTCTGTAAAAAGATAGATATATATATAATTTTTTTTTCTATAAAAAGTACCCTTCTGGGAAAAGCAGCCCAGCCAAACTGTCAATTGATTGGTTGCAGTGGCCCTAGTTCCTGACCCGTTCTTTTCCGTTCTTGTCTCAGGTCAGCTCCATTCAGAACCAGATGCAGTCCAAGGGAGGCTATGGGGGTGGCATGGCCGCCAACGTGCAGATGCAGCTGGTGGACACAAAGGCCGGATAGCCCCGGACTTCTCCTCAGTGAGTACCTCAGAGCCCCACGGCCACCGACGATGAGGAGAGGCTTAGTTCAGACTCGAGTTCAAAAAATAAAAGTCTTATTAAAAAAAATTTGTGAACTTACTGGAAAAGGCAAAAATAGTCTGTCCACAGTCAGTTACAGCATTTGGGTATTAGTTTCAGATTGTTGTTTTTCCTTATGAGAAACTTTAAATGTTTTCAGACGTCTTGCTCTGGGGGAGCCTCTGACTGAGATTCTAGTGACAAGATCTCTCTTATGTGTTCTTTAAACATGAATGAAGTTACTGAGTTACTGATATTGTGTGAAACCCATGTGTGGTGAAGTAATTTTATATTTAACACCATTATGGGTAAATCGTACATAATAAAATTTTCAAATTTAAAAGACAACTTCTAAATGGAAGCATGAAACCCCTAAAGTATAAAAATAATTTGGCTTTTTCTTCTGGTTTTATAGGTCATTGTGAATTTCTGTATTTTGTTCCAACTGTTAATTTTTTGTCATGGTTGCTTTTCTTTCCTTTTCAGTTACAAAAAAAGAAGCGTGATGGCGTCTTGTTCACCCTGTTGTGACTGCTCCAGTGACACGTTCCTGTTCTGCTCTGAAGAAACTTGTCAGAAGAATCCTGCATTTCCTTCAGCTGGCATGCATGCCTTTGGACTCATGGACAGAGTTCTTTGGATTGTGGCTTAATTCTTGATTTTTATGGGTCTGATTTTAGCATGATCTTTTTTTGTGAATGCTGGCACTGTTTTGCATTCTTCCCCCACATTTTTCTTTCCACCTTCAACCCCTCTGCCTTATTGATTTTATTGGTAAGCAAAGATCTGCTTTTATTTGTTAATTTACACCATTTTTGTATATTTTGGAACGTATGCGACCTGTAAGCACAATGATCATTTCTATTCATATGAAACTGCAGCAGAGTAGTGTCTGCATGCTTTATGAAGTTGCTTGTGTGGGACCCCACAGGATGCCAGATGGAGAGTTCCTGGCTGCCATGGGTGGATGATACTGCTGCTATTAGAGAAAGGTGAGCTGTGGCACCAAGTCACATCAGTTTCACAGAAAAAGGCAACTTGTAGCTTATTTTAGAAGTATGACTTTTATTTAGTTAGAATTATAATAAAAGAAAAGCTTGCATTCAAAAGGCATTCATTCTGTTGTAAATGTTCGATCTATTTATTTGCGAGCAAGGACCTGGGATTGTAAACAAGTGTGTTTATCTATTGAGTGTGTGGTAATACCCTCATCCAGTCTGACTCTGAGCATCATGTTCTTTGTTCATTTCTTTGTGTGCTTGGTCTCAGTTTTTGCTTGTTTATGTTTAATACTGTGGTATCCAGTTGGCTTCCAGTAGCAGTTTGTTGAGTTTCTTAGCCTCTACTTCTAAGCACGGCCTCTGGAGTCCGTGGCCTCTCCATGTTCACATTGTGGGACAGTGGAAGTTGCCAGGAGCAGCGGTTGATCTGGCTGTGTTGTTGCCCGTGAGAACAACCTGCGTGGTGACTTAAGGTATTGCCAAGAATGCTTGGGCTTCAAAGTGTGTGTTCCTCACAAATTGTATTTCTATAAACGCTCCTCCTAAGGGTGTAGTGCTAAGCCTGGTAGTGGTTTGGTTTCCACTAGAAATTTAAAATCCTATGTCCAGTTTAGCCCATATCCTGCAGGAAATGGGCTTAACTGGAAGAAAACAGTAAGGAATTAGGTAACTGCATAGAGAGAGAGAGAGATCTAGATCTGTTCTCTTCACCTTAGTCACAAGTTCTTAATAAACAGGTAAGTGAATAAATACTGGGTTATAGAGGTAAAACATGGCAGGATTTCTTCCCCCAGTTCTTTTAAGTTACCCTGTACAGCAGGCACTAGATTATTCAGTCCTTTATTTCTACAGTTTTGATCTCTGTAGATGTCAATCTCAAGAGAATCTGTCAAGAAAAAACATTTATGCTTAGCAATCAGAATAGGCATTTTGCAGTTTAATAACTTCTAAACTTGAATTCATTTAATGTCATTAATTGTGTTGATACTACATTCTGGGTTTTGCTTGACCACCAGTGTCATTCTGACCGGCAGTCAGGGTCCTGACGGACGCTGCAGTGTGCACGCTCTTTAAATACGATGGATTGTTTTAGTGCTGTCAGTGATAATGCTAGCCTACTTCTATTTTGACTTTAGTACAGAGTTTATAATTGTGTAACTCCTAGAACAGTACAGGGAGCCCTGGTCCCTTTTCCCTTACTTGATGATTTGACTTTATTCTTTTTCTCGATCGCTCGCTTTCCTGATTCTCCAAGGACCAAATTCTCCAGTGAGCACTGGAGCGTGTCTCCAGGGTAAGCCAAAGGCTGCGCTCTTCAGCCTCTAATTGTTCTGCAGCTGCCTCTGGCAGGCACAAGTAGCCCCACTGTGTGCAGGAACACATGCCAAGGAAGGTGCCAATAACGACTCAAGAAAATTACCAAGACTTTTAAGATACTAACCTTGGACACAGTTTTTTTAGGGAGTCCACTTTCCCCCATTGATAAGTAGGTTTTTAAACCTTGGGATGTCATTTGCTCCCGATAACAATGTGTCTCATTTGAAAATTGAAGCTAAATAGAATTGACTGTTAATATTAATATTTTGCTGAAACATGTGCTAACAACTGTTAACTAATGACATGCATTCTTAAAAGAGGTGCTTTCCTGTGATGTAGGCGTGAGGTGGTGCCAGTGAGCATAGAGTGGAAATGTGAACTGTGCTGATTGGGTTCAGCATTTCCAATGCAGCATTATCGGTGGGCCTTTAAAGATACTTTGTGAGTACATATTAGCTCTCACTTTTGTTATTAAATTATAGCAGTTCTATTATAGAAAGCAAGTTTGCCTTGATTTTGTTTAAAATGACTTCTGCTCAGCACCCAGGAGATAAAATTGACATATTTTTATAATATAAGCATACTTTTTTTGTACATTGTGTTCATTCTTGAATAAAGTAAGTTCAGTGTTGGCTTGTAGATAATAAAGTATTTGATTTTGATTCAATAAATGTTTTTCAATCCTGACTTGGTTATTTTCTTTCTAGGAGATATTTAATAAACACAAGAAATGCTAAAAAGGTGCTGTAAGTGACTTTTGAGTTATGACTATTAAACAAAGGTATTATCCAGCTCAGTTTTTCATGCTGAAGCATTTTGTCCTCACAGTATATATGTAGGACTTAATAGTAAAGCTAAGAATTCTATTTCCCAGTCACACTATCATATTAGAGTTACAGAATATTTCCATTGTCACAGAAAGTGTGGGAAGTTTTGAAAGTGTCTGGAAGTACTTTGTGATGTCAGAAATTGAGGATGGGGTACCCCTTCAGGGGTGCTGCTGCATAGCAGTCCCCACAAGAGACCTACTGTCAGAGTGCCCTAGTTGGGAAACTGTGATTTAGAACAGAGTATACAGACATTCCCGTCTGTATACTCACCAGATCCCAGACCCTGTTAGAGAATCTTTAATGTGTGGTTGGTCAGGGATTGGGAACAGATCACTTAGATGTGCTATATCATCATATTCTACAATAAAAGTCAAGTATCAGAAATGGTTTCTCAAACAGTTTCAATAATCTTTCCTCGTCTCATGGCCAGGGACTCTAAAGGGAAACTGGGTTACAATGAAAGGATCTGAAGAAATTCATGCTGGTATATTAATGAGGAGCTCTGTTTGGAGTGCATGTTTTCAAAGCATATGCATAACATGTGCACAAAAAGTAGGACAAATCTATAAAAAGTGTCAGAATGGAATTTGCTAAAATTTTAAAAATGCAAAATTCTTACATGCCTTCTGCTTCAAAAGATGCTTTTAGCAGACTGGTGAAAAAGCAATTTAAATTTTACCTTTAACTTACTGTCTCCATCCAGACCGGTCCAGTAAGAGAACTTAATCTGACTATTAATATTTAAGCACCTAAGCTTTGAGGATGTTTCTGAGATGAAGGTTTTGTTGTTGATGCTTTTACCAGCTACAAGTAGCCTGTGGGTTGCTTTTGCCCCTACCCTTCTCTTCTCAATCTCCTCATCTTAATAGTTTTTTAGCTGATCTTTGTACAAAAGAAAAGAGACTACTTCAGGATCAGAAGATCCAAATGTTTGATCTGGGACTTAACAATTGCTATAAGGATGGTTTTAGGCTCACTGAAAGGTAAGAGCAAGAGAATAAAAACTATGTCAACTCTAACCCCAAATTTTCTCCTCTGTAAATCCAAGCTCCAGAGTTTACTAGAGCTTTAAGAGCTCACTAGACCTATGTTCACCACCTTTAAGACCATGGAACACCGAGGCAGCGGTTTTTACTCCTTTACAGGAGCAGAAAGTAAGATGCTTTTTTAGAAAGATCTTCAGAGCTTCACCTGGTTACCTTTTTCATAAAGTTGCTACTAGAGCCATCTAAACACAACCAGCTTTTAAAAATCTGTGTGCCTTTCCAACGCCTTACCTTTCCCCAGGCCCACCCACCTCTGAGGGAGGTGCAAGGACCACTCTGCTGGATGCAGTGTGTTAAGGCAGTGTCAGGAAACATTAAAAATTTTACTTTTCAGAAATAGTGAAAAAAATTTTTGTTAGGGATCTTATAATAAAATACCCTAGATTTGGGTGGCTTAGAAACAAAGTTAGGCTTCCAAGTCCGAGATCAGGGTGCCAGTGCAGTGAGGGCCCTCTGCCAGGCACTAATCCCATTCTTGAGAGTTACACCCTTATGACTTAAGCACTCCCAAAGGCCATACCTCGAGAACTTCAGTGTGAGCTCCAGGGAGGGGGCACGCTAACATTGAGATCATAGCAAAACAGGAATACAAAAACAAGAGGTTAAAAAACTCAAAGTAGGATACATCCAAAGAAGCCCACACCAAGATTTAATCAAACCATGAAAAGTCAAAGAATCTTAAAAGCAGCAAGAGAAGAAATAAGTGCAAAAATCGTCAAGAAAATAATAGCAAACAGAATTCACCAGCACATTAAAACAATGATAAATGATGACCAAGTGAGATTTATTCCAGAAAAGCACAAATAGCTCAATGGAAGAAAAGTCAGTCTCTGTAATACACCATGTTTGCAGAGAGATGGGGGGAACCCCATGTGGTCATCTCTGACAATCCTCAAGACCCTTTCAATAGTAAAAACATTCAACAAACTAGGACTAGAAGGAAACTAAACAAAATGAAGATCATCCATGAAAAGGCCACAAGTGTGATACCATTCATTTTCAATGATGAAAGACTGAAGAGATCAGGAACCAAAAAATGGATGTCTGCTTTCACCACTTTGAACAAAATACTAGAAGTCCTAGCCAGAACAGACAAGAAAAAGCAAAGTTATCAGATCTCACTTCACACACAACATGATCTGATACGTAGAAAGTCCTAACAGATCACACACACACACTTGTTAGAACAAATAAAGTGACAGGATACAGAGTCAACACAAAAACTGTTTTTGTATACTAAGGAATAAATTTAACCAAGGAGGCAAAGCTAGTGGAGGGGATGGAATTCCAGTTGAGCTATTTCAAATCCTGAAAGACGATGCTGTGAAAGTGCTGTACTCAATGTGCCAGCAATTTTGGAAAACTCAGCAGTGGCCACGGGACTTGAAAAGGTCAGTGTTCATTCCAATCCCAAAGAAAGGCAATGCCAGACAATGTTCTAACTGCTGCACAAATGCACTCATATCACACACGCTACTTAAGTAATGCTCAAAATTCTCCAAGCCAGGCTTCAACAGTATGTGAACTTCCAGATGTTCAAGTTGGATTTAGAAAAGGCAGAGGAACCAGAGATCAAATTGCCAACATCCGCTGGATCATCGAAAAAGCAAGAGAATGCCAGAAAAACATATATTTCTCCATTATGGACTATGCCAAAGCCTTTGACTGTGTGGATCACAATGAACTGCGGAAAATTCTGAAAGAGATGGAATACCAGACCACCTGACCTGCCTCTTGAGAAATTTGTATGCAGGTCAGGAAGCAACAGTTGGAACTAGACATGGAACAACAAACTGGTTCCAAATAGGAAAAGGAGTACATCAAGGTTGTATATTGTCATCCTGATTATTTAACTTTTATGCAGAGTTGGAAGCACAGGCTGGAATCAAGATTGCCTGGAGAAGTATCAATAACCTCAGATACGCAGATGACACCACCCTTATGGCAGAAAGTGAAGAGGAACTAAAGAGCCTCTTGATGAATGTGAAAGAGGAGAGTGAAAAAGTTGGCTTCAAGCTCAACATTCAGAAAACTAAGATCATGGCATCTGGTCCCATCACTTCATGGCAAATAGATGGGGAAACAGTGGTAGAATTTATTTTGGGGGGCTCCAAAATCACTGCAGATGGTGATTGCAGCCATGAAATTAAAAGATGCTTACTCCTTGGAAGAAAAGTTATGACCAACCTAGACAGCATATTAAAAAGCAGACACATTACTTTGCCAACAAAGGTACATCTAGTTAAAGCTATGGTTTTTCCAGTAGTCATGTATGGATGTGAGAGTTGGACTATAAAGAAGGCTGAGCGCTGAAGAATTGATGGTTTTGAACTGTGGTGTTGGAGAAGACTCTTGAGAGTCCCTTGGACTGCAAGGGGATCCACCCAGTCCATCCTAAGGGAGATCAGTCCTGGGTGTTCATTGGAAGCACTGATCCTGAAGCTGAAATTCCAATACTTTGGCCACCTGATGCGAAGAGCTGACTCACTGGAAAATAGCCTGATGCTGGGAAAGATTGAGGGCAGGAGGAGAAGGGGACGACAGAGGATGAGATGGCTGGATGGCATCACTGACCCGATGGACGTGAGTCTGGGTAAACTCTGGGCGTTGGTGATGGACAGGGAGGCCCGGCATGTGCAGTCCATGGGGTCGCAAAGAGTTGGATGTAATTGAACTGAATTGAAGGAGGCAAAAGACTTGTATGTTGAAAACTACAAACCATTAGTGAAAGTCAAGACACGAATAAATGAAAAGATATCCCGTGTTCATGTACTCTATAAAAATCCATCCTTATGTCCATGTGGGATCTCAAGGGACCCCTGAGACAGCCAAAATAATCTTCAAAAAGAACAAAGTTGGAGGTATCATACTTCAAAACCTCTATAAATCTACAGTAATTACCACAATGTAGTACTATCATAAAGAGATATAGATAGACCACTAGAACAGGAAGCCCAGAAATAAACTTCCTGTCTCTGGTTTCAATGACTTTCAACAAGGATGCTAAGGCCAGTCTTTTCAACAGATGGTGCTCTGGAGATTGGATATGCACACACAGAATAAAGGTGAACCATGTCAATCTGTTCAGGCTACTACAACAAAATACCACAGACTAGATATCATATATAAACAACAGAAATTTATTTCTTACCGTTCTGGATGCTGAGAAGTCAAAGATCAAGGTGCCAGCGTGGTTCCTGAGCCAGGTGCCCTCTTGCTGTGTCTTCACAGCGTGGAAGAGGCAAGGGATTTCTCTGGAGCCTCTGAGAGCAACAATTCCATTCAGGGCAAAGTCCCCAAGATGGAAACAATTCCCAAAGGCTGACCTACTAATACCATCACATAGGGCATTAGGGTTTCAAGATACCAATTTTGGGGAGGACACAAGAGTAGGCTATTAAACGATATACAAAAATTGGATAAAACACATTAACATAAGACCTAAAATAATGAAACTCTTAGAAGAAAACATGAGAGAAAAGGTTCATGACAGTGAATTTGCAATGACATTTTTGGATAAGACATCAAATCACAGGCAACAAAAGTAAATAAAAATCAGACTACTTCAAAATTACCTTCTGTACATCAAAAAAATACAATCAAGAGAATAAAAAGGTAACCTACAGAATGGGAGAACATTGCAAAGCTTATATCTGACAAAGGATTATATCCATTATATGAAAGAACTATAAGTCAATAACAAAAAACACACAACTAAAAAGTGGTTAAAGGACCTGAATAGACGTTTCTTTAAAGATAAATAAATGGCTAATAAGCACATAAAACGATGCTTAACATCACTAATCATGAGGGAAATGCAAATCAAAACCATAATGAGATATCACCTCACACTCAATAAGATACATGGCTTTGGTTAAAAACAAAATTAAAAAACCCAGAAAATCATGTGTTAGTGAAGATATGGAGAAATTGGAACCCTCTGCGTGCTGGTGGGAATGTAAAAGGGTGCAAATGCCATGGAAAACTACAGAGGGTCCTGAAATAAAACGTGAAAATACCAGCATATGATCTTACTTCTGGTTACATATTCAGAAGAACTGAGCAGAGTCTCAGACATATTTGTACACAAGAATACAGCAGCATTCTATACAACAGCCAAGGTACCGAGGTGACACAAGTGTTCACGGACAGCCGAATAGAAAAAGTGCAGTATGTACTAAACAAGGAAACGTTATCCAGTGTTAAGTCCTGACACATCCCACTGTGAATGAACTCTGAGGATGTGATCCTGAGACAGACTTGGACCTAGGATCCTCTCCTGGGTGTGTACACCTGGACAGATATGTCCTTGAGCAATAGCATACAGAGAGACTGTAAGTGACTAAAAGTAACTGTAACTGGAGCAACTGTAACAGCATGAGCAAGGGCAGCAGCAAATGGGGGACAGGTCACTAAGTTCTGCCTGCTGTCCAGTCCATGAACGTGCCCTGGTGTTGCTCCATTTAAGGACCCAAGCAGCTCCTCCTGGGGAGCCAGGCAAGGGTATGTTTCTTGCTTTGACTTGCTTGTGCTACAACGTGAGAGCCTATATAGCCTTGCCTGAAATTCCCTGGCCACTTAACCAATGTGAATTGATTAGAGTCCAAGGGCCCAGGTTGATAACAATTTCCACCTAAGCATATCAGTAGGTAAATGCTTAGCAAGTCAACAGATTAGGTGTTCAAAAGCAACAGCAGATATTTAACACATATATACATGCGATCTAGAAAAATGGTACCGATGAACCTATCTGCAGGGCAGGAATACAGACAGAACAGACTTGTGGACACCGCAGGGGAAGCAGCTGAACTGAGAGGAGCACTGAAACATACACATTATCATCTGTAGAGTCGACAGCTCGTGGGAAGCTGCTGTGTAATACAGGGAGCTCAACCTGGTGCTGGGACAACCCAGAGGGCTACGATGGGAGGAGAGGTGCAAGAGGGAGGCGACATGTGTACCCACTGGTTGATTCACATATGGCTGAAACCAACACAACACTGTAGAGCAATTATCCTCCAATGAAAAATAAATTAAAAAAAATTTAAAACAGTAACAGCAGAGTAGGAGAGGGAAACATTAAGAAAAGTATGACATTTACAGACTGTAATCAAGTGTGATGAGAACCGCCTCCGAATAGACTTGGACATACAGCTGAGAAATGCAAAATCACTCCATCACCCGACATCCTTTTCCCTATTCCTTGTAAGTGCAAACCTGGGATAAACTGGAGTTTATCTTCTGCTCAACATGTTATGCCAGTAGCAATGGTGCTTTCACAATTGAGAGCTTGTTAAAAAGGTTCATGGGAACATGACCGACACAAGAACCAAAGACCCTATGAGGCCGTGTCAGAAACTCAAGTTACTCAGCAACTGCCCAGCACCTCAGGACACTCGCTCCTGTCGTCAGCAGGAGTTCCTGGCTGTAGAAACCACTACACGCCTAGGTCTTTGTTCGCTAGATGACACTGGTAAGATGATGCCTGAGGCGTTTTTCAGAGCATCCTCACCATGCTTAGCACACAGCAGGGACCTAAGGGTGCATGTCTATAGAAAAACCGTACATGTGTCTATGGAAAAACCATTCAATGTTTTCCATTAAAGCCCATAATACCACACAGGGCCAGACACAGATGTTGACAGTGTCTCGTGTGAAAAACACCATGTACAAAAAACTCTGTGATGTGGACGGAGGCCTTTCCTAGTATGCTGACACTGAGGGAGGGACATGCCAGTGCAGCCCAGCCAGCTGCCTCAGGAATTCAGTGAGTGGCAGTTAACAGGCCGTCGTGACTTGGATTTTACAATGCAGGCCATTCATTCTGTCCCCTGATGCTGGCATCCTCCTCTCTCTGCTTGGTAGTGGGTGACCTCATCCTGCCTCGAAGCCTCTGCTGTGGCTCTCAGATACAGTAACAACCAGAGAGCAGCAGGTGTCAGTCTAGCTCAATGCGACCCTTGGTGGTTCTAAGAATGAAGGACTTACCAGGCCTTGTATGAGAGAAAGTCAGTAGCATAGGCTTCCGGTGATAAATAGGTGGTGGTAAAAACATAAAACTATGATTTCTATTTTCTTTCCAAGTTTAAGAAACATACAGGTTCAATTTTTGTTTTACCTACCAGACTTCAATTAGTTCCAGATTGCCAAAAGCACTTTACATTCCTGGCCTCACAGGGAAGGGAGGATGGTCTGGCTGTGGGGCTATGTAAGAGGATGGGACACTGGAGGGACAAGCTGAGGAGACATTTAGTAAATACTGGTCACCAGTTAGGCGTGGGCTTGGCTCATTCTCCAGTCCATCCTCGTACAGAGTTTTACTCTTCCAATGTCATATATAGGTGATGGAATGGATGATTAGAGGATAAGTGACTTGCTCGAGGTCAACAGCCAATAGCTGGACATAGTTGTCTTACCGTTTTTGATTCCACATCATGGGGTCACACAGAAAACTGGCCCTGACCTCCAGGCTAGGAATTCTAAGGAACACCTCACACAGGCCCGCCTGCGGCCACATACCCACGTGTGTGTATAGGGGCAGGTGACTTTGACCCTCAGTCCCACCCAAACCCCATGGACTGGGACAAGAATAGTTGCTTTTAAAAGGAGAATGGAGAGTTATAGTAAGACAAAGGCAGGAAAGCTTGAGGGCAAAATGCAGGAGGGGGTTAAGACCTTATCTGTCAGCTATCTGTCAGTGCTCGTTTCAAAGGAGACAAGATTTACAGGTGAGCAGACAGACAAAGAGGATTCCAAGCTACTCTGCTGGACTCTCAGCTCTCCCTCCCTGTCACCTGGATGAAAAACACCCAGCTCTGAAGCCTCAAACCCTTTGCTTCTCAGGAGCCCAGATCTAACACTGTATTCAGACCCTGGAGACCGGGGAAGATGTCATACTCTTTAAACCAAAAGGTATCAGCAGGATAGGGTTTAGGATGACCCAGTGCAAAATATTTTTTAAATTGGAAAATTAAAAATACTGAAAAGAAAATAAGCAGTAACCCAGAATGCCACGAACAACCTAGCAGCTGAACGTACCCTGAGTTCCAGGTCGCAGTGGGCTTGCCGGCTGTGGGGAGGTCAGAAGCCAGAAGGGAGGCTCAGTGTTTGGGTGCCAGCGGTGAGTCCACACGGGATCCCCAGCCTCCCACCATGCTGAGCACCTGGGTCCCCAGCCGATCTCCAGACTACTACCCTCCAGACTACTCAACACCTACCCCTCGTGTGCACTTCCTGGGATAGAAAACCGTTCTTTAGTTCATCTTGCTTATTACTCTGCCTCTCAAAGGAAGTCCTGAGCTCAAATAGGATTTAAATATCTAACACTGGTGATGATAAAAAAATAACTGCTTTCGTTTATTGGCTCCTCAGCATGATGAAGCCCCAGTGTCTTAGTGAAATGAGTGCTTGACAAGCTGAAGTTAAAACCCAAGGTCAAATTTCCCTGAGTTTTGGCCCTTGCTGCAAATCTCAGTGCTGACCAGCAACTTGATCTCTAGTGCCCCATAGATTTTACGGATGAGACCCAGGAGGAGACAGCATTTGGAGTTTGGGTTTATTAGGTGTATACAAACTGCCCTTAACATACTTCTGGTCTCCCAAGGAGCTGAAACCCTCTGCTACTGCGATGAGTTTTCCTCTCCTTCTCTAGCAGCCACCACAAATATTTCATTTGTTAATCTTTCTTGGGTTAGATTTTTAGGGGGCATTTAAAAACGACTGCGGTAAAATACACACAAATTTACCATTGTAACCATTTTTGAGTGCACATTTCAATACTGCTGCACACATCATTATTGTGCAACCAACTTCCAGAACATTTTCATCTTGCAAACACTGGGTAGCCCCCCATTTCCCTCCCCCCAAGCCTTTGGCAATCACTATCCTAGTTTCTGTGTCTATGTATTTAAGTAATCTAGATAGCTCACACAGTATGTGTCTTTTTGTTCCTGGCTCATTGTACTTAACATGAAGGTTCATCCGTGTTGCAGCATATTTCAGAATTTCCTTCCTTTTAAAAGTTGAATATTCCACTTACATATATATACATTTTATTCATCTATTTATCCATCAGTGGACATTTGGGCTGCTTCCACTTTTTGGCAATTGTGAATAACGCATGAGTATACAAAGCTGCCAGGAGGCTGCTCTCAAGTCTTTTGGATACACAGCTAGAAGTGGGATTTCTGGATGACATGGTAGTATTATTACTTTCTTTTTCAGGAACCTCCATATTCTTTTCTATCAGGGATGCAAGCATTTTATATTTTCACTGAGAGTACATAGGGCTGCAGTTTCTCCGCATCCTTCTCAGCACTTGTAGTTTTCTAGGTTTTTCTTTTTTTGGGGGGGTGGGGTGGGGTGGGGGTGGGCATAGCTATTTCAATGGATGTGAGGTATTTCATATATAATTTTTTTCACTTCCTTTTTGATTAGTGATGTTGAACATCTTTTCCTGTGCTTATTGGCCATATTTTTCCCTTCTTTGAAAAATCTCTAAAGTCTTTGGCCCACTTTAAAATTGTGAGTTATTTTATTTTGTTGTTGAAGAAGAGATCTTTTTATTTAAAAACTTCAATATTTGTTTAGTGGTAACCCTCAGAGAGCCCTGGGGGCATCCTGTCTGTGCCCCAGACTGCCTGGCGAGTTCTCTTCAGAGTTTTCAGATAGCTCCTCTCTCAGGTTGTCCTACTGCTATTAATATGCTTCCTTCAAGTTTCCCACTCATGTTTTTAAAGTTTTGACTTTAGGAAACAAGAAAGCTCTGGGTCTCATTGAAAAGTCAAGACTATAATGCATTTTCTACATGTGATCAAACTTAATTTTGGAGCATTTTGGTTATATTTAAGATACATGAGGTTGTCTGATAAATGACCCTTTGATTAAGGAGTCTCGGCCAGCCAAGACTATATTGGGCAAAGAAATTAAATTCTAGAAAAGAAGATGTGGTGGAAGAGTCAGGGTAAGATCTATTCAGCTATGAAGAAGGAAGAGAGAGGGAGGGAGTGAAAGGTAGTGAAAGGGTGATAATACAGCTTACAATTACTGAGAAACTTTTTAGGTGGCTGCTGCTGCTGCTGCTAAGTCACTTCAGTCGTGTCCGACTCTGTGTGACCCCAGAGACAGCAGCCCACCAGGCTCCCCCGTCCCTGGGATTCTCCAGGCAACAACACTGGAGTGGGTTGCCATTTTAGGCGGCTAAGCCATACCAAAGGATTGCACTTGCATCAACGCGTTTCATCCTCATAGCTCATGAGGTAGGTCGTTGTTAACCTGATCTGAGGACGAGAGAACTTAGGCACGGGGCACGGGGATAATACACAGCCTCCGAAAGTCACACAGGTGGAAAGTGATCTATTAGCTATTTTTTGCTATACAGTAAATTACCACAAATTCAACAGCTTAAACTGGCATAACTTCAGTACATCAGGAATCTGAAATTCAGTGGGTCACAGCTTGGCTGTCTAACGTGTCAGCTGGGCTGTGCTTACATCTGGAGGCTTAACTAGGGGAAAAGCCACTTCCAAGTTCAGGCAGGTGGTTGGCAGGATTCATTTGCTTGTAGAACTGAGGGTCCCAGCTCATCACTGACTGCTGGCTGAAGAGATACCTGTGTCTCCATCTTCGTTGTGGCATTACTGATAAAAACTGCCGAGATTTGGAAACAACCCAAGTGTCCACTGACAGACAAATGGATAAAAAGTATGGGGCACGTGCACATACTCTGCTGTGCATACACAGAGTAACATTATTCTGCCTTAGAAAAGAAAAAATTCTGCAATTTGTGACAATATGCTGAGCAAAATAAGCCAAGCACAGAAAAATGCTGCATGATCTCACTAATATGTGCAATCTGGTGTTTACTCAGGGGTGAGGGATGGAGGAAAATGGAGATGTTGATCAAAATGTGCAGAGACTCAGTTATGTGGGACGAGTAAGTTCTGGAGTGGTACTGTATACCACGATGACCACGGTTACTACCACTGTGTCATATACTTGAAATCTGCTAAAGAGTTGATCTTGAGTGTTCTCACCACACACACAGACTGTAACTATGTGAGGTGATGGATATGTTAATTAGCTTAACTGTAATAATCATTTTACAATGTATATGTGTATAAAATCATCACATTGTATAGTGTACACTGCTATACAATAAATCTTTCTGACCCCAGCCCCCAGTTTCATAGGTTGACATCCTAATCTCTGAAGGTGATATTAGAAAGTAGGGCCTTTGGAGGTGATTAGGTCATTATGGTGGAGCCCTCATGAATGGGGTTAGTGCCCTTTATAAAAGAGGTCCCAGAGAGAGCCCTCACTTCTTCTGTTCCCTGAGCACCCACTATTTACGAACCAGAAAGCAAGTTCTCACCAGACCCCAAATCTACCGGCATCTTGATCTTCGACGTCTCAGCCTTCAGAATTGTGACAAAGAAGTGTCTTTGTTCATAAGCCATCCAGTCTGTGGTATTCTGTTACACCAGCCCAAATGAACTAAGACACATGTCTAAATCATACACAGTATTTACATGCCAAGTATTTAACTCAATAAAGCAGGACAAGGAAAAAAATACTTAGAACACTTAAAAATAAATCTTATATGAGAATATGAAACCCTTAAACCAAAACAGGAAAACACTGACAGCAATAGCAAATCTAAGTAAATGGAGACATACACTGGGATACGGGAGACTAAATTTTACAATGGCGGCAATTTCCTTCAAGCTGATATACAATTTCAAGAAAATCCCACTCAAAACTTCACATTTGTGTGTGCATATGTATGTATATAAGCTGATAACTGGTTGTAAAATTCATTTGGAAATGCAGTGATACAAGAATAGCTAATATATACTTGAGAAAGAACAGTGTCAGAAAACTCTCTCTACCAGATGTTAGTATGTATTATAATACTAAAGTAGCTAAGTCAATGAGGTATTGGGGAATGGAAGAACAAACAGGATGATAAAAGAGAACACACCCCAGATGTATTCTCATATACATATGGACGGCTGATGTCATTCAAGTGCCAAGAACTTATCTTTTCAACCTGGCCTCTACCTCACAATACACACAAAAACCTATTCCAGATATATTTCGGAGCTAAATTTAAAAGGCAAAACATCCAAGTATCTAAAAAATTCAAATATGTTGGAGTAGAGGAAGACTTCTTAAACAGATCACAATGCACTACCCATAAAGGAGAATAAATTTCTCTAGTCCAAAATTAAGAACTTCATCAAGTGACACTATTAAGGCTATGACAAGCAAGCCGAGAGTGAGAGAGGACACCTGCCACAGAAGTAACAGATGAAGCAGCCATATCCAGAAACACATATATACACACAGCTTATACAGATAAATATATACAGAATATTTATAAATTGATAAAAATAAAGCATTTCGTAACAGTGCAAATTAAGTGGTTCACATAAATATGAAAAGCTCAACTCCACTAACAATAAGGGAAATAAAAACCAAAACCACAATAAAACACCATTACATACCCACCAAAATGGTCAATGTTAAAAAATAAAAAATACCAAATAGAACAGATGAGCAGCCGCCAGGAGTCTGTGGAGATGTTGGTCAGTGTAGATTTTTATAAGTTTAATTGGCTCTTTTGTCTGCTTTTCATTCCTGTTCAGAGTTGGGCCATTTGTATTTTCTGGAAAATTTCCCTTGGGGGGCCTGGAAAAAACCACCACTCATTAAATATTCCAAGTCCTATGTCTAAATGTACAAAAACTGTACTAGGACATAGCTATTTCCACACTAACCATTATCATCTGAAGATTATCCAAATAGAATGTCTAAAATTTTTTATTTTCTGATTGGAAATGCTTTATTTCATTACCTCTGTGAGGAAGTCTTCTGAAACATTTCACTATGGACCACACACATATCTGGAAACATCATTAAGAAATTACCTTGTTCTACCTTTTCTGTTTTTGATGAATTACATCATTTAGCAAGGAATTTGAGGAAGGTGAGCTTGCTAAAGAAATGAAAAACATTATTTGTATATGTACACACACGTTCTCCTTATCCATTCACCCAGGAATGGATACAGCTAGTCTGCACATCTTCCTACTGTAAATAATGCTGGGGGGAAGAAAAAAAAAAAGGTAACTACGTGAGATGATGAATGTATTGACTGTGGTTATCATTTCCCAATGTGTATGTAAAAAAAATTACATTATAAACTTTAGCAATTCACACTGCACAACCTAAAATAAACTAAATGTAAGGACAAGTCTGGCTCTCACCTTTTTAAACACCTAAGACCTCATGCAGAGTCACACTGTAGTGTGGCGCCATCTGGTGGTTCCAGTGCACTGTACAACTTCCTCTAAATTTAGTCCTGTTATTGTTTCTTCCAAGAGTAACTTTGGACCCATGATCAGTTCAGTTCAGTAGCTCAGTCGTGTCCGACTCTTTGTGACCCCATAACCGCAGCACGCCAGGCCTCCCTGTCCATCACCCAAACCCATGTCCATCAAGTCAGTGATGCCATCCAACCATCTCATCCTCTGTCGTCCCCTTCTCCTCCCGCCCTCAATCCTTCCCAACATCAGGGTCTTTTCCAATGAGTCAGCTCTTCGCATCAGGTGGCCAAAATATTGGAGTTTCAGCCTCAGCATCAGTCCTTCCAATGAACACCCAGGACTGGTCTCCCTTAGGATGGACTGGTTGGATCTCCTTGCAGTCCAAGAGACTCTCAAGAGTCTTCTCCAACACCACAGTTCAAAAGCATCAATTCTTCGGCGCTCAGCCTTCTTCACAGTCCAACTCTCACATCCATACATGACCACTGGAAAAACCATAGCCTTGACTAGACAGACCTTTGTTGGCAAAGTAATGTCTCTGCTCTTGAATATGCTATCTAGGTTGGTCATAACTTTCCTTCCAAGGAGTAAGCGTCTTTTTAATTTCATGGCTGCAATCACCATCTACAGTGATTTTGGAGCCCACAAAAATAAAGTCTGACACTGTTTCCCCATCTATTTGCCATCAAGTGATGGGACCGGATGCCATGATCTTCCTCTTCTGAATGTTGAGCTTTAAGCCAACTTTTTCACTCTCCTCTTTCACGTTCATCAAGAGGCTCTTTAGTTCTTCTTCACTTTCTGCCATAAGGGTGGTGTCATCTGCATATCTGAAGTTATTGATATTTCTCCCAGCAATCTTGATTCCAGTTTGTGCTTCCTCCAGCCCAACGTTTCTCATGATGCACTCTGCATAAAAGTTAAATAAGCAGGGTGACAATATACAGCCTTGACGTACTCCTTTTCCTATTTGGAACCAGTCTGTTGTTCCATGTCCACTTTTAACTGTTGCTTCCTGACCTGCATACAGGTTTCTCAAGAGGCAGGTCAGGTGGTCTGATATTCCTACCTCTTTCAGAATTTTCCAGTTTATTGTGATCCACATAGTCAAAGGCTTTGGCATAGCCAATAAAACAGAAATAGATGTTTTTCTGGAACTCTCTTGGTTTTTCAATGATCCAGCGGATGTTGGCAATTTGGTCTCTGGTTCCTCTGCCTTTTCTACAACCAGCTTGAACATCTGATCATCTGCCACCAACCTTCAAACAGGAGGCAGCATGGCTAACACTTCCCTCATCATGAATTCCAAACTTATGCAGAGCTTTTCATTATAAGACTAAGCACTTTTTCATGTTTATTGGACAGTCTCGCCTCTTAATGAAGTGCTTCTTTCTTTTACCCCCTTTTTAAAAAAAATCTGGGTGCTCTTTTTCTTTCGATAGAAAGAAGTACTTTATATATTCTGGATACCTGTGCGCTGAAGGGCATTTGAATTACAATATATTTTCCAACTCTGGCTTTTTGTTCTTTTAAATGGTCATTTTTTGATGAACACGTTTTTAAGACAGTGAAATATACCATTTCCTTTATTGTTAGTACTTTCTTATGAGAATCTTGTTTAAGAAATCCCTACTGTGGCTGAGATTTTGTTAGCAGTACCAGTGTCACTTTTTTTCTAAGTGCTGGGTTTAAGTTACAGACAGGGCCACCCAGGACAAGTTTTCTCCATGGGAAGGCTCTTAAATGAGACTCCACTTCTTTAGTAGTTATGGGACTACTGGATTTTCCTTATTACAGTGTTGCTAAGTTTTGTTTTTCTATGTTTATTTCATCCACATTTTATTCAAAGTGTCTGTCTTTCTAATGACTATAATAGTGTTTTGTTTCTAACACTGGTTAGTTTTGCTTTTTTTTCTTTTTCCTTGATCATTCTCACCAAGAGTTGAGAAATTTTATCAGTCTTACTGCTTTGCTAGTTCTTTGTGTTTTTTTTTTTTTGGTCATGTTACATATTTCACTAATTGCTGCTGTTATTTTTTTCCATCTATTTGAATTTAACTTGCTAGTATTCTGGTTTCTTGAGAAGGTTTAGCCAATTCATTTTTAGCCTTTCTGCTTTTCTAATATGTGCACTTTAATGCTACACTGTTCCCTTTAATCACATCCAAAAGATTGTGACTTGATATTCCTGTTTTCATTTGGTTCAAAATAATTTCTACTTTCTACTGGGTTATTGAGAGGTATATCCTCTTTAACTTTCCAATTTTGTAATTTTTGTTACCAATTTCCCATTAATTCTGCTGCAGAGAGCCTTCTCTATGAGCATCCAATTCTTTGAAACTTGTTAATAGTTTCTATATGGTCTAATGTATAGTCAGCTTTGATAAATGCTCCATAATCACCTCAAAGTAATTATCCTTAGGGAGGAGACTGTATCTGCTCTCATTTACTGAGAGAGCTGTAATAAAATTTTATTATTTTTTTATATTAAAATTTTAAATATGACTTTTGCTTCTGATCAGTATGGAGAAATTAGCACTTTATCTTCCTCCCTAAAACAAAAAACTAGACAAAATACATAAAACAAAGCCACAACCACTTAAGACCCTTGACACGAGACACTAAAGCACGTAACCCTTCAGCACATAAGCCCTCCCCTCCACAGCCCCAGCTCACGGCCTGTAGAAAATTCCCGGAATATAGAAAATTCAAAAGAATCTAAAAGCTGTTAGAATCAATAAATGAATCAAGCAAGTCATTATAAAACAATATTTCACTACATTAGCAACAAATAAACGAAAGACCTAGAGACACCTCACAAAAGACAGTATCCAAATGGCCAATAAATTTGAAAAGATGCTTATTAGCATTCCTAGTAATTATGGAAATTAAAGTTAAAACATAAAGATACCAGTACATACTTACCAGAACTCCTGAAAGTAGAAAGTAAAATGAAAAATATCAAGCGTGGCAAGCATGATAGCAAATGTCCCTTCTGTAAACACTTGGAAATGCAACAGGCTGACCAGCCAGTTGGAAAGGAAGCCTCTGGGCCTCTCTTACCTTTGTTTAACAAATGCTTCTTGAAGACAGTGAGATGGGGTGGTTCCCGTGGTGTGATCACTATATCCTTTAATTCAGACAAAAACAGTAGCATCCATTAGTTTTCTAGAGTGGCCATTAACACAATACCAAAAGCTGAGTGGTTAAAACAACAGGCCAGAAGACCAAGAGCAAGGTGTTGGCTGGGTGGCACTTCCTCTGAGGCTCCAAGGAGGGATCTCTTCCTAGTTTCTCCTCCTTCCTGGTGACTGTAGGCATTCTTCCACCAGTGGCCACAATTCTCTGCAGGCTTCACACTGCCTTCTCCTCTGTGTTACCTTCCTTTGCCTCTCTAAGGACACTCAGTATGACAGTTTTGAGGCGAGAGGTAAACAGAAATTATGCAAGTGGAGTTCTTGAAAAGCTGTTTTGCTAATAAAAGGGACACACAAGTTTGCACCTTTCCAGCAAATCCTTTCTTCTTGAAACACTTGGTGGTGTCCTCAGGTGTCTGAATAGCATGGGGAATCTCTGTACCAACCCGAGAGAGTCCGCTGGCAGACTCTTCTGTTACAAAAGAAAAACAAGCTCCAGTAGGGTTTAAGCCACTGATAAAGTTGGTTTGTAATCGAATACACTTTTTAAAAAAGTATTTGCCTGCATCAGGTCTCAGTTAGTTGCATCATGCAGGATCTTTGGTTGCAGTGCATGAACTCTCTAGTTGTGGCACGTGGGCTTCAGCTTTTGTGGCTGTCAGGCTCTGGATCACAGGAGCTGAGTAGCTGTGGTGCGCGGGGTTAGTTGTTCCCCAGCATGTGGGATCTCACTTCCCTGACCAGGGATCAAACCTGTGTCCCCTGCACTGCAAGATGGATTCCCAACCACTGGACCACCTGGGAAGTTCCTGAACACACTTTTAAAAAACTAAACAACAGCTAGGTGTTTGACAGATACCATAATGTCAACTGTAATTGGACAATTCCAATTTCTCTCGAGACTAAAAACAAAAAAATGCCTTCATACCAATGCAGGTCCCAAACTGGTCCTCTTGAGTGACTAGGTGTAATTACCTGACAGGCTCCCACACATCAGCAATAACGTGCAGAGACGACTGATTAGATTCTTTATTGATTCCACCAATGTATTAGTAGATATGATAATAAATGGTACTTTTACATTCTCTTAACCAAAAATATAACAAATATTTACACTCAATAAAAATACAAAAAGCATACAGAGGCACTGTCTTTCTAAAAGACATAAGTTTAAGAGGTATCAAAAAATAGGAGACAAACATTGCTTGTTACAGGATACTTTACAATCACGGAATTGTGCAGTATAATTGCTATTTGATTATTATGACTGTGCAGTTTTGTCTTTTGCTGATAAGCTCGCGTTTCAATTTTAAAAGGTCAAGTACAACTGCATTCTGTGTGTCAAAAGTAAAGAAGCCTTTAAAGAGCACAACAAAAATTAAAGATGAACTGGGGTTCACGTTTAAATCTGAAAATGTACTTTAACACTTTAGAAGATTTATCCCTTTGCTCTAGCCTTTATACTAAAGGGATACATCTATTTTAATATTACATGTTTTAGAAACATATATCAGAATAACAATCAGTTTTAAATACACAAGGAGGTTTGGATTATCTCCATGATTACATCATATTTCAAGCCTGGGAGATTTTTAAGGTGGTTATGCAGACTTATCACCCTCACAAAAAATCATTTAAAGGTTTTTCTCTCCCCAAATATCATACTGAAAGTAATCATTTGGAGAAAGTAATAATCTATTAAATTACAATAAACTTTATGGAAGTACATACTGGAGTTATTAATTCTCCATATCTTTCATTATGAAGAGTTTTTTTGTTGTTGAAATTCATTATTTGGCAAAAGTTTGCAGCAAGGAGTTACTATTTCAATATTCCTGGCTGATTCAGAGTTGTGGTGCGATGAGGGCACAAGTCTCTTTAGTATGCTTATAAATTCATAACATAAAAACAAATGGGGACTTAGAACTGGAACAAGTACAGGTTAAGGCTTCTCTTGTTCTAGTCATGTGACAAACTAAGAGAAGGCAGGAATGTATCCGATAATCAAAACATAAAGATCAAAATGCCACGACGTTTTTAAGGGATACATACATATCAAACTACAAAGCATTTGGCTAGTTCCTGATCAATGTGATCAGCTGATCCAAACACTCACAGTTCAAGCTACAGGAAAACAAAGGCAGCTACAAGGTGCAAGTCCAAAACCACAAGCCTCTGACTCTGTGCAAGATGATTATCGATAACATTAAGGACAACAATTTGAAAGACCTGTTAAAAAAACAGATATTGTGCAAACAGCACATTTTTCTGGGGAGTGGATACAAAATGGTGAGAATAAATACCCAAACTTGATAAAAAGATGGTTATAGCAAAAATATCTTTCACTTTCTTTGTTTTGTTCTGGACATGAAAATAATATTGTGTAAACCAGTGAAAGAAAAATTTATGATCAAAAGACCACTGTTTATAGATCAAACCTTTACAGTGTGACTTTCAAACTATTATTAGATTTTTGATCCAGGTTAATTTCCATTTCAATGGGCCAAGATAGCTATGAAGCCAACTAGCCTCATTCTAACCTTAAATTTCTAAGGCTTAAGTTTCTGATTTACAATTTTTTGCCCATGGGAATTTTTCAGATACGTGATCTTTCCTAAGATGAAGAAACTGTCATTTTGATAGAAAAGATGGACTACTGCCATGTACCAGTTGGAACTGATTTATGATTTTAAAATAAAGGAAATAGAAGGATGATAGAAGGAAGAGAGAGCTAGGGAAAAAATGAGAACAAACTTTTCAAAAGGAAGTCATAAGCCAACTAAATCCTATAAATTCACATATGGACAACCACTCAGAAGTAAACCTATTTTTGGTTGCAAGTTGATCCGGGTAGTGCACATTAATGGCTTTGGCTTTTGTTTTTTTGGTAGTCACAGAAGTTTATTAAACTTTCATTTGCCTTTATACTAAAAAACAAATGAAAATATTTAAACTAAAGATATAGAAAACATTATACTTAATTTTTTTAAATGTTGGAAAGTCTGTCTCATCCAGTAAACAATTACTGAAATTTTCAGTAAATATTTAAGAGTGCCATGCCCAACAGGAGATACATTTTATATATATATCCTCTCAAGGCCTGAAGTGAGAACCAAGAAATAATCATTTCCATAATTCTAGCTCCTCTTTCCCCCACAAAATTTTCAACCAATCATTGACTCTGGCATGCTGAGCTTTACCTACAGTCAACTGGGAGCTGCAGTGTTTATCAAGATTGAAAACAGCCTTGTGCTTTGAGATGGGGGTGGGGGTGGGGAACACTGCAGAACACTTAGCACAAAGCTAAATTGATCTTCATGATTACACTGCCAATGATAACACATCCATTAAGAAAGAACTCCATATCTGAGTTGTGAAAAATTTTAGTTACAGGTTCCTACAGAGTAGAACCGTCTAGAACTCAGTTTCCATTTATTGGATTTATACTTACAGTTAGATAGAGCATTACGTTCACTTCAGAAAGAATTTCTATACGTGTTACATAAGATAAAAATTTCATTCTTTGGAAATTAGGATTGCTACACACCCCATCATACCCCCTTCCTTTTCCCAAAAGGCTGCTGACTCTGTGCTAGCTTCATTTGGCTTCCAAATCCTGACCAGCAGATGGCAGTATTTTTCCTTCCTAACATCTCAACAGCAAAAGGATTCCTGTTCCATTCAAACAGACCCACATTGTATTGGTGCTACAGATGGTTACATCTCTGTATAGTCGAAAGTATTATCATCCTGTAAAGATGGCTTCTGTTTGGTCAGATCAGAGACAGTTTTATGGCCTCAAACATGAACATCAGTTAACAAGAGCTCCCAAATACAAAGAAAACCACAAAACTTCAAATAATAAGTTACTTTTCAAATACATAAAAATATCCTTGGCATTGGCAGACATTCTGAATTTGTCTGTTAACCCAAGCTATGGCTTGAAAATACTACCACTCTACTATCTTAAAAATAATGTGTTAAAGGAAAATCTATAGTGAAATATATAGGGAGGACTCAAGTTTGAATTTGTTCTAGTAACTGTGGTCCCAAGGCAGATCTGGTGTGCAAAGCGGAGACTGG
The DNA here is from genome assembly GCF_032452875.1 of Bos javanicus. Lineage (NCBI taxonomy): Eukaryota > Metazoa > Chordata > Mammalia > Artiodactyla > Bovidae > Bos > Bos javanicus. Next base: position 22,704,303 of record NC_083874.1, on the reverse strand, counting down.
TATCCAGGCACAACATCCATAGCTGAGGACACTATGCATCTGCAGGGATTAAATGAAAGGAAGCATGATTCAGGTTATCTCACTGCTCAGAGTACAGGAACAAAACCTCTGGGTTAGCAGCAGGAGCAGCGTGCTGTGTGCTAGCAACGGCCTGCAGAATCACGAGATGGCTCCGCCCACTCCTTCTTCCAGGACTTTCAGTAGACTTCAACCAGGTCAATACAAAGGCTACACTGCTGAAACCTGTTCATTTTCTGAAAACAACAGAAACACAGTTAAGTGGTAGATCTGCATATTAATAAAGATCAACTAACAATCTAGTTATCTTTTAGAAAGTTAGTTAATTTCAACAAAGAAATCTCAAATATCCCATCAGAGGACAGATTTTACCGTAATGACATTTTTGAGTTCTGACCACACTGAAGACTGACAATCAACTGGAATTCCAAAAGTGCTTTGTAACCACTTTATTATTATTACTACACTGTTTAAAAGGATAAAATTCATTTATTGCCAACTTTGTCAAGTCAGTCAAGTTTTGCGAATAAGAGGAACTCTATCAAACAGCATGACTTCAGATAATTTGACATTGTGATAGTTGGAGTTTCAAGTGCCCAAGCATTAATATATAACACAACTCCACCAATGTCAAGTGTCTTCTCTTAAAATCATCCCTTTTGGCTGAGCTGCCATCTGAAATATAAGAATACTCCATTTGAGCTGGAAAAAGGGTACCGGGCACAGAGAAACAACGAGCTTGTCCTCTCCGTTTACAAAAACACACCATCATATTTAGGCTTTTCTTTTTTTTTAAACAGAGATTTCTAAAGCAGTGAGGAAAACATTTTTGATTACATGAAATACCAGAGTAAAGATCATTCAAAGTGTTAAGCTATTTATTTGAGAGCTATTAAGGTAGTTTGTCAACATACCATCTGCTTCGCTATCTCCATCAGTCACATCTAGTTTATGCCTCTGAGGCTGAATTACAATCTTCGATGGAACACAGGCCACAGGGCTGCTACTGAGAGAAGCTGGTGGCAGTCTAGAGAGGCTGTTATGCATCATCTTTGACCTCTGCACCGCCACACTATACTCTGGAGGTTTTAGGTGGAGGTGGGGTCCTTCCTTTAGGTCCGCTAAAGAAATCCCCATGTATCCTGGAGGAGTGGGAGGTGGCTCCCTATACCTATCCTCCTTCTTGGGTGAGGTGACACAGTACACTGGCATGAAAAATAAGCAATGGAAACGTTAATGAAAAACAGAAGAAATGAAAAAAAACACAAAACTTATTACAATGACAAAATAGAACTTAAAAAACTGACAAAATGAATATATTTGAACACAATGGCAGTAGATTAAAAACTTTTTAATAAGCTTAATAAACTTGATATTTAAATTTGTGTTTAAAATACATAAATTACATTGGGTTTTACAAACATTAAACAGTGAGACAGTTGAAAGAGACCCTGACGACAAACTTCTTCCTTTCACAGGTCAGCCTGCGAACCACAGAGGTGCGACAGATTCCTCAAGGATACCAGCCCCAGAGGCAAGTCAGAAACATTTAAGAATTCATCCTGAATATCTAAAGTGTATTAAATGGGGAGATTTTCATAGAAATGACACTTAGGTCCTCTGCTGCTGCTGCTGCTAGTCGCTTCAGTCGTGTCCAACTCGTGCGTGTCCAACTCCAGCCCACCAGGCTCCCCTGTCCCTGGGATTCTCCAGGCAAGAACCCTGGAGTGGGTGCCATTTCTACTGAAGTGCTACTTTCCCCTTTCTCTGATATGAACCACTGTTTCCTGGCACTCCAGGGTAGATCAGTTGTCACTGCTGGCATATAAATAACTTGAGAGAGGAACTAATTCCTTCTAGGACCTTATTCCTAACCTCTGCTTTGTGCTTAAGTGAAGAAGAAAAACCATAATTTTAGGAAATCTACTTTAAGTTAACTTTCTCTGATTTTCTCAGTGGGCATTAAAAATAATAGTGACTTAAAATCTTTTCCCCTACGTTTGTACACCCTGGGTCTAAAGTAAAGCTTCAAAAAGCACCAGAAATAGGTTAGATAAAGAGGAAGGTTTCATGAAATTAAGACCAATTCACAAGACTCATAGGACTAGTAACTCTGCATGTCTTGATGATATCAGTAACTTTTAAAATACAAACACTATCTAAATACATGGGGAAGGAAATGGCTGCCCACTCCAGTATTCTTGCCTGGAGAATTCCAAGGACAGAGGAGCCTGGTGAAGAGTCGAAAATAACTGAGCAACTAACACAAATCTATATGCAATAAGAAGAGACTAAATTAAAAAGGATCATTAAAATCCTCCCTTCAGAGAATCAAGTTTGTCCATGCTGAAATTTCTACAACTTTATCAGTAAAATCTGCAGATAATATCAAAGTCAGAAGGATTTCCATTCCCATCTGAGGAGAATGGAGCGAGGAGAGGGTAGAGAGCTTAAGAGAACACAAGCATGAAGAACATTAAGAGATCTGCCCAGAGTCAACTAGAAATGAACAACAACAACAAAAACACGAAAAAACATTTTAAGTCTATTTTCCCAAATGGATAAGAGAAAGCTTTTACGCCCATGCACACACATGCTTGTGTATCAGTATACCGGTTACCTCAAAGGCTTTAATAAAAAAAGCCCTTGGAAAAATGAATGAACTAAAAACCCCGAAGTATAATGAAATAAGATGAGTAAAAACTATGCTATAAAAACCACGTCTTTTACATTTAGTAATTTAAATTGTTACCATGCATATGATATAAAAGAAAGAGTTGATTATAATATTGATTCAAAATAGTCACTTCACACAAAAGAAAACCAGGTGCTACTATGTCCCAGGACTTACATAACTCAAGAAAGGGAAAAATGTATTTGATAGACAAATACTAAAAGAATACACCAAGAAAGCTGTGTGCAGTTACAACAGAATCCACAAACAGAAGTTGGCACACGCATAATATGCACTAGGCAGGTATAACGAAAAGTATTTTGGACTTCTTTCTTTGCTCTTTTTGGCCATGCCGCACAGCATGTACGATCTAAATTCCATGACCAGGGATCGAAACGGTGGTCCTTGCAGTGGAAGCTCAGAGTCTTAACCACTAGACCACCAGAGAAGTCCCTGCTTCAGACTTCTTTATCACACATTTTCCCCCACCTGTAAAACCTAAAAGTTTTATCAGATTCAAAGCTTCTAAACATGCATGCAAAGCAAGAGGGGTTCAAACAATTTAAGAGGTGGCAAAGAGAATAATCCCTTTATTACTACTGCACAGTAATGTAATATTTCTTAATGAAACCAAAAAGATCCCAAAAGCAAAACCAGACATATAAACCTGTCTCCCTAATTAAATTACTGCATGTCACCCTTTTCATTTTAAATGGCTTGACTATCCGACCCAAAGCCCTTGAGAAATCATCAACTTTTTGAAAATAATTTGCATATGGAGGAAGGAAAGAGAGATTAGAATAAAAGAAAGGAATTTTGCAAGAATAAAGTTCTGGGCCAACGTCACGGTTTACCACTTAAATTCTAAATGCCACAGATATGACAAAGAACACATAACTTACCAATCAAGCCCTTTTCTGTACTTGAAGTAACAGTTTTATAGACTGGGTCGATGCCCTCTTTGTGGTCCAAGCCTTCAGATGATTCAGCTGGGGTGTTCTCCAGCACTCTCCGTTTAACTGTCCCATAGTTTGGTTCGTATGTGTCAGACAGAGAACTAGAGGAAGCCCAACTCTGTCTCATCTGATTAGTCTCTAGGCTTCCTTTACATTGACCACAAGTTCGAGAGCAGCCTTTGGGACAGCTGTAGTGCTCACAGTCAGTGGGTTCAACTTCAGCTATGGGACCATCCAAATGGGTAGGTCGGTAAGAGTTCAAAAACTCCCAGCCTTTGGGGTTTGGAAGACTTTGGAAGTTGTCATGGGAACTGCTTGAGCAGGAAGTCCAACTCCCACGACCACTATCAGCTGTTTCTATAATGATGTGCTCATGAGAAATCTCTTCATTGCTCACAGAAGATGAGACAGCTAAACTCTTGTTGATTAGAGATGGCTTTGAGAGTGTCCACCTAAAATCAGAGACACACAATTAAAAGTAATTTACTGGCTTAATGGAAAAACTGCCTTCTATCAACTGCCTACAAGAGACTACAGAGCATAGATCACAAGTGCTTAATGCCCACATAACCCTGTGAAAAAAATGTCACTGTAATCAATCATCACTAAACTTCTACTGGCATTAAGGTTTATACTTAGCTAGAAACTCAAATACTTAGCAAGGTTTCCTCAGCATTCTTCTTGAATAAAATTAAGTATACATTTTCATTCTGGGTCACACAATGCTAGATTCTCTCCATGCACACAGAATTAAGAATTTTAATTACAGGAATCATGTTTCATTTTTCAGCATGTCTCTGAGGTACCAAGTAAACAGCAACTTCCCCAATTACCTACTACTGAATGAGTTCTATCATTTCTAGCAAGGGTTCTCAAACTTACATTCATGGGCCAAATCCAGTCAAGACTGTTTTATTATGGTCTTGGGCAAAGCATAGTTTTTGTTTTGTTGTTTTTTTTTTTTTTACATTTTTAAACAATTTAAACAAAATAGAACAAAATACTCCAAAGATTTTGAGACAGGGACTGTATGCAGTCTGCAAAGCCTAAAATTTGTACTCCTTTAAATGGGCCTTTACCTGCTCACCCCAGATAAGGTTTGTGAAGTCCTGATATTTGGTACAGAGGATAGACCAGGATCTGCAAAGTGGAGTCCAGGGGTAAATTTGGGCCTCTATACCTGCTTTTGCATATAAAGTTTTACTGGGACACAGTAAAACTGTTTGTTTACAAATTGTCAAAGGCCATTGTGATCCAACAAGAGCAAGGTTGAGCAATTGCAACAGAGACCTTACCGCTTGCTAAGTCTAATGTATTTACTAACTTTTACAGAAAAAGTTAGCCGATTCCTGGTCTAGAGAACCACAGTTTAGAAATCTTTACAAATACGATAATGCTTTACTATGTAAAGTATACCAGATTTAACAATATCAATTTACAGTCAACTTTCTCAATGCTTTCTGAAGACTTCCATTTTGTTTGATTCGAAATAGAAATTTAGAGTTCACTTTTATTTTTTTGGATTGCCTTTTCATACCTGGTAATTCTTATGCTCTAAATCATACTTTGCAAGAACAGGGATCTAGGACTAGTCCTACTCTCCCAATCTGTCCACAGTGTGTACAGTACTTTGAGGGTACTTGCCATTACACACTCTGTTTTTGAGCAGTCTCTAACCTTACAGCCAGAATGCAAGACACTTCCCACATACCAACAGCATCTTCATGTTGAATTCTTATTGATCAAAAAGACATATGATATAAGTTATGTGATTTTGGTAACACTTAAAAAATGAGCACCCCTGCATCTTTCAAAACAGTACTTATTTTCATATAAGTACATATAAGATACCCCCTTTGGTGGGGGCGTCCATGTTCAAATTAGGGAGCACTACTTGCTGTGGCCACTTGGCTTGAGTTTTGTGATGGGAACACAGGCAAGGATGTTTACCCAGGGCCAAGCTGACTGTGGTCTCCTATCCCTGAGGAGTGCTCTGTCTTTTCCAATGCTCCAGTGGATTCAGGGACTGCCACAGCCTGGGAGGAACACCGTTCATCCTGTAGAGCTGTAGACATGGAGTCAACAGAACAATTGCTCACAATGCTGGACCGTGAAGAAATCTCACTGTGGCTGGAGTCAGACAAGTTGTCAGATTTAGCTGATGGTATAAGTGTATAACCTGAATAAGAGAAGACAACTGATCAGACTACAGAACAAGTGAACTGGAGTGGGGAGGGTCAGGGAGAGGATTAAAGAAAATATAAAAAAGAACAAAAACATAAAGTGAGTGTCAGTGTCAATCTCCATCTATGCAGAAGCAATGGTGCCAATCTTCTATCATGCTCCCTTACACATCCATTCACCTACCTACCTTTATGGCACCAATCTAATTCCAAATTCAAGAAACAGAACGTTAAAACACAGTATTACTGAGAAAACTAGTTCAAAGGTAAATCTGCCCCTGGCTCTCACAGAGCTATAAGCATTTAAGAGAATAAGAGGCATTAAATATATTACAGAACATTAAAAAGAAGACATCTTGAACTTCTCATCTTCTTCTTAACTCTATGTTCCCTCCCCTATGATTAACATAAATATTTCAAGGCCTGACTTAAGTGTTCAAAACACCACCTTGGGCTGGGGGTACGTAAGGGGAGTTAGGACCCAAGGGAAATAATTTGTTTTTTCAAACTGCAAATACTTACCGTAGATACTTTGCTTTAGTCACCTAAGAAGTCTTGCCCAAGCTGAAAGCCACTTGTTTTAGTATTTTTAAAGAAATTGTTTTAGATTTGTATTTACTCTTATACCTAGTTTCCTTTTTCTTCATCAATTTAGCAGAGTATTAAACAGCTGAACTGACAGATTTAGAAGAATGTATCATGAAAAAAAAACAGCATCTACCTGTTTTAAATTGTTCTATGACTTACTGCACAGCAGATATAACTAGAGAGATTTTCTTTAGCATTTTCTGGAATGAAGGGGTGAAGATGGAGTAAAGTAGAAGGATCCAAAATCAAATCTGCAGTGTGATACTTAATGTACCCAATCACCTGTTTTTGTAATTGTCAGAAAAGTGCCAAACATCTGTTGTTGTGAAGTAAAAGAAAATGCTGTAGTAATCCCAGCAAGGAGTAGGTAGCAAAGAAGGAAGCAATTATCTTCTCGTTCACTGAGAGAATGAGGTTCTACTAGGTGCATGACCTTTGGGTCCACTCCTAGAAATCTCAAAAACTATAGCCTCTATACTCACACATAGTTCAACAACCAAAAAATGTGTTAATCAATAACCTAATTAAGTAGTTTCATTAACTATTTCAAAAAGAAAAATTAAGACTCAGAAAATGTGTGATCTATGTATCTGGCTTTGTGCCAGGCACAGGACACGCCAAGCCAAGCCAATCATTTGACTCCTCCCCAGTTCTCTGATCATGGGATCACTGCTATTCCTCAGTGTCCCGCATGAAGTGATCCGTCAATTTTCAAGAGGACCAAGAAAATGGATGTGGTAAACTAAAAACAAAACTAAAAAATTCTTCCTCAAAAGAAAAAGTCACTGTTCTTTTATCCTGGGGCACAGACTTGCTTTACTGTTTTAAAAATAATTTCATTCCTATGTCTGTTAGATCAGTATTTCTCAAATATAATTAATTCTAAGAATCATCTGGAAGGCTTATTAAAACACACATTCTTGGGCCAATTTCTAGCAATTCAAATTTATGAGGTCTGCAGTGGGACATAGTAACTGTATTTTTTTAAACAAGTTTCCCATATATTTTTTAACTTGCCAGGTTAGATTATCTCCCCCTCCTCTGACCAGAGTGTATATGAAAAGTGGATGAATTAAAAAAAAAAGGTTATGTGGACAAGATATTATATAGTTTCTTGCCTTCCAAACACTTCTCTTTAGCTTATAATGTAGTTGCAGTAATAAGAAAGCAACACACATATGTAAAGGCAAAGGTTTTGATCAGATCATTACTGGGGTTTTAATGTAAAAGTAAATACTGGTTCCTAAAAAGTCTCCTCTACTTGCTGTACTCACAGACCCAGCTGTTACCAGTAGAAAATAAAGCCAACCACAGAAAACGAGAGTATTAAGTTTACTAACATTAGCAAAATAACATACATACAAATAAGGCACTTTAAATGAATACGATTTGGTTGCTGGAGGATACTAATCCATAAAATGCTCAGAGAAAGTATTTTAGTAGTTGGCTGCCTCAGCCTTGACAAATGACTTAATTTAAGTTACATTTACATTAATAAATGAAAACAAATTTCACACTAAAATTAAGTAAAGAACTTCATCAGAGTGTCTTTCTCCTTTTAGACGTGAATCGCGTATAGAAGCAGTGTAAAGTGTTACTGTTGCCTCGGCTATTTGAATTGAAGATGTCACTCCCTTTCTCATCTTTGATGTTGCTTCCAACATCCTTCACTTTCTCACAGCTTTCTGTAGCTTGATTGTGATCTGCGTCCTCTTTTTTGCTGTTGGCTAGTCTCTCCCTTGAAAGAGTTCTTTCCCTAAATCTTCTAAACGGGGATGTCATTCTTTTTCTGGCTGTGTTGTCACAGCTTGTCCTGTCTCTATTCTCCTCAGTGGCCTTCTCGGTCCTGTCTGTTCTTTTGGCTGTGCTCCTGGTAATCTGAAGGATTTTCTTTTGCAAGTAAACCCCACCTATTCCGGGGCAGCTCTGGCCACTGATGTTGGTGCTGGACTCACGGGGAGGGGATGAGGAAGACCCTGAGAGGCGCAGCAGGATGCTGTGATCAGATAGGATACTGCCAACTGGAGGGAGAGATGCAAAAACCCTGTCATGGTCAATTAATTCTTTCCAATTAATCACAATTTACCTGGTTTATATAACATTTTACTATCAAAAAATTTTAACATCTTGACAATATCTGAAAAATTAAAGTCTAACAACATACTTTTACTACATGGAAACTCTACAGCATAAACAAGACAGAACACAGGAGAAAGGTTACCTTGATTAGAATAAGCTGGTAATAAAAAACTGCTGAAAGTAACCCAAGCTGCTAAAATCATAAGCTAAAATATGACAAGAGTACCCAATAACCAGAAATATTTCTTGAAAGTAATTATGTCTAGAATTTCCAGGCAGATTCTACTAACAAAAATCAGACAGGACTTCATCAGAGTCTCTTTCTTCTTTTAGACTTGAATCGTGTATAGAAGCAAAAATCAGACAAGATATATAAACAGGATACACAATATATATATTTATAAAGCACAATGTCCGATCCAGTTTTCTCTCCGAGGTGGAGAGGTTCCCTGCCTTAAGCATCAGGGAAGATAAAGGTTAAGGCCTCTTGACATCTCACTTTTTCAATTCTTTGTTTAAATTCTCCTGTTAAAAATCCTGAGTGTAGGCGTCTTCTCTTTTTTTAGTTGAAAAAAAAAAAATCGGCTTATTTTCTCAATTGTTAGAAAACAAAGAACTATTTCAAAGTATAGCAAGAACCAAGAACAGAGTCTAATAACATATTCTTAGTTTAATGGCATTTTTGTTCAATCACTGACCACTGGCAAAAATCTGTCTATGGAAATAAACCACCAGAAATAGTTTTGAAGAAAAGACTTTCTTCAGATTTCTAAGACTTTAAAACATTACTATGTTTCTCACAAATCTATAAATATCATGGTCACAAATCTATAAATATCATGTTCAATTGCTGGCCACCCACTGAAAGACACAACAGAGAGAAGACTTCTCTATTCCAGTGGTTAAAATGGATTTCTGTTGGGAATAAAAGCAGTGGGGAAATTCCTGTTCTTGACCTCTTCCCTCAAGTCACACTGATGCATAAAACACCAAATCCAGTTCAACTAGTTTCCTGGTTAGAGAACTGTCTATAATGAGACCACTGGAGGGTGTACAGGTGTTCCTGAAAGAGCATTAAAAGCATATGAACACTGTTCATCTGGACCATGTGTGTGAATAAGGCACTGTTCCCAGCCCCAATCCTTGGGACCTGATTACCCATCTGAGTATTACCTGGAGAATTCCTTGGACAGAGGAGCCTGACAGGCTGCAGTCCATGGGGTTGCAAAAAGTCAGACACGACTGAGTGACGAGTGCTTTCACACACACACAAGGGATACTTTGGATAGGAAACACACACAGTAAGGAGAGGAAAGAGATCTGTGTATTTTCCTAAATCATATACAAGCTACATACAACCGGAATAGAAAACTGTGCTTTATAAACACATCTATTATGAATACTTTTATATGTCCTACGTGATTTTTACTAAGTTTTTCTTAGTAAAATCTGAAAGAAAATTCTAGCCAGTCTCAGCTATGTGAAGAAGGTCAGTAATGGAGTTATATTGCCCTGGTGTGGCAGCAGTGATAAAGAAGAGCAATTCCAATTTACTAAACACCCACCATCTATCTATCAGGCATTACAGGTTTTATTTCATTTAAATCTTAAATAAGGTCCCTAAAATAGGTGGTCCCTATCCCTTCTTACAGACTGAAGACCTGACCTTATAAATCTGTTATTTATAGTAAGACAGCTATGACCGGGGACAGAGTCAGGAATCAAACTAAGGTCTGACATCACTGTACCACACTGCTGTCACAGAGGTAGCAAAAATAAAAAGGAACCCTCAAAAGTGAAAGCAAACTTAGAACACAGGAGCTAAGGAAAGCTCTGGAAGTTTTCCTGCTAGAATTCGTAACCTTGCCCTCCCTCAGACCGTGTACTGTTCTGTACTGTGATTATTCAAAGATGTAAATCTTTTACATCTGTGAAATTCCCACAAGTCATGTTCATGCATATACACCAAATCCAATTCAACTAGTTTCCAGTTAAGGAAACTAAGGAGTCTTTTCACCAGGGTACACAGAGAATATGGAGGGGCCAATGGAAGAAACATACACATTATTTAGAATGCTACATTTGGAGCTGGTGTGAAATGGCAACTTACATTCATACTACCCAGGCTAGTCAGAAAAAAAAAAGAGCAAAGCCTCGGTCTGAATTATTAAAATATAGGTAAATAAACAAGAGAAATTTCACATTTTTTTTTAACTCAAGAGGTTCTATATTAGTATAAATGTAAAAATCCACAAGGGTACTGTACAGATTATTGTAAATTTTGATTAATAAAAAGGTAGCAGTAACATTACATTAGAAAGAAAGGAATGTATTACCCTAAATATTAGTTTCATTTCCTAAATCTTGTAAATGGGTTATAAACAATTTCCTAAAGAAATTCTTACTTTAAAAAACTTCATAGAATTATTTGAATTAATTGGTAATTTGAATAACAACATCAAGAATCTGCACAGACCAAAACACCTGACTTCTGCCTTCATTCTTATCTACGCTTGTCCTCTACCAAAGAAGGACCACACTCTGAATGCAGGAGTCCTAGCTCCATGCTGCATAATACCTGGAAGCCATCTGAATAATTCAATCCCAAACATGAAAATTCAGGAGGTATTATGAGTTTCACTTTTCTTCACACTTTCTAAATATTACTACTACAGACCAAAAGCAAACTATGTGCCCCACAGTGTTGTCTGGTGTTAACAAGAGCTCAAAGTGTTTTCCCTCACCTTTGCGGGGGGAACCTTGAGGAGACACAGGAGGGCTGGAATGTAAGGATGATGCCACAGAAACGGTGTCTTCTGTGTGTTTCTTACCACCACTTACTTCTTCAGCTGTTCCTAAAATTTTCTGAGGTAAACCTGTACCTAAAAATAAAATCAAAGAGGTAAATAAGCATCACTTCACAATTAAAATGTCTACAGTTGCCTAAATTACTACATAACTAAAGCCACGATGCACAATGGCTAGTGTAGTCAACTGAAATGCGTAAATGACAAACGGGGACTACATGACTGGGTAATGGCACACAGAGATTCTCACCTCTAGGTCATTTGTTCAAATTCAGCCAGTCACACAGATCAGATTAGAATAGCTCTTTCCTTGCTTGTTTTGTGGCATAAGGGACATGGATTTAACAGTCTGGGTATAGTGTGCCACCCCCCACCACTGACACACGTGTTGGAAGTCTCAATAGAGAATGCATGGATTCAGACTCTTCCTTCCCCTCTAGAGGTGGCCTCTCCAAGTCAGGGCGAGGCATGTGGCAGGGGCAGCGGAGGGATGTTGGCACTGTCACTACCTGTGGTGCATCTGTGCTGTGGGTATACAGAAGCAGCTGCAGGGCTGCCAGTCCAGCCCTTTTCAAGAGCACTAAATTCACACTACAGGAGAGAAGTAGACAACAGAAAGAATCATCAATTTATAGAAAAAGAGTATGGAGCCTACTGGAAACATTCCTGCAAAGTTCTGTCATCACTCTTGTCCAACAGCTGGTCCTTTTTGGCATAGGTCAACCTTACCAATGTTTTCACTGTTGAACCAGTAAAGAAAGCCCAACTCTGATGAGTACTCAGCATAGTAACAAGCATTCCTTTAATACTGAAAAAATTTAAAACTTGGTATACTCACACTACTTTTAGTGAAGTGCCATTTTAATATATTTATCATATAACTAATAGGCATATTACAGGAAGAAGGAAGATGGCTACCTGGTACAAATTATTCTGCCTCTTAGGTGATGACGTCCAAGTAAGAAATCAGAGTTAGACTATTCCCATTTCTCATTCTCATCACCAGATCAACTACACCCATTTTGCATCCAATTTTCTCTTCATATCCACAGTCACCAAACTAGATCAGGTTTGGTCACCTTCCCATTGCTACATCAGCTTTCCACTTAGACTCCCCATCTCCAATCTCACACCACTTTCCTACTATAGAGCTCCTCAAACATAAACTGGACCAGACCCTTGCCTTGCTCAAACTGCTTCCTATAGGTATCTATTGACAACTTTCCTTCAGCATGCCATGTTCTAATTTTGGCATGTCTATGACTTGACTTCTCTTCATCCTGGGACACTGTCTGTTTAGTACAGTGTTAAAAGTAAGGACTTTGAGCCAGTTAACCTGAGCTCAACTTCCAGTTCCATCTCTTACTGAGGGTGCTTTAAGTTATTTTGACTATGGAATGAGAGTATTCTTTATCTTTAGAGTTCTTAAAATTCAATGAACATATATATATAAAATAGTAAAAGCACTTGGAACTGTGTCTGGCATTCAGTAAGTGTTCTCTAAGTGTTAGCATTAATTATTATTGTCCCTCAACACTCTGCAGCTTTGTACTCAGAGTAAACCACCTGTAGCTCCATGTAGCTATCAAATTCTTCCTCTGCCTGAAGCAACTTCTCTGGAATTTTTGCCTAATTACCTCCTTCCTAGTCAACCTTTAATACTCTGCTTAGGTGTAACCTCCAAAGTCTTCTCTGGAGCACTGTCTTACCTCTCTCAACTCTAAGAGTCCCCTCTCTTTTGTTCTTTTCTATGTTCTATACATGCTCCTGCCATAATAGTGGACACATCACATATACTGAAGTTATCTATTTATGTGAATATCTTTATCACCAGACTGAAAATCTGGCAAAGGAAGGGGAATTCCTTATTTGCCTTTGGATTTCAAAGCAAAATCAAGTTAAATTCTCAAGGTTCTACTGAGTATGTTCTATGTATAATGCATGGGCTAAATAATAATACTGGGAACCAAACCTCATCTAGCTTTCCACCTGGAAGCTAAAATAGTGATACTGCTAGAACAAGTAATGAAAGTAATTTGAACAACGTCTACATGGTCCAACAGAGGAAAAAAGAGCATGGCCTATACTTTGTGTATTTTACCCTTGCTTCTTTCTTGTTTCCTAGCTAGGTTTTCATAAGTGGTCATTAATGTAAAACCAACTTTTTTTTTTTTTTTAAAGACATAAGCAATTTCATTCTCATAGGTTGCATTTTCATTAGATAACTGAGTATATAGACCACTAAATGCAGTATGCCCTTGGTACCCAAGTAAAAATAAGTTTTTGGTTGATATTATAGGAATTCTCACATCAACGTTTAAAGCATGCATGCAGTCATCAAAGACTTATAGGCAAAATGAAGCATTTCTTGACTCATGAGTGCTGCTTATATTACACAAACCATGATAGCAGATCTCCAAAGCATTTATAATTACTTTCCAATCTGACTCGCCTGGCAATTTCAGTTAAACGAATGCAGTATTAATTGTGTATACTCACTCAGGGTGGCAGGGTCTCTTCCTTGGCCCTTCTTCCTGATAGGGTGCAAATTTACAGCTGGCACCTGAAGCACCTGGCTTCCTCTGTGAGGCTGATGCAAATGAGCTTTAGTTGTTTGGCCAGCTGACCTCAGTGGCACCGGAGACATTTCTGATGACTTCATTGATTTTTTCTCATTTAAATTCTTGGTCACTAATAGGAGAGAGTAACAAAACATACTTCTGTACTTTATAAGGCAAAGTTATGTGGGATGTTTTCGTGGTGTGGCTCCTAAACTTGGGCATGTGTGCACCAAAGCCCTGAAGCACTTGAGACTCAAGCAATTAACATCTTCTCATTTATACTGTTGAAATGCTCTCTTTACTCTATCAATTCTAGCATGCCTTCAAGCCATTCTCCATACATCAGCATGATGGCTCTTCCATCATGAAAATCTGATCTGATAATGCTACTTTCCTTCTACAAATGCCCTGCACAAACCTTCAGATGACTTGCCACTGCTCTCAGGATAAGACACAAATCCTTAAAGCAAGGTCTATTAGACCCTGCATGATCCAGCTTCCGCAATAACCCACACTCTGTTTGTTCTCAAGACACCCTGTATCCTTCCTTCACAGCACTGATAATTATAATACAATTATCTGTGCAATTAATCAATCAATGCCTCTTCCCTCCACAAGGCTATAACTAACAAGATTATAAGGATGGTATATCTTGTTTACAACTGTATCCCTATGTGTTCAGTGATACAACAGATGTTCAATAAGTAGGTATTGAGTAAGTGAAATTATTTCAACAGCTATACACAGGAATACCAAATTTGCTAGAAGTGTTCAAGATATTGTTTTTATAACAACATTTACTGAATGTCTCATTACCCTACATTTGAAAATTAATTGTGAATCTGAATTTTAAAAACAATACTTAGTTGTATTTCCGTTTTCTTTTCTACTCTATTGACATACTTGTCCCATTACTATGCAAATACTATACCATTTACCAATCTCAGGGTCAACTCATGATGACTGCCATTTCTCCCTATTAACTAGGAACATGGAAACAGAAAATCTGAACCTTCCCGCCCCCTATATTCTGTCAACATTTAAATCAATTTCTATGTATTATATTGGGATTTTTACTAGTGTAACATTTAATCACATATCCAGATAAGTAATACTCATAATAGATGTACAATCTTTGATTTCTGCTTTCACAACTCATAATGTCTTTGACCCAGAGATACAGGCATTCTACTGTTTGTACTTAATTAAAAAAAATGAGTATTGAGAATAGGATCTATTTTGTTCATCACATTTTCTATTCATAAATAATATCAGAAAAGCTCAGATTTTTCTTGTTTTTACCTTATGTACTGATACCTATAATTTATTGTATTTTTTCACTTGGTAAATATCTGTAAAATTCTTAGAAAAGGGAAAATCTTCACTTATTTTACTTTTCATTTAGGGATGAAAGTAAGAACATTCTCAAAGAGAAAGACTCCTCTATAATGTTTCAGTCTTTAAGATTTTATAATGCTTTTCAAAGAACTATATTTAGACTCCATTTCCTGCACAGAGAAATCATCAGGAATGGATGAGAGTTCAGTATCTGACTAACATGATGACATGATGCTTGAGTATGTCAGTAAACCTTTGTGAGTGAAAGTTAATTTTCTTGGGACTTCACCATAATACTACAAAAATAAGTTTCTATTTTGTTGTGCTGTTTAGTATCATGTAAGTGAAAACTTGTACTTACAGGTACCATATGCAGGCTCCCATTGCAATGACATCATCTGGAACTTCTCTTCATCTGTCTCGACATCCAGACTGGAAAGATACTGCTTCACTTTTCTTGCCATTTGGGCATCTTCATATAGCTTCTTGGCATTTAGCAGAGAGCTACGGCGTGCCCTTTTTTTGTGAGCACCTCCCTGAACATCCAGCATGTTTGAATTTGTGCTGCCTTGACTCAGTGACCTGTAAGATGAAGATCACAATAATGGGCTATAAAGACACGAATTAAGTACGACAGACTGAAGATTAAAAGAATTCTGTTCTGTTAATGCGATTGCATGCTGATGCAAATGAGTTAAAAGATGAAAAGCATTAATGCAAAGTAATATGTCACACATGGCAATGTTCTGAGTTTCAAGATTCAGCAAAGTGAAGAACTCAAAAGGATAAGTTGACAATTCCCCCCAAAGCAACAAATTCCATCAGACCTATGTTTGGTGCCTTCCAACCCATAGGACAATTGTGACAGTGAAAGCATTCCTTGGCCCTGTGGCCATCCACACTCTGAAGATATGTCAAGAGCCTAACTGGGCAAGTGCACCCTGAGCCAGATCTCTGCACCAGGGCTCTTCAGCACGGGAGTTTCTAGAGCAGCGCTGGTTGTATGTGCTGCTTTGGACGTGCTACTGCCATCATCATTTCTGTGTACAGCAGACCTACTCTGAGCACGCTCCAATGTTACCTGTAACCAGATTTTGGCCAAACTTTAAAGAGAACAACCAATAAGAAAAATAACACCATTTATATTCAAGTCAATATAGTCAGAGATGGGAAACAGCAGTAAAAAGCTATTCAATGTTTCCACTCACATATGAATTGGTGAGGTAACACATGGCTTCTAGGGTTGGGGATATGGGATCTTTCTTCTGCAGTGCCTCTAAATGTGATGGAACTACAAGCTGGGTAGGAATTACTACAATTCAAACAAGCTAATAAAGTTTTACATACAACTCTTTTCAGCAAGCTTTCTTCTACAATAACTATATCTAGAACCACTGGAAAACAGGAATTGCAATGCTATTTGTCCTTTGTAACAAAGATGGCAAACACAAGGTTCTAGACGATTTTTATTTTAAAGGCAGTTGCCATTCTAAAATAATGAAGGTATCTATGGGTTTTCAAAGTTAGCCTCCCAAATACCCAAAGATATTAAAAACTGGACCACAATCTTATAATCTGTTTTTTCCGTATTTATATAGCTCATTTTAAAAACACACTAAAATCCTAATATTTTCACTTCAGATTAAGTGAAATAAAGCTGTAAAAAATGTTATTTTTCTTTCACAATTTTAAGATCTTTAAAAGACTGTGTCTTACAGTGGATGGAAACTTGCAATTGTTACTGGTCAGGCAGAAACTGTGACATGTTTGTTGCTACTTACACAGCAGAAATTTCAAAATTTGCAGAATAGTTTGGAAAAAATCCAACGGCATTAGTGAATACTCCCTTAACCTTCAGGAATTATAAGGCTTCAGGATTATAAGGCTATAGTGACTCTGAAGTTCAACAACATTCCTGAAGCAAGTGTCAAAAGGAAGCTAGCCCTGTTATTTGCAGAGCCAGCCTAAGAGCCCCGCATCAGCAGCTTTTTGTTCTTTTACAGCTTGTTTAAAAAAATGTGGCATTACCTATGCATCTGATGGCACAAAAGGCAATACTGTGCGTTTCTGGGAAAAAACCCAGAAACTAACAACTCTAAAGGTGATTCAGAAGATTCATATTCTAAATAGGAAGAAGTTTTAGAAAGACATAAACCAATTTAATTTGCGTAATTTTTATTAATGCAAAAAAGGTGTTATGTGACAAAAATGCACACCTAAAATATATAAGAACTCTTAACAAGTAAAAAATTATCAGTATTAAGAAGGCATTTCAGTGATTTTTCTTAGTGGTACATAAAATAGTAGTGGTCTTGACAACTGATGTTGTCTTAGATTCAAAGAAATGCAGTAAAATCAATTCCCAACATTTAAGTACAAATTTTAATACAAATATTTAATAATTTTACCTAAGTTGATATACAAAGGAGCCTAGAAATTTAGAATAAAGACAAAATTTCAATAAATGAAACACTATGATAAATGACAAAGAAATGTCTTTTAATCTACTTTCAAAATGCTTTGATATAAAAAAGAAAATGTCCGGTGTCTGCAAACATCATACAATGCAATCAAATGCTGAATAGTGAGTGTGTTACACAAGTCATTCAAACACCCCAAATACCCACTAAGATACACTGTCCATTCTTCTTCATCACAGCAATGTTAGAGATCAATTTCTGTTTTCAATGAGAAGAACCAGAAAAGACCAAGACATAAATGTACAGTATATAAGAAAACACATGAAAAACACACAGAGAAGGGAAGAAGAAAGTAGAAAATTCAAGTTTACCAAGCTTCAACAGAAAACAAAAGACCACAAATAAGACAAGACTCAAAGTAAGTGGCTCACAAAAAATCTTTCATATATGTCTTATAAAAGCATCTAACTTCATGATTCACTGTAATCTTAAAAGAGCACATTCTTATTTAATCCATTCATCCACAAAACCCATCTTTTCCTTCAACTGAAATTGAAAAGACTAGATATATGACTTATAAGATATCTAACTATGACAGATCTGTAAGCGGAGATCTGAAACTACTTGAAAAACAAAAGGTGTCATTTTTGGAATCTATTTCAGTTTAAAGAGAGGTAAGGGAGCCTTTAATTAAAAGTGGTAGGAATTTAAAATAAAATTCTATCAATGCTGTATATCTCATAGTATTAGTGGATCTGAGAAATTAAAATAATCTTCTATTTCAATTACTTACTATCTCAATTCTATAGTATAGTTTGGATAAAGGCTGCAGCTGATGGAAAATGTACCCTTTATAAACAACTTTCTTATCCATTTTAATTCACTTAAATATTTATTTTTATAAATATGGCATGTGAATAAAATGGTGTGGACTCTGGAATCAGACTATCACCAATAATGAATTAGAATCCACTATAGTGAGCTCTAGGAATTAGGACAATTCTGTCTTCCCCATTTGTACCATGGGAATACCAGTATCTATTTCACAGAGCAGCTATAGAATTCAAGTTTATATAGAGTGCTTAGAGAAGTATATAGGAAGCATACAACAATATATGCTATCATCATCATATAACTGACCCTGCTAAATTAAAATCTAAAAGGGACTTACGGGATGTCAATAATGGAAAAGTAAAGGGAGAAAAAAGCTAGTTCTACCACTATTTTCTCCTTGTTAGCAAAAGGCATTTGTCAGGAATGTAGGTTGACAGGGTTAATAGAACACATGCTATTTTACGTGCGTGCATTAATGAAAAGGATGCAGTATACGTTAAGAGTTGAGCAACCTTCATTCCAGTTGCATTCATCTCTACACTTACCCCAGACTCCGCCACCTCTTCTTCCTGTAAGCAAGAGCCACAAACATTGAAGCGTGTGTTTGAATAGGAAAGCACAGAAAAAAGACAACAGTTGAAAGTCAGAGAAACTATGGAGACAGAACAGAACAGAAAAATTTTACTAGAAAAAAATGGTAGCTTAACAGTAAAATGACTTTAATGGAATACAAGGTGGTAAAATGAATTATGACATGTACTGAAGGCCAAAAAAGTCCACAATATTTAAAAGTGTGCTTTTAGACCAATTATGTTTTTAATACATAATTAATTTAGAGGCTTATGTTAATAACAAGCTTAACAGAAAATATTTATTACAAGTTTCCAGGGAAACTTTAAAAGAAAGAATAGAACTTCTGAATTTTTTTCAAAGGTATTTTTGAGCCATTCATTTAAGTGAGACAATGAAATTACAAGGAACATAAAGATTTATAATTTCATTTTTAAGTGCAGAAATTTCTCTATGTATTTGTTCAAGAAATTTTGAACAAACCAAAGCCAACTTAAAATTTAAGTATAAATATATCATGAAAATCTGTATGCTCCTGTATCTCCTTATACTATAATTGGGCTGAATCAAGATTCTTTATAACATTTTTATTCTCATTTTTTTGGCCCTCTCCTCTCTACCACCTGATTGGTCTGAGCATATCCCAGACTTGTACTCAATAAGCTCCAGCTGTGGCCAGCCCCAATCTGTTTCTTCAGTCAGCACACTGACTACTGTCCACACTACATAGTATGTATCACCAAAATGGCCAAATACTTGCTTAAAGAAAGCTACACGTTTCAGTACTAGCTGACAAAATCAATTTAAGCAAAGTTCAGTCTAATCTAACTATAAATGTTTTATTTTTTCCTATACTGTATCTACTCTAGGCTAGACCATTCAAGGGAACAGTCAAGTTTATTGATTTCCATCTTTGCTCATTTCTGAGGCACGGCTGGTACTCAGAAAATTATCAACTGGGCTGGCAGGCTCACAAATTCATTCAGGAACCAGGGTGCTAAAATACATGAGTAGACGGATGTCTGTGTAAGGTAACAGGGAATGGTGGAGCCACTGTACAGGCACATATAACAAAAACAAAAACTTAGAAACAAAGAAACAAACAAATCCTGCAGGTTCGCTTTGGTCCCTGGTTCTTAATTCTTCTGCTTCTACACTGCCGAGCAATGGCACCTCTCATTACATGCAGTGATTCTCAGGTGTGCAACTGGGTAGGGAAGAGGAGATATGACACACTCCTTCTTTCATATTTGGAGAATTTCTAAACTAGAGCAACCATCAGGTCAACTACTCCTAAAAACAGACTTCTGAACTGTGGTTTAAACAAAACAAAAATTCAGAAAACAATCCTGACATATGCTGATTCCATCCGGTTACAACAATTCCATCTCTTTTTGTTTCTTTAGTAGACGCTATTTCTTTTAAGCCACTGAAATTGTGCCTGTTCTGGCAAACATTTCGTTTTTAAAGCCCTTAGGTACTAAAGCTATACACACAGGCCTAGAAGAAAATCAGATAAAAAATTAAAACCCTAGTATCTTTTCATCCTAAAAATTACTAGGAAAAATAATTTACTTTAAGTTTTATATAATTTGAGGAGGCATTTGTTACTACATGAAAGGTGAATTTTAAAAAGCATTCACAGAAGATCAGGTTAATAGTGAACACAATATTTTCATTTTTATTAAAGATACAGTATCCTTAAATCTGCACTTTCTAAACTGCTAAAGAATTTACATAAGCACCATAACTTGAGACAAAGGAATACATTTTAGACAAATGAAGTAGAACTTATATAGATATTGAACTTTAAAAATATTCAATAAAAATCAAAGACATGCAGACTAATACTTCACACATTTGGTTAGAACCAGATGAAAGTGTTTGTTTTCTCTGATAACTTCAGTAAAGATCAGCAACTTACTTATATTTAAGTTAGATAACATTTTATGTAACAATAACAATACAGAACTATCTGTGTACTCAAAAAAATTAAGAGAGAAGTAGGGTTCAAATCTCAGTAATTTATGTCATCCTGGACACATTATCTAACTGCTCTGAGTTTCAGTTTCTTTGTATGTAAAGGGCAGGCCAATACTACCAACCTTTAAAGGTTTTTATAATACACTATTATTTGAGATTGACATCTATAAAGCACTTAATACAGCGCACAATAAAAGGCAGATGGTCAATAAGTGAAAAAGATCACTTTCAATGCCACTCTGTAACACTTACACACTTCAATGCCATACCTCTGTCGGAACATCATAGCTGGATCCATGTTAGCAGAAGTCATTCGAACAACCTGACGAATTTCCTTGGCAATCATTCTGAGTTTCTCGAAATTTACCAAACCATCAACTTTGGAATCATTTCCTATAGGATAAAAGTAATTTTTTTAACTCCCCCAATTAAAATATCTATACAAAGGTAGCAGAAGTCAAGTCATTATTCCTGGAGGCACAAATCAGAACCTTTATCAAACTGCCACTTTTTGGTTTTAAGAATTGATAAACCCATATATAGTTTAATCCTGCTCCCAAGGAATGACCTAATGGGAGGAATTATACTCCATGGGAATAATGATTACGAACATTGCAAAGTGATAAACTGTGCATAGCTTCTAAAAGCCACCTCTTCACTGCACTGCAGGCACACCTAGTAAAGTGCAGCCCTCAGTGCTAGCTCTCCAGACGCTCGGCTCACTCAGGCAGGTACCTGCATCTAGTTTTTTGGCAGCAAAGTTAGTAACCACTTGAAAACTTAGGTTTCCACCAGGGGTCATAAAGAGTGACCTTTGGGCTTACCTAGTCCAGTATGGTTGCTACGGTTTACAATGATTTAAAAAATTGTAAAATCAGTTGTGGACACTTAAGAAGTGGAAGACATCCCATGAAAATAAGAATTTCTGCCTTATGTGGAAGAAAAAGAGAGCGGATGGTATGTGGGGGATTAAATAATAGCACGTCTGTTTTCTAAGTGGTAATAACTAGTTAAAATTAAGAGACGGATGGCTCATAGGGACAGACATCTTCAAGTCTACCATGCCCTTCCCCAGAATTTGAATTTACAATCATCACTTTAATCATTAAATACAAATTTGATTGTTCATAAGTTACATAATTTTTGTTTATTAAGTAGTTCTCTGAGAAAAAAATTCATACAACTTTCAAAATGGTCTATTTTTCTTTGACAAGAACAGGAATGATACCAGACTTAGCCCAGATGTGGGGCTTATGCAGTTCAAACCACAAGGCAAAAAATCATATGTTCAAAGGGTAATCTAACTGTCTTTTTTCCACACCTGTCTTTAACACTTGGTGTGACCCTATTTATTTCCCATGGTGGGCCCCGAGGTATCTCTGTGGAACACCAAGTCCCTGAAGCCAAGATGGAAAACCACATGGGTCTGAACACACGTGGGCTCCCTCTTTGTAGTAAATGGTACCTATCTACTGGACATATAAACTGTTCTGGGTCTCAAAATGAGTTGGAAACAAAATGACAATGCAAAATACTTTCAAGTCATATAAACATGTTTTGAGGGAACATGTAAGAAAATATATTTGAAGTCTCTAGTAATATTTTCTTAAGAAAAAGAAGTAATAATGAAATTAGGGGCAGTATAATTAGTTAATTGGTACAACACACCGAGAACAGTTCGAAAAGTTCAACAAAAATAGAAGAAATACGTTGAGTCATTAAAAAAACTGTCAAGGCAGTGAGGATCTGAAGAAATAATGAAGATGTGTGGCAAATTTAGCATTTCCAGTGCTCCACCTACAGGCCTCTGCTGATTTCAGAAAAGGTGACCATGAGCTGAAAAACTGAGCAGTGCCACCCTGACTTTTGAAGTTAGAGAACAACTTAAGTCTAGATAAATCTTCAATTCTTCGGGTTGGGATCTTTAAGACACACACACACCCACACACACACACACCCACACCCACCTACCCACCCACCCACCCAACAAAATGTAGACTGGATAAAAGTTCAGTGTTACATTATCTCAAAATGTGAAATGGTTTAAAGTGATTTTTGGATTGCTAGCACTCCTAGCTGCCTGGCAGAATCAAGTTTTAATTCTATCTGGAGAAACAGAATATTGTCCGAAATTCTAGATTATTTCTGTAATTTTTTTATATACAACATCCACCTGGCCAAAAATAACCAGGTACATTTGGTGAAAATTTAATATGACTGAAATGCAAGGGGAAAAAAAAGACAACAGAAAGACTCATTAAAAAAAAATCACACCTAGATTATGGAGTTACTAGAGACAGACACGGAGAAGGCAATGGCACCCCACTCCAGTACTCTTGCCTGGAAAATCCCATGGATGGAGAAGCCTGGTGGGCTGCTGTCTATGGGGTCGCACAGAGTCAGACATGATTGAGTGACTTCACTTTCACTATTCACTTCCATGCATTGGAGAAGGAAACGGCAACCCACTCCAGTGTTCTTGCCTGGAGAATCCCAGGGACGGGGGAGCCTGGTGGGCTGCCGTCTACGGGGTTGCACAGTCGGACACGACTGAAGCGACTTAGCAGCAGCAGCAGCAGAGACAGACATTAAAGTAACTGGTGAATATGTGCAAGGTTATAAAAAACAACTCTGAGAACTCTGGTAGAAAACATGAAGAAATGAATTTAAATTGTAAATCTGGGGGGAAAGCCCAATAACTGAAATAAGGAATATGCTGTTGAATTTAACAGTAAGTCAGACATAGTTGAAGAAATAATTTTAAAATTGGATATTAGGCTAGAAGAAAATTCCAGAATAAATAAAAATATCCAGGTGAGACAAAATCAAAGTCGTATAATAGCAAAGCTAGAGAAAAACAGAGATAGAGAGAAGAGAATATTTTAAAGCAGCTATTAAAGGAGGGTAGATTATTGTCAAAGGAACAACAAATAAGACTGACAGTTGACTTCTAAAAATAACAGTGGAAGTCAGGAGATATTTCTGTTACCTTAAAATGTTGAAAGATAACTGCCAATCAAAATTGTGCCTTAAGAATGAATATTAATTAAAGACATTTTTTCAGATAAACAAAAACTAAGATTTTATCACCAATAGACTTGCACATAAGAAAATAATAATCAGTGTTCTTACAAGGAGAAAAATCCTCAACCACAGGCAAACTTTGAAATTCAGGAAGGGGAAAAAACAGTAACAATATCATCACACTAAATAAATATCGACTTTACTAAACAATATTAGTACCAAGTGGGATTTAAAGGCATGGCAACAACTGTATATAAATCGAGAGGTGAGAGAATGGGTATTTGAATGGTCTGAGTTCTTGCACTGCCTGACACACAGAAAAGTACTAATGGATACTACTCAAAGTAGTATCGGCAAGTATCAATGTTGTAATGTATAGGGTAACACTAGAAAATTAGCAAAATAGTGTGTAGTCAGCAAGTTAATGGAGGACAAATACCACTCACAAAAAAACAATTAAGAGGAGTATAAACTACACGGCCGACTCAATGGACATGAGTTTGAGCAAGCTCCAGGGTTTGGTGATGGACAGGGAAGCCTGGCATGCTGCAGTCCATGGGGTCAAAGAGTCAGACAAAACTGAGCGACTGAACTGAGACTACATGGCAAAAGACTAATAAATTAGGTTTTTAAAACTCAAAACGTGTTGTTCATCAGAAGATAATCTTAAAAGAGCCAAAGGCAGTCATACTATATATATATACATATAGGACTTACACAAAATCCTTAAAAGGTGTATTAGAGAAAGAGAACGTTATGGAATATAGGCAAGAAATCGAACTGAATGGATAAAAGAGGACAAATAAATATACAGAAGGGTGTCCAGACACATTAGTAATCAGAGAAATGAACATTAAATCACATCAAGATATAATTACACACCTACTGAAATGGGTAGAAATAAAAAGAATGAATTGACCAGGTACTGGAGACAGCGAGGAACAATAAGAATGCTCATGTCACTGCCAGTGTTCCACTTCAGTGGATTAACACCAAACTGTCTCCCAAAGTTGACTGTATGAATATTCATAAATTTCACTGTGAATTATATCAAACAAAAATGCATGTGTACTATGAGATATGTGAAAGGATATTCACAGCAGCATTATTTGTATTGAGTAAACAGTGGAAACTATCAAATGCTCATCAACAGATTGAATGAATCCACTATATCGCATTTATGTAATGCAATGTCAAAATAGTTTTGAATAATGAATTACAATTACACTCAAAAACATGCAAGAATCTCATCACACAAGTCTAATGTTCACCAAAATAATCCAGAAGCCAAACCAAAAACTAAAAAAACAAATATACTCTGTGGATACATAAAGCTCGAGAACAGGTAAAACCATCGTATTAGAAGTCAACACAAGTATCTTTAGGGAAGATGAAGGTGGTAACTGGAAAGGGGCACAAGTGGGGCTGCTGGGAGGGAGGCAATGTTTTTTCTTGACTGGGTGTTGGTTGCCTGGGTGTTTGCTTTGTCATAATCCATTAAGTTGTTCACTTGTTTGCGGTACTTTTCTGTTTGTGTTCAGTAACTAAAAAAAGAAGTTGGGAGTCTGATCTTGGTTGTGTGTGAATTGCATTGGGTAAACACCAACATCTGTTCTTATCAATAATGTGGGTTTTTCCTAAGATTTACTACATTTAATTGGGTAAAGCTTTTAGTGACTTATAATCAATAGACTGAAAAATATATTAAATACATTATAATTCTGTAGAATTAGCTGAAGTTAAGCATGCTAATTTTCAAGTAACTTTAAAATACCTTCATGTAGAAATGTCATATCTTTCTTGACAACAGGAAAGAGTGGAATAATTGGAGGCTGCATGCTTTGACTACTAAGAATATTTCTGTATTTTGCCATGTTTCTGGATGGATCAAAAAGGTCTTGCAGATCTTGGAAGTGTTTCTCATACTTGCTTGGTAACTTTTCCCAAGTACCTCTGAGTCGTGCTACAGATGCCAAGTTCAAACCACTGCCAAAGATGAGAATAAAAACATTAAAAAGAGGCTTGCAAGAGAGGTAGGACGCAGGTCAGGTTAAGTGTATAAACCAATTTTCTTGAATGAAGCTAAAATAAGCAGATACATCTTATATAAACAGTAGAACCATAAAAAAAAAAAAAAATAAAAGGGACTCCTTGATCTTGTAAAACAAGAAAAACTTGCTTCAAAGGAACTACATCATGTGCCAATGGTTGTATATAGCTTTTTTTTAAGGGTGCATGTAAATGACAAATACAGTAAATCCATTAAACATACATTTAACTTAAAAATAAACTTCAAGCATCACAATGTTTTTGTATGTTTTACTTAGAAATAATTTTATGGAGACATTATTTATTTGAAAGTGGTATAAGTGATAACAAGTGCTATATAAATATAAGTGAGGCAAGTTCTGAGACTGAAAACCTTCTTTCTTTGAGATTTTGGCCATTCATGTCCCTGATTTCAATACTTCCATAGGTTCTAATCCTGTTGTCTGTCAAGTGTCTATATACTCAATGTCTCCTCTCTTGTTCTCGGCTACCTGACTTTTACCTCTACCACAGAATTTAAAATGTTCTCTTGACTTATGATTTTAAACTGTGGAATTAGGAAATCTTTGTTTCCTCTGTTTCTCAGAAATCATCTCAAAAACTATAAGGATGAATAAGAGAAATGCAGATTTCATTTCCACCAAAACTTAAGAGATATCTGTAACTCCTAAACAGAATGGCTATCAAAAAATAGTCAAGTCAAATCTAAGTACGCAAAATGCTGAAAAAGGAGGCCTGCAGCGGAAGATTTCAATGAAAGTTGTAAACCATAGCGCTCCAAAGCAGGTAACTTACTCCAAAGGCAAAACCAGCAATCCCCTATTTGGAACAACAAAGCAGGGTCCATAGACTGATAGAATTAGGAAGGGGCTGGACTCTTGTTCTTCACCAGGGAATGTCAGGGAAAGTAAGATTTAAAACAGTGTGTGCAGTGATATAACATCTTGGCTAGAAGCAGTTTAATAGTGACACAAGACAGCAGAGAGAAACTGAGTTGTAAGCACCCAGAAAACTGTGTATCTCCATTTGCTGGAGAGAAGTTAAGGGTAAAAAAAATTCACATACAAGCTCTATTTCTGCTAGCCTGGAACACTTCCCTGGCTCCTCTCCTGTATGAATCTCCTGCAGATAAGATGGTATAGGAAAACTCATGTCCTTCTAAAATAAGGAATGAATAAAGGAGCCATAACATGCTGCTATGAGGAAAAACACAGACCATAAAGAAGGAAGATGTTCTGACAATAAAAACTGGGACTAATGACCCTAGTATCCATGATTCAAATGAATTAATAAAGTAAACAAAGAGCAATGAAGTGATATAAGAGTTTAGGAAAATATATATATTGATTAAAAAATTTAACAAGTTTAGGAAAAATTGGAAGAAAAACCACAACTATCAGAAAAATGAAAGCAATGCTGGAACCTACATAAAGAAAAAGATAGCTAAGATCTTGAGCAAATATCTTAAAAGGACTGACAAAAGCAATCAATGGAAATGGTCAGAGTTGAGGAGAACGACAGAGAAAATGGGCTTCGCTGGTGGCTCAGATGGTAAAGACTCTGCCTGCAATGCAGCAGATTTGGGTATGATCCCTGGGTCATGAAGTTCCCCTGGAGAGGGAAACAGCAACCCACTCCAGTATTCTTGCCTGCAGAATCCCATGGACAGAGGAGCTGGCAGGGTACAGTCCATGGGGTTGAAAAGAGTCAGACACGACTGACTCACACTTTCACTTTCTTTTCAGAGAAAAAATAATGGATATGGAAGACAAAGGCTATCTAAAATTTATATAATTGGTATCCTTGAAGCAGGAAACAAAAATAATGGAACTGAAAAAAATCTTCAAAAGTACAATTTGAGAAAACTATCCAGGAACAAAAGAACTTAATCTATAGAATAGGTACCACAGTTTCAGAGAACCTGACACAGAACTAAATGAGATGTAGAAGCACCCACGTAAGGTAAATGACTTCAGAGACAAGAAAATAAAAGGGGAAGCAAGCTCTGAAACCTGCACAACTACATGGAACACTAGCTGTAGAGCAATTATCTATGAGGTTCCCAAGAAATAACATGTTAGAAAAGAACTTTAAAGCCAGATAAAGTGATAGCGAAGTTCAAAAGCAACAGAAAAATATTTTGAATATGCTTAGGATATATCATTTCCAAAAGCATTTTTAAGAAATGATTAGAAAACAAAATTCAATCAGGAGATAAGGAGAGAGAGTGATGTCAACATTATAGTGTCATAAGACATCCCTATCCCAACAAAAACTCAGCCCCTATCCATGAACAGTGGGACCCAGAAACATGGACCAAGGGACCAGAGAGGAGTCTTACCCACCAGCGTACTGGGTAACAGGCAGGAAGATTTGGAGTGGGGAATCTAGAGGAGACTAAGAAATGGTTCTGGCCCCTTTCAGCTATGGACTGAGAACATATGCAGAACACTGACTTCGGTGGTCACCTTCAGAGAAGAGGGACTTTGTGAAGTCCAGGTTTCCAAAGGAGAAGTTCGAGTGCTCCGCTGAAGTAGACGAGAACAGAAGAGTGTGAGTGAAATGGGATAGGAACAGCTTGACTTTGTTGGCATCACTCCTCCCCCAAGGAAGCATTATTGTTGTTGTTGTTCAGTTGCTCAGTCATGTCTGATTCTTTGCGACCCCATGACTGCAGCACGCCAGGCTTCCCTGTCTTTCACCACCTCCCGGAGCTTGCTCATGTCCATAGAGTTGGTGATGCAATCCAACCATCTCATCCTCTGTCGGCCTCTTCTCCTCTTGCCTTTGGTCTTTCCCAGCATCAGGGTCTTTTCTAACGAGCTGGCTCTTCTCATCAGGTGGCCAAACTATTGGAGCTTCAGCATCAGTCCCTCCAGTGAATATTCAGGATGATTTTCCTTTAGGATTTACTGATTTGATCTTGCAGTCCAAGGGAGTCTCAAGAGTCTTCTCCAACACCACAGTCCAAAAGCATCAATTCTTTGGCACTCAGCCTTTTTTATGGTCCAAATCTCACAACTGTACATGACCACTGCAAAAACCACAGCTTTGACTATACGGGCCTTTGTCAGCAAAGTAATATCTCTGCTTTCTAATATGTTGTCTAGGTGTGTCATAGCTACTCTTCCAAGGAGCAAGCATCTTTTAATTTCATGGCTGCAGTCACCATCTGCAGTGATTTTGGAGCCCAAGAAAATAAAGTCTGTCACTGATTCCACTTTTCCTCTTCTATTTGCCATGAATTTAATGGAACCGGATGCCATAATCTTAGTTTTTTGAATGTTGAGTTTTAAAGCCAGCTTTTTCACTCTCCTCTTTCACCTCCATCAACAGGCTCTTTAGTTCCTCTTCACTTTCTGACATAAGGGTGATGTCATCTGCATATATGAGGCTGTTGATCTTTCTCCCAGCAACCTTGATTCCAGCTTGTGCTTCATCCAGCCAGGCATTTCACGTGATATATTTTGCATATAAGTTAAATAAGCAGGGTGACAATACACAGCCTTGACATGCTCCTTTCCCAATTTGGAACCAGTCCTTTGTTTCATGTCTGGTTCTAACTCTTGCTTCTTAACCTGCACACAGGTTTTGCAGGAGGCAGGTAAGGTGGTCTGGTATTCCCATCTCTAAGAATTTTCTGGTATGTTGTGATCCACGCAGTCAAAGGCTTTCGTGTAGTCAAGGAAGCAGAAGTAGATGCTTTTCTGGAATTCTCTTCCTTTTTCTATGATCCAATGGAGGTTGGCAATCTGACCTCTGGTTCCTCTGCCTTTTCTAAATCCAGCTTGAATATCTGAAAGTTCTCAGTTCACGTACTGTTGAAGCCCAGCTTGGAGGATTTTGAGCATTACTTGCTAGAATGTGAAATAAGTACAACTGTGTGGTAGTTTGAACATTCTTTGGCATTGGCCCTTCTTTGGAACTGGAATGAAAACTGACCTTTTCCAGTCCTGTGGATACTGCTGAGTTTTCGAAATTTGCTGGCATATTGAGTGCAGCACTTTAATACCAGCATCTTTTAGGAGCTGAAGTAGTTCAGCTGGAATTCCATCACCTCCACTAGCTTTGTTCATAGTGATGCTTCCTAAGGCCCACTTAACTTTGCACTCCAAGATGTCTGGCTCTAGGTTAGTGATTCCCACCATTGCGGTTATCTGGGTCATTAGATCTTTTAAATATAGTTCTTCTGCGTGTTCCTGCCACCTCTTCTTAATAGCTTCTGCTTCTGTTATATCCATTTCTGTCCTTTATTGTGCCATCTTAGCATGAAATGTACCCTTGATATCTCTAATTTTCTTGAAGAGATCTCTAGTCTTTCCCATTCTATTATTTTCCTTTATTTCTTTGCATTGTTCACTTAGGAAGGCTTTCTTATCTCTCCTTGCTTCTCTTTGCAACTCTGCATTCAGATGGGTATATCATTCCTTTTCTCCTTTGCTTTTCGTGAAAGGCAAGCCAAAAGGCAAGGAAGCATAACTCAAGCCTAAACTAGATGGCTCTTGATCTCTCCAACAGGGGAAAGGGAGAGCAAGTTGGGAATGCCTGGCTGTTCAAGCCATGTGAGGTGTTGCTAAAGACACTCATTCTCTCTTCCAGCATCCAGAGCACTAAAGTGGGATCTCTATGAGTGGGAGGGAGGGAACAGATCAGAAGAGTAGCATGTAAGATTCCAAAAGGATATTAAAGGAATGAGGTGCCTGCTAACGCCTCTGGATTCCAACAGGAAGCCCATCCAGAAGACATAGAAAGTGAGTGTTAGCTGCTCAGTTGTGTCTGACTCTTTGTGACCCCAAGGACTGTAGGCAACCAGGCTCCTCTGTCCCTGGGATTCTCCAGGCAATAGTACTGGTGTGGGTTGCCATTCCCTTCTCCGGGGAATCTTCCCAACCCAGGAATCGAACCCAGGTCTCTTATTTCAGGCAGATTCTTCACCATCTAAGCCACCAGGGAAGCTCCCCAGGAGACAAAGGAAAACCTCAATTGTAAATCCTCCTGATGTACCCAAGAGTACCTGCAGCTCACTGTGCTCAAACCCACACCTTCCACCCCTCTGCTACTGGCTTCCTGTGAAAGGTCCCAAAAGAAAGCTCTGGAAGAGAGGAAAAACATACAGAAAACAGGCTGGAGTCTATGGGTGAAGAAGAAACCACAAATCTGAACTGTAGCACTACCTTTAGGAAAATAAAAGAGACATATCGGCATGTGACATGGTACATCCTAGGATACAGAGAAAACATACGAGCTTCAGCATTCTGCCCAAGAGGGAACAAGAAGCCTGGAGCAGGTGTACCCACACAATGCTAGAGAGAAAGTCTCAGAATCTGTATTAGGAATGACAAAAGGATTTTTTCCTCCTGAAGGCAATTCATAAAAATTAGAGAAGATGAAAGCAATTTCAAATGCAGAAAAAGCAAGGCAAAACTCCCTGAAGCATGAAAAAACAAGGAAACATGACATCACGAAAAGTTCACAATAATCTTCCAGTAATCAAAGACACAGCAATCCATAATTTACCTAATAAAGAATTCAAAATAGGTGTTTTAAGAAAACTCAATCAGCTATAAGAAAACAGAAAGATGAGTCAATGAAATCAGAAAAACAATATATAATCAAAATACAGACATCAAAAGAAAGAACCAAAAGAGTATTCTGGAATGGAAGAATTCAGTGAATGAAATGAAAAAAATTGCAATAGAGAATAGCAACATCAAGTAGACCAAAGAGAAGGAAAAATCACTGAGATAAATGATAGAACTTTGAAATAACTCAGAGTGAGGAGAAAAAAGCATGAAAAAAAGAAAAAAAATGAAGAAAGCCAATGAAGAGAAAAAAGAAAAAGAATGAAGAAAGCTGGGAAACCATTATGGAAGAAAACTCAAAACAGCCAAGATACAAACCCTTGGGGTTCCAGAGGGAGAAGGGAAGAGAAAGACCACTAAAGAGGCACAGCTGAGAAATCTCCAAACCTGGGAAGAGGCCTCGACATCCAAGTTCATGAACCTAACAGATTACCCCATTATTTCAATCCAAGACAACTTTCTCCAAGACACATTATAACAAAACTGTCAACATGAAAGAAAGAATTCTACAGGCAGCAAGAGAAAAGAAGATTGTAACTTACAAGGGAACTCCCATTAGACTATCAGTAAACTTTTCAGCAGAAAACTTACAAGCAGGAGAGAGTGGACTAATACATTCAAAGTGCAGAAAGGAAAAAATTACCAGTCAAGAGTACTCTATCTGGCAAAGTTATCCTAGAGAAGTAGACTTTCCCTGGAAATCAAGAGCTGAGAAGTTCATAATTACTAGATCTGCCTTATAAGAAATGCTAAAAGAAGTTCTTAAAATGAAATGACACGAATAATGTTAAAACATATGAAAATATACAACGCTCTGATGAACATTAAGTATAGAGTTAAGCTAAAAAATACTCTCAACAATGAAATATGATGGTATATTAACCACTAAACTAGAGAATAAAGGTTAAATGACGAGAATATAAAAAACACTTGCTATTACAATTTGCGAATGAATACACTACATAAAAAGGCAAATTGTGACACTGAAAACATAAAAGAGGGGGCAGACTCTTGAGAGTCCCTTGGACTGCAAGGAGATCCAACCAGTCCATTCTGAAGGAGATCAGCCCTGGGATTTCTTTGGAAGGAATAATGCTAAAGCTGAAACTCCAGTACTTTGGCCACCTCATGCGAAGAGTTGACTCAACGGAAAAGGCTCTGATGCTGGGAGGGTTTGGTGGGGGCAGGAGGAGAAGGGGACGACAGAGGATGAGATGGCTGGATGGCATCACTGACTCGATGGACGTGAGTCTGGGTGAGCTCCAGGAGTTGGTGATGGACAGGGAGGCCTGGCGTGCTGCGATTCATGGGGTCGCAAAGAGTCGAACACGACTGAACGACTAAACTGAACTGAACTGAGAGTTGTATGTGACTGGAATTTTATCAGTGTCAAATAGACTGTTACATCTCTAAGAGATTTCATGTAAGTGTCATAGTAACTAACCACAAAGCAAAAACCCACAGTGGATTCACAAAAGGTGAAGAAAAGAAAATCAGAGCATACTACCAGGAAAAGTATCAATTCACAAAGGAACAAAGCAACAGAGTAAAAAATAAGAGTAAAAAAGAAAGAAGGGAATTACAGAACATCCAGGAAACAATAAGATGGCAGGAGTAAGTGCTTATATATCAATAGTTACTCTAAGACCCCCCAGTAGTGCAGTGCGTAAGAATCCACCTGCCAATGGCGGGGACTTGGATTTGATGCCTGGTCTGAGAGGATTCCACATGCTGCACAGTGGCTGGGCCTCAGCGCCACAACTACTGAGCCCACCACGCTCCAGAGTGGTGAGCCTCAGCCACTTAAATCTGCTCGCCCTAGGCCCATGGGCTCCAACTACCGAGCCTGTGTGCTGCAACTCTGATACCTCCGTGCCCAGAGCCTGTGCTCCGGAACAAGAGCAACCAGCACAATGAGAAGCCTACACACGGCAACAAAGTGCAGCCCCCGCAGGCTGCAGCCAGGGGAAGCCCGCCGCAAAGACTGAGGGCAAGAGGCCAAGGGCTCGACAGAGGAGGAGATGACTGGGTGGCATCACTGACTCAATGGCCATGAGTTTGACCAAACTCCGGGAGATAGTGAAGCACAGGAAAGCCTGGCGTGCTGCAGTCCATGGGGTCACAAACAGCTGGACACGACTGAGTGACTAAACAACAGATACATAAAGGGTATTCCATTCAATACCAGCAGAACACACATTCTTCTCGAGCATACACAGAACATCTTTCAGGTTAGGTCATGTAAGCCAAAAACAAGTCTCAGCAAATTTAAGAAGACTGAAATCATACCAGCTATCTTTTCTGACCACAATTTGTGAAACTAGTTATTAACAGCAAGAGGAAAAATAAAACATCTACAAATATATGGAAATTAAACAGCACTCCCTTGAACAAACAATGGGTCAGAGAAACCAAAGGGGAAATTAAAAAGTACTTCTAAATAAAGGAAAATGGATATACAACATACCAAAATTTGGGGGATACTTCAAGAGCAGTTCCAGGACCTAAACTGATAATGACAAATTTCTCAAATAAATTACTTAACATATGTAACGAGAAAAAGGAGAAACTAAGCCCATTTGAAAAATAACAAAAATCCAAGTAGAAATAAAGAAGAGACCAGAAAAAAACAATAGAAAAGATCAATGAAACTAAGAAAGTTATCAGAAATAATAAAACTGACAATTCTTTGGCTAGACTTAGGAAAACGAGAACTCAAATAAATAAAATATGCTATAAATTCCAGTCATAGGTGACTGATTCACCCGTTTCATCTCAGCTGTAAAGTTAATATGTCCTTTATATTTTGTAATGCATTGTGATATAAAATGTAGGAATACTAAGCAATTAACGTTGGCACCCCACTCCAGTACTCTTGCCTGGAAAATCCCATGGATGGAGGAGCCTGGTAGGTTGCAGTCCATGGGATCACCAAGCGACTTAGCGATCTGAGCGACTTCCCTTTCACTTTTCACTTTCATGCATTGGAGAAGGAAACGGCAACCCACTCCAGTGTTCTTGCCTGGAGAATCCCAGGGACGGGGGAGCCTGGTGGGCTGCCGTCTGTGGGGTCGCACAGAGTCGGACACGACTGAAGCGACTTAGCAGTAGCAACGTTACATGAACTGTCAAAAATGTAAATAAAATATTCTTCATAACAAAACCAACCTAACCAAAACAAAGCTTCCTAACCAAATGTCTGACCTTTTTTGTACCCATCTTGGGGCTGCTCTCCACCGTTCTCTCTCATTCTACTTCCTTGATTTTAACAACACTATCGTAACTATGCTGTCTACTATCTCTTGTATTAGTACTCTAGTTCTTTGGTTGGACTTGCTTCTTTACCCTCACCTTGAGGATGGCCTCTAAGATATGTTTTTTACCATATTCTTTGGACACTCTACACAGAGATCTCTTCTGGAGTCAATAAGATTTTTTGAGGGGCGGGGGTTGTTTGTTTTTTTAATGGAGTACTCCAAAACTGAGCTGGTAACGCTCAGATTCTTTACTCCATGTTTCCTATACAAACAGTTTCAATTTCTAGCCTTCTAATTGTCTATCAATGGCATCTGTGTTCCCTTGTTTTAGACTCAGCTGTTAAAAACTGTGAGGTAGTTGGTGTAAGTCCTGAATTCCACAAATGAGAAACTGGTCTTCAGTTTTCTCTTGCTACCACAAGCAAGAGGCAAGATTCAAATACAGATGCGCCTGATTCTAAAGGCCATTCTATTAATCTCTATTCAACACTTCTTCCACAATGTCTAGTTCTATTGCATCCAATGGTTAAATTTCATAAAGGAGTTTTCTATTACCATGACAGATTTATGATTTAGAAGTTGCTATAAAGATTTTAATTTTATCTCTTGTGAGTACTAGAAAGAAATCATAATTAATTTTTGGGAGAGTGTGCACAGACGGAATTAGTTACGGTAGTTATTATGCTACCATATACAAGTACATGACCTTTAAAAGGACCACATTACTACTACCCTCCACCTTTAAAATTAGACTTGTTTTAGGAGGAATCCTTCTGTGATCAGCATTGTGCTGGATGAGGGTCCGAAAATAAAGTACGTACACTGAGATTCTCATAAGTGAAGAGAAGGAGGAAGGTTTCCAGAAGCTCATGTAACCACCCACACTTCCTGGGTTTATAAACTTTGAAGGATTTTCACAATTCTAATGGCCCAGCTTGTCTGAGTGGCAACACATTCAATGATACCTCATATAGTCTGTGAGAAACAGGAAGAGGTCACCAAATGGTTGCATTATTTGTTGCTGCTGTGGTCACTTCAAAATAGCAGTTTTAAATTACTGCATTAATATCACCAATTTGTAGTGCATTGATTTTTCAATGTCTAATCACAGTGAATCAGGTACTGCCTGATGCACAGTACAGAAGTCTGATGATAAAGACCAGGTATCGGGCATATATCCAAGAAGGTATAATCCCTCATGGGGGAGAAATGAAGAAAACTGGGCAGGGAACCACCTCTACTTAACAAAAAAATGTTTAAGTGACTGAAAGATGGAAGAAACAAAAAGAGAAAAAAACAGTATCACCAAAATGGAAAATATGTTCAATCTAACAACATTTATATAAAAATATATTCATTGAACTTTTCTCCTGCTCATTTAATACCTAAGAAGAAAACCAGCTTCAAGTTCAGTATCATGACAAAATCATACAGAAATATTTGTACAAACTTACCTTATTATTGCAAACATGGAATTGAAGTTCTTACATTCTCGACAATGAAGTGCAATTTTAATAAAATGTTTAATAATCTTCATTCGTTTGAGCTGATTTGATTCAGTTAAAATCTCTGATGCAACCCAGAATGTCTCTTGGTTTACAATGTCTTCAAATTCTTTCAAGTGAGTATTTCCTGTTTTGGACTCTAACTTAAAAAGGTCATCAATATATTCAGTAGGCTCAATATTACGAAATAAATCAAAGTCCCTCATTGACAGCTGAGTGGCCACCTCAATAGTACTTAGTTGTAGCATGGACAGCTGGCTTTCCTTAACTAGTTCTTGAGCATCTTCATCTGAACATAGGGTTTCTGTTTCCATGTTATTTTTCAAATAATACCTAAAAGGAAAAATGGCTTTTATAAGTGATTCCACATTTATAAGAGCACTTTTCCTCTTATCACTGTTGTCAAAACATCATTATAAAAAAAAAATCATTATACTGTTAATAACTTTTTGTCACAGACAGGGGTGGGGATGATTTGGGAGAATGGCATTAAAACATGTATAATATTATATAAGAAACAAATCACCAGTCCAGGTTTGATGTAGGATACAAGAAGCTTGGGGCTGGTGCACTGGGATGACCCAGAGGGATGGTATAGGGAGGGAGGTGGGAGGGGGGTTCAGGATGGGGAGCACGTGTACACCCGTGGTGGATACATGTTGATGTATGGCAAAACCAATACAATATTGTAAAGTAAAAAATAATAATAATAAAAAATAAATATAAATTAAAGAGGTAAAAAAAAAAACCTTTTTGTCAGAAATGTCAGCAGAATATTCATTTAAAGATAAAATGGAAAATTAACATTTTGAATGAGAAGACTTTGAAGAAGTTGTTCTCTTATTCTACCATTTAACATCTATGAATTTAAAGTGTAAAAGTAATGTTGATTATACTGTAAAACTTAATGATTTTAAGAAATTATTCACATGTTGTGTGAACAATCATGTGTATACTCTTGAGAACCAAAGCTTTAATGAGGGCTCTATAAGGATGCAGGACACATAATAGGTACTATACAAAATACTTGTTCATGGACAGCATGAGTAAACTCCTGAATCAAGACTGTCTACAGTTCTATTTGGAAGGTGTTGCTGTACTCACTTTCTTCTTAACTTAAAATTTTCAAGAAAAGCAAAGAATGAAACCCATACAGAACAGAAACTTCCATTACTGATTTCTCCCTTGATAAATCCAAAACTTCATTCCAGCAAATGGCATTGATCGGTAGCCGTAAAAAAGATCTTCATTTGCCTTTCATCTTTTTAGATGAACAATTTTATGACACTTAAAAGCTCAGAGGCAAGTAAAGAATTCATAATTAGAAAATATCTTCTACAAGACTGTTGCTGCAGAAGAGGTTACATTTTGTATCACAAGTGGTTTTTACTTCAGTCTTTTCTATTAATAATATATAGCTTGATCTGAGCCTGAGTTTGTGTCCATCTATTTTATATTGTCAAGGAACTATATTTATTTTTCTTCTGCCTTTAAACTATTCACATGCCTAAGAGATTACCATAAATAATGAATTGAAACTCATACTGTAGATAATAAAATTAGATCTAATTATGTTAGGTTTATTAACTGAATTCTCTTAACATTCCTCTGAGGTTGGTTCTATTACTTTCATCCCATTTTATGATGAGAAAATTCAGGCACAGAGGTACTAAATAACTTGCTCAAGATCACACAGCCAAACCAGGGATTTGAATCTGGGCAGTCTTGCTCTAGGATCCACGCCCTTAACCACTACATATAGTCAGCAAAAGCAGAGTTAACCTATTCTCTCTTAACAGCAACCATGATGGATAGTCATTTTAAGGTTTCTAAGGATCTCATTCCACATATGAATCTGGGTTTGCTAAAAAGATTGTATTATTGCCAGAAAAAAAATCACTAAAAAACAAATGCTACTGAAACTATCTTCTAGTTGATCAAATAATTTTCAGAGCACATTTAAAACACTTTTAGAGTTTTAATATATCATAAAAGGAAAAGTACTTAGAAGAATTAGGTAAACTATGGCTTCTTTTCCCCAAAGTACATACTGATCATTTAAAAAGCAAATAGTATAAATTAACATACATATAAATACTCAGATACATATAATAGAGATATGTATCGTCTCCCTCTGTAAAAAACAGGAGTTGGACTATACCACTGGTTCAAAGGCTTTATTTTAGCAGGAGGGCTAAAGCATTTTTATCCTTTCTCCCACTTCTGGGTAGCACTTACGAGTGCTAACACTCTTAAGATTCCATTTACATAATTATGGAGACAACAGAAGGCTAAAAAAAGAAAAATACTATGCTAATTTTAGAGAGAACTCAGTGGCCCTAAAACATGATGTTCCTATTTAACATTATGTCTTTTAACATGGAATCTTCAAAAACACATGCAGAAATGAGTACATTCATTAATAAGCACATTCACCTTCCATTGAGCTGAATTCTATCAGCTAATTTGGAGAATTGGTCTGGAAGTCTTCTCTGTTTTATAACACCCTCAGGAGTAACAGAAACTTCACAGAGAGAGTATGTGTCAGATGCACCAGTCAAACCAAATTCATGAATAGCTTGACAAACAACTTCTTTAGCTGTAGTGTCTTTACTGATGATAATGTAGCAACTTTGCTGATCTGCTTTGAAAACTCTTATAACTTGATCAGGAATATCTGTATAAATACAAAACAGTATTCTGTTATTTTACAGAAACTGATTCAAACTCTTCAAACAATAATTTAGAAGACAATGATCTCTCTAAACAGTTAAATATATATTTCTCTTTCAAGGATGTTAAAAGAAATCATAGCTGCACTTATTAATAAATCAATGTATCTTTTCTGGTGACAAAATACTAGTATATGTTCACAGAAAAACACCAAGAAAAAGAAAATAAAGCCATACTACGCATATGATTTGAAAGCCATGAAATTTTCATTTTTATAAACATTTTAAGTCATTAAATATTCTTCAACAAAATTTTTTATGGAGGCATAGGACTCCACAATCTGTATTTTATAATCGGAAATGAACCAAATCCTGAATCATAGACAGTCAGCTTGCATATCACGTTCCTTTATCATAAGTAAATTATGATAAATAATTTCCCTCCATCTCAAACTCTCCCTGAAGATAAACCTTTGTAGTCAATCTGATTTATTTCCTCAGGGATAATCCAAACCAAAGAGAAATGTTGAGTTAGAGGGCATGCATATGGTTAGGGTTTTGGAAATATACTTCTGAACTGTTCTCAGAACATTATAATGTTTTATCATCCTAGGGTACAAAGACAGCAATTTTAGTCACATTCTTATCAAAACTGTTTATGAATTTTTTTCCCCCATTTTGAAAGCCCTCTGCATTTCTTCCTCCAAAAATGTGTCATTATTTTGTATTTCACTTCTTTAGTTCATGGTGAAACTCACTGGTTTAATAAAACATTATTCCTTTTTAAAAATATTTTTTGTTATTCTTTATGCTTTTTCCTACTGAATTATACTAGGTGCCAATACAATCTACTATAAAGTGGCCAATGTCTTTTCAGATTTTATATTTATATATTTTAGCACAGGAAAATTTAAAATATTCATGTGGTTAAATCTCAGTGTTTGTGATGTTTGCTATTAGTAGATTAATCCTACTTTAAAATAAATGTTCATGTAATACATACATGTAAATAATGATATTCCCCCCTCCTACTCTACCTTATTGCTTTTTCTATTCATATGGCATTGGCTAAAGCTTCCTGAACAAAGCTTTCTGAACAATTAGCCCATATGACAGTGGGCTAATTTTTAACATAATTAAATTTAATTGAAAAGTGATTTTACAACACAAACAACTGCTAAATGTTTCCTCATGATAATAAATTATAAAAATTTCTTCCATTTTTAATTAGGAAAAATGTATTGTTGTGGATATTTCTATCATGTGTGTAATGGGGGTGAGCTAGGGATATTTTGGTGGCTCAAGTCACTGTATACGTTTGTGTAGCATTACCTTCTTAGCATTGTATACATTGTAAATCTAAGAGAAAAGAAAAATTACAAATTTATCTCAAAACCACCCGAGGCATAATTCTAGCTAAATGAAAGAGAAAAGTAATGAAACAGATGTGGGAAGAAATAATTTCACAGAATAAAGTTAGCAGTGAGTCTACAACACAAAAAGACAAAGACTGACTCTCAGTATTGGAATAGTCAACTGAATACATGTGAATACAATTCCAGGAAAAGTATTCTTAGCCGACAAACGTTGACTGTTCTGGGTTTAGTGTCAAACTGGAAGCACAATGCTTCATCTATTCAGGCCCCTTTTGTAAGATATATGCGCCAAACTGCCTTTTTTTGAGGTATGCAAAGATCTGATTCACCAAACACCTCTTTGCCTCCTGTTCATACATCTCTGAAAATGAGTCAGTCCCTCAGATGTTGCTGACATTAGGTTTCTAAGTCTACAGGCATAAGGTAGGCTCTTATGGCATGCTAACGATATGCTTCTCTATTCTGGGCTAGAAAATGCAGGAAGTTGGAAATTTCAGTTTTCCAAAAGAAAGATACTGGACAAGAGTTTCATTATCCCTTTTAACCCAATAAAAGGTGTCAAACAACTACTACTATTATCTGTATTGTTCCTATCCTCTTCACAAAAATAGGTCTCAGTCGTCCAGGGCTTAGAGGTAGATTTGTTTACTAGGTTTTTGGGGGTTGAGCATCTGCCAGCCGAGCTGGCTGACCATGAGGGAATGGGGAGATGCTCTGATTCTTTTTACTAATTTCTTCAGAGAAATTTATTCAAACAGACAGATTGGCAATTTGCACACATTTCTTCTCTTGCTGCTAATATACTACGTACGACATCAGGGAAGGAACCCTGTGCATCCTTCCAAACACTGTATTCTGTTACATTCTCTTATATTCACACTGTTAAAACCATTTGTTTCACATGCAAAGAACAAACTGTCATATAGTCATATAAGAAGGAATCAGGCATTATAAATGGATAGCTCTAGAACAGATCTGCAAATGGAATTACGCAAAGGATATTACATAACCCAAATCCTGGTGAATTTTCCAAGATAATAAATGCCCATTTTGAAAACCAAATTTGAAAATTTGAGACACATTAGAGGAAAAAATATCTCCACACTGGTATCAGTGTTGGGGTAAATCTCTCTTTCCATTTTAGAACTGTTACCTGTATAATACATATATTTTCTTCACAAAAGTATTAGTGGGGCGACACTGTAATTAATGCTAAACATAATATTTGAAACATGGCAGACACTCACACATTAAATGATTAGTTAAATGATGAATATGAAGTTAGAATAAAGTTGAATCAAAAACAAAAATGATCTAATCATTTCAAATTTTAGGTATGAAGCTAAAATACACATAAAAGTATAATCCTGTAAGAAAAACAGACATTTAACAAGAATCTTGGAGAAGTACAGCATTTATTAGTCTTATAATTAATATTCCATATTAAAATTCTTACATAATCAGTTCAGTTCAGTTCAGTTGCTCAGTCGTGTCCGACTGTTTGCGATCCCATGAATTGCAGCACAGCAGGCCTCCCTGTCCCTCACCATCTCCCGGAGTTCACTCAAACTCACGTCCATTGAGTCTGTGATGCCATCCAGCCATCTCATCCTCTGTTGTCCCCTTCTCCTCCTGCCCCCAATCCCTCCCAGCATCTGAGTCTTTTCCAATGAGTCAACTCTTTGCATGAGGTGGCCAAAGTACTGGAGTTTCAGCTTTAGCATCATTCCTTCCAAAGAAATCCCAGGGCTGATCTCCTTCAGAATGGACTGTATGGATCTCCTTGCAGTCCAAGGGACTCTCAAGAGTCTTCTCCAACACCGCAGTTCAAAAGCATCAATTCTTCGGCACTCAGCTATCTTCACAGTCCAACTCTCACATCCATACATGACCACTGGAAAAACCATAGCCTTGACTAAACGGACCTTTGTTGGCAAAGTAATGTCTCTGCTTTTGAATATGCTAAGTTGGTCATAACTTTTCTTCCAAAGAGTAAGCATCTTTTAATTTCATGGCTGCAATCACCATCTGCAGTGATTTTGGAGCCCCAAAAAATAAAGTCTGACACTGTTTCCACTGTTTGCCCATCTATTTCCCATGAAGTGATGGCCAGATGCCATGATCTTCATTTTCTTTTTTTTTTAATTTTATTTTTAAACTTTACATAATTGTATTAGTTTTGCCAAATATCAAAATGAATCCACCACAGGTATACATGTGTTTCCCATCCTGAACCCTCCTCCCTCCCCATACCATCCCTCTGGGTTGTCCCAGTGCACTAGCCCCAAGCATCCAGTATCGTGCATTGAACCTGGTTCATTTTCTGAATGTTGAGCTTGAAGCCAACTTTTTCACTCTCCTCTTTCACCTTCATCAAGAGGCTTTTTAGTTCCTCTTCACTTTCTGCCATAAGGGTGGTGTCATCTGCATATCTGAGGTTATTTATTGATATTTCTCCCAGCAATCTGAATTCCAGCTTGTGCTTCTTCCAGTCCAGCGTTTCTCATGATGTACTCTGCATATAAGTTAAATAAGCAGGGTGCCAATATACAGCCCTGACGTACTCCTTTTCCTACTTGGAACCAGGTTGTTTTCCATGTCCAGTTCTAACTGTTGCTTCCTGACCTGCATACAGGTTTCTCAAAAGGCAGGTCAGGTGGTCTGGTATGTCCATCTCTTTCAGAATTTTCCACAGTTTATTGTGATCCACACAGTCAAAGACTTTGGCATAGTCAATAAAGCAGAAATAGATGTTTTTCTGGAACTCTCTTGCTTTTTTGATGATCCAGCGCATGTTCGCAACTTGACCTCTGGTTCCTCTGCCTTTTCTAAAACCAGCTTGAACATCAGGAAGTTCACGGTTCACATATTGCTGAAGCCTGGCTTGGAGAATTTTGAGCATTACTTTACTAGCGTGTGAGATGAGTGCAATTGTGTGGTAGTTTGAGCATTCTTTGGCATTGCCTTTCTTTGGGATTGGAATGAAAACTGACCTTACATAATAGGTAAATGAATTCAAGAACTGAAATTCACATATTCCATACTTTCAACCCAAGGCAAAATTTCTAGTGTTAAGTAAAATTAAAAAGTGAGATAAAGACACATGTTTTGACCCTGTTGTTGTTATTTAGTTGCTAAGTCCTGTCTGACTCTCTTGCAACCCCACTGATTGTAGTCTGCTGATGACGTAACAGGTACTCCATAAATATTTGTATAGTGATTAACAATTTAAAGCAGAATGAAGAGGCAGTCTTTTGCTGCCTCTTTGTTTTTTTAAAGATCATCTAAAATACCTAAAAAGTTCTTCCATTTTTAATGTCTGACCCTGATATTATACTAAAAATAGAAAGAAGAACTTTTTAGGTATTTAAGATGACCATTACAAGAAAAACAAAAAAAAAAACAAAGGAATGTCTCTTCATTCTGCTTTAAACTGTTAATCACTGTACAAGTATTTATGGAATACCCGTTACATCATCAGTGTTTCAGATGATGAAGCTAAAGTAACAAATGAGATGGACAAAGTCTCTGTTTGCAAAGATTTGCTTATATTCAAGAGAGTAGGTGGTGGTTCAAGGAAAGACATAATGATGAAGTAAATAAGACAATTCATACGGTAAAAGTTCACAAAGCAAACACAAGTGATGAGTATAATGACACGGATTAAGGACTGGCAAACTCGTTCCATGAAGGGTCAAAAAGCAAATATTT
The DNA here is from genome assembly GCF_032452875.1 of Bos javanicus. NCBI lineage: Eukaryota > Metazoa > Chordata > Mammalia > Artiodactyla > Bovidae > Bos > Bos javanicus. Next base: position 22,660,116 of record NC_083874.1, on the reverse strand, counting down.
TAAGTTCTGGAGGAATTTAGATAGACAGAAAATAGATAATATTTCATAGATATTTATGTAACAAGAAATTTGACAAAATTCAAAGTATATTAATAATGTAAATCTAAAACATGTAAAGATATGTAATCCCAGAGGTTTAGGCAAACATCCACTAAAACAGAACTGGTTAAACAGAATGTTCAAGATATTGTGGTAGAATACATCCTGCTGCAGAAAGGCATTTAGGGTATATTACTAGGTGAAATGGGCTAAGTGGAAAAAAAACTATATCATTTGGGGTGAAAGAAACAGTACATACATTTTATGTGCTCTGAAATTTCTGAAAGGATACAGACGCAAATGAACAACTGTTAATTCTGGAAAGCAGAGACTTTTATATTTTATCCTTTCTCTGCAAATAAAAACTGTAATATATGTTCCTTTACAATTTAAAATTAGTTAAAATAACTCAGACTTGCAATGCAAAATGAGTATGAAGTTTACTAAATATTAAAGATGTCAAATTAAAAGTTTGTGCTAGTAAAGGAAAAAGAGTAAGCAGAAAGTTCCATATGCAAACTCAGAAAAAAAAATCAGTTTTCAAATACTTTTAGCTACACTCTGAATTTTTAGGCCTCATATCACATTAAACCCCAAAATTCTGAAACTTTTTACAAGTTAGAGAACAGCATGTATACTCTGATTCAATGGGTATAAAAGACATATATATTCAAACAAAATGGCTAAAAGAATATATGCCAGTTTATACTGGCAACCTTTGAAGTGTATGGAGTTCTGCTTCCTACTTCATTCAATTCTGTATCATCTGACTTTTAACCATATACTAAAACACTACACACAAACATAAGCAAGAAAATACCGTAGTCTTCAGGATACTTACAGTACAAACCAACAGCTGTAGGCAGCAAAAACAAAGCAAACCATAAAAAAGTCAGCAAACAAAAGCGAAGTATTAAACAGTTCTGTAGCTTTGTCCTTACTTTCTAATAACAATTTAAAATATGAAGCAAAAACATAACTGAGATGTAGACTGATAAAAGTTAGTCATACTTGGCTGATGTCACACATGTACTACAATATACATATGTGATGTACACAGGTAACCTAAAATTCAGTGCTGTCATTTATGATTCACCAAGCTGAATTTGGAATTAATTGGTAATAAATATTTTATTCACCATAAATGCAAACAGCACTGCAGAAGGCTTTAAATAAAGTTGCTCATCTGGAGATTTAAAAATATAATTTTAAGTTAAATTCCTCTTATATGTGTTCATGCATATTGCTGATATGGACAAAGGCTGCAGACTGAGCTTTGCAGACTGACTTTCTCTGAACAGACAGTAAAAGGGCATTCCAACACTTTCAACATGGTCTCAAAGAGGGAATTATGCAATCAATCTTGAAGAGCATATCCTCTTCAGAGATCAGAACTGTAAACTTCAGGGTTTACAGTTTCTAAATTTTAATAATTCCAACCTCTTTTGTTTCCCTAGCTAAATCCCCAAATTCTCTCTCCTCCCCCTTCTACCCATTCTTTACCTCCCACCCTGCCTCACTTCTAAATATGCCAGTGGCAAAAATACAAATGTACATCAATAACTGTAAGTCAATCAAGTTATAAATCATACATCCCTAAACACTTGTCTTATGAAAGTACAGATGAACATTTTGTTTGTGCTTTGGTAGTGTTTAAAATTTTATTTGTGAATGCAGTGTAAGAAATACTGCTATGAACATATGCACACAGACACAGAAATAAATTCCCATACTACCACATGACAACGTCAGACAGACAATGATAATGTGCTAGAAAAGCAGAGAGCGATTCTGTATCAGAGGGACCTGAGATCCCCAGATGAGGTAACACTTGGGCTCAGCACTAAGGAATAATAAAAGTTTCCTGGGATATGCAAGGAGAAAACACCAGAGGTAGCAAACAATATGTGCACAGAAAGAGAGTTCTGAAGGTACGTTCCATACTCAGGAGAGATAGAGAGGTAACAGTTTGGAGAATGGTATAACAGGAGGCTAGAAAAGGGGTTTATAATTATGCTGTAAAAACTGGATACCAACTGTTATTAAGTTACTGTGTTTAGGCTCCAAACCTACAACTACCCTGCTACAATGGGGCTAGGACTCTGCAAACCATATTTTTTTCTTGCCAAAAGGGAGCACCAGAGGTAGACTGCAAGGTTACAGGAAGAGACCTGCTGCCTTATTTTCTTATGTGTGGGTATGTGGCTCCTGTATTGCTCAAACGATACTCCTTCACCCTGGTGGTGGCATTTCCTTCATGCACCAGAAGCTGAATCCACTTTGCAGCTTCCTAACTGTGACACTTTAGTGCTTGCTTTCTTACCTTTTTATGTAAAACAGTTTACTTTATACTTGGTAACAATATCTGATATTAACTTCTGATCAAATACATGGAGTGCTTTCCATCTCACTACTGAATCCAGAACAAATAGAAATCACTAGACATTTCTAAATCAAGTAACAGCTCATCAAAACCTTCATTCCAGAACAGGGGTCCTCAGCCTGCAGAACCTAATGCCTGATGCTCTGAGGTGGAGCTGATGTAATAACAACAGAAATAAAGTGCACAAAAATGCAATGTGTTTGAATCGTCCCTGCCCCCTTCCACAGGAAAACTGTCTTCCATGAAACCAGTCCCCAGTGTCGAAAAAGCTGGAGACTGCTGCTTTAGAAAGAATGCTGGTAGTCACGTAGAGAGTAGGATGTGTCAAAGACAGATCACTGGGCCTAGGAATCTCTCGAAACAGGTGAAGAATAACAGAATTCTTCCCTTTTCCCACTAGCTGTTAGAGCTTTAACATCAAAACTGAAGCTGATCACAACTATATGCATCTTTGAGGAGGTGCTTTTTTCCCTCCTCTCCTTGGATCAAATATATACCTCAGTTTTTAATTGTATGCATCTTTTATTGAAAACCATCTCAAAGCCATTCAAATAGTAGATATATAAGTAATTCTTCAAAATGTTCCATCCTTATAAAGAAATTTTAGGTTACATAGTTAAATGACAATTTCTGCCTCTGAGCGTGGATACAGAAAAATAAACTTGATGCCCCACAATGAAAGTCTGAACATCAATGAAAAAGATGCTATAGTACTTTAACAATATTGGATGTAACGAAAACATTACAGGTAGTGGAGAGAAAAATCAGTGTTTCTAAAAAACTGTTAACACATTTCTGTATATCACAGAGGAAGGTAAGTTAGACAAGTTAGATTAAAATAATTTGCTTTATTCCTTTCCACACTCTGGTTAACATGTTTCTTGATTGAGAAGAAGTATCCCTGCTTTCATCCACTGCTTGGATTAGGGTTACCAAAAGATACGTACTTCTCTTTCATACTGAAAGTACCATCACTCCAGTTTAGAGAAAAAGACATAATCTTCTTTTTAGTGTTTCTGCATTAAGTCAAAATATGGAGGTGAAAAAAGAGGGCTGCCAGCAAATCTAGTATTTGTTACACATGGCTCAATCATCTATTTATCTACTCAGTACAAATATGGCTGTATAAAATAAGCAACAATTACCTGAGGGATTAGAAAAATCCAACATGCTGGTGGTAGGCTGGAGGAGGTCGGGGCTGCTGGACGAGAGTGTTCCAGGGATAGGCATGATGGCCAGACTGTGCCTGCAGTGTCTCGTTCCCACAATGCTGTCATCCTGTGACTGGCTCAGGCCTCCATCACTTCAAAAGAATGCCACATATCACTTTAAAATATTTGAGAAGCCTTTATAGTAAACATTTCTGTTCTCTGTACACAAGGCATAACAGGACCAATTCAAAGTGGTGACTTTAAAATAGTATAGCAATTAAAAAAAAACAGGACAGGTGTTATACTGAAAACAACACTAAATTTTTTTTTAATAATTATACTCAAATAAAATTTAATTTATACATCTAGGTAATTCTATTACAGCTGACCCCTGAACAATGCAAGTATGAACCAAGCAGGTCCACTTATGCACGGATACTTCTCAGTGGTAGTAAACACTACAGTACCACACAGTCCCTGGTTGGCTGAATCCACAGATGTGAGGAACCACAGGTGTGTAGGGCCAACTATAGATTCTACAGGAATTAACTCCTGTGTTTTCAAAGGTGGGATCTACATGACACAGAAATGCTTGTATTTTGTATTTAGTTTCTGCTGGTTTTGGTAGAGAAAATCAACCTGAACAGGAAGTTCTTGAGATCTGCCAGCTTCATTAGACACTAAGACATGTATCCAACATACAGCACAGCCACACCGCTGTAAGGTTCTTCCTTTCGAAAGAAAAGCTTGGCAACCTTTGAGGCAAAGGATGGAGTTGGTCTGAATCCAAGACAAAAACATGGCAGGTTGTAGAAAACAAGGGGACTAGGCTCAAGTGACAAAGTAGATAGGTCTTCAAACACATGAGGAACCTGGGAACTGCTTCAACCACCAATTACACAGAAGAGAAAACAGTAAGATGATACAGAAAAAAGCAGCAAAGGACAATGGCGGTATGTGACAAATAGAAAGCAGAAGAAAAAAGGGGACCAAGAGAGAGAGAAAAAAAATTTTACAGGCTCTAGTTTATTCTAAGGGTGCATTATTTCTTGTGTGATCTCTCAAGTCTAATTACTTAGCTGTTCCCTAGATGAGACAATCAAAACCAAAGCAGAAAGCCAGTCACTGAAAGTTAATTCCCTTTAAAGGTTTCAAAAATGAGTAATATTTATTAAATGGCCATATTAAGCAAATACTCTTCCTTTAAAATATTTCAGAGGTGTTAAACAGGCAATTCTAAAACCAAGAGAAAAAATAAAACCAAACATAACCCTGTTACTTAAGGTTTAGATACCCCTCAAATTCTATAAAACACAGGATAAGAAAAACAGTTCTATACAAACATAGGACAGCAGTGAAAAGTAGACATCCATTAGCATCAGCAACCAAAATACTACTTATTTCTAAGCACTGGTTACAATGTTTTAGGTTAATATTAATTCCCATCTATATATATTTTTTTCAGTGTAGCATTCTACCCAGTATTTGCTGCATATACAAATAATTATCACAGAATACTTACCTATGATCTTGGGATGGATTAAGATCTGAATAATATAGGGTACTTCCTAGATATGTTAGGAGTTAAAAATAGGACTTAGGCAGATTAGAAAACTATGCAAGATGGAATTTAGAGGATTGCTAAATAAACAGCTAAAGGACTGTTAGTAGCCAGACAAGGAAGAGAGCCAGGATAAGACAAAGAGAAGTCAGGGAGAAGCATGAGAACATGGGAAAAAAGCATAGTTAAGTGTTTCAAGAGCAAGCTACGTCAAACAGACCTAGGTTATTAGCTGTGTGACCTCAGGGAAATTTCTTTGTTTATTGGTTACCTCATCCAAAATTGTGAATACTATTGATCCCCTAGTACTATGGCAAAGATTAAATAAGGTAATGTAGGTGAACATTTTAGCACAGAGAAAAATAGGATTCCTACTTTTTAGATGATAGTAGCACTTTTACTGAAATAAAAATAGAACAATACATATCTAGAAAGGATAATTTTTATTTCTGCTAAGTTGGTTCCTTATAATTAGGGGTGTATCCCTAAAGATCAGAGCTAAATAGCTTATGATAAGAGGAAAAAACGGGGGGGGGGGGCTCTCGCACACATTTTATAGTTTTGTTTAAATATTTCAGCAACAATTCATATTTGCTGCTGCTGTTGTTTAGTTGCAAGGCCGTGTCCAACTCTTTTGCAACCCGCATGGACTGTAGGCTGCCACCAGGCTCCTCTGTCCATGGGCTTTTCCAAGCAAGAATACTGGAGTGGGTGGCTATTTCCTTCTCCAGAGGATCTTCCCAATTCAGGGATCAAACCCATGTCTCCTGCATTGGCAAGTGGATTCTTTACCACTGAGCCCAGGGAAGCCCTACAATTCATATTACATAAATAATAAAGAATTTTTAAAAGTACAAGTCTTTCTTTGATTTCTGAAAACAACCTGCCAGTTCTTTGACACAGTCAGGTAACTAAATCCAAGGAAGCAAACTGTTAAAAACATTAGCTGTTTCTACTAATAATCAAAGTCTAAACAATTTTAACAATATTAAAAAGTTACAATTTACTATTTAGGGGAATTGGCTGTCACTTGCAATAAACTAGAATTTACTACAGAGACTGAGAAGTACATGAAATACTAAAAGTCTTTATCTCTCTTACTGATGTTATTTAACATTACTTTTGCTTTTTAATAAGCAATAGATATGACACAGAAAAGCTATAATTAAAGCTGGTAACAAATTCATGGTAACTAAGGTGAAAGCATATACAAATGAAAACTATACTAATGTTATGTACAACCCATGCTATGACATGAAACAGTATCAAATTGGCAAAATATCCATGCTTGTTTGGAAGCCGAATTAATAATGCCTATTTGCAAACATGTCATTTCTTACCAAAACAGTCTCCTGAGAAGATGATGCAGTAACAGAAACAAGATAGTTTTGAAAAATTCCTCAGTAATGCTTGATACTGAATTTACTTAAAATAAAACTATGTTTTAGTTTCAGAGTATGAAACTAAAAAGGCTGCATAAACATCAACAGTTTGCAAACAAAAATAATACCAATATTAAAAGCAAACACAGTGAAAGCTAACAATAAATGGAGAGGAAAAAAATTAACTTCTAATAACCAAACAAGGCAAACTACTTCCGGGACTGTTACAGTGAATTAGATACTTGACTGGGCAATCCATGATTAAAGAAAACAAAATAAAAGCTATAATTAAAAAATAATAGGAGATCAGACTTCCTGATTTTCAGGTCAAGAAAATTCACATTGCTATGTCTTAATTTGAGGATATTATTCAAAATCAGTTAGACTTTTTTTTCCCACTTGCAATTTTCAGGAGCATTCTTTCATTTTAAAATTATGTCATGGTTAGATATTTGGGGAATTACTGAGTCTTATCTCAACTACTTACTCCTTCCTTATATTCAGTATCTTTACTCCTCTTACAGATGTGGACATTCTCTCTTACAGTATTTCCATGACAACTCTTGTGCTGCAAAAGCCAGAGCCAAGTGCCCATTCCAAAAAGTCCAGACAGAGAAGCCATACTGAAAACTGTGGAATTAAACTCATGAAAAATTCTTCCTAATTAAAAAATAAATATTCAAACCAAAAAAAATTTTAATACAAAAAACAAGGAAGCAAGCAAGAAATGGAAAATTTACCTATAAAGCTACTTAGAGAAAACCATGATCAACCTTTTCCTTCTAGTCATTTCACAGTAAATAGCACAATTTATTTAACCAATCTCTTGTAGCTGGACATCTCCCGAAAATTTTGCAATTTTATTTTACTATGGATAAAGAACAACTAATGATGATGATGATCATTTTAATTTTTGGCCTTGCTGTGCAGTTTGTGGGATCTTAGTTCCCTGATATGGGGTTGAACCTGGGCCCAGAGTCTCAGGGCTGTGAAAGCGCTGAGTCCTAACCACTGGACCACCAGCAAATTCCCTATTCTTGATTATTACTGATGCAGAACATCTCATTCGTGTTATGTGCCTACTGAACTTCTACTGATCTCTGTGTGTGCATGTGTGTGTAGCAAAAGAGGTTGTCTGAATTCATCTAATGATTAAGTACCAAGAAATATGACATACATTCTCAAAAATGCAAAGTATCTAACCTAAAACAAATTCGTTTTCCTTGCAAAACAGGGTCCAGTAGAAAACTGTTATGATTGCTACCAAAATAATCTGGGTTTTTTGGGGGGTATTTTTACAGTTGAAATTATTAGCATTATGTTTAGAAGAGATGACCAGTTTAATGTTAACTCCCGAAAGGCAGCATTTTATTCATATTTTATTCACAGCCAACAAACTCCTGCTGCCACAAGGGAGAGACTCAATAAATGCTTGCTGACTAACAACAAAAATCCCTCTGAGTTTAAGTAAAATAATTTTTACTAGATCTTTCATTTTGGTGGGGTCCTAATATAAACAAACAGTGCTTGGACACACTCAAAAGACTGCTCCCAGCCAACTCAATTTCCATGCCTCCTGCTGTAGGCACAGATAGACACCAACTAGAGTGACCAATTCCCACTTCCTAAAGGAAACACTATAGAGATGAGATACTGATTTAGATGCCTGACAACTGAATAAGCTGGGTGAAACGTGACAAACTAACTGCAATCATGCTGTTCTCTGGCTTTTGATGACACATGTCACAGGTATGCCACAAAGTGTTCAAAATGAGACTCTGTTACAGGAAATACATGTTTTCCAGATCAAACGCCCCAAGGGCTTCTGGAAATGGAACTCTGGGCATTACTCCTGAGGAACTCCCTGTGTGAATTCTTCTCCCTTCTGATCCTCCATTCCTCTCCCTTTTCCTCAGTGTGTTCATGCAGACTTCTGGTCATCCCAAACTGTCTCCAATCTCTTCAGTGTGAGCTGGTCCCTCTAATAATTTCATTATTGAAATCTCATTTGTGAGAAAAAGTTTATTCTTATATAAAAGTGTTTCCCATGCTGTGAGAAAAAGTTTATTCTTATATAAAAGTGTTTCCCATGCTGCTATCATACTACAGTATGCTCATATTAAAAGAATTTTGCTAAAGCTATGATTTTTTTAAAGCCTCAAGGAGAATAGTCACTCAAAAAAGAATGACTAATAAATTTGCTAAAAGCAAGAAACATTATGAACACAGCTCAGGTTGTTTCAATTTTCTGTGAGCTCCAAATTAAATGAAGAATAAATATGCTTCTCAGAGTTGAAAATAAAAACTGATGAAGCATTTTCTGATCAGGAAATTCTTATAAGATCTTTAAGTAAAAGATAAGAGCTGACATTCACCTTGTTCCTAATTAATCTTGCTGTTATTGCTATACTGTGTTGCACCATCAACCCCAAATCACTACCACAGATAAAAGATCTTGAAAGAGTAAATCTTACCACATCACATGTCTTCGATGGCCCCCTATTATGACATGAAGTCCGTATCTTTAGCATAATATTCAAAGTCACTCACTAACCTATCTATCATGCTTCATCGTTAGGGTGCACTGAGAAACACAGTCTACCCAGATCTACCAAGCTTGTTTCTGCCTTTGTACATATCAAAATAATTATCACCCTGTAATGGACCACTTGCTCATTTTCCATTTTAGATGACCAGCTCTTACAAGGGTAAAAAACTCGTTCTACTTTCACTATTTCTATCTCTGGATATTGTGCCTAGTTTATAATAAATGTGTGAAGAATAAAAGGTTCCTGCTATGAATCCCCTAAAGGCAGGGACGACCTCTTTACAGCTCTGTAATTATCACCTGGCACAGTACAAGGAACTGTCAAGAGCCAAACTCAGTATCTTCTTTGAATATGCTTTCTTTCCTTTCACTGATTCATTGCCTTAATTCAGCAAATATTGAGTGACTACTATGTGCTAAGTACTTTATTTGATTATAACTTTTCTGATTACTTTAGAAAGTGGACACTATAAAATATACACAGATATAGTATGTATTAGAGCAATTCCCAGTCATGACACTGGATTCATTTTATCAGTATTTTAATGATTTAATCTGCATTTAAAATCCTGAGGTTCTATTCAGATTTGGTGATATTTTGTTTTGAAAACAGAAATAGATTTGATTAAAAAGGTTAGCTTTAGAATTCAAGAGGGAATAAATAGTGCAATAAAAGGAAGATTTGAAAGACAAAAAAAAAAAAAATAGTGTCAGTGAATACGTCTCAAGTTTTAAGATGTCCAAATCTGTAGATAATGGGACTGACATTGGACCAAACGTATACAAAAAAAAAAGATTTCATAAAATAAAATGAAGTCTTTTCTAAAATTCAGATCAAGGTTAATGGAAGACTATATAATCTAACAATGATATCTTCATGGAAGTGATTAGACATTTAGAATTTATTCTTATTTATGGATTGCTTATAGATTGCATGATGCAATAGCTGTATAAAAACTAAAAGTGACCCAACTTTCCTTTTTCCATAAAAAACTTTATAGTCAATAGGAACATGCCTATATTACAGAGATTGTAATTACCTACCTAAAAAGTTTTGGAGGCAAGATACTAAATCGTGTTTTATCCAAAATTTTCCTGATTTTGTTTCTTCCACCTGAAACGGTATTTGCTTTTATTTTCTTATTTCCTTTCTCCTGTGATGTCTGTTCAAGATCTCCTGGTACATCCTGGATTGAGTGGCGATTACTTTTTTTTTCAGCAATTTTGGGAATATGAGGAACACCAGATTTCTCTTGTTCAGTCCTACTAAGTAACTCTTTGAACACTGTGGAAATAAATGTAAAAAACTGTCATGTCTTCTCATTAGGAAGTTTTCATATCAATGACAAATTTTAGATAAACACAGTTGTCTTCTATCATCTGGCCTTTCATAGCATTATTCATTAAATCTCACTGCATTATAAAATTTACACTCACTCTTCATTAATCAGCTATATTCACTTTTCATCTTTTATACCTGACTATAATTCTGATGCTGACCAATAGTGATCAAAGAAATTCACTGGTGAAAACAGAAGCAAAGTGGGCAGATTGCCAGCATGTTTCAAAAGCCCAAGGGCTCCTATTTAGGTAATGAACAATATAATTGCTAATCAACCCATATTTTATAGAAAAAGGTACTTAGATTCTATTATTTATATTTTATCCCTTATCATTTGAGATGAGATGTAAATACTACAAGTCAGGCCTTGTTTTGCAAACTTGAACCATCAAAATACAAAAAAAAGAGAAGAGCCCTTCTGGACCTGCTTTTACCAGAAACAAATAATATTAAATTTTGTAATATATGACAATTCCCTCAATGTAACATGTGTTAGACTTAAGTCACTCAGCAAAGTGAAAGTCACTAACAAGCATTTACTACAGTGGTCTGAAGTAAAAAACCAAGCATTTGTAGATAACTTTCTATCAATCCTAAGTCTGGTGAGTTACATTTCATCCTCAAGGAGGGTGCAAGCACAATGGAGAACTTGCCTTTCCAGCAACCTCTTTGCTGAGATCGTTTTTCACCTTGTAAGAGGGCCTGTACCTCCCTGGGATGAGATAAAACAAAGATAAATCCTTATAAAGCTCTATATCTAGAAGTTTTAGCTGTCTCATTTACCAGTTAGGAAAATCTATGTGAACTGCTTTTCATTAACTAATGTCACAGCAGTTATTTTTTGGCTGTTCCTATCCTAAATGTGTTCTCAAAGAAGACAGATCAACTGCTAGAGGGGAAGAAAAAAAAAAAAAAACTAAAAAGATAAATGCTAAAGTAGAAGACAACATTCCTGAAGAGGGATGATACCTGGGAGGGATGGTGGCTGCATACTTTTGAACATGCAGGTCTTTAGCCACCTAAGACTCAGACCTCAGCTTAACAGGAAGTACAGCTATGAGTAGTATGACTCTGTATCTTTATAAAAGAAAAGCTATAAATTATATAAATGTACCCACTGAAATCTCAAACACAGAAAATTGTCATCTTTTCTGTTGTTTGTGGAATAAATCCATAGTTTCCTAGAACATCAAAGGACTTACTAGTAAGACTCAAGTAGAGAGAGCCACTGAAACATTACAACATAAATAGCTTGGTATTTAATTATTGACTTGACCATTTTAGAAAGTTTCAACCAGGATGATATCACATTACCAAAGTACATTGCAAGCTTATGAAAAGCACATTTTCTGTCTTCAAGAAACTGGAAACCTTTAGGAGACACCTTTCAAAGATAGGTCAACTTCTAGAACTAACACCAAAAAAAATGTCCTTTCATCATAGGGAAATTGGAATGCAAAAGTAGGAAGTAAAGAGATCCTGGAGTAACAGGATCCAAGTTTGGCCTTGGGAGTATAAAATGAAGCAGGGCAAAGGCTAAGAGAGTGCTGCCAAGAGAACGCACTGGTCATAGCAAACACCCTCTTCCAACAACACAACAGAAGACTCTACACATGGACATCACCAGATGGTCAACACCAAAATCAGACTGATTATATTCTTTGCAGCCAAAGATGGAGAAGCTCTATACAGTTAGCAAAAACAAGACTGGGAGCTGACTGTGGCTCAAATCATGAACTTCTTATTGCGAAATTGAAACTTGAATAAAGTAGGGAAAGATTTAGGTCATTCACATATGACCTAAATCAAATCCCTTACAATTATATAGTGGAAATGACAAATAGATTCAAGGCACTAAATCTGACAGACAGAGTGCCTTAAGAACTATGCAAGAGGTGGTAATCAAAACCATCCCCAAGAAAAAGAAATGCAAAAAAGGCAAAATGGTTATCTGAAGAGGCTTACAAATAGCTGGGAAAAGGAAAAAAGTGAAAGGCAAAGGAGAAAGGGAAAGATATACCCATCTGAATGCAGTTTCAAAGACGAGCAAGGAGAGATAAGAAAGCCTTCCTAAGTGAACAATGTGAAGAAATAGAGGAAAAAAATAAAAAGGGAAGATGAAAGATCTATTCAAGAAAATTAGAGATAGCAAAGAAACATTTCATGCAAAGATAGGCACAATAAAGGACAGAAATGGTATGGACCTCACAGAAGCAGAAGATATTAAGAAGAGGTAGCAAGACTACACAGAAAAACTACACAAAAAAGATCTTATAATAACCCAGATAACCAAGATAGTCTGACCACTCACCTCAAACCAGACACCCTGGAGTGCAAAGTCAAGTAGGCATTAGGAAGCACCACTACAAACAAAGCTACTGGAGGTGATGGAACTCCACCTGAGCTATTTCAAATCCTAAAAGATCATGCTATTAAAGTGCTGCATTCAATATGCCAGCAAATTAGGAAAACTCAGCAGTGGCCACAAGACTGGAAAAGGTCAGCTTTCATTTCAATTTCAAAGAAAGGCAATGCCAAACAATGTTCAAACTAACGCATAATTGCACTCATCTCACACACTAGTAAAGTAATGCTCAAAATCCTTCAAGCGAGGCTTCAACAGTAAGTGAACGGAGAACTTCTAGATGTTCAAGCTGAATTTAGAAAAGGCAGAAGAACCAGAGATCAAATTGCTAACATCCACTGAATCACAGAAAAAGCAAGAAAATTCCAGAAAAAACATTTACTTTTGCTTCAATGACTATGCTAAAGCCTTTGACTGTGTGGATTACAACAAACTGGAAAATTCTTCAAGAGATAGGAATACCAGACCACCTTACCTGCCTTTTGAGAAACTTGTAGCAGGTCAAGAAGCAAAAGCTTGAACTAAACATGGAAGAACACACTGGCTGAAAATTGGGAAAGGAGGATGTCAAGGCTGTATATTGCCACACTGCTTATTTAACATATATTCAGAGTACCTCATGTGATATGCTGGGCTGGTAGAAGCACAAGCTGGAATCAAGATTGCGGGGAGAAATAGCAGTAACTTCAGGTATGCAGATGACAGCACTCTTATGGCAGAAAGTGAAGAGAAACTAAAGAGCCTGCTGATGAAGGTGAAAGAGGAAAGTGCAAAAGCTGGCTTAAAACTCAACATTTAAAACACTAAGACCATAGCATCTGGTCCCATCACTTCATGGCAAATAGATGGGGAAATGATGGAAACAGAGACAGACTTTATTTCTTGGGCTCTAAAATCACTTCAGATGGTGACTGCAGCCATGAAATTAAAAGACTTGCTCCTTGGAAGAAAAGTTATGACCAACCTAAACAGCGTATTAAAAAGCAGAGACATTTCTTTGCCAACAAAGGTCTGTAAGTCAAAGCTATAATTTTTCCAGTAGTCATATTTGGATGTGAGAGATGGACCATAAAGCAGGCTGAGCACTGAACAATTGATGCTTTTGAACTGTGGCTTTGGAGAAGACTCTTGAGAGTCCTGTGGACTGCAAGGAGACGAAAACAGTCAATCCTAAAGGAAATCAACCCTGAATAGTCACTGGAAGAATTGATGCTGAAGCTGAAGCTCTAATACTTTGGCCACCTGATGCAAAGGGCTGACTCATTAGAAAAGACCCTGATGCTGGGAAAGATCAAAGGCAGAAGGAGAAGGGGATGAAAGGACGAGATGGTTAGATGGCATCACCAATTCAATGACATGAGTTTGAGCAAGCTCTGGGAGAAGATGATGTACACGGAAGCCCTGCATGCTGCAGTCCGGGGGTCACAAAGAGTCGGACACGACTCAGCAACTTAACAACAACAACAATGCAGCTTTTTAAAAAAATTCACTTTAAGCCACATGGTAAAAATAAAAATGCTTTTTTGAGCTAAAGTCAAGATACTGATCCATTCCAAAAATATTTACTGACTTTTGAATAGTCGAAGACTATGCTTGTTGTTTGCAGATTGTTTCAGTTATGAAACATACAATCAGTCAATGATAAATGGATTGGAGAGAACACAACTAGAGGAACTAGTTAAGACAGCAAGAAAAAGAAAATCTTCCTTCATTAAGTCACCATGTAAGAAGAGATCAGTGAAGTGAGTTGATTTTAACTAGGCAAAGAGAATAGGAGGAGTAATTCTAGGTAGAGGAAATCTCAAGTTTAAAGCACCTGCGGCAGAAGGAAAGTTCAAAAAAAAAGATGACTGAAGAACAAGGTAGAAGAAGGGCCTGATAAAGTTATTGTAAGGTGTTTGAACTTCCTGTTAAGAGCAACAGGAATTTGCGGGCAGCAGATATCTCTGGCTGCAGAGTGTAGGTAAGGTGTTTCAAGAGTGTACAAGGTAGCTTATATCTTTACTGGACTTACATATATAATATTAAGTAAAAATCTGCATCACATGCTTTGTAGATAAAGAAATGATTAAGTTAAACTAAAAAAATAGTGAGGAACAAGAATTAATGGATGGCAAACAAACATAATTAGAAAACCATTAAGCATCAATATTAGATATAATATATGAAGATGAAAGTGCCCAATAATAAAAGAAATGCTTAATAAATTTGATTACATAAAAACTAAAGATTTCTTAGTCTCTCTATATATGTGTATATGTATTTACACACACAAACCAAAACAAATGAACGTGGAAAGTCAAAAGACAACCTGGGGAAAATATGTGCAACCTTTAGACAAAACAAAACTTTTCTTCACTTATTAGACATTCAAACAAATCAATAAAAGATGAATAACTCAACATATAATGGACAAGTGAAAAAGACTGTTTATAAAAAAGAAATGTTAGCACATAAAAACAGTGTTCAACTTCCCTCATCATTAAAGGCAGTATATCAGAAACTAAAAAGTTTATTAAACCCACTGCAGAGGCATTCTTATACACTGATGAATGAAGTTTATAAACAGACTGGGGAACTTTAGGAAAGTAAAACCAAAGTAACTATAAAGGTAATTCCACTCAGAGAACTTTATCTTATAGCTATATCTACATAAACATAAAAGATAAATACAAAGGATATTTATTACATCATTGTAAATAGGAAAAACTATGAACAATCCTAAAACATCCAGCAACATGAAACACCAGATCAACAGATTATGGTAACAGTGTGATGGAATTTGATGCAGTAACAATCATAAAAGAAAGAAACTGGTACGAACTCCTGTGGCAAGGTATAACACACTGTACACACAATGCGGTCCCACTGGGCGTCTTTCTTTAGTATACTTTGTAAAACATGCATGTATTACTTTTATTAAACAATTAAAATGCTAATCATAAATCATCTGAGTGGTGGGATATTTACAGATGTTAGAAAGTTGCAGAAAGTAAGAGGAATAGATGAATGCAAACTCCAGAGCAGGAAGAGGGTAAACAGAGATTGCCAGCTGTTTTCTTCTCTGGGGACATATGCTGAGTCTAAACATAAACATGAAGTGAGGATCAGGTAGAGGGACTCCTAGAGGAAAAAGAAGTTTTGATGGATGTGAGTAATGGCAAGAAAACTGGAACACAGAGAAGCACCAAAGCAGTGTCACTTCTCTTCATGAAATATCTCTATTGTAAGACAAGGCATGAGGCTGGAAATTTCTTAGAATCTCATAGTACTCAGAAAACAAAGTCACAACAGGGAGAGACGACCAACAAACACACAACAGATCTATTGGCTTGGGGTGGGAAGCTGAAGAGCTAGGCTCAAAATCTCTGAAGGAAAGAATGATAAAAAAGGAGACAAAGCTACCAGATTTTTAATCAAGAGACTGAAGGTAGGAAGTGGTTGGGAAGACAAGGGTGAAAAAGCAGAGTGAAATTTTTCAGTCTCTGCTTAGAGACAAAGTTCCATTAGAGAAGGGGCCTATATCAAGCACATGACGAGTGTGCTGTCAACCTGAAACCAATGGACACAGCCTAAGTAATTCTGCAACTCAGCGTGACCCGGCTCAATTCCCCTTACTCTATGTGATTAAACAAAGGAAATGGCAGATCCTATCTGCGAAAAAATACTAACTTTACTACTAAGGTTTCTTTATATACAAAGTACAACATACAATAAAAAATTTTAAGATTCAAGGAAAGAAAATAACCAGAGGGAAAAAGAGAGTAAAAGATAATCCAAATGTAAGAGTTAATATACAAGGATTTTATAATCTTTTCATTAAAGAACACAAAGGAAAAGAGATAAAACGGATTAAAAGATGAAGACGTGCAACAAAGAACTGAAGTTTATAAGAGATTCAAGTGAATATTCCAGAACTGAAAAATATCTAAAATTAAATTCAAGGCATGCATTTATCATCAGACTGGGTACAGCAGAAAATGGTGTAACTTTCTTAAACACAGGTCATTAGAAAATATCCAAACTGAAACACAAAGCTAAAGTTAGAAAGAACAGAACAGAATGAAATAAATAGTTGGGACACAAATCTTCTATCATATAAGTGACTGATTTCCCACATGCAAAGGAAAGAAAGAGGGTCAGTAGTAATTAATAATGGCCATGAAATTTTGAGAACTGATGAGTAACATCAACGTAAAATTCAAATGCTGAGCAAACCCCATACAAAATAAATACAAAGAAAACTGTAATGAGGACTCCTTGCTACTGTTAAAACTGCTGAGTACTATTTGCAACCTATGGAAAATGTGGGTATTTTTGCTTAGCCTCCTGTGAGTTGTGGTCCAGTGTTTAATTTTCAAACCCACTGCAGTGCTATACAGATGTGTCCACTTTGTACCACCTGGTGGTCAGGCTAGGACCTGAGCAGAGGTCTGCTTGTGCCAGTTCTCAAAGTCTATGATATGCTAAATAGAATCAGATTCACGTACCTATAGGACGTCGGTGAGCCTAGAATTTCATAAACAACTTTACGGGATTGCTTCCTTCATGTCAGTTATCAACCTGGTACACTTTCTAGTTCCTTAGGCCTCCAAACTGTCCACTGCAGTGCCTCAGGGGCCAAGTAGAAGAGGACAGTGTGTGGGGGGCGGGGGTGGGGGTGGGGAGGGAGGGGAGCAGTGCCGTTGGCCTTGCTTTCTCAAAGCCACAGCTCCACTAAGGGGTGAAGAACATTTTGTGAGGCAATGCCACTGGATTGCATGGAGGCTGGGGCCTGAGAGAATGGGAAAACAAGAGTGGGGGAAGAAAAAAAAAACCTGTGGAAATTTTCTAACTCTGTCTGAGCTTTAGGAGTTTCCCTTCCCATGCCTTGTCAGGCTTCTTCTGGGTCCTTTTTGGTCTGTGTTATAATATTCACATCCGGGTTTCGGGTTGCCTTGAGTATAGCCCTGGGGTAAAAAACATCCTTTTGGTGGGGAGGGTACAGTCTTAGACGAGTGGTTAAGGGATCAGACACATCCAGAGTCTGTGCTTTTAGCAACTGCAGGATTCCAAATCTTTGCCCTTTTCCTGGGAGTCTACTGCCAAAAAAAAAAAAAGGCTCAGTCTCTTAGTCCCTTTCCTTGTATTGTACTGGTAAATGCTCTGCAGCAGATAATGGCTCCAGTTTACCTGAGGTCTAATTTCTCTGTTTAGTAACAGGTAGTTCTTCATTAGCCAGCCCTTTCAGTTGCTCTCAGTCAACACCAGAAATAGTAAGTTGACAAGTTTTTTTAAATTAATTTTGCTCAGAGTAGAGGTGGCTCTTTGAATTGGGAGTCACGTCCTCATTTTTCATTCTGACATGGCCTCTGCCATTGTTTTCTAAATACTTTCTTCTTCATATTTTCTTTTAGACTCTTGGAATAGTACTCAATTGCATTTTGTATTTTTTTTTTTCCATAAAGGTGATTTCTTCAACTTATCTTTTCCTTCTACTCAGTGTTTGTCTTTTTTACTAAAATATGTCTCTGCATACTTTGAGACTTATTTTTCTCAGTAACTGTCTTTCATGGTAATGCCAGAGTTACTGGGACTTTATTCCAGGCATCAAAACCAGACTAAAATACTTCATTTCAGCAAATGTTTTACTTTTATTCCTTTGAGATACTCTTCGGCATTTTGCATGGGGAGAATGTTGGCTGACTACACTCTGGGGCAAGTAGGGAGGTCTAAAGGGCATGGGCTGCCTTCTGTAGCACCACAGAACTCTCATGCTCTGCAACATTCAGTCTAGGGTTCTTTGGGCAATTGTTTCTCACTATTCAAAGAGTTCGGAGGCTGTGGTTTCTCTTCCTCTTGCATCCTTCAGATCAGTTTTGTTTCCCAGGGTCTGTGATGTTAACCACTACATTATACTATCTCCATGTTTTTATACACAATCACACTTGATACTAGTTAATACTTATGACATGCCAGGAACAAAAAAAATTTAAAGGTATTGATGTTTTTAAACCTATGAAACAGAGCTGCAGAAACTGAACTGAGAAACTAATTTGCTTCATGTGTCAGAATAACCTCTGCTTCCATATTTTTCAAAATTAGAATCCTTTCAGTTTAACCCAAAAGTTGGTATTTCTAGATACTAGCCCAAGTCTAGGAAATTAAAAAACTATGAATTTTTAGCATAGGTTTACTATGCTAAAAATAAGTGAGCTTATACAATATTTGTAAATTGCTAATAGATTGCTCAGAGAAGGCAATGGCAACCCACTCCAATACTCTTGCCTGGAAAATCCCATGGATGGAGGAGCCCGGTAGGCTGCAGTCCATGGGGTCTCTAGGAGTCAGACACAACTGAGCGACTTCACTTTTACTTTTCACTTTCATGCACTGGAGAAGGAAATGGCAACCCACTCCAGTGTTCTTGCCTGGAGAATCCCAGGGACGGGGGAGCCTGGTGGGCTGCCGTCTCTGGGGCTGCACAGAGTCAGACACGACTGAAGCGACTTAGCAGCAGCAATAGATTGCTATATGCCAGATTTAGCACAATGTCATTTAATAAGAGACACTCAAGTGAAAAGAGGAAAAACACCAAATGTTTCATTTTTCATTATGACTAAGTGCAGTATTCAGTTCAGTTCAGTTGCTCAGTCGTGTCCGACTCTTTGCGACCCCATGAATCACAGCACGCCAGGCCTCCCTGTCCATCACCAACTCCCGGAGTTCACTCAGACTCACGTCTATCGAGTCAGTGATGCCATCCAGCCATCTCATCCTTTGTCATCCCCTTCTCCTCCCCAATCCCTCCCAGCATCAGAGTCTTTTCCAATGAGTCAACACTTCGCATGAGGTGGCCAAAGTATTGGAGTTTTAGCTTTAGCATCATTCCTTCCAAAGAAATCCCAGGGCTCATCTCCTTCAGAATGGAC
Source organism: Bos javanicus (assembly GCF_032452875.1). Classification (NCBI taxonomy): domain Eukaryota; kingdom Metazoa; phylum Chordata; class Mammalia; order Artiodactyla; family Bovidae; genus Bos; species Bos javanicus. Next base: position 22,640,434 of record NC_083874.1, on the reverse strand, counting down.
TGGTTGGATCTCCTTGCAGTCCAAGGGACTCTCAAGAGTCTTCTTCAACACCACAGTTCAAAAGCATCAATTCTTCGGCGCTCAGCCTTCTTCACAGTCCAACTCTCACATCCATACATGACCACAGGAAAAACCAAAGCCTTGACTAGCTGGACCTTTGTTGGCAAAGTAATGTCTCTGCTTTTGAATATGCTATCTAGTATCAACATAACTTTCCTTCCAAGGAGTGTCTTTTAAGTTCATGGCTGCAGTCACCATCTGCAATGATTCTGGAGCCCAAAAAAATAGTCTGACACTGTTTATACTGTTTCCCCATCTATTTCCCATGAAGTGATGAGACCGGATGCCATGATCTTCGTTTTCTGAATGTTGAGCTTGAAGCCAACTTTTTCACTCTCCTCTTTCACCTTCATCAGAGAAGCCAAAGTGGGAGAAAACATACATACACACACACTTTTCCATAGGCAGAGCTTTCAAATTCAACTCTTATTTCTCAAAATTCAACCTAAATAATGTAGAGAATTTTTTTCCTTCTTACTACATAAAGACCCTTAAATTTTCTTTGACAGTTTCCAACTGTAATATTGTTTTTACTGTTGCCCTTCTCAAAATTTGAGAGAAAATCCCATGAAGACTAACCAAGTTGCAGTCTTTTTCAAAAGCTAAAAAAAAAAAAAAACCCAAACAGTAGATTAAGTTAAAAGTAGAAGCTTAGACTTGCTGAATTCAAATAGTTACAAAATCAAAACACACTTCAAGTACTGTACTGAAATCAGATTGATTATATTCTTTGCAGCCAAAGAGGGAGAAGCTCTATACAGTCAGCAAAAATAAGATCAGGAGCTGATTGTGGCTCAGATCGTGAACCACATGATCTGCCAAAATTGCCAAATTCAGACTTAAATTGAAGAAAGTGGGGAACACCACTAGACCATTCAGGTATGACCTTAATCATCCCTTATGATTATACACTGGAAGTAAGAAATAAATTTAAGGGACTAGATCTGATAGACAGAGTGCCTGATGAACTATGGACAGAGGTTCGTGACACTGTACAGTAGACAGGGATCAACCAACCACAAGAAAAAGAAATGCAAAAAAGCAAAATGGCTGTCGAGGAGGCCTTACAAATAGCTGTGAAAAGAAGAGAAGCGAAAAGCAAAGGAGAAAAGGAAAGATATACCCATTTGAATGCAGAGTTCCAAAGAATAGCAAGGAGAGATAAGAAAGCCTTCCTCAGCGATCAATGCAAAGAAACAGAGGAAAACAACAGAATGGGAAAGACTAGAGATATCTTCAAGAAAATCAGAGATCCCAAGGGAACATTTCATGCAAAGATGGGCTCGATAAAGGACAGAAATGGTATGGACCTAACAGAAGCAGAAGATATTAAGAAGCGGTGGCAAGAATACACAGAACAACTGTACAAAAAAGATCTTCACAACCCAGATAATCACGATGGTGTGATCATTCACCTACAGCCAGACATCCTGGAATGTGAAATCAAGTAGGCTTTAGGAAGCATCACTACAAACAAAGCTAGTGGAGGTGATGGAATTCCAGTTGAGCTATTCCAAATCCTAAAAGATGATGCTGTGAAAGTGCTCAATATGCCAGCAAATCTGAAAAATTCAGCAGTGGCCACAGGACTGGAAAAGATCAGTTTTCATTTCAATCCCAAAGAATGGCAATGCCAAAGAATGCTCAAACTACCGCACAACTGCACTCGTCTCACACGCTAGTAAAGTAATGCTCAAAATTCTCCAAGCCAGGCTTCAGCAATACATGAACCGTGAACTTCCAGATGTTCAAGCTAGTTTTAGAAAAGGCAGAGGAACCAGAGATCAAATTGCCAATATCTCCTGGATCATTGAAAAAGCAAGAGAGTTCAAGAAAAACATTTCTGCTTAGACTATGCCTAAGTCTTTGAATGTGTGGATCACAACAAACTGTGGAAAATTCTTCAAGAGATGGGAATACCAGACCACCTGACCTGCCTCCTGCAAAACCTGTGTGCAGGTCAAGAAGCAAGAGTTAGAACCGGACATGGAACAACAGACTGGTTCCAAACAGGAAAAGGAGTACGTCAAGGCTGTATACTGTCACCCCGCTTATTTAACCTATATGCAGAGTACATCATGAGAAATGCTGGGCTGGATGAAGCACAAGCTGGAATCAAGATTGCCAGGAGAAATATCAATAACCTCACATATGCAGATGACACCACCCTTACGGCAGAAAGTGAAGAAGAAATAAAGAGTCTCTTGATAAAAGTAAAAGAGGAGAGTGAAAACGTTGGCTTAAAGCTCAACATTCAGAAAACTAAGATCATGGCATCCGGTCCAATCACTTCATGGCAAATAGATGGGAAAACAGTGGAAATAGTGGCTGACTTTATTTTGGGGGGGCTCCAAAATCACTGCAGATGGTGATTGCAGCCATGAAATTAAAAGACATTTACTCCTTGGAAGGAAAGCTATGACCAACCTAGACAGCATATTAAAAAGCAGACGCACTACTTTGTCAACAAAGGTCCATCTAGTCAAGGCTATGGTTTTTCCAGTAGTCATGTATGGATGTGAGAGTTGGACTATAAAGAAAGCTGAGCACCGAAGAATTGATGCTTTTGAACTGTGGTGTTGGAGAAGACTCTTGAGAGTCTCTTGGACTGCAAGGAGATCCAACCAGTCCATCCTAAAGGAGATCAGTCCTGGGTGTTCACTGGAAGGACTGATGTTGAAGCTGAAACTCAATACTTTGGCCACCTGATGTGAAAAGCTGACTCATTGGGAAAGACCTTGATGCTGGGAAAGATCGAAGGCAGGAGGAGAAGGGGACAACAGAGGATGAGATGGTTGGATGGCATCACCAACTCAATGGACATGAGTTTGGGTCAACTCTGGGAGTTGGTGATGGACACGGAGGCCTGGCGTGCTGCGGTTCATGGAGTTGCAAAGAGTCGGACACAACTGAGTTACTGAACTGAAAGAACAGTTTGACACAGAAAGGCAGAAACTGAAAGTGAAAGTTAAGGCGCTCAGTCCTGTCTGACTCTTTTCAACCCCGTGGACTGCAGCCTGCCAGGCTCCTCTGTCCATGGGAGTCTCCAGCCAAGAATACTTGAGTGGGTTGCCATTTCCTTCTCCAGGGCATTTTCCCAACCTGGGGATTGAACCTGGGTCTCCTGCGTTGCAGGCAGATGCTTTATCCTCTGAGCCACCAGGGAAACCCAGAAAGGCAGAGTATACTCTACTCAGAAAGGCAGAGTATACTGTTATTAAAAATCAGCAATTCACTGATTAATTACTTCAATGTTTTACTCTATTCATTTCCATAAAACAGCTAACTGGCACTGATACTGCTATTTCACTAGAGGTAGACTGATTTGCACATTAGCAGGAAGAAAAAAAGCCTATGACTTCTATGTTTCATTGAGTATTTCCAGGTGAAGTACAGTCCATAATACTGAGCAGACATTCATAAATGACTAAGTGCAGTTGTATACTTATTTTAACTAAGATTTCAAAATAATTAAATACAAATAAAAATGAAAATTCTAGACTACAGAATATTATATTCAAACATTAAAGATCCTATAATGTTCAAAAAGCTTAGATGGGAACATGTTTTAAGTATTTTTACTATCCTCCTTATCACTGTTGACTTTTTTCTTTTCTATTACCAAAAAAAAGAGCTCAAATAGATTTTTACAACAAAACTCACCAAAAATGTTGGTCTTTACAGTAAGTGCAAGATGAGTATTATTCCTCAAAATTTCAAGGGCCTTCACAAACGTTATATTCTCAAAATTTTGTCCATTTACTTCCATTATCTTGAAGAAAGTGTTCAAAAAATAGAAAGACAGAAACAGTATTAGTTATTTCTGCAGCCTTAAGTTTAATGGGTAAAAAAATAAAACTTAAATAAAATATACCTATATGTGAACAATAGTTATCTGTGAGAAGTGGAATTATTGTCTAATAGCTTTTCTCTATATTGTGGTATTTCCTAAATCTCTACTATAAACATTTTTTTCAGTTCATTTCCTCTGGGATAATACCGGAAAAAAATTTAAAACATAATGTTTTATATATGAAGGGAAAATTTCAATTGTGTCAGATCTCATAAAAATTATCACCTGTGTGTGTGTGTACACAAATTTTAGTGAAGTATTCTAAATGCAAATTTATTGCATTTAAAAAAGAGGTAAATTCATTTAAAAGTGGTATTCTAATTACAGCTAATATCATTTCCTGCCACTGACTCAATCAGGCAGTCAAAAAGCAACAAGCACAACTGTTATGGGCTCTTGTTCCATCTGACATTGCTGATCATTCATATCAGGGCTTCACAAACCTGGCTGTACCTCAGAATCATCAGGAGTTTATTCAAAAAGTACTGATTCCAAGGGAAAAGGATAAAGAGACAAGACATGCTGAGGGAAAAAAAGGCAGCACAGAGGATAGATCTTGAGGGCTGACACAGAGATTTCAAAAAGATAAAAAGGAGTGAGAAAAAAAAATATTAGGAAAAGAAAAAGAAAAAAAAATCACAGAAGTTAAATTTCCAGAGTTTAAAAAAGTCTTCAGTCTACATACTGTCATGGATCATCTAATATCAGGCAAAAAATAAAAAGATCTATTTTTTAACGGATCACTTGAATATTCTGAATTCCAGGGACTTAGAATAAAGACTCTATAAGCATCACTCTTGGGGATTTGTGCAGGTGGCCAAAGGCACTTAAAAAAGAAATAGAATGGCTTAGACTTCTTTGGGACTATATTAAGATGATGTGATACCTTTCTGTGACGTCAATGTTCTGAGAGAAAAATGACTGTGATCAAAGATTTTTATACTTCATTGAACAAAGATATCATTAGACATGTAAGGGACACAAAGCTAGAATACTCATTCGCCCTTTCTGAAAGAAATCCTAGAAGAGGTACTAGAAGTACTGGAAGACAACTGTGAAATAAATAAAAATAATGGCACCATGTGGCATAGACGAAGTAGAGGTGATCAATGAAAGCAGTAAGCAGGTGCAAAATGATTCTTAGTAATAGGCTTATGAAACTTAATGCAAATGCCAAAGTACTCTTAAAAAAGAATATTCACAATATTAAAAAATGACTTATTGAAAATCTCAGATAATTTCAACCATACTTGGAAGGCCTGAGGGAAGAAGTAAAATAACGATAAATTTTTCTCTCTCAGGAATCAAACTGCTGGAGTATTCTTTTCTTTTTCTTCTATGAAGAATGAGATTCTTAAACATGTTTACCAAAAAATACCTGTCCAATAAATATATGACTCCAAATTCTTAGCAACTAGATATTCTTAATGAGTAGTCTGAGTAAAGCCCAGAAATCTCTATTCTAAAAAGCTCCCCTAGAGGAAGAAGAGTATCATTAAAACTTTGTGTCAGAGTTTCTTTTTTAAAATTATATAATTTATTCTTAAATTTTAAAGTATTTTATTATATCATTCACTTATATCAGTTTCTTAACTCCCCGCACTATTGATATTTAGATACTGATATTTGGTCTGGATAACTGCCATGTGGCTGCTTTGTCACGGGGTGTTCCTGGCTATTCAGCAGTATCCCTGGCCTCTATCCACTACATGCCAGTAGTAATTCCCAAGTCATGACAATCAAAAGTAACTCCAGACATTACCAAATGTCTCCTGGGTGACAAAATTACTGCTGGTTGAAAGCCACTGTTTTGAAGTACAGAACTTTTAATAATGTGAATGCATGCCTGCTTGCTTGATTTATGTCATGGCATGTGGCATGTGGGATCTTAGTTCCCCGACAAGGCACTGAACCTGTGCCCCTTGCAGTGGAAGCACAGACTCTTTTAACCAGTGAACCACCAGGGAAGTCCCTGTGAATGCCTTCTTAATTCAAAAACAAAAAACACCATCGTGTGATTACAAGTAAAATAAGGTCACATTCTAAATGAACACATAAACAAACAAAAATTTTAAGTGGAACAAAGTCAGCTTCCCAAATGATTTAGCTAGGAGAGAAACCACTCTGGTGTACATGAGATTTTGAGAGCTTTGTTCAAAATACAGATTCCCAGTCCTTAACTCTGCAGGATGTGATTACTATGATTACTAAGACTGAGGTATTTTTTTTAGTAACAAAGTTGTCAGAATTTCATTTTTGAAAATATATTGTTCTATAGTTTACTAATGCCTCCATGGAGAGAATAAATCCCTATCTACTTACTCCCAGTATCTCCCCTTCCTTTTCCTAATCCTTCAACCAGCTCACTCTACTTACGGATATACCAAATAGTTTTGTTACCATATGAACATTATTTAAAGCAAAACCATCATTTATGGTAAATCTTTGGCCACTTAATTTTAGAGTGGTATGGAAAAAAGTGCTTACTCCTTTAAAACATGCAAGGGTGCTAACTCTCTTACTGATCTTTCTGGAATACTGTGAAGTTGCCAAATGACGAGTTTCCTAATACTTGGAGGATGGGCAGGACCATTCAGATTGATAGTGGCCAGACTACCAGGCTGTTTCTGGACATGCTATATCAAATTTTCCATTAAGAGTAATGGATATATGACAAACACATTTTAAAAATAAACCATTTAAAAATACCACCTCTAAAAAAAGGTTTCAAAGTATTTCCTTAAATTGATCATGCTTACTAGAATATCATCATATGAGAAAAGTAGCACTCCTATTACTTATAAAAAGGCTTTAAATGGTTGTTATTTACTTACTTGATCACCACGTTTCAGTCCTGCATCAGCAGCTTTGCTACTAGGTTCTACGCTTTCAACAAAAATACCAAATCCCTTCTCACTTCCTCCACTTAGGCTGAAATGCAGAGGTGACTCCCGGGAAGCTTTCTGCAGCACAACCTGTCTCCACTTAGCCTTTGCAGCACACGCAATATTCAATAACCGGAGATGACCATTCATTTTCTATAAAGTAGAAAGGGGTAACATATATATATAAATGTATATTATCTATTCCTATAGGCTTTAAAAATATAACCTAAAATTATTACAACTAGAGTAAATAAAGAATATATAAGTATGGGTAAATAAAACTGAAGGAGAGAAACCTTCCACCCTAGGGCACTCTCAAGAATAAGATCCCTTAATATGGTTTTTTAAAATTTCTAGATAATCACAAGTTAGAAAAGATTTCAAAGTGGTGTCTTATTCAGACAGTGATGACAAAAAAATTTCTTCATTTTCTGAATCTAAGTAATAACACATTCTGTATTACTATTGTGCTTATCTCCTAGCTGTTACATAAAACCAGAATATTTTTAAACTTCTATTTAAAACCTTAAAGGACTTCAACCACCTTCCCAAACATTGTCTGATACTCAGACACATGCAAGTCTCCATCTCTTTCAGAAATATTATTCTTATAATTTAGATTTTCCTATATTATTTTAGATCTTCATTAAACTCAGCAATATTTTAACTTTCAAGTTCTAGTATCAGTTTAATGTATCAACTGAGAATTCAACTATCCTCAAATAGTGTATTAAATAAATCTCATGTCCATAACAAAAAGCTAAAGTTTTTCTCAGGGTAGAAACCAAGTTTTACACCTCTTCTGATCCTATATAACAGCTTGGAGTATACAGCAGAATTCAGTAAATATTTGATGACTGACTTGGTAACTGGGGGGAAAAAAATCCCATGACTGCAAGATAGTTTCTATTTTCATAAGTCCCTTGAATATTTACATAGCCAGCAATGGAAGCACCAAATGATGCTGGTGAGCCTCAACAGGCCTCTTAATCAGTTCCCTGTTCATTCTCCCCATTTTGCATAGAGCAGATGTGCTGCTGAATAGACTACAGGAACCAAGAGTTAAGGAAAGAGACAAAACAATCTGAAATTTGCCCTTCTTTATTCAACTTAATCCACTTCTACTCTGTAATAACAATGGTGCCATGCCAGGTTTTGTTTGCAGATTCTTATATTCATAGCTCACTATAACCCTCAAGACAATCCCAACAACCTAGAGGCTACTATATAAAATAAGACAATGGAGGCATATAAGGTTGGACAATATTTCCAAGTTCACATATCTACCAAGTGGTGAAGTCTGAATGTTGTTAATTCAGGCAATCTAACTCCTGAGCTGCATTATTATTTATTTCCTAAAAATTGAAGTTGCTTGGAACACACAACTGAGTTGAAGTTCAAAGTTTTTATATCTAAAACGAAGAATAAATAGATTTATAAATAGCTACCATGAAAGTTAAGAAGACCTTGAGGGTATTATCTGAGGTGTTGCATATTAAAAACAAATGAAATCACATGCAGAAGGGAGACTTAGAAAGTCTACTGTAGGTCTGATAAATGTGTATTTGAATGCCTAATACACATGAAGTGAAGACTAGAAGAAGCATGATCTTTGTTTGGGTTGAAGCAGCAGAGGATGAGCCCAAGTCTAGAATACAGATTTGAAAGTTCTCAGAACACAGGAAAAGATGAAAGCTATTCTGAGTTGCAATTCTTCAGCAGGGGGAAAGAAGAGATTGGTAAGAATCCCCAAACCCTGAAGAAGATAAAATTTCTGAGCCTTACTGTATCTTCCAGATTTTTTTCAAATTCCTCTAGAAATCGAGTCATAGCAGGATCACCTTCAAAATCATTGAAATGATTATTTACCCATAATAATACAATCCGTGTTACCTGTGGAAACATGGAAGAGGCAGCATAGGATTATATGAGAGGAATTCTTCCTGCAAAAATAAAGCCCTAAAAGCAAGTCCTAAACTGAGGAACAACTGAGCTTTATGGCTAAGCCCTTTGCCCACCCTCTCACACATGAAAGGCTCATTCTAACAGAGAGGAACATTTAGTTTGAGCTTTTGCTTCCTTATATAACAGAGAGAACAAAGCCTCTGCTTTCACTGAGAAGACAAGCCTGTATACTAACATGTAAGTAGTACATGGGAAGTGTATTTTGAACAGTATCTTAAAATGCAAACTTCTAAGGGCAGGCAAATGTCAAGTATTTCTTTAGTTGAGACCATTTCACGAAAATTGTAACAAAAATCTGAAACCTCCTTCGTAAACACTATAATTTTCAAAGTTGTGAGTTAATTTATTACTTTGTTAACCTGTGCTACAGATTAACAAAAAAGTTAAAAACAAACAAATGGATGTTCAATTAAATGTGCCTACAGTGAACTCTACTCAATGCCCTGTGGTGACCTAATATTGGAAGGAAATCCAAAAAAAGGGGAGATATATGTATACTTATGTCTGATTCACTTTGCTGAATCAGTACAGCAGAAACTAATACAACACTATCAGGCAACTATAGTCCAATAAATATAAAAAAAAATTAAGAATATTAAGAAACATTCTGAACATTAAGAAAACACACAGAAGCCAAGATAAATCTAAAGAAATAAACCAGAGATTTTTCCAAAATCTAAATTAAAAAAAAAAAGTGCCTAATAATACAAATAATATTTTTATTATTTGTAAATACAAATAATATTTTAAGTCATATCCTTTAAAATTGTGGTAAAATAACACATAAAATCCACTATTTTAACCATTTTAAAGTGTACAATCCAGTGGCATTTAGCCCATTCTCAATTGTGTACAGTCATCTCCAAGCTACCTAGTCCCAGAGCACTATCACCACCACAAAAGAAAATCCCATTCCCAATAAGCAGTCACCTACCATTCTTCCCTCTTTCCAGCCCAGAATAGCTTCTATTTGCTTTTCTGCCTCTCTGATTTGTCATATAATATGCGATCTTTCATGACTGGCTTGTTAGACTTAGTACATTTTCAAGGCTTATAACATGTTGCTGCTGCTGCTGCTGCGTCGTTTCAATCATGTCCGACTCTGTGTGACCCCATAGATGGCAGCCCACCAGGCTCCCCCGTCCCTGGGATTCTCCAGGCAAGAACACTGGAGTGGGTTGCCATTTCCTTCTCCAATGCATGAAAGGGAAAAGGGCAGCATGTATCAATATTTCATTTTTTTTTTTTTTATTAAATGGTGGTGGTTTAGTTGCTCTGTGTCCAACTCTTGCAACCCCCTGGACTATAGCCCACCAGGCTCCTCTGTCCATGGGATTTTCCAGGCAAGAATACTGGAGTGGGTTGCCATGTCCTTCTCCAGGGAATCTTCCCAACCCACGGACTGAACCCAGGTCTCCTGCACTGCAGACAGATTCTTTACCAACTTTTTTATAGCTGAATAATATTTCATTATATAGTATGCAATATTTTGCTTATCCATTCATCAGCTGATGGACATTTGAGTTGTTTCCACTTTTTGGCCATCATCAATAGTACTACTATGAACACTTGTTTACAAACTTTTGTTTGCATACCGATTACCTGTTTTGGCTATATACTTCAGGAGTAGAACTACTGGATTACACAGTAATTCTAAGTTGAACTTTTTGAAGAACTGCTGAGCTGTTTTCCATAGCAGCTATACCATTTTACATTACTACAAGCAATGTATGGGAATTTCATTTCCTCCACATCAACATATTCAAAATCCTTGGTATTTCCTTTTTTAAGTCATCTTAGTAGGTATGAAGCAGAATATCACTGTGGTTTTGATTTGCATTTCCCATGACTAATGACACTGAACACCTATTGCATGTGATTGCTGGCCATTTATCTCTCTTCTTGGGAGAAATACCTATTTGAGTCCTTTGTCTATTTTTAAATCGTATTTTCTTTTTGCTGTTGAGTTATAAGAGTTTTTTTATTTATTCTGAATACTAGATCCTTGTCAGACATACGATTTGCAAAAATATTCTCCTATTCCATATGTTGTTCTGTTTTTCCTGATTGTTCCTTTAATGTGAAAATGTTTTAATTTTGATGAAATTCTATATATCCATTGCTCGAGTCTGTGCTTTGTACTAAAAAAAACTATCGCTGAATCCAAAGTCATTTTTTTGTTTTTTACTCCTTTTCTTTGAAGAATATTATAGTTTTAGCTCTTACATTAAGTCTCTGATCCATTTTGAGTTAACACTGAATATGGTATAAGGTAAAGGTCAAACTTCATACTTTTACACATGAATATTGAGCTGTCCCTAAGTCATATTTTTGTTCATCCTCTAGCATGCCTTTATTTCCTCAGCAATCTAAGTAACTATATATAATTTCAAAAGCAAGGGAAAGGCAAGCCTATACTTTTGGACACTTACTGTATCTAACTTATTTCCTTTAAAGTATAACTCAAGAGCTTCCCAGGTGGTGCTAGTGGTAAAGAACTCACCTGCCAATGCAGGATACAAAAGAGATTAGGGTTTGATCCCTGGGTTGGGAAGATTCCCTGGAGGAGGGCATGGCAACCCATTCCAGTATTCTTGCTTGGAGAATCCTATGGACAGAGGAGCCTGGCAGGCTACTGTCCATAGGGTTGCACAGAGTTGGACAAGACTAATGGCACCCCACTCTAGTACTCTTGCCTGGAAAATCCCATGGATGGAGGAGCCTGGTAGGTTGCAGTCCATGGGGTCGCTAAGAGTCAGACATGACTTGAGCGACTTCACTTTCTCTTTTCACTTTCATGCACTGGAGAAGGAAATGGCAACCCACTCCAGTGTTCTTGCCTGGAGAATCCCACGGATGGGGGAGCCTGGTGGGCTGCCGTCTATGGGGATGCACAGAGTTGGGCACGACTGAAGCGACTTAGCAGCAGCAGCAAAGTGATTTAGCAGAAACTAAAACTCAGAAAGACAGGCCAGGCAATTATGGCTCTACTTTTATTTTTCTTAAAATAACTAACTTCCTATTACTGAGGTAGTTTATTGGTAGTTATGTACCAGTAAGCTGAGGTATTACTAGTTTTTCCATGGAAAGTATAAACACTCCATAAAAAAAGTTAAGACAATCTATTTAAACGTTAAATGCAAAAAAAAAAAAAAAATCTTCAATGCCACATCTAAATGTGTTACGGCAGTGATAAATTATATAAAGTCTTTAACTCAGAAAAATCAATGTTTTTCTATTTAGATTGTTTCTAAGCCCTCTTGTAAAAACGTACTTGGTGAATATTCTTTCTAAACTTTTAAATGTTTTACTCATCTCCTCTGAAACAACCAAGTATTTTGATAAAGTGCAAGACTGCTGCTGCTAAGTCACTTCAGTCGTGTCCGACTCTGTGTGACCCCATAGACAGCAGCCCACCAGGCTCCCCGTCCCTGGGATTCTCCAGGCAAGAACACTGGAGTGGGTTGCCATTTCCTTCTCTAATGCATGAAAGTGAAAAGTGAAAGTGAAGTCGCTCAGTTGTGTCCAACTCCTAGGGACCCCGTGGACTACAGCCTACCAGGCTCCTCTGTCCATGGGATTTTCCAGGCAAGAGTACTGGAGTGGGTTGCCATTGCCTTCTCTAAAAGTGCAAGACTACTATCCTGCATTTTCTGAATTTATAACTATACCACAGCCTGATTTCAGTTTCTGCCTTTTAGAAAGCAAAATAATCTACTTTTTACAAGCTATTTTGTCATAAAAGTAACCAGATATGTCTACTGATTCACTAATTTTTTAGGTGAATTGAATCTTACCAAAATAAGCATTTAATTTGTCAACTGCAAAAGATTTTGGGGGAATATAAAGGTTAAAATCAATTTCATGCCCTTTATAAAACCAACCTTATCCCTTAAGCTGTCAATTTTAAACCATTCCAACAGTTTGGTCCCAACATCCAAAGGACTTGCAAGAAATGTTCTGTAAGTTAATAGGAAATCTTCTATATAAGTTGGGTCCACAATGGAATGCTCTTCTATTAAATGCATGATGAGACGCTCAGGTGTTCCCTAAAAATCAAAACAAAGAATTAGAAGATAAAAAAGTAGCTCAGGAACCAAATAACTCCTATTGATTACTTCCCTTTGTAGCTCCTCGATTACAAAGTCCTCAAAGTAAAGTTTCATCTTTAAAACTGTCAGCACTGGAAGTAGGCAGTGTCTCAAGGTTGTAGTCCATCATCATGCAGAAGTTTAGAGGAAAATAAGGCAGAGGATTAAACATGCACAACAGCATTACCTTGGCTGTAGCTGTTTTATCCGTATTTCATTATAGCTATGAGGGGATAATATAATAACTATCTTGAGTAAAGAGAAGGAAGAGGGGCTCCCCTGGTGGTCCAGTGATTAAGAATCTGCCTTGCAAAGCAAGGGAAATCGATTCAATCCCTGGTCTAGGAAGATCCCACATGCCATGTTGCAACTAAGCCTGTGCACCGCAACTACTAACCGTGCTCTAGAGCCCAAGAGCCTTAACTACCGAACCCACACACAGCAACCGCTGAAACCTGTGCGCCTACGGCCTGTGTTCCACAAGAGAAGTTACCGCATAACACTAAGAAGCCTGCACATAACAATGAAGAGTAGTCCCCTACTTCCACAACTAGAGAAAGCCCCTGTGCATCAACAAAGAGCCAGCACAGGCAAAAAATAAAATAAATAAGATAAGAAAGGATAAGAGTTAAAGAAAATAAATAAATAAATAAAGCTTTCTTCCAAATTTAATCATCCTTAAATTCCCTTCTGTTCCAGGTTATGGGACAACATAGTTCAAGACAGCTTGTTTTATTACTGTCACTTCTTGGAACAGAGATTTCCTCTTCTGCGGTTTCTCCATTCCCATTTGCCAGAGGAACCAGAAGTTCTACAGACACTTTTTACATGCACACAGAGTTTAACTGCTTGCCTGTTTCTCAATTTATAAAAAGGAATAAAAGTAAAATTTATCTATTGCTCCTCCTTGAATTTCTGAATCACTGTTAAAATTTACTACTCTGCTGCTGCTGCTAAGTCGCTTCAGTCGTGTCCGACTCTGTGTGACCCCATAGACGGCAGCCCATTAGGCTCCCCCATCCCTGGGATTCTCCAGGCAAGAACACTGGAGTGGGTTGCCATTTCCTTCTCCAGTGCATGAAAGTGAAAAGAGAAAGTGAAGTCGCTCAGTCATGTTCAACTCTTAGCGACCCCATGGACGGCAGCCAACCAGGCTCCTCCGTCCATGGGATTTTCCAGGCGAGTACTGGAGTGGGGTGCCATTGCCTTCTCCTAGCAGCATCTTAAAAAATGGGTACACAGAATAAATACAGAAATAAACCAGGTATTAAGCCAAATATAAAAACCAATTGTTGCCCATAAAGTCAGATTTCAATTTGGTGCATTCATCCTAATGATTTCATTGGCCAGAATTATTGCATGACAAATATACATTAATACTAACAATGTTCTTGTTTAAAAATTTATTACAAGATTAAAAAAGGGTACCCACTGCTAAGCAGGTATGTAAATCATTTCTCTAGAAGGAAGTCAGAGAAAGGCTCTTCAAGTTACCTATTTAAGGGACAAGATAATCACAGGTCATTCTTATTCTTCTCCCACCTTCAAAAACACTCTAAGAATTCCAAATCGGGTCTGTCATTCAGGAAAATCACAATTTGACGTCACTCAAATCTGGTTCTCAGATCATACATACAATATGTCAGGGGTGAAAATGACTGACATGTTAAAGAAAAGCCGTTATTTTGATTAGGTAAATCACTGAGGAGGGATATCTGTGGAGATTAGGTTGTATTTTAAAAAGCAGTATTTAATGACAAGTTCCATAATCATGCAGAGGCACTTACCAAACTGCTCACTAGCATCCAATAAGGTGGGATGCTGGGAGACAGGTATGCTGAGTGGGCAGGTGAAGGAGATGGCTAGCTGGTAGAGTTTGGTTATGATGAGCAAGCAAGTAGATATACAGAGCATAACAAGAGCCACTGTTAGATAAGGTTATTTACAATGAGGGAAAGGAAAAGGCTACAAAACTAACTCTGTGGTACAGTACTAGAACTGGGAGTCCTGGTATAAGCTCAGGACTGAGACAGATATAAAAAGGAACAGATGTGCATGAATTTAGTTTACATATATTCCTATCTCTCTGAGCAAAGGCTCTAGAAGCAATGACACCTCAGTAGCAGTGAACAGAGTGAGTGCCCTGATTTTGGTTTTTAAATGTTATTATCTACTAGGAGGATCCAGGGCTCTCTGGAGCAATGCCTGATTTCAAAGCAGGGGTAGGAAAAGTAAAAGATGAGCCTGGAACATCTTGTTTTGCCAGATAACAAGAAAGCTCTCAAAAATGATGGGAACATGTCAGAAGAATACAGGAATCAACAATCTTAAGAGGGTCCCACCATCTAAATCTGGGACAATCAGACAATCAGAACAATGCTGATGGTAAAGAAATACATGAGAACATTCTAATCAAAGAGGAGAGAATGCCATTCTTACAGGAGAATGACAATAAAATAATGGAAATAGAAAATCACCATTTCAGGCAGGAGTAGTCAATCTAAGTGAAGACTGGTGGATAGAGGTCTGCAAGACATAC
Organism: Bos javanicus; assembly: GCF_032452875.1. Lineage (NCBI taxonomy): Eukaryota > Metazoa > Chordata > Mammalia > Artiodactyla > Bovidae > Bos > Bos javanicus. The sequence goes on along the minus strand of NC_083874.1, from coordinate 22,625,041 downwards.
TGACACTATCCCAGAACATCAATGCTTCAAATGCTTATCAATTACAACGGGTAAAATGGTGATTTCACAGTAAAGACACCTGACAGACACCAGGTCTCTGTGGACCAGGTGATTAAGATTAACTTCACTAGTGGTGGCATAGGCGGACATTGTGTGCTCCCTGATACGATGTACTGAGAAGAGCAGAACATTATTTCTGTGAGGTTCCAGCCAGGAAAGTATAACTTTAGTCTGGGCAGGAGGAAACAGCGGACAGATCTAGTCTGGGGGTCATACTGTAGACTGTAAGGTGTACATTCATCAAAATTGCTGAGAATGTGAAAAGGGAATAACTATTCCTGGAGTAGACTTAAGTGACATGACAACTAAATGCAACTGTGTGCCTGGATGAGATTGAGCCAAAAATGAAAAAAAGCCATTTTGGGGAGAGTTGGTGAAAATCTAAATGGGGTCTGTGGGCTGAATGGCTTTACTTTATCAATGTTCATTTCCTAACTTGAAGGGCTCCATGGTGTTTATGTAGGAGACTGTTCTTATTTTTAGGAAGTACACAATGAAATATTTTGGAGTAATGAGGCATCACATGTGCAGACTGCTCTCTCTCAAAAGATTGAAAAAATACTGATGAAAATGGAGGATATGCAGAGAAATGTTAACGGTGGGGGAACCTGAGTCAGGATACTCTAAACTGTTCTTGCAACTTTTCTGTAAGTTTGAAATTATTTAAAAAAAAAAAAAAAAAAGCCTCAACATGAGCCTTCATAAAAAGACAGCCTGTGACAATCCACACATATATTCGAATTTTTTCCTACAAAGAAAGCTTACACTTATCAGCTTAGGAAAAGAAAAGGAGTGTTTAGATATAGTCTGACTCTTAAGGAATATCTGATCTGACCAACCAGTCCCTCTTATTGTTAAATAAACAGCTGCACTTATAATGAAAAATAACACATTTAGTTATTTTGCAACCAAGACTAGCTTGAAAAGAAAAAACTGTCAAGCATTTATTTCCTCTCTTCCAACTATAATTGCTCTATTTTACATCTGTGTGTGCTCAGTCATGTCTGACTCTTTGTGATACATGGACGGTAGCCCACCAGGCTCCTCTGTCCATGGGATTTTCAAGGCAAGAATACTGGAGTGGGTTGCCATTTCCTTCTCGAGATTCAGACGCCATTAAGACAGGCAGACAGGAGAGTGGAAGGCAAAGATCAGAGGGGAGAGGGAATCAGAGAAGGGAAAACAACATGGGTATTAAGACTCTACAGCATGCTAAGGCTTTTGATTTGCCACATTTAGCCCTAATAAAGACCTGCCATAGAATCCCCATTTTCAGATAAGAAAACTGAGGTTCAGAGAGGCTAATGTCTATTTCAATGACACAGAGATCCCATCAGCGGTCTCCATCTTCATCTAGGATTCTTGTACGTTGATGGTTGGTCCTTTCAATTTGTTTTGTTTCTAAATATTGCTATCTTTGATGAAATTAACTTCCATTATTGATGAATCATACATTTGAGAAGGCAAATTCTGACTGGTATATTCTAAGTAATATCCTTTCATACTGATATACATGGCAGTGTCATCCTTACCCAATAAAATACTGTTAAAAACCAACTAAGAAAATGTCAAAAGGACACATTTATTTATATACACTGGATCCCAAAGTTAGTGAATTATCTTGCACTACTTAATAAGCACTTCAAAGTCTTTTAAACAAGATGAAGGTTTTATTGATCAATAATAAGTAAAACACACCCACCTTAATTACAATGTGTCCTTTCCTGGTTCCACTTCGATCCAGTTCACGATGCTCATGTACCATAACAATTTCTCCCTCTTCCTCAACTTTATGGGTATTTTTTTCAACATGGTTTAAAATTCTCCAATAATCCTGCTGGGCTATGCAGACAAACTGCCCAAGAACAACATGGGGACAATTAATAAACCTATAATACATAAATATATCACTATGCACCAAGGCAGAGCACAAAGGTAAGAACTCAAGTGACATCAGTTCCTTTTTATTTAGCCCCTTTACTCCTTAACAAAAATCAAGGTAAAAAAAAATAAAGCATGCACAAAGAGACCAAAGAAGTTAAATCCATGTGAATTCTGCTCTAAAAGGAGAAGTAAGCATATACTTCTTTCAAAACTGACACTACGCAAAGAAAACATGAAGCAGGAGTAAGTTAGAAACAAACAACTCAGAAGTTCCTATTTCTTCCTCTATTGGGAAAAAAAAAACAAAAAGGAGACTGAGCTGGCTAATATCACATAGATATTTAACAAACAAACATTTATTGGGTATACTCTCTTTAAAATATGTATAGTTTAATTCCACAAATATTTGCATCAGATATAAAATCTACTTTCCTTTATTAACTGAGTTTTTCAAACTTCTAACTCTCAAATCAAGCTATTTTATTTTGAGGAAGGAAAAAGGCTCAGCCATTTAAAAATCAAGAAACAGGAGAACCAAAAAAAACCCCAGAAACAAAAGAACATACACTGCTATATTTAAAATGGATAACCAACAAGGACCTACTGTACAGCACAGGGAACGTGGCTCAATGTTATGTGGCAGCCAGGGAGGGAGTGCAGTTTGAGGGAGAGTAGATACAACGTTTATGTGTGACTGAAACTATCCTTCACTGTCTACCTGAAACTATCCTAAATAATCCACTCTACTCCAATATAAAATAAAAAATTAAAAAAAAAAAAAAAGAAAGAAACAAGAGAACATTACCAGAGATAAGCTTACCTGACAGTCATCTACTTTAGTCCTAACAACTCCATGCATGTACTGTTTATCCAGAGTGGGTGTGATTCCAAAACTATTTCCCATAAAGAGATTGTCAACTTTTCCATCTGGATGACTGATTTCCACAGTGCCATTTAAAATAACATACCATGAATCAAGCTATAGAGAAGACGACAGGTTTTAGGAATCTTTGAGAAAAGATGATTATATGTTAACTTTGAAAAATAATCAATCAGTACATAGAACTCATATAATTTATAAAAGATTTCATTATATTATTGAATATTCCATCAGATAAGAATGTATTAGTAAATAACACCGTTTCTATTAAGCAAACGACAACAGTTTATTTTACTCTTTATTCTTTTAGTCACCAAATGAAATCAGGGACCCTCATAACTGACCAAAATACTCTTAAGACAAAATACTGCTGCTAAGTCACTTCAGTTGTGTCCGACTCTGTGTGACCCCATAGATGGCAGCCCACCAGGCTCCCCCGTCCCTGGGATTCTCCAGGCAAGAACACTGGAGTGGGTTGCCATTTCCTTCTCCAATGCATGAAAGTGAAAAGTGAAAGTGAAGTCTCTCAGTCGTGTCTGACTCTAGTGATCCCATGGACTGCAGCCTACCAGGCTCCTCCATCCATAGGATTTTCCAGGCAAGAGTACTGGAGTGGGGTGCCATCGCCTTCTCCGAAGACAAAATAATGTTATGGCTAAGACCACAGTTTAGTTGCTTAGTCTTGTCCAACTCTTTGAGATCCCATGGACTGCAGCATGCAAGGATTCCCTGTCCATCACCAACTCCCGAGCTTGCTCAAACTCATGTCCACTGAGTTGGTGAAGCCATCCAACCATCTCATCCTCTGTCGTCCCCTTCTCCTCCTGCCTTCAATCTTTCCCAGCATCAGGGTCTTTTCCAGTGAGTCAACTCTTCACATCAGGTGGCCAAAGTGTTGGAGTTTCAGCTTCAGCATCAGTCCTTCCAATGAATATTCAGGACTGATTTCCGTTAGGACTGACTAGTTTGATCTCCTTGCAGTCCAAGAGACTCTCAAGAGTCTTTTCCAATACCACAGTTTAAAAGTATCAATTCTTGGTGCTCAGCTTTCTTTATAGTCCAATTCTCACATCCATACATGACTACTGAAAAAACCATAGTTTTGACTGATGGACCTTTGTTGGCAAAGTAATGTCTCTGCCTTTAAATATGCTGTCTAGGTTGTCATAGTTTTTCTTCCAAGGACCAAGCGTCTTTTAATTTCATGGCTGTAGTCACCATCTGCAGTGATTTTGAAAATCACCAAGAAAATAAAGTCTGTCACTGTTTCCATTGTTTCCCCATCTATTTCCCATGAAGTGATGGGACCAGATGCCATGATCTTCGTTTTCTGAATGTTGAGCTTTAAGCCAGCTTTTTCACTCTCCTCTTTCACTTTCATCAAGAGGCATTTAGTTCCTCTTCACTTTCTGTTATTAGGGATGTATCATCTGAGTATCTGAAGTTATTGATACTTCTCCCAGAAATCTTGATTCCAGCTTGTGCTTCATCCAGTCCAGCATTTCACAAGATGTACTCTGCATATAAGTTAAATAAGCAGGGTGACAGTATGCAGCCTTGACATACTCCTTCCCATTTAGGAACCAGTCTGCTGTTCCATGTCCAATTCTAACTTGCTTCTTGACCTGCATACAGATTTCTCTGGAGGCAGGTAAGATGGTCTGGTATTCTCATTTCTTAAAGAATTTTCCTCAGTTTGTTGTGATGTACACAGTCAAAGGCTTTGGCATAATCAATAAAGCAGAAGTGGATGTTTTTCTGGAACTCTCTTGCTTTTTCGATGATCCAAGATGTTGGTCATTTGATCTCTAGTTCCTCTGCCTTTTCTAAATCCAGCTTGAACATCTGGAAGTTCATGGTTCATGAACTGTTGAAGCCTGGCTTGGAGAATTTTGAGCATTACTTTGCTAGCGTGTAAGATGAGTGCTATTGTGAGGTAGTTTGAACATTCTTTGGCATTGCCCTTTTTGGGGATTGGAATGAAAACTGACCTTTTCCAGTTCTGCGGCCACTGCTGAGTTTTCCAGATTTGCTGGCATATTGAGTGCAGCACTTTCACAGCATCATCTTTTAAACAGATTTGAAATAGCTCAACTGGAATTCCATCACCTCCACTACCTTTGTTCGTGGTGATGCTTCCTAAAACCCACTTGAATTCACATTCCAAGATGTCTGGCTCTCGGTGAGTGATCACACCATCGTGTGGGACATGAAAATCTTTTTTTGTATAGTTCTTCTGTGTATTCTTGCCACTGCTTCTTAATATCTCTTTCTGTTAGGCCCATACCATTTCTGTCCTTTATTGTTCCCATCTTTGCATGAAATGTTCCCTTGGTATCTCTAATTTTCTTGAAGAGATCTCTAGTCTTTCCCATTCTATTGTTTTCCTCTATTTCTTTGCACTGATCACTGAGGTAGGATTTCTTATTTTTCCCTGCTAATCTATGGAACTCTGCATTCAAACGGGTGTATCTTTCCTTTTCTCCTTTGCTTTTAGCTTCTCTTGACGTACTCCTCTGGAAGTAAGACCACAAACTCTTGGAATTTGAATCCAGAATCTGCCACTGACCAGCTGAATGAGTCTGGGAAAGTTGCTTCAGTTTCTCTACTGCTATAATGAGTGTAACAATATCACCTATCAGAGAACTTTTGTGTCAATTAAAAATGAGTTTATTACAAATCAAGTAATAAATAGCAATAAATTCCAGACTGGAATAATGTCTGGCACACAGCAAACATTCAAAAGACATAAAAAAAAGGTAGTTACTGATTAAGAAAAACTATTAAAAACTTGAATTTTAAGGTATACCTAAAAATATATCAAAAATTTCTAATGTTAAGAAAATACTGCTCTCAATTTATACCAAAGTATTTAATGCTCTAAAGAGACATATTGTAACGCCTACTGCATATCCATGAAAGACTACTTGTTCTCACTTAATATCCCTTTTATTAGTCTAAACTGTCAACAATTTTAATGTGATTTAAGGAAAATCTGGATTATCAGTTCTTAAGAATCAGTGACAACAAGAAATATTTTTTCAAAACTGTGGGGTTTTGTTATTTCAAATATAAAATATAATTATTGTGAAATTTCACAATTATACAAATTACTTGAGGACAGGGGCCGTGTTGGGTTTTTTCACCACTATCCTCACAGTGTTTAGAATAGTAACTGGCAAAAAGCAGGCACAACAACAAAGTTTTGCTGACAGAACTGTAAAAAATTAAAAGAGAAAATTTGTGGAAAAGTTATTTAAAATCCTACTGTTTGTACAGTTGTCATTAAAAGTTTAGTATTTTCCTCCCATGTTTATCTTATCTCACACTGCTGAACTATTTATTTTATGCTTTGAAAAAAAATTCAATACTATATTCATTTGTTCAAACTTTTTTTTTTTTTTTAGTATATCCCATGTGCTAAATGTTTTCTAGGATACAGGGAGAAATCATGTAAATGAAGCTAGAGGTAAGGCCCCACCTTCAAAGATTTCTATCAAATCAAAGATTTCTATTACAATCATTTGAAAAGCTATACGAAATTATAACCTGTGGCCACATACTCATTTAGTTAACCACTGCTTATTTGGGGGATATATTTTGGTTATTTCCAATTTTTAATATTATACAAATGTTACAATGAATATATCTTTTGTGATAACTCTTGAGTTTTATATTGTCTGGAGGAGAGACATTCAGAAGGGTAATAACAGATTAGAGACTATTAAAAGTCCATGTTAAAAATTGCTAAATGATTTTCCAGAAATACTGCTTATATTCCTATTAACAGTATATATGACAGTGTTCATTGACTAATAGCTCACTATCAATTTTTATCAGTTCAATAAGAAAAGCAGTGAAGTGCTACCTGATAGCAGTAACACATTTCAATTCCTCTGAATCCTCCCCTCCACCCATCCACAAGTTGCCATCCAAGCATTTTTGAAAACAAAACTGCCACATAAATGCCTCAACTGACAGCAGTTCACTAGGAGGCACAGGTATGAAGACAATTCCTTTGTTTAAAAAGAAAATGGGTAATATAAAAAAGGGATAGGAGATTAAATACTTGATAACATTTAATAATATTATAAATATACTAATAAAATAATAATATCTTCAAGTCTTACAACTTAATTTGAGAAGTTAAAAAACAAATTTGGTCCAATGAATTACTGAACATCTATTTTGTGTAAGGTCCATGGCCAAGAAATCAAAATTAAGACAAAATCAAACAAAATGAAACTTATCTCTTCAGAAATTATAACTGCCCCCAAATCAGCATTCATTTAAAAAACTGTATAACTTTTAAGTCAAGATTTATACAAGTTTATGCAAATTAAACATTCTAAAAATCAGCTGCCACAGCAAGTAATGTGTAACAGATATTTGCTAACCTACCTCTTGCCCATCTTCAAGAATAACAGCTCCAGCCTGCTCTACCACTTCAAAAATCATCACTGAGCAGAGTTCTCTCCTTACAGACATGGTCATATTTGCAAAAGCGGGAAGCTGGTGCATAAACTCCAGCAATTGTTCTGTTAGAAAACAGAAATTCTACTTTAGTGCTCATCAAGGACTACAGTTTAAAGATACAATAAAATCTAGAATCCAATACCCAATTTCCTAATCAACTTATGAATTCATGATGCTTAACTAGAGAAGCCAAGATGCAAGATGACTGTTGCTTAAAAAAATCTGGTTAATGGATACATTCTGACTCACACAAAAATACAGCCATAAGAATTCACAACTTCCAGAGAAAACCTGGAAACTACAGGTTCAAATGATACTGGAGAGTTTAGCTAATTCTCATGGTGGTTAGGTTTAGTGATGTCCTTTGGTCTAATAAATTACTGAAAAGAGCTTTTGTCTGTTTCTTATGGGCTTGAGTTTTAAGTAGTTATTAATAAATGTCAGTAAGTAATTAAATTAGGGATAACAAATGTGAATACTACTTTAAGATTTGTCAAAGCAAATACAAGGTAACTGTCTAATTTAACCAAGAAATGTTTGAGTGCCTGAGTCCCTTCTCTTATATAGATATGAGAGCAATAAAGACAAATATAAGGGGAAAAAAATACATTTAAGCAGTCAGCTAAAGCTGAAATAGAGGAAAATGATAAGAAGTTATCAACCCACAGATAACTGTAATTGAACTATATTTCATCTTTTAAATAAACCTTGTAAAAAGTACATAGTGTACAATTCTTTATCACTGAAAATGCACTTACAGTTTCTGTCCAGAAAGCATTCACAACATGAGTCTCAACTGTAGGTTGCATAACTATACTATATGTTATTAGCATGATAAGGAATGTTTAAACCTATAGATCTTAACTCCCATAGACTATAATAATTACTAGCAGTATTTTCTGATTTGAATCACAGCAATATAACTCTTTTAAAAGAGAAATCTAGGATAAAATCTTAAATGAATCATAATATATAATGATACTAAGTAATCTCTGTCCTTAAAGATGACATTAGCATCTTTAGTACTATTCAATCTCGAATGTAAAGTACAAGAAAGTAAAGAAAAATTCATAAAATTTGAATCAAAAGCTGGAGAGGCAAAACTATGATTTCTTTTTTTTAATAACATTTGAAATCTTTTAAAATTCATAGACACTGGACACTGATGTCCTGTGTTGTAAGTACCTTACGGACATGAAAGGGGAAACCACTTAAATGCAATCAAAGCTTTTGTTTTATAAACTGGGGCAAACAGAATGTGAGGCCTCTCATCACCCAAAGATCATCAGGGTTGATTCAGCTGATCTGGTTGTCCAGGCAAGTGTCCCCTTCCTCCGCCACCACTTCAGGCATGTGTCCCTCTTGAAGTTGTACACTTAATCAAAGACGACAAGCTGTCCCGATACAGGAGTATCTTGAAAAGAACACTCCCTGACAAAGGGGAACTGTCCTTTGGTTAAGGGTATAGGAGGAGCTGTGTTCCACTGCTAGAACCTCCGAACAAGCTCTTTTATCAGGGCAGCTAGCCTCAAAGATGTCCCTAAACAAATCCGGCCTCTTGATGGTCATGTCTGGATGTAGTCCTCTCCCTTACTGCATGAGGGCTGCTTTGTGTGACAAACATAATTGGGAAGAAGCAATGACGTGTCATTCCTGAGGTCAGATCAAAAAAGACACTGTGGCATCTGCCTTATTCTCCCCTGAATAAGAAACCAACTGCCATGTTGTGAGAACTTTTAAGCCATCTCTGGAGTGGCCTGCATGGAGAGGAACCGAGGTTCTATGAACAAAGCCACATGAGCAGCCACCTTGGAAGTAGATCCTCTAGCTCAGGCCAGTGAAGCCTCAGATGACTGTAGTCCCTGCCACATTCTGACTACAACCACATGAGAGAGAATGAGCAAGAATCACTCAGGCTGCTCCTGAATTCCTGACCCACAAAAAATTTTCAGCGATGTGTCATTCACCAACAGGTAACTATATATAAATTAAACTATAAAATTCCTATTGTGAACAGATGTATTTCTTACCGATGTCATCATCAGTTTTATCTGCAGGTTCTTTTTCAAGACATTCTCGGACAAGATCCCGCCCTTGCAGAGGATCTGTTCGATCAATGTCTTCATCTTCCTCTTCTTCATCTTCAGAATCAACAGGTCCTTCTGGAAGACGTGTTAAATCGACATCTCCTACCTCACTTTCGGTAGCCTACAGGAAGAAATCTTGATCACTTATCACTTTATGTTATAAAAATTATGTATTACAATCTAAATGAAATACAACTATCCCTTCCACTAAATATTATCAAGAATTAGGCAACACTGTATGTTGTATCAAAAACAAAATGATACTTATTAATAAACGGTTCTCTGCCCAAAATACAGGCCATCATTTCACAGTGTGACATCTAAACTGATGTCTAAGCCAGTAAGTATAAAATGGTCAAGAGATTAAAACATCACTAAATGTATTAATACTTTTTTCCAAAAAACCCACTTATATTCCTTAAAAGTACATTTCTTAAAATATGAAGTGAAAAAAAGAGAAAGAGTTTACTAACAATCATTTTAGGAGCATCTTGTTAGTTTACGATGGCTATTTTAAATAAGGTTATTATTCTTTCGCCACAGGTTTAGAGTCTAGTAGAGTAGGGATTCACATAAATTAGGAAATAAGTATAAAACAGATAAATAACAGTACTGAAAACTGCTGAATTGCAACAACTATGAAGGACTGAACAAATACTTATGTCTTTCCAATACCTTATTACTTAATCTAACAATAAGCAAAGAAAAGCCAAGGTTACTCTAGGCAATCTTGAAGAAAATAAACTTATACTAACCAGCTGAACTTTGCAAATATACTAGTATCAGATATTTGTAAAAGAATTACCAGATCTTTAAAAAACTGTAAATTTATATTTTTAAACTTATTTAATTGGAGGCTAATTACTTTACAATATTGTATTGATTTTGCCATACATCAACATGAATCTGCCACAGGTGTACACGTGTTCCCCATCCTGAACCCCCCTCCCACCTCCCTCCCCATACCATCCCTCTGGGTCATCCCAGTGCACCGGCCCCGAGCATCCTGTATCCTGCATCGAACCTAGACTGGCAATTCGTTTCATATATGATATCATACATGTTTCAATGACATTCTCCCAAATCATCCCACCCTCTCCCTCTCCCACAGAGTCAAAAAGACTGTTCTATACATCTGTGTCTCTTTTGCTGTCCTGCATACAGGGTTATCGTTACCATCTTTCTAAATTCCATATATATGCATTCAGATCAGATCAGATCAGATCAGTCGCTCAGTCATGTCCGACTCTTTGCGACCCCATGAATCGCAGCACGCCAGGCCTCCCTGTCCATCACCAACTCCTGGAGTTCATTCAGACTCACGTCCATCGAGTCAGTGATGCCATCCAGCCATCTCATCCTCTGTCGTCCCCTTCTCCTCTTGCCCCCAATCCCTCGCAGCATCAGAGTCTTTTCCAATGAGTCAACTCTTTGCATGAGGTGGCCAAAGTACTGGAGTTTCAGCTTTAGCATCATTCCTTCCAAAGAAATCCCAGGGCTCATCTCCTTCAGAATGGACTGGCTGGTTCTACTTGCAGTCCAAGGGACTCTCAAGAGCCTTCTCCAACACCACAGTTCAAAAGCATCAATTCTTCGGCGCTCAGCCTTCTTCACAGTCCAACTCTCACATCCATACATGACCACAGGAAAAACCATAGCCTTGACTAGATGAACCTTTGTTGGCAAAGTAATGTCTCTGCTTTTGAATATGCTATCTAGGTTGGTCATAACTTTCTTTCCAAGGAGTAAGCGTCTTTTAATTTCATGGCTGCAGTCACCATCTGCAGTGATTTTGGAGCCCAGAAAAATAAAGTCTGACACTGTTTCCACTGTTTCCCCATCTGTTTCCCATGAAGTGATGAGACCGGATGCCATGATCTTTGTTTTCTGAATGTTGAGCCTAAAGCCAACCTTTTCACTCTCCACTTTCACTTTCATCAAGAGGCTTTTGAGTTCCTCTTCACTTTCTGCCATAAGGGTCGTGTCATCTGCATATCTGAGGTTATTGATATTTCTCCCAGAAATCTTGATTCCAGTTTGTGTTTCTTCTAGTCCAGCGTTTCTCATGATGTACTCTGCATATAAGTTAAATAAACAGGGTGACAATATACAGCCTTGATGAACTCCTTTTCCTATTTGGAACCAGTCTGTTGTTCCATGTCCAGTTCTAACTTTTGCTTCCTGACCTGCATACAGATTTCCCAAGAGGCAGATCAGGCGGTCTGGTATTCCCATCTCTTTCAGAATTTTCCACAGTTTATTGTGATCCACACAATGTAAACTGAAAATTTAAATGTCACTCATAGAACACAATGAGAATGTATTTTGGGAAATAAAACTCTGCTGAAGTGGACTATTCGGCAATATTTCTAAACACTATACTTACTGGATTCATATTATAAATGAAAAAGCATGAATACTGAAGCAGATATGAAAAAAGTGAGTAGAACATACAGGAATTTTCATAACAAATAAGCACTCATGTATGAGTATTAACTGAAAACTACAGAACCTTCATTCAAATATGTAAGTCTCATCTCCTGTGTCAAACATTCACTCATTTGTTCCTCTCTAACTTAACCCACATTTCAAAAGGAAACAGTGACCTATTTCCGGCTAGGTAAGCTAAGGAAGAAAGTCCTTTCCTATGGATTTTTGTAACTGGAGCTGGAGAGTAGAGCATCTTTTCTTCTCTGGTTGATGAACTGGAAGAATGTGATGCAGGGCAGCCCACAGCCAAATGGGAATGTCTTTCTGTGGTGGGAGAAAATGGAATCAGCTGGCAGAGAAAGGGGTAGAGGAATGCAGAGGAAGGACACTGAACAAGAGAGCAGACAAAAAAGAGATCAAGACAGACACAAAGCAACACAAATAAAAAACCAAAAATGTGTCATGCAGGACAGAGATGGAAAGAGCAGAGCATGTGCAGCAAAGATGACCTCTGACAGAAAGTGTCACAGAGGGCGAGGAAGGAAGAGCAATCAAGCTGCCAGGAGTGAAGTGACTAGACAGACAGGGGCAGACACACTTGCAAGCATCCAGGTTCCTTGAGGTTGGAGCTGCCTCTGCTTTCTCTGGGGGTCAATTAATTATCCTTTCTGGCTTTTGTTAATACAAGTTAAGGCTCTGATACTCCAACTGAAAGAGTTCTGATTTGTTTTATAAGACCATGTTCTATACTTCCTATGGACTTCTGCACAGCTTTGAGTAAAAGTTTTAATGAATAGTTAAAGTAGATTAAAACATTTAGCTTGCAATCTTTAAGATTAGACAAGCTGGCTCTTAAGGATCATAGAGGGGCAATCCTATCTTACATGACTGTCATGCTCTCTTAAGTCATTTTTGACTATGAAATGTTAGTATTTAAGTGAAATGCATTTCTAAATGATGTATCTTTGGAACTAAAAACTTGCTAGCAAGTTACAACCTCTTTTCAAAAATGAGTAGTTTTAATTTAAATGTGTACATACTAAAATGACTTTTCCAAAACCCAATCTATTTACAAACACTGATTTTAACCTAAGAAATTAGTGTCAGAAAAACACTGAAGTAATATTTTTCAAACAAGTTAATTAAATTTTTCAAAATTTAGACACTCACCTCTGGTATAATAGTCTTTTTCTCTTCTATCAAGTTTTAAGGATAATCTACCTTAAATTTGAGTTCTTAACTACCTTGTTTTCAACTCAAGCTCAGGTTTTCATCCTCTGATCCAGACTATTTCAACCTCATCTCATTCTTACCTTTTAGATTTTTTCTGATAAAAAGATGGATAACTCACAATATTAATAAAGGCAAGATGCAATTGAGTTATGTGGACAATAAGGAAGTCACTTGCATCACTTACATGAAAAATGAAGGTACTAAAGAAAATAACTTTTTAGGGAGAATGAAAATTATGGGTAGGAATTGGGAGAAGGCTGCTAAGACAATTCTTAGGAACTTTTGAAGGCCATCTGAAAAGGAAAGAATATAATTCTTTTTATCATGCCTTCTTTTACCTGAACATTTTTCAAAAGAAAAAGAATAAATAAAATTAGTTAAGAGAATATACTCAACTGCTAAAGCATTCAGAGCCTATAAGAGGGATGATGTGGTAAAATAAGAATTAAGAATAAAAAATATCAAAGAGTGACCAGAAACATGCTAGAAAATTAAAAAGGTTTTCATAATTAAAAAATAAGTAAACAAAAAGTTCGATGTAGAGTCCAAGGTCTTCAGTTCAGTTCAGTCGCTCAGTCGTGTCCGACTCTTTGCGACACTATGAATCGCAGCATGCCAGGCCTCCCTGTCCATCACCAACTCCCGGAGTTCACTCAGACTCATGTCCATCGAGTCAGTGATGCCATCCAGCCATCTCATCCTCTGTCATCCCCTTCTCCTCCTGCCTTCAATATTTCCCAGCATCAGGGTCTTTTCCAATGAGTCAACTCTTCGCATGAGGTGGCCAAAGTACTGGAGTTTCAGCTTTAGCATCATTCCTTCCAAAGAAATCCCAGGGCTCATCTCCTTCAGAATGGACTGGTTGGTTCTCCTTGCAGTCCAGGGACTCTCAAGAGCCTTCTCCAACACCACAGTTCAAAAGCATCAATTCTTCGGCGCTCAGCCTTCTTCACAGTCCAACTCTCACATCCATACATGACCACAGGAAAAACCATAGCCTTGACTAGATGAACCTTTGTTGGCAAAGTAATGTCTCTGCTTTTGAATATGCTATCTAGCTTGGTCATAACTTTCTTTCCAAGGAGTAAGCGTCTTTTAATTTCATGGCTGCAGTCAACATCTGCAGTGATTTTGGAGCCCAGAAAAATAAAGTCTGACACTGTTTCCTCATCTATTTCCCATGAAGTTGTGGGACCGGATGCCATGATCTTCGTTTTCTGAATGTTGAACTTTAAGCCAACTTTTTCCCTCTCCACTTTCACTTTCATCAAGAGGCTTTTGAGTTCCTCTTCACTTTCTGCCATAAGGGTGGTGTCATCTGTATATCTGAGGTTATTGATATTTCCCCCGGCAATCTTGATTCCAGCTTGTGTTTCTTTCAGTCCAGAGTTTCTCAGGGTGTACTCTGCATATAAGTTATATAAAAAGGGTGATAATATACAGACTTGACGTACTCCTTTTCTTATTAGGAACCAGTCTGTTGTTCCATGTCCAGTTCTAACTTTTGCTTCCTGACCTGCATACAGATTTCTCAAGAGGCAGGTCAGGTGGTCTGGTATTTCCATCTCTTGAAGAATTTTCCACAGTTTATTGTGATCCACACAGTCAAAGGCTTTGGCATAGTCAGTAAAGCAGAAATAGATGTTTTTCTGGAACTCTTTTGATTTTTCCATGATCCAGTAGATGTTGGCAATTTTGTCTCTGGTTCCTCTGCCTTTTCTAAAACCAGCTTGAACATCAGGAAGTTCACGGCTCACGTATTGCTGAAGCCTGGCTTGGAGAATTTTGAGCATTACTAGCATGTGAGATAAGTGCAATCCCTGACTAAACAAAGAGAAGCCAACTCTTTAAGGTAAAGATAGGTATGACGACCACCAAGACTGGAAGTCACTATATGATGTTGCTGAAGATGCAGTTCCTAGGAATGCAGTTTCTTTAATAATTAAATAAGATTTTTTAAAAATGTAGTATCCACAGTGTCCAGGATACAATATAAAATTATTAGACAGATGAAGACACTAGAAAATGTGACCATAACCTGGAGAAAAACCAATATAAAAATATCCAGGAATGATGAAACTAGGAGACATGAATTTTTGATATTTAAGTAAATTCAGGGATTTAAGGTCTGGCCTTTGAACTATTTTAATCCCAGCAGCTGGGATACAGCAGATCCTCAGAAAGATTATGATAAATAGATTAAGCTCAGGGGGAAAAAAGTATATTGGCCAAAGGACTAAAAAATATTACATGTTTTGTGTTTTTCTTTTCTCATAGTATGAATGTGTCTCTGTGTACACGTATAAATATAATTTGGTGAGGTAGACAGTCTGAGATGGTTTTATGTTGACTTGGCCTTCTCCAAATAAACCACCAGAGGATATTCTTTTTCTGTCTCCATCTACATAAACGTGAAGCTACTATGAGGAGAATAAATTAGTATGAGAAGTTACACAAATTATAGAAGCCACATTTTCAAATTTAGAGCAAAGATTAAGCAGAACCTGAGATTTTCAGTGCTTATCTCTACTGAATTCCCACTTTCAATATTTCATTCAACCTTTTTCATGGATCATGTACTCCTTAAGTTTCCTCTTAGTTTTTCTAGTCATGGCAACATGAAATTAATCCTTCACAGTAATGCATTCTAGGCTGGCCCAGTCCAGTATCTCTACAACAGGGCCGGTAAGGAGGCAAGGTCTCCTTTGTCCTGGATTGTCAATCAGTTAGTAGTAATCCTATACATTTTCCCTGGAAACAATATTGATTTCTATTTTCAAATATAATGCAACTAAAAACATTTCTAGATTGCTTAACTGCCAAAGCTGTGCTTAACTCAGCATGAGATATAAAAGGAAGAAACTTCACACTAACAATAAATTATGATGATATTGATCAAGCTTACAGGTAACTACACTAAAAAGCTACACCAGAAAGTTTCATATAGTCAAAGCTATGTTTTTTCCAGTAGTCATGGACAGATGTGAAAGTTGGACCATAAAGGCTGAGTGCCAAAGAAATGATAGTAGTCCCCTGGACTGCAAGGAGAGTAAACCAGTCAATCCTAAAGGAAATCAACCCTGAATATCCACTGGAAGGACTGATGCTGAAGTTCCAATACTCCAACCACCTGAGCTAAAGAGCTAACTCATTGGAAAAGACCCTGATGCTGGAAAAGAACTGAAGGCAGGAGGAGAAGGGGATGACAGAGGATGAGATGGTTGTATGGCATCACCAACTCAATGGACATGAGACTGAGCAAACCCCAGGAGATGGTGATGGACGCCAGGGAAGCTTGGTATGCTGCAGTCCCTGGGGTTGCGAATAATCAGACTCAACTTAGCAAATGAACAACATCAACAACAGCAGCACAACATAAAAAAGCAGAGTGAAAAAAGTGATAAGACCCACAGAAAAACTGCTGTGGGTTCCAACATGTGAGAGGCAATACAAAAATGTCATCTAGGTGGAGCTGCAGGAAGAACAAAATTACGAAAGTAGGAGTAGGTAAAGACAAACTCATTCGGGGAATAGCATATGTATTTGTCATGGACTAGAATCTCAGTTCAGTTGCTCAGTCGTGTCTGACTCTTTGCGACCCCATGAATCGCAGCACACCAGGCCTCCCTGTCAATCACCAACTCCCGGAGTTCACTCAGACTCATGTCCATTGAGTCAGTGATGCCATCCAGCCATCTCAACCTCTGTCGTCCCCTTCTCCTCCTGCCCCCAATCCCTCCCAGCATCAGAGTCTTTTCCAATGAGTCAACCCTTCGCATGAGGTAGCCAAAGTATTGGAGTTTCAGCTTCAGCATCAGTCCCTCCAATGAACACCGCGGACTGATCTCCTTTAGGATGGACTGGCTGGATCTCCTTGCAGTCCAAGGGACGCTCAAGAGTCCTCCAATACCACAGTTCAAAAGCATCAATTCTTCGGCACTCAGCTTTCTTCACAGTCCAACTCTCACATGACCACTGGAAAAACCATAGCCTGACTAGACGGTCCTTTGTTGGCAAAGTAATGTCTCTGCTTTTTAATATGCTATCTTGGTTGGTCATAACTTTCCTTCCAAGGAGTAAGCGTCTTTTAATTTTATGGCTGCAATCACTATCTGCAGTGATTTTGGAGCCCCCCAAAATAAAGTCTGACACTGTTTCCCCATCTATTTACACATTAGGTCATAGAAAATGGTGTAAATGATATTCCTGTTAAGCACTGTTCTTAGGATGTATCTCTTCTCTTTTCCCCATTCCTCCAAATTAAAAATACAGTTGACTCTTGAAACAAGATTGGTATTAGTAGCACCAACCCCCTCCACCCCAATGTGAAAATCTACGTATAACTTTATACTCCATCCTCTGTATCTGTGATTCAGTACATGTAGCATCTATTTACTGAAAGAAAAAAAATCCATTTATAAGTGGACATGTGCAGTTCAAACCTATTTTGTGCAAGGGGTAAATGTACCTGCACATTTTGTAAGGCTCTGCTTAGACTGTTACAAGCCATGACTGATAGAGGAACTCACTTTTAAAATCTCTCAAATGCTGAAATTTGGATAACCAGGAACACTACTTCACATGATGCTGGCCAAGCATATCATGCAAAATTCTGGGCTAGATATCACAAGCTGGAATCAAGATTGCCGGGAAAAATATCAACCACCTCAGATATGCAGATGACACCATTATAATGGCAGAAAGTGAAAAGGAGCTAAAGAGCCTCTTGATGAGAATGAAAGAGGAGAGTGAAAACGCTGTCTTAAAACTCCACTTTCAAAAACTAATATGGCATCCAGTCCCATCATATCACAGCAAATAGATGGGGAAACAATGGAAACAGTGGCAGACTTTCTTTTCTTGGGCTCCCAAATCACTGCAGATGATTGACTGTAGCCACGAAATTAAAAGATGCTTGCTCTTTGGAAAGAAAGCTATGACAAACCTAAACAGCACATTAAAGCAAAAATACCACTTTGTTAACAAAGGTCCATCTAGTCAAAGCTATGGTTTTTCCAGAAGCCATGTCTGGATATGAGGATTAGATCAAAAAGAAGGCTAAGAAGGGTAAACACCAAAGAACTGATGCTTTCAAACTGTGGTGATGGAGAAGACTCTTGAGAGTCCCTTGGACTGCAAGGAGATCAAACCAGTCAATCCTAAAGGAAAGCAACCCTGAATATTCACTGAAAGAATTGATGCTAAAGCTCCAATTCTTTGGCCACCTGATGCGAAGAGCTGACTTGCTGGAAAAGACCCTGATGCTGGGAAAGACTGAAGGCAAAAGGGGAAGAGGGTGGCAGTGGATGAGATGGTTAGATAGCATCACCAACTCAATGAACATGAATCTGAAAAACTCCAGCAGGGAGTGAAGGACAGGGAAGCCTGGTGTGCTGCAGTCCATGGGGTTGCAAAGAGTTGGACATGACTTAGTGACTGAAAAGCAACTATAATCCCTCTAATCTTCTTCTACAATTTTATTCAACTTTTATTTTTAACTATATACTCTATGCCCTCCTTAAAAATTTTTAAATGTAGAAATAATAAAGTCCATTGAGAAAAATACAAGAAAAGCTGAAGAAACATACTAAAAACTACCCACAAACCTACCATCAGCAGAAAACAGGTACCATTTGGTAACACATCTCTTGAATTCATATTTACATTCCATGTATATAAGACAAATATGTATATACTTAAGATTCTGATTTCTTTTCCTTCTGTTTTTATTTTTGTACATTTGTTTAGTTTTAACCTTTACACTGTTTCTATCCTTTGGCTACTATTCTGTGCTTACCTTCTTTGGCTACACTTCAAAGAGTTTATCTTACATTTTTGCATATCTTATTTTAGTAATGTAATAGTTTTCTTCTTTAAAATTTCTGAATTTCTGGTTTAGTTCTTGACTTTCATTATTTTGGCTCATCTGTTTACTCTCCCTAAATTATTAAAACTTCTTTTATCTTATTGGTTACTTTCTATGTTTCCAGTACCATCTTTTACCTATGTTTTCATTTATGTGACCTTCTAGAAAATGTTAAACTAAAAGGGCAGAATACAGATTGATGGCTGCCAGGGCTGAGGGAGCAGGAGAAGGAACTGACTAAAAAGGAGAATACAAAATACTTTTTCAGGTGATAGAAATATTGTATGTCTTCTTGTAGGCTATACTACAGAGGGTAAATTTTGTTATTTGTAAATTACATCGCGGCATCAATCATATATACAAACACACTGACGCAAGAAGTAGAAGTGATATGACTTAATGGTGAATTATGATGATCAGGGGATGAGGCCAACGCTAACTTTCAGGTTTCTGGGGACATGAAATGGTATCTTCTTCATTGTGTAACAAAGGGACTTCTTTGCTGTGCAGGAGAGCTGGCAAAGGTATCTGTCCACATTTTATGCTATGTTAAAATGAATCACTTTAAAGGCAGAATGAACTGTGGCAAGTACTACTGAGGAAGGAAACCATACAAAAGGTTGAAGCAGGGCAGCCATACTCATGGTCAGGGTCCTACAGGAGAAGACTCCAACCACACCAGCAGACAGGCTCTACCCCAGCCTCAGGTGGGCCATTCTGTAGGTGAACATCCTATAGATGCTAAAGTAAGCACAATTCTTCAGAGGCTCCTCCAAAATCTTGCCAAAGATAGAGAATCCCATTGTGTACAGCCCATCTTTTATTAATAGTTCAGGGTAAAGAACTGGCCTTTCCAAGTGACCTTGAACTTCAATTTGGTGCACTATCCTTTTGTTCCTTTTCTCATAACCATCGAGGGCTCTACTCCTTGCTCCAAAAAGGGGATCACATCTGGTCAGAGACGGATATACTAGTGAGATCAGGTATCATCAACACTACATCTTTGCTTTATGGCCTCTTTTTGCAAGGTCCAGACATTCTCATTAATCTTGAGAAAAATCTACAACCACATCCCTTAACTTCATTAACCCAGGGTCAATCTTCCTTAGGGTTCCTTCTCTAGGAAAAACAGAGTCCAGAGAAGCACAACTCTACTCTGACTTTCAGGTATGCAACAATTCTAACTTAATCCACAGGATACGTCTTTTGGGGAGAAGGTGGGAAACGCACGAAGTCCAACAACTCCATGAACACAGTAAGTGGCCCCTGAACCACCACACAGTCTTTAACATAACTTAAAAAATTCCCTGTTCTATCTACAATAAAATGATGAAGAGGGAGAATTCCTTGTTGTACTAATAAAGGGCCAAACAATGGGACGTAGATGGCAAGACCACAACAATAATCTTTGTAGAGAAAAACCTCACATGAATCAAACACAGAGGCTTTTTTCCACTTTGCACCTGCCTAAAAACTTCCCTTAACAGAGCAATGTAAATTTTCAAAAAACAGCTAAATCCATGTAACTGAACAGAACCACAGTCTAAAATAAAATGTTTTCCTTAGATAGCAATGGTTGTATTTCAAAAGATCAGTACTATATGGTAACCACTAGTCACATGTGGTGCTTGAAACATGCCTTATCTGAATTGAGACATACTGTATGTCAATATTCTTTGCCTTTTGAAGACTTAGTTAGAAAAAATAAAGTACCGCATTCATAATTCTTAAAAACTGATTACATATTGAAATAATAATATCCAAATATACTATGCTAAAAATATATATTATTCAAATCAATTTTACTTGTTTCCTTTTAATTTTAAAATGTGGCTACTACCAAATTTAACAGTCTTTACAATACAAAGTCAACTCTAATTTTCTTCATGACTTTACTTATGGAGACTTAAATAATCAACTATCATAAAAATCAGTCTTTTTATAAGTTCAGTTGTCTCAAGAACCATTTTCCAATGAAAGCAAATATATATTAATACAGATTCACCTGGGTAGAAGAAATTAAGAACACTAAATTCACATACTGTTGGACCATATTTAATCACTCTCAAAAGACAAATCACCTCTTTCATTAGGCTTGTAAATCTGAAAGGTAAATAAAGCACATTTTCTCAAAGACTTTATGTCTGAATTTCATAACCTAATTAAAAGATACATGAACACCTAAGCCATAAGCACAAGGTATTTGGCAGAATTAAAAAAACATAAGCATAGCATACAAACTCCCAAAGTATTACCTGATAGATATCAGATAAACTGCTGCTTCCAGAGTCACTGGCGATGCTACAGCCAGACTGACTAGAAGACACGTGAGTCACCTGTGGATGAGGGTTGTCTGCAATGTGCATCTTGGTAAGATCGGCTGGAAGCTGAAGAAGAAGAAAAATAGTCTAAGATAATCTAAATATCAAACATTAGCATTAAAGAGTTCTTGACACACTGTGTAACTTTTGCAACAAAATTATATGTACATTTCTCTTCAATCTAATTTCTAATGTAAATTCTCCATTCTTAGAAAAATCTCAAAAAATGGTAAGAACCAAATTAGTATTCTATTAAGCAAGCCTACAGTGGAAGCTCACTGATCAGTTTTCAAAAGAGATTACCATAAGTAAGGATATTAAAGAGGGAAAAACTGCCCTTTCCTTTATCTCAAATAAAAATAATTGGCTGTTGCTACTTAGAGTACAGGAATACTATCCCCTCCCCACCCATAAACACACACACCCCTAATACAAAACGGTTGGAATACCAGAATAAAACAGCAATATCTTGGATTAAAGTACAGCATCTAGCATCAAGACTTCAGAAAAGCAAGCATTCAATATTCCAAAATTTTAGTAAGCCTTTTTTTCATTTAATATTGTATTAGCTTATAGTTGGACCCTAAAAAATTTTGTTAGTAATCATAATGATGTAATGAATGTCTGTGCTAGGTATATGGCTACAGAGATACAGAAATCAATGCTTCCTCCATCTCATCTTTCATATGATTATGCTTTTATCAGGGATGAAAGTTGTACAATATAATTCACACCATAAGACTTTAAAAAATTTTACAAAATAAATGCTAAATTTATTTTGAGTTGAGACAAGATACAAACCACTGAGCTCCAAAGCAGTGAGAGTTTTACATTGCGATTTGATGACATATTTTCCAAATAATTTCTCTGCAACTTGCTATTCAGGACCATTGAGAGAAATCTACATTTCAGAGCAAGGTTTCTCACTGCTTTATTATACAAAAATGTTAAGGAAACACGTGAATGATAGTGGAAGCTAAATATACTCTAAAGAAGAAAATGTCCAAACCTGTGGTCAAATACTAAAAATTACACACAGAAAAACTGCATCACTAACATCCCCTGCTGGGACAGGTGATACAGATGAATCCTGTAATGCTTTGGATTTGGACCCCAGGCAGTATTTGTTGCTGTTGTTTAGTCACTAAGTTGTGTCCAACTCTTTCGTGACCCATGGACTGTAGCTGGCCAGGATTCATTGTCCATGGGATTTCCCAGAATATTGGGGTGGGTTGTCATTTCCTTCTCCAGGGGGTCTTCCAGAACCAGGGATCAAACCTGAGTCTCCTGCTCTGGCAGGCAGATTCTCTACCACTGCACCACTCGGAAAGTATGTTATACCCTATCTGGAATCAAGATTGCTAGGAGAAATATCATCAATCTCAGATATGCAGATGACATAACCCTTATGGCAGAAAGCGAAGAGGAATTAAAGAGCCTCCTGATGAGGGTTAAAAAGGAGAATGAAAAAGTTGGCTTAAAACTAAACATTCAAAAAACTACAATTATGGCATCTGGTTCCATCACTTCATGGCAAATGGATGGGGGAAAAAATGGAAAGAGTAACTTTTTTTATTGGGCGTTATTTTCTTGGGCTCCCTGCTGTTCATGACTACAATCACAAAATTAAAAGACATTTGTTTGCTCCTTGGAAGAAAAGCTATGACAAACACAGACAGCATATTAAAAAGTAGACATCTCTTTGCTGACAAAGGTCCATACTCAAAGCTATGGTTTTCCCAGTAGTCATGTATGGATATGAGAGTTGTTGGAACACAAAGAAGGCTGCATGCCAAAGAAGTGATGCTTTCAAACTCTAGTGCTGGAGACTTCTTTAGAGTCTCTTGAACTGCAAGGAGATCAAACCAGTCAACCTCAAAGGAAATCAACCCTGAATATTCATTAGAAGGACTGATGCTGAAACTGAAGCTCCAATCCTTTGGCCACCTGATGTGAAGAGCCAACTCACTGGAAAAGGAGTTGGCTGAAAAAAATTTCCCCAATGCTGGGAAAGACCGAGGGCAAGAGAAGGGGGCAGCAAAGAATGAGATGGTTAGATAGCACCACCAATTCAATGAACATGAGTCTGAGCAAGTTACAGGAGATACTGAAGGATAGGGAAGCCTGGTGTACTTTAGTCCATGGGGTCGCAAAGAGTTGGACATGACTTAGTGACCATACAGCAACAACAAAATAAGTGTGATCCAAAAGTAAACTGATGCTCAATTTAAAATCATCGCAATCCCTGATTTTGGATTAAAGTTACATAGGATTAATAGTGCTTCCAGTTAGCTACTGAAAGCAAACACAAAACTTCACCGTAGGGAAAAAATCATCCTGGGCATCAAGATAACAGGACTGCCTGGTGGCTCAGCTCCTCCAATGCAGGAGGAACTGGTTTCATCCCTGGGTTGGGAGATCCCCTAGAGAAGGAAAAGGCAACCCACTCCAGTATTGTCTAGAAAATCCTATGGACAGAGGAGCCTGGTGGGTTATAGACCATGGAGTTGCAAAAGAGTAGGACACAACTTAACAACTAAACAACAGGCCTCAGATTACTTAAAAAAAAAAAAAATTTGACGCATAATATCCATTGCGCAAATAAAACCAGGCACATTAGGAGACAAGATGGCATTCATGCAAACTAAGGGAAGTAATAAAATCTAGAAACCCGTGAAGAAAAAGCTTTCAGATAATGGAGTTATCAGATACAGATTCTAAAACAACTTTATTTAATAACATATGCCAGGGGTAGACGGTAAAAGCATCTGCTTGCAATGCGGGAGACCCGGGTTCGATCCATGGGTCAGGAAGATGCCCTGGAGATGGAAATGGCAAACCCAGGCAGTTTTCCAGTACTCTTGCCTGGGAAATTCCATGGATGGAGGAGCCTCATAGGCTACTGTTCTTGGGGGTCGCAAAGAGTAGGACATGACTGAGCGACTTCACTTTCACCTTCACCAGGGGTTGGCAAACATTGTCTTTAGAGGACTTAAGAGTATACATTTTAGGTTTTTGTAGGCTACACATCTCTGTGGCATTACTTCTTCTGACTTTTATTTTTTTAAAAAGAACTCAGCAAAATAAAATTCCAATTTACCGTTGGACAACATTGTTTCATACACACATCAAACAGGCCAAAAAAATAGAAAGCAACTTCAGAGACCGAAAAAAAAAAAAAAACCCTTTTATCTTTGGCCTTTCTAGCCATCTCAAACTAACTACTTATTGTACAGCTAAGTACATACACAAAATGCTCAGAATAAGATTGTTTTGTTGTTGCTGTTTTTGCCTTTTTTCACAAGATTTTTTTCTCCTCTAAGATCATAATGAACATGATCGCACCACAAGTGAAGTCAGAGGTAGGACAGAGACTGCTCCTAAGGCTGGTTTGGTCATCGGGGTCATTAAAACTGACTCACTCCTAACAACATGTACAAAAACATAAAATGTAAATAAAAACACAAATTTTCCTTTAAAAAGTACTTTAAGAAGAAAAGCAGGGCCTTGGAAATTGGGTTATTTTTTCCTTCCCTGCTGCAAATTCATGTCATGGCTTTGGCTGGGTGGCAGAGAATGTGTGTCCCCTGCAGGTGGCGCTGGCGTGGCGGGAGGGCAGGCCAGCAGGACGCTACTGGAAGATGACCATGTTTAGACTGAGACGGGAAGTGGAGGGTGAACAGGTAGGTCATGGTGGCCTTTTTGTTTCTTTAAACTTTTTTTTTTGATGTGGACCATTTTAAATGTTTTTTCTTTTTTTAATTGAATTTTTTACAACCTCACTTCTGTTGTTTATGTTCCAGGTTTCTACCCTGAGGCATGTGGGATCTTAGGCCCCCAACCAGGGATTGAACCCATACCCCCTGCGTTGGAATGGGGAGTCTTAACCACTGGACCACGAGGGAAGTCCCATGGGTAAGTTTAACTTTTCCTTTATTTTTTGCTGTCTAGTCATCCTCATCGGTCTTGGTGTCAACACCATCCTCCTCCTCATCTTCAGCTGCCCCTTTGACCGTAGCTGCTTCAGCCTCCTCACCTTCATCTCCTCCCCTTCCTCACCATCACCTTCCTCCTCCTGCTCTCCCCTCCACATCTTCTTCCTCTTTTTCATTTACCTCTTTGTCAACTTCCTGCTCCCCACTTTGCTCATTAGCAGGTGCCTCTCCCCCATTCTCTGCCTCCTCCACAACTCCCCTCTTTTCCTTTGAAAAGGTGTTACGTTGAAACTGCTATCCACAGCCACGGCTGACATGATGGGGCAGGCCAGTGATCCTGTGCAGCGGTTTAAGAGGAAAGAAAGCGAGAGTCCGAGGAGGCTCTCCAGAAAGCTGCTGGAGGCCAAGGCAGAGGTGGCTGAAGCACATGGGAAATCAGATGAGGGAACAATGCAAAGATGGCTTTTCAAAGCAGCCAGTGGGGCAACAAATTTATTTTAAACAATCTTTTTTTTTTTTTAAACTTAGCTATGCCATGCAGCATGTGGGATCTTAGTTCCCTGACCAGGAATTGGACTTGTGACCCCTGAATTGGAAGAGAGGAGTCTTAATCACTGGACCACCAAGAAAGTTTCATAAACCACCTTTAGGAACGTAAAAACTGGGCTTCCCTGATGGTCAGTGTTCAGGAGTCTGCCTGCTCGTGCAGCAGACATAGGTACAATCCCTGGTCGGGGAAGATTCCCACATGCTGAGAGGCAGTTAAGCCCATGGGCCACGACTACTGAGCCCATGCACAGTAACTGCTGAGCCTGTCTGCTCCAACTACTGGGCCAGTGTGCCTAGAACCCATGCTCCGCAATCTGAGAAGCCACCGTACTGCAACAAAGAGCAGACCCCATTAAGAGCAACTACAGAAATCCGGTACATGGCAGTGAAGAACTAGCAGAGCCATTAATTAATTAATTTAGATGGGCACTGTCCTTTAAAAACATAAAACTAAATAAAAATGTAAAAGTCATTCTTAGTTCAAAAGTAATTAACAGCTCACTGGCAATATCTGGCCCAGTTTAGCAATCGGGACATACATAAAGAAACATAGGTCTAAGAACTTTAGCAAAGAAAAACTAACAAAGAATGAAATGAAAGTTCTAGAATTCAGAAATACAATTATGTAAATTTTAAAAGTCAACAGATAGATTCAGTAACAAATCTGACAGAGCTAAGGAAAAAAAAGAAAAGAAAAGAAAAACTGGTCTCAAAAAATGTCCAGTAAGAGACATGAAGAGTAAAAAGAATAAAGTTAGGAAAGAAGGGGCAAGAGCCACAGGAGATACAGTGAGAAAGTAGCACCAGAATAAGCAGAGTCACAGAAACAGAAGAATACTTAATGCATAGAAATGATGGCTGGGCAATCTGCAAAGTTAACAAAAGATACAAAGTCATGGATCAAGTAGCTTTAAAAATTTCCAGTAACATACATAAAAGCCAAACCATACTTATATACACCAGGGTAAAAGTGTCGGGGAGGGGGGCAGTCAGAGAAGTCTTAAAAGTAGTCTACAAAAAAAAGAGATTACTTCGACAAGAACAAAATTAAACTGACAGCTGACTACTCAACAATTTGGAAGCTAGACAATGTAGTGTTATCTTCAAGAGCTAGAATTCTACACCCAGTAAAAACAGTTCTCAAGATGAACAAGATAGTAATTTTCACAGAAACAAAAATGAAGAGAAATACTCCCACAGTATACCTACAGTGAAGAAAATGCACTAGGAGACAGAAAATGATTCTAAATGAAAACTTCTAGATGAAGGGAAGAAGGAAAACCAATGAAAATTGGAAATGTGTGGGAAAATCAACAAGAATATTGATGATATGAAACTGTAACACAAACCAAAAGAAAGTTTATGTGATTTTACTAATGTCAGATAAAGAAGACTTGGAGGCAAAAGCATTAACAGAAACAAAAGAGGACATTTCATAATGATAAAAAGTTTAACACTAAACAGATATGCACCTAGTGAGTAATATAGCCTCAAACTGTATGAGGTAAAATAATGATAACAATAAAAGGAGAACTACATGAATCTACAATTATGCCATAAAAACTTTATCACAGATCTCTCAGTAACAGAATAAATAAAAAAACAAGTAAAGATACAGAAGATATGAACATAATACAGAAACAAAGTGTATATACATAAAATGCTGCAATCAAAAACTACATATTTTCTTTCAGGATTCATACATAAACATTCATAAAAATTGACAATAAGGCAGGCCCCAACATAATTCAAAAGGTTAAAATTACAGAGAGACAATACCATGATTACAGAGCAAATAAGGCAAAATAATAAAATGATAACTAGAAAATTATTATGCACTGGGAAAAGTATAAAACAAACCTCTAAATAGCCCACTTTTGACTGTGTGAATCACAACAAACTGGAAAATTCTGAAAGAGATGGGAATACCAGACCACCTGACCTGCCTCTTGAAAAATCTGTATGCAGGTCAGGAAGCAACAGTTAGAACTGGACATGGAACAACAGACTGGTTCCAAATTGGGAAAGGAGTACGTCAAGGCTGTATACTGTCACCCTGCTTATTTAACTTCTATGCAGAGTACATCATGAGAAACGCTGGGCTGGAAGAAGCACAAGCTGGAATCAAGATTGCCGGGGGAAATATCAGTAACCTCAGATATACAGATGACACCACCCCTATGGCAGAAAGCGAAGAATAACCAAAGAACCTCTTGATGAAAGTGAAAGAGGAGAGTAAAAAAGTTGGCTTAAAGTTCAACATTCAGAAAACTAAGATCATGGCATCTGGTCCAATCACTTCATGGCAAATAGATGGGGAAATAGTGACAAACTTTATTTTTTGGGGCTCCAAACAAAATCACTGCAGATGGTGACTGCAGCCATGAAATTAAAAGGCACTTACTCCTTGGAAGAAAAGTTATGACCAACCGAGACAGCATAATAAAAAGCAGAGACATTACTTTGCGAACAAAGGTCCGTGTCTAGTCAAAGCTATGGTTTTTCCACATCTCATGGATGTGAGAGTTGGACTATGAAGAAAGCTGAGTGCCGAGGAACTGATGCTTTTGAACTGTGGTGTTGGAGAAGACTCTTGAGAGTCCCTTGGACTGCAAGGCGATCCAACCAGTCCATCCTGAAGGCAATCAACGCCAAATATTCACTGGAAGGACTGATTTTGAAGCTGAAACTCCAATACTTTGGCCACCTAATGTGAAAAACTGACTCATGTGAAAAGACCCTGATGCTGCCAAAGATTGAAGGCAGGAGGAGAAGGGGATGACAGAGGATGAGATGGTTGGAAGGGCATCACTGACTCAATGGACCTGAGTTTGAGTAAACTCTGGGAGTTGGTGATGGACAGGGAGGCCTGGTGTGCTGCAGTCCATAGGGTCGCAAAGAGTTGGACACGACTGAGTGACTGAAGTGAATACTGAAATAGCCCACAGGTAACAAAGTCACATCAGAAATCAGAAAATATTTAAACAGAATAAAAATTAAAATGCCATATATCAAAACTTGTAGGATAAGCCACAACAAGTTATTAATGATGAGACTTTTCATCAGCAACCTCAATTCACTTACCCCATCAGCCTCCAGCCTACCACGTCTGGCAAAATTTCCTATTTTTCCACACACATTTTCTATACCTGATCTTCTGAGCTCTGCTGGAGCTCACTAATCCATGAAGACTAGTGTCAAAGTTTTGTTCGGAGGTTGAGAAGGCAGCTTAGCTAATGGCTTAAATACAGACACAGATTATGAAAGTACACAGTTTTTTGAAGGGAAATGCTTATTACATGAAAAGGGAAAGAGATGTATTAAGAAGAGGCAAAGAGGCAGAACATAATAAAAAATGTCAAGCTATGTATTTTGAAATTCATTTCTATAGCCAACAGAGAACTACTGTAATTTCTGTGAAAGGCAGTGATGTAAGATCTACATGGTATGTCTCTGACAGGCTTAACTCAGCAAAATGTATTATTCTGCTGACTCAAAATACCCTATAGATCCAAGTAATTCTTTGGGCAACTGTTTCACATGCAGAGTCTCAGACATCCAGGCTGCTTTGGTTTCCTGGCTCTGCCATCTTAACATGGGGTCACTTAAGTAATCACAACAGAAGAAAAAAAAGCTGGAAAAGACTCAACACCGCCATCAATCACGGAAATAAAAATTAATACAAATAACCTTTTCCCCCATCAGAATGGCAGAAAGAAAATTTGACACTACAAAATATGGGCCAGATAACGGAGGAAAACAATATTCTTATAAATTGCCAGTGGGAGTTATGAACTGATACAGCTACTCACAGCTACTGTGCAGAGTCATTTGGGGAGCAGCCACTTTGAGGGAGCAAATGTAAGGAAATGGGCTTATTACATTTAAAATATATAAAACTTATTCCTCAACAACTCCTCTTTGGGTACCTAAAGAAGCATACATGTGTCCAAGAGGGAATGTGCCAAGACATTCATTACAATGTCTGTAAAAGTTCAAAAAAAAGACAAATATCACAGGAAGAACAGCTAAATTACTATAGCTCATTATGGAATACAAAGCAATAGTTCAAGGTATAAAATATATCTATATGTTCAAACCCGGATAGTTCTTGGTTGAAAAACCAAGATTCATAATAAATGTAGACAATATGACTAGTTTTTTAAAAAACATAATCACAGTATCATGTATTTTCTGGATATATACTTATCTAGGTTTAGGGGGAAAGATTTGTAGGAAAGTATACTAGATAACCAACAGGAGCACTCTATAGTGAAGGTGGAAGATTGGGGCTGGTGGTCTAAAAGGAATTTTAGTTTTATTTGCAAAATCTAGCTGAGATGTTATACTTCCATATGGAGAAAAAACTTTCCTATTAATTTCTAAAAATAAACCATTTGAAAAATTTCAGAACTGAAAACAAATATATACACGTTGAGTACAATAATTTCCCACCTTCCCATTTAAAAGTGTCCACAAACACTGGAATGTGCTGAAATTCTGTAACCCTTAGCAACTAGGGGTTGCTATACATACAGTATACGTTTTTTATAAATGTTGAAATATTAAGATCCAAAGATGAGTTTAATCAGAATGTCTTGTGAGAACATGACAAATAATGATATACTTACTGAAAGTAGAGCCCAGAATGAACATTTAACTTAAAAGCACTGGAAACAAAATAGAAAGTGATATAAAACTAGATTTACAACACAAACTCCTAACATAAGGACTTGAATGTGAAGCTAAGAAATGAAGTGAACATCACTCATTATCAGAGAAATGCAAATCAAAACCACTATGAAGTACCATTTCACACCAGTCAGAATGGCTGCGATCCAAAAGTCTACAAGCAATAAATGCTGGAGAGGGTGTGGAGAAAAGGGAACCCTCTTACACTGTTGGTGGGAATGCAAACTAGTACAGCCACTATGGAGAACAGTGTGGAGATTCCTTAAAAAACTGGAAATAGAACTGCCTTATGATCCAGCAATCCCACTGCTGGGCATACACACCAAGGAAACCAGAATTGAAAGAGACACATGTACCCCAATGTTCATCGCAGCACTGTTTATAATAGCCAGGACATGGAAGCAACCTAGATGTCCATCAACAGATGAATGGATAAGAAAGCTGTGGTACATATACACAACGGAGTATTACTCAGCTACTAAAAAGAATACATTTGAATCAGTTCTAATGAGGTGGATGAAACTGGAGCCTATTATACAGAGTGAAGTAAGCCAGAAAGAAAAACACCAATACAGTATACACACACATATATATGGAATTTAGAAAGATGGTAACAATAACCCTGTGTATGAGACAGCAAAAGAGACACTGATGTATAGAACAGTCTTATGGACTCTGTGGGAGAGAGAGAGGGTGGGATGATTTGGGAGAATGGCATTGAAATACGTATATCATCATATACGGAACGAGTCACCAGTCCAGGTTCGATGCACGATACTGGATGCTTGGGGCTGGTGCACTGGGATGACCCAGAGGGATGGTATGGGGAGGGAGGAGGGAGGAGGGTTCAGGATGGGGAACACATGTATACCTGTGGTGGATTCATTTTGATATTTGGCAAAACCAATACAATATTGTAAAGTTTAAAAATAAAATAAAATTAATTAAAAAAAATTAAAAAAAAGAAGAAAAGTGAAATAAACCTACATTTTCATTTCACTCCTTTGAATACAGCACTCACTCTACATATTCCTGTTATATATCACATGTATAAACATTAAAATATTCTTATACATTTATATTTCACTTTTACTACCTAATGAAAGCCTACCATAGTGATGCCTACCCCACATATATCACCTGCTCATTGAGTATCTGTAGAACAACTGAGTGAATATTTGACTTCTAAACACTGTCACTATTGCTCAGATGGTTTCCATGGATATCTGAATAGATAAAGTCTTAGCACATACATATTCAGTATTTCAGGGTGACTGGCATTGCCTAAACTGTGTACTGAGTTTTCTGGATCTATTGGGGAGGCAGAGGAAGGGCAGGGTTTGATGGCTGAATAAATCAGCAAATAATGCTATACTAAGCTCTTTACAGCACGCGTGTATTTATGGAGGGTCAAAAAGTCCATTACTTTGCCAACAAAGGTCTATCTAGACAAAGCTACGGTTTTTCCATTAGTCATGTATGGATGTGAGAGCTGAGGACCAAAGAACTGATGTTTTTGAACTGTGGTGTTGGAGAACATTCTTGAGATTCCCTTGGACTGCAAGGAGATCCAACTAGTCCATCCTAAAGGAAATCAGCCCTGAATATTCATGGGGAAGACTGATGCTGAAGCTGAAACTCCAATACTTTGGCCACGTGATGCAAAAAACTGACTCATCTTTAAAGACCCTGATGCTGGGAAAGATTGAAGGTGGGAGGAGACAGGGACGAAAGAGGATGAGATGGTTAGATGGCATCACCGCCTCGATGGACATGAGTCTGAGCAAGCTTTGGGAGTTGGTGATGGACAGGGAGGCCTGGCATGCTGCAGTCCATGGGGTTGCAAAGAGCTGGACACAACTGAGCGACTGAACTGAAAGAACTCTGACAAAGTAGAAATGTGTTTCACCCAGCATTTTCAAAACTTCTTTTCCCCCAATATTCATCTTATCAACATTCTGTCAATATAAGAAATCATGCTATGGGCCAATACCATCCATTTATCCAAGAAACATTTATAGGTCAATTAGTTTGGGGAGCAGTGGCAGAGATCTACTTGACCCTAGACTGGCATGAATGCAGGTATAAGTATAGCACAATATTACACAAACGAACACAGTACATATATACACATGTATCTATATATCTATATATATACTGTATACTTGCCAAAACTCAGGGGTACCTGGCAAGTATTACACAATTGTTCAA
Organism: Bos javanicus; assembly: GCF_032452875.1. NCBI lineage: Eukaryota > Metazoa > Chordata > Mammalia > Artiodactyla > Bovidae > Bos > Bos javanicus. Next base: position 22,592,417 of record NC_083874.1, on the reverse strand, counting down.
GACTGTACTACATATATTAAAACTTGGTCTTCAGGAATAACCTGCACAGCTAAGAATCATAGTAGGGAAAATGTACCCTTTAACAAACTGCTATCTGAAACGTTCTGCCCCTTATAATCCATACCCAAGTGTTATTTCATTTAGAAGGTCATTCAAAGGGCTTTATTAAGTACAAAGTAATATTTACTATTAACTCTAAAAATAATGTTTAAGAATTATACAATTCCCCAACAGAACATTATTCCTCAAAAGTTATTATTAAATTCCAAACTGCATTGTTATTAGTTTCTTTTTCAAGTGTATTTTTTTTAAATATAAATTTATTTAATTTAATTGGAGGTTAATTACTTTACAATATTGTATTGGTTTTGCCATACATCAACATGAATCCACCACGGGTGTACATGTGTTCCCCATCCTGAACCTCCCTCCCACATCCCTCCCCATACCATCCCTCTAGGTCGTCGCAGTGCACCAGCCCCAAGCATCCTGTATCCTGCATCAAACCTGGACTGGCAATTCGTTTCATATATGATATTATACACGTTTCAATGCCATTCTCCCAAATCATCCCACCCTCGCCCTCTCCCACAGAGTCCAAACACTGTTCTATACATCTGTGTCTCTTTTACTGTCTCGCCTTGTCTAACTCAATGAAACTAAGCCATGCCCGTGGGGCAACCCAAGAGGGGCAGGTCATGGTGGAGAGATATGACAGAATGTGGTCCACTGGAGAAGGGAATGGCAAACCACTTCAGTATTCTTGCCTTGAGAACCCCATGAACAGTATGAAAAGGCAAAATGATAGGATACTGAAAGAGAAACTCCCCAGGTCAGTAGGTGCCCAATATGCTACTGGAGATCAGTGGACAAATAACTCCAGAAAGAATGAAGGGATGGAGCCAAAGCAAAAACAATACCCAGCTGTGGATGTGACTGGTGATAGAAGCAAGGTCTGATGCTGTAAAGAGCAATATTGCATAGGAACCTGGAATGTCAGGTCCATGAATCAAGGCAAATTGGAAGTGGTCAAACAACAGATGGCAAGAGTGAATGTTGACATTCTAGGAATCAGCAAACTGAAATGGACTGGAATGGGTGAATTTAACTCAGATGACCATTATATCTACTACTGTGGGCAGGAATCCCTCAGAAGAAATGGAGTGGCCATCATGGTCAACAAAAGAGTCCGAAATGCAGTACTTGGATACAATCTCAAAAACGACAGAATGATCTCTGTTTGTTTCCAAGGCAAACCATTCAATATCACAGTAATCCAAGTCTATGCCCCAACCAGTAACGCTGAAGAAGCTGAGTTGAACGGTTCTATGAAGACCTTCAAGATCTTTTAGAACACCCAAAAAAGATGTCCTTTTCATTATAGGGGACTGGAATGCAAAAGTAGGAAGTTAAGAAACACCTGGAGTAACAGGCAAATTTGGCCTTGGAATACGAATGAAGCAGGGCAAAGGCTAATAGAGTTTTGCCAAGAAAATGCACTGGTCGTAACAAACACCCTCTTCCAACAACACAAGAGAAGACTCTATACATGGACATCACCAGATGGTCAACACCGAAATCAGACTGATTATATTCTTTGCAGCCAAAGATGGAGAAGCTCTATACAGTCAGCAAAAAGAAGACCAGGAGCTGACTGTGGCTCAGACCATGAACTCCTTATTGCCAAATTCAGACTTAAATTGAAGAAAGTAGGGAAAACCACTAGACCATTCAGGTATGACCTAAATCAGATCCCTTATGATATTACAGTGGAAGTGAGAAATAGATTTAAGGGCCTAGATCTGATATATAGAGTGCCTGATGAACTATGGAATGAGGTTCGTGACATTGTACAGGAGACAGGGATCAAGACCATTCCCATGGAAAAGAAATGCAAAAAAGCAAAATGGCTGTCTGGGGAGGCCTTACAAATAGCTGTGAAAAGAAGAGCAGTGAAAAGCAAAGGAGAAAAAGAAAGATATAAACATCTGAATGCATTTCCAAAGAATAGCAAGAAGAGATAAGAAAGCCTTCTTCAGAGATCAGTGCAAAGAAATAGAGGAAAACAACAGAATGGGAAAGACTAGAGATCTCTTCAAGAAAATCAGAGATACCAAAGGAACATTTCATGCAAAGATGGGCTCGATAAAGGACAGAAATGGTATGGACCTAACAGAAGCAGAAGATATTAAGAAGAGATGGCAAGAATACACAGAAGAACTGTATAAAAAAGAGCTTCACGACCCAGATAATCACGATGGTGTGATCACTGACCTAGAGCCAGACATCCTGGAATGTGAAATCAAATGGGCCTTAGAAAGCATCACTACAAACAAAGCTAGTGGAGGTGATGGAATTCCAGTTGAGCTATTCCAAATCCTGAAAGATGCTGTGAAAGTGCTGCACTCAATATGCAAGCAAATTTGGAAAACTCAGCAGTAGCCACAGGACTGGAAAAGGTCAGTTTTCATTCCAATCCCAAAGAAAGGCAATGCCAAAGAATGCTCAAACTTTACTGCACAATTGCACTCATCTCATGCGCTAGTAAAGTTATGCTCAAAATTCTCCAAGCCAGGCTTCAGCAATATGTGAACCATGAAATTCCTGATGTTCAAGCTGGTTTTAGAAAAGGCAGAGGAACCAGAGATCAAATTGCCAACATCCGCTGGATCATGGAAAAAGCAAGAGAGTTCCAGAAAAACATCTATTTCTGCTTTGGCACACCAAAGCCTTTGACTGTGTGGATCACAATAAACTGTGGAAAATTCTTCAAGAGATGGGAATACCAGACCACCTGACCTGCCTCCTGAGTAATCTGTATGCAGGTCAGGAAGCAACAGTTAGAACTGGACATGGAACAACAGACTGGTTCCAAATAGGAAAAGGAGTTTGACAAGGCTGTATATTGTCAACCTGTTTATTTAACTTATATACAGAGTACATCATGAGAAACACTGGACTGGAAGAAACACCAGCTGAAATCAAGATTGCCGGGAGAAATATCAGTAACCTCAGATATGCAGATGACACCACCCTTATGGCAGAAAGTGAAGAGCAACTCAAAAGCCTCTTGATGAAAGTGAAAGAGGAGAGTGAAAAGGTTGGCTTAAAGCTCAACATTCAGAAAACGAAGATCATGGCATCCGGTCCCACCAATTCATGGGAAATAGATGGGGAAACAGTGGAAACAGTGGAAGACTTTATTTTTCTGGGCTCCAAAATCACTGCAGATGGTGACTGCGGCCATGAAATTAAAAGACACTTACTCCTTGGAAGGAAAGTTATGACCAACCTAGATAGCATATTCAAAAGTAGAGACATTACTTTGCCAACAAAGGTTCGTCTAGTCAAGGCTATGGTTTTTCCTGTGGTCATATATGGATGTGAGAGTTGGACTGTGAAAAAGGCTGAGCGCCGAAGAATTGATGCTTTTGAACTGTGGTGTTGGAGAAGACTCTTGAGAGTCCCTTGGACTGCAAGGAGATCCAACCAGTCCATTCTGAAGGAGATCAGCCCTGAGATTTCTTTGGAAGGAATGATGCTAAAGCTGAAAACTCCAGTACTTTGGCCACCTCATGCAAAGAGTTGACTCATTGGAAAAGACTCAGATGCTGGGAGGGATTGGGGGCAAGAGGAGAAGGGGATGACAAGAGGATGAGATGGCTAGATGGCATCACTGACTCGATGGACATGAGTCTCAGTAAACTCCGGGAGTTGGTGTTGGACAGGGAGGCCTGGTGTGCTGCGATTCATGGGGTCGCAAAGAGTCAGACACGACTGAGCAACTGATCTGATCTGATCTGATACAGGGTTATCGTTACCATCTTTCTAAATTCCATATATATGTGTTAGTATACTGTATTGGTGTTTTTCCTTCTGGCTTACTTCACTCCGTGTAATAGGCTCCAGTTTCATCCACTTCATTAGAACTGATTCAAATGTACTCTTTTTAATGGCTGAGTAATACTCCATTGTGTGTTTGTACCACAGCTTTATTATCCATTCATCTGCTGATGAACATCTAGGTAGCTACACGTTACAGAGGAACTGTGCCTATCCAGAAATCACTTATCCATTAACTTTAAAATTACCAAAGAATAAAGATTATTTGTGGGCACATTGCAAAGACTTTAAGTTCCTTGTTGTACTCACAGTAAGACATTTCAGAACTACATACTTAGCTACTGAATATATAAATAAATTTCTAACAAGCTTGGTGGTCTAATTTCCTAATTACTCAATAAACAGCAGTTTGTGTATATCTAATGCTAGTCATAACATTAGTACCATGGGTTTGGGGAGACTTTAGACAACAATCAAAATACTAAAACAACAAATGCAACTTAGAAAGACCTCATTCTCACTGAAGGTAAAAAGCGGATTAAATATACTAAAGAGTCCTGACAAAGACCCAGAATCACAAATGTTCATCGTAGTAGCCGTAGTCCAACAGCGCTAAGTGAAGTGTGACTAGTCAAACTGAGACATGTTCAAAGTATAAAATGCAAATTTGGATTTACTAAAAATAAACAAAAAGTAAAATCTCATTAATAATTACTTTATTACATATTTTAAAAACTCAACTGGACATATTATTACATTAATTTCACCTTAAAGTTATTTTAGAAAATAAGGCAACCAGAAGGTTTAAAATTACATATGTAATCCACATTAGGCCAGGAAACAGTACGCAAAACAGAATAGCTCAGGTAGAGAGGTATACTACAGGAGCATACAAGAGATGAAGGACCAGACATAGCATTTTGGGGTGCTTAGATTCCCTGTACTAGAAAAGAGCTATTGTAGAGGCTTCAGTAAATAAATGACTAGAAGAAATATACCTTTAGAACACATTACCCTGGAAGCATAGAATATGAAACGGAAGAAAATCATACATATAGGAGACAAGAAAATTAGTCAAGGCACAAGAAGATGGAAGTCTTACAGAGTTAAAAAGCAAGACACCAGAATTATGCAGTACTAGACGAGAGTATCAAAAGTGTCAGCTGACAGTGAGAGAGGAGTTAAAAACAGATCCTAAGGCCCCCACAGCAGTCTGGAGCCTGTTTTACGGAAACAGAAGTATAAACTTCTCAAAAGCCCTGAAGGAAACAGCTATACCTAATCACAGCAGCCTGGGGTACATACAGCAGCACTGTGCCTGAGGCATGTAAAATTGCATTTCTAACTCATTATTTTTACTGAAAGATGAGGATGGAGGGTATCACTGTTAAATAACAATAAATATTAGTTTTTCAAATTGGAGACACATGTCTCCCCACTTTTTAACATTTTTAAAACCACAGAATTCAATCAATATTACTTAACAGTAGTTTTGTTTAAAGGGCAAATAGAATTTTTGTGAAAATAGGAAATCGGTTTAAGAGTACCTGGCAAGTTTAGGGAGACACAAGGAAGCTGCTGTAGTTGGAGTGAACAAGGAAGAGTGTAGGGGAAGATGAAGGGAAGAAGAGATCATATATTGTCTGGCAAGTCATGGTTGATTTCTACTCAAAACAAAGAGTGTCAAGGAGGAGGAAGTCATCAATTGTTCAAATGCTGCAGATAGGTAAGGTAACGGAAGGGTCAAGAAACAACCTATAGGAAAAAAAAAATAAACAACCTATAGATTTAGCTGTGTCTAAAAGTGAAAATGGCAGCACTTTCTAAACCAGTGACTGCAGGCGCACCTACAGAAAGACGACGGAAGCCAAGGCAGGAATGCCTCTTTGTCCAGTAGTCGTCACCCAGGGCAAGCAACCGTAACAGACCAGATGGTGAGCTCTTAACTAAGAATCAATCAAGAAAGGTCAACCTCATGAAAGAAAAACAAGAACAAAAAAACTCAACTAAGAGAGAAATTTAAACTTGAAGAAAGAGCTAGTAGACAATCAAGAAAAAAGAATACCAACCATAAAATGAAAACAAGTTATTAAACAAAGGTGGTTACAATGAAGCATCACTAAGAGATGTCAGAAATGAATAACACAATTATTAAATTTAGAAACTTAAAAAATACACAGCAGGACAGAAACTGGTCACAGGTGGAGGATAAGTTAATGAGCTAGAATATCGAACTAGGAACACACAGAATGAGAAAAAGTATGAAACAAACGTTGAGAGACGTTATGGACAGTCCAGAGTTCCAACATACAGAGTAACAAGAGAAAAAAAAAGTTGCTGCTTTCAAAAAATAACATACTTCCCACAACTGAAGACAAATGGGAATCTTCAGCGTGAGAGAGACTTCCAAAAGCCAAAAAGGAAAAAGAAAACAAAAAATTAGATAATCCATAATAAAACTTTATGGCATCAAGGATAAAAAATAAAAACAAAGCAAAACACAACTAACAACCAACAAGAAGAAAAGCAGATTACTTAACACAGGAACAAGAATTACAAAGATCCCAGACTTCTCATCTCTAGTACTGGATGCCAGAAGACAGTGCATTAACTTTTTCAAAGTGCTAAAGGGAAAAGACTTTAGATTTATTATTTCACACACAAATAAGCAACTATTTGAAGGGTAAATATAAAAGATGGCATCTGAACATTACTGCTAAAACTATTTACTGATCAAGACAATAAACCAATTCAGAAGTAATGAATCTGAGTACTAGAATGGGCAAAATACATGAATTAATGAATAATATGTCTTAGAAAACCAAAAGCAACAAATATGAAAAATTAATCACAAGTGTAATTAATCACAATCCAGGGTTAAAATTCCATCAACAGTGAAATGAGAGTTGGGGGCAGGGGTAGGAGACATGTACTTTATCATAAATACTTAATTTACTCAGTAAAGTAACAATCACAAAATCCAGCTCAGATAATATCTGCTGTCATTTAATGAAACCTTAGAATTTAATGTTTAAAATCCTGTTTGGGTCTTCTATATTTGTTCAATCTTAAATGTGGATTATCAGTATCTCAAAAGGCTAACCCCTATATCTCATTCTTTTGTTTGAATCTTTTTCACCTGGTTTCCTCCATTTCCTTTCTATGTGTCATTTTAAACCTCAGTGCCAAGTAGCAGCAATGCATGGGCCCCACAGGTGGCATGTGCACTGAAAAGATCATCCATGCCTTACCAGATAATAGTACAAATGAAGTGTGAACCTAGGCATCTTTCTATTCTTTACATTTCAATCAGCTGTTTGCCAAATGGACAGTGAATTTAAATGTCCTTCCAGAAGCTGCCTTTAAGAGACATACCCAATGAGCTATCTTTCAGATGAAACAGTACACCATGATGCTATCATAGTATTTCTTCCTTAGTCACCATCAATAGGACAACCTTTAAACAAAGACATGATTTCAGATCATCCTAAGAGATGCTTCCATTGTGTCTGTCTCTATCCAACAGAACCATAAAGCAATCTTAACATAGTTACTGTTACAATTAAAGTGTTTTCTAAAACATGTGGTTTTATACAAAACTAAAAATTTAGATTTTACTGTTTTTGTTTTGACATTTATATAACAGGAAAGATGACTTGAGTGGCATCAAATTCCGGATCTATATTAATAACCACTGTGAATACAATTTATTAAATTATAGTGTATAGTTTTCTAAAACCTAGCAAATCCTTCTGTGTAGCAATTTTGCTTTTCTGTGAGTTAACATGCTTGCTTTAAAATGACAAGCATAAAAGACAATCCTGAGCAATTCCAAACTACTAATGGTTCATTTACTACTATTTTGAAAATAATTAAGATCATTATTAAAAGATTTTCATATAATTACTCTTCATAATGAGTATTCTTCATACCATTTGGCTGCATATGAATTATTATCCAGTGTTTGTAAAATAATACAATTCAACAATTTATTTGATAGCACCATATTACTAGAAAATGTTGTATAACACAGACTAAAGATTAGACTAACATAGCTAAATACATCAACCCTTGAAGAAAATGAGGAAATACAATATATTCAAGTTAGAGTATGATCACAGAGATGTATATGTATGTGTATGTATAGGCATAAACAAATGATCATTCAGTCTGAAAAGAGTATACTTCAAATGCACTACACATTTTGAGTCTACAGATTCATTAAGAAAGTATTTTCAAATCCTCTTAGAGGTACATGAGAATATTCAAGATTCTTACAAACTGAAAAACAAAAATGGCCACGAGAATGAGTTTTTTAAACTGCTCTGCAGTTCTTAAAGTTTAGAAAACGTAACAGTGTAATACAGCTCATTTAAAATTCAAAATAGAATTTAAATGTAATAGATTATATCACTCTCAAAGAAAATAATAATTACTTACTTTGGAGGCCCATGGCTGAAGACAATTGGCATAACAGCGAACAAGAAAAGCCATTTCCTGAGCTGCAAAGGATAGTTTCCTTTTCAAACCAGAGCCACACCGACGAGTATGTTGACAAAATTCTGTTAAGTTTCCTTTCTATAAATCATACACCATTTGCAGTGTAAATTGCAGTGTAAAGACAGCTTCTCCAAATCTCTTTCAAACTGAAATCAGGAGCTTTCAGTAGCTTAGAACTGAGCTTCTAAATTACTGGAGCAGTTTTCATCAAAATGTTCACTTTTAACAAGTCACAGTAAATCAAGATGTTTGTATTTCTGGCTCAGAACATAGAGACATACACACGCTTCCTCAGGCACCTGGCACAGGCATGCACAGTGGTAACACAACAGTTAATACTGTATCAATCAAAGCAAATAAGGCAACATGCACCAAATCTGTGTTGCTAGATTCTGAGAAACCTTTCCAAAGACAGCTTTGTCTTTTCTTCAACTTATTTCATTCTGTAGAGCAAGCACTGCAGTAATTCTTCTGCCTCAGAAGCAAACCAGAACACAGTATCCTTAAGATGAAAGTTTCTTCTTTATATTGTTAACCATCAGAGGTTTAAAAAAAAAAAAAAATGAACCACTGAGCAAGCGGTAGTTAGAAGATGTCTGTTCTAACAGGTTAGTCCTGAAGAATGCCTGAGAATCTTCAAAATTAAAAATTTCTCTTTGCACAAGCACTATTTACAGCTCTGCAGCATTGCTCCTTGTTCTAATGCATCAGTAAGACAGTACTGTGGATCTAAGTCTGACGTTGTGGTTGAAATTTTATATATGATAGGGTACAAAAACACTACATCGTCTGCTAAAGCAAGACTATATGTTAGCGTCTTAATTCCTACTGTCCTTGCCTGTTTCACAGCAGCTCCCTAAGGAGAAGCTCCTATTGATTCTATGCTCTGCAGTAAGATGAAATATCTAATAAGAAGGAAAGAGAGTGGGAGGAGAATAGAGCTAAAAGGATGACATCACCTGTATAGAAAGCCTTCAGAAACTGCATTAGATCAATTGGCTACTGTATCTGCAGATGTAGCCCAAAGAGCAGTTTACTGAAAACACATACACACCCTTCTATGAGACTTGTCAACAAGCTAAATTCTATAAGAAAAAAATTGGCTCAAGCATCTCTGTTTCAGTTTTAAGATTCATTTGTATTTTTAATTCTGTTCACTGATGCACAGCTTTATTTGGGAAGCCATATTTCCTAATATTACTATTCAAATTTAACATAGGCTTATCCTCCCAAGAGAAAACAATCGGCTCTAGTAAGATACTCTTGCACTGCAAATACAGAAGGCAGCCTAGTTCTCAGATGTCACATATGTATTCTGCTTGTAAAACTTCCTATTTATCAAGTAACTGTTCTGAAAGGTGTAACCTTCAAGATTATTCTAAATTAACATTAAAAACATCAAAAGTGGCATGAAGATGTGTATGTAAATAATAAATTTAAATGGAAACAACAGAATTTCACTGTACAAAGGGAAACGAAAAAAAAAAAAAACACACAAGCAAAACAGCTGACATGTAGCATTTACCAACTCCCTCTGAGGAAAAATCATCTATGCAATATGGTACTTTCCTACAGCCCAATGCTAGATTCCTAGAAAGAGACAAGCAGCAAGTAAAATCCAGAAACAATCAGAAAAGAAAGTGATTCAACCTGCTTCCAAATTGAGCTTGGACTAAAAGGAAGCATCATTTTCCTATAAAAATTATAAGAAAAAATGAATTCTTGTCACACCCTCTCTAATCTGAAAACACAATTCCTCTAGTACCCACCCTACTCTTCAAGATTCTGTCACAAGGCATCTAAATGTAGGTACTACCACAAAGAGTTTCCACTAAGCTATAATGGTGCTTCCCAATAGCCAAAGTAAAACATAGTTTCCAGCAGTTCAAAAAAAAAAAAAAAAAAGGTACCACCCCTCCAGGCAGTAAAATTCTAAGAATAACATCAATAAATAACTCAGAGTAATAGAACTACCTTGCTTTATTGACCTAACACCATTTTAAGGGGAAGAGTATGTGCAACGTAAGAGAAATTATTACCTGAGAGACAGGTGTTATTACAATGGACTCTACTGTCAAAGGGATAAATACCTCATTATTAGCCAAAAAGAAACAGGCAAAGTAACAAAAGATTTCCAATACCCCTGGGCAAAGTATAAGTCACTTTCTGAACAACACTTTGCTGCCCATCTTAATTATGCTGCTACTTATAAGAATAGAACTGACTTTAGTAAAACTGTTATTCTGAACAAAATCATATTTTCACAATAAGTGATTATAAACGAATCTGGGTTTGTATAAAACTTAAGAATTACTTGTTTTGTGAAAAGATTTCAAAAGAACACACAAAATTTACATATAAACATACAACTAAATCTAGCAAATAAACATGACTCTAGCTTTCAAAACCTGAAACACAGAAAACATCCACAGGTTGATTTTCCAGCACCAATATATTTTTTTCAACTCAATTAATTTAAATAAACTACAATGAATTGGAATTTCAACAAAAAAGTATTCAAGAATAAACTAACTAAAATCTAATTTTAACAGTCATCTTTAAAAACAGGATAATGATCATAGGTACCGTGTATGTAAATGAAGCCGAACACTTTCTAAAGATAAATTTCTAAAAGACATTTTGTACATAAACATTAATGGCGCTGAAAAACATTTTAGTTTCAATGTGAGCTAATACTTATATTCATGTATAGAACCAACAGGATAAATTACAACCAAATCAAAAGCAAAATCCTAAAGGGCACCTTTTCCCCTTTTTATAAATCATGATGATAGCTCACAAAGAAGGACCTCAAGCTGAGAGAGATCAGCCATCTCTTAGCTGCTTTAAAAAACACCCTGCCCTGTGTATGAAATGCAATCCACTAATGCCATATGTTAGAATTACTGTAGTAAACACTGGCTCAGTAAAGGAACAACTCTCTTTTCCTTTAGTTTGGCCTGGAAGTGAAGATGACATCATCCCTTCCCTTGTTCCACCAATCATCTCATAGTATCTGCCATTCTAGGGAACTGTATGGTAAGCCTAGTATGAAAAATCTCCCTGTGCAAGAATACCATGAAAGAAACTAACAGGTCGAATTTTATGTTTAGCATGTGAACCCACTGCCCCTCTGATGATGCACTTTACCACAGTTTCTTCAGAAATAATGACTTACTCTCTTAACTACTGATCAAAAAATACAAGCATCCTTTAAAAAGTCAGTAATTTATCAAGTAACTAAAATATATGATTAGGTGAATAAATGGCTTTTCACTTTCATTACTTAAAAATTTTTATCATGGAGCTCATTCCATTACCTCACCAATTCAAATAACTGAAGTAACTCAAGCAAGGGAGAATGCCCTGATGTACTAGGAATCATCAACATAAGATAACTATTTAAGAACACATTTTCCCTGCACGTGAAATGCCATAATGATGCTAAGCCACACTGATGAAATCTTTAGCTTTAAAAAGATCTTTCAAACTACTACCAAATAAAGCAATCAATGTATGCATCTGCAAAACTTCAAACCATTTAAAATAGTTTTATAAAAATGTAAATGCTATAGTTAATAATAATATTCATATTATAAATTACACTAATTGTATAAACTAATTAAAATATATTACCTAAACTATTTCTAAACAAAAATAAAAAGCAGAACATTGAAATCATCTTGTATAGAAAGCCAAATATGAGGTTCTAATAATTATTAAACTATAAATATACCTTTTATTTCAATAAGTAACAACACTGAAAAGGAATAGAAAAAAGGTAATCATGGAAAAAGCTATCAGAAAATTAAAAATGAGAATAAGTTATCATTTCTAGACATTATGGAAAACAAAAACCCAACATTAACAAAAACCAGGTTTATAATAATCTCAGGCACAGTCATACATATACTTTATTCCCTATCTGCACAGTGTAATATTATAACCACAGTTTAGAGAAGTCAAACTCAAAAGGAGATGAGGATTAAATGAAAAATTATGTAGTTTTACAAAATAAAACACAGGCCACTCAGTTCTGTATTTTAGTTGTAGGCATCTGGCCTTTAAAATATAAACTGTAAAATATGCTTATATATATAGTAAAAATACTTTAATCCTTTTGAAAAATGAATGAATAGATGACACTACCATAATGTCTGAGGCAACATACAAGCCCTTTTAAAGAATCACAGTAAGCTTTCCTACTCTACACCCAGCTCCTGTCCCTTGCTTAACTTCAACATTTGAAATGAATTTTTGTAGTTATCAGACATGGTTAACTCTAATTACTGGTGCCCTTCAGGAATTCCTGCTTTGAAATTGCTTGCCCTCTGTTCCTCAGCCTTTTTGAAGAAAGGAAAGCCACAGAAGCAACCCTCTCCTTCTATTCTGTGAGAAACAGTGTGCTGCAGCATCCTGTCATCTCTGTCCACGAAATGATCAGCACCACGCTGCTGAAAACCCCGTCAGAGCCACCAGCAGGACACACATGCACTATGAAATATGATCCTTCCTTTGGGAGTAATGGAGGAAGAAAAACCAAAGAGGGAGAGGGAAGCCTTCATCATCAACTAAGGTGATGTAAGCTTCTATAATTAGAATCAGTGAAACCGAAGGAACAATAAAAAGGCACCACCAAGCTTCTACTTTACACTACAGAGTGCAGTCGTAGCAAGCATTTTTTTTCACTCACACACACACAAAAATACACTATGCATTTATAATAATCAGTCAAGGATGCTATATACTGTATGCAAAGTTAATGCATAGTTTTAATCAAATGTACTGTTTTCTACAAAAAATAAGACCTGCCCGACAATGAAAAGAGATACCTGTATCTATAAACATGAATGAAAAAAGAAATCTCACTAAAAAAATTAAACTATTGAGAATATTGTATCCATCTATAAATTCCTGGATTATATTAGAGACTACTTTTGTTATCACTTCTGTAATTTTAAAATATTGCATTTACTGATATTACAAAAGCTAAATGCTAAACAGTACAGTTACTGAATAGATAATAAATCAAATTAAAAGGCAGTAACAGTCAGCATTATTAATCTATTTGCAATGTCTGAGTAGTTATTTCCCTTGGAATGCTCTAAAAAATCATTATCTTAGGCCATTGGTGTACATGTATTAGTATCAGAGTTGCTTCAAACAATCTTCCAAAGAGCTTTCTGTAAAGTGTTTCACGTATGATAAATATCTTTCTGATTCTGGTTGCCTGGGCAGATCCACAGGAATCAGTGTCACCTCAACAAAAGAGAGAACTGTCTCAGAAAACCAGAGGGGCATGACCCTGCCCTCGTTCCAAGGCTCCTGAAGCTCATACAGGGTGAATGACAGAAATTTTTTAAAAAACTACTAATTAGAAGTTAGCAATATTTATGTAAAGCCTTTCATACCCATATGAAAAATAACTTTCATACACTGTGAATCAATCCTAAGGGGAAAAAAAATCAGTCACAGATATATTCATACAAGTTGTAGTAGGAAGAAAATGAAACTGCATGAGAATACTGTTGTAATATTAATATTAAAAATAATATTCAGGGAAAAATTTAATTCCTTGAGAAGTAGAAAGGCAGGATAACTAAATATTCAGCATTATCTATATTAGTCCAAAAGATATCAATGATTTAATCAAGAAACATGCATTTAAAAATCATTAGCCACATTTGCTATCTCCGTTTTGAGGATTACAGTAAACTTATTTCCTTCTTAATATTCTTCTATATTTTTTGACATTACTACAAGAAACTTTTTTCCCCCTGTGACACACAAATTTTTAAAATCTGATTTAGGCAAGCATTTGTCCTACTTAGTTTGATTACAATCACACCCCTTTGCTTTTTCTCTGTCCACGTGTGAATTCATGACCCTGTAACTAGGTACAAGAACCTTCTATTGAGAATTCTACATTGTTTCGCAGAAGCCAACTGAGAAAAATTCTCCTAGGAGATGCTAGATGCCCATGAATAAAAAGAGAAAAATCCTGCTCTGTTTTTAAGGTATAAAGCACCATAAAGAACTTATCTGTCCAGAGCACTTTGGCTTGCAAATAGGGTGAAAAGCAATACTGAAAAGCTGCAGATTCTTAGAGGTTGAACTCCAAATTTCTCAGTAGTAACCTGGTCAACACTCACTGTTTATACACAAGTCAGACTGGCAAAGGCTCCAGATTTACAATCTTCTTTACTTCAGAAGTGACAGAAGATTGTTTACTCACTTATCCTTTCATTCTACAAGTATTTACCAAATACAAATTATTTAATTACGAACAGTCAGGATCCATCAAGTGTACAAATAAAGTTCACACTGTTGGACAGTTTCTTTATCAATCAGTGACTATGACTTTAGCAGATCAAACTTGAAATTATAATAATATATGCAACAAGAGTGTATATACTTCCTCCATTTTGACTTGAATAAATGATTAAACTAGTTGTTCACTGGTGTTCTGCTACGGTCTAAAGGCCTGCATCTCACTCCCACCCCTCTCCCCGACCCCCTACCTCCTTCTGCAAATTCCAATGTTAAAAATCTAATCTCCAAAATCATGGCGTTAGGAGGTGAGGCCTTTGGGAAGTGATTAGGCCATGAGAGATCTGGAACTAGGATTGCACATAAGTGCTAAGTCACTTCAGCCATGTCCAACTCTTTGTGACTCCTTGGACTGTAACCCACCAGGCTCCTCTGTCCATAGGATTCTCCAGGCAAGAATACTGGAGTGGGTTGCCAGGCCCTACTTCAGGGGATCTTCCAGACCCAGGGGATCGAACCTGTGTCTCCTGCAGCTCCTATACTGCAGGCAGATTCCTTACCACTGAGCCACTGGGGAAGCTGGAGCTGGGATTAGTGCCTGTATAAAAAAATGCCTTAGGGAGCTTCCTAGCTCTGCTCTACCATGTGGACACAGAAAGGGGTTGGCAGTCCACAGTTAAAAGGGACTTGGTAGCTAGTTCAATTCCTATACACGATGCAGGGACTGAGGGTCTTAAAAACATTGAAAATTAGCACTTGAAATAGAAAAGGAATTCATATCATCTGATTCCTAGTTTAACGTCTATTATATCATATTAAACTGAGGGATCTGGCTCTTACAAACCTGCCCATTTCAAGGATGTGATTTATTTGAAAGTCCAAACAGGTGGTCCTGAGACAAATATTGAGATGCTGCTATGAAGGTCTGTGTTCCTGCATAATTCACATATTGAAATTCTAATTCTCAAGATGATGGTATAAGGAGGTGGGGTCTATAGAAGGTGATCAGATTATAAGGAAGGAGCCCTCTGACATGGGTTATGCCCTTAGAAAGGAGGCTCCACAAAGCTCCCTAGCTCTTTCCACCACGTGAGCAGAAAGCAAGAGGTAAGCAGAAGAGGGCCTTTACCAGAACCTGAACATGATGGCTGCTAGTACCGTGATCTCAGTCTTCTTAACCTTTGTAACTGTGAGAAATAAAGTTCTGTCATTTTTTGTCACTCAGTCTGCTACCGTGTTATAGCCACCTACACAGACTAAGACTCATTCCATGAGGTGATCTCAGCAATCACACTCGAACCCTTGTTCAGGAGCACTGAAAAATGTCTTAAATCTCTCTCTGTACACTATAAATCCAAACAAAACATGGAGCACTGCAGGAGAGCAAGGAATATAAGGCACAATTACATAAGCAGCAAACGAGAAAGAAACACTTGATGCATTAGTAATTTGTGAGCCTAAAATGAAACAGTAGATTCTAGAGTATCATACCATGCTTACCAACTGCCATACTATGCTAAACCAATGAATGGGATGGAAGAAAACATGTAAAGGAGGGTGAGCAAAACAGCAGAGGATGTGATGGCTAGACAGCATCACTGACTCAATGCACATGAATTTGAGCAAACTCCAAGACACAATGAAGGAAAGGGAAGCCTGGTGTGCTGCAGTCCATGGGGTCTCAAAGAGCTGGACATGACTTAGTGACTGAACAACAATTAAAAATTTAACTCATTACCTATGAAAAATGTTCACCATTGTAGGTTATTTAAAATACAGTAGTCAACTTCCTATAAAAAACACATAAAGAAATTCTTAAGTAAGTTGTGGTGGCTCAGATGGTAAAGAATCTGCCTGCAATGGAGGTGACCTGGGTTCGATCCCTGGGTTGGGAAGATCTGCTGGAGAAGGCAACGGCTACCCACTCCAATATTCTTGCCTGGAGAATTCCATTAACAGAGGAGGCTGGCAGGCTATAGCCCATGGGGTTGCAAAGAGTAGGACAATACTGAGTGACTTTCACTACTTTTCACTATCTTCAGAAGAGAACATAATTATGAGCAAATGCATGTAAGTATGTATATCATCTTATGGGTTCTACTTCAATCAGAAGCAGCACAGTCTAGGAACATGGAAGTGTTAGAGAAGGCTTCTCTAAAGAGTTCATGGATGACTGGAGTTGTAGGAGCTGAGCAGGACTTTATCTGGAGGACATGGTAGAGACCATTCTGGATAAAAGGAGCAAATAGCATGCTAAGATTCAAACTGAGTCATCAAAGGACAGAATTACATTAACTAAAGAAGACTGTAAGAAATTTCCAGGGTGAGAGAAGACCCAAAGGAGGGAACAATCTACAAAATAATGGGGCCAGAAGGCTGTAAAGGTAGGCTGGGGGCAGATGAGAAAGGGATTTAGATATCAATTAATCTCAGTACTTTAAAAATAAAATATTTCTGAGCTATATTTCTAAGATATATAACTTATTTATAAATTAATACATGTATTCAGTTCAGTTGCTCAGTCATGTCCAACTCTTTGTGACCCCATGAATCACAGCATGCCAGACCTCCCTGTCCATCACCAACTCCTGGAGTTCACTCAGACTCACGTCCATCGAGTTGGTAATGCCATCCAGCCATCTCATCCTCTGTCGTCCCCTTCTCCTCCTGCCCCCAATCCCTCCCAACATCAGAGTCTTTTCCAATGAGTCAACTCTTCACATGAGGTGGCCAAAGTATTGGAGTTTCAGCTTTAGCATCAGTCCTTCCAAAGAACACCCAGGGCTGATCTCCTTTAGAATGGACTGGTTGGATCTCCTTGCAGTCCAAGGGACTCTCAAGAGTCTTCTCCAACACCACAGTTCAAAAGCATCAATTCTTCGTCATTACCAATATATAATTTATTTATTAACACATAATTAACACACATATTCTAAAATATATAATCTATTTATAAATTAATACACGTAAAAACATGGTTAATAAATGTATTTATAAATTAATATATGTGAATTTATACATGTATTAATACATGTAGTATCAGCAAAAATGCTTTGTGTTCACTGTAAACAGGAAAAAATCCACAAAAACTTAAGAGGATTACAGTACACATAAATTCTATTTTCTTCCCGTGTCCCATTTTGCAAACTACATTTTAAGACACCTGAGCTAAACTACTGACCTTAATTACTAAAAGAAAAAGGGTCTTAAAGTTAATAATTCCAAAACCAGTCATCAGTTTCCGGCAGACATCCTTTGTCATCATTTAATTGGCTTCTAGTCATTTATTATTATATGTAGTAAGGCAATTAATTCAGTGACTTTCATATACATTTATATAAGCACTCTATTTTGTAGGGTTGAAAAAATATATTATTTAAAGTGAACCATAGCAAGTACAGGCTACAAGAAAATTGTGAAAAGCATAGCTGGCTGATTGCTGCCTGCCTGATTTTATATTTCCTACCTTTTTTCTCCCTTTGATATTTTATCTTACATTTTTCAGTTATCCTTTCATTTATACATATTTTGGTAAACATGTTTTATAGCCAGGAATCAATAAATAATAAAATTAATTTGTTAGTAACAGGAACAAAGATTTTTTTTGAGTATTTTAAATAATAGTAACAGAAACAGGAATTGTTGACATTACTGCATGTTTTTCAATGCATGAGACACTGAGCAGAGCCTCTTATACATAAAAAATCACTAAGAAGGATACACAACTTGCCCAAAGTTACACAAGAAACCTCAACAATCTTATAAAAACAGGCACTCTATTTTCTTTAACAGGCAATATGCTCTGAAGAATGTAAGCAAGATGGTTCACATTTTCAAAGCATGTACACTCTGATGGGAGAAACAGACACTTGAATAAAAAAAAGTACAATGTAGTCTAATAAATGGTAACAGGTATATACATGGGCTACTACAGCAATGTAGATATGTATACCTAATCCTACCAAGAAAAAATCATGGATTCCTCCCATGAGATGATATAAATTATTTAAATTAAAAATTTTAATTTTAAATTAAAATCCTCAGTCATACCAGCCACATTTTAAATGCTCAAAAGCCACATGTGGCTGGTTACTATCAGTTTGGAAACCACAGATATAAAACATTTGCATCATTGCAGAAAGTTCTATTATACAGAACTAGTTTAGACTACATACCAGATAAATGTTCTAGATCATTAGACTTTCTAATAGGTGGTAGTAGGCCATAAAAAGACTTAAGAGTTTAAAAGAAATAACACTGTTAAAAGATTCTTTTAGGACTGATAAAAGTAAAATGAATGAATTATTTGGTAGCAGGGGATAGTAGAGTACATAAAGAATAGGGCTAGGAGTACACACCAGAGAGAAGAGAAAAACAGAACCTGAAATAAAATGATTAAGCGATATTTTTAAATGCAGAAATTATATAATACTTTTCAATTAAAAAAATTCTCAACTTCTAAAAATGAAAAATTATTGCTTTTACAATAAAGGTTGGTCGGGGGGGTGTTGCTGGGAGATGCTACAACATTTCTAAAAAGAATGACAGTGAACACTAAGACAATGACATGGGGAAACTGAGGTAAGGGCACAAAACATCTGAGAGGAAGAACCTAGAGATATCATTAACTGATTAAACCTTGAGTGTGCACATATGTTCTATCAGCACCATCATGCAAGACAAGCAAACTCAATATCATCATCCTCATTTTTAGAGGTAAAGCAACCAAAGCATTAACAGTTCAGATAAAATGCCCCAATCGCATAGTAAATGAAAGAAGAATTCAGAGAGATGGCTCATCTAAATAAAAGACTATTTTCACTTGTCTTAATTACTCATCCTATTCACTGAATATTACTCCCAATCACCGCTATGCTATTTTCAAATACCAAGTACATCCTCCCCAAAGATTAAAGTTCTGAAATCACTGAGAATATTTGAAGATATTTAAATGTGTTGTGAGCTCTGAGAGAAATACCCAAAGTAGTTTAAATGATGTTACTACTGTTATAGAAGTGCTCTTTTAACATTAAAAAAGAAAAAACTTTTCAAGTTTAGAGTGTGCTTCTCATCTTTATACAAAGCAATGTACATGAACAGCCTGAAAATATTTCATAAGAATAAATAATTTTTTTCAATCATTCTAGGCATTCATTTAGAAAGTATCTTTCAAACACATGCAAAATTTTTAATGCTCATAAAATGTGATGTACAGGTTTGGATTAATGATACTTAAGAAAACTACCGGAACAAAATATTCCATACACCTTTAAGAATTTTTGACCTTCAGCACTCTAGCAAGAAAAAGTGATGGTTCGCAAGTGCAAAAAGAAACTGTCAAATTTCCACCGCTATCTTGTATAATGATTCTGGGACTTACATGGTGGTCCAGTGGCTAAAAACTCCATGCTCCCAATGCAAGGGGCCCAAGTTCAATCCCTGGTTGGGGACCCCACACGCCTCAAGTTAAGACTGAACATGCATGTGCCTCAACTAAGACCTGGTGTAGTCAAATAAATAAATTAAATATTTTTTTAAAAAAATTATTCCTCCTGATCTCTCTGAACTGCTGATAATACCCACAAAAGAAACAAAGATCCTATGGACGGGGGAGCCTGGTGGGCTGCCGTCTATGGGGCTGCACAGAGTCAGACACGACTGAAGCAACTTAGCAGTAGCAGCAGCATGGTAGTCATAAAATCAATTATCTACTGTATCAATACTGATTAAGATTTTTGCTATTAAAACTTATACCCATCCTTATCTAACTATTTCAAAATAGGAGGAACACTGCCAAATTCACTGTAGTAAGCCACAATCACACTGCTATCAAAACCAGCCAAATATACTACAAGAAAAGAAAATTACAGGCCAATATCTTTGATGAATACAGATGTTAAAACCCTAAAAAAATATTAGCAAATCAAATCCAAAAATATATAAAAAGGATCATATAGAAAGATGAAGCTGGATTCATTTCAGGGTTTCAAGGATGGTTCAACATACATGAATCAATCACTGTGATATACCACACTAAATGAAAGGAGAGGAAAAAAAAAATGATGGGAAAAAAAAAGCATTTGACAAAATTCAACATTCTTTCATGCAAAAACTCTCACCAAAAAGGGGAGAGAGAGAACATAGCTCAACATAACAAGAGTCATTTATGACAACTCCATCACACTCAACAGTGGAAAGCTGAAAATCTTCCCACTAAATTCAGGAATAATATGAGGATGCCCACTCACCACTTCTGGACAATACATTATTGGAAGTCCCAGACATAGAAATAAGACAAGGAAAAAAATAAAAGGTATCCAAACTGGAAGGGAAGAGGTAAAACTGTTACTATTTTCAGATGACATGATACTTTCTATAAAGAGCCCTAAATTTTCCACACACAAACCCTTTTAGAACCAATAAATATATCTGGCAAGGTGGTAGTATACAAGATTAATGGTTTCATTTCTTTACACTAGCAATGAAATATCAAAGAAACAGGAAAAAAAAATCCTGTTTAAAATTGTTAAAAAAGCAAAATACCTAAGAATAAATTTAACCAAGAAGTAAATGACCTATACACTGATAACTATAAAACACTGATAAAGGAAAATGAAGATGATGCAAAGAAGTGGAAAGATAGCTCGTGCTCTTAGACTGGAAGAATTAATATTGTTAAAATAGCCACACTATCCAAAGCAATCTATAGATCTAATGCAATCTCTACCAAAATACATAGGAAATTCTTCATAGAATTAGGGGAAAAATCCTAAAATTCATATGGAACCACAAAAGACCCAGAAAGTTCTATCCAAGAATGTACAAAATGTCATTAGTAGTTCCATAAGTGAGTGATGGGACTAATCAACTTTTAATTTTTCAAAAATAGACAAGAATCATTTGTGTATTAAGTCCAAACTTAATTAAAACTTGAATTAGCTAAAATTAATTAGTGACAGGGCAAGTTACTATATAAAAAGTGGGAATTCCCTGGCAGTCCAGTGGTTAAGACTCAACACTTTCACTGCCATGGTCCCCAGTTCAATCCCTGATCTGCAAACTAAATGGTACAGCCAAAAAACAAAACGAAAAAATCATTAATAAAAACAGGAAATGAACTTTATGTAATAAAAAATTTGAGGACTACTTCATATGTTATGGCTTGTTGTCAGAATGTGCTCAATCAAAGAAATTAGGCAAATAATGCCTAAATCCTTACAGCTGCTCAAATTTAACACTCTAACACAAACAACTCCTTAAATAATCCTCCTTATTCCTAAAATGGAATGAATTTCTGACAACCAAAAGAACATATACCCTTGGGAATTTTGATACCCTAAATCTCTAGGCTGTTTTTATATTTTGGAGGATCAAGTTTCCTTTGAAAACTTATAAAACACACCTGGATTTATTCTTTCTTAAATTATCCTTATTCCTTGATTCAACTATTGGGTCAGTCAAAAAGTCTGTTCAAGTTTTTCCCGTAAGATCATATGGGAAATCCTGAAAAAACTTTCTGGCCAACCCAATACTTTTCAATCTGAAAAGCAGCATCTATCATTACAATATTAAAGACTTAAAAAGATTTTCTGGTTTTATGGAACTTGTTTATTTCATCATCTTTCAGTATTTGTCTGTGGAAACATACCTTTAACACTTGCACGTATTTCTGCATGAGCATACAGTAGCATAACTGTCCCACACATGAAGGGGAGAACTGACATTTTATTTCTTTTGTATGCCTTAGTGTACAAAAGAAAAAAAGCTCCCAAATGAGTCTATTTTCTGAGTTCTCCGGGCACACATACACTCAGGGCACACCATTCAAGCAACAGAAAGGTAAGAAAATCCACAAGCACGTCTAAAAAGATACATTAAAGAAATTCTTTTACACCATTTAAACAAAAACAAATACCCAACTGGTAAGAGTATTTCTATCAAAGCCAACACAACAGAAACATTTTTAAAAATTATATAGATATCTTTTATGTGCCCCAAACTTTTATCTGTAGAGCCCCAAGTGTTGATATTACCAAAAATATATGCTGATATTACCAAAAATATGTATGTTCATACTGTATATGAACATTAACGAATATCAATGAAATATTCCTAAATATACTCACAGAAAGATAGCTGTTAATATCCACATCATCAGTAATAGTCTGGCGTTCTCCTTTACAATTAATTTTCCGAAATCTTCTTCGAGACTGTCTGGCAGGAATTTCTCTTTGTAGAATATTATCTTCATTATCTTTGGAATTCTCTACCTGAAACACATGTTCAGATTCCTGATTAAACATCCAATTTTTCCATATTACTGACAGTCTGTGGAGTTTAAACAGGCTCATAAGGAGACTTCATATACTTCAAGCAAGAAACTGCCTCAAGAAAATAGTCTGTACAGGACAATGCTCATGAATACAAAAAGATTAAAGGTGACATTATAAAGATCTAGAGACCACAGTTTCCTCCCAGGAAATAGTCTCTCTTGCTTACATGAGCATACATCCTCCTAAGTGAAGTCACTTACCAGAAATGAAGGCTGTTAACTACACCTACACATCCAATAATCACAACATCTAAGTTAGTCTAATTACAAACTGCCTGGTTATACACATATTTAGCAAACAATCATGGTTATGCCTTCAGTGAAATGCTAAACAATGAAACAAAAATGCTTTGTGTGTTATTCTTTGATGTCCACCTTAATGTGTGAAAATAGTCAAGAGTAACTAAGGCTGGCATCTTCTAAGGAGGAAGGGAAAACTAACATTTACTGAGGGCTTTAGGCCAGCATGCATATACATTATACTATACAGTTTACACAGCAGCCTTGTAATCAGGTATTCAGTTCAGTTCAGTTGCTCAGTTGTGTCCGACTCTTTGCGACCTCATGAATCACAGCACGCCAGGCCTCCCTGTCCATCACCATCTCCCGGAGTTGACCCAAACTCATGTCCATCAAGTCCGTGATGCCATCCAGCCATCTCATCCTCTGTCGTCCCCTTCTCCTCCTGCCCCCAATCCCTCCCAGCATCAGGGTCTTTTCCAATGAGTCAACTCTTCGCATGAGGTGGCCAAAGTACTGGAGTTTCAGCTTCAGCATCAATCCTTCAATGAACACCCAGGACTGATCTCCTTTAGGATGGACTGGTTGGATCTCCTTGCAGTCCAAGGGACTCTCAAGAGTCTTCTCCAACACCACAGTTCAAAAGCATCAATTCTTCGGCACTCAGCTTTCTTCACAGTCCAACTCTCACATCCATATATGACCACTGGAAAAACCACAGCCTTGACTAGATGGACCTTTGTTGGCAAAGTAATGTCTCTGCTTTTTAATATGCTATCTAGGTTGGTCATAACTTTCCTTCCAAGGAGTAAGCGTCTTTTAATTTCATGGCTGCAATCACCATCCGCAGTGATTTTGGAGCCCAAAAAAATAAAGTCTGACACTGTTTCCCCATCTATTTCCTCATCTATGAAGTAATGGGACTAGATGCCATGATCTTCGTTTTCTGAATGTTTAGCTTGAAGCCAACTTTTTCACTCTCCTCTTTCACTTTCATCAAGAGGCTTTTTAGTTCCTCTTCACTTTCTGCCGTAAAGGTGGTGTCATCTGCATATCTGAGGTTACTGATATTTCTCCTGGAAATCTTGATTCCAGCTTGTGCTTCTTCCAGCCCAGCATTTCTCATGATGTACTCTGCATAAGTTAAATATGCAGGGTGACAATATACAGCCTTGACGTACTCAGGTATTACTATTTCCAATTTAAAGGCGAACAAGGGAAAATCCAAAATGATCAGTGACTTCCAGGTCTCGTAACAGTGACTTATTAAAGGTGATCTAGAATACAAGCCTGTTTCCAAAACTTATGCCACTGATACAAGACTATATTGCCAAGGGAGGGGAGGATGGGAAGGATAGAAATAGCTGAGGGATATTAACAGGTACAAACATCCAGCTGTAAAATAAATGACTCATGGATATGAAATGCACAGGGTGAAGAATATAGTCAATAAATATGTAAGAACATTGTATGGTGACAGATGGTAATAGGACTTATTGTGGTGATTATTTTGAAATGTATAGAAATACCAAATCACTACTTTGGGTAAGAGGAACTAACCTAACACTTATGTTAGTTCAACCTAAGTGTTCTGGGTTGATTTTACTTCAAAAACAAACAAACTCACAGTAAAAGAGATCAGATTTGTGGTTCCCAGAGATGTGGGCTAAGGGGAGAAGAATGGAACTGGAGGAATCAACCTTCCCAAATTCAGACTATATTACAAAGCTACAGTCAACAAAACAGTATGGTACTGGCACAAAATAGAAACATAGATCAATGGAACAAAACAGAAAGCCTGGAGATGAATCCTTGCACCTATGGACACCTTAACTTTGACAAAAGAGGCAAAAATACACAATGGAGAAAAGACAGCTTCTTCAACAAGTGGTGTGGGCAAACTGGTGAACTACATGTAAAAGAATGAAATTAGAACACTTTCTAACACCATACACCAAAATAAACTCTAAATGGGTTAAAGACCTAAATGTAAGACTAGAAGCTATAAAACTCTTAGAAGAAAATATAGGCAGAACATTCTCTCATATAAATTACAGCAAGATCATCTATGACTCACAACCCAGAGTAATGGAAATAAATACAAACAAATGGGACCTAATTAAGCTTAACAGATTTTGCACAACAAAGGAAACAATAAGCAAGGTGAAAAGATGGCACTCAGAATGGGAGAAAATAACAATGGAAACATCTGCAGAGAATTAATCTCCAAAACATGCAAGCAGCTTATGCAGCTTAATATCAGAAAAACAAACAAGCCAATCAAAAAAGTGGGCAAAAGACCTAAACAGATGACATACAGATGGCCAATAAACACATGAAAAAATGCTCAACATCGCTTATTATTAGAGAAATGCAAATCAAAACCACAGTGAGGAATCATCTCACACTGGTCAGAATGGCTATTATCAAAAAGTCTACAAACAATAAATGCTGGAGAGGTTGCAGAGAAAAGGGAGCTCTCTTACACTGCTGGTAGGAACACAAACTGATAAAACCACTATGCAGAACAGTATGAAGTTTCCTTAAAAAAACTAGGAATAAAACTACCACACAATTCAGCAATCCCACTACTGGGCATGTACCCTGAGGAAACCAGAATTGGAAAAGACACATCACATGTATCCCAATGTTCACTGCAGCACTATTTACAATAGCTAGGACATGGAAGCAACCTAGATGTCTACTAGCAGATGAATGGGTAAGGAAGTTGTCATACATATACAAAATGGAGTATTAGTCAAAAGGATGAGAATGCAAAAGGAATATTACTCAAAAGCTATAAAAAGGAACACATTTTAGTCAGTTTTAATGAGGCAGATGAATCTAGAGACTATTAAACAAAGTGAAGCAAGTCAGAAAGAGAAAGACAAATACTGTAAATTAATGCATATATATGGAATCTAGAAAGATGGTATCAGTGATCCCACATGCAGAGTAGCAAAGGAAACACAGATATAGAGAACAGACCTTTAGACTCGGTGGGAGAAGGAGAGGTGGGATGATTTGAGAGAATAGCACTGAGACATATATGCTACCATATGTAAAATAGATAGCCAGTGTGAGTTTGATGTATGATGCAGGGCACTCAAAGCAAGTGCTCTGTGACAGCCTGGAGGGATAGGGTAGGGGGAGGTGGAAGGGGGCTTCAGAATGGAAGGGACACATGTACAACTATGGTTGATTCATACTGCTGCTGCTGCTGCTAAGTTGCTTCAGTTGTGTCCGACTGTGATGTATGACAAAAACCATCACAATATTTTAATTATCCTCCAATTAAAATAAATAGATTTAAAAAAAGAAAAAAAAGGAGGGACTTCCAGTTATAAGGCAAATAAGTACTAGGGATGTGATGTCAACACGATAAACACTATTGTATACAACTCAGTGACACACGTGTTATATATGAAAGCTGTTAAAAGTAAATCCTAAGCGTTCTCATTACAAGAAAAACATTTTTTTCTACTTAACTTTCTATCTACATGAGATGATGGTCAGTCATTAAATTTATTGTGCTTTATCACTTCATGATGTAAGTCAAATCATCATGCCTTAAACTTACAGTTGTATATGTATAAATTTACATATACAATAAATAAAACTGGAAGGATAATAAAATAAATATTTATTATTATCCCTCAATAAAACTGGAAGGAAAGAAAAAGACTATCTGCCGATCTACTAAAAATTACAAATTACATAATAATTTTTTAAAAATCACTTTTGCAAAGGTATACTGACATGTTCTAAAGTAGACTTATAATTAACCTCACGTTCAATAAATAACAAACAACAATTTCAGCTTTTTCCCACAATTACTTCTCCTGCTAATGTTGTATCACTTGCTGATATCAAAAATTTCCTAGTCATCCAAGAATGAAATTTCAACATTTCCAACTCCTCTGCTTGTCTTCCAAATCTTATCTTCAATCATTTCTTCAAAACTGTCAAATGGTTTTTTTAGAAATCCCTTTCATGATGCCTTTTTTTTTCATTCCCACCATCACCATTCCTTAGTCAAGCCTTAATCACTTCAGTCCTAAACTTACTGCTTCTGTCATGATCTTCTCCAGTTCCATCTGGCACGGTCAGGTAAATCACCTAGATAAAACAGTATGTCGTCCCCTGTTCAAAATGCTAAAATGGACCTCTAATGGATACCAAATAAATTTTAAACTATTACATTTGATATCCCAAGCCATATTTGCTCCATTGCTGAAATATTTTTAGCACTTTATCTTACACAAGGAAGTCTGGAGAAACTGCTCCCACATCCTCCTCCCCACAAAAAGTCCTTTCACATAAAAGCTCCAATGAGGTATGCAAAACTTCCTGATGATTTCTCAGGAAGAATCAATGTCTAAACTGTTCTATTTCCAATGTGAGTGTTCAGGAGTAAGTAGCAGTCAAGCCACTTTGACTATTCATGGTTCCCTACTTTGGCCACCTGATGCGAAGAACTGATTCATTTGAAAAGACCCTGATGCTGGGAACGATTAAAGGTGGGAGGAGAAGGGGATAACAGAGGATGAGATAGTTGGATGGCATCACCGACTTGATGGGACATGAATCTGAATAAATCCCAGGAGTTGGTGACGGAGAGGGAGGCCTGGCATGCTACAGTCCATGGGGTCACAAAGTGTCAGACATGACTGAGCGACTGAACTGAACTGATACATAAATAAGTTACATTCTGCCAAGCAACTTTACCTATTTCAATTTCCGTTATCCTATCCATTTTATCTTCATATGCTGAAATACTACCATCATGTAAGAACATCTCAATTGCCATCTCTTCAATAACCACAAGAGACATTCCTTTGACTGCTTTACTACTGTACCCTACCCAGAGTTCTCATAAATAGAACTGCTTTCAGGCCTTTGCATTCATTTGTATTATTTCTGCCTAAAAGTCACTCCTCCTCTGCTAAAATCTTGGCAAGCTATATATACCTCATAACCCAGTTCAACTAACCCTACCTCTGCCCCAAGAAGGTACCACCCTTCTACAGCACTAAGTATATTAGCCATAATTATTAGATAAGCCCACCTCACTACAAGTTCTCTAATATAAGAACTGCATTATATTTATATTCATCTTTGCTCACTTATTAAAAATGTTTGCCAAAATGGGCATTAAATTCTTTCTTTCTCCCTAAAGATTTAAAGCCCTTTCAAGTATGCGTAAGATGCTCAACAAATACACAGGCAGGCAGAATAACTTACTGAATATTATTTTTCTGAAAGGTAAAATCCAGAAGACACAGGGGTTGACAATCTAATTCAAAACTACAGAATTTTGTACAGGCAGCAAATACATGTCACCTCTTTGAGATTAAATTTCCTCTTTAAAAAAATGATCTTATTTACTACATCACTACACTAGGCCAAGTAACAGAAACTATTATTTTCTTTAAGGCTTACAACATAGCTACTCTTTCTGTTAACAGATGCTATGGAGCCTCATAAAGCTTTTTACTTCACACAAATGGATGAGTAACAATTCAAAAAGTAAGTGTGACTAAAAAGTTTACTGCCTCCATACCATCCTATCCTACAGGATATGCTAGATTATTTAGGTGAAATTCCAGTATAATGATTCTTAGATCTTTTAATATCTACCATTTATCTAGCAAAAAGTGATTTAAATGATAAAGGATTTTCAAGATAGAAACAGTAGTAAATTAAAATTAGGAAAGGAGTTTCTAAGTCTCAAAAAATGTGGGGGAAAGTACCAAATGAAAAGAAAAAAGCAAACAATGTATAAATGATTAAACTCTCGCTGAATACAACTGAAATGTGAGATTAGATTTAAAAAGTGAAATCTCGTACACACATACGGAAATGGCACAAAAGTAGGAATCCTAATGCAAAGAATGAAGTGAAGGCAAAATACCAGGAAGCAGGCTAGGAACACAGACCCAATCTACCAGATGATTTCTCAACTTTAAAGGCAAGCCTTTCCACTTGGATGGTTAGAGAATCCACCAAAGACAGGGAATGCACAAGAGACTCACTCATCTCAAAGAGCTACATCCTCAATGCAAGGTATAAGTCTATCCTGAAGAAGAGAGGAAGAAAAACTGCTTGGCACTGAGAAAAGACCTGCTGAGGGTGGGGAAAATTCAAGACAGAGGCCATCCTTAACGCAGGTCTACAGTTTTAATTCATTATACTTTAAGTGTATAAGAAAACTTGTACATACATGCAAGAGACAAAAACAAATCTAAAACCTCTGTAAGAATGCAACTTTAACCCAAACCTCAAAGAATCCCCACACCTAAAAGTTCAAGCCATGTGAAGTCACAAATAACTGCCCCCCATGAAAACCCCAAAACTAAAAACAGAAAGAAAAAAAAAACACAACCTCAACTACAACAAAACCTAAGAGACATGATGAACAACTATGGACAGAAAAGGCAGCAGAATCACATCTGCAAAAATTCCAATATATTGGAAGTATCAGAAAATATAAAGCTATGATAAAGAAAAAAACAACTTTAAACAAACAAAAACTTGAAAATGAGCCAGAGATTATAAATAGCAACCAAACAGATAAAGACCAGAAAAAAAAAATCCTCCCCAAGTGCCCTCCCTCCCCACCGTCAGGTAGCAAATACCGAGTAACAAGAAATAGCCGTCTACATTAGAAAGAAGGATGAGAACATGGAGATATATCCTGTCTGAAACACAGAGCACAGAGAAGGCCTAAAAGTGAGGGTGGAACAGGAACACTCAGAAAAATTTTTCAAAAAACCAGTCTCAGCCCTGAACACAAAAGTAACAATAGAGAAAACTGAAACTACTGATCTAGCTCAATTCTTTCAGAAGAGGTGTGCTCCTCTCCAGGCCTAAACGCTATCTTCTGTCTTTACTACCCTAATACACAATATTTAGTATCAAATACAAAACACTAACTCACATAAGGAGAAGGCAATGGCACCCCACTCCAGTACTCTTGCCTGGAAAATCCCATGGATGGAGGAGCCTCATGGGCTGCAGTCCATGGGGTCACTAAGAGTCAGACACGACTGAGCGACTTCCCTTTCACTTTTCACTTTCATGCATTGGAGAAGGAAATGGCAACCCACTCCAGTGTTCTTGCCTGGAGAATCCCAGGGATGGGGGAGCCTGGTGGGCTGCCGTCTATGGGATCGCACAGAGTCGGACACGACTGAAGCTACTTAGCAGCAGCAACTCACATAAAAATAGAAACAATTTTTAAAAAACTACTCAATCCACTGCCAAGAGACAAAGCAATCAACAGAGCAATCGATGAAAATTAAGAAAGACCCAGATCATAATTAATATGGTAATGGTTCAGCAGAAAATGTGGACAATATAACTAGACAGACGGAGCAGACATAAGAAAGGTATTAGAGCAAAATGAAAATGTCAGAAACAAAAACATGGTACTGAAGATGAAGAATGCCTTTGATCACTAGACCTGATGCAATCAAGTCAAGAGAAATTACCCAAAGTGAGAGAGAGAAAGTAAAAAAGAAAAATGAAGCAGAATAGGTCTTTAGATAGTCAGATACTTATAGCAGCCAATTTTATGAGCCCAATTCTTGTACCTCATATCCAGAAAAACACTAACATCCTTCATGAGGAGCTTCAGACTAACTCCTCTAGCAGACTAGAGGAGCCAGTCTGTTCCTCACGACTAGCAGAAAGCTTCTGCACAAAAACACATGCTTGATTGCACGTATTCTCCCTTCACCCAAATCACAAACATACTGACGTTCCTCCCTGCCTCTTTGGAGCAGTTTCTCAGAGCTATCTGAGGTGCTATCTCCTGGGTTATAGTCCTCATTTTGCCCAAATAAAACTTAACTCAAAACCCTCACATTGTGCATTTTTTAAGTCAACATTTTTTAAGAAGTAACTAAACAGAGAATTAGTGAATTAGGAAAACAGAGCTAAAAAATAGCAGTATGGAGTACAAAGTCAGAATGAGATGAAAAAGAAGAAAAAAAAAATCTTAAGAAATACAGAGAATTAGCTGAAAATATTTAACATATTTAAACAAAGTTTAAGAAGGTGATAATAGAAAAATGAAGATGATGTCCAAAGAGAAAATAACTGAGATTATATTTACTACGCTATTCTAAAATGTCCATGAAAGGGACTTCCCTGGTGGTTCAGTGGTTGAGAATCCACCTTCAAGCACAGGGAATGTGGGTTTAGTCACTGGTTAAGGAATTAAGATCACACACTCTGGGGTAACTAAGACCACGTGCTCTAGAGCCAATGCTCTAGATTTTTTAGCAATCACAATGGATGTAAATGGAAGAATCTTTTCAGGTTAAAAAAATAAATATTCCACCAAATGCAGAAAAAGAGTTAACAGCCTTCAAGTTCTAAGGCCCACAGAAATTGTTGTTGTTTAGTTGCTAAGACGAGTCCGACTCTATGCAACCCATGGACTGTAGTTTGCCAGGCTCCTCTGGTCCATGGGGTTTTCCAGACGAGAATACTACAGTGTGTTGCCATTTTGTCCTCCAGTAAATCTTCCCGACCAAGGGATCAAACCAAAGTCTCCTGCATTAGCAGATAGATTCTTTACCACTAAGCCACCTCTGAAGCCCCAAGGCCCTCAGAATCTGAATACATAAATGAAAAGAGAGTCCTAGAAATTAAATCACAAGGTAACATCTCACTATGAAATAATGAATGCAAGAATCCTAAACTCAGTTATCAAGTTAAGCCTAGAAGAACAGAAAAAATAAAACAAATAGCTCAGGTCAAGCCTTTACTGGGTATGTAAGGGGCTTTCCCGGTGGTTCAGTGGTAAAGAATCTGCTTGCCAATGCAGGAGATATAGATTTGACCTCCCCGTTGGCAAGACCCCCTGGAGACGGAAATGGCAATTCACTTCAGTATTCTTGCCTGGGAAATCCCATGGGCAGAGGAGCCTGGCAGAGTGCAGTCCATGGGATCACAGAGTTGGACACAACTTAACAACTAAGCACAGCACATTCCCCATCACTAAAAACAGACTACTCAATGTTGAAAATAGTGTTACCATTAACACTCATGGTCTGTGTTATGGGGTTTGTATCTGTTAAATTACACCACAGCCTTTAAGTGGTACAATAACAAAGGGTAGTTTAAAATTCTAAAAATCTGTTAATAATAATATTAAGAGATCAAAGGAGAAAAAGGCACAGATCACTGTAACAAATGTAGAAAAAAAGGTTTTAATCAATTTCAATATCCCCTCTTGCTAAAAGCTGCCCTGGTGGCTCAGACAGTAAAGAATCCGCCTGCAAAGTAGGAGACTCGGGTTCGATCCCTGGACTGGGAAGATCCCCTGGAGAAGGGCATGGCAACCCATTCCAGTATTCTTGCCTGGAGAATTATATGGACAGACGAGCATGTCCGGCTACAGTCCAAGAAATCACAGAGTCAGACACCACTGAGTGACTAACACGTTCTGCTAAAAAATTTTAACACTATTTTTTGATAGTCAAGCTATCCCTTTTAAGTTACAAACTTCTGACAAATTCTCAATAGTTTTTTGATATCTCTTTGCTTTCTGACATGAATTGCTAGCCTAATACATTTCCTACTCCACATGTGATATATAATCTATTATTTCCTTGGTGGCTCAGTTGGTAAAGAATCCGCCTGCAATATGGGAGACCTGGGTTCGATCCCTGGTTTGGGAAGATCCCCTGGAGAAGGGAAAGGCTATCCACTCCAGTATTCTGGCCTGGAGAATTCCGTGGACTCACAAAGTTGGACACGACTGAGCGACTTTCACTTTCACTATATCCTTTTAGTGGGGAAATAATATTTACTGACCATAATCTGGGCTTGCTCTTATAGCCACAAAGAATTACTAAAACTACTTCTAAGCTTTTTCAATGAACAGCCCTAAGAAACATACTTTTTCATAAAGAGAACCAACCTGGGAAATAATTTTAAGACAAATGATGATATATTCAAATTTTGCCCTATAGCTTTACTTAGTCATTGGGGAAAAATGACTCTTAAAGATCTTTATATATATATATATATATAATTAACTGTATTATATTAATTACAACTTGTAAATTTAATTACATCCAATTAAATGTTATCTTAATGACAAATCATTTCTCTTCATACTATACACATGTATATTTTACATATGTAATAGCTTTAACCATATTAATGTTACCATCAATTTCCTGATACTACATAATCTTGGTTCCTAATGATGTATGTATAGATGATTTATAAATTTATGTATATATTAATTATAATTACATGTGACATACACATAATTATGTGTAATGTGTCTCTACAGGCACATATAAAAAACTTCTATAATACTGCCATTAGTACTAAAAATTAAACTACTGACTCCTTCTCTCCTCATGGATACCCCATTAAAAAGACATGGACAAAATAGTGTTTTTTAAAGTCAGCAGACTACATCATGCAAAATGACAGCCTGGATGAAGCAAAGCTAGAATCAAGATTGCCAGGAGAAATATCAATAACCTCAGATATGCAGATGACACCACCCTTATGGCAGAAAGTGAAGAGGAACTAAAAAGCCTCTTGATAAAGGTAAAAGAGGAGTTAAAAAGCTGGCTTGAAAACTCAACATTCAAAAAACTAAGATCACAGCATCTGGTCCCATCACTTCAGGGCAAATTGATGGGGAATAAATGGAAACAGTGACAGACTTTTATTTTCTTGTGCTCACTGCAGACGGTGACTGCAGCCATGAAATTAGAAGATGCTTGCTCCTCGGAAGAAAAACTGTAACAAACCTAGACAGCATCCTAAAAAGCAGAGACATCACTTTGCCCATAAAGGTTCATAGATGCGAAGCTATGGTTTTTCCAGTAGTCATGTACAGATGTGAGAACTGGACCATAAAGAAGGCTGAGTGCTAAAGAATTGATGCTTTTGAACTGTGGTGTTGGAGAGGACTCTTGAGAGTCCCTTGGACTGCAAGGAGATCAAACTAGTGAATCCTAAAGGAAATCAAACTGAATATTCATTGGAAGGACTGAAACTGAAGCTCCAATGCTTTGGCCACCGGACATGAAGAGCCAACCCATTGGAAAGGACTGATGCTGGGAAAGACTGAGGGCAGGATGAGAAGGGGATGACAAGATGAAAGGGCTGGATGGCACCATCAACTCAATGGACATGTGTGAACAAATTCCAGGAGTTACTGAAAAACAGGGAAGCCTGGCATGCTGCAGTCCATGGGGTCGCGAAGAGTCAGACATAACGGAGCAACTGAACAACAACAAAGTCACCAGAAATAAAAATTCCTGGTAGAATTAAACCAACTATTTTACATATATTAAATTCATTTGGTTTTTTAAAGAGTACATTTTTTTTTCTTTTTTTCTGGATTATTTTAACTATTGTTAAAACTTACTAGGTTCCACAAAAGAGCTCCTCTTTCTCAGGTTTGTTCAAGCTCTTGCTTTTTTATTGTTCCAAATATATTAGGCACAAAACCACCACCATTCTGATGGTAATTTTCACTGGACTCTAATTAAATTTACAAGATAATGTAAGGAAAAGAAATACCTTTATGAATGATAAAGGTCCTCCTCATTTGAGGACGTGGCATCTCATTTTTTACTCAAGTTGAATTTTTTGAGAGTATTTAAAAGCAAAGTTTTTGAAAATTTGTTTGGTTTATGCTAAAGTATTATATATGCATGCATGCGTGCATAGTCACTGCAGTTGTGTCTGACTCTACGACCCCAAGGACTGTAGCCCACCAGGCTCCTCTGTCCATGAGATTCTACAGGCAAGAATACTGGGGTGGGTTGCCACGCCCCACTCCAAGGTATCTTCCAGACCCAAAGATTGAACCTGCGTCTCTTTTATCTCCTGCACTGGCAGGCAGGTTCTTTACCACTAGTGCCACCTGGGAAGCTCAGTATTAAATACAGTTACTGTAGAAACTATTACCTGACATAAACATTGGGTTGGCCAAAAAGTTCGAGTTTTTCTGTAAGACATTATGGGAAAACCCAGACAAACTTTTTGGTCAACCCAATTTTATGTCAGGTCAATTTCTTAATCTCCATAAGACAATCTGCTAGGATTTTCATGGGGATTACACTGATTTTTATATCAATATGGAGATAATTTATATCATAAAAATGGATTCTTTCAATTGACTTAGTGCTAAGGAAGAGCCCAAATTTTTTTTATGGTTTTCTGCATAGAGATCTCCTATACTTTTGTTAGATTTATTCTGATGTATATGGATGTTTTGACGTAAGTGATTTGCTTACTAAATTCTATTTTTCTAATATTTTATTACTCATAAATACAAATAGAATTGATTTCTGTATATGAACAAGTACTGAAAGACCTTGCTGAAATGATTATTAATTCCTAGAGTTCACATGCAGTTTTTGATTTTCTATATGCAAATCACATCATTTGTGACAGTTTTATATTTTCATTTAAAATCTTTTTCCTCTTGCCTAAATGCACTCTGTAAGGTTTTTTAGACATTGGATTTGGAATTGGGGAGCTCTAACATGTTCCCAAGTGCCAGGAGAAGGTTCTGAATGTTTACTGTAGGTTTGTGTGGATACTTTTGATAAGGTTCTGAACGTTCCCCTCTTTTCCTAGCTTGCTAAAAGTTTTAAAAGTCCTCATGAATGAACTTTGAGTATTATCAAGTGATTGTTTTTCTATCTATAGAGATGATCATCTCACTTTTTCCCCTAATGATATTAATATAATGAATCACACTGATTTTCAAATACTAAATCAATCCCATAACTCTGGAAATAAATTCAACTTTGCCATGATATGTATGGATATATGTATCACTAGGATTTGATTTTCTAATATTTGAAAATTTTAAAATATACTTTCATTAAAAAAAAATGACCTG
Source organism: Bos javanicus (assembly GCF_032452875.1). Lineage (NCBI taxonomy): Eukaryota > Metazoa > Chordata > Mammalia > Artiodactyla > Bovidae > Bos > Bos javanicus. The sequence continues at coordinate 22,556,334 of NC_083874.1, read as the reverse complement.
TAATACTCCTTTTGAGTAATGCTAGGTTTTGCTTTCAAAATTAAACTGGGCTCTTACACAATGTTATATGTCACCAATATTTCAATTAAAAGAAATTAAACTGGGCTAAAGAAACATATTCAATTTTTCTCTGTTTTCTGTTAGACTTTATGTGTCATTTCTTCTTTAAATGTTTAAAAAATTTATCAGTGAAACCATGTGGGTCTGAATTTCTAAATGAGAAGGTCTTTAATTTCAGGTTCATTTTCTTTCTAGATATTGGATTATGCAGATTTTCTATTTGTGTAAAGGTGTGTGCCAGTTTTGTTAAGCTGTGTACTTTGAGGAATTTGACTCTAAAATTTCAAACTTATTTGCTTAAAATATTAATAATATCCTCTATTACTTTTTTTTTTTAAGTTCATTAGATCCACTGCACTATATTCTTTTTTACTCCTGACACTGGTTATGTAATATGTTTTGTTCTTCATTACTTTTGATAGGGATTTATCAATTTTATTATTCTTTTTGGAGAACCAACTTACACCTTGCTGATTCTTAAGTCTGCTTGACAGGTCATTGATTTTAATATTTATCTTTATTATTTCGTTGCTTCTCATTTATGTTATAGGTATAGTTTGCTGCTCTCTAATTTCATGATGTGAAAGCTCATGTACTGTCAACCTTTAATCCGCATAGCATTAAGGTTTAAATGCTACCTTTCTTGCTCAGCAAGAACGATGTAAGCTGAATTCCACGTTTTGATATGTCATCTTCATTCAGCTAAGAATATTTTCTCATTTTCACAGTGATTCTTTTTTGACAAGTGATTTAATATACACTCCTAAATTTCAAAAGTTGTATTCTGTTGTAGTTCTGTTTTTGTAATTGTTTTTTAAATTAATTCCATGGTGGTCAAAAACTATAAATTGTAAAATTTAAAATCTTTTTTGAGCCTGATGTTCCACCTATGGTCAACTTTTAAAAATATTCCATGTGTACTTGAAAAGAAGATGCATTCTACTGTTGATATAGTGTTCTCTATATAAACTATTTGTTTCCCTAAACTTCATGAACCAACCTCTGCTAGCTTCAAACGTATCTTCTGTAGCTTTCTCAATTCTTTTAGCCTTTTAGTTAAAAGAAGAATTCACAGAATTAAAGACAGTTCGGACCTTGCACTAGATTATGTTTTGGCTTAAGGGACTGTCATAGTTGGTCTGATATTCTCTACAGGCCACTAAAACTTTCACCTTATAAGCAATAAAGCAGTTTCATTTTCTTACTGTTCGTATGTTCACTGTTAAGATTTTTCATTTCCTTTGAGAACTTGTCCTTTGCCATCACAACTTGGCTAAGTGTTTGGCACAAGAAGCCTAGCTTTCAGCCTATCTTAATTTCAACATGCCCTCCTCACTAAGCTTAATCATTTCCAGCTTTTGATTTAATGTGAGAGATGGACAACTGTTCCTTTCACTTGAGCACTTAGAGGCTATAGTGGGGTTGTTAACTGACCTAATTTCAATACTGTTGTGTCTTAGGGAAGAGGGAAGCCTGGGCATAAGAAGAGAGGTGGGGGAACAGTCAGTTTGGTAGAGCAGTCAAAACACAACATTTATCGACCATCTTAATGGCTGTGGTTCATGATGTCCCAAAACAAGCATAATAGTAACATCAAAGATCACTGATCACTGATCACTGAAACAAATATAATAATAAAAAGTGGCACCAATGGACCAGCTTGATGTGGGGCTGCTACAAACCTTCAATTAAAAAAAAAAATTAGGAATATGCAATTAAAAAAAAAAAAAAGCACACCTGCAGGCAACACACATTTGAAAGCAAAAAGTGTTAGTTATTCAGTCGTGCCTGACTCTTTTCAACCCCATGGACTGTAGCCCACCAGGCTCCTCTGTCCATGGGATTTTCCAGGCAAGAATACTGGAGTGGGTTGCTATTTCCTTCCCCACAGGATCTTCCCAACCCAGGGACTGAACCCAGGTCTTCTGCATTGCAGGCAGATTCTGCACTCCCTGAGCTACCAGGGAAGCCCAACACACATTTACATGTACCCGTATATTTATTCTGTCCACTGTCCTTTGTACCACATCTCTGTGCTTCCATCTGAGATCCTCTTCTGCCTGAAAAATTTTCTTTTAGTAAAATGAGTTCTGGTCTACTAATGAAACATTTTCTTAGCATCTACGTGAAAACCTTCAAATTCTGTAACTAATGAAGGTAAAATTACTGTATTTTACCATTGCTCCTTTAGAAGTGTTTTTTTTTTTTCTTCTGTCTTTCTAGCTTTACCACTTTCTCTTTACTTTTGTTTTCAATAGTTTTACTATGATGTGCTTATGCATTAGCTTGTATTTATCCTGTTAGAGTTTATGTTCATCCTGTAGAGTTTTAAAATCTGTGAGATGACATCTTTTTGGTTTTGGAAAAGTCTCTTACTTATAATAATATAGTTATTCCCTCCTGTCCTCTAAGACTCCAATTATATAAGGATATGACCTTTGCACTCTGAGTCTCCCAAGGAATAGAAATAAAAATGAAAACAAACAACTGGGACCTAATCAAACAAGCTTTTGCACAGCAAAGAAAACCATAAACAAAACAAAAAGACAACCTACAGAATGGGAGAAAATATTCGCAAATGATGTGACCTACAAGGGCTTAATTTCCAAATTATACAAACAGGTCATACAACTTGACAACAAACAACAACCCAACAGAAAAAAGATCTGGAGACGTTTCTCCAAAGAAAACATACAGATGGCCAACAAGCATGTGAAAAGATGCTCAACGCTACGAATTATTAGAGAAATACAAATCAAAACTATAATGAGGTGTCATCTCTGAACGGCCAAATAAGACTATAAACAAATGCTGGAGAGGGTGTTGAGAAAAGTGAACCCTCCTACACTATTGCGGAAAACAGTACAGATGTTCCTCAGAAAACTAAAAATAGAATTACTATATGATCCAGCATTCCCACTCATGGGTATCTAGCCAAACAAAACTATAATTCAAAGGATACATGCATCCCCCTGTGTTCATAGCAATACTATATACAATAGCCAAAACATGGAAGCAATCTAAATGTCCATCAATGAGTGAATAAAGAAGATGTGGTACATATACACAATGGAATACATACGCAGCCATAAAGAGTAAAATAATGCCATTTGCAGTAACGTGGATACAACTGAAGATTATCAAACTAAGTGAAGTCAGTAAGAAAAAGACAAATACCATATCACTTACATATGGAATCTAAAATCTGACACAAATAAACTTATCTATGAGACAGAAACAAAATCACAGATAGAGATTAGACTGGTGGTTGCCAAGGGGGAGAGGGATGGGAGAGGGATTAATTGGGAGTTAGGGATTAGCAGATACAAACTGGTATATGGAGAATGGGTAAACAACAAAGTCCTACTGTATGGCAACAGAGAACTGTATTTAATATTCTATAATAAACCATAATGGAAAATAATATGAAAAAGAATGTATATATGTATAACTGAGTCACTTTGCTATACAGCACTATTTGTAAAATCAACTATATTTCAATGTTTAAAAAAATAAGTCCAGAAAATAAAATGAGGGGGAAAACACCCCAAAACTCTCCTATATTCCATTGTATTTTTCCTTGGACCTGTATACAGTTGACCCCTCAGCATTGTGGGGCATAGTAGCACTTGACCCTCCATGCAGTTTAAAATCTGTGTATAACTTTACAGCTGGTCCTCTGTCTCCTTAGCTCTTACACCCACAGATTCAAGCAACTGTGGATCATGTAGTACTGTAGTATGCACAAAACAAAAATATACATGTAAATGGACCTGCCCAGTTCAAATCACTATTGTTTAAAGAGGTGACTCTTATCCTGCTTATCATTCAATTCCCTAAGTCAATCTTTTCAGCTAAGTTTTACCTTCTCTTTAACCTAGCTGAGATTTTATTTTCAGTTGTGTTTCAAGTTGTAGAGTTTGGGATTAATTTTTTCATTTTATATCTTCTAATCTTCTGGTAAAATGTCTATGTGTTATCTCTAATATTTGGATCTCTTGAGAGTTGGTTCATATTGTCTGCTTTTTATTCCCTTTAGTTACTGACCACTTTTAGATGTATTCCATAGGTTGATACATAGTGTATTTTTACTATGGTTATTTTGCAAATTCTATCAATTCAGTGTGTATTCACTTATCCTTTGACAGAAAGTTGTTTGATAGGTTTAAAATTTTCAAGGTGTAGCCTTAAGGTGGATTAAGCACATTCACATTTATTGGTATGACTAATCTATTTTCAGTCTCAATTCGGTGATAACATTTTAGGTGTATTCTGTTATACTTATTCACTTTTCACTTTCATGCATTGGAGAAGGAAATGGCAATCCACTCCAGTGTTCTTGCCTGGAGAATCCCAGGGATGGTGGAGCCTGGTGGGCTGCCGTCTATGGGGTCGCACAGAGTCGGACACGACTGAAGTGACTTAGTAGTAGTAGTAGTAGTTATACTTATTTCTCTGAGAAACAGGTATTCTTTGCTTTTTAATAAAAAAAAATATTTTTTGGTGCCTAGAAAGACCTGTATTTTTATTTTAGAATCACTTCTGTACTTAAACCTTTTAAATGTCCTTTGATCCTTGTATTCTTTTCCTTTATTTCTTACAATTATTTCTCACACTATTTTCTCTGACACTTTTTTCCAGTTTTAAGACTAACAGAACAATGTATAAGCTTAAAGTGTACAACACTGTTGATACATTTACATATTACAAGGTGATTACCACCAAAGCTTTAGCTAACAGCTCCATGTCACAGAGTTACCATTTTTGTAGTGAGATGGTTTAAGATTTGCTCTCTTAGTGACTTTCAAGTATGTAACAGTATTTCTGACACTTTTACTTTATTCTGTGTGTCATTTTCATTTACTTGGTTCTTTCCTGACCCTCTTCCATACACCTTATTAAATTTTCATTTGACTTGATTTTCCCTGGGGGAAGCTTATAATTCATTTTTTTCTAAAAGATTTGTTATCTATTCCTTACTAAATTCATACTCTTTTTACTCTTTTTTTGGAGGCGGAGGGGGTGCATTTTCTTTTCTTGGTTTTTAAATTTCTGATTTTACATGCTTTTTGTTTTCAATATCCTCAAATAGTTGACTGAATATATTTAATTCTGTCTGGAGTGCAGCCACACTTTTCATCTGCATGACTAGGATGGGGAGAAACTTCTCCTTAGCTGACATGTAAGAATTATCATTTTAATAATATCGATACATAGATTTGTCAAGCTTCCTTTTTTACCTTTTTGTGATACTAGGATGTCTTACGAAATCCCTCATTTAACAGCACCTCTTTTGTCAAATGGGCTTTCCTGATAGCTCGTTGGTAAAGAATCTGCCTGCAATGCAGGAGATTCTGGTTTGATTCCTTGGTTGGGAAGATCTGCTGCAGAAGGGATAGGCTACCCACTCCAGTATTCTTGGGCTTCCCTTATGGCTCAGCTAGTAAGGAATCCACCTACAATGCAGAAGACCTGGGTTCCATCCCTGGATTAGGAAGATCCCCTGAAGAAGGGAAAGGCTACCCACCTCCAGTATTCTGGCCTGGAGAATTCCATGGACTGTATAGTCCATGGGGTCACAAAGAGTCAGACATGACTGAGTGACTAAGCACACTCACTTTTGTCAAATACTTTGAAGGACAGATGTTTTAAGCTATTTTTTTTTTTCATTTTGCTAGTGGAAGGAGAGGTTGCAAAACCTGATTTTGTGTTCACTTCAGCCTGCAGGACTAAAATTTACCCACGTGCTTCTTTTAGCACTTAAATGCCAAAGGGAGCTTGTTCCCTTTTTAAAACCTTTTGTCTTAATCCTGAATTCTGCATGTAGATGACTATTCTGCAATTACTCATAATTTTAAATAACGTAGTTTCTGTTCTAACATATGCATATGTACACACATATTTTACACTTAGTACAGAATTAGTCTTCTTGCAGTGTAGGCCAACCATTTCTCCATTTGCTAGCTTCCATTTTCTGAGTTTTCTATAGACCTGGATGGTTGACCTTTACTCATCATAAAGTTTTGCTGAAGGGTTGGAGTAGAGATGAAGTGTGAGAGATAACAAGCTGGGAACTGGTGATTTCTCTCTTTATATTTACAACTATTTTCAAGTTTGAGCATCCTCTGTTTTCAACTTGTGTTGTGAGCATGATTTGTGAAAAGATTTCTTACACCCTTCTTTTAGTACTACATTGTTTTTGGAGGAAATATTTGGAGACAGGTAGTTAAGTGTTTACCACTGTCTTTAGCTGCCCAGAAGAAGTAAGATTTAAAAGTTTAATTAAAACAATGAACTGTTAAAATTCAATAAAGTATTACAGATTTTAAAACTTCAATAATCCTGTCATCAGGTCTTTCTAGTATGACTTCAAACCAAAAAGTTGTTAAGAGGAAAAAAACTCAATAGATTAAAAAAAAAAATTGTAATAGACACAAAATTCACTTTAATTTTTTGAGAGTTATGTTTTACTTGGTAGGAATTTTTTAGGACTTCAAGCCCGGGAGACAGCATCTCAAGTAACCCTGAGAGAACCTCTTCAAGGAGCAAAATTCACTTTAGACTAGCTATAAAATGATAACCTCTTATAACAAAAGTGTTCATTTATATAGTAATAAAAAGTTCTTTTGAACACAAATAAAGAGTAATCCAAGTAGAAAAACTGGCAAGAGACATGGATAATAAAAATAAGCCTTCCATAAAGCATATGAAAATATGCAAAAATTAAAATAAGATTTCATTATTATGTATCAGATTGAGATGACTAACCTATCAGGTAACAAGGAAGGTGTTCAGAAACAGGCATTCCCCATCACCAGTGGTTACGCATGACATTTGTAGAAATACATACAGAAATACATACATAATAAAACCATTTGATAGAACTTGTCAAAGGAGTAAACATGTTACTTATGTATACTCAGACCAAATACATATGTACATACTTGTCCAAGTATACACTGGGACCAAGCATTTTTATGAACCTGTAAATAATTTCACGTAAAAGATACACTGAGGTATCAAAGATCTGTACTGTTACAAAATGCTAAGTACAATTTTGTATTTCAAAGGATGTAACAGTAGTGAAAAACTAAAAAAAAAAAAAAAAAATTAAGATTCATCAAATGGTGGAATGAAAATAAAATCCTCAAAAACTTCAGAAAGAAAAATCCTAATATTATTTTAGGTTATTTTCTCCTATTACTCATAATCAATTTTTACCTATGCTGCTCATCAATATGATAGAGTTATGGAATTTAAAAATTACCAATCATAAATATATACAGTTCATGTGACTTTTTGGGTGATTTTTAAAATTGTATATATGCACATACTTTTTCTTTTTCTGAAACACTGAGTATAAATTGAAGAGAAAGTGATTCCTGACCTTAAAATGTGTCAACATGTATTTCCTTAGAACAAAGACATTATCTTACACAACCCCCCCAAAAATAATCAAAAACAGGAAATTCAATAGTATCTAACCCAGGTATCCCCAACCTCTGGGATCTAATGCCTGATGATCTGAGGTGGAGATGATGTAGTAATATTAAGAGAAATAAAATGTACAATAAATGTAATAGTTTGAATAATCTCAAAACCATCACCACCCACTCCAATGGGCTGGAAAAATTGTCACCCATGAAACTGGTGCCAAACTGACCACAGTCCAAGTTCAAAGCTCAACTGTGCCAACATCATCATTTATAGTTACGACCCTCTCCTGCCTCCAAGATTTAATGCAACATAAAAAGCATTCCATTTAGTTATATCTTTTTTACTCCTTTAACATGAAACAGTTTTTCAGTCTTTCTGTGATGTTTCTTGACACTGGGATATTTGAAGAATATAAGCCAACAATTTGAATAATGTCTTTTTGGTCTGTCTGATATTTCTTAATGATCAGGTTCAGGCATGCACTTCCAGCAGGCATATTTCTCAGAGGTGATATTCTGCCCTCTTCAGTGCACTGTACCAGAAGTAGTATGGTATCACGTTATGCCTATACTGATGGCAGTAGCAACAATTTTTGTTACAGTGGTATCGTATCCTTCTGTTTCCCCATCAAAAATTTGGTAATTTTTCCCTTCATAAATGATTTGTGGGGAGATAAAATGAGATTATGTAAGTATCCCATTTCTCAACGAACATTAGTCCCAAGTTTTAGCATCATTAATTATTTTCTAACTTAATCATTCCTTAAAGACTTATTAGTTGGCATTTGACTATCAGGAAGAAATTCTCCTTTTCATTCATTCATATTAGAATTTATAAATTCTTTATTATACAGGAGGGTACCATCAATTACTACACATTTTTATTTGGATTCTCACATAGTCCCATATTTGGCCAAAGGGAGATCCTTTAATCTAGTTCTTCCACTGGCCTTTCTCTGTCCTTCTGCAAGACCCCTATAATTCTCTGAATATTTCCTTACTTTGTAAGGTAGGTGATGCAAATATTTTATATTTTGATAGAGAGATAGGTTATAAATGGTATACATTTGTAATATCAATAAATTGTACACTTAAAATAAGTGTATGCTGCTACTGCTAGGTCGCTTCAGTCATGTCCGACTCTGTGCGACCCCATAGATGGCAGCCCACCAGACTTCCCTGCCCCTGGGATTCTCCAGGCAAGAACAAACACTGGAGTGGGTTGCCATTTCCTTCTCCAAAATAAGTGTATGCTGCTAAGTCACTTCAGTCGTGTCTGACTCTGTGTGACCCCATAGACGTCAGCCCACCAGGCTCTCCTGCCCCTGGGATTCTCCAGGCAAGAACACTGGAGTAGGCTGCCATTTCCTTCTCCAATGAATGAAAGTGAAAAGTGAAAGTGAAGTTGCTCAGTTGTGTCCTACTCTTAGCAACCCCAAGGACTGCAGTCTACCAGGCTCCCCCACCTATGGGATTTTCCAGGCAAGAGTACTGGAGTGGGGTGCCATTGCCTTCTCCAAAATAAGTGTATATGTATATGTTAATACTCTAGCTAGTGGTGCTTTCTACACTGTTATGAGTAAGCAATTTTAAAACTGTCTTAAGTAAATATTTTGATGATAATGGAGACGAAGTTTCTCACCATTTAGTGAGAGAAGGTACAAATAAAAGAGAATATGAGAATTAACTCTAGGTTTTATAGATAGATATATATAAAAGAAATAAATACAAAGGTGTATATTTAAGTGTGTATGTATGTGTGTGTATATATATACACTCAGATGTATATTTTCTAGCTCTGTTCACTGAAAGGCCTTACAAGCACTGAGGCACCTGAAGCAATGGAAACAATCAGCTGCCAGATCTTGGCTTCTAAATACTGCTTTCCACTAAAAGCAAGCAGATCTCCTCACAGAAAAGGTTAACTCCAAGCTTGGGGCAAGACAACAACAATTCTTCCCTTTAATTCAAAATGAAAATCGATAGATATAAATTTAATAATTAATAAATTGAACTCTACATTTAAAAATGGCTAAGATAGTAAATTTCATCCTAAGTGTATTTTACCACAATAAAACAAAAGTATGCACAAGGTGTTGCTTAATCCAGATATAACTTATAGTCTGTCCTCTGTATACGTGGATTCAACCAACCAGACTGTAGTATTGCAGAATTTACTACTGAAAAATACCTGCATAAGTGGACTGAGCAGTTCAAATCCTTGCTGTCTAAGGGTCAACTGCATATGAAAACACTATGGCAAAAGCACCATTCTTTTCCCATAAAGCATGAGAAATACACATCACAAATAAACAAGAAAACCCTACCACCTGAAGCAGTTTTCCTGCCGTGTCTCTCAATGCACTCATTTAAAAGAAAGAGTTCTGAGGCCTTAATAGATATGCCATGTATACCAACACTTAAAGAAAATAAACATAATACAATATATAGTCTAAGCCTTGAACAAACTTGAGAACCAATAAAATTTACTGAATATTTATTTACTATGTGGGAAGTACTGTGCAATACTATCAAAGACACAAACAGAATAAAAACTGATCTCAGCCTTTTAGGAGCTTAAAATCCAGTTGCTTATATGAAATTTAGGACACTAAGCTCATGACAACGTAGATGATCCAATTTGGCAAAGAGATCACAGAATCTACCTGAAGATGTCAATCTGACTATAACACTATGAAATAAAAAAGTAGTTTAGTTTTGAGCCCTGATATTAAAAGGCTACATTAAGAATTCAGCCTTGTTTCTCAATAGTTTAAATCAAATCAGATGATATGATCATCTACATGAGATGCTAGCAGGACAAAGCATCCATTCAATATTAGCTGTTTTCTAGTCAGGTCATCTCAGAACAAGGTAAAAGAGAGCTGTGTTCTGGATTCTTCAAATGCTGAGGGAAAAAAGTCTTATTTTCTAAAGTTAAATCAACTACCTAGCTTTAAAGTAAAGAACTAATCCTTAAATACACTCTTAAAATAAAATATTAAAATGTAAACCATTTATTTGGATATAATTGTGTCTCTTTTTTTCTATCTCTTTCTCTCAAGTCCAGGGTACAGAAAACAGATGCTCAAAGATTATTACCTATATCGAATAGGAAAATCAGGGTTCCATTTCAGAGCTCTTATTTAAATTTTCTGGTGAATGTAGTAAAGGAGTTACCAAATTGGTAATACTTTAGATATAACTGCATCATGTTTCAAATTCTCTCAAGAATCAGAAAAAATATTCAAAGTGGGTGAAAATGCATCAAACTAGGTATATATAAATATATATGGTTTGATGCTACTTAGTAAAACATTAAAAAGTCACATTAAAGGAACCTTTTTGAGTATTTAAAAGATCACTACATTTAAAGTTGAAAGTGAAGCATAACAAAAAGGAATTCAACATTTTTTAAAGTTCTTACCACAATCATTTCTGAAGGCTCTAATACAAGACAATCACATCCTCTTTTTCCTCCAAACTGCTTACCAAAACTATAAAAACAGAAAAATATTTCTTTAGCAAAGGTTATAAAATGTATCAATACAGAAAAAAAAAAAGAACCAAAAAAACTTAGATGTTAACCAAAAAATTGTGATTCTATTGCTTCAAGATTTTCTTAAAAACAAACAAAAAAACCCCTTCTTTTACTTGCCCAGATATGTGGCCTCAATACACAGTGTGATAATTATTTTAAAAATTCTGCCTTCAACTAGTCTCTAAAACTGATTATAAAAGATATCTACCTAATCTCAAATTTTGAACATCTATTAGTATGTGTTGAATTAAAGAAAAACCACACTTGCTGCTGCTGCTTAGTCACTCAGTCATGTCTGACTCTGCGATTCCATGAACTATAGCCCACCAGGCTCCCCTGTCCATGGGGATTCTCCAGGCAAGAACACTGGAGTGGGTTGCCATGCCCTCCTCCAGGGGATCTTCCCAACCCAGGAACTGAACCTGGGTCTCCTACATTACAGACCGATTCTTTACCACTGAGCCACCAGGGAAGTCCTAAAACTACACCTACTGAAGAGTAACACTAAAATTACGGAATATTTTTTTAAAAAAACAAATTTTTGAAACTGATATAACAGACATAAAAACTTTAAAGATATTATCACTTGAATATATTAAAAAATGAAGTAAGATACAGAAGTGATTCATTAAAAAAAAAATTAGGGTTAAAGCCCCTGGATAGCTCTTTGGAAAAAATAAAAACTGCAGCACTACTCAAAGAAAATTTGAGTTTTTAGGTATTTGTCTGGAAGAAAGATTTCTACGTAAATCAAAAGAAGCACGCATAAAGAAAATACTGGTATTTTCATTTTAAAAGATGAACTGAATTTTTTAAAAGGTGGGTTATAAAAAAATACTAGACACACAAAAGGATAACATATTTAACATGAAACAAAAGCAATCTAAAATACTATAAAATGGAAATTAAGTACCATGGTTAATTATAAAATATATAAATAAAACACTATAAAAAATAACTTTAAAACTCCACTAACAATGCAAGCAAAACTATAAATACCAAAATACAAACTTAATAAGGAAATACAGAAATCACTTATAAAAAAACTATACAATTTTATTGATGAATTGAAAATAGGGCTTAATAAAAGAAGTGATATAGCATATACTTACAAGGAAGCTATTATAAAAATGTCAACTTTCCACAAAGTATATGATTATATACAAATATTAGTTTATAACAAAATCCTAATCAAAATCCAAATGAACTTACTTTTTAACATAACAAAAAAATCACTGCTATTTTTTCTTAAGCAATAGCCTGTATTTTTTTCTTATTGTTCTTCCTCCCACCAAAATCCCTACCTTATGTAATACATAAAACAATGAAAGCAAATATGTAAAAGGCTACTTTAAAGATGGAATAACAGGGAATAGATTTACTCTCCTACGTGAAAAAAAAAACAACAACAAAAAATGGAAAATCAGACAAAACACATTAAACAACGGTTTCAAGATTTTGGAAAGTAGGTAGGACATGTATATGGATGCTTTAGAGAGGAAATTAAAAACCTAAGATGACCCTTACAACATCCCAATTTTACTAAGTACAGGTAATCTCCAGGCCACAATGCAAAAAGGGAGAAACCTAGCAGAGTCTGCCAGTGTCACTGAATTGAAAAGACAAAGATAGACTTGGGGTGTGGAAAGCCTGGGCTTCCTGGTGGCTCAGATGGTCACGAGTCTGTATTACGTATTCTACATAACTTGTATTATGTGGAAAGACCACATAATACACAGGACATTGGATAGGATCGTCAGAAATTGATTTCCTTTGCAATGTGATAAATTAGTCTACACTAAAGAAGTACTTTTGCCTGGAAAGTCCCATGGATGGAGGAGCCTGGTGGGCTGCAGACCATGGGGTCCCTACAGTCTGACATGACTGAGCGACTTCACTTTCACCTTTCACATTCATGCATTGGAGAAGGCAATGGCTACCCATTCCAGTGTTCTTGCCTGGAGAATCCCAGGGACGGGAAGCCTGGTGGGCTGCCGTCTATGGGGTCGCACAGAGTGGGACACGACTAAAGTGATGCAGCAGCAGCAGCAGCAGCAAAGAAGTGCTAGACTCACTCAAACAAATATTAAAGACTTAAAATAGATTCCAATTAAGTGAACTACATGTCAGAAGAAAGCCTAATACTACTCTAAAGAAATACACCAAAAGGTGAAATACAGCAACATAGAAATCTGACATCCAGTAAAACAAAAAAATACCGTGCAAAGAGGACTATATGATCCATAGCCAAAGAAAAACCGACCTATAAAAACAAATCTACAGTTGTCAGCAGTGAGAGAATCAACAGACAACACTGAAATAGCTATTTTTAAGTATGCTCCAAATGTTTAAGAAAGTGAGATAAACATGAATTCAACAGAGAAACAGAAGCTTTTTTTTTTTTTAAAGACCTAGTGGAATATTCTACCACATCACATATGTAGACACATGTCTGGTTGTGCCAGTTTTTAGTAGTGTTAACAACGGTGAGTGGTTTCACACTGTCAATTTGATATGCTCACAATACTATAAATCCTCCTATCAATTTTCCGTCTATTAGATTTAGTATCCTTTTTTGATTGGTGACCAGACCTCAAGTGTTATTAGGGGCTACTGAAAAAGCCATTTTATAATTGTATCATTCCTTCTGAATTTATCAGCTAAAGTACTGAGGTAAAGAAACATACTCCAACTATTTGAATTCCTAGAACAATAACTTATACAAGAAAGGCATGAGAAAAGCTGCACTGGAGATGACATGACTATACATTAAGTAAATTCTATACATTCTGTTTTCAGGTAATTCCAGCCCAGTGGTTAGCGCTCAGGGCTTTCACTGATGTGGCCTAGGTTTGATCCCTGGTCAAGGAACTAAGAAGCTGACTACAAGCAGTGTGGCACAGATTAAATTGGTACAGCCAATTTTTTTTTTTTTTTTAAAGAAAGAAACAAGTGAATTTACCAAGATTGAAGGATTCAAGCTCAACATTCAAAACTCAATGCTTTTATTGTATATTATCAATGAACAATCTGGAAAAAAAATTTAATTCCATTAAAGGTAGAATGAAAACACAGAATACTTGAGATAAGTTTATAAAAACATGCACAAAACCTCTATAAAACTGCCAACTAAAAAAACTATAAAACACTGACAAGAAAATTACGATATCCTAAATAAGATATACCTCATTTATGGGTGGAAATGTTCTACAAATTCAATGTAATCAACAAGTTGCCTTAGAGACACTGACATGATGATTATAAAATTTACACAGAAATGTAAAAGATCTAAAATAATTAAACCAATTTTGGAAAACAAGAAGATGGAATATTTATTTTATATTTCATGGTAATTTTATAAAGCTAGAATACTCAAGACAGTATGGCATCAGATTAATTTATAGATCAATAAAACAGGACCGAGAGAACAAAATCAGACCCACACATATATGTTCAATTGATTTTTGACGAAAGTGCCAAGGAAATTCAATGAGGGGAAAGATATTATCTACAAGTAGTGACAGAACGACATATCGATACAGAAAAAAGGAAGATTTTAATACCATAATCAAAAATGAGAAATGGATCAGAGATATAAATGAAAAAATGGACATTAAAAACTTCTCACAGCACAGAATTTTTGTACATGTCCTAGACAAGGGTTACTGAGGAAGTTTCCTTCCATATAGCTAAATTTTAAAAATCTTATCATGAACGAGTTTTATCAAATATTTTTTTTCTGCTTACTGAAAGGATCATGTAGCTTCTGTCCACTCTTTTACTAATGGAGAATACTACATTAATTGTTTTATGGATTTTAAACTTCCTTGCATTCCTAGGATAAACCCAACCTGATCACAAATGTCTAATTCTTCTAATATATTCATGGATTTGGTCTGCTATTATTTTGTTAATTTCTACAGGTATGTTCAGGGGAAATAATTGCAGTTTTCTTAGAATAGTACATCATCATGATAATACTATATTCATAAAGGAGACTGAAAAGTTCCTTCTTCCATTTCTCAAAAGACTTTACGTATGTGTTAATGTTAATAATAATGCTTCATTAAACATTTATCTGTGGGGCTGAGCAGGCATGAGCATTCAAGGTCCATTTCCAGCTTTGCTCGCTGGTAGAGCCTCTGGCTGTCCCGAGAGGGTGAGTTGGTACTAATGGTGTAGATTAGGGTCGGGGTGGCCCACATGGTCCTTGTCCTCCGGCTAAGAGGTCTCCTACCCACCCTTGGGTCTTCCCACCTCTGCTGCTGAGGGCCCCATGCTCCCCTAGCCTCTCCACAGGGAAGCGCTGGTGAACAGGGTGGCTCTCAGATTCCACTGGCTCTGAGAATTAAGACTGAATCAACCTGGAATCAAGATTGCTGGGAGAAATATCAATAACCTCAGATATGCAGATGACACCACCCTTATGGCAGAAAGTGAAGAAGAACTAAAGAGCCTCTTGATGAAAGTGAAAGAGGAGAGTGAAAAAGTTGGCTTAAAACTCAACATTCAGAAAACTAAGATCATGGCATGCGGTCCCATCACTTCATGGCAAATAGATGGGCAAACAGTGGAAACAGTGGCGAACTTTATTTTTTGGGGCTCCAAAATCACTGCAGATGGTAACTTCAGCTATGAAATTAAAATACATTTGTTCCTTGGAAGAAAAGCTATGACCAACCAAGACAGCATATTAAAAAGCAGAGACATTCACTTTGCCAACAAAGGTGCGTCTAGTCAAAACTATGGTTTTTCCAGTAGTCATGTTTGGATGTGAAAGCTGGACTATAGGAAGGTTGAGTGCTGAAGAATTGATGCTTTTGAACTGTGGTGTTGGAGAAGACTCTTGAGAGTCCCTTGGACTGCAAGGAGATCCAACCAATCCATCCTAAAGGAGATCAGTTATGAATATTCAATGAAAGGATTGATGCTGAAGCTGAAACTCCAATACTTTGGCCACCTGATGCAAAGAACTGACTCACTGTCAAAGACCCTGATGCTGGGAAAGACTGAAGGCAGGAGGAGAAGGGGACGACAGAGGATGAGATGGTTGGATGGCATCACTGGCTCGATGGACATGAGTTTGAGCAAAGTCCGGGAGCTGGTGATGGACAGGGAAGCCTGGCGTGCTGCAGTCCATGGGGTTGCAGGGACGAACACGACTGAACAACCAAAATTAACTGAAATATCTGAAAAATGCTTAGCAGTAAAGCCATCTAGGCCTATGCATTTCCTTATGGGAATATATACAATAACTAATTTACTTTTTAAAGGATATTAGAATTCCTAATTGTTTTTGAGTGTATTTATATTAATATATATCTTTTTTTCTTTTCCCATGCAGCTTGTGGGATCTTAGTTTCCAGACAGACAGAGATTAGTTCTCCACCCCTTGCACTGGAGGCTCAGAGACCCAACCACTGGACTGCCAGGGAAGTTGCCAGTGTATGTCTTTTTAAGATTTGTTCAATTTATTAGTATAAACTGGCTGATAAACTTCCCTAAGAATACTTTTAATTTCTGTAAGATAGTAATATCCCCTTTTTCAATACCTAATATTGATAATCTGTGTATTCTCTATTTTAAAAGGGCAATCTATCTCAAGGTATAACAATTTTATAGATCTTTTCAAAGAACTTTTCGTTTCATTGATTTTTCTCTACTATTTTTCTGTTTTTTCACTGATCTCCACTCAAACTTCTGTTCACTTTGAGTTTACTTTACTATTCTTAAGCTGGAAAAACTTAAGATGGTTGAATTGAGACCATAAAAGTACTAAGACTTTCCCTCTAAGGGCCTTCAGCTGAATTCCATAAATTGTGATGTGTGTTCATTTTCATTCATCAAAATACTTTCTAATTTCTGTTATCACTCTTCCTCAAATTATAGGTCATTTTCAAAGGCACTGTTTCAATTCCCACATTTTTCTCTGGTATCCATTTACAATTCAATTCCAATACACTTAAGAGGACAAACTCTGTATGATTTCAATCCTTTTTAACTTACTGAGACTTGTTTTATGGTCTAAAATAAGCTCTATCTTGCATAAAGATGTAAGTCTGAAAAAACCATTAAATCAAAGTGGCTGATAGACTTAAGCTTTATTAATTTTTCATTATAGCAGTTATATCACTTATTGAGAGTAGAGTTTTGAGATATCAGCCATTACTGCTGGTGTGAAGGATTACATTAGTTGTTTTTGATTACTGAACCAGCCTTGTGTACCTAAGTTAAATCCCATTTGGTTATGTTGTGTAGTTCTTTTTATACATCTCTACCATATTTGAATCTGGTTCCTATGTTTGCTCTGTCTCTTCCAACTGTTTTTTACCCTCTAGAAACCCTTGTAATTTTTTCTTGCTAGTGAGAAATGATGTAATGGATAAAAGGAACTACTTACAAATATACCTTTAGTAATATGATAGTAAGGTGTGATAGGAGGAGAAGTACATTATAGTTCTAAGATTATGTCTCTTCTAGTGAGTCTTTGCCAGTGGACTGAATTTCACATGTTTCTCTGTTGTTCTCCTTTTAGGTGGGACAGCATTGCTAGAGTAGGCTGCTGCTGCTGCTAAGTCACTTCAGTCGTGTCCGACTCTTAGCGACCCCATGGACTGCAGCCGACCAGGCTCCTTCATCCATGGGATTTTCCAGGCAAGAGTACAGGCTGCTGCTGCTAAGTTGCTTCAGTCGTGTCCGACTCTGTGCAACCCCATAGACGGCAGCCCACCAGGCTCCCCTGTCCCTGGGATTCTCCAGGCAAGAACACTGGAGTGGGTTGCCATTTCCTTTTCCAATGCATGAAAGTGAAAAGTGAAAGTAAAGTCACTCAGTCATGTCCAACTCTTCGTGACCCCATGGACTGCACCCTACCAGGCTCCTCCGTCCATGGGGTTTTCCAGGGGAGTACCAGAGTATACAGCTGAGTTATTTACCTTTCTGCACGTCTAGGCTCTAATGGAATAGTTTCTCCTAAAGGCATGGGGAAACAGTGTAAACAGTGTCAGACTATTTTTCTGGGCTCCAAAATCACTACAGATGGTGACTGCAGCCATGAAATTAAAAGATGCTTACTCCTTGGAAGGAAAGTTATGACCAACCTAGATAGCATATTCAAAAGCAGACATTACTTTGCCAACAAAGGTTCGTCTAGTCAAGGCTATGGTTTTTCCAGTGCTCATGTATGGATGTGAGACTTGCACTGTGAAGAAGGCTGAGCGCTGAAGAATTGATGCTTTTGAAGTGTGGTGTTGGAGAAGACTCTTGAGAGTCCCTTGGACTGCAATGAGATCCAACCAGTCCATTCTGAAGGAGATCAGCCCTGGGATTTCTTTGGAAGGATGATGCTAAAGC
The DNA here is from genome assembly GCF_032452875.1 of Bos javanicus. Classification (NCBI taxonomy): domain Eukaryota; kingdom Metazoa; phylum Chordata; class Mammalia; order Artiodactyla; family Bovidae; genus Bos; species Bos javanicus. The sequence goes on along the minus strand of NC_083874.1, from coordinate 22,537,944 downwards.
TGAAGCTCCAGTACTTTGGCCACCTCATGTGAAGAGTTGACTCATTGGAAAAGACTCTGACGCTGCGAGGGATTGGGGGCAGGAGGAGAAGGGGACGACAGAGGATAAGATGGCTGGATGGCATCACTGACTTGATGGACGTGAGTCTCAGTGAACTCCAGGAGTTGGTGATGGACAGGGAGGCCTGGCGTGCTGCAATTCATGGGGTCGCAAAGAGTTGGACACGACTGAGCGACTAATCTGATCTGAAAGGCAGACATTCTTAAGAAAGCTGTAGCATGTTTCAAAATGTTTCCTTTTTCCTCCCCTCTGACAGAAGCACAAAGGGCTTTTTCTCTATTATTCACTATGAGAACCTGTTTGAGATCTATGAGAACCTGTTTGAGATCTATGAGGTAAAACTCAAAAAAGGGTGGAGGTTCTTTCAATGACTTGGTCTTGCCTGATTTTTTTTTTTTTTTAAACTCTGAGAGTAGTCCACACTGAGTCTCCAGAAGTTCATCAATTACAGTTCAATTTTCCTACACTGACATTAGCTGCCTCAGAGACTGTTGCTCTAAGTTTTGATTTTTTTGTATTCATCTGTCATTCTCTTTAATTTGGGGACAGCAGTTTCCCTTGTTACCTCACTTCCCTTATGGACCTAAGAAAAGTTATTTATTTTTCAGTCTATTCAGTTTTGTATTAGGTTGGTACAAAAGTAACTGCGGTTTTGGACCATGAATTTTAAATCATTATAACTAGGATCAATTTGTTAATTGATCTTTTGTTAATCAAAATAGGAACCATTATAATCAACACATTTTTGCCAATGAGAAATAAGTTTGTTTATTCCTATATATAGTTAAAATATTATAAGTAGCAAGTAATAAGTCATTAGCTTCCCTGGTGGCTCAGATGGCAAAACATCTGTCAGCAATGCAGGAGACCCAGGTTCGACACCTGGGTCGGGAAGATCTCCTGGAAAAGGGAATGGCAACCCACTCCAGTATTCTTGCCTGGAGAATTCCATGGATAGAGGAGCCTGGTGGGCTACAGTTCATGGGGCCACAAAGAGTCAGACACGGCTGAGCAACTAACACTATCTACTAAGCCATCAGCAAAAAAAAAAGTGAGAAATGCACATTAAATTGATGTTTAACATAACCACATTTATTTAAGAATGTATTCCAATTTCAAATGGTAATATTCAACAATGCAATTGCAATTACTCTTAAACCAACCTAATAGTTGTTATTAGAACACAGTGGCAATTTCCAAGATTCTTACATGGCCTAGCAGAAACTGGAATTCCAAGAATATTTTGTGTCTACAGATTAATACAAGGAGACGTGCACTTAACAATACTGCATCTTCCTGGGTATGAACATGGATTGTTTCTACATATATTTACATTGTCTTTAATTTCACTTATTAACATTTTACATTTTTCAGTGTATAAGTTTTTTACTTTTAAAAATTGTTAAATTATTTCTTAATATTTTTGAGGTTATTCTGAATACATTATTTTCTTAACTTCATTTTAAATCTTATTCACTGCTAGCATAAAGAAATACAATTAGTTTTTATATATTGATTTTATATCCTGTGACCATGATATACTTTAAATTTTACTAGTTAAGTTTGTAGATCCCTCTACACACAAAAACTGGTAGTTTTATTTCTTCCTTTCCATTCTGTATGCAACACCCATTCATGATAAAACTCTCAATAAGCAAGAAATAGGGGGGAACTTTCTCAACTTGGTAACAACTATCGGACAAAACACCAACAGCTAGCACCACACTTAATGGTGAGAAACTCAACGCTTTACTAAGAGCAGAAACAAAGCAATGATGCTCCCTCTAAAGCATGGCTTTTAAGATAGTATCGGGGCCTCCCTAATGGTCCAGTGGTTAAGAATACACCTTGCAAAGCTAGGCACACCAGTTCAATTCCTGGTCCAGGAAGAGCCCACATGCCCAGGAGTAATGCGGCCTGTGCCACAACTTCTGAGACAGCGCTCTAGAGCCCAGGAGACACAACTACTGAGCCCACGCACTGCAGCTACTGAAGTCTGCATGCTCAGAGCCTCTGCTCCACAACAAGATAAGCCACCACAATGAGAAGCTCATATACCACGATGAAGAGTAGCCCCACTTGCTGCAAGTAGAGAAAACCCTCACACAACAATGAAGATGCATCACAGCCAACAAATAAATCTTTAAAAATATATATTAAAAAAAACGATGGTATTGGAAGTCCTAGCTAATATAATAAGAAAAGGAAATAAGAGGTATACAGATGGGAGGGAAGACACAAAACTGTCCTTGTTCTCAGATGATTTGATCATTCATGTAGAAAACCTGAAAAAACTGACCAAGAAAACTCCTGAAACTAATAAGTGATTACAGCAAGGCTGCAGGATGCAAGGCTAACATATCATTGGTCAGGGGATTTTTGCAGAAACTAATGTCTGTTGTTGGCAATTTGTTATATATGCGAATATTGAAATGTCTCCAGTCAATAACATTTGGGTAACAAAAGACATATTAATATTTCTCTGGTCAATAAGTTGTTAACATGCAAAAATTAACTGCTTTCCTATAATAACAGCAAGAATATGTGGGATGTGATACAACAAACACCATCTGCATTAGCATAACTGAAAATAAAATACAGTTGACCCATGAACAACACAGGGGTTAGGGATACCAAACCTTCCTGAGTCAAAAATCTGAGTATAATTTTACAGTCAATCCTCCACACTGGCAGTTGCACATCTGCTAATTCAACCAACTGTGAATCCTGTATTACTGTAGAATTTAGTGGGAAAAAAAAATCTATGTGTAAGTGGACTTGTGTAATTCAAACCAGAATTTTCTAAGGGTCAATTGTACTATGGTAAAAATCTAACAAAATCTACATAAAATCTATGTAAGAAAAATTACAAAACTCTAATAAAAAATTATCAAAGAAGAAATAAATAAATGAAGTGACAATCCTTGTTCATGGACAGAAAGACTCAATTTTGTCAAGATGTCAGTACTTCCCACTTGATTTTAGACCAATGCAATGCCAATCAAAATTCCATAAAGTTATTTTGTGGATAGTCAACACAACATTGAAAGAGAAGAAAAAAAAAATCAAAGGGCTGATGCTGTCAGACTTCAAGATTTACCAGAAAGCTACAGTTATCAAGACAGTGTGGTATTGTTGAAAGAATAAATACATCAATGTAACAAAACAAAGAGCCCAGGGAGAGACCTCTGTAAATACAGTCAACCCATCTTTGACAAAGAAGCAAAGGAAGCACAATGGAGCAAAGTTAGTCTTTTTAACAAATGGTGCTGAAACAACTGGATGTCCACATCTTAAAAAACATAATTTAGACACACTTTATAAAAATTAACTCAAAATTGACCACATACCTAAATATAAAATGCAAAACTACAAAACTCTACAAGATAATACAGGAGAAAACCTAGATGACGCTGGGTATAGCAATGATTTATCTACAACACTAAAGGCAAGATATATAAAATAGTAACAGATAAGCTGAACTTCATTAAAATTAAAAACTGCTCTACAAAAGACATAGTTAAGAGAATGAGACAAGCCACTGACTGGCAGAAAATATCTGAATAGGTAGTTCTGATAAAGAATTGATGCTTTTGAACTATGGTCTTGGAGAAGACTTGAGAGTCCCTTGGACTGCAAGGAGATCCAACCAGCCAATCCTAAGGGAATTCAGTCCTGAATATTCACTGGAAGGACTGATGCTGAAGCTGAAACTCCAATACTTTGGCCACCTGATGCAAAAAACCGACTGGAAAATGCTGGGAATTTTCCAGCTGGGAACTGATTTTCATGCTGGGAATGACCAAAGGCAGGAGGAGACGGGGATGACAGAGGATGAGATGGTTGGAGGGCATCATCGACTCAAGGGACATGAGTTTGAACAAGCTCTGGGAATTGGTGATGGACAGGGAAGCCTGACTGCTGCAGTCCATGGGGCTGCAAAGAGTCGGACACGACTGAGTGATTGAACTCAACTGAGTTCTGATAAAAGATCGTTGTCTAAAACATATAAATAACTCTTAAAACAAAGATACAAAAACAACATAATTAAAAAATGGGTGAAAGACCTTAACAGACACTCCAGCAAAGAATGCAAATTAAAGTAACAAGATACCACAACACTTCATCAGAAACACCAAAATCCCAATCCCTGACGATACCAAATGCTGCAAAAGACGTGGAGGAAAAGAACTCTCATTCATTGCTGCTAATAATGCAAAATAGTACAGACACTTTGGGAGACAGTTTGGCAATTTCTTACACAACTAAAAATACTCTTACCATATGATTCTGTAATCATGTTCCCTGGTATTTACCCAAAGGAGCTGAAAATTTATATCCACAGAAACACTTGCACCTCGATGTTTATAGCAACTATTCATAATTGGCAAAATATGGAGGCAACCAAGACACTCTTCAGTACGTGAATGGATAAACTGTGGTACATTCAGATGACAGACTATTATTCAGTGCTATAAGAAATGAGCTATTAAGCTATGAAAAGACATGGAGGAAACTTATATTATGTATTTCTAAGTGAAAGAATCCAATCTGAAAACACTATACATGGTATGATTTCAACTATATGACACTGTGGAAAATGCAAAACTATAAAAAAGCCAGGGGTTGGTGGAAAGGAAGGAATTAACAGGTGGAACTCAGGAATCTGAGGTCTGGGAAACTACTCTAATACTATAATGGTGAAAATATAACTTTGTATGTTTGTCCAAACACAAAGAGTGTACACTACCAAGAATGAACCCTAATATAAACTGTACTTTGAGTGAGGTTCATCAACTCTAACAAATGCACCACTTTTGTGAGAGTAGCTCATAATGGTGGAGACTATGCATGAGTAGGGGCAGAAAGTATATGAAAAATCTGTATACCTTCCACTCCAGGCTATAAACCTAAAATTGCTATAAAAAAATAGTCTATTATGAAATAAACAATAAATCAGTTTTTATGAGAATCCTATCAGGATTTATAAAACAAGCATATCCTTACATTCATATGGAAAAACAACCTAAAATAAGCAAAATCACTCTAAAAATGAACAAAGCTGTAAGACTCACAGTACTGATTTGACAACTTACAACAAGCCACAATAATTAAGACAGAAGATTAGTACCAAGATAGAAAAATAGTTAAATGAAACAGAGTAAACATTAGTTCAGCAAAAGCAAACGAACAGACATATATATGGTCAACTGATTTTCAACAAAAGCAATTCAATGCCTTCTAAAACGACACTGGGTCAACCGGCTATTCTTAAGCAAAAACACAAAACAAAGAGAAACAAAAACAAAACCAAAATGAAGTCATAATGAACTACACCAAAATATAACTGCTGAAACTGAAAACCATCTAGAAGAAATCATAAGAGAAAACTATGCAATTAGGCTAAACAAAGATTTCTTAAGATACACCAGCAAAATCTAGGTCCTCAAAAGAAAAAAAAAAACAAAACTGAATCTCATGAAAATATAAAACACTTGTGCTTCAGAAGACATTATTAAGAAAAGGAAAAAACAAGCCACAGAAAAAAGAAAATGCATGCATATCATATATCTGACAAAGAACTTGTATCTAAAACATCTAAGTTCTTAAAACTTGGTAAGACAAACACAATTAAAAATCATACATCTCATGAAGAACTTATATCTAAAACATAAATTCTTACAACTTAAGACAGATAAAGGGCAAACGCTTTGAACAGACATTTCAGCAAAGGTACAGGAATGCTTAATAAGCACATAAGAGCTTCAACAGTAATAGTCACTACTGAAATACACGTTAAAATCACTGAGATAGTTAAACACATACTAGAAGAGAAATAATCAAAAGACTGTCAATACCAAATGAAGGAGAGGATGCAGAAAAATGAGATCCATGGTATGTTCTTGGTCAGTATGTAACATAATAGTCATCCTTTAAGCAATTTGGACCTTTCCTCAAAAGTTAAATATATATTTATATGACATAGCAATTCCCTCCTGCATATCTACAAAAGAAAAAATAAATACACAGCCCATGTAAAGACATGTATTTATTTGAATCTTTACAGCAGCATTATTCATAGAAGCCTCTAAACTAAAACAATAAAATTTCAAACTTTTCATCTTCTCATGAATGGCTAGACAAAATGTGAAATCTTCTTAAAATGAAATACAACTTAACAATTGAAAAAAATAGACATGCTACAACTGTTATAGTCTAAAACAATGATGAACCTCAAAAACATTATGCTAAGTGAAAAATGCCAAAACAAAGACTACTTTTAAATATCTGCGCAAGGTAGATATTGAGACAGAAAGTCTGTCAGGTTTTAACTGCAAAAGGGCGTGCAAAACTTTTTCAGGTAAAGGAAGTCTAAAACTATGGTGTACCAATGTATATATATTAATCATAAAAACTTATGGGTGAATTTTATGGTATGTAAATTATACACCAGTAAAGCTAGTTTAAGAAAACTGTCTAAGAATACACAGAAGAGAATATTTACAAACTTGGAATAGGCAAAGATTAGTAGAACACGTTTAAGTACTTCAAACAAATTAGTAGAACACTTAAGTACTTTGGACCTCTCACACTTAAAGAAGTTATCATTGAAAAACAAAAAGGCAAGACATAATCTGGGAAAAATACTGAAGAATTGATGCTTTCAAACTGTGGTGGTGGAGAAGCCTCTTAAGAGTTCCTTGGACAGTAACAAGATTAAACCAGTCCATCCTAAAGGAAATCAACCCTGAATATTCATTGGAAGGACTGATGCCAAAGTTCCAATACTTTGGCCACCTCTTGCAAAGAGCCAACTCATTGGAAAAGATCCCGATGATGGGAAAGATTGAGGGCAGGAAGAGAAGGGGGTGATGGAGGATGAGATGGTTGGATGGCATCAACCTATTCAATGAACTTGAGTTTGAGCATGGAGGAGGAATCTATTTGTCCTCATTGGAACAGACACATATTCTAGATATGATTGGCTTTTGCCATCCACAATGCTTCTGCCAGAAGCACTATCCACAGGCTCACAAAATGCCATCTATAGCCTCAGCACTCTAGATAGCATCATTTTCAATTAAGGTACTCATTTTGCAGCAGCAAAAGTACAGCAATAATTTCTGTTATGTATCTGCTCAACAGGCAGAATACATGGATTTCATATTCAAGGCATGGAAGTAACAGTGGTTCTTCTGTTATACTTAATAACTCATACACAGAATTTGTACTTCCTCTTCCTAAAACTTTGAGCTCTGCTGCTTTGAGTCTTGCTGCTGCTAAGTCGCTTCAGTCGTGTCCGACTCTGTGCGACCCCATGGACTGCAGCCTACCAGGCTTCTCTGTCCATGGGATTCTCCAGGCAAGAACACTGGAGTGGGGTGCCATTTCCTTCTCCAATGCATGAAAGTGGAAAGTGAAAGTGAAATCGCTCAGTCGTGTTTGACTCTTAGTGACCCCATGGACTGCAGCCTACCAGGCTCATCCATCCATGGGATTTTCCGAGCGACAGTACTGGAGTGGGGTGCCATTGCCTTAGTCCTGCTAGATTATTTCTAGCAGGAACACAGCAATGGTTCCACTGAATTAGTGACTTCCACCTAGCCACTGAGATGAGTGCAATTGTGTGGTAGTTTGAGCATTCTTCGGCATTGCCTTTCTTTGGGATTGGAATGAAAACTGACCTTTTCCAGTCCTGTGGCCACTGCTGAGTTTTCCAAATTTGCTGGCATATTGAGTGCAGCACTTTCACAGCATCATCTTTCAGGATTTGGAATAGCTCAACTGGAATTCCATCACCTCCACTAGCTTTGTTCGTAGTGATGCTTTCTAAGGCCCACTTGACTTCACATTGCAGGATGTCTGGCTCTAGGTCAGTGATCACACCATTGTGATTATCTGGGTCGTGAAGATCTTTTTGTACAGTTCTTCTGTGTATTCTTGCCACCTCTTCTTAATATCTTCTGCTTCTGTTAGGTCCATACTATTTCTGTCCTTTATCGAGCCCATCTTTGCATGAAATGTTCCTTTGGTATCTCTGATTTTCTTGAAGAGATCCCTAGTCTTTCCCATTCTGTTGTTTTCCTCTATTTCTTTGCACTGATCGCTGAAGAAGGCTTTCTTATCTCTTCTTGCTATTCTTTGGAACTCTGCATTCAGATGTTTATATCTTTCCTTTTCTCCTTTGCTTTTCGCTTCTCTTCTTTTCACAGCTATTTGTAAGGCCTCCCCAGACAGCCATTTTGCTTTTTTGCATTTCTTTTCCATGGGGATGGTCTTGATCCCTGTCTCCTGTACAATGTCACGAACCTCATTCCATAGCTCATCAGGCACTCTATATATCAGATCTAGACCCTTAAATCTATTTCTCACTTCCACTGCATAATCATAAGGGATCTGATTTAGGTCATACCTGAATGGTCTAGTGGTTTTCCCTACTTTCTTCAATTTAAGTCTGAATTTGGCAATAAGGAGTTCACGGTCTGAGCCACAGTCAGCTCCTGGTCTTCTTTTTTGCTGACTGTATAGAGCTTCTCCATCTTTGGCTGCAAAGAATATAATCAATCTGATTTCGGTGTTGACCATCTGGTGATGTCCATGTATAGAGTCTTCTCTTGTGTTGTTGGAAGAGGGTGTTTGTTATGACCAGTGCATTTTCTTGGCAAAACACTATTAGTCTTTGTCCTGCTTCATTCTGTATTCCAAGGCCAAATTTGCCTGTTACCCCAGGTGTTTCTTGACTTCCTACTTTTGCATTCCAGTCCCCTATAATGAAAAGGACATCTTTTTTGGGTGTTAGTTCTAAAAGGTCTTGTAGGTCTTCATAGAACCGTTCAACTTCAGCATCTTCAGCGTTACTGGTTGGGGCATAGACTTGGATTACTGTGATATTGAATGGTTTGCCTTGGAAACAAACAGAGATCATTCTTTTGTTTTTGAGATTGCATCCAAGTACTGCATTTCGGACTCTTTTGTTGACCATGATGGCTACTCCATTTCTTTTGAGGGATTCCTACCCGCAGTAGTAGATATAATGGTCATCTGAGTTAAATTCACCCATTCCAGTCCATTTCAGTTCGCTGATTCCTAGAATGTCGACATTCACTCTTGCCATCTCTTGTTTGACCTGGCCACTGAACCGAAAGGCAGAAAAGGGGTTTATTCTACTGGCCTGAGTGATTGATTACAATCACCAAGGAGGAACTGAGTTGCTGCATAAAATGGAGGCCAGCAGAACTACATCTATAGCCCAAGAGGTTCTTTTGGGCTCTGTACAGTGCTTTCAAGTCCACTATTAAAGTTAATGGAAAACTACCAGCAACCCCAAGTGGCCGGGGTGGGGGCGGTGGGCAGGGAAGAACCAAACATAGGATAATTAAGGACCCTTAAGAAATGAAGGTTTTGTGCCCATCATCACGTAAAGAACCCAGAACAGCTGAAATTCTGGTTGAAGGCACAAGTACTGAATGGGTGGTAAAAAGAGGAAGCAAGATCAACTACGGATTTGTGACCAATGATAGAAACAGGACTGTATGTTGTATACATGGTCCGGAGTTGTATAAACGTTAACTATTTTCTTCTTTCCTCTCTTTCCCATATCTATTTTATATATAAGTTGTTGGAAGTGAACTTTATAAGGTAGTCTGGAGTTAACAGTCAGAGGCACTGTGATGAAAAGTATAACTAATACAGCAAGCACTGACAACTGGGACCGTGCATCCCCTTGTTTCAGGGAGATGGTAAGAACTTCTTTACTTATATGAAGGATAGCTGTATCTTGTTAAATGAAAAGAGAATTGGATAGAAGCTCAAATGTGTTCAGAAGCATTCATATGAAAACTAAGTAACCAAGGGAGTGGACTGTACCAGGTGTCCCCAACCTCTGGCATCTAATGCCTGATGATTTGAGGTGGAGCTGATGTAATAACAGAAACAAGTGCACAATAAATGTAATATGCTTGAATCATCCTGACACTGCCTTCTCCACTCTGGTCTATGGAAAAACTGTCTTGCACAAAATCTGTCCCTGGTGCTAACAAGGTTGGAAAGCACGGCACTGTACCATGTATTTACTGCCTCTCAAGTTCAAATGTATTTGCTCTCAGTTTCAAATTTACTTTATAATAAAGGATCTGGATTTAATCAAGATTCTCCTTTGGCTGGCTGTTAATGTCAAAGCTTTGTCAGTAAAGGAGGCTAGTACAAGGAAACGGCAGATACTTTCCTACTGCTTGGCAGGATAGGTGTGTGTAAGGCAAAGGGAGGTCCTATCTCCAGCCTCAGGACCCATCTGCACCCTGAGTGGGCTAGGGGTTGGGAAGGACTATACTGTTTACCAGTCCTCGTCAGACTTTCTCTCCCTGACCGCCTTGACCCAGTAACCATGGACACCTCTGGCCCAGAGCAACCAAGTGAACTTTGTCATTAGCCACTGGGCTACAAGCAACATATTCACCAACAAAAGTTCTGAATTTCAGTTTTGGGGAGAAAGTTCCCCTTTCAAGTTTATTCCTTCCTTGGGTAACCTTAGCACCTTTATCCTTCTTAGTACCTAATTTCTTGAAAATTAATAATTCTTTAAAGGGTCCCTGTTCAAATTACCATGTGGTTTCTGTCTATTCATTGATAAAGGAGTAACGGATACCTTAATATCTAAAGAAATAGTTTATATTTTTATAAACAATACTATTATTCCTCTTATATTAAGTACTGCTATATTCTATTGACTATCATAATGATGACATCTCAATGCCATTATGATATTTGCAGAAGCCAAAAATTATTTGATGTTTAATATATGCTAAATCATCTAAATCATAAGATGGCAGAGTAGAAGGTCGTGTGCTCATCTTCTCCTGCAAGAACCTCAAAATTGCAACTGGCTGCTGAACAACCATCAACAGGAGAAAAAGAACTGCAAAAATGTAAAATGGTTGTCTCAGGAGGCCTTACAAATAGCTGAGAAAAGCAGAGAAGAAAAGGGCAAAAGAGAAAAGGAAAGATATACCCATTTGAACGGAGAGCTCCAAAGAATACCAACGAGAGATAAGAAAGCCTTCCTCAGCGATCAGAGCAAAGAAATAGAGAAAAACAATAGAATGGGAAAGACTAGAGATCTCTTCAAGAAAAGTAGAGATACCAAGGGAACATTTCATGCAAAAATGGGCACAATAAAGGATAAACAGTATGGACCTAACAAACGCAGAAGATATTAAGAAGAGGTGGCAAGAATACACAGAAGAACTGTACAAAAAAGATCTTAATGACCCAGGTAACCATGATGGTGTGATCATTCACCTAGAGCCAGACATCCTAGAATGAAAAGTCAAGTGGGCCTTAGGAAGCATCACTACGAACAAAGCTAGTGGAGGGGATGGGATTCCAGTTGAGCTATTTCAAATCCTCAAAGATGATGCTGTGAAAGAGCTGCACTCATATGCCAGCAAATCTGGAAAACTCAGCAGGGGCCACAGGACTGGAAAAGGTCAGTTTTCATTCCAATCCCAAACAAAGGCAATGCCAAAGAATGCTCAAACTACCACACAGTTGCACTCATCTCACACGCTAGTAAAGTAATGCTCAAAATTCTCCAAGCCAGGCTTCAGCAATATGTGAACCGTGAACTTCCTGATGTTCAAGCTGGATTTAGAAAAGGCAGAGGAACCAGAGGTCAAATTGCCAACATCTGTCAGATCATAGAAAAAGCAAGAGAGTTCCAGAAAAACATGTACTTCTGCTTTATTAACTATACCAAAGCCTTTGACTGTGTGGATCAAAACGAACTGTGGAAAATTCTTAAAGAGGTGGGAATACCAAACCACCTTACCTGCTTCCTGAGATATGTGTATGTAGGTCAAGAAGCAACAGTTAGAATCGGATATGGAATAAACTGGTTCCAACTTGGGAAAGGAGAACATCAAGGCTGTATATTGTCACCCTGCTTGTTTAACTTATATGCATCATGAGAAATGCTGGGCTGGATGAAGCATAAGCTGTAATCAAGATTGCCAGGAGAAATATCAATAACCTCAGATATGCATATGACTCTACCCTTATGGTAGAAAGCAAAGAGGAACTAGAGAGCCTCCTGATGAAAGTGAAAGGGGAGAGTGAAAAAGCTGGCTTAAAACTCAACATTCAAAAAACTAAGATCATGGCATCCAGTCCCATCACTTCATGGCAAATAGATGGGGAAACAGTGGAAACAGTGACAGACTTTATTTTTGGGGGCTCCAGAATCACTGCAGATGGTGACTGCAGCCATGAAATTAAAAGATGCTTGCTCCTTGGAAGAAAAGCTATGACAAACTTAGACAGCATATTAGAAAGCAAAAACATTACTTTGCCAACAAAGGTCCACCTAATCAAAGCTATGGTTTTACCAAGAGTCATGCATGGATGTGAGAGTTGGACCTAAAGAAAGCTGAGTGCCAAAAAATTGATGCTTTTGAACTGTGGTGTTGGAGAAGACTCGTGAGAGTCCCTTGGACTGCAAGGAGATCAAACCAATCAATCCTAAAGGAAATCACTCCTGAATATTCATTGGAAGGACTGAGGTTGAAGCCCCAATACCTGGGCCACATGATGGGTAGAATTGACTCATTAGAAAAGATCCTGATGCTGGGAGATTGAAGGCAGGAGGAGAAGGGGATGACAGAGGATGAGATGGTTGGATGGCATCACCAACTCAATGGACATGAGGCTGAGCAAGCTCCAGGAGCTGGTGATGGACAGGGAAGCTGGCATGCTGCAGTCCATGGGGTTGCAAAGAGTTGGACACGACTGAGCAACTGAACTGATATGCTAAATATTAATCTAGGTATTTTATTTGTATTGACTCATTTAATCCTAACAATCACCCTCCGATAAACTCTCAAACAAGCATCTCTCAAACACAAAATATAAATCTAACAGGAACTGTTCTCTAAATGACAATTAAATACACTTCTATAATCATCTTTGCTGTGAAGTTCATGATGATTACATTAAAGCATACCATGACTTTGTTTTAAAAATCTCTTATTACTGGGAGTTCCCTGGTGGTTCCATGATTAGGACTCGGTGCTTTCGTTGCCATGGGCCCAAGCTCAATACCTGGTCAGGGAACTAATATCCCACGGGGCAAATGGTACAGCCAAAAAAAAAAAAAAAAATCAAACAAAAAAACAAAACACCAACAAAAAAGAAAACCTCATACTATCCATTATTTAAAACAAACTCCAATGTCTTGATTACAAACTAACAGTGAATCATTATGGCTGATTAATGGCTTCATAAAGTGATTACAACAAATTCTTAACCACTCATTAACAGCAGAAAAGAGTGATAAAATATTCAAAAGAACAGTACTAATAATCCTAAAATAGAACTGTAATCCACATCAACCAAGCTTATTCTGTTTCATGAACTAATTCACTCACTACAAAGCACTCAAGTGTCTTTCAGAACATAGGGGAAAGGAACAACAGCCAAAAGGGTTAAAGAAGCAAGAATTATTATGTATTTTATTTGTAAAAACAGTCAACAATATGTTTTATACTACTAGTCAAGAAGTACACATTTCATTTAACCAAATATTGATGATAAAGTTTCAAGACTAAAGACACAGCTTTAAAAATGGCCTCAGAACTGAGATGTTCCATACTATCAAACAGAATGTACCTTGATACTTAAAATATTTTTAAAACTAAATTAATTGAGCTGCAATTAGAAGTCCTACCTTAAAAGCCTAAAAATCTCTTTTCAACATTACTAGGGAAAAGTCACCAACAGGTTGTATTTTTATGTTACCAAATTATAATTTCAGGCCCCCAAATTTTAACTATTACTAACAGACCACATTATCTAAGAATATTATATCTAATCATCTTGCCAACCACTCTTCTTTTACCTAATAATTCTGATGGTGATAATTAAAAATTACTTATAAAAGCCAGGCACTGTTCTAAGAGCTATATAAACTCACTTATTTCCCAAAACTGGCTTATGAAATACATCCTATTATTGTTCCTATTTTAGAAGTGAGGAAACTGAGCCACAGAACGATTAAGTAATTAACCCAAAAAACAGTAAAGCAAAGAGATGAACTCAAGCAGTCTAGCTCTAAAATATCAACTTGTACAAACTTCCATTGAGAAGTATGAGTCATAGCTTGCTATAACCTCATAACACACGTAAGTGGGTACTATTAGTATCCTCATTTTCACAGGAAAACTAAAATTTGTCCAGACTCAAACAGCTAATAAGTGACAGAATCAGGATACTAGCCAAATTCCCGTTAGTCTAAAAGCTGATTTCTTAACTATAAAGGTATATTGCCTCCCTATAACTAAGAGCAATGAATCCATGAAACATCAGATAAATGATATCAAATCTCAAATAATACAATAACATGTCACGGGATAAACTAAAGATTACACCCCAGACGCAGGTGAAAGAGGAGAGTCAAGGAGCTGGCTTAAAATTCAACACTCACAAAACTAAGATAATGGCAACTGGTGCCATCACATCATGGAACATAGATGGGGAAACAATGGAAGCAATGACAGACTTTCTTTTCTTGGGCTCCAAAATCACTGCAGATGGTGACTGCAGCCATGAAATTAAAAGATGCTTGCTCCCTGGAAGGAAAGCGATGACAAACCTAGACGGCATATTAAAAAGCAGAGACATTACTTTGCCAACAAAGGTCCGTCTAGTCAAAGCTATGGTTTTTCCAGTAGTCACGTATGGATGTGAGAGTCAGACCATAAAGAAGGCTGAGTGCTGAAGAACTGATGCTTTTGAACTGTGGTGTTGGAGGAAACTCTTGAGAGTCCCGTTGACAGCAAAGAAATCAAACCAGTCAATCTGATAGGGAATCAATCCTAAATATTCATTGGAAGGACTGAGGCTGAAGCTCCAATACTTTGGCCACCTGATGCAAAGAGCCAACTCATTAGAAAAGACCCTGATGCTGGGAAAGATTGAAGGCAGGAGGAGAACAGGTGAGATGGTGTATGGCATCCTTGACTCAATGGACATGAATTTGAGCAAGCTCTGGGAGGGAGATGGTGAAGGACAGGGAAGCTGGCATGCTGCAGTCCAAGGGGTCACAAAGAGTCAGACACGACTGAGCCACTGAACAACAACATACTCCCGAAATATGAAATATCAGTTGATTCTTGCCAAGTACTTCACGTAGTACCAAAAAGCAAAGACATCTATAAAATGTATCATCTACTAAGAGAAAATACATATTCTACATAAAATAGTTTAACATAAGAAATAAAACAGTCGTAAACTTTGCCTATCAAATATACTAAGCAGCCAATGTAAACATACCTGCAAGGAGGCAAAACCATGGAGTCTTTCATAAGCACAGATCCAGAAAGCAGGATATACCAACATCTGGCAATAGTTTCTGAACTGTTTAAGTGAATAAATAGATGAGTAAATAAATATACATATTCACATGTATATATGAATTCAATACAAAATACAAAACATGAAAAAAATTCAAGTATTATTATAAGTAGTTAAAAATTAACAGTCCTTGGAAATTTCACTTGTTGCCGAAGGTTTCATATAGACCGTGTTCACATCTTACATAATAACTATCCTAAGATACAGGTTTCAGAAATATTTTTTTTGGTTCTTCATTATTAACTTGTATCAGTAACTTCCTATTCCTCATTTTTGTGTATGATCACCACATTTGATGAAGATCAACTCAAATACTGTACTAGATGTACATACTAAAAAGTTATATTTCTGATAAGTTTAACGTATATTAAGGACAGTATTGTTTGGAATTCACATTTATCAATGTTCCATCTTCATGTTCAACTATAATATGGGTCATAATGATCTACTTCTTTCACTTAAATTCTATTCTGACATGAAAAAATAAAATGTCTACCCAACCTTTCATTTTATGTGTTTTTGAAGGATAAAAAATATCAGATAACTTGAGTCCATCATCAGTTTTAGTTCAGTTAAATCACCAATGGAAACCCAGAATACCATTAGGTGTTAAGTTTATAATCTAATCATTTTGTCTTTCATATATTTTTAATTTACCATATCTGCAACTTCAATTAATTCCAACATGTAGACAATTCTAATTTTATATAAAAGAAACATTCCCTCTGAGCTGGAGAACTGTATATCTATCTAGCTATTGATATGTAAACTTGCATATATAACACACAACTCAACCTCAACATGTTCAAAATCTACCTATCATTTCCCTCAAGCTTGATTTTTTTCTAGGGTTCTCTGTTCTCAGTGAATAATACCATCTATCGTCTAGAAATCTAAGCGTCCAAACCATTCTACACAACACCCAGGGTGAGCTTTCCAGGTAAATCCTATTGCTTACCATGAGAAGGAAAAATTATCATCAACTTTCCAGAAGATATTTTAAAGTTCTTAATATCCCTCCCCTCTGTCTTCACTGAGGGAAAATACAAATGGCTGAAAATCTCCTACTTAAAGTTCTTTGTTTGGAAATTCCTTCTAATTCTTTTGAAATATGACTTTCATACAATCAAAAAGGAATTAAAATCAATAAAAGAAAAATTTGCCCAAAATCAACACAGAAGAAAGTTACGTTTAAATGCTACCACAAGTCTCCAATTTTTATCTCTTTACTGAAACAGTCACAGAGTTGTCAGTAAATTCTACTATAAATACAGGAAAACTCCTGATGTTCACTCCTAACACCAAGAGAGCCATGCCAGCTCGTCAATCAGAAAACGTTCAGACCTTGCAGAGAACCCCATCCTTCGAGCACAGTTTGGCAATGTATCTGATGAGTAAACATAAGGAAAGTGAAAGTTCTTTAACATGGGTCCACCTATCTCCTTTCTTTTTGCAAGTGAATAAATTTAAGAATAACCTAGCCTGGAGAAGAGTGCCACACATAATCTTGTCAGATCTTACTCCTGCAAAGGCTTCACACTGCTCCTAAAATAAAGAACAAAAACTATTAAAGTGGCCTCTACCTACCTCTCTCTAGATCTCGCTCTCCCCATTTCCTCCTCTCTACTGGTGGCACTGAGCATAGTGGTTTATTTTCACTTTTTCTATCATGCTGCTTCCCAGTTAAGGTCAACTATATGCATTCTTTTCTCTGCTTCCACTAATCTCTGAATTTAAACTCTTTAATTTACACATTCATTTTTCTAAAAATTCTTTGGTTTATGATTAGCCAGATATAGATTTGGATAATTCTTAATATTAATTTTTAAACAGTTTAACTGAAGTATAATCTACAAACCATAAATTTACCACTTTAAGTATATGATTCAATGCTTTTTATGAAGTTGCAAAGGACTGTGCAAACATCATCAAAGGGAGACCCCTCGTGCCTTGTTTGCAGTCTATCCCTGCCCCAGGTAAACAATAATCTGCTCAGTCTCTACAGATTTCTATTTTGGACAGTTCATGTAAATAGAGTCATGTAATATGTGATGCTTCTAACTTACATCTTCCATTTAGCATAATTTGTCTGAGGTTTGTCTATGTTGTAGTATTTAGCACCACTTTACTCCCTTTTACTGACAAATGGTATTCCACTCACCAGATGCAGAGCATTTTATCTACCCATTCACTGGACAATTTCCAGTTTTAGGCTACTATGTATATTGCTACTAAGAAAGAACATCTGTGTACAGTCTCTGTATGCACATTTCCATATTTCCTTAGTAAATATATAAAAGTGGAATTACTGGGTTACATGGTAATATTTTAAGAAACTGCCAAACCATTTCCTAAAGTGGCTTTGTTAACACCTGGGATTGTCATATATCTGTACCACAAATATATGACAATCCCAGGTGTCAAAAAATCCTAATCAACACTTGTTATTGTCTACCTTTTTGACTATAGCTATTTTTCAAAATTTGTTTTTAATTGAAGTAACATTGGTTTATAGCACCGTGTTTCTATTTCTGTATATCCTATAGCATGCTCACCATCACAAGTTTACTTTCCACCCATTACCATACAGGTGATCCCCTTTACTCATTTTGAACCCCTGAAACTGTAGCTATTCTACTGGGTTTAAAGTAGTACCTCAGATTAACTTTCTGTATGTAAATACTCTGTACCATTTATTGAAAAAACTATGCTTTCCCAACTGAAATGGTTTAGTACCTTGAACAAAAATAAACCATTCACTGGTGGTTCCTTTTTAATACTCAGTTGTGTTATACCCACATTGTGTGCATATAGCTTAGCTACGTAGCTAGAGGTCCATTTTTAAAAAAAGCAGAGACTATTTATAAATATAGGAGTTTATTTCTGGGCTCTCAATTCTGTTCCATTTATCTATAAATCTATACTTTTCCTTGATAGCTCTTATGTATGTGTAGCTATCTTAATGAACTTTTTCTCCTCCATTACATGTTAAACTCATAAGGACAAATCTCAAGTCTTTTCACCATTCTATACCAGCCTAAGCATAATAAGAACAAACATTTACTAATAAGTTAATGAATCAACAACTGAACAAATAAAGCTATAAAAATCCACATGAATCCAGAGAATACTTAGAAATAATGATAAATGCAATGTGCAATGAAACACTATAGTCAGTATCAGAAAAGGCAGAGGAACCAGATTTGCTAGACCACAGAGAAAGCAATGGAATTCCAGAAAAACATCTATTTCTACTTAATTGACTATCCTAAAGGCTTTGACTGTGTGGGTCACAACAAACTGTGGGAAATTGTTAAAAAGATGGGAGTACCAGACCATTTTACTTGTCTCCTGAGAAACGTGTATGCAGGTTAAGAAGCAACAGTTAGAACTGGACATGGAACAAAGGATTGGTTCAAAACTGGAAAAAGAGTATGAGAAGGCCATATATTGTTACTCTGCTTATTTAACTTATATGCAGAGTACATCATGGGAAATGACAGGCTGGAGGAATCACAAACTAGAATCAAGACTGTCACAAGCTGGAATCAAGAGCCAGGAGACATATCAACCACCTCAGATATACAGATGATACCACTTTAATGTCAGAAAGTGAAGAAGAACTAAAGAGCCTATTGATGAGAGTGAAAAGAGAGAGTTAAAAAGCTGCCTTAAAATTCAACATTCAAAAAACTAACACAATGGCATTCAGTCCCATCACTTCATGGCAAACAGAAGAGCAAAAGTGAAAGCAGTGACAGACTTTATTTTCTTGGGCTCCAAGATCACTGCAGACCATGACTACAGCCACGAAATTAAAAGATCCTTGCTCCTTCTAAGGAAAGCCATGACAAACCTAGACAGCATATTAAAAAGCAGAGACATCCCTTTGCTGACAAAGGTCCATAAAGTCAAAGATGATTTTTCCAGTAGTCATATATGGATGTGAGACCTGGACCATAAACAAGGCTGAGCAGTGAAGAATTGATGCTTTTGACTCGGTAGTGCTGGACAAGACTCTTGAGAGTCCCTTGGACTGCAAGGAGATCAAACCAATCAATCCTAAAAGAAATCAACCCTCAATATTCACTGGATGGACTTACGATAAAGTTCCAATACTTTGGCCACCTGATGTGAACACCCAACTCATTGGGAAAGACCCAGATGCTATGCTAGGAAAGACCGAAGGCGTAGAAAAAAAAGAGAAGGGCGTGGAATTACATGAGGTGGTTAGATAGCATTATTAACTCAATGGACATGAATCTGAACTAACTCCAGAAGACAGTGGGGGACAGAGGAGCCCAGCGTGCTGCAGGCAATGGTGTTGCAAAGAGTCAGATATGACTTAGCGACTGAACAACAACAACAAATCAGCTGCACACCTAAAATAAAAGAGGTCCCTGTTGCCAAAAACTATGAAAGAAAAACAGAGAAGAATTATCTTCATAATCTGAGGAAGCTAAAGATTTTGTATTCTTAAATAGGACATGAGATGCACTAATCACAAGGGAAAAAAACAGAAAGAATCTCTTTTCTTCAAAAGACGCCATTAATAGAGTAAAAAAAGCAAGCCACACAGTGGGAGAAGACATTTGCAACTTATGCACCCAACAAAGGACTTAGATATAGCATTCATAAAAATTTTATACAAATTGATAGAAGATAGCCCAATTAAAAAATGATCAAAAACATGAATCAAGATTTCAGAAAATAGCTATCCAAATAGACTATATGAATAGGAAAACCATTCATCATCACTAAGCAGGAAAACAAAAAATAAAATCATGATGAGATAACAAAATGAAATATATATTTTAGATTCTAATACTAGAATCTTCTAAATTTGAGCACATATATTTCCAATGCTTATTCCTAAGGAATATTCCCCAAAGGAATGAGTAAATAAGGGTACAAAAAGACATGAACAAAATATTCATAGAAACTTACTGTTTATGACAGGAAAAATACTGTAAACAACAGTATTTTTATTAGTAGTGGGAAAGATTTTTTCACATAATTGTATACTATAAAGCACTGAAAAAGAACAAATGCAAAAACATGGAAGAATCGACATCTGTGAGGTATATAAAGCCTGACCAAAAGGTTTTGTATGAATTTTTATATGAAATTCAGAGACAAAACTAATCTAAGGTGACAGCCATCAGAGCTAGACTATCTTTCCAAGATGGCTGACTGAGACCTCTGAAAAGCTAGTATGTTCTATATATTCACTGCAAAGTAGTTACACAGATGTATCTTGTTTATTAAACTTTACTGCACTTACTTCTTCCCTGAGCTCTATGTATATTTCACAGTTCAGGAATGTATTTCAATCTCTTCCACAGAAACTTTCAGAATCAAATGAATTTCCCTACTAACAGTCCAAAGTTTAAACATTGTTAATTAAGGAAATACTTACCAAAAAAGAACTTGATTGCCACTGTATCTCTCATAGCGTGCTCTTGCAGACATCAATCTAATGTATTTTTTAAAAAGTAAAAAATTTTTAAATTATCTTAAATTGTTTTAATAATTGTTAACAGCTACCACAACAGAAAGTTATCAGATCTACCACTGAGTTTTTCACTGGAGTTTAAAAATATAAACATCACACACATACAAATCGATTTAATAAATACAAATTTGCTTACATTTAAAAATACTCTATTACTAACACTCTAGTTTTCAATTTTCTTCTTTCTTCTTGATACACTTATTTGATATATACTAACATCTGAACAATGTTACACAGAAAACAGAAAATAATAAATCCAAAACAATCATATTTTAGCAATTTGGCCCATAGCCAGAAACTTAAAAGAACAGCCAGAAAAGTTATGGTTAAGCTGGCCATTGGAAAGAAAACACAGTTTAACCAAAATTTATGCAAAGTTACAACAGTTAGTACTTACAGCACTCAAAAGTGCCTTTACAAATATAATCACAATGATACAAGGTGGCAAGAAAGTGAACTCATTTTACAGAACAGAAAAATGAGGTTTGGAAAGTTCATGGGTACTGTCCATAGGAGCTTATACCCAGTCAAGAGTCTTGCTCCTTCCACTTTAATATAATACCACATCATACCAAGTCCATCTTAAGCATTTTATATAATAAATATCAATACAAAATACAAAAAGAAAACAGTTCTGTTTTCTCTAGATAGCACAGATTGAGCACTGTACTTTGCTTTAAATATTCTCATTTAATCCTCAAAATGTTGTAACAAAGTTAATGTTGTTATCCCTATTTTATAGAAGACTAAACTACAGCTTAGATGTTAAGACTTGCTTAAGGTCCCATGGCTAAGAAAAACTGGAATGAGAGGGGCCAATTGCCATGCACAGCCTATAAAAAGCGAATGATTTGGCCCCTGCAACTATCTATCCGAACTCATTTGAATAAACCTCTTAGCACATGCTCTTAAACACAGCATCACACTTACCGAAGCTGATGTTCCCTGAGATTTGATAATATTTCCATTCCATGAAGATAAGAATAAATAGTATTTAAGTCCTGTAAAACAGAAGATTTTAGATTAGTAACTTTGAATACTTCTAAAAACATTTTCCCTGGTGTGATTCTGGCCTGTGCGGCTGTTTTCCTCAACAATAGTTGTTTATTTCCGTCTGGCTTCTCTCCCATCTAAGTGCATGCCTCCAACCCACGGACATGAGCCCCTTGAGGCCCAGAACTATCTCTTAGGTTGTGAACTAAAGGCTGACAAAGACTATCACTTTAAGGTGGATAATGATGAAAATGAGCACCAGTTATCTTTAAGAATGGTCAGTTTAGGGGCTGGTGCAAAGGATGACTGCACATTGCTGAAGAAGAGGCGATGAATCGTGAAGGCAGTCCAATTAAAGTAACACTGGCAACTGTGAAATGTCTGTATAGTCAAAGGTTTCCCTTGGGGGCTATGAAACACCACCACCTGTGGTCTTACAGTTGAAGTGTGGTTCAGGGCCTGTGTACATTAGTGGACAGCACTTAGTAGCTGTGGAGGAAGATGCAGAGTCAGAAGATGAAGAGGAGGAGGATGTGAAACTAAGTATATTTGGAAGGCGTTCTGCCCCTGGAAGTGGTAGCAAGGTTCCCCACAAAAAAGTAAAGTTTGCTGCAGATGAAGATGATGATGAAGATGGTGATCGTGACAAGTTTGATGAAGAAGCTGAAGAAAAAGCTTCAGTAAAGACATCTATATGAGATATTCCATCCAGAAAGGCACAAAAATTAAACCAGAATGGAAAGACTCAGAACTGTCAACACCAAGATTAAAAGGTCAAGAATCCATCAAAAAAAAAAAGAGAAAAAAAAAATTCCTAAAACATTGAAAAGACCTAGCTCTGTAGAAGACATTAAAGCAAAAATGAAAGCAAGTGAACAACCCTGGGCAGTACTGGTAAATTAAAGCCAAAGATGGGGAGAGAGGAAAAAGAAAGACAAATATAGTCTAAACTGAGTATCAACAACAATCCAGACTGAAGTCTTCTATTTTAATCTCAATCCCCTTTCCTGATTGGCCACCCAACCACACCCCCTTCCAAGCTTGATCTCCTAAAACTCTTCCGACTGCTGTGATTCAGTGAACCTTACATTTTGCTTTCTATTATTTGTGCAACGGCCTCAATTCTGACCATGTTTAATCACCTTTGTATTTCCCTCGCTGCTCAATAAATATTTACTCAAAAAATTAAAAATATAATAGAAAGAAAGAAAAGTGAAGTCGCTCAGTCATGTCTGACTCTTTGCAACCCCATGGACTGTAGCCTACCAGGCTCCTCCATTCATGGAATTTTCCAGTTAAGAGTACTGGAGTGGGATGCCATTTCCTCCCATTTCCTTCCCCAGGGGATCTTCCCAACGCAGGGATCGAACCCAGGTCTCCCACATTACAGGTAGACACTTTACCATCTGAGCCACCAGGGAAGCCCAATGTGTGTGTGTGTGTGTGTATAATGATATCCCACAATTCTGTAAGCTACAACCACTTATGACACAATTGTTACCATGGAAGAGTCACAAAAATCTCTGAACAACAGATCTGAAAAGGTTGAGAATTCCCTCAACTCATACAGGAACCCCTCCTCAGCATGGCTGACAAACAATGCCAGAAATCAAAAATTCATTATTTCATACCAAGATCTATTTCACTTCAAAACATATGTAATATTTCTTCTTTAGTGACCTTCAAACATTTGAAAAGTTATCCCATCATCTTAAATCTTTTTTTTTTTTTTTAACCTCCAGATAACAGAGTCTCAGTATTTGCAGGTTCCAGATCTTTAAGCATCCTAATTGATCTCCTCTGTGGAGATGACTCTGCTCGTTCTTACTCCTCTTAAAATATGGCTTTCTTAAAAAAAAAAAAAGTCTCTTTCAAACAGACTGAAGGGGCTTAGCAGGTGGAGTAGTGGTAAAGTACCTGCCTGCCAATGCAGAAAATGCAGCAAATGCAAGAGATGTGGGTTCAATCCCAGGTGAGGAGGATCCCCTGGAATAGGAAATGGCACCCCACTCCAGTATTCTTGCCTGGAAAATCCCACGGATGGAGGAGCCTGGTGGGCCAGTCCATGGGGGTCACAAAGAGCTGGACACAACCAAGCACTCATGCACACACGACACAGTGTTCTTAGTGAAGTGTTAGTCGCTCAGTCATGTTCTTTCCCTCTCTGAAAGAACTGGGAAATGTGTCTCTAGCCTTTATTCCGATTATTAGATATTAATAAATCCAGGTTAATACAGAGGTATAGTATAACCTCTGCCAAGTGCAATGGCATAGCAAAAGGAAGATGCGGAAGCAGGGAATATTCCTGACAGAACACAGTATTTTACCACAGAACGCTAGTGCACAGTAATTACAAAGCAGCTTAAATTCCTTACCAAAAAAATGTACCTCCTCATTTTCTTACAAGGAGTAATGTCTTTATAGCAAGGCAGACTGCTCCCAAACACCACCCTCCCTCTTACTGATACGTAACTATCCAAGAATTATCAGATGACAAAGAAAAAGAAGACATGACAGCTTTTCTCCCAACTAAGAAAACACGCAACTAGGACAAGAAGAGTCCTAAGGGAAAGGCGATCACGTCTGATTCCAGAGATCACAGCTGCCAGGTAACATGATGGAGTCCATGACCACACATATCGCTGTTAGATCCTTAGCAAAATAAGAGTGAAAAAGATTTTTAAGTATCTTTTTTTAAAAAGAGAGATGAACAGATTAAAAGAGCAAACTGTGACAAATTAGTCTACAGACCTAAATAAGGTCTATAAAATTCTATAAGACAGCAGATGGAACAGTGATATGATAAAAAGTACTTTCAAAGAGGGCTACAGTGACAAATCTTATCCCATATGCTCTTTTGCAACAAGACTTTGTCACTCCCTCATCAAAACGGACAGCTAGGCACCCTCCCCATGGATCTGAGTTTGGTCCTGTAATTTGTTCTGATCCAAAGAATGTGGCAGAAATGAGGTTGTGTAACTTCTAAGATTCAAACACCCTGAGACCACCAACATTGTGAGGAAGCCCAAAACAGCCTCACTGAGAGAAAAAGGTACCAAAGTACCAGATATGTGATTCTTTCTGAGACCAGACCAGCTGAATGGAACTAAGAGAATGATCAAAGTCAAGGTTCTGTGGGGAACCTCCCAGCCAAAACTTTCTGAGTTGGGATAAAAAGCAGAGTACTGGTACAAGGCTGGTTCACAGTGAGCTCTCACTGAGCCTGCAGACCCACCCTAATAGTCTCTCTCCACTCCCAAAGTTTATAACTAGATTTATACAAGTGGCAGTTAGAATAATCCTCACAAAGGATCCTGAGTAAAAGCAGTCATGGTGGAAAGGGCCAAGTAGAAATCTCTGTGTGCATGCACACTAAGAACTCGCTTCAGTCATTTACAACTCTGTGTGAGACCCTATGGACTGTAGCCCGCCGGGTTCCTCTGGCTGTGGGATTCTCCAGGCAAGAATACTGGAGTGCACTGCTGTGCCCTCTTCCAGGGGACCATCCCTACCAGGGATCAAACCTACGTCTCTTAGGTCTACCTGCACTGGCAGGTGAGTTCTTTACCACTAGCACCACCTGGGAAGCCCTCTGAAATTGCCCCATTCCCCCAGAACAAGACAGTACATAAAAGACAATATTGCTTATCCAAAGGGGCAAAGAAGCAAAGACTAATGCCACCAGTAAGGACTTTAAAGTATGCAGGGTGCTGGTACTTCCCATGTATAATCTGCAAAAAGCAGATAGGTCCTAAAAAATGACTACAGACTGCCAGACACTTAACCAAATTTAAGCCCTGGGCACAGCTGCAAGTCCCAAACATAATACTGTTGAAGGAACTGTTTAATTAAGCTTCGGGTGTTGATTTGGTCAATGTATTCTTTTCCATTCCAGTTACTAAAGTAAAAAGTACAAAAAACAGCAACTGTGTAGGATCGTATTAATTTACAGTTTTGCCTAAGGGCTATTTTAACTTTCTCAAGTTTCTGTCGTAATACAACCTGAAAACATCTAGACCACCTGACACATTATATACATATTTTGCTGACTGGACAGAACCAACAAGAAAATAAGCAAGAGGTACCTGGTATTGTGGAGTCTTGGAGAACACACTCAACTCCAAAAAGTGAGCTATTAATTCTATGAGGGCTCAAAGACCTGCAACTTTAATGTTTCAGGGGTGCAGTGGTCAAGAGCATTACAAGACATCCCCTCCAAAGTGAAATACAAACTGTTGAGACTTAAGCTTTCATTCAAGGTGGAAAAAGAGGGGCTGGACTTATCTTCCACCTAAAACAACAAAAGGTCATAATAAATAAATAAAATAACATTTTTCAAGAGAGGAAGATATCAGTTTAAAAAAAAGAAAAAAAGACAGTGACACTTGAGAGACGGGGAAAAAATGCCTGGTGGTGTCTTAAGAAGAGGGCTTCCCAGTGGCTGAGTGGTAAAGAATCTGCCTACAATGGGGGAGACCTGGGTTCGAGCCCTGGGTCGGGAAGACGCCTTGGAGCAGGGCAGGGCAACCCATTCCAGTATTCCTGCCTGTAGAAACCCATGGAGAGAGGGGCCTGGCATGCTACAACCCATAGCGTCACAAAGAGTCAGACACGACTGAAGCGACTGAGCACATCTTGAGAATTACCTGACCACCAGGGAGGAGAATGCAGCTGAAGTTTGCAGAGCAGGATAGAGGAAGTGCATACTATACAGAAAAAAAGGATGTTCTGCAAACTTACAGAGGGTTTCACTTGAGTCTTAGGCTGAGTACCAATCATTTTAAGTACAGGAAGAAATTTCTGAATTCAGGGAAAGAATCACCTTAAGGGATTAGAGTAGTGATCCTCAATCAAGACTGATTTTGCTCCTTGAGTGACCAATTATACACAATATACAGACCAGTTATGTCTGGAGACATTTGGGACTATCATCATTTCTGAAGGGGTAGGGGGAAGTGCTCCTAGCATCCACTGACTATAAGCCAGCTGCTGCTGCTGAGTCACTTCAGTCGTGTCCGACTCTGTGTGACCATATAGACGGCAGCCCACCAGGATGCCCTGTCCCTGGGATTCTCCAGGCAAGAACACCGGAGTGGGTTGCCATTTCCTTCACCAATGCATGAAGTGAAAAGTGAAAGGGAAGTCGCTCAGTCATGTCTGACCCTCAGTGACCCCAAGGACTGTAGCCTACCAGACTCCTCCATCCATGGGATTTTCCAGGCAAAAGTACTGGAGTGGGGTGCCATTGCCTTCTCCGGACTATAAGCCAGAGATGCTGCTAAATATCCTGTGATGCCCAAGACAAAGCCTTCAGATCAGATCAGTCGCTCAGTCGTGTCTGACTCTTTGCGACCCCATGAATCACAGCACACCAGGCCTCCCTGTCCCTCACCAACTCCCAGAGTTCACTCAGACTCACGTCCATCGAGTCAGTGATGCCATCCAGCCATCTCATCCTATGTCGTCTCCTTCTCCTCCTGCCCCCGATCCCTCCCAGCATCAGAGTCTTTTCCAATGAGTCAACTCTTTGCATCAGGTGGCCAAAGTACTGGAGTTTCAGCTTTAGCATCATTCCTTCCAAAGAAATCCCAGGGCTCATCTCCTTCAGAATGGACTGGTTGGATCTCATTGCAGTCCAAGGGACTCTCAAGAGTCTTCTCCAACACCACACTTCAAAAGCATCAATTCTTCGGCACTCAGCCTTCTTCACAGTCCAACTCTCACATCCATACATGACCACAGGAAAAACCATAGCCTGGACTAGACGAACCTTTGTTGGCAAAGCAATGTCTCTGCTTTTGAATATGCTATCTAGGTTGGTCATAACTTTCCTTCCAAGGAGTAAGCGTCTTTTAATTTCATGGCTGCAGTCACCATCTGTAGTGATTTTGGAGTCCAGAAAAATAAAGTCTGACACTGTTTCCACTGGTTCCCCATCTATTTCCCATAAAGTGATGGGACCGGGTGCCATGATCTTCGTTTTCTGAATGTTGAGCTTTAAGCCAACTTTTTCACTCTCCTCTTTCACTTTCATCAAGAGGCTTTTGAGTTCCTCTTCCCTTTCTGCCATAAGGGTGGTGTCATCTGCATATCTGAGGTTATTGATATTTCTCCCGGCAATCTTGATTCCAGCTTGTGTTTCTTCCAGTCCAGCGTTTCTCATGATGTACTCTGCATAGAAGTTAAAGAAACAGGGTGACAATATACAGCCTTGACGAACTCCTTTTCCTATTTGGAACCAGTCTGTTGTTCCATGTCCAGTTCTAACTGTTGCTTCTTGACCTGCATACAAATTTCTCAAGAGGCATATCAGGTGATCTGGTATTCCCATCTCTTGAAGAATTTTCCACTGTTTATTGTGATCCACACAGTCAAAGGCTTTGACATAGTCAATAAAGCAGAAATAGATGTTTTTCTGGAACTCTCTTGCTTTTTCCATGATCCAGCAGATGCTGGCAATTTGATCTCTGGTTCCTCTGCCTTTTCTAAAACCAGCTTGAACATCAGGAAGTTCACGGTTCACATATTGCTGAAGCCTGGCTTGGAGAATTTTGAGCATTACTTTACTAGCGTGTGAGGTGAGTGCAACTGTGCGGTAGTTTGAGCATTCTTTGGCATTGCCTTTGTTTGGGATTGGAATGAAAACTGACGTTTTCCAGTCCTGTGGCCACTGCTGAGTTTTCCAAATTTGCTGGCATATTGAATACAGCACTTTCACAGCATCATGTTTCAGGATTTGAAATAGCTCAACTGGAATTCCATCACCTCCACTAGCTTTGTTCGTAGTGATGATTTCTAAGGCCCACTTGACTTCACATTCCAGGATGTCAGGGCAAAGACTAATAGAGTTTTGCCAAGAAAATGCACTGGTCATAACAAACACCCTCTTCCAACAACACAAGAGAAGACTCTATACATGGACATCACCAGATGGTCAACACCGAAATCAGACTGATTATATTCTTTGCAGCCAAAGATGGAGAAGCTCTATACAGTCAGCAAAAACAAGACCAGGAGCTGACTGTGGGTCAGATCCTGAACTCCTTATTGCCAAATTCAGACTTAAATTGAAGAAAGTAGGGAAAACCACTAGACCATTCAGGTATGACCTAAATCAAATCCCTTATTTTTATACAGTGGAAGTGAGAAATAGATTTAAGGGTCTAGATCTGATATATAGAGTGCCTGATGAGCTATGGAATGAGGTTCATAACATTGTACAGGAGACAGGGGTCAAGACCATTCCCATAGAAAAGAAATGCAAAAAAAGCAAAATGGCTGTCTGGGGAGGCCTTACAAATAGCTGTGAAAAGAAGAGAAGCAAAAAGCGAAGGAGAAAAGGAAAGATATAAACATCTGAATGCAGAGTTCCAAAGAATAGCAAGAAGAGATAAGAAAGCCTTCTTCAGAGATCAATGCAAAGAAATAGAGGAAAACAACAGAATGGGAAAGACTAGAGATCTCTTCAAGAAAATCAGAGATACCAAAGGAACATTTCATGCAAAGATGAGCTCGATAAAGGACAGAAATGGTATGGACCTAACAGAAGCAGAAGATATTAAGAAGAGATGGCAAGAATACACAGAAGAACTGTACAAAAAAGATCTTCACGACCCAGATAATCACGATGGTGTGATCACAGACCTAGAGCCTTAGAATAAAGAATTCTCTGCACCAAAACAATAGTTCTGAGGTTGAACAATACCCAAAACTCACACTGGGACCAGAAGAGCTGCTACTCCCACCAAGGAGACTGAAAAAATCTCGTAATTCAGAACACATTTAGTAGAATCCTCAGGAGCCTTTGGATTCACTATTGGGGCAAAATTAATGCCTCACTAAATGCTACTCTGGTGCTATACAGCATAGTTCAGAAAACAGCCCCAAAAAGATCAAAAGAATTTCCAAATTACTTAACTCTGCCCCAGAAAAATATTTACAAGAAATAAAAAGTACCTAGCACATAAAAAAGTAAACTTCACAATCTCTGGTAGTCCATCAAAGATCATCAGGCATGCAAAGAAATAGGAAAAATGACCCATAATGAGAAAAAAAAAATCACCTTGGTAATTATCAGATAACAGAATTCATACAAAAAGACATTTAAAAACTTATTAAAAGTACACTCCTTACGTTCAGGAAAATATAGAAAAGATTAACCATATAAAAAGGGGTATTAAAAAAAACTCCAGGACTTCCCTGGTGGTCCAGTGATTAAGAATCTGCCTGCCAAAACAAGGCAGATGGGTTCGATCCCTAGCCCTGGAAGATTTCACATGCCATGGAGCAACTACTGAGCCACGATAACTGAGCTCAGGCTTTAGAGCGTGTGAGCCGCAACTACTGACGCCCGTGCACCCTAGAGCTGGTGCTCTGCAACAAGAGAAGCTGAGCACCACAACTAACGAGCAGGCCCCACACGCCCCAACTAGAGAAGGCCCAAGTGCAGCAACGAAGACCCAGTGCAGGCAAAAGAAATTAATTTTTTAAAAAACCATGGGGGAAGAAAATCAAAATGGCAGATTAGGAGGAGTCTGAACTCACCTCCCCCAAAGAACACATCAAAAATATATATTTACATGGGAACAATTCTCACTGAAAACAAACTGGAGACTGGCAGAAAGGCTCATACAACCAAGGCTGTAAAGAAAGATCCACATGAAGTCAGGTAAGAAGGGAAGAGAAGCCATCAGGTCAAGACCTGAAACACAAATTGGGAAACCTAGCCCTGGAGTCCAGCACCAGACAGATAAGTCCACATGGCTGGCTAGAAGACCAGTGGGACTAGCAGGGGGTGCCGTGAGAAATCTAGACTCTGCTAGTGAGGAGCACGTACATGCTTGCTTGCTTGCTCTCAAAACAAGATGGAGAAAGCAAATGAAAATGTCAGGCACTCCAGCTGGCTTCCTACATTGGTCCCAGAGTGTACCCTGGCCCATGCTGGGGGCAATTTCAGCCCCTCTTGCTCCACAGCACGGCTCCCCACTAGGGCAAAGGCTGACACTGCCAAGTAGATTAAGTCACTGTGACAGAGTCAGTTCAGACCCAGCACTGCATCTGAACGGGGTGAAGACAATCATTACCGGCGTTTGTGGGGACAGAAGGTCAGAAGCCGCCTGGAACTCCAGTGTGCTGGGACTGCCCCAGCATGCACCTGGACCCACACTGACTGCCCACTCGTGCTTCAGCACTGCTACCCTCCGGGGTGAAAATGCCAAAGTTGGGAGGGATGAGACACATGCTTAGAGAAAACGGAACCAGCTCAGACCTAACCTTCAGCACTTCTGCTTCAGTACCTTGGAAACTTGGGAAAAAAGATGCCCACTCTTGGCCCTTCTATTTAACATAGTATTGGAAGTCCTAGGCACAGCAACCAGACAAGAAAAAAGAAATATAAGACTAAACTGGAAGAGAAGAATAACTGTCTGCTATCTGCAGATGGCATCATACTTTATACAGAAAACTCTATAAAGGTTCCACCAAAAAACTGTTAAAATAAATGGATTCAGTAAAGTTGCAAGATACAAGATCAACATATAGAAACCTGTTGCTTTTCTATACACTAATAATGAACTACTACAAAGAGAAAACAAGATAAACAATCACATTTGAAACTGCATGAAAAGAGTAAAATACCTAGGAATTAACTTAACCAAGGAGGTGAAAGGCCCATACATTCAAAACCATAAAACACTGATAAAGGAAACTGAAGACAATAAAAAGAAATGGAAAGATGTTTTGTGCTCATGGACTGGAAGAACTAATATTGTTAAAATGTCCATACTACCCAAAACAATCTACAGATTTAATGCAGTCCCTATCAAAACAACCATGATATTCTTCACAGAACTAGAACAAATAATCCAAAAATTTTTATGAACTGCAAAAGAACCTGAATAGCCAAAGCAATCTTGAGAAAGAAGAACAAAGCTTGAGGTATCATGCTCCCTAACTGCAAACTATACTGCAAAGTAACAATAATCAAAACAGTATGGTACTGGCTCCAAAAATAGACACAATAGATCAAGGAAATAGAATCGAATTTTGGGGTTAGAGAACCCAAAAATAAACCTACACACTTATAGTCAATTAATCTAAGTCAAAGGGAGCAAGAACATACAATCGGGAAAAAGACACTCTCTGCAATAAACTGTGCTGGGAAAACTGGACAGCTACATGTAAAAGAATGAAATTAAAACATTTCCTCAAACCATATACAAAGAAAAATCAAAATGGATTAAAAACCTAAATGTAAAATCTGAAACCATAAACTCCTAAAAGAGAATATAGGCAGAACACTCTGACTACAGAACACTCTGTAAATCAAAGCAATAATTCTTTTGTATCTGTCTCCTAAAGCAACAAAAACCAAAGCAAAAATAAATGAGACCTAATTAAACATTCAGTTCAGTTTAGTTGCTCAGTCGTGTCCGACTCTTTGCAACCCCATGAACCGCAGCACACCAGGCCTCCCTGTCCATCACCAACTCCCGGAGTTCACTCAAACTCATGTCCATCCAGTAGGTGATGCCATCATTAAGAGTTAATAAAAAACTTTCTATTTTGTACTGGAGTACAGCAGATTAACAATGTTGTGATAGTTTCTGGTGAACAGGGAAGGGACTCAGCCATACATATACATGTGTCCATTCTCTCCCAACTTCCCTCCCATCAGGCTGCCACATAACACTGAGCAGAGTTCCCTGTGCTGTACAGTAGGTCCTTGTTGGTTATTCATTTCAAACACAGGGTACACGTGCATCCCAAACTCCAAACTATCCCTTCCCTCATCCTTCCCCTACCCAAACCATAAATTCATTCTCTAACTCTGTAAGGCTCTTCCTGTTTTGCAAATTTCATTTGTATCATTTCTCTTGAGATTTCACCTATAGAGGATGTGATACAATGTTTCTCCTTCTCTGTCTGACTTACCTCACTCTGTAGGACCATCTAAAGGTAAGAGCCTTGCACAACAAAGGAAACCATCCATGAAACAAAAAGACAAATCAACTGCTCAATGAGAGAAAATATTTACAAATGATATGACTGACACGGACTTAATATCCCAAATATATAAATAGCTTATATAATTAATTATCAAAGAATTAAAACTCAGAAAATGGACAGAAGACATGTAAGACATTTTTCCAAGAAGATATACAGGTGGCCAATAGGCATATGACAAGATGCACAACATTACTAATTCAGCAGAGAAATGCACATCAAACCACAATTAAACACTACCTCAGTTCCGTCAGAATGGCTATCACCAGAAAGATCACAAATAACAAATGCTGGCAAGGATGGAGGAATAAGAGCGTCCTAGCGAGGAAAGGGAATGTAAATTAGTGCAGCCACCATGGAAAACTATCATAGGGCTTCCCTGATAGCTCAGTTGGTAAAAAATCCATCTGCAATGCAAGAGAACCTGGTTCAATTCCTGGGTCAGGAAGATCCGCTGGAGAAGGGATAGGCGACCTACTCCAGTATTCTTGGGCTTTCCTTGTGGCTCAGCAGGTAAAGAATCCACCTGCAATACAGGAGACCAGGGTTGGATCCCTCGGTAGGGAAGATCCCCTGGAGAAGGGAAAGGCTATCTACTGCATTATTCCCGCCTGGAGAATTCCATGGACTCTATATATAGTCCATGGGGTCACGAAGAGTCAGACACAAATGAGCGACTTTCACTTTCACTATGAAAAACAATATGGAGGTTCCTCAAAAAAAGAAAAATAGAGCTACTATATGATCCAGCAATTCCACTTCCAAGTATACATCTGAAGAAAATGAAAACACTAATTCAAAGAGATACATGCACCCAATGTTTATAGCACTATTATTTACACACAATAGCCAAGATACTGAAGCAACTAAGTGTCCATCAACAGATGAATAAAGTAGATGTGGTATGTGAATGTGTGTGCACACACACATATACACACAATGGAATACTGCTCAACCACAAAAAGGAGTGAAATTTTGCCATTTTAAAGAACATAGATGGACCTGGAAGGTATTATGCCTAGTGAAATCAATCACACAGAAAAAGACAAATATTATATCTTATCATTTACATGTGGAATCTAAAAAATAAAACCAATGAATACATATAACAAAACAAAAACAGACTCACAGATATAGAGAACAAACTAGTTGTTACTGGTGGGGACAGAGGCAAAATAGGGCCAGTAGAAGACTTAAGAAGTACAAACTACTAAGTATAAAATAAAGAAGATATAAAGATGTGATGTACAGCACAGGAACAGAGCCAATATATTATAATAACTGTAAATGCAGGATAACCTACAAAAATACTGAATGACTACGTTGTATGTATAAACTAATACTGTACAATACTGTAAATCAGTTATACTTAAATTTAAAAGAATAAATATAAATAAATAAAGGGAGAAAAGACGAAAAAAATCTGAACAGAGCACCAGTGAAGACAGGGAACAACTTCAAACAGTCCAACAAAACTATAATTGGGAGTCACTGTGAAGAAAACGAAGAACAAAAAAATAATTTGAAAAATAGTAGAGATAAAAACTATGAGCTTGCACATCCATAAGGCTCAACAAAACTCAAGCACAAGAAATATGAAATAAACAAGAGCAAAGCACATAAACTGCTTAATAAATGATAAAGAGAAAATTGTAAAAGCAGGTAGAGGACATCCCTGGTGGTACAGTGGATAAGAATTCGCCTGCCAACACAGGGACACAGGTTTGATTTCTGGTCTGGAAAAATCCCACATGCCACAGAGCAACTAAGCCCGTGTGGGACAACTACCGAGGCTGCACTCTAGGGTTCGTGAGCCACAACCACCAAAGTCCACGTGCCTAGAGCCTGTACACTGCAACAAGAGAAGCCACTGCGATGACAAGTCCGTGCACCACAATCAAGAGGAGTCCTCAAGCACCACAACTAGAGAGAGCCTGCGTGTGGCAACAAAGACTCAGGACAATCAAAAAAAAAAAAAAAAAAAAAGCAGCAGCTAGAGAAAGAAGGTAAATTACACAGTGTGAATAATAATTAGAATTACAGAACACTTCTAGTCAGAAACAATGCAATCCACACAATACTGTAGTTAACACCTTTAAAGTCACAAGAGAAAAAAATTATCTACAATCCTCTTTCAGTCAAAATATCTTCCAATTAGGAAAGCAAATATTTTTCATATATACAAAGATTGAATCAATCAATCACCAGCAGACCTGCTCTACAAAAATAAAAGTCATTTCCATAAAAGAGGAAAACAATATCAGATGGAAATCTGGAGCTATACAAAGGAATGAAGAAAACTGGAAATAGTAACTACAAATATAAATCTTTTTCCTATTTAAAAAAAAAATTGGCTATTTAAAGAAACAGCAACAATGACAACAACATATTATGAGGTTTATAATATGTGTACAAGTAAAATGCATCACAATAGCAAAGGCCAGGAGGTAAAAATGTAGGTATAATATTGTAAGGTTATTTTATTATATGAGAAACAGTATCATATTACTTGAAGGTTGTGGTAAGTTTAAGATATATACTATAAACCTTAACAAAACTGACAGTTTGCAGAGTCTTTTGGATTTTTTACTATACAATAAAATCTCCTGTGAACAAGAACAGTATTGTTTCCTCCTCCATATATATATATGCAGGCAATTTTTTTCCCTAGCTTTAATGCATGAGCTAGGGCTTCCAAAACAATGGCTGGTAGGTGTGGTCATATACTACAAACACAGCTGCTGGGGCCCCACCCTTTTAGTTAAGAGTCATCTCAACCTGGCTAGACACTCACAAAATGCCTATCCCATGGAAATGTGCTTGTTATTTTCTGACATCAAGACAACTTTTAGTGGCAAACAAGTTTTCAAAACTGTAACACAAAAGGTTATGTCATGACAAACAAAATTAGAAATCCCAAAACTTGATTTGCCAGATGAGGGCGGACTAGGAGTCGCAGAGTTTTCTGAGATTCTCAAATGAGCTATGTCATATTTCCTCTGGTTTCAGGTCAGAGGGTATCTTTGGTACATCACTGGTGATGGTACATCAATAGCTGACAATTAGGAATTCACTTTTCAATTTTAAAGTCTGTCAGAATATAATTCACAAGTTTTTAAATACATATGGTTCTCCAGTTGTCTGCCTGAATAAAGGCTGACAAAGTTTCTGAACTTTAGATTCTCCAAGTCCTTCTTCAAATATCTAAAAGTTCGCCCTTTATTTGTCTCCAATCTTCTCTTCAACAATTTGGTCACTTTAACATTCTGTTCTCCAATGGCATCTATAAATGGTGACCACAAGGATTTGAAGAGAAGTATTAGGATTATTCCTATCAGGAGTTAGCAAACTTTTTCTATAAAGGGTCAGATAGTAAACATTCTAGGTTTTCTGGGCCATATGGTTTTTGTCACTACCACTAATCTACCTTGCCTTTGCAGAATGAAAACAACCAAAAAAAAAAAAAAAGGTAAATGAGTGGGGGTGAGTACATTCCAACAAAACTTTAGTTACAAAATCCCTGGTAGGCTCAGTTTGGTCCCCAGGGAATACTCTGTCAAGTCCTAACATGTGTTTGTGTGTTCAGTCACACAGTCATGTCCGACTCTTCGGGATCCTATGGACTGCAGCCCATCAGGTTCCTCTCTCCATGGGATTTTCCAGGCAAGAACACTGGAGTGGGTTGCCATTTTCTCCTTTAGGGGATCTTCCCAATCTAGGGATCAAACCTATGTCTTGGGTCTCCCTCATTGGCAGGAGGATTCTTTACCACTGTGTCACCTGGGAAGCCCAACTTCTAATGCATATGGTCAAAAATATCTACCAAGGAAGTCAAGCCATGAATGAGGTGGAAACTGGAAACATCAGATTTCCACTTTTCCAAGCTTCCATAAAGCGCAGGCAAATGATCCAAGTGCTACCAATCAGATATACTCATCACAAACTTTTAATCTAGTGATACCAAGAAGCAAGAACTGTGGTTGAAGGCTCTGTCAACACATGCAGTGTACAGTGTACATGGTCAGCACTGCAAGTTACGGTACCCACTGTGTTCAATGCAAGCAGCAGTACTATCTTTACCAAATATGTGACAAGGAGTATGGATCATGACTGTCTAGCTCCACGTCTATTTCTCCAGCATTCCCAGCAAGTCGATAGCTACCTGCTATCCTTTTAATAAACACCTTTTCTTTAAATTGACCAGAATTGGGTTTTTCTGCATGTAAGTTACAACCTAAAAGACTTGGGAACTTGGCAAAAATGTGAATTTCCATACCTTATGAATCAGAATCTCTGGGAGCAGGATCTAGCAGTCTGTGGTTTAATGAGACCTACAGGTGGTTCTGATACACATTCAAGTTTAGAACAAGTGGTTTATTGGTAGGATTTATGCCACTCTGGGGGATTCCCAGGTGGCCCAGTGGTAAAGAACCTGCCTACCAATGCAGTAGCCACAAGAGACATGGGTTCGATTCCTAGGTTGGGAGGATCCCCTGGAATAGGAAATGGCAACCCACTCCAGTAATCCTGCCTGGAAAGACAGGCAGGACAGAGGAGCCTGGAGGCTACCGTCCATGGGGTCAAAAAAGAGTCAGACATGACTTAACGATGGAACACATGCACACACATGCCACTCCGGGTTATTTGGCTGATAACCTATTAAAGAGGAGGGACACAAGCACTGAGATGTCTAGTAAACCCTGGTCCCTCCAGAGCACCTGGTTTTAGGGTCACAAGATGCTAAGCATTTATGAAACAACGGAAAATAATCTTTCAGAACAAAGGATGGTTGTAACAGCAAACTGATAAATTCTCTCATATGATGTGGTTGGTTATGGGTTTTCGTTTACATGGGACAATAAGTATTTATAGTTGTTCACTGCGTAATGCTGGTCTTAGAAAGGGGTTTCTTGTGGTTTCTGTACCAATTATCGCCGACACAGGCTTAAGGTACTGCATTGTCTGTTAGGCTCCTGGTGTGTCCCAGATCAATAAAAGCTATTATAGATACCCAAAACAACCCCGACAGAGGCAGACTGGAAGTCTTACAGACATTTTTTGGTAATAAAAAATGTAAATGCTATATTGAAAGCAATGGTATTTACATTGTGCACTTCAAAGTTGCTCTACTGAACCTCAAAAAGGGAAATCATGAAAAAGATGGAAAACTAGGAATTTATGACATTCCAGATCAGTAACACCTACATCAGACCCTGGTTCTGTAACTACAAAATAGTGAAGAAATTATCCAGGGGCATGAGGTCGCAAAGAGTCAGACAGGACTGAGCAACTGAAGGCACACAAATTAGAAGAACAAATACCAACTCAGGATTAGAGAATAAAAATAATTAGTCCCATTTGGGCAAAAAGGAGGTGAGGAAATGGTGATGACTCAACACGTCATAAAACACATCAGCAATACCCTCTCAGCCAGTCAGTCATGTGAGTGAGTGAAGGTGGGCAAGCTGAGGTAGGTGAGAGCAATGCTATCCTACAAGCTGCCCTTTAACGACCCACACCTAACACATTCACTGTAGGTATATTCTATGGCTTTTCAATTTCACTGTAAAATGACATGTTCAATTCATGTTTGTAGCTCTGTATGAGGAATTAATAATTCTGTTAAGTTTAGTTGCTTAGTCGTGTCCGATTCTTTGTGACCCCATGAATCGCAGCACACCAGGCCTCCCTGTCCATCACCAACTCCCAGAGTCCACCCAAATCCATGTCCATTGAGTCGATGATGCCATCCAACCATCTCATCCTCTGTCGTCCCCTTCTTCTCCTGCCCTCAATCTTTCCCAGCATCAGGGTCTTTTCCAATGAGTCAGTTATTTGCATCAGCTGGCCAAAGTACTAGAGCTTCAGCCTCAACATCAGTCCTTCCAATGAACAACCAGGACTGATCTCCCTTAGGATAGACTGGTTGGATCTCCTTGCAGTCCAAGGGACTCTCAAGAGTCTTCTCCAACACCACAGTTCAAAAGCATCAATTCTTCGGCACTCAGCTTTCTTCACAGTCCAACTCTCACATCCATACATGACTACTGGAAAAACCATAGCCTTGACTATACGGACCTTTGCTGGCAAAGTAATGTCTCTGCTTTTTAATATGCTGTGTAGGTTGGTCATAACTTTCCCAAGGAGTAAGCGTCTTTTAATTGCATGGCTGCAATCACCATTTCTGTTAAGTATGTACTTCTAGTTAAGCACTTTGGGATTTCTATCCCCTTCCTCAATGCTGTACCAAGAAGTGTGTTGCTCTCAACAACTATATATCTCAATTCAGCTGTTCTACACATGCTTATAAAACTAATTAAACTTGTAGAACTCAAATTGGAATGCTTAAAGTGATTCTGAATTTTTCTGTTTCTCAAAGTCTCAATCTAGTGAATTTCTTACCTATGAAATGCTTGTGATCACATACGACACTCAATACAACATCAATTATCTAAAACATTCATCAACCAAGGTATTTTACTCATTATCTCAGCAATTAAAAAGAAAACTCTCAGGGGATTCTCTGGTGGCCCAGTGGTTGAGAATCTGCCTTACAATGCGGGAAATATAGGTTCAATCTCTGGCTGGGGAACTAAGATCCCACATGCCATGAAGCAACTAATAAGCCCGTGCCCTAAAACTACTGATCCCACATGACACAACTAGAGAGCCCGAGTGCTACAACCAAGACCCAATGCAGCCAAGTAATAAACATTAAAAAACAAAACAAAAAAACCCTCTCAGGATGAATCTCTACGGTCAACACAAATTCAAACTCAAGATATACATATTCTGCAGCTATAGTCCTATAATCAAAAGTTATGCTGAAGAATCTTCTCCAAATTATTTTTAGGCTGCCTTCAGCCTAACAGTGCAGTTAAAAACTTGGAGACAGCTGTGGTTTCAAATCCTGCCTCTATCAGTTATTAACCATATAACAATAGATAATCTACTTAACATTTATTTTTTGTACAATAGGGAATGTCAACAGTTTCTTTTCAAACTTAAATTTTTAAAATAAATCTACTAAATGTGTAGCACAGACACACATGTTAAAGGTTAACAAATATTAGTCTGTTTTATATGTTTCATTATGAAATTACAAAAGTTAAATTATATCAGCAGACTATTAAAACTATTTGAAAGACTTTGAGCAATACCTCCAAGTTAACATGCCCATACATTAAATACAGAATTCCATTCCATTGGTTTTATCATCCATGAAGGTGTAAATATATTCTGCAAAATGGCAATGAAAAGCTGTAACACTTACCACACCTGAAGCTCACACCACAGATTCTAAATGCCATTTCCTACTAAAAGAAACCTGGTGTGATGTATGTCAGAGAGTGTTTTGCCTATGTTCTCCTCTAGGAGTTTTATAGTTTCTGGTCTTAGGTTTAGATCTTTAATCCATTTTGAGTTTATTTTGGTGTATGGTGTTAGAAAGTGTTCTCGTTTCATTCTTTTACAAGTGGTTGACCAGATTTCCCAGCACCACTTGTTAAAGAGATTGTCTTTAATCCATTGTATATTCTTGCCTCCTTTGTCAAAGATAAGGTGTCCATATGTGCGTGGATTTATCTCTGGGCTTTCTATTTTGTTCCATTAATCTACATTTCTGTCTTTGTGCCAGTACCATACTGTCTTGATAACTGTGGCTTTGTAGTAGAGCCTGAAGTCAGGTAGGTTGATTCCTCCAGTTCCATACTTCTTTCTCAAGATCGCTTTGGCTATTCGAGGTTTTTTGTGTTTCCATACAAATTGTGAAATTATTTGTTCTAGCTCTGTGAAGAATACTGTTGGTAGCTTGATAGGGATTGCATTGAATCTATAAATTGCTTTGGGTAGTATACTCATTTTCACTATATTGATTCTTCCAATCCATGAACATGGTATATTTCTCCATCTATTAGTGTCCTCTTTGATTTCTTTCACCAGTGTTTTATAGTTTTCTATATATAGGTATTTAGTTTCTTTAGGTAGATATATTCCCAAGTATTTTATTCTTTCCGTTGCAATGGTGAATGGAATTGTTTCCTTAATTTCTCTTTCTGTTTTCTCATTATTAGTGTATAGGAATGCAAGAACATAGGCAAAACACTCTCTGACATACATCACAGCAGGATCCTCTATGACCCACCTCCCAGAATATTGGAAATAAAAGCAAAAATAAACAAATGGGACCTAATTAACCTTAAAAGCTTCTGCACATCAAAGGAAACTATTAGCAAGGTGAAAAGACAACCTTCAGAATGGGAGAAAATAATAGCAAATGAAGCAACTGACAAACAACTAATCTCAAAAATATACAAGCAACTCCTACAGCTCAACTCCAGAAAAATAAATGACCCAATCAAAAAATGGGCCAAAGAACTAAACAGACATTTCTCCAAAGAAGACATACAGATGGCTAACAAACACATGAAAAGATGCTCAACATCACTCATTATCAGAGAAATGCAAATCAAAACCACTATGAGGTACCATTTCACACCAGTCAGAATGGCTGCGATCCAAAAGTCTACAAATAATAAATGCTGGAGAGGGTGTGGAGAAAAGGGAACCCTCTTACACTGTTGGTGGGAATGCAAACTAGTACAGCCACTATGGAGAACAGTGTGGAGATTCCTTAAAAAACTGGAAATAGAACTGCCTTATGATCCAGCAATCCCACTGCTGGGCATACACACTGAGGAAACCAGAAGGGAAAGAGACACGTGTACCCCAATGTTCATCGCAGCACTGTTTATAATAGCCAGGACATGGAAGCAACCTAGATGTCCATCAGCAGATGAATGGATAAGAAAGCTATGGTACATATACACAATGGAGTATTACTCAGCTACTAAAAAGAATACATTTGAATCAGTTCTAATGAGGTGGATGAAACTGGAGCCTATTATACAGAGTGAAGTAAGCCAGAAGGAAAAACACCAATACAGTATACTAACGCATATATATGGAATTTAGAAAGATGGTGACAATAACCCGGTGTACAAGACAGCAAAAGAGACACTGATGTATAGAACAGTCTTACGGACTCTGTGGGAGAGGGAGAGGGTGCGAAGATTTGGGAGAATGACATTAAAACATGCAAAATATCATGTATGAAACGAGATGCCAGTCTAGGTTCGATGCATGATACTGGATGCTTGGGGCTAGTGCACTGGGACAACCCAGAGGGATGATATGGGGAGGGAGGAGGGAGGAGGGTTCAGAATGGGGAACACATGTATACCTGTGGCGGATTCATTTTGATATTTGGCAAAACTAATACAATTATGTAAAGTTTAAAAATAAAATTAAATTAAAAAAATAAATAAATAAAAGAAACCTGGTTCCTAGATACATGGCTAATTTCAGTAGTAGGACAAGGAAAGTAAAAGCCTGGAACACCTTTTTGGGCCAGAAAGTAGGGTATTACTTAAAGACTATTTCTTATTGTTGTTTAGTTACTGAGTTGTGTCTGACTCTTTTGCGATACTATGGACTGTAGCCCACCAGGCTCCTCTGTCCATGGGATTTCTCAGGCAAGAATACTGGAGAGGGTTGCCATTTCCTACACTGGGAATGTGCCGTCCATCCAGGGACGGAATGTGCGTCTTCTGCTTGGCAGGCAGATTCTTTACACTGAGCCACCTGGGAAGTCCTAAAGACTACTGGATCATGCCAAAGTTCTCAGGAGGAGGAGGAGGAGAATGTAAAGTAGGAAAAGTTCTTCCAAACGGAACATCAGCTAATAAATGGATGGAAGGAATAAACTGCCTACACTTTCTACTGCTCACTGAACACTGTCACCTGGTGACCCCTCAGCATCTCAAATGCAATATATCCAAAGCTAAACTGATTATCTATCCCCTAGCTGTGTCTTGCTCCTAGGTTCCCTGATTTAGGTGACAGTACTCACCTTCAACAGCTCATGTGAGAACATCTCTGTTCACCATCTCAGCTGAAGCAAGTTAGAGAGTCCTTCCCTGGTGGCTCAGACAATAAGGAGTCTGCTTGCAGTGCTGCAGACCCAGGTTTGATCCCTGGGTCAGGAAAATTCCCTGGAGAAAGGAATGGCTACCCACTCCAGTATTCTTTCCTGGAGAATTCCATGGACAGAGGAGCCTGGTGGGCTACAGTCCATGTTTATACATCATCAAATGTTTATCTGCCTTCTTAGAACAGAAGGCAGCACTCAGTCTCATAATGTGAAGGTCCTGAGTTCCAACCTCAGTGAGCACAGTCTGGGCTTCCCTGGTAGCTCAGCTGGTAAAGAATCCACCAGAAATGCAGGAGACCCTGAGGTCAGGAAGATCTGTGGGAGAAGGGAGAGGCTACCCACTCCAGTATTCCTGGGCTTTCCTGGTGGCTCAGACGGTAAAGAATTCACCTGCAATGCAAGAGACCTGGGTTCAATCCCTGGGTTGGGAAGATTCCCCTGGAGAAGAAAATGGCAACCCACTCCAGTATTCTGGCCTAAAGAATTCCACGGACTGGGGAGTCTGGCAGGCCACAGTCCATGGGGTCATCGAGAGTCGGACACGACTGAGCAACTTTCATTCACAACAGAAAACAGCCTTCTTGCCTCTAGTCTGGCACCCTATAATCCATTCTTCACAGTGCTACCAGAGTGATCTTTCTAAAAAGAAAACACAAACTTAACAAGGAGAACACAGTCCCTCATGTTCTGAATCCTGACCATGCCTCCAGCCTCATATATTTACTACTTACTCTTGTCCCAATATTCTAGCTACACAGGCAATGTGCATGTTCATACCAAGCTCATCTGCGGCCTTGGAAAATGCTGCTCCCTTTTCTAGGAAAACATACAGTTCCTTCTTTACCTAACTTTTATATATTCTAATTTACACTCAAGTCAGGGTTCCTTTTCTAAAACAATTTGAATGGCACGTGCTTAGTCTTTACTCCTCTCCCCCAACAGCCCTCCTACAAACTCCTGAGCATCTGATACGTGCAACTGTCAGAGTACTTAACCAGACTCTATTTTAATTGTCTGTGTACTTGTCTATCTCCCCCTCTAAGAACATTTTATTCCTAGCACTTAAAAACAGGACTTGAAAAATACATATCACACAAACATTCATTAGGAAGTCTTCTACAATAATGTATGCATTCAACTCTGCCTCAGAGAGTCATTTGAGGAGCTCATAAGCAATCCAAACTTCAGTTGGCACTTGTAACACTTATGAACTCTTCTTTATGATAAAGTCTTCTTGTATAAGTTGAATGCTCTTAAGAAACCAACCTAGAATAGACTATCAACTTCTGAAAACAAGTTATAAAACAGAATGGTATATTAAAAAAATCATGTAACAAACACATCTGTTTTCATTCTACATAAAACTTGAGAAATATACACTTAAATAGACATAGGCACCTTAAAATATTATACTTCATACAGTACAGGCAAGATTAAATAAGAGGCATTTATTTAGGAAAATATCAGGCTCTCTATAGATATCAATAAAAAACAAACAAACAAGATCAACGCTTAAAATGTAACCTAAAGTTCACTGATAAAGAAAAGCACTGGGGCACTACTGGATGAAGGAAGTAAATGATGACTCATGTGACCCTGAGCAAGACATTTTACCTCTCTCAAGTTTAGTTCCTTTATCTGTATGTGACCCACTTCACCAGCTCTTGAACCATCAGCCAAGGTATTTTTGGAAATCATATATACGTACATTCACAAATACTTGCTAGGTGGTGCTGCTACTTCTGCTATGTACTAAGTGCCCTGTCCACCAAGTCCCACGGGTCTCTGCCTCATGTCAAAGCTGCCAAAGTTTCAGTTTGGGGCAAATAATGGAGAACATCAAACAAGGGCTGCTTATGTCTTCGCAACCTCAAGTTCTTAACAACGAAGGGGTTCCTTCAGTTTTCATCT
Organism: Bos javanicus; assembly: GCF_032452875.1. Taxonomy (NCBI): domain Eukaryota; kingdom Metazoa; phylum Chordata; class Mammalia; order Artiodactyla; family Bovidae; genus Bos; species Bos javanicus. The sequence goes on along the minus strand of NC_083874.1, from coordinate 22,493,065 downwards.
AAGCCAGATCTCAGTTTACACCAGCTGCTAAGTCACTTCAGTTGTGTCCGATTCTGTGCGACCCCAGAGACGGCAGCCCACCAGGCTCCGCCGTCCCTGGGACTCTCCAGGCAAGAACACCGGAGTGGGTTGCCATTTCCTTCTCCAATGCATGACAGTGAAAAGTGAAAGTGACGTCACTCAGTCGTGTTCAACCCTCAGCGACCCCATGGACTGCAGCCTACCAAGGCTCCTCCATCCATGGGATCTTCCAGGCAAGAGTACTGGAGTGGGGTGCCATTGCCTTCTCTGACACTAGCTGCTGCTGCTGCTAAGTCGCTTCAGTCGTGTCCGACTCTGTGCGACCCCATAGACGGCAGCCCACCAGGCTTCCCGTCCCTGGGATTCTCCAGGCAAGAACACTGGAGTGGGTTGCCATTTCCTTCTCCAGTGCATGAAAGTGAAAAGTGAAAGTGAAGTCGCTCAGTCATGTCCGACTCTAGCGACCCCATGGACTGCACTAGTTCAAGGTAAAGCCAAAAGGCAACTACAATGTTACAGAGCTCACAACTGTACATCCAAGAACATGACTTTGTCATAGAGTCAAGTTCACCACGCCTGGCTGCTACTGCTCTGCAGAATTCTCTCTCAGAGAAGCTCCTTATCACTCAAAACCATGATTTTATGGTGTCGAAACTACTGAATGGCCAGAGTTGTTATTGTTTTTGCTTTTTTCTCAAGTTGGGAATCTCCAATACATATATGAGGTGTCTTGGAAGAGCAATTATCCAATAAAGGCCCCATCTGGGTCTAGTATTCCCTTTCTATACAGTTTACTTTACAAATGAAGGTCAGAGGGCCCCAGTTGCATAAATAAGTTCTTGCTTTCCAAGGAGCTCTCTAAATGTGCACCTGCTGTAGAAAAGCACAAGAGAATCCTTGTTCTGCCACCCTTAAGGGTGCACACAGTGACTCCCTCAAAAATTTTGAGTACAATGGTGCTCTTTTGCTAATTCAGAAGGAAAAAAACCCTAAAATGTACATTTAAAGACCATTATTCTAAATTATGAAAAAGATTTAATAAATAATCACAAGAACACTAAATTTTATATTCTTTCAGTCCAAGCCCCCTCTTTAAATTTTGGTAACACAAACAAGCTAGATTTTTTATAAAATGATTTTCTGGATTGTAAATAGGCAATTACATTAACATCTAGCTGAGCATGAAATATTTGCCCAACAAAAGTTTAAAGTCATATGCTTAAAAACACATGAAAAGTTAAAACTGGCACTGCAGGTAAAGCTGCAAATGTGTTTTAAAGCCGTATAAAAAAGAAGTTCCTCTTTCAAAGTATGACTTAAGTTCCTCTATCTGAATTGTCTGTGAAGAACTGCCAGGTAAAACACATAGTTTCTTTATGGTCACTGTACATTATTTACATCTTACTAGGAGAAGATTTGGAGAAGGAAATGGCAACCCACTCCAGTGTTCTTGCCTGGAGAATCCCAGGGACGGGGGAGCCTGCTGAGCTGCCATCTATAGGGTCTCACAGAGTTGGACACAACTGAAGTGACTTAGCAGGAGAAGATTAACAGCAAATTTTGCTCTGTGCCAAATTCAATCTTTTTTCCCCAGCACTTCAAATATCAGACCAACAGAAATTACTACTAGAAAAACACGAAAACAGTATTGGTCAGATTCTTTTCCTTTTTAGAGTCATTCACTCTACAAATATTTGGTTACCTACCACGTAACAAGTATTGCATGATGGAACTGGGAGATAAAGATACAGTCACTGTCTTCAAGACGCTTACAATCCAGCCAGGGAGAACAAGCCAGCAATCCTAACACAGAACAGTAATTGCTGAGACAGGAAGGGACACAGAGAAGGAATGGGAGATCAGATTTCAGTGAGGCGGCTGCATTTGTCAAGTGAGAGGATGGTGTTCAAGACAAAGGAAATAGCAGACTAGCATGTACGGCTATTACTGAGGGTTCATTATGATTGGCACTTCGTTAAATACTTTGGGGCTTCCCTGGTGGCTCACAAGGTAAGGAATCCACCTGAAACACAGGTGACCCGGGTTGGATCTCTGGGTCAGGAAGATCCCCTGGAGAAGGGAATGGCTACTCACTCAAGTATTCTTGCTTGAAGAATTCCATGGACAGAGGAGCCTGGTGGGGCTACAGTTCATTGGGCAGCAAAACTTTACATATCTCATTTAGTCCACGTAACAATCCCCCAAAGATATTCAATCTTAAAATTAGGTAACTTTTCCAAGGTCACTAAAATTCTCAGTGCTATAGCCCAGATCTGAAGTAGGCTTGTTTAAATGCAAAATTCCATGACTGTAAACACTTTTCCATCCTACATAAAAGCACAGAGACTGGGGAAAATGGCACAATGGACAATGTTTCTAACCGCTATCCATATATCATAATTACTTAAGGAGTATAGAATTACTTCTATAAATACCAATGCTTGACACTCCATTCCAGATTTTAATTCAAGAAATGAGATGGGCCTCAGCATTATTAAAAAAAAACAATTCCCTAGGTTGAGAAACATATGTAGCCCAGGTTGAAAAATACTGTGTTATGACACTCACATTTCTCTGATAATCAGTGACGCTGACCATCTTTTCATGTTTGTTGGCCATCTGTGTGTCTTCTGTGGAGATAAGTCTCTTTAAGCCTTCTGCCCATTTTTTTCATTGGGTTTTTTTTTTTTTAATTGAGTTGCATAAGCTGTTTATATATTTTGGAGATTAGTCCTTTGTCAGTCAACTCATTTGCAAATATTTTCTCCCATTCTGAGGGTTGTCTTTTTCACCTCATTTATGGTTTCCTTTGCTTGCAAAAGCTTTTAAGTTTAACAAGGTCCCAATTGTTTATTTTTGTTTTTATTTTCATTACTCTAGGAGGTGAGTCAAAAAAAGATCTTGCTGCGATTTATGTCAAAGAGTGCTTTACCTATGTTTTCCTCTAAGAGCTTTGTAGTGTCTGGACTCACATTTAAGTCTTTAATCCATTCTGAGTTTATTTTTGTGTATGGTGTTAGGGAGTGTTCTAATTTTTTTTTAATTGAAAGATAATTACTTTACATAATTTTGTTGTTTTCTGTCAAACCTCAACAGTCATAGGTATACATACATACCTTCCCTTTTGAACCTCCCTCACATCTCCCTCCCCAGGTGTTCTAATTCCATTCTCTTACATGTAGCTGTGAAATTAAAAGATGCTTGCTCCTTGGAAGAAAAGCTATGACAAACCTAGACAGCATATTAAAAAGCAGAGACATTACTTTACCAACGAAGGTCCATATAGTCAAAGCTATGGTTTTCCCAGTAGTCATGTACAGATGTGAGAGTTGGACCATAAGGAAAGCTGAGCGCCAAAGAATTGATGCTTTTGTACTGTGGTGTTGGAGAACACTCTTGAGAGTCCCTTGGACTGTAAGGAGATCAAACCAGTCTAAAGGAAATCAATTGTGAATATTCATTGGAGGAACTGATGCCGAAACTCCAATACTTAAGGTCATCTGATGTGAAGAACTGACTCACTGAAAAAGACCCTATGCTGGGAAAGATTGAAGGCAGGAGGAGAAGGGGATAACAGAGGATGAGATGGTTGGATGGCATCACGGACTCAATGGACATGAGTTTGAGCAAGCTCCAGGAGTTGGTGATGGATAGTGAAGCCTGGCGTGCTGCAGTCTATGAGGTCACAAAGGGTCAGACATGACTGAGCGAGTAAACTGAACTGTCCAGTTTTCCCAAGATCACTTACTGAAGAGACTGTCTTCTCTCCATTGTATATTCTTGCCTCGTCTGTCATAGATCAGGTGACCACAGGTGCATGGGTTTACTTCTGGGCTTTCTATTCTGTTCAATTGATCTAAACTACAATAAGGTATCACCTCACACTGGTCAGAATGGTCATCATAAAAAAATCTACAAACAATAAATGCTGGAAAGGGTGTGGAGAGAAGAGAATCCTCCTACACTGTTGGTGGGAATGTAAAATGGTACAGCTACTATAGAGAACAGTACAAAGTTTCCTTAAAATAAAAACAGAGCTATCATGTGTCCCAGCAATCCCACTCCTGGGCATGTACCTGGGGAAAACCATAATTCAAAAAGATACATATACCTCAATGTTCACTGCAGCACTATTCAGACTGGCCAGGACATGGATGCAACCTAAACATCCATCAACAGAGGAATGGATAAAGAGTATGTAGTGTATATATACAATGAAATATTACTCAGCCATATAAAGGGACAAAACAGTGCTGTTTGCAGAGACGTGGCTGGATCTAGAGACTGTTATAAAGAGTGAAGTCAGAAAGAGAGAAACAAATATTGTATAATATCACTTGTATGTGGAATCTAGATAAATAGTACAGATGAACTTATTTGCAAATAAGAAATAGAGACACAGATGTAGAGAACTTACCTACAGGAGGAAGGGGAGCAGGGCGGGTGTGGGATGAATTGAAGACTGGAATTGACACACATGCACTCCTACGTTTAAACTGACACATACACACTACTGTGTAAACCTAAGGTCACGACGGAGCACCGAGTTCCTTGTACCATACAGGAGATTCTCACTAGTTGTCTATTTTATACACAGTAGTGTATGTATGCATAGTTTGAACCCAATCAGAAGTGGGCAGAAGACCTGAACAGACATTTCTCCAAAGAAGACATGTAGATGGCTAAGAAACACATGAAAAGATGCTCAACATCACTCATTATTAGAGAAATGCAAATCAAAACCACAATGAGGTTTTCACCTCATACCAGTCAGAATGGCCATGATCAAAAAAATCTACAAACAATAAATGCTGGAGAGGGTGTGGAGAAAAGGGTACCCTCTTGCACTGTTGGTGGGAATGTAAATTGATACAGCCACTATGGAGAAGAATATGGAAATTCCTTTTAAAAAACTAGGAATAAAACTACCATATGACCCAAGAATTTCACTAGTGAGCATATACCCTGAAGAAACCATACTGAAAAAGACACATGTACCCCAGTGTTCACTGTAGCACTATTAACAATAGCTAGGTCATGGAAGCAACCTAGATGTCCACTTACAGAAGAATGGATAAAGAAGTTGTGGTACACATACACATGGAATATTACTCAGCCATAAAAAGGAATGCATTTGAATCAGTTCTAACCATGTGGATGAACCTAGAGACTATTTATACAGAGTGAATGAAGTCAGACAAAAACAAATATCGTATTATGCACATAAATGAACTCTAGAAAGATGGTACTGATGAACCTATTTGCAGGGCAGCAACGGAGACCCAGCACAGAAAACAGACTTGTGGACACAGTAGGAGAAGGAGAGGGAGACGAATAAAGAAATTAGCCCTGAAACATCCACATTACCATATGTAAAACAGACAGCTGGAGCTGGTGGGAATTTGCTATATGACGAAGGGAGCTCAAACTTGGTGCTCTGCGACTACCTAGAGGGGTGGGATGGGGTGGGAGGTGAGAGAGGTTCAACAGGGAGCAGACATGTGTATATGCCTATAGCTGATTCATGTTGACGTATGGCAGAAACTAACACTATATTGTAAAGCAATTATCCTCCAATTAAAAATAAATAAAAATAAACTCAAGTAACTCCAAAAAAAAAAAAAGAAAAAGGGTGCGTGTTTGGGGGTGTGGGATGATAAGGCTAGAGTGCAAGGCAGAAGATAATGGAGGACTCTACATCTTTCCCATTCCCATCAGAGCCAAATTCATGAACTTGCAGCCTTCACTTTCTTGGGTCTTATTCTCTAATCCACTGCAGTCAGGCTCTGTATTCAGTCCACTGAAAGCATTCTGATGGAAGCAACCTGAAGAATATAGGAGCCTTCACCTTTCTCGAATTCTCTATAGTACCTGATGTTAATAATTAGGGATTTCTTTATGAAATGTCTTCCTCTAAGTTCTTCTCCTACCTCTATAAACACTTTCTTTTCATTATCTTTGGCAGTTTTCTTTTTCTTCCCTCTTCCCTTTAAAATCAGAGCACTTAAGAGTCTGTCCTCCTTTTCTCAGTCGACTTCACCTATGACTCATAAGCTGTAGACTCTCAGACCAACTCAGACCATTAGCCGGTTTGATCTGAAGCTCCAAATGCTTTCTGAACATCTCTGTGTCCCCTGTTGCTGCTAAGTCGCTTCAGTCGTGTCCGACTCTGTGCGACCCCACAGACGGCAGCCCACCAGGCTCCCCCGTCCCTGGGACTCTCCAGGCAAGAACACTGGAGTGGGTTGCCATTTCCTTCTCCAATGCATGAAAGTGAAAAGTGAAAGTGAAGTCGCTCAGTCATGTCTGACTCTTAGCGACCCCATGGACTGTAGCCCGCCAGGTTCCTCAATCCATGGGATTTTCCAGGCAAGAGTACTGGAGTGGGGTGCCAACTGAATTCTCTTCCTACCCTAATTCTGCCTTTTAATAATGTGCTATTATACACAGTTACCCAAATAAGAAACTAAGAAATTATCTGAACTTCTGCTTTGCTCTGAACAGACCCAATCCAAGTCTGTCCCAACAAGCAAAAGACAGAAAGGTTTGCCACATTTGCCCCAGAGCTACTGCAGTTTAAAGGAACATAAAGACAGAGTGTCTCTTGGCCTGAAGTGCAGCATCTGAAGTTTGAGGCAGTTGCCGCAAGAGTAGGGTTGGAAAGAATGAGGTGGCCATTCCAAAAAGGGTCAGGTAAGTCAAGGTATAAAGGATAAGCAGACGAAGACCAAGAAAAGCCAAGATAGGAGGTTCAAAGTCCAGCCCAGAGATTAAAATGCAAAGAACCAAGATAGTTTCCTAGTTCTCTTGGTCACTGGAAAGAATACACACTGTATGATTCCACTCAAATGAATGCAAAAACATCTTTCATGGCGAAAGATATAAGAACAGTTTCCTTTGGGAAAAGGTACTGAGTGGGAGAGGAAAAGGGGGAGTTTCTGGAATGCTGGTAATATTCTATAATAATGATTTGGACGGTACCTAAATATATTTGTGAAAATTAAGCTGGCTATACACTTGAAAGCATGTGGAATTTACTGTATGTGTATTATGTTGTTGTTTAGTTGCTAAGCCATGTCTGACTTTTGTGAACCCAAGGATTGTAGCCAGCCAGGTTCCTTTCTCCATGGGATTTCCCACTCAAGAACAATGGAGTGGGCTGCCATTTCTTTCTCCAGGGAATCTTTCCAATGCAAGGACTAACCCCATGTCTCCTGCATTGGCAGGCAGATTCTTTACCACTGAGCCACCAGGGAAGCCCCCATATGTATTATAGTCAATTTCAAAGACTAAATAAAAAAAAGTCTGGCAGGATGTACAAACTCCCATTTCAATCAATGAGCATGTTGAGACAACTCTACTTCACTATTCCACTATGTCATATTCTGCTACCTTATTTCACTCCTAAACTATTGCATTTGTTTCCTAAAACTAGATCCACATCTCCTGATTTCCCAGTTATCCTGATATAATCATTAACAGTCTTGCCTTTCACATTGAAAAATACTCTGGTGTGGACAAAATGTTGTTTGTTCATCCTACTGAAAACCACCTGCCTCTAGCGTAGCCAGCCTGTACCGCTTCTTAACCCATCCCCTGGCTCCACCTACACCTTCAACAATGCCCACAGAGTAATCTTTGTAAAAGTGACCCTATTTCTGGGCTAAATAGCTGTTAAACCCTCCAACAGTTCTTTATTTACAACATCCAGTCCAAATCCCTGAAATGATCCAACCCTGCTATTATATCCAGCTCCAACATTTAACACCCAACACCACGCATCATCTCCTTATACACACAAAACACCATACACTAGTCCAGTGTTTTGCGACCTTTCTTCATTATCACATCTCTCCAAAGAGTATTTTTCTTAATTGCCACCCCATCTCCAACTAAACATTAAGGAATAAGACTTTGTCCAGTAACGATGAGTTTCGTGTAATATTACTACACATACCATAGATCTAAGTTTGGTTTTTTTTCCATTCCCCTCAAAGACCCAATTTTTGTCCCACTGGGAATGACACCATCCCCACTGGGAATGCACGCTCTCAGACTGGCTACTTGTTCTACAAATGTACCTGGCTTGTCACCATTAGTGCCTTTGCTCCTGCTGCCCTCTGCCTGGAATGACCTCCCTCCTGGATATCATCTAGAAAGCTATTCACAATATTATGGGTTTAATTTAAAGGTCCTCCAAGGAGACTTTCCTTTTCTCACTTGCAGCTGTAAAGTGCCCTATTCACATCTTCGTCACCAGTAATCTTAACGTTTTACTAATGTCTTGTCTGTCTCCTAAATCACTGAAGAATAGGGACCATGTCTAATTTCTCCCTACAACCTTGGCTTTGAGTATTCTAACATATCTGCTTACTGAATGGATAAATTAATGTTATCATCTGCATGCGGTAACCAAACATCTCAGTTTGCTGGAGACAAATGACTTCTTTCATCTGTTTTCCAGGTGTAAATACTAACCCACCTCTTCTCATTCTCAAAAATAATTTGGATGACAATTTATACTGCTAAACTATCTAGGTAATGGGAAATAACTCTGAGCAAGAATAGAAGATGATCAGATCTCAGTACTAGGAAGATCACTCTAACCAAATATGACAATAAGTAAAATGACTCAAAAATTCAGGGGTGAAATGATAAAAGTGTGAACTAGGATAGTTGAGCTGGACAGGAAGTGAGAGACTCTCAAGATGTAAAATCAACAAGGTTTAGTGACAAGTTAGATACAGAGAAGAGGACAGCAGGGGAAATTGAGTAAAGACACTAATTCTGAACTGGGAAACTGAGGCAGTCAACCAGAAGAATATTAAAGAGTAAGAATGATGATGGTTTCTATTTCAGACAAGTGATTTAAGAACTGTCTGATTTAAGAACAAGTGATTAAGAATAATGAATCTGAAGCACATGAAAGGTGGTAAGATGTGACAGACTTATGTGTCAACCTATTAAAAATTAACAGAAGTCACATTGCTGATTGAGACCACCCAGGTGTACAAAATCAGCAGTTCTAATGAATAGAAAGTATTATATTTTAAAATGAGGTCTTAAATAATTCTTAATTTTGTTCTGTTTAACATATTGATCGTTTAATATGTGCGAAGCATGGTATTAAGCAGTTAGAGATGGAAATATAAGAGAAATACTCTGCTCACTCTGAGGTAGAAAAGAAAGATTACAGAGAAAGAACGGCATTGAATATGAACGGAGTTGAGAGAAACGCAAATTCAGGGTCTCAATTTTGACTGTGGTGTCTTTAATTTTGGTATAAGGACTCAAAATGAGTACCTTAACAGCTTTCGTTGCTTCAGAGCACTAAGCTTCCCATGGAGTAGTTAAGCCTAAAATTTTCCATTAAAAAAAAAAAAAAACAAACCTTTGTAAAGTGCAAAAGGAAATCAGAGGACTAGCTCAGGAAAGCCCATGTGCTATGGAGGGTGAATCTACAAAGCAGGAGAGCTGGCCAGAAAAGTAAAACTGCTTTAGAATACGCTTCTAAATGGCATTCTTCACAAAACTTCCCATTCTCAGTGTCTGGCTCACTAGGATTATGCTTGAGTTGATAGTTTCATGTAAGGACAACAGATGGTTCAAAATAAAGGAACCATTAATTCTGTCCCAGAAACAAACAGAAGAATTCTTTATTCATGAATTATATGATGCAAACATCTGATTACAAGATTCTAAGACACTGATTCTTAATCTATTTGTATATTTTTCATAATGCTTTGTACCCAGTAGGTATTCAAGGAAAAAAAGCTGAATGAATGCATTTTACCCCTTCTATTACATATTTTCTTGACTTAGCTTCCAAGACATCACCACTCAATCCTGGTTTTTCTTTGGCTGCACTGTTGGCTCCCACGCATTCTCCTTTGCTGGTCTCTGCTCTTCTCACTGGCCTTGTAATGACCAAGTCTCCCAGGGCACTGTCTTTGGTCCTCATGTACGCTCACCACTTTGGCAATTTCATTTAGTCTCATGACTTTAAACATTATCCTTAAGCTAATAACTACAAAGCTTCTATTTGCAGCCCAGCCTTCTCTTTAGAAATAACTATAAACTGTATATGCGACTCCTTACTCAACATTTCTAACAGACAATTCAAATGTGACATGTTCAAAACTGAATTTCTGATCCATTCCCGTTCCCCAAACTACTCATCCTGCAGCTTTCCCGGGCTCTTTGACACAGCTCAAACTCTTTGATTGTTAACTCCAACACTCCAGTTATTCTAGCCAAAAACTTTGAAATCATGCTTGATGGCTTTCCTTTCCCTCAAAGCACAAATCCAATCCATTAGCAAATCATGTCTGCTAAACCTTCAAAATATTTCCATAATTGACTACTGCTCACCACCAGCATTATTATCCTTTAGTCTGAGCTATGATCATCTCTTCCCTGCTTTAGATAACCTCTAACTGATGTTCCTGTTTCTTTCTATCCTCGCTCCCAGTCTATTTTCAACCCAGCAAGCAGCCAGGGGATGCATTAAAAAGTAGGATTACATTGCTCCTCTGCTTCAAAACATTTTGGTGGAAAACAGAACTCTTTTTCATTCAAAATAAAATTAAAAAATATACAATTAAGAGTCCTGCATGATAAGTTCCATCTTACATCACCATTGCCTCTCTGACTTCATCTCTTACCACTCTGCACTAGTCACTTAGAGCTCCTTGCTATTCCTTGAATGCACCAAACACTCTTTCATTTAAAGACCTTTGCAATGACTATTCTACTTGGAAAGCTATGTCCCAATATATCCCTACGGCTAATTCTATCACATGAATCAAAGCTTTAATAAAAATTCATCTCAATCAAGACACCAACTACCTTAAACTGCACACAGTCCTTGTCCATTTCTTCCAATTCCTTTATCCTGATCTTTTTAAAATTTGCAATTATCAGCTAACATATTATGTAGCATACTTGTTTCCTATATTTATCTGTCCATCTCCCTCCCTCTTCAGTTAGAATATTAATAAAAACTCCAGCAGGGTAGGCCTGTTTAGTTCACTGATACACCCTAGTGCACAAAATAATGCCTTGAACTGGTAAGCTTTCAATAATTGCTGAATATATTTATTACAGATGCTTAACAGTCCACTAAAAAGAATAAGGAACTTCTGAAAGCAGAAATGACCCTGTGAGAATTTCATCAAATTATTTATCACAAATACATCATCACTAGAATTCAATTTATCACTTCTTTATTGATACTTCTGTGCACCCCCACCCCAAACAAATTCTACACTCAATTAAAAGCACTGCCAAAGATGGGACTTCCCTTAGGACTCTACACTTTTCCTGCTAAGGGCCAGGGTTCAATCCCTGGTCAGGGAACTAAGATCCCACAAGTCACATGGTGTGGCCATAAATAAATAAAAATAGTTCAAAAAGCACTGCCAATGAATCAAGCAGTTAACATGTTATATGCTGCTAGATGTCAGAGCTCCAGTCTGTGTACTGTGGGCAGCTGTTTCAGCATTCATTCCCTTAAACAATGCTGCTGTTTCAGTAAAACAAGATGAAGTACTTAACACAGCAAACACTAGCCAACATAACTTTGTGAACAGTTCAGAAAATTTCCTAAGGCTCAAAAATAAGCAAACTAGGTAATTTTGTTAATAAAGAGAATTAGGATTTTCCCATTAACATGCTCTCTTATCATTGTGGAATTATGTTAGAAATCAATATCAAAATGTATGTGAAAAATAACCCACTTATTTTCAAGTGCAATGTGACAGTTACCAAAAGAGATCTGACTGAGCCACTGAAAGCCTCAAAAAAGTTAGAAGACTGAAAAAGCACAGAGGGTGAATGAGAAGACAGAAGAAAGTTTTACTATCAAAGATACTTAAGAAACTTCATGCATTTGAAAATTAAATGTCCACTTTTAAATGACAGGTTAACAAGGAAAATCAGAAAATATTTTTAACAGAATAAAAAGGAAAAGAAAATTTACCAGAATTTGTTGCATGCAGCTGAAGCTGCTTGATACTTTCTAATGATATAGAAACTATGGTAGGTTCACCTGTTCAAAATGAACGCTTTCAATTAACTCACAATGACCTCAAGAACTATCAGGGAAACTAAGACACCTAGAATTACAAATTCAAGTCTTAAAAAGAGGGCTGTGGAAAGCGGTAGAATTTGCTTTGTTTCTATGCAAAGATCAGGATCTCCAACAACAAAGTCTGATCCATCAGCTAAAATTACAGTTTGACTGTCATGTCACAAAAGGTCAGTCCAAATTACTGAGATCTACTATGCAAAACATATAAACCTGAAAAACACAAAACTGAATTCAGAAGAACTAACCCAAAGCACTTTCTTTCATTTATTTCAATTACACACAAGACAATCCAACAATACATTCACAACATTGTTTTTGCTTTTTGGTTTAAGAAACATAGCACTTATTATGGAAATTTCTCCAAACCAAGGAAAACCTCACCTCGCCCCCTAAGCACTCTACACCGACCGGCAAGGTTAACAGGTTTTAGTTATTTGCCTGAAAACTAGCCTGCAGGTCAAATGAAAACTATTTAAGCTGATGCCATTACTGCTAACTCAATAAAGCAGGTTTTGGATCCAAGCACAAAATACTGTAGAATTTGTCAATGACACAGTCTGAAAAATTACCTCCTGAACTGATCTTTAAATACGCAGAATTCTCCACTAGAATTCATCACCTGAACTGGACGCAAAGTTTTAAACTGATGTTGAAAACTTGATCGTTCAGGCAACTGAACAGTATTTAAAGTGCCTATACGGTAACTTTAAGAGAAATTATTAAACTTTAAGTAACAGAGATTTGGGGTTTTCTCTTTGTTATTTTAATGACACGGCAGATACATTTCACTTACAACTTCCACCTCCTTTTCATAGTCTACCTAGTTACGGGACAATCTCACTCCGAGAACCGGCATTTTGCCCTGAAAAAATACGATTTAGTAATGGTGCTTTCTTATCGAAAACACTGGGAAGTCACCGGCCAAGTACCGGGTGTGCGGGGAAAGCAGCTTTTCGAGAAGGAAAGACGGCCGTCACCCGCCCGCGAGAAGGGCCCGGTTTAGGACCGGGAACGCAGAGAACAGATAGCCTGGCAAGCAGGTGCGAGGCTCTGGCAAGGGGACAGTCGCCGCAACTTTCAGACCGACAGAGGGAAGCTGTCCGTTGGACAGAGGGAGGCTCGACGGGTCAGCTGGCCTTACCTCGGGCGTCCGCTCTGGCGGCTTCTTCTTCAGCGCCTGCCTAGCGCCAGGATCCACAGGTGAGTTCATGGTCGCGGCCCCGGCCCCCGTGCTCCCCAGCCTGCCCTTAGCAGCCCATGCGACAGGCCATTTACCCTAGGTAGGGGGGCTACACCCTCCCCCTCGCAACTCCCCTGAAGAAGGGAACTCCGAACTGCGGCGGGGACCGCGCTTTGGCAAACAAGCCTTCGCAACGCCCGCCCAGGGCCTCAGCCCACGCGCGACTGGCCAGAGGGAAGCCCGCGCGGGGGCGGAGGGAAGGCTAATGCGCGTGCGCAGCACGCGCAAGCGCGCAAACGAACGCCTAAGGGCGTGACTCCGCGGTGACGTAAAAACTGGGGCGGTGCCCCGAAGCCTCTCCCATCACTTCTACGTGAGAGTTGAGGAAACGTCGCGAGACTTCACTTAAACCTGTCTTTGCATCTGCCTCGGAGTTGCGGTTTCAGCCGCTCCAGCTTCCGGTGGCGGGGCCGGAAACGGCTTGTGACCGACTGAGAGAAAATAGCGTATGGAGGATCAAACCGTGGGGCAGGAGTTCTGGGTGGAGAGTTGTTTGTGCCAAAATCCGGAAGTTCAGGGCGTGGCCAGGCTCGGGGCGGAGCTCCAATTCTGCAGCTCCAACACCGCTTCTTTGGATAATGTGCGGAAGTCGAAGCAACCATTCAACAAACGAGGAAGTTACTACCCTCTCTTCCCTCCCTGTCTTCTAATAAACAGAGTCTCTTGTGGAAGGGGCCCGCCGAGAAGAACCTACCCTAAGACGGACGCCCTGACATAAGCGCAGAGAAATAGAAGCTTGGTGGCCTTGAGCAGGAGTTGGCAGTCGCCGAGCCTGCAGCCAGCTCAGAATTAAGCGCTTGTTCGCGAAGTCAGTCTGGACTACGTTCACATAACCAATGCTGAGGCCAGCCCTCCCTCCGCTCAACCCATTCTCAGGGTTGCCTGACTTAAGAATGTGCGCTTTTTACATTTTATACACTAGTCTTTTTCCCAACAGGCCGAATAATGTAAATGAACATTTATTAGCTAGTTCCTTGGTAAGAAAAACATCTAGGGCAGCCAGACATCTGTAGAGGCTGTTTCCACTGGAACGTCACTGACAGAATTCCAGAATCCATCCTTCTAACAATCCTATCTAAGCGCAGATGGGCCGCACTAAGTCACACAATTTTCCTTGGAGTGACATAATCATGTCCTTTCCACTGAATACAATTTAGTATTTTTTTTACAGTACTTTATGGTTCACAAAGTAACTGATTTAAAATTATGACGTTGTTCTCATTAATTTTTTAATGACATGGTAAGAAAATTTTAGACTAACAAAAGGGAAAACAGAGAGCAGGCTGCAACATCACCATTTCAGGGATCCAGTAATGATGGCTGATGGTAAGGGGCTTTGTTTTCCGTTGGTCATTCAGCTTGCCCAAACTTGGAAGTTTACAACATAATATTAGCACATTTCTTTTTTGAGTAGAGGGCAAAAACTTTACCACGGAAGTTATGGCTCAGCCACTCAGAATTTTCAGTTGGTCACAAATAATTGCAATAACCCAGTTTCGTCATTTTTGTGTGTGTATATTCTCTCAAAAATCTTACTAAGGTCACAAAGGTTACCCCATTTTTCAAGCATGTTTCCAAAGCCACACCAGTATTTTGAAAAGAGGGAAAAGGAATTAAAAGTATGACAACCATGAGCTTGGACTTTTAAGGGCAAACATCTATATTTGTGTCTTTAATAGGCCATTTCTAGTTAAATAACTTGGTTATTTATTTCTGAACTTCATTTTTCTTATCTGTAAAATGGGACTAGTAAAAGAACTACTGCTTTGGAATTTTCTGAGGATTACATACATAGACTTCCCTGGTGGCTCAGACGGTAAAATCTGACTACAGTGCAGGAGACCCGGGTTCAGTCCCTGGGTTGGGAAGATCTCCTGTAGAAGGAAATGGCAACCCACTCTTGCCTAGAAAATCCCATGGATGAAGGAACCTGGTAGGCACAGTCCATGGGGTCGCAGAGTCGGACACGACTGAGCGACTATACTTTCTTTCTTTCTACATACATGAGATAATTTATGTGAACAATCTGCACAATCCAAGCACTCTTTTATTATTTATATTACTTTACCTTTAGGAAGTGATTTCTCTAAAACATAAATTCAAATTTGAAGAACTGGATAGGGTTTTTTTCATCCGCTGTTTTTTTTCACCAGAACTATACAGAAACACATTTAAGTATTCATGAAGATGTGGAGCAACAGGAACTCGCACAAACTGCCAGTTAAGCGTATATTGGGAAACCACTTTGAAAAAAGAAGTTATCTAGTAAAGCTGAAATTTAACATACCCTTTGACAGCAAGCCCACTCCTTGATGTTTGTCCTAAAGAACACCCAGAAAAGATGAACAAAAATGGTCATTGTTCATATTAGCCAAAAATAAAATAATCCACTTGTCCATCAACTATAGAATGGGTAAGTTGCTGTATATTCCTTCAGTGGAATACCACCCACATAGCACAAGAATGAATCTCCAACATAATGCTGACAGGAAAAAAAAAAAAAAAGGCAAAATACGGAGTACCACTATACAAAGTTCAAACACAAGCAAATCTGAAGAATAACACTTAGGGATGCGTACAAAGAAGTAAAACTATAGAGAGAAGAGCAAGGAAATGTTCATGAAAGTCAGGTTGGAAGTCACAAAATTAGAAGGCAGAGTATTACGATCAGGATAGGGCACATGGAGATGGGGGGGCAGGGATTCTGGGTTACTGAAAAGGATTTACTTCTTGATCTAAGTGACAGTTACAATACTGTATATTTATTCATCTTATACTTGACAAGGAAAATGAATTAAGTCTACAAAAATACTTATTAATATAGACTTTATTGTGATAAGACAGCAACAGTAAAAACAGTATATTAGTATCTATAGTAACTACACACAGCTAAATTTGAGCATATTTTCAAAGTCTATGTTGTCCTCTACCATCCTGTATTATGCTTTGGTATGCTAAAAAACAAAAAGTGAAGAGACAGAGTGAGAGCTCTAATAACTATTTTCAGAGAAAAGCCAACGTCCAGGACAGGATTCACCAGTATTAACATACACCTGAAAGGAAAAAATAATGGTTCTTAAATTCTAGGTGGTTAAATCTTTAAAGATGGTTAAATATTGCTTCCCTGGTGTCTTAGTAGTAAGGAATGCGCCTGCCAATGCAGGAGATGGAAGGTTCAATCTGTGGATTCAAAAGATCCCCTGGAGAAGGAAATGGCCACCCACTCCAGTAGTCTTGCCTGGAAAAATCCCATGGACAGAGGAGCCTGGCAGGTTACACTCCATGGGGTTGCAAAAGAGTCAGACACAACTTGGCATGGACAGAGGAGCCTGGCAGGCTACAATCGATGGGGTTGCAAAAGAGTCAGACATAACTTTGCTATGAAACAAAAACAAATCTTTAAAAAAAGAAAAAGTAGCTTAACTCTTTACCCAATCTTAACATTTACTGACTTATTCCTGGTACCTAGATCTGTGTCTATCACACAACAGGTGTTCAATCAGTATCTGCTAAATGAATAGAACTATCTAAGGACTAAGTGATTAAGATTTTGCTGTTAGAAAGATAGGAACTTGATTGCTGTCCTATGGAAAAGATATGTCTGGCTAGGCAACTACTCTATTATGTAAAAATGAATGCATACACAATCATATTATCATCTTTGCAGAACAACAGCAGACCAGCAGAAAGAAGTTAAGAGCACTGGTTTTAATAGCACCTCAAATGGTATAAGGAAGTGAGATTTGGGGTTGCTGGGAGACTGAGTCACTACTACTGGGAAAATAAGAGCACTTGCTGGCCTAAATCCAGAAGGTCACTTTCTATCACTAAATAATAATCTTTGAGGGTGGGGTCTAGAAATACTTTCCAAGCACTATCTAGATGTTTCTCATATGAAACCAGGTTTGAAAACTAAATTAACTCAGGTTCTGGCTAGTCAGACCCATCTTAATTCCAACAGTGAAAGATACTGACTTCTGAGTGCTGAACCAAATGTGTGACATAAAAATGGCATCAGAAGTTTCTTGAGGATGTAATAGTATCTCCCTTATATTTACATGACACATCAACAGTGTTATTCCCTTTCAGAAAATTTAGGTAACACTGCTTTTATCAATAATCTTACTTTGAGTGCTGGGGTGAATATAAAGACATGTTTTGGGACTCTCCTTGATACAATGGTTACTTGGAAAGGAAGGCATCTCAAACCTCTTCAACTTAATATCCTCCTTAGAGTAAATACACATGTATCTATGGGAGGTCTAGTCAGATAGTGTTAACCTGGGCAGAGAGCTGTGTGCAACCTGATAAAGGAATCAGTCTAGGCTCACAATTTTATGAAAAGAGGAGTTCCTTTTAAAGGAAAGGTTATAAGAGGACAAAGTCCTGGGGTCTGGGCAAGAAAGGAGCCTCTGACCCAAGCATATGTTTTAAGACCAAAAGTTCTCCTGAAAAAAAAAAAAAATAATGGATAGAAATTTCATCTACTTAAAAATCTGTTTAAAATTTCTTTTAAAACTTCAAAAATCTTTGAAAAAATCTTTTGGGATTGCCAGTATTTTCTTTCTTTAGGGAAGTTTAGAACAAACAGAGTCAAGTCCACAGTCTGAACTATAAAGCAACAGGAAGCACTACACTCTCCAACTTCCCTCTTTTCTATCTGCCTAAATCCTTCTCACTCAGAGTTACAATTCCCCAGCCCCCAGTGCACCTTCAGCTCATGTTTGATTCCACTTGCCATCCCACCCCTACCTCCTACAATGGCAAAGACAAACAAAAGAAATCTCAGATAGCTTTACAACGCATTTGTCACCACATCCTAGTTGGAAGCATTCTGGTCTGAGATAGGACTTTAAGTAGTAATTTGAATTGGGCTTCCCTGGTGGCTCAGAGGTTAAAGCATCTGCCTGCGGAGACCTGGGTTCAATCCCTGGGTCAGGAAGATTCCCCAGGTTTACATGGCTTCTAGATTTTAAATAATTTTCAGTTGCTTTCATAAAAGCAATTGTTTCCAATTCATTGTTTCCAATTCATCAATTCCAAAAGTTGTTTCCAATTCATCATCACGAAGATTAGGTTAAATATAAGAATATATCATATTTTTTGGTTACTATATTTTAACTCAAAAGAATGTATGTTAAATTCTGCCCACAATAAAACAGGTAGGGGCTGTACAGGAAAGGCTGGACAGATTACCTAGCAACCATGCTGTGTGTGCACAAAGCCACTTCAGTCATGTCCGACTCTTTGCAACCCCACCAGGCTCCTCTGTCCATGGGGATTCTCCAGGCAAGGATACTGGAGTGGGTTGCCATACCCTCTTCCACCTAGCAACATACCAACATTACTGAGCATTTGGAGTGTGCCGTCAAGCATTGAGATTAATTCTTGATATTCATTATTTCATTTGATTCTTACCACCTCATAAAGCAGATTCAACTAAATGACCAATACAGAAATTTTGGATTGGAGAAGGACAAACTTAGAGGACATTATGAACAAGGTCCCTGCCTATAGGTGTCACACTTGGGAAAAGAATCCAGATGGGCTGGCAACAGAGTCCACAATGTTACATATACCTTATTAAATGTGAAAAAAAGACCAACATCATCCATCAAATTGACATGTGTATTTATTGCACAAATATCCCCTAGAACTGGGAGGTTATTATAATACAGGCGTACATTTGAGAAATGTATACAGAACAAGAAACACGTATTTACATTTTACATCTCCCACCATCTAAATAACTTAGAGAAAGCAAAACAATCTCATAAGACATCTAGCAGAAGTAGGCATTGTGTAAAATCTGTTTGTTTTTTTTTTAAGTGATCATCCCCAGTGTATGCCAACTGCAACAAAATGAAATCTGTGCTACTATGTTTATTGCACTTAACATTTTCAAACTCAAAATTAAGACACATTAATAGAAACCAGGAATATTTAAAATCAAAACAATTAGTTTATATACAGGAAAAATTAGTTTTAAATCTATAATGTAAAAGATTCCTTTTTCATTTCCTGCTGCAACAAACAGGTTTTTAAAATGTGTACTACATATCTGTCTGTACCATAAGAAGTTGAAAAATTGTTTTGAAAAGGCCAAAATTCTTTTCACATTCATCATAATGACCATACTTCAAAGAAGTAGCAGTTCATTCCTTGGGCTTTGTGTAATGAAAGAATAACTATAACAAACTGAGCAAAAATTACAGGATGGTAAATTGTAGAACTCAGGAATCCTTACAGGATTAATGATTCTATACGAAGCTTAGTTTTAAGAATTACAGTAGCATGAGCCATCCATTTGTTGAAAACCAGATTTCCAAAATGGTAATTTATTACAGATTTCAAATAGACAGGACTGTGAATAGTTTGATGATTAATTTAAAAAATAAGACACAAAAACAAGACATTATCTACCTGCTATGCATCCTGAACTATGATGAGAAAAAATATAAGTGGCCCACATACGATCTTTTCCATATTCTGAATTCAGAAAAAGAGATTGATTCATAAAATTCCAAACAACAGATCAGAGAATTTCTTTAATGAATAGACTAAAAAAAACTATGCCAATGAAAATATATCCACAAACACTCTTTGACAGCAAGTCGCCCATGGGAGACTCAGGCACTAAAGCAGCTGAGAGGATACAGGGGCCAAACTGCCTGCAGGCACACCAACTTCAGGTTTACATTCCATTAAAATAACCATTTCATCTCAGTCTAGCTGGAGATGAGAACAAGGTAAAATGTGACCCAATGCTATAAATTCGAGGTCAGAAACTAAATAAACCACAGAAATTTCCTTAATTACTGAAAATTTAAATAGCAAGAATGGATGCATTATACACAAAAGATACTTAGTAACAGAATAAGCAAGTGGTTTTCAGTTTTAAGCTAATCAGCTGATTATGATGAAAATAGTTCATGAAAGCAGAAACCAGTTTCACTTCTTACATTAAGAGCATCTTAGACCAGATAAGTAAAGGATAAACTATTAATATAATGTAGTATTTCAAGTAAACTGAGGTAGTAGAGCATATTGAAAACTTTATCTACCCATCTTTCTATTTACATTACTTACAAGAGTTTGGTTCCATATTAGCCTTTCTCACAAACAACCCTCCCCAGTATATACAAAAACAGTTACAACTGAAAAGTTGAAATCTTTGAAAAAATATTAGCTATTGGAAAGGGAGGAGCTATTAGAGAAAAGAAAATTTTAAGAATTAATGAGTTTTGTTAGTGTAAATTGAATATTATGAAGCAGTGAACAAATATTCAGTTCCTATGGGTTCAAGAAGGGCTTGATACCGAAAACCAAGGGCCTCGGCTACCTGAGCACTTTTAAAGAAAATAGTATTATTTCTGCCAATGCTTTGGTGCAATTTTTAATCCCAATTTTAATTTATTAAATTAGATGCAAATATGTAAATATTAACATTTATAAGAATTAGCTTATACTTATAAACAAAACAAATAGTATAAAGTAGAATTCTTATTTTGGGAATCTACATTCCTCAACCTTAAAAAAAGATTGGCTTTACTTATAGTTTAGGGTGTGTGAAACAGAAAAATCACCAGAAAATAATATTTCAACACTATATACAATTACTACTAGTTGAAAATATATCTTTAAAAAGGCATGTTTACCAATCTTGTATTTCTACCTCTGGTTTTTTAAAAAATAGATACATATGTACACTTGGGTAGATAACATAACACAAATTTATACACTTTATTCTGAGTTTATTTTAATTAAAAGTTGTTTAAAATATTGAGAAATACTTAGAAATTAGGTATTTTGAATTGAAAAACAAACAAACAAAACCAAATAATCACAACTCTATAGATCTCTGTACCTTAGAAACAAAGAAAACTAGTGAAATGACTATTTCTGGGCCATTTAGTGAGATACCTGTTGCTACTTATGAGCTGTGGCAAGACTGTAGTGATCATAATCAAATTCTTCAATGTTACTCATTTTATAGAAACTTCTAAGTTACAATGTGGCATCTTCAAATGCTTTTCCCCAAAACGCTCTTTTTAGTTTCACTTGGTTAAAAATCTACCACCATCCAAAAGTCCAATTAAAATGAAAAAGTCATCTGGTGACATGATATGCACAGCAATACAGAATACCAAGGTGACTGACTCATTCAGATGAAAGTCTGACAGAGAAAAAAAATTGCCATAAATGCATGTTGTGACTGCTTCCTTGGTTTCTACTTAACTTTTCACTGAAGTTAACTTCCAACAGCCTTTATGTTAAAGTAGTATCTGAGCAACATATGGGGAGTGAGTGCTCGCTACAGCAGCCAAGAGAGGAAGATCACTGGATTCAATCCTGAAATTAAAAAAAAAAATCTCAGTTCAGGTTTTCTATACCCAGTACCTAAGTCCTACAGGCAAAAGACTGCTACCTGTAAGATCACTACACATCTCCAATCAAGGACATTGGCCACCATGGCCAAAATGAAAAGGGGAAGAAAGCTCAAGATAATGAAAATAAGAAATTTTTCCGTAAGTAAAAACCATAACCAAAGATTTTTTTAAAAAGGAAACCTCTGAAATGCAACAGAAACGAAGTCTTAAATGTAGAAAACCATCTCAGTGATCTGCTGATGGGCCATGCATCAGGGCAAGTGATGATGTCTAAGAAATACTATATAATAACAGAATGATAGTATGCAGCCCTATTGTTCTGGATACAAATGTTTCTATAGTAAGATTCACTGGAAAGAAGTAATGGAAGCCTCTTAAAAATACAATCTACCACAAATAATGTACAGGAAAAGAAAACTGGCCAATAAATATCAAAATAAGTTATGCAGACTCACTCATGGTTAGAGAATAAATCTGAATAAAATCAGCTTTCATTTTTCAGCAAGTAGCTTAGCAAAAATTAAAAAGTTTGGTAATAAAAGTAGTAGGAAGAGTGTGCTTCCCACTGTTTGTGGGAATTTATTCTGGTACTTTCTGAATAGAATTTACTACTGCTTGTCAAAATAAATACCAACATCTATCAACAATTTAATACACATGTCCTTTAATTAAAAAATTCTACTTCAAATAATGTATCCTATATACTTTAAAGAATTATACTGATTCCAGCACTGATCTGTAATAGCAAACTACTGAAAATAATCTAAACACCATACAATGGAATGCAATATAGCCTTTAAAAATGATATAGACCAGTATGTGCGGTATGTGCTTAAATGAACAAACATTCAAGATTCATTAAAAGGCAAGTAGCACAATGACAAACAGAGTATAAACTAATTTGCATTTTTAACCCTACACATTTAAAAATTCTATAAGAAACAATTCATTAACTGTGTTTGGATGAAAACAGAAATTGTGGAAAAGATGATACAACTTACTTTTCACTTTATGCCAAAATGCATGTACACTGTATATACATTACCTAAAAAATTAGTTTAAACTTTTAAAAAATAAAAAGCTTCACACACAGAGAATCATTTCCAATCTGGATGCTAAGGAATAACATTAATGAAAGAATTTAATCTGGTTTCAGACATACAGTAGTAACTCAATATTAGCTGTTTCTCCCTTCATAAAAGCTAAAACTAGACAAAAGTTCTAGCTTGTTTTAATTTATTCAACCAGCATTTCAAGAAATAATTCATGTACCTGTGCATGCACACACACACACACGAAAAGTGGCCATAGAACACAGGGAAAGTGACCACAGAACATAATGAAAGGGGCTATACCATGACTCCCGCCAAATTCCTCTTTGTCCTTCAGTTAGCATTTTACATAACTGGCTTCTTCCCAGGAATAATTGCAGAGTATTAAGACATAATATATAAAAAGTGGAGAAGGAGCAATACATATGTAGATAATATACCACCATCCACAGAAGGCCATTACTCCTTCAATCAGTTCATCTGGATGACAGGGCAAATGCTGGGAATGATGAGTTTATAATATATTTAATAAATAAAAATGAATATTCAATTTTTCTAATGCCAAAATTTATATTTTAATTCATTTCTATTAAACTATATTCTCAGTCTAGTGAACTGCCCAGGGACAGTGCCTTTCACATCAGTCCAAGACAAGGTTCTGTTTTTATATTGTAGAGAGCAATCCAGATGATAATACTGTACAGGTTCTAACAACACAACAATTTAAAAAGAAAAAGGCAATTTTGATGAATGTTCCTTGCCTAAATAAAGACAGTGCAATGAAAAAGCAAAGCCAGAGAAGAAATCAGGAACGTACCCTAGAACCACTCCTAGCTCCTTGACATGAACACGCATCTGCCCCCTCAGGTACTCAGACAGCATTTTGCTCTTGAAGTACAGCTCCTGTAACCGATCTTCAAGATGCATTACACACTGCAGTTAGGAGGGAACCAAGAATGAGGTCAGAAAACGCACAACACAAAGTAATGGCAAATTCCAAAACATTATACTTTGACAATTCTACTTAGCCATTCCAACATAATCTAAAATTTGGAGCATATTTTTAAAGCATGCAATTTTAGCTAAAGGAGTGTAAACTCACTAGCTTGTATCAAAGATTTAGATTCTACAGAGCTATTTTTTAAAGTGGTGAATTACATACAATATCAAGTTAACCATTTTACATATGAGTTACCATTTTAACTACTTTATACAACTGAGAGGCATTAAGTACATTCAAAAGGTTATGCAACTTATCACCACCATCCATATCCAGAAGTTTGAAAAATAAGTTTTTATTCCAAATTTGATAACTATAACACTCTTATAAATTAATATACTTCAAATGTATTTACATTAAAAGGCTGCATTCTCCTATGGAAAGCAAAAGAAAAAAATTTCCAGCAGCTCATAGAGAATGCTCTATAGGCCTCACTAGAAGAAATGTTTCTAGGCTGGAATATTAAAAACTAAAACATAAACATTTTGTTTCTTGTCAATTAACTTGCACAAGTCACTAAAGCAAGTGTCTTTTTATGTGAATTGTTGATATATATATATATACATATATATATATGAGGAAAAAGCATGAGGTGTAGGTGCTAAAATACTAAATTCTTGCAGAATATTTCTCTCGTATGAAAACTGGCTGCTGTTAAAACTCCTAATAAAAACACATTTTCTTTTTCTTCAGAAACAAAAACTGAATAGATTTCTTGGCACATATTCTTTTGTGGTGTATTTTTGGTAGTATTAATATAATGCTCATGTAGACTGAAAATGCCTTATGTGAAAAAGAAAATATCTATAAAACATGTTAATAATAGGATTCATACACAAAAACTTACCATATTATCTACTGTTAGACACACAATTCAATGTTATTAAGTATATTCACAATGTTGTACACCATCATCACTATCCATTTCCAGAACCTTTTCATTATCCCAAATGGAAACTCTACACCCAGTATACAAGAACCCTTTATGCCCTCCTTCCCCCAACTCCTAGTAACCTATCTATTCTGTTTCTATGAACATCCATATTCCAGACAACTTATGTAACTGGGACCACACAATATCTGTCCTTTTGTATTTTGCTTATTTCACTTAGCATAACATTCCAACCCTACTGTATCATGTATCAGAATTTTCTTCCTCTTTATAGCTGAAATATTCCATTCTATGTATTACACATCATTTACTGGTGGACATGAGTTGTTTCCAATTTTGTCTATTGCAAGTAATACTGCTGTGAAAAACAGGGAACAACTGTTCAGTCCCTGCTTTCCTTTATTTTGATTATAAATACAGAAGGACCACATGACATTTAATACAATGTTAAACTTTTTGAGGAACTGCCAAACTGTTTCCACACCAGCAACACCATTTTACATTCCCACCAGCAATGCATAACGGTTCTGATTTCTCTGTATTCAATATTTGTTATTTTGGGGGTTTATTTGATTAAAACCATCCTTATGGGTGTGAAATGGTATCTCAATGTGATTTTGATTTTCACTTTCCTAATAACTGATGGATGTTGAATATCTTCTCATGTGTTTATTGGCTATTTGTGTTTTTTCTTTAGAGAAGTGTCTACTCAGGTCCTTTGCCTACTTTTTGAGTTGTTTCTTTGCTGAGTTGTAGGAGTTCTCTATGTATTCTGGATATCAATCTCTTTTCAGATGTATGATTAGTAAATATTTTCTCCTGTCCTGTCAGTTGTCTTTTCCCTCTGTTGATACACAAAAGTTTTAGCTCAGTAAAGTCCCAATTTATCTACTTTTCCTTTACTGTCTGTCCTTTTGATGCCACGTCCAAGGAATCACTGCTAACTCCAGTATCATGAAGATTATACCCTATATTTTCTTTAGAGAGTTTTATGGTTTAATATTTAAATTTAGTTTTGTTTTTTTTTTTAAGTTTAGATTTAAGTTAAAGTCCATTTTTGTTAATGGAATAAAGTAACGGTTCAACTTCATTCTTTTGCATGTGGATATCCAGTTTTCTCTAGGCCAAAATACTGGAGTGGATAGCCTTTCCTTTCTCTAGGGACACGCACAAATCCAGTTTTCTCAGTAGGATTTGCTGCAAAGACTCCTTTCCCCTTTGAATAGTCTTGGCTTCCTTGTCAAAAATTGATTGACCATATATGTTAGGGTTTATTTGGGGGATACTATAATCAATTGGTCTATATGTCTGTCCTTATGATACTACCACACTATTTTGATTACTGTCCCTTTATATAAAGTTTTAAAATTAGGAGGAGTAAGTCCCCCAGCTTCATTCTTAGTGCTATCATGTTAATAATACTAAGTCTTCCAAACAATGTGAAATGACTTTCACTTATTTACGTCTTTAATTTCTATCAGAGATGTTTTGTAGTTTTCAATGTAGAAGTCTTTTGCCTCCTTGGTGAAATATACTCCTAAGTAATTTATTCTTTTAATGCTACTGTAATTGCTTTCTTCATTTCTTCTTCAAGACTGTTCATTCCTAGCATATGTGAATGCAACTATCTTTGCATGCTGAATTTATCTTACATCTTTGCTAAATTCATTTATTAACTCTATCAGGGTTTTTTGGTGGAATCTTAGTTTCCTATGTATAAGATCATATCTGCAAACAAAGATAGTTTTATTTCTTTTTTTCCAATTAGGATACCTTTTGCTTCTTTTCTTGCCTAACTGCTCTGGTTATGACTTTCCAATACTATGTTGAAAAAAAGTGGTGAAGGTGAACAACCACATCTTCTCCCTGTTCCTAAGGGTAAAACTTTTATTAGTCTTTAATTACTGAGTGTAACGCCAGCTCTAGGTCTATCATATATAGCTTTTGTCTTGTTGATCAACAAAGGTCTTTAACTATGCTGTATTACAGTTCTCCTAACCAAAAAAGGAAAGAATCTTCAAATCTTCGAAATGGCATCTTCAGAAAAAGGTTACCAGTGTTATAAAAAAGGATCATCCAGGGACTTCCCTGGTGGTGCAGTGGCTAAGACTCCACACTCCCAGTACAGGGGCCCTGGGTTCAATCCCTGGTCAGGGAACTAAATCCCAAATACTGCAACTAAGACTTGGCACAGCCAAATAAATAAAGAAATATTTAATTTAAAAATTAAAAAAAAAAAAACAAACAAACAATCATCCAAAGTCCTAATATGAAAATGAGGCTACACAATGCACTGGCATTCTGCACAGAGCTTAGGGCTTGTTACATGTCATTACTTCACATAATACTAAACCAGGTACTGCAGAAATCATATAGACTATATAGACAAGTACATGTACATATCCCTTTCTGTCTTAGTTTGAGTTGTAACAACAAAGTACCACAGACTCAATGGCTTAAATAACAGATAATTATTTTCTCACAGCTCTGGAAACTGGGAGTCTGAGATCAGGGTGCCTGCATGGCTGAGTTTTAGTGAAACTCTCTTCCTGGCTAGCAGATGGCTCCCTTCTCCCTGTGTCCTCACACGGTAGAGCAAATGGAATCGCTCTCTTCCTCTTCTTATAAGGCCACTAATCGCATAATGAGAGTCCCACTCTCATAACCTAATCTAACCCTAATTATTTCTCAAAGGCCATCACATTGCAGAGTATGGCTTCAACATGTTGATTTTAGAGGAATACAAACATTGAGTCCATAACACCTTCTTTCAGGAAAATAATAATGAAGATAACAGTAGTATTCAGTGTAGGCACATGAATAACAATAGGGTTAAGTTAGCTATCACAGTGTCCACAGTTAATTCAAGCCTTACACATACTTACAAAATTTGGAGACAGGTTATGTTTATAAAGCTGAAGAGTGGAATGAAGCAGATTGGAAACAAGACTGGAAACCAACACTTCCTTTCCCAATTTATTATCTGTCATTCGTCTCTGGCTACTGGCCACTTGAACAGTCCATTTATCCATATCTGCTATAATACAGACAGCTTCTGCTATTGGTTCATCCAATACTGGATGCTGGGAAAAAAGGAAAAAGAAAAATAAATCACCTTAAAAAAAGAAAAGTTTTCAAAGATAATGTTAATGGGATGCACAAGGAAGAGGTACTAGACAAAAACAAAACAGAGAAATATGAAACTTCTGAGAGTTACAGCCAAAGAATCCTTGACGGTGAAGAAAGTAGCTCAATAACAAATACCCTGAGATATCTTATAGAAATGATAATACATTCATTACCAGAATTTTGTATCCTTTAATCCAGAACTTGAATTTTACCAGTATTTTGATCATTCATTCAACAGATTTACTAAGTGCCAACTATGTGCCAGGCAACTGAAAGAAAATGCTTTTACTTCGAAAGAGCTAAATATTTTAAAAATAGGAAGGAAATAAATTCATATGAAAGGTCAATGATAAGGTTCTGTGCTAACTATCCCATCCAGTCAGGCATTAATTTCTTTGAGCACCTCAGAGACTATCTCTTGATTATCTCTTCCTGGCTATATGTGCTAGGCTTTTCTATTTTACAAAAATATATATCCAGAGTATAGATACAGCAGTTAAAAAGGAGACAAATCAACATATACAAACATGTTTCTCAGGATACTTGGTTAAATGGGTGGGAGAAAAGTCACTACCCGCAGCTTCCCAGGTAGTATAGCAGTAAAGAATCCACCTGCCAAGCAAGGTAGGAGACACAAGAGATGAGGGTTTAATCCCTAGGTCGGGAAGATCCCCTGGAAGAGGAAAGGGCAACCCACTCCAATATTCCTGCCTGGAAAATTCCACAGACAGAGGAGCCTGTTGGGCTACAACGGAGTTGCAAAGAATCAGACACGATTGAGCATGTGCATGCACACGCACATACTATATCCCAGTTATGTTCTTAAAAATTCAGATCTTTATCTAAATGAAAATGTATAGAAAAAAGAAAATACTCAAATCAAACTGTTTATTATAAAGTTTTCTGTGAAGAAATACAAAATATTAAGAGTATAGAAAATCTTCACTTTTTGCTTTGTAATCTTTATACTGCTTAAATTTGAATCAGAAGCATTCACCTAAATGATATTTTAATAAGAAAATTTAAGAAATAGAAAAACATTTTTAGCTCACATATATGGATAAAAGAACCACAGGCATATGCCTGTGCCCTTGGGTTCCCATGGTTTACCCACAAAGAATTAAGTACATAATACCACCATAAATAAGAGATGCTCAATACATCTTTTTGTATTCAGAAAGGTAAGGCTTTCTTCACCATTGGCCATATGAATTAACATACTGGCAGTAAGACTGAAATATAAACTACAACCTGAAATACTTAAACCCAATGGCCTTTCTCCTTTCTAACTTTCACTGTTACTAAAATTTCATAGCAAGAATACAACAAGTTTACTCCAGGAAAAATCCAAGTTTGGCACCCACCCCACCGAGGGATATCTCCTGGTCCAGAATAAAGTTTTTTGCTTGATGCTAAGGAAACAAAGAGAAGGGAGCTCACAGTCCTATGAGGGAGATAAAAAGAAATACATATGCAGCTATGAAAATACTTGTGTAACAAACAGTCACCAAGTGCTGGGGTACCAGAGGAGGGCAACACTGGGTTCTGTATGACTGGGAGTTACACAGTAGAAGGAGCACAAGGATATGTCACTGAAACATGAATAGCATTCCGAACGAAAAATGGAAGAGGATTATGGATAATTCTATAAAGGGGAATACCATGAAAAGACTCAAAAAGAGAAGTAGATGCATGTAACCAAATTTGTGGAAAATGATACTGAGAAGTGGGAAACAAAAGAATACAAAGGAGGAGGCTGGAAAGCTAACACTGTGAAGACTTCCCATGGAACTCTAAATTCTATATTTGTTTTTATAAATGGTAGTTAAATATTTCTTATTCACCTCTTACCAAGGATATAATACTTTTCATCAACTTCAATACCGAAACATAATTTTGGAAATGGTATATACATGTAAAGAGGTAAGGTAAATCTTACATTTTTAAGAAACAAGAAAAGAGTGAATATATATTCAATGTAACTATTTTTGTTCTTATAAAAGAAAAATATGGTGGGAAATAGAATTAAATAATTTAAGTGGAAAACAAGCTGTTAAAGGAAGATACTTCTTGCAAAAGCAGAGGGCATTTTCAGGAGATGAGAATTACAATGGAAGTCCATCTACTAGCCTCACAAGGAAATGCCTAAACAGGTAATGAGGAAACAGCTATGAAATAAACATATCTCTTTTTAAAAAGCTTAAAAACCACTTTAGAAATTCACTTTATAGCTCCTCAATCAAAAGTCACATGGCTAAGATTTTAAAAGCTATTTTTTTTGGTAAGATAAAGGAAAATAAGCCCACATCAGTAGTTTCCCAAGAAGTGTTAGTTTCTCAGTCATGTCCAACTCTTTGCAACCCCATGGACTCTACAGGCTCCTCTGTCATGGAATTCTCCAGGCAAGAACACTGGAATGGGTTGCCATGCCCTTCTCCAGGGGATCATCCTGACCCCAGGATCGAACCCGGGTCTCCCGCACTGCAGGCAGATTCTTTACCCTCTGAGCCAATAGGGAAGCCCAGTTTCCCAAGAAAGAAGGGCCTAAAACCCAAGTCTGAGACTACAACTGATCCAAATCAAACTCATTTACAGTTCAGTTCAATCGCTGAGTCGTGTCTGACTCTGCCACCCCACGGACTGCGTGCGGCACACCAGGCTCCCCTATCCATCACCAACTCCTGTAGCTTGCACAAACTCATGGTGATGCCATCCAACCAACTCATCCTCTGTCATCTGCTTCTACTGCTGCTTTCAATCTTTCCCAGCATCATGGTCTTTTACAATGAGTCAGTTCTTCACATCAGGTGGCCAAAGTACTGGAGTCTCAGCTTCAGCATCAGTTCCTCCGTTGAATATTCGGGACTGATTTCCCTTAGGATAAACGAGTTTCATCTCCTTGAAGTCCAAGGGACTCTTCTCAAGAGTCTTCTCCAATACCACAATTTAAAAGCATCATTCTTTAGTGCTCAGCTTTCTTTATGGTCCAATTCTCACATCCATACTAGACTACTAGAAAAATCATAGCTTTGACTATACAGACCTTTGTCAGTAAAGTAATGTCTCTGCTTTTGAATATGCTGTCTAGGTTTGTCATCATTTTTCTTAAAAGGAGCAACTGTCTTTTAATTTCATGGCTGCAGTCACTATCTGCAGTGAGTTTGGAGTCCAAAAAAATAAAAATAAAGACTGTTACAGTTTCCTTTGTTTCCCCATCTATTTGCCATGAAGTGATGGGACCAGATGCCATGATCTTAGTTTTCTGAATGCTGAGTTTTAATAAAGCCAGCTTATTCACTCTCCTCTTTCACTTTAATCAAGACGCTCTTTAGTTCCTCTTCACTTTCTGCCATAAGGGTGGTGTCATCTGCATATCTGAGGTTACTGATATTTCTCCCGGCAATCCTGTTTCTAGCTTGTGCTTCATCCAGTCTGGCAGTTTACATGATGTACTCTGCTTAGAGTTAAATAAGCAAGGTGACAATATACAGCCTTGATGTATTCCTTTCTCAACTTGGAACCTGTCAGTTGTTCCATGTCCAGTTCTAACTGCTGCTTTTTGACCTGTATATGGGTTTCACAGGAGGTAGGCCAGGTGGTCTTGTATTCTCATCTCTAAGAATTTTCCTCTGTTTGTTATGATCTACACAGTCAAAGGCTTCAGCATAGTCAATGAAGCAGATGATTTTCTGAATTCTCTTGCTTTTTCTATGATCCAACAGATGGTAGCAATTTGATCTCTGGTTCCTTTGCCTTTTCTAAATCCAGTTTGAACATCTGGAAGTTCTCAGTTCACATAGTGTTGAAGCCTACCTTGGAGAATTTTGAGCATTACTTTGCTAGCGTGTGAGATGAGTGCAATTGTGTGGTAATTTCAACGTTCTTTGTCATTGCCTTTCTTTGGGTTGGGCTTCCCTAGTTGCTCAGCTGGTAAAGAATCCGCCTGCAATGTGGGAGACCTGGGTTTGATCCTGGATTGGGAAGAAGAAGGGAAAGGCTACCTACTCCAGTATTCTGGCCTGGAGAATTCCATGGACTATATAGTCAATGGGGTTGCAAAGAGTCAGACAAGACTGACTGAGTAACTTGCACTTTCTCTTCTTTGGAACTGCAATGAAAACTAACCTTTTCCAGTCCCGTGGCCACTGCTGAGTTTTCCTAATTTGCTGGCATATTGAGTACAGCACTTTCACAGCATCATCTTTTAGGATTTCATATAGCTCAGCTGAAATTCCATTACCTCCACTAGCTTTGTTCATAGTGATGCTTCCTAAGGACAACCTGAATTCACAGTTCAGGATGCCTGGCTCTAGGTGAGTGATCACAAAATCGTGCTTAGCTGAGTGATTAAGATCTTTTTTGTATAGTTCTTGCCACCTCTTCTTAATATCATCCGCTTCTGTTAGGTCCATACCATTTCTGTCCTTTAGTGTGCCCATCTCTGCATGATATGCTCCCTTGGTATCAATTTTTTGAAGAGATCTCTAGTCTTGCCCATTTTATTGTTTTCCTCTATTTGCATTGGTCACTTACTTAGGAAGGCTTTCTTATCTCTCCTTGCTATTCTTTGGAAATTCTGCGTTCAGATGGATGTATCTTTCCTCTTCTCCATTGCCTTTTGCTTTTATTCTTTTCTCAACTATTTGTAAGGTCTCCTCAGAAAACCATTTTACCTTTTTGCATTTCTTCTTCCTGGGGATGGTTTTGATCACTACCTCCTGTACAGTGTTACATAATTCTTCAAGCACTCTATCTATGAGATCTAATCCCTTGACTCTATTTGTCATTTCCACTGTGTAACAGTATAAATTCATTTTAGGAGTTGTTAAAGAAACAAGGGGGCAGTACCAGTGATTTATTCTGAAGCTGCTTCTTTTCACTCATGGATTATCATAAGCAATGTCCTAATCTGGTAAAATTTCAAGTTAGTCAATTTCAGTCCTTTCCTTAACCATCAACTTCTGGAAAAAACAACCTATACCCAAGAGGAACATATTCTTACTTGAGAATACATTTCCTATTTGTGGCCTGGAAGTATTTGAGGCTGGATACAAATACGTTCCTCAAAACTAATCAGTTTTCTTCATATATCTTTTTTTTTTTTTTAAGAGAGAGAACCCCAATATTTTAAAGGGAACAGGTTTTAGGGACATTACAAACTGCTGTTCAAACTACCATTGTCTTTGGAGAAGAAAATACCAAACATGCAACAAGAACAAGAAAATAGTTCTAAATTTAAAAATTGGTCAATATCTTCATTTCTGGGAATCTAGCCTACAGAAATAACCTTAAATTCATAAAATGCAGCAACAGTATCAATGTTATTTATAACAATAAAAGGAAGAAAAGTTGTTTTTTTTTTAATTTGAGCAATAAGAGACTGAAGAGCACAGAAATAAATCCATGTATATATGCTCAATTAATTTGACTAAGGACCCAAGAATAGTTTCTTCAATAAATGGTGCTTAAGAAACTGAACAGCCATACTGCAAAAGGATGAAACTGGACCACTATCTTCCACCACACACAAAGTCAACTCATAGGCTAAATGAATTCTATACACCATGACCAAATGGGATTTTTCCCAATAGGAATACAAAGATTGGATTAACATCTAAAAATCAGTCAATGTAATCTATCACATTAACAGAAAAACCCACATGATCATTTCAATAGATTCACAAAAGTATTTGACAAAATCCCACACTAGGTCATGATTTAAGGGGGTAGGGCACAGAAAACTCAAAACACTAGGAACAGAACTTTATCCAGCAGATAAAAGAGCATCGTATAAGAATCCAACAGCTAACATTATTATGCTTAATAATTAAACGCTTGATGTCTTTTCCCTAAGGAAAAGAACAAGATAGAGATGTCTACCATCAGCACTTCAATGCAACACTATACTAAACGCTCTAGGCTATACCATCAGGCCAGGGGAAAAAAGAGGCATCGCAGACTGGAAAGGAAGATGGTAAAATGAAGCTGTACGTAGAAAATCTCAAAGAAGCCACACAAAGAACTATGAAAACTAATAAAAGAGCTCAGCAAAGCATCAGGATACAACAACAATATATAAAAAATCAACTGTAATACTATAGCCAGAAATGAAAATTAATCCTATTCACATTTATGCATTTGCAATATTTTGATGTTATAAATAACTTAGTGATGAACACCTAAGAATACACATAGCATTTTCTGTATTTTAAGATTTCTAATTTGACAGATTCCTTTCACTTATTTTCACAATGACAGGTAACCACATATA
The DNA here is from genome assembly GCF_032452875.1 of Bos javanicus. Classification (NCBI taxonomy): domain Eukaryota; kingdom Metazoa; phylum Chordata; class Mammalia; order Artiodactyla; family Bovidae; genus Bos; species Bos javanicus. The sequence continues at coordinate 22,458,979 of NC_083874.1, read as the reverse complement.
AAGTGATGGATTTAGAAAACAATTGTGTTCTGTCTGTGCATCTGTGTGTGTTCAGTCATGTTCAACTCTTTGCAACCACCAGGCTCCTCTGTCCATGGAGTTTTCCAGGCAAGAATACTGGAGTGGGTTGCCATTTCCTTCTCCAATTATACACTGAAGTGTGACCAATAAAAGGCAACTCTGGGTTCTACTGGTTAATAGTTTGTCCAAATTTAAGAGCAGTGAAGGTCACTCACCTGCACAGCATGAGACAAATCTGACACCAGACACTGACGGAGCCTCTCATCATTCCCAATTCCTTGAAGAACAAAGTCAGGGACATAAGAAGAGCAATAGCCACCCAGCAAGGATCTCCCAAAGTTGGCAATGTTGGGCTGAACAGCACTCACTTCAATTAACTTCGACCTGGGAGAAAAGTTCCAAAAGAAGGCATATCTATTCAGTAATGAATATATTTTACAAACATACAAAAAAATTTGGACTCTACTAATCCACATTTCCAGTACCATCATTCTCTATAAAATATACTGAAAGTAAAATCATCCTTAAATAAAAACTGGCCTAAAAACAAACAAAAAAAACCACACTAGCTTAAGGGCTCAATGAGAACACAAAACACTCCTTCGTATCCAAAAAGGGTTTGATGGACAACTGTAATGAGATGAACATGAATCTTTCACAACAGACTTTATGAAGGCTATCCCTTGTGTATATGTAACACACCCTTAATACAATCAAATTACAGAAACCATCACCTAAGACCAAGTATAAATAATTTACAAACCCAAAGCTTGGTGTGTAACATTTCTCAGGTATGAATCTCTTCCTTGTATTCTTGACCGAGAGTATATGTCCTGTGCTTTCCTCTTATCTGCAAACTGATTTCTAACAGCTATTTCCTACCTTCTCTCAGTGATCACCTCTCCCTAGTTGCCAGGCTCAGCACAGGTTCTCTCTGAGGAGCATAATTCTATCCTAAATGGCTTGAAAACTCCTAGACAGTAGCGAATCTCCCATACACAAACATAACTTTTCTCTAATATCTTCACAAAGCTTTTCCACAGTACCTATGAGTCTTAGCCTTTAATTCTTCTTGTAAGAGCACATCATAATCAAAGAAAATTTGTCCAGAACAATGATCTCTTCTTTTATATTAGCTACAACCAACTTTCAGATACCAGTTAAACAAAAGAATTGTACATATTTTTAAAAGTTCTATGAAAGGTTAAAACTGCATACTCACCCAGGAAAAGGTATCTCATCTTCTTCTGCCCAATCCTCCTGCTCTCCTCCATAATAACTGTTTCCTTGTCTGGCTACATCTTGACCTGTATCTTCACTTTCACTGTCCCCAAGGGCACTATCTGAACTTTCATTTCTTGGAATGTCCCATTCAGCTCCCACAGCAATTTTTTTCTCTGAACTCTCTTTATCCCCATGGGGGACAAGAATGGAGAGTGTATCTCTTTGGTCTTGTTGAGGAAAACAGGTTTTACATGAATCTTGGTGAACTGTTGCTACACATTTGCAAAATTCATTGTTTGGTTTGCTATTTTTTGTACACAACCTTTTTGAAAACTCCAGCATACAGCAGTGTTGTTTACTGTCTGTACTTGTTTTAAGTGGAATATCATCAATAGTCCTGGTTTCAATTGAATCATCATTAAAATATTCATCAAATAAACTCATGCTTTCTAGGTCTGAATGATTCCAGCAAGGGAGTTCACAGGGTTCTCCAGATACTATGTTCGGTATAGCAGACTCTTCAGATTTAGTTGTTTGTTTAGCTTCTTGATGCTGATCAACAGCCCCTCTTTCTTCTTTCGGTGATTTGGTGTGATGCCTGGTAATCTGATCCACTACTGCCTGACTCCGGAGTTCAGTATCTGAGTCAGGTGACATAGAATCCCCAATCAAGAAAGTAACCTTTGTCTGGGTTGCCTCACAAGAAAATGCAGCTGTCACAAGCTTATCTGGAGGTTTTTTTTCCACAACCATTCCTGCAGATCTCAACACTTTACCTGTGTGAGAACCTGAATCTAGCAACTCCTCATTCCGCCACGTTTCCTCTGCTGGGTCTAAGCCTGACTTTGACAATGCACATCTGTCTACTGGAGCAGATCCTGTGCAAACAACTGTTTCTAACTTGGTATCAAGGCAAGTTCTTGACTTATCTCTGTACTGTTTAACATCGGGAGCATTTTCTTCTTGGCAGTCCGGAGAAATCATCTGGCACTCATTTGAAATTCCAAGCAGCTCCTTAGAGCTGTTCTGAATATCTTCTCTCTCTTGTCGTGAAACATTCTCCATATTTTGCCCAAGGAGTGGACGACTGCAATATTTACAGTTACAATTAGGAGTCCTTGTCTCTTCCGACTCTTTAAAGAGCAAACTGCTTTTGTTTCTATGCATTGTGATCAGCACATATTCAGATTCTTCTATTTCTCCTTTCTCCAAAGTGGTAGTAATTACTGTGCCTGGCATAACAATGGCTTCATCTTCTCCATTTTCTAAAAGATGGGTTTCTTGAAGTTCAGAGCATCTTATGAAATAAGTAAGAAAATAAAGCAGCCTCTGAACCATGTCTTGTCGTTTGCCAACTACCACAGTCCTTGCTAACCGTACAGGGGAGCCAATAGCGCCATATAAGTCTCCTGAAATAGAAAAATCAGTTAATGGACATATCTCCTACTTATACAGCTAAGCACCCTATTTTCAATTAACAGAAACCTACTCTTATTATATGAGGGGTAGGTCAGGTTTTACTTTTGGCTCCTTCAGAGGTGAGTGATTATTCAGGAGTAGGATGAGATGAATGATCTTAACCAAAAAGAAAGGTGAATGGAGGGGCTTTCTACCTTCCTCCTGAAGCAGCTGCTGTGGTGCTGAAACCACAAGCAAACAGTCAGTTGTGAAAGTCACATTTACCAAGAACATGTTCCATGCCAGTCCCCTTGCAGAGTATAGCATCTGAGTGGACAAGTACTGACTAAAGTACTTATGTGCAAAAGCACATCTGCTGAGGACCAAGGAGAGGAAGACAATAGAAGTGAAAATGAGCAGAGCTGAAGTAGTCACATCACATACTTAACTTTCCTTGATTGAAATTATATTCCTGAACCTCAACTGTTGCCGTCCTACTCAGGACCTCACATTAACTTCCATGTTTTTAAAAGTCCATTTTCCTTTCCATTCCATTCCCCAGAGAGCTGGATACTCACGACAGACCCAAAGGGCAACATGTTCAGCTTTATGATTCATTTTCACTTCTGTATCGATACTATACATGAACAGCTATTACATTTAAAAAGGGGGGCTCCTAAGTCACTTCAGTCGTGTCCGACTCTGTGTGACCCCAAAGATGGCAGCCCACGAGGCTCCCCCATCCCTGGGATTCTCAAGGCAAGAACACTGGAGTGGGTTGCCATTTCCTTCTCCAGTGCATGAAAGTGAAAAGTAAAAGTGAAGTTGCTCAGTCGTGTCCAACTCTTAGTGACCCCATGGACTGTAGCCCACCAAGCTCCTCCATCCATGGGATTTTCCAGGCAAGAGTACTGGAGTGGGGTGTCATTGCCTTCTCCGAAAAAGGGGGGAGTGGAATTTAATTCAACTTTTGAAAAACCTCTATTTTTACTTTACAAGAATCTCATACTTTTTAAAGGAACGAACATAAACAGGTCTCAAATAATATATAGACTGTATTAACATGATACATTTTCTCCTCTAGCTAAGACACTGGCTCTAGCACCACGATGCCACTGTTCAAACTACTCCCAAGGTTTCCACTAACAAGCAAATAAATTGAAACTGCTTTGGCTTGGTGAGTCTTTCATGACTGGTTCCACTTTACTTTTCCAAGTTGATCTTCTGATAATTACCTTTTCTCATCTTTATTCATCCAAAGTCCAAGTTAAAGTGGACTACTTCAACTGGACCCCTGAATGTCCTCAGCACTTTAACACCTAGACCCCTTTACTCATGCTATGTACTTTCACGTCCCTCTGTATCTCTGTCAGCCCAAAGCATCTTCCCTGGGACAAAAGTTAGCTTCTGTAACTGAACTCCCACTGAACTTTTAACTTCTTATAGCTCCTATCTGAATTATCCTCATTGTCCATATATATTTTACCTACAGTATAAGACTGTCATTTCTTAAAGACAGTCATCTTTATATCCTCCAATGCTCTTTGTACAGAGCCTTAGATATATTGTGCATTCAATAAATGACTGTGAAACTGAAAACAGATTTGAAATGTTCAAATTAAAAAAAAAACTACTGAATTACTTGATTTGGAAAAACATATATTAAATATTCATACAATGAAATACTAGTTAGCATTTAAAAAGAATGAATTAGTAATACATATAATATAGGTGAATCTCAAAATAATTATGTTGAATGAAAGAATTCAGACCGAAGAAAAACACTTAGTGTTTGATTCCATCTATATAAATTCTAGAAAATGCAAACTAATCTACAGTGATTGGTAGAAAGCAGACGAATGGCTGCCTGAGTATAAGGGAAAGTGAACAGGCAGAGTAGGGAGGAAGTGATTACAAGGGGCATGAGGAAAATCTGTAATGATGAATATGTTCACCATAATGATTTTGGTGATGGTTTCACATATATTTTGACATATATATCAAAACTTACAAAACTGTATACTTTATACATGTGTTTGTTGTATGCCAATTATTCCTTAATTATGTAGAAGAAAGGAAAGGGAGGGAGGGAGGAAACAGAGTGGGAATGAGAGAGGGAGGTTGATTGGTTATATGATTAATAAGCCACATGACAATCTGCCTGGCAAGCTCACACACCCTAACAACTAAGAGAATTTAAAGTTTCTACCAGGTCACCAAAATGTTCTCCACTAGTTCTTCTTCCATCACCAAATAGCACCAGAGTAACAGCAAGGATAACAGCAACTACATGTATTTATCGGTCACTGTCCTAAATACTATACTCATATTATTTCATTTCCTTTTCACATTATAAAGTATGTACTATTTATATTTATTTTATATATCTTTGGCCACTCCATGCATCTTGTGGGATCTCAGTTCCCCAACTAGGGACTGAACCCAGGCAGAGGCAGTGAAAGCACCGAATGTTAACCACCAAACCACCAGGGAATTCCCTGTACTATTTATTATCCCTACTTTATAAACAGGGAAACTGTGGTTCAAACATGGTATGCCTGACTCCCCAGCCTATGCTTAAATTTAAGCTCCAGGCTACACTGCCTTCCTAACGACTGTCAACTCATCAGTTAAACCCTCTCTCCTGTTACCCATTTATTTAGTGGGGTGCGCAACACTAACGGCAACATTTTCAAAATTTACTCAACAAAAGAAACAAACATAGTTCAATGGAAAACTCCATGACTGCTTCTCAGTTAACCAGATTTATTCTAGAGATCACAGGTAACTTTGTTCATTCATTCTTTCTAGGCAAAGTACTAAATACAAAAAATCCAGAAGACTCCAAAGTTAGTAGTAAATTCTGCTCCTTTTGTTGCAGTTGCAAGTCTCTATCCATAAGGAATATTATACATAAGATTGGGATAAGACAATTTAGCAGTCATGTAACAACAAGGAAGAAGTGCTTTAGAAAGGAAAGGGAAAAGAGAGCACTTAATTTTTCTCTATTTATTTTTGCTATGAAATAACTCCAGATAGTTACACAAAAGTCTAAGTATAATGCATTAGGTAAGGGTTTTCAGAATACATACCCAGTTGTGCCCAAAGTGGATTATATGGATGAGTCTTTGCCAACATGTCCACACTCTGAGAGGAATGTTTTTCTAAAAATATTTTTATAGGTGGTTGTCCATTTGGCATGACTGTTGGAACCCAGGCAAGATGATTGGTCAAAACTGCAGTAATAAGTGCTGGCAAGAATCTGAAATCAAAATGCATCCTATCAGATTCTAACCTGCTTTCATAAAACCTCAAGCAAAAAGCAGTGACAGAATAAAGCAGAGAGGGTATATGGCCAATCGTCATAAAAAAAAAATAGAGGAATAGAGGAAAGGATAGGTATATCACCAAAATGAAAACAAAAGTTAATAAATTTTTGTTGTACTAGTTAAAAGAAAACTCCTTAAAATAAAGATAGCATTCATAAGGAGCTATTTTGACTCATAATTAAAAAACAAAAATACCATTTTATTTGAAAAACTATGGATTCTTTTCAGTGTTTATGAATCAATCAGTAGGTCTATACATTTCCCAATTACTGAAAAGGAAAATGAAAGAAAGTATTAACAAAACTTTGTTTAGAGAATATAAACATTTAAATTACTCATCTAGAGTCTAAGAATTTGATGAATGATTAGAAGAAAGCAATATGATAAAGTACCATACTGAAAACATTATTATTGGAATTCTGGCACTTATCTATATATTTTTTAAGTTGTTTTCTAGAGAATGAAACTGCATATATAGATATAATTATGAAAAATGAGAAGCCTCACACAGTTCCGTAAGATGTCAGGAGTTTTAATACACAAATACATTTTTACTGTTTCTCAACATCAGGTTCTTTGGCCTTCTTCTATATCTTTTAATTATATTAATTACCTTTTATAATTCTATCTTGATCATTAATAATATGAAAACTTCCAAAGGCAATGATTAACTCTTTCATTTTTGTAACTGAACTTGATCACAATCTAGATATTCACTTATTATAAATAACAGCTAAGACAGTTAAGATAGCCTAGATGGATGGATAGATGGAAGAAAGGGAGGATGGGAGAGAGCGAGGGCCATACTGATTTTTTGAAGCATTTTCCATTAGAAAAGTGAACTCCTTCATGAAACGATGGCAAAGCTGGTTCTTTTCTGGAGTCCCCGACATCATTGTAAGCCAGACAGGCTCTCCAATTCGTGGCATTGTATAAAGATTACAAATTGTTGTTCTAAAAAAGAGGAAAACACATTATAAAACTCAGTTCCCAGAATTACATACTCTTAATGTTGCTGGCTCCCACCTAGGTTATTAAAAGCTTTGGAAAAGAGGTAATGAATCAAGTCTTTCCTTCTTTGTCCTCAGCATACTACCAAGGGAAAGGGGGAATATAAACTCAAAATGTTTTGGTCCTAGAACCAGATCTGTCCTCAAAGACTGTGTGCCTTTGGATAAATTACTGCCCTACTTTAAGCATCAGTTCCCCTTACCTGTAAAATGAAAGGAAAGGACCAGATAATTTCTAGACCCTTTCCAGTTGTACATTTCTAAGGTATAAGCTATACTTTCATATATATAACAAATTATTTAATCAACAACATAGAAAATTATTTTAAATGGCGTAACAGCGTGCCAATATTACCCACTCAGAACAATAGTTTATCAGCATCATTTTGTTGCCTGTGCTCAGACTCTTCCACTGGGATGACCTGGAGGGATGGTACGGGGAGGGAGGTGGGTGGCGGGGGCGGGGTGGGGGGTTGGGGATCAGGATGGGGAACACGTGTATGCCCGTGGTGGATTCATGTTGATGTGTGGCAGAACCAATACAAAATTGTAAAGTAATTAGCCTCCAATTAAATAAATTTAAATTAAAAAAAAAAGAAGAATACCTTTAAGATGGCAGTTCTTTGTTGTTTTTTTTTTTTAACATTAATATCTGTTTGGTAAAGTGCTATACAGTCACCAGGATAAGCAACTCCCACAAAGTTGGGGCTTAAGAAACTAGTCAGTCTCGCAGAAGCCACAGAATGGTATCTGACTTTCTACTCTCTCAAACGGTCCTAACAGAACTTTTAGCACTAATGCATATGTTCTATTATCTGTGCCATCCAACATGGTAGCCACTAGCCAGTCATATGTGATTACGAGATAACTAAAATACGGTCAATGTAACTGTGGAATTGGATTTTAAATTTTATTTTGTTGTAATTAATTTAAATAGCCACAGGTGGCTAATGGTTATTAACTTATTAGTAAGGCTCTAGAAGGTTCTCTTGAGATTTCCACAAATCTCAGATACCTACCTCAATATAATTTAAAATAACTAGAATTCTGGTGGCTTCCCTGGTGGCTCAGAGGTTAAAGTGTCTGCCTGCAATGTAGGAGACCTGGGTTTGATTCCTGGGTCGGGAAGATCCCCTGGAGAAGGAAATGGCAACCCACTCCAGTACTCTTGCCTAGAGAATCCCATGGACAGAGAAGCCTGGTAGGCTACAGTCCATGTGGTTGCAAAAAGTCAGACACAACTTCACTTTCACTTTCAAAATTCACAAACGAAAAAGAATTCTGTTCCTTGTTCAAGTTTTACTGAATCTCAACCTAATATGAATAGGATATATTACCATAAAGTGACAAATACAGGTCACATTAATGAATTATCGGTAGGGCACAAAATAACTGCTGAGAACTTAAATGTATGAATAGAAAAAACTACAGGCATCTTATAGAGAAAAATAGGAGTAGAATATAAATGAGGGATATGAGATAATGCTTATTTTTAAAAGACTATTAAGGATATCCAGATAGGATAAAAAATTGAAAACAAATGTTTATCCACTTTTAGTTCTTATGCCCCAAATGAACACTACTTAATGATTTAAAAATCAAATGAATTGCTACAACAGACAGAACTTTAGTGAATTTTACTGAAACTTTAGTGAAAATTAAAATTACAGATCTAATAAGATTCTAGAAGACAAAATACAGAGAAGAAATGTTCACTGAAGTAGTAGGGTAGAGAAAGATGATATATTATGGTACTCATAACGGGGGACATGTACAAAGAGAAGCTAATTTGCCCCAGTGAAGCAAAGAGAGTGTAAGTTTTCAAAAGTAGGTCAGGAGTCATATAGGACTATAAACTGACAGACTAATTCAAGGTCCATAAGTGGTTGGTTACCCCTACATTCTACCCCATCTTCCTGCAGAATAACTAATGACAGGAAAGCAGAGGAAGCAACTGACCTGCCTGGGGAAATGACATCCCCAAACCCTCCTTGATATTTGAATCTTTCATAGTACATAAATACATAGATAGTAAATTTTGTGGTATTAAAATTTCATGGCAGAGGCAGCAATTATGGGGGGAAAAATGTTTAAATATGCTCCTTCAGGCAGTGAAAATGAAAAAAGTTGAGCAACACTGCTGTAAAATAAGGTTTTCCAATCTGTTCTCCCAACTTTTATTTTGGTTCCTCGCTCTCAATTCTTAATGGGCAACCAACATTTTGATACTAATACATAAGTAAAGCCTCCAAGGAGAGAGGGACACAAACAAAGACAGAAATACACACACAAAGGACTCCAGAAGAAATAGGAAATAATATATTCAGAAAAAGAAAAGAAAAATATGAAAGAAAGACATATAGACGATCAATTCAGGAATGTCAATTTCTAATAAACTCAAGAGAGAAAATAGAGGAAAATAAATTATCAGAGAAACTAATTTACCAAAGCTGAAAGACAGTGCTAAAATCATACTGAAAGGCTAAAGGAACCAAGATCAAGTATGAATTCATGGCAGGAGATAAATATGCCCTACAAGTGATAAATCATGAAATAGCTGCATTAAGTACACTGTTTAATAAAATGGAGGTAAATAACAAAAGAAATACTTAAAGAGTTAAAAGAGGATGTTCTTCAGAAAAAGAATGGGGATAGGAGAGGTAGAATAGGCTTCATTTACTTTTCATATAATTTTTGTTTCTTAACCACGTGAATGTCCTTTTTGATTAAATGAATGAACAAGCTAATCAACTCATTTTTCAGAAGTTTCTTCAGAATAATAGTGTCTACCATTCAGTTCAGTTCAGTCGCTCAGTCACGTCTGACTCTTTGCAACCCCATGAAAAGCAGTGTGCCAGGCCTCCCTGTCCATCACCAACTCCCGGAGTCCACCCAAACCCATGTTCATTGAGTCCGTGATGTCATCCAACCATCTCATCCTCTGTCGTCCCCTTCTCCTTCTGCCCTCATTCTTTCCCAGCATCAGGGTCTTTTCAAATGAGTCAGCTCTTCACAGCAGGTGGCCAAAGTATTGGTGTTTCAGCTTCAACATCAGTCCTTCCAATGTACAGTCAGGACTGATTTCCTTTAGGATGGACTGGTTGGATCTCCTTGTAGTCCAAGGGACTCTCAAGAGTCTTCTCCAACACCACAGTTCAAAACCATCAATTCTTCGACACTCAACTTTCTTTATAGTCCAACTCTCACATCCATACATGACCACTGGAAAAACCATAGCCTTGACTAGATGGACTTTTGTTGACAAAGTAATGTCTCTGTTTTTTAATATGCTGTCTACCATTAGGTTGGTGCAAACGCAACTGTGATTTTGGACCATGAACTTTAAATTATAACCAGGCTCAAACACATCTTTATTAATCAAAACAGGAACCACTGCAATCAACACATTTTTGCCAATGAGAATTAAGTTTGTTTATTCCTATACTGTAAAACTCCACATTTCAGGATTCAACGAACACTTGGAAAGCATTTTCTGCCTCCTGCTGGTTGTGGAAGCATTTTCTCTGCAAAAAGTTGTCAAGATGCTTGAAGAAGTGGTTGTCAGTTGGTGAAAAGTCAGGTGAAATGGCAGATGAGGCAACACTTCGTAGTCCAGTTCATTTAAATTTTCAAGTGTTGGTTGTGCAATCTGGGGTGGGCGTTGTCATGGAGAAGAACTGAGTCCATTCTGTTGACCAAAGCCGGCTACAGGCACTGTGGTTTTTAGTGAATCTCATTGATCTGCTGAGCATACTTCTCAGATATAATGGGTTCACTTGGATTCATAAAGCTGTAATGGATCAGACCAGCAACAGACCACCAAACAGTGACCATGACCTGTTTCTGGTGTAAGCTGGACTCTGGGAAGTGCTTGAAGCTTCCTCTTGGTCCAACCACTGAGCTGGTCGTCATATAAAATCTACTTTTCATCACACGTCACAATCTGATCAAGAGATGGTTCGTTGTTGTGTACAATTAGAGAAGACAACACTTCAAATTGATAATTTTTTTGATTTGCCGTCAGCTCATGAGGGAACGATTTATTGAGCTTTTTTCACCTTTCCAATTTGCCTCAAACGCCAAATGACCATAGTATGATCGATGCTGAGTTCTTCAGCAACTTCTCATGTAGTTTTAAGAGGATCAGTTTTGATGATCCTATCAGTTGGTCATTGTCAACTTCTGATGGTTGGCCACTATGCTCCTCATCTTCAAGGCAATTGTCTCCTTTGCAAAACTTCTTGAACCACCACTGCGCTGTACGTTCATTAGCAATTCCTGGGCGAAATGAGTTGTTGATGTTGTGAGTTCTCGCCACTGCTTTAGGACTTATTTTGAACTGAAATAAGAAACTCCCTCATAATTGCTTTTTGTCTAGCATCATTTCCCTAATCTAAAATAAATATAAAATAAACAGCAAGTAAAAAGTCATTAGCAAAAAATAAAAATAAAGAAATGTACATTAAAATGATATATAACCACATTTATTTAAGAATGTACTCCAATGCCAAATAGTAAAGTTCAACAATGCAAAACAGCAATTGCTTTTGTACCAACCTAACACAAGTCTTGATGAAGGTGAAACAGGAGAGTGAAAAAGTTGGCTTAAAACTCAACATTCAGAAAACGAAGATCATGGCATCTGATCCCATGACTTCATGGGAAATAGATGGGGAAATGGTGGAAACAGTGTCAGACTTTGTTTTTTTGGGCTCCAAAATCACTGCAGATAGTGACTGCGGCCATGAAATTAAAAGACGCTTACTCCTTGGAAGGAAAGTTATGACCAACCTAGATAACATATTGAAAAGCAGAGACATTACTTTGCCAACAAAGGTCCGTCTAGTCAAGGCTATGGTTTTTCCTGTGGTCATGTATGGATGTGAGAGTTGGACTGTGAAGAAGGCTAAGCACCGAAGAATTGATGCTTTTGAACTGTGGTGTTGGAGAAGACTCTTGAGAGTCCCTTGGACTGCAAGGAGATCCAACCAGTCCATTCTGAAGGAGATCAGCCCTGAGATTTCTTTGGAAGGAATGATGCTAAAGCTGGAACTTTGGCCACCTCATGCGAAGAGTTGACTCATTGGAAAAGACTCTGATGCTGGGAGGGATTGGGGGCAAGAGGAGAAGGGGACGACAGAGGATGAGATGGCTGGACGGCATCACTGACTCAATGGACGTGAGTCTGAGTGAACTCCGGGAGTTGGTGATGGACAGGGAGGCCTGGTGTGCTGCGATTCATGGGGTCGCAAAGAGTCGGACACGACTGAGCGACTGAACTGAACTGAACTGAACACAAGTCTATGCCAGAGTCATACTGTTAACATTAGCATAGTGAGTCTCTGAGGACACTCCCTTTAGAGTTTTGATATATAAAAATATGCACCATGACTTGAAGTGTATCAAGTGAAAAGAAGGCAAAAAAAGTACATGATACAGCTCTCACTACACAAAATTCTGTGTTATCATTAACAACCTAGAAGTAATAGTACTTGCTCTCTAGCCCCTTTAATGATTATTCCCTACTGATGAATAGTAAGAAAGGCAAGTATTTTCAGTCATCTGACCCTTTATTTTTCTTCATCTGTCCCTAGAGACGAAAAATTCATTTTACTTAGAAGGGAACTATGACATGATTTAGTTCTCATTGATATATATAAAATCCAAGTAAAAATCCAAGGACTTCAATGTATACATATGGCTGATTCATTTTGCTGTACAGCAGAAAATAACACAACACTGTAAAGCAACTATATTCCAATTAAAATTGAAAAAAAAAAAATCCAAGGACTTCATCTCTGCCAGGCAGCAATGCTAACTAAACACAGTTCTCAATTCTTTAGCTTCCATACACATGTGAATCATTTCCTTCCTCTTCCTTCTCAACTACCCAAAATTCATTAATCATCTCATTTCAAATAAACACATACTTTAAAATGCTTCTCATTATTTACAGCAATGATTTATGAAGTCAACAGAAACACTGAATTAGTGAACAATGAATCACTGTTCATGAGGAAAATACAGGGTCAGGTTCCTGTGATCCACTGGTCACAACACTTTTGTCAGTCTATCAGTATATAATCCTGTTTGATGTGAGTTTTTGTTTAAAGACACTTTATTTAATATTCTGTTAATTCATTAATAATGAATTCACAGCCAACAGCACTATGATACATACCTTGAAAAAGCTTATCTGACACATATTTTCTCTGTAAAGCACATCATAACCTTCTTGCACTTATTAACATTAGCTAGCATTTCAGCACTGTGCTTGTGGATAATATTTTTTAATACAAATTTATTTAATTGGAGGCTAATTACTTTACAATATTATAGTGGTTTTGCCATACATCAACATGAATCCGCCATGGATGTACATGTGTTCCCCATCCTGAACCCCCCTCCCACATCCTTCCCCATACCATCCCTCTGGGTCATCCCAGTGCACCAGCCCCGAGCACCCTGTCTCATGCATTGAACCTGGACTGGCAATTCATTTCACATATGATAATATACATGTTTCAATGCCATTCTCCCAAATCATCCCACCCTTGCCCTCTCCCACAGAGTCCAAAAGACTGTTCTATACACCTGTGTCTCTTTTACTGTCTCGCATACAGGGTTATTGTTACCATCTTTCTAAATTCCATATATATGCATTATTATACTCTATTGGTGTTTTTCTTTCTGGCTTACTTCACTCTGTATAATACGCTCTGTATAATTCATCCACCTCATTAGAACTGATTCAAAAGCATTCTTTTTAATGGCTGCGTAATATTCCATTGTATATATGTACCACAGCTTTCTTATCCATTCATCTGCTGATGGACATCTAGGTTGCTTCCATGTCCTGGCTATTATAAACAGTGCTGTGATGAACATTTGGGTACACATGTGTCTTTCAATTCTGGTTTCCTTGGTGTGTATGTCCAGCAGTGGGATTTCTGGGTCATATGGCAGTTCGATTTCCAGTTTTTTAAGGAATCTACACATTGTTCTCCATAGCGACTGTACCAGTTTGCACTCCCACCAACAGTGTAAGAGGGTTCCCTTTTCTCCACACCTTCTCCAGCATGTATTACTTGTAGATTTTTGGATAGCAGCCATTCTGACTGGCGTGAGATGGTTCCTCATTGTGGTTTTGATTTGCATTTCTCTGATGATAAGTGATGTTGAGCATCTTTTCATGTGTTTGTTAGCCATCTGTATGTCTTCTTTGGAGAAATGTCTGTTTAGTTCTTTGGCCTACTTTTCGATTGGGTCTTTTATTTTTCTGGAATTGAGCTGCAGGAATTGCTTATATAATTTTGAGATTAATTCTTTGTCAGTTGCTTCATTTGCTATTATTTTCTCCCATTCTGAAGGCTGTCTTTTCACTTTTCTTATAGTTTTCTTCGTTGTGCAAAAGCTTTTAATTAGGTCCCATTTGTTTATTTTTTATTTTATTTCCAATACTCTGAGAATTGGGTCATAGAGGATCCTGCTGTGATGTATGTCAAGAGAGTGTTTTGCCTATGTTTTCCTCTAGGAATTTTATAGTTTCTGGTCTTACGTTTAGATCTTTAAACCATTTTGAGTTTACTTTTGTGTATCGTGTTAGAAAGTGTTCTAGTTTCATTCTTTTACAAGTGGTTGACCAGTTTTCCCAGCACCACTTGTTAAAGAGATTGTCTTTTCTCCATTGTATATTCTTGCCTCCTTTGTCAAAGATAAGGTGTCCATAGGTGTGTGGATTTATCTTTGGGCTGTCTGTTTTGTTCCGTTGATCTATATTTCTGTCTTTGTGCCAGTACCATACTGTCTTGATGACTGTGGCTTTGTAGTAGAGACTGAAGTCAGGCAGGTTGATTCCTCCAGTTCCATTCTTCATTCTCAAGACTGCTTTGGCTATTCAAGGTTTTTTGTATTTCCATACAAATTGTGAAATTATTTGTTCTAGTTCTCTGAAAAATACCATTGGTAGCTTGACAGGGATTGCATTGAATCTATAGATTGCTTTGGGTAGTATACTCATTTTCACTATATTGATTCTTCTGATCCATGAACATGGTATATTTCTCTATCTATCTGTGTCATCTTTGATTTCTTTCATCAGTGTTTTATAGTTTTCTATATATAGGTCTTTTGTTTCTTTAGGTAGATTTATTACTAAGTATTTTACTCTTTTAGTTGCAATGGTGAATGGAATTGTTTCCTTAATTTCTCTGTTTTCTCATTGTTCGTGTATTGGAATGCAAGGGATTTCTGTGTGTTAATTTTATATCCTGCAACTTTACTATATTCACTGATTAGCTCTAGTAATTTTCTAGCAGAGTCTTTAGGGTTTTCTATGTAGAGGATCATGTCATCTGCAAAAAGTGAAGAGTTTTATTTCCTCTTTTCCAATCTGAATTCCTTTTTTCTTTTTCTGCTCTGATTGCTCAGCCAAAACTTCCAAAACTATGTTGAATAGTAGTGGTGAGAGTGGGCACCCTTGTCTTGTTCCTGACTTTAGGGGAAATACTTTCAAGTTTTCGCCACTGAGGATAACGTTTCCTGTGGGTTTGTCATATATAGCTTTTATGATGTTGAGGTATGTTCCTTCTACTCCTGCTTTCTGGAGGATTTTTATCATAAATAGATGTTGAATTTTGTCAAAGGCTTTCTCTGCATCTATTGAGATAATCATATGGTTTTTATCTTTCAATTTGTTAATGTGGTGTATTACGTTGATTGATTTGCGGATATTAAAGAATCCTTGCATCCCTGAGATAAAGCCCACTTGGGTCATGATGTATGATCTTTTTAATGTGTGGTTGGATTCTGTTTGTTAGAATTTTGTTAACGATTTTTGCTTCTATGTTCATCAGTGATATTGGCCTGTAGTTTTCTTATTTTTGTGGCATCTTTGTCTGGTTTTGATATTAGGGTGATGGTGGCCTCATAGAATGAGTTTGGAAGTTTACCTTCCTCTGCAATTTTCTGGAAGAGTTCAAGTAGGACACGTGTTAGCTCTTCTCTAATTTCTGGCAGAATTCAGCTGTGAAGCCGTCCGGTCCTGGGCTTTTGTTTGCTGGAAGATTTCTGATTACAGTTTTGATTTCCGTGCTTGTGATGGGTCTGTTAAGATTTCCTTTTCTTCCTGGTTCAGTTTTGGAAAGTTGTATTTTTCTAGGAATTTGTTCATTTCTTCCAAGTTGTCCATTTTATTGGCATATAGTTGTTGATAGTAGTCTCTTATGATCCTTTATATTTCTGTGTTATTTGTTGTGATTTCTCCATTTTCATTTCTAACTTTGTTGATTTGATTCTTCTCCCTTTGTTTCTTGATGAGTCTGGCAAATGGTTTGTCACTTTTATTTATCTTCTCAGAGAACCAGCTTTTGGCTTTCTTGATTTTTGCTATGGTCTCTTTTGTTTCTTTTGCATTTATTTCTGCCCTAATTTTTAAGATTTCTTTTCTTCTACTAACCCTGGGGTTCTTCATTTCTTCCTTTTCTAGTTGCTTTAGGTATAGAGTTAGGTTATTTGGACCATACCTTTTTAAAGTGAAGTACAGCTGATTTACAAAGTTATATTAGTTTCTGGCACACAGTAAAATGATTCCTAGATATATCCATATAGATATACCTATATATATATATATATATATATGTGTTATGTGTGTGTGTGTGTGTATATATACACGTGTGTGTATATCTACATATGTATATATACACATTCTTTTCCACTCTGGTTTATCACACAATACTGAATATACTTTCATGTGCTATAACAGTAGGACTGTGCTGTTTATGTATCATTTTTCATATAGTAGTGTATATCTACTAATCCGAAACTCCCAATTTTATCCTTCCCCTCTATCTTTTCTCTTTGTTAACTGTAAATTTGTTTTCTGTCCATGAATGTGTTTCTCTTTTGTAAACAAGTTCATTTGTGACATATTTTAGATTCCAGATATAAGTGATATCACATGATATTTACCTTTCTCTGACTTACTTCACTTTGTATGATAATCTCTAGGTTCATTCATGTTGCTGCAAATGGCATTACTTCATTCTTTTTTTCCTTTACAAGCAATACTACTGTGTATATATACCACATCTTCTTTATCCATTCATCTATCTATGGACATTTAGATGTTTCTATCCCTTGGCTACTGTATATAGTGATGCTCTGAACACTGGGGTGCATGTATCTTTTAAAATTAGAATTTTCTCTCAATATATGCCCACAAGTGGGATTGCTGGATCATATGGCAACTCTATTTTCAGCTTTTTAAGGAACCTCCATACTGTTCTCCATAGCAACTGCACCAATATAAATTTCCACCAACAGTGTAGGAGGGTTCCCTTTTCTCCACACCTTCTCCAGTGTTTATTAAAAGCCTCTTAAATGATGGCCATTCTGACCAGTGTGAGGTAGTAACTCATTGTCATTTCAATTTGCATTTCTCTAATAATTAGTGATATTAAGCATCTTTTCATGTGTTTCTTGGCCAGCTGCACATCATTTTTGGAAAACTGTCTTTGGGGCCAATTTTAATTGCAAAATCACTAAAAAAAAAAAAAAAGGTGCAAAACGCTTTGAAAAAAGCAGCACTATATAGATCATGAAAAGGACACTTGTTTATAAAACAGAGCTGAAACAAGGAAGAGTACTCCAAAGAAGATATACAACCAACCAAAAACCCACGAAAAGGTGCTCAACATCACTCATTATTAGAGAAATGCAAATCAAAACTACAATGAGGTATTATTACCTCACATCAGTTAGAATGGCCATCATCAAAAAATCTACAAACAACAAATGTTGGAGATGATATGGAGAAAAGGGGACCTTCCTGCACTGTTGGTGGAAATGTAATTGACACCACCACTACAGAGAACAGGATGGAGGTTCCTTAAGGAGCTAGTAATAAAACTATCACATGACTCAGCAAACCTACTAATGGGAATATACCATAGGAAAACCATAATTCAAAAAGATACATGGACCCCAATGTTCACTGCAGCACTATTTACAACAGTGAGGACACAGAAGCAATATAGAAGTCCACTGACATGTATATATATATATACACACATATACATATATATAGGTATATATGTGTGTGTGTGTGTGTGTGTGTGTGTGTATATATATATATAATGGAATATTACACAGCCATAAACAGGACCAAAGTTGGGTCATTTTTGTGATGTGAATGAACCTAGAGTCTGTTAAACAGAGTGAAGCAAGTCAGAAAGAGAAAAACAAATATCATGTATTAATGCATATATATGGAATACAAAAAAAAAATGGTACTGATGAACCTATATGCAGGGCAGGAACAGACACAGACATAGAAAACAGACCTGGGGACACAGGCCAGGGAAGGAGAGGGTGGGATGAACTAAGAGAGTAGCACAGATATATATACACTACCACGTGTAAACAGACAGCTAGTGAGAAGCTGCTGTAGAGAACTCAGCTCAGGGTTCTATGATGACCTAGAGAAGTGGGATGGGTGGGTGGAGAGACTTAGGAGGGAGGAGACGTATGTATACTTGTATTTTATTCACTTTGTTGTACAGTACACATCAACACAACACTGTAAATCAATTACACTCCAATTAAAATACACAAAAGGGAGAATACTGTCTTATTTGACGTCATCTGGAAATGTGTGTGTTACAGCACTCAAAATTTTCACTGCTCTGCACATGTCCACAAAGGATCATATAATCACTATGAGTATATTTTAGGTTTATAAATAAATTGCAGCAAGCAGACTAATTCACAAATACAGAATCTGTAAATAATGAGGATCAACTGTACATATTAAAAGTACGTCTACAGATAGATTGCTTAAAAAAACTGTGTTTCATCAAGTATTTTTTAAATATTGTAAGAATGTTTAACTGATATCATGCAGTCATTCAGATTTGCACAGACTGAAGTAAAATTATCAGATTAATACAAAAAGGAAAATACACAATCAGGACATACATTTACAATGGTTTTCTGCTTTTTTGTTTTGTTTTGTTGCCTGCACTGTGCAGCATGCGGAATCTGTGTTCCCTCATGAGGGATCAAACCCAAGCCCTTAGCAGTGAGAGCATAGAGACCTAACCCACTGGAATGGCTAGGGAATTTCCTACAATGATTTTATAACTCATACATGCTGTAAATTCCAGGCAATGTTAAAATTTTAAGGGGAGGCAATTCATACTACTTTACATCACAGCAATTATCTTGTAGGTATTTAACTCAAAAATTCATTAATCAAAATGCTGAGTTTAACCTAAGAGCAAAAACAGTTTTCTACCAGGAATGAGTCTCATGACAATATTTACTATTCTGGTAACCTCAGCTGGATCTATGATGACAGTGCTTCCTCAGAGCTCAAAAACAGACTCTCGGCCTTTTGCCACAAAGCTTGTGACTAAAGAAAAGAAACTAATCCAGTAATGTAAGATACAGCTCAAAGTACAAGGGCAATGATTCAATGCTGGGTAATATCACAAAATGTGAATGTCAAAAAAAAGGGGGGGGGCAGGATTCTTTTTGGCGATAAGCAAAAAGAATTGTTCAAAACATATAACAAACCCAGTCCAAAGTCAACGAAACATTGAATTAAACCATATTCATGCTCATTTGACAGCACATATAAACTGAAACAATACAGAGAAGATTAGCAAGGCTACCTGCCCAAGATGACATACAAATTCATGAAACATTCCACATTTTTAAAAAAACATACAATAAAAAATCATGTTGATACTATCCAAAGCAATCTACACATTTAATGCAACCCCTAACAAAATTCCAATCACATTTTTTCACAAAAATAGAAGAGACAATCCTAAAACTTGTATGGAACCACATAAAACCCTGAATAGTCAAAGCAATCTTGAGAAAGAAGAACAGAAGTGAAAGCAACATGCTCCCTGGTTTAAAACCATGTTACAAAGCTATAATACTCAAACAGTATACTAGTGGAATAAAAACATAAATAAATCAGTGGAACAGACAGCCCAGAAATATAGCCTTGCATATATATGGTCAATTAATTTATGACAGAGGAGCCAAAAACATAACATGGAGATAGGATAGGCTCTTCAATGAATGGTTCTCTGAAAACTGGACAACCACATGTAAAAGAATGACCAGACCTTTATCTTATACCACAAACAAAAATCAATTCAAAATGGACTAAAGACTTAAACTCAAGACCTGAAATCATAAAGCCCCTAAAAGAAAACAAAAGGGGTAAAGTCCTTGACATCCATCTTGGCAATAACTGAAGATAACAAACCTTAACATGTATGTACTTAAGAGAGCACTGACATATGTAAGTTGTAAGGAAGGAGAGGGACTGGAATGAAGGCAGTCAAAAGGTACTACAAACTTCCATTTATAAGATAAATAAGAACTAAGGATATAAATGTACAAGATTAATATGATTACCACTGCTGTATGTCATATACGAAAGCTGTTATGAGTAAATCCTGAGTTCTCATCACAAGCAAAATATTTTTTAGAAAGTTCTTTAATTTTGTATCTATAGCAGATGATAATGTTCACTAAACTTGCTGTGATAATGATCTCATGATGTGTGCACATGCTTGTCACCAAGTCATGTCTGACTCTTGGCAACCCCATGGACTGCAGCCCACCAGGCTCCTCTGTCCATGGGATTTCCCAGGCAAGTATACTGGAGTCAGTTGCCATTTCCTTCTCCAGGGGATCTTCCCAACCCAAGGATCGAACCCATGACTCCTGCTTGGCAGGTGGATTCTTTACCACTGAGGCACAGCGGAAGCCATGAAACTATTAGAGGAAAATGAAGGCATAACACTCTTTGACATACATCTCAGCAATACCTTTTACAA
This sequence comes from Bos javanicus, assembly GCF_032452875.1. NCBI lineage: Eukaryota > Metazoa > Chordata > Mammalia > Artiodactyla > Bovidae > Bos > Bos javanicus. Next base: position 22,438,135 of record NC_083874.1, on the reverse strand, counting down.
TCTGTCTCCTAGAGTAAGAGAAATAAAAGCAAAAATAAACAAACAGGATCTAATCAAATTCAAAAGCTTTCGCACAGCAAAAGAAACCATAAACAAAATGAAAAGATAATCCACAGGATGGGAGAGAATATCTACAACAGTGTGACCCACCTGGGATTAATCTTCAATATTTACAAACAGCTCACGTAGCTCTATGTCAAAATACAAAGTGAAAGTCAAAGTACGAGTGGCTCAGTTGTGTCCAACTCTTGCGACACCGTGGACTACACAGTCCATGGAATTCTCCAGGCCAGAATACTGGAATGGGTAGCCTTTCCCTTCTCCAGGGGATCTTCCCAACCCAGGGATCAAACCCAGGTCTCCCACACTGCAGGTGGATTCTTTACATGCTGAGCCACAAGGGAAGCCCAAGAATACTGGAGTGGGTAGCCTATCCCTTCTCCAGTGGATTCTTTCCAACCCAGGAACTGAACTGGGTCTCCTGCTTTGCACGTGGATTCTTTACCAACCGAACTATCAGGGAAGCCCTATGTAAAACAAACAAACAATCCAATCAAAAAATAGGCAGAAGACCTAAAATAGCCATTTCTCCAAAGAAGTCATACAGATGGCCAAGAATTGTAAGAAAAGATGCTCAACACTGCTAATTATAGAGAAATGCAAATGAAAACTACAATCAGGTATCATCTCAAACCAACCAGAATAGTCTACAAACAATAAATGCTGGAGATAGTGAGTAGGAAAGGGAACCCTCCTACACTTTTGGTGCAAATGTAAATTGGTGGAACCACTATGGAGAACAGTACAGAGGTTCATTAAGAAACTAAATACAGAGCTACTATATGATCCAGCAATTTCATTCCTGGGCATATATCTGGAGGAAAACATGGTTCAAAAGGATACATGGACCCCAATATTCACAGCAACGCTATTTACAATAGCCAAGATATGGAAGCAACCTAAATGTCCATCGATAGAGGAACGGATTAAGACAATGAAGTAAATACAGACAACGGAATATTACTCAGCCATTAAAATGAATGAAATAGTGCCATTTGCAATAGTATGAATGGACCTGGAGATTAACATACTAAGTGAAGTAAGTGAGACTGAGAAAGACAAATATCATATATCACATCACTTATTTGTAGAATCTTAAAAAAAATGATACAAATGAACTCATTTATAAAACAGAAACAGACTCACAGACTTAAGAGAATGAACTTATATGCTACTGCATAGCACAGGGAACACTGCTCAATACTCTATAAAAACCTAAATGGGCAAAGAACATAAAAAAGAATATATATAGAACATGTATATATATATAATATATATAGAACATGTATATATATAACTGAATCATTTTTCTGTTCACCTGAAATTAACAACTTTACTCCATTATAAAATAAAAATTTTTTTAAAAAAGAAAGATACGTGGAAAATCTCCAAATACTTAAAAAAGATTTTAAAAATTTATTTTTTAACATAACGGTCAAAGAAGAAATCTCAAGAGAAATTTTAAGATTTCTGAATTAAACTTTCATTCAATATAACAAAACCTGTGGAATCCAGCAAAAACAGTGTTTAGAGGAAAATTTATAGCACTGAATGCATATATTAGAGAAAAAGATAATTTGAAAGCAATAATCTAAGGTTTAACTTCAGGCAACTAGAGAAAGATGAAAAACACAAAACTAAAGCAAACAGGAAAAAATAAACAAAAATCAGATTAAAAATTATTGAAATTAAAGACAAAAATCAATAGATTAAAAATCAACAAAACAAAACCTGGTTCTCTGAAATGATCAAAGGTGCTTTGAAACTTTATAAATTTCTATCCAAGATAACCAAGTAAAAGAGAGAAATGACACAAATTACTAATATTAGAAATAAAAGAGGGTCCATCACTATTAACCTATGGACATCAAAAGTATAATTAAGAAATGATATGAACAACTCTATGCTTGCAAATTTGATGATTTAGATGAACCAGACCAACTCCTTGAAAGATACAAGCTACCAAAACTCACACAAGAAGAAATAGATAACCTGAAGAGTCCTATACCTATTTTTACAATTGAATCAATAATCAATAATATCTCAGCAAGCCAGGAATAAAGAGGGAATTTCTTCAGTTTGATAGACAGTGTAAGAAACTTAACTTCATATTTAATGGTGAAAAAGTTGAAGCTTTTTCATTCAGATCTGGTATAAGGTAAGAATGAACCTTCTCATCATTGCTTTTCTACATCATACTGGAAGCCCTTGTTAATCCAGTAAGGCAAGAAAAAGAAATAAGAGGTAAACAGATTGGGACAGAAGACATAAATCTGTCTCTATTCACAGATGAGCAGAAAATTTAAAAGAAATGACAAAAATCTCCTAGAATTAATAAGCAGTTATAACAAGGCTGCAAAATATAAAGTTAATATATAAAAGTCAATTGATTTCTTATGTATCATCAATGAACAGTTGAAATTTGAAATTATAAACAAGGTATCATTAATATTAACAACCAAAAAAACTGCCCTGAGATATTTATGTATAAATTTTTAAATGTATAAGATTTACAGGAGGAAAATCATAAAACTCTGATTAAAGAAATCAAAGAACATACAAATAAAGAGCAAACTATTTCATGTCAATGGACAGGAAGTATTATTACCGATAAGATGTCAACTTTTCCCAATCTACAGTTTCAATGCAATCTCAATCAAAATCCCAGTAAGTTATTTTGTAAATATCAACAAAATGATGTGTTGGAGATTTGATAAAGTTTGGAGAGGCAAATGATCCAGAATAGTCAACACAACACTGAAGGAAAAGAACAAACGTGAGGACTCATATAATCTGATTTAAAGAATTATTATAAAGTTGCATTAATCAGGACAGCGTGGTACTGCTGAAAGAAAAGACAAATAGATCAATAAAACAAAACAGAAAGCTCAAAAATAGAGCCCCTGAGATATACCTGATACCTGATAAATCAACTGATACCTGATAAAGGAATAAAAGCAATACAAAGCAAAGACAGTCTTTTCAACAAATGATGCTGGAACAAGTGGACATTCATACGCAAAAATATGCACCTAGACAAAGGCCTTATAGCTTTCACAAAAGATAAATAAATAAAAATGGATCAAAGACCTAAATTGTAAATGTGAAATCATAATACTTCTTGAGCATAACATGGCTGAAAACTTATTGATCTTATGTTTTATTTCATCATAAATTCAAAGATTCTAGAATATGGCTGAAGCAATGAGATCTCTCCTTTGAGACAGGTTTAAAAGAGGACACCAGATTTACTTTCACTGTGGTTTAACACAAAGAGAGAAAAATTAAGAATATAAGAGGATCAAAGTCGAAAACAAACGAGTTCTCTTATTGTCAAATTTATTAAATATATGACTTCCTAGCCATTTCCATTAACATATATAAATATAAATATATATATATATATATATATACACACACACACACACACACATGACATGTCTACAGTTTCACAGTAGCAATCTTGCAGTATCACAGGCTAAAACAGCCTTTTACTTCAAAATGCAGTAACTCATATTTAAACAAACAATCCAGAAGATCCTTGACCCAATAAGGTGCCATACAAGACAAGCCAATGAACAAAAGTGAGGTACATAGACTAGTGGAGATAATAAACTTTAGGTGGTACACAGATACGTGTTTTAAATTTTAATTATTATGCATTCATTTTATAGCTTACTTACCATAGCAAAGGATGTTGATTGTCTATGTAGGGTAATAATGCATAAAGTTTCATTTTTAAATACATTTATTTAGGTAGCAAAACAGGGTCAATTTAGATCTGGCAATACTATGAACATCAACTATGAATGACTTTTGAAAATCACTGATATAGGTTATATTTGGCATATATAATAGTGGTAACATCAATGTTGGGCATTCTGCTAAGTACTTTACATACATTATTTTATTCTATCTTTACAACAATCTATTCAATCATTACTAAATTGAATTCATAGATTTTATGTTAGAAAACTAAGGGTCAAAAAAAGGCTAAAAAATCCGCCCAAGGTCATCAGGGATAATTAAAGGCAGAGCCACAGGTCTGTCTGTCAGATACTAAAGTCTTGAGTTCTTGTCCTACGTGTTATACTATTTCTCTAGTGTAAAGGAGGAAAGACCGAGAATATAAGAGGACAAAGTAAAACTGAAGTGAATCTCTTTGAGACAGAAACACATCAGTCACTTAATGTGATTCCTGACATAAGGTCATCTGCAATATGTTTCCTTGCCTTAACTACAGTGCAGTTGCAGCACTTGCTTGAGCTTCAGGGACCAAGCTTTGTTGTGCCAGAAGATACTGCTAGAGAAAGGATTAAGCAACAAAGTTATATGGAACATCAAAGTTCATACTCCTTATATCCATGTATATTTTTGTATTCCATGTATCTAAGAATGTGTGATTACCGTCACTTAACCAGTCCCTACATCTAGGAACCCAAAGACAAAGCACATTTCTGCTAAAACAAGGGTCTCTTCTGGTTATATCTGCTTGTTTAGTGGTCCAATGCTAGCAACCATACTACTGACTCCTCTCAAGTGTGCTTGAATTCCAAGCACTTTTGATATTTAATAACAAAGGAGTCAATAGCCTACTGAATTACACCCTCATTTGACTATGGGACAGAGAAGGTTAAAGAATTATATTTTATCAGAGTAAGTAAAGAAAATAAGTAAATTTTCCAGTGTACACCATGAAACAATTCTATATTATGAAAGGCTGGAGAAAAATGTACCTGAATTCATTTAGTGCATCAACTATTCGATTATATGCCAAACTCCTCTGACTGGCATCAGCTGATCTCCGGCTCATTTTCATAGCCTTGAAAGCAATCAAATAGTTAATTCTTATACTGACCATGGGCAAAATATGGGGAAAAAAAGTAAAAGACAAAATCACATATTTATTTAACATTTTACCTACCATTCTTAACTAGATATGTATAAAGAAGGCACACATATTTCTAGTGGCTTGTTTTTGCACTTTTGGTCATTAATGAGTATAATAAAATTCAAATTTTTCTGATGTTAGACCTCTTAATTGAAAGAGAATATCAAAACACAAAGAAACTGACATTGACAGTTTCTGAGTTACATAAAACTTCTCTCCCAAACAGATCATAAAATGCTAACTCAGTAACAACTCCTGAGTTTCGCTAATATTCCATAAACAGTGGTTTTGTTAAGTAAATCCTTTTTTTAAACCTAAAACATAAATATTCTACTGAAAGATATCTCAAGTTATTAGTAATGTTTGCTTTCTTAAAAAGATATTTAGCCAAGGTTTAGAAGTCCTACTTTAGGTAGACAAAAAGATCAGAATATGGTTATCAGAAAGAACTGTGAAATTTTTAAAATTTTTTCAAAGATAATGTAATTCTACATTACTTATGTAATTACACATTAATTTTTTTAATATTCAAATATATATGTAAGAGAAGGTTAGACTAGAATCATTCATGTACATCTGAAAGCTTCATAAGGTAAAAGTGACAATTTTTGTTTTCACAAACTGCTGAGAGACTCCTAATTTATAAAGAAGTAAATATTCTTTGGCTAGAATTGACCAATATTCTTCCTTAACTTTATGAAATAAATTTAACTACATTATAGATCTCAAAAGGTAGTGCAGACTTTGAAATAACTCCCTCAGTGCTCAGAAACAGAATCTATAGTTTTTCATTTAAAATATAAATAAGTGATCATTTGAAAACAGCCCTAGAACATCTTATGTAGGTATTTCAATGTTTACTATAGTCTATGATTAATTAACTATAGAATAGGTTCTATTCATTTATATGAAAGTATTCACTCAGCTCTTTCAGTTTTATAAAGAAATGAGTTGTTAAACATGAACAAATATACAGCTGCTATGTGCCCTTTAGGGTGCAGAAGGAACAAAGCATTAAAACATTTAAAAAGTAACCTCTAACGAGTTCTGTACTGCTTGAATATTTCAAGTTTTATACAAAGTTTAAACACTTTTCCCTGTAACTGAAATGTCAGTTCAGCCATGGCTTAATATTCTGTGTACTGACTTTGGCAAAAACTGACTACAAAAAACACAGTAGCAAACTGAAGAAAATGTCACGAGTGTTGAACTTCTGAAAAATGAAAATGGACTTTACTCATCGCTCACTAAAAAGGTATTGCTAATGATCTATTTGTCTTTTAATAGATTTGTTGTGAATAACTAACATAGTGCCTTCTTTAGAGGCACAAGATCCTCAGGCACTAATGAGTTACTGAAATGCACCCTCTGCTTTCTAGACCATTCTAATTGCTCCTGCATCTCTTGTTTCTTTTACTAGTCTCTTTCAAACATGCTGCCATAATAACCTTCTTAGAGCACAATTTGAAGACAGTCTAACAAAGTCAAAAATCCTTGCAAGCATTCTAGACTCCTTGTGATCCGGTCCACATTAACTCTGTTAGCCACACCACCTACTACTACTTTTTGTATCCTTTCCTTTCTGAATTCTGTCACAGGGATTAAGAAATTTAGTTATGTTCAATGATTCAACTTATAGGAATCTCATAAAACATAATCTGGAAAATTCACCAAGATGTTAACTGAAGTGTAGCTATAGCTGAGAAAAACCAGATATGGCCTAATTAACTTAAATGGAGGGAAGCCACTAAAATATATTTAAGAACCATTTATAATGAGAAATGTACATGTTAACAAGGATGAATTTTTCAAAACAGGCACGTAATAAAAACAATATGAACACAGCACAGTCCCAATCAAGTAAAATACAATATGCATAGAAAAGGTCTGAGTAAGAGTTTCAGAAAAATGTTAATGACTTATCTTTGGGTGGCAAAGATAGCAATTTTCCCTGTTACTCTGTTATCCATTTTTCAAAGCATTGTGTTTAAAAAATTCTACAACTCCTTTAAGATGCAGTCCAAATGAAACATCTTCTCAGAAGGAAGTCATTTTTCTTCCCTATGAACTCCTAAGACACTTTGCTTTTCCTTCTTTTTTACTCTTATGTTCTATCTTATATTCACAACTTTCTTTACATCAATTTATTACATGCGCTATGAGCAGCATTTGACATAATTGATCACTCCTACCTTCTTACACCACTTTCTTCACCAGGCTTACCCCAAAAGTACTCTCTCTTGTTTTTCCTCCTACTTAAATGGGCAATCCTCAGTCTCCTAGCTAGTTCTCAGCTCCTCCAAATTTAACTACTGAAATGCTCCACAAATCAGGATCTCCTCTCCCTCTTAATCAGCTTCTTAGATTACAATACCATCTATATACTGGTGACTGCTCAGCTTGGACCCTAAACTCTAGACTCACAATTACTTGGATGTCCAGGAGGCATCGCAAACAAACTCCTGATCTTCCTCCACCAAACCCGTTCCATTTGTAGTTTTCCCATTTTAGTTCTGCCAATTCCATCCATCTTATTGCTCAAAAGAAAAATCCCAGTCCATCGCCATGATTCTTCCTTTTACAGTTCCAACTCAGTCCATCAGCTAATCTCATTAGCTCTATTTTCAAATATACCCAGAATCCAACCATTTCTCACCAATTCCATCATGAAACTGGTTTGACTACCCATCATCTCTCACTTGAATTATATTTCAATAGCCTTGTAACTCAGAGAAGGCAATGGCAACCCACTCCAGTACTCTTGCCTGCAGAATCCCATGGATGGAGGAGCCTGGTAGGCTATAGTCCATGGAGTCACTAGGAGTCAGACACGACTGAGCGACTTTGCTTTCACTTTTCACTTTCATGCACTGGAGAAGGAAATGGCAACCCACTCCAGTGTTCTTGCCTGGAGAATCCCAGGGACAGAGGAGCCTATTGGGCTGCCATTTATGGGGTAGCACAGAGTCGGACACAATTGACATGACTTAGCAGCAGCAGCAGCAACACCCTTGTAACTGATTCCAAAGCATCCAACTTTGCCCCTAGAAAATCTATTCTCCACCAGCAGTAAAAGTGATTCTCATGAATTATGTCATTTTCCTGCTCAAAACACTCCCATGGCTTCCTATCTTTCTTAAGTGTATATGCCCATGCTCGTACAATGGTATCCTGTAAGGCCCTACATGATTTAGTCCGACTTCTACCCCAGCCATTTTGGCCTCCTTACTCCTCCCTACCGATGCCCAAGCATCAGGCTTACTCCTTTGCCTCTACTTGTAAAATTGTTGTCTCAGATGGTTATACCAAATTTCCTCTGTATCTCTGGATCATATGTGACTTTATCAGGAGCACTCTTGACTATCCTATAAAAATTTGTAATCCTCCATCCAGCATTCCATAAAAACCTTTCTCTTATTTTTCTTCATAGTACTTATTACCATCCAAAATCTTACACACTCATTTATTTGCTGCCCCATGATCTAGAGAGTTGCTTTTTTTTCACTCTTATCCTCAGTTGCTAGAACAGGCCTGCCACATTACAGGCCCTCAAATATTTATTTATTGAATGGATAAATGACCTTAGATCTTTTTTTAGGCAATAAGCTCCTTAAAAAGAGCTAAAGTCAATATTATGTGGCAGCCTGGATGGGAGGGGAGTTTTGGAGAATGGATACATATATGTATGGCTGAATCCCTTTGCTGTTCACCTAAAATTATCACAGCATTGTTAATTGGCTATACCCCAATACAAAATAAAAAGTTTAATAAAAAAAAAGAAGTGAAGTCTACTTTGCGTCTCCCAGGTCACTTTGTAGGGTACCTGCACAGAGTCTGTTAATTTTTCTGCCATGAATAAAGACAATGCTTAAGCAAAAGAATGAGAATAAGATTCAAAGGAAAATAAAAAATAAAAACAAACCATAAACGTGGTTATGCTTACCTGTTCTATTGCACTCTTTAATTTGTTCATGTGGCTTTCAAACAGAGGAAAATGTGAAAAAAAGAACTCATTAAATTTGTTACTTTCATCTTCATCTTTGGATAATGAAAAGATTACCCCAATTGCAATCTTCTTTTTCCTCACAATTCCTGGGTTAGGGCCACAGCTTTCATCTGACAGATTAAAGCTTTCTTCTACAGACCTTAAAAATAAATGTTTTTTTTTATTTTAAAAATATGAAAATGATTAAATTCACAATTCAATCTCCTTGGTAATTAAATGTAGGCAAGCTAAAGGTCTTGCAGTGTTTTATCAAGTAAATCTAAAAATTCGTATCAATTATGTATATCTTTGAGAAATATATTGGCTATTCCTTTATATTCATATTTTTGTAAGAAATAATAGAGTCAGATTGGAAACGTTTTTGTTCAATTATGGAAACAGTGACAGACTTAAATTTTGGGGGGCTCCAAAATCGCTGCAGATGGTGACTGTAGCCATGAAATTAAAAGACGCTTGCTCCTTGGAAGAAAAGTTATGACCAACCTAGATAGCATATTCAAAAGCAGAGACATTACTTTGCCAACAAAGGTCCATCTAGTCAAAGCTATGGTTTTTCCAGTAGTCGTGTATGGATGTGAGAGTTGGACTATAAAGAAAGTTGAGTGCTGAAGAATTGATGCTTTTGAACTGTGGTGTTGGAGAAGACTCTTCAGAGTCCTTGGACTGCAGGGAGATCAAACCAGTCCATCCTAAAGGAAATCAGTCCTGAATATTCATTGGTAGGACTGATGCTGATGCTGATGCTGACACTCCAATACTTTGGCCAGCTGATGCAAAGAACTGACTCATTGGAAAAGACCCTGATGCTAGGAAAGACTGAAGGCGGGAGGAGAAGGGGGTGACAGGATGATATAGTTGGATGGCATCACCAACTCAATGGACATGAATTTGAGTAAACTCTGGCAGTTGGTGATAGAGAGGCCTGGCATGCTACAGTCCATGGGGTCCCAAAGAGTCAGACACAACTGAGCAACTGAACTGAACTGAAAAAAAGTAAGTAACCCCAGTGTAAAACCAACCTAAAAGAGCCTGAATTTCAAGGTTTATAGACGAGTCTAATCTCTTCACTGTTCTAGAATCTACTTCTCCCTTTTGATTCCAGAAGTAAAGTCAAAGATGAAGGAATAAAGGGAGTGAATAAAAAAGGAATCAAGCTTCATCATCTTTACTTATACTTAACACAGATTTAAAAAAAAAATTTCAAGAATGAATGAATTTGCCTGAATAGAAACATGAAAAACTAGAATATCAAAGCATGCAATAAATGGACCAATGACCAAAACAGAAGAGTTAAAACTATAAAACCCTTAAAAGAAAATATAGGATAAAATCTTCATGACACTGGATTTGGCAGTGATTTCTTGCCTGGAAAATCCCATGGATGGAGGAGCCTGGAAGGCTACAGTCCATGGGGTCGCTGAGGGTTGGACACGACTGAGCGACTTCACTTTCACATTCTTGGATGACACCAAAAGTAAAGCAGCAAAGGAAAAAAATAAATCCGGCGACACAGAAATTAAGAACTGCCGTGTATCTAAAGTGGTTTCCCAGGTGGCTCAGTGATAAAGAATCTGCCTGCCAGTGCAGGAGATGTAGCTTCAATCCCTGGGTCAGGAAGATCTCCTGGAGGAGGGAATGGCAATCCACTCCAGTATTCTCGCCTGGGAAATCTCACGGACAGAGGAGCCTGGCGGGCTACAGTCCATAGGGTCACAGAGTCCAGGGTCAGATACAACTGACTGAACACAAACGCACGTGTACCAAAAGACGTATCAACAAAATAAAAAGGCAACCAATAGAATGGTATAAAATAGTTCAAAACATGTATCTGATAAGGGATTGATATTCAGAAGTATATAAAGAACTGCTACAACAATACATCTGATTAAAAAATGAGTAAAGCACCTGAACAGACGTATCTCCAAAGAAAACATACACATGGCCAATAAGCATATGAAAACATCATCACTAGCTATTCAGTTCAGTTCAGTTCAGTTGCTCAGTTGTGTCCGACTCTTTGCGACCCCATGAATCGCAGCACACCAGGCCTCCCTGTCCATCACCAACTCCCGGAGTTCACTCAGACTCACGTCCATCGAGTCAGTGATGCCATCCAGCCATCTCATCCTCTGTCGTCCCCTTCTCCTCCTGCCCCCAATCCCTCCCACCATCAGAATCTTTTCCAATGAGTCAACTCTTCACATGAGGTGGCCAAAGTACTGGAGTTTCAGCTTTAGCATCATTCCTTCCAAAGAAATCCCAGGGCTGATCTCCTTCAGAATGGACTGGTTGGAAGGGACTTTCAAGAGTCTTCTCCAACACCACAGTTCAAAAGCATCAATTCTTCGGCACTCAGCTTTCTTCACAGTCCAACTCTCACATCCGTACATGACCACTGTAGGCTATGGAAAAGCCATAGCCTTGACTAGATGGACCTTTGTTGGCAAAGTAATGTCTCTGCTTTTCAATATGCTATCTAGGTTGGTCATAACTTTCCTTCACTAGCTATTAGAGAAATGCAAATGAAAATTACAATGAGTTATCATTTAACACCCCTACAGATAGTTATTAATTTTAAAAAATGGAAATTAACTACTGGTGAGGATGTGAAGAAATTAGAACTCTTATGCATTTCTAGTGGAGGGCGGGGCGGTGAGGAGGTGGGGAGGGGGAGTGAAAATTCCCTGGCAGTCCACTGGTTAGGACTTCATGCTTCCAATGAAGGGGGCACAGATTCAATCCCTAGTCAGAGAACTAAGATCCATCATGTAGCTTGGAGCAATCAAAAAAAAAAAAAAAAAACCTGGCCATTTTTAGTGGGAATATAAGTAAAATGGTGGGGCGTTCTGGTGAAAACTATAGCAGTTCCTCAAAAACACAGAATTATAATACAATGCAGGAATTCCACTTCTGGGTATGTAAGGATAAAAATTTTATGATTCCACTTATATGATGTATGTAGTCAAATTTACAAAGAAAAAAATAGCATAGTAGTTGCCAGGGACTAAAGGGAGGAAGGAATGAAGGAATTACTGCCTAATGTCTACAGAGGTTCAGTTCAGTTCAGTTGCTCAGTCGTGTCCCGCTCTTTGTGACCCCATGGACTCATGCGTGGTTCAGCTGGGGGAGATAAAAAAAGTTCTAAATGTGAATGGTCATCAATGCACAACAATGTGAAGGTACTTAACACCACTGAACTACACTGATAATAATGGTTAAAATGGTATATTGTATGTTATGCATAACATAACACAATTTTTTTAAAAGTAATACACTTTAAAATTTTCCAGTTGCAAACTTTAAAAATATAAAATACAAGTCCAGACTTTTAACATACAAAACTGTGTTTAAGGAACTAGTCAATCTTGTGGTAAAATAAAAGTTCCAACTTACCATCTAGGAAATACCCCATTCTCTAAACTTGTTGTTTGGCTACGTCGCCAGCGTCGCTGGTAGCTGCTGGCACAACTTCTGGTAAGTGAGGAGTTTGGAGAGGGAAATGGTGTAATAAGCAAGCTGCTGAGAGATGCTGTCAAGTCAGAATAAGAACAAGTACAATTTTTAAGTTAATAATAACTAAAAACAGGAACAAATTTCTTTTTAATAAATTTAATAACAGTGACTCAAAATTTCCATTTTGCTGAATGAAGCTCTAAAATCTCCATTAAAAAAAATATATATATCATTGTTGGAGCAAGGTCCCAGAAAAAAAATCACATGATAAAAGTGATTCAGTAAGAGATCCTGATACCGTTTTGCCATCCTCACTTTTTCCCACCCCACTCTAGAAGAAAATGCTATTTTGAAATAAATCTTTATTCCTTTGGTGATGACACTGACTCCAAGCTTAGATGAACCTCTCTGCACAGGTTTATCACAGAGCACCTCATACAATAAACTAAGATTATTTTTCTCACTAATTTTTCATTAGAACCTGTGCTCTTTAAGGATGTAATCTGGGTGGGTGTTTTTTTGTTTTTTGTTTTTTTCTTAAATCCTCAGAATGTTTCAATAAAACTTTGTCAGACAAATTTTGGAAGAGTAGATATCTCAAAGAAATATGTATAACACTGGTTCAAGATATCTAAGTTTCTCTGGGCAAGAGACAATCTGACATTTTAAACCCAGCTAGGAGAAAACAGATGTAAGCAAATGTATTTTTCCTACTATGCTATTTAAACAGTCTCTTGAGAAATACTATTTTTCTGACTGCGTGTGTATTCATCCAGGCCATGCTCCATCAGGCACATTTTTACTATTAAATATGAAAAAAATTTTAATTTAAAATACTTATCTCTGCTGTTTCTACAATTCTCTTGTTAGGCTAATATCAATACCAACAAACTGTACACATAAAATTAAATGATTAAAACAAAGATTAAAAAGGAAATCAATGTCAGGTAACAGTGATCTCATAAAAACCGGATTAACACATGAACCTATCATTACCGGAGCGTGCTATGCCACTGTCTCTGTCCTCATTCAGTTCTCTTCCAGGCATGTCCATTGGGTTGCTGTGAACTGTGAATCAAGACAAAACTGTGACTTATAAAACACAGTGCTGTTCAGGTTGATGTTCCTTTTAAAATAGCAAACTAAATCATGCTCATCTCATTGCATTCCTTTATTTTTTTCAACAGCATGGCACAAACCCAACACCAAGAGCTATTATTCAGTTGAACAAGCTTTGAGATCTATGTGTAAACAATCTGTGACATAATATATAAAGAAGCAAAGGGTGACTAAAATAAGCATTTTAGAAGCACATTCAATGACATGAATATATTCACAATATACTACTACATGATAAAAAGGCAAGCTACTGACCAGTAAAGAACAATGGTTGCTGAGGCTAAGGGATTGGCATATGACGGTTAATCTACTCTTCTGCCTATATAAATGTACATTTTAAAATTCTATAATAAAAATTAAGAAAACTGAACAGTATAATCCCAATTTCTTTTTAAAACAAACAAAAACTAAGGAGGTACTTCTGGTTGACAAAATGGCTAATACATATTTTTTGCCTATTTCTCATATTTTCCAAATTTTCTATACTATTATACATTGTTTATATTTCTAAGGAAAATACATACTAATTAAAACAAGAAGTTGGATACAACTTCCTGGATACAGAAGCATGAACACAGTCTACAATCATCTATTTAGTGATATCAATATAAACAAATACAGTCAGAGATGCCTTTTATAGAATATAATGGTGCTTGTTCATCTGAATCTTAGCTCCAAGAAAAATCATTCTTATGGAATAGTGTAGATCAGAAATTGCACAACAACAGTATTTTCTGTGATTGATGAACTATATGATACAAAAGCTACTCAGCCATGGAAACAAGATAGTATCACATTAGAAATTCAACTGGTATTTTAAGAAATAACGTTCATACTATATTTTGGTTTAGGATTCTAAAGTTAAAATCATTAATACATAATGAGGCAAGAAATGACAAACTGAAATTTCATGAAAATGTCATTTCTACTCGTAACTTAGTTTCTGGAAACCTTAACAACATATTCAATAGAAAGATATTAAGTCCTTAAACTTCCTAAGCAACGTTTTCTTAACTGCACACCGTCCCCAAATGCATTTCTCTACTCTCTTGTTTCCACAGCATAACTATCAATTCTAGCCGCTGGGGCACACCAACTAGTCTACCCACACAGCACACGGCAAACCTGCAAAGAAAGAGGCGCTCCTGATCAGGCGGAGCGGACCCTGTTCAGAGAATGCCCGCCTGGGGCTGCAGAACTGTGAAAGACCTACATGGCAAAAACGTAAAATACATATGAAAGAGGGCTGTTAGAGAAGCCACGATGTATCAGGAATAAAAGGTGAGCTAAGGCAGCACAAAAGCAGACCAACAGATATGAATGGAAATCTTTAAGTAAGAATAATTCAAGCTGACTTCCTATTTTTGAAACAGGATGGTTTCCCTCTGGCCATGGCTTATGACACCATAATAATTTCATGCCTATTAAGTCCACAAATAGTAATAAAATAAGCTTCCACTATGTAAGGTAAAAATTATTTTATAAGCTTCCACTATATAAGGTAAAAATTATATTAAATGTTCAATCCTTTCTCATCTAAAACAATATTTTTAAAGATTAAAAAAGCACAGTGATGTTATATACATAATTTGATATTTTCCAAATGAATTTATCCTTTAAAAATCAATTTTAATATTACAGAGTATTGTGTAACTAAAATTAAAAGAAAACCACCTAAACGCTTGGCTGAAAAAGCTGACCACAACATAAAACAAAGGGCAAATAAAGAAAAGGGGTCTACTGACAAGTAAATATGAATCTGATTTTTCTAAACTAGTGCTAAATAATAAATTAATGGGAGAAACCAGAGTTCCTAGAGCAGAGGTCAGCCACTATGGAAGCAGGAAAGCCAATGCAGCCTGTCAGGGCCAGACTCCCAGGCCGCTCAAGGTAGTAGCTGCCACACACTTGACCAAGAGAAGGTAAGAGTCTGAAGACCGAGAGAGCGTAACATTACAGCCTGGAAGCAAGCACCTGAGTTACTTATTAGTTAGGGTTAATCCAGATGGCCTAAAGAGCCACCTAGGAGGTTGATCTAGGACAGAACTGACGGCTTTACTGTTTTAAAAAGTGACAAATGTATTTTTAAATTGTTAGTAGGTATTTTTCTATAACAAGAGTTTCTATAATTACAGTGAATGTGCAGCAATCCTTCCATGTTTCATTGTTCAGTTCTTCCTTCAACTTTTCCTATTTACCTTAAAACTTACCTGCTCTCTTTAATCTCATTCCTTACTCTTCCCTACTCTGAGTATATGACTTTGTCTCCTACAGTATGCATACGTATATGTGTGTATACAAGAAGAATCACCATACGGGAACTCTCGTTTTCCTACACTGCTATCTCCAGACTTAATTCTTACTCATCCCTGCCTCCTTCCTGCCTGAGCAGTAATAATAGGTAATATTATTCAAGCCTTTCTTTGTGCGAGGCCTTAGTGAAAAATCCCGAGATGTCCCTCTCTCCCTCCCTTTCAAAGCTAATTCTTCTACATCAGCTAGACCCTTCAAAAATCTCACTTTACCAGTATCACCTCTATTTCCAACCTCATTCTCCTTATAAACCTCCTTTTCCATCAACATTTAAATACTGTCAGAACTCTTCTCCCTTCTCCCCATATATCTAATCCTGTAGTTCAACAGTTCTTAAAATGTGGTCCAAGGACCCTCTTCGGGGACCCTGCAACCCTTTCATGGGGTTACATGTTATTACTGGGTACTTCTCCCAACAAACTTCTCAACAACTCTTTATCCTCACTGACACAATCTTATTCTAGGTCCCCATTATGTGTCACTGGACTATTATAAGCAGTCTTCTAATATGGGTCTTTTCTCAATCCCACTGGCTCATCTGAGTCCTTTCCCAAAGCAATTAGAATATTCTTTTGCAGATACAAATCTGATCTGATCACGTTTCTATATTCTGAAAACTCCTCCGTGGTGGCCTTGAGAATGCACCACAAAGTTCTCCAGTTATAAGGATGGAAATTGGCCAAGCACCCCAGCTGCTGTGTTTTTAAATCCATTGCCAGATTTGGGCAAGGTCACATACCCCACAGCCTGCTCCTAGTCGATGACTGAACACAGCAGGTATAACAAGGTAAAGCCCATTTTAGCAAGACATGGGTCACTTCTGACAACCAAGTATAACTCAAAGACTTGTCCACAGCCTTATCAAACCTTCCCTGGACTAGTGTGGCATGCTGAAACACATCCACTCAAGCTTTTATTCCTCTCCTTCAATTAAGGTCAAACTTACACCATAATCTGAGGGCTCTCTGAACCCTTCCCTGCTTCCTCTTCTCTCACTAAATAGTAATAAATATTATTATTTATTAGTACTAAAATCTGTGCATGTTTACTCTTGTCTTGGAACCTGTTAAAAATCAGGTGGAAGACCCAAACTAACACATTCTCCCTGGCACCCAACTGCTCAAAGAATAACTTGAAACTTCTCAGTGTGGCGGCCCACAGTCTCCATCATGATCTGACTCTTGCTCATTTCTTTACTTCTTTTCACTTCCTTTAACTCATATTCACACTGTGCTCCACCCACATTGATTTATTCACATTCTTTCTACACTCATTGTATCTGTTGCACTTAGATCTATGAACATGCTATTGCTTTTTCCTGGGACATTTCTTGTCCCAACTGTCAGGCAAATTCTTCAAGTTTAAGCTCAAGCTTAAGGCTTTAAGAAAGCCTTTTCTGACTCTCTAAAACTGAACACAGTGTTCCTGCTCATTTCTAACACATCATGCTCTTAGTCTCACCCAAGAATTAACTATAGTATACTATAATTGAATATTGTATCACAGTAAATTAACTATAAATCCACTGAGGCAGGAACTGTGTTCACCACTGGTTTCTCATGGCCTAGCAGAGGTGCCTGGCATTTAATAAGTGCTTGATAAGTATTCGTTGATTAATTGAAAATTTAAAGAAAATAAGAAATGATATTCAAATATCCTTGATTCACAATTAAGAATGTACAAGAAAAAGCTGTTCATGAAAAAGTCTATGCTTTGTTAAATGTATTATTTTTGTATTCCATATTAAAACAGAAAAGCTAAGTATATCTAGCATCTATGGTGTACTTTACCTTTATACATGATAATGGATTTATATTATTAAACAACTTTTAATAAGCCCCTTTAACTTTGAAAACTGTCAAATTATTAAAAAAACACTTGTCATATTTTTACTTTATTAAAATGAATGAAATAATCGAGTTAAGCAAAAGTAGAACTTCTATTTTTCTATAAAATGCATGCTTTCTAAATCACATGCCAGACATTGTAACTAGCCCACAGTAGGTAGTTAATAAATGGTTGCTATTTGAATGAACATGAATTATTAAAAATATATAATGCTATAATGTTAGAGTTGGGAGGAAAAAAACTTTTCAACTAATATGTATAACTGATATCTATTGATTGAAATTACAAATAAAAGTTTTTACTCAACAGGGAATGAGGAAAATATTTATCCTATGCTAACTGCTGTCTACTCTGACACACTTCAATTCTGTATGCACTGGAAATATGGTCAGAAGTAATTTAGCTGATCTTCTTAAGATACAACAAAGGACCAGATATTTTAGAAATAGTTTGTCACTTTAAAATGCTGAACTTAAATAACAAATGGCTTCCCCAGTAGCTCAGTTGGTAAAGAATCCGCCTGCAATGCAGGAGACCCTGGTTTGACCCCTGGGTTGGGAAGATCCCCTGGAGGAGGACATGGCAACCCAGTCCAGTATCCTTGCCTGATGAGTCCCATGGACAGAGGAGCCTGGCAGGCTACAGTCCACAGGGTGGTAGAGTCAGACACGACTCAGAGACTCTCACTTTCAAATAATCAAAACAAACTAACCAAATTACCAAATGAGCTACTATTATAATAAATCTCTTAAGAAAAACATCAAATTTTGAATATCTGCTTACAGATATTCAAGTGAATTTGTGAATTACAAGTCACAAAAACAAGCACCAGTTTACAAAAACAAGTAAACAAAATTACTTTAATATGGTTGTGGAAAAGGAAAGGGAGAAAGTATAATTCCTGTCTCCCTCAGCTGAACTATTCAAGAGAACTAGTAAGGGCTTTTTACCCCAACAAAAGTACTTTTCAAAGATGCATCGAAATTAAAAACAAAAAACAAATCAGATATTTCTTCAGCAGTTCCCTTTTTTCAGATACAAAATAAATACTAAGTTCAAATATAAGAAAATTATATTTTTCAAATAATACAAATATTATAAATACTTGCAATTTAAATCCCTTTTCCACTTCTAGTATTTGAAATCCTTTGGTGAAATTTTAACAGATCTACATTGGTAAGAACATTTTTAAAACATACAAAACCATTTTACCTATATTTCCAAGTAGTCCATTAATGACTGTATTATTATCGGCCTTTAATGTACTGTTGTCCTGATTAATGAATTCAAGACTGTCTTGAAGCCTAAGGGGAAGGAGGAAAAAAATGAATACCAAATCTATTTTATGCTCTTAATGGCAATTCTTTGTATACTTCAATAAAATTTTAAGTGTAAAACATTATATTTAAGTTTCCCTGTCAGTACTATAAACTAGTCATCTAAATCAGGGGTTGGGTACAGCCTGAGGGTTAAATTAAGCCTGCTGCCTGTTTCTGTAAAGTAAATTTTATTGGAATACAGTTATACCCAAGTGTTGTCAACAGATGAATGGATAAAAAAGATGGTCATGTTTGTGTGTGTGTATAGACACTGGACTAGTATTCAGTCATGAAAAAAAGAGGAAAGCCTGCCGTTTGCAACAGGCTTCAGAATGTGGAGCTAACATACTGGGAGCTATGAGGCACAACCAAAAAATTAAAATAAATACAAACTTTTAAAACTTATTTTAATTTAAAAATAAAAATCCAAACACAGAGAGCAAAGTGATGGTTACCAAGGACTGGGAGGAGTGGAAAAGGGAACATAATGGTCAAAGGGTACAAACTTTCAGTTATAAAATTAACAAGTTCTGTGTGTCAGTGTACTACTAACTAATAATACTGCATTATCAATACTGGAAAGTTGCTAACAGAGTAAATCTTAAAAAATTCTCACCACAAAAAAAAGAAATGGTAATTATGTGACGATGGCAGTGTTAGCTAAGGCTATGGTAGTAATCATTCTGCAATATATAACTGTATCAAATCATGGTATATTTCAACAGAGCTAGGAGGTAAAATCTGGCTTCCATTAACTTTCAAACTTAAGGGATAGAAAAAAATCTGAATTTACGCTGTAGTCCTAAAAGCAGCTTATTAGCTTTCATACTTTGCAGATCTTAAACAATTCTCTTCTCCTTCCACCCATAACTACTTACGTATTGAGACTTCCACAGATGCTGCTGCCAGTCCGTGCAGTAAAAACTTTGCTGAGCATGAGCTGTGGAGGGGAACTATGAAGAAAAAGAGAGGGATAGACAGAAATCAAAACTGAAACACAAGGATCTTTTCAATTTATTATAAATAAAAATGTTTAAGTTACAGAGATGTTATAGCATAGTTATAACAGACATGAAGTAGCATTAAACCCATAAAACATCATAAACTGAGTATCTGGCAAGCTCTGAGTGGAGGCTATAAGAAATTCTCCCATCTTTAAGAAAAACTGAGTATTTTAAAATGGATTCATTAAGAAAAATCAGAAAATCCCTCACCGGATCTGATGAATTTTTAAGGTGGATCCTTTGTAGCTCATTGCTACTGAGCCAAACATCATCTCTCCAAGCATATTGGCATCAGAAGAGCACCGAGAACCCTAAACAATAAGCATAAACATTAACAAAATCATTGAACTTAAAACTATTTCAAATGCTAATTTTTATTAAAAATTTCTCCCTGATGGCTCAGTGGAAAAGGATCTGCCTGTACTGCAGGAGACACAGGAGACCCAGGTTCAGTCCCTGGGTTAGGAAGATACCTGGAGAGGAAAATGCCAACCTACTCCAGTATTCTTGCCTGGAAAATACGAAGGGCAGAGAAGCCTGTCAGCTACAGTCCATATGGTCGCAAAGAGTTGGACACAACTGAGCACACAGACACAGTTCCACAGCTCTCACTGCAGTTATTCTACACAATGTTTTAAGTTATTTGACATTGAATAAACTGCTCTGCAGCTTGATTTTCTTCATTTTACACTGTCTTACAGATCTAAGCATACTGTTACATACAGAGTCTTTTTAAGAGGTGCATAGTGTTCTGCTATATGAAAATACTAGTTTATAAGCCAGTTCCCCTTACTGACATACTGACAGGTATTTAAGTCACTTTCTGTTTTCTGCTACTACAAATAGTGCTCAAGTAAATATTCTTAACCATATAGAGTCGGACACGACTGAGCGACTGAACTGAACTGATGCATATGCAATGTTTCTCCAGGACAGATAAAAAGAAGTAGAATTCAATGAACATGCAGAACAGATTTTATCATTCCTACCATGCAAAAACAAGCAACTGCAAAAAGGGTAATTTGGACATATTCTGCATTCTTTAAAAAATACTTATGTTAAACATCAGAATGTCTTGTTTATAAAGAATTCTGTTTTAAAAAGTATTTCTTTCAATTATTCTTTAATTGTCCTCATAGGAGTCAAAAAAATCTAAAAACTGACTCAGTCATTGGTTACTATTTAGATACTATAGCAAATACTACTAGTTACCCACCAACCCACCAAATATCTTATTTCTTATTTTCTGAAGTCCAATTTGTTTCAGGGAACCAATGTGCCCTAGTGAAAAAAACTGCATTTCAGAGCCTCCCTTAGAGATAGGTTTAGAGTTGATCTCTATATTCAAAGAGTTAAACCAATGGTTATAGTGGTAGCTTTCAGAACTAGCCATTTATATGTATCCAACACAGTCCTGGTCAATGGAATATAAGTAGAAATCACTGTAAACAGAGATGCTGTAAGAGGACCACAAGCCAACAAGTATGTACCTGTTAGCTCTAAGTAGAGAGATAAGCAAGCCTCAGTCTCTGAGGCCATCCTGAAGCCCATACATTATCATCCCTAGATGGCCTCTCTCCAGACTTGCCATATGTAGAAAATCACTGTTTCACAGGATGACCCAATGCCATTACTAACCAATACAATTATATAATAAAACAAATGATAAGGAAGAGGATCTATAACTAAGATAGCAAATAAGGATCACGTCCAAATTTCACTAAGCTATTCTACCACAGGAAACAAAAAATTAGAGGAGTTTTTAAAAATAATTAAAATATTCTTCTGAAGATAACAATAAAGTGATGAGGACCCCGATTTTACAAGTGGAAGCCAGGGAATAAATATAATGTGATTCTCTTTTACTCTTTTGCTTGTTTACTACCTGCCTTGGGTTCAAAAACCTGTATATTTACATTCTGTCATCTTTCTTAACAGCATCTTCCAATAGCAATCCATTTCATTATACATATTATTTTTTATATTTGTTTCTATACATTCATTGACATTTTTTCTTAGTGCTGTAGTCTTAATTTTGTTTTAATAAAGGCACAAAGTTATTTAAGGAAAAAAAGTCACTTTTGATATACCTAGGTTACTAAAAGAAGCAACTCATCTATCCTTGGGATTTGGTTAAGACAAAATTTTTTTTTCCAGGCACAGAAGTTTGGGAATTAAGAACAGTTTAGAAAGAGCAGAATAATTTTTTAAATGATGAAGTGGTTTGTTTTTCTTTTAAGATCAACAATGCCAATCTTTCTTGGCAACCTAAATTGCTTCTGGATAATGACAGAAATGAGAATTTTCTCCTACAAGCTCATTTCTGTTACAACGCATCTAACCCATTTTATTTTGACTAAAAATAGTATTTCTTATATTAAGCAAGCTACACAAATTTAAATATCAAAGCATTTATACATTTTAATACAAAAGTAGAAAAGAATCCTCAGGAGGCAAAATTCAGTAAAAATAAACTGGTACCTAAACTTTATAAAACCAGGTATCAATAGCTTGCTATCAAAGGTTCTCTCTACCTGTTCTAATACATATCAAATAGTTATCATGACTGTCACTGATGTGCTATATATTTTAATGTGACATAATCTATAATTAAGGTCATAATTAAGAAAATGTTATTTTCTTTAATTTTTTTTAGAAAGATTTTTTTTATTTGAAAGGTCAATTCTTTGTTAAGTACTCACTGCTGAATGCAATAATCTGTAATACCCTGTAAATCAAAGATAACGTTCTACTTACCTGAAATAACATTTTATCAAGTGTAGTGAACTATATATTATAATAATTCAATGCCTTCTTGCTAAAAAAAAAAAAAAAAAAGCAGATTTCCAAGACCATGAACCTACTGTCAGAACACCTGGACATATGACCTGGGAATCGGCACTTAAAAAACTTTAGGAATTTTGTATGCAAAATGAGAATTACAATCACACACTGCTTCAGAGTTTCTACCACCTGGATCCATTTGCTAATACTCATATTTAACTGCATAACATTACAAAGAAAGGAAAGTTTCTACAATTGATCAAATGAGAAAACTTGCAAACTGGCATAAGTATGATGATCCTACATAAGCACAGCACTATTAAGAACTTGTTAGGGTGTCATACCTAAGATGGAAGAGGAACAGAGAAGAGCAGAGAGAACGATGTAGTACCTCATAATATCTGGATTTTTATGACTCAAATCTCTTTCACATATACCATTATGGTGATGTCGTATAAGGGTTAGTTTCTATCTAGACACAATTACCTAAACAATTTAAAAATCCAGGATTCTATTTTAGTACTGCTAAATATACCTATGCTTCATTCATGCAAGCCTGAATGACACAAATAAATTCACATTAGATGACATTTGCTTAGTTTGATCTTATGTGAAATAAAACAACTTGTTGTTTAGTCGCTAAATCATAAGTTTATAGAGAAGTTCCTATGTAGTCAACTGGCTGGTTAATTCTATATTTTAAAAGAAGAGCCACATTAATTTTCAAAAATGAAAACATATCTCATACCAAAGCTGAACTCTATTATTTTATATTTACCCTAATATTTCAGTAATTTAAAAGTACATAAAGTAAGAAATGATTCTGATGGTCTAAAAAATATGAAATGGGAAATAAAGAGGAGAAAATACCCCTGGCTACATGTGCCTGAAGCTCTCTATACTTCCCCTATCCTATCAAAGTTCATAAACGTATTTATTTAATTATCTGTCTCTCCAGCTATACTACAAGCTCCAGAAGGGTAAGGACTAGTCCCAGTTATATCCTCAGTCCCAAGGATGATACACAACACACTGTAGGTACTCAAAAACATTTGTGAATAAATAAATAAATGGCATCAACGATCTTACCTGATACTTAGGACACTGGTCTTTCACATCTGAAGATGAAGTCATGGAACTGTCTAGAGAGGAAGAACTGTCTCCTCCAGGTTTCAGCTGGCAGCATTTCCCAAAGACTTTAACTTGAGCGTCGCTACAGAGCTTCTGAAATGGAAACATTATTCCCATTCGTATTTTAACATACGTTCCACCATATTTAAATTACAGCATAAAAATTTTTGGAAAAACCAAGGATGAAACAATGTAAAATAATATAGCTATAACATTATGGTTAATTGCATTTTACTGTATTTTCTCCATAACAGTTTTCTATTCTTTGTCTCATAACTATGATAATATTTGTGGAGTTTGTTTTTTTTTTTTTTACTGTATTTTTCTCATAAAAATTATTAAACCAGGAGAACTTTTCTATATTATAATGGTCTACACAATGCTCATTGCTAGGGACTTAATTATATACTGCAGCAGTTTTCAAACTATTTGATCTCAAAAACCTCTTCATGCTCTTAAAAACTGTTTAGAATCCCAAAGGCATTTTTGTTTATGTGACAATATATTTACCAGTATTGTCCCATATTGGAAGTAAAGAGAGAAAATTTAAATATTTATAAGTTTATTTAAATATAACAATATATGCATTATAAGCTAATGTAAGTAACATATTTTTATGGAAACAAATTTGGAAGATGTAGGAATCGTTAGAGAAATGCAAAGGAGACATATTTTAACATATGTACATATATATGTGGGCTTCTCTGGTGGTTCAGTGGTAAAGAACCTGCCTGCCAATGCAGGAAACATGGGTTTGATCCCTGGGTCAGGAAGATCTCCTAGAAAAGGAATTGGTTAACTCACTCCAGTGTTCTTGCCTTGGAAACCCGATGGACAGAGATGCCTGAGGGCTATAGTCCATGGGGTCGCAAAGAGACAAACATGACTAAATGACTGAGCACACACATATATATGTAAGTCTAAACTTTTGAAATAAGAATGTATCCACGTATTGGACAGTTATATTTTCAGTCAGAGCTGAGGTTAGGACCATAAGGTTGTACTGTCTAGTATGGAAAAAGAATGTATTTCAATTTTTTGCTTTACTCATCTTATTTTCCTATCCCTCCACAATAGGTTCTAGAGCTTTCAGTACTCATAACTACCAAAGTTGCAATCTACCAAGGTCCTTGATACTCCTAAAAGAATTGAAATATTAATCACAGTTACCAATTGTTTATTCTTCAAACCCAGCTGGCCTAACTTATCTACTATTGCAAACCACCATTTATCAGTCAACAAAACCGGTGGCTCAGAAGGTAAAGAATCTGCCTGCAATGCAGGAAACCTGAGTTCAATCCCTGGGTCAGGAAGATCCCTTAGAAAAGGGAATGGCAACCCACTCCAGTATTCTTGCCTAGAGAATCCCATGGACAGTCTGAGTGACTAACACTTTCACTTTTGGGGGCTTCCCAAGTTGACACTAGAGGTAAAGAACCCACCTACCAAGGCAAGAGACATAAGATATGTGGGTTTGATCCCTGCATCAGGAAGATGCCCTGGAGGAGGAAATGGCAACCCACTCCAGTATTCTTGCCTGGAGAGTCCCATGGACAGAGGAGCCTAGTGGGCTACAGTCCATGAGGTCGCAGAGTCAGACGCCACTGAAAGTGACTTAGCACACATACAATAGTAGTAGAGTACTATGTGTACCAGTACTAGACAAAAGAAGTGAATAAAACAGTTCTTTTCCTTGTAGAACTAAAAATCTAACAGACGAAAGAGACATTTAACAAACAGCTAGACAACTTAGTATAATTAAATATATATTTCAAATATGTCTAATAAAAGTAATAATAATGATAGCAAATGCTAACTCATATAGCACCTAGTATTTGATCAGGTATTATTCTGTTTTACATGTATCTACTCTTTTTTTTCTCACAATTCTATGAAGTAGGTACTAATACTAATCCCATTTTACAGATGAAGCTGTTAAAGAGCAACAATGTTTATATAAACTTTCCAAGAAAGAACTTAAGTTAATCTAGGCAAATCAAGGAAGTGACATTTAAACTGGGACTACAAAAAAGCATTGGAGTTAAAGTGAAAGAAGAATGAGAGGTCAAGAAAGACATTCCAAGCTGAGGTAACTATGTATGTCCAGTCTCTTAATCAAAAAGCAATTTGCTAGAGGCAAGAAAGGGACAAACGTACACAAATTCCAAGACTAAGGTTAATGTCTACTGATGCTAGAAGGTTAATGTCTACTGTGCCATGTCCCCTCACTAGACCATCTTACAATGAAGTTGCTGCTGTTTAGTTTCAAAAAAGTTATAACTTCAGAATGGGAAAGAGAAAAGATACTGTATAGCTAGGAAGTTGATGGGAGAAAGGTGTGTGTGTGAGAGAGAGCGAGCTTTTACGTATATATCTACGCACAATATCTTATCTTCTCTACAACAGGATAATGAAACTAAGTCAGAATTTACATACAATATACCTTTCCCAACGTTCAATGTGTATCTGCGTTATACATTAACCAGATTCCCTCAAGGTAGGAGGATGCAATCAACCTTTGAAAAATAGTCCCTTTCTTCTGATGCCAGCACTGTAATTTTTAAGATTATTATTTCTTTCTCATCTTGTACAGGGGATCACACTGACTAAAGGCTCATTCTATGCATTCATACCTGACTCTACAAAAATCTCTGATGAAGTTTATAATTTTAACTTGCCAATATGATACATGATTATCTCAAAAATGTTTAAGAGCTGACCAGTGGAACAATTCTCAAAATTTTTGAAAATCTGTCTCCCAGGTTAAAATCCCCAACTTGGCTCAAATAAAATTCTCTTTATTTCTTCTTGACTATTAACTAAATTTTCATTGACACAAAGAAATCTAGGTCCCACTCTGTCTTTAACTACTCTTTTCCCCACTTCATACACTGCCAGTAAGTAAAATCATTTTTATTGGTTTACTATTGTCCTTCCAGTATTCTTTTTTCAAATATAAGCGTATTCTTTTTCCTCTTCTTTTTCAGAAAAAGTGATTCAGTTCCGCCCTTGCTTTATTTTCCACTAATATCATAGAGAATCATTTCATCTATCTTTAGAAATGCTTCCTCATTCTTTCTGTTTTAAATACAGCTGCATAGTATTCCAGTGTGGAAATATACTACAGCTTATTTAACCAGTCATCTGTTAATGACATTGCCAATGGAACTGCTGGGTCAAAACATAAATACATAAAATTTTGGTAGATACTGCCAGATTATCCTCCATGGATATCATTTCACTCACTTCAACAGCAAAATACTGCCACTAAATAATTGGGGTTTTCCCAATCTAAAAGAAAAGAACTAAAATCACAATACAGTTTTTATTTTCATTTCCTTGTGAAAAAGAGGAAGAATCTTATTGAACGTGTGATGTCATCTGTATGTGAACTCCCTGCTCTCATCCTTCACCCAGTTTTCTACTGAGCAGTTCTCCTGTCTTGATTGATAGGAATTCTTTATATAAAAACATTACCAGCTGGTCTTATATCCCATAAAAGTGTTTTCCCAGGATATCATGTGTCTTTTAATTTTCCTTATGGTAAGTTTTTTCCTTTTTCACTTGTTTGCCTTTACTCTGTTTTGTTCATCATCCAAGTTACTTCCTTTTCTATCAGGTTGTCAAATTTATAAGCCTTTTACTTATGGCTTCTGCATTTTGAATAATAGCTAAAAGGTGTTTTCCACTCCAAAGATACATAGGAACTCATGTTTTCTTTGGTAATGTTCGTTTTATTTTTTACATTTAAATGTTTGATACACTTGAGACATGAATCTAAGTTGATTTCTCTTGTATCTGGCTAATTATCTCAATACCATTTATTAATCTTTACCCTACTGATTCAAGGATGCCTTTATCGTATATTAAATTCCTACATGGATTTAATCTATCTGATCTTTTATTTCCATTAGTCTGTTGGTCTATTTATGCTCCAATAAAATAGTTTTAATTATTGAGACTTTATAATGTATTTTTCAAATCTGGTAGAATTAACTCAACCTTACAACTCTTCTTTTTCAGTTTTCCAACTTATTATTGCTATTTTTTCCCTTTGAACTTTAGAATCTGCTGTTTAGTTCCAGATATGACCACCCGCCAATAATATTAATAGTTAAGGTTGGCATTTTTATTGAGATACATTTTTTAAAAAGCAACTTAGAACAGAGAGCGTTATAACCAAAAGTACATTACCCAGAAACATATTTTGCCTTTTTATTTGTTCAAGCTTTTATGTACTTCAGGAGATTTAAAGTTTTAAACATAAAGATTTTGTTAACAACCAAAAGTACATTACCCAGAAACATATTTTGCCTTTTTATTTGTTCAAGCTTTTATGTACTTCAGGAGATTTAAAGTTTTAAACATAAAGATTTTGTTAACTTTATGCAAAGGCACTTTCAAAAATTGCTGTTTTAAATGAAGCTTAGATTCCTTCATACTTACAATTGGAAGTTATCTGCATATACTGAGTTCACTGATTTCTGTATATCAACACTGAAGAAGTTTCAATAACCTAACCAAATCCTATGTTCTAAATCTGGAATCACAATCACGATTCAACTATTGGCACTTGTACAGTTTCAGTGTGCAAAACTCTGACATATTAAAATTTATATTCACCTTTCCAAAGATACGTGAGCCTGCGAATGTGAAGGCTGAAACATGAGTTAATGCAACTTCACTGGCAGTACATAAAAAAGCATTAGATTATTACCATAAAAACAATGTCCAGGATAAAGATAGTAGCATATGATCAACTCACACTTGATCCATATGCCTATATCAGTGTTCAAAGAAACCACTTCACACTTCAACTAGATGATGAATAAGGTCTGAGGATCAAATGTAAAAAAATAAAAATAGACTTTTACAAACACGTGAACTCTCTGGATTAAATCCACTGAATATCTGACTCATTTGTCACAGAATATAACAGAGCTGGAATGAAAAAATGTTCTGAGAAAGTTATACATTAATAAAATTTTATTTCAGCATTTTAAGACAATCAGGAAGCTGTTGATGCCCAAACTATCACATCATTATGCACAGACCCAGATAGCGTGTAAAAAGTTCAAAATTATCATTTACATCACACTCTTTGCCTATACAGAACTCATAATTTAAAGCTTTTTTTCCCAGTAGATGAAAAAAAAATACTTAATGATTCCAACAGCTCACAATCGGGGAACATGCTCTCTGGTGTTCAAAAGGAATATATAAAATCTTCATGAAAGTATTTATAGGATTTTGATAATAAACTTCCTAACTTATAACCTACATGCAGGTCAGGAAGCAACAGTTAGAACTGGACATGGAACAACAGACTGGTTCCAAATAGGAGAAGGAGTTCGTCAAGGCTGTATATTGTCACCCTGCTTATTTAACTTATATGCAGAGTACATCATGAGAAACACTGGGCTGGAAGAAGCACAAGCTGGAATCAAGATTCCTGGGAGGAATGTTGGCTTAAAGCTCAACATTCAGAAAACAAAGATCATGGCATCTGGTCCATCACTTCATGGGAAATAGATGGGGAAACAGTGGAAACAGTGTCAGACTTTATCTTGGGGGGCTCCAAAATCACTGCAGATGGTGACTTCGGCCATTAAAAGAAATTAAAAGACATTTACTCCCTGGAAGGAGAGTTATGACCAACCTAGATAGCATATTAAAAAGCAGAGATATTACTTTGTCATCAAAGGTCCATCTAGTCAAGGCTATGGTTTTTCCTGTGGTCATGTATGGATGTGAGAGTTGGACTGTGAAAAAAGCCGAGTGCCAAAGAATTGATGCTTTTGAACTGTGATGTTGGAGAAGACTCTTGGGAGTCCCTTGGACTGCGAGGAGATCCAACCACTCCATCCTAAAGGAGATCAGTCCTGGGTGTTCATTGGAAAGACATGTTGAAGATGAAACTCCAGTACTTTGGCCACCTCAAGAGAAGAGTTGACTCACTGGAAAAGACTCTGATGCTGGGAGGGACTGGAGGCAGGAGGAGAAGGGGACGACAGAGGATGAGATGGCTGGATGGCATCACCAACTCGATGCACCTGAGTTCGAGTCAACTCGGGGAGTTGGTGATGGATAGGGAGGCCTGGCGTGCTGCAATTCGCAAAGAGTCAGACACGACTGAGCGACTGAACTAAACTGTACTTATAATTAAAGCTGATCAAAAATACGTACTGAATAATTAACACATGTGAGGCAGGGTGCAGTTTAGGAAGCAAAGGTGAATAACAGACAAATTTTTTACTTTTTTTTGTTTGTGATTTAAAAACAAATACAGCTATGACACAGAAGTCTATGAAAGGCTATCAATATAAACAAAGGACCAAGAGAATTCTGATGTAGGAGAAAAGATATATACCTGGAGCAATCAGAAAGGATTCATAAAATGGTGATAAAATAAACCCAAAAAAGGGCAGATCTTCATCTAGGATGACAGCACATAAGATGAGGATATATAAAACAAATGAGACTGCAAGCACTCAAGGCTGTTTGATTTCTAGTCACTGATGAGCCTAGACCAAAGTTCAAAAAGAAGAAGCAGGCATATAAGAAAATTTCAGAAGAATGAATGCACAGTATGAGATTAGAGCCAGTAGACAGACTGAGAAACATAGAGACTCAGAGATAAGGCCAAGAAGAGATACTGAAGAGAGACAAAGGAGAGACAGATGAGACACTGAGGAGAGCCCGAGAGACAGTGAGGCAGAGAAACTAAGAGACACAAAGACACACTGAGAAGAATCAAAAAAAAAAAAAAAAAAGAGAGACAGAGACAGAAAAAGACAGGACATATATACAAGAAAGTAAAAGGATAATCATATATTTGGCGTTGGGTAATGAGACTTTGTGAAGACTTGCAGGGAAAGAAAAAGAGCTAACCAAAAGAGAAGAAGGAGATAGAAGACTAATGAGACTAATGAAGCATCATCTCAGAAAAGGTGGGCAGGAAGGGTTCAAGAAACAGCATGAAAAGAAGATTCATAATGATGTTTAAAACAGAAAGGAAGAATGCTACAGTAACACAACGAGTAGCATTAATCAAGAGAAACAGTAAAGAAGAGGTCATATCCTTCAATTTAATGGAACATCATCAAGAACACACAAAAAAATTCAATAAATATTTGCTAAAGAAATAATAAAGAGTATTAATTAATCAATCACTGTCAACCTTAAAAGTCTTAGACAAGTTCTGCTGACCTATTAGCATTCTAAATACAAAGACGACATGCTTATCACATTTGCAGCTAGACTTAGATTTCAACTGTCTGCTTGACCATCTACAGCTTTGACTCTTAGGCATCTCAGTTCAGTTCAGTTCAGTCGCTTAGTTGTGTCCAACTCTTTGCAACCCCATGAACTGCAGCACGCCAGGCCTCCCTGTCCATCACCAACTCCCAGAGTCCACCCACACCCATGTCCATTCAGTCGGTGATGCCATCCAACCATCTCATCCTCTGTTGTCCCCTTCTCCTTCTGCCCTCAATCTTTCCCAACATCAGGGTCTTTTCAAATGAGTCATCTCTTCGCATCAGGTGGCCAAAGTATTGGAGTTTCAGCTTCAACATCAGTCCTTCCAGTGAACACCCAGGACTGATCTCCTTTAGGATGGCCTGGTTGGATATCCTTGCAGTCCAAGGGACTCTCAACAGTCTTCCCCAACACCACAGTTCAAAAGCATCAATTCTTTGGTGCTCAGCTTTCTCTATAGTCCAATTCTCATATCCATACGTGACCACTGGAAAAACCATAGCCTTGACTACACAGATCTTTGTTGACAAAGTAAGGTCTCTGCTTTTTAATATGCTATCTAGGTTAGTCATAACTTTCCTTCCAAGGAGTAAGCATCTTGTAATTTCATGGCTGCAATCACCATGGGCAGTGATTTTGGAGCCCAGAAAAATAAAGTCAGCCACTGTTTCCACTGTTTCCCCATCGATTTGCCATGAAGTGATGGGACCGGATGCCATGATCTTACTTTTCTGAAAGTTGAGCTTTAAGCCAACTTTTTCACTCTCCTCCTTCACTTTCATCAAGAGACTCTTTAGTTCTTCATTTTCTGCCATAAGCGTGGTGTCATCTGCATATTTGAGGTTATTGATATTTCTCCTGGCAATCTTGATTCCAGCTTGTGCTTCCTCCAGCGCAGTGTTTCTCATGATGTACTCTGCATAGAAGTTAAATGAGCAGGGTGACAATATACAGCCTTGACGTACTCCTTTACCTATTTGGAACCACTCTGTTGTTCCATGTCCAGTTCTAACTGGTGCTTTCTGACCTGCATAGAGGTTTCTCAAGAGGCAGGTCAGGTGGTCAGGTATTCCCATCTCTTTAAGAATTTTCCACAGTTTATTGTGATCCACACAGTCAAAGGCTTTGGCTCTCACTACTCAGCTATTCAACCATTTTGGTTGAATTCACCATACTCTTCCTTCTCCCTCATTCCTCCCACAGCCAACATGGAGGTTTTTTCACTATATTTAAAAAACTGACATATAAGTGACAACAGAATTATATTCAATTCAGATGTATGACATAATGATGATGCAGTGGTTTGTATACATTATGAAAAGATCTCTACGATAAGTCTAGTTAATTTCTCCAAAGAAGACATACAGATGGCTAACAAACACGTGAAAAGATGCTCAACATCACTCATTATCAGAGAAATGCAAATCAAAACCACAATGAGGTACCATCTCACGCTGGTCAGAATGGCTGCTATCAAAAAGTCTACAAACAATAAATGCTGGAGAAGGTGTGGAGAAAAGGGAACCCTCTTACACTGTTGGTGAGAATGCAAACTAGCACAGTCACTATGAAGAACATGTGGAGATTCCTTAAAAAACTGGAAAAAGAACTGCCATATGACCCAGCAATCCCACTGCTGGGCATACACACCGAGGAAACCAGAATTGAAAGAGACATGTGTACCCCAATGTTCATCACAGCACTGTTTACAATAGCTAGGACATGGAAGCAACCTAGATGTCCATCAGCAGACGAATGGATAAGAAAGCTGTGGTACACACACACAATGGAATATTACTCAGCTACTAAAAAGAACGCATCTGAGTCAGTTCTAATGAGGTGGATGAAACTGGAGCCTATTATATAGAGTGAAGTAAATCAGAAAGAAAAACACCAGTATATTAACACATATATATTTTTAAATTTAAAAAGATGGTAATGACGACCCTATATGCAAGACAGGAAAAGAGACACAGATGTAAAGAACAGACTTTTGGACTCTGTGGGAGAAGGGGAGAGTAGGATGATTTGAGAGAATAGCATTGAAACATGTACATTACCATATGTGAAACAGATGACCAGTCCAAGTTCGATGCATGAAACGGCACTCAAAGCCAGTGCACTGGCACAACCCAGAGGGATGGGATGGGGAGGGAGATGGAAAGGGGTTTCGGGATGGGGGGACACATGTACATCCATGGCTGATTCATGTCAATGTATGGCAATAACCACCACAATATTGTAAAGTAATTAGCCTCCAATTAAAATTAATTAAAAAATATAAGTCTAGTTAACATCCATCATAATGCATAGTTTTAAAAATTTTTCCTGTTATGTAATCTTTTACATTTTAGCAACTTTCAAATATACAATATAGTGTCATTAACTACAGTGATCACGATGTATGTTATAGCCCCATGACTTATTTATTTTATAACTGGAAATTTGTACATTTTCATGCCCCTTCACTCATTTTCCCCACTCCCCACACCCTGTCTCTTGCAACAACCTATTTGTTCTCTGTATCTGTTAGTTTTTTTTTATGTTCCACCTATAAGTGAGATCATACAGAATTGCCTTTCTGTGTCTGACTTCTTCCACTTAGCATAATGGCCTCAAGGTCTATCCATGTTAACAAAAACAGCAAGGCTTCCTTTTTTTATGGCTGAATTATATTTTTATTCATTCATCCATTAGTGGGTGCTTAAGCTTCATCCATGTCTTGGGTATTATAAATAATGCTGCAATAAACATGAGAGTGCAATGCACATATCTTTCCAGGTTAGTGTTCTTATTTTCTTCTGGTAAATACACAGAAGCAGAACTGCTGAACCATGTGGCACATGTATTTTCAGTTTTCTAAGGGACCTCCCCTCATTGTTTTCAATTGTGGCTACACCAATTTCCACACCCACAAATAGTGTACAGGGGTTCCCTTTTCTCCACATCCTCGTCAACATTTGTCATTTCTTGTCTTTTCGGTAATAGTCATCTGACAAGATGATACATCACTGTGGTTTTTATTTGTATTTCCCCGATTATTAGATGCTGAGCACCTTTTCATGTATCTGCTGGTCAACTCTGCCTTCTTCGGAAACTGTCCATTCAGATCTTCAGCTCACTTTTCAATTACATTGTTTGTTTTCTGCTACTGAGTTACATGAATTCTTCAATATATACTTGATATTAACCCCTTATCTGATATATGATTTACAAATATTTTCTCCCATTTGGTACACTGTCTTTTCATTTTGTTGATGGTTTCCTCTGTTGTGTGAAAGCGTTTTAGTTTGATGTAGTCTCATTTGTTAATTTTTACTTTTGTCATCTTCACTATCGGTCTCATATCCAAAAAAAAAAATCACAGCAAAGACAATGTCAAGGAATTTACTGCTTGTTTTATTCTAGGGGTTTTATGGTTTTAGGTCTTATATTTAACTCTTTAATCCATTTTGAGCTAGTTTTTGTGTACAGTATTAGAGAGCAATCTAGTTTCATTCTTTTGCATGTGGCTGTCCAGTTTTCCAGCATCATTTATTGAAGAGACTATCCTATCCCACTGTACAGTTCTTGGCTCCTTTGCTGTAAGTTAATTGACCACATATGTGTGAATCTATTTCTGGACTCTCTACCAAAGTGACTTTTTGGAACATAAAGCAGATGCCTACAATGGTTTCCCTTTACACAGGATATAATCTAAACTTCTAACTCAAAGACCTATAAGGCCCTAAATACTCTGGCTCCTATTCTACCTCTCTCCAATTTCATCTCTCAACTAAGTTACATACTACTTTACTATCATTCCAGCCAGACTGGTCTTGTTTTACATCCTTCAATTTACTGAGCTCCTAAGTTAATCTGTAAAATGCATTTGCTGATTCTACTAAAAGGAATACTCATCTCCTATACCATGCCTTCAATTTCTTCAGATCCCGAGTTGAAT
This sequence comes from Bos javanicus, assembly GCF_032452875.1. Taxonomy (NCBI): domain Eukaryota; kingdom Metazoa; phylum Chordata; class Mammalia; order Artiodactyla; family Bovidae; genus Bos; species Bos javanicus. The sequence goes on along the minus strand of NC_083874.1, from coordinate 22,403,004 downwards.
GTCACTTCTTCACTGAGACCTTCCTTAATACTCCTACACCCAAACTGATAAGAAATAGGTTCCTTCCTGTGGAATCTCGTAAGAATTCTGTATGTTTCTTTCACAGCTGTTATCATTGTTGTTGTTGTTTAGTCTCTCAGTTGTGTCCAATCCTTGGCGACCCCATGGCCAAGGACCCCATACAGCACACCAGGCCTCCCTGTTCTTCACCATCTCCCACAGTTTGTCCAAGTTCATGTCCATTGCATCAGTGATGCCATACAACCATCTCGTTCTCTGCTGCTCTCTTCTCCTTTTGCCTTCAATCATTCCCAGCATCAGAGACGTTTCCAATGAGAAGGCTATTCTCATCAGATGACCCAAATACTGGAGCTTCACCATCAGTCCTTCCAATGAGTATACAGGGTTGATTTCCCTGTGGAATTATTTATTTGTTCAATCTTTACCTCTGCAAGAATGTCTAATTGCAGGCAACAAGAGAGGTAGAGACATAAATCTCCAAATGCCCAAAGCTTTGTAGATACTGTGTTATCTGCACAACTAAATAATACTTTAAGAAAATGTTGCAATTTTTTTTGTCAGACTGAAAAAAAATATCCAGATAACAGCTAAGAAATCTAAACAAAGCACAATCTCCAGAAAACTAAATGTGTTACTGATCAGAGTAACATCATAAAACCTGACAATCAAAATAACTCAAAAATTACCAAGTACTTATTACATGCCACTTAAATAGACCATGAAGATGCTATTATAAATAAGACAATAGATCACAAGCAATAAATCAGATTTTTCTAAGAACACAAAACCTCAAGTACAAACTCCCAAGCAGCTGTATGCCTATTAAAAAATAACTCTTTGTCTATTATAAGTCAATTCTATTGGTAGAAAAATCTTTCCCAAAGTGTTCTGCTTTGAGTTGTTTACTGAAATGTTAATGAAAATTGTCAATTTAGGGGAGGAGAGAAAAGACAGTTCCAGGCTTCCATTTCCAGATTACAGATCCAGGGGATGGAGAGTCCTTATGCCTGAAAGGGTAACAAAAGTAGCAGTAGCAAAATGACAGCAATCACTTGCATTTACTTGGATGACTAAGTGAATGGCCATGTACTCCTGCTAAACTAGTCATAAAATATTTCAAAATATGATATTCAAAGTCAACAGAATAGACATTCTTGCTACTGCTGTATAGAATGGGGAAATATGATGCACTAGGGCCTAAGATTTAACTTGCTTTATACCTTCAGACAAATAATGTCACCTCTCTGGTCACACTTTCTACAGCTATATAAGATGGGAGATTTGTACAGGTTCTCTTTAAGAATCCCTGTAGCTCTAGTCATATCTCACAATAGCAGTATATAAGTAAATGTCAAACTAAAATTTTCTCTGGTACTAGACCAATGCAAATAAGGCAAATATTTTTTCCTTTAAAAATTCTCAAAATCGGTGCTCTAAACTTTAATAACATGCTAAAATGTTGTATATTGACAAATAAAAAGTACCATAATTGAAATTTGACCCACTCTTTCTTGAATTAGAATATTTGGCATTAAACTTGAACCAAACCAATAACAATGCTCACCGATACTGATATGTCCTCATTTTTTCTCTTAACACTGGAGTCAAACAGGACATTTCTCCCTCGTCTTTCACAGTCTTGATATACAATCAGTCGAATCTGGCTTGGATCAAACTCTGGCAAAGGCCAACTTTAAAGAAAAATAAAGATTCATTAGAATTAGTTTAATAAATATTCCACATAAACACCTGGAAATAATAACCGAAACCCAAAGTTGTAGTACTGCTGCTCAAGGTAATACAGAAGATCTTTATATAAAATACTACCATTTAGTTTAGGGTTGAAAATTTACACAGCTGTGGCACTTTAGGTTAAAAAGAAAGAATAGCTGTGGCAAGTATCATTCAGTGTATATAAAATATAGTCATCCCATATGAATCTAAATATAGCTAATAAAAATATGTAAAAACATTTACTATAATGAAAATATATACTTATTTCATGGCATGGACTCAGATGGCATAAGATTAATAATCCTTAAATACTTTTGTTACTGTTTCTTTAATATGGAAATGAAAAAAACAGATCCAGTTTTCAGTTTAAATAACAAAAACTAATTACTTATAAAACAAAAACAAGTAAAAAGGTGGTGAACATCCAAATGGGATAGAAATTCCTCATGTATATTTGATACGAGTGAAAATGGCATAATCTTTTCGGAGAATAGGTTTTAAAATATATACACTAATTAGACAACATCTAGTAAAAATGAAGTTGACCCAGCAATTCTATTCCAGAAAAGTATGCCATTATACAAGAATGTTCAGAGCAGCACTGTTCATAATAGTTGAAAACTGCAAACTATTCATATACTTACCAACAGAATGGGTAAATATTCATACTATGAAATACTACACAACAAACCTAACGAATGAACCTCAGTTGCAGGCAGAAACATAGACCATGAGCAAAAGAAATTAAAACAATTACACACATACACACAGTAGTGTATTTTGCCATTTATCAGTTCAGTTCAGTTCAGTTCGGTCGCTCAGTCGTGTCCGACTCTTCGAGACCCCGTGAATCGCAGCACGCCAGGCCTCCCTGTCCATCACCAACTCCCGGAGTTCACTCAGACTCACGTCCATCGAGTCAGTGATGCCATCCAGCCATCTCATCCTCTGTCGTCCCCTTCTCCTCCTGCCCCCAATCCCTCCCACCATCAGAATCTTTTCCAATGAGTCAACTCTTCACATGAGGTGGCCAAAGTACTGGAGTTTCAGCTTTAGCATCATTCCTTCCAAAGAAATCCCAGGGCTGATCTCCTTCAGAATGGACTGGTTGGAAGGGACTTTCAAGAGTCTTCTCCAACACCACAGTTCAAAAGCATCAATTCTTTTGGTGCTCAGCTTTCTTCACAGTCCAACTCTCACATCCATACATGACCACAGGAAAAACCATAGCCTTGACTAGACGGACCTTTGTTGGCAAAGTAATGTCTCTGCTTTTCAATTTGCCATTTATAGAAAGATTCAAATCAAGTAAAGCTTTATCAAGTGATGCACATTTCGTTTTTAAAACTATCATGAAAACAAAAGAAATGATGGCTTCAAAAGCTTGGAGAGTGGTTATAGCTCAGAGTTAGGTGAGAGCAGTGAGATTTCACCAGGAAGGGACATACCATGAGGACTGGGGCACTGATGATGTTCTATTTTTGACCAGATAATGTTTACACAGATACAGTATCAAAAAGAAAAAAGAAAAATGCCACTGCATTTGTCCTGTGTGCTTTTATACAGGCATTGTATTTCACAACTTAAAAAACTAATGGAATGAGTGAGATAAGGAGAGGAAAAGGGAGAAAACAATGAATTGTATGACAGAGACACTAATCTAGTAAACTGCATGCACTACAACTTACAGGACGGCTGCCAAGCAAGAAGAGGATTGTGATTCCAGGAGCTGCCTACTGTAAGTTAGGCTAAGTGGTCAATTCCTCACAATTCATCAGTCACAGCTTTTGATTACATTCCTTCATTTCCTTAAGAGAACCTCAACCCTAATCCTAGTACTTCCCTGGTGGCTCAGTGGTAAACAATTCGCCTGCCAATGCAGGTTCAATCCTGAGTTAGGAAGATCCCCGAGAAAAGGAAATGGCAACCCACTCCAGTATTCTTGCCTGAGAAATTCCCCATGGACAGAGGAGCCTGTCCATGGGCTTACAGTCCATGGGGTCGCAAAAAGTCAGACACAACTTAGCGACTAAACAACAACAGCAGCAACCCTAACCCTATCAATGAATGTTAAAAAAAAATCCATAACTGGCAATATAAAACATCTCCACCCCAATCTTGACAGAAAATATAATTTTAGTTTTCTTATATTTAATCCTTAGCAAATGTCTATGAATTGATGAAAAACTTATCCTGGACAATCAAACTAAACCAGGGATTCATCCTTAGATTACAATGATTTGCATCCCACTGAACAGCATTTATTAAACTGTGCTTTGATGTTAGGCAAAAGAAACCATAAAAGGACAGACTGATATAGAAAATCAGGAGGGTGGTCTCAAGAAAACTAAGAAAGAGGAGCACTTTAGAGAGGAAGAAGAAATATCAGGGCTGTTACTAAAAAGTATCCACTAGTTTTAGAAACAAAGAAGTCACTGGTGACCATGATAAAGACACTTCTCAGTACAGGGGTCAGACTGCAGAGATTTGAGGACCGAATAAGGGTAGAGAAAATAGAGATTTTAAGACAAATATCAAAGAAAGTAAAAAAGAAAAGGAATCATGAAATAGAAGACAGTTATTTTGTTATTAAAAAGGACACGTGAACATGTTTACATATTGATGACAAAAGTGTGAAGTGGATGGGAGAGGAAGACTGACAAAGTAAGGTGTCTAAGGAAGTGGATGAGGACAGAATACAGAGTACAGATGAAAGAATTACCTCCGAAGAAAGGATAATCACTGCACTAGGACAAAAAGAAAAGATGGACACAGATACAGGAAGATTCAGAGATATGAGGGGAAGAATGGGGGAATTCATACCTAGAAGCCCTGTATACTTTCTAAAGCAGGTGAAGGAAAATAAAGGACAGGTTGTAAAATGTGGGGACAGTAGACAGCAAAAGAGAGCAGTCTTTGTAGCAAAAGAAAATGTGCTGACTGGCAAACGTAAGATTTCTTGGCAATTATGAAAGTCTACCTGAGATGAAAATACACCAGTCACAAACTACACAGTTGGGTCATTTTCTCCAGCAATCATTCGCATTCATGTGCTTGGATATGGATCAGATTGAGTAAGTTGCAATCAGGGAACATGGGTTCAATCCCTGGTCAGGGAAATAAGATCCCACATGCTGTGGAGCAACTAAGCCCTTGCGCCACAACTACTGAGCTGGTGCGCTCTTGCCCTCCACAACTAGAGAGCCAGCATGCTGGAACTGTACATTTTAAATGGATGAATTTTACAGTATGCGAAATTTACTTCAATAATAATAAAAACAAGTTAGAATGTGTTGCTCCTTTTCTTATTAAGTATTTGTAAAGTATTCTTCCAATGAGTACATGGATTGAACTATCATATTCCACAACCTGAAAAAATAAAACAGAAACTTCCTTTGAAAAGTTTAAAGGTATGCCCATCAACTGATGAATGAATAAACAAAATGTTATACCTATACAACAGAATATTACTTGGCTATAAAAAGCTGAAATATGGCTGACCCTTATAAATATTAAGCCAAATGAAAGAAGCCAGACACAAAAGGCCATATACCATAAAATTCCATTTATTCCCTCTGACTTGTCGAAATAGTCAAACCCACTGTGGCAGAAAGTAAATTAGTGGTTGCCCAGGAGGACTGGCAGAGGAGAAGGGAGATGACTGCAATGAATAAGGAGTTCTTTTTTTTTAACTGAGGTATAGTTGATTTACAATATTATACAAGTTTCAAGTGTACAACATACTGATTCACACTTTGTAAAGGTTGTTCTCCATTTATAGTTTTTATAAAACATTCCTTGTGCTCTACAATATTCCCTTGTAGCTTACTTATTTTATCTGCAGTAGTTTGTACCTCTTAACTCCCTACTCTCTAATCTTGCCCCTCTCCTTTCCCCACTGGTAACCACTAGATTCTTCTCTGTATCTGTGAGTTTGTTTCTTTCTATTATATTCAGTAGTATGTTTTATTTTTTACATTCTACATATAAGTGATATCATATAATATTTGTCTTTCTCTCTCTGACTTCATAAGCATGTGGAGTGATGAAATGTTCCGGAATCTGACAGCAGTGATAGCTGGACAACTGCTTGACTATACTAAAAAAAACCCACTGGCTTGTACATGGTTAAAAGGTAAATTTTACAGTGCATGAAATTTATCTCAACAATAGTAAAAAGAGTAAGAATGCTTTCTCCTGAACTTACCTAAGCATTTGTAACGTAAAGTGTTCTCTGTTAACTCAAAATAAGACTACACAAAAGCTTAAATTCTAAAGCTTCTAGAAACATAGAGTATCTATACAATCAAGGGGTGCAAAGAATTCTTATACAAGACACAAAGTTATTATGCATAAAAAATTTGATAAATTGAACTTCATTAAAGCTTAAAACCTGCACATTAAAAGGCAGAGTTCTTTTAAAAAGGCCAGTCATAAAATGGAAGAAAATATTTGCAATATATATAGATGACAAAGAACTTGTAAATAGCCTATACAAAGAACTCCTATAAAGCAGTTAAGATGAACCATCTGTCCAATTTTAAAATGGGTGAAAGGCTTGGGCATTTCAGATAAAGAGTATATAAATGATGAAGGAACAAAGCACATGGAAAGGATGCTAACAAGATTAACTATCAGATAAATGCATATGAAAACACTTTCACAAAAGACTAGTAACGTTTGTTGTTGGTAAAAATATGAGGCACGTGGAATCTTTCACATTGCTGGCATGAGTGTAAAAGGGTACAACCATTTTAGAAAAAATTTGGCAGCTATAACCAAGCAATTCTTTTCAAAGATATTTACCCAGTAGAAATGAGAACATATGTTCAAAGAAAAGTTTTTGCAGCTTTATTCCTAATGGCAAAAAAATCTGGGAACACCACAATTACCATCAACAGGAAAATGGATAAACAAGCTGTGGTACATTCTTACACTGAAATACTGCACAGAAATAACAAGGAATAGACTACTTACTCGCCATAACACAGATGAACTCTGAAACAACCCTGAGTGAAAACAATCCAGACACAGAAGCATACATATTGGTAATTCCATTTATATGTAGTTATAGACAGGCAAAACTCATCTATGGTGATAGAAATCAAAGCAGTGCTTGGCCAGAGGCAGGATGGAAGGGAATGGACTAGAAAGGTTTTTGGACTGACTGAAATGTTCTATATATTTACTGGGGTTGTAGTTAAACAGATGCATACATTTTTAAAAATTAATCAAATTATACACTTGAAATGTATGCTTTTTACAAAAACTGTACCTCAATCTTTAAAAAGGAGGATTATGGGGAAAAACCACTATACATATAGTGTATATGCTGAAGTTGAAGCTCCAATACTTTGGTCACCTGATGTAAACAGCTGACTCACTGGAAAAGACCCTGATGATGGGAAAGACTGAAGGCAGAAGGAGAAGAGGGTGACAGAGGATAAGATGGTTGGATGGCATCACCAATTCAACGGGCATGAAACTGGGCACGCTCTGGGAGATGGTGAAGGACAGGAAGGCCTGGTCTCAAACAGTCAGGAATGACTTGGCAACTGCGCACACACACACACACCATTGTGCAAACACACACACACCATTGCACACACACACACAAACATGCTTGCCCAGTGGCTCAGACAGTAAAGGTCTCAAAGAGTCAGACATGACTTGGCAACCACACACACACACACACACACACACACACACACACCACTGTGCACACACACATACACACCTGCCTGGTATCTCAGACAGTAAAGGTCTCAAAGAGTCAGACATGACTAGGTGACCGCATGCACGCATGCGCACACGCGCGTGCACGCGTGCACACACACACACACACACACACGCTTCCCTGGTGGCTCAGATGGTAAAGAATCTGTCTACAATGCAGGAGATTCAGGTTCGATCCCCGGGTCAGGAAGATCCCCTGAAAAGGGGATTGGCTACCTACACTTCAGTATCCTTGCCTGTAGAATTCCACGGACAGAGGAGCCTGGGGGGCTTTAGTCCATGGAGTTGCAAAGAGTCAGACATGACTGAGTGACTGACACTTTCACTTTTCATAATGTATTTATATTATTTACATTTTAGATATCTCAATAAAACAGAAATTAAATATTTACCATCCTCAGAAGCATAATGCCAGGCCCTGGGAATATTTCTGTACATTCATTCACTGACTTAAAAGCATTCATTAAGTATGAAAAGAAAAACATGACTGTGAAAGATTCACAGTCTAACAGGAAGACATGAATAATTTTATCACTGTAACACAGTCTGTAACTGAGGCAGGATTATAATGCAGACAAGAGGTCTGCATAGGTAGGTCAGGTACAGACTCACTAAAGAACAATAATAAACGATATACAATGGATAATAAATAATAGGTAACAGTTATTATCTACTGTATACCAGTTACTGTCCTAAGGGCATTACATAGGTTAATTCATTTACTCTTCACAGCATCAATTCATCTTCACAACTTCATTCCTATTTTACAGGCAAGAAAACTAAGGCATAGAGAGACTAAGTAGCCTGCCCAAAATAACATAGCTAAATATAGACAGTAATTGGCAAAGTTCAGCTTAGATTCCAGGCACTATGCCTCTGGAATCCATGATCATAACCATTATTCTCTACTATCGATGAAGTACCTAAAGTCTGTATGAGCTTCAAGTTGAGAAGACGGGTATTCTCTTCCCTGCAAGAAGAAAACATCATACGCTATAATTTTTAGCGACCCTAGCTCTGGAGTGTGCAGTGAAGTAACAAAAGCTGGAAAGGTAGACTGGCGCTAGATCAAAACTCAGAACTATTTCACACAAACACATAAGGACTTCCTTCAGACAATGAGTAAACAGGGTGTTAAAATGACAGTAAGATCATCTGTGCCTTTTAGAAAATCACATTTACAAAAACTTAGAGAACTGACTAGAGAGGAAGGTGTGGAGGTAAGAATAAGGTTCTAACCTGAACCAAAAATAGCACTGAAGACAGCAAGGGAGGGAGCCAGATGTTATTTAGGAGACCAAGAAAGGACTTGGGAGACTGGATATGGGGAATGAGGGGAAAAAAGGATGCCTGATTTTCAGGTTTCAGATTTGATGAAGAGAGTCGTAGAGAAAGAATACAGGAGGGAAAGCAAGTTTGGAATAAGGGTGTTTACAGATTTAGTTCAGTGGGCCTATGAGATGCTGCAGAAGAAACACCTCTGATATTCTGATGAAAAAAAATGCTCTGGAGTTCAGGAGAAAGGCTTAGACTAGAGTTCTAGATATAGGAGTTATTGATACATAGTTGGTAGTGAAATTATTCAGGGAGAACATATTAATGGAAAAGAGAAAAGATACACAGAAACAACAAGTTCCTACATGGAACTGCATTCAAAATCCTGTAATAAATGATAATGGGAAAGAATATGAAAAAGTATGCCTGCATATGTGTGTGTGTGTGTAAACTGAATCACTTTGCTATACACCAGAAACCAACACAACATTATAAATCAATTATACTTCAGTAAAATAAATTTTAAAAACAGAAAAGAGAAAGTAAAGAATCAATAAGCTAGAATTTTACAACATAGCAGTATCTTAAGGACAGAGAGTAGAGAAATCAGGGAAGATCAGTAAACACAGACCACAAGAGAAAATCAATGGTACAATATTATTTCAAAAGTCAAGGGAGATGAAGATAAAAAAAGGAACAGGGCATAGTGGCAAAGGCTGCAGAAAAGTCAAAAGATTTATAAAGACTACACGTATCCATGGGATTTTGTAATTTGGTGGTCTTTGGTACTCTTCCAAGAACCATTTCAATGCAGAGTTGGAGCCAGGGTAGTCACACAACAAGAGCAACTAGAAAAAAGAACTGAGAAAGTGAGATGGTAAGTATATACTATTCAGAAAGTATATACAGAAGTATACACTATCCCTTTAAAAGGGGTAGAGAGAAAAATAATGTGACCACACAAATGACCATCTAAACTGTAAAATTTTGAAAGCAAAGGAGGGCCCTAAATGCACAAAAGACACCTGAGATTATCTTGGGCAACCAAGATCTATGGTCATCCCAGATAAGTAGAAGAAGTAAGGCCACAAAAGGCTATCTCTTAAAGGAAAAAGACATATACAAACATATATTATTGTTTGCATTTATGTATGTATCTATCTACCTAAAGAAAAAAGGTACATACTTAAAGGCATGTGTTTCCGAACTGAATGGAAGAAATCAGCGGAAAAGTCTAACTGGATAGCTATGTGTAAATCAATGAAATTAGAACATTCCCTCATACCATATAGGGCTTCCCTAGTGGTTCAGACAGTAAACAATCCACCTGCAATGCAGGTTCAATTCCTGGTGGTCAGGAAGATCCCCCGGAGAAGGGAATGGCTACCCACTCCAGTATTCTTGCCTGGAGAATCCCACCAACAAAGGACCCTGGAGGGCTACAGTCCATGGAGTCATTAAGAGTCAGACATGACTGAGGGACTAAGCACACATGTGTCATCGCTCAGTCGTGTCCGACTCTTTGTGACCCCATGGACTGTAGTCTACCAAGCTCTTCTGTCCATGGGATTTTCCAGGCAAGAGTACTGGAGTGGGTTGCCATTTCCTTCTCCAGGGGATCTTCCCGACCCAGGGATTGAACCCGGGTCTCCCGCATGTACTCCATACCATATACACATATGAACTCAAAATGGTTTAATACCTAAATATAAGACATAACACCATAAAACTAGAACAGAACAAAAGCTAAACATTCTTTGACACAAACTGTAGCACAACTTTCTTAGATCAGTCTTCCAAATCAAAAGAAATCAAAGTGAAAATAAACAAATGGAGCCTAGTGAAAGTCGCTCAGTCATGTCTGACTCTTTGTGACCCCATGGACCATACAAGTCCATAGAATTCTACTGGCCAGAATAATGGAGTAGGTAGCTGTTCCCTTCTTCAGGGGATCTTCCCAACCCAGGGATTGAACTCAGATCTCCCACATTGCAGGTGGATTCTTTACCAGCTAAGCCACCAGGGAAGCCCCAAATGGAGCTTAATCAAACTTAAAAGCTTTTGCACAGTGAATGAAACAATCAATAAGACAAAAACACAACCTACATACTGAGAGAAAAATACTTGCAAATGATGCAACTGACAAGGAATTATTATCCAAATTACACAAGCTCAATTATCTCAATATCTAAAAAAAAACAAAAACCAAACAAACTCAATCAACAAATGGACAGAAAACCTAAACAGACATTCTTCAAGGAAGACATACATTGCATCAATGTGGATGAACCTAGAAATTATAACACCAAGGGAAGCAACTCAGATACAGAAAGACAAATATCATATCACCCACATGCCGAATCTAATTTTTTTTAATGATACAACTGAACCTATTTACAAAATAGAAGCAAATTTACATATATTGAAAAATAACTTATGGTTACCAAAGGAGAAACACTGTGGGGAGAAATGAAATCAGAAGCCTGGAATTAACATACATACACTACTAAACAGAAAAGCAACAAGGATCTACTGTACATCACAGGGAACTCTACTCAATATTCTACGATAATGTGTATGAGAAAAGAATCTGAAAAAGAATGAATATATGTACACGTATGTGAATTACTTTGCTGTATGCCTAAAAATATTAATTATACAACATTGAAAATCAACTATATTCCAATAAAATTAAAAATAAATTTACAGGAAAAATTTTAAAAAGACATACAGATGAAAAGATCCTCAACTTCACTAATTATTAGAAAAATGTAAATCAATCAACAAAGAGGTATCACCTCACACTGGCAGAATGGCCATCACCAAAAAGTCTACAAAAAATAAATGCTGGAGAGGGTGTGGAGAAAAGGACCCCTCCTACACTACTGATAGGAATATCTACTCCCATCAGTAGATTCCCAGCACCACTCTGGAAAATATATGGAGGTTCCTTAAAAAACTAAAAATAGAGCTACATATAATCCAACAATCCACTCTCTTGGGCATATATCTGAAAAAAAAAAAAAAAACCCAAACTCTAATTCAAAAAGATTATTCACCCCAATATTCACAACACCACTATTTACAACAGCTAAGACATGGAAAGACAAAGACTTAAGAATGACCTTTTACTAACCAGAAACTAAATTCTGATATCTAATTCACCATATTTTCCACTTCATCATGATGCCTTTTATCAAAATTTAACTGAAGATATGATTAAGCCTCATCATTAAGAGTGGTAAGCACACTATCACTATTCACAAAAATTGTCTATCCATTATAGCAAAGCTATCCTCAGTAAACATATCTGATCTATGTGGTTTTTAACTTTCTGACATTCATTCTACATACCTGAGAACTTAAACTGCAGTGAAACACTGCAAAAAGGTTAAAATGAGATAAAACAATTGAGAGAGCCTGTATCCATGTTGTTCAACTGGGTGACACATATTGAAAAAGGTATTTTTAAGTATTTTTAATCCTACTTTCATAGTAGGATTTATTTAAGACATAAAAACAATGTACTAAATTCACTACTAATTCAAATTAAGTCAAGTCATAAATGACTAAGTGGTGACACGCAGTTAAGATGTTTACAAAAGCATCAAAAATACTACCTGATAAATTCAGGTCTATATCTGTAAAATTTAAGAACATCAAATATAAAATAATTGGATTATGATCAATAAGCTAATACAATGTCAAGTTTTTAATTTAAATTTTACTTATATATATGAAATACACAAAAGCATACTGCTCTTCAAATAGCTGTATTGAGTTTTCCTATGTAATAAGTATGAGAAAGGGCAGTAAATGACAAAGAGAATAAGACATACATACCCCAGGGACTAATACGTAGTGTCTATAAATTAGACTTTAAAATAATGATTACCACCTGCTCAAAACATTCTCAAGTCCTTCTAATTAATCACCATAATTCTAATCAACTACTCATAAAATAAGTCTACCTAAAAACTCAGCATTAAAATTGTTCCATCACTAAATTTATAACTGATTTGGGCTGATTTTGACATTATTAACATTTGAAAATAAAATCTTAAGCTGTATATTAGTAGCATCTCTATTTCTCTTAAGCAATTCTGCTTTTCAAAATCCCTAAAAACTCCAGTTATGTACAACTGCCAACCCAGGTTAATAATAGCAATGAACCACATTCATCTGAAACCACAAGACTGTCCCGTGACATACCAAGAAGTCTGAATTAAGTCAAAAGCCCCTCCATGCTGCAATGCTAAAAGGCCTAATCCTAACAACAGGACCATGGGGGACTGGGAACTTTTAAGAAACATACTGCCAATGACAACATCTATTTCTGAAAAGGTTCATCTACCCAGTTCTGTCATTTCACAAGCGACATCCTGTTCTTTAATTCCATCAAAGACTCTGCTATTTTCACAAAAGCAAACCATGACTACTTTTCAATTTCTCATCTCTTCTACCAAAAATATGCGATTAAAGAAAATCAACCTAAGTATTCAATAAACCAAGTGCTGTCCTGGCAGCTGGTACAGACTAGGAATGCCAACATGTTTTAAGGGTTCTTTAACTCAATAGAGGCAGGTCCCAGGGAGAGGACTCAGGCAACCCATAGCTAGAACCCAGCTCTTCAACCATCCCCATCTATGAAGAACTCAGGCTCATTTACTGAACAAGAAAATAGAATAGCTCCTCTCTCAACTTCCATGTCCCAAGCCTGTCATTTCAAACAAGTACACACACACACACACACACACACACACACTGCTGAAAGCCACAAGGTTGTGTTCCACCCAGATGACAATCAACCTAAAAGCAGGCCCTAGGGAGAAGGCAATAGCACCCCACTCCAGTACTCTTGCCTGGAAAATCCCATGGACAGAGGAGCCTGGTGGGCTGCAGTCCATGGGGTCGCTAAGAGTTGGACACGACCGAGCGACTTCACTTTCACTTTTCACTTTCGTGCATTGGAGGAGGAAATGGCAACCCACTCCAGTGTTCTTGCCTGGACAATCCCAGGGACGGCGGGGCCTGGTGGGCTGCCGTCTATGGGGTCGCACAGAGTCAGACACGACTGAAGCGACTTAGCAGCAGCAATGATCACAGACACAGAAAGGTTAATATGAAAACCAGTTCACGAATCTGAACTCTAGGTTAAATTTAGACAAGTCTGACACAAATTACTACCTTTGAATTTATAATCTTCAATACAACTACCAAGTTACATTATTTGGCTGGTTCATGAAATAAAGACATTTCAACTTGCTTTAAAAACACTGTCTTTCACTGAGTTTTTGCACTTTTGTATCAGCAAGTTCTTCCAGGAAAAACAAACAAATAAACAGAGGGTACATCTGGTGTACTATGCTGATGTGATAAATGCAGTAAGCAACAGAAATGCCTTAATGTAGTGGGCTATTAACCCAAATCCTAGCAGACAATATGTTAAAACCAAGACTCATTCCTCACACCCAACATGAAAGAAACAGAATGAGCTCTGAATCAGCCGAACTTGAATTTAAATCCCAACTCAGCCACATACTGACTGTGATCTTAGAAAAGTGTCTTCATTTCTATAGTCCTCAGATTCCCCATCTATTAATATAACAGAGGACTAGCTCTGTGATTAGTATAGGGAGACTGTTTTATCTCAACACTTAAAACACTGTGTCACACATATCAAAATTTCAATAAACACTTGAATTACTGACATTGTTACTAGAAGTGTCTCTTCCATGTACAATGCCTTCTTGTCCTAGTTACAAAAACTGTAACTTCCTTTATTTTAAATTGCAATAGTTTATAATTCTAATAATCCTGGCACTTCTTAGGATATATAAATATCTGGCATAATGGTTCTAGAGTTTCATCACAATTCATCAGACAGAAACTTCTAAAATCCATCTTTCATATGTGGGGGGCAGAGGCTGTATGGGAAATTTCTGTATCTTCCACTAAATTTTGCTAGGACATAAAATTGCTCTAAAAATTTAAGTTTATTTTTTTTCAGTTATATTCATATTTTTCAATTATTTTCCATTATAGACTATAAGATACTGAATAAAGCTCCCTATGCTATACAGTAAATCCTTTTTGCTTATCTATTTTATAGCAGTGTACATCTGTTAATTCCATACTCCTAGTCTATCCCCACCCTTTTCCCTTTGGTAACCATAAGTTTGTTTTCTGTTTGTAAGTCTGTTTCTGTTTTGTAAATAGATTCATTTGCATTACTTTTTAGATTCCACATAGATATCATACAGTATTTGTCTTTTTCCATCTGACTTACTTCATTCAAAACTTAGGTCTAATTTAAAGAACCCATCCTTAATTGTTGAAGTTAGAAGCCTGCATAAAGTCATAAAAGTTCACTGAATAATTTTACAGACCTAACCAATCTAACCGGAGAAGGCACTGGCAACCCACTCCAGTACTCTTGCCTGGAAACTCCCATGGATGGAGGAGCTGGTGGGCTGCAGTCCATGGGGTCGCTAAGAGTCAGACACGACTGAGCGACTTCACTTTCACTTCTCACTTTCATGCAATGGAGAAGGAAATGGCAACCCAGTGTTCTTGCCTGGAGAATCCAGTGTTCTTGCCTGGAGAATCCCAGGGGTGGGGGAGCCTGGTGGGTGCCCGTCTGTGGGGTCGCACAGAGTCGGACACAACTGACGTGACTTAGCAGCAGCAACCAATCTAACATTTCAGGGTTCATTCATGACAGACTTCTGATATGAATTTGGATTTAACATAATCAGGGTATAAGCATGTTTGCCGCAGCACTAAATGTATTAAAAGGAAAAAACAAAAAAATTAAAATGCTCATCAAAGAGACTTTGATAAACATGCTGCAGTACATTCATTCAAGTGGAACACTGTGTAACTGTTTAAAAGCATAAGAGCTATATATAAAGATCTCCAAGATAATTTATTACATGAAGAAAACAAGGTTCAAAAGGGCATGTATAGCATCAGACTTTCCTCCAAGGAATACAAAATAACTTGATAACTTTCATAATCTTATGGCAGAACACGATCTGCTTTTCAAAAAGTTTCAGATCAGAAATGAACTATCCAGACAAAAAGTCCAATGTCCACCAACTCAAAAACCAGCAAGTACCATAACACTAAGAAACAATGGAAGAAAAAGGACACGTTCCAAAACAGGCCAATGGTTTCTCTAATGTCAACCTACAAAATCTCTGTTCACCTAGATGCTCAAACAAAAATCCAGAAGTCACCAAGTTCTGTTTATCCTATCTCCTAAATGTCTTGAGTCAGATCACTATCACTGGAGACTTCCCTGGTGGTCCAGTGGCTGAGAATCCATGCTCTCAATGCAGGGGAGCCCAGGTTCAGTCCCTGGTCAGGGAACTAGATCCCATATGCTGCAACTAAGAGTTCACATGCTGCAAACAAGAGTCAAGATCCTATGTGCCACAACTCAGACTCGGTGCAACCAAATAAATATATTTTTAAAAAATTTTCAAAAGACCACCACCATTACCACACTGCCACCTCTGAGCTACCATAATATCTCACTGCTTAAATTAGTCTCCCAGTCTTTCCTGCTTTCCTCCAGTTTATTCTCCAGTGTACCTACAGTGGGAAAACCTCAACATGCCACTCACCTACTTAAAAATTCTTGGTTAATAACCTCATTGCTCTCAGGATAAAGATCTAACTCTTTAATAGACTTGGCTCTTGCCTATTCTCTCCTCCCACCTCCTGTCATATCCACTTAAATCAGTTCTTTAAATGACACTTTCACTTCAACCTTTTTCACTATGCTTTTTCTTTGGTCTAGCACACTTTTTCTTGTCCTCTCCCTATTAGCCCGATTCATTTTTCAGGTTTCAGTTAATGCTTCTTCTCATTAGAAGTATTCCTGGTCATTCCAATCCTCCACCCTACATCTGGAATAGGTTCCCTTCCCATTTGCCTCCACAGCAACCCCTTTCTCTACTTCAATAGAGCTTTAAACTGACATTCTGTACATCCCTCATTCTAATTTCCTTTTTATTATCTCCATTTCTACTGGATCATAGGCTCTATGAGAACGGGACCATACTTCTCTTGTGCATAGCTGTATTCTAGTGTCTAGTACCATGGCTGACATTTAGTAGCCTGTCAACAGGTAGGTGGTAAAGAATTTGCCTGCTATTGCAGGAGACACAGGTTCAATCCCTGGGTTGGGAAGATTCCCGGAGAAGGAAATGGCAACCCACTCCAGTACTCTTGCCTGGAAAATCTCATGCAGAGAGGAACCTGGTGGGCTATAGTTCATGGGATTGCAAAGAGGTGGATGGGACTAAGTGACAGAGCATGCCCACACGCAATAGGTCAAAACTAAAAACTAAACTCTGGCAATTTTTTTTAATCTTGAGATCAGTGTAATGTTAACAAAACATGAAATAGGATTTTATTATTTTTTTTAATGTGAATGAAATATCTCAGTACCTATTTGCTTATACTGACTCTGAAGTACACAGTCATTTCAGGGTGTAATGCATTCAGTGTTCTCTCCCAACTCAATCCTCAAAAAAGAGAATAATCTTTGTAAACATAATATAAACTGACTATACAAACCTATGAGAACCTAACAGAATGTTTAACTTTATTAATTTTAAATGTGGATCATTTTTAAAGTTTTTAAAAGTGCTGGGGAGAATCAAATAAGATAATATACATGAAAGCAATCTATAAATTATTACTTCTGGCTTTGCCTATGTGGGGACGCAGCATTCATTCTATAAGAAACCTAGATAACCAGCATGAATAAAGCCACTGAAGAACATCCAGAAAGGACTTAACATGCCAAGTTTAAGACTGAGATCCTGAGAAAGGCCTGCTTGTAAAACTGGCCTTTATCTGGCATCTGGCAACTTGACTAGTAAATAGTTTTCTACAATGATGTGAAACTTTCTTTAAGTGATGTGTGGCTTACTATAACTAAACAACTGTACAAAATGGTTTATGCTCAAGACCTGCTTTTCTTCTGAGAGTCTGGATTTGGAACATGCTGTCGCAGGTTCCTACATGACCAGTATCTAATAAAAATCTTGGGTACTATCTGATCAGTCCCCAGTAATAAGACATCACTGCTGAAGAGTTTAAATGCTTCCTGGGTGACTCCACTGGGAGAGGGTACTTTGAGGTCTGCACCTGGTTTTCTATGGCCTTTGCTCCAGGTGCCTTCTCCTTTGCTGATTTGTATGAGCTTTATATCCTTTCACTGTAATAAATTTTAGCTCTGAGTTTGACTATATGCTGAGTACTGTGAGTTCTTCTAGTTAATGAACCTGGGGTGGTCTTCAGGGCCCCTAGAACAATAAAGAAAATGTATTCACAGGGTAAATACGTCTATCTGTCTGGAATGAGGATATAGCTGGCAACACAAAAACAGAAGGAGTCTTCTTTTGCCCCGTGTCATTAAAAAGCAAAAGCAAAAAGTGGGGAATGGAAATTGATGCAGCCCCTATGGAAAACAGTATTGCAGTTCTTCAAAAAACTAAAAAAAAAAAAAATCACCACCATATGATTCGGCAATCTCACTCCTGGGCATATATCCAAAGAAAATGAAAACACTAATTCAGGATCTTCCCAGATCAGGGGTTGAACCCATGTCTCCTGCACTGGTAGGCAGATTCTTCACCACTGTGCCATCAGGGTAGACCACTACCTAGCTAGAGACAAAATTTTCCAGCGTCCTTTCCATCTAAGCATGGCCGTATTACTAAATTCAAGTTAACAGACGACAAGAGGAACTGGCATGTGCAACTTCAAGGCCATCTCCCTGAATACAAACTGTTTCTTCTTCTCTCTTTGCCCCTTTGCCCTTAGACTCAGACAGAGAAATCACAGGAGACAGAGGCAGAGCTGTCCTAAGAGACCTACCAGTTTGGATCACTGGGTAACTTCCTGCAACTGCACTGTCTACTGGCCAAGAACTACCTATCTCTTTTTAAAAAATTAATATACATGAAAGAGATTATTTTATTTTACTGTATCTTGCTATTTCTATTATAAACCTTAGCTTACACCCCAATACACAATCACATAGTCTAGATCTGAGTCTCACTGCTTAGGCAAATTTTCCCTTTCGAGGGTCAGAATCCCTAGAAGACCACTTCTAATTCTAAAGTTATGACTGGTATACACTGCCCTCTGATATTGATCAAATCAGACTTTTTATTAACAGTACAATGAGTAGGCAGATCACTATGCTATATTTCAGGAGTGTAAATTTACAGAGTAAGCTTCATATTTATGATCATGCACTTATATATGAGAGTGTCTTAGGATAATATAAATTTAGGAATTTTAAAAACATAAATTTACATAAACACATTTTTTATGAGTATAGCAATTAAATGGTTTTAAAACAGAGAGACCAAGGTATAAGTCCAAGTTCAGTCATTTATTAGCTGTATAGGTAAATATTATAACTATTAATGTAAATAACAATTGTTAAGTATTTAACAACAATACTGTTAAGTATTTAAATTAATAAATTAAATTATTAAATTTCATAAACATATAATGCATTTAGTACAATGTCTGGCATACTGTAAATACACAATAAAAAGTGGCTATTCATAGCAATCAAAAAAAAGAAGTGAAAGGAATCCAGATTGGAAAAGAAGGAAAACTCTGTTAGCAGATGACATAATTCTTTACATAGAAAATACTAAAGATGCCATCAGAAAATTACCAGCATTAATCAATGAATATAGTAAAGTTGCAGGATATAAAGTTAATACATGGAAATCCCTTGGATTCCTCTACACCAACAATGAAAAATCAGAAAGAGAAATTAAGGAAACAATCCCATTCACCACAAAAATAAGATACTTAGGAATAAACTTACCTGAAGAGACAAAACACCTGTGTGCAGAAAACTATAAGACACTGATGACAGAAATTAAAGACGACACAACAGATGATGAGACTATACCACCTTCTTGGATAGGAAGAATCAATACTGTGAAAATGACTATACTGCCAAAGCAATCTAAAGATTCAATGCATTCCCTATCAAACTACCAATGGTATTTTTCACAGAACTAGAATAATTTCACAATTTGTATGGAAACACAAAAGACCCTGAATAGCCTAAGCAATCTTGACAAAGAAGAATGGAACTAGAGGAATCAACCTTCCTGACTTCAGACTTTACTACGAAGCTACACTCATCAGGACAGTATGGTACTGGCACAAAAACAGAAATACAGATTAATTGAACAAGATAGAAACCCCAGAGATTAACCCACACACCCATGGGCACCTTATGTTTGACAATAGAGGCAAAAATATACAACGGAGAAAAGACAGTCTCTTCAATAAGTGGTGCTGGGAAAACTAGGCAGCTACATGTAATAGAATGAAATTAGAAAACTTAACACCACACACGAAAATAAACTCAAAATGAATTAAAGACCTAACTGTAAGACCAGAAACTATAAAACTCTTAGAGGAAAACACAGGCAGAACACTCTCTGACATAAATCAGAGCAAGATCCTCTATGACCAACCTCCTCCTAGAGTAACAGAAATAACAAAAATAAACAAATGGGACCTAATTAAACTTAAAAGCTTTTGCAAATTGAAGGAGACTATTAGCAAGGTGAAAAGACAATCCTCAGAATGGGAGAAAATAACAGCAAATGAAACAACTGACAAAGAACTAATATCCAAAATATATAAGCAGCTCATGAACTTCAATACTAGAAAAACAATCCAATCAAAAAGTAGGCAGAAGTCTTAGAAGTTTCTCCAAAGAAGACATATAGATGGCTAATAAACACTTGCAAAGATGCTCAACACTGCTCATTATTACAGAAATGCAAATCAAAACTATAATGAAATATCATCTCACATGGGTCAGAACAGCCATCATCAAAAAATCCACAAACAATAAATGCTAGAGAGAATGGGGAGAAAAAGGAACCCTCTTTCACTCTTGGTGAGAATGCAAACTGATACAGCCACTATGGAAAACAGTACGGAGATTCCTTTAAAAACTAGGAATAAAACTACCATATAACCCAGCAATCCCACTACTGGGCATATACTCTGAAGAAACCATAACTGAAAAAGGCACATGTACCCCAATATTCACTGCAGCACTTTAACAATAGCTAGGACATGAAAGCAAGCTAGATGTCCATCAACAGATGAATGGATAAAGTTGTGGTACATATACACAGTGGAATATTACTCAACTATAAAAAGGAACGCATTTGGGTTAGTTCTAATGAGGTGAATGAACCTCTAGCCTCACACAAAGTGAAGTAAGTCAGAAAAACAAATTATCATATATTTACGCATACATATGGAATCCATAAAGATGGTACTGATGAACCTATCTAAAAGGCAGCAATGGAGAAGCAGACACAGAGAACAGACTTCCGGACACAGTGGGGGAAAGAGAAGGTGGGATTATTTGAAAGAGCAGCGTTGAAACGTACAGATATACCATATATAAAGTAGACAGCCAACGGAAACCGGCTGTGTGACACAGAGAACCCAAAGCCAGTGCTCTTTGACAACCTAGAGGGGCCGGGTGGGGAGGGAAGGGGAAAGGAAGTTTAAGAGGGAGGGGACATGTGTATACCTATGGCTGATTCATGCTGACGTATGGCAGTGTGTGTGAGTGTGCAAGTCGCTCAGTCGTATCCGACTCTGAGACCCCATGACCGTACAGTCCATGGAATTCTATAGGCCAGAATACTGGAGTGGGTAGCCTTTCCCTTCTCCCAGGGATCTTCCCAACCCAGGGATTGAACCTAGGTCTCCCAAATGGCCATTACTTCTACAAAAGTCCATTTTGACTTTTATGTATAATAATAATAAACATAGATAACTACAATGCTAATACTTCTGGAAGCACAGAATAGATACATGTATTTTTGTATCTTTAAGCTTATTGCTGTGTCTGGTACAGAACAGGTCCCTAGTTTAGGTGTGTTCAGTGAGTAAAAGTGAATTAATTAGTTAATAGCCACTTCTTTTTAATTTAGTCTTTTACTTTTAATTGGAGGATAATTATTTTACAATATTGTGATGGGACATATGGCAGAAATAATCACTATTCCTCAAAATAACCCAATGATAGAAATAAGAAGCCTAAACAAATTGATTCTGTTATAATCCTAAGGCACTGGAGGGATGTCAAAATGAAGATGTCATCCTAAAGGAAGCTAAAATGTGTGTCCAGATGTATCTCTGCTATGAAGTCAGGGTCAAAGAAAATCAGCATTCAGGGAACTGACAGCCTCTACAGTAAAATCTTTTTTTGTTTCTCTTCCTGTTACTACCTCCACTTCTAAAATGATCTCCACATTATTTTTAGGTTGAGAAAATCTTAGCATTTTTGAAGCTATGGAAAACTGAACAAAACACACAGATAACCAAGTAGCATTCTTTTCTTAAGCTAGAGTATGCCAGTAAGTTTAACTTATAGGTTACAGAAGACACAGAACTGTTAAAAACAGCCTGCTGGAATTCCATTGGGAAGTGTCCGTTACTCAACTGCGTCCAACTCTTTGCCACCCCATGGGCTGCAGCCTGCCAGACTCCTCTGTCCATGGGATTTCCCAGGCAAGAATGCTGGAGCAGGTTGCCATTTCCTTCTCCAGGGAATCTTCCTGACCCAGGAATCGAACCTGTCTCCCTCATTGCAGGCAGACACCTTACCAGCTGAGCCACCAGGGAGTAAATGTTAGTCGCTCAGTCGTGCCCGACTTCTTTGCGACCCCATGGACTGCAGCCCACCAGGCTCCTCTGTCCATGAGATTTTCCAGGCAAGGATACTGGAGTGGGTTTCCATTTCCTTCTCCAGGGGATCTTCCCAACCCAGGGATTGAACCCATGTCTCCTGCACTGCAGGCAGATTCTTTACCCACTGAGCCACTAGGAAAGCTCCATATAATTATTAATTTCATATTTTTTTAAATAATAGTCAACCTGAAGGCCACTGTTCGTTTGTCTGGATTCAAACACATTTACTATGTTTCCATCCAATACCTTTATTGTTCTGTTTTTTTTTTTTTAAGATTTTTTTGAGGACTTTTCTGGTGGTGCAGTGGATAAGAATCTGTCTGCCAATGCTGGGACACAGATTCGATCCCTGGTGCAGGAAGATTTCACATGTGGTGAAGCAACTAAGCCCATGTGCCGCAACTACTGAGCTGAGCTCTAGAGCCTGCAAGCCGCAACTGTGCCCAAGTGCTACAACTGCTGAAGTCCGAGCACCCTAGAGCCGGTGCTATGCAGCAAGAGAAGCCACTGTAATAGGAAGCCTGCACACCACAACTAGAGAAAGCCTGTGCACAGCAACAAAGACCCAGCACAACCAAAAAAAACTAAGACTTTTTTGTGCGAACCATTTACTGAATTTGTTACAACATTGCTTCCGTTTTAAATTTTGGTTCTTTGGCCTTGAGGCATGTAAGATCTTCGCTGCCTGACAAGAAACTGACACCACACCCTCTGAATTGGAAGGCAGTCTTCCATGGAACTGCCATGGAAGTCCCCCCGTCATTATTGTTGAGGTTCAAATTATCCCAAATTTGTCTAGGGGGAGGGCTTTTGAAAGTTAGCTCTTGAATTCCCTTGACCTGTTACAAGTAGTCTTTGGTAGCCTTCTTTATTTCGGGAGGACAAGATTTTCTATGTTCATTTTGTACATTTTCTGCCCCAGACCTGAAATCATCTATTTCTCCAAAGAGCCCTGATTCTGAAGGCCATTGTTTTCAATGGTCTTTTAATTCACAAAATGCATCTGGGACTTATGAGAATCAAGAGGTTAGGTAATCTAAAAGAAACCAAACATCACTCAATCATCATATTAAAGTATTTTGAATTCTCAAAAAGGAAAAATTAAAAGGATTCTTTTTTCATTATCAGTCTAAAGTTAATTCTTGCAAATTGAGATGTCTAAAATATGGGAACAGATTTTAAAGGAGTCTGTGTATTATAGATCACTCACAAACAGGAACTAAAACAAGGCAATTTAGAATCACACTGATATCTCTACAGACAGATATAATAAAAGCAAATGCCTGGAAAATTAAGCATCATCTCAAGGATACCAATTCTATTAGGTCATTCAATCTTCCTTCACCATAAGTTTTTAGCTAATAGTTTAAACTGCTAACAATCCTCAAAACAACCTCTAAACCACACACAAAACAATTTAAATAACTCTAGTATCTGTCACTTTCATTTCTCATGACAATCCTAAAAGTCCAAGCCCTCAAGATGTCATATGTACATACAGTCATTTTTTTAACTTTAGGCTCTCCTATTCCAACTCATTTCAGGCTCACCTTCCAGGAATATAATGATTCATCAAGTCATTCCATTACTTCAAATCTATTAATGACTCTCTATTTCCTTTCGTATCAATGGTCACAAGTTTTCTAAGATAACCATGCCTCCACCATGGTAACAGAGCCCAATCCTATCACCTTTCCTTTATCTTAATGTCTACAGAGTTGATTCTACCCTTTTTGGTCTCTTGTTCAATCCTGCCTGTTGCTTGTTAACTCTGGTTTGTTTCTTCCACCCATTTATCTCTAAAAATCTCTCTGCTGTGTTATTGCCACTTTTCCCTCCCTTCTAAATCAATGTTGAAAAAGTTGGGTTACCTAAAAGCAGCCTCTTGAATGCCCTATTCAACCTCTGAATGTGCACATTTGACACTGTCACCGCTATTCCCTGATACCCTCATGTCATCCAATTTCCAATGTATTACCATTTTAAAGCTATCATTTTAAATTCATATAAAGTATTTGGAGCCCTGGTATACATGGTTTTTAAAAACTTTCACACACATATTACAATACTATTCAGCAGCAAAAACCAATTACTTAATATACACAATAACATGAATGAATAACAAGGCTACAAATACATGACTTTATTTATATGACATAAATGAACAAAAATATAGGGACAAAAATCAGATGAATGGTTGGTTGTCAGGAACCGGAGTGGAGGAGGGGAGAACCACAACAAAAGAGTTACAAGGGAATTTTCTGATGTGACAAGAATGGTCTGTACCTCTATTGTGGTGGTAATTGTATGACTATATATCTGATGCAAAGAAATGACTCATTGGAAAAGACCCTGATGCTGGGAGGGATTGAAGGCAGGAGGAGAAGGGGACAACAGAGGATGAGATGGCTGGATGGCATCACCGACTCAATGGACATGAGTTTGAGTGAACTCCGGGAGTTGGTGATGGACAGGGAAGCCTGGCGTGCTGCAGTCCATGGGGTCACAAAGAGTCGGACACGACTGAGCAACTGAACTGAACTGAACCAAACATTTGTCAAACCTAAAAAAAAAAATGAAAACCTAAAAGAGAGAATTTTAATACACGTTATTTGTATCTCAACAAGTGTGTTATTTGCTCAGTCATGTCCAACACTGTGAGACCCCATGAACTGTAGCCTGCCAGGATCCTCTGTCCATGGAATTCTCTAGGCAAGAATACTGAAGTGGGTTGCCATGTCCTTCTCCAGGGGTTTTCCCAACCCAGGGATTGAACCCAGGTTGACTTCCCTGGTGGTTCAGACGGTAAAGCATCTGTCTACAATGCAGGAGACCCGGGTTCAAGCCCTGGGTTGGGAAGATCCCCTGGAGAAGGAAATGGCAATCCACTCCAGTACTATTGCCTGGAAAATCCCATGGACAGAGGAGCCTGGTAGGCTACAGTCTATGGGGTCACAAAGAGTCAAACACGACTGAGCAACTTCACTTTCTGCATTACAGGCATATTCTTTACCATCTGAACCACCTGGGAAGCCCATATTGCAATTAAACATGCCTTAAAAAAGAATATTTCACCGACGATTGCAATGCACTGATCTAAAGATTTCAAAATCTCTATCTCCAGCCCCAGTTATTTGCCTGAGAACTTTCACCTGAACCTCAAGGTAGCTCAAACTTATTAAGTACAGCTAAACTTCCTGATTTATTCCACCATGCCTACTCTTCCCTCTTGTATTCCTTACCTCGGTTAATGGCACTACCATCACCCATATCCCAGTCTCCCAACAGAGAAGATTCAGCAGCAACTCATCTTCCTTCACATTTCATATTCAAACACTGAATCCTTTTCTCCCAGATATATAGCACCTCCTTTCCCATCCTTCTGCTACTGTTATGACCTACTTTCTCTAACCTGTAATAAATTTAATAGTGCCTTCACTGGTATCTGCTTCCAGACTCTCCCCATTCTGTCCCATCTGTCACAATGCCATCTGAGATAGCATCCTAAAACACAAAGCTTATTACAGTATACGCAACACCAGTTCCTAGCTACATGGTATACACAGAACTCTGCTTATACTGTGAGCTCCAGAAGGATCCCCCAACTTCTCATTTCCTGTCATTCCCTTACATGCATATCCTGAAACTCAATAATCACTAAATTTGCTACAGTCTTTCCTTAGGCTATGCCTATGAGCATATATAGCTTTTCCATAGGCTATGCCTATGCCTATGAGCTATAGGACTTCCCTACAGTTCAGATGGTAAAGAATTTGCCTGCAATGCAGGAGATCCAGGTTCGACCCCTGGGTCAGGAAGATCCCCTAGAGAAGGAAATGGCAATCCACTCCAGTACTCTTGCCTGGAAAATCCCATGGACAGAGGAGTCTGGCAAGCCACAGTCCATAGGGTCACACAGAGTCGGACACAACCAAGTGACTAACACACATGAGTATACCTACACCTCCCTTACTTCACTCAACCTGAAAATCCAGGGTACCTTAAATTTAGGATGAAGCTCAATGCTATCTCCTCTAACAAAAACAGATGTAACCACTAAACTAAACCACTAAACAAAGGTAACGTTCCCTTATGCAGCCTCAGAATTATTTACATAGCTATATCAGAGCACATTATAGTCATCTGATTATCACGGGGCATTGTGGGATTATGAAAATACAAAGATGGATGAAACAAAATCCCTGCTCAGATCTCAGCTTTAACTACCTATTCAAGTATTCCTTTGGCAGCTTGAAAAGGCTTACAGATCTGTTTTGTTTTCAGGATTGTAAATGAAACTCATATGGAAATAGTTGTCAAAACGTTAAGTTTGTGGTATAATAACGTGTTCTGAATATTAACTCAAATATTGAGAATAATTAGTGGATCTAGTAAGTGCTGTAATTTTGAAATAATGAGCATAAAGAATTTTTCTCAAATATCTGCATCAACTGTAGTATGTTAAAACTATCTATGATTCCTCTTGGTGATCAAAAGTTACAGGAACTACTAATACTATTGAGGTTTATTGCCTACATTTTAACTGAAGAAATTGCTAATTGTGGTTAGAGTTAGTAAAAGTAAATATGTCATTTCCTCCCCTCTATCCAAGTTCCTTTTGCACAGTGAACCACAGATCCTTTGTGGGTTTGTAAACTTGACATTAAAGACTCCTCCTTTAAGAGCTCTTAGTTTAGACTTAGCAGCAGCAGCAGCAGTTTAGGCTGTGAGACTCATCTATAAGCCTTTTCAAGCTGCCAAAGGAATACTTGGTAGGAAACATGATTAAGAATCCCTGCCTTAGAGAATCTCATTGTTTTTCTTAGGCTCTTCACTGAATCTGGCATTTAAAAACAGGTGAAGGTGAAGTCGCTCAGTCGTGTCCAACTCTTTGTGACCCCATGGACTGTAGCCTACCAGGTTTCTCCATCCATGGGATTCACCAGGCAAGAATACTGGAGTGGGTTGCCATTTCCTTCTCCAGGAGATCTTCCTGACCCAGGAACTGAACCCAGGTCTCCCGCATTGTAGGCAGATGCTTTAACGTCTGAGCCACCAGGGAAGTCTAAAAAGTTTAAAAACAAAACAAAACAAACAAAAAAAAAGTGCACAAAAGGTGCTTACCAAATAAATGAACCAATATATGTTTGAAGTCAATTTTTTAGTTCCTTTGCATTTTTAAAACAAAGTCAAGATGGTCTTTATTTTATGAATAATATAAAGGCAGGTTATCAGATACAACATCTTCGGTTACCTCTTTAAAAAGTTACACTGAACAAGTTTTGAGTGATACATTTTTAAGAGCTCTAACTTCGTCAACTTAGAAAGTGACACATGTGATGTCTTTTCATACTTTTCCACTATGTAAGATTTTGGAAAATTCACTCACAAACACTCTTTCTTACTGTGAAGGAGTAATGAGGCCAACTAACAAAGGTGACTCCCAGCATAGGTCTGCATGTTGAAGGAGGTAAGCAAGGTCAGGTGATAAATAAATTTCAAGAAAAGAATAAATGCAAAATTAAAATTATATAGTGATATGATTTTTAAACAGCCACAAATTCTTACAACTCTAGAATATTTAAATATACCTGAAATATTTTAAGAAATACAGTCATCAGATTTGTGATTCCTCCCAGCAAAAACTCTTTTCTGGAGAGAAAGTAGGGTCTGAGAACCATCTACAGCCAGACAAGTAATAATGTTTTCTCACAATCTCTCTCCGAATTAACTATTAAGGATCATTAAGTATCTTCTATTAATTTATACTTCGTTATAAAATTATAAAACTTTTACAAATATCATCTAAACAAGTAAGTACATTTAAATATGCTATATATTGTTTCTGTATTAAAGTATATAGGAATGGACTGGACTCAAGCAAGTTGCCAGTTTCTCAGAAGTTCCTAGTTTCATAGAAGTATGTGTACAAGTAAAAATAATTATGACCAAAGAAAGACTCTAATGCATAGTTAAGCTACAGTGGAACATTAGTGTTTGTTTAGTATCTAGTTTCCAGCTCTGAACTACTATAAATAAGATATGAGACTCCAAACAAACCTACGTAATACCAACTGGTACTAGAAGACAACAGGGCTTTTTTTTTTCCTGGCAAACAGTTATTTTATTGTGCATGCTATGTTTTCAGAAAGCTGAACAATCTTTCCTCTCAGTTTTTAAAAAAACATGTAAAACATGTCAATATATATTTAACAGAAGAATTTGGCAGTTAGAAAATATAAAATCCCAAGACACTTTTTGTATACAACCAAAACAAAACAGTAAGGATAAGGAACAGTTCACTTAAAAAAAAAAACCAATCTAATAATTTCATCTCGAATCTATGAAATATTTTAAGATAGCATTCTTGATATTAATTCTGCTCTGAGTAGAGTTTCATGCTAGTAATTTTAATTTACTCCTTATAATAATAAGTTGGAAAAATTGAATTTAGTAAATATATAATAAGTATTTCTAACCTCTGGCTTCTAAAACATTATCTTCAATTCTAAAAATTTACCTCCTCAGAAATTCATCACATGCTTAAGGAAAAAAGCAGCTGAGATATTACTTAAATTTACTTAAATACATAGCTGAGATATTAAATTTCCCACTCCTATAAAACCATCTGCGGTTGTCAGCAGTTACAAGGAAGAGGGTCAGTCTACAGTGGAGCAGCACAAGGGAATTCTTTGAGGCACAGGAATTGTTCTGTGTTGGTGGTGGTAGTTGTAATAATCTAGTCATGTATACGGAATGAAAATAAATACATGTGGAGGTTCGTAAGAACCAGCACTATTCCCAATTACCAAGAGATGGAAAAAGGCTAAATGTCCACCAACAAGTGAATGGATAACAATCTGTGCTATATACATACAACGGAATGTTATTCAGCCATAAAAATGAATGATACACGCTATAACATGGATGAACCGTGGATACATTGCACGAAGTGAAAGAAGTCAGACGTGAAAAATCATTATTATACGATTCTATTAATATGAAATATTCAACACAGATAAATCCACAGAGACAGACAGATTGGTGGTTGCCAGTGGCTAAGTGGGAAGGAAAGAAGAAACCACTTAATGGATAAAGTGTTTGCTTCGGAGTTGTGGAAATGTCTGGAACTACTCAGAAATATAGGTGATGGTGTACAATATGATGAATGTACTAAATGCTACTGAATTGACTTTAAACATGGTTAATTTTATGTTATATGAACTTCCCGTCAGTAAATTATATACATATACATGAAGCTTCATACTGAAGCAGAATGGTGATAATGATGGTGTCAATGAAAATGCAGATGGTACAGCAGCAGCGATGTGGTACAGCCAGCGGTGCGTCAACAAAACTTAGGAAGACATAGCATCTGCCTTCAACATGCTTACCACTTAAGGTATATGCACAATACCTGAAACAGTTAAACAATCACTTTTAAAAATTTCCATCCCTCTGAAAATACAGCTACAGATTCTCATTTGACCAGCAAGTCTTGTTTAAATGACAAAGCTTAAAAACAGTTTCAGTAAATCTCTGATATCACAGTTACTGACATTTGGCCTTGATAGTTTTGTCAGTTCATGAAACTCATCAAGAACATGAACACATGGCCTTGTCTGGAGACCATTAAGCTATTGGTGATGATGGGGAGGGAGACCTTGGTCATCAACGTAGGAAAGAGCAAGTTTGATGGATAACTAACTGCTCCCCAAATGCCAGAGCTGAGGCATATGTCATCAAGATCACAGGACAGTAAAGCAGAAGGCCATGCCTTCATTCACTCAGCAACTGGCATCTTCTGCACGTCAACGTCATTTACTGTCCCATCTAATGGGTACACTAAAAAGACTAAAACTCAAACCCTAACCTGCAAAACAGCATAGTTCAAATTCAAGCCTCGTGAGAATGTGGGAAAATGGAATTCTCATATACGACTGGTAAAATGAAAATTGATACAATCACTTTGGAAAACAGTGTGGTAAAATCCAATAAAGCTAAACGTAACATATCTTATGACCTATAAATTCAGTTCAAAGTACACATTCAACAGAAATGTGGACATATCTTCCCCCAAAAAACTTATACAAAAACATTCATAGCAACATCATTCTTTACAACTTTAAACTGGAAACAATCCAAATATCCATCAACAAAGTAGCCTGGGTAAATAAATTGTGGCATACTCACATAAAAGGAAGACTGTACTTTGGCAGTTCTCAACTAGATTCTGCCCCCTCTCCAGGGACATCCAGCAACATCTAGAGACATTTTAGGTTGTTGTTATGGGTGGGGGTGGGGGGTGGGGGGTTGCGGGGGGGAGGCTGCTTGCTACTCACATCTTGTGGTTGGAATCCGGGATGCCGGTAAAGTCCTTCAGTGCACAGAAGAGCCCGCCCATAACAAAAAAATTATCCCATCCAAATGTCAATAGGGAAATTCTAGCCTACAGGAATGAGAAGGAACTAGACACTACAAAGAAAAATGCAAACATAACACTGAACAAAAAAGAAGCCAGACAAGAAGAGAGTTTGTGAATGGTCCCATTAATATAAAGCTCAATATCAGGCATCCCTGAGGTATGAAGTCAGGACAGTAGGGGTTGAAAGGGTCAGGAAGATTACACAAACACAAGCAACCTTCTATTTCTTGAACTGGGTACCAGTCACCTAGCAACATGTCTAAGTTCATTGAGTTGAATAGTCAAAATGTGGACACTTTTCTTAATTATATTATTCTTCAATAAAAACTTTAAGAAATTCATAGGACTTTATACCACAAAAAGGGAATTACTGTATGTAAATTTTTAAATTAAAAAATTTTCAATGCTTTTCTACTACAAATCAGTTAAAATTCATTATCACATTGGTTAATATTTCTCTGAAAAACTTCTCCTTTGGACTCTGATAATTCCAACTCCTAGCTATGCCACTTACCATTTGTGTTGATCTTGATCAAATTACATATTTCATTTTTATATCTTTTTTTTTTAATTTTATTTTTAAACTTTACATAATTGTATTAGTTTTGCCAAATATCATAGAACTGACTGAGGGAAAAGTCTAGATGGAAACAGAAAAGTGTTGAGAGTGGTTAGGTCTGAGAAGGATTGGTAGGATGGGTTTTTCATATTTTATACTTGTTTGTTGTTTTGTATTCACCTGGCAGTAAGATCTGTTGCTTCTGTAATTTTAAAAAGATATAAAAATGATGCCAGGTGAATACAAAACAACAAACAAGTATAAAATATGAAAAACCCATCCTACCAATCCTTCTCAGACCTAGCCACTCTCAACACTTTTCTGTTTCCATCTAGACTTTTCCCTCAGTCAGTTCTATGTATGTACCAATAAATACAATAATAGTGCTGAACGTTTAAGTCTAATGCATTTATAAAAGCAACATCACACTGCACACTATCTTGTAACTTTTAAAACTTTAATATATGCGTAAATCTCCACCAGGGAATACAGATTACCATGTTCTATTTAATAGCTACACAGTGTTCCAATATATAACCATAGCTTATTTAATAAATCTAATTATGGCCACAGTAACAAATAGGAAATAACTTCAAATAAAATTTTAATAAACATCGGAATATGCTTACATGATCACTTTTGCACACTGCAGCACTCCAAAATAGTTGTACCCATATACACTCTCACAATCACAGAACAGGGCTTGCTTTACCACTCCGGCTGTAATAATATATCACTGTTTTTAACCTTTATTGGACTGACAGCTTAGTGAATTGGAGATACGATATCTTGATTTGCAATTTTTAATTAATGAGGTTAACCACCATTCAGAATGTTTAAAGGTCCTTTTTTTAATGTCTTCGTAATTTTGTTTATATCCCTTGTGGAGAAAGGTATAAAATCACATTAAGTTTTACCTTCTTCATGAGCAAACTGAGCTGAAACTACTTATCTCTTAGGATGATTGAGAGGTTATATGAGAAATATAATCAGTGAGTGATAACTTGGGCTTTACATCAAACTCATGCTGGAGACCTTCAAAACAAAGCAAAATAATCACCTGTCCAAAATCCTACCCTAGAAGATTAAGAATTAATTCCAAGTAGGGCAATCTGACCGGAGAAGGCAATGGCACCCCACTCCAGTACTCTTGCCTGGAAAATCCCATGGACGGAGGAGCCTGGTAGGCTGCAGTCCAGGGGGTCGCTAAGAGTCGGACACGACTGAGCGACTTCACTTTCACTTTTCACTTTGAGGCATTGGAGAAGGAAATGGCAACCCACTCCAGGGTTCTTGCCTGGAGAATCCCAGGGACAGGGGAGCCTGGTGGGCTGCCGTAAATGGGGTCACACAGAGTCGGACATGACTGAAGCGACTTAGCAGCAGCAGCAGCACGGCAATCTGAAAGTTTTAAAGATCACAGGTGATTCTAATGTATACATCACCTTGAGAATCTAATTTGCTGATGAGCAAATTAGAAAATGAAGGTCACTCCTTTTCTGACATGCTACCTATGTGTTCTCTTTTAGATATACACAGAATCCCCGCCACTGGATTCAACCTTTCTTGGGAGTTGGGAATTCTACTAAAAGCAGTCTCTTACTGCTTTTCACTCCCTAGACCACTAAAACAAAATGAAAATATTTTCAGTTTTTATGTACAGCTAAGACTAAATCCCAAAGTAAACATTCTTATTTACTAAACACATTATGTAAAAGGGCATTGTGCTTTGGTTGATTATCAGAATAAAATTTCATAATTTACTGTACTACATACATGTTTCAAAAACATGCATTATCTTATACTATATTATAGCAAGTGTACAATGGATGGCATTTATTATTGTTTACTGGGAAATTCCTCCTGAATCAGAATATATCAGCACAAAGAAAGACATGTTAACACATGGTAATTAAGCAAAAATCAAAGGATAGCTTCTCCACAGATGGTACTCGATAAGCTAGATATTTGTGTGGAAAATATTAAGCTCAGCCTATATGTAAAAATTAACTCAAAATGTGCTGTAGACCTAAACATAAAACCTCAAAAACTATAAAATTTATAAAATTTGTAAAAACTATGAAAGAAAACAAGAGAAAAATCTTCTTGGCCTTAAGGCAAGACAAAATTGCTGAAAACACATACACACACAAATATATATATATATAAAATCTTTAAAATATAATAAACTAGACACTTCATCAAATAAGACTTCTGACCTTTGAAAGTAGATACCATTGAAAGAAGAGATGCAAACCAGAGATAGGAGAAAATAAGCTAACAAAGAATTTTAATCCAAATAACGAAGTCTGTAATACATAAGAAGCACTCCAATTTTTAAATGGACAAAGTAGTTAGAGACTTTACAAAAGAATGCATACAACCAGGCAATAACCACCAAAATCTTTGCTCAACACTACCAAGCATGAAGGAAAGGCAAATTAAACTACAAGATGCCACTACACCCACCCACAAGTATTAAGAATAACTGGAATTATCATACACATTTTCAGTGAAAAAGTAATTGGGGCAACCGCTTTGGAGAACAATTTGGTGGTTTCTTATTAAGTTAAATACACATTTGCTTAAAAACCAGCAATTTCACTCCTTGGTATCTATCCAACAGAAGTAAAAACATTCTCATACAGAGTTATACATGAATGTTCATAGCAGCTTTCTACATAATACCTCCTCAAGCCAGAAGTAATCCAAATATTCATCTACTGGTATATCAATAAATAAATTTTAGCATATTGATAAAAGGAGATACTGGAATACGATAATAGAATAAAAAGCAATGAGCTATTGAAATAAGCAGAAACATGGATGAATCTCAGAAACATTCTGCTGAGTGAAAGAAACCAGATATGAAAGAGTATATATGGTAGGACTTCATTTACATGAAATTTTAAGATATCCAAAATTAATCTGCAGTGACAGAAAGCAGATTACAAACTGTCTGCTGGCAGGGTAAGCAGGGGTTGGTTACTGACTACAGAAGATACAAGGGAACCTTGACAGTTATACAAAGCTCTACATCTTGATTGTAGTGGTTGTAAACACAGCTGTATACATCTGTTCAAACTCATAAAACTATACTGGCTTTAAAATGAACAAAGGATTTGTTTTAATGAAGTATGGTAAGACACAGACTTGGAAATAACTGCCATGAAGGAAGAAATTTATACTCACAATTCCCTAGAATTAGGAAGAATGCCACACCACACCTGGCCAACATGGGTGGGTAAGGAGGCAGAAGGAAAGACAGAAAAAAGTGGCAAGGACTTTTATTGTGTTTTCACTGGAAAGAATGGCAAAGTAAACAAGCTAAGCAGGTTTAGGATTGGCTAGTTTGAGTAATTTCAGTGGTCTCAACAGTACAGAAACTGTCCCCAGTTGGCTGGTACCTGGCCCTGGGTGATTAGAGCAGGGAGACAGTGGCCCAGGAGTGTAAGAACTCAATAAAGGAGGTGGTGGTGGGGGGGGGGGGTACAACCAAAGGAGGATTGGCTAGTTAGCATGTGAAAGGCACACTCCTGGAGTTGTCCTTCGCTATCTCTAGGAATTAGTTAGCCTGGAAGGGGCAGTTGAACATTCAACTAACTGAAATAATCTAATAATCAGCACCCTTATGGCAGAAAGTGATGAAGAACTAAAAAGCCTCTTGATGAAAGTGAAAGAGGAGAGTGAAAAAGTTGGCTTAAAGCTCAACATTCAGAAAACTAAGATCATGGCATCTGCTCCCATCACTTCATGGGAAATAGATGGGGAAACAGTGGAAACAGTGGCAGACTTTATTTATTTGGGCTCCAAAATCACTGCAGATGGTGACTGCAGCTATGAAATTAAAAGACACTTACTCCTTGGAAGGAAAGCTATGACCAACCTAGATAGCATATTCAAAAGCAGAGACATTACTTTGCCAACAAAGGTCCGTCTAGTCCAGGCTATGGTTTTTCCTGTGGTCATGTATGGATGTGAGAGTTGGACTGTGAAGAAGGCTGAGTGCCGAAGAATTGATGCTTTTGAACTGTGGTGTTGGAAAAGACTGTTGAGAGTCCCTTGGACTGCAAGGAGATCCAACCAGTCCATTCTGAAGGAGATCAGCCCTGGGTATTCTTTGGAGGGAATGATGCTAAAGCTGAAACTCCAGTACTTTGGCCACCTCATTCGAAGAGTTGACTCATTGGAAAAGACTCTAATGCTGGGAGGGATTAGGGGCAGGAGGAAAAGGGGATGAGAGAGGATGAAATGGCTGGATGGCATCACCGATTCAATGGACGTGAGTTTGAGTGAACTCCGGGAGATGGTGATGGACAGGGAGGCCTGGGGTGCTGTGATTCATGGGGTTGCAAAGAGTCGGACACAACTGAGTGACTGAACTGAACTGAATAATCAGCATAAACAGACAATAAATCCATTAGGTAAACAGTTGATGGACAACTTCAAAATGGAAGACTGAACCAGGCACATACCACCTGAATCTGTTGATCAAACTTAGCACCACTTAAAGTGGGACAACCAGAGGTTATGCGCTTTGTGATAAAATGCAGTAACAAGTACACATCACATCTATGAAGTAGTCCTAGGGAACAACATAATACAAAAAAACAAAAACACAAAACTCTGCACCTAAATTCAATCAAGTCTCTAGATCTAACTCTCAATTTAAAGAAAATAAGGTGGAGAGAGAAACAAAGAAAAGGACATAGTGAAGATGCAATCAGATCCAAATCAAAGTATACAATATTCTACAGACAAACTGGGCTTCCCTGGTGGCTCAGTCGATAAAGAATCCACCTGCAACATGGGAGACCTGGGTTCAATCCCTGGGTGGGGAGGATCCCCTGGAGGAGAGCATGGCAACCCACTCTAGTATTCTTGCCTGGAGAATCCCCATGAACAGAGGAGCCTGGCAGATTATAGTCTATGGGGTCGCAAAGAGTCGGACACAACTAAGCGACTAAGCACAAAAACAAATTAGAATCCTACTTCAAACTCTGACACTTCCAAGACAATCAAGGGAAATTGAACATGGACTGAGTATTAAATACTAAGGAATCATTGCTCATTTCCAGGGTAACAGTAATCTTTTAGAGATTCATACTCAAGTATTCATGAATGAAATGACAGAACGTTTGGCGTTTAAAATATTCCAGCAATAACAAGTAACAGTATTAAGTCCCTTGTGCCTCAGATAGTAAAGGATCCACCTGCAATGAAGGAGGCCCAGGTTGATATTGTTATTAATAGTCTCTTTACTTTTCCGTTTGGAATTTTTCATAAGAAAAAGTTTCAAAAACTTTTTTAAGAAACCCAAGTTAAACACTGGTGCAGCACTGGTGTGCTGATATATTAAAATCCCATTCAAATGATGGTAAATGAAGTGTGTGTGCAAATGTGTGTAAATACACACACACACATATATATACATACACATCACACAGATATATACATATATATTTAAGACAAAGAGATATGAAAGGAAAAATTTCAAGGATAAAGAGACTTCAGCAAACATTTGAAAGATGAACAGCAGCAAATGACTTTTCAAAAACATAAGCAGTTACAACCTAAATGTCAATGAATGTCCTGGAGCAACCAAAGAATTCATCTCCTCAGAGTACCTAAGAAGCAAAGACCTTGGAAACATAAAGTCCTTTGGAAGGTGAAGGAGAGGCAAAGGAGCAAAAAGCATATCCTCCACAGGTTGTGAAAGTGACTTTCTCCATCCTCTCTTAACTCACTCCTTATACATAACACATCTTTATTTTCTTGGGAAACCTGTCCAAGTTGCACCAGCCTTACAGTGTCTCTAGATTGAAAGGCCCATTAAGTATCAACAAATGAATAAAAAAAAAAAAAAAAGGTATATCACTGTGAAATTTCAGAACAAAATAAAGAGAAACCTGAGAAAATTCCAAAACTTTCCCAAGGGTTGAGAGTTACGGCTCTGACTTTCTCAGCAGCAATACTGACAGTCAGAAGACCAGGGAGCAATACCTTCCAATTTCTGAGTTAAAACGATACTCCAAACAGAACTCTGCATCTACTAGATGGGCCGAACATAAAAACAAACACCTTTTCAGATGGGCAAAGTCTCAAAAACTTTCTCTCAAGAAATCACTCCCAGGAAGCTCCTAAAGGGTAGGTACTACCAAAACAAGGGAACGATTCAAAAAGGAAGAAGTCATGGAAGCCAGTCTATAAGAGATCCTAACTTTCAAAGGTCAAAGGAATTTCCAGGAGGAAGGTAAAGGAAGGCTTATAACAATGCTATGCAGCAGAACTACAGGGCAGCAACCCAAGCTAGAGCCAGAGAAGGTCAGAGGGCTCCAAGACGGATATATCCATGAGGAAAAAAAAAATAACTAACCAATTATCAAGAAGCTTTCACTAAAAGAAATAAGTTGTTTTGAGAGATATTTTATGGAGTTCTTAAGCTCAAGATTCTAAAGAAAATAAGGTGAACCAAAAAAGTAAAAAGAAAAATAAAGGCAATTAACTCTAAGAGATTTTTTTTAGGTACAATAAAACATAAAATATATTTAGTTCAGCAGTGAATCTTTTCTAATACAACAGTTAACCTTGATTATTTAAACTAACCAAAATACTGGAAAAATGAAGAAGAAAGGAAAGGGCATACATGGGTATGTATATATGTATGCATACTTAAGACCTAAATCTTTACCAATACAGGAAATTGATAATGTCTAAAATGAATAAATTTTTTATAGAACAGTATATTCATATTATTTATAAATATAAAAACAACTACTCAAAGAAACACCAAACAACTAAAAAAGCAGTTGCATCCAGGATCAGGACTGGGTTGGAGGAATTTATTCTAAGTAAATTCCTGTCATAATATTGTTGGGCTGGGGGCAAAACATTTCACCTCTTAATTTAGAATCAGAGTCACAAGTGAAGAGCATGCCAAGCTAGCCAGTCAGAAGTTCCAAGGGTCCAGAAGTCACTCAAGGAATACTATATACTGGGTAATGTAAGTACAAGTGGTGCATTAACATGGGGTTTTACTGTCTGATGGTTAAACTATGTTCAGAAATTTCTTTGAGAAAATTTAAAACATGACTTTATTTTCTTGGGCTCCAAAATCATTGCAGATGGTGACTGCAGCCATGAAATTCAAAGACGCTTGCTCCTCGGAAGAAAAGCTATGACAAACCTAGACAGCATAGTCAAAGCTATGGTTTATCCAGATGTGAGAGCTGGACCATAAAGAAAGCTGAGCGCCAAAGAATTGATGCTTTTGAACTGTGTTGTTGGAGAAGACTCTTGAGAGTCCCTTGGACAGCAAGAAGATCAAACCAGTCCATCCTAAAGGAGATCAGTCCTGAATATTCATTGGAAGGACTGATGCTGAAGCTGAAGCTCCAATACTTTGGCCACCTGATGCAAAGAACTAATTCACTGGAAAAGACCCTGATGCTGGGAAAGATTGAAGGCAGGAGGAGAAGGGGACAACAGAGAATGAGATGGTTGGATGGCATCACCGACTCAATGGACCTGAGTTTGAGCAAGCTCCAGGTGTTGGTGACGGACAGGGAAGGCTAGCGTACTGTAGTCCATGAGGTCACAAAGAGTCGGGCACGACTGAGCAACTGAAATGAACTGAAGTTATTCACAAATAATTTTATTATATTTCTGCATTCTATAAATGTGTAGTGTATATGTTTTATATTCTAATGTAATCAGGAATTAATAGAAATCAATATAAAACTAAGTATCGCTATCTGTGGGAATCCTATCACAATTCAACTTTACTCACCTTGCATTAATGTCACAATCTATAGTTTCTTGCTATAAATAGAAAACTTTAAAAATCATATAACAGACCACAACAGGGTGGAAAAGCAGGCCAAAAAGTTGCAAAGAGCCTGCCAGCTACATCCTACAAATGCAATCATAAACATAAAGCAGTACAAACTGAAATGGTTCATAATCCCACACACTCAACACCAACTCTGCCACTCTATCAGGATTATACTAAGGTGTAATCTCTCTGGGGTGACTTGGGATAAAATGCTGTTGTGTCAAGGGATACTATATACTGGGTGATGGGAATACAAGGAAGTAGATCTCTAGAGCTCTGGCTGTGTCCCCAAAGGTCTACGTTAAATTGTTGCCCCATTTCCCCATAAGGTCTGCTTAACAATCAAAAGGCCTAAGGACAAAGAATGCTCAAATGGAAAAGAAATTCCATGGTACCTCAAAACCTCTTGTGTTCTTGAAATAAACTCCCGCTACCAAAAAAAAGTACTTGAGTTCATTTACTCAGTTTTTTATCCACTCAGCATATACTGAGTATGTCAGAAAAGACTCTGTGTACACACACATACACAAATTTTGAATGTGAAAAATGGTAGGAAGGGAAAGTATGAAGTGTTATAGGGGATATAAATAGAGAACCTAACCTATTTCTGAGAAATCAAACCATTCTTGCCATCTTAAAAAGATCAAAATAATAATGAAATTTTCCTTTAAATCGGTAAACACTGAGCCAAAGAAATATGTGCTTAAATTACAGAGAAATGACTAGGCAAATAACCCAAAACAGAAACATCTTTGTTAAAGGAAATAAAATTTCTTCAATTCAGTGACTATTTTTATTCATCACTCATTCATCAAATACTTACTGAATGCCTTCTGTGAATCAAACACCAGGAATAAAGCATGAAACAAGTTATACCATGGAACTTGGTCCTAAGTACCCTATGGAACTTAAAATCTACTATAGTATTCAGATACATAAGAAGCAATTACAACCCAAGAAAGTAACTGTCATAATGGTAAATATGGTTTCTATTGGAGCTTCAAAGACAGATGTGTTGTAGCCATATAATTCCAAGAAATGTGCAAACATATGAACGAGAATAGTCTAAAGAAACATCAAACTTCTAGTCTAATTCAGAGCCCACAGCTAGAGGAAAAATTAGAAAGAAGACTGGAAAGAATAAACTGAAGGGTGAGGAAGTGTGAGAAGGAAATCTACCATTTAAGAGACTACCATGCCATTAAATCTTCAAAACAACTCTAAGATGGTAGGTGCAATGGGTATTGGGACTCTCTCTTCAGTATCCACTCCTCTACTCTGACACGTGTACACACACAGCATCTTTAATGACGACACGATATTATTTCCGAAGGTTATACATACAGGATGGAGAAGGCAATGGCACCCCACTCCAGTACTCCTGCCTGGAAAATCCCATGGACGGAGGAGCCTGGTAGGCTGCAGTCCATGGGGTCGCTAAGAGTTGGACACGACCTCGAGACTTCACTTTCACTTTTCACTTTCATGCATTGGAGAAGCAAACGGCAACCCACTGCAGTGTTCTTGCCTGGAGAACCCCAGGGACGGGGAGCCTGGTGGGCTGCCGTCTAAGGGGTCGCACAGAGTCAGATACGACTGAAGCGACTTAGCAGCAGCAGCAGCATAGAGGGGAATACACACAAGATGGGAAAGTTACGGCAAGTTTTTATGAAACCCATTCAAGGTCTAAATGAGATGATGGCAGTGGGAAATGAACTAAGATATTGCAGAATCAGAATCGACAGGATTTAACAAATGACCAAATGAAGCAACCAGAGAGAAGAAAGAATAAAAGATGATTCTCTGACTTTCAACTTGGTAGACTAAGAGAACGGTAGTGTCAGGAACAGAAATAAGATTGTGTAAGGCGAGTTTAGGAATCCTGTTTTGTTTTTTTTTTTTTTAGTTGGAGGATAATTGCTATGCAGTATTGTGCTGGCTTCTGCCACACATCAACATGAATCAGCCACAGATACACACAGGTGGCTGATATATTTTACATGGGGAGTTTTTTTTTTTTTTTTCAAACAAGTCTTTCCAAAAAGATAACTTAAAACTCAGCAAGATTTAAGACAATAATTATTATAGTAGTAAGAAATAAGGTCCAAAATTCATAAGTTGAATATTAAAGCTATATTTTTATTAAACTATTTTTTCAATAAATATGATTCTAAGAAACAAATCTAATACAACTACTTAGAGATGGAATAGTAAATCAACAACAAAATATCTGCATTTCCTATAACAAACTTAGATTCTTAGAACCAAATATTGATACCACAGAGCGCTAACATGAAGTTTAACTTGGATTTTTCAGCTTCTACTTTAATAAGAAAGATATGATCTCAGAATTCTCTGTAAAGAATATTTTAACTTTCTATTTCTAACATAAGAATAAAAGGTATAATTTAAGGAGGGGTGTTATTTTTTAAATAGAAAATCTTGTGAATAGACAAATATTTTAAATCATATTTTAAAAACTTCTGAAATATAATTCTTATGAACACTGATAATATTAGGAAACCAGTCTTTAAGAACTTCGTAAGTTCAAAATGCAACCTAAAATCAGAATACTGAAAGTGAAAAGATAACACAGCACTACAGACTGTTTTCCCTACAGAAACAGAAAGCTTTAGCAGTGAAGCCATTTCCTCCCTTTTCATTTAATAATACACATCTCACTTTTCCCCCAAAACATGCCCCCCTCAAAAAAAAACAAAAATAAAAACCATTAAGATCACTGGTTATCTCCAACTTGACAAACCCAACAGATACTTTTCTGTTTCTCATCTCACCAGACCTGTCAGCAACCAGTTAACACAGCAGTTTATCACTCCATCATTTTTTAAACACTTCCCTTTCTGAGCTTTCCCAACACAACACAGCACTGGCCTTCTCCCTACGTTTCTGGCCATTTTTTCTTTGCAGACTTTCCTCTCCCACATTTGTACATTTTAGATTTCCTCAAGACAAAATCTGTTCTTTGCAATTCTCTATCTACACACACCCCTTTTCCTATATTATCTCATCTGTTCCCTTAGTGTTAATATTGACCATTGACCATAAGCCCAAGTTCATTATCTCCAGGCCCAACCTCTTTCGTGAACTCTGGATTTACTTTATTAAACTATCAAATAAATCTCTCAATAACAATTAAAACTAGACCAAATCTCCAAAACAGAACTTCTGATTCTCTCTGTTCTTAAAATTAATACGTTCATTCTAAAAATATTTACCGAGCACAGACGTAGGCATTGTGCTATATATACACTGACTCAACAATGTGAACTTGAGGGGGAGAGATGATA
The DNA here is from genome assembly GCF_032452875.1 of Bos javanicus. Classification (NCBI taxonomy): domain Eukaryota; kingdom Metazoa; phylum Chordata; class Mammalia; order Artiodactyla; family Bovidae; genus Bos; species Bos javanicus. The sequence continues at coordinate 22,360,330 of NC_083874.1, read as the reverse complement.
AATTGTAAAAAGAACTATGAAGGATATAAACAGTGTGCTCTGATAGAGACTAGGGGAACGGGCTGCTCCTTCGGACGAGGAGTTCAAGATAGGCCTCCACAGTATTACAGTCTCTCTCTGGAAAACAGCGTCTTACCTGAACTGCCCCAGACAGAACCTAGGTATTTGTTCCCCACAAACACTCATCATGTGGCTTACAAGGTTCTAACTCTAAAATACACCTTGAAGTTGAAAAGTACTCTCAAGTAAGCAAAGGAGAGAGATGTGGACAAGTAATGGCAGCTGCGATACATGTCACAGAAGGAAATACAGACAGCTATGGAAGAAAACTAAAGTGAAATCTAACTTGGACAGGGAGAAATCAGAATAGGCTTCCTGAAGAAAGAATAATTAGGATAAGCCCAGACGATCACTACAAGAAGCTAAACAAAAAGCTATGTAAAATTATGCCCAAAACAAAGAACAACACAGCATGGCACATCCCAGAACCTAAAACAAATCCAAAGTGATAAAATCATAGAAAAGGGAGAGGGCTAGATTAAGACAAGGCCAGAAAAAAGCAACAAGTTATCAAAGATTAATGAGATCAGATCATGTCAACTTAAGAAGTCTTCCTCTGGCCAAATATGGGGCCAATTTGACTGTAATGGATGAAAACGCATCCAAGAGGTGATACTAAAACATGATAATTAAAATGGAGACATTCATCTAACTCAGTATAAATTATTCTAAAAAGTGATACACAAACTTTGGTGCTGACTTTCCTATAGCAAATAACCAAGTAAGTGGTAAGAGAAAGTTCACTAAGAAATAAACGCAGAAAGGACTAAAGAATCAGGATATTACCATTTTGCATCCCCTAACAAAATAGTGGGTTCAGGCAATAATCAACAAAAAATGCTAAAACCAATAGTGAAAGAGGAATTTTATAATGGAATAGTCTGAAACCAACTAATCAACCTTAGCACCACTAAAAATGGGAAAACAAGACACTATGTATGCAATACAAAGTACACTGCAAAATCTGTTGAATATTTTAAATTAAAAAAAAAAAAAACCAAACCCTGAACCCAAGTCTAGTCAAGTATCTAACCATCAGTTTTCAGGAAAGAGAGAGTAAGTTGTAGCAGTGGTTCTCAAACTTGAGCATTAAGAATCACCTGGAGGGTCTGGTTAAAATATAGACTGCTGGGAACCAGTAAGAATTAAAGGAAACCATTAGAGATCAGTCAAAAAGAGAACATGGGAAATTTCATAGAAAAAACGATCCATTTTAAAAACAAAAACGTTTTTAGGCACATAATTACAAACTCAATATGCAGACTGATTCAAACAAACCTACTATAAAAAGACATCTTGAAAAAATCTGAATATAGACTAAGAATAGATAATATTAATAGATATATAAACAATATACAATATTAATAAGTAATAAAACATAATAATAATAGAATAACAGCTATGTTAAAAATAACCTTATTTTTAAAAATTAAGAACTCGAGGCTACAGATTTCACAAAAGCCACACCACCACAAGCCACATTAAGGAGTTTGGTCCTAAACTGAATGGTTTTATACATAAGCATGAAATCATCATAGTAACAACTTCTGGTTGTGAAAGCCATGTGCTAAGCACTGCATTAAGTGCTCAACATGACTTACCTCTTTGAATCCTTAAAACAACTGTGTTGTGGAGATTTTAAATTCTACATCATTTTGCCTGCTGATCATGATCTGAATTAGCATTTTTTTTTAAAGGATGAATTTTGAAAACAGTTTGCAGAAAAGCAACAGTGATGACAGAAAGACCAATTAAGAGGTTGTTACTCCTGCTACAGACAGTGTAAGGACAAACGTTCATGCGTTAGGAATAAAATGAAAATACAGAAACTGCTTTTTGAACAAAACATGAATTATGTCCTCCAGACATTTACCTCTCAAACAATCTTCTTCATGAAATTAGACTTCTTTCAATAATTTTTTTAAGACTTAGTTTATTAACACAACACAGTTTACTGTTACCTTCACTAATATACCTCATGACAATGCCACACAGTTGCTATTATTAACACCATTTTTAGATGAAGAGAGTTTTTTAATATTTATTTATTTGTGCTTCCCTGGTGGCTCAGAATGTAAATTAATTTGTCTACAATTCAGGAGACCCATGTTTGATCCCTGGGTGAAGATTCCTTGAAGAAGGAAAAGGCAACCCACTCCAGTACTCTTGCCTGGAGAATCCCATGGACAGAGGAGCCTGGCAGACTACAGTCCACGGGGTCGCAAAGAGTCAGACACGACTGAGTGACTAACACACACATTTATTTATTTGGCTGTGCCAGGTCTTAGTTGAGGCATATAGGATCACTGATTTTTGTTGCAGCATGTAGGATTTTTAGCTGAGGCATGTGGGATCTAATTCCCTGACCAGGGATCAAACCCAGGCCCCCTGCATTGAGAGTGTGGAGTCTTACCCACTGGACCACCAGGGAAGTCCTGAGAATTCTATTTACTCATTTGCTAATTTTTATAATTTCATTTATTTTCAGCTGTGCTGAGTCTTCGCTGCTGAGTGGGCTTTTCTCTAGTTGCGGTGAGCAGGAGTTACTCTCTGGAAGTGCGCAGGTTTCTCATCGTGGTGGCTTCTCCTGTTGCAGAGCACAGGGTTTACGGCTCCAGGCTTCAGTAGTTGAGGCTCCTGGGCTCTAGAACACAGGCTCAATAGTTGTCACACAGGCTTAGTTGCTCCACAGCATGTGGCATCTTCCCAGATAAGGGACTGATCTGTGTCTCCTGCACTGGCAGGTGGATTCTTTACCACTAAGCCACCACGGAAGCCCCTGAGAATTTTATTTTTAAAGCAATTTATGTGTACTGAAGTTATTGAACTTACACTGAATTCTTACTTCCACCAAAAAGTATCCCGATGGAGATAATATAAAGGGTATCTTCCCCTAGAAAGCACTGTCTTTCCCAAATTCTTTAAAAGATGAAAACAAATTACTGTTTCACTTCTATAAATTATTACAATAATATTCTTCTTGTGATATACTACACTCATCTCCAGCTCTGGAAGCTTAGACAGGACAAGCACCAGGAACTAGTCAGGTAAGGAACTTAAGACTGAAAGGAAGGGAGTAATCCCTGACCATATTTTTCAATGGAGTAACTATGAAAGGCAATATTGAAAAGCTCCTAAGGCTTCTCTGTCTCAAGTCTTTCCTATCCTTTCCTGGCTTATCACCATTGGACCTTGTATACTGCTTACTCTAGGAACTGACTCTTACAGGCTGAGCTATAGTTAGCTGCCAATGGCTAACTGTGTCCAAGCCTGATTTAACAACTTAAGCTGACTAAAACAAAACCAAAAAAGGATTCTAGAAAGGAAAGCATTGTATACTGGTATAAAAACTAAGTTTTAGTCTATTCAAAAAACTGAGCTACATAAAAAGATGCTAAACATCGTTTATTATTTGGGAAAGGCAAATTAAAACCACAAGATACCACTAGACCCATTAACATGGGAAACAAATCTAAAAAGAGTGGATGTATGTATAACATTCACTTTGCTGTACACCTGAAATTAACACTAACACTGTAAATCTACTACACTCCAAGGGGAAAAAAATGTAAAGATTCTAAAATGGTTAACAAGGCAAACTTTATGTTAGGTATTTTTTACAATACAAAAAAATTTTTTTAATTTAAAAAACCAGACTAATGGGACTTCACTGGTGGTCCAATGTCCAAGACTCTGAACTCCCAATGCAGGGGGCCCTGGTTCCATCCCTGGTCAGGTAGCTAGCTAGATCCCACTTGCCACAACTAAGATCCAGTGAAACCAAGTAAATAATTTAAAAAACAAAAACAAAAAACAGACTAACAATATCTGGTTTTGAAGAGAATCTGGAGCAACTGTAAACTTCGTACATTACTAGTGGGACTATGAATAGTACAACTACTTTGGGAAAAGTTTGGCAATTTTTTTTTTTTTAAGTTAAGCATATGACCCAGCAATCCCACTCCAAGAGAAATGAAAGTGCATTTCCACATAAAGATTTGTTCACAAACGTTCACCAGCAGCACTGTTCAATACAGCCCAAATTTGAAAAGAACCCAAAATGTCTGCCAACCAGTGAATGGATAAACAAATTGTGGTATACTATTCAGCCCAGCCCCCCCCCACCCAAAAAAACTGAAGGAACTACAGAAAAAAACGCAACAACTTGGATGAATCTCAAAATCACTCTGAGTTAAAGTAGCCAGACACAGAAGCCTATAAACAGTATGTTTACATTTACATGAAATTCTAAAAAAATCGAAACTTCTATCATTAAACAGAAAGCAGGTCAGCGATTGCCCTGGGTGAGGTGGAGTTAAGGAATGATAGCAAAGGGGCATGAGGAAATTTTCTGGGTGATGAAGTGTTCTAAAAATTCACTGGGGTTGTGGGTACACAACTGTGTGTGTGTGTGTGTCTGTGTGTGTGTGTGTGTGTGTGTAAAAACAATGAAATTATTTAAAAAAAAAACAAAACACAAGACTTAGGTTGATCAAATTTGCAAGTTGCTAGGCACTGGAGAAGGAAATGGCAACCCACTCCAGTGTTCTTGCCTGGAGAATCCCAGGGACAGGGGAGCCTGGTGCGCTGCCGTCTATGGGGTCGAATAGAGTCGGACACGACTGAAGCAACTTAGCAGCAGCAGGTATATATATATATGACATTACTCAGTTTTCATTTTCTCACATGTACACTTCTACATTTTTTAAAGTAAAACCTTCCATATTGCACTGCAGTTATTGTGCTTACACATCATTCTTAGATACAAAAAAGGATCATGCAGTTATCTATACTGCTACTTGCCCTATCTCACATGGTTGTTGTGAAACATCACATGAGATAACTGATGAGAAAGTGCTCTGGCAACTCTAAAGTAGGATTACACAACCATATTGTAGACTTACATTTTTTAAAAAAATAACTTTTCCACAATTACTTGAGATGCTTGAAAATCTAGATACCTCAAAGTAAATCTTTGCCTAGAAATAGAAAGCCTATTCAAATGTCACCTTTTTAGTATAGCCCCCAAACTTGCTTTCTACTGACCCTTGATTTACCGGATGGCTCGATGTAGTACTATCTAGACTGCAGTTTCATTTTTCAAAAGAAAAGCACTAAAGAAATCTTTAAAGAAAGTCATTAGATAAGCATGGCAAGACACTTCCCAGTAGAAAAAAACAAAAGCTAGATAACTGTCTTTATTAAGTACTGTTTCAAGATGTTTACCTCTGAGATTTTTTCCCCTCTAAAAGTCAGTGACATTTCTTTCCATTTAATACTTCAATTCCACATATTACAGAATGTTTACTAACGGGGCTTGCATTAGTGAGAGAGGGTGAATAATTTTAAAGTTAGCAAAACCTTTTAAACCGGTGCGGTACAGTCATTTCAGAATGTGACTGTTTCAAAATGTAACAGATTCTCATTTTTTCCTAGTACTGCTGTACAACTAGGCTCTTTGCTACCCTACCAGGTTTGAGTGACATTTGACATTCAGCCTACTTACATTCACAAGTTTCCACACTGCAACAAGTATTAAGGCTGTCTGAAAGACATATCTCTTCATCAAATGAAGTTTCGAAACTAAACTTTATCTACAATTCAGGTTTATATTACAGGGTCTTACAATCTTAAAAAGTTTTTTTTTTTTTTTTTTTTTTTTTACCAGCAACAGGTACTATAACCAAGCCTGTAATACCACAAAATATCTTGGTATCATTGTCAATTTTTATAGACTCGTTTTTAGGAACAGTTCCAACGGGATGGTCAATTCTAGGGCCATGCTTCATTTGACTCAGCGCAGCTTCATTCTAGTCAATAATAAGCACAACCTCTTAGGTTTCACATTTCTCCTTCGACAATATTCAGGCCACTCGGTCCGGTATCTGCAAACCTCTAATTTAGATTTACAAGAAATCTGAAAGAACGGCAGCTTGCCGACACGCTCCTCCAGCCTTCTCTACACTCCGAAGGCTGGCCAAAACGTGCTGCTCTCTCCACAACAGCAACCAAGCTGGAACCGAGCACCCAGAGGACGACCAGCCGCGGGGAGGAGGGGAGAACTTTTCGGCCCGGAGGACGACGGTTGAGGTCCAATCCAGCCCGCGCCCAATTCTACGCGTCGCCAGGAAGGAGTGTGGCCCCTAAGCTCAGGCCGCGATGCTCCGCCTGGAGTGGCAGAGCCGCGCGTGGCCGCCGAGCAAGACGTAAACAAACCGCCCGGGACAAGGGGGTAAGGGGCGACCGTGGGGGAGGGGGGAGAGGCCCGCGCTCGAACCCTCCAGCGCTGGTCTGCAGCTGCCCTGCCCCTCCCGACCAAGACCCTGATCCCGGTACCGGGGCGACACTACTGCGCGAGCGTGAACTTCGAGAAAGCCTCAGCGCCTCTGGAAAGTGGACCCCACTAGGCCATCGGCTCCGCGCCCCTCGCCCCTCGCCCCTCGCCCTGCGGCGACCTACCTGAACGCGCAGTCCGGGTCCCTCGCATCCCGACCGGGCGCGCCCAGGCCGTTCCTCTTGCTGAAGAGCTTCTGGAACAGGGTAGGGGCCATGGTGGCCACGGCCAGGCCGGGGTCGCTCCTCAGGGAACTCACCAGGCCCCCGCTCCTAGAGCTGCCCCGCCACCCCCATAGGCGCCTCAGTCATATGACAGAAATTAGTCACTTCAAACGGCCACGGCGCGCGGGGCGGGGCGCGAGCCAAAGCCGGCGTCCATTGGCTGGCGATGAGCCGCATCACGTGGCGGCGCGCAGAGCAGAGTGCAAGGCGGGGATCCTGGGCGGAGTTGGAGCCCATAGGCTGGCTGGTGGAGATCCTCACGTGGCAGCTCACGGGGCGGGGCATGCGCGGAGGGAAGGGGCGGGGGGCTGGTTGTGTCTGAAGATGTGGAGGAGGGACGAGCTCCGGTCCTTGTCTTTCTCCGTGACGCCTTCAGTTGCTAGCTGAGCCTAAGGCGGGGTGCTGCGAGGACCACGCCAGGGCCTGTGGAGTACAGAAGCCTTCACCTCCCGCACCCATGACACAAGAGAAGTTCAGGGCACCACTAGCAACCGACTCTTTGCCGCCGTCCCTTCCTCAATCTGTGTGGCTTCGCACCTCCGTACATAGGCGCCGGGTGGAGTCTGGTGGCCTCCGGAGCAGAAAAGGCGCGCGAGCCTACCCCGGGGACTGCGGCGCGGGCTGGACTTTAAGCCCGAGGCCACAGGCCCGCCCAGGCGGGCCACGGAGTGGTTTATGCTCAGAGCTTGACTGTGCGAGACTGGTGCTTGGGTCTAGGGGAGGACCCTGCCGAGACACTCCGCGGGCAGCGGGGCCCCCCTACCCCAGATGTTTCCCACTAGCGCCTCGAACCCTGACACCAGGAATTAGCCCCTTTGAAGAGTTAACCATAGGAGGCTCGAGATTTACACTCAGTGACGAGGTATGGAAAGAGGAACTGTCAAATTGTGAGCAAATGAGTTTTAATTGGCAGAATACCCTTTCCAAAGAAAAAGATTGCTCATAAATGACCTTAACAGCCTACTTAAATTTGGCTTCCCTGGTGGCTCAAACAGTAAAGAATCTGCCTTTGATCCCTGGAGACCCGGGTTTGATCCCTGGGCCGGGAAGATCCCCTGGAGAAGGAAATGGCAACCCACTCCAGTATTCTTGCCTGGAGAATCCCATGGACAGAGGAGCCTGGCCGGTTGCTGTCCATGGAGTTGCAAAGAGTCAGACACCACTGAGTGACAAACATTTAAACTTTCACACTACTTAAACCTAGGGAACCAAAATTTATCAGGGTTTGGATCAAATTGGTCTTACAGATCTTACGTACCCCTACCGTTTCACCCACTGCCACTCCAGGATGAGGAATTTTGTACCATGGGATGCAGTTCTCTGACAGAGATGGATGTCAGGAAATTACTGGTATGTGGTTTGGAAGGTCAGAGTAAAACACTTCGTTGAGAATTTCATTTACCTAAGGATACAAATCAAATTGTTTTTTCTTTAAGTGGCTACCAACTCACATGATTTGCAGCTTGAGTTTATGCTATAAAATAAGTGGTCTCATATAGAAAAAAAAAAGAAAATAGGCAGAATATATATCACAGAGAATATCAGTGGTCATGTAACAACCAAGTTTCAATGTTAATAATTTTTAAAATGCTATTTGTAGGCGGTTAAGAAACTAATTTCGAGACTTCCCTGGTGGTCCAGTGAAGAATCCGCCCGCCAATGCAGGGGATAAGGGTTAGACTCCAGAGAGAGTCCACATGCGCTTGGGGGAACTAAACCCATGCGCCACAACTACTGAGCCAGGGTTCTGCAATAAAAGAAGCCACTTCAATGAGAAGCCTGTGTCTCACAACTGGAGAGTAGCCCCTGCATGCTGCAACTAGAGAAGCGCCCACATGCAGCAAGGAAGAGCCAGCACAGCCATAAAGAAATAGTTTTTTAAAAAACTAATATATTCATCCCACAATGTTTAAGTGCCCCGGTCTAGGCACTGGGGAGCCAAAGTAAACAAAAAAGACAGGGCTAAATTTCTATATGTTTTAGGGTTTTGGAGGTTTGATTTAGTTGCCAAGTTGTGTCTGACTCTGTGACGCAACCCCCCCCCCACCCCTTCCCCCGCCCCCGCATAGATTGTAGCCCACCAGGCTCCTCCAACCATGGAATTCTCCAGGCGAGAGTATGGGAGTTGGGTTGCCATTTCCTTCTCCGGGGGATCTTCTATATGAGGAAACAGTAAGTAAAAGGTAGTTTGAAACTACTACTGTTGTGAGTGAAAATTGCACAATGAAATGAGTGTGTAGGGGAGGCCTCTGAGGAGGTGACATCTGAAGTGCTCAGGTTAAGAATCATTCAGAGTTCCTCCATACATTGCTTAAGTTCCAGAATTACTGAGCAATACAAGCTCAAAATAGTAAGACTGTCTTCCCCTATAAACTTAAGATATCTTAATTCTATGGTGCCAAACACTGAAAGATTTCTAATGAGGCAAAAGACACAATGTATATTTTTCTCACAAAATGTGAATGCAGAATAAAACTTTTATAAACAAAAAATGAAGTCAGTGCAATTTTTTACAGTGAGAAAACGCACATCCTATAAGTCAATTAATGAAGCAGTCATTTTGGGAAGTTTTGCTTTTACACTAGCAAGTATCACTAAATGAGTGCTAGTGGAAATGGGCTCAAGTCTGTCTACATAGGGCAAACGACATGATGAGGAATCATGGCTGATTCATGGCTGGCACAGAGAAGTCTAGAAGTTCCATGTCCCCTCAGAAGTTTCTAAATACAATAACCTCATGTGCTTTCATCTTGGGAAAAAGTTACTTCATGGATAATTATAGGTAAGAGTAAGGAAAAGAACATAAACTTGCATAAGAGATACTTACTTTTAGTATTCTCTAATCAAGTAACAGCTTCATTTCTGTGGTCTCATTTTATCTTATACTTGAAAGGTACAGAAAAAAGACAAAATTTATTGGGTTGGACAAAAGATTCATTCGTTTTTTCCCATACAATGGCTCTAGAAACACTTAGTTATCTTTAACTTAAAACAGTTTTGTCATATTGTACTGTGACAGCTGTCATATCAGCATGTGTTTTTTTTTTAAAAAACATAAAAATTGGTGAATTTTTGTGTAGTGATTTTAATATTGAAGATGGAAGGAAAAAGCAACATTTTTGACATATTATGCTTTATTATTTCAAGAAAGGTAAAAACAACTGAAACGGAAAAAAAAGATGTATGCATAATTATTTTTGTATGGAGAAGCTGCTATGACTGACCGAGTGTTTCAAAAGTGGTTTGCTATGTTTCGTGCTGGAGATTTCTCACTGGATAATGCTCCACAGTTGGTTGGACAAGTTGTAGTTGATACGAATCAAACGGAGACATTAATTGAGAATAACCAATGTTATACTACATGGAAGATAGCTGACATGTTCAAAATATCCAAATCAAGTGATGAAATCATTTGTACCAGCTCAGTTATGTTAATTACTTTGATGTTTGGGTTCCACATAAGTTAACCGAAAAAAAAAAAATCTTCTTGACTGTATTTCCTCATGCAATTCTCTACTTAAACATAATGAAAATGTTCTGTTTTTAAAATAAACTGTGATGGGCAATGAAAAGTGGATACTTTACAATAATGTGGAATGGAAGAGATCATAGGGCAAGTGAAATGAACGACCACCAAACATGCCAAAGTCTGTTTTTCATCCAAAGATGGTGATGTTGTAAAAATGCTGGGATTGGAAAGGAGTCCACTAGTATGAGCTCCTTCCAGAAACCCAAATAATTAATTGCAATAAGTACTGCCAATAAGTACTCCCAATTAGAACAGTTGAAAAGCATCTGCAATTAGTCAACAGAAAACGCATAATCCTCCATCAGGGTAACAAAGACTGCACGTTTCTTTGATGACAAAGCAAAAACTTACACACTTGACTGGCAAGTTCTGTCATTTACTGTATTCACCAGACATTGCACCTTGAGATTTCCATTTATTTCAGTGTTTACAAAATTCTCTCAATATCGGGTAATCCAAGTCTAGGCCCCGACCAGTAACGCTGAAGAATCTGAAGTTGAATGGTTCTATGAAGACCTACAAGACCTTCTAGAACTAACACCCCAAAATGATGTGCTTTTCATTATACGGGACTGGAATGCAAAAGTAGGAAGTCAAGAAACACCTGGAGTAACAGGCAAATTTGGCCTTGGAATATGGAATGAACCAGGGCAAAGGCTAATAGAGTTCCACCAAGAAAATGCACTGGTCATAGCAAACACCCTCTTCCAACAACACGAGAGAAACTCTATACATGGACATCACCAGATGGTCAACACCAAAATCAGATTGATTATATTCTTTGCAGCCAAAGATGGAGAAGCTCTATACAGTCAGCAAAAACAAGACCAGGAGCTGACTATGGCTCAGATCATGAACTCATTATTGCCAAATTCAGACTTAAATTGAAGAAAGTAGGGAAAACCACTAGACCATTCAGGTATGACCTAAATCAAATCCCTTATGACTATACAGTAGAAGTGAGAAATAGATTTAAGGGACTAGATTTGATAGACAGAGTGCCTGATGAACTATGGACGGAGGTTCATGACATTGTACAGGAGACTGGAATCAAGACCATCCCCAAGAAAAAGAAATGCAAAAAAGCAAAATGGCTGTCTGAGGACACCTTACAAATAGCTGTGAAAAGAACAGAAGTGAAAAGCAAAGGACAAAAGGAAAGATATACCCATTTGAATGCAGAGTTCCAAAGAATAGTAAGGAGAGATAAGACAGCCTTCCTCAGCGATCAATGTAAAGAAACAAAGGAAAACAACAGAATGGGAAAGACTAGAGATCTATTCAAGAAAATTAGAGACACCAAGGCAACATTTCATGCAACAATGAGCTCAGTAAAGGACAGAACGGAGAAGGCAATGGCACCCCACTCCAGTACTCTTGCCTGGAAAATCCCATGGATGGAGGAGCCTAGTAGGCTGCAGTCCATGGGGTCGCTAAGAGTTGGACACGACTGAGCGACTTCCCTTTCACTTTTCACTGTCATGCATTGGAGAAGGAAATGGCAACCCACTCCAGTGTTCTTGCTTGGAGAATCCCAGGGACGGGGGAGCCTGGTGGGCTGCCGTCTATGGGGTCACACAGAGTCGGACACAACTGAAGTGATGCAGCAGCAGCAAAGGACAGAAATGGTATGGAACTAACAGAAGCAGAAGATATCAAGAAGAGGTGACAGGAATACACAGAAGAAATGTACAAAAAAGATCTTCACAACCAAGATAATCACGATGGTGTGATCACTCACACTTACCTAGAGCCAGACATCCTGAAATGTGAAGTCAAGTGGGCCTTAGGAAGCATCACTATGAACAAAGCTAGTGGAGGTGATGGAATTCCAGTTGAGCTATTTCAAACCCTGAAAGATGATGCTGTGAAAGTGCTGCATTCGATATGCCAGCAAATTTGGAAAACTCAGCAGTGGTCACATGACTGGAAAAGGTCAGTTTTCATTCCAATCCCAAAGAAAGGCAATGCCAAGAAAGGCAATGCCAAAGAATGCTCAAACTTTACCGCACAATTGCACTCATCTCATACGCTAGTAAAGTAATGCTCAAAATTCTCCAAGCCAGGCTTCAGCAATACATGAACCAGGAAATTCCTGATGTTCAAGCTGGTTTTAGAAAAGGCAGAGGAACCAGAGATCAAATTGCCAACATCCGCTGGATCATGGAAAAAGCAAGAGAGTTCCAGAAAAACATCTATTTCTGCTTTACTGACTATGCCAAAGCCTTTGACTGTGTGGACCACAATAAACTGTGGAAAATTCTGAAGGAGATGGGAATACCAGACCACCTGACCTGCTTCTTGAGAAACCTGTATGCAGGTCAGGAAGCAACAGTTAGAACTGGACATGGAACAATAGACTGGTTCCAAATAGGAAAAGGAGTACGTCAAGGCTGTATATTGTCACCCTGTTTATTTAACTTATATGCAGAGTACATCATGAGAAACACTGGGCTGGAGGAAGCACAAGCTGGAATCAAGATTGCCGGGAGAAATATCAATAACCTCAGATATGCAGATGATACCACCCTTATGGCAGAAAGTGAAGAAGAACTAAAGAGCCTCGAGATGAAAGTAAGAGAGCAGAGTGAAAAAGTTGGCTTAAAGCTCAGCATTCAGAAAACAAAGATCATGTCATCTGGTCCCATCACTTCATGGGAAATAGATGGGGAAACAGTGTCAGACTTTATTTTTGGGGGCTCCAAAATCACTGCAGATGGTGACTGAAGCCATGAAATAAAAAGACGCTTACTCTTTGGAAGGAAAGTTATGACCAACCTCAGTGCAGTTCAGTTCAATCACTCAGTTGTGTCCAACTCTCGGTGACCCCATGAATAGCAGCACTCCAGGCCCCCCTGTCCATCACCAACTCCCAGAGTTCACTCAAACTCACGTCTATCAAGTCAGTGATGCCAACCAGCCATCTAATCCTCTGTCGTCCCCTTCTCCTCCTGCCCCCAATCCCTCCCAGCATCAGGGTCTTTTCCAATGAGTCAACTCTTCACATGAGGTGGCCAAGTATTAGAGTTTCAGCTTCAGCATCAGTCTTTCCAATGAACACCCAGGATTGATCTCCTTTAGAATGGACTGGTTGGATCTCCTTGCAGTCCAAGGGACTCTCAACAGTCTTCTCCAATACCACAGTTCAAAAGCATCAATTCTTCGGTGCTCAGCTTTCTTCAGAGTCCAACTCTCATCCATACGTGACCACAGGAAAAACCATAGCCTTGACTAGATGAACCTTTGTTGGCAAAGTAATGTCTCTGCTTTTGAATATGCTATCTAGGTTGGTCATAACTTTCCTTCCAAGGAGTAAGTGTCTTTTAATTTCATAGCTGCAATCACCATCTGCAGTGATTTTGGAGCCCAAATAAAGTCTGACACTGTTTCCCTATCTACTTCCCCTGAAGTGATGGGACCGGATGCCATGATCTTAGTTTTCTGAATGTTGAGCTTTAAGCCAACATTTTCATTCTCCTCTTTCACTTTCATCAAGAGGCTCTTTAGTTCCTCTTCACTTTCTGCCATAAGGGTGGTGTCATCTGCATATCTGAGGTTATTGATATTTCTCCCGGCAATCTTGATTCCAGCTTGTGCTTCTTCCAGCCAGGGTTTCTCATGATGTATTCTGCATATAAGTTAAATAAACAGGGTGACAATATACAGCCTTGATGAACTCCTTTTCCTATTTGGAACCAGTCTGTTGTTCCATGTCCAGTTCTAACTGTTGCTTCCTGACCTGCATACAGGTTTCTCAAGAAGCAGGTCAGGTGGTCTGGTATTCCCATCTCCTTCAGAATTTTCCACAGTTTATTGTGGTCCACACAGTCAAAGGCTTTGGCATAGTCAGTAAAGCAGAAATAGATGTTTTTCTGGAACTCTCTTGCTTTTTCCATGATCCAGCGGATGTTGGCAATTTGATCTCTGGTTCCTCTGCCTTTTCTAAAACCAGCTTGAACATCAGGAATTTCCTGGTTCATGTATTGCTGAAGCCTGGCTTGGAGAATTTTGAGCATTACTTTACTAGTGTGTGAGATGAGTGCAATTGTGGGGTAGTTTGAGCATTCTTTGGCATTGCCTTTCTTTGGGATTGGAATGAAAACTGACCTTTTCCAGTGATGTGACCACTGCTGAGTTTTCCAAATTTGCTGGCATATTGAGTGCAGCACTTTCACAGCATCATCTTTCAGGGTTTGAAATAGCTCAACTGGAATTCCATCACCTTCACTAGCTTTGTTCATAGTGATGCTTTCTAAGGCCCACTTCACTTCACATTCCAGGATAGACAGCATATTAAAAAGCAGAGACATTACTTTGTCAACAAAGGTCCGTCTAGTCAAGGCTATGGTTTTTCCAGTAGTCATGTATGGATGTGAGAGTTGGACTATAAAGAAAGCTGAGCCCCGAAGAATTGCTGCTTTTGAACTGTGGTGTTGGAGGAAACTCTTGAGAGTCCCTTGGAGATTCAACCAGTCCATCCTAAAGGAGATCAGTGGGTGTTCATTGGAAGGACTGATGCTGAGGCTGAAACTCCAATACTTTGTCAACCTCATGCGAAGAGCTGACTCATTGGAAAAGACCCTGATGCTGGGAAAGATTGAAGGCAGGAGGAGAAGGGGACAACAGAGGATGAGATGGTTGTATGGCATCACCAACTCAATTGACATGGGTTTGGATAGACCCTGGCAGTTGGTGATGGACTGGGAGGCCTGGCGTGCTGCGGTTCATGGGGTCGCAAAGAGTCGGACATGACTGAGCGACTGAACTAACTAATTAAGGGGAGAAATTTCAATTCCTGAAGACTGTAAAAGGCACCTATAACAGTTCTTTGCTCAAAAAGATAAAAAGTTTGGGGAAGATGAAGTTATGAAGGTGCCTGAAAAATGGCAGAAGGTACTGGAATAAAACATTGAATTCATTGTACAATAAAGTTCTTAGTAAAAATGATAAAGTATCCTTTATTTTTATTTTAAAACTGAAGGAACTTTTTGGCCAACCCAATACTTGCTATCATTCATCACATTTCCTTTATGTTATAGTGTAATATTCAAATTATAGACTTAGAGGGCACTGAAATGATACAAGTTTGCCATAAAAGAGGACATGTAACTATACCTAATTATGTAGATTAAACTGAAAATAGTTTCAAGTTTAGTGACAGTGTAGATTATATTTTTTTCTCCTTTTACTCAACATGACCTCTTTTCACAGAGAAATTGAGGTGTCTTAAAGTAGCCTCTTTATATTTAGGGGCAAGAAGGAAGTGTGAGAAATAAAATAAAATAATTATTCATTAATAACATATAAATGTGGAGCTGTTCGGTTAGAAAGTTAGACATAAGGCCTACACTTTCACTCAGGAGTAGAAAATTTAGCCTCTGTGCAAACCCCAAAGGCCTTTGGGTCTCTGTCCACCTGATCCCAGTAACATAGAAAAGAGGCATACTCCTCCCTACAGCCATTTTCGAGTTATCAGACAGCAAAAGGTGGCAATAAAACAGGAATCTTGCTCCTTTAACCACCATGCTAATAAGCACAACCTCAATTGTGCTGAATTCTTCTGAAACAAATTAGATTTTCATTGATAACATCTCAGAACAAGATAGTCAAATCAAGATGATCAAGTAAAACTTCCTGAATGACACTTAGATGGACTCAGAGTACCTCAGTTTTAAAAACTCTTAAGCCAACCAATGATTTACTGCTGTATAATACGGGAATGGCAGTTGTTTGAGGCAACAGAAAACAAACATTATTTAACAAATATTTCTTCAGTCCCTCAAAGGTGTCAATTCGATGTTCTGGCTGTCTATTCCTACTTTTAGGAACTTAATTCTTAGTGGGAAGATGCGAAGTAAACAAAATGTTTGCAAGTAGTGGTAAAAGTTAGGAAAGAAAGAGTTAATAGTATACAACTGGAGGGAGCCAAATTTAGATACAGTGGTCAGGAAAGTCCTCTCCAAAGATGTGGGATTTGAACTGAGGTCTAAAGAATGAAAAGGGACAAGCCATGGAAACATGATGGTAAATAACATTATATAAGAGAGATGAAAAATACAAACACTCTGAGACAGGAAGGGGTTTCTCCTGTCTGAAGAAAAAAAAAGCGGGGAGGGGCTAAAACAGCTGAATATACTCTGGGAGGGGGAAGATGTTTGAGATATGGTTTAAATGGCGACATGGAGCCAGATTATGTAGAACCTTGTAAATCATGCAAAAGAGATTGGATCAAGTGTGATGTAAACTATTGTAGGAATTTAAAAACAGGAAAGGGACATGATAGAATTTATGATTTTAGAAGATTACTCTGGTTGCTCTGTGGAGAAAGGAGTATAAAAGAATAAGAATGGTAAGAGAGAAACTATATAGGGGTAGACCATGTATTTTAGGCAAGAGTTGATGTTAGCTAACTATTTTAAGACAGAACTAATAGGATTTATAGTAGAAGTAAAAGAAAAACTAAAGATTGACTCCTAGGTTTTTGCCTTGAGCAACCAACTGGAAGTAATTTCCTGATACAAAGATGAGTGAAATTATAGGTTTAAAGAGGAAAATCTAGCATAGTAAGTTTGGATATATTAAGTTTGAATGACCACTAGCTATCCACCTGGAGATTCTGAGTAGAATATATGAGGAGAAGGCAGGACTGAAGAAAAATTTGCTAGACATCAGCTCATACACAGAATTTAAGATAACAGAATAAGTGAGTTTTCCTAGAAAGAGTATGTATGTATAGTAGACAGTCCAGCACTAATATTCAGAGAGGACACCACTTACAAGTCTTCACTAGAAAGACTCAACAAAGAAGGATGAGTAGTAGTAAGACAAAAGAAGAAAATAACCCCAAAAAGGAAGAAGACATCAACTGTGTTGAATGTTACTGAAAGTTTAAGTGTCCGTTAGATTTTTCAACATACACATCTTGACAAGAACAGTTTCAATAGAAAGCAGAGCAAAAGCCAGAATGGAGGGAACTCAAAAAAGAAAGAGTAGGGAGGGAGTAATAAAGCAAATATAGACAACTACTCTGCTTCGCTGAGATAAGGAGCAGGAAAAATGGGGATTGAGAGGAGATGGAAGGAGGGAATTTTTTTTTTTTTTTGAGATGGAAGATATTAGAGAATTTCATATGCTAAGAGAAAGAATCTAATAAAGATGATGAAATCAAACACCTGCTTAGTTCCAGGTGCTAAGGATGCAATAATGTACAAGACAGTTACAGCCCTCACCCTTAAGAAACCAACAAGTAAACAAGTTATTACAGATTGTGATAAGTGCTTTTAAGGAATCAAACTTTTATCTTCAACATAAAATTGGCTTGAAATCTTCACATTGAATTCTACTGGAAGTATACAAAAGGAAACAGAAGTTGACAGGCAATTACATGATGTTATAGTAAATGCTATGATATGGGCAAGTACAGGATGAAAATAAGGAAAAACAAGTAACCTTTTGGAGGAATTAAGGGGAGTTTTCTGAAAGGGGAAATAAATCTGGATTAAAAATTAAAATGGGATATGCTAAAAAAAGAAGATGTGGGCATAGAAAGTGTGTTCCAGGCAGATGGAGCAACACATTCAGGGCTTGGAGGCAAGAGAGAATTTAAAAATCCAGTGACCTACAATACAATCTAATGGTAAAATTGAACTGGATTAATAAAACTATGTAAAAATCATTTAAAAGACTTTATCTAGAGGACATGGGGAGCTAGCAAGGGATTTTAAGCAGAAAACAACATGATCAGGTGAGCATTTTAGACAGTTCTCTCTAGATGCATTGTGAAAAATTGACTATAGGGTACAACAATAATGACTGAGAAATGAGTGAAGAGGCTTTTATTCTAAGCCAGGCAAGAAAATACTGGCATGAACTCAGAGAACAGCCATAGGAATGGAGGAATATGGAAAATACTGAGGACTTTTAGGATTCAAAATCAACAGGACTTCATGATTGCCTGCCTGTGAGAAAGTAAGAGGAAAAGGGTGATAGCAACTTTCTGGCTAGGTAACTTGGATAGATGAAGCTATCCAACACTGAAACAGATGATAGAAGACATAACTGCTTCAAGGCGATATAAATTCAATTTGGGATATGTTGAGTATGAGATACCATGGGAATCCCTGTGGTGATGACAAGTAAGCAGTTGGCTACAGAGACTTAGAACTCTAGCAATGTCTCATGTGAGTCCATCAGTCAGGATGTTCTGTGTTGCACATGATAGAAAACCCAAACTAAACTGGCCTAAGCAAAAAAAAAAAAAAAAAAAAAAACTGATTAGCTAGCATAACTGGAGCTAAAGTACAGAACAGTTCAGGCACAGCTGTATGCAAAGACTCAACAATAACATCAAGAATCTAGCTTCTCTATTCCAGTTCTAATTCCTCTATGTGAACTCCATTCCCAGACACTGCCTCCATTTGTGGACACAAGATGGCTGCCAGCAGCTCTCCTTAGAGGAATAGTATAATAAAAAGGCTGTATCCAGTATTCTCAGGAAAAGCACTGAGATTTAACCCAATACATTATTTTAGGCCTTGCCCCTAATCCTGAACCAATCACTGTGCCTGAGTTAAGTGGGCCATGTAATCGATTTAAACCATTAAAGGCCCACATCTAGAACTAAAGTTGGGATCAATCCCACCTAAATCATGTGACTTGGAAACTCAAAATCCAATTATAAGGGAGGTAGTGAAGTGAAGTGAAGTCAGAAGGGAACAGAAATACAGTGGTGAACAAGATGTAGTTTCTACATGCAAGAATCTTATAGTCGAAGGGATAAAGTGTAGAATTTGAAAGGCAATTACAGTACATTGTGATTAGTATGATGCAGGCAAGTACAAGATGCTGTGGGAACACAAGGAAAGACAATAAACTTCTGGGGGACACAGGCAGGGCCAGTCACCACACATATTCACTACCAATATCCATGGCAGTTACTGACAACGATTTGGGGTCAACTGAACAGAGATAAGGGAGAAGGCAATGGCACCCCACTCCAGTACTCTTGCCTGGAAAATCCCATGGATGGAGGAGCCTGGTAGGCTGCAGTCCATGAGGTCGCTAAGAGTCGGACATGACTGAGCGACTTCCCTTTCACTTTTCACTTTCATGCATTGGAGGAGGAAATGGCAACCCACTCCAGTGTTCTTGCCTGGAGAACCCCAGGGACGGCGGGGCCTGGTGGGCTGCCGTCTATGGGGTCGCACAGAGTTGGACATGACTGAAGCAACTTAGCAGCAGCAGCAGCAGCAGAACAGAGATAATAACCAATGGCAGTGATAGATGACATCACCAAGAGAGACAGTGTAATATAAGAAGCCCTAGAATATGGGACTTCCCTGGTGGTTCAGTGGCTAAGATTCTGCACTCCCAATACAGGGGGCCTGGGTTCAGTCCTGGCCAGGGAACTAGATCCCACATGCTGCAAGTAATAGCTCACAGATCACAACCAGAGATCCCAGTGTAGAGCAACAGATAAAGATAAATTAAGAGGGAAAAAAAAAGAAGTCCTAGATTATAACTCAAAGAAACAACAAAATTTAAAGACAGGACAAAGGAAAGTAAGGAAAAATAGAAGAGAAAGAGATCAAAGATGGGATGAGGTAAGAAATGAGATGAAAGCCTGGAGAGTAATGTTTCAGAGAAGTCATTCCTTACTGTAGGATTTCAAGAGGAGAGTAATAGTCTACAACATCATTAGCTAGGAGGGGCTGGGTAAGATGAGAACTGAGAAATACTCCTTAGATTAACATCAAAGGAATGCTGGTAGCCTTGAGGGGACCAGTGTCAGTGAAGGGCCCAAGGTGAAACCAGACTTTATGTGTGTTGAGGGTAGGGGAAGGAAGAGGAGAAAGGACTGAGCAGTGAAGGGAATCAGTGAAAAAGCAGAAAGGACTCTTTTCAGGAAACATGGATATAAACAGGTAAGGAATTATTACATAGGTAGAAGAATGTATAGAATCAAGGGAGCATTTAAAATATAAGATGATCCAGTATGTTAAAATGAAGGTTAGAAAGCTACAGTAGAGCAGGAGACTGAAGATAACTTCTATCTGGAAAGTCTAGGTATCACACCCTTCATATAAGCATGTGTGCACAATATGAGATAAAGAAGCTATTCATAACTGAACAAACCTTGGAAAGGTGAACAAAACTTTAAATTTTTTAAATGGAAATGGCATCATGATTGCTTGGCCTTTCATGAATTTTTAACTGAATTTTCTGGGTACTTGTGACATGAGGGTTTGTTTTTTCTTTTCATGAACTTGAAAATATAATTTTAAGTGCTTAGAAATGAAATGTAATTAGTTGTATGCTAAAATAAAGTGGTCCAGTCCCACTGTTAACCTTTTAAAAAACATAGACCACTTTGAAAATATGATGAAAACTATGGAGACACTCTCCCCAGAAAGAAATGAACTCCTTTTCTGATGGTCTTCCAGGGAGGTTCACTGAAAGATGTCTGGCGCCTACCCACCAATGCAAAGTTACAATATAACCTTCTAGATTTGCCAACAGGAATCTTCCTGGAACTTATCACGTCTGGCAGATAGCAAGTCGGGTTATTCTACTTTCTTTCCTCTTAATCATAACTAAAGTTATGTCCTTTACTAGTAAGCCTTGAACTTCAATTGCAACTCTTTCCTCCCTCCCACCTTTCCCTGTGCTCCAGCTAATAAAAATAGTGGATTCACATAGTCCTGCCTTCATTTGCTGGTTATCTCACTTTCTAAATCACATCAGCCTGGCCAAGTCTTTATCTTTATATTTTTCTTATCAGCAATATGAAACTATCAAATGTTTATTTCCTCCAGCCCCATTAGGACCAGTCTAAGAATCAGGTATCATTTTTTTCTCACAAGAACCTACCACCTGTTTAGAAACTATCAAATACTTTGTTCTCATTCTCACCCCTATCCCTTGGATTATAAACTCCTTGAAGGCAGGGAATAAGCCTTCTATTTAATTTCATATTCCCCCGCTGCTTATCACATTTCTGCTTTTTAAAACGACCACAAGAGTTGCTGACTTAGTTGAGTACTGATTGAGAAATCAAGTCTAAATTTGGTTCTAACCTCCATCATTAATGATCTCTTCTATATTTCCTAACAGCTTTCCTGTATTTTACCTCCAAATTAGAATATAAAACCAAAATCACAAGTAAGTTTTGTTAATGGCTTAAGGCCTTGTGAAATTATTTACAAGAATATCTTCATGAGACTCCTATTTTAAAATGAGTACTATATGGGTTATGTAACCTCAGTTAATTCTTCAATTTTAGAATTTTCCTTCATACTGAAGCAGCTCTGAAATTTTGCCTCACTTAATTTTATGTCTAATAACATTAGTAAAACCATCAGAATTAAAACCTCACCACCAGTTATACACTATACTGTGTTCACTGACAATAGGATTGCTGCTTTTTAGGAAGGTCATTTCCAAGATATATTACCCCTCAAAAAAAGTCCTACAGATAGATAGCACTAGCTAAAGAAGGTTGTTTGGGATGAGGTAATATATTAAATACTTAGTATCTGATTGATTGAAAGTATTACACAATTCCTGCTTCAGCAAACCTTGAGTATAGAGTTTCTTTCAGTCAGACCTGGAATTAGGTCTCTCACTCATGTGGTTTCAATTAAGTTCTGTTAAAAATAGCTTGTAATATAAGCATCAACAATTTTACTACTGTTAATCCATACAAAGGATAAACTTGGGAAAAAACCATCAAACGAAGTTACCTGGTATCCTGGTATTGCATCTTTATAAATAGCTGAAGTCATCTATTTAGTGTACAGTCTTCTAATATAAGCTGTTTGTTATTTTACAATACAAATATATATATATATATATATATATTTAAGAAACAGATAGAAGAACGATTCCTTCTCAGCTTATTAAAAGTAATTTATAAGACTCAGTAAAATTTCAACATCAGGATATAGCACAAATAATTAGAGAATTTTGATTTTTTAATTTTATATAATTTCAAGCAGATATTGTGCTTCACGGACTTTGACTTCACATCCAAATCTTCAAAGTAGTGAAAATTCAGCCACACCTGCTACATCCTTCCACTTGTTTTTATTATAATATCTGGAGAAAAAAATAACAATAGATTATTTCATATACATCACAAGCATGTGTCCAATAGTTATTAATAACCAGTCCCTAGGAGACAGAACACTTGATGTCCAAGCAACTCTAGTTTCAATCCATCAATCCTTAGGAAACAAATCTAGAGGTCCTTAAAAAAAGAAAGAAAGAAAAAGGGAAAGCTGGCTCACTCCCTCCTGGACATACTGAGGATACTTCTCTTCTCTTTGGAGGCACAAAGAGACCTGTCTGACATTCCAACAGAAAGCCCAGCAAAGACAGCTGTCAGTGGCCATCATAGGCTGCTAACTCCAGCCTGGTAACCTGGTGGAATCCATCCAGTTGTGGTTCCCATCCCAGTCCTCCACAGCCACCAGCTAGTCAGAATCTCCTTTTCCAGGCTATCCCTGCTTCCATTCTCCTACTGACCTGTTGTAGCTGAACCCAGGTTCTTTCCAATACAGGATTCTGAGGACTTTCTTCCTCCCAATATCTTGTACCTTTTGGAAAGTCAAACAAAACCTATAGCTCTCCTTAGATTTTGAGATTTTTATTTTCTTTTTCAGAAAAAATGATAAATGTTATGTTATAAATTCATATCTTAAGCTAATAGAATAATAACTTTTACCTGGATATATATCTTTAGTGAGAATTTGAATGTTTAGATGATAATAACAGGTGGAGTCAACTTTATGTATTTCCATTGTCACATTCATTCTATGATACACCTTATGCCTGGCCTAATCAGCCTATATCAATGGTTTTCAAACTCTGCTACACCTTAGTTATTTGAGCTTTTAAAAATCCTGATATCCAGGCTATACTCCATACCAAATAGGACAGAACCTCTGAACAAGGGACTCAAATATCCAGAAAAGTTTGATGTACAGCTGTTTGAGCACCAGAGACCTGTATCTTTAGTGGTCCATGGACCAGTAACTTCAATGTCATCTAGGAGTTGATTAGAAATGTAGAATCTTGGGCTCTATTCCAGAGCAAGAGAATCATAAATCTCCATTTTTAATAAGATCCTCAAGCAAGTCACAAGTAAACTAAAGTTTGGGAAGTACTGGCTATTCTATCCTCTACTGCTGCTACTGCTAAGTTGCTCCAGTCGTGTCCGACTCTGTACGACCCCATAGATGGCAGCCCACCAGGCTCCACTGTCCCTGAGATTCTCCAGGCAAGAATTCTACCCTCTACTCTTCCTTATTGTTATCTTCACTGACCTCAGATACAGTTTGCTCACTTGTCGATCACTTTGGAAACTGGGCCACAGTCATCCTCTCCATACAACTTAAACATTCCAAGTGGCAACCAGCCCATCCAACTATGTAGTCTCCTCCACCCCTCCTTGGCCTTCATATATACATCCAGGGCCATGCTCTATATTTCCCCCTGACATCACCTACAGCATATCATCTCTGCTGCTACTGCTGCTAAGTCAATTCTGCTAAGTCACTTCAGTCGTGTTCGACTCTGTGCGACCCCATAGACGGAAGCCCACCAGGATCCCCCGTCCCTGGGATTCTCTAGGCAAGAACACTGGAGTGGGTTGCCATTTCCTTCTCCAATGCGTGAAAGTGAAGAGTGAAAGGGAAGTCACTCAGTCGTGTCTGACTCTTAGCGACCACATGGACTGCAGCCTACCAGGCTCCTCTGTCCATGGGATTTTCCAGGCAAGAGTGCTGGAGTGGGGTGCCATTGCCTTCTGCCTGCTATTATCTAAAAATTCAAACTCTCACTTAAGATATATATCCAGGTAAAAGCTGTTATTATACTAGCTTAAGATATAAATTTTTAACATATCATTTATCAGCTTCTCTGAAGAAAATAAAAATCTCAAAATCTAAGGATAGCTACAGGTTTTGTTGGATTTTCCAAAAGGTACTGTTACCTTGGAAGTCTTCCCTGACACTTCAAAGTTAAAATCATCCTCTCCTGGGCTTCTAGGATGCTTTGCTCCACTTCTAACTTATCACCTTAGAAGACTGTGAAGTCTACCTCATGATGAATCCGTAAGCCCTGGAGGACAAAAGCTGTATTCATATCCCTAACTAATAATACAATGCCTAATGCATGCTTGTTGGCTGAATTAAAGTACCAATAACAGACCTCCATTGCTGTAACTGTAACAGTATAAAGCAATGATTGGCTGGTTCTTCTTATTGGTTTTAAAAAAATTTTAAGTCTCTGTTTAAATAAAATATAGAAATCCAATGTGTAAAGCAAAGAGAAGCAAGACTGCTCTGTCTGGATGAGCTGAGAAACTCAGAGCCCTATCTACTCTTACATTCTCTATATGACAGCTACCCAGTCAAATATCAATAATCTCAGATATGCAGATGATACTACACTAAAGGTAGACAGTGAAGAGGAACTAAAGAGCCTCTGGATGAGGGTGAAAGAGGAGAGTGAAAAATCTGGCTTAAAACTCAACATTCATGGCAAATAGATGGGGGAAAAGTGAAAACAGTGACAGATTTTATTTTCTTGGGCCCCGAAATCACTGCAAATGGTGACTGCAGCCATGAAATTAAAAGATGCTTGCTACTTGGAAGAAAAGCTATGACAAACTATACAGCAAATTAAAAAGCACAGACATCACTTTGCCAACAAAGGTCCATATAGTCAAAGCTATGGTTTTCCCAGTAGTCATGAATGGATGTGAGAGTTAGGCCATAAAGAAGGCTGAGCACTGAAGAATTAATGCTTTCAAATTGTGTGCTGGAGAACTCTTGAGAGTCCTTTGCACAGCAAAAAGATCAAACCAGTCAATCCTAAAGGAAATCAACCCTGAATACTCACTGGAAGGACTGATGCAGAAGCTGAAGCTCCAACACTCTGGCCCATGATGCAAAGAGCAATCGCATTGGAAAAGACTCTGATGCTAGGAAAGACTGAGGGCAGGAGGAGAAGGGGGTGACAGAGGATGAGATGATTGGATGGAATCAATGACTCAATGGACATGAGTTTGAGCAAACTCAGGGAGATAATGAAAGACAGGGAAGCCTGGTGTACTGCAGTCCATGGGGTCACAAAGAATCAGACATAACTTAGCTGCTAAACAACAACAGTCAAACTTAGCAAGAACCAGGAAAGCTAAGTTCTAGTTCTGATTCTGCCAGTAACTACCTGTGTGACCTTGGACAAGTTACTGATCAATATAGCCAGGTCGTTTTTGTTGTATGCAAAATGAGTAAAACAAACTAGATTATCGTATGGTTCTCAAATTTTAGTGCTTATTGGGATCACATAGAAAGCTCATCAAATTGTAGATACTTACGCCATCTCTCTAGAGATTGTAATTTATCAGATCTACAGTGATTCTGGTACAGGTAGTCAGAGGACCACACAATGAGAAACCTTGGACTGGATGTTTTATAAGGCCTCTTCTATCTGTCTGTCTATAACCATTCTCAGATCTCTGCTTACCCACACCATCTCGTCAACCATATCTCTTTTGGACTCGTGGTTTACTTTCACCAATTTTTTCTTTAATCGGCATAATACCAGTTATAAATGAACAAGCAGCATACTGAACAGGGGTCCTAGACCATCAAAAGTGAGCTTCGCTCTGTCCCTGATTAGATTACTGCCAAACTAGCTAAACTGTTAAATGCCAGGACTAAAAATAGGCTGCTGCATGTTTAAAATAACATGCTCACAGTTAGCTTGGGGCTTTGCTATTTTTACGAAAGGAAAGACAGAGACAAGTGCCCAGAGGTTGAAAGGGAATTACTTAAATATGGAGGCTGCTGTATGCGATGAGAGCCTAGAAAGAAGCCAGGAGGTGGCACAACTGGTTCAATATGCATCAGTGGGACTCTCTGAATTAAACTAAAAAATTTGGTCTTAACACTAGAAAGAACCTCCTAAACACAATTTAGTTTTGGTTTGTTGCATAATTAAACCCAGAATTATGACATTACCTGATGAATTATTATGACCGGCCAAAAAGATCAAGTTAAGAGTTTATTTTTATCAATTTACTGATATTAATTTATCAATTTTTATCAATTTACATACACACAGAAAAGTACTATACAGCTTCTTGGGCCTTCAGAAACTTAACACATCCATGTAACTACCATTGGGATAATGAAATGGAACACTACCAGGACCCTAGAATTCCCTCTTATAACTCTTTCCAGTTAATACCAGCTTCCCAACAAGGACATCCACCATAGTGATTTCCATCATAGTTTAGTTTTGCCTAGTTTTGTACTACTAAATATAAGTGATATTAAATGTACTCTATTGTGTTTGGCTTCTTGTGTGGGACTCATCAATACTCTTGCAAGTAACTGTATACTGTTGATTCTCAGTACTGTATAGCACTTTAATCAGTGACTATATCACAGTTTATCCATTCTACTGTTGATGGGCATATTCAAAGAGTTTCTGGTTTGAAGCTGTTACCAATAGTGCTGCTATGAACATTCTAGTATATTTCTTATGAGGAATATATGTGCACACTACAGTTGATGCTTTTGAACTATGGTGTTGGTGAAGACTCTTCAGAGTCCCTTGGACTGCAAGGAGATCCAACCAGTCCATTCTGAAGGAGATCAGCCCCGGGATTTCTTTGGAAGGAATGATGCTAAAGCTGAAACTCCAGTACTTTGGCCACCTCATGCAAAGAGTTGACTCATTGGAAAAGACTCTGATGCTGGGAGGGATTGGGGGCAGGAGGAGAAGGGGATGACAGAGGATGAGATGGCTGGATGGCATCCCTGACTCAATGGACGTGAGTCTGAGTGAACTCCGGGAGTTGGTGATGGACAGGGAGGCCTGGCGTGCTGCGATTCATGGGGTCGCAGAGAGTCAGACACAATTGAGCGACTGAACTGAACTGAACTGACAGTGGATATATTCCTCAGAATAGAAACTCTGGGTCTCTAGGGCCCAGGGAAATGGAATTTCTGGGTTTCTTTCCATTTCAGTGAAACTTCTAGGGGTCCAGTGGTATGAGACATCTGCCTTACAAGCTAAAGGATAAATTGTTGCATCTGGACCCTTCAACAACCAAAAACCAGACACAATACGTAGAGGGCCATTTTAGATTTTGGAGTCAACATATCCCTCATTTGTGTGTACAACTCCAGCCCACTTACTGAGTGACCTAAAAAGTTGCTGGTTTTGAGGGGGTCTCAGAACAAAGAGAAGAGTCTGCAAAAGGTCCAGGCTACTGTACTGCTTGTGCCATAATGGTCCAGCAGATCAAATGGTGCTTGAAGTGGCAGTGGCGAAAAGAGAAGCTGTTTGGGGCTTGCAGATGAATAATCACAGTACAGGCCCTAAGGATTTTTCAACAGAGTGCTGCCATCCTCCGTGGGTAATCACTCTCTTTTTGAGAAATAGCTTATGCTCTGCTACTGAGTCTTAGTAGAGATCAAACCCTTAACCATGGACCACCAAGTTACAATGAGAGCTGAGCTGCCCACCATGAATTGTGTGTTGTCTGATGCACCAAGCCATAAGGTTGGCTGTGAAGAGCAGCACACTGTTAGCAAATAGAAACAGGTTTATGAGACTGGGCTCAAGCAGGCCCTGAAGGCAAAAGTAAGTTATATGAGGAAGTGAGCCACACGCCATGTCCACTATTCCTGATACTTTATCTTCTCTTTCCCTGCTTGCTTTAATGGTATCACGGAGAGTTCTGGACAGGTAACTGAGGAAAAGAAAGCTCAGGCTTCATCTACAGATGGTTCTCCATGATATGCAGACACCACCTGAAAGTGAACAGCCTTAGCACCTATAGCTTCTTTCTGGGACATCCCTGAAGGAAACTGGTGAAGGAATATCCTTCAAGTGGGCAGAACTTCAAGGACTGAATCCAGTTGTTCACTTTATTGGAAGAAATGGCCAAATGTGTGATTATATATGAGGTGGCTCAGATGGTAAAGAAGCTGCCTGCAATGCAGGAGACCTGGGTTTTATCCCTAGGTCGGGAAGATGCCCTGGAGAAGGTAATGGCTACCCATTCCAGTATTCTTGCCTGGAAAACCCCATGAACAGAGGAGCCTGGTGGGGCTACACTCCATGGGGTCGCAAAGAATTGGACATGACTGAGTGACCAACACTTTTACTTTCATTGGCTGTGACCAATAATTTGGCTAGGTAGTCAGGTACTTGGAAGATACATGATTTGAAAATGATGACAAGAAAATATGAGAAGAGGTATGAAACTAGAAGTCTCTGAATGGGCAAAAAAACATGATGATATCAGTATCCCACATGAACACTCACCAAATGTTACCTAAACAGAGGACAATTTTCATAATCAAGTGGATAAGATTACCTGTTATGTGGATACCAGTTAGCTTCTTTCCCCAGCCACCCCTGTCATCACCCAGTAAGCCAATGAACAAAGTGGCCATGGTGACAGGGATAGAGATTGTGCATGGTCTCAGCAAAACAGATTTCCACTCACCAATGTCGGCCTGGCTACAGCCACTGCTGAGTACCCAATCTGTCAGCAGCAAAGACCAACACCTAGTGAAGATCCCCTAGAGAAAGGCTACCCACTCCAGTATTCTGGCCTGGAGAATTCCATGGACTGTATAGTCCATGGGGTCACAAAGAGCAGACACAACTGAGCGACTTTTACTTTCCCTGGAGTGGTCAGCGAGCTACCTGGTGGGTTGAGTACATTGGTCCACTTCATCATGAATGGGGAAACATTTTATTCTTACTGGAATAGACAGTTATTCTGGATATGGATTTGCCTTCCCTGTACATGATGCTTCTGCCAAAACTCACCAACCAAGGATTTACAGAAGGCCTTATAAACCATCATGTTATCCCAAAACATTGTTTCTGATCACACTACTCACTTAACAGAAAAAATAGTTTGGCAATAGGCCCAAACTCTTGGAATTTACTGGTCTTATCATGTTCCCCACCACTCTGAAGCAGCTGGCTTGACAAAATGGTGGAAAGGCCTTTAGAAGATTCATTATAGCATCAACCTGCAGAACTGGGGCAAGGTTCTGCCTAAGGTTCTGTATGTTCTGACTCAGCATCCAATATATGGTGGTACTGTTTCTCCATAACCATGATTCACAGGCCCAGGAATCAAGTGGTAGAAATGGAAGTGAGACCATTCAATATTACCCCTTGTGACCCACTAGGAGAATTTTTGCCTCCTGTGGCCATGACTTTATGCTCTACAGGTCTAGATACCTTAGTTCAAAAGGAAGAAATGCTGTTACCAGGAGTCACAACAATGATTCTATTGAACTGGAAATTAAGATAGCCACCTAGCCACTTAGGGCTTCTCACACCTCTGAGTCAACAGGCAAAGAAGAAACTTCTTTGTGCTGGCTGGGGTGATTGATCCTGACTGCCAAGGGGAAATCAGACTACTGTGCCATGATGGAGGTAAGGAAGAGGATATCTGGAATACAGGATAAAGCATCTGCCTGCAATGTGGGAGAGACCTGGGTTCAATTCCTGGGTTGGGAAGTTCCCCTGGAAAAGGAAATGGCAACCCACTCCAGTATTCTTGCCTGGAGAATCCCATAGACAGAGGAGCCTGGCAGTACTAAGAGCATCTCTTAGTACTACCATGCCCCACCATTAAGGTCAATGGAAAACTATAATAACCCAATCTAAGTGGGACTACTGATGGCACAGGCCCTTCAGAAATGAGGGTTGTGTCACCTGACCAGTAAAAGAACCACAACCAGTTGAGGTGGTTGCTGATGGTAGAGGTAGTATGAAATAAGTAGTGGAGGAAAGTAGTTATAAGTACCTGAGAGATCAGCCCTGGGATTTCTTTGGAAGGAACGATGCTGAAGCTGAAACTCCGGTACTTTGGCCACCTCATGCAAAGAGTTGACTCATTGGAAAAGACTCTGATGCTGGGAGGGATTCGGGGCAGGAGGAGAAGGGGACGACAGAGGATGAGATGGCTGGATGGCATCACTGACTCGATGGACGTGAGTCTGAGTGAACTCCGGGGGTTGGTAAGGGACAGGGGGGCCTGGCGTGCTGCGATTCATGGGGTCGCAAAGAGTTGGACATGACTGAGCGACTGATCTGATCTGATCTGATAACCACGTGACTAGTTAAGCAAATATTTTTGTTTTCTTCCCTCTTTCATGCCTATATCATGTAACATAAGTTTTATTAATAACACTTAACTTTATATCATAGTATCTAAGCTACAGGATATCAAGAAGAAAAACAAATATCACCGAAGGACTTTATCCTCTTCTGGGGAAGGAGTGATCACATTTTCAGTTTTATGTAGAGTAGCTGTAGTATGTTAGGCAGAAGTATTACTTTGTTATTGTCTTTATTTAGACATTAAATATGGTTTAAGGAGATGTGTATGAATGCATAGTTGACATGGAGTGGACTGTGATGGTAAGTTGTATGCATCAACTTGGCTAGGTAACATTACCTAATTAAATTAAATACTAATCTTGGTGCTTCTATGAACGTATTATGGTTAACATATGTAATAAATAACTTTAAGTAAAGGAGATTATCCTTGATAATGTGGGTAGGCCTCATACAATCAACTGAAAGACCTTAAGAAAAAAACTGAAGTTTCTCTGAAGAAAAATTCCTCCTGAGGATTTACTGTATCATTGGCTCCTGCCCAAGAGTTTTTAGCCTGCCCTACAGGTTGCAATCAGACCTTCCAATTGCATAAGTCAATTCTCTAAAATAAATCTCTTTATATACCTATACATATATGTGTCTCTCTACATATACCATTTATTCTGTTTCTTTGGTAGAACCCTGATTGATACAGCATCTACTATTCCCTACCACTATGCTAAAGTTATCAGAGACTGAGATAGAAAGAGGTCTATTATGTGATTTCTGTCATTTAAAACTTCATAACCCAAAGAATATAAAAAGTTAGCATTATGAATTATGTCAGGTAGACTGCCAGGCTCCTCAGTCTATGGAATTCTCCAGGGAAGAATACTGGAATGGGTAGCCATTCCCTTCACTGGGGGATCGTCCCAACCCAGGAATTGAACCTAGGTCTCCTGCACTGCAGGCAGATTCTTCACCATCTGAGTCGCCAGGGAAGCCCAGTAGTATATTATTAAGTGTCAAATGAACATCACTAAATTAAGTAGTCAAGGAACTTAATGAAAAAGATCTCTGTGGACTTCAGGAGTGCTCTGGGCATGTTCTGTGGAGGAAACGGGGGCAAGGATCACGTTATACATAACCTATTAAGTTTCAGTTTCTTTACTGCTTGCTTACCTTTCAAAGGTTCCCAGCTTCATTGAGTAATTAGACATTCTGTCTGATATGCAGTGAGGGAAGTACAGAAAAATCTAAATTTGGAGCATAGAAGCCTTGAAAGATTGAATTCCTCTCCATTACTTGGTAGCAGTGTGATCTTGGACAAATTTCATACTACTTTAAGCCTCATATTCTTAATATTTTTTTTAAAAAGTATACATCCTGCTATCATAAAGTAATAGTGAGAAATAAAGAAGATATAATGAGGTGCCTTTCCCAGAGCAAGTGCTCAACTAATGCTAAGTGAATGCAAAAATATCTCCATATATTTAAAAATGAAATATCTATCTATGAAACCCAAAATCACTAATTTTAGATAATTATAAAAGGAAGGATACTAGATAAATACACTTTAAATTAATGGCATAACATAATTTTTTAAGAGATGACAGTAATAGACTTTCAAAAAACCCATTTTACTCAGGTTCTGAAAACTGACCAAGCTTTTTTATAATTTTACCGTTTCCACTTCATGGAAGAACTCTCAGAATACAATTTATAACTAATTCCTGGGTACATAAGGAATTTACAATGAAAAAATCTTTTGTATCTTTCAAAGAGTAGGTTCTACATTCATACTATAGTACCTTGAGGTATATCTTTAGGAAGAGAATATTTCTTCTTTACAATAATTCCTTTACTTTCCACTTGTCTAGTTCCTGGTGATGCTTTAATAATATAACATATTTCTGATGCATTTGAAGGTACCTGAAAAAACATTACATAATTTTTCAGGTAATAAACCTATAGATTGTTTTATTTCAAAGGCAAATAGTCTCAATATTGATATATTTCATAGACATTCGCAATATAAAGCATTTAGGAAGTGCTCACTTCACTCCAGACACTATATAATTGGTTTTTAAAACATTTGCTTATTTAATATTCACAAGAAACAGCAAAACAGATTATATTATTCCCATTTGTAAAACAAGGAAACTTAAGTTCAGAGAGGCTGGATTAACTTATTTAAAAAACATAGAGAAAAGTAATGGTAGAGTTGAGATTCAAGCACTCCAAAGTTGAAGACAAAGTTTATAGGATTTACTGAATTAAAACATGACCCAGAGGGATGGTATGGGGAGGGAGGAGGTAGGAGGGTTCAGGATGGGGAACACATGTATACCTGTGGCGGATTCATTTTTATATATGGCAAAACCAATACAATACTGTAAAGTTAAAAAATAAAATAAAATAAATTTAAGTCTGATTCAAACAATAGATTCCTTGATTTCCTAACTCAGTTAATTTTTCAGAAATTTTATGAAGATATTTATTTATTCTATAATTGATGGATTAAATTAAATAAGCCTTATATACCACTTTACATCTCTCCCCCCACAGCAATAATGTTTAGTCTTTCTAGTGGTTACTTTTATAACTTTTTAAAAGTTGAAGTATAGTTATTTACAATAACATGTTAGTTTTAGGTATACAGTACAGTGATTCAGCACAGAAAAGTACACAGTACAGAAAAGAATCTGAAAATAAATAAATATATATATATAGATAGATAGATAGATAGATAGTATAGAATCCTTTTCAATTCTTTTCCCTTATAGGTTACTACAAAATATTGAATATACTTCTCTGTGCTCTACAGTGGGTCCTTATTAGTTGTCTATTTTATATATGTAGATCAAATTGCCAACATCCACTGGATCATGGAAAAAGCAAGAGAGTTCCAGAAAAACATCTATTTCTGCTTTACTGACTATGCCAAAGCCTTTGACTGTGTGGATCACAATAAACTGTGGAAAATTCTGAAAGAGATGGGAATACCAGACCACCTGATCTGCCTCTTGAGAAACCTGTATGCAGGTCAGGAAGCAACAGTTAGAACTGGACATGGAACAACAGACTGGTTCCAAATAGGAAAAGGAGTTCATCAAGGCTGTATATTGTCACCCTGTTTATTTAACTTATATGCAGAGTACATCATGAGAAATGCTGGACTGGAAGAAACACAAGCTGGAATCAAGATTGCCGGGAGAAATATCAATAACCTCAGATATGCAGATGACACCACCCTATGGCAGAAAGTGAAGAGGAACTAAAAAGCCTCTTAATGAAAGTGAAAGAGGAGAGTGAAAAAGTTGGTTTAAAGCTCAACATTCAGAAAACGAAGATCATGGCATCCGGTCCCATCACTTCATGGGAAATAGATGGGGAAATGGTGGAAACAGTGTCAGACTTTATTTTTCTGGGCTCCAAAATCACTACAGATGGTGACTGCAGCCGTGAACTTAAAAGACGCTTACTCCTTGGAAGGAAAGTTATGACCAACCTAGATAGCATATTCAAAAGCAGAGACATTACTTTGCCAACAAAGGTTCATCCTAGTCAAGGCTATGGTTTTTCCTGTGGTCATGTATGGATGTGAGAGTTGGACTATGAAGAAGGCTGAGCGCCAAAGAATTGATGCTTTTGAACTGTGGTGTTGGAGAAGACTCTTGAGAGTCCCTTGGACTGCAAGGAGATCCAACCAGTCCTTCTGAAGGAGATCAGCTCTGGGATTTCTTTGGAAGGAATGATGCTGAAGCTGAAACTCCAGTACTTTGGCCACCTCATGCGAAGAGTTGACTCATTGGAAAAGACTCTGATGCTGGGAGGGATTGGGGGCAAGAGGAGAAGGGGACGACAGAGGATGAGATGGCTGGATGGCATCACTGACTCAATGGACGTGAGTCTGAGTGAACTCCGGGAGTTGGTGATGGACAGGGAGGCCTGGCGTGCTGCGATTCATGAGGTCACAAAGAGTCGGACACGACTGAGCGACTGATCTGATCTGATCTGATTTTATATATGTAGTACTGTGTATATATTAACCCCAACTTCCTAATTTGTCCCTCCTCTCACCCCCTTTAACCACTGGTAACTATACATTTGTCTTTTCTACATCTGTGAGTCTCTTTCTGTTTTGTAAATAAGTTCATTTGTATCACTTCTTTAGATTCCACATGTAAGTGACATCATATGATGTTTGTCTTTCTCTGTCTGGCTTATTTCACTTCGTATGATAATCTCTAGGTCCTTTAATGTTACTGCAAATGGCATTATTTCATTGTTTGTTTTAATTTTTTAATTTTCTATTGGCATACAGCCAATTAACAATATTGTGATAGTTTCAGGTGAACAGTAAAGGGACTCAGCCTTACACATATATGTATCCATTCTCCCCCAAACTCCCCTCCCATCCAGGCTGCCACATAACACTGAGCAGAGTCCCATGCCCTATACAGTAGGTCCTTGCTGGTTATCCATTTTAAATGTAGCAGTGTATACATGTTCATCCCAAACTCCCTAATTATCCCTTCCCCCATCCTTCCCCTGGGCAACCATAAATTCCTTCTCTGAGTCTGTGAGTCTCTCTTTTTTAAATAAGTTTATGTGTATCATTTCTTTTTAGATTCCACATATAAGGGATGTCCAGAGAAGGCAATGGCACCCCACTCCAGTACTCTTGGCTGGGAAATCCCATGGATGGAGGAGCCTGGTAGGCTGCAGTACATGGGGTCGCTAAGAGTTGGACACGACTGAACAACTTCACTTTCACTTTTCACTTTCATGCACTGGAGAAGGAAATGGCAACCCACTCCAGTGTTCTTGCCTGGGGAATCCCAGGGACAGAGGAGCCTGGTAGGGTGCCATCTACGGGGTTGCACAGAGTTGGACACAACTGACGTGACTTAGCAGCAGCAGCAGCATAAGGGATGTCATATGATATTTCTCCTTCTCTGTCTGAACTTGCTTCACTCAGTATGACAATCCCTACGTCCATCCATGTAGCTGCAAATGGTATTATTTCATTCTTTTTAATGGCTGAGTAATATTCCATTGTATATATGTATCACGTCTTCTTTATCCATTCCTCTGTTGATGGATATTTAGGTTGCTTCCATGTATTGGCTATTGTAAACAGTACTGCAATGAACACTGGGGTGCATGTATCCTTTCAGATCATGTTTTTCTCCAGATATACGCCCAGGAGTAGAACTGCAGGGTCATATGGTAGCTCTATTTTTAGTTTTTTAAGGAATCTCCATACTGTTCCCCACAGTGGCTGCACCAATTTACATTCCCAAGAACATTGAGGGGTGGCTTCCCATCTGGTACTAGTGGTAAAGAACATGTCTACCAACGCAGAAGACACAAGAGACATGGGTTAGATCCCTGGAGGAGGGCATGACAACCCACTCCAGTATACTTGCCTGGAGAATCCTATGGATAGAGAAGCCTGGAGGGCTACAATCCATAGGGTTGTATAAAGTGGGATACAATGGAAGCAACTGAACATGCACTCACAACAGTGAGGGAGGGTTCCCTTCTCTCCACACCCTTTACAAGATTTATTGTTTGTGGACTTTTTGATGATATCAATTCTGGCTGGTGTGAGGTGATACCTCACTGTAGTCTTTGCATTTGCATTTCTCTAATAATTAGTGATGTTGAATATCTTTTCATGTGCCTGTCGGCCATCTGTGTGTCTTCTTCAGAGAAATGTCTATTTAGGTCTTCTGCCTATTTCATTCTTTTTAATGGCCAAGTATATTCCATTGTATAAATATACCACGTCTTCATTCATCTTCCCCTGGGCAACCATAAGTTGGACATTCAAGTTGCTTCACATCTGGCTATTGTAAATAGTGCTGCAATGAACACTGGGATGCACATAGCTTTTCAAATTATAGCTTGCTCTAGGTATATGCCCAGGGGTGGAATTGTAGGATCATTCATTCAGTTCACTCACTCAGTCATGTCTGACTCTTTGTGACCCCAGGGACTTCAGCATGCCAGGTTTCCCCGTCCATCGCCAACTCTCTGAGCTTACTCAAACTCATGTCCATTGAGTCGGTGATGCTATCCAACCATCTCATCCTCTTTCATCCCCTTCTCCTCCTGCCTTCAATCCTTCCCAGCATCAGGGTCTTATCAAATGAGTCAGTTCTTCATATCAGGTGACCTAAGTATTGGAGTTTCAGCTTCAGCATCAGTCCTTCCAATGAATATTCAGGACTGATTTCTTTTAGGATGTACTGGTTTGGTCTCCAAACACTCCAAGAGATTCTCAAGAGTTTTCTCCAACACCACAGTTCAAAATCATCAATTCTTTAGTGCTCAGCTTTCTTTATAGTTCAACTCTCACAGCCATACATGACTCCTGGAAAAACCATCGCTTTGACTAGACGGACCTTTGTTAGCAAAGTAATGTCTCTGCTTTTTAATATGCCATCTAGGATAGTCGTAACTTCTCTTCCAAGGAGCAAGTGTCTTTTAATTTCAAGGCTGCAGTCACCATCTGCAGTGATTTTTGAGCTCAAAAAAATAAAGTCTGTTACTCTTTCCATTGTTTCCCAATCTATTTGCCATGAAGTGATCGTACCAGAGGCCATGATCTTAGTTTTCTGAATGTTGAGCTTAAAGCCAACTTTTTCACTCTCCTATTTCACTTTCATCAAGAGGTTCTTCTTTATCTTTATTCTTTATTCTTCACTTTCTGTAGGATCGCATGGGAGCTCTATTTTTAGTTTTTAAAGGAAGTTCCATACCGTTCCCCGTAGTGGATATGTCAATTTAGATTTTCATCAACAATGTAGAGGGAGAAGGCAATGGCACCCCACTCCAGTACTGTTGCCCAGAGAATCCCATGGATGGAGGAGCCTGGTAGGCTGCAGTCCATGGGGTCGCTAAGAGTTGGACACGACTGAACAACTTCACTTTCACTTTTCACTTTCATGCATTGGAGAAGGAAATGGCAGCCCACTCCAGTGTTCTTGCCTGGAGGATCCCAGGGATGGGGGAGCCTGGTGGGCTGCCGTCTATGGGGTCACACAGAGTCGGGCACGACTAAAGCAACTTAGCAGCAGCAGCAACAATAATGTAGGAGGGTTTCATTGTAGCTTTGATTTGCATTTCTCTAATTAGTGATGTGGAACATCTTTTCATGTGCTTTTTAGTCACCTGTATATCTTCTTTCCAGAAAAGTCTGTTTAGGTTTTCTGCCCATTTTTTGATTGGGTTGTTTGGTTTTTTGATATTGAGCTGTGTGAGCTGTTTTTATATTTTGGAGATTAATCCCTTGTCGCTTGCATTATTTGCAAATACTGTCTCTCATTTTTTGGGTTATCTCTTCTTTTGTTTATAGTATCCTTGCTGTGCAAAAGCTTTTAAGTTTAATTAGATCCCATTTGTTATTTTTGTTCTTATCTCCATTACTCTACTACTTTTGGAGAGGATCCAAAAAGACATAAATACAACTTATGTCAAAAGAGTATTCTACCTATGTTTTTACTCTAGGAATTTTATAGTATCTGATCTTACATTTTGGTCTTTAAATCATTTTTAGTTTATTTTGTGCATGGTGTTAGAGAATATTCAAATTTAATTCTTTTACATGTAGTTTTCCAGTTCTCCCAGCACCACTGATAACACTTCTAAGCATCAACATGGTCACAAGACCCAGTCTAAACAATCAATGTATTCTATGCCCCTGGACATAGTGACTGGCTCAGTAAGGGGCTAACAGGAAGAAGGGAATGCTGAACATGAAATTCTGACACAAAACCAGAATCACTAAAGGGGGCAGAGAGGTCCTAAACTGATACACAACCTGGGCTACACCTGTTGTAGTAGAAATAGATAGAGATCTTAGGAGGATGAGATCATCAGTTAGATCCACAGGATTCTCATCAAATAAGAGCAACAAAATAGTGGGTTAAATGATCAGGGTCAAGGTTTCAGTGTCAGAGTCATTCTTTAAGATCCAGCTCAGAATGGTTTTAAGCAGAAATGATTACAAAATACACTTCACATCTTCCTATAATTTCATTATAACAACAAAAAAGTAAGTACCAAAAGTGCTGTGGAAAACGCCACTGGTAATTTAATAGTAATTGTCAGTTAATTTTGACAATATGCCATCAAGCAGACCATCTCTAAAGAAATGCCATTGCTTTCAAACATAACATATCTTATCTCTTAGAATTCAGAAGCAGAGATACATATGTATGAAGGGCACCTCATATTTTAAATAAAGTTTATACAGAAGCCTATTCTAATGTAAAATTTATACTCTGAGGTGGACATCTACAATTTTCCTGCCCAGTATTCCTTTTCCATCCTTCTGATATGGAACAGTACCAGAATCTTCTTGGGAGAATGTAGTCATTTGGACTGGTTGGAGAACCACTGGAAGAGATAGTAAGGTTGGAGAAACCTGGACTTCACTCATGAGGAGTGTGTGGGTACTGGCTTGATGCCAGGCAGGAAAGACAAAGGTCTGCCCCAGCAACTGCTGGGTTTCCAACAACTGCCTCACAGTACTCTCCAATTGAGTCAGGTGAACACCCTGGTCCAGCTCACTCCATGTCACAGAGTGGCACTGGATGTGTGGCAGCCAGCACAGGGGAAAAGACTCCACCTTGGGATGCAAAGGTGACTGAGCCTCTACTTTTAGGGTAGAGCCCAGGCGGGGCAGTGGCAGCGACTGCTGGTGCTTACT
This sequence comes from Bos javanicus, assembly GCF_032452875.1. Lineage (NCBI taxonomy): Eukaryota > Metazoa > Chordata > Mammalia > Artiodactyla > Bovidae > Bos > Bos javanicus. Next base: position 22,321,307 of record NC_083874.1, on the reverse strand, counting down.
CAAGCAGTACCCCAGAAGCAGTCTAGACTTCTGACGACAGCAGAGCCACTGGGTTTCCCCAGATGAACTCAATCATACCCTTACCAGGACATGTCATACCTAAAATGGCAAAAGTTAAAGAATTTCAAATACAGCAAGAGAAAAACAGAGAGTCACACACAAGCAAATTCCTATTCAGCTATCCCCTGATTTCTTTGCAGAAACTTTGCAGGTCAGAGGAGAGCAGCATTATATTTTAAAGTCTTAAAAGGAAAAAACCTGCAACCAAGGATCCTCTACTCAGCAGATTATCATTTACAACAGAAAGAGAGAAAAAGATCTTCTCAGACAAGGAAAAGGAGTAAGAATTTATCAATATTAAACCTACCCTAAAATAAATGTTGAAAGATCTCTAAATGAAAAAGTAAGAATCTAGAGGAAAGAGAAAATTCCAGTAGGAAAGACAGATATATAGTAAGCATTGAAGATTACTTAATTAAGCCAGTGTGCAGATTAAAAGACAAAAAATAATGGTAAAAGAAACTACAACTACAATTATCAGCAAAAAGATAAACGTGAAGATGCAAAATATGACATCAAAAACACAGTGTTGGGGAGAAGAGTAAAAAAAAAATTAGATCTTTCAGAATGTGTTTGAACTTAAATGAATACAAATTTAAAACAAGTAGATATAATTATAGGTCAATATTATTTCTATGGTAAAGTGCTAGTTGCTCAGTCATGTGTGACTCTCTGCGACCCCATGGACTGTAGCCCTCAAGGTTCTTCTGTCCATGGGATTGTCCAGGCAAGAATACTGAAGTGGGTTCCATTTCCTTCTCCAGGGATAACCACAGATCAAAAACCTACAACAGACGGAGAAACCAAAAAGAAATGTACCAAATACACCACTAAAGAAAATCATCCAAATATAATGGTAGAAACAAAAAGAAGAAAAAAATGAACAGAAAGCAACTACAGAAACAACTGGAAAAAAGTAGTAAAATGGTAATAAGTACATACTTACAATAATTACTTCATGCGCCAATGAGATAAATGTGCCAACCAAAAGACACAGGGTGGATGACTGGAATAATAAAGTCTCTTCAATATGCTGCCTACCTGAGGCTCACTTCAGTGTTAAAGACACACAGACTGAAAGTGAGGGGAGAGAAAAAATATTTCATGCAAACAGCAAGAATGTGGGGGTAGTAATACTCATATCAGATGAAAGATTTTAAAACAAATGCTATACCAAAAAAAAGATTAATTATCATGTATAATGATAAAGGAAACAATACAAGAAGACAATATTATACTTATTAACATATACAAACCCATACAGGAGCACCTAAGTATATAAAGCAGACATAACTAACAGGCATAAAGGGAAAAATTGGCAGTAATACAGTAATATTAATAGAAGAGGACTTTTAACATCCCATTGACATCAATGGACAGATCATCCTTACAGAAAATCAATAAAGAAACAATGGTCTTAAATGGCCTAATGGACTAGGTATACTTAATAGACATTTATAGGATATTAAATCCCAAAACAGCAGAATACACATTCTTTTTAAGTGCATATAGTAAGTGCTCCAGGATAAATCATGTACTGGGCCTCAAAAGAAGCCTCAAAAAGTTTAAAGGGACAGAAATTATATCATGCATTTTTTTTCCCAATCACAATGGTATATAAATAGAAATCAACTATAGAAAGAAAACTGGGGAAAGAACAAATGAGTGGAGACTAAACAACATGTTACTAAACCAGTGAGTCAATCCTGAAATCAAAGAGAAGACCAAAAAAAAATTTCAAGACAAATGAAATGGAAACAGAATTTCCCAAAACCAATTAGATGCAACAACAACAACAAAAAAAACACATCTGTATGAGGGAAATTTATAGCAATAGAGGCCTTCCTCAAGAAATAAGAAAAATCTCAAATAAACAGTCTAATCTTCCACTTAAAAGAATTAATTCTTTTAAGGACTTCCTTGGTGGTCAAGTGGTAAAGAATCCTCCTGCCAATGCAGGGGATACAGTTTAATCCCTGGTCAGGGAAGATTCCACATAGTGCAGGGCAGCTAAGCATGTGTGCCACAACTACTGAAGCCCACTTATCCTAGCGCTGGTGCTCCACAACGAGAAGCCCTTGCAATGAGAAGTCCACAAAACCGCAACTAGAGACTAGCCCCCACTCACTGCAAGTACAGAAAACCCACGTTCAGCAATGAAGACCCAACACAACCATAAATAGATAAATATTTTTTTAAAAATTTTACTCTTTATTTGAAGATTTTGAAATGTAAAAGAAAAAAAAAAAAAGATTTAAAAAAGAAGAAAAGGCAAAGCCCCAAAACAGCTGAAGGAAGTAAATAACAAAGATGAGATGAAATAAGTAAAAATAGAGATAAAAAGATCAATGAAACCAAGAGCTGTTTTTTAAAAAAGATAAAACTGATAAACTTTTTAGCTGAGTTCATCAAGAAGAAAAGAGGCCTCTGCCTCAAAATAAATAATGAAAGAGTAAAAATAATAACTAATACCACAGAGACATAAAAAGAAAAAAAAAAACCCATAATACTATGAACAGGAGAAGCAATGGAAATAGCAACAGACTTTATTTTGGGGGGCTCCAAAATCACTGCAGATTGTGACTACACCCTTGAAATTAAAAGACGCTTGCTCCTTGGAAGAAAAGTTATGACCAACCTAGACAGCATATTAAAAAGCAGAGACATTACTTTGCCAACAAAGGCCCATCTAATCAAAGCTATGGTTTTTCCAGTAGTCATGTATGGATGTGAGAGTTAGACTATAAGAGAGCTGAGTGCCAAAGAATTGATGCTTTTCAACTGTGGTGTTGGAGAAGACTCTTGAGAGTCCCTTGGACTGCAAGGAGATCAAACCAGTCCATCCTAAAAGAAATCAGTCCTGAACATTCATTGGAAGGATTGATGCTGAAGCTGAAACTCCAATACTTTGGCCACCTGATGCTGGGAAATATTGAAGGTGGGAGGAGAAGGAGACAACAGAGGATGAGGTGGTTTGATGACATCACCAACTCAATGGACATGAGTTTGAGTAAGCTCTAGGAGTTGGTGATGGACAGGGAAGCCTGGTACGCTGTGCCCATAAGGTTGCAAAGAGTCGGACACGACTGAACAACTGAACTGAACTGAACTGAATGAACAGTTAATATGCCCACAAATTGGACAACCTGGAAGAAATTGACAAATTTACAGAAGCAAACAACCTGCCAAGACTGAACCAAAAAGAAACAAATAATTTAAACAAACCAAATCATTAGAAGTTAAATAGAACCTTTTATTTAAAAAACTCCCATCAAACAAAAATCTAGGACCAGACAGCTCTACAAGGGAACTTTACCAAACATACAAAGAACTAATAGTTATCCTTCTCAAACTATTCAAAACAATTGAAGAGGAATGAATACTCCCAAGTTCATTCTATTATAATGCCCCCATTGCCCTGACACCAAAACTAGACAAACATTTCAAAAAAAGAAAATTACAGACCAGTATCCTTGACGAATACAGAAGCAAAAATCCTCAACAAAATTTTAGCAAACCAAATCCAACAATATATAAAAAGAATCATATACCATGATCAATTTAGTCTAGGATGTGGATTTTAGTCTAGGGCCACAAAGACAGTTCATCATTCATGAATTAATCAGTATGATACAGCACAGTAACCAAAGTAAGGATAAAAATCATGTCATCATCTAAACTGATGCAGAAAAAACCTTTGGCAAAAATCAACATCCATTCGTGATAAAAACTCTCATCAAAAACTCTCAACTTAATAAAAGTCATTTACAACAAGCCCACTTAATATCATATTCAATGGTAAAAAACTGAAAGTCTTTCCTCTAAAGTGAAAAACAAGACAAAGATGCCCACTCACACCAATTCCATTTAACAGTAATGGAAAGCCTAGCTACAGTAATAATGTAAGAAAAACAAATAAATGGTATCCAAATTGGAAGAGAAGAGGTAATATGATATCTTTGCAACCCTATGGACTGTAGCCCTCCCAGATCTTCTATTCATGGGGCTTCTCCAGGCAAGGATACTGGAGTGGGTTTCCATGTCCAACTTGATACTTCATACAGAAAATACTAAAGCCCCCACTCAAACATTATTAGCAATAATAAATGAATTTAGTAAAGTTGCATTGCTGCTGCTACTGCTAAGTAGCTTCAGTTGTGTCCGACTCTGTGAGACCCCATAGATGGCAGCCCACCAGGCTCCCTCGTCCCTGGGATTCTCCAGGCAAGAACCCTGGAGTGGGTTGCCATTTCCTTCTCCAATGTATGAAAGTGAAAAGTGAAAGTGAAGTCGCTCAAGTCGTGTCTGACTCTTCGTGACCCCATGGACTGCAGCCCACCAGGCTCCTCCATCCATGGGATTTTCCAGGCAAGAGTACTGGAGTGGGGTGCCATTGCCTTCTTTGAAAGTTGCATTATATGAGATTAAAACACAGACATCTGTTTTTTATAGAACTGATTTTTATTTCTATACAAAAACAATGAAATAATGGAAAGAAAAAAATCCTGTTTAAAACTGCATCAAAGAGAATAAAATGCATAGGAACAAAATTAACCAAGGAGGTAAAAGATCTATACTCTAAAAACTATAAAACACTGTTGAAAGAAACTGAAGATTATACAAAGAAATGGGAAGATTCCCCATGCTCTTGGTTTGAAAGAATTAATATTTTTTAATGGCCATATTACCCAAAGCAATCTACAGATTTAATGCAATTCCTATCAAAATTAACAATATTTTTCACATAGCTAGAACAAGTAATTGTAAAAATCATATGGAACCACAAAAGATCCCAAGTTGCCAAAATAATCTTGAGATAAAAGAACAAACATGGAGGTATAACCCTTCCAGACTTCAGACTATACTACACAGCTATGGCAATCAAACGGCAGAGTACTGGCACAAAAACACACACGTAGGTCAATGGAACAGAATAAAAAGCCCAGAAATAAACCTACACACCAATGATCAATTAATCTATGACAAAGGACACAAGAACACACAGTGGAAAAAAGACAATCTCTTCAACTAGTGGTTCTGAGGGAAAATGGAAAGCTACATGTCAAAGAATGAGATTAGAACATTTTCTAACATCATTTACAAAATAAACTCAAAATGGATTAAAGATCTAAATCTAAGACCAGAAAGTATAAAACTCCTTAGAATAAAACAAAGGTAGAACACTTTTTCACATAAATAGTAGCAATATTTTTTTAATCTGTCTCCTAAGGCAGAAGTAGAAGCAAAAAGAAATTTAACAGGACCTAATTAAAAAGCTTCCACATAGTAAAGGAAACCATAAACAAAATGAAAAAGACAACCTATAGAATGGGAGAAAGTTTTCTCAAATGATATGGCCCACAAGGAGTTAATATCCAAAATATATAAACAGCTCATATAACTCAGTATCAATAAAAACAAACAACCCATTTTAAAAAAAAGGCTTAGAAGACCTAATTAGACATTTTTTCAAAGAAGATAAACAGATGGCTAACAAGCACATGAAAAGATGCTCATCTTGGCTACTTATCAGAGAAATGCATGTTGAAACAACAATGAGACATTACCTCACATTTGTCAGAATGGCCATCATCAAAAAGTCTACAAAAAGCAAACATTGGAGAGGATGTAGAGAAAAAGGAACTCTTGTACACTGTTGGTGGGAATGTAAATTGGTGCAGCCACTATGGAAACCAGTTTGGAGATTCCTCAAAAAACTAAAAATTGAACTACCATTTGATCCAGTAATTCCATTCCTGGGAATACCTGCAGAAAAAATGAAAAGATACATGCACCCCTGTGTTCACAGCAGCACTATTTGCAACATCCAAGACATGTGAACAACTCAAGGGCCCATCAGCAGACAAATGGAAAAAGAAGATGCAATACATATACACAAAGGACCACTAGCCATAAAAAAAGAGTGAAATTCTGTCATTTGCAGCAACATGGATGGACCTAGAGAATATTACGCTTCGTGAAGTTGTCAGACAAAGACAAATACTCTACGATGTCATTGATATATGGAATCTAAAAAATAATAATACAAACTGATATATAAATGTAAAACAGAAACAGGTTCACAGATACAGAAAGCAAACTTGTGGTTACCAAAGTGAAGATAGTAGAGAAGGACAAACTAGGGGGGCTGGATTAACAGATGAAAACTACTACGTAGTAAGTAGATTAGCAACAAGAACACATTATATAGCACAGGAATGAGAGCCAATATCTTATAATAACTTATAGTGGAATATTGTTTCTGAGGTGCCAGTGGTCAGTCAGCACATTCACCTTACTTATCAATAACCTCAGATATGCAGATGGCACCACCCTTATGGCAGAAAGTGAAGAGGAACTAAAGAGCCTCTTGATGAAAGTGAAAGTGGAGAGTGAAAAAGTTGGTTTAAAGCTCAACATTCAGAAAACGAAGATCATGGCATCCGGTCCCACCACTTCATGGGAAATAGGTGGGGAAACAGTGGAAACAGTGTCAGACTTTATTTTTCTGGGCTCCAAAATCACTACAGATGGTGACTGCAGCCATGAAATTAAAAGACGCTTACTCCTTGGAAGGAAAGTTATGCCCAGCCTAGATAGCATATTCAAAAGCAGAGACATTACTTTGCCAACAAAGGTTCATCTAGTCAAGGCTATAGTTTTTCCTGTGGTCATGTATGGATGTGAGAATTGGACTGTGAAGAAGGCTGAGCACCAAAGAATTGATGCTTTTGAACTGTAGTGTTGGAGAAGACTCTTGAGAGTCCCTTGGACTGCAAGGAGATCCAACCAGTCCATTCTGAAGGAGATCAGCCCTGGGTGTTCTTTGGAAGGAATGATGCTAAAGCTGAAACTCCAGTACTTTGGCCACCTCATGCGAAGAGTTGACTCATTGGAAAAGACTCTGATGCTGGGAGGGATTGGGGGCAAGAGGAGAGGGGATGACAGAGGATGAGATGGCTGGATGGCATCACTGACTCGATGGACATGAGTCTGAGTGAACTCTGGGAGTTGGTGACGGACAGGGAGGCCTGGCGTGCTGCGATTCATGGGGTCGCAAAGAGACACGACTGAGCAACTGATCTGATCTGATCTGATAGTAGAATAAAACCTACAAAAATACTGAATCACTATCTATATAACTGAAAACAGTATATTTTAAGTCAATTCTACTTCAATTCAAACAATTCCTTAAAAAAATTTTAAACAAGATAAAATTAGCAAAAGGAAAAGGCACATAATGTGCAGTCCAGAAGAAAAGGCATACAGATTTGAATTCAGGAGGATAAGCTTCCAGTTGTCCACTCCTTGCTGAAGTCAAATGGAGAACATTTATTTCTCCGGAGCGCAAAGTACTGCCAACCAGGGAAGCTCAGTGAGCCTTTGTATCAGGGTTTCTATTTAGAGTCAGTCACATAAGTATGCAGTGCCTGCAGGACTGACCTCAGCTACTCAGACCCCAGTCCCCCAGAGGTCAAACTGATACAAGGTGGCCCAAAGCCTCAGGCAACAAAAGCAGGTGTTTACCATAAATCACTTGTGAGCATAAACTATCTGGCCTGGCTCAGGACATACAAAACACTGTTATCCAAGTATCCACTGATATTCCAAGGCTTCAGAGGTCATCTCCCAGGAGCCTCATCCCAGGATAAGCCTGAGGAACTTGGGAATGTGCAAGCCTGATATTTTTAACCCTTTCCTGCATACACATAGTTTACAAAGAAATGACATTAGGCTAACAGAAGTCATAGAAAACTTGAAATAGCGGTAAGTTCTCAATCTAGTAAAGGATTGTGATGGTCCTGAGGTATTGTTTCTCAAAGAGTTTTTGTTTTTCTGGAGAAGATGTACCTCCGGCCCCTTTCTGATTCAGTAAGGTCATGTGAGTATTTCTGGCCACTAAGTTTTGAGCAGAGGTAATGAATGTCACTTCCAAGCCAGAACATTTAATTGCCAGTGTAAGGCATTGCAGAGCTTTCTTTTTCACTGGCATAATTTCTAGAAATATTCAAGATGGGGCTGCTCTATGAGCAGGGCCCTAAGTCAACTTAATGGATGTATGTATAGCATCAGCAAGAAATGAAACTTTGTTGTTTTAACTGCTAAAAATTGTTTTAGTTATTTCTTACTACAGGTTATGCTGTTTAATACAAGTTGTCTATAAAATAAGTTTGCACAAGCTTTAAGCTTAACAATGAAACTTTTTAAACAATTTCCTTTTAGATCTTAAATAAGAAATATGTTGTACTAGAGGTCTTATCCAAGATACTAAGGGACAGTTCTTATGGAAGAAACAAAACCATTATTATTCTAAGATGATATGATTGTCTACATAGAAAATCAAAAGGAATTCAACATATATTAGCATTAACAAGATTCAGCAGGGTTCTGCATATACACAAATATATACAAATCATTTATATTTCTATACTCCATAAACAAATTTTTAAAATATAATGATAAAAAGACACAATTTGCCATAGCATCAAATAATATACCTAGGAATATATTTAACAACAACAACAAAAATACAAGGTTATTCTGGTTAAAATAATAAAACTTTATTGAAAAATATTGAGTAACACTTAAATTAGGAAATACATGATGCTCATGGAATGAAATATTTAGTAAAGATGTCAGTTATAAAAATAAAAACAAATTAGAGGAAGTGAAGTGAAGTGAGCTCGCTCAGTTGTGTCTGACTCTTTGCGATCCCATGGACTGTAGCCCACCAGGCTCCTCCATCCATGGGATTCTCCAGGCAAGAATACTGGAGTGGGTTGCCATTTCCTTCTCCAGGGGAACTTCCCGACCCAGGGATCGAACCCAGGTCTCCCGCATTGCAGGCAGGCACTTTACCCTCTGAGCCACCGGGGGAGCACAATTAGAGGAATGAATGGCACAAATCCCAGGACAGTCATTACTCACGGGACAGGGTTAATGGAATCATAGTGAGATTCCTTGGGCTTCGGGGAGACAGTATTTGTAATGTTCTCTTTCATTGTCTGCATAGTGGGTAAGCATAAGGGTATCCATCTAATTTTTTTTTTCTTTAAACTGCACATACTCTCTCCACTTGTGGTGCACAGGCTTCTCATTGTGGTGGCTTCTCTTGTTGCGGAGCACAGGCTTTAGGGCACGCAGGATTCAGCAGTTCCAACTCTCAAGCTCTAGAGAGTGGGCTCAGTAGTTGTGGATCAAGGGCTTAGTTAACTCCCTGGCATGTGGGATCTTCCCATACCAGGAACTGAACCTGTGTCCCTTGCATTGCCAGGTGGATTCTTAGCCAAAACATTACTACAAAAGATGTGGAAGATAAAACTGAGGGCATCTCCCAGAAAGTAGAACAAAAGGATAAAGACATTATTTTAAAGATAAGAAATTGAGAGGGCTGGTATAGGAAGTCCACTATGCAAATAATAGATGTTCCAGAAAAAGGAGAAAAATGCAGAGAGGAGGAGATTATTGAAGAAATAATATGAAAAAATTCCCCAAACCAAAGTGTTTATGTTTCCAGGTTAAAAGAAATCCACCATGTTCTACCACAATGCATGAATAAAAACATATACCAAAGTATTAATACATGATAATGAAATTTCAAGACACCAAGGAAAGGAAAAGATCCTTTTAACCCTCACAGAGAAAAAATTATTTTAAAAAATTTTTTATTTATTTTAGGCTTGCATTTCACATGATGTACTCTGCATATAAGTTAAATAACCAGGTTGACAATATACAGCCTTGCAGTACTCTCTTCTCAATTTTGAACCAGTCAGTTGTTCCATGTAAGGTTTTAACTGTTGCTTCTTGACCCCCATACAGGTTTCTCAGGAGACAGGTAAGGTGGTCTGGTACTCCTCTCTTTAAGAATTTTCCACAGTTTGTTGTGATTAACACAGTCAAATGCTTTCATGTAGTCAATGAAGCAGAAGTATATGCTTTTCTGGAATTCCTTTGCTTTCTCTATGATCCAATGCATGTGGGCAATTTGATTTCTGGTTCCTCTGACACTTTTCTAAATCCAGATTGTATATCTGGAAGCTCTTGATCACACTGCAGATGGTGATTGCAGCCATGAAATTAAAAGATGCTTATCCTTGGAAGGAAAGTTATGACCAACCTAGATAGCATATTCAAAAGCAGAGACATTACTTTGCCAACAAAGGTCCATCTAGTCAAGGCTATGGCTTTTCCAGTGGTCATGTATGGATGTGAGAGTTGGACTGTGAAGAAAGCTGAGTGCCGAAGAATTGATGCTTTTGAACTGTGGTGTTGGAGAAGACTCTTGAGAGTCCCTTGGACTGCAAGGGATCCTACCAGTCCATCCTAAAGGAGATCAGTCCTGGGTGTTCATTGGAGGGACTGATGCTGAGGCTGAAACTCCAGTACTTTGGCCACCTCATGCGAAGAGCTGACTCATTGGAAAAGACTCTGATGCTGGGAGGGATTGGGGGCAGGAGGAGAAAGGGACAACAGAGGATGAGATGGCTGGATGGCATCACCAACTCGATGGACATGAGTTTGGGTAAACTCAAGGAGTTGATGATGGACAGGGAGGCCTGGCATGCTGCAGTTCATGGGGTCGCAAAGAATCGGACACGACTGAGCGACTGACCTGAACTGAACTGAGGAATAAAGGGGAACCTCAACTCTCTATTAATAAATAACATCTATTAATATGAAAAAAAATAACCACTTACAGCTAACATCATGCTTAATGATGAAAAACTTGAACCTTTCCCACTAAGATCAGGTACAGGCAAGAATGTTCCCTCTTAACACTGTTTTTCAACATCATACTGGACGTCTTTGCTAATGCAATAAAGACAAGAAAGAAAATAAAAGAAATACAGAGTGTAAAGGAGAAATAAAACTGTCATTATTTACAGATGACAGAATTATCTATGTAGAAAATCCAGAAGAGTCAACAACAATAAAAACTCCTGGAGCTAATAAGCAATTATAGCAAGGTTGCAGGATACAAACTTAATATAGAAAAATCAATTGCTTTCTTATATAACAACAATGCTGCTGCTGCTGAGTCACTTCAGTCATGTCTGACTCTGTGCTACACCATAGACAGCAGCCCACCAAGATGCCCCGTCCCTGGGATTCTCCAGGCAAGAACTCTGGAGTGGGTTACTATTTCCTTCTCCAATGCATGAAAGTGAAAAGTGAAAGTGAAGTTGCTCAGACGTGTCCGACCCTCAGCAACTCCATGGACTGAAGCCTTCCAGGCTCCTCCATCCATGGGATTTTCCAGGCAACAGTGGAGTGGGGTGCCATTGCCTTCTCCATAACAACAATAGAGAACTGGAATTTGAAATTAAAAACACATTACCAATTATATTAGCATGCCCAAAATGAATTATTTAGGTATAAATCTAACAAAATATGTATAAGATCTACATGAGAAAAACTGTAAAACTTTTGATAAAAGATATCAAAAAAGAATGAAATAAATGGAGATATAACCCATAGTCATACATGACTCAAGGTTGTCAAAATGGCAGTTATTCCCAACTGAATCTACTGATTCAGTACAATCCCAATAAAAATCTCAGCAAGTTATTTTGTGAATATTGAAAAACTGATTAAAGAGGCAAAAGACCCAAAATACAGAACACGATATTGAAGAAGAACAAAGTTAGAGGACTTTGACTTAATTATAAAGTCTTTATAATAACTTTAAGTCATTATAAAGCTATAGTAATCAAGAGAGTGTGATATTGGCAAAAAATAAAAATAAAAAGGACAAACAGATCAATGGAACAGGAGAACCCAGAAACAGACATTTATATATACTCAACTCATTTTTGACAAAGGAGCAGAGGCAATACAATGAAGCAAAATAGTCTATTCAACAAATGGTGTCAGTACAATGGACAGCCACCTACCAAAAAAATAAAAAAGAATATAAACACAGACCTTACAACCTTCACAAAAATTCAAAATGGATCAGAGGTCTAACTATAAAATGCAAAACTATGAAACACTCTAAAGATAACATAGGGGAAAACCTAGAAGATCCTGGGTATGGTAATGTCTTTTTTTGATTAACATCTTTTTAGATATAACATCAAAGACATGATCCATGAAAGAAATCATTGATAAGCCAGATTTACTTAAGATTTAAAGCTTTACAAACGGGTATATCAAGAGAATTAGAAAAAAAAAAAAGAAAGGCACAAGTTAGAAGGAAATATTTGTAAAAGATACATCTGATAAAGGACTGTTACCCAAAATATACAAAGAACTGTTAACAGTAAGAAATAGCACAATTAAAAAATGGGCCAAAGACCTTAACAAACACCTCACCAAAGAAGATATTCAGATGGCAAGTAAGCATATGAAAGGATGCTCCATATTTCCACATCAGGGATATGCAAATTAAGACAACGGTGAGATGCCACTACACACCTATTAGAATGGCCAAACTCCAAAACATTGAAAACAGTATATGTTGATGAAGATGTGGAGCAAGATGAACTCTCATTCTTTGCTGGTGGGCCTGAAAAATGGTATAGCCATTTGGTGTTTTTTTAAAAAACTAAACATACAGTTACCATTTGAGCTAGCAATTTTATTCCATAGTATTTATCCAAATCATTTGAAAGCTTATGTTTACACAAAAATCTGCACATGGGGACTTCCTTGGTGGTCCAGTGGCTAAGACTCCACACTCCCAATGCAGAGGACCCAGTCAGGGAACTAAATCCCAAATGCCAGACGTGGGACCACTTTCTCCCCCACAAATTCACCAAAAGATCATTTGAACGCTGAGCAAATTCCACAGAACAACTTCTGAATGCTGGTGGAGGACACCAGGCAAGGCAGTCTGCAAGGCAAGGCAGGACCCAGAAAGGCAGCCCATTGTCTTCTAAAGGAGGTAGGACAAAATATAAAACATAAAAAGAGAGACAAAAGAGTTAGGGATGGAGACCCGTCCCAGGGAGGGAGTTGTGAAACAGAAGTTTCCAAACACCAGGAAACCCTCTTACAGGCAGGTCTGTAGTGATTTTTGGAACCTCAGAGGGCAACATAACCAGGAGGAAAATAAATAAATAAATAAAACCCATAGATTATGTGCCTAACTGCAACTCCCATTGGAGAAGTAGCCCAGATGCTCGCATCTACCACCAGCAAGCAGGGGCTGAACAGGGAGGCACGGGCTGCATTGCTTAGGGTAAGGACCGGGCCTGAATGCCCTGAGGACAATCTGAGGGCGCTAACGTGAGATAGCAACCCAAACTGTGGGATAGCCAGAGAGAGAGGAAAAAAAAGAAAGAAAGAAAGAAAGAGAGAGAGAAAGAACTTTCCCACTAAAAGCTCTAACCTAAGGCACTGGCGGGCCGCATGCAGAACAAAGGACTAAGCAAGTATCAGAGGACAGCTAGCTGGCTTCGGACCAGCCCATCCCCCACCAGAGGCAGAGAGGCAGGAGGGTGACAGCCAGAGCCGGAATGCAAGGGGCAGTTTCGGCCCCAGAGACCGCATCCTCTTCCAAACTGCGAGCAGGCTCCCAGTTGCTAACCAAGTCTTCCTGGGATCCTGGATGGTTGACATCCACCAGGAGGGTCGCAGGGACTGCGGAGGTGATAAGACACACTGCCCACCTGGGGAGAGTGCGCTCACCAAGCACCTGATCGCCTGAGCTGCTCAGACCTGGGAAGGGCACAAAACGCAGGCCCAACTGAGTCTGTGCCTTTGTGTAGTACCCAAGAACCTGAACCTGAGTGGCTTAGACCTGGGAAGTACACGCAACCCAGGGCCCACTTTAGACAGTTCCCCTGCAGAGCAACCGGGAGCCTGAGCAGTGTAGACTGGGAAAGCACACACGCCATGAGCAGGGGCAAACCCAGTGTGGCCCAGACACTGTGAGCACTCCCCCCACACGCCAGTGATATTTGTTTGCAGTGTTCCTCCCTCCCCACAGCACAACTGAACAAGTGAGCCCAAATAAGCGACCACCTTCGCCCCCTTGTGTCAGGCACACTGAAAAGACTTGCAAATAGAAGAAGCCAAAATAAACAGAGGGAACCGCTTTGGAAGTGACAGGTGCAATAGATTAAACCCGTGTAGATAGTACTGACTACATTGGAAGGGGCCTATAGACCTTGAGTAGAAGTATAAGCTGGAACTATCTGAAACTGAACTGACCCCACACTGTCCACAACAATTCCAGAGAAATTCCTAGATATATTTTACTATTACCATTTTTTAAATTAAAAAAAAAATTTGCCAAAAAAGACCCTATTTTTAAAGCAAATTTCATATATAATTTTTTATAATTTTTGTGATTTTTTTAAATATTGTATTTTTGAGAGTCTAACCTCTACTCTAGATTTTTAATCTTTGCTTTTTGGTATTTGTTATCAAGTTTATACCTTTAAGAATCCAATCTTCAGTACCCATTTTTACTTAGGACTGTGATTACCGGCTTGATTGTCCTCTCCCCCTTTTGACTTTCTTTGTTCCCCCTCATGGCACCTCTATTTCCTCCCACCCCCATCCCTTCTCTACCCAACTCTGTGAATCTCTTTGGGTATTCTGAGCTGTGGAGAACACTTAGGGAACTGATCACTGGCTAGATCTGTCTCTTGCCTTTTGACACCCCATGTTCTCTTCTTGGTCACCTCTATCTCCTTCCTCCCTCTTCTCTTCTCTATGTAACTCTGTGAACCTCTCCAGGTGTTCCAGGCTGTGGAGAGCACATAGGGAATTGATTACTGGGTAGATTGCTTTCTCCCCTTTTGATTCCCCCTCTTCTCCTCCTGGTCACCTCTATCTCCCTGCTCCCTCTTCTCTTCTCCATGTAACTTTACGAACCTCTCTGGGTGTCCCTCACTGTGGAGAATCTTTTCTCCACTAACCTAGACATTTTATCATCAGTGCAGTATGCATGGAGAAGTCTTGAGGCTACTGTAAGAATAAGACTGAAAACCAGAGGCACGAGGCTTAAATCCAAAACTTGAGAACACCACAAAACTCCTGACTCCAGGGAACATTAATTGACAAGAGCTCATCCAAAAGCCTCCATACCTACACTGAAACCAAGTTCCACCCAAAAGCCAACAAGTTCCAGAGCAGGACATACCATGCTAATTCTCCAGCAATGCAGGAACATAACCCTGAGCATTAATATACAGGCTACCCAAAGTCACATCAAACCCACAGACACCTCAAAACTGACTACTAGATATTTCATTGCACTCCAGAGAGAAGAGATCCAGCTCCACCCACCAAACACCGACACAAGCTTTCCTAACCAGGAAACCTTGACAAGCCACTCACCCAACCCCACCCACAGGAAGGAACCTCCACAAAAAAGAGGAACCACACACTTCCAGCATACAGAAAGGCAACCCCAAACACAGCAATCTGAAGAAGATGAAAAGGCAGAGAAATACTAAGCAGGTAAAGGAACATGATAAGTGCCCAGCAAACCAAACAAAAGAGGAGGAGATAGGGAATCTACTGGACAAAGAATTCAGAATAATGATAGTAAAAAATGATCCAAAATCTTGAAAACAAAATGGAGTTATGGATAAACAGTCTGGAGACGAGGATTGAGAAGACTCAAGAAATGAGTCAATCAATAATGAATAATGCAATAACTGAGATCAAAAACACTTTGGAGGGAATCAACAGTAGAATAACTGAGGCAGAAGATAGGATAAGTGAGGTGGAAGATAGAATGGTGGAAATAAATGAAGCAGAGAGGAAAAAAGAAAAAAGAATTAAAAGAAATGAGGACAACCTCAGAGACCTCTGGGACAATGTCAAATGTGCCAAATTTCAAATCATAGGAGTCCCAGAAGAAGAAGACAAAAAGAAAGGCCATGAGAAAATACTTGAGGAGATAATAGTTGAAAACTTCCCTAAAATGGCGAAGGAAATAGCCACCCAAGTCCAAGAAACCCAGACAGTCCCAAACAGGATAAACCCAAGGCAAAACACCCCAGTTCAGTTCAGTTCAGTTCAGTCCAGTCGCTCTGTCGTGTCCGACTCTCTGCGACCCCATGAATTGCAGCACGCCAGGCCTCCCTGTCCATCACCAACTCCCGGAGCTCACTCACTCACATCCATCGAGTTAGTGATGCCATCCAGCCATCTCATCCTCTGTCATCCCCTTCTCCTCCTGCCCCCAATCCCTCCCAGCATCAGAGTCTTTTCCAATAAGTCAACTCTTCGCATGAAGTGGCCAAAGTACTGGAGTTTCAGCTGTAGCATCATTCCTTCCAAAGAACACCCAGGACTGATCTCCTTGCAGACCAAGGGACTCTCAACAGTCTTCTCCAACACCACAGTTCAAAAGCATCAATTCTTCAGTGCTCAGCTTTCTTCAGAGTCCAACTCTCACATCCATACATGACCACTGAAAAAACCATAGCCTTGACTAGACAGACCTTTGTTGGCAAAGTAACATCTCTGCTTTTGAATATGTTGTCTAGGTTGGTCATAACTTTCCTTCCAAGGAGTAAGCATCTTTTAATTTCATGGCTGCAATCACCATCTGCAGTGATTCTGGAGCCCCCCAAAATGAAGTCTGACACTGTTTCCACTGTTTCCTCATTTATTTCCCATGAAGTGATGGGAGCAGATGCCATGATCTTAGTTTTCTGAATGTTAGCTTTAAGCCAACTTTTTCACTCTCCTCCTTCACTTTCATCAAGAGGCTTTTTAGTTCCTCTTCACTTTCTGCCATAAGGGTGGTGTCATCTGCATATCTGAGGTTATTGATATTTCTCCCGGCAATCTTGATTCCAGCTTGTGTTTCTTCCAGTCCAGCGTTTCTCATGATGTACTCTGCATATAAGTTAAATAAACAGGGTGACAATATACAGCCTTGATGTACTCCTTTTCCTATTTGGAACCAGTCTGTTGTTCCATGTCCAGTTCTAACTGTTGCTTCCTGACCTGCATACAAGTTTCTCAAGAGGCAGGTCAGGTGGTCTGGTATTCCCATCTCCTTCAGAATTTTCCACAGTTTATTGTAATCCACACAGTCAAAGGCTTTGGCATAGTCAATAAAGCAGAAATAGATGTTTTTCTGGAATTCTCTTGCTTTTTCAATGATTCAGTAGATGATGGCAATTTGATCTCTGGTTCCTCTGCCTTTTCTAAAACCAGCTTGAACATCTGGAAGTTCATGGTTCACATATTGCTGAAGCCTGGCTTGGAGAATTTTGAGCATTACTTACTAGCATGTGAGATGAGTCCAAAAAACCAATACCCAGTGTGGATGTGACTGGTGATAGAAGCAAGGTCCAAAGCTGTAAAGAACAATATTGCATAGGAACCTGGAATGTCAGGTCCTTGAATCAAGGCAAATTGGAAGTGGTCAAACAGGAGATGGCAAGAGTGAACATCGACATTCTAGGAATCAGTCAACTAAAATGGACTGGAATGGGTGAATTTAACTCAGATGACCATTATATCTACTACTGCAGGCAGGAATCCCTTAGAAGAAATGGAGTAGCCATCATGGTCAACAAAAGAGTCTGAAATGCAGTACTTGGATACAATCTCAAAAACGACAGAATGATCTCTGTTCATTTCCAAGGCAAACCTTTCAATATCATAGTAATCCAAGCCTATGCCCCAACCAGTAACTCTGAAGAAGCTGAAGTTGAACGGTTCTATGAAGACCTACAAGATATTTTAGAACTAACACCCAAAAAGATGTCCTTTTCATTATAGGGGACTGGAATTCAAAGTAGGGAGTCAAGAAACACCTGGAGTAACAGGCAAATTTGGCCTTGGAGTAACGAATGAAGAAGGGCAAAGGCTAATAGAGTTTTGCCAAGAAAATGCACTGGTCATAGCAAACACCCTCTTCCAACAACACAAGAGAAGACTCTACACATGAACATCACCAGATGGTCAACAATGAAATCAGATTGATTATATTCTTTGCAGCCAAAGATGGAGAAGCTCTATACAGTCTGCAAAAACAAGACCAGGAGCTGACTGTGGCTCAGATCATGAGCCCCTTATTGTCAAATTCAGGCTTAAATTGAAGAAAGCAGGGGAAACCACTAGACCATTCAGGTATGACCTAAATCAAATCCCTTATGACTATACAGTGGAAGTGAGAAATAGATTTAAGGGACTAGATCTGATAGACAGATTGCCTGATGAACTATGGATGGAGGTTCATGACATTGTACAGGAGACAGGAATCAAGACCATCCCCAAGAATAAGAAATGCAAAAAAGCAAAATGGCTGTCTGGGGAGGCCTTACAAATAGCTGTGAAAAGAAGAGAAGCAAAAAGCAAAGGAGAAAAGGAAAGATATAAGCATCTGAATGCAGAGTTCCAAAGAATAGCAAGAAGAGATAAGAAAGCCTTCCTCAGTGATCAATGCAAAGAAATAGAGGAAAACAACAGAATGGGAAAGACTAGAGATCTCTTCAAGAAAATTAGAGATACCAAGGGAATATTCCATGCAAAGATGGGCACAATAAAGGACAGAAATGGTATGGACCTAACAGAAGCAGAAGATATTAAGAAGAGGTGGCAAGAATACACAGAAGAACTGTACAAAAAAGATCTTCATGACCAAGATAATCACGATGGTGTGATCACTCACCTAGAGCCAGACATCTTGGAATGTGAAGTCAAGTGGGCCTTAGAAAGCATCACTACAAACAAAGCTAGTGGAGGTGATGGAATTCCAATTGAGCTATTTCAAATCCTGAAGATGATGCTGTGAAAGTGCTGCACTCAATATGCCAGCAAATTTGGAAAACTCAGCAGTGGTCACATGACTGGAAAAGGTCAGTTTTCATTCCAATCCCAAAGAAAACAGCCCAAGACACATATAATCAAATTAACGAAGATCAAACACAAAAACAAATATGAAAAGCAGCAAGGGAAAAACAACAAATAACACACAAGGTGATTCCCATAAGAATAACAGCTGATCTTTCAACAGAAACTCTCCAGTCCAGAAGGGAATGGCAAGACATACTTAAAGTGATGAAAGAGAAAAACCTACAACCCAGATTACTGTACCCAGCAAGGATCTCATTCAAATATGAAGGAGAAATCAAAAGCGTTACAGACAAGCAAAAGCTCAGAGAATTCAGCACCACCAAACCAGCTCTTCAACAAATGCTAAAGGATCTTCTCTAGACAAGAAACACAGAAAAGGTGTATAAACTCGAACCTCAAACAACAAAGTAAATGGCAACGGGATCATACTTATCAATAATTACCTTAAATGTAAATAGGTTGAATGCCCCAACCAAAAGACAAAGACTGGCTGAATGGATACAAAAACAAGACCCCTATATATGCTGTCTACAAGAGACCCACCTCAAAATAAGGGACACATACAGACTCAAAGTGAAGGGCTGGAAATGAAGACTAAAAGAAAACAGGAGTAGCAATACTCCTGTCAGATGAAATAGACTTTGAAATAAAGGCTGTGAAAAGAGACAAAGAAGGGCTCTACATAATGATCAAAGGATCAATCCAAAAAGAAGATATAACAATTATAAATGTATATGCACCCAACATAGGAGCACTGCAATATGTAAGGCAAAAGCTAACAAGTATGAAAGGGGAAATTAACAGTAACACAATAATAGTGGGAGACTTTAATATCCCACTCACATCTATGGATAGATCAACTAAACAGAAAATTAGCAAGGAAACACAAACTTTAAATGATACAATGGACCAGTTAGACCTAATTGATATCTATAGGACATTTCACCCCAAAACAATGAATTTCACCTTTTTCTAAAGTGCACATGGAACCTTCTCCAGGACAGATCACATCCTGGAACATAAATCTAGCCTTGATAAATTAAAAAAAAAAAAAAATTAAACCATTCCAAGCATCTTTTCTGACCACAGTGAAGTAAGATTAGATGTCAATTACAGGAGAAAAACTATTAAAAATTCCAACATATAGAGGCTGAACAACACGGTGCTGAATAACCAACAAACCACAGAAGAAATCAAAAAAGAAATCAAAATATGCATAGAAACGAATGAAAATGAAAACACAACAACCCAAAACCTATCAGTTCAGTTCAGCTCAATGTATGGCAATGTATGCCAAAAACCACTACAATATTATAAAGTAATTAGCCTCCAATTAAAATAAATAAATAAATTTTAAATAAATAAATAAATCCCATTGCCACAACTACAGATCCCACATGCTGCAACTAAAGATCCTTCATACCACAATGAAGACTGAAGAATACACATGCTGCACTAAGACCCAGAGCAGTCAAGAATAAATTAATTTTAACAACCTGCACATCTATATTAAAAGAAGCATTGTTTTTTTTAATTTATTTATTTATTTTACTTTACAATATTGTATTGGTTTTACCATACATTGACTTGAATCTGCCATGAGTGTACATGTGTTCCCAATCCTGAACCTCCCTCTCACCTCCCTCCCATCCCATTCCTCTGGGTCATCCCAGTGCACCAGCCCCAAGCACCCTGTATCATGCATCAAATCTGGACTGACAATTCGTATCACATATGATATTTTACATTTTTCAATGCCATTCTCCTATATCATCCCACCCTCGCCCTCTCCCACAGAGTCCAAAAAACTGTTCAATACATTTGTGTCTCTTTTGCTGTCTCACATACAGGGTTATCACTACCTTCTTTCTGAATTCCATATATATGCATTAGTATACTGTATTGGAGAAGGCGATGGCACCCCACTCCAGTACTCTTGCCTGGAAAATCCCATGGATGGAGGAGCCTGGTAGGCTAAAGTCCATGGGGTTGCTAGGAGTCAGACACGACTGAGCGACTTCACTTTCACTTTTCACTTTTCACTTTCATGCATTGGAGAAGGAAATGGCAACCCACTCCAGTGTTCTTGCCTGGAGAATCCCAGGGATGGGGGAGCCTGGTGGGCTGCCGTCTCTGGGGTCGCACAGAGTCAGACATGACTGAAGCGACTTAGCAGCATACTGTATTGGTGTTTTTCTTTCTGGCTTACTTCACTCTGTATAATAGGCTCCAGTTTCATCCACCTCATTAGGACTGATTCAAATATATTCTTTTTAATGGCTGAGTAATACTCCATTGTGTATATGTACCACTGCTTTCTTATCCATTCATCTGCTGATGGACATCTAGGTTGCTTTCATGTCCTGGCTATTATAAACAGTGCTGTGTTGAACATTGGGGTACACGTGTCTCTTTCAATTCTGGTTTCCTCAGTGTGTATGCCCAGCAGTGCGATTGCTGGGTCATATGGCAGTTCTATTTCCAGTTTTTAAAGGAATCTCCACACTGTTCTCCATAGTGGCTGTACTAGTTTGCATTCCCACCAACAGTGTAGGAGGCTTCCCTTTTCTCCACACCCTCTCCAGCATTTATTGCTTGTAGACTTTTGGATCACAGCCATTCTGACTGGCGTGAAATGGTACCTACCTCATTGTGGTTTTGATTTGCATTTCTCTGATAATGAGTGATGTTGAGCATCTTTTCATGTGTTTGTTAAACATCTGTATGTCTTCTTTGGAGAAATGTCTGTTTAGTTCTTTGGCCTACTTTTCGATTGGGTCTTTTATTTTTCTGGAATTGAGCTGCAGGAGTTGCTTGTATATTTTTGAGATTAATTCTTTGTCAGTTGCTTCATTTGCTGTTGTTTTCTCCCATTCTGAAGGCTGTCTTTTCACCTTGCTTATAGTTTCCTTTGTTGTGCAGAAGCTTTTAATTTTAATTAGGTCCCATTTGTTTATTTTTGCTTTTATTTCCAATATTCTGCAAGGTGGGTCCTGCTGTGATGTATGTCAAGAGAGTGTTTTGTCTATGTTCTCCTCTAGGAATTTTATAGTTTCAGATCTTACATTTATATCTTTAATCTATTTTGAGTTTATTTTTTGTATGGTGTCAGAAAGTGTTCTAGATTCATTCTTTTACAAGTGGTTGACAAGTTTTCCCAGCACCACTTGTTAAAGAGATTGTCTTTTCTCCATTGTATATTCTTGCCTCCTTTGTCAAAGATAAGGTTTCTAGAGCTGTGTGGATTTATCTCTGGGCTTTCTATTTTGTTCCATTGATCTACATTTCTGTTTTTGTGCCAGTACCATACTGTCTTGATAACTGTGGCTTTGTAGTAGAGACTGAAGTCAGGCAAGTTGATTCCTCCAGTTCCATTCTTCTTTCTCAAGATTGCTTTGGCTATTCAAGGTTTTTTGTATATCCATACAAAATTGTGAAATTATTTGTTCTAGTTCTCTGAAAAATACCGTTGGTAGCCTGATAGGGATTGCATTGGTTCTATAGATTGCTTTGGGTAATATACTCTTTTTCACTATATTGATTTTTCCAATCCATGAACATGGTATATTTCTCCATCTATTTGTGTCCTCTTTGATTTCTTTCACCAGTGTTTTATAGTTTTCTATATATAGGTCTTTTGTTTCTTTGGGTAGATATATTCCCAAGTATTTTATTCTTTTTGTTGCAATGGTGAATGGAATTGTTTCCTTAATTTCTCTTTCTATTTTCTCATTATTAGTGTCTAGGAATGCAAGGGATTTCTGTGTGTTAATTTTATATCCTACAACTTTACTATATTCATTGATTAGCTCTAGTAATTTTCTGGTGGAGTCTTTAGGGTTTTCTATGTAGAGGATCATGTCATCTGCAAACAGTGAGAGTTTTACTTCTTCTTTTCCAATCTGGATTCCTTTTCTTTTTCTTCTCTGATTGCTGTGAACAAAACTTCCAAAACTATGTTGAATAGTAGTGGTGAGAGTGGGCACCCTTGTCTTGTTCCTGACTTTAGGGGAAATGCTTTCAATTTTTCACCATTGAGGGTAATGTTTGCTGTGAGTTTGTCATATATAGCTTTTATTATGTTGAGGTATGTTCCTTCTAGTCCTGCTTTCTGGAGGGTTTTTATCATAAATGGATGTTGAATTTTGTCAAAGGCTTTCTCTGCATCTATTGAGATAATCACATGGTTTTTGTTTTTCAATTTGTTAATGTGGTGCATTACACTGATTGATTTGTGGATATTGAAGAATCCTTGCACCCCTGGGATAAAGCCCACTTGGTCATGATGTATGATCTTTTTAATATGTTGTTGGATTCTGTTTGCTAGAATTTTGTCAAGGATTTTTGTATCTATGTTCATCAGTGATATTGGCCTGTAGTTTTCTAAAAGGAGCTTTATTCTTAATTGCCAAAACCTGGAAGTTATCAAGATGTCTTTCCATAGGTGAGTGGATAAACATCCAGACAATGGGATATTATTCAGCCCTAAAAAGAAATGAACTATTAAGCCTAGAAAAGACATGGAGGAACCTGAAATACACACTAATAAGTGAAAGGAGCCAAACAGAAAAGGCTACATACTGTGTGATTGCAACTATATGACAATTTAGAAAAGGCAAAACTGTAGAGATAATTAAAAGATCAATGGCTGTCAGCGGTACGTGAGGGGAGATGAATAGGTAGGACAAGAGGTTATTTAAGGCACTGAAAATACCCTATCAGTTAAGTTCAGTCACTCTGACTTTGCGACCCCATGAATCACAGCACGCCAGGCCTCCCTGTCCATCACCAACTCCCGGAGTTTACCCAAACTCATGACCATGGAGTCAATGATGCCATTCAGCCATCTCATCCTCTGTTGTCCCCTTCTCCTCCTGCCCCCAATCCCTCCCAGCATCAGAGTCTTTTCCAATGAGTCAACTCTTTGCATGAGGTGACCAAGTATTGGAGTTTCAGCCTCAGCATCAGTCCTCCAATGAACACCCAGTACTGATCTCCTTTAGGATGGACTGCTTGGATCTCCTTGCAGTCCAAGGGACTCTCAACAATCTTCTCCAACACCACAGTTCAAAAGCATCAATTCTTTGGCCCTCAGCTTTCTTCACAGTCCAACTCTCATATCCATACATGACCACAGGAAAAACCATAGCCTTAACTAGACAGACCTTTGTTGGCAAAGTAATGTCTCTGCTTTTGAATATGCTATCTAGGTTGGTCATAACTTTCCTTCCAAGGAGTAAGCGTTTTTTAATTTTGTGGATGCAATCACTATCTGCAGTGATTTTAGAGCCCCCAAAAATAAAGTCTCACACTGTTTCCTCATTCATTTGCCATGAAGTGATGGGACCAGATGCCAAGATCTTAGTTTTCTGAATGTTAGCTTTAAGCCAACTTTTTCACTCACCTCTTCCACTTTCATCAAGAGGCTTTTTAATTCCTCTTCACTTTCTGCCGTAAGGGTAGTGTCATCTGCATATCTGAGGTTATCGATACTTCTCCTGGCAATCTTGATTCCAGCTTGTGCTTCATCCAGCCCAGCGTTTCTCATGATGTACTCTGCATATAAGTTAAATAAGCAGGATGACAATATACAGCTTTGACGTACTCCTTTTCCTATTTGGAACCAGTCTATTGTTCCATGTCCAGTTCTAACTGTTGCTTCCTGACCTGCATATAGGTTTCTCAAGAAGCAGGTCAGGTCGTCTCGTATTCCCATCTCTTTCAGAATTTTCCATAGTTTATTGTGATCCACACAGTCAAAGGCTTTGGCATAGTCAATAAAGCAGAAATAGATGTTTTTCTGGAACTCGCTTGCTTTTTCCATGATCCAGCGGATGTTGGCAATTTGATCTCTGGTTCCTCTGCCTTTTCTAAAACCAGCTTGAATATCTGGAAGTTCACAGTTCACGTATTGCTGAAGCCTGGCTTGGAGAATTTTGAACATTACTTTACTAGCGTGTGAGATGAGTGCAATTGTGCTGTAGTTTGAGCATTCTTTGGCATTGCCTTTCTTTGGGATTGGAATGAAAAGTGACCTTTTCCAGTCCTGTGGCCACTGCTGAGTTTTCCAAATTTGCTGGCATATTGAGTGTAGCACTTTCACAGCATCATCTTCCAGGATTTGAAATAGCTCAACTGGAATTCCATCACCTCCACTAGCTTTGTTTGTAGTGATGCTGTCTAAGGCCCACCTGACCTCACTAGGTGAGTGATCACTGGGTGAGTGATCACACCATCATGATTATCTCTGATATTATAATTACAGATATACCTATTTTTATTACCCTCTGCTTTACTGCATTTTGCTAGTACTATATATAAATTTTTTTTTTAATAAATTGAAGTTTTGTGGCAACCCTCTGTTTAGCAAGTCTGTTGGCACCATTATCCAACAGCACTTGCTCACTTGATGTCTGTGTGTCATATTTTGGTAAATCACACATTTTTCAAATGTTTTCATTATTATTATATTTGTTATGGTGATCAGTGACCTTTGATGTTACTATTACAATTGTTTTGTCAGTTTTTTGCAATAAAATTCTTTTTGCAGCCATGAAATTAAAAGATGCTTGCTCCTTGGGAGGAAAGCTATGACAAACCTAGACAATATATTAAAAAGCAGAGATATCACTTTGCAGACAAAGGTCTGTATAGTCAAAGCTATGGTTTTTCCAGTAGTCTGTATGAATGTGAGAGTTGAATGACCATAAAGAGAGCTGAATGCCAAAGAATTGATGCTTTCAAATTGTGGTACTGGAGAAGACTCTTGAGAGTCCCTTAGACCACAAGGAGATCAAATCAGTCAATACTAAAGGAAATGAACCCTGAATAATCATTGGAAGTACTGTTGCTGAAGCTGAAGCTCCAATACTTTGGCCACCTGATGTGAAAGGCTGACTCATTGGAGAAGAATGTGATGTTGGGAAAGATTGAAGGCAAAAGTAGACTATATGAAGTCTAATTTAAACTATGGACTTTGGATGATTATGATATGTTAATGTGGGCTCATTCTTGATTTAAAAATGTACATTCTGATGAATGATATTGATAATAATTATGGCTATGCATGTGTGAGAGTAGTGAAGATATGAGAGTTCACTGAATTTTCCTCTCAATTTTGCTACAAAACTAAAACTTTTCTAAAACAAATTTTAAAGTAAAAGGATACAAAAATATACACCATGCTAACAACAGTCAAAAGAAAGCTAGAGTAGCTATATTAACATCAGACAAAGGAGATTTCTATGCAAAGAATATTACCAGGGATAAATAAGGCCTTTCATGATAAACTGGATGAATTAATCAAGAGGATATAACAATCCCAACCACTCTTAAATGTTTATACATCTAGTAACAGAGGTTTTGTTTCACATATAAAACATTTTTCATATATAAAAATATTCACATATTTTATATGTGAAACAAAAAAGGATAGGACTAAAAGGAGAAAGAGACAAATCTACCATTACAGTAAGAGATTTCAATATCTCTTAATAATCAATAGACCAAGTAGGCAAGAAATTAGCAAGGATATAGTCTACTTGAACATCACTACCAATCAACCCGACTGATTGACATTTATAGACCACTTTACCCAACAAAAGCAGAATACACATGATTCTCACATACACAGAACATTCACCAAAATAAACCATATGGGTTATAAAACATATCTTAACATTTTATGGCAAACAGATGGGGAAAAAATGGAAATAGTGACAGATTTTATTCTCTAGGCTCCAAAATCACTGTGGATGGAGACTGCAGCCATGAAATTAAAAGATGCTTGCTCCCTGGAAGAAAACTTATAACAAACCTATACAGTATATTAAAAATAGAGACATCACTTTGCTGATAAAGGTCCATCTAGTCAAAGCTATGATTTTTCCAATAGTCATGTACAGATGTGAGATTTGGACCATAAAGGAGGCTGCTGCTGCTAAGTTGCTTCAGTCGTAAAGTGACCCCATAGATGGCAGCCCATCAGGCTCCGCCGTCCCTGGGATTCTCCAGGCAAGAACACTGGAGGCTAAGCACCCAAAAACTGATGCTTTTGAACTGTGGTGCTGGAAAAGATTCTTGAGAGTCCCTTGAACAGCAAGGAGATCAAATCAGTCAATCCTAAAGGAAATCAACCCTGAATATTCACTGGAAGGACTGATGCTGAAACAGAAGCTCCAATACTTTGGCCACCTGATGCAAAGAGCTGTGTCATTGGAAAAGACCCTGATGCTGGGAAGGATTGAAGGCAGGAGGAGAAGCGGGTGACAGAGGATGAGATGGTTGGATGGCATCACTGATTGAATGGACATGAGTTTGAGCAAATTCCGGGAGATGGTGAAGGACAGGGAAGCCTGATGTGCTGCAGTCCATGGGGTTGCAGAGTTGGACATGACTTAGCAACTGAACAAAAACAACAAATTTAAAAGGAATCTAGGCATATCAAGTATAGTCTCAGATCACCATGGAATGAAATTAGAAATGTGTAACAGAAATATCTCTGGAAATTTTTCAGATATTTATATAATAGCACACTTTTAAATGGCCCAAGGATGAAAGAATAAATACATAGGGAAAATGGGAAGTATTTGAACTGCATGAAAATGATAACACATTGTGTCAAAACTTGTGGGATGCATCTGAGCAGTAGTTGAAGTAAATGTATAGTTGAACTAAACTGTGCTGTGCTTAGTAGCTCAGTCATGTCCAACTCTTTGCAACCCCATGGACTGTAGTCTGCTAGGCTCCTCTGTCCATGGGGAATCTCCAGGCAAGAACACTGGAGTGGGTTGCCATGCCCTCCTCCAGGGAATCTTCCCAACCCAGGGATCGAACCCAGGTCTCCTGCATTGAAAGGTGGATCCTTTCCTGCTTGAGCCATAGGGAAGCCCATGAATACTGGAGTGGGTAGCCTGTCCCTTCTGCGGGGGATCTTCCCAATCCAGGAATTGAACTGGGGTCTCCTGCATTGCAGGTGGATTCTTTACCAGCTGAGCTACCAGGCAAGCCCAGCATTAAAACTACTGTATTAGAAAAGAAGAAAGGTCTCATATCAATGACCTCAGCTTTCACCTTAATCAATACAATATTGTAAAGTTAAAAAATAAAATAAAAAAGTAAAAAAATAAGAGCTAATTAAACATAAACTAAGCAGACTAAAAAAAATAACATCAGAGCAGAAACCAGATTGCTCAGAAAAAAGAGAGAGAAGACATAAATTATCAATACCAGGAATGAGAAAGATTATATCACTACTGCTGCTGCTGCTGCTAAGTCACTTCAGTCGTGTCTGACTCTGTGCGACCCCATAGACGGCAGCCCACCAGGCTCCCCCATCCCTGGGATTCTCCAGGCAAGAACACTGGAGTGGGTTGCCATTTCCTTCTCCAATGCATGAAAGTGAAAAGTGAAAGTGAAGTCGCTCAGTCGTGTCCGACTCTTAGCCACCCCATGGACTGCAGCCTACCAGGCTCCTCCGTCCATGGGATTTTCCAGGCAAGAGTACTGGAGTGGGGTGCCATTGCCTTTTCCTA
This sequence comes from Bos javanicus, assembly GCF_032452875.1. Lineage (NCBI taxonomy): Eukaryota > Metazoa > Chordata > Mammalia > Artiodactyla > Bovidae > Bos > Bos javanicus. The sequence continues at coordinate 22,292,934 of NC_083874.1, read as the reverse complement.
TCACTACAGATGCCCATATATTAAAGAATAATAGGAGAATATTATAAATATTTGACAATAAATTTACAGGAAATGGACAAATTCCTTGAAATACACAAACTACCAAAGTTTTCTCAAGAAGAAAGAGATAAGTTGAATAGCCCTAAAGAGGTTATACATGCTAAGTCGCTTTAGTTGTGTCTGACCCTTTGTGACCCTATGGACTGTAGCCCGCCAGGCTCTTCCATCCATGGGATTCTCCAGACAAGAATACTAGAGAGGGTAACCATGCCCTCCTCCAGAAAAAGGTAGTAATTGTAACATTTCTTTTCAACAAAGAAAATTCCAGGCCTATATGGCTTCAATAGTGAATTCCACCCAACAAAAATAATTTAAGGCAGAAATAACACTATCTCTTCCCCAGAAAACTGAAGAGGAAGAAATACTTCCCAACTTGTTTTATGAGCTTAATCATTACTCTGATACCAAACGCAGACATACACTTTATTTTTTTAAATTATTTTATTTATTTTAATTGAAATCTAATTACTTTACAATATTGTAGTGGTTTTTGCCAAACATCCACATGAATCAGCCATGGGCACACATGTGTTCCCCATCCAGAATCCCCCTCCCAACTCCTTCCCCATTCCATCCCCCAGGGTCATCCCAGTGTACCAGCCCTGAGCACCCTGTCTCATGCATCGAACCTGGATTGGCAATCCTCTTCACATATGATAATATGCACATTTCAATGCTATATACACTTTAAAAGAAAACTACAGACCCTCATGAACACTGATGCAAAAATTGAAGCAAATCAAATCCAATAATATATAAAAAGAAAAATACATTACAACCAAATAGGGTTTACTTTAGGATGCAGAGTTGGTTTAACACTAGAACATCAATCAATACATTATATTCAATTTACAATCATCAATTCACCATATTAACAAACTGAAAAAGTAAAACCCTACGATCACCTTAACAGACATAAAAGCTACATTTGGCAAAATCTAGCTAAGAGTCGGACATGGCTGAGCAACTTCATTTTCACTTTTCACTTTCATGCATTGAAGAAGGAAATGGCAACCCACTCCAGTGTTCTTGCCTGGAGAATCCCAGGGACAGGGGAGTCTGGTGGGCTGCTGTCTACGGGGTCGCACAGAGTCGGACACGACTGAAGGGACTTAGCAGCAGCAGCAGCAGCATCTATTTCTGATAAACTCTCTCAAGCATATTAGGAATAGAAGGTAACTTTCCCAAACTAAGAGAAAATATATAGAAAACCTACAGATAATATCATACTTAAGAGTGAACTACTAAATGCTTTTCATCAAAATATAGAAACAAGGCAAGCATGTCCGCTCTCCTTACGGCTCTCTTTCAACATTGTACAGGAGGATGGAATCAGTGCAATTATGTAAGAAAAAACAAAAGGCATCCATACTGGAAAGAAAGAAGTACAACTATTTTATTCACAGATGACGTAATTGCCCATGGTCAAACAGAAACTTTAGGGGGAAATACCACTAGAGCTAATAATTAAGATTAGCAAGTTTACAGTATCTTTATTATGAAATGAGTGTTTGTGTCCCTCCAAAGTTTATATGCTCAAGTCATAACCCTCAATGAGATTGTATTTGGAGATAGAGCCTATGAGAGGGTGATATGAGTTCATAAAGGTGAGGCCCAATCTGAGAGACCTGGTGCCCTCATAAGAAAAGAAAGAAACACCAGAGCCCTCTCTTTCTTTGCGTGGAGAGAAAAGGTCATGTGAAGTCATAGCAAGATGGTGGTCACCTACAAGACAAGAAAAGAGCCCTACCAGGAAATGAATAGGCCAGCACTTTGGTCGTGGACTTCCAGGCCTCTAAAACTTTGAAAAAATAAAATTCTGTTGTTTAATCCCCCTAGTCTATTGTATTTTGTTATGGTAGTCCAAGAAGACTAATATAAAGATCAACAAACAAAAAGGTATATTTATTGGACTTCTTCTTGGTGGTGCAGTGGACAAGAATTTGCCCACCAATGCCAGGGACAGGGGTTCGATCCCTGGTCCAGAAGATTCCACATGTCTCAGAGCAACTGAGCAACTCAAGCTCAGTACTCAGAGCACAGAGCAACTCAAGCCCATGTGCCACAATTTTTGAGACCATGCTCTAGAGCCTGCAAGCCACAACTACTGAGCCCGCATGCTGCAGCCACTGAAGCCCACATCCCTAAGACCTGTGTCTGTAAGAAGAGAAGTCTCTGTGATGAAAAGTATGTGCACTTCAACAAAGAGTAGACACCACTCATTGCAACCAGAAAAAACCTGGGCAGCAACAAAGACCCAGTGCAAACAAAAATACATAATTTTTTTAAAAAAGGAATCAGTTGGATGGGAGGGGAATTTGGGGAGAGAATGGATACATGTATATGTATGGCTGAGTCCTTTCACTGTTCACTTGAAGCTATCACAACATTATTAATCAGCTACACCCCAATACAAAATAAAAAGTTAAAAAAATAAAAAAGGAATCATTTTTTAAAAAGGTATATCTCTATTGCTAGCAATGAATAGTGAGAAATAGAAATTAATAGCATAAAAATCAGAGAAGGCAATGGCACCCCACTCCAGTACTCTTGCCGGGAAAATCCCATGGACAGAGGAGCCTGGTGGGCTGCTGTCTATGGGGTCGCACAGAGTTGGACACGACTGAGCGACTTCACTTTCACTTTTCACTTTCATGCATTGGAGAAGGAAATGGCAACCCACTCCAGTGTTCTTGCCTGGAGAATCCCAGAGACGGGGGAGCCTGGTGGGCTGCCATCTCTGGGGTTGCACAGAGTCAGACACGACTGAAGCAACTTAGCAGCAGCAGCATAAAAATATGAAATATTAAAATTAGGTGAGAAATAATGACATCAGGTGGGAATAATGACCTGTTTAGTAAAAATTTTAAGGTAGTAAAGAAGACCTAAATAAAATGGACAGATGCCCTTTTTTCTTAAGATAGGAAACTCAATCTTGTTATGATGTCAATTATCCTCAAATTAACCTATAGATTCAATGCAATCCAAATCAAAATCCCATTAGAGTTTCTTGTTTTTTTGTAAAAATTGACAAGCTTATCCTAAAATTCATATACAAGTGCAAAGAACCTAAAAGCCAAACCAATTGAAAAAGAATAACAAAGTCAGAGAGCTAGTACTATCTGATATTAAGAATTACTATAGTGCCACATTATTCAATACTGCATGGTACTGGTATAAAGATAAACAAGTAGATGAATGAAACGACATAGAGAATCCAGACAGAAACCCATACTTATATATGGATAACTTTTTTTTCAGCAAAGGTGCAAAGGCAATATAGTGAAGAAAGGATAGAATTTTCACAAATGCTAGAATAATTGAATGTCAATATGCAAAAAAAGAACTTGAATCCATATCTAACATCATTTAATAAAATTAACTCATAGGCAAAAATGTAAAACTTTAAATTATGAAACTTCTAGAAGAAACCACAGAAGACCTTTGTGACCCTGGGTTAGGCAAAGATTTCTCAGATATGACAACAAAGGCATATCCCAATAACAAACTGACAAGTTGGACTTAATCAAAGTTAAAAATTTATGTTCTTCAAACTGTTTCACAAGAAATTACATATTATATGATTCCACTTATATGAAATGCCCAGAAAAGGAAACTCAAGAGACATAAAGTAGATCAGTATTTGCTTGGGGCTGAGAACAGGGTTTAAGTGTAAATGGGCATAAGGGATCTTATTGTGGGTAAAAAATGTTCTAAAACTGACATATGGTGATGCTTAAACTCTCCAAATTTGCAAAAAATCATTTAATTGTAAAACTTTAAATGGGTAAATTTTATTATATGTAAAATATACTACATTAAGGTTTTTTTTTTTTTTTAAAGAAGACAATAGAAATAGTGTGAAAAGACAAGGTGCCCACTGGAAGAATATTCTTCAAAGCATATATCTCATAAAGGATTTGCATCCAGAATATGTAAAGAACTTTCAAAATTCTACAATGAGAAAATCAAATAATTTTTTAAATAGACAAAATATTGGAACAGATATATCACCAAAAAGGATATGCAGATGTCAAATAAGTACGTGCTGTTGCTGCTGCTAAGTCACTTCAGTCGTATCCGATTCTCTGTGACCCCACTGATGGCAGCCCACCAGGTTCCTCTGTCCCTGGGATTCTCCAGGCAAGAATATGGGAGTGGGTTGCCATTTCCTTCTACAATGCATGCATGCATGCTGAGTCGCTTCAGTTGTGTCCGACTCTGTGCAACCCTATGGACAGCAGCCCACTAGGCTCCTCTGTCCACGGGATTCTCCAGGCAAGAATACTGGAGTGGGTTGCCATTTCCTTTTCCAAAATAAGCACATGAAAAAGTGATTAACATATTAGTCCTTAGGGAAATATAAATTAAAATCACATTACGATATCACTTCATATCTATTAGAATGGTTCAAATTAAAAGACTGGCCATATTAAGTGTCACATGTAATGAAACAAGTTTCAAACACTGCTAGTAGAGGAGCCAAGATGGCGGAGGAGTAGGACAGGGAGAACACTTTCCCCCCTACAAATTCATCAAAAGAACATTTAAAAGCTGAGTAAATTCCACAAAACAACTTTTGAAGGCCGGTAGAGGACATCAGGCACCCAGAAAAGCAACCCAAGTCTTCGAAAGGAGTTAGGAAAAAATAAAAAAGACAAAAAAAGAGACAAAAGAGGGAGGGATGGAATTCCGTCCCGGGAAGGGAGTCTTAAAAAGAGAGGTTTCCAAACACCAGGAAACCTTCTCACTGCCGAATCTGTGCCGAGCTTTGGAAGCACAAAGGGCAACATAACAGGGAGGAAAAATAAATAAACAATTAAAACCCGCAGATTGCGAGACCTACGGTAACTCCCCCAGTGGAGAAGCAGCACAGACGCCTGCACACGCCATTAGCAAGTGGGGGCTGGGCAGGGAGGCACGGCGTGGGCTGCATTGCTTAGAGTAAGGACCTGGCCTGAATACCCTGAGCGCTATCTGAGTGAAATAATTTGGGCTAGCAAATCAGACTGTGGGATATCTACCACGCGAAAAGCCAGCCCTAACCTAAGACACCGCCAGGCCCGTGCACGGAACAAAGGACTGAACAGAGATAGCCGGCTGCAGACCATCCCCCTCCGGTGACAGGCAGCCAGAACTGGAAGGGGGCAATCACAGCCCCAGACATTATCTATAAAACTGTAAGCAGGCTTCTTTGCTAACTAAAACTTCTTGGGGGTCTGGATGGTCAATATCTACCTGAGAAGGTGCGCTGGTTGTACACCTAGATAACCAAGCAGCGAGCGGCGGGGAGGCGATAAGTCGCAGCGATCGTGCTCGCCAAGCACCTCATCACCTGAGCTGCTCGGACCTGCGAAGGGCACAAAGCGCAGGCCCAATCAAGTCTGCGCCTCTGAGGACTACCCGAGAACCTGAACCTGAGCGGCTTGGACCTGGGAGGTGCAGGCAGCCCAGGGCCGGCCTCAGATGGTTCCTGGCAGAGCAACCTAGAGCCTGAGCAGTGTGGGCAGGGAGGCTACATGCGCCGTGAGCAGGGGCAGACCCAGTGTGGCTGAGGCACTGCGAGCACACGCCAGTGTTATTTGTTTGTATCATCCCTCCCTCCCTCCCCACAGCGCGACTGAACAAGTGAGCCTAAAAAAAAAAAAAAAAAAGTGTCCTCCACTGTCCCCTTTGTGTCAGGGCAGAAACCAGACACTGAAGAGACCAGCAAACAGAAGAAGCTATAACAGAGGGAAATGCCTTGGAAGCTACAGGCAATAGATTAAAACCCTGTGGTTACTACCAACTACATAGGAAGGGGCCTATAGATCTTGAGAAATATAAGTCAGACCAAGGAACTAGCCAAAAATGAACTGAACCCACAATACTCACAACAAAACCAGAGAAAGTCCTAGATATATTTTTACTATTTTTACAATCATTCTTTCTTTCTTTTTTTTAATTAAAAAAAAAATTCTAAGTCCTCTATTATTCCTTTAATTTTCACTTTTATAACCTATTACTTTGCAAAAAAAAAAAGACCTTTTTTTTTTTACAGCAAACTTCATATATATTTTTTTATAATTTTTTGACCTTGTTTTTTTTTTTTTTTTCTTTTTTTCTTCTTTTCTTTAACATTGTATTTTTGAAATTCCAAACTCTACTCTAGATTTTTAATTTTAGCTTTTTGGTATTTGTTATCAATTTTGTACCTGTATTTTCTTTATAATTTTTGCGACTTTGTTTGTTTTTGTTTGTTTTTTTCTCTCTTTCTTTTTCTTCTTTTTTTTAACATTGTATTTTTGAAATTCCAAACTCTACTCTAGGTTCTTAACTTTTGCTTTTTGGTATTAGTTATCAATTTTGTACCTGTATTTTCTTTATAATTTTCGTGACCTTGTTTGTTTTTATTTGTTCGTTTTTTCTTTCTTTCTTTTCCTTCTTCTTTTCTTCAACATTGTATTTTTGAAATTCCAAACTCTACTCTAGATTTTTAATTTTTGCTTTTATGTATTTGTTACCAATTTTGTACCTTGAAGAATCCAATCTTCAGTACCCATTTTTCACTAGGGAGCGAGATTACTGGCTTGACTGCTCTCTCTCCCTTTGGACTCTCCTTTTTCTCCACCAGGTCGCCTGTGTCTCCTCCCTAACCCCTCTCTACTCTACCCAACTCTGTGAATTTCTGTGAGTTCCAGATGGTAGAGAACACTTAGGGAACTGATTACTGGCTGGATCTGTCTCCCTCCTTTTCATTCCCCCTTTTATCCTCCTGGCCACCTTTGTCTCCTTTCTCCTTCTTCTCTTCTCTGTATAACTCTGTGAAGATCTCTGAGTGGTCCAGTTGTGGAGTGCACATGAGGAAGTGATTATTGGCTAGCCCACTCTCTCCTCTATTGATTCCACCTCATCTCATTCGGGTCACCTCTAACGCCCTCCTCCCTGTTCTTTTCTCCATGTAACGCTGTGAACCTCTCTGGGTGACCCTCACGGTAGAGAAACTTTTCATCTTTAATGTAGATGTTTTATCAGTGGTGCTGTATAGAAGGAGAAGTTTTGAAACTACAGTACAAATAAGACCAATAACTGGAAGCAGAAGGCTTAAGTCCAAACCCTGTCTCCAGGGAACTCCTGACTCCAAGGAACATTAATTGACAGGAGCTCATCAAACGCCTCCATATCAACACTGAAACCAAGCACCACACAAGGGCCAACAAGTTCCAGGGCAAGACATACCAAGCAAATACCCCAGCAAAAAAGGAACACAGCCCTGAGTGCCAAGATACAGGCTGCCCAAAGTCACCCCAAAACCATAGACATCTCATAACTCATTACTGGACACTTCATTGCACTCCAGAGAGAAGAAATACAGCTCCACCCACCAGAACACTGACACAAGCTTCCCTAACCAGGAAACCTTGACAAGCCACCTGTACAAACCCACACACAGCGAGGAAATGCCACAATAAAGAGAACTCTACAAACTGCCAGAATACAGAAAGGACACCCCAAAATCAGCAATTTAAACAAGATGAAGAGACAGAGGATAACCCAGCAGATAAAGGAACAGGATAAATGCCCACCAAACCAAACAAAAGAGGAAGAGACAGGGAATCTACCTGATAAAGAATTCCAAATAATGATAGTGAAATTGATCCAAAATCTTGAAATCAAAATGGAATCACAGATAAATAGCCTGGAGACAAGGATTGAGAAGATGCAAGAAAGGTTTAACAAGGACCTAGAAGAAATAAAAAAGAGTCAATATATAATGAATAATGCAATAAATGAAATTAAAAACACTCTGGAGGCAACAAATAGTAGAATAACAGAGGTAGAAGATAGGATTAGTGAATTAGAAGATAGAATGGTAGAAATAAATGAATCAGAGAGGATAGAAGAAAAACGAATTAAAAGAAATGAGGACAATCTCAGAGACCTCCAGGACAATATTAAACGCTACAACATTCGAATCATAGGGGTCCCAGAAGAAGAAGACAAAAAGAAAGACCATGAGAAAATATTTGAGGAGATAATAGTTGAAAACTTCCCTAAAATGGGGAAGGAAATAATCACCCAAGTCCAAGAAACCCAGAGAGTCCCAAACAGGATAAACCCAAGGCAAAACACCCCAAGACACATATTAATCAAATTAACAAAGATCAAACACAAAGAACAAATATTAAAAGCAGCAGGGGAAAAACAACAAATAACACACAAGGGAACTCCCATAAGGATAACAGCTGATCTTTCAATAAAAACTCTTCAAGTCAGGAAGGAATGGCAAGACATACTTAAAATGATGAAAGAAAATAACCTACAGCCCAGATTATTGTACCCAGCAAGGATTTCATTCAAGTATGAAGGAGAAATCAAAAGCTTTTCAGACAAGCAAAAGCTGAGAGAATTCTGCACCACCAAACCAGCTCTCCAACAAATACTAAAGGATATTCTCTAGACAGGAAACACAAAAATGGTGTATAAATTCAAACCCAAAACAATAAAGTAAATGGCAACGGGATCATACTTATCAGTAATTACCTTAAATGTAAATGGGTTGAATGCCCCAACCAAAAGACAAAGACTGGCTGAATGGATACAAAAACAAGACCCCTATATATGTTGTCTACAAGAGACCCACCTCAAAACAGGGGACACATACAGACTGAAAGTGAAGGGCTGGAAAAAGATTTTCCATGCAAATAAGGACCAAAAGAAAGCAGGAGTAGCAATACTCATATCAGATAAAATAGACTTTAAAACAAAGGCTGTGAAAAGAGACAAAGAAGGTCACTACATAATGATCAAAGGATCAATCCAAGAAGAAGATACAACAATTATAAATATATATGTACCCAACACGGGAGCACCACAGTACGTAAGACAAATGCTAACAAGTATGAAAGGAGAAATTAACAATAACACAATTATAGTGGGAGACTTTAATACCCCACTCACACCTATGGATAGATCAACTAAACAGAAAATTAGCAAGGAAACACAAACTTTAAATGATACAATAGACCAGTTAGACCTAATTGATATCTATAGGACATTTCATCCCAAAACAATGAATTTCACCTTTTTCTCAAGCGCACATGGAACCTTCTCCAGGATAGATCACATCCTGGGCCATAAATCTAGCCTTGGTAAATTCAAAAAAATAGAAATCATCCCAAGCATCTTTTCTGACCACAATGCAGTAAGATTAGATCTCAATTACAGGAGAAAAACTATTAAAAATTCCAACATATGGAGGCTGAAAAACACGCTGCTGAATAACCAACAAATCACAGAAGAAATCAAAATTTGCATAGAAACGAATGAAAATGAAAACACAACAACCCAAAACCTGTGGGACACTGTAAAAGCAGTCCTAAGGGGAAAGTTCATAGCAATACAGGCATACCTCAAGAAAGAAGAAAAAAGTCAAATAAATAACCTAACTCTACATCTAAAGCAACTAGAAAAGGAAGAAATGAAGAACCCCAGGGTTAGTAGAAGGAAAGAAATCTTAAAAATTAGAGCAGAAATAAATGCAAAAGAAACAAAGGAGACCATAGCAAAAATCAACAAAGCCAAAAGCTGGTTCTTTGAAAGGATAAATAAAATTGACAAACCATTAGCCAGACTCATTGAGAAACAAAGGGAGAAAAATCAAATCAATAAAATTAGAAATGAAAATGGAGAGATCACAACAGACAACACAGAAATACAAAGGATCATAAGAGACTACTATCAACAATTATACGCCAATAAAATGGACAACGTGGAAGAAATGGACAAATTCTTAGAAACGTATAACTTTCCAAGACTGGACCAGGAAGAAATAGAAAATCTTAACAGACCCATCACAAGCATGGAAATTGAAACTATAATCAAAAATCTTCCAGCAAACAAAAGCCCAGGTCCAGATGGCTTCACAGCTGAATTCTACCAAAAATTTAGAGAAGAGCTAACACCTATCCTGCTCAAACTCTTTCAGAAAATTGCAGAGGAAGGTAAACTTCCAAACTCTTTCTATGAGGCCACCATCACCCTAATACCAAAACCTGACAAAGATGCCACAAAAAAAGAAAACTACAGGCCAATATCACTGATGAACATAGATGCAAATCCAACAACACATTAAAAAGATCATATACCATGACCAAGTGTGCTTTATCCCAGGGATGCAAGGATTCTTCAATATCCACAAATCAATCAATGTAATACACCACATTAACAAATTGAAAAATAAAAACCATATGATTATCTCAATAGATGCAGAGAAAGCCTTTGACAAAATTCAACATCCATTTATGATAAAAACTCTCCAGAAAGCAGGACTAGAAGGAACATACCCCAACATAATAAAAGCTATATATGACAAATCCACAGCAAACATTATCCTCAATGGTGAAAAATTGAAAGCATTTCCTCTAAAGTCAGGAACAAGACAAGGGTGCCCACTTTCACCATTACTATTCAACATAGTTTTGGCCACAGCAATCAGAGCAGAAAAAGAAATAAAAGGAATCCAAATTGGAAAAGAAGAAGTAAAACTCTCACTATTTGCAGATGACATGATCCTCTACATAGAAAACCGTAAAGACTCCACCAGAAAATTACTAGAACTAATAAATGAATATAATAAAGTTGCAGGATATAAAATCAACACACAGAAATCCCTTGCATTCCTAGACACTAATAATGAGAAAACAGAGAAATTAAGGAAACAATTCCATTCACCATTGCAACAGAAAGAATAAAATACTTAGGAATATATCTACCTAAAGAAACTAAAGACCTATATATAGAAAACCATAAAACACTGGTGAAAGAAATCAAAGAGGACACTAATAGATGGAGAAATATACCATGTTCATGGATTGGAAGAATCAATATAGTGAAAATGAGTATACTACCCAAAGCAATTTATAGATTCAACGCAATCCCTATCAAGCTACCAGTGGTATTTTTCACAGAGCTAGAACAAATAATTACACAATTTGTATGGAAATACAAAAAACCTAGAATAGCCAAAGCTATCTTGAGAAAGAAGAATGGAACTGGAGGAATCAACCTACCTGACTTCAGGCTCTACTACAAAGCCACAGTTATCAAGACAGTATGGTACTGGCACAAAGACAGAAATATAGATCAATGGAACAAAATAGAAAGCCCAGAGATAAATCCACACACATATGGACAACTTGTCTTTCACAAAGGAGGCAAGAATATACAATGGATTAAAGACAATCTCTTTAACAAGTGGTGCTGGGAAAAGTGGTCAACCACTTGTAAAAGAATGAAACTAGAACACTTTCTAACACCATACACAAAAATAAACTCAAAATGGATTAAAGATCTAAACGTAAGACCAGAAACTATAAAATTCCTAGAGGAGAACATAGGCAAAACACTCTATGACATACATCACAGCAGGATCCTCTATGACCCACCTCCCAGAATATTGGAAATAAAAGCAAAAATAAACCAATGGGACCTAATTAAACTTAAAAGCTTCTGCACATCAAAGGAAACTATTAGCAAGGTGAAAAGGCAGCCTTCAGAATTGGAGAAAATAATAGCAAATGAAGCAACTGACAAACAACTAATCTCAAAAATATACAAGCAACTCCTACAGCTCAATTCCAAAAAAATAAATGACCCAATCAAAAAATGGGCCAAAGAACTAAATAGACATTTCTCCAAAGAAGACATACAGATGGCTAACAAACACATGAAAAGATGCTCAACATCACTCATTATCAGAGAAATGCAAATCAAAACCACTATGAGGTACCATTTCATGCCAGTCAGCATGACTGTGATCCAAAAGTCTACAAGCAATAAATGCTGGAGAGGGTATGGAGAAAAGGGAAGACTTTTACACTGTTGGTGGGAATGCAAACTAGTACAGCCACTATGGAGAACAGTGTGGAGATTCCTTAAAAAACTGGAAATAGAACTGCCTTATGATCCAGCAATCCCACTGCTGGGCATACACACTGAGGAAACCAGAAGGGAAAGAGACACATGTACCCCAATGTTCATCGCAGCACTGTTTACAATAGCCAGGACATGGAAGCAACCTAGATGTCCATCAGCAGATGAATGGATAAGAAAGCAGTGGTACATATACACAATGGAGTATTACTCAGCCATTAAAAAGAATACATTTGAATCAGTTCTAATGAGGTGGATGAAACTGGAGCCTATTATACAGAGTGAATTAAGTCAGAAAGAAAAACACCAATACAGTATACTAACGCATATGGAATTTAGAAAGATGGTAACAATAACCCTGTGTATGAGACAACAAGAGACACTGATGTATAGAACAGTCTTATGGACTCTGTGGGAGAGGGAGAGGGTGGGAAGATTTGGGAGAATGGCATTGAAACATGTATAATATCATGTATGAAATGAGTTGCCAGTCCAGGTTCGATGCACGATACTGGATGCTTGGGGCTGGTGCACTGGGACAACCCAGAGGGATGGTATGGGGAGGGAGGAGGGAGGAGGGTTCAGGATGGGGAATAAATGTATACCTGTGGCAGATTCATTTCGATATTTGGCAAAACTAATACAATATTGTAAAGTTTAAAAATAAAATAAAATTAAAACAGAAAACTCAAAAAAAAAAAAAAAACACTGCTAGTAGAAATGTAAGATGGTATAACTACTTGGAAAACAGCTTGGCAATTTCCATTTTTAGGTATTTATCCAAGAGGGAAGAAAATATACACCTATACTGTAAAAGAATGTGTATTATAACACTTGCTAAAACAATAAGGAAAGTTCTATTCAAAACTTGCAATAGTGGTATTGCAATAGCAGAGAGAGGTTGTGTCCAATTCCAAATACAGCAAAGATAGCTGGGGATTTAAAACCAATGAACAGTGAAAGCATCAGAGGATGGGAAAACTGCTAAGAGGAGAGACATCAAGGGTAAGGAGATTCTTGCTAAACTTATCTAAGATACTATGATTTATGATAGGAAATATATATTTGATCTTTGCCCCCATTTCTGGCATAGAGCTGAAATTCCCTAGGTGATAAGAGAAATGAGGTGTCTTTTGTTACATTAATAAAGTGACTTTTGAACTATAGCTAGGATAGCGGCTGGTTGTGAGGGAAACCAACTATGTAATTAGAGGATTAGGACTTTCAGGCCCATACCATAACATCTTCTCATAAGGGAGGAGAGAGTAGCTAGAGGTTGAATGAATCACCAATGACCATTGATTTAATCAATCATGCCTATGTAATGAAGTCTCCATAAAATTCCAAAAGGACAGGGTTCAAAGAGCATCTTGGTGAGACTGGGGAGAATGGCACTCCAAGAGAAAGCATGGACCTTCTGCACCCGTCCACCATACTTTGCTCTATGCACCTCATCTATCTGGCTGTTCCTGAATCATATCCTTTTATAATAAAACAGTAATTTAGTGAGTAAAATGTTTTTCTGAGTTCTATGAGCCACTATAGAAAATTAATCAAACCCAAGGAGAGAGTTGTGAGAACTTCTGATTTACAGCCAGTAAGTTAGAAGTAAAGGACTTGTGACTGGAGTCTGAAGTCTCAGGAGACAGGTAATGGAACCTCCAATTTGTAGCCAGCCTGTCAGAAACACAGGTAATAACCTGGGCTTGCAATTGGTGTCTGAAGTATAAGGTGTTCCTGTAGGACAGAGCCCTTTACCTGTGGAATCTGTTGCTGTCTCTGGGTAGTGTCAGAATTGGGTTGAATTTCATCCACCTGCAATGTAGGAGACTTGGGTTCATTCCCTGGGTTGGGAAGATGCCCTGGAGAAGGGAAAGGCTACCCACTCCAGTATTCTGGCCTGGAGAATTCCATGGACTGTATAGCCCAAGGGGCCACAAAGAGTCAGACAAGACTGAGCGACTTTCACTTTCACTTTCTAGGATACCCAGCTGGTGCCTGGAATTTGCTTGTTTGTTAAGTGAAGGAAAACCCTCCCCATCAATACACTCATTGAAACTAGGTCCAGGAACTGATTTAGACTTAATATGCCAGCATGCTAAAGGCAGCCAGAATGATCAGATATCAGAGGTGGAGGACTTTCTGTAAACTGGTGAGCAGAATTCTTGCTAAAATCATATTCAAGGATGGACATGGAAGCCCAAGGTCAAGGCCTAGTTTAGAAGAGAGTTCAGGATAGCCTCACTAAAGTTTGATTATGGAGAGATTCTTTGTTAATACAAATACTTCACTGAAATGTTCCAAGCAGCTAAATAATATAAATGTCCATAAATAGATGAATGGGTAAATAAATTATGGTATACCATGCAATGAAATATTACTTAGCAATAAAAAGGAACAAACTATTGATACACTCAAACACAACAAACTGATACACAACAAAATATGGAAAATCCTTCAAGAAATGGATACCAGATCACCTGACCTGCTTCCTGAGAACTGTATGCAGGTCAAGAAGCAACAGTTAGAACTGGACATGGAACAACAGACTGGTTCCAAAATGGGAAAGAAGTACGTAAAGGTTGTATACTGTCACTCTGCTTCTTTAACTCATATGCAGAGTACATCATGAGAAATGCTGGACTGGATGAAGCACAAGCTGGAATCAAGATTGCCGGGAGAAACATCAATAACCTCAGATATGCAGATGACACCACCCTTATGGCAGAAAGGGAAGAAAAACTAAAGAGCCTCTTGATGAAAGTGAAAGAGAAGAGTGAAAAAGTTGGCTTAAAACTCAACATTCAGAAAACTCAGATCATGGCATCTGGTCCCATCACTTCACGGCAAATTGATGGGGAAACAGTGGAAACAGTGACTTTATTATTTGGGGTCCACAATCACTTCAGATGGTGACTGCAGCCATGAAATTAAAAGACACTTGCTCCTTGGAAAAGTTATGACCAACCTATACAGCATATTAAAAAGCAGAGACATTACTTTGCCAACAAAGGTCCATCTAGTCAAGGCTATGGTTTTTCCCATAGTCATGTATGGATGTGAGAGTTGGACTATAAAGAAAGCTGAGCGCCAAAGAACTGATTCTTTTGAACTGTGGTATTGGAGAAGACTGTTGAGAGTCTGGACAGCAAGGAGACCCAACCAGTCCATCCAAAAGGAAATCATTGCTGAATATTCATTGGAAGGACTGATGCTGAAGCTGAAACTCCAATCCTTTGGTCACCTGATGTGAAGAACTGACTCACTGGAAAAGACCCTGATGCTGAGAAAGATTGAGGATGGGAGGAGAAGGGGACAGCAGGGGATGAGATGGTTGAATGGCATCACTGACTCAATGAATATGAGTTTGAGTAAACACTGGGAGTTGGTGATGGACAGGGATGCCTGGCGTGCTGCAGTCCATGGGGTCACAAAGAGTCAGACACGACTGAGCAACTGAACTGAAACTGATTGATATACTCAACAATATGGCTGAATCTCAAAATAGCCATGCTGAGTGAAAGAAGTCAGACTAAAAAAAAAACAACTCTCTCTGTCTTGAAGGACTCCAAAATCCAATCTGTTATGACAGTAACTAGATAAGTAGTTGCTTGCGGGGCATGAAGAAAGAAATTGTAATATTATAGGAGGAAACTTCTGGTGATGAATATTTTCACTATCTTGATTGTGGTGGTGGTTTCAAAGATGCTTATATACAGGAAAACTTTTTTTTTTACTTTTATTAGAGTATAGTCACTTTATAATATTGTGTTAGTGTCTACTGTACAGCAAAGTGAATCAGATATATATATAGATATATTCCATTTTTGGATTTTCTTCCCATTTAGGTCACCATACAGCATTGAGTAGAGTTCCCTGGGCTATACAGAAGGTTCTCACTAGTTATCTATTTTATACATGGCATCACTAATATATGTATGTCAATCCTAAATTCCCAATTCACCCCATTGCCCTCTTTTCGCCTTGGTATCCATAGACTTGTTCTCTATGTCTGTGTCTCTATTTCTGCTTTGTAAATATGATTGTGTATATCAATACCAGGCTTTCCTGGTGGCTCAGGTGGTAAAGAAAACACATGCAATATAGGAGACCACCTGCAATACAGGGGACCCAGATTCAATCCCTGGGTTGGGAAGATCCCCCAGAGAAAGAAATGGCAACCCACTCCAGTATTCTTTCCTGGGAAATCCCATGAACAGAGGAATCTGGTGGGCTACCATCTATGGGTCACAAGAGTCAGATATGACTTAATGACTAAACCACCACCATACCAATGTCAACTTTTGGTGATGAGTATTTTCACTATCTTGATTGTGCTGATGGTTTCAAGGGTGCTCATATATGTAAGAAATTTAAATTGCACACTTTAAATATTTGTAGCTCATTGTATGTCAATTATATCATGGCTCAACAAAGAATCTTTTTTTTTTAAGTAACAGTTCCCAGTCTCAACAAGGCTCTCCGCAATGGGCTATAATTTTGGGTTTCCCTAGTTCTTCCATTCCCCTAAACTCCTATTTTAAACCCTTTTAAATATCCTTAAGCCTCTTATCCTATATTCTTTCTTTCTCTTCCTTTCTCTGGAAGATTATCCCTCAAGTTGCCTCTAGTCTCAGCCTTTCTCCACCCTGGGAGCCAAAATAAACTTTATACTAGAACATTCATATCTCCTGTTTACAAACTCTTACCAGCACCCCCTCCAGAAAAATCCAAATTCCTTAACAAGGATTATAAGACCATCTTTGATGTTGGCCTCTACTTATCTCTACAATCTCATCTCTAGCTTTTTCCTCACCATCTGCATCCCCATCTTCACCTTAGGGTCACACTGGGGTCTAGCTACAATAAACTACCACCCATTCCTAAGTTCTGCATTTTTATTTCTTTATCTCTCTGCCCTTTTCGTGTCTTATTCTTTCTCTCTCTTGTCTGCCCTCTCTCCCTTTTCTCTGTCTCTTTCTCTCTCTCCCCCCGCTTCTGTTCTCCTCTCTTTTTCCAGTCATCCTCTGTCTTTACTCCCATCCCCCCACCCCCCTGCCATGGCTCTTAAGAGTTATGCATTTTGTTAGTACTTCCATATATTCTTGCTAACACAACTAAGTTGATGTCAACAATTTCTATGTACAGACATACTGAGTTTTGGATCCAAGTAGGATAATACTATTTCATCTGGGTTTTTTATATTCCTAGGTCTTGATGATGCAAAGTGACAGCCTAATATCCTTTATTTGGAGTGATATCTGATAGCTGACTCCACATGTAGATGATGTTAGCCTCAACTGAGTTACAGATCTCTTAAAGTATCTCATATACAAAGTATCCAATATAAAAGTAATTATTTCTTTTAGTAAGTGAAGGAAAATTTGAAACTACTACCTCATTTGAAGAACTGTCTTGCAAAGTTGACACAGGAACAATTTCATCTGAATTAACATAATTGCTGACATTTGGAAATAGTTCTTCAAAAGATGCTTTTTGCACTGAGGACAAATCAATCTATAAAAGAATACATTACTCTTGTAGAAGTACAATACTGCAAAACAATCATTTTTAAGTAACCAAAGAAAAGTTGAACTACTCTCTCAATTGAATGATTTTCTTGTGAGCTTGACATATGAATAATTTTATCTGAATTAATATAATTGCTGATATTTAGAAATACCTCTTCAAAAGATGCATATTTAACTGGGAACAAATAAATCTATAAAGAATAGTACAAGGCTCATTAGCTTTAAAATTATTTTTAAATAAGAATTTTCATTTGCTAAAGTATCATTTAATTTATACATATTAAGTGGTCCCATCACTTCATGGCAAATAGATGGGAAAACAGTGGAAATAGTAACAGACTTTATTTTGGGGGGCTCCAAAATCACTGCAGATGGTGATTGCAGCCATGAAATTAAAAGACGCTTACTCCTTGGAAGGAAATTTATGACCAACCTGCTGCTGCTAAGTTGCTTCAGTCGTGTCTGACTCCGTGTAGCCCCATAGATGGCAGCCCACCAGGCTCCCCCATCCCTGGGACTCTCCAGGCAAGAACACTGGAGTGGGTTGCCATTTCCTTCTCCAATGCATGAAAGTGAAAAGTGAAAGTGAAGTCGCTCAGTCGTGTCTGACTCTTAGCGACCTCATGGGCTGTAGCCCACCAGGCTTCTCCATCCATGGGATTTTCCCGGCAAGAGTACTGGAGTGGGGTGCCATTGCCTTCTCCGATGACCAACCTAGACAGCATATTAAAAAGCAGAGACATTTGTCAACAAAGGTCCGTCTAGTCAAGGCTATGGTTTTTCCAGTAGTCATGTATGGATGTGAGAGTTAGACTATAAAGAGGGCTGAGAGCAGAAGAATTGATATTTTTGAACTGTGGTGTTGGAGAAGACTCTTGAGAGTCCCTTGGACTGCAAGGAGATCCAACCAGGCCATCTTAAGGGAAATTGGTCCTGGGTGTTCATCGGAAGGACTGATGTTGAAGCTGAAACTCCAGTATTTTTGCCACCTGATACAAAGAGCTGACTCATTTGAAAAGACTCTGATTTTGGGAGGGATTGGGGGCAGGAGGAGAAGGGGACAACAGAGGATGAGATGGTTAGATGGCATCACCGACTCAATGGGCATGAGTTTGGGTAAACTCTGGGAGTTGGTGATGGAAAGGGAGGCCTGGCATGCTACAGTTCATGGGGTCACAAAGAGTCAGACATGACTGAGTGACTGAACTGAAGTGCCCACTAAATGAAATTCACCTACCCAGCAACTACACCTCATGGACTAATTTCCCTGATCTTCCCTTAACTGTTAGCCTTCCCCAGTGTTCTGCCTTTGCCTTCTTTTTGCCTACCACTGTACACTAGAGATTTTTAAAATCTCTACCTTGTTCCAGAGCGCCATACCCATATCATTATCAGGTTTCTCAACTTACCACATATTTCTACATCAAAATCAAAATATTTAAAGCCAAAGTCACGACCCATACTCCTTAGTTTTGGATTTCAAGAAGCTCTGTCATGTTGAGGCGCCAGATCTGACTACAGTAACCTGGCCTGAACCTAGGCTATACCACATGTATGTGTGCCCAGAATGAATTATCAACTGGCTGAGTGGGGACTGGGGGCATCTGCCCTTTCCCAGCTCCTCTTCCTCGTAGGGAGACAGAACAACTTCAGGCCTATCAATGTGTATTTTGAAACAGTGTTAAAAAGGTCACCTGAAAGTGAGACCCTAGAAAATGAAAATCCTTAGAAGCCCTGAGTCAACTGGCCTCCTTTCAGGGAAGCCAGCCAAGGAATGGCAACTTGGAATTGAGGGGAATCTAAATGACCCATTTGGTGGCAGCAAGCTATGGAATGAACCAAAGGGCAAATAGACTCATTCAATAAAAAAAATTAAAAAAATGTAGACCTTAAAATGTCAAGCCACTAAGCGCTCTCAAAAGTATTTTTATTTATTAAAAGACACTAAATATTTACCTACAAAATGGGAGAAAACATTTAAAAATTATTTATCTGATAAGGGTCTAGTATCTGGAACATATAAATAACACTTACAACTCAACAATAAAAAGACTAATAGCCTAACTTTAAATGAAGAGGATCTGAGTAGACATTTCTCCAAAGAAGATACACATAAGGCCAATAAGCTCTATTGCAAAATCACAATGATATACTACTTCACATGGCCAAAAGATGGATGATGGTAAGTGTTGGTAAGAATACAGACAATCAAGACACTCATACTGCTGCTGGGAATGTAAAATTGTTCAACCACTTTGGAAAACAGCCTATCAATCCTCTAATTATTAACCACAGAGTCACCATATAACTCTGCAATTTTACGTCTAGCTATATGCTCAAGAGAAATGAAAACGCACATCCACACAAAAGTTGTATCTGAATGTTTGTAGCTCCTCATTATTAATAATAGCTCAAAGGCAGAAACAACTCAAGTGGTCATGAATACTATTATTAGGCCACAAAAAGGAAAGAAGTACTGGTATATACTAACCTTGAAAATATGCTAAACTAAAAGACGTTAGTCACAAAAGGCTACATATGATTTTATTCACGTAAATGTGAATAAATATCTAGGAAATCTATTGAGATAAAAAGTGGATTAGTGGTTGCTTGGGACCAGATAGTGGGATGGAGGAATAAAGTGATAATGGCAATGGTTAAAAGGAATGGGTTTTTTTGTGTGTGTGGTGATAAAAATGTTCTAAATTGACTGGGGTGATATACACCCAAGAAAACTGAAAACATATATCCACACACAGACTTGTCCATGAACACTCATAGCACTGCTATTCATTCAAATACCCATAAACTGATGAATTAGTAAATAAAATGTGGTATATCCTTAATATGAGACGTTATTCAGCCATAAATAAACAAAATACTGATAAATGCTGTAACATGGATAAATCTTAAAAATATTATGGTAAGTGAAAGCAGTTAGACACAAAAAGCCACATACTGTATGATACAATTTATATGGAACGGCCACAATAAGCAAACTTTAAAGAGATAGAAAGTAGATTAGTAACTTCCAGAAGCTGGAGGATGAGATAGGAGGAATGATAAGTGACTGCTAAGGGGGTGATGAAAAATGTTCTTTAATTAGATTGTAGTAGTGGTTGCACAAGCTTATGAGTACACTAAAAGTCACTGAATTCATACTTCAGCAAGGTGAATTTTAAAAAATGTGAATTATGGCTCAATTTTAAAAAGATGTTGGTATTTACAAAATAGTCAATTAATTAGTTTTGTAGGGGAAAAATCATTTTTAAACACATTTCTCATATATATATATATATATTAACCCAAAAGATAAAACAAAAATGAATAAAAAAAGAAAGTCATTTTCTAGGAAAAATATTAATCTTTAGAAAACTAGAAAGACTGTGAGCAGAGTGTTCACAGAATACCGTTTTCCCATCTTGCAAAAGTGATCTTTGGTTAACTCTCCAGCTCTGTTCCACTAAGAATCTGATAAAGGTAAAAATGTCAACTATATTACTAGGCAACACTGCTTAGGGTAAAAATGATATCTAATTTTGAGGAATTATACATACAATGTAAATTTTTAAAATGCTAGAAAACACACATTATGGGCTTCCCTGACTCTTGTAATTAGGCATGTCCCTTGTGGGGACCCTGGAAGCTACGTCTAGGTGTTATTATAAAACATACTGAATCTCATCTCCTTGTATCTGAGCTCTCTCCAGACTGCTGTGCAAGCTACTATATGAGCTCCTGTGAGGACTGCTTGCACTGAAGAGGCACACCTGATCTTGCTCTACTTGCAAGCTGTATACCTGCTGTTCAGTTGAACCTCAGAAGAACCCTGGCTGGGTAAGAGGCAAATTATAGATTCTTAGAAGAAAATACAGGGAGAAAACTTCATGATATTGCATTTAATAATGACTTCTTCGATATGTCACAAAAGCACAGACAACAAAAACAAGAACAAAAGATAAACTGGACTACATGTCAATGTATGGCAAAACCACCACAATATTGTAAAGTAATTAGCCTCCAATTAAATTAAATAAATTAATTTAAAAATTAAATTTAAAAAAATTTAAAACTTTTGTGCATCAAAGGGTACTATCAACAGAATGAAAAGGTAACCCACAGAATGACAGTAAATATTTGTAAACCATATATCTGATAAGGGGTTCATATCTAGAATATATAAAGAACTCTTACAACTCAACAACAAAAAAATTAACAACCTGATTTTAAAAATGAACAAAGGACTTGAACCGACATTTCTCAAAAGAAGATACAAAATGACCAATAAGCATGTGAAAAGATGCTCAGCATCATTAGCCATTAGAGAAATACAAATCGAAACCACAAGGAGATACCATCTTACACCTGTTATTTAAAAAAAACACACACACACAGAAAATAATAAGTGTGGACAAGGATGTAGAGAAATTGGAACCCTTGTAAATTGGTGGGAATGTAAAATAGTGCAGCTGACATGGAAAAAAGTATGGTTGTTCCTCAAAAAGCTACAATGAGAGTTAACAAAGGATCAGCAATTTCACTTTGAATAATATACCAAATGAATTCAAAACAGGGCCACAAAGAGATATTTGTATACCCATGTCCATAGCAACATTATTTACAATAGCCAAAAGATGGATGCAACCAAATGTCCAACAACAGAAGAATGGATAAACAAAATGTGGTACATTCATACAATGGAATATTATTCAGCCTTAAACAAGGACATAAGTCCTGACATATTCTTCAACATTGATGAACCGTGAAGACATTATGTTGAGTGAAATAAGTCAGTCACAAAAAAGACAAATACCATATGGTTCATTTATATGAAATGCCTAGAACAGTCAAATTCATAGAGACAAAAAGTAGAATGGTGGTTACAAGGAACTGGAGGAGGAAGGAATGGGGAATTCACTATTCAATGGGTATGAAATTTCAGTTTTACAAGATGAAAAATTTCTGAGTATGGATGATGGTTACAACAATGTGCATGTACTTGAACTGTACATTTAAAAATGATTACAAGGGTAAATTTTATGTTATGTATTTTTTCCACAGTAAAAAAATTTTTTAAAGAATAAAAATAATTCTTTCATGTATAACAGTATATAGAGTACTTCCAGTGAAAATATGTTTATGCAACAGAAAATACAGACATTACTATGTGCAATATTCCCCTAGTCTAGGAGAAATAGAAAAAGAGAACAGAGAGCCAGAAAACAGATACTACAAGTGCTAAATGATAATAATAACACTTACCACTAAACCAGGTGTTTGCGAAGATGGAGTACTTGTTAACAGGCCTCTGCTTTTCTTATCAGAAGTACTGGAATGTGCGTTCTATCAGTATTTTGTGAAACAGAGAATTGAACAGCAGAAAGAAATAAATTAATACAGTAAACACAAAATTTTATAATTTTATACTAGATCATAATGTGTCACAGTAATAGCATTTTAATCTACTAACTCAATTTTAAACCACTAGACAGGTAATTAAAGAACTGTTTGACTTGAGCTGGGTTAAACAACTTCAAAAAAACTCCAAGTGGTACAAATGATAAACCTCTTTGAATAGGTGTCAGTATATGCTGAGAAGCCTGGAACCCAAACTCATAAAATTTGAACATCATAGGGAAGTTGTGTTAGGTTTCTTTTTTTCTTTCATCTTTTCTTCCTTTCACTCTTCTGGCTTAGAAATCTCTTAAACTAGTTGTTCAAGACATAATTTAGAATATTTATTAGGAAACTTTTATCAAAAAATTTATAGGTACATTTACCTAGCACACTAAATCTGTTAGCTCTCTAATTTGTTAGCTATATAATCTTTCAATATGTTCATCTGAACAACAGGGATTATTCTACCCTAGGAACTGTCACGCAAATGTTACATATGATACATGCTGCTCCACTGAAGGAGCACGGTTACCTGATAGCTCCCAGCTGCAACAGCTTTAGAATCTGCTTCAGCTTTTAGGTTGAAGCCATTACCTTCTTGGGCAAGCCTCAGCCAACATTTGAACATAGCAGCCCAATGTAAGATTCCTGTAATGGACAATCTATGCTCCAGACCTCCCTACTGGGAGAGCTTTTGTCAGCTCTGCATTGAAGACTAAGGCTATTTCACCCCAATCTTCCTTCCTCCCTGCTCTTCTTTCTCCAGTATTACCCCCTCCAATATGGCACTTGAACTCTTAATTCTGCTGAATAATCTTTCCCAGTGGTCTCAAGCAAACCAATTGTCAACTGTCAGTCCATTTAAAACATACCTGCCTGCATATAGCTGTAAGTATATAGATTCTCTGCAATTTTTCCTAGCTTTGCTAAGAAGTTATGTACATCTAAATCTTTCTAATAAGTACATTTTCATTTTACAATCTTTTCAAGAACCAGCTAATAAAAGAACAGTGCTTACCAATGCAGGTTTGAGAGGCTGAGGCAGCAGAACTTTAGCAACTGATTTACCTGCACTGCTTTCTACAACAGACCTCTGGTGAGATGATGGAACCTTGATTTTTAGACGACGAGAGCTTAACGTTGTTTGAAAATTTGTATCTCTAGGTTCAGGATCTTTTTCAGGCTGAAACAAATTCAGAATCCTAAGACACATTTCACAGTGCTTTAAAAACATTTGTATCACTTCTCAGATGTCCTGTTTTTATTGTTATATGGATGTGTGTTATAATTAAAATGGGATATGTATTTCTATCTATAATTCTCTAACTTCAAAGTTTAAAGATAAAACTTTCTTAAAATAGGTAAAGCATTCTTCATTTCTGCTATAGTATTTTTGATCTCAAGCATTCCTTTTCTGATTATTCTTAGAATTTCCATCTCTCTGCTTATATTGCATGTTGTCTACTTTTTCCTGTAACTGCCTTAGCATATTAATTACAATTATTTTATATTTCTGGTTTGAAATATAATTCAAATTGGTTATAATTCTAACAGTACTGTAATATCTGACTCTGGTTCCAATGCTTATTCAGTCTCTTTAAACAGTAATTTCTGGCCTTTAGTATGGCTTGCAATTTTTGCTAAAAGGTAGACATGTTGTACTGGGTAATAACAACTGCGGTGAATAGTCTTTCATAATGCACTGATAAATTGTGGGGGGAGAGGGGAAGCCTTCTACAATTCTATGATTAAGTCAGTATTTTATTGAGCCTATGCCCCTGGACTGTGAACATCACCAGTCCTTCTTAGTTCCCCTCCCTGCAAATTGAGACAGGATGGCTAGAAAGGACCATCCTGTAGTAGTTGGGTACTTCCATTCCCCGATGTGGAAGGCTAGAGGGAGCTAGAACTGGGTAATTTCCTTTCTCCACTGGAAGGGCAGAGCTGGCTGGAATCAGGTATTTCCCTTCCCCAGGTAGGTTACTGCTGCTAAGCTGCTTCAGTCATGTCCGACTCTGTGTGACCCCATGAGACGGCAGCCCACCAGGCTCCCCCGTCCCTGGGATTCTCCAGGCAAGAACACTGGAGTGGGTTGTCATTTCCTTCTCCAATGCATGAAAGTGAAAAGTGAAAGTGAAGTCGCTCAGTCATGTCCAACTCTTAGCGACCCCATGGACTGCAGCCCCCCAGGCTCCTGCATCCATGGGATTTTCCAGACAAGAGTACTGGAGTGGGTTGCCCTTGCCTTCTAAAACCCCAGCAAGTTAGGATCTTAAACACCTTCTCTTGAGAGCAGGATTTGTTAAGAAAAACAGAATATTTCAAAATGGTTGAGGTATTTCAAAATGGTTTCTTTTCCCTTCCCACTACCAGAACCATGAGGGTATTCTTCACTGATATTCATTATGAGGATCTGGTACAGTTTCTGCAGGTAAAACTCACAGAAGTGTGGAGGTTCCTGTGATGAATGGGTTCCTCTTGAGTTGTCCACAATGAGCCTCAGAAATTCATCAACGACATTTTTGGTTTTCCCACCCCAGCACTGGTTCTCAGGGAGGTTTCTGTTCATGTGTTTCTGCTCTGGTAAGTCAATATTCTCTGTATCCACCTGTCTGTCTTTCCATGATCTGGTGTAGCAGTTTACCATGCGACCTTACTTCTTTGACAGATCTATAAAGCGTTGCTGATTTTTCAGTTTGTTCAGGTTTCTACTTGCTAGGACAGAGCAATGATTTCTAAATTCCTTTCGTGTTAGATCAGAAACTGGAAGTCCTCCAATTTTCCAAAATTCTTTATAACACGACCTGCAAGCAGCAGCGTTCGGCAAAACTGGCCACTCTCCCTTTTAGGAGCAAAAGTCCTCCTCCCTTATCTTCTACGAAACCATACACTGTTTATTTTCCCCTCCTCTCTGTCCACTCTTTCTTTTCCATCTGGCTGTAGAATTTTCCAAGAATTGATCCTGGATACCTTTCTCTTCCTTACTCTCTAGATACTCTTTCCCAAGTGATTTCGTCCAATACTATACATTCTAAAATATCTGTAATATTGTACACTCCTCTTTTATTTTTCTGACCTGCAAACTTGCAGCCAGTGGTGCTTCCAACATTTTCATCTTCATGTGCATTCAGACCTCATGCTTATCCTATCACATTATATAGCACCTTTATCCATCAAAACTGCTTAAGACACAAACCTAGAAGTCTTTCTTGACACCACTCACTCTTTCTGCCTCTATATCCAATCCATGAACTCTACAGGCAAAATATCTTGAATCCATGCACATTTTTTCATATGTCCTACAAAACATCCTAGTTAAAGCTACCACAATCTCCCACCAAAAATCTTTGTAATGAATCTTCTTGCTGACAGTCTTGCCCTCTTTCAATCTGCTCCCCAGTTATACAATGACAGTATGGTAGAGTGAAAAAAGTATAGGCTTCAGATCAAGGAAGACTTGCCATAAATTCCTCAAGCATATTGGTTAACACTTAAACCTCATTTTCCTCAGCTATAAAATAGCTAAAAAATAAATGAAAACCTTACATAACAGGAATGCTATAAAAACATATAATTAACAAAAAATGCTTAGAGTAATGCTTACATTGAGTAGCCACTCCAATAGTAGCTACTGCTATATACAAAGTCAAGTTCGAATTCCTCCCCGAAGACCACTAGATTCCAGGCCTAATGTACTGATTTATAATTCCTTAACATAGAACATTGTTACTATGTTTTGACTACAAAGCAAATGCATTATTGTCACTTTAAATTACTAACAGATATCCAATTATCCAAAAAGAAATTGGAAAAATTGTACATTTTAATCCTCTTTCATTAAATTTATAGAGTATATATGCATGCAACAATAATGTAATATGATAAACTCTAAAAATGTTTTCAATTATTGGTTTAAATAGCTGAAAAATAATTCATATAAAGTATTATCTAAAAGAAAAAAGTATTTTCTATATTAAGAAAATTTATGGTTTATAAGGTTATTCTGCTTCAATACTTACTTTTTCTTTTTTTTCCCCAGGGGTCGAAGGGTAATTTTTCTCAGCAAGTAAAACTCCACAAGATGCATTATCTATAACAAAAATATACATTAGTGTTAATTATTTAACCTGTTGTTACATCTAAAGTACAGAAAATAGAACTCAAATTTGAAAAAAAATTGATTTTAATGACTGATTTTGTAATAGTTTTAGAACAACCTAACTTGAACAATCTGACAGGAGAAAGAATTCTTTAAAATATCTTTACCTCAAAACCTCCAGGTTTCACAGGAATAAATAAACTCTATATAAAAGATTTATCTTTCAATTTAGTAGAAAAAGTTGAATGTAACTTGAATTCTTAATTATCCTTCCACTTCCATTCTCTCTCTACTATAACTTTTTTACTAGCATTTAAAACATACTCATACTCAGGCTTCTTTCAGAGAAGGCAATGGCACCCCACTCCAGTACCCTTGCCTGGAAAATCCCATGGGTGGAGGAGCCTGGTGGGCTGCAGTCCATGGGGTCGCTGAGCGTTGGACACAACTGAGTGACTTCCCTTTTACTTTTCACTTTCACGCATTGGAGAAGGAAATGGCAACCCACTCCAGTATTCTTGCCTGGAGAATCCCAGGGACAAGGGAGCCTGGTGGGCTGCCGTCTATGGGGTTGCACAGAGTCGGACATGACTGAAGTGACTTAGCAGCAGCAGCAGCAGGCTTCTTTATTTTTAAAAAATTTATTTTTTAGTTGAAGGATATGCAGATGCAGATATGCAGATGACACCACCTTTATGGCAGAAAGGGAAGAAAAACTAAAGAGCCTCTTGATGAAAGTGAAAGAGGAGAGTGAAAAAGTTGGCTTAAAGCTCAACATTCAGAAAACTAAGATCATGGCATCCGGTCCCATCACTTCATGGCAGATAGATGGGGAAATAGTGGAAACAGTGGCTGACTTTATTTTTCTGGGCTCCAAAATCACTGCAGATGGTGATTGCAGCGATGAAATTAAAAGACGCTTACTACTTGGGAGGAAAGTTATGACCAACCTAGATAGCATATTCGGAGAAGGCAATGGCACCCTACTCCAGTACTCTTGCCTGGAAAATCCCATGGATGGAGGAGCCTGGTAGGCTGCATTCCATGGGGTCACAAAGAGTCAGACACGACTGAGCGACTTCACTTTCACTTTTCACTTTTCACTTTCATGCATTGGAGAAGGCAATGGCAACCCACTCCAGTGTTTTTGCCTGGAGAATCCCAGGGACGGGGAAGCCTGGTGAGCTGCCGTCTATGGGGTCGCGCAGAGTCGGACAGGACTGAAGCGACTTAGCAGCAGCAGCAGCAGACAGCATACTAAAAAGCAGAGACATTACTTTGCCAACAAAGGTCCGTCTAGTCAAGGCTATGGTTTTTCCAGTGGTCATGTATGGATATGAGAGTCGGACTATAAACAAAGCTGAGCGCCAAAGAATTGATGCTTTTGAACTGTGGTGTTGGAGAAGACTCTTAAGAGTCCCTTGGACTGCAAGGAGATCCAACCAGTCCATTCTGAAGGAGATCAGCCCTGGGATTTCTTTGGAAGGAATGATGCTAAAGCTGAAACTCCAGTACTTTGGCCACCTCATGCAAAGAGTTGACTCATTGGAAAAGACTCTGATGCTGGGAGGGATTGGGGGCATGAGGAGAAGGGGACGACAGAGGATGAGATGGCTGGATGGCATCACTGACTCGATGGACGTGAGTCTGAGTGAACTCTGGGAGATGGTGATGGACAGGGAGGCCTGGCGTGCTGCCATTCATGGGGTTGCAAAGAGTCGGACATGACTGAGAGATTGAACTGAACTGAACTGAACCTTTCTTCTCCTGTTCACAAGCTCCTTAATCTTTGATCTATAAAACAAATCTTTCTTCTAATGCTCATCCTCCAGGGTAGTAGTTGCTACTCTTTTCAAGGACGTGTGCTTTTACAAGTTTAGTTTTTATGACTAGATTCATTTCCCTTAGGATGGAAACCACCTTAATCATTTTTATAACCATAACTTCTTAATACCTAGCATTTTCTAAATGCTCATTACATAACTGCTTAAAGTAAAGATAACACCAAAAATTATTTTTTTTCCAGCTCATACAGACTTTTATATGCATCAGGAACAAAGCAAGCAATTCTTTAAATTTATCCCTAAACAAATTCTCTAAAACTTACTGCAGGAAATAAAGAAAATAGAAATCTGAAATGAAGCAGATGTTAATAAGGTTGTAAATGTCTTGCTAAGTTTATTCTAATAATAAACTGCATAATAAAGGGCCAAAAAATGCAAGGCATTTTGTTGTTTCTTTTATTTTTCAATCATCACACATAACTTCAATGTATCTGTTAACTGATTACCTTCTTCTCCTATAATTGAAATTTACAAGGACAGGAAAAATATATCACTCCCTGTTGGTATATATCAGTAATGCCTAGTATAGAATACTCAGTAGATGTTTATTAAATGAATTAATGATAGGTACTGTGGGGATAGTTAAGACCTAGCCTCACACATCTTCATTTCTTAAATACAACCACACACTAAAAAGCACTCAATTTCCTGGGCTACCAGTTTTCTTAACATATACCATACTGTGACAAAAATAAAGAAATAGAGGATTATAAAAATGATTAGTTACATTATTAATTACATGATTCTGAATATGAATCTGATTCAAATTTCATTATTAATTACCTGATTCTGCCTTTAGTTCTGAAGAAATATTTTGGTCTGCTAACATCGTCATGCTAGAATAAGAACAAATTAATGGAATTCTTTTACTCTTTCAGTAACTTTTGAGAATCATCAAATAATACTTAATATACTTAATACTTAAAATAAGGACATTCCTATGCAATCAATTATCCTGTAGAAAAAATGTTAATATTAGAAATGTTAATGTTAGAAAAATGTTAATATATCTGTATGAACTAATAGTTTTTTGAAAAGGCAATATGTGCATCCATCAGTGTGAGACAACAGGTACAAAGCATAGTATTTATTTTTTAAAATTAATTAATTTAATTGGAGGCTAATTACTTTACAATATTGTAGTGGCTTTTGCCATATATCAACACAAATCAGCCACGGGTATACACGTGTGCCCCCCATCCTGAACTCCCCTTCCACTCCCCTCCCCATCCCATCCCTCAGGGTTGTCCCAGTGCACTGGCCCTGAGCACCCTGTCTCATGCATCGAACCTGGACTGGCGATCTGTTTCACATATGGTAATATACATGTTTCAAAGCTATTCTTTCAAATCATCCCACCCTCACCTTCTTCCACAGAGTCCAAAAGTCTGTTCTTTATCTCGTGTTTCTTTTGCTATCTTGCATATAGGGTCATCGTTATCATCTTTTTAAATTCCATATATATGCGTTAATGTACTCTATTGGTGTTTTTCTTTTTGACTTACTTAACTCTGTATAATAGGCTCCAGTTTCATCTACCTCATTAGAACTGATTCAAATGAATTCTTTTTTAATGGCTGAGTAATATTCCATTCTGTATATGTACCACAGTTTTCTTATCCATTCGTCTGCTGATGGACATCTAGGTTGCTTCCATGTCCTGGCTATTGTAAACAGTGCTGTGATAAACATTGGGGTACATGTGTCTCTTTCAATTCTGGTTTCCTTGGTGTGTATGCCCAGCAGTGGGATTGCTTGGGTCGTATGGCAGTTCTATTTCCAGGTTTTAAGGAATCTCCACACTGTTTTCTATAGTGGCTGTACTAGTTTGCATTCCCACCAACAGTGTAAGAGGGTTCCCTTTTCTCCACACCCTCTCCAGCATTTAGAATCAGACAGATCTCGATTTAAAGCTCAGGTCTGCTACTTACATTTGAGTGGCCTTGGGAAAGTTACTTAACCTGTTTTGAGTCATGATCATCTCATTTATGCAAAAAGAATAGCAGTCTTGTCTTCTAGCATTCTTCTGGTAAGGATCTCATGTAACATGAGAGATAATACTTTAAAAAATTAATATTCTTTTTCTATTTTATAGTTTCGTAAATGAGACTGCCCCCAATCAAATGTGTAAAAGAGGATTAGTTATTATAAGAACACAAAAAGACCAAAGCTCAGCCTTTGATCACCAAAGTGGGGTTTCTGAGTCCCCAGTGGACTTGAAAACTAAATGTGAAAAGATTATTTTTAAATTCCTATTACTGCTTTAATGAAAAGTTGAACTCAGTAAGCAAAAAGAATTTTACTCCTTCATATTTCCCATTTAAATTCATCCTGTCAAAAAGACAAATTTAAAACTATAATGCAATTCATGGAGTCGCAAAAGGCTGGACACGACTGAGCAACTGAACTGAACTGAAAACTATAATTGAAAGATGCATATACCACTGTGTTCATAGCAGCAGTATTCACAATAACCAAGACACAGAAACAACCTAAATGTCCATCAACAGCTGAACGGATAGAGAAGATGTGGTGCATGTATACAGTGGAGTATATATATAAAATACTACTCAACCATAAAAAAGGATAAAGTAATGCCATTTGCAGCAACAGGAACACAACCAGAGATTACCATACAACTTATATATGGAATCTAAAATATGACACAAACGAACCTATCTATTAAATAGCGGAATCAGAGACATAGAGAACAGACTGGTGATTGCCAAGCAGGAAGGAGTTACAGGAGGGATAGAGTGGGAGGTTGAGGTTAGCAGATGTACGCTTTTATATATGGAATGAATAAACAACTGCATAGAGAATATACTGTATAGAATAGAGAACTATTAATGTATTCAATATCCTATGACAAACCATAAAGGAAAATAATGCTTAAAAAAGAATATGTATGTATAACCCAATAACTTTGTTGCACAGCAGAAATTAACACATTGCAAGTCAACTATACTTCAATTATAAAAATAGAAAAAAAAGAAACAAATACAACACAATACAACTACAATATACAAATACAATAAATTCATCCTGTCAAAAATAGTACTTTTTTGCCCCCAAATGAAATTTCATGTGTATTCTACTGTTTTTGTGGTAGGTACTCTCTGGTAATAAACACACACTTTTAGGTAATAAAAACTCCACTATTAGTCTTCTTCAAAACTAGAGGCACTGAAACAGTCTGAAAATAAAAACCCAGCCTTTTAGCACAAGTAGCTTGAGAAGCACTGCACTATTATGCTGATGCCTGCTGAAGAGAGGGTGTCTTACCCATGCCCACACAGAGAACTTCCTCTCACTGCCTACCTTCCGTTCAGCCTGTCTACTCGTATTAACAGCATAAAACATTCCTCATTACTTTTGCCTCTTTAACCTGCTGGATGTCTTCAGAATATGTCACAAGAAAACCTGGATTCTGCTCTATCACCATCTAGTGGCTAAAAGCAGACAATGTCAACTTCTACAGGCTTCTCAGGAAGATTGCTCAGGGAAACTGTTCTGGATTTCCAGAACTGCACTGGGGTAACAAGCAGAAGCTCCTGTGCCAGGTTTGTGATAACTGTAAATCACAGAACTTGGCTGCAAAGCAAAGACAAATGAGCACATCCTTACCTGGGACTTAAGTATTAAAGCAAGATTAACAGTTACAATGTTTCCCTGGTGGCTCAGATGGTAAAGGATCTGCCAGCAATGCAGGAGACTGAGGTTCAGTCCCTGGGTTGGGAAGATCCCCTGGAGAAGGAAATGGCAATCCACTCCAGTATTCTTGCCTGGAGAATTCCACGGACAGGGGCCTGGCAGGCTATGGTTCATGGGTTGCAAAGAGTCGGACACGACTGAGCAACTAAAATACATAATATCACAACACCAAACTCATTATTTAATTTAAATCTCTTCCTTTTCTCAACCTAGCTCTGAGTTAGACTCCTGAAGTGAGGAAAGCAACTATAGTTTTTTTTTTCCCCCTTCTATTTCTTGTTATTTTCCCTCCCCCATTTGCTAACTACTCTTTAGGATTCTCTGGCATTGGAGCAGCAGGAAGGAATTGTAGGAAAAAAATAGGAAAGGTCTATCCTGATCTTAATTGATACTATTATAACATGTCCTTGGTGCCCTTTGGGCATGGCAGATAACCAAATGCTGACTCTTTCAAACCTGAAGTATTATATTTTGAAGGGTTCAAGATAAGATTTCCCTATCCCTAGGATGCTCTCACTTGCTGCTCTTTATGATGTTCTCAGATTTTGCATTTGATGATACTATTTCCAGCCTTGTTTTTTTTTAATATATTTTTCATTGTGTTTTTAAATTTTTTACTTGTTTGGCTGCACTAGGTCTTAACTGCGGCATGCAGGATCTTTAGTTGCAGCATGTGAACTCTTGGTTGCAGCGTGTGGATCTAGGTCTCTGACCAGGGATTGAACCCAGACCCCCTGCATTAGGAGCTTGAAGTCTTACCACTGGACCACCACGGAAGTCCCTCCAACCTCTTTTAGTCAAGTTTATTTTGTCTTTTCCAAGAAGTCATACTGGACATGGTACCTTTCAAGATGATCCCTTCTGTGGGATCTATGTCTGACATTTGGGCAATATGCACAAATCCTTGCTGTGCAAGACTCTGAAAGTATATCTAGCATCCTCTTTATTAGCCACTCCACAGCATCTAACTGACCTTCTTGCTTTGAACCTTTCCAGATGTGAGTCAGAAACCAAATTCCAGAGAATACATGTTGAACTTTCCAAATGGTTCTCTGGGGGCTTCTTCTCTTGGGTTGTAGTGAGGGAGAAGTTTCTCTCTCTCCTTGCATATGACACCAACAACTCTTATCAAAGAAATAAACATTTTTTAAAAATTTATTCATTTTTAATTGAAGGATAACTGTTTTATACAATTGTGTTGGTTTCTGCCAAACATCAACATAAACATTCTCGATCATTTCGTCCTCTCAGTGCATTCTTATTCTTTTTTTTAAATAACTTGGAGGTTGGTGATGAGCTAATGATGAAAGAATGAGGTTTTGATCTCATCTATTACAAGTTTGACATACATGGTTCTATACAGAATGGGGGATAGAGTAATTGTCATTTTATTTTGTTCTCATCTATTGGTCACGTTCCAAACTCTAAGACTACATGAAAGTACATTTAACATCTTGCTAGTTCAAAAGGTTTCACAAACCAAAGGCAATGCAGAGAAGGTGGTCAAATTCAAAACCAAAATACCTGGCAGAGGGCTATTGTGTCTAGGAGAGTTTACCATGAAGGTTGCAGAAAGAAAATGAAGTCAAAGTCTTGGAGAACTTCAATGAGACTTAAGGGGCTTAGGGTGGTAATGAAAGCTACAGTGAGGAAGAATCATCAGTGGAGAACTTCAGGCCCAAAATAAGGCTGTAAGTTCATCAATGAATTTATCAGTAGAGTCCAGCCCAGGTATAGAACTAGTCTTGAAACCTGCAGCACAAATTGGTAAAAATTCAGAGACAACTCATGGGTCCCAGACACTCTCAAGACCCAACTTCACTTCTCCCCCTCTTTGGCCTATACATCTATATTTACAGTGATGATTTGTCCAAACTGGGACCTTTCTGAGAGTAAAAGTCAGCTATATTAAAGATTATGTCACAATAGCAGTACATACTGGGACTGTCTCAGGTAAATCATGAGGCACGACCATCCTCAGGAATAGTTTCATACTTCATTATTCAGCCCTTCAATGGATTCTGTTACCCCTGCTTTGAAAATACATCCAAACTCTGACCTCTCACTATCTCTTCTCTTGCCACTCTGGTCCATAGTCCAATATTTCTTGCCCAGTTAGGGCAGTATTCTCCTAACTATAATTTCCCTAATTCTTTGCCTTATCATAGTCTGTTCTCAACACAGCAGCTAGGATGATTCTTTCAAAACATAAGCCATATCACATCATCCTTCTAAACCATTCAACAGCCTTAAAATTCACTTATACTTGCCTAAAATGCTTTATATGATCTGGCATCTTGATTCTCTCACTTATCTCCTAACTCACTACTCCTCCTCACTTCACACCAGGAGCTCAAGCCTTCCTGCCTTGGGTATGGCTCCAGCTAGTCCCTCTACCTGGAATGTTCTTTTTTTCCCAATGAATCACACAGCTTGGTCTATCTACTTCTTATGTCTCTGTTCAAATACTACCTTTTCAATGGTGAGTCTCTGACCACAATACTTAAAAGAGCAAATCTCTACCCTAATACTCTATAGTCCCCTATCTTGATTTATTTTTCTCCATAGCATTTATTACCATATAGCATGGTATAAATTTACTTGCTTATTAATTTATTGTTAATATCCTCCAACTAGAATGTGGACTCAATTAAGGCAGAAATTTTGTTTTTAATCAATTTTGTTACAACAATTATATAGTTAGACAGATAGACAGACAGACAGATGGATAGACAGAAAATATACTCTGGTAATCAGAACAGTCCTGGCATATAGTGAGTCCTCAACAAATACCGAATAAACAAACACCTGAATTTCTGGGCTAATAATCATACTTGCTATATAACTATGAGAACAAAAAGCATTAAAAACACAACAACTTTAAAAAATGTTAGTCCTTACACTTTTCTGTGGCATTTCTGATAGTCTTCTGAAGAGGTACCTAAGGGGGGAAAAAGATCTATTAGGAATATAATTCAGGGGAGGGGAACCAAGATGGCAGAATAGGAGAAGATGGAGTTCACCCCCCACAGCAAACATATTAAAAAATATATCCACATGTGGAATAATTCTCATGGAAAACTAACTGGAAACTGGCAGGAAAATGTCTATACAACCAAAGCTGCAAGAAGGATCTCCACATAATCAGCTGGGATGGAAAAAAAAAAAAGGGCATCAGGTCAGGACCTGTGCCCCTGGGAGGAATCTGTAATGAAATAAAACATCTGTGTGGGTAGACTCTTTCCCTGGGGAGCATTAAGTTAAGCCCAACCTGGGGGGTCCTGTGTGCATGAGACAAACTTCCTTTCCTGCTCAGAAATCCACTGAGATGATAGTAGAGCTGGAATGAGGAGTACACACATGCTGGCTTGCCAAAAATCAGGGCAAAGAGGACTTCATGGCACTTCCCAACCCCAAAGGGGAAGTACCCAAGCCCCACTCACTCTGCACCACAGCCTGAACCAGGTTCTGGGCAAAGACTTGGTCTAGCTACACAGAGACACACTAGAGTGCCTGGGGCATGATCTGGATGGAGCTGTGGTGGCCACTATCTTGCATGCATGTAGGGTGGCATCAAAAGAGTGTGAAGAAAGGTTTTAGGACCCAGGACGACCACACAGGTCCCACTGGATTTCAAAATCTTCAAATCACCAGAGGATCATATAAGAGAGAGGGCTATTCATCAAGGAGGCTGACTTAAGGGATGACTTCAGCTGGAGGACACAGATCCTGGTTCCAGTAAAAGGGTCTGCAGAAGTGGCACAGCATGCCTTCAGAGTAGATGTTGTCACCACTCCTTCTTGACTACTGAGGAAACTCAAGCACAGGGGACTTCAGAGATCAAGCCCTGAGCCTTTGGAGTGGGACCACTGACTCCAACACCTTAGACTACCAGAGAACAAACCCCAGGGAGTATCAAATAGTGAGAACTCACACAAAGGAAACCACTTCAATACAAGACCCGGCATCACCCAAACACCAGTACCACCCTGTGCAGGACACCTCATCTAAACAACAAACAAAACAAAAATACAAACCCAATCATAGCAGACAGGATTACCACCTCACTCAGCCTTGCCCATCAGAGGAAAAACAAACACACAAACAAACAAACAAAAACTCAGCACTAATCTCACCCTACACAAAGCTTACACAAACCACTGGACCAACCTTAGGAAGGCAGAAACCAAAAGGAAGAAAGAATTCAACCTTGAAGCCTGGGAAAAGGAGACCTCAAACACAATAAATTTTATAAGGAATGAGAAGGCAGAGAAATACTGCACAAATGAACAAACAACCTAGAAACACAGAAGTCCAAATAAATGAAGAGGAAATAGGCAAACTACCTGAAAAAAAAGTTCAGAATAATGATAGTAAAGATGATCAAAAATCTTAAAAATAAAATGGAGAAAATGCAAGAATCAATTAACAAAGACCTAGAAGAATTAAGGAATAAACATACAGAGACAAACAACACCATTACTGAAATTAAAAATACTCTAGAAGGAACCAGTAGCAGAATATCTGAAGCAGAAGAATGAATCAGTGAGCTGGAAGATAAAATGGTGTAAATAACTTCTGAAGAGCAGAATAAAGTAAAAAGAATGAAAAGAATAGAGGATATTCTCAGAGACCTCTGGGACAATATCAAACACACCAACATTCAAATTATAGGGGTCCCAGAAGAAGAAGAGAGGAAGAAAGGGTATGAGAAATTCTTTGAAGAGATTATAGTTGAAAATTTCCCTAACATGGAAAATGAAATAGTCAATCTATTTGTGCCAAGAGGCACAAAGAGTCCCATACAGGATAAACCCAAGGAGAAACACACCAAGACACATACTAATCAAACTAACAAAGATTAAGCACAAAGAAAGAATATTAAAAGTAGTAAGGGAAAAGCAACAAGTAACATACAAGGGAAACCCATACATTTTACAGCTGATCTTTCAGCAGAAACTCTGCAGGCCAGAAGGGAATGGCAGGATATATTTAAAGTACTGAAAGGGAAAAATCTATAACCAAGATTACTGTACCTGGCAAGGATCTCATTCAAAATTGATGGAGAAATCAAAAACTTTTCAGACAAGCAAACATTTAGAGAATTCAGTACCACCAAACTAGTTTTACAACAAATGTTAAAGGGACTTATATAATCAAGAAATACAAGAAAAGAAAAAAGATCTACAAAATCAACCCCAAACAATTAAGAAAATGGCAATAGGAACATATATATCAATAATTACTTTAAATGTAAATGGATTAAATGCTCCAACTAAAAGGCACAGACTGGCTGAATGGATACAAAAATAAGACCTATATATATGCTGTCTACAAGAAACCCACTTCAGACCTAAAGACACATATAGACTGAAAGTAAGAGGATGGAAAAATATATTCCATGAAAATAGGAAGCAAAAGAAAGCTAGAGTAGCAATCCTCATATCAGACAAAATAGACCTTAAAATAAAGAAGATTACAAGAGATAAGGAAGGACACTACATAATAATCAAGGGATCACTCCAAGAGGAAGACATAACAATTGTAAATATCTATGCACCCAATATAGGAGCACCTCAATACATAATACAAACACTAACAGACATAAAGGGGGCAATTGACAGTAACACAATAATAATAGGAGACTTTAACACCCCACTCACACCATTGAAGAGATCATCAAAACAGATAATTAATAAGGAAACACAAGTCTTAAATAATACATTAGATGAGATGGATCTCATTGATATCTTCAGGACATTTCATCTAAAAGTAGAAGAATAAACCTTTTTCTAAAGTGCACATGGAATATTCTCCAGGATAGACCACATCTTGGGTCACAAATCAAACCTCAGTAAATTTAAGAAAATTGAAATTGTATCAAGCATCTTCTCTGACCACAATGCTATGAGACTAGATATCAATTACAAGAAAAAAAAAAAAAAACAACCTTAAGAAACACAAATACATGGATATTAAATAATATGTTTCTAAATAACCAGCAGATTACTGAAGAAATCAAAAGGGAACTAAAAACATTTCTAGAAACAAATGACAATGAAAACATGACAACTCAAAACCTGTGGGATGCAGCAAAAGCAGTCCTAAGAGGGAAGTTTATAGCAATACAATCCTACCTTGAGAAACAAGAAAAACATCGAATAGACAACCTAACTTTACACCTAAAACAACTGAAAAAATAAGAACAAAAAAACCTCCAAAACTAGTAGAAGGAAAAGAAATCATAAAGATCCAAGCAGAAAGAAATGAAAAAAGAAATGAAATAAACAATAATAAAGATTAATAAAACTAAAAGCTGGTTCTTTGAGAAGATAAGAAAAATTGACAAACCTTTAGCCAGACTCATCAAGCAAAAAATCGAGAAGAATCAAATCAACAAAATTAGAAATGAAAAAGGAGAGGTTACAACAGACAATGCAGAAATACAAAGGATTCTAAGAGACTATTATGAACAACTGTTTGGCAATAAAATGGATAACCTGAAAGAAATGGATAGATTCTTAGAATAGTTCAATCTTCCAAGACTGAACCAGGAAGAAATTGAAATTATGAACAACCCAATTACAAGCACTGAAATTGAAGTTGTGATAAAAAATCTCCCCCCAAACAAAAGCCCAGGACTAGATGGCTTCACAGATTTCTGTCAAACATTTAGAGAAAAGCTAATGCCTATTCTTCTAAAACTCTTTCAAAAATTGCAGAAGGAACATTTCCAAACTCATTCTACAAGGCCACCATCACCCTAATACCTAAACCAGACAAAGACAACACAAGAAACGAAAACTACAGGCCAATGTCACTGATGAACATAGATGAAAAATCCTCAACAGAATTTTAGCCAACAGAATTCAGCGACACATCAGAAAGCTCATACACCATGATCAAGTTGGGTTTATTCCAGGGATGCAAGGATTCTTCAATATACACAAATCAATCAATGTTATACACTGTATTAACAAATGGAAAGATAAAAACCATACGACATTCTCAATAGATGTAGGAAAAGCCTTTGACAAAATTCAGCACCCATTTATAATTAAAACTCTTCGAAAAATGGGCACAGAAGGAACCTACCTCAACACAGTGAAGGCCATATATGAGAAGGCTACAGCAAACATTCTCATTGGCAAAAAACTGAAAACATTCCCGCTAACATCAGGAACAAGACAAGCATGTCCACTTTCACCACTGTTAATCAACATAGTCTGGAAGTCCTAGCTACAGCAATCAGAGAAGAAAAAGAAATAAAGGGAATCCAGATCAGAAAAGAAGAAGTAAAGCTCTCACTGTTTGCAGATGACATGATAGATAGTGTACATAGAAAACCCCAAAGATACTATGAGAAAATTACTAGAGCCAATCAGTGAATTCAGCAAAGTCACAGGATACATCAATATACAGAAATCACTTGCATTTCTATATGCTAACAATGAAAAATCAGAAAGAGAAATTAAGGAATCAATCCCATTCACCACTGCAACAAAAAGAATAAAATATCTAGGAATAAACTTGCCTAAGGAGACAAAAGAACTGTACACAGAAAATTATAAGACACTGATGAAAGAAATCAAAGATGATATGAACAGGTGTAGAGATATTCCATGTTCCTGGGTAGGAAGAATCAATATTGTGAAAATGATTATACTATCAAAAGCAAAATACAAACTCAGTGAGATCCCTATCAAATTACCAATGGCATTTCCCACAGAACTAGAGTAAAAAAGTTCACAATTCATATGGAAACACAAAAGACCCCGAATAGCCAAAGGAGTCTTGAGAAAGAAGAATGGAGCTAGAGGAATCAACCTTCCTGACTTCAGATTATACTACAAAGCTACAGTCATCAAGACAGTATGGTACTGTCACAAAAAAATATAGACCAATGGAACAAGATAGAAAGCCCACAAATAAACCCATGCACCTATGGGTACCTTTTTTTTGTTGACAAAGGAGGCAAGAATATACAATGGGGCAAAGACAATGTGGCAAAGACCTCTCCAACAAATGGTGCTGGGAAAACTGGACAGCTACATGTCAAAGAATGAAATTAGAACACTGCCTAACACCATACACAAAGATAAACTGGAAATGGATTAAAGACCTAAATGTAAGACCAGAAACTATAAAACTCTTAGAGGAAAACATAGGCAGAACACTCGATGACATAAATCAAAGCAAGATCCTCTATGACCCACCACCTAGAGTAAAGGAAACAAAAACAAAAGTAAACAAGTGGGACCTGATTAAACTTAAAAGCTTTTGCACAGCAAAGGAAACTACAAGCAAGGTGAAAAGACAACCCTCAGAATGGGAGGAAATAATAGCAAATGAAACAACTGACAAAGGGTTGATTTCTAAACTATAAAAGCAGCTCATACAAGTCAATGCCAGAAAAACAAACAACCCAGTCAAAAAGTGGGGAAAAGACCGAAACAGACATTTCTCCAAAGAAGACATGCTGCTGCTACTGCTGCTAAGTCGCTTCAGTCGTGTCCAACTCTGCGACCGCATAGACGGCAGCCCACCAGGCCCCGCCGTCCCTGGGATTCTCCAGGCAAGAACACTGGAATGGGTTGCCATTTCCTCCTCCAATGCATGAAAGTGAAAAGTGAAAGTGAAGTCGCTCAGTTGTGTCTGACTCTTAGCCACCCCATGGACTGCAGCCTACCAGGCTCCTCCATCCATGGGATTTTCCAGGCAAGAGTACTGGAGTGGGTTGCCATTGCCTTCTCAGAAAGAAGACATATAGATGGCTAATAAACACATGAAAAGATGCTCAATATCACTCATTATTAGAGAAATGAAAATCAAAACTACAATGAGATATCACCTCACACCAGTCAGAATGGCCATCATCAAAAAGTCTACAAACAATAAATGCTGGAGAGAGTGTGGAGAAAAGGGAATGCTCTTGAACTGTTGGTGGGAATGTAAATTGATACAGCCACTATGGAAGATGGTATGGAGATTCCTTAAAAAACTAGGAATAAAACCACCATGCTGCTGCTAAGTCGCTTCAGTCGTGTCTGACTCTGTGCGACCCCATAGACGGCAGCCCACCAGGCTCCTCTGTCCCTGGGATTCTCCAGGCAAGAACACTGGAGTGGGTTGCCATTTCTCTCTCCAGTGCATGAAAGTGAAAATTGAAAGTGAAGTCGCTCAGTCATGCCCGACCCTCAGTGACCCCATAGACTGCAGCCTACCAGGCTCCTCCATCCATGGGATTTTCCAGGCAAGAACACTGGAGTGGGGTGCCATTGCCTTCTCCAAAACCACTATATGACCCAGCAATCCCACTCCTAGGCATATACCCTGAGGAAACCAAAGTTGAAAAAGACACATGTAATCCCATTGTTCATTGCAGAACTATTTACAATAGCTAGAACATGGAAGCCACCTCGATGTCCATCAACAGATGGACAGATAAAGAAGTTGTGGTACATATACACAATAGAATTTTACTCAGCCATAAAAAGGAATGCATTTGAGTCAGTTCTAATGAGGTGGGTGAACCTAGAGCCAATTATACAGAGTGAAGTAAGTCAGAAAGAGAAACATAAATATCGTATTCTAACACATATATACGGAATCTAGAAAAATGGTACTGAAGAATTTATTTATAGGGGAGTAGTGGACAGATAGACATAGAGAATAGACTTATGGACATGGGGAGAGGGGAGGAGAGGGTGAGATGTATGAACAGAGTCACATGGAAAGTTACATTCCCATATGTAAAATAGATAGCCAACGGGAATTTACTGTATGCCTCAGGAAACTCAAACAGGGGGCTCTGTATCAACCTAGAGGGGTGGGATGGGTAGGGAGATGGGAGGAAGGTTCAAAAGGGAGGGGGTATATGTATACCTATGGCTGATTCATCCTGAGGTTTGACAGAAAACAAAATTCTGTAAAGCAATTATCTTTCAATTAAAAAATAAATATTTTTTTAAAATTAAAGAAAAAAAGAGTGTGTAGTGGCTAAGTGCTGAACCTTGAACACAAAGGCCCTGGGAAAGGACTTCATCTAGCTATTCAGAGACAGCTGAGAGTGGCTGGAATGTGATCCAAGTGGAGCTGTGGAGGCCATTGTCAGCACACTCAGGAATAGGTGGTGGTTCATCTCCCAGTGAGAGTGCCCTGGCTCCACCAACTCCTTACCACACCTTAGTGGTAGATCTGGAGCAGACAAGTTCTGGGAGAGATCTGCCAGAGAGGCAGCTCAGGTCTCAAGGGGCAGCACAGCCACCTCACTTCCTGTATTCACAATGCCCTGATCCCCAGCCTCAGTCTGTGTCTCATCACAGCCTTGTGCTATATCTAGGATGAACACAACAGAGAAATGGATGTGACCTTGAGCTGTTTCTGAGTAGAGCCACAGATGCCTACACAGGCAGCACATAGGTGCTCTGTGACCGAATGGGTGTCACCTGCTGCGGGGTAGAGGACACACTCAAAGGCAACAGAGCCTGATCAAACCTGACCCTCAGAGCTTCTAATCCAACAACTAGGGAGCAGACCTTGCCTCTGACAAGATGGGACAGCCACTGAGCAGAGAGGAAGCCCTGCCTCACATTCTGCATAGGCTCTAGATAGTCTAGCATGAAACACACCCCCTATCTAGGGAATAATGGTCAGCACAACCTAAGGAAAGACGTGGCTGGTGTTGACACCAAAACCAGCCCTTACACCAAAAACACTGGACACACACACCCTGAACCAGGATGCTCTCATGGAAAAACATTCCTTCAAGATCACGGTAGAGAACTGTTTCTCTTAAATTAATAAAGACACACAAAGTCAAGTAAAATGAAGTTAGAGGGACTACTCCCAATTAAAAGAACAAAGAAATCCTCTGTAAGCAAAAACAATGAAATGGAGATCACCAGTCCTCTAAACCCTGAATTCAAAAAAGTAGTAATAAAAAAGTTAACATAATTAAGAAACATTATTGATAGAAATGCAGACCACTGTAACAGGAACTAGAAATTATAAAAATGAACCAATCAAAACTAGACAATTCAATTACCAAGATAAAAACCAATCTAGAAGCAATGAATAGCAAAGTAAATGACACAGAAGATCAAACAAGTGATCTAGAAGATAGAATAATAGAAATCATTCAATCAGAATAGCAGACAGAAAGACAAATGAAAAAACTGAAAGCAACATATGAAATATATGGGATAATATAAAACATTCCAGCCTACACAACAGGGGTTCTAGAAGGAGAAAATGAGAAATGGATGGGAATGTACTTGAAGAAATTATGGCTGAAAACTTTCCACACCTAAAGAAGGAAAAAGTATAGCAAGCACAAAGGGTACTAAATAAGATTAACCCAAACAGAGCACACCAAGGTATATCATAATTAAAATGGCAAAAGTTAAAGAGAGGATTGTAAGGCAGTGAGAAAAAAACAGAGCCAATTACAAGGGGATCCCTCCCCCCAAAGAGCTACCGGCTGATTTATCTGCAGAAATTTTACAGGCCATAATGGAGTAGCATAATATATTCCAATTACTGAAAGGAAAAAACCTAGGATTCTCTATCAGCAAGATTATCATCTAGAATAGAAAGAAAGATAAAGAATTTCTCAGACAGGCAACAACTAAACAAATTCAACAATACTACACCTACCATAAAAGAAATATTGAAAGGTCTTTTCTAAATAGAAAAGAAGCAAGAATCTATAGTAATGGGAAAAAAACACAACAGGAAAGGCAAATATATAAAATAATTGACGACCTACCTGCCTGCTAAGTTGCTTCAGTCGTGTCCAACTCTGTGCGACCCCATAGACGGCAGCCCACCAGGCTCCCCGTCCCTGGGACTCTCCA
The DNA here is from genome assembly GCF_032452875.1 of Bos javanicus. Classification (NCBI taxonomy): domain Eukaryota; kingdom Metazoa; phylum Chordata; class Mammalia; order Artiodactyla; family Bovidae; genus Bos; species Bos javanicus. The sequence continues at coordinate 22,248,518 of NC_083874.1, read as the reverse complement.
GGCAAGAACACTGGAGTGGGTTGCCATTTCCTTCTCCAATGCATGAAAGTGAAAAGTTAAAGTGAAGTAACTCAGTCGTGTCTGACTCTTAGCAACCCCATGGACTGCAGCCCACCAGGCTCCTCCATCCATGGGATTTTCCAGGCAAGAGTACTAGAGTGGGGTGCCACTGCCTTCTTCGATGATTGAAGACAGTACAGAGTAAAAAAAAAAAAAAAAACAATAAAAAAATTTGTAAAAACAATTATAACTACAATTACCAGCAAAAGGATAAGCATGTAGTTGTAAAATAGGACATAAAAATCACAAAATGTGGAGGAGGGCAGTATAAAATGTAGATCATTTTAGAATGTGTTTGAACTTGCATGACTATCAGTTTAAAGCATGTAGATATAATAATGGGTCAATATACTTATAATTCAGGGTAATCACAAATCAAAAACATATAAAAGATACATAAAAATGAAAAATAAAAGAACTCAAGCATACTGCAAAAGAAAATCATCAAACCACAACAGAAAAAACAAAAGGAAGAAGAAATGAACAAAGAGAAACTACAATAACAACTGGAATACAAAACTGAAAATGACTGTAAGTACATACCTCCTTTAAATGTCAATGGACTGAATGTTCCTATCAAAACGAAGAGTGGCAGACTGGATAAAAAACAAGAAGCTACAATACGCTGCTTAAAAGAGTCTCACGTCAGGACAAAAGACACACACAGATTGAAAGTAAGGCGATGGAAAAAGATACTTCACGCAAACACAAATGACAAACAAATAAGGGTAGCAATACTCAGACAAAACAGACTTTAAAACACAAGTCACAAAGAAAGACAAAGAAGGGCTTTAGGTTCAGTTCAGTCGCTCAGTCGTGTTCGACTCTTTGCGATCCCATGAACTGCAGCACGCCAGGCCTCCCTGTCCATCACCAAAAGAAGGACATTACATAATGATAAAGGAATCAGTACAAGAGGATGATATTATACTCATTTACATAAATGTACCCAATAAAAGGGATGCCATGATCTTAGTTTTTTTTTTTTTAATTTCTCTTATTTTGGTGATAAAATACTAGAAAGATTTAGGTAACATAATTTTGTAATAGGTTTACTCCCAGATATTATTTACATTTCATGTGTAAGGTGAATCACTGATGAAGATTTCCAGGTTATGTGAATGTTTACCACCAGGACATTGAAAGAAATTATACATGTAAGGAGAGACAGATTTCCTTTTCCCAAACATCTGTAAGAGCATCAAGTGCCTTTTATTTGAACAAATAAAGTCATTATTATGTATTTCTTTTCAAAAGAACAAAACATGACTGTCCAATAATAAAATGGTTTTATTATAAAATTTTATTTTTCAATTCAAATATCACCTTTCCCCAAAATTTTACCCTTTATGAATCATTTGGCATGCTTATGATTATTATGTAGAGCTCTTGAGCTTTATAAAACACTGAAGAAGAAAACGATGTTCTGTGTTTATTTATTTTTAATACAAATTTATTTAATTGAAGGCTAATTACTTTACAATATTGTATTGGTTTTGCCATAAATTGACTGAATCTGCCATGGGTGTACATGTGTTCCCCATCCTGAAGGCCCCTCCCACCACCCTCCCTATCCCATCCCTCTAGGTCATCCCATTGCACCAGCCCCAAGCATCCTGTATCATGCATTGAACCTGGACTGGTGATAGTTTCACATAGGATAATATATATGTTTCAATGCCATTCTCCCAAATCATCCCACCCTTGCCCTCTCCCACGTCCAAAAGACTGTTCTATACAACTGTCTCTTTTGCGGTCTCGCATACAGGGTTATTGTTACCATCTTTCTAAATTCCATATATATGGGTTAATATACTGATTGGTGTTTTTTTTTTCCAGAAATGATGTTCCATTTATTCACTGAAAAAGAGGGAGATTAGGCCTTCTTGATCAATTTCTTCCAGTCTCCGCAACTCCCTCCCTTCACTTTTCCGAAATAACACACTGAGAAACATTTTTGTACAAAAACCACGTATTATTCCCCACCTCACAAAATCGGGTGGCTGTATTACAGGAACAAAACCAGATCAAAGACATAAAAAGAAAAAGTCACCACTTATACTGAAACACAACAGTGTTAAGAATTCAGGTATTCTGTAGAATTATTACCAGCATAGTTAAAATATTTCCACCTGGATCTTTTAAATGTGAAAGTGATCACATTAAAGACCTGAGGTTGCAAGAGACCACAGTATGAACCAGAATTCCATTTTCCTTTAAAGACCTCAGTGGAAAAGTTATTTGGAATGAGTTTCCTTTGGGAAAAACTGGCGGGAAAATACAGAAAACCCTGGCCATTGTCAAAAGGCACTGGGATCTTTCTGGAGTCAAAAGCAATGGAATTAAACTCCAGTAGGAGCAAGCTCATTTTCACTCCTAGCGCCTGGAATAAACTCACTAAAGGAACAAGGTCTCCTTGGTTCCAGTACTTTCTGGCTTACTTCACTCTGCATAATCGGCTTCAGTTTCATCCACGTCATTAGAACTGATTCAAATGTATTCTTTTTAATGGCAAAGTAATATTCCATTCTCTATATGTACCACAGCTTTCTTATCCATTCGTCTACTGATGGACATCTAGGTTGCTTCCATGTCCTGGCTATTATAAACAGTGCTGTGTTGAACACTGGAGTACACGTGTCTCTTTCAATTCTGGTTTCCTTGGTGTGTATGCCCAGCAGTGGGATTGCTGGGTCATACGGCAGTTCTATTTCCAGATTTTTAAGGAATCTCCACACTGTTCTCCATAGTGGCTGTACTAGTTTGCATTCCCACCAACAGTGTAAAAGGGTTCCCTTTTCTCCACACCCTCTCCAGCATTTATTGCTTGTAGACTTTTGAATAGCAGCCATTCTGACTGGCATGAAATGGTACCTCATTGTGGTTTTGATTTGCATTTCTCTGATAATGAGTGATGTTGAGCATCTTTTCATGTGTTTGTTAGCCATCTGTATGTCTTCTTTGGAGAAATGTCTATTTAGTTCTTTGGCCCATTTTTTGATTATGTCATTTATTTTCTGGAATTGAGCTGCAGGAGTTGCTTGTATATTTTTGAGATTAATTATTTGTCAGTTGCTTCATTTGCTGTTATTTTCTCTGATTCTGAAGGCTGTCTTTTCACCTTGCTTATAGTTTCCTTTGTTGTGCAGAAGCTTTTAATTTTAATTAGGTCCCATTTGTTTATTTTTGCTTTTATTTCCAATATTCTGCGAGGTGAGTCACAGAGGATCCTGCTGTGATTTATGTCGGAGAGTGTTTTGCCTATGTTTTCCTCTAGGAGTTTTATAGTTTCTGGGCTTAAATGTTTAGATCTTTAATCCGTTTTGAGTTTATTTTTCAGCATGGTTTTAGAAAGTTTTCTAGTTTCATTCTTTTAAAGTGGTTGACCAGATTTCCCAGCATCACTTGTTAAAGAGATTGTCTTTAATCCATTGCATATTCTTGCCTCCTTTGTCAAAGATAAGGTGTCCATAGCTGCATGGATTTATCTCTGGGCTTTCTATTTTGTTCCATTGATCTATATTTCTGTCTTTGTGCCAGTACCATACTGTGTTATGACTGTGGCTTTGTAGTAGAGCCTGAAGTCAGGCAGGTTGATTCCTCCAGTTCCATTCTTCTTTCTCAAGATTGCTTTGGCTATTCGAGGTTTTTTGTATTTCCAGAGAAATTATTTGTTCTAGCTCTGTGAAAAATACCACTGGTAGCTTGATAGGGATTGCACTGAATCTATAGATTGCTTTGGGTAGTATATGCATTTTCTCTATATTGATTCTTCTGATCCATGAACACAGTATATTTCTCCATCTATTAGTATCCTCTTTGATTTCTTTCACAAGTGTTTTATAGTTTTCTATATATAGGTCTTTTTTTTCTTTAGGTAGATATATTCCTAAGTATTTTATTCTTTTCATTGCAATGGTGAATGGAATTGTTTCCTTAATTTCTCTTTCTGTTTTCTCATTATTAATGTCTAGGAATGCAAGGGATTTCTGTGTGTTGATTTTATATCCTGCAACTTTACTATATTCATTGATTAGCTCTAGTAATTTTCTGGTGGAGTCTTTACGGTTTTCTATGTACAGGATCATGTCATCTGCAAACAGTGAGAGTTTTATTTCTTCTTTTCCAATTTGGATTCCTTTTATTTCTTTTTCTGCTCTGATTGCTGTGGCCAAAACTTCCAAAACTATGTTGAATAGTAGTGGTGAGAATGGGCACCCTTGTCTTGTTCCTAACTTTAGGGGAAATGCTTTCAATTTTTCACCATTGAGGATAATGTTTGCTGTGGATTTGTCATATATAGCTTTTATTATGTTCAGGTATGTTCCTTCTAGTCCTGCTTTCTGGAGGGTTTTTATCATAAATGGATGTTGAATTTTGTCAAAGGCTTTCTCTGCATCTATTGAGATAATCATATGGTTTTTATTTTTCAATTTGTTAATGTGGTGTATTACCTTGACTGATTTGCGGATATTGAAGAATCCTTGCATCCCGGGGATAAAGCCCACTTGGTTATGGTGTACGATCTTTTTAATGTGTTGTTGGATTTTGATTGCTAGAATTTTGTTAAGGATTTTTGCCTCTATGTTCATCAGTGATATTGGCCTGTAGTTTTCTTTTTTTGGCATCTTTGTCAGGTTTTGGTATTAGGGTGATGGTGGCCTCATAGAATGAGTTTCGTAGTTTACCTTCCTCTGCAATTTTCTGGAAGAGTTTGAGTAGGATAGGTGTTAGCTCTTCTCTAAATTTTTGGTAGAATTCAGCTGTGAAGCCATCTGGACCTGGGCTTTTGTTTGCTGGAAGATTTCTGATTACAGTTTCGATTTCACGCTTGTGATGCGTCTGTTAAGACTTTCTATTTCTTCCTGGTTCAGTTTTGGAAAGTTGTACTTTTCTAGGAATTTGTCCATTTCTTCCAAGTTGTCCATTTTACTGGCCTATAGTTGCTGATAGAGTCTCTTATGATCCTTTGTATTTCTGTGTTGTCTGTTGTGCTCTCTCCATTTTCATTATTAATTTTATTGATTTGATTTTTCTCCCTTTGTTTCTTGATGACTCTGGCTAATGGTTTGTCAATTATATTTATCTTCTCAAAGAAGCAGCGTTTGGCTTTGTTGATTTTTGCTATGGTCTCTTTTATTTCTTTTGCATTTATTTCTGCCCTAATTTTTCAGATTTCTTTCCTTTTACTAACCCTGGGTTCTTCATTTCCTTTTCCAGTTGCTTTAGGTGTAGAGTTAGGTTGTTTATTTGACTTTTTTCTTATTTATTGAGGTATGTCTGTATTGCTATGAACCATCCCCTTAGCACTACTTTTACAGGTTCCCACAGGTTGTTGTGTTTTCATTTTCATTCGTTTCTATGCATATTTTGATTTCTTTTATTTCTTCTGTGATTTGTTGGTTATTCAGCAGCATGTTGTTCAGCCTCCATATGTTGGAATTTTTCATAGTTTTTCTCCTGTAATTGACATCTAATCTTACTGCATTGTGGTCAGAAAAGATGCTTGGAATGATGTCAATTTTTTTGAATTTACCAAGGCTAGATTTATGGCTCAGGATGTGATCTATGCTGGAAAAGGTTCCTTGTGTGCTTGAGAAAAAGGTGAAATTCACTGTTTTGGGGTGAAATGTCATATAGATATCAGTTAGGTCTAACTGGTCTGTTGTATCATTTAAAGTTTGTGTTTCTTTGTTAATTTTCTGTTTAGTTGATCTATCCATAGGTGTGAGTGGGATATTAAAGTCTCCCACTATTATTGTGTTACTGTTAATTTCCCCTTTCATACTTGTTAGCATTTGTCTTACATGTTGCACTGCTCCTATGTTGGGTGCATATATATTTATAATTGTTATATCTTCTTGGATTGATCCTTTGATCATCATGTAGTGTCCTACTTTGTCTCTTTTCACAGCCTTTGTTTTAAAGTCTATTTTATCTGATATGAGTATTGCTACTCCTGCTTTCTTTTGGTCTCTATTTGCATGGAATATCTTTTTCCAGCCCTTTACTTTCAGTCTGTGTGTGTCCCTTGTTTCGAGGTGGGTCTCTTGTAGACAACATATATAGGGGTCTTGTTTTTGTATCCATTTAGCCAGTTTTTGTCTTTTGCTTGGAGCATTCAACCCATTTACATTTAAGGTAATTATTGATAAGTATGATACCATTGCCATTTACTTTATTGTTTTAGGTTCGAGTTTATACACCCTTTCTGTGTTTCCTGTCTAGAGAAGATTGTTTAGTATTTGTTGGAGAGCTGGTCTGGTGGTGCTGAATTCTCTCAGCTTTGGCTTGTCGGTAACACTTTTGATTTCTCCTTGATATTTGAATGAGATCCTTGCTGGGTACAGTAATCTGGGCTGTAGGTTATTTTCTTTCATCACTTTGAGTATGTCCTGCCATTCCCTCCTGGCCTGAAGAGTTTCTATCGAAAGGTCAGCTGTTATCCTTATGGGCCTCCCCTTGTGTGTTATTTGTTGTTTTTCCCTTGCTGCTTTTAATATTTGTTCTTTGTGTTTGATCTTTGTTCATTTGATTAATATGTGTCTTGGGGTGTTTCGCCTTGGGTTTATCCTGTTTGGGACTCTCTGGGTTTCTTGGATTTGGGTGATTATTTCCTTCCCCATTTTAGGGAAGTTTTCAACTATTATCTCCTCAAGTATTTTCTCATGGTCTTTCTTTTGTCTTCTTCTTCTAGGACTCCTATGATTCGAATGTTGGGGTGTTTAACATTGTCCCAGAGATTGTTAACATTGCCTCAGAGAGTCTCTGAGGTTGTCCTCATTTATTTTAATTCGTTTTTCTTTTTTACTCTCTGTTTCATTTATTTCTACCATTGTATCTTCTACCTCACTTATCCTATCTTCTGCCTCCATTATTCTACTGTTGGTTCCCTCCAGAGTGTTTTTGATCTCATTTATTGCATTATTCATTATATATCAACTCATTTTTATTTTGCTAGGTCCTTGTTAAACCTTTCTTGCATCTTCTCAATCCTTGTCTCCAGGCTACTTATCTGTAACTCCGTTTTGTTTTCAAGATTTTGGATAATTTTCACTATCATTATTCGGAATTCTTTATCAGATAGATTCCCTATCTCTTCCTCTTTTGTTTGGTTTGGTGGGCATTTATCCTTTTCCTTTACCTGCTGGGTATTCCTCTGCCTTTTCATCTTGTTTATATTGCTGTGTTTGGGGAGGCCTTTCCAGGAGTTCTCTTTATTGTGGAGTTTCCTCACTGTGGGAGAGGCTGGATGGGTAGCTTGTCAAGGTTTCCTGCTTAGGGAAGCTTGTGTCGGTATTCTGGTGGGTGGAGCTGGGTTTCTTCTCTCTGGAGTGCAGTGAAGTGTCCAGTAATGAGTTATGAGATGTCAGTGAGTTTGGTGTGACTTTGGGCAGCCTGTATATTGAAGCTCTGGGCTGTGTTTCTGCGTTGCTGGAGAATTTGTATGGTATGTCTTGCTCTGGAACTTGGCCCTTGGGTGGTGCTTGGTTTCAGTGTAGGCGCGTTTGATGAGCTCCTATCAATTAATGTTCCCTGGAGTCAGGAGTTCTCTGGTGTTCTCAGGATTTGGACTTTAGCCTCCTGCCTCTGGTTTTCATTCATATTCTTACAGTAGCTTCAAGACTTCTCCATCTATACAGCACCAATGATAAAACATCTAAGTTAAAGATGAAAAGTTTCTCCACAGTGAGGGACACCCAGAGGGGTTCACAGAGTTACATGGAGAAGAGAAGAGGGAGGAGGGAGATATAGGTGACCAGGAGGAGAAGAGGGGGAATCAAAAGAGGAGAGAGCAAGCTAGCCAGTAATCACTTCCTTATGTGCTCTCCACAGTCTGGACTGCTCAGAGATGTTCACGGAGTTACACAGAGAAGAAAAGAGGGAGGAAGGAGACAGAAGTGGCCAGGAGGATAAAGGGGGGAATGAAAAGAAGAGAGACAGATCCAGCCAGTAATCAGTTCCCTAAGTGTTCTCCACAGTCCAGAACACACAAAGAGATTCACAGAGTCGGGCAGAGAAGAGAAAGAGGAGGGAAGAGATAGAGGCGACCTGGTGGAGAAAAAGGAGAGTCCAAAGAGGGAGAGAGCAGTCAAGCCAGTGATCTTGCTCCCACGTAAAAATGGGTATTGAAGATTGGGTTATTAAAGGTACAAAATTGATAATAAATACCAAAAAGCAAGGATTAAAAATCTAGAGTAGAGGCTGGATTCTCAAAAATACAATACTGAAGAAAAAAAACAAAGTCACAAAAATTATAATATATATATGAAGTTTGCTTTATAAAATAGGGTCTTTTTTTTTTGCAAAGTAATAGTAGGTTATAAAAATGAAAATTAAAGGTGTAATAGAGGACTTAAAAATTTTTTAAAATTTTATTTTAAAAATTTAAAGAATGATAATAGTAAAAATATATCTAGGACTTTCTCTGGTGTTCCTGTGGACAGTGTGGGGTCAGTTCATTTTCAGATAGTTCCTTGATCTGGCTTATACTTTGCAAGATCTATAGGCTCCTTCCTATGTAGTCGGTGCTAACTACAGGATTTTAATCTATTGCACCTGTCACTTCCATGGCGGTTCCCTCTGTTTATTTTAGCTTCTTCTCTTTGCTGGTCTCTTCAGTGTCTAATTTCCGCCCTGACACAAGGGGGCTGTGGTGGACACTTTTTTAGGCTCACTTGTTCAGTCGTGCTGTGGGGAGGAAAAGTGAAAGTGAATGTGAAGTTGGTCAGTCGTGTATGACTCTTTGCGACCCCATGGACCGTAGCCTACCAGGCTTCTCAGTCCATGGGATTTTCCAGGCGAGAGTACTGGAGTCGGCTGTCATTTCCTTCTCCAGGGGATCTTCCCAACCCAGGGATTGAACCCGGGTCTCCCGCATTGTAGGCAGACACTTTACCCTCTGAGCCATCAGGGAAGAACACTGCAAACAAATAACACTGGCATGTGCTCACAGTGACTCGGCCACACTGGGTTTGCCCCCGCTCATGGCGTGTGTGCTTTCCCTGTCTACACTGCTTAGGCTCTAGATGCTCTGCTGGGAACTGTCTAAGGCCAGCCCTGGGTTGTATGCACTTCCCAGGTCTAAGCCACTCAGGTTCAGGTACTCGGGTACTCCACAAAGGCGTTGACTCGGTTGGGCCTGCATTGTGCCCTTCCCAGGTCCACACAGCTCAAGTGACCAGGTGCTTGGCAAGCACGGTCGCTTTGACTTATCACCTCCCCCATCCCTGCCACTCGGTTTTCTGGGTTTACAACTGGCGCACCTTCTCAGGTGTGCCTTGTGTCTCTTCTGGGGAGCTGATCTCTGGCTGCGACCCTCCTGGCAGATGTCAACCGTCCAGAATCCCAAGAAGTCTTGGTTAGCAACGAAGCCTGCTTGCAGTTTGGTAGATGATGCCTCTCTGGGGCCGTGATCACCCCCCTTCTGGCTCTGGCTGCCCTCGCCTGCCTGTCTCCAGCGGGGGATGGGCTGGTCCACAGCTGGCTAGTCTGCTCAGTCCTTTGTTCTGTGAGCCGGCCTGGTGGTGTCTTAGGTTAGTGCTTTTTGCTAGTTAGCTATCCCACAGTCTGGTTTGCTATCTCAAGTTAGTTCCCTCAGATTGCCCTTGGGACATTCATCCAGGTCCTTACTCTAAGCAATGCAGCCTGAGCCTCCCTGTCCAATCTCCGCTTGCTCGTGGTGGATGCCGGCATCTGTGCTGCTTCTCTGCTGGGAGTTACCATTGGGCATGTAATCTGTGGGTTTTAAGTATTTATTTATTTTTCCTCCCAGTTATGTTGCCCTCTGAGGTTCCAAGGCTCCCCACAGACTCACCAGTGAGAGTGTTTCCTGGTGTTCGGAAACTTCTGTCTTTTTTAAAACTCCCTTCCCAGGACAGATCTCTGTCCCTACCTCTTTTGTCTCTCTTTTTATCTTTTATATTTTTTCCTACCTCCTTTCAAAGATAATGGGCTGCTTTTCTGGGTGCCTGATGTCCTCTGCCAGCATTCAAAAGTTGTTTTGTGGAATTTACTCAGCGTTCAAATGTTCTTTTGATGAATTTGTGGGAGAGAAAGTGGTCTCTCTGTCCTATTCCTCCGCCATCTTAGGACTGCCGATCTTAGGTTTTTTTAACATTGAGTTTCAAGTTGAACCATAAAGAAAGCTGAGCATTGAAGAATTGATGTTTTTGAATTGTGGTTTTGGAGAAGACTCTTGAGAGTCTGTTGGACTGCAATGAAATCAAACCAGTCAAAGCTAAAGGAAATCAATCCTGAATATTCATTGGAAGGACTGCTGCTGAAGCTCCAGTACTTTGGCCACTTGATGAGAAGAGCTGACTCATTGCAAAAGTCCCTGATGCTGGGAAAGATTGAAGACAAAAGGAGAAGGGGGTGGCAGAGTGTGACATGGTTTGGTAGCTTCAGTGACTCAATGGACATGAATTTGAGCAAACTCCAGGAACTAGTGAAGGACAGAGGACCTTGGCATGCTACAGTCCATGAGGTTACAAAAGAGTTGGACACAGCTTAGTAAATGAACGAAAACAACAACAATAAATATATTAAACAAATACTAACTAACATAAAGGGATAAATGGGTAATAGTACAATAATAGTAGGAGACTTTTAACACCCCACTGACATCAATGGAGTGATCACCCAGACAGAATATCAATGAAAAACAGAAGTTTTAAGTGACACAACAAACCAACTGGACTTAATATCTACAGGACATGACATACACATACATACACACACACACACACACACACAAATATATACATACACACACACACACATTCTTCTCAAGTGTGTATCAAAATATTTTCCAGAATAGACAATAGGTCACAAAATAAGCCCCAACATATTTAAGAGGACAGAAATTATTTCAAGCATATTTTCCAACCATAATGGTATGAAACTAGAATGAAAAACAGAAAAAGAACAAAAACTCATGGAGACTGAACAACATGTTACTAAAAAAAAAAAAACAATGTTGAAATCAAACAAGAAATCATAAAATACCTTGAAACAAAGAAAAATGAAAACAAAACAATACAAAATTTAGGTGATATTGCAAAAGAAATTCTAAGAAGGAAGTTTATAGCAATATAGACCATCCTCAAGAAACAAAAAATAGTCTTAAAGAACCTAATGTATTACTTAAAATAATTAGAAAAAGAAGAACAAAGATAACCTCAAGTCAAAAGAAGAAAGGAAATTACAAGGATCAGAGAAGAAATAAATAAAATAGAGATTAAAAATAATTGAAAAGATCAATATAACCAAAAGCTGATTTTTTAAAAGATAAAATTGACAAACCTCTAGCTAGCCTCATGAAGAAGAAAAGAGAGGATCCAAATAAACAAAATAAGACATGAAAGAGGAGAAGTAACAACTGATACCACAGAAATACCAAAAAAAAAGAGAGAGAGAGAGAGTATACTATGAAGATACGTAAGCCAACATATTGGAGAACCTAGAAGAAATGGACAAGTTTCTAGAAACATACAGGCTGCCAAAACGGAGATAAGGAGAAACAGTTTGAACAGACTGATCACTAGAAATGAAATAGAATCTGTAATTTAAAAAACTCCTTGCAAACAAAAATTCAGAACTGGTTGGCTTCCCTGAAGAATTCCACCAAACATAAAAAGAACTAATCCTATCCTTCTCAAACTATTTCAAAAACTTGAAGAGATAGGAGCACTTCCAAATTCACTCTATGAGACTACCATCACCCTGATTAAAAAAAAAAAAAAAACAGAAAAGGTTCTAAAAAGAAAATTAAAGGTAAGTATTGTTGATGAATATAGTAGTAGAAATCCTCAACAAAATATCAGCAAACCAAATCCAAAAATACAAAAAAGGACCACACATTATGATTTAAGTTGTATTCAATCCAGGGTCATAAGGATGGTTCCACACATGCAAATCAAGCAATAACATACATCACGTTAACAAAAGAAAAGACAAAATCACATGATCATCTCAATAGACACAGAAAGAGCATTTGATAAAATTCAACATCCAGTCATGATAAAAACTCTGGCCAAAGTGGGTATAGAAGGAACATATCTCAATATAATAAAAGCCATTTTGACAAGCCCACAACAAACATGATATTCAACTGTGAAAAGCTGAAAAGCTTCCCATTAAATTCAGGAATAAGACAAGGATGCCCACTCTTGGCACTTCTATTCAATGTATCATTGGAAGTCCTAGTCACATCAATCAGACAAGAGAAAGAAATAAAATGTATCCAAATGGAAAAGAGAACCCTCCTACACTGTTGGTGGGAATGTAAGTTGATGAAGCCTCTATTGAAAACAGCTTGGAGATTCCTCAGAAAACTAAGAATAGAATTACCATATGCTCTAGCAATCACACTTCTGGGAATATACTTGGAGAAAACTATTAATATAATTCAAAAAGACACATGCATTCCTATGTTCATAGCAGCACTATTCACAATAACCAAAACATGAAAACAACCAAAATGTCTATTGACAGATGAATGGATAAAGAAGATATGATAGATATATTAAATGAAATACCACTCAGCTATAAAAATAATGCCACTTGCAGCAACAGGGACAGATCTAGTGATTATTGTAGTAAGTGAAATAAGTCAGAAAGAAAAAGACAAATAGCATATAGTATCATTATATGTGGAATCTAAAATATGGCACAAACAAACCTATCTACAAAACAGAAACTGACTCACAGGGAGAACAGACTTGGTTTCCAAGGGGAAGTGGGGAGAGAGAGGTATGGACTGGGAATTTGCAGTCGGTAGATGCAAACTTTTACATTTAGAATGGATGAACAACAAGGTCCTACTGTATAGCACAGGGAACTATATCCAATCTCCTGGGATAAACCATAATAGAAAAGAATATAAAAAAAGAACATATCTACGTATATAACTGAGTCATTTGGTTATACACCAGAGACTGGCACAACAATGTAAATCAACTATACTTTAATTTAAAAAATTCCTCAAAAATGGATTCAAATGGAAAGGAAGACGTAAAATTGTCATTATTTGAAGATGACATGATACTCTATATAGAGACTCCTAAAGTCTCGAGACAAAGATTATTAGAACTAAAATATGCATTCAGGAAGGTTGCAGGATATGAGATTACTATATACAAATCTGTTGCATTTCTTTACACTAATAATGAAATATCTGAAAGAGAAAGTAAAAAAAATCCTGTTTAAAAATCATATAAAAAAATCTAAGAATAAACTTATCTGAGGAGGTAAAAGACCTACATGCTGAAAACTATAAAACACTGATTAAGGAAACAGAAGATGATTCAAAGAAATGGAAAGATATCCCAAGCTTTCAGATTATAAAAATTAACATTTTAAAAATCACAATACTCCTCAAAGAAATCTCCAGATCTAATGCAATCTGCATCAAAATATCCATGGCATATTTAACAGAACAAGAACAAATAATCCAAAAATTCATATGAAACCACAGAAGACCCAGATTGCCAAAGAAATCCTGAGAAAAAAGAACAAAGCAGGAGGCATAACCCTTCCAAATTTCAGACAATACTACAAAGATACAGTAATCCAAACTCAGCATGGTATTAGCACCAAAACAGACATAGTCAATTAATCTACAGTAAAAGAGGCAAGAATATACAATGGAGAAAAGACAGTCTCTTCAGCAAGAGGTGCTAGGAAAGCTGGATGTGTTGTGCTGTGCTTTGTCACTCAGTGGTGTCTGACTCTGCAATCCCATGAACTGTAGCCCATCAGGCTCCTCTGTCCATGGGGATTCTATAGGCAAGAACACTGGAGCAGGTTGCTGGATAGCTACATGTAAATCAGTGAAATTGGAACACACCCTCACATCATATACAAAAATAAACTCAAGATGCTTTAATAAATATAAAGGCATGTCAGAGATTGCCCTGGTAGTCCAGTGGTCGAGAATCCACCTGCTAATGCTGGGCATGGGTTTGATCCCTGGTCTGGGAACTAGGATTCCACGTGCTGAGGAGGAACTAAACCTGTGTGCCACAACTATGAAGCCTGAACTCTAGAGCCTGTGAGCTGAAACAACTGAAGCCCTTGCACCCTAGAGCCTGTGCTCGACAACGAGAAGCCATCACAATGAGAAGCTCAGTAGCCACAACTAGAGAAATCCCATGCACAACAACGAAGACCCAGTGCAGAAAAGAAAAAAAAAGGACTGAAAACATGACATGATGAAACTCCTAGAAGGGAACACTGGCAAAATATTTTGGACATAAATTGTAGCAATATCTTCTATGCTCAGTCTCCCAAGGCAAAAGAAATCAAAGCAAAAACAAACAAATGGGACCCAATTAAGCTTAAAAGCTTTTGCACAGCAAAGGAAATCATCAACCAAGTGAAAAGACAACCGACAGAATTAAAGAGAATATTAGTAAATGATGCAACTGACAACGGGTTAATATCCAATAGAGACAAACAGGTCAAACAACTCAATATGAAAAAGCAAACAACTCACTCAAAAAATGAGCAGAAGACCTAAATAAACATTTCTCTAAAGAAGACACATAGATGGCCAATAAACACATGAAAAACACTCAATATCACTAACTATTGGAGAAATGAAAATCCAAACCACAATGAAGTATTACCTCACATCTGTTAAAATGGCTATCATGAAAAAGTATACCCAAAAAAATGTTGGAGAGAGTGTGGAGAAAAGGAACCCTCTACACTGTTGGTGGGAATGTAAATTGCCACAATGAAAATGTAGCCACTATAGAAAACAGTATGTAGATTCCTCAAAAAACTTAAAATTGAGCTATGTATGATCCTGCAATCCCATTCCTGGGTATATGCACAGAAAAGATGAAAACTCTAATTTAAAAAGATACATGCATCCTAACATTCACAGCAGCACTATTTACGATAGTCAAGACATGGAAACAACCCAAGTGCCTATCAACAGACGACTAGCTTAAGATGTAGTATGGATGTGTGTGTATACACACGCACACAAACACACACACACACACACAATGGAATATTACTCAGCCATAAAAAGAATGTAATATTGCCATGTGCAGCAACATGGATGGACCTAGAGAATATTATATTTAGTGAAGTAAGTCAGACAGAGAAAGACAAATATATGGCATCTCTTATATATGGTATCTAAAAAATAATACAAATGAATCTATTTACAAAACAGAAATAGACTCACAGACATAGAAAACAAACTTATGGCTATAAAAGGGGAAAGGAAAGAAGGAGAGGGACAGATTCAGAGTATGGGATTAACAGAAATAAACTATTATACCTAAAATAGATAAGTAACAAGGATTTACTCTATAGCATAGAAAATTATATTCAATATCTTGTAATAATATATAATGGAAAATAATCTGAAAAATACATATATATATATATAACACCCTGTTGTATACCTGAAACTAATACTATATTGTAAATCAACTATACCTCAATTTAAAAAAGAAAGAAAATACACAGGGCTTTGTTCATTTGTGTAAAAGAAACACAAAAAAGATAAAGCGTAAATTAAAGAGACTGCTTACCAAAAAGGGGTGGGTGGAAATGGGGTAGAAAGAAGAGGGCAAAAGCATCATGGTAGCAGTAGAAGAAGATGTAGCAATACTCTTCTGTATTGCTTGTATGATAATATTTTTTTGTATAACTATAATTCTTAGAACCATAGTAATGTTTCACATACCTTCAACAGCCCTCTCCCCCTGAATAAATAAACAAAACCAAATAGGAAGGGGGAATCAAAAACTGAATTCAACACTACCAAAGGAATGTATTAATTACTACATAACAACTGAACAATAATTTCAGTGAAAGTGGAGGAAAAGAACTAGCCTACCTAATTTTTGAAAAGAGTCTGTTGATAGGACACTGTAATGCTAAAGACAAATAGAACTGTACATAAATGCTGTAGTAATCTATTTAGTAAATGTATTTCTCACAGGGATCTGGGTTAACAAATCTGAAACTTCTCTGTGTGTATAATAGGATAAAGGAAGGGAAGGAGGGAGGAAGAGAGAGAGAGAGACAAAGCAAAAAAGAAGTGGATTTTAACCCATAAAATAAATATCCATGAGTTCATACGGATATAAATAACTGAATAAATAAATGGCAGAAAATAGTTACTTTTCAAAAAGAAATTTCAATTAATAAATGTAACAGGTAACAGCAAAGTATTGATTGAAAATCACCATTACATGAACACCACAGTAAGAACTGTTGCAGTCAAGTTCCTCTGAGGAATGGTAGTATCAGTGGATGAAAGTTTGAGGAGAAACAGGACTTATGGAGCCATAAACTATTTTTTTTTTAGGTATTTATTAACTACAGAGGGAAGCTAGTAACTTTACAGTGGAGAAAACCAGATATCACCTTAATTAAGTGAACATTAATATGACCAATAATAACATAAATGTACTGACATTAAGAACTCCTTAATACAACATCATTTCTGTGGTATTCTTATCAAAAATTGCATAATCTCTTTCTAATCATGAGAAAACACTAGACAAATTCAAATGGAGAGACATTCTACAAAATAACTGATCAGTAATCTTCAAAAGTATCAAGCTTACAAAAGACCAAGACTGAAGATCTGTCACAGTAGATTAAGGGAGAAATAACAATCTAATTTAACTTATATGCAGAGTACCTCATCAGAAATGCTGGGCTGGAAGAAGCACAAGCTGGAATCAAGATTGCTGGGAGAAATATCAATAACATATGCAGATAACATCACCCTTATGGCGGAAAGTGAAGAACTAAAGACCCTCTTGATGAAAGTGAAAGAGGAGAGTGAAAAAGTTGGCTTAAAACTCAACATTCAGAAAACTACGATCATGGCATCCAGTCCCATCACTTCATCGCAAACAGATGGGGAAACAGTGGAAACAGTAGCTGACTTTATTTTTCTGGGCTCCAAAATGACTGCAGATGGTGACTGTAGCCATGAAATTAAAAGACACTTACTCCTTGGAAGGAAAGTTATGACCAACCTAGACAGCATATTAAAAAGCAGAGATATTACTTTGTCAACAAAGGTCCATCTAGTCAAGGCTATGGTTTTTCCAGTAGTCATATGGATGTGAGAGATGAACTATAAAGAAAGCTGAGTGCCAAAGAGTTGATGCTTTTGAGCTGTGGTGCTGGAGAAGACTCTTGAGAGTCCCTTGGACTGCAAGGAGATCCAATCAGTCCATCCTAAAGGAGATCAGTCCTGGGTGTTCATTGGAAGGACTGATGTTGAAGCTGAAACTCCAATACTTTGGCCACCTGATGTGAAGAGCTGACTCATTGGAAAAGACCCTGATGCTGGGAAAGATTGAAGGCAGGAGGAAAAGGGGACAACAGAGGATGAGATAGTTGGATGGCATCACCAATCCAATGGACATGGGTTTGGGTAGACTCTGGCAGTTGGTAATGGACAGGGAGGCCTGGAGTGCTGCGGTTCACGGGGTCACAAACAGTCAGACACGACTGAGCAACTGAACTGAACTGAACAATCTAATGCAATGTAGGATCCGAGATAGGATCCTGAATCAAAGAAAAGACAGTAGAAAAACTGATGAAATGTGAATAAGGTCTGTAGCTAACAGTTTAACGCCAATGTTAACTTCCTAATTATGACCATTGTATTGTGCTGAAGAATTGATGCTTTTGAACTGTGGTGTTGGAGAAGACTCTTGAGAGTCCCTTGGACTGCAAGGAGATCCAACCAGTCCATCCTAAAGGAAATAAGTCCTGAATATTCATTGGAAGGACTGATGCTGAAGCTGAAACTCCAGTACTTTGGCCACCTGATGCAAAGAACTGACTCATTGGGAAAGACCCTGATGCTGGGAAAGATTGAAAGCAGGAGAGAAGGGGACGACACAGGATGAGATGGTTGGATGGCATCACCAATTCAATGGACCTGAGTTTCAGCAAGCTCTGGGAGTTGGTGATGGACAGGGAAGCCTAGTGTACTGCAATCCATGGTGTCACAAAGAGTCAGACATGACTGAGCAACTGAACTGAACTGATTATGGTTATAGAAAATAACATTTCAGAAAGCTGGATGGGAGGTATATGGGAACCCTTTTTATTATTTTTGCAACTTTTCTGCAAGTATATTAATAAAATTCAAAATAAATGTTTTTAAGAAGTAAACCCATATATGCTTAAGTTACTTACTATTAGTCAGATATTATGTGTAGCCAAAGGTAATCCTAATTGATTAATTTAGCTAAAAAATCATTCAAGAGAAAAAATACTTTGCTTTTTCAATACTGACAAGGGTTTTTCCCTTTGTGACATGAGGAAAAAGAATGTGAAACTTACCTAAAATTGCAGAGAGATTTGAAAACTCAGGTACCTTCTCTATTGCTACTGCTTTACTTATGTCCAAAAGAGTAGAATTCTTACATGGCATGTTTTCTTCCAACATGGGATGCTCCCATTCTAAAAGAAGCAGGGAGAAATGGCACAAAATTTTGAATAGCACACAAGTGGCAGGTTACCTTTTTCTCCCCAACTTAGGTTCCTAGCCCATACAAAGCTACAGTAATTGAAGAAAGTTTAGGTGAAGCATAAAAAAAACCCTTGAGGACATCAGGATATTAAATAATCTTTGGGCTATTACAATGCCCAAATACTCTTACTTCCTTTTCCACACTTTTCCCATTATCCCCATATTATTATATGGCATATTTAGTTAGGCCAGTATTCAATGCAAACGTTATGATGATAAATTGTCATAAAAATGCTGTCTTTAACTCTGTTGGTATATATACAGTGACCACCTCTTGTTTTTCCTGGAGCCAATAAAGAGTTGTTTGTTTAGATTTCTCTGTATTCTTCATCTATTTAATCCTAAACCCTACCAAACTGTATAAATCCATTCTATTTATTCCATTCTCTGATGTTCTGAAATTTTATATTGTTCTGTCTTGGTGTTTTTCATCTCTTGTGCTAGACACTGTACGGCCCTTTAAACCCAGAAATCATACTTCTTAGATCTAGAAACTGTTCTTGAGTTATATCTTTGGTAATTTTCTTCCTCCTGTTTATTTCATTATCTTTTTCTGAGACTCCTATTATTTGATGTTAGATTTCATATACTACTTCTCTAACTAATATTTTTTCTCCTTTTTTTCCCTCCTGACTTTTTTTTTCCCCTGGGAAATCTCAATTTATTTTCTAATCCTTCTACCGAGTTTTCCATTCTGCTATTGCATTTAATTTATTCTCTGAATATTCTCACTCCCTTTTTTTTTAAACAGCATCCTGTTCCTATTCAATGAATGCAATATACATATTTTTATCTCAAGGAAAACTTTTCCCCCCAGTATCTTTCTTGTATTCCTATTTCTGTTTGGTTTCTTCTCTTATTTTTAATTTTACTGTGGTGGGAACACTTAACGTGAGACCTACCCTCAAATTTGAGAGTACAATAGAGTATCGTTAACTATAGGCACAATGTCGTGCAACACATCTCTAGAACCTGTTATTCATCTTGCATAACTAAAACTCTACCTGTTGATCAGCAACTCCCCACATTTCCTTCTCCTTGGGTCCTGGCAACCAACATTCTACTCTCAACTGCTATAAATCTAACTACTTTAGCTATCTCATACAAGTGGAATAATACAGTATATTTCTTCCCGTGACTGGCTTATTTCACTTGCCATAATGTCCTCAAAGTTCTTCTGTAGTGTTGCATATAACAGGATATCCTTTTTAAAGGCTGAATAATATTCCACTGTATGCATATACCACATTTTCTTTATCTATTCATCCATCAATGGTCACTGGGCTATTGTGAAAAGTCTGCAATGCACATGGGAGTTCAAATATTTCTTCTAGATCCTGACAGTAATTATTTTGAATAAATACCCAGAAGTGGGATTGCTGGACCACATATATTTTAAATTTTTTGAGTAACTGCCATACTCTTTCATTGCAGCTTCACTATTTTACATCCCTATCAA
Organism: Bos javanicus; assembly: GCF_032452875.1. Taxonomy (NCBI): domain Eukaryota; kingdom Metazoa; phylum Chordata; class Mammalia; order Artiodactyla; family Bovidae; genus Bos; species Bos javanicus. The sequence continues at coordinate 22,228,464 of NC_083874.1, read as the reverse complement.
CAGTATACAAAAGGAAATCCAATTTCTCCACATCATTGCCAACACTTACCTTTTAAAAAAATAATAATAACCATCCTAATAGTTGTGAGGTGATACCTCACTATGATCTTGATTTGCATTTCCCTGACGGTTAGTGATCTTTTCATATACCTGTTGGCCATGTGACTGTCTTCTTTGAGGGGAATATGTTTATTCAACTTCTTTGTCATTTTTAAAAATCAAGTTATTTGGATTTTTCCTATTGAATTGTGGGAGTTTCTGATATATTTTGGATATTAATCCCTTATCAGATATGTGGCTTCTAAATATTCTCCCTTTTTGTAGGTTGTTTATAGGTTATTCACTTCGTTGTTTCTTGTGCTGTGCAGGAGCATTTCAGTTTTATCTAGGCCTACTTGTCTAATTTTGCTTCTGTTGCCTGTGTTTTGTTGTCACATCCAAGAAATAACTGCCAATACCAATTGTCATAAAGCTTTTCCCCTATGTTTCTCCTAGGAGTTTTATAGTTTCTGGTCTCACATGTAAGTCCTTACTATATTTTGAGCAGACTTTTTTGTATAAGGTAAGGGTCCAATTTCATTCTTTTGTATATGGCTATCCAGTTTTGTCAACATCATTTGTTGAAGAGACTATTTCTCCCACATTGAGTATTCTTGGCACTCTTGTTAAAGAGCAAATGTCTTTATGGATTTAGTTCTGGGCCCTCTATTCTGTCCTACTGGTCTATATCTCTGTCTTTATTCCAGTACTATAATGTTATGTTTACTATAGCTTTGCAATATACTTCAAAATCAGTTTAATGTTAATTTTCTGTCCAGATGTTCTATCCATTATTAAAAGTAGGAGTATTGAAGTCTCCTACTATGACTGTATGCCTATTCCTACCCTCAGTTCTGCCAGTGTTTACCTTCTATGTCAGGTGCTTTGATGTTGGGTGGATATTTATTCCTAACTGTTGAGTGTTTTTGATGAATTGATCCTTTTATAATTATGCAACATTCTTCCTTGTCTCTTGTAAAAGTTTCTGACTTAGTCTATTTTTATCTGATATAAGTATAGCCCCTTGTGCTCTCTTTTGGTCACAATTTACATGGAGTGCCTTTCCCCACCCATTTGCTTTCAGTCTATGTGTGCCCTTAAATCTTAAGTGAGTCTTTTGTAGATAACATACGGTTGGATTATTTCTTCAACCCATTCAGCCACTCTTTGTCTTTTGATTGGGTTTAACCCATTTATATTTTTGATAGAGGAGAATTATTGATAGAAGAGGATTTACTATTATAATCTTGTTAACTCTTTTCTGTTTTATAGTTATTTTGCCCCTCTTCCCTCTCTTGCTATGCTCCTCTGTCTTTCATTGATTCTTTTACATTGATATGCTTTGACTCCTTTCTATTTTTCTTTTATGTATCTTCAACAGGTACTTTTTGTGTGTGGTTACCATGGGGCTTACATAAAACAGTTTTAACAGTCTACTTTAAACTGATAACAATTTAACAAAAACTCTATGCTTTTACTTCACCCCTCAAACACATTTTGCAGTACTGATGTTATAATTTACCACCTTTCATATGGTATATCCATTAACATATTTTTATAATTATATTTAATATGCTTGTCTTTTAACTTTTATACCAGAATTAAGAGTGATTTATATGTCACTGTTACTGTATCAGTGCATTTGTCTATATACTTACCAATGAGTTTTGTACTCATATGCTTTCATACAGCTGTTTAGAGTCCTTTGTTCTAACTTGAAGAACTCCTTTTAGCACTTCTTGTAAGGCAGGGCTAGTGATGATTAACTCCTTCAGCTTTTGTTTGTTTGGACTTCTCTTCTCTTCATTTCTTAAGGACAGTTTTGCAGGTTTCGGTATTATTGGTCAGATGTTTCTTTCTTTCAGCACTTTGTCTATTTACTTCCACTCTCTTCTAGCCTGCAAGGTTTCTGCTGAGAAATCCATAAACAGTCTAATGAGGTCTCACTGTATATATCAAGTCGCTTTTAAAACTGCTGCTTTCAAAGCGCTTTTTCTTTGACTTTTGGCAGTATGACTATGTGCCCCCATGTGAATTTCTTTGGTTCATCTTATCTGAGGTTTGTTGGGGTTCCTAGGTCTGGATGTACACTTCCTTCTCCAGATTTAGGAAGTTTTCAGCAACCATTTCTGTGAAGAAACCTTCTGGCCCTTTCCCTCTCCCTCCCTCCCCACTTCCCTTTTCCCTTTAGGACTCTCACAATGCATATACTGATCTGTTTTCTTGTGTTCTGTAAGTCTCAAACTTTCTTCATTCTTTTATATTCTTTTTCCTTTTAGCTCCTGTGACTGGATAATTTCAAATGACTTATTTTTGAATTTGCTGATCCTTTCTTCTGATTGATCTTTTACTTTTTTGTTTTTTTTTCTTAGTGCATTTATTGTTTTTCTCAGCTCTAACATTTCTTTTTGGTTCTTTTTAAAAACTCTCTTAAAATTCTCACTTTTTCCATACATTGTTCTCCTGAGTTCTTTACGAACATTTGCTGCGCATCTTTATGACAATCATTTAAAATTCTCTGTCAGGTGGTTCACATGTTTCCATTTAATCAGAGTCACTTTCTGGAGCTTTATCTTATTCTCAGTTTTTGGACCATGTTTCCCTGCTTCTTCTTTCTCTTTAATCATTTGTGTTGGTGTCTGCACATTAGATAAAACAGACAGCTTTCCCAGTCTGTAAACAGGTAGGCCTCATACAGGAGATGACCTTCACCAATCTTTCCAACCAGGATCTTCTCAAACCTTCTTGCTAGTTCAAACCAGAGTCTTTGTTTTCAGTGGCCATGAGGCATCTAGAATATAACAAGTCCTATCACTGCTCTAAGACAGATGAGACAAAAGCTAGTCCCTTGGGCAGCCCCAGAAATGTTGGAATGTTGAACACAGTCCAAATCTTTCCCTCCCCAGAGAGAAGCCAGGATCTAGTGAATGTTCTCATGCTAGGATAAACTGGTATCTTTGTTTCAGCACTCATCAGACTTCTAGAGTATGTCAGGTCCCACCAGCACTCTGAGGCAGACAAGTCAGTAGTCCATTCTTTGCCTATCCCCAAATAATTGAGGGCTTTTGGCACATGGTTCAGTCCTTTCCCTTCCTCCCTAGGGAAAATCTGGGAGCTGAAGGTTTCCTGCCAATTGTATGGTGCTGTATGGCAGATGTGAATTATAATGAAAGGGTGTCTTGAATTTTTCTATTTGCTTTGATGTGACTGGTTTCAAGCTTGCCTGGGGGTGCAGGAGTCACTCAACTAGTTTTGAGATTTCTCACAAAGGGAAATCTCACAAAGGGAAATACATGGACACAAATTAGTCCATGTATTGTTGTTGAATTGGTGTGTCCATGGGGAAAGGCAAGTGTAAGGCTTACTATTCCAACACCTTTCTGATTTACTACCATATTTCGCTGTTTTGACCTCTATGCTTTATGTTAGAAAATTCATCAGAAGTCTGGTAGTCCTTGTCTTCTGCTCATATTTGAGAGGGGGCCCTAAATGGCTAAGTGGGATCTCTATGGCTTAGCTGGGGCTGGCCACATAGGCAACTTCACTGTAGGGTTCCTGTCAGTTTCACTGAAGTACTACTGAGGTCAGTATCTTTTGATACTTTCTTTAGGGTTGCTCAGATTTCTCAGGAAAAAAATCTTCCATTTTCCTGCCTGGAAGTTTCAATTCTGGGTGCTAGCATTCTAGAAGCTGAATAGAGAAATGGACCATTGGGTTAGGATGAGACTAAGCATTGGGTGAGCAGTCCTACAATTTGGAATATACATTTGCATTTAACTACCCCTTTCTGCATTCACGACAGTATCTGAAGCAGTTGGCTTTTTCTATATAATAAATAACACTGAAATCTCAGTGGCATGAAATGAAAGCATTTCTTTCTTACACCTGTCTACTATTTGACTCAAGCAGCTCCACTTCAGGCTATAGGTTGGGTAATCAACTAGGGCAGCTCTCTGAAGTCTGCAGTCTGCCCAGGGCTATCCTGCTCTGTATCTCTTATTCTGGAGTTCAATAATAGAGGTAGAAGCTAATTAGGATATGCATATGGTCCCTGACTCACAATGGTTCAGCTTAAGAGTTTTTTCCATCATAAGTGGAAGAAGATTTGTATTTTCCTCATGATAGCAAAAGGATAGGGGGACAAAACCAATTATGTATGCACATATCAAAAGTTTGCTTCTGATATCTGGGCAACTGATATCCATGTTGCCCAAAGTCATATGGCCAACCCCAAAGCCAAAGAGTGAGAAAGTAAACTTCACCCACCATGAGGCTATGACAAGGTTAATGACAACATTTCAAAATACCATGGTATCCCTGTTATTAACAGTGCTTAGTTCAGGGTCCCTCTGTTTCAAAATACCCCAAAGAATAAATTTCTAGGAAAGGAGAAGGAGAAGTCACCATAATTTTTGTATTTTGGACACAGCTTTTTACAAGTATTTTACAAGCCACATTGAAAGCTTTTCTGGGATAGTATAGTATTGTACAAACTAGCTTGTTTCAGGGGTATTCCCATTGTTGATTCAGGATTCAGCTTTTTAAGTCCACTTTATCAGACCATTTGCTATCTAGCTTTCCAAACTTTATTCTTTCTCATTCTCTTTACTCTTATGTGTTTGTGTCTTTTTTTAAAAAGTCATTTTCTGCCATTGCACAAAGTTGTGGAGGAAGGCATATGTTCAATCTGCATCATTAACCAAAAGCTGTTAATTATACATATGGCAAACATAAATAACTGATAATTTGTAGAAAAAATTCAAGCAGGGAGATGGTCCAGTCAACCTTTGAATTATTGAAAAGTAAGAGAAGTATAGGAAATAAAAGATAACCCATAGTTCAAGAGAACAAATATACATATGTTAGGTATAAAGTTGCTCAATATTAATAACTGGATAATATGTATTACATGTAAATGCTAATCTCTTCATCTTTTCCTGATCTGGGGGGTTTTGATCTATAGTCCTATGTGACTGAGTGTGGAACACAGTGGATACTGGGCAGAGAGGTTTTGGTGAGGAAGATAAGTATACCTTCTCAAAAGGAACATTATTCATTGCAAAATTTGTAGACAAAGGACCAGTTTCTATGGAGGAGCAACTTAAGGTTGAAATTTTCTCACCTAAATAATCTGATCCTCTGAAGAGCTCAGGTGATGGGAAGCTACTTAAATTCTCTTCGGAACTCTTGTATTCTGTAGAAGAGTCTGTAAATGAATAACTTAGAAGAGAGCCAGAAATATCATGCTGCAAACTTAGTCCTATAGAATAAACAAGCAAAAAGAGTAAAATGTTTCAACAGTAAACAGATTTAAAATGCTAAGAACTTAAACTTGTACAAATATACATGCAGTTGTATACTAGTAATGTAAAATTACACATAAAACTGAAATGGCATGCGATTGTATACAATCTTAAATTGTACTTGAATTTCAATCTTAGAAAAGGTCTATTTTTGATATGAAGAAAATGCAATATAAACCCCTTCCATTGTTTTTCAAAGTTTTATACATTTATTCCTTCCCTACTTTGGTTCAGTTATAATTCTTGACTCAAAAATACAAATTTTATCAAGTATACCTTAATAATAAATATAAATAAATAAAATGTATACCTAATTTTTCAAGTGCAAGTTTTATATATAAGTAACCCATTAACTGTAAGCTGACTAGCTGAAAAGAAGAAAGGATGATTCTAGTTATTCCACTTAAAAAACAATGAGCATAAACATAGATTCAAGGGAACATAGATCAAAGGAACTGAACAGAGTCCAGAAATAGACTTACATGCATAAGAGTAACTTATTTTTGACCAAGATGCAAAGGCAATTCAATGGAGAAGGGATATTCTTTCAGACAAATTATGTTGGAACAACTGTATATCCACATGCAAAAGCAAAACAAAATAACTTGCACTCATATCTTCCATCATATAAAAACTTAACTATAAATGCATCGTGAGTCTAAATGCAAATCCTAAAACTACAAAACTTCTACAAAAAACAGGATAAAATCTTCATGACACTGAGTTAGGTAACAATTTTTTTAATGTAACAATTAAAGAATGATTCATAAAACAAAAGCAGTGATAAACTGGGCTTCATCAAAGTTTAAACCTTCTATTTCAAAGAGACAAGCCACAGAGTAAGAGAAAACATTTGTAAATGGACTGGAATCCAAAATATAAAGAACTCCAAAAATTCAATAATAAGAAAACAAACATCTCAATAGGAAATTGGGGGAAATATATGAACAGAAAATCTCTCTAATTCAGAAGTCTTAAAGTCATCCCTGTGAGAGTAGACTAGAATGAAAATCTTTCTAATAAATGACAGGAACAGACCTTAGTATTTACTTGAAGAACCAGAAAGTGTAGTAAGAAAAGAGAAAATATACTCTACTATAGACAGTCAGCATTTATGAAACATTCCTAACATGATAAAACAGAGGTCAACACTAACAGAAACTGGTGGAGTGTGGGATAAGGGATGAAAGGAGAGCATGACTCCTAAAACCCATTATCTTCTGCCCTGGAGCTGACTTATACCTATCTCTGCTCATTCATTACCTACCCGAGACTACTAACTCTTTATCCTTCCCACTTTGATCTCACCACATCTTTTTCTTTCACTCCAACCATCTCCTTAATGTTGACAACTGCTCCCAATGTGCCCTCCTCCTCCAGCCACCAGTGCACCACTTAAATTGACTGACTCAAGCTACCATTCTTCTTCCCCTCTTCAGATGTCAGAGTCAGGCTATTCCTCTGAGTATGTTTCTCTTCCCATACTTCAGCTGTCCCAGAGTGTCCTTCCCTGTCCTTGCTACTTTTCTCATTGTCTTCATCCTTCTCATTCTTGGTTGCCGCATCTCTCGTGACTTCTACCTCTCAAAATTCTATGAATACCACTCTCAGGAGAGAAAATCCTTCCACCAAACTCCAGAACTCAAATTGGGCTCAGAAACTAGGAAAGCCCTGTACTCACCCCCTGGGTAACTTGGCAGAGAAAAGAATAAACAAATGTTCCTGACTATAATAATAGAAGGTTGCTCCTGGTGTCACAAGTAAGAAATGTAAATGCATTTTTTAATTACATTTATATCAAATTATAGTATACATTTTAAAAAGTCAGTTCTACAAGCTTTTATCAAAAACTACCACCTCTTAAAGGAATTTAAAAAAAAATTGCAACCTCTTGTCTCATAACTCCCTATCATAATGAGACAACTGTTTTCAACCCTATTAACTCTATTGTTTTTATATGCTTATATTTATAAATTAAATGTATTCAATGATTCTGTTGTTATAATTGCTTAAATATATTTACAGCTGAACCATGTACTATGAGCTCTATCATTTATGTTAAATTTTTGCTACAAGTTCTTATTTTTCCTTTGAGTTATTGATTACCTAATTTTCAATTCATTTTCTAAGTACCTATTTCATCTCAACTTTTTGCAAAAGTATAAATTTCCTCTCAATAATTTTTTTTAAAAAATGCCAGGTTATCTATCAGTTTTTTTTTTTCTTCCTCTCTTCTTCCCTTCCTTTTTCTCCTCCTTTTTCTTTCCTTCCTTTTTTTCAAGTACTGCTGCTGGAGATCTCAATACACTTGCTCAAATTGGGATTGATTGTCTGCTAGACATGCTGCACAGGTGTCTTCCTGGGATTTCCCTTTACCATGATCCTAAGAAATTCTTTTATATATTTCATGTATTAGAGCCTTTGATTTCAGATTTCATGATTTCTTCCTTATTGATTTCCTTTCTGGTTTTGTTGGAATAGCTTCTTCATTTCCTGAGAAAAGGTGCATAGAAGACCTGTTTGAAAATTTCTTTATACTATCTTCCTATCTGAGTGATTGTTTAGCTAAGTACAGAATTCTAGGCCAGTATATTAAAAAGACTGATGCAGTCTTTAGTGTTTGACAGATTTAAACCTCACTGTTCCAAGTTCCCCTTCTGTCCCATATCTGTACAAGTTGATGAGCCCTGGTGTTCCATATTCTGGCAACAATGGCAAGTTAAAGCCTCATCCCAGCCCCACTCTAACCACCTAAACATCCCAACCCAGTTTCCTTTCCCTGCTCTCTCAAGCCATTTTCAGTCCTGTTCAGGAAGACAGTCTCCTCTCTAAGCGGCCTCATTATATCAGTAATAAACTTTTCCACACCCTCTTGGTATGTGAGTGGCATCATTAATCTTGAAATTTAAAACAAATTTTGGGTGAGGATTTATCCTGTCTCTGCAAATCAGTTCTCTTCAGAAAAAGTGCACTTTTCCACCATGTTTTAGCCTCTAGAGTTGCTTCTGATATGTTCAATGTTATTCACCTTATTGATTGCTTATTTGCAAAAGGTAATCTTTTTTCCTCTGAAAAACTGAAGGATTTCTCTCTTTATCCTGAAGATTTTTAAATTACATGACATTGGGTCTTGGTATGGGTCTTTTTCATTCATTGTGATAGGCAGTTGGTGGGCTCTTTCAATATGTATACTCATGAAGATGGCAGAGGAATAGGATGGGGAGACCACTTTCTCCCCCACAAATTCATCAAAAGAACACTTGAACGCTGAGTAAACTCCACAAAACAACTTCTGAATGCTGGCAGAGGACATCAGGCACCCAGAAAAGCAGCCCATTGTCTTCAAAAGGAGGTAGGAAAAAAGATAAAAAGAGAGACAAAGAGGTAGGGACGGAGATCTGTCCTGGGAAGGGAGTCTTAAAAGAGAGAGAAGTTTCCAAACACCAGGAAACACTCTCACTGGCGAGTCTGTGACAAGCCTTGGAACCTCAGAGGGCAACATAACTGGGAGCGAAAAAAATTAATAATTAAAACCCACAGATTACATGCCCAATGGTAACTCCCAGCAGAGAAGCAGCACAGACACCAGTATCCACCACGAGCAAGCAGGGGCTGGACAGGGAGGCGCGGGCTGCATTGCTTAGAGTAAGAACCAGGCCTGAATGCCCCAAGGGCAATCTGAGGGAACTAACTTGAGATAGCAAACCAGACTGTGGGATAGCTAACTAGCAAAAAGCACTAACCTAAGACACCGCCAGGCCGGCTCACAGAACAAAGGACTGAGCAGAGCTAGCCAGCTGTGGACCGGCCCATCCCCCACAGGAGACAGGCAGGCGAGGGCAGCCAGAGCCGGAAGAGGGTAATCACGGCCCCAGAGAGGCATCATCTACCAAACTGCAAGCAGGCTTCATTGCTAACCAAGACTTCTTGGGGTTCTGGATGGTCGACATCTGCCAGGAGGGTTGCAGCCAGAGATCAGCTCCCCAGAAGAGACACAAGGCACACCTGAGAAGGTGCGCCGATGTACACCCAGAACACCAAGCGGCAGGGACGGGGGAGGTGATAAGTTGAAGCGACCGTACTCGCCAAGCTCCTGGTCACCTGAGCTGCTCGGACCTGGGAGGGCACAAAATGCAGGCCCAACCAAGTCTGTGCCTTTGTGGAGTACCCGAGTGCCTGAACCTGAGTGGCTTAGACCTGGGAAGTGCATACAACCCAGGGCCGGCCTCAGACAGTTCCTGGCAGAGCAACCTAGAGCCTGAGCAGTGTAGACAGGGAAAGCACACACGCCATGAGCAGGGGCAAACCCTGTGTGGCCTACTCACTATGAGCACATGCCAGTGTTATTTTTTACAGTGTCTTCCCTCCCCACAGCACGACTGAACAAGTGAGCCTAAGAAAGTGTCCACCACAGCGCCCTTGTGTCAGGGTGGAAATTAGACACAGGAGAGACCAAGAAACAGAAGAAGCTAAAACAAACAGAGGGAACCGCTTTGGAAATGACAGGTGCAATAGATTAAAACCCTGTAGTCAGCACCGACTACATAGGAAGGAGCCTATAGATCTTGAGAAGTATAAGCCGGATCAAGGAACTATCTGAAAATGAACTGACCCCACATTGTCCACAATAACACCAGAGAAAGTCCTAGGTATATTTTTACTATTATCATTTTTTTAATTAATAATTTTTTTATTTTAAGTCCTCTATTACACCTTTAATTTTCATTTTTATAACCTACTATTACTTTGCAAAAAAAAAAAAAAGACCCTATATTTTAAAGCAAACCATATATATGCTGCTGCTAAGTCGCTTTAGTCGTGTCCGAATCTGTGCAACCCCATAGATGGCAGCCCACCAGGCTCCACCGTCCCTGGGATTCTCCAGGCAAGAATACTGGAGTGGGTTGCCATTTCCTTCTCCAATGCGTGAAAGTCAAGTCGCTCAGTCGTGTCCAACTCTTAGCGATTCCATGGACTGCAGCCTACCAAGCTCCTCCATCCATGGATTTTTCAGGTGAGAGTACTGGAGTGGGGTGACATTGCTTTCTCAATTCATATATATATATTTTATAATTCTTGTGACTTTGTTTTTTTCTTTAATATTGTATTTTTGAGAATCCAACCTCTACTCTAGATTTTTAATCTTTGCTTTTTGCTATTTGTTCTGCTTTATTGACTATGCCAAAGCCTTTGACTGTGTGGATCACAATAAACTGTGGAAAATTCTGAAAGAGATGGGAATACCAGACCACCTGATCTGCCTCTTGAGATATTTGTATGCAGGTCAGGAAGCAACAGTTAGAACTGGACATGGAACAACAGACTGGTTCCAAATAGGAAAAGGAGTACGTCAAGGCTGTATATTGTCACCTTGTTTATTTAACTTATATGCAGAGTACATCATGAGAAATGCTGGACTGGAAGAAATACAAGCTGGAATCAAGATTGCTGGGAGAAATATCAATAACCTCAGATATACAGATGACACCACCCTGATGGCAGAAAGTGAAGAGGAACTAAAAAGCCTCTTGATGAAGGTGAAAGTGGAGACTGAAAAAGTTGGCTTAAAGCTCAACATTCAGAAAATGAAGATCATGGCATCCGGTCCTATCACTTCATGGGAAATAGATGGGGAAACAGTGGAAACAGTGTCAGACTTTATTTTTCTGGGCTCCAAAATCACTACAGATGGTGACTGCAGCCATGAAATTAAAAGATGCTTACTCCTTGGAAGGAAAGTTATGATCAGCCTAGATAGCATATTCAAAAGCAGAGACATTACTTTGCCAACAAAGGTTCATCTAATCAAGGCTATGGTTTTTCCTGTGGTCATGTATGGATGTAAGAGTTGGACTGTGAAGAAGGCTGAGCGCCAAAGAATTGATGCTTTTGAACTGTGGTGTTAGAGAAGACTGTTGAGAGTCCCTTGGACTGCAAGGAGATCCAACCAGTCCATTCTGAAGGAGATCAGCACTGGGATTCCTTTGGAAGGAATGATGCTAAAGCTGAAACTCCAGTACTTTGGCCACCTCATGCGAAGAGTTGACTCATTGGAAAGGACTCTGATGCTTGGAGGGATAGGGGGCAAGAGGAGAAGGGGACGACAGAGGATGAGATGGCTGGATGGCATCACTGACTTGATGGACATGAGTCTGAGTGAACTCCGGGAGTTGGTGATGGACAGGGAGGCCTGGCGTGCTGCGATTCATGGGGTCGTAAAGAGTCGGACACGACTGAGCAACTGATCTGATCTGACTTTGCCAACAAAGGTTCGTCTAGTCAAGGCTATGGTTTTTCCTGTGGTTGTGTATGGATGTGAGAGTTGGACGGTGAAGAAGGTTGAGCGCCAAAGAATTGATGCTTTTGAACTGCGGTGTTGGAGAAGACTCTTGAGAGTCCCTTGGACTGCAAGGAGATCCAACCAGCCCATTCTGAAGGAGATCAGCACTGGGATTTCTTTGGAAGGAATGATGCGAAAGCTGAAACTCCAGTACTTTGGCCACCTCGTGCAAAGAGTTGACTCATTGGAAAAGACTCTGATGCTGGGAGGGATTGGGGGCAAGAGGAGAAGGGGACGACAGAGGATGAGATGGCTGGATGGCATCACTGACTCGATGGACGTGAGTCTGAGTGAACTCCGGGAGTTGGTGATGGACAGGGAGGCCTGGCGTGCTGCGATTCATGGGGTCACAAAGAGTCAGACACGACTGAGTGACTGATCTGATCTGATCTGATCAATTTTGTACCTTTAAGAACCCAGTCTTCAGTACCATTATTACTTGGGAGTGAGATCACTGGCTTGACTACTCTCTTCTCCTTTGGACTCTCCTTTTTCTCCACCAGGTCATCTCTATCTCCTCCCTCCCCTTTCTCTTCTCTGCCCGACTCTGTGAATCTCTTTGTGTGTTCCGGACTGTGGAGAACACTTAGGGAACTGACTACTAGCTGGATCTGTCTCTCTCCTTTTCGTTCCCCTCTTTATCCTCCTGGCCACCTCTGTCTCCTTCCTCCATCTTCTCTTCTCTCTATAACTCTGTAAACATCTCTGAGCAGTCCAGACTGTGGAGAGCACATAAAGAAGTGATTACTGGCTAGCTTGCTCTCTCCTCTTTTGATTCCCCCTCTTCTCCTCCTGGTCACCTATATCTCAATCTTTTCTTCTCTTCTCCATGTAACTCTGTGAACCTCTCTGGGTGTCCCTCACTGCAGAGAAACTTTTCATCTTTAACCTAGATGTTTTATCATCGGTGGTATATAGATGGAGAAGTCTTGAGGCTACTGTAAGAATAAGAATGAAAACCAGAGGCAGGAGGCTTAAATCCAAATCCTGAGAACACCAGAGAACTCCTGACTCCAGGGAACATTAATTGATAGGAGCTCATCAAACGCCTCCATACCTACACTGAAACCAAGCACCACCCAAGGGCCAACAAGTTCCAGAGCAAGACATACCACACAAATTCTCCAGCAACACAGGAACACAGACCTGAGCTTCAATATACAGGCTGCCCAAAGTCACACCAAACTCACTGACATCTCATAACTCATTACTGGACACTTCATGGCACTCCAGAAAGAAGAAACCCAGCTCCACCCACCAGAATACCGACACAAGCTTCCCTAAGCAGGAAACCTTGACAAGCCACCCGTCCAACCACTCCCACAGTGAGGAAACTCCACAATAAAGAGAACTCCACAAACTGCCAGAATACAGAAAGGCCTCCCCAAACACAGCAATATAAACAAGATGAAAAGGCAGGGAAATACTCAGCAGGTAAAGGAACAGGATAAATGCCCACCAAACCAAACAAAAGAGGAAGAGATAGGGAATCTACCTGATAAAGAATTCCAAATAATGATAATGAAAATGATCCAATATCTTGAAAACAAAATGGAGTTACAGATAAATAGCCTGGAGACAAGGATCGAGAAGATGCAAGAAAGGTTTAACAAGGACCTAGAAGAAATAAAAAATGATCAATATATAATGAATAATGCAATAATTGAGATAAAAAACACTCTGGAGGGAACCAACAGTAGAATAATGGAGCAGAAGATAGGATAAATTAGGTAGAAGATAGAATGGTAGAAATAAATGAAACAGAGAGGAAAAAACAAAAACGAATTAAAAGAAATGAGGACAACCTCAGAGACTCTCTGAGGCAATGTTAACAATCTCTGGGACAATGTTAAATGCCTCAGCATTCAAATCATAGGAGTCCCAGAAGAAGACAAAAGAAAGACCATGAGAAAATACTTGAGGAGATAATAGTTGAAAACTTCCCTAAAATGGGGAAGGAAATAATCACCCAAATCCAAGAAACCCAGAGATTCCCAAACAGGATAAACCCAAGGCGAAACACCCCAAGACACATATTAATCAAATGAACAAAAATCAAACACAAAGAACAAATATTAAAAGCAGCAAGGGAAAAACAACAAATAACACACAAGGGGATTCCCATAAGGATAACAGCTGACCTTTCGATAGAAACTCTTCAGGCCAGGAGGGAATGGCAGGACATACTTAAAGTGATAAAAGAAAATAACCTACAGCCAAGATTACTGTACCCAGCAAGGATCTCATTCAAATATGAAGGAGTAATCAAAAGCGTTACAGACAAGCAAAAGCTGAGAGAATTCAGTACCACCAGACCAGCTCTCCAACAAATGATAAAGGATCTTCCTTAGACAGGAAACACAGAAAGGGTGTATAAACTTGAACCCAAAACAATAAAGTAAATGGCAACGGGATCATCAGTTCAGTTCAGTTCAGTCACTCAGTTGTGTCTGACTCTTTGCGACCCCATGAATTGCAGCATACTAGGCCTCCCTGTCCATCACTATCTCCCGGAGTTCACTCAAACTCACGTCCATTGAGTCAGTGATGTCATACTTATCAAATTACTGCAAATGTAAATGGGTTGAATGCCCCAACCAAAAGACAAAGACTGGCTGAATGGATACAAAAACAAGACCCCTATATATGTTGTCTACAAGAGACCCACCTCGAAACAAGGGACACATTCAGACTGAAAGTGAAGGGCTGGAAAAAGATATTCCATGCAAATAGAGACCAAAAGAAAGCAGGAGTAGCAATACTCATATCAGATGAAATAGACTTTAAAACAAAGTCTGTGAAAAGAGACAAAGAAGGATACTACATAATGATCAAAGGATCAATCCAAGAAGAAGATATAACAATTATAAATACATATGCACCCAACATAGGAGCACTGCAATATATAAGACAAATGCTAACAAGTATGAAAGGGGAAATTAACAATAACACAATAATAGTGGGAGACATTAATACCCCACTCACACCTATGGATAGATCAACTAAACAGAAAATTAGCAAGGAAACACAAACTTTAAATGATACGACAGACCAGTTAGACCTAACTGATATCTATAGGATATTTCACCCCAAAACAATGAATTTCACCTTTTTATCAAGCGCACAAGGAACCTTCTCCAGCATAGATCATATCCTGGGTCATAAATCTAGCCTTGGTAAATTCAAAAAAATTGAAATTATTCCAAGCATCTTTTCTGACCACAATGCAGTAAGATTAGATCACAATTACAGGAGAAAAACTATTAAAAATTCCAACATATGGAGGCTGAACAACACGCTGCTGAATAACCAACAAATCACAGAAGAAATAATAAAAGAAATCAAAATATGCATAGAAAAGAATGAAAATGAAAACACAACAACCCAAAACCTGTGGGACACTGTAAAAGCAGTGCTAAGGGAATGGTTCACAGCAATATAGGCATACCTGAAGAAATAAGAAAAAAGTCAAATAAATAACCTAACTCTACATCTAAAGCAACTAGAAAAGGAAGAAATGAAAAACCCCAGGGTTAGTAGAAGGAAAGAAATCTGAAAAATTAGGGCAGAAATAAATGCAAGACACACAAAAGAGATCATAGCAAAAATCAACAAAGCCAAAAGCTGCTTCTTTGAGAAGATAAATAAACTTGACAAACCATTAGCCAGACTCATCAGGAAACAAAGGGAGAAAAACCAAATCAATAAAATTAATAATGAAAATGGAGACATCATAACAGACAACACAGAAATACAAAGGATCATAAGAGACTACTATCAGCAACTATAGGCCAGTAAAATGGACAACTTGGAAGAAATGGACAAATTCCTACAAAAGGACAACTTTCCAAAACTGAACCAGGAAGAAATAGAAAATCTTAACAGACACATCATAAGCATGGAAATTGAAACTGTAATCAGAAATCTTCCAGCAAACAAAAGCCCAGGACCATATGGCTTCACAGCTGAATTCTAAAAGCCCAGGACCAGATGGATTCACAGCTGAATTCTACCAAAAATTTAGGAAGAGCTAAATTCCTACTCAAACTCTTCCAGAAAATTGCAGAGGAAGGTAAACTTCCAAACTCATTCTATGAGGCCACTATCACCCTAATACCAAAACCTGACAAAGATGCCACAAAAAAAGAAAACTACAGAGCAATGTCACTGATGAACGTAGATGCAAAAATCCTTAACAAAATTCTAGCAAACAGAATCCAACAACACATTAAAAAGATCATACACCATGACCAAGTGGGCTTTATCTCAGGGATGCAAGGATTCTTTAATATCCACAAATCAATCAATGTAGTACACCATATTAACAAACTGAAAAATAAAAACCATATGATTATCTCAACAGATGCAGAGAAAGCCTTTGACAAAATTCAACATCCATTTATGATAAAAACCCTCCAGAAAGCAGGACTAGGAGGAACATACCTCAACATAATAAAAGCTATATGTGACAAATCCACAGCAAACGTTATCCTCAATGGTGAAAAATTGAAAGCATTTCCCCTAAAGTTAGGAACAAGACAAGGGTGCCCACTCTCACCACTACTATTCAACATAGTTTTGGAAGTTTTGGCCACAGCAATCAGAGCAGAAAAAGAAATAAAAGGAATCCAAATTGGAAAAGAAGAAATAAAACTCTCACTGTTTGCAGATGACATGATCCTGTACATAGAAAACCCTAAAGACTCCACAAGAAAATTACTAGAGCTAATCAATGAATATAGTAAAGTTGCAGCATATAAAATCAACACACAGAAATCCCTTGCATTCCTAGACACTAATAATGAGAAAATAGAAAGATAAATTAAGGAAACAATTTCATTCACCATTGCAACAAAAAGAATAAAATACTTGGGAATATATCTACCCAAAGAAACAGAAGACCTATATATAGAAAACTATAAAACACTGGTGAAAGAAATCAAAGAGGACACTAATAGATGGAGAAATATACTGTGTTCATGGATCAGAAGAATCAATATAGTGAAAATAAGTATACTACCCAACGCAATCTACAGATTCAGTGTAATCCCTATCAAGCTACCAGCGGTATTTTTCACAGAGGTAGAACAAATAATTTCACAATTTGTATGGAAATACAAAAAACCTCGAATAGCCAAAGCAATCTTGAGAAAGAAGAATGGAACTGGAGGAATCAACCTGCCTGACTTCAGGCTCTACTACAAAGCCACAGTCATCAAGACAGTATGGTACTGGCACAAAGACAGAAATATAGATCAGTGGAACAAAATAGAAAGCCCAGAGATAAATCCATGCACCTATGGACATCTTATCTTTGACAAAGGAGGCAAGAATATACAATGGAGAAAAGAGAATCTTTTTAATAAGTGGTGCTGGGAAAAGTGGTCAACCACTTGTAAAAGAATGAAACTAGAACACTTTCTAACACCATACACAAAAGTAAACTCAAAATGGATTAAACATAAGACCAGATCTAAATGTAAGACCAGAAACTATAAAATTCCTAGAGGAGAACATAGACAAAACACTCTATGACATACATCACAGCAGGATCCTCTGTGACCCATCTCCCAGAATATTGGAAATAAAAGCAAAAATAAACAAATGGGACCTAATTAAAAGCTTCTGCACAACATAAGAAACTATAAGCAAGGTGAAAAGGCAGCCTTCAGAATCGGAGAAAATAATAGCAAATGAAGCAACTGACAAAGAATTAATCCCAAAAATATACAAGCAACTCCTGCAGCTCAATTCCAGAAAAATAAATGACACAATCAAAAAATGGGCCAAAAAACTAAACAGACATTTCTCCAAAGAAGACATACAGATGGCTAACAAACACATGAAAAGATGCTCAACATCACTCATTATCAGAGAAATGCAAATCAAAACCACAATGAGGTACCATTTCATGCCAGTCAGAATGGCTGCTATTCAAAAGTCTACAAGCAATAAATGCTGGAGAGGGTGTGGAGAAAAGGGAACCCTCTTACACTGTTGGTGGGAATGCAAACTAGTACAGCCACTATGGAGAACAGTGTGGAGATTCCTTAAAAATCTGGAAATAGAACTGCCATACGACCCAGCAATCCCACTGCTGAGGAATACCAGAATACTGGTATTCCCACTGAGGAAACCAGAATTGAAAGAGACACGTGTATCCCGAGGAAACCAGAATTGAAAGAGACACGTGTATCCCAATGTTCATCACAGCACTGTTTATAATAGCCAGGACATGGAAGCAACCTAAATGTCCATCAGCAGATGAATGGATAAGAAAGCTGTGGTACATATGCACAATGGAGTATTACTCAGCCATTAAAAAGAATACATTTGAATCAGTTCTAATGAGGTGGATAAAACTGGAGCCTATTATGCAGAGTGAAGTAAGCCAGAAAGAAAAACACCAATACAGTATAATAACGCATATATATGGAATTTAGAAAGATGGTAGTGATAACCCTGTATGCAAGACAGCAAAAGAGACACAGATGTATAGAACAGTCTTTTGGACTCTGTGGGAGAGGGCAAGGATGGGATGATTTGAGAGAATGGCATTGAAACATGTATATTATCATATGTGAAACGAATCGCCAGTCCAGGTTTGATGCATGATACAGGATGCTCAGGCTGGTGCACTGGGATGACCCAGAGGGATGGGATGGGGAGGGAGGTGGGAGAAGGGTTCAGGATGGGGAACACATGTACACCCATGGTGGATTCATGTCAATGTATGGCAAAACCAATACAATACTGTAAAGTATTAGCCTCCAATTAAAGTAGATAAATTTATATTAAAAAATAAAAATGAAAAATATGTATACTCATGATCACTTTGAATTCTAAAAAAATTTCTAGTTTCATGTGCTTAATAATTCCGTTCCTGTTTACTTTATAATATCTGGAACTACTGTTTTTCAGATATTAGAATGCCTGGACTCAGGTTATAATTTTTCTTTTTAAAATAGCAGCTTTATTGAAATACAATTCATATTCCATAAATCCCAATCTTTTAAAGGATACAGTCTGGTGGGCTTTAGTTTACTCAGAGTTGTGTCATCACTATTTCTTTTATCTTCTCTTTAACATCTGTTCAACTTTTGGAGTACTTCCTTAAATTGATCATCTAATCCTTCATAGAAAGTTTTATTCCTGATTTCATATTTTTAAGAATTCTTTTTGTTCCCTGAATGCTCCTTTTTTTTGTAGCCTACACTCGTTTCACAGACATGTTTCTTCATCACACTGAGGATAATAATGAAAATATGACTTAAAAGGTTTTTTTCTTGCATTGTCTGTGTTCTTCAAGTTTCTTTTTATTTGGTATCTAACTTTTATTTTATACATACTAAATTTGTATAATTCCTTAAATGTCTGGTAATTCTTAAATGTTTAAGAATGAGGCACTAAAGAGCGGCTGGAAACTGGATTCATAAGTGAGGTTTAGGAAGCAGTATGGGCTTTACTGAAGGGTACTTGGACAGGAACCAGGTCATTACTGCCAGAATATAGGTCTTCTCCTGGTCAGAGAAGTTTCCAAGAGAGGAACCCTCTAGGCTTTTAACTGGGGTGTATTTTCCTGAGTCTGAGGTAAATGAACAGACTTTACTTAATTCCCTTCCCTCCTCCTCCCACACCTCACTGCTAGTTTTCAGTATAGCACCCCTGCCCTCAGCAGTACTGAGCATCCCTTTGCTTCAGTGTCTCTGGACAGCCATGGTGGGAATAAGAGTAGCTGCCTGGCTACATCGTCTTGGGGGAGGGATCATAGTATCTAACTGCTACTTTTAAAGATTTCCAAAATCCTATTTTCAACATTATCTCAACCTATTCCTTCACAAATATGTGGGATATGTGATGTCTCTAATTCCTGAACTTCAGCCTGCGTCATTTCACTTCGTGGTTTGTCCTAGTTTCAGCCTTTTTTTTACATTCAGTTCAGTTCAGTCGCTCAGTTGTGTCTGATTCAACTTAATTCATTTACATTGCAGATTCCAAACTTTTGTTGATTATCTCTTATCAGCTAAGGTTTCTTCTCTTTTTGTCTACATTATGGCCTTATGCCGTTTTTATGCCTTTATTGATATTTTAGTGTTTCCAGAAGGAATAACTAAATCTGGTCAATCCTCCAGATTAAATATGAAATCCTGAGTTAATTTTAATCATGTTGCAAATTTTCTAGATTCCAAGACAGAATTAAAACAATTATATGTTAAATAGAATTCTGTGGGTTGCTCAAAACCTAACCATTTATATTTTATTGTAGTATAACGTATTCTAGGTTTCAAATATCAATCAAATATCAAACAAACTCAGATACAGCTAGTTTGTTAATGAGAGACAGTCTATCTACTATTTTCTCATACTTTTCACACATCAACTTGATAAAGCTACTAACCAAGGACATTTATCATATATTTAAACTATAATTTCTTAAAATATTGATTATGATAAAATTGTTTATTCCCTCTAAATAGAGTAGAAAACTCATTCAACAAGCATTTAAAATTATATTATGTCTCAAGCATGGAATAGGAAGATAAAAGGCAGTGCTTATTCTTAACAGCTTTAGGGCCTAGATGAACAAATATTATACTGTTGTTTCGAGTCCTGTGACAGTGCCATGGAACTACCAGGAAAGAACAACTCATCTAGAAAGAGAGAAGAGCAGTCAGGAGAGGCTTCCAAAAGAGATGGCACCTGAATCTGTATTTGAAGAAGTAGCGGAAGTTAACTAGGCAAATAAGGAAGAAGAAGGAGGGAAAAGTGTTTGTTAAGCATTTTCCATGTTCTTTTACACTATATTTTAAGAAAATTCCTGTATTTTCTACCTAGCTAATTTGATTTTCAGCTGAATACATTAGGTTGATTTATTGTTTTAAAATTTTATATTTTTAGTTTCCAGGGACTATAATTTTTTATAGCAGCTGATTACATTATGGATTCAATTACCTCTTGTCTCTAAAGAGTTATTTAAAGTTTACTATCATCCCTTCAGGTTTTGATTCTTTTGTTTGGTGCATTTGTGATCTCTCTTCCATGGCATTGGTATTCTTCAAAGATTTGACTGTTTTCGATCGTCTGTTCATATGTGTATTTGAGAATTTCTGTTTATATGGCAGAGAATATAAATTCTGAAAAAACAACCTACCTCTGGAGATTTTAGAAGAGTGATGAGATATTCTGGGGACTTATGTTCTGAGTGGGGATGTTCTCCTGTATTTTCTGGGGATTGTAGGCTACACGGGAGTGCATGCAAGCTCAGTTGCTAAGCTGTGTCTGATTCTTTGTGACCCTATAGACTGTAGCCCACCAGGCTCCTCTGTTCATTGGATTTTCTAGACAAGAATACTGGAGTAGGTTGCCATTTCCTCCTCCAAGGGATCTTCTCGACTCAGGGATCGAACCCACATCTCCTGAATTGGCTGGCAGGTTCTTTACCACTGAGCCACCTAGGAAGCCCTAGGTTACATGGGGGCACTGCCCTATTTGGTTAGTATCCACACTGGAAGTCTCCTATATCAGAATTCCCATTTCAGAGAGCCATTATGTATCTTTTCCCTGGGATTAACAAGTATAGCATAATCTATATTTTTTAACTTTTCTGTCCCTTTGCTATCCGTATGGCAATCTGGAGTTACTTCAGACTCTTCTGCTTCTCTCTCCAGCTCCAACATTGATCCTAAGGAGCCAAAATGAAGTCTTAGTTCACTTTGCTAGGCAGTAATTCCTAGGGTTCTGACCTGGCAGCAAGCACTAAGTTGCCGGTGTTCCAATATAAGAAAGGGATGAGTAGGGGGCCAGGTCATACACTGCCTAAATGTAGTGCTTAATCCATCGTCTTGACAACTCCTTCAGGGTCCCATCTATTATAGTGTTTCACATTTATTGACCAAGTGTTTTGAGTTAAGTGTATCTCCAGAGCTACTCTTACCTCTTCAGTGTTTTTTCTCTGCTCTTCATATATTTATCAGTCCGATCTCATCTGTCTTTAAGAATTCCTCAGGCTTAGTGTAGTAATGACATCCTTCTTTGTTTTCAAAAATAAGTTCAATTACACCAAAATTCTATCAGCAGCCCTCCATATTCAACTCCCTATTTGAATTACTAGTCATCTTAAAGGCACCCATTACTTAATATATTAAAGAGAGAATTTATGATTTTTCCTTCAAACAAGATTTTTTTCAGTGAATGGCAGCACCACCTTACACTCAGTTATGCAAACCAGAAACACATGTCACCTTTGACACCTCCATCTTCAAACTTCATCTGTAAATTCTGTCAATTTCATTTCCTACAATAACCATACGTATATCCACTTCTTTCCATTTCCAGTGCCATCATTCCTCCCCTTTACTACTGCAGTCCCAAAAGATGCCTATTTACATCCACTCTGCTTCTTCCCATACAGTAACTAATATGATCATATTATTCCCTATTTAAAAGACTTCAGCAGCTTCCTGCTGCTCCAAAGATAAATATCTTTGGCATGGCCTGCAAGGCTATGGAAGGTCTCGTCTGTCCAACCTTATCTTATTATCACATTTCCTCCTCTGTTCCCTCTGCCTGGATGTCTCTTTATTCATCTTTCTGTATAGTTAAGCTCTACTTTTCTTCAGATCTCAAGTAGATTACCACTCCCTCATGGAAGCCTTCCCTAATCTCTTCAACTAAATTCAGTTACAGTCAAGTCTACCTCACTTTTGTAACACTTATCACAATTGTGTTTGAAGGCTTTGAGGATGAAGTCCAGAGCACAGGCAGAAGGATTCAACTTGGACCAGGAGAAAGACATCTTTTCTACTGAGATGGGAAGATAAGACAGATACAAATGGATGTTTATGTTTGTAAGAAAGTAAGTTGAAGGAGTTCACATTGCCAGTCTTACCTGTTACTTGTTTACTATTTGATGAATTACTACTATCAGCCTGGAGATCATCTGTCACTGACTCCTATGTGAAATAAGAATTAAACATATAGCACAAATTATGAGATGGAATATTTTTATAATATTATAAAAACATTTATTTGGTTATTTTAAAAATGTAAAACTAATGTTAACTTTGTGTATCACTTTCATATTTAAAACATTTTTCAGCTTATTGATATAGATGTAATCTGATATATAATATTAAATCTTAAAATATAATACTGTGGACATATCTAGGGTGTCAAAAAATATACTAGTCAATAACTATTGTGGGATAAGCCAGCAAAGTGAAAATGAAAGTCACTCAGTTATGAAAGTCAAAGTCACTCAGTCATGTCCAACTCTTTTTGACCCCATGGACTTATATAGTCCATGGAATCCTCCAGACCAGAATACTGGAGTGGGTAGACTTTCCCTTCAGGGGATCTTCCCCACCCAGGGATAGAACCCAGGTCTCCCATATTGCAGGAGGATTCTTTACTGTCTGAACCACCAGGGAAGCTCAAGAATACTTAAGTGGGCAGCCTAGCCCTTCTCCAGTGGATCTTCCTGACCCAGAAATCCAACTGGGGTCCCCTGCACTACAGGCAGATTCTTTACCAGCTGAGCTGCCAGGGAAGGGAAGTCCCTGATAAACCAGCAACAAGAAGATAAAGATGAATATTTTTATGATCCCCTAGGCAAGAAGGAATTTTTTCCCCTCTAAATACTAAAGCAAAATAAATAAAAAGAAAATGATTGATAAATAAATCTAAAATACCAAAAGTAAAATAAAAGGCAAACAAACAAATGTGGAAATATTTGTTACATATGTGTGTAAAGTACAACTATCTTCAATAAATAACAAGTATTTCACAAAGTTACACAAATGGCCAATAAAATGAGAAAAAGTATCAACTTTACTAGCATTCAAAGAAATGGAAAGTAAACAACATGCTACTTTTCATCTATCAAATATATCTATATATCTTTATCTATATCTATATTTTTAAGTTTCAGATAAGATGGTGCCAACTGGACAGAATGAAATAAATAAAATAAAAAATTTAAACATAATCCAATCCTTGACCCATTGCAACATATTTATCTTAGGATAACAATTTGAGGTATATAAAAACAATTTCTGTGGTAGGATATCTACTGATATCTAAAACAGCAAAACCTTGGAAACAATCTCAAACTCTCAAACACAAAAAATAGTTATAGAAATTAAAATATGACTATATATGACAAAGCACCAAGCAGACACTAAAAATCATATTTTTGAATATTATTTAATGTTAGAGGAATTTATACAATAATTTGTAAAAAAAAAAAAAAAACAAAAACATTTTTAAAGGCACAGGAAAAAATAAATGGAAGGAAAATACAAAAATTGAAAGGAACTGCTTAAATATTCTTTTTGCACATCTTGAATCATCTGTTAGGGATACTTAACACCGCTAAAATCTGGGGAAATGTATTTTGTCAAAGTTGCCCTCCCCAAAAAAACTTGTCATAGAGAAATATGCAAGCTAAAAAGCTGGATTGTGACTATCAAATTTAATGCTAATGTCATATGCTGCTGCTGCTGCTGCTAAGTCACTTCAGTCGTGTCCGACTCTGTGCAACCCCATAGATGGCAGCCCACCAGGCTTCCCCGTCCCTGGGATTCTCCAGGCAAGAACCCTGGAGTGGGTTGCCATTTCCTTCTCCAATGCATGAAAGTGAAAAGGGAAAGTGAAGTCACTCAGTCGTGTCTGACTCCTAGAGACCCCATGGACTGCAGCCTACCAGGCTCCTCCATCCATGGGATTTGCCAGGCAACAGTACTGGAGTGGGTTGCCATTGCCTTCTCCAATGTCATATGAGTCACAAGCAATTTTTAAAATCTGAGTTTCTCCAAACTACTGCTCCAGGCAAGAACACTAGAGTGTGTAGCCATTTCCTTCTCCAGGGGATCTTCCCCACCCAGGGATCAATCCCAGGTCTCCTGCATTGCAGGCAGATTCTTTACCATATGAACCACCAGGGAAGCCCAAACTACTGTTATACATCTGTAAAATATTTTACAGAATCCACATTAAGTACATTAGATCAGGAAGTTGTATAATATTCTAATGATAATGAATCCTCTGTTTCTAATTGTTAATGTAAGTCAAATGAGAAAACATGAAAATGGCTTCGAAATGTGTGCTACCAAACATAGCAGAATTACTAAGAAGCACTTAATATTTGTCACACAGAAAATTAGCCAGTAAGGAATATTTCTTAAATCTTTGACAAAGGAAAGAAAAATAAAAATGCATGGCTATGAGTCTATCAGAATCAGAAATTCAAGGCCCTATCTAAAGCCACAGCATCAGTATGTATAAAAACACTGGAAAGTTATGTAGTCTCTATTGAACAAAGATCATATTATACTTTCTTTCAGAGGTACATTAGGTACCACTAGTCTCTACACTAAGTTTATCCAAGGACCAGAGGAGAAACATACGTACACTCAATAGAGCAATCTTCTCATCCTGGGTCTCTTCACTAGTGCTATTTTCATGCAGGTTTTTCTCTCCTGTAGCTTTTAACTCAGTGCTAACAAACAAACAACACAATTAGTTTGTAGTGTCTGGACTTGGCTCTCCACACTCCAGATCACTGTTCACACTGTTTAGAATCTGAAAGGCTCTATGGGGGTCATCATTAGCCACAAGAACATAGTGTGTGAATTGTATCAACACACAATACGCCGGGAATGCTTTCCTGGAGATTATATCGCATTTGCCTTTAGGCAACTTGGCCAAATTTCCTTCTTTAAAACAAAATATCTCTCTTTCCTAAGTCAAATTCCCAGTTCTGTGTTCTGAGAAGAGCTAAATCAGAACACATTATTTCCTTCACTGACTCTTCTTCTTCATTGACTCTTAGAATGAGAGGTTATTAGGATCAAATCAGGACTGAAATTTTGAGGTGGCCAGAGGCATGGGGCTGTTACTTGTGTATACACACCTCGGTGGCCGAGAGCTGCCACCTCCCTGACCACTCCGCTCAGATTTTTCCGCGATTCTCTGCAAACCACGCGTTTTGCCATTTCTTTTCAGGCCTACAGATAGGGTGACACGTTTCAGGATAAAAGCCCCAGAGGCCTGCCTGCAGGCTTTGGGGGAACCCTGGGGTTGAGGCCCAACCGCCCCCGCCCTTGGTTCTTGTCCACCCCGCAGCCTGCGCCATGAGCCAGCCCCGCGGAGCTTACAGTGGGCAAAGAGCTTTCGGCCGGGCCGTGACGGGGCCTCCGCCTTGGCCCGGGCACCTAGACCTGTCGTTGGGGTTAGGTTGAGCCTACCGCGGGCCTGCTTTTTGCGGGTATAGACCCCTAGTGACCACATTGCCACCCCACCGCCAGGCCCCAGAGGCCTCTTAGCCCTGGACGGCCTGTCTCGTCGTCTTTCTGCGGAACCTAGCTACAGTCCTGTGGAACCAGAGTCCAGGCCTGCGGGGCACCCAGAGAGGAATTAAAAAGGTAAGAAAAACCAAAAGGCCTACAGCGCCAACCCCCACCCTGGCCTGGAGCGGCCTGCCTCACTCCCGCCTTTTTATCTCCGGGAAGTTGCGCGGCGGCTTCTGGGAAGACGCGGTAACGTGGTGGCTTCTGGGAAGACTAGTCAGCTGGGCCCAACACCTGGTACTGATACTTGGGCCAGTCTCCTTAGCAACATTACCAGGAAGGCCATGGTAATGGAGTTTGAGGTCTCTAAGCACACGGTCTTCCCAGGGGGAAGCCTGACTCAGTGTAGGAAGGTGAGAGAGGAATGAAAGCACATTACAGTGACAGGGAGTGTTTTCTGAGCACCTCAGTCCCTAGAGCCGCCAATTTGCGGTGGAGCCTTGGTAACTTGAGAGTCTAACCAAGCATTAGAAGTGCTTAGGTTCCAGGAGGTTTCTTCTCAGGGACAAGCAGAATCTCTGAGCCCCTGCCTAGAAGCTACCTCCCGGACATCTCTTAGTAGCCTTGTGGTTAAGGTAGAGAGTTCCACAAGGGCTCCCCTCCTAGTGCCCTGAGGCTAAGGTCTTTTTCTCTGCCCAAAGGGAGTAACATGGGAATGACCACTCACTCCATACACTGAGGACAGACCATCTGGCTGCATCTGATAAACATATTGTGTATA
This sequence comes from Bos javanicus, assembly GCF_032452875.1. Taxonomy (NCBI): domain Eukaryota; kingdom Metazoa; phylum Chordata; class Mammalia; order Artiodactyla; family Bovidae; genus Bos; species Bos javanicus. The sequence continues at coordinate 22,201,713 of NC_083874.1, read as the reverse complement.
TAATAACCATCTTCTTACTTTTAAAAAATGACATTTCACAACATTAAAACATGCTATTTGTATAGATGAAATTAGAAAAACTCAGACTTCTTTTGTGATGCTCCAATATTGTGTATGTTCATTGGAAGGACTGATGCTAAAGCTGAAACTCCAATACTTTGGCCACCTCATGTGAAGAGTTGACTCATTGGAAAAGACCCTGATGCTGGGAGGGATTGGGGGCAGGAGAAGGGGATGACAGAGGATGAGATGGCTGGATGGCATCACTGACTCGATGGACATGAGTTTGAGTAAACTCCGGGAGTTGCTGATGGACATGGAGGCTTGGCGTGCTGTGGTTCATGGGGTCGCAAAGAGTTGGACACGACTGAGTGACTGAACTGAACTGAAATGAAGCACACATATAGCCACAATGTTTTTATAATAAAATCACTGGATTTTTTAATTCAAAATCTGCTCATAGAAAGTCACTTAATAATTCTTAAAACTTAACTTTGTAAAGAATAGAGGGCAGCCATGCTTACTTTATTACATATAGTGCTTTGAGTCACTGAATTAGTACTTAGTCAGCACCTTACTCTGTGTCAGGCATTATGGTAGGTCGTGGGGTACAAAAGTGAATTAGAAACGGTTCTAAATAGTCAAGGACCTCACAGTTTTGTTGTTGTATAAAGCAATTATCATATTTCAACATCCTTTCTCTAGTCACATCCATACATGCTGACAGGCAGTCTGTAGTTTACAAGCCAGCTTTCCAGGCTCCCTTCTCTCCCATTGGAGAATTTTTTTTTTTTTTTTAATTGTGGGGTTCTTAAATGAATTTTTAGGAGGTATGGATCCTGGAATGCCTAAGACATAGAAATGGAAGAAATGGTGAAAAAGGAAAACAGCTTGAAGCAAAAGCTGATCTGCCCTTTGATGGCCCTATTCTCTAGAACCCTCTCTATACTGAATTATATTCGCTGAGGTTCCATCAAGTCAAGATTTATGGGAGTTAATGCCCAGGGCTTCAAAACTTGAAATAACCTCCAGTGTCATTTCTTGGGCCAAAAGTGTCCTTAGAGATGATCTGGTTGTCCCCTCAATTCAAAGGTGAGCAATTAGGACACCTGTCTTAGGAGGCTCATTAGGACAGGAGGTTGGCATAGGTGGCATGAATCTCCTAACATTTGGCTAGTGTGCTTGTCATGCTCCCATTCCTCCCAACACATGGCTGGGAAAGGAATACGGGAGGAGAGCAAGGAAAAGAGCTTGAAGCCTTAAGTAGCAAGGGGAAGAGAAGAGACTACAGTCAGACTTGGTCAATTTAAAGCTCCGCCTGCCCAGCCTACACAAGGAGAAAGAAATATGTCCCCTACAAAAGGGTGAAGTAGGGCGGAGGTATCTCAACACAGTCATCTATCTCCCTCCACTCTATCCTCAAGCGTTCAGTCCTAAGTGTTAAATTGAACATCTTCCATTTTCCTGTTATATTGTTTCCATATCTATACTTTAGAATTCTGCTTTCAGTGTTTCAGTTCAGTCATATGATTGTTTTGACTAGATTTGGAAGTCATGGAAATGCTAACTTCTATGGGCAAACAGATTCCAAATTTTTAAGAGATTTCTGAAGAAAGCTTTTGGGAAAACAGCCAGTTCATGTATATAGGATTCCCTGGAGCCCAGAGGAAATCTTTCAGAATACCAGTTTCTTATCAAGTGACCCCCCCACCAAACCCTTGCAACCTGAGCTCTGAGCAGTTTCATTTGTGGTACCATCCACAGGATTTAGGGTTCAACTGAAAATCAGCTTATTTTTGCTTAGTCCACAGGACTGGGAAAAAATAAGTGATAAATGGAAAGTATCTTCAAGTACTGCAGTCTTAATACTATGCAACATATGTAAAAGGACCAAGGGGATTTTTATTCAACAGACATTTCTTGAGCCTCCATGATGGTACAGACTTTCTGTGCTGGGGCTACAACCACAAGCAACTTAGTCTTAGTGGGCATGTGGCAGAGGGTTAGTCAACCATGCAACCATATGGGAAGCTTCTTAGAGAAAAGGGTAGTTGAACTGAGATATAAGAGGTGAATGATAGGAATTAGGGAGATTAAAGGAAAGGGTATTCTATGAAAAGGAGACTAAAATCATGATGCTTTTAGGCCACTGCAAAAAGTAGTTGGCATAACTGGAACCAAGACTCTTTGGAGGAAGGACTGGAGAAGAGACCCTGGGCCTTATGTGCTGAACCAGGGAGCCTGAACTTTACCCTAGAAACTATGGGAAGTCACTGAAGGAATACTAAGCAGGAGAGTGGCATGACCAGATTTTCAATTTAGAAACATTGCCCTGACTCAAATGTGAGGAAGCTGACGTGGAACAGGAAGACTAACTTTAAAAGCACTGTAATATTCCAGACGAGAGATGAGAGGGGCCCCAGCTACACTAAAAGCTTTGAAAACAGAGAGGAGTAGATGGTAGCAAATATATGGAGAAAGCAAAATCTGCATAATTTAGACTGCAGAATATACCATTTTAAGAGCGTACTCACTGTGTACGGGTAAAAGACATGGAAATACTGTTTAAGGGCCATCGTGATGGAAAATTTGAATACAATCGTGTGTTCTTTTAAAATATAAAAATGAATTAAATCCTGGATACACTTAAATCCAGGACACATTTGATAATAGCAAATGTGCAAGGCAAAGGAGAGCTTCTCTGGGGGGACCATAAGTCTTCGGAGTTTGGGGATCCTTACAAAGGATGTAGAGTAGGTTGCCTAGTGATATAGCTTGATTCTATTATAATCAACCAGAATTACCATAAGCATTATGACCAGTGATCACCAAATATACTAACATCAGAGGATTATGCTAAATAAATTTATAAAATAGTAATTATAAGAAACTTTGAGAAACAAAAAAAATTTTATTTTTTTACAAAAGTTTTCATAAATGCATTGTATATTTGATATGCATGCTATTATAACAAAGCAACTAAAAATATAATTACAGTTAATATACTTTTATGCATATTTAAAAGGTAACTTTTAAATTTCCTCAATTTTTAAAAATTGAAAGTAGAATAAGCAATTCTTCAAAAAATATCCATTTCCCCTTCATGCAACTGCTGCAGTGACTTAACAAGAAAAATAAAAATAATCAGTCGAATGTTTAAAAGCCACTGTCACCCCATGAAAACCTTTTGTTTGGACCAAGTTTAGAAGTGCTTGCCTCCAGGTAATATGTATCTATTGCCTCTGGGTTATAACCATTTATGTGTTCTCATTAGGGCTTTGTCCTCACTTGAATGCTAATTCCATTCTTACTGTGGTTAACTGTAGATTCACAGAAAGGACCTTGTAGCATACTTAGAAAATTCTGACTACCGGGATCATGTTTTTCTTTTCACGTATATGCTTTCTTAAAATAGAAACAGGCAAGAAAATATACCAACTTAATTCAACATATAGTTTATCAATTTTATATATAATTTTTCATTTTTCCTGAGATATTAAGTTTGTAAGTGGTCTGTTTTCATGCAAAAATACAGTTTTCCATTCTTTACATTCATTTCATAGTATTTTGTATTCTAAGTAACTACATCACATTTGTGCTTTATATTAATACATTTGGAAAATAAAGAATAATTCATTTCCTTTACTGCTAGAAACAGAAAAGATTAGCGACTCTTTGATGGGTAATACAATCAAATTAAGTGCTGACTTCAAGTTGCTAAAACATTACCTGACTATAAAAATTGCAATGAAAAATTCTATTTTTTTCATGCTTGCAGTTTTACCTAAATTTAGAATGGAAAGTTGACCTGCTTATGTGAGGGAGACTGGGTATTTATTCCTTAGATTCCTGAGTTCTTGAGTTCCTAATATGTGAGGCTAGGCCTGCACACCACACCTGGTCAGTTTCCTCTCTCATCTGGAGGAAAATCACAATACAATACAAAGACGACTTTTATGGCAAAAGGAAAGAAAATGGTGTATATTCTACTTTATATCTTTATAAACAACAATATCAGTTTGTAAAATGTGAGAATTACCAACAAATTTGAATGAGAAACAGAAAAAAGGCCAAACATTTAAAAACATGTTTATGCTTAAGTAATTGACTGCTGTTATACTTCGGATTTAAATTGGATTGATGTCCACTATGAATGTAAATATCTTAAGTACATAGCCTTTTTCTATTTTTGGTTAAAGAGAAATACCAACTTTTTCCCCTCAAAATAAAGTTGGAAAATCTGAGGCAAGAAGGATTTTCTTTCATTAACACATACTGTTTCATTTCTATTTTATTAAAAAATTCAGTAGTTAAACAGAGGAAAAAATAAATGTACATGCAATATATTTAAGGCCTGCTGTTTACTTTTCTCAGCACATCTGCAAGAACCTGTTTATATGCCCAAGTGTGACGGTTTTCATGAGGATTAGGAAGGCTAAATAGAAACTTAAGATCTTTAAAGTGAGGAAAAGAAATCTTAAGTTACCCATAATCAATTATCTCTATTACTAGGTAAAAGTGGAATCAAAATAAAATCAAAATTATTTGCTTAAAATTACACTGTTTAAAATCCTTTGTAAACAAAGATAAACATGAAATTTAGTTGAGTGGAAGGACAAAGGGAAACAGCTTCATTTTCTTCAAGACGTGAAGCTACTCGCCTTTAAGATAGTATGAATATCCAATAGCAATTTTACAGCAATGAATATCCAGGTAGCAATTTTCTTTTAATTAGTCAAATATATATTAAATATAAAAAATTAATGTTATGTAGATGTGGCCTTGGACATTTTTAGTATTTGTTTGTTTAGAAATGCCTTTAAAGTTAGTGTGCATAGAATAATGTGCATAGAACTAGGTTATTTACCATAAGTCAAATCTTAAGTATGAGCAGTGGGACTGCAGAGAGAGTCCAGTAAAGGAATATGTAGAAGACTGGATAAATACATCAAACAAAACTGGGGTTGGTCCACTATTGCTAAGACTGAAATGTATCATCTCTGGTGCAGATTCATCTAGTAAGCCTGTGTGATTATGCAGTTTCTAACCCACAGCCTTATTGACAGTATGGATTTGCTCCCGGTGAAAGGAGCTTCTGGACTGTGACCACTGCCCCTGTCTATTTTCAGATCCTGGCTCTACAGATTAAAACACTTTAAAAACACTTTCCTAGGGACAGTTTCTTCTTCAGATGCAGTCTGTAGCTTGGGACTTAATTGCTGTTCATGCTGGGCTTTAACTATATGACATTGTTGGCACCCAGGTACAAGAAGTATTTAAGCACATAATACAAGAGAGGAGGTTTTCATGGGTATTTAGAAGCATTTAGAGATTCTATGCATGAATTATTCCCCAAGGAGACAGTTATCTATGATGGACTTAAGTAGTTTTCTAGGGGTATTTTGAAGAGGTTCTTCAAACTTACGTTGTTGGAAAATTATTTTATTTGGAGATGACATTCCCCTCCTCCCTACATCCTGCCTTGACAGTCTTATTGGAAGAAAGAGAAACTGTTCAGAATTATTGCCACATGTTTCCCAGGCCTGGCATAGACATGTTGAAAATGGAAGACTGGAAGAACCCAGCAAGGAAATTTGGTATATTAATTGCTGCCCACCGTGAGAAATAATTCTGGGTTTCTTATCCCAAGTCTTCCCTAAAGCTCCATCCAATGTAGAGTCAACAGACATCTTTCATAATACATGTGGTAAGACATCCATGAATATACACATACTATCCTTGAAATAGTTGTATATTACACTACTTCTGGGTAGTTCCTAATATTTTAATAAGCTTAATAAATAAGGAAATGGATTGAAAAGTCTTTGTAAAATGTTATGTAAATATAACATTTAAGAATGTCTGAATTTGCATTCATCATAAATAAAAGTAAAAATTGGACAGAAAACGTTTTCAAACCAATAAGGATTATTATGTTTAAAGAATCTGAAGTTATGTAGCTATAAAGTTATGTAGAAGTTATGTATCATGTCTGTTTCAGCAAGATTCTGTATTAGTTTTCATTTAAGTCTAATTTAATTGTGATTTTGTCCATCAGTTATCGAATAAGGCAGTCCACCTTGCCTCAGTATTTGCCATACCTGTTTACTATTTCAAAAATAATTAAGTACAATGTATCAGTTATGTTTTTCTTTTATATTTAATAGAAGTTCTGTGAACATTGAGAATATATTACTTTTAGTGGTACACAGTTCTTAAGAAAAGTCGATTTTTTTACAATGCCACTTGTGATATTTTTAGCAGCTTGCTACAATATCATTGTAATAAAAATAAAGTGTACTCAGTGATGAGAGAGAAAATATTGTTAAAGACCTCTAGAGACAGGAAAAGGCTCAGTCATAAGGTCACGTGCTTTTCATTTTCAGCTGCATCATTCTGACTTGTTACTTTCAAGAACAACTATAATATTGCTACATTGTCCATTATACCGAGAAGAACTTTCCTTGAACTTCACATGGAGGTTGAGTAAAGCTCTTCTATTTGTTTTTTGAAGTACTCTCTCAGCTCAGGTCTCTTAGCCTTTAGGGTCGGTGTCAGCAAGCCATTTTGAACTGAGAACATATCAGAGTGGATGTGAATGGCTTTAACCTAAAAACCAAACACAGAATACATCTTTATCAGGAGTGTAACACAACATTCATAGCATACATGGTAGAAGTAGACAGGCATGTGGGAATAGAAATACTGACATAAAAACAGGCCTATTTAAAAAGTCAGAGTTACTGTAACAGCCTGTCAGCTTATTTGATATATCTGAAAGCCACCTCATCCCCTTCTTACTCCCCAATTTAGCCAGTCAACAGAAATGAATGAGGTCCTCACTCTGTGCCAGGCACCGAGGGCACAAAGAGGAATCACGAGTGCCCCTACCCTTGGGGAGTGCATGCTGGCATCCAGCAGAGCAGGCACAGTGGGCAATTATTAGAGAGAACGGAATACTCAGGAGGAAGGGCACCTAACTCAGGGAAGCCTTCCCAAATTAGGGGAGTGTTAAAGGACAAGCAGGAGTTAACCAGCTAAGGAGAGGCAGGTGAAGGGCATGCCGGGCAGAGGCAACCCCATGAACACAGCCACAGGAGTGAGAAATGGCAGAGTGTGAAAAAGGAAATCCAAGTGGTTTCTTTTGTCGTTTCGTGAAATAGGAGGCCAAGGAGGTGACGGATGAAGCTGAATTGGTGGACAGGGCAGTTTTAGAGGAAGACAGTAGGAAGACACTGAAGATTTTTATACAGGGCAGTAACACAGCTGAATACACATTTTATAAAGTTCTTTCCAAGAGAAACGTGAACATGGTTTTTAAGAATGTTAAGACTAGAAGCAGCAAAACCAATCAGAAGGATCTGACCAGTCCATAGGAGAGCAGAAAAGGGGCTACGCTTAGAGTGGTGGCAGAGACAGGGTCAAGTAAGCAGTTCTAAGAGAGATTCAGAGAGAAATGAGATGAAATAAGGAAGAGGCAGTTTTGAGGACTCCCAGGCTTCCAGCTTGGAGGGCTGCATGGAAGAGATGCCATTCACAGGAGGAATATAAAATCTAGGTGGGACATGATGAGTAAATGTTAAAAAAAAAAAAAAAAGTTCTGCCGGAAAATTTTATAGTATTATTGGAAGGAGGAATGGAGAGATCAGGTTTAGTGTTCATGGTGCTTATTTCCATGAGGCAGATCCCAAGCCTCCTCATACAAAGTCTCTTTGCAATGCTGAATGGGGGGCCAGAGAGATAGATCAACTATTCTGGGAAGGGCTGGGCAGGCTCCTCTCATGTGGATTCCAGCTGAAAGGGTCACTGTCAATTCCACGAGAACTTTTATCATCTGGGCTTGAGCTGAATCCTGGAAGGACAGTCTCTCCAAAAACTTGTATCCTGACTGACAGTTGGGTCTACCTTCAGTTATTTTGTTGAGATAACAGATCCATATTATTAAAGAGCAAAGGAATCACTATATAAAGACTTAAAAAATTAAATGTGCTGAATACACATATACTTTCACTTGCTGTTTCACTGAACTGATCATTTATTGAGCAACTACTATGTGTCAGGTATGGTGTAAGGCACCAGGGATACAAAGAACAAGACACAGTCTCTGCCCACATGGGCTTACAATCTAGTGAGAGATGCTGCCATGTGAATATTACTGCTACAGGGAAAGCAGTGGTCCATTGCTTTGCTAGCATCATTCCCCATCTTCCATGCTAATAAAACCAGGTTTTGTTTGAGGCCAAAATGGTCTATATGTAAACTATGACAATCCTATTCCCTATTTCCAAGCCTCCCTTGAGACTAAGCGGGTAATCATCAGATCCATTTTTGGCTACTGAGAAGGGAAAGTTTTTGCTTTCCGCATGAAAGTTTCAGATATACCTATTTCTACCCACTCCCCCTTTTTCCTTCCTTGAATATGGACTGTGTCCAAAGCCATAGCAGCCACCTTGTGACCATAAGGTGATACGCCAACATACCCAGAATGGAGAGTGGGAAGAAAGACCTAGGGCTTTGAAGACCTGTACCTGCCTTGGACATCTTATCTTTGGACTTCTTATGTGAGAAAACCACAAAAACACACCCTATGTATGTAACATACTGAGGGTTTTCTTTTAGAGCTGAATGCATCTGACATAGCACCTAACCCTACCCGGGTCAGGATTCACTGCAAAGGGATGCTTGAGTAAAACTCTGAAGGATAAGCAGGCTTTGGCCAGATAAAGATAGCAAAGGGAAGGGAGAGGCTGCTCTATGGCTCCAGTAATGGGGGCGTGGGTTACAGAAGCCAGGAGAATAAAAGTGCAAGGTCCCTGTGGCACATGCTACTGCCACAGGAGAACCGTTACTTAAAATCCATGGATACAATCAGGAAATGACTTATTTTAAAAAACAAAACAAAATACTCTCACACCCATTAGGATGGCTATTATCCAAAAAAGAGAAAATAACAAGTGTTGGTGAGGATATAGAGAAATGGAATCCTTGTGGGCTGTTGGTAGGAATATAAAATAGTGCAGCCACTATGGAAAACAGTATGGCAGTTCCTCCAAAAATTAAAAACGGAATTACGACCCAGCATTTGGAGTGTGTGTGTGTATCCAAAAGAACTGAACGCAGGATCTCGAAGAGATATTTGTACATCCATGTTCACAGCAGCATTATTCACAACAGCTGCAATGGAGAAGCAACCCAAATGTCCACTGACAGATGAATGGATAAGCAAAATGTGGCAGAGATATGCAGTGACATTTAATTCATAAAGGAAGGAAATTCTGACACATGCCACAACATGGATGAATTTGAGGGCATTGTGCTAAGTGAAATAAGCCAGTCACGAAAAGATAAGACACCTAGAGTAGTCAAAGTCACAGAGACAGAAAGTAAAATGGTGGTTTCCAGAGACTGGGAGTAAGGAAGGAATTAAGTTACTGTTCAATGGGTACAGAGTTTCATTCTACAAGATGAAAAGAGTTACAGAGATGGGTGGTGATAATGGTTGTACATTATGAATGTACTAATGCCACTGAACTACACATTTAAAAATGGTTAAGATGGGAAACTTTATGTTATGCATATTTAACAACCAAAAAAACTCAGGGAAAAAAATCAATGCATGCAAATAGTCACAAAAAATTCAACATGTCAAGGATTGTTTTCAAAATCTCTGATGCCAATTGTCTAGTGTTCTGGCAGGTGGATACTGTGATATGACAAAGAATTCTTGGCCCAGAAAATTCTCCATTGCATTCACTGATTTTTCAGATCAAAGACTCAATGTTCAAAGAAGACCCCTAAAACAGCTATACTTTCTACTTCTTAAAAAGCTTTCAAGAAAAATTCTAACAAATTCTGGCATTTTTTAAATGCATGCTTGTAATTTTAAAATGTGATGATTTTTAAATGAACACAACATTAACAAATGAGATTCACCTTTGCCTCTTAGAAATTTGTTCAAATGAAGGATTCACTTTTGCTATAGAAAGAATAGCATTTTAAGGGAACCATGTGTGGTGAGAAGGGGAGGACAGGACTACACTAAAACTAAAGCTAGCATTACATGTAGCAGCTTCAACTTTACTTCACATATCTGAAGGATTTCTACTTGGATATCCAATATACATACGTGGAAATCTGAGGCACCTGCCCAAAAAAGAGGTATTATCTAATGTTTCAAAATTTGTAAAGGTCCTTGTAATAAGTGTTTTGTTTGAAAATTCCCTCAGTGATCTTGATATTCAAAGAAGCAAGTAAGTAAGTTGGTTGCTGGAGTTGGTAAGGAATAGGGCTGGCAGTTTTTGTACCCTCTGGAATATACTTTTTTCCTAACTTGCTTCTATCAAACACAAATCATCCTAGGGGATCCAAAAGTCACTGGAAACAGGTCCCAAGGGAGATGTTTTTGGCCCATAGTACACTGAGAACCAGGGGTTCCGCAGTGGCCACTGCTGATGGGTGCGTGGAGGTGGACGTGGGCATGAAGGTGGGGTGCTGACAGGCAGGGGTGGGATGGAGTTGGGGAGAAGCAGAGGTACATGAAGGTGGGGTGTGGGAGGGATAAGTGAGGGGGTTGGGTTGAAAGTGGGGGTAGAAGATAGGCTCTGGCTCAAGCCCTAGATCTACTAGAGCAGCTCTGCTCTTATGTCTGGTACATGTTATCTAAGTTCGGCTACTTAAGTTTGGAAATCACCATTTGATAACAAGACTAGTTAGCATGAAGAAAAGATGAACAAAATCCAAATAAAACTTAATCCAACAGCGGTTTAACTTTGTAACTCATGTTTACTGTTATGAAATGGAAACTGAAAAAGTGGCAGAGCTAACATCCTTAGCTCCTTCTGATAGAAATGGTATCACGGGAAGGCTTCTGACAAGTGTCAACAGCACACCCACCTTCTTCTGTAAGTGAAAATAATAATATATTTAAAAGGAGATGCCAATGCCAAAATATACATTTCTACAGTGTCCCTGCAGCCTGGGTTTCAGCTTATGCGCCTTCCTAACAGCATGTGGAGAACGTGTGTAACTGAGACAAGAGTCTACGTTCACCACAGGGACCTGGGTGAACCCCTCTGAAAATCCAGCAGCGATAAGCAGAAGCTTCAGACAGTACAGTACGGGGAAGATGACTCTCACAGGGAGAGCTACCGGTGCTATTATGCTATTAAGAGGGTAAGTAGAATGTAAAAGAAACATTATGATCTTAGGAAGAAAGAACTGCATCAGCTGGTAGATTCTGCGTATCTGTCAAACCAGCTACCTGCAGCAAGCCTAAGGCGCTGCCCGGGGCATCTGCAGTTTAGTGTGGCTCTCTACAACACAGTCTCTTCCTGAGGAGAGGAAATGAATACAGTCTTGCAGGAAGCCAAGCAATGTGGCACTCAGCACGCCTTTCAGCCACTTAACAAACAGATCAAAGTGGCACTGCTGCCAGTCCCTGCTCCAGTCTGACCTACGGCCCTGGGTCTATTTAAATCCTGCCATGAAAATACCTGCACAAATTGCTCCAGTAGCTAAAAATCTAATCAGTAATTGGGAAAAAATGAGTCAAAATAGTTCTTTAGCTAACACTGACCTTAACTGTGGGTCGCCAACCTAGTTTTTTATTTTTCCCCAGAAAAAAAAAATTTCTCAAAACTTGCCAATGTTCATTTTTTATAATTACATATTTTCTAATAAAAGCAAATTGTTGAATTGTGGCTGGGAAAATAAAGGGATAAATCTTTATTCTCCCATTATGCCTAACACAACATAAAATGTGTTTTCCAGTTTGCAATAAACAAAGTTTTTGTTGTGGAAAGAAGGAAGGAGATACTTGATGTTAGCTCCCTTTTTGAAACTATACGGTTATCAGTGATTTCTTTTTTTTTTTTTTAATTTAAAGACACTGTAACATTTAAATTTTATATTGGAATATAACGTTTCACAAGTGTCAATTTATGCCAACTCACTAAAGCATAGAAATTTTCATAATCCTGAAAAATCATTCAATAGAATTACTCAGTGAAACACTTTAACACACAATATTGCCTGTAGATAATAAATACAAAATAAATAATTTAGGACAGGAGAAATTTTTAAAAATTTAATTAATTAGGGAAATGCTCAATTAATTTCTGATTTAAAGGCAAACTGATTAAGTATTCATTTCAATGACAGAAAATACAGTAAAAGATATTTAGCAAGGGCTCTGCAGTCAGGATTTGAAAGATCTATTAAGTTTCAAAGTTCACTTTGTATTTATATGCCTATACAAACTAATAAGCCATATAAGTGTCAAGAAAATGGTTAAATAATGGTTAAGTATGCTCAAATACTTCCCAAGAACCTATATGTTTTAATTATTGATACAGTTATTTTAAATGCTTCCTTTCTACTCATTAAGAAATATCTCCCAAAGATCTCCATAAATTAATGATGGTTGGCCTAGTTCTAGGAATTGTTTCTGAAAATTAAATTACATTAAATTTTCATCTAATTCAAAGTTTAATTCAGATCAATCCTGCCCAGTAAGTCTCAACTCCTAATGTTTCTGTTGAATGATTTAAGCCTTGGGCTTGGGTATGTATTTGGGGTGGAGGCAGCAGGGGAGGGTGCTGTTAAAAAATTAGCAAAAGCCTTAATTGATCATTCTTTTATGAGGAAAGGGAAAAGGACTAGCTGACAATAGATTATGGCTTAACTGGAATAATTTATGTCAAGCTTTAGAATACAACTAGGAGCATACCCTTCTCAGGCACGAAGCCTGGTTTTTGCTCGCCTGTGGTCAGCTGAGGGTACACGCTGGCTGCGGTGGGGAGGATGCCACAGACCAACTAAGAGGAGAATGAGAACAGAGAAAATGGAGAGGTAACAAACAGCCCTGGCAATGAAACTCAGGCCTTTGGGATGCCACATGACTTCTCTGTATTTGAGGTTACCATGGCAAGGGCAGATTAATAGAGCAGAAACTCTGCTTAAGGCATATGGAAAGTTAAGAATATGCCCACTCTCAGTAAAAGCTCTAATTTGAGCAACGGTTAACACTGGAAAAGGTTCTTTAAACATAACCTTAAGAGTGGTAGTCTTTTCCAGGAAAGAGAATCAGTTACAATTCTCCATGTACCCTGAGGCAGGTCACACAGCCCACATCCAGCAGGGGGCGTGCAAGCCTTGGGAATCACAAGGATATCTGTAGGATCCCAGTGCATCCCCAGCGCCCTTACCGCCAGCCATTCAGGTAACAGAGGCCCAGACGCACCAGGTCTCCAACCACTCTGTGGCCCCTGCTCTACATACAGGATCATGTCTGTAGTCACACAGCTTCCCTTGATGGAGAAGCAATGAAGTCAGTTCTAGCAAATTTAAAAATTTAAATAATTATCATGCCAGAACTGACTTTGCATTCAGAAAGATATATGTGACTTCCCTGAATGCCTTAGATTTTATAATTTTTTAAAATAAGGATTTATCCAGGTCTTATCTGCCCAAAAACATGCTGACAGATGCAGGCAAAGCAGTGTTTCTCAACCTAGATTAATGTAAAGATCTATTTCAAAAGAAAAACATTTCTCTCAAACCCTGAAACTGTGTTTACTTAAGAAATTAAAGTCTTAATCTGTGGAACTGTTTTCTAATTGCCAAATAATTGCTGTAAGAATTTTAGCAATATATTTAAAACTGGTTTAAAAATGGTTTTGGGTTAACATCAAAATGAACATATAAAATTAAAAAATTCTCATAAACCCTACAGACTCTGTGGGAGAAACATTTTATGAAAAACAATTATATTAAATGCATACTGGGGAATTTTTTAAAATCCATATTAATATTTTTCTGTTTAAAGAATTGTGCTTTTGAATTTTTGACTACAGAGGATTACACATGGTATGTGTAAGAAGGACCAAGTATGTTCATGAATTCAGTTACAAAAAAGAGGCCCAACCTTGCAAAGTCAAAAAGTCTTAAGAGGTTTGCTGTGTCCACTCCCAGCACACTCTTTGTTTCCTCCTCTTTGTAAAGAGCACACTGGGCTGACAGATCCCTGGCCCCAGAAGGGCAATCTTTTCCATGTCCCAGTAAGTAAGATCACCGGCTGCAGCCAAGAAGACAGTCCCCATAAAAATAAAAATGAGACAGGGCTCTGCTGCTTTTGAGTACTGCACACAGCTCAGAGACACACCATGTAGACACGCTCTACCGGTGACAGCTAGGAACATATTTCAGCTTTATGAACATTTGTTATTATGAGGACAATGAGTGCAGTCTCACTTAGCAGACAACCTCTTTTAGTTAGATTGCAGGTTGCTGCAAAGTCAGCTTGGAACAGGCTTTCGGAGGTCTGCTGGTACATAGCCTGCCTGCAGGGCACAGTGTGGAGGATAGGGAATCTAGGTTAGGGTCACCGTCGGTTGCTTTAATTTCCATCCCTACGTAAAGGGCGGTAACAAGTATGGAAAAGGTAACAGTTACCTGTTCAAAAGAGTGGAGTCCACTTTCTTGTCCTAACCTCACCATATCTTCTAAAATGGCTTTCTTCAGCTCCTGAATCAAACCATATAGGTAAAATTACAAGGCAAAATCACATTTCAAAATGGAGATAGAAGAATCAGTGAGTTTTGAGCAAAGTACAACTAGTAACCATACCAACACGTGCCCCCACCGTTTGAACCCCCAGCTGTGGCTGACACTCCCTGGCAGCAAGCCAATCACCACCTCTCATCTGGTAAGTAAGTGCTGGCAAGGCCTAAGGAGCGCCCGAGAGCAGGCTAAGGGACTACTCAGCTTTTCTAAAAATCAGCCCTCTGGTCAGCCTGCTGAGTCCCTGGTGCCTTGTCACCCCCAGAAGAGCCCAGGGCCTGGTGGGAGCTCTAGAGTTCACACTGCTAAGAAACAGACCGTGTGACTGAAGGGCTAATAACAAGTCAGGGCACAGAGATCCTCTTCCACAGAACCACACATGTGCCAGGAGGTTTCTGGAAGGTGTGAGCAGCTAACGCTCTCAGCAGGAAGAACTGTGTTGCTTTTACAATTCTATGACTGTCTCTCTAAGCCCAGTAGACACAAAATCTACCTCCCATCAGGAAAGAACAGGGCTGTCAGAAGGCCTACACTCACATCTGACACTGCTGTTAACCAGCTGTGTGGCTCTGGGCAAGCCCCCTCACTCCCTGGACTCTGCTGCAAGCTGCAAAACAGGGCTGGACATGCTTTCTGTGATGTCTCCTGGCTGGAAAATTCAAACGTTTATCAAGTATTCTAAGAGGAATTAAGGTTCTTCTACAACAATAACAAAAGACAAACCTCTGGTTTAGGACTCCCACCACTTATAAAATGAACTTGGAAATTTCCCTACTGGCTCAAATTTCACTTGGGCTACTGTTTTTGTGTTCTCTCATTATGCAGTATGTTAGAAGGTCCGGCAGGCTTTGAGGAAACAGCCCCCAGGTACAGACCTTATTTGTGCAGAGCTCTGCATACGTCCCTTCAATTCCTCTCTTCTGGGCCCAAGAGGGCATGACTTCTGCGTCGGGCACGACAATGCCCACCAAAAAGGCCTGTGATCCCACCAGAGGAAAACATAGTTATGACAAAAGTTTTTAAAGTGGTTATTTGTGGTCCACCATTAAAACTTATCTTGGTATTCTCAGACTCTACTCTTTTCTAAAAATATGTAAATGCTTATGAAACATTTCCACTAACATATCACACATTCTTGACAGAAATATTCTTGAGTATTTCTGATATATTTCCCTAACTTTGTAAAAGATTGATTAATAAAAAATAAGCTTAAAGGAGATTAAAAATCAGTAAGGTTAGTCCTGTATGTACCTTTAATTCTCATGACAAATTTAAATGAGACCATCTTTAGGATACTAATCAACCAACTCTACATCAAAAACACATACATTTCTAAGTATTTCCAGACCATTTTGAAACTGATTCATTAATATGCTCCTCATTCATCAAGAACACAATTTTAATTTTTAAAGTATTTTCTTAAAAAAATAATAGTCTTTAACTACATAAATCTAATGACAGCCCATGGGCTTCCCAGGGGACACAGTGTCAAAGAATCTGCCTGCCAGTGCAGGAGATGCAAGAGACTCAGGTTCGATCCCTGGGTTGGGAAGATCCCCTGGAGTAGGAAATGGCAACCCACTCCAGTATTTTTGCCCGGGAAATCCCATGGACAGAGGAGCCTTGGAGGGTTACAGTCCACGGGGTTGTAAAGAGTCAGACACAACTAAGCAACTGAGCATGCAATGATAGCAGAGAATATATTCACAGTGATCCTTCTACTTCAGATCTAAATGATACTGAAAAGTAGAATAAATAGAAATTCTCTCCAAATAATTTAATCCTAAACTATATTAGTATACTAGCTTAATACATTAAGTATTAAGCTTAATACATTGTACATTATAATCAGTACAATTACTTGCAATATTGCACCTATTTATCTGTAAAGTTCACTTACATATTTTAAAACCAAAACAGCAGAAACCCTGAATCTTGCTTCACCATATTACCTCAGAATTCCTCTTGGAAGTAGATGAAGCATAAGTTAAAAGTAGTGGGAATGTACATTACTACTACTTCAAGCAACTTATTTACCTTAATTGCAAATTTATCAAACTATAAGCAATCAAGATTTCTCCCTTAGATAAACATTTTCTCTCCTGATCTTATATGCCAGATAATACCAGTGTCGGAAATGAATGGTCATCATTTTAAATCAAATACCAGATACTTAGGAAATCATTCCCCAAATTCTCATCAGGCCCGGCACGTGTGGGAAGGCGGGAGCCTGGGGACTCACCTTTAAGCTGTCCCCATGGACATAGACTTGGGCAACAGGCTCACTCCGGATGTAGATATTCTCAATCATCTCGGGCGCAACATATTCTCCCTGAGCAAGTTTAAATATATGCTTCTTCCGATCAATAATTTTAAGAGTACCAGTCTGTGGAGTTGGACAAGCAGCTTCATAAAAAGATGGCATTCCCAAGCTTGAGCCCCTCACTTATTCGTGCCATAGCCCCTCAACCCCCGCCCTGTCCCAGCCTGCATGCCCCACTGGATCTGCTCGTGCACCCAACGTCTCTGCCCTCACAAAGTCACCATGTGGCCAGAGAGGGACAGTGTGTACACAAGTGGGCAGCTCTCAAGCTCTGCTGGGCCGAGTGCCCACTGTCCTCTCCGCTCAGCATGTGCCTCGTTCCCCCTCCCAGCCCTGCCAGCCAGGTGCCCAGCAACAGGTGCCCTCCTCCTCAGAAGGCTCCCCACCTTCCCATCGGGGCTCCTCTCACCAAGGCCCTCACTCCAGCTGTCCCTTTTCTCATCTGCATCTTCAGATTCGCCCTGTGAACCACGCTTAGGCCACCACTCCCAAAGGATGGACTCTCCATCCATCAGCACACAGCACAGCTCTGGTGGAGGCCCCCAGATGGCAGGAGGGGCCCTCTCTCTCCAAGATTTCTGCGGCAGGCAGGCCACCCCTGGGCAGTGAGTGCTTGAGCCCCTGGCTTCCAGGACCCCCACCCACTTCCCTGACTCCCTTACATCTCTTTGAATTTCCGAGGTGAATAGGTTGGTCTCTCTCCTTTGGCTCAACCCTTGAATGCAGCCATGTCCCCACTTCCACTGACAATGTCCCTTGAGGTGACTATCATTTATCTCCTCAGTGGCCACTCCTGCATCTGTCTGAGCTTCCTGCCAGAGCTCTTCACTGAGTTCTAGCCTCAGAACCTCACTATCCTCAAAAGACTAAAAAAACAAACAAACAAACAAAAAACCAGGCTGTTTGCCCTGCACAATGCAGTGTGCCCTAAAGGATGACCCTCCTCAAGCCTGCTCCATTCCCCAAGCCCCAAACCTAGAGATGGCCTTGCCACTGCACTCTCCTGGGACTTCCAGTAGTCAGGCTCACCCGTCCTCAGGCATAAATCCTCCTTACAGTCGACTCTTCCTCCCATCAAAACCACTTCCTTATCTAACGTGTGCACACACTCTGGCCCCACTCTATGTGTTCAATTATCAGAACCACAGTAATCTCACCAGAAGAGAAAAACAAGCAGGCCTTGTTTTGCTCAAAATCCAGCCTGGACATCAAGCACTTCCACCACACTGGCTTCTTTGGGCCTCATGGCACCCCGTGAGTTGGGTGTCATCACCTCCATTTCACAAACGGTGAAGGTGAGGATTAGAGGGGTCAGTCAACTCCTCCAAAGCCATGTAGGTAGGAGGTGAGAGAACCAGGACTTACACCAGGTCTTTCTGGATCAGAAACTTAGAACTTTTTCCCTGACCTATCTAACACTATTCCAACATAATAATAATTTTAAAAATTGACTCCCACAGACTGTCTGCCTAGTGTGTTGGGCTGTGAGTTCTTGCATGGATCAATTTACTTGCTTCTCACAACACCCTGCAAGGTGGGTGGTTTCATCTGAGTTTTAGGGCATCCGTGGCAGGTGCAGTTTTGTGGGACTTTCCCCCAAGTTATTCCCCAATTTTGAGGACTCCCCCCTAATACTAAATGAAGTACAGAGCCTTGAAAGGGGCCTATACAGGCAAGGCCTGAAGCCTGGGCTTCATTAGCTGACAGGACAATCTACCCTCTGCCAGTGTCCAGGGCCCTGCTTGCTTCTCCAGCCTCTCTCCTCCACTGTGGGTCCTCAGCTAGAAGTGCTTGCCTCACGCCCTAGTTTTCCTCAACTTAGTGCCGCTACTACTCCTGCCCTGACTGTCCTTCTGCTCTCCCCTCTCTTGGGACAGGACATACATTCTGAGACTCAGAGCCAGTGGGCGCCTGTTCTTCTCTGCCTCTCCCCCAGGTGAGCATGGCCGTCATCTCATGCCCATCACACTAGGTTGGGTAGCATCTAAAGATACCTCTCTTCCCTGAGCAGAGTCCCTGGTTCTGGGTACACGGTGGGGGCACACGCACGTCTGCTGCAGGAGTGAGGGTATCTCCCAGTGAAGTGCACAGTTCCAAGCGGCAAATCGGCTCACCAGCCCCTGGAGGGCTCAACATCACTAACCTGCCCGATAAACTCGACATCTCAGAACATCCACCCAAGGCCTTAGCAATTTCCCAGAGACACAGGAATGGTTTCCTGGGGTGGGCTGCAGCAGGTGGGGGGGCTCTTCGTTTCAGGGATGGAGCCTTTTTGTGGTCACAGCTTTCACCTAAGCATATGCTATGTGCCAGGTAGTGTGTTAAGGGCTTTACAGGTACACTGTAATCTCATTTCTTCCTTACAACATGACCACAGAGGTAAGCAGTGTTATTACCCCCATTTTACAAATGATAGAATGAATCACCATAACTGGTTTTAACTAAAAGTTGGGGGCCACAGCTAAAGAATGCCATGTAGCTTACTCTCTTATTCTACAAGGGAGTTAATACGAAGCCACGGGGAGGGATAAAACTTTGTTCAAGGTCACCGGAGTAGCTGCTAGCAGAGACAAAAGAACCCTAGAATCCTCCTGCCCAGCTCCAAGCTTTTCACATCACTCAGTGTCACCTCTCAGCTGGAGGCCAGTGTCCCAGGCCCTGCCTTTCTCAGATCTCCGAGAGCTATGAACCCCTTGTTCCATGTACAATACTTTATCCGTCAGATTTCAGAGCACTGTCAGACTTCTTCTAGGAGGCCACTTAAGGGTAGGCAGTGGGCCTCAAATTCCAATTCTATGCTCCCCAAAGATCCCTGTCACCTTCACCAGGAGGATGGAGAAGGAAGCTTTGGGGGCAAGGTAAGAAAGAACCTCCCAATTCCCTGAGGTTTTCTGGAATGACTGATTGTCGGGGTGGACATAAAGACTCCTGCCTCGGGAGTGAACCAGATGACACACACTCCTACCACCAAAATGTGTGGAGGTCCATGGTTCCAACGTACGCACCGGCAGCCATTTCCCGATGTCTCCAGTGTGAAGCCAGCCGTCATCATCCAGGGCTTCCTTTGTCCTCTCTGGGTCTTTCAAGTAACCTTTGAACACATTTGGTCCTCTCACACATATCTGTAGGGACAAACACCTGGTTTTTCTCAGGACGCAGCATAGGGAACCCTGACAAGAGGCTGTCATGAGGCATGTGTAGAAAAATGTACACTATCCCTCAGGAAATCCACTGAGGAAACCACAGTGGTGGAAAAAAAGGACACAAATGGCCACCGGCATTCTCTCAAGCAGTGACTTCTCTGCTCTGACTCCCCAGGCCTGCCTCTGCCATCCCCTCTTCCTCAGGAACCCAGTGGCCTTCGGTATGTGCTGCTCTGCAGCACTGGATGGTGTCTCCCGGAGACAGAAGGCTGGCTAATTCTGCCAGAGATGCCTGATGCCCTGCGTCATGACCAGGCACTCAGCATTCCCATCCACTCCCATGGGATCAGCAAGTGCCGGTAAGCTCTATCTACCCCATCTGGCCTATCTCCAAATGGTCACATTTCTGTTTGGACAGATACACAGCTCAGGCCATGCCACTTAAGAAAAAAAATGGGTTTTAAAAAAAAGTTTAGCAATCCCAAATCTTATTTTAGATCAGCCCAGCCCCATCCTTGGGGGTTGGTTACTTCATAAACAGGAGAGGAAATGCTCAATTTAGTTGGGCTTAAATTAATCAGGAATATGAAATGACTTTACACATAAGGTGAAAGGAAAATAATTCCATTTTTTTTTCCCTTTTACTCCCTACATAATAAAGCATCCACAGACATGAATGGCTAAACACTCAAGTTTACCTCTCCTTCTCCTTTGCTGGTCCAGTAGTTCAGTTCCTCGACATCGACGAGCTTGATATGATTGCAGGGCAGAGGTGCCCCTACGTGTCCTAAAACACCAGAACAAAGGGGCATTGGTCAGCGTTCATTTCAATTTCAGGACTGAAGATGCTCCGTGCCATGTAAAACCCCTCAGGTGGTCACAGTGGGGAATTGTGGATGGAAAGCAACACACCTTTAGACAGGCAAGCACTGATGATAAAGTTTTGGAGCAAGGTGAGGCCAACCAACCCCTGCGGGGCCTTTGTTCTACATCCGTCCAGTTGGACAGACTCACAGGGCCCAGATGGGAGGCTCACACCCACACCAACCACACAGTCAGGATGTTTTATATTAAGACATTTCCCCATTATTAGATCGTATCTTTTGGTTTTGTTTCAGTTCAGTTCAGTTCAGTTCAGTCGGTTAATCATATCCAACTCTTTGAGACCCCTGGACTGCAGCACTCCAGGCTTCTCTGTCCATCACCAACTCCCAGAACTTACTCAAACTCATGTCCATCGAGTGAGTCGGTGACGCCATCCAACTATCTCATCTTCTGTCATCCCCTTTTCCCACCTTCAATCTTTCCCAGCAACAGGGTCTTTTCTGATGGGTCAGTTCTTCCCATCAGGTAGCCAAAGTATTGGAGTTTCAGCTTCAGCATCAGTCCTTCCAATGAATATTCAGGACTGATTTTCTTGAAGACTGACTGGTTGGATCTCCTTGCAGTCCAAGGGACTCTCAAGAGTCTTCTCCAACACCACATTTCAAAAGGATCAATTCTTTGGTGCTCAGCTTTTTTTATAGTCCAACTCTCACATCCATACATGACTACTTGAAAAACCATAGCTTTGACTAGACAGACCTTTGTTGGCAAATTAATGTCTCTGCTTTTCAATACGCTGTCTAGGTTGGTCATAACTTTTCTTCCAAGGAGCAAGAATCTTTTTATTTCACAGTGGCAGTCACCATCTCCTGAGTTTTCCAAATTTGCTGGCATATTGAGTGCAGCACTTTCACAGCATCATCTTTAAGATTTGGAATAGCTCAGCCGGAATTCCATCACCTCCACTAGCTTTGTTCTTTTGGTTTGAGGATCATAAAATAGTCATTATTGCTTTTCCCCCAGTCACAAAACTGTTGATTAATGTGCATAATAATCATCTACAATTCTCTCTCCCTCACACCTCAAATAAGACTTTACATTTTCTTGGTCTTCTATATTCCAATCACAAAACTACAACTAAGCTATGTTCTAATAACTGGTTGTTACACAGTTTATTGGCAAAGCAGAGGATTTTTATGCAGGTGCTGGCCAAGGTCCTGAAATAAAGTGAGCCACGAAAACAAAAAGGAGGCTCTGCCACTTTCTCTTTTAAATGAGATGTTGTCAAATCTTTTACAGTATTGTACAAAGACAGCTATCCTCTCATACTCGATAAACTTTCATACGTTTTTATGGTAAGGATGCCTAAAAAAGGTAAAACCTCCAAACCTTCACATGTGATAATGCAGAGGGTATCACAAGAGGGAAGAAAGTGTCCAAAAGGAAGGGTACATATGTAAGCAATCATATAATATGGCATATTATATATAATATGGCATAACAAGAAAAAAGTTAATGAGCCAGGATCTCAGAATACACTCCTTGTAGTAAATCTGCCAGTGGTAGGGAGACCAAAAACTTGGCATACAAGATATACTTCACTCAGCAGGAGTTTAAGGAGATAAAACTCAGAAAACAAAAAAAGTGCTTCTGTACCTCACTTGGCCAAATGTGATTTCAATTTAGAGTCCACCTATCATGTTTCTGCTGACTGCCTCAAGGTGCTCAGAAAATAGTTGCATTACTAAGCATGTTTCTTTCCTATGCACATCATTCCACGTTTTCTAGTTATAGTTGAGCAAACTTAAGCATGAAGGGTAGCCCCAGGCTCACAGAGGAAGCTGGTATCTGGAAGGAGTCTTTTGACGAATGTTTTTCATATTCTTCCAGCATTTGGTCTAAATTTGGTGATGGCCAATACATGTACAGGCCAATCCCTACTACCTCCTCCTTGTCCTAAAAAAATAAGTCTCTTCAGAATGAGGTTGTGGGCAGTAGTTGCCCCTCTCTGAGGTTGCCACTGCCTTCTAGATGTTGCAGTCACAGGAGACCATAGTTCCAAAGAGCCTCTGAAATGGCCCTTCAAGAAATGGCACATTGGCTGCTATAAACGTGCCCCTCCCTCTTAGGTCATATCCAATTCGCAGCCTGCTTCCTTCATTCTAAAATGACTATAGGCTAGACTGTGATATTTAGAAACTATAAAATCCAATATATTGATATTATAGGTATTTTTCTATCTGGAGCTGTATTTTGTGATCTGTTACTTTTCTTTTAAAACATGACTTCTAATTATCTATGGAAGAAATAGGAAAATACACACAAAAAGCAAGTACAAAAATATGTAACAAAAAAACCAAATCCATAATGCCACAACCCAGACAAAACCACCATCAATGTTTTTCTTCTATTTCCTAAGTGCCCTTGTAAATACACTCTCCAAGAGGAAGTTTTCGAGCTTGCTGTTCTAACTCGTTCCCGCATCTTCAGCCCATCCTACCTGAGGTCCAGTCCCCAGGTGTGGTGAAGGTACACCCCGCCGTGCACTCCGTTTGGCCGTAACCTTCATAAACCTTCAAGCAAAACACAAGAACTGCACTGTAGTGTGCGCCCTCCTGCAGGTAGCTGGCTGCCCTTTGCAGGCAGCTAACCTCCCACTGAGTGTCTGGCTGCTCCTGGCTGGGGATGGTGCCCTGAAACTAGGTAACTCCAGGAGAAGCTGGACACAGATAACAGGCATGGCTACTCTGCTTGGAAGAAATGCTATTTTCACCAGAGATACTTAGTAGATAAGGTTATGTGGTTTGGGATAAAGGCTTCTATTTTCAACCACTGACTTTATTTTCAGTTTGAATAATACATAGTAAAGACAAACATTTTAAAATCCATTAGAGGTCTTCTTTTGTCTCTGTAAGATATTCCCCTTCAGAGTCCCATGTGCTGGCATGACCAGACCATGTAGGAGAGCTGCCTTTAGGAGAGGTCAGCTCATGTTGCTGTATAACAGGAGGGTCAGTCTAAGAAGCCCATGGCTTCTTTTTCCTTCCTTTTTTTTTTTGTGTGTGGGGTGGGGAGGCTTGCAGGATCTTAGTTCCCTGACCAGGGATCGAAACCAGGATCCCAGCAGTGAAAGCACTGAGTCCTAAACACAGGACTGCCAGGGAAGTCTCAAGAAGCCCACGGCTTCCAAAGCATAAAATTTTAAGCTTGCATATTTATGAAATAGATGTGCCTACTTTACTGAAAACCCACCAGTCACAACTATGTTACTATATAGTCTGCATAAGTCTGGAGAAGGCAATAGCACCCCACTCTAGTACTCTTGCCGGGAAAGTCCCATGGATGGAGGAGCCTGGGAGACTGCAGTCCATGAGGTCACTAAGAGTCGGACACGACTGAGCAACTTCACTTTCACTTTTCACTTTCATGCATTGGAGAAGGAAACGGCAACCCACTCCAGGGTTCTTGCCTGGAGAATCCCAGGGACGGGGGAGCCTGGTGGGCTGCCATCTATGGGGTCGCACAGAGTCGGACACGACTGAAGCGACTTAGCAGCAGCAGCAGTTTGCATAAGTAGGAACTCAATAAACATTAATTGAATGGATAAATAAAGGAATGGATTTTTTTTAGCAATGACAAAATCTACCCAGTCAAATAAAAGCACACAAATGAACTTTCATCCCCCTCCCCGACGCTCCTTCTCTGGGCTGGGGGACAGTCTGCAGGCTGGAGAATGCAGAGATGCCAGTACAGGTGTGGGACAGATTCTCCAGCACATTGATGATCCATGTGGTTTTCTCCCAGAGTGGATACACGCCTAGGCTTTCTACAATGTCACAAAGCTTTCTTGGCTTTCAGTGACCCTTAGGCTTTTTACATCTTCAAAGCAGGGGCTTTTACCCCACAAAAATCTTGCCCCTAGGATATTTCTCTATACAGAAGAGGGATCAATGGGTTCCCTGCCCTGTCCTAATGTACACCCCACTGCCCCCAGTGAAGGCCACAGAAAGGCAATCAATACCTGGCAGCCCAGAGCTGCCCGGAGGAATCCCAGGACTGTTGGTGATGCGGGGGCTGCTCCAGTAACAATCATCCTCACGCACCCACCGAGACTGGCCTGTGGGGAGAGAGAAAAACGTGCCAGAGTCTATGCTGCTGCAGGTGACGTGCAGCTCACCTGGGTCTCACTCAACGAAAACACACCACAGTTGCACCCTAACCTGGACGCTGAGGTTGGGATCAGAGAGGCAGCCTGAAGCTGTACAACCCAAGAGCTGAGGTGAGGAAGGCCCTTCTCCTTCCAAATGAATCAATCCAAATGGCTTTGCAACCCAAGCCACGGTATGGCTGGCTAACTCTTTTATGTATTTTGAGACATAAGCCATTAATCTGCGTGGCATTCTGTAATTTTGATTCTCCCTTTCTTAAAATACACAGCTGTTCCCTCACTCTCTCATTGTTTGCAAGCATCCACAACAATTACTTAGGACAATTTCTTCCCACTTACACCTTAATAGCATGGCCTTTTAGTTCATTTCTAAATCAATGCCATGAGCTATTCACCTGTGCACGGCAGAAGACAATAAATTTTTTAAGCACTTTGTTTCTGTAAGTTGAGCCAAGAGATTTTAAATATTCATTTTCATAGCTAAAAATAGAGTAGAAGGAAAAATGAGTAATGCTCACTCCTCTAATTAACTACAAATTCTTTGTGTGATGCAGAGCTTTACAACTTTAGTGGGGATACAGGAATGAGTAGTTCATATACGGCTTGGTTTGGGAGAAGCTGAAGGGATGGGAAACAGGGAGGGAAAGGAAGATTCTTGGTCATCATGCTAGAGCCTTGTGCTGCTTGGAAAGGCACCGTGACCAAGGTTACAGGGAGGGGGCGAGAGAATCCTCAGGTCCCAGGAGTTCCCTGGTGAGCCCGACTACCCACGGGCAAAGTTGTCCTACTGCCTACAGAGGTCGAGGAACTCACTTTCCAAGAATTCACACCAAGAATTCTTGCTGGTTGCCTCAGGCAAATATAACACATCTCCAAAGAACGAAAATGAGTCCTTTAAAATTTCAATGGCAGCTTAAGCTTTGATTTCATTGGCAATTAAGTTACTGTTTTATAAGATTACATGCCATGCCACTGGGATAGAACTCTCCAGTTCTTCTATAAGGTCACCCACTGGATACCTGGGTGCCACTCCACCATCACTTGTTCACTTTCTCACCTGAATCTTATGAAAGAAGAGTTCATCCCAGATACTATCATTCCTGATGATTCCACTCCGGACCTCGGCCTGCTTACGCTTTGCTGCAAATTCCAGGAGCCAGCGCTTTAATGGGGTGTCTGCCTGGCTGAAGATCTGAAGAACAGAAGTTGGGAACAGCTGTAAGGACCACATACCCTACCTCGAGACATACTCTCAGGAAGAAAGCTCAGACTGGTCAGCAGAGAAGCCACACTATTTTTGCCCCTGCACGTGAAAGTATTAATTACTTAGTCATGTCCGCCTCTTTGTGACCCTGTGGACTGTAGCCCACCAGGCTCCTCTATCATGGAATTCTCCAGGCAAGAATACTGGAGTGGGTTGCCATTCCCTTCTCCAGGGGATCTTCACAACCCAGGGATTGAACACATGTCTCCGGCATTGCAGGCAGACACTTTACCAACTGAGCCTCCAGAGAAGCAGGAGCTTCACTAAATGTGTGACATCCAGTTGAAGGTTAACACTACCAAGGCCCAGGCACACAGCTGAGAAAGAAGCTTCCTTCCCCTCAAAATCTCCCAACCAGGGTTTTGGACAGCAGGAAGCAAACAGAAGAGCGGGTGGGAGTCAGGAAATATGAGAGGAGGCGACTTTCAGGACCTGGGGCTGGAGGTGTAGAAAGTCTGCCTGGGGCTCCAGCCTCCATCCGAACAAGCAGAGACTCCCCGCGAGGCTCACCTTGTCGTACATGCGGTTCAGCAGCCGGGGGACCACTGGGAAGATGGTGGGGTGCAGGGCCTTCATGTCATCTGAGAGGAGGCGGATGTCTCCCTGGAAGAAGCCAACGCGCCCTCCGTGGCAGTAGACGACGGACTGGCGGAAGAGGACAGGAAGAAAGGAGTCCCTCAGGGCGGTCACTCCTGGGAGCAGTCCAGAGCTGTCCAAAGCTCTGCCCCATACGGAGGCACCTGTGACCCCCAAAGCCAGCTCTGGCTGCTGCCATAGGACACTGAAGAAAGCCATCCAAGGTGACATATCGCCCTCCACAGCTCCCCACTCCCCGCTAAGTCCCACTCAGACATGAAGCGAAGCAGGAGACAGGGTGGAATCCTGAGCCTTTGGGGGATGCCAGCGCAGCCACACTCACTGGTGGCTGCCCCTTCGTGCTCACTCCCAGAGCCTGGACAGCGGCCTCCGTCCCTGAGCTGTACTACCTCATCAGTGTGTCTGCTCCAGATCTCAGAATGCCTGCGCGCTTCCCCAGGGACAACTCAGCAACTCTGGAAGGCTATGCAGTGCCCACGAGTACTGGGGATGCTGCTGATGTTGTTGGCCAAGGGAGGCCAAGGTGGAGCCTGGCTGGTTGCTAATGGGACTAGGAACATGCCAAGGGCTCCTTTCTTTCGTATTCATAGCAATTATGTAAGGGAGACAGAATTCTTATCAGTTTGACAGAGGAGGAATGCAAAGGCCTCAGAGGTAAAGGGATTTGCTCAGAGTCACAAGTGATAATTGCTGGTGCTGGAATCCAGGTCTGAAATGCTGGAAAGCCCTCCCTAGTAGACCAGATCTCCCCCAAGGCCAAATGGCAGAGGCTTAGGAGATAATGCTTCTGCTGCACCCAGAAGTAGGGCAAAGGCTAACCGAGTTTTGCCAAAAGAACACACTGGTCACAGCAAACACCCTCTTCCAACAACACAAGAGACAACATGGACATCACCAGATGGTCAATATCAAAATCAGACAGATTATATTTCTTGCAGCCAAAGATGGAGAAGCTCTATACAGTCAGCAAAAACAAGACTGGGTGCTGACTGTGGCTCAGACCATGAACTCCTTATTGCAAAATTCAGACTTAAATTGAAGAAAATAAGGAAAACCACTAGACCTTTCAGGTAAGACCTAAATCAAATCCCTTACAATTATACAGTAGAAGTGACAAATAGATTCAAGGGATTGGATCTGATAGACAAAGTGCCTGAAGAATTATAGATGGAGGTTCATAACATTGTACAGGAGGCAGTGATCAAGACCATTCCCAAGGAAAAGAAATACAAAAAGGCAAAATGGTTGTATGCAGAGGCCTTACAAATAGCTGAGAAAAGAAGAGAAGCTAAAAGCAAAGGAGAAAAGGAAAGTTATACCCATTTGAATGCAGATTTCCAAAGAATAGCAAGGAGAATAAGAAAGCCCTCCTCAGAGATCAATGCCAAGAAATAGAGGAAAACAATAGAATGGGAAAGACTAGAGATCTCTTCAAGAAAATTAGAGATACCAAGGGAACATTTCGCACAAAGATGGGCACAATAAAGGACGAAATGGTATGGACCTAACAGAAGCAGAAGATATTAAGAAGAGGTGGCAAGAATACACAGAAGAACTATACAAAAAAGATATTCATGACCCAGATAACCACGATTGTGTGATGACTCACCTAGAGCCAGACATTCTGGAATGCAAACTCAAGTGGGCCTTAGGAAGCATCACTATGAACAAAATTAGTGGAGGTGATGGAATTCCAGTTAGGCTATTTCAAATCCTAAAAGATGATGCTGTAAAGTGCTAGATTCAATATGCTAGCAAATTTGGAAAACTCAGCAGTGGCCACAGGACTAGAAAGGTCAGTTTTCATTCCAATCCCAAAGAAGGGCAATGCCAAAGGATGTTCAAACTACCACACAATTGTACTCATCTCACAGACTAGCAAACTAATGCTCAAAATTCTCCAAGCCAGGATTCAACAGTACGTGAACCGTGAACTTCCAGATGTTCAAGCTGAATTTAGAAAAGGCAGAGAACCAGAGATCAAATTGCCAGTATCCGCTGGATCATTGAAAAAGCAAGAGAGCTCCAGAAAAAACATCTATGTCTGCTTTATTGACTACGCCAAAGCCTTTGACTGGGTGGATCACAACAAATGGTGGAAAATTCTGAAAGAGATGGGAATACCAGACCACCTGACCTGCCTCCTGAAAAATCTGTATGCAGGTCAAGAAGCAACAGTTAGAACTGGACATGGAACAACAGACTGGTTCCAGATTGGGAAAGGAGTACATCAAGGCTGTATATTGTCACCCTGCTTATTTAACTTATATGCAGAGTACATCATGTGAAATGCTAGGCTGGATGAAGCACAAGCTGGAATCAAGATTGCCGGGAGAAATATCAATAACCTCAGATATGCAGATAACACCACCCTTATGGCAGAAAGTGAAGAGGAACTGAAGAGCTTCTTGAGGAAAGTGAAAGGAGAGTGACAAAGCTGGCTTAAAGCTCAACATTCAGAAAACTAAGATCATGGCATCCGGTCCCATCACTTCATGGCAAATAGATGGGGAAACAATGGAAACAGTGAGAAACTATTTTGGGGGGCTCCAAAATCACTGCAGATGGGGATTGCAGCCTTGAAATTAAAAGACGCTTGCTCCTTGGAAGAAAAGTTATGACCAACCTAGACAGCATATTAAAAAACAGAGACATTACTTTGCCGACAAAGGTCCTTCTAGTCAAAGCTGTGGTGTTTCCAGTAGTCATGTATGGATGTGAGAACTGGACTATAAAGAAAGCTGAGCACAGAAGAATTGATGCCTTTGTACTGTGGTGTTGGAGAAGACTCTTGAGAGTCCTGGAACTACAAGGAGATCAAACCAGTCAAACTCAAGGAAATCAGTCCTCCTGAATATTCACTGAAATGACTGATGCTAAAGCTGAGGCTCCAATACTTTGGCCACCTGATGTGAAGAGCTGACTCATTAGAAAAGACCCTGATGCTGGGAAAGACTGAAGGCAGGAGGAGAAGGGGACAACAAGAGGATGAGATGGTTGGATGGCATCACTGACTCAATGGATGTAAGTCTGAGCAAGCTCCGAGAGTTCGTGATGGACAGGGAAGCCTGGCGTGCTGCAGTCCATGGGGTCACAAAAAGTCAGACATGACTGAGCAACTGAACTGACTGACTGACTAGGAGATAATGTGTGCCAAGGCTGGTTCCTTAAGTGACATACACGGATGTTTCTCTGTCCCTACAACCTCATGTGGATTCCTCCATTCTCTGTCCCCAGGAGGTCTGTCCTAGTGCTCAATCATGATGGCAGTGCCATCTATAGCCTGAGGGGCTGTGAGAGTTTGATTCCCCAACTTTACTATCTTTACTGCTTTCTGTTTTAGGAGTTTGTGAGTGATGGAAGTTACAAAATATAGGTGTGTTGGGCATAAACGGAGCCACATTGCACAGAGGTTGAACAATAAAGCACTTTTGCAGAGAAGCAATGCTCGCTGAGCAGATGCATCAGCTGGGACCTCTCTCAGCCAAGGGATGTCCACAGGTGGGGCAGGCAGGTCCCAAGAGAGATAGGTGGAGGGGCCATGGTCCTCTGACCCCTTGTGGCACCTTCCAAAGACAGGCCAGTTTAGTTCTATTTCACGCTGCCAGTGACAAAGTGACACCCTGCTAGGGTTGCGGGTTCAGGGCACAGACTGTGCCTCCCTGAAGCCAGGGCCTTACCTGTACCATTCGCTCAAACATGTGTGCTAAAGGCAAATAGGAAATGTGTACATCCGCACAAGTGGGAGCCCACTGACTCTGTAAGAAAACAGAAGGAGCCCAGGCAAGGCCCGGTCAGTCAGGGGGCGTCTTACCTGGATGACTCTCTCAAACATGTGAGCCAAAGGCAGGAAGGAGATGAGCACATCGTCCTGTCTCGGAAAGATCACTTTCTGCAGGTGCCGGGCATGGGAGACAGAAAGGAAAGAAACACTGACAGGAAGACAACAAGAGAGTCATAAAACAATAAAGAGAAAATGACCTGGAGGGGCGAAAAGGAAGAGGGGGAGGGCTGGGTGGGGGAGGAGGGAGAAGAGACAGAGGAGAGACGACAGAGAGAAAAAGTGAGAAGGGGGAGGGGTGAGAGGAAGACAGAAGGTGCAGAAAGAAAAGTGAGAGAAAGGGCAGCATAGGAAGCCGCGTGTTAGGTCGAAGCGCCAGTGGGTCTAGGTTATCTGCAGAAGCAAAGAGCCAGTTGAAGCACATATAAACCAGCAGAGTCAGCTGCGCAGGGGAGTCTCCTCTGGGAGGGCCTGCACCTCACACACAGCCTTCCTGCCACCTCAGGCACCTCCCCCTCCCCACAGCTGCAGGGGCTGCCTCTGGCCCCACTTCACCAGCAGCCCTGGGCCACCTGGGTAGGGATTCAGAGGGTCTCAGCCTGTTGGCACTTTCCAGTCCTTCTTGGAGAAAGGGGCCCAGAGAACCCTAGGTCTGTGCCTATGAGGGTTGGGGACAGAGGTGTGGCGGGTGGAGCCAGGCCTCAGAAGCCACAGCCTGAGAACAGGGCTTCACAGGGGATGCCAGAGCAGGATCCCCCTCTCTGGGCCAGATCTGACCTCAGGGACAGGAGCTGCGCTGGTCAAGAGGCTCTGCTCAGGGACGAGCTCTCCTGGGCTGATTTCCCTGCTCTCTGCCCCTTTTCAGAGGTCCTCAGTCTCCTGGGCTGGCTTTCGGACGAGTCTGGACAAGCCCTGGGAAACTTGCTCATGGCTCCTGGCCTGGGCTCAGCTACCAAAAATCCCTCAGTTTCCTACCAAGATGTAGGAACTTTCCTACTATTTGGGCATATGCTCCATAATGCCATCTGGCATAAATATGGATAGTGGTTTTCTCTACAGTGGAGAAAAAGCTTAATTTATGTGAAAAGGTATGTCCCTTCCTCCTTAAGGAAACTGTAGGACATTCAGATACTCACCACTTGTGGTAAAAGGTCCTTCCTTCTTAGCTGGTTAAAAATGCTAACATGCTTTTGTCAGGCCAAGATATCAAGCTTTTTTTATTTTAGATTTACCTTTTTTAGTACAGCCTTATAAATTAGCAGTTGCCGTTGTTTCTCAGACTCTAGTAGTCCTTAAACACAAAATGATTGAATTAAACCCTGACTTACTTGGAAAAACAAGTTACCAAGGATTACTTTTTAGATAAAGTTATACATTACCCACTCCAGTACTCTTGCCTGGAAAATCCCACAGACGAAGGAGCCTGGTAGGCTAGAGTCCATGGGGTCGCAAAGAGTCAGACATGACTGAGCGACTTCACTTCATACATTAAACCACAGGTATCTCAATTTTTGAAGTTAAAAATGGAAAACAGTTTTCCATGTTTTTTCTTTCTGGGATCTCAGCACTATTAGAAATCAACTGAATATTTACCAGGTATGGATCATTTCAGCATTTGTGGTTCGAAGTATCTGTGAAAGTGGGATTGCTCTAATGAAAACAGAAACTTCTGCCTGGGAAAGGCAGCCTAGATTATATCAGGGGAAAAAAAAAGAAAGCACAAAAAAAAGCCTCTGAGGCTTGAGGGTGACCTTGAGAGTAAACCTGCATTGGAGCCTACTTTATTCACCTCTGTCACTTTCAGAAAGCCTGAGAAATCAGCCACCACGTTCCCATGGGTGAGCATCGCACCTTTTGGGTTCCCTGAAAGGAGAGAGCAAGAAGGAAATTAGTTGGAAGCTCCTCGGCCACTCCTTGAGAAAAGCGCCCAAGTTGTCAGTCCCAGACGCCCAGTGCTGTCCACGCAAACCTCTGGCCTTCGTCCACAGCCACCATCAGAGTCCCACACAGATGAGTGCTGGGAAGGACCACCATTCTGCAGACGCTCGAAGCTCACCCACCTTGAGGCTCCCAACTGCCTGATACCACAGAAGGCAGGTGACACAGCTGCACAGGGGGGGTGCCTCGAGGCCTGATGGGCTGGCCGGTACCTTCCCTTCTGCCTTCCTCAGGGAGCACAGGCTCTTGGCCCCCAGTCTCCTTAGGCATATCCCCAGTAACCCATGCTGCTCTCTGGGCCTGTGCTGTTCCAGTCTCCAGCTGCCAACTGTGCTGGCAGAGGACTTCCTCACTGTAACTGACACCTGGAAAGGCCCCAGTCCAGGCCAGGCTGGAGGCCCGGACTGCTGGGAGAGCCCTCCCATCTTCTCATTGGCAGAGACAGGACATGGATGTTCTTGCTGTGTCTTGACACGACCTTCCACTGCTGCACCTGAGGAAGCCAGGGGCTGCTAGCATGGCTCAGAGGCCAGGTGGGGACAGAAGACACAGCAGGCTGTGGAGGAGGCCACTGGTTAGCACGGCCTGTCGGGGCAGACACACGCTGCTGGTGCTCCTGGACAGACCTGACCAGGCTCGAGTCCTGGCCTTGCCCCTCAATGGCAGCCCAACACTGGCAGGTTGTTTTCTCTTTCTCCGTTTCCTAACCTGTAAAATGGGGCTTATCTAAGTTCTGAGGACCTAGCCAGGTACAAAAGATATTAAATTACAAGTTACCACTGAGGCAGGAGATACATGATCTGTTAAACTCCAAAAGTGAGGGGTCAGACCATGTGTAGAATTTACCCCCAAAATACCAAATAAACCAAAATGTTAACTTTGCAACCCTCACCCAAAAAAGAGGTAATAAAAGGGCTGAGTTGAGGTTAAGAGAGTATTGCAGTAAATGCCACTGAACTGTTCACTATAAAAAGGTTAATTTTAGGCTATGTGAATTTCACTTCAGTAAGAGAGAGAGAGAGAGAATACGAATGAATGAAGGAGAATTTGTGAGGATTTCTTCAGAGAGCTGTTGAGTCCTACAGCTCATCAAAAGGGAAGGAATGAGGAGTCCTCTCTCCCAACTCCAGTCTG
The DNA here is from genome assembly GCF_032452875.1 of Bos javanicus. NCBI lineage: Eukaryota > Metazoa > Chordata > Mammalia > Artiodactyla > Bovidae > Bos > Bos javanicus. The sequence goes on along the minus strand of NC_083874.1, from coordinate 22,167,981 downwards.
AAACCCAAGCTAACTCAGGCCCTAATGAGGCTATTTGAAAAGCACAATCATGTTCCTTAAAGATCGGGGTTCCCAATAAGAAAGGTGAAGATGGCTGTGGCTGAAAATCAGATAATAAATCCCAGAAACTGAACACGGAGTCTACAGAAGGTACATCAGGTGGTGATGGGAATGGTGTCTTAAAGAGGAATCTTACCCGAAGGCCAGTACCCGCCCTCAAATCAGAGGGGGCAGTAAAGTATATACCAGAGACATAAGCGCATGTGAAGCAGGGAGCAGACAACCAAAGGCAGGCACTGCCTGCTTTAACAAACCTCCTAAAAGTGTCCATGAAACAACAGACTGAATTGTAAACATCTGCCCCAAACCATTCTCCCTCCCTACTTTCATCTGGTGGGAGAGGGCAGAAACCTTTATCAGCCAGTGGAGGAAGGGGAGGACCACCAGGTAGGAAGGCATGATCTCACACCTTTCCCACCCAGCCTGCAGCCAGCCCTGGCCTGGGTAGGGAAATCTCAACGAAGTGGACACATTCATATTTTGGACCTACACTTGTAATTCTGAATTAAGATCGAGTTTGTGACTTACAATGCCCATGGGACTCACCTGAGAGGGATCAGAAAAGGCATCAGAAAAGTTTTATCCAGGGGCAGACAAAGAGCTACCCCACCAAGCAATTGTAAAAGAATAGATGCAAACAAAAACAAAGTTGCTCTCATAATTAGAACCTGTGAGGCTCACCCTATTGGTGACCTGTTTGTCAATAATGGCATCACCTCTGTCTGACCAAGATGTGGTGTGTTTTAACATGTGATCAGGCACCTACATCCATATTGCAAATCACAGAGGTGATTTTGGGGACATAGAAAGTTACAGGATTGAAAAAACATTATTTTCTAATAGGTGGCTGTTAAAATACCCTCCTTTTGAAAATAAGATCCATGCACTTTGTTTTACTGCTTCTCTTTCTTTCATCCCAGCATCTTTCCTCAAACCCAGGCCCTTATTAAGAAATTTCCCTGAATTGTCTCTTACGTACAAATCCCAGAAGAGTCTCTCAGCCCACAAACAATTCTGAGAGTATCATCTAGAAATTTTCACCTGTGGAGTCATAAATTCTGGATTTTTTTCTAAGGAACACCCCCAAAATACCAAGTATGAAATCGGAACTGTCACAAAATATGGTACTATGCTGCACAGCTTTAGACCTGCTAGACTCGGTAACTTGCTCACATCTAATGTAATCTCAGTGGAGAGTTTGAGAATTTCAAGAGAAATTTGTCTTCATTGATGAAAATCGTCTAAAAGCCTCCACTCAATGCAGGCCAGGATACACACGGTGGTAGCACTTATTCAATTCTACGTAGTTGGACGTGCCCCTTTCCTCTTCAACATGATAAGAAAAGCTTACAGCTTTCAGAAACAAATGTTTTCTTGTAGATATAAATGAAATTTTACAAACTTCTAGTGAGTTGCAGAATTTCTAAGAAAATGCTCAAATTATTCCTTAAGAAATCCTCAAATTATTTCCTCAAGTCCACTCGAGATCTGGCCCCAGAGGATAAAGGAGAGGTAAACACTGGCAGCAAATCCTGGGAGAAGACTCCCAGGTCTGAGTTGGGAGGTGAGAGGTGAGCCTTCGAAAAGGCTCTGCTTGCTTCTGATTCAGGACAAGGACACACCCCTGGTAGCATTTGTTTTAAACGTGATACGGAAATGTTTCCAACTTGCTCACGTGGAGGAACAGGCTAAGCATTCCCAGCTAGACCTATGTGCCATCAAAGTTGCAAACTCATGTCCTCTGGTTCTCTCCTTTCCTGGTGCAACGTCAGTGACAAGGCGGGCATCCAGGCCCTCGCGTCTTGGCAGAATGAGACCTGTGGCCCATTTCCCACCTTGTACTTATCAACTCGCCATCCTTGCACTTCATTTTCTGTCCAGCTGCTGAAGGAAGAAAACTCTCTGAGTTTCAGATTCTGCCAACAGCATTTTGGCTTTAGCCAGTGCTCCTGGGTAGGCTACCCATGGCTGGTGAGCAGAAGGGCATTTCACTGGATGAGGATCTGCCCTGGATGGATGTTGGTTCTGAGATGGAGCAGCTGTGGGGTGAAGCTGAGCTCAAGGTCTCTCCTCTAGGAATGGATGGGAGAGGGACTGGGAGCAGTGTTGGGTCCTCTGGCTGGGGGCTCCTCTGGCTCTTTTTTTCTGCTTTCACATAAAAGTGGGTTACGAAAGATACCAGTGACAGAAGTGCTTTAGAAGTTGTATAATACAGATAAGAGTGTTCATCTCCCTGCTAAAGGTTCCCAAATCTTTTTAAGAATTGAGTCTTACATTCATCAACCCCACATCCACCAATGTTTTTAAACATCAGACTCGAGGACTAGCAGGAATACAAATAATCACTGTAACAGCAGGCAATTACTGAAAACCAATGTGGGCACTGTGCTAGGCATTTCATATATGGTAGCTCAGTTATTTCTTGGAACAAGTCTATGCTACAGGTATCAGATGTATGCATTTCCTACCCAAGGAAACTGAGACTTAACAGAGCTTAAGAAACTCCCCTAAAGCTGCACAGCACAAGTGCCATGATGTAATCTTAGGCCTGTGGTCACACAAATCGTGAATGGGATGGTGCAAAAAGCGTAAGTCAAGGTGAGCCTTTGCCCAGAGAGCCCACCCTGAGCAGGCACAGCTGTAGGGCCAGTGGGCACTTAATGCACTAGATGAAATGACAGGCTTCCCTGGGCATCCTCGGCTGGAATAGAGGGGATACTTCAGTTCTGGGGCCTCCACCTTCTCCTCAGCCTCCCAGCCCCGCTGCCACCACTAAGAACTAACCTGGCATGCTGATACCCTTTCCTATTACTCCAGACACATAATGCTCCCCAGCCCCTCCTCCCTCCCAAGCTGGACTCCAGGGTCCCTCACTCCAGCCACTCTCCTGCCAAATCCTTCAGTCCCCAGGCATCCCCTGGAGGACCCCACTCAGATAACCCCACCAAGTCAATCCAGCTGCCCCCCTTTTCCATTCCTCCCACAATGTGACCCCAGAGGCTCACGGTCTCCAGCCCCAGAGACGTGTGTTCCTCACAGAGACTCACATGGCACCCCCTTAGACTCTGGTCCGTTCATGACACATCTCACCCTCAGCCAGGACCCTAACTCCTCCATGGAGGAGGCCTCCCAGCCTCCTGGCCTCCCAGAAGCCTTTCTTCCTCCTTTCGTCCCCCCAAGGTAGGTATCTCTCTACAGTACTTAGAAGCCTGCTCTCTCCCCTGACACAAAGCAGAGCTTTGGGGGCTTTGCTCCACTGAGCTTCACCTCCCCTTCTCTGTCTCTGGTGGCATTCTCCCAACTGTTCAAAACACCTTTAAGTATTTCCGGGAAAACAACAAAAACTCCACCTTCCCTCAACCCCATGGCTTCCACCAGCTGCCACTCTGTTCGCTGTCATCCCTTCACAGCTGATCTTTTTTTTTAAAAATAAACTCTGTTCCAATATAACATACATATGGTAAAGTGCCCAAATACATACACAGTTCAGTAGATTCTTTTCAAAGTGAAAAAAATTATCCAGGTACCAGTTATCTGGGTACAAGTTATCCAGCCAACTAGTGCCCAGATCAAGAAACAGAACATCACCAGCTTTCCACGGCAGCAGAATCCCAGGAGGCAACCACAATCCTTGACTTCTGAGACCAGAGAATCCTTTACTGTGCTTTGTCATTTAATATAAAAGAAATCATACGATATTTTGTGTCTTTTTTTTTTCTTTCACTTGAGTTATGACTTCCTATGTGTAGATATACCATCCTATTGCTGACAGGCATTTTAGTTGTTTCCAGATTTCAACTTCCCAAGTTTGCGTTGCTAGGAACGTTATGGAGCATGCCTTTTGGTGACACAGCCACGGCTCGCCGCCCCCACCACACGGGCACCAGCGGGCGCTCTTGCGGCAGCATCCCGTGGGCACAGCTGAGCCACCCGACCATGCTGGCCGCTTCTATCCTCCTCTGGCCTCTCGGGCTGCTTCTGCACAGCTTTGATTTGGAACTCTGCCCCCCATCACTCCTCTCCTATCAGTGTTGCCCCCCTGCAACCAGACCCCTCTCTCCCTCACAGAAACATTTTCCTTCTTGCTGCTGGTCCTCTCTGCACACGCTGTTCCCTCTCCATCCCCCTCTTCTCCTCCAGCCACCAGTCCTTCAAGACTCTGCTTAGACCTGGAGTCCTTTCCATCCTGCTGTGCCGACCTCTGGGTGGCCTACCACTCCACGCACCCTGGGATGCAGGCCCTCAAGGCAGAGAACTGCCTTGGGACATGAGCTGTGAGCTCATGAGGGCAGGGCAGTGTCTTCTCCATCCCTGTGTCCTTGGCGTCTAACACCAGGTCTGATGCAAAGTGGTAACTGAGCTGAATGAATGAATCCATAGACATCAGAAAAGGACAGCTAAAGACCCACAGACTAACAAGGACATGTTTGAAAAGACCACTGTATTTTCTTCTCTGGGAAGACAGCGTACATGAACCCATAAGGATACATCTGCACAATCGTTCATGGGGCCCAAGTCCCCAGATTAGGCTACGTTATACCCACAGAGTATACAAGAGTATCTTTCATTTGGAAAAGGCAGTTCGATTTCATCCAGCTAATACTTATTCTGAAATGAACGACCAACCACACGCCCACCCATTAGCCATCCCTGAGGACAGACAAACCTCAAGCTTTCACCTCCTCCAGGGCCTTCTTGACCTGACTAGTGGCTCCAAAGCACTGGCTTATTCTGGGAATCTCCAAAGATGTTTCTATCACACACCAACAGAAAAATCTTCCCAGAATGATTCCACCAGAATCATGATTTCAAATGTAAGGTGCAGACAGTATTTTCCATCTTTCCTCACTGAAAGAACAACGTGGCTCTTGACGAAGCCAAGGCCAAGATGCTTATCGTGGAAGGGAAGCTGGCTCCTCAGCCGTGGTGTGCCGGACAAGAGGAGAGCCATCAGGGACACAGCTCAGGCTCAGGCTGACGCCACAGAAATCCAAGTGTGCGGCCAGGTGGGGTGACACCAGGTAAGGGGCCTGCTCCCCTGCCAGCTCCACTCTGGCACCCACCACAACTCTGGAGTGGGAGCTTTGGGCAACGAATCGCAACCTGTTTTCTAGGCTCCATGTACTCTGTTTCCTCCATGTAGAGCTTGGGCAGGTGGCTCAGCTTCCAGTTGCAATTCCATAGTCTGAAAAAGCCCTGGACACCAGGCCTGTCTTCCACCGCTAGGCAACAGCACTGTTTCTGCATCATGAAGTTCTTTTCCAGATACAAGGGGGCAGCAGTTGTGACTAAGTGACTCATTTTTGTGACTAAGTGACTTAGTCACATAGTTGTGACTAAGTGATTCTGTGCTTCGAAGCTCGAGCACATTCTTAATCAGCAAGGATCCAAAGTTAAAGGCCAGAGTAGTGACCTGCTCCCAAATTCAGGGTGGAGGGACAGGTTATCAAAATTTCACACTGTGAAACTCTTTAATAAAGCAATGGCACCCCACTCCAGTACTCTTGCCTGGAAAATCCCATGGGCGGAGGAGCCTGGTAGGCTGTAGTCCATGGGGTTGCTAAGAGTTGGACACGCCTGAGCGACTTCACTTTCACTTTTCACTTTCATACATTGGAGAAGGAAATGGCAACCCACTCCAGGGTTCTTGCCTGGAGAATCCCAGGGACGGGGGAGCCTGGCGGGCTGCTGTCTATGGGGTCGCACAGAGTCAGACACGACTGAAGTGACTTAGCAGCAGCAGCAGCATAAAGCTGAAGGGCATATTTTTAAATTCTGGGTTGGCTCTGGATATCAGTTCCTGGGGAGCAGAGGCTGTGCTATTTTCCTTCTGACAGGGTTTAGCAGTAAGGTGGAAATTCTCACACCCACTTGCGTGCGTGCATGCTATGTCGTCTCAGTCACATCTGACTCTTTGCAACCCTATGGACTGTGTAGCCTGCCAGGCTCCTCTGTCCAGGGGATTATCCAGACAAGAATACTGGGGTGTGTTGCCGTGCCCTCCTCCAGAGGATCTTCCGGACCCAGGGATCCAACCTGGGTCTCCTGCATTGCAGGCGGATACTTTACCACTGAGCCATCGGTGAAACCCCAAACCTACACGAGTTAATGGCAAAATCCATTTTGATTCAATAAAGTCATACTTGTCATGAGCCACCCACAAGGATAGTCCTGCCTGTGGGACTGGTCAAGGGTCTGCCAAATGCCTTAGAGGCTGCATCTGGAGAAGGCGTGGGAGCCCTAGTTCACTGCCCATCAAGAAATATCAGCAAAGTAGGCCAGTCCTAGGTCTGGGGAAGAGGCTAGAAACTTCCTGCCCCTTCCCGAGTTATCACATGAGGCAGAGAGGCAGCAGTGAGAAGAGCACCAGGAGGGGCAGGGGGGAGAAGAGGGCACCACTGGCCGCTGGTGCTCCCTTGGACAGTCCCCACCCCGCCTGCCTCGCAGGCTGTGCTGAAGTCTCAGGGGCACAGTGATAGGGTGGACAGGCCACTGAAGACCGCAAAATGCCATGCCTGTGGAACTGGTCCTCAAGTGCGTCCTGCCTCCTTCAGGAAGACTTCCTTGGCTGTTCCCACGAACACTGATGCACATACTCCTCTGCCAGCACCAGGCATGGAGTGCGTCATTTCCTCTTCCTGAAACTTTTGCCCACAACACACCAGGCACAGATCATCTGCACTGCCTTCTAACACATCTTTCCCACCTCCTGTTTGGCACCTTTGACCACCCAGGTGAGAAACCGGGGACAGTGGTGGCAGAGAGGTTAAGTGACCATGCTGTGCCCCTCCAGCAAGTGGTGGAGATGGGGCTCAAAACCAGACTCTCCGACACCAAACTCCACACTCCTTCCCCAGTCCCTGACACAAAGGCCAAGCAGGCGCAGGGAGCAGAGAGGTGAGAGCCCTGCCTCAGAGTCATGCGTGACCCCACTGCCTAGACTGCCTCTGGTCCCCACTCTGGGAAGTTTGTAGCCCCCACCCTAGTCCTCCCGAGTCCACACCGTCCAGCCGCCCCGTGCTGCCTCGTGTTGGCCGTTGGGAGCAGCAGGGAGGAGCCAGCGTCTGGAGCCAGGCACAGGACAAGGCTCAGCCCGCCCCACAGAGGGTGCCAGAGAGCCCTCGGTCGCCCTGTCCAGGGTGCCAGGAAGGAGCAGGTGGCTCTGGCTGGTGAGCTAGAAGCCTCACTTACCTGTCGTGCCACTCGTGAAACACACAATGGAGAGGTCACTGGGTTTCGGGGGCTACAGAGGTGAGAAGAGGAGTGTGTTAGAGACCCAGCCGGTGTGGCCGCCTGGACCCCTTCCCCGGCCAGCCCCTCTGTGCACACCCTGCCCCACCTCACGTGTGTGTGCGTGGTGTGAGATGCAGGCATGTGCTGGCACATGTGTGTGGCCCTGCATGCTGTCATCAGAAAGGTGAGCAGGCAAGTCCCCAGGAAAGAGGAGGAAAAGCCAAGGAAACCTAGCCAGGCATGGACACATATCTGTCTCACCCACCTCACACTTGCTCCTGCCACCTCCCCCACTTGTGTCTGAGTTGAATTCTAAGGGGATTGTGCTGCAGTGGCCACACACAGGCCTTCGTCAAAGATCTCACCTTTCTAGGCCATGTGACCCATTTCCTCCTTTCTTCCCACTATTTCCCCCAATGTCTGGGTTTAGGCTTGGGAACAGAACATGGAGCCCAGAGCTGAGCTGCCCACTCTGTCACTGAGATTGCTCTGCATCTGGCCCTTGCCCTGTGCATGTAGTCCTGGGGTCACCACGAGGAGCCCACCATGACCACTTGCATGTAGAAGATGGTGTCCCAGAAGAGGTGACATGAGTTGAGACTGATGGACAAGCCACATCTCTCCAGATGAAGTCAGAGTGGGCATTCTGGGAGAGGAAACCAGCCTGGGCACAGACAGAGGTGCAAGAGACAGGGCATGCTGCTGGGTCAGAAAGGAGTTCTCTAAGGCTGGGGGCGTGGCACAGTGTGTGGAGGTAGGAACACATCAGGGGCTATGGGGAAGGTAAGGGCCCTGGGAAGAGGGATGTGACCTGCTGCTGCCTGTGCATGCGAAGGCTCACAGGGTGGGAAGTGAGTGGGAAGAGCTGAGCTGCAGAGGGGGCTGGAGGTAAGAGGCCTGGTTAGAAAGCGGAAAGTCCCCACACGGCCCCTCCCAGAGGGCAGTGGCCCACACTGGTGACTCCAGCTCAGGCAGGATCACTTGGGGATGACACACAGAAAAGCTCAGAGAGCAAAGATGAGCAAAGACAGCAGAGGCCGCAAGGCGTCCACTTCCGGCTCTGCTGCTGCTCCTGCCCATCTCATCCTCTGGAGAGCTCACTACAGGGAAAGGGAAAACATCAGGTCTCCCAAAGAAAAAGTTACTGGAGACGCAAGGGATTGGCTGCCCTTTTTCCTCCCTCCCAAACATCCGACTGCTGTTCCAGGTCCCTCTCTGGACCCTCACTCACAGAAGTCCTCAGCACCCAAGGGGACATTTCCTCAGTTGCTTATTAACACAGGGGTGCTACTCTGGCCTCTCTACCAAGCCTTGTGGATGGTGAGGAAGGTCCGTAAGGATGTGCCCTGGGCACCATTTTGCTCAATCAAGACCTGCTGAAAAACGAGCTTACCACAGGATCACAGTGATTCTGCTGGCCACAGTCCTGAAAGAGGAAAACATTGGTTTTAAATGCTCAAAAATTCTAATCAAAAAAAAGATAAATAAATAAACACAATATGCCTCGATCCTGCACCAAGCCCAGAGGCCAAGATTCCCAATCCAGGGAATACAAAGATACACACGCAGGCACTGGCCACCCCACATCACACATAGGGGTCTGCAGCCCAGGGAGAGGCTAAGCACTGTATACAGGCACAGTGGGGAGATGGCCTGAGGGGTGCACGGTACATCAAGACGGAGCGGCTAGGTGGCCTGGGCCTCCTGCCAAGTGGTCAGGGCTGGAGGGGCAGATTGGGGCTTCCAGCTTAGGTGTGGCCCCTAAAACCATGGCAGGGCACAGGCATTCAAGAGCACACAGGGAAATAGGTGGAGAACTGGAAGGCCCACGGTTCTAGGGCACAGTGGCAGTCAGCTGCTACTGAGTAAGGCGCGAGGCCCTGGAGCATGCCCTGTGTCACCCTGGCAGGCCACAGGCTGCCACCAGCCCAAAGTCTCTGGGGAGGCCATGCAAAGGAAACCAGCTCTGTTGGTTGCTGGTGGCCTGGGAGACATCTACAAGAACCTCTTCAGGACTCCAGTTTACTACAGTCCCCCGGCTCAGACAGGCTAGCTGTTAGCTGGAAAAGAGGAGACTCCAGAGGCTGTGGGAGAAGCTGTGGGGCAAGCTGGCACTACCATCACCTACTGGTGCCTGTGACATTAACTGTGCCAACCAGCTGAGCTCATACCAAAGAGGATGCCTGGGGGACCAACTCTACTACCCAGTACCAGCCCCTGGGAAGCCTCCCCTGTTTGAACCCTGGCACATGAAACATCCTGATGGCCTCAGACATCCATCCCAGGGTCATAAGATGGGCAGATAACCAGCAGCTCTGGCTCAGGGGTCAACTAGCTGTGGCCCAGGAAACAGCCCAGAAGCAGACCCTCACCTCCACATCCTGCATGGACTTAATGACCACCCCGCACTCTTGCCCTCTGTCTTTCAGGGCCTCCTCGAATGGCTCCATGAGGATGATCAGCTTGAGCCCTGGCGTCTCCTTCCTCTCCACGTGCTCCAGGAGAACCACAGCTTTCTGAGGTTTATCCACGATCACGGTGCTGATGTCAGCTGTAGGGGTTGTCAGGGAGAGTCAGGCTGTGCGGGCACAGGCTGTAACTGCGGGCAGCACGTGCCAGGTAGTAGAAAAATGGGCTGTGTTTGCCACAAGACAAGCTTGTGTGTAAATGAACACGTACAACAGGTCACATGCGACATGTTTCCAGAGGAAAACTGCCCAAAGCCTGGACGAAGCCGAGGGCAGAAGACCAGGAAATCTCTTAGAAGGAATGCTTGGAATCTACCCTCAAGAGATTCCCTGGGGTAGATTCCAAACATTCCTTTTTCTCTAGGTTCAGCTACCATCATCCCTGGTCTAAGATACTGATCACACCCCCAACACCTGCCTTAAGCTGAAGGGAACTCAGAGGGTTGGCAGCCTATGTGGGGGGCTGGTGCAGCAGCTCCTTCTTGGCAGCCCTACTGTGTGGAAGGAGCCTTCAGGTAAAGTCCAACTGGGGACTCAGGAAGCCAATTCAAGGGCCAAAACGGAAGCCCCCAGTGTTCTCTGAGAATGGCAGCAAAGTGTTTACTAGTGTCAGACAATCAGCATAAGCTGAAGGCTGGGAAGGGGAAGTGGGACCGGCCACCAGGGACAGGAGTGGGCAGCTGGGCTCACCTGTGTTGATGATGTAGCGGACTGCCCCAGGGCCCAGGGTGTCATATAGAGGGACCACCACCATAGAGTATGTGTAACAGGCAAGCTCTGCGATGATCCACTGTGGAGAGAATTGGGGTGGGGGACAGGGGGTACAGAGCAGATATCAGGGCTGCACTGCCCTCAGGCCCAGGCAACCAGGGCCCTTGCTTGGGGCCCTGTGACCAGAGTGCTCTATTCTGGCCCTGTGCACAAGGCAAGGGACCCATGCAGCTAATGGGCTGTGCCTGCTCACCCACAGCCTTCTAGTCCATGCGTGCTCCAGGGAATCACGGACTCCAGATTACCCCAAGCCCACCTCCGGGGTTTGTATGGGCTTCTTCCCCAGGTCCTTCCTCTCCCATGGCTCAGGGAGTCGCTGTTTGTGCAGCTGGGTGGGGTGTAGATGGAGCTTGGCTGAAATGTCCACCCCGATTAGGGGCAATGCCAAGGGAGTGAGAGATGGCATGGATGAAGGATCTCCATTTTTCCTCTTGCCCCAGTCCCTTCAGGCAATGGGAGCTGGGCTGTTCTATGGTATCCAATCCTGTATTCCACTGATGCCTCTAAAACCAGTTAAGGCTGATGCTCACCTCTGGTCTATTTTGTGCAAAAACGCCGATAAACTGATCTGTACATGGTTTACAATTGTGCTGGAGAAGTCCAGACCCTAGAAATTCAGCCCTGTCGGCCACCTGCACAGAGACACAGAGAAATGATGGGAAAACAAGGGTTCTTCAACAGGGAAGGGAGAGGTGCAGGTGGGCTTTCTATGGTCTGAGGGAGCTCCCCAACTCCCTACTCAGGTGTGTTGGAAATCTTGAAAGGTTGCTGCCAGGAGTTTGACAGACAGGCCAGACAAAGAAAAAGTAACTGAGACCCTCCAGGGTGCCCCCAACCCACCCTCCCACCTCATTCCAAGCGCCAGGTCTGTGTGGGTAGACAGAGTGGGTGCTGTCTTCTGTTACTCACCTCCTGGTAGGACAGCCACTGATAAGGCTGCTTGGGATTCCTGAAGCCAAGACAGGGTCCATTCCCTGCAGAGAGATAAGCAGACCTTGTGCCAGGGAGGAGGGCAGGGTAGGAGTACCACCTGCACCCACTCAGTAGACACCTGGATGAACCTCCCGCCCCGGGAGACAGTCCACAAGCCAAGTGAACTGCTCCCCACCTGCCTAAACCTGCTGAAGTGCAAGAAGGCCTACAGTACACAAGCATGGCATTTCCCCAGGGAGACCAGGGAGGCCCAGGAACGGGAAACGACACAGTGCCCATTAGTTCCCACCATGACCTGTGTGATGCAGCCCCAGGAGGACACGGAGACCCGGGGACCCCTGGGCAGAGGTGGCACTTTGCCTCTCTGTGACAACTCCCTTCACCCAGACATCCTGGAAGTCGGGATCAGAACCATGCCAGCTAGTAGCCTGGTAGTTCAAGGCTCACCAGGGGCTGCCAATGGGAGATAGGGAGTATGCGCTAAGAGACAGCTTAAGGTCAGCGGTTCCAGGGCTGGACAAAAGCTGAGGTTAGCCGTTGACCGCATTAGCAGTTACCTGTGTGACTGGGTGGCAGGAGGGCTAAGAATGGCTTCTCTCCCCTGACCCTGGGAATGACTCATCCTCCACACCCCTGGAACCATGCTTACTCACCCCACCCTTGCACCTGCTCAACCCCTGCCACGACCCTTCCATACTCCCATGGCCCCTCTTACCTGAGATCCTAAGCCCACGGTGGAACACCTCGTACATGGTCCTGGCATCGTCGTAGTAGTGGGTGAACAGCTCCGGGCTGTCCCCTATTACGGATCGCCGGGCCCCACCACTGTCCTACGAGCCAAGCACAGAACGGAGAGGCAGCCGGGGGTGTCAGGAGAGGGCACCGGGCCGTGCACAGTGTGGATGCACACGTGGGCCACACGGCTGGAACGGGACGCGCTCTGTGCACACTCACAGGCACGGCCTACACACACCTGGGCTGCACACACACACCCTCTACACACGTTCATGGACACGTGACTTGTACACACTGGACCTGTACATACCCACACTCCAACAGGCGGCTCACGCCCATGGGTCCAGTATAGTGGTCTACACACGCACACGCAGCACCCACACACCAGGTCAGTGTACACTGCTGCTGCTGCTGCTGCTGCTGCGTCGCTTCAGTCCTGTCTGACTCTGTGCGACCCCAGAGACGGCGGCCCACCAGGCTCCCCCGTCCCTGGGATTCTCCAGGCAAGAACACTGGACTGGGTTGCCATTTCTGCCTCCAATGCATGAAAGTGAAAAGTGAAAGGGAAATCACTCAGTCGTGTCCGACTTCTAGCGACCCCATGGACTGCAGTCTACCAAGCTCCTCCATCCATGGGATTTTCCAGGCAAGAGTACTGGAGTGGGGTGCCATTGCCTTCTCCGGAGCATACACTAACTGCCCATAATCCTTAGTTACTGTGCATACACACCCATGGTTCACTCATACAATAGAGTGGTGGATGCTGGCTGGAGTCAGGCTTCAGGATCAACCCGCCAAGGTGTTGCTGCCATGCATGTAGGTTAAGAATCATGGCTGTCATCCATCACTCACATAACAGTGTGATTAGTTTGAGAACCCGCTGAAGGTACTTTCCCGGGAAAAGAGGCCTAGAAGGCTGTGAAGGAAACAGCCTGGACCTTCGGTGAATCGAGTGGGAAGGCAGCAAACGCCACGTGTGCTGGGGGCTGGGAAAGGAGCTGGGCTTCTCCTGCCTCTTCCCCTTCCTCATGCCACCCCTCTCCTCAGGACCCAAGCCCAGTACTCTCCAGAATCACTGCTCCAACTCTTCTCTGAGCACTATTTGGGCTGTGCTGGGCTGGCCCATGGTCCGCCACCTCTTGGAACCTCAAGTCTGAGGAACAGCGTGAGAGCTACAAAGCAAACAGCCGGACTCTGAACCACAGGCGGCACTCAGCTGCTTTGCAGTGGACAGTTCCGTCTGGCCAGTGCCTCCTGAGCACCAGGCCCATGGAGGACCTGCGTGGGGATCTGGGCACCGATACAATCAGACCTGGTGAGCACTCAGAGGGGACAGAAACGATGAAGCAAGAGACTGTGTCCAGGGACAGAAGGGGTATGCATGGGCAGGTGTGTTAGAGCATGGCTGCTGAGCTGGGTTTTAAAGGATACAAAGGGGTTTACTGGGCAGAATGAGGAACAAGGACTGGAAGTCTCACCAGAGGCAACAAGGGCAAACACTTGTGGCAGGAGGGCACCTGGGGGCTGGAGGCAACTCATGCCGCTCCGAGTGGTAAATGGAGGGGTCCAGAGAGGCAGCAGGTCAAGGCGAGGTGCTTGAGCTTTAGGTGGAGGGCAATGGGGAGCTGGGAAGGATTTTTAGCCAGGGTAAGAGACATGATCTTCATGACCCAGATAATCACGATGGTGTGATCACTCACCTAGAGCCAGACATCCTGCAATGTGAAGTCAAGTGGGCCTTAGAAAGCATCACTATGAACAAAGCTAGTGGAGGTGATGGAATTCCAGTTGAGCTATTTCAAATCCTGAAAGATGATGCTGTGAAATTGCTGCACTCAATATGCCAGCAAATTTGGAAAACTCAGCAGTGGCCACAGGACTGGAAGAGGTCAGTTTTCATTCCAATCCCGAAGAAAGGCAATGCCAAAGAATGCTCAAACTACTGCACAATTGCACTAATCTCACATGCTAGTAAGGTAATGCTCAAAATTCTCCAAGCCAGGCTTCAGCAATATGTGAACCGTGAACTTCCAGATGTTCAAGCTGGTTTTAGAAAAGGCAGAGGAACCAGAGATCGAATTGCCAACATCTGCTGGATCATGGAAAAATCAAGAGAGTTCCAGAAAAACATCTATTTCTGCTTTATTGACTATGCCAAAGCCTTTGACTGTGTGGATCACAATAAACTGTGGAAAATTCTTTAAGAGATGGGAATACCAGACCACCTGACCTGCCTCTTGAGAAATCTGTATGCAGGTCAGGAAGCAAAAGTTAGAACTGGACATGGAACAACAGACTGGTTCCAAATAGGAAAAGGAGTATGTCAAGGCTGTATGTTGTCACCCTGCTTATTTAACTTACATGCAGAATACATCATGAGAAACGCTGGACTGGAAGAAACACAAGCTGGAATCAAGATTGCTGGGAGAAATATCAATAACCTCAGATATGCAGATGACACCACCCTTATGGCAGAAAGTGAAGAGGAACTCAAAAGCCTCTTGATGAAGGTGAAAGAGGAGAGTGAAAAAGTTGGCTTAAAGCTCAACATTCAGAAAATGAAGATCATGGCATCCAGTCCCATCACTTCATGGGAAATAGATGAGAAAACAGTGGAAACAATGTCAGACTATTTATTTGGGCTCCAAAATCACTGCAGATGGTGACTGCAGCCATGAAATTAAAAGATGCTTACTCCTTGGAAGGAAAGTTATGACCAACCTAGATAGCATATTCAAAAGCAGAGATATTACTTTGCCAACAAAGGTCTGTCTAGTCAAAGCTATGGTTTTTCCAGTGGTCATGTATGGATGTGAGAGTTGGACTGTGAAGAAAGCTGAGCACCGAAGAATTGATGCTTTTGAACTGTGGTGTTGGAGAAGACTCTTGAGAGTCCCCTGGACTGCAAGGAGATCCAACCAGTCCATTCTGAAGGAGATCAGCCCTGGGATGTCTTTGGAAGGAATGATGCTAAAGCTGAAACTCCAGTACTTTGGCCACCTCATGTGAAGAGTTGACTCATTGGAAAAGATTTTGATGCTGGGAGGGATTGGGGGCAAGAGGAGAAGGGGACAGAGGATGAGATGGCTGGATGGCACCACTGACTCGATGGACGTGAGTCTGAGTGAACTCTGGGAGTTGGTGATGGACAGGGAGGCCTGGCGTGCTGCGATTCATGGGGTCGCAAAGAGTCGGACACGACTGAGCGACTGAACTGAACTGAACTGAACTGAAGAGACATGATCTGAATCGTTCCCCACCAGGTAGCACACAGGAGTAAATGCTACCAGGCCCTCTATGATCTGGATCCCTCTTACCTCTCTCATCTCACCTCCTACCACTCTCTCCTCGCCTCCTTCACTACAGTCTCTCCGGATTCCTGCACTACTGGACGATGAGGCAAGGGAGGGCACCACCCTCCCAGGAAGAGAGGCCTTGGCTGTGCCCATGACCTGTCCTCCCCACCAGACCCACAAGGGACTCGCTCTCTGACCCTCAACCTGACCAAATCCAGATCACTGTCACCTCTAAGCCCAGAAGCCCCAGGTGCCTCCCCACACATGGCCCCTGCAAAGTCACAGCAAAAATGGCCCTGTCTCTCCTACTACTGAAAACCCCAAATAGATCCAGGCTGTCCACTCCGAGAGTCCCTCTCCAGTTCATGGGGCTTCCTTGCTGGCCTCTCCAGGTGAGTTAATTCATCTTAGTGCTTCCTCTGCATCATCTCACCAAATCCTTAAAGTAACTTTAGGAGGCAGGTTCTCTTTTTATTGCCCACTTCACACATGAGGAAACTGAGGCTCAGAGAGTTTATTAAAAAAAAAAAAAAAACTGCCAAGGACCACAAGGCTAGTAAGAGGCACGGCTGGGCTGCGAATCCAGAGCTGCTGGTCACCACAGGCAACTAAGTTATATATACCCACAGCCCTTCTCCACCTCCCAGCCACACCACATGAATCGCCACTTCCCAAAACCACCAGGTCGTAGTCACACACCTGCACCTCTGCACACATTTCCAAAGCATTTTCTGGAAAAATGCTCTAAAGGTCCCACTCCTATCTCGGCCTGTGCCCTCTCCCACCAGACAAAACTCTGTCATGCTTATGATCGGTACCTACAAGATACACCGCCAAGAGCAAAAGCAAGGAGTTGCATGGTGTACGTGGTGTATTATCATTTCAAATCATGGGCAGATGTCTATACGTTTGCTTGTGGAAAACAGCTAACACAATGCTCAGGTGAAGAGAACTGGGAGGCAAAGGGAAAAAGGTGGAAGCTTATCAGTCTATGTCCTTTGGCTGCTTTTGAACTGTACACTAACTATTCAAAATAACTAAAAGAAGATCCTCTGGAGGAGAGCCTAGCAACCCACTCCAGTATTCTTGCCTGGAGAATCCCATGGACAAAGGAGCCTGGAGGGCTACAGTCCATAGTCGCAATGAGTCAAATACAACTGAGTGACTAATACTCTTACTTTCAAAGGTTTTTAAAAGGCAAAATAAATTCCATAAACGTAGGAAACAAATCTTACAGGTCCTTCTAGACTGAGCCTGGAACCCCTTGTCCAGGCCGGGCTGCCATCCCTTCTTCCCTCAGCGGCTCTGCCTGTGAGTTGTGTGCTCTGGAAGGGCAGGGCCCTGCGGTTGGGCCCCTCTGGGTCCCAGCTCCAGACCAGGGTCGGGCACAGGGAGAATCTGGGAGGAAATTTACCCAGCACCCCCTTGAGAACATGCTTAGGCCTCCTACTGAGGCCACCATAAGCCAAGGCCCCCTCCCCGAGAAGCAGGTAAACCAGAGGCCCAGGGTAAGGGCAAGGTCAGTCTCTGGCCGGGTTTCAGCTCCTGGGAGAGGCAGAAGGTGCATCTGGTAGGAGAGCCTGTCCAGGGCCGCTTCAGAGCTTCCTGGCTGGCTGCCCAGGGAAGAAACCAAGGTTCTCTGGGCCATCTGAGGCCAAATAAGCCACAAGTTTGGGTTCTACCTTCAAGATGCCTGTCCCCTGCCCACTACTTCCCACAGCCCAGCTGCTCACACGCTGCTCACCTCCACCTCCTCTGACTGCATCAGGAGATTGCACGGTGGCTTTAAGGCCTTCGGTCGGTGAGTGAACCAGTAGGCGAGGATGGCGGCTAGTGCACCCATACTCACGAGGGTGGTGGCTGAGAGGCTGCGGAAAAACTGGCCCAAGTCGGCCAGCTCGGGCAGCTGCAGCATCCTCAGGATCTCCTGAGTCTGCATCTTCTCCAGAAGCGAGAGGAAGAACTCTGTGGGGAATGAGAGGCAGGTGAGGGAGGCGGCCTGGCAGAAGGCAAGGGAGGGGTGGTCTGGGGCCTCTCTCCCACTTGAGTCAGAAGCCACACACTGATTCTGGCCGGGTCCCAAGCAAGGTGAGATGTACAGTCTCCTGGAGCAGCACAGCATATACTAGGAGCTAGATGCTAGGAAGGGCCCTTCCCGGTGACAGGCCAGAGAGCCCTTAGCAGCCATACCAGACAGTCGGACATCCGGCCCAGTTCTCCTGAGAAACATATGCTCGGGCCCTGGGCCATGCCTGACATGTGCTTCCGCATCTCCCAGGGGTAGAGCATGCTCTGACAGCTCTGGAGTTAATGCCTCCAGAGCCCCAGCATCTGGGTGTACTGCCTCTCCTGTGTCATCACAGCATCTTGCTTATCCTTGCTCTCGCGGTGTGGACTGGATGGAGGGGCAGCAGATGTGCCTGGCACTGTGCCCAGGATGAGTGGGGGTGAAGGGACGTAGATGCCTTTCATGCCACCTCAAAGCCGCCAGCAGCTGGCTCTCACCCTAAGGGACACAGAGAAGGCGAGGGGTCTGTGGGGGCAAGGCCCACAGACCAGCCCCGACAGATGTGAGGGTAGCGAAGCAGAAGGCGAGGGTTCAGTGCATGACATGCAGCAAAGTCCTCTCAGCCCACCAGGGGGCTTTCCTCGAAGAGAATTCATAAGCAAAGGCCTGCCAGGGGCAGAGGTGATACTGGGGTCAACTTTCTGAAGAAAGGCAGCGCTCCCAAGAGCAGCCAGGCTGAGGTGCGGACCCGGCTCTCCTGCCCCAGACTGCTGACCACTATGCACTGTGGCTCCGCACCACCACAGACCAAGAAGCCAATGGCGGGAAGAAGAGGTGGCCCACCATTAACAACGGCCCTGTGCTGTGCTCCCTGGGATCCCATCTGCTAATGTTCAGAGGAAAGAGGAGGCAACAGAGGAGGAGCGAGAGTTAAGCTGATGGGAAGGAAAAGGAATGAAGGCTCAGAGAGAAGGGGCTCAGCAACGTGCTGGGTCCCTCCTAGGGACCACAAGCATCCCTCGTGACGCTGCACGTGGGGTCAGGGTGCCCTGATGGGATAAAGCATGCAGTCCAAGTGGACACCGTGGGCCTACTAGGGGCACAAGGAGGATGCCCTAGGGTGGCCAGTGGGGGCTTTTCTGTGACAAGCACTGGGGGCTTAATTTGGTTCAAAAACGGAAGCCCCCAAGTGCTACCAGGCCCTCCTGTTAACTGCTAAGTGAAGTAATGCTGGCAAGACACGCACATGGCTAGCTGGGCTCAGGGGTCTGCACTTCGCCCAGGCCTGAGGAAGGCAGCGAGGGTGGGCCAGGTGTTGGACGCTCTACCCCCACAGGGGCCTTCTTGGTGTCACTGCCCATCTGGGGGGCCCAAAGCTAGGAGTGCTGTATGACACCTATGGGTCTGCCAGCTCAGTGAGGGTTGTGTGGGCTCCTGGCTGCCATGTGCTGGTCCTTCACCCCCATCTCTGGATGCATGACTGTTGTTTCCCTTCTTGGGAAAGAATGAGAAAGGCCAACAACAGCTACTCTGCAGCCACAGGATATGAGCCAAATAGCAAATGCTTGACCCTTAGGAGAGGAGAGAGCTGCTGAAATTCCAATAAATGGCATCTGTGCTAAACATCACCATACCAAAGATGAGGTCAATGCTGTGCACTCACTGCAGAGGAAGTGGGCAAAGCTCCAGAGTTCAAGTCCCTTCTTCACTTGTGAGCTACTCTAGGTTGAGCACACCTCACTTCTCTGGACCTCTCCTTCCCCATCTTTAAAATGGGGACAGTATCACTCATGCATGTAAAGCTCCTCATCCTGGGTGTGGTGTAGCTAGAGGCATGATGGGACTAAAGAGATGGCAGCGGTGTGCTTGTCAGAACAAGGAGGCTGTTCAGCCCAGGCCGAAATACACTGGACACACGTGTCTGAAACCAGGTACGCGGACCCTCGGGGGTTTATGCCCTATGGATGGCACGGCAGGCTGTGTGAGCCCAGGTTATACTCATCAACCACACACAGGGTCTGGGTGAGAGAAGCGAGCCCCCAACTAGCCAGAGCATCCTCACTGAGTCCCTGAGCCAGAAATCCAGTTTTACCAGCAGCCTGCTTGAGCTGGATCAGTTTTGGAGCCGCCCCACAGGAACAAATAACTTCTGGCAAACTGGAGAAATTAAGGTTCGGCATCAGCAAAGCAGAGGTCAGGCTACGGACCAAGGTAAATCCACTAAGGAAAACTGCTCTGGGGAGGACCCTGGGCAGGAGGCCAGTTGGCTTTCTTGGGATATTTACTTCCTTAAGCTGCAAATAAGAGACTAAGTTACAGCCAGGCCCATCAGATAAAAAATGACTCACTACATAGTGGAAAATCTAGATAAGCCCGCTAGCTCCTTGGGTGAGCTCTGAGAGCTGAATGATGTTTCCTATAGCAGACTCAACTGACTCCATAGGCTGGGAAGCCAAGGCTCAAGAAGTCCCTGTCCAGCCCTGGGGCTCAACTATGCAGTCCCAAAAATTTCAGAGAAAACCCTGGAAGTATGCCTTACTACCTCAAGTGTTCTTGCCTGGAGAATCCCATGGACAGAGGGGACTGGTGGGCTACAGTCTATGGGGTTGCAAAGAGTCGGATACGACTAAGCAACTAACACACACACATGCTTTACTACCACCAGTCCCTGGCCCTTGGCAGTTCCTTGCAGGCCCCAGGCTGCAGCCAAACGTGGGCATTGGTTGCAATGCTGGGACTGTCACAAGAGCACAGAAAAGAATGACTAAGCCATCCATTCACTTACCCATCTACCCACCCACTCACCTAGCAGACCCTCATATGGCCCCACTCTGATCTAGTTCAGTGCTGGGCACAGGGCCAAGCCAGATGTGGGCCTGCCCGCAGTCTCATCAGGGAGATCCAAAAGGGAATGGACAGTGCTGTGAAGGCAGTTTGGGCTGTGATCAGACATAGGGCACCAGAAAAGATGCCCAACTCAGGTCCAGAGAGTCAGGGCAGACTTCCTGCAGGAAGTAGCAGTGATGCCGAGACTGAAGGATAAAGAGGAAAGATGTCCCAAGCAGAGGGAAACAAATATGCAAAGGCTGGAGCTGAGGGAGACCACGGAGCACTTAGCAAACTAAATATTACACCCAGGAAAGAAGTCTGGAGCCCATGAACCTTTGTACGAGGTCCAGGGCCACAAGTCTGAGGCTGGTTTCCCGGATGTGCCGACCTTTCAGTCATCACCAAAGCACCACAGGCCCCAGGAGAGGGAAGAACAGAACCTGCGTAAACTCCCTGAAATGTTGGTATACCTGGGAGTCCATGCCTCCACGCTGCACCACTCAGTCCTCATGACTCCTTATGAGGTGGAGACACAGAGACTCCACCGAAGAAGTTACCTGCCATTCACAGGTGCAGCAAGCGAGCAGGGGAGCCAGGACCTGAGCCCCAGATGACCACAGCCTCTAAACCACTGCCTTGCTTTGCACTGCCACCCCAACGCTTGCCTACGCTGTGCCATCCACATCCACAACCCGTGCTCTCCTTTGCGACAGTGCTAAACCCACAGACAGGACTTCCCAGGAGGTACTGCAGAAAAGAATCCGCCTGCCAATGCAGGCAGATGTAAGAGATGTGGCTTCAGTCCCTGGGTTGGGAAGATCCCCTGGAGGAGGGCATGGCAACCCACTCCAGTATTCTTGCCTGGAGAATCCCATGGACAGAGGAGCCTGATAGGCTGAAGTCCACAGAATCACAAACAGTCAGACACAACTGAAGTGACTTAGCATGCAAACCACAGAAAATCAGCTTCAGACCTGGTCAGAAGAGTCCAAGCCCAGGTCAGGGGGTGGGCAGTGGGCAGCACATGGCCACCAGAGCCTGTAAGCAGGGAACAAGATAGCCAGGCCAGCCACTTGCACTTCACCATGCACACACTATAGGTGGGCTCCCTCTTGGCCTCACATTACGAACTTGCCATTTTCCCACGGTTGGGTTCCCTTCCAGGAAGCCCACTTGCCTGGGATGCTGGAGGGTGGTGGGAAAAGGGCTTGACCACTCACTCCTCCCCAGGCTCCTACTCAGGTGCCCACCCTAAGGAGGCAATTCAAGTGACTGCAGGTCCTACAGTGCTAAGGCTGGGCCTGTGCCCCTTGGCTGGGCAGTGACCAGAGGGTGTTATTCCTGCCAGCTCACCAACCTCAGACAGTCAGGGGTGCTTTCACATGCCCTGAGAATGCTTCAGATCAGGACCCACCAGAGGGGAGAGCTGCAAATTCAGGTCCTCTAAGGACATGGACCTCAGAGCAAGCCTGTGTCACCAGGCTTTTGGCTTGAGGCGGGGCCTGGGAGTCTGGTCTCATCTCATTACTTAACATGGCCTTGGGCTCTTCTGACCTCTGCTCCTTCTCTGTCAAGCTGGTGTAGCGCTTGGTGGTCCCTGGGGTCTGAGCCATTGGTGCTTCATTCCCTGTCCCCAGGAGGCTCTCGTGGTTGCAGCAGCATTGGACATGGGTAGGGGGCGTGGGGGAGGGGGACAGCAGCTAAGGGAATCAGCAGTGGTGCTGGTGTTGCCAAGAGAGCAGCTGTGTTTGTAAATATTCACCTGGCAAGGGTTCCCAGCCCTCAGCATCAACTAGCCTCCTCTCCTTCCGCATATACCATGCCTCCTTCTCCAGTTCAGAACACCAAGTGGTGGCACCAGGCCCCTCCTCACCCCCATGGACGGTGGGGAATGAGAGGCACAGCTGTTAAAACCCAGGAAAGAGAGAGAGCAGGAGGAAGGGGACCCTGGTCGGAAGCATTCTGACTTCAAGGTGGCAGAGGCAGAGCCCCAGGGCCCATTTCCAGTGCAGATGGCCCCCAAATCCATGGCTCCCCTCCAAGAGCCCTCTGCTGGTCCAGGTTCCTAACCCCACCCCAGCACTCTAGACTTTCACGATCTGGCAAGATGGCTCTGTCAGGACTACTTCCTAAACATCTCCCAAATCTGACCACTCCTTCCCACCCTGCTACCCCTCTCCCTCCCCCCGGCCTGGTCTGGTCCAGCCATCACCGAGTGCTGTCCAGACTCCCACACCAGTCTCCCCACAGGCCACCCTGCTCAGTGCAGTGTTTACACCGACACCAGAGTTATGTTCCTGACACACAACCATGACCAAATTGTGCCACTGCTCAAAAGCTTTACCTGGCTCCCTCCTACCTGAGGACAAAACTTCGAAGTCAGCACCCTGGTACTGAGACCCTCCATGATCCTCAGATTCTTCCTTCCCCTTAGAAACACATTGGCTTCCCTCTATATCTGCCTGGAGGCAGGTGGGCGGGGGGGGGGGGGGGTGGTGGTCCGTGCAAACCCCTGAGGGCTTCAGAAATGGGGACGCACAAGGCAAGCCAGTAGATCATTAAAGGACTTCCTTAACTCCCAGTGAAGGACTCTGAAATAAAATTATAAATTCCTAGGGTCCAGGGCTCCTGCAAACAAGCCAGGGAAAAGGCCCATAGGAGAGTTCTGGTGCTGGACTGACTGGGTCCAAGTCCTGACTCATACTGATAGCTGTATGACCTCAGACAAGTCACTTTACCCCTGTGCCTCATCTCAAAAAAATCTCGTGGACAGAGACTATAGTGCCAGGCGCACCGAAAGGGAAATAGTCAATAGACAGAAGTTAGCTCAAGCAATTACTCTGTCTCTGCCAGCCAAAAGGGCTCAAAGACAACCTGCAGAATGACATGCGTTCACACCCTACCTTTCCAGCAGGCTCCTGGCACTGGGCAGGCAGTGAGCTGGTCCCACCAGGACCAGTCTCCTTTTATAAAGGGTATGTGGGGCTTGGGGAGCACTTACCACATCTTAATCAAAACACAAAAGTGGTGAAGGCCCTGCCCCAAGTCTGCCCTCCTGGGGACAGCTGATGGCAACAAATACCTGCTCTGAGAAGCCAGCTGGTGGTGGGAGCTCTAGGAGTGGTGGCAGAGGCTCCCCGGCAGCTGTGGCAGTGGGTCTGGTAGGGGACGGGGTGCAGAACAGCTCTATGGGGAGCTGATGGCCTCTCAAGGCCCCCGCTGCCCCCCACCCCCAATCTGCATGCAGGGCAGCACTGGCTCAGATCAGCTCAGAGGCAAGCAACCCAGCCTTAACCCCTACTCTGCCAGGTTGCAAAGAGCCTCAGATTATACCCCTCTCTGCTTCTCCCCACCTCCACCCTGTCTTCAGTTCTAGAGATCGGTTTGTCAGAAGGGTTGCTTAAGGACAAAGTCTTCTTACACATCTATCTGTGGCCAGGCCCTCAGCCTGCAGGCAGCATGGGCGGTGGGGGTGGTGGGAAACAGTGGAAGTGGGGGAGGGGATGCCAGATCTCCTGGCAGAGGGAAGCCTGCACCATGGCCCAGGAATCTCCTCCAGCTCCTTCCAGGGGCTGCCTCCGCCCCCACCAGGTCACACCCAGTCTACTTGGGGGACGGGAAAGAGATTAGGCACAGTCCCAGAAAACATATTTGCTTAGAGACGTTCTGGGCAGTGGGGACACTCCAGACCAAATACCAGTATCAGCAAGTAAAAGATAATGGCTGAGCTTCCCCACGAGACCCCAGCACAGCAGCACACCAGCCCCTTCTCAAGGCCTGCCCTGAGATGCTTTCCCACTTTGCTGGTGGGGGACGGGGGGCAGAGGAGGTGGGGGTGGCCACCCTGGAGCCAGAAGCCACACCTTGGCCTGCTGAAACCAAAGCTGAGCCCCGAAACTCCCTCAACGCCTCTGGCAGGCAGCCGGGGACAGCGAAGTCCCAGGACGGGCAGGGCCTCAATCCTGCAAGTTTTCTTCACAGGGGAAGGAGTGGGGGTGGGGATCAGCTACAGCCTTTTTTCACTCTTCCTTCCCAAGCCAGGATGTGACAGGGCCACTGCCGGAGAGTAAAAGGCCGGTCTGGCCCAGAGGATCCACCGCACCACCCTCAAGCCCTACTCACACTCGGTGCTTCCGAATTTCCCAGAACAGGGCCTTCCCAACACCGTCCACCTCCTGAGGTCGCAGCACAGCACTCTGAGCTCCCTCTTGAGAGCTATGCGCTCAGCCTGCCTGGAAACTCTAGTGCCTGAGGGCCTTGCAACACCTTCCCTGGAGCTGATTCGGCTTGCCCTGCTAGCCCCACCGTTGGGGGAGGGCTGCTTGGAGAGCTTCCTGCCTCAGCAGCCCTTACCTGGAACCTGGCACAAGTCTGTTTGGGCTCCGAGGCCCCAGCCTCTGGCAACCCCACCTGGAGGGAGCTCTAAAATGTACAAATGCCTGAGGACCCACCCTCAGCCCCCAAAGCCCTTTACTCTTTTTTCCTGGGGGGACCCTTACTTATCTATGCACATTTTCAGAGATATCTTTAAGGTGAAAGCCTCCTTCGATGCTTCTCAGGGTAGCTTCTGGGGCAGAAAATTCAGTGGACGTAACCCAGGTCCTGGCTGACAGAAAATCACACAGGGTGCCAGAGGCGGGGAGTCCTGGCCCAGCAGTGCTGCCCCAGGAAGCATGTGGCCCAGGAGCCAGGTCAAGAGAAGCACAGACCTCACCATCCCAGCTGGGTGGCCTGGTCTGTTAAGACGAAGACACAACAACTCTCCCTCAGCCCGGCACCCTCCCCGTCCACACAGGCATCAAGCTCTGTGCTGAGAGAGGGGCCGCCTTCCTCCTGGGTTTTAATTAGACTCACAGGACCACAGACGACTGGGGCAGACACAGGGCCGAGGGCCTCCCCGAGCTGGGAATTGCTAGGTGAGGCCCACTGCACGTTCCCCCGTGAGAGACAGGCGCAGGATTCAGGGTTGCTGGGTTACAGAGTGGCTCACCGGCCGAACCTCCCTGAGGAGCCTGAGTGTAGTTCTGAAGGTTTAACTCAGACTCCTGATGTAGAAAGGCCTAACGAAAGGTTGGCTGTGCCCGACCGCTGCCCAGGGCCCATCTCAATAGCCTGAACCTGCCTCGGAAAGGCTTCCCTTCAGCAGTTCACTTGGAGGCAGCCCACATCATGCTCTGCCCCCCATCCTCAGCCCAGCACCTCTCAGGAATCTCACTCACCCTAAGCCCTGGTCAGGGAACATGGGCCCGCATTCCTGACAGCCACACCGGGAAGCCAGGCTCAAACAATACTTAATCAGACACTTAAAAATACAAATAGCCTTGAGCGCAGAGGAGCAAAGAGAAACACAGTGTCTTTTACGAGCTCTGAGATAAAAGTTGTCCTTACCACGAATTAGCCCGGACAAAAATTCTCAAAATAAAGAGGGGCAGCAGATGTTAAGACAATGGCAATGATCCCTTTAGCAGTATTTCCAGGGGACCTGACAGGACTAACAGGGTGCGTGAGCCTCGGGCCTCACCATCCTTCCTTCCACACCAATTCCGGGGGGGTGGCAGACAGGGAAAGTGGCGAGGGTCATGAGTGCTACACAAACAGAGGATACACCCTGGCCAGGCCCCACTATGCAGGAAGCCAAGTCCTGTGGCTGCAACGTGATCTTTTCCCCACCCCACCCCGCCCATCCAGGTTAGGGCTACCAGGGCCCTGGCCTTGGGAGCAGTGATCCATTTCGTCACTGGCCCCAAGTGAGGGCACACGGCAAACCCTACAGGTTCAAGCTCAGAAAGAGAACGTGGGCTGCTCCTGGCAGGGCCATGCTGCCCTGCTGTCAGAGCTCAACCGCGGGGGCCAGGGTTACAGGTGGGACACAATGTGACTCCCTCCAGCTCCAGGGAAGTTTCTCGTAGGCGGGTTGAGGGTCCTGTGAAGAGGTGGTTGGGGTCACTGAGGTGAGGGGAGCAAGAGAGCAATGGATGCGCTTGCCCACTTGTTCACTCAGAAGCAGCTTGGAGACATCCTGCTTGGGGTGAGAGTCACAAGACAGAACCTAAAACACATCTTCAGTCAGGGACAGGGAGCAAGAGATTAGGAGCAAGGTGGGAAGGAGAGTTCTGAGAAGGCAACAGAATCCCAGAAAGAGGCCTGTAATGTGCGCAGACTCCTGGGAAGGAGGCACTGAGGCTGAGAAGACGGCACGTGGCTGCCGAGAGAAAAAGACTACAATCTGCGCTATATACCACCCCGTGCCTTATACATCAGCCACAGGCCGATGGTGTCCACCAGCTCACCTGACCTAGCACCGCAGGGTTTGAGGATGCCAGAGTGTCCCGGGCAAGCCACGCCTCCAGATCCCAGCCAGAGGGACCACTACCATGGCCAGGAGCCAACAAGGCGCCTATACCCACCGTTTCCAGGGTCACAGTTTATTTCATAGGAATGACAACGAGCAGAGAAAAGGGAGTTCTGCTTTTGGTTAAAGTTTTCTGGGACTCTGATAAACAGCTTAATTTTCTGGCTTCCTCATTTTTTGACCAAGTTCCTCTTGAGAACTGCACAAGGAAACACAAATCTGAATCTCGCTCAATTCAGCACAAAGTGTGTGCTGGTCAGCGGGACCCTGCCACCTCCTGAATCGTCCCCTCTGGAGTGACTCAGGGCCACGGAGAGACTACTGACTTCCACTGCCCTCCAGTCAATAAGACCTGTTGTTGGCTGGGGAGAGCTGGTGGCGTCCACAGAGTTAAGGCAGCCCAGCCCACTGCTGATCAGGGAGGACTGAGAACTCAGGCCTCCTTTTCAAGGCCAGGATGAATGGGGACTATGCAAATCACTGCCTCCGGAGGAGCTGCAGCAGGGGAGGGCCTGCTGCTGGCAGGCCTGCACCTCTCTACTTGGGTCTGTCACATGAAAGGGTTTGTATTCCTACCGCTGCCTCTGGCACTTGGCCAGACTGGGGCTGTTCTCACCAGAAAACAAAAATCTCTTTCAGACCAAAGCTAAACCAGGTCCCGGCTGGCCCAGGGAGGCTGACAGACGTTGTTCACACTGACCCACTGAGGAGTCATCACCTGGATTCTCACTGAACCCCCCAGCTCTCCAGAGGGAGCTGAAGGCCCCTGTGGCTGCTTAGAAAATCACTGAGTCAGGTCAGGGAAGGCAGGGCCAAGAAATGGGATTGGCCCATGACTATGTCCTTAGTCATGACTGGGCCTCAGGAAGCAACCTTTTGGTATGAGAGAACTTCAGTAATTTCCTCATGGAGTTGATGCGGAATGTGGAGAAAGAAATGGGAAGAAATATGTGACAGTAAACAAGAGCCCTTGCAGTGCACAGAGAAGACCTTTAAGAATGGGGGTCTCAGGTACCCCTGCCTGCTGCCACAAGCACCCTTGGGCTGGGGGTGGGGTCGTAACCTAGAGCCCAGCGTGCACAATCACGCTCCAGAGCCGGGACTCCATCTTCCACAGAGCTCCACAACAAGGTCAGACTTCCACCTTGTTCAGACTTCCAGAGCTGCTTGTCTGACACCCTAGAGTCACCAGGAGCTGTCCATTAACCATGGCACAAATATCTGTATCTATCTACATATTTTTAGAGGAATGTATCGATAACAAAACAAAACCCCAACCAGATTCCCAACATATTTTATTATACGACAGATGGAAGAACACCATCTCAGAATAAAGGATAGTCATTTAACTTGAAAAACTCACAGTACTGCCTTCATCTTCCACATTGTGTGCCACGTGTGGTTGCAGATTTCCTCTGCAGTGGATGACACCGAATGAAGAAACCAGATACAAAACAGCGCACACCCTAGGCATCCACCTAGAGACAGGACCCACGGCAGAGGCTAACCTATGTGGACAGTACAAACCTCGTAAGCTATGCAGCATGGATGCTACACAGACTCCCATCAACAGGTAACAATGACACAGCAAGATCTCAAACACACATATGATCATTTAGCCTGAGAGAAAATCTAGGACAAAACCACCTCGGAGCCGATTCTGAACCGATAGGAGGGTTTGTGGATGTTCCGCAGGTGTCCTGCAACCCAAGGCAAACAGGCCTCGTCTGCCTCTTAGCCCAGAGAAACCACCCACCTCTGATGACCATCCACCCTCCTTGGTCCCTCCTGCTGTCAGCTGGGATCATACACCACGCCCAAGAAATCCTGAGAGTTCATGGGGCTGCCCCACTGGGGAGAAGCAGGAAGTAGGGGAGGAAGAGAAACGAAACTTCAATCCAGATGGAAAAGCGGACTTCACAGGTCACAGCCTTCCCTGCTGCCTGACCTGTGGCAAGGGGATCAGGGACACACATCCCCAAACCTCCCAACAGCCCACTGGGCCAAAGGAAAGCCGCCTTCCCTTTCTCTGCACCACCCCAGGCAGCGCCAGGCTGAGGAGGAGGCAGCCGGCAGGTTGAGTGGGGGCTGATACAGGTGAGTCAGTGGTGTCCCCCACACACCTGCTGGAAGGTACGTTCTCCAGCCTCCTGGGGTAAAGGTGGCTTCATGCAGAAGAATGGCCAGAAGCACCACCCCTTCCACAGTCAAGGGGTCACGGCAGGCCTGGATAGGTTCTCCCAGAGGCCCCCTTCTCCATGTGGACGCCTGATTTCCTCTTACTGACCTCTAGGCCCTCACCATCCACCCTCAGGTCAACCTTACTCTCCAGTCTCACTGGCTGGCCCACATTCCATCTTGCTGCGTTCTCCGTCCCAGCTCTGACTACCTTTCCATCCCCATCTCTGACTGTCCCTGCTGTGTGGCTCCAGCTGGCCATGCTGTCCAATCTCTGGCTGACCTTACTGTCCCCCCCTACCCTGTAGCCCTCCTGTCCATGTGGCAGGACCCACAGTCCATCCCCAGAATGGTTTATAGCCAAGGCTGGGGGAAGGGTTAGTGGTCAGGAGGAACCCCACTGGGGATTCTTGGCCACGAGAACAATCTAGAGAAAACAAAAATCAAATCAAACAACAAAAACACACTCGTGGGAAAAACAGGGCTACCAAGGGCTAATCCCGGTAGCCACTTCCTGTGCTGGTGGGCCAAACTGTGGTGGCACACAGAGAGGGGGTCAGGGTTCCTGCTGTCGATTGGTGGGCACTATCCCAGAGCTGCCCATTCAACCCAGGCCAGCCTGTCCTCTCTCTCCATTCCTCCAACAGCCATAGTCACTAGAGCTATTCCCAGCCCTGAGAGATACCAGCTCAGGTTTGCTTACCCCAGGATCTGGCAACGGATGCCAACTGTTACCTCATTGGCACCATCCTATCCTGGCTTCCTGCTCTAAAGCCCCAGGCAGCAGTTACCTTTGGAATGCAGGCCTGAATGAGCGGATGACAAATCAGAAGCCAGCCACCCCCAACTCTCCGTGGCCACCCCCAAGCACCCCTACTCCCTGGAGTAGCTGTCGGGAGAGGAGAGTATCTCCAGGAAGAGCTGGTGAACAGGCACACACGGAACTTCTTGGGATCTGAAATCTTTCCGGCTCTGAGATTACAGATTGAACTTCGGAACAGACAGCTCAGCTTGGCCCACATTTGTCCCAGCCCATTTCCCATCTTCCTACTTCTACTTGTCATGGACCCCAAGCCTCACATGAATCAGGAAACCACACCAAGTAGCGAGGTCAGAGAATGACCACACCAACCAGGGGACCCCAGAGCAACTGAGCAACTATGTGCCACCACCCCTGGGCCTAACCTGAAGGCCAACCCCAAAGGCCCCAGACAGCACCTCAGCCACAGTGCTCCCCTCCTAGGGCTCAATGAGTGGTTGGTGGGCACTCTGACCAGGCCGACACAGGGCATGGGGCCATCAGACGGCATCCTCCAGTGAGCTGCGGCCCGGGGCTGGGGCCTCCTTTCAGCTCTGCTTGGCCAGAGTGAGTTCCCAGCCTACTGGGAGACTGGAAACTTGGAGCTCTACGGAAACGATAGGATCTCGTCCTCAGAGAAGACTACCTTCCACAAAACCCATCACCCTGCAGCTGCAAGTGCAGTCATTCACTCATTCGTGAACTCACTTCTGGAGCACCTCCTTCTGTTCTGAGCTCTCCAGTGAGGGCTGCTATGGCTCTGGCTGCAAGGGGCTCACACCTGCTTTCCCCTAGGACTTCCCCCATACTGACGGCATCCCGCAGCTAGACAGAGAGCCTGGCACCCAGCAGGAGCACATTCAAGGTCTGCTGTCGGTCAGTGGACTTGTGTTGAGGCAAAAGATTATAAAGCACATCATTACCAAGATAAGTTATTCTCAGGGAATTTTTCTTATCATTCACTTATGCAATCAACACTACACACACACTGTACTGGCCCTGGCTTGGGGCACAGGCAGGAGACACCCTGGCTCTGCCCTCAGGGGATCACAAGGCTCACAGGAGGCCCAAGACCGTAGTTTAGTGGAATCTGTGCCCCCAGGAGATGCGTGTGGCTTGAAGGGTACAGGGACAGTTCACCTTAGCCATCCACATGCTCAGTTTTGGCCATATGCCCTCGATACGGCTACCACACAGAATAAAGCCTCTTCTGCCTGGCCTCCTAGGCCTGAAGAGCCCAGCCCCCGAGACCTCACTGGCTAAGTAGAGACTGTGCCAAGCTCTCATTCAACTGTCTTCTCAGTCTTTTCTCTCATGGATCCTTCTGCCTGGAATGTCTGTTCTTTCCCTACACCCTTTCGGCATGTCAGAGTCCTGCATCTCCTTTGAGGAAGGCTTAGCTCAAGGTGTTATAACTTTAGCTAACATTTAGTTAGCCCTTCCCTAAGGGCTAGCCCCTGCTCTTTGCTCTTCACACCTGTCTTCTCCTTAAACACTCCCCGTCCAAGGATTGTTCCCTTGTCTGTGCCCACCGACCAGCCTGCTGGAGGGGCTTGGGTTCTTTCCAGTCCTCCAGGTCTCTCTGTGGCCTAGAGTCTGAGAATGTGGTCTGACTCACAGCTCTCAGGGGTGGCTTCACCGCTGAACCTCCTTGTGTCTTGGTGCTGCATCTGTTAAAGGAAGCTAAGAGCACCACAGTGTCATGGGTGAAATTAAACGATAGCTTGCGGACTGTAGAACATGGTGCTGGACACATAATACACACTCAAGAAAACAGCAGTCAAGTCAGCACGTTTGCAACAACACTTCTGCCATGAAAACACTGCTTCTCCCCAACAGTACTTCATTCAGTGAATGTTTTGAGTGCCTACTATATGCCAGGCACTGGCTAATTACACATTGCAGCTTCTGTTACACAAATGCCTGCAACTTCAGCCTCTCTTTGCAAAAAAGTCAGAGCCTCATGCTCACTTATCCTGCATACTGTGTGGGGGGGACAACCCTGGATCCCATCTGGGGCTGTAGCTGAGCCAGATTCGGCCTTCTGAAGGTCAACCCAAGAGCCCTTATAGTCTCAAGGGACAGAAAACCAGTCAGGGAGCAGAGTGGCTAGGTTCTGCTGCCCCCTGGTGTCAGCGTGCTCTCATTGGGAGTACCCCCCTACCCCACCATAGGCTGGGGAGCGAGAGAGGGCACTAAGGTCAGAATTCTCCCACACAGAGGCGCGCCATAGGCAAATCCAGGCCTTCTTTTGTGAGGTGTGCCCTCGATGTTCTGCCCGGAGTCCACTGTCTGTCCAATTCCTGGCTGCCGTCCTGGGCCCCTGGGATGATCCCAGACCTCACACCAGTCCTCTACCCTAATGGGAGCAGAGATGGAGGGAGAATCTGATTGGGCTGAGCTGAGCTAGGCTGTGCAAGTCTGCACCTGCCCTGGACACCCATAACCAGATTGCTGTCACACCAGTCTCTGCCACCATTCCTCTTCCTGGAACCTAGCCTCAACTGGGCCATCTTTGGCCAGACTTAATTCTCATCCATAATATCGCAACAGCTTCCCACTGCTCTCCCAGCCTCCGCTCTCCTCCTGCTGGCTCAGCCTGGCCACTGCAGGTAAATCAAGGGCTTTTCTGCCCCCGAAATAAAACCCTCTTCTCTAGAATCCCCTCCCATCCAGACTCCATCCCCTCTGACAACCCACAGTACTCAAGCAAAAGACCCTAAAAGACCCATCTCCCACCACAGTCCTTCCTGCATGTCTTTGCTGCCCTGACTTTCTCTACCTGGGGTTTGGCCTACCTGCCTCTGACAAACACCCCTGTATGCTGCAGAAGCCCACTCAGACGTCACCGATGGTCGGGTATATGGTTGCGCAGACTGGATCCTGTAGAAGGACACAGGGTTGCATCAGCCTCGAAGTTCATCCACCAAGAGGGGAGCCTCTTTCTATTCTGTACAAGGGTGCCATTTGGCAGGCAGAGTGCCGATCCATGGGGAGCACTCAAAGTCCTCTGAGTGCTCACAGCACTGAGACCACGGCAGGGCCAGGCACGGCATCTGACTCGCCACACTGGGTCTATTTCGTTTCCTTGTTTATTACTCAACACACAGGTGGGATCTGGGTTGGCCTCAGTAGAGCCGTTGCTCTGCCAAGGCTCAGAGCACGCGGCTGCGTCCCCCAGATAGGCAGTTCCTCCTCCAGATGGCTCTCCTCTGTCCTTGCCTTGTCTCTGTAGGGCCAGACTGGGCAAACGGCACATCACTCCACAAAGAGTACTATCACTTCAGGGGGGCCAGAGGATTCTGGCAGCTGCCATGGGATCAGAATGTGTTCTCAGTGTTAGCCCAGGTGTCCTCCCTGCCCTCGGAGAAAGGCTGGGTCCAGGCAGAGTCCCAAGGAAGGTAGGCATGATCTGTGAATGCCATGACGTGTGGCTGGAGTGAGCGCCACACACCAGCCTCAGTGTTTCACGCTTACACCAACTGTGGCATCTTTTGAGAAATTTCCTGTACTCATTGAGAAATCTGGCCTCTGGGGAAGCAGCTGCCCCCCTGTACCAAGAGCCTCCCTGCTTGACCGTTCCGAGGCCCCTCAAAAGCCCTTCGGTGAGGCGGTTTCCCCACTCTAGGCGGCACCTGATTGCTTTGCGAAACACTCCGCACCAAAGCAGGACTGAAGGCCAGTTTGAGTTAGTGTTGGCTGAATCCCACTTTCAGATGAGCATCTTGCACTGAAAGGATTTTTTCCCTCAGAGGCTGCTGATGACTCCTGAAGTTCTCAGGCACCTCCCTGTAGCCACAGAAGACCAAGGCTCCAGAGAGCCACCCTTGGACCTATGGCCGGGGGGTTGGTGGTGGTGGTGGTGGTGGTGATGGGGTCTCCTAAGGGTAAGGCGACAGGGTCCTCGCACAGGGAAAGGGCTCTGAGAGCACCAGCCACGCAGTAAGCAGGGGCTGTTACTATCATTATCGTTATTTTGATACCTCCGGCCCTCTGTTCCTAACCCTAGTTCTAGCTCCAACCCTGCCTGCTGGATGCGCACATCAGACCCAGAGGGCCCTGCCTGGCTTGTCCTCAGACCTGGCAGACAGAAGGAGCTTAGGGAGCTGAGGGGATTAAGGAGGCCTCACTCTCTCCCCAGCTCAGGGGAGCTGCCCCTGTGGCCTGACACAGGGCAATGGTGGCCGGCGATGCCCACCAACCCTCAAGTTCAAGCCTGATGCCACGAAGCACTTAGCAACAATGGATCAATTAACTCAGATCAAACCCTAATCTTTCAGATATTATCTGTGTGACATTGGCAAGTCAATTAACCTCTGAACCTCAGTTAAAAAACAAACAAAAAAAACCCAGCACCACCGACCTCCTAGGATTTGCCGTGAATATTAAATAACAGGCAAAGTTTCAGTTAAGAATTTCAAAAGGGTGGACTTCCTCCCCTTCTGCTCAGAAAAAAACCTTACTACTTCCTCTGATACTGCTGTTTGAATGTGAAATAACAATAAAACTAACATTTCATGAAGCATTTGCTCTGGGCTAGGTCAGCTTAAAGCCAGTTTAAGGTTCAAGCACTGCACATACATTATTAGGCTGAATTTGTATAAGGGGGTAGTGGAGACCCCTTAGTGGTATCATAACCTAGAGGAAATCAAAGCTCACAGAGGACTGACTGATGCAGGCAGGAAAACTGCTGGATGAATGGGTCCTGGGTGAGAGCCCAGGTTCTGTGTGGGGGAGGAAGAGTATTGGGCAGGGACTTGGAAGAGGGGGTCCTCAAAGTTTCTTGAGAGGATGCAGAGGTAAGAAGCTGACTCCTGTGAAGGGGAGAGGTTGTGGGCTGGCACAGTGGGGACACAAGCCCTGGGCATGGCTGAGGAGCCAGGTGAACCCTGCTTTACAGAGGGTCAAAGGTGGGCAGGGAGGGGTTGTGAGGAGACCCTCTCAACCAGGATTGGGATGCCTCAGGCCAGTCTGGGTCACGTGCTTGACCTGCTGTGGGACCTCAGGGCCCAACACCCTCCATTTCTGGACCCTGGAGATCAACAAGGATAAACTGTCAATCCCTGGACTTGGTCTTGGGGGACGACCGGGCTCAGGCCTAGTCTGCTCAGCGGATGGTCCTCGCCATATTGGGGGTGGGGGTGGGGGTGGGGGGAGGCCACGAGAATTAGAGGGAAGTTGTGGGGTCTCAAAGACGAGGTTGTTGTGGGGTCGCAGTGAGCAAGGTCCCTCATTTTTACTGACACAGCTGCTTCCCAAACGCGGCCCAGAGCCCGCCAGAATTTGGAAGGGGGAGACCTGGGCGACCTAGCGGAGTCCCGAAAGGATGGCTCAGGAGCCGGGGCTGGGGGCTCAGACAACCCAGGACCAAGATCCCACAATGTGCTGGGGATGGGGATCACGGACGAGGACGGAGATGGGGGGACTCACCCGAGAACAGCCAGAGGGAGCCCCCCGACACGAGGAAGAAGGTCAGCATATCGGTCAGCGGGACCCAGCCTGGCCCCGCACGGCCGCCCCGGCCCGCAGCCCCGCAGCCCCAGCAGTCGCCGCGCCGCCGCCGCCGCCGCCGGGTATTTTTAGCCCCCGCCCCTCGGCTCCGCAGCGCCCCGCCTTCCCGCGCGGCTGCGGCGTCTCGGCGGGAGGGGGAGGGCCGGGAGCGCGCTCTGCACTGGCGCTCGCAGCCAGTTTCGCCGCGGGCTAGGTCCCGGCGCCCGGTACGCTCACCCCCGCGTAGGAACCGCCGAGTCCCCGGGCGGGGGAGGGGCCAGGCTGCAGAGCGGACCGGGCCTCTCCACCGCAGCCCAACGTCAGGACTCGGCGTTCTGGGGAAACGGGCAGCAGAGGGGCGCACGGGCGACGCGCGCGGGGTGCTGACGCCGCGCACCTTGCCAATGCGCGACTCTCACCCCTACGCGCGCCATCCTGGCTTTTAAGGCTGGGCAGACTCTGGGTGGCAGAGAGGTTGTGGTCACCTGTTCTAGTAGGCGCACGTGCTGCTGCGCCGCTTCCCGCTGACGCTAACACCCCTAGGACCTCAGTTTGCAGACACTGGGAGCCTCTGGGTGTCGAGCCCCCTAACGAAAGAAGAGAGAGGGCGATAAGGGTCTAAGTAGGATCTGGAAAAGTGGCTGTTAGGACGGATAGTGCCCATATTCGCTGAGAACCCCAGATCGCACATCACTCCTTCTGGGAAGATTGAATCTGAGGCCACCCAAGGTCACAGGAGGCTCCATGTGGTCACAGGCTGCCACACGGGGTCACATGAGGTCACAGAAAGCCACACGGAATCACAGGTGTTTCACCAAAACACAGGTAATCCTGGTCTTCACACACAATCATATGTGGCGCATGAGGCCTCTCAAGAGGGCCCCTCACAGCTACAAAGAATGGCCACACAGGCATCCAAAGACGGGGATGGCTCCACAGCTAGATGACCAGTTATGTTACCAAACTGAACTCACCCAGCCTGAAGCACCGCAAACCTAATCTACTGACACCAGGTTTTGGTGGTGAAAATACAGTGTTTATCGCAGTGTTCAAAGCAAGGGAGTGGAAGATAAGCCCCAGATCTACTTTCAGTTCGTCTTTGAGTTAGGGTTTTTTTCTTAAGGGATATGAACAAACAGGCTGAAATTGATCGTCTTGTGACATTTCTGTGACATTTCTTCATCGCAGTTTTGAAATAGAGAAGGGGCCAGGGCACAGCCTTTGAAAGAATGGCATTTCCTGAGGACAACATGGGGCTTCCAGATGGTGTTAGTGGTAAAGAACCCCCACCTGTCAATGCAGGAGACTAAGAGACATGGGCTCAATCCCCGAGTTGGGAAGATCCCCTGAGAAGGGCATGGCAACCCACTCCAGTATTCTTGCCTGAAGAATCCCATGGAAAGAGGAGCCTGGTGGACTACCATCCATAGGCTCTCAAAGAGTCAGACATGACTGAAGCAAATTAGCACACATGCAGGAGGACAACATAAACTATTAGAACCAAATGGGTCCAAGATGGTAGTCAATTCCACCAGACTTTAATCCTCAGTATACACTGGTTGTAACAAATCAGCAAGCTAAGTGACACAGCCATAGGTGCCAGGACAGTTCCAAGACTGACCATCGAAGACCCAAAAGAAGCCAATGGCCCAATTCCTGGAAACCTCCACCCCTTCCCCCAAATAACTGGAATAATCCTGCCTATTAAATTACCCAGCCCATAAAAAGTAACCAGGCCATATTGCAAGGCCTTCTTGCCTGAGATGGCCCACCTTCTTTCCGTGGAGTGTTCTTCTCTCTAAATAAATCCATTTCTTCCCTATCACTTTTTTGACTCACTGAATTCTTTATGTGATGAGACATCAAGAACCTGAGCTTCATTAAGTCCTGAAACCAGGTGTGTGATTCAGTTTCAAGAGTTAGGATGTTCCTGGTTTATGATACTCTGGCCAGGTGATCCATGGCTTACAGTCTGTTACCTCATCTTGCCCTGGATAAACAACCTGAGTTTGTTTATTAATGGTGATCTCTCTAATAGCTTTTAGTACATTAATGATATCAACCACAGCAATTTTAGTCATCTGACTCTGGTTGATTACTGTTCAGTTAGCACAGGGTTGGTGTCAGAGGGGACAAGAAAGGGGACAAAGTTTTGGATAGAGAGATTAATGATAAACTCGGTAAGAAAATTTGATTTTAGGGAGACACAGCTTCAATCCCCACTCCTGTTTTAACTTTCTGCCCCATCTTTGAGGGAAGAGAGTGATGACCATTCTGGCTATTTCCTGCTGAAATGGGGGCATAGTCCTGACTCAACTGGAAATGGAAACGTTGCATACCAAGTAGGAAATATTTCTGAGATCCAGGTCTTGCCCCTTTGGTGCAACAGCTTACAGTACATTTTATAATCAGGTACCCAGTTAGAAGCTGGAAGAGGAGTGAAAACCCAAACTTAAAGGCACCTTGGTAAACAGGTCTCACTCACTGAGGAATTCAGAAGAATAAGCCTGAAAACCAGCCTGAACCTGGTGCTACTGGGGAGACTTGTCACCAGGTAATGAATTTCCTAATTGTATCTAAGTAGGTCTTAACTTCTGAGGTGGTATTAACATATACATAACAGATTCTATTAGCTGCTACACTTATGTTTCCTTTTTCTGCTAAAATCTAAATGCACTGGTCATAGCAAACACCCTCTTTCAACAACACAAGAGAAGACTCTACACATGGACATCACCAGATGGTCAACACCAAAATCAGACTGATTATATTCTCTGCAGCCAAAGATGGAGAAGCTCTATACAGTCAGCAAAAACAAGACCAGGAGCTGACTGTGGCTCAGATCATGAACTGCTTATTGCCAAATTCAGACTTAAATTGAAGAAAGTAGGAAAAACCACTAGACCATTCAGGTATGACCTAAATCAAATCCCTTATGATTATACAGTGGAAGTGACAAATAGATTTAAGGGACTAGATCTGATAGAGTGCCTGATGAACTATGGACGGAGGTTCATGACATTGTACAGGAGACAGGGATCAAGACCATCCCCACGGAAAAGAAATGCAAAAAAGCAAAATGGCTGTCTGAGGAGACCTTACAAATAGCTGTGAAAAGAAGAGAAGTGAAAAGCAAAGGAGAAAAGGAGAGATATAAGCATCTGAATGCAGAGTTCCAAAGAATAGCAAGGAAAGATAAGAAAGCCTTCCTCAGCAATCAATGCAAAGAAATAGAGGAAAACAACAGAATGGGAAAGACTAGAGATCGCTTTATGAAAATTAGACATACCAAGGGAACATTTCATGCAAAGATGGGCTCAATAAAGGACAGAAATGGTATGGACCTCACAGAAGCAGAAGATATTAAGAGGTGGCAAAAATACATGGAAGAACTGTACAAAAAAGATCTTCACGACCCAGATAATCACGATGGTGTGATCACTCACCTAGAGTCAGACATCATGGAATGTGAAGTCAAGTGGGCCTTAGAAAGCATCACTACGAACAAAGCTAGTGGAGGTGATGGAACTCCAGTGGAGCTATTTCAAATCCTGAAAATGATGCTGTGAAAGTGCTGCACTCAATATGCCAGCACATTTGGAAAATTCAGCAGTGGCCACAGGACTGGAAAAGATCAGTTTTCATTCCAATCCCAAAGAAAGGCAATGCCAAAGAACGCTCAAACTACCGCACAATTGCACTCATCTCACACGCTAGTAAGGTAATGCTCAAAATTCTCCAAGCCAGGCTTCAGCAATACGGGAACCGTGAACTTCCAGATGTTCAAGCTGGTTTTAGAAAAGGCAGAGGAACCAGAGATCAAATTGCCAACATCTGCTGGATCATCAACAATGCAAGAGAGTTCCAGAAAAACATCTATTTCTGCTTTATTAACTATGCCAAAGCCTTTGACTGTGTGGATCACAATAAACTGTGGAAAATTCTGAAGGAGATGGGAATACCATACCACCTGACCTGCCTCTTGAGAAACCTATATGCAGGTCAGGAAGCAACAGTTAGAACTGGACGTGGAACAACGACTAGTTCCAAATAGGAAAAGGAGTACGTCAAGGCTGTATATTGCTTATTTAACCCTGCTTATTTAACTTCTATGCAGAGTACATCATGAGAAACGCTGGGCTGGAAGAAGCACAAGCTGGAATCAAGATTGCTGGGAGAAATATCAATAACCTCAGATATGCAGATGACACCACTGTTATGGCAGAAAGTGAAGAGGAACTAAAAAGCCTCTTGATGAAAGTGAAAGAGGAGAGTGAAAAAGTTGGCTTAAAGCTCAACATTCAGAAAACTAAGATCATGGCATCTGGTCCCATCACTTCATGGGAAATAGATGGGGAAACAGTGTCAGACTTTATTTATTTGGGCTCCAAAATCACTACAGATGGTGATTGCAGCCATGAAATTTAAAGATGCTTACTCCTTGGAAGGAAAGTTAAGACCAACCTGCTGCTGCTGCTGCTAAGTCGCTTCAGTCGTGTCCGACTCTGTGCAAGCCCATAGATGGCAGCCCATCAGGCTCCCCTGTTCCTGGGATTCTCCAGGCAAGAACACTGGAGTGGGTTGCCATTTCCTTCTCCAATGCAGGAAAGTGAAAAGTGAAAGTGAAGTCGCTCAGTCGTGTCCGACTCTTAGCAACCCCATGGACTGCAGCCTACCAGGCTCCTCCGTCCATGGGATTTTCCAGGCAAGAGTACTGGAGTGGGGTGCCATCGCCTTCTCCGTATGACCAACCTAGATAGCATATTAAAAAGCAGAGACATTACTTTGCCAACAAAGGTCCATCTAGTCAAGGCTATGGTTTTTCCAGTGGTCATGTATGGATGTGAGAGTTGGACTGTGAAGAAATCTGAGCGCTGAAGAATTGATGCTTTTGAACTGTGGTGTTGGAGAAGACCCTTGAGAGTCCCTTGGACTGCAAGGAGATCCAACCAGTCCACCCTAAAGGAGATCAGGCCTGAGTGTTCATTGGAAGGACTGATACTAAAGCTGAAACTCCAATACTTTGGCCACCTCCTGGGAAGAGTTGACTCATTGGAAAAGATCCTAATGCTGGGAGGGATTGGAAGCAGGAGGAGAAGGGAACGACAGAGGATGAGATGGCTGGATGGCATCACCGACTCGATGGACATGAGTTTGAGTGAACTCTGGGAGTTGGTGATGGACAAGGGGGGCCTGGCGTGCTGCAATTCATGGGATCGCAAAGAGTCGGACACGACTGAGCGACTGAACTGAACTTAATCTAAAGCAATTTTTGTCTAGTATTAATCTGGCTACAGAGAAGGCAATGGCACCCCACTCCAGTACTCTTGCCTGGAAAACCCCATGGACAGAGGAGCCTGGTAGGCTGCAGTCCATGAGGTCGCTAAGAGTCGGACGCAACTGAGCGACTTCACTTTCACTTTTCACTTTCATGCATTGGAGAAGGAAATGGCAACCCACTCCAGTGTTCTTGCCTTGAGAATCCCAGGGATGGGGAAGCCTGGTGGGCTGCCATCTATGGGGTCGCACAGAGTTGGACACGACTGAAGTGACTTACAGTACAGTAATCTGGCTAAAGAATCTAATGCCTTCTGCTGGGAGGCTATGGCTTGAGTTGTTTCATCTGTCACTAATATTCCTAAAGTAAGAGGAAGATTTCATAAGGTTGAGTTGGCAGCTGCTAGCAGATTTTGTTTTGAGAACAGCTGATGGTGTGTCCTTGAGTCTGATATGGTTTGTTCAGAAAATTAAAATTCTCAGTAATGTAGGAACCAATCTGAAACCATGTCCACAAATGGCCACCCAGCTCTGTTTTGAATGCTTGAACCATTTACTCTATTTTCACTTCTAAATGTATTTTTTCCTTAATGGTTAAAGCAGATGTACAATGTATATTCAATAAGCCACAGAATAAACTGTTCCAATTTAATTTAAATGATGTGTAAGCCAGAATGACTTTCCCAGACCTCAATATGTGAACAATTTTTTGGTCATTTACCCTTTTGTTTGCAAATCTTTCAATAGATCAAAATAGTTGTCTGTATTAGTTGTCCCTAATAGATGCCAGGATAATTACTGCCTCCCTGAACCCATCATGTCCCTCAATGCTAGACCTTCTTGTTTACACACACATCTACATAGATATCTATACCTGCTGTATCTATCTATCTACTTAGAGGGATCTCCCTAGTTGTCTACATTGGAGGAAAACTAATGAGACATAGTGAACAAGTTCAGAGGTCTGATTATGGGGAAACATTTTATAGGATATGCATTTTATCCATTATACTAAGTTATCACACCATCATTGTACATGTATTTTTAGCGGTAGACTTACAGCAAGCAGTGATATATGTCATGAGTAGTTATACTCTGATAATTTCACTAGAGAAATTTCCTTCTATCCTGAACATTGGGGACAACAGTATGGTTAGAAGTAAAAGAGTAACTATCAATTTTGACAGTAGACAAACATTTGGTAAACAGGTCAATTGAATTAGTAGGATGGGTCTTACAGATCTGGTCTGGATTCTTGGGTCAGCAGTCTACCACTGTTTTTGTCTTCTTCTTGTCTGGATGTGGGTGTCATTTGAAGTTAGTAGTCCTTTCCATAGATCAGTCCAGTGATGAAACTCTTCTTAAATGGGAAATATTAATTCAAGAGTCAATTCCCTTCAGTTTTGCTGTGCATGAACTAGTTAGGAGTCCCTAATAAGGATCTTTTCATCTAGGTTGGAGACAGTCCTTTGATGCCTTTTCCAGTAGGCATAATTTCCTGGTTGCAGGTCATGGGGCATCTGTTCTTCACCCAAAGACAGAGTGCTG
Source organism: Bos javanicus (assembly GCF_032452875.1). Taxonomy (NCBI): domain Eukaryota; kingdom Metazoa; phylum Chordata; class Mammalia; order Artiodactyla; family Bovidae; genus Bos; species Bos javanicus. Next base: position 22,126,004 of record NC_083874.1, on the reverse strand, counting down.
TGATAAGCTTCAGAAACAAATTTAGAGTGTCCTTTTAATAATTCAATAAAACTTACAATCATGTAGCATAAGAACAAAGAATTATCTGGGAAATGAGTCAGGCAGTAAATACAGACCTCAACTGGTGACTCAGTCGGTAAAGAGTCTGCCTACAATGTGGGAGACCCAGGTTTGACCCAGGGGAAGATCCCCTGGAGAAGGAAATGGCAACCCACTCCAGTATTCTTGCCTGGATAATTCCATGGACAGAGGAGCCTGGCGGGCTTACAGTCTGTGGGGTTGCAAAGAGTCAGACACTACTGAACAACTAACACTTTCACTTTTCACTTTCACAGACATCAACTAACAGAACCAGAATCTAATATTCACTGAAACATACTCTTTTTCTCTCTAAAATCACCCTCGTGTCTACCAAATGTAGCCAAATTAAAACTAATTTGTTTGCAAAATGCATCTGGTTTTAATAAACTTGGCCTGATTTTATATAAGTGTAATTGACCATATGCTTACCTAGTAGCACAGTTGTAAAGAGTCTGCTTTCCAATGCAGGAGACATGGGTTCGATCCCTGAGTTGGGAAGATTCCCTGGAGAAGGAAATGACAACCCACTCCAGTACTCTTGCCTGTGAAATCCCATGGACAGAGGAGCCTGGCCAGCTACAGTCTGTGGGGTTGCAAAAGAGCTGGACATGACTTAGCAACTAAGACAACAACAATTGATCATATAGACTCTTTTAAATTGGCTGTCCTGGAACTTTTCATAAGGAATCTTAAATTGAACTTTTTAAAAGGATTCTCAAGGCCAGGAAAGTCATGCCAAGGGCTTGTCACAGATTCTGCTTATGATATCTATAGATCTGGGTGAATTCTTCTCTTCTCAAGTTCCCCTCTCCTGCCAAATACCTTGCAATTCCTACACCTGTCAGGAGGTGATCTTCCTCATTCACCTGATGAGGCTGCTGGAAACCTAAGAGTTTACGATTTCTAGAGGGATCAGGGAGAGAGAAAAGATAAATGTTTCCGTTCTGCTTGCTGCTGCTGCTGCTAAGTCACTTCAGTCGTGTCTGACTCTGTGCGACCCCATAGACGGCAGCCCACCAGGCTTCCCCATCCCTGGGATTCTCCAGGCAAGAACACTGGAGTGGGTTGCCATTTCCTTCTCCAATGCATGAAAGTGAAAAGTGAAAGTGAAGTCGCTCAGTCGTGTCCGACTCTTAGCGACCCCATGGACTGCAGCCCACCAGGCTCTTCTGTCCATGGGACTTGCCAGGCAAGAGTACTGGAGTGGGGTGCCATTGCCTTCTCCGTCCGTTCTGCTTATAAAGGTGTAATTTATCAAGCTGCTGGAAGTCATAATTAGCTTAAGGGGAAAGCTTTCCTTTTATCTAAAAAACATAGATGAAAAAAGTCAGTAATATTTCAGATAAAGACCATAAAAATACTATATTCAGCAGCTCACTCAGTGCTATTTGACAAATCTTTTTGTTAACAGTTTTATACAGCCATTGGGATTCTTTAATTTCTTACCCAGTCCAGTGGCATAATCTGAAAGTAATCAGAAAACTGTATTTTCTATGAATCTTCTTGAAGATGAAGCATTTTTGCAAAAGCATCAGAGTACAACAATAACTGTCTATAAATGACAAAAACTTCAAAAGGCATTAAAGATCTTACTTACTACAATGCAACTGACAAACTTGGATAGTGCTATGACAGACAGCATTGGAAGATAATAATTAGAATTATGACTGACAACATTTTATCAGGACATATCAGATTTTTTTAAGAATTCCATATGATTTTAAAATATATATATTAATATTTACCCATACAGTATAACCTGAGAAGGTTTATCACTATTTGACAATGCTTCCCATGTAATTTAACATACCAAATAATCCTACTTAGTTTAACACCTCTCTCTGAGTTGCTTCTCTGAGGAACCAGGGATCAAATTGCCAATATCCGTTGGATCATAGAAAAAGCAAGAGAGTTCCAGAAAAACATCTACTTCTGCCTCATTGACTCTGCTAAAGCCTTTGACTGTGTGGATCACAACAAACTGTGGAAAATTCTTCAAGAGATGGGAATACCAGACCATCTTACTTGCCTCCTGAGAAATCTGTATACAGGTCAAGAAGCAACAGTTAGACCTGGACACAGAACAATGGACTGTTGCAAACTGGGAAAGGAGTATGTCAAGGCTGTATATTGTCATATTGCTTATTTAACATATATGCAGAGTACATGTGAAATGCTGGACTGGATGAAGCACAAGCTTGAATTAAGATTGCAGGGAGAAATATAAATAATTTCAGATATGCAGATGACCCTAGCCTTGGTGTCATGGCAGAAAGCGAAGAGGAACTGAAGAGCTTCTTGATGAAAGTGAAAAAGGAAAGTGAAAAAGCTGGCTTAAAACTCAATATTCAAAAAACTAAGATCATGGCATCTGGTCTCATCACTTCATGGCAAATAGAAGGGGAAACAGTGAGAGACTTTATTTTGGGGGGCTCCAAAATCATTGCAGATGGTGGCTGCAGCCATGAAATGAAAAGACACTTGCTCCTTGGAAGAAAAGCTATGACAAACCTAGACAGCATATTAAAAAGTAGAGACATCACTTTGCTTACAAAAGTCCATCTAGTCAAAGCTATAGTTTTTCCAGTAGTCACGTATGGATGTGAGAGTTGGACCAAAAGAAAGCTGAGCGCTGAAGAACTGATGCTTTTGAACTGTGGCGTTTGAGAAGACTCTTGAAAGTCCATTGGACAGCAAGGAGATCAAACCAGTCAATCCTAAGGGAAATCAGTCCTGAATATTCATTGGAAGGACTGATGCTGAAGCTGAAACTCCAATACTTTGGCCACCTGATGTGAAGAGCTGACTCATTTGAAAAGACCCTGATGTTGGGAAAGATTGAAGGCAGGAGGAGAAGAGGATGACAGAGGATGAGATGGTTGAATGGTATCACTGACTCGATGGACATGAGTTTGAGTAAGCTCCGGGAGTTGGTGAAGGACAGGGAAGCCTGGCATGCTGCAGTCCATAGGGTTGCAAAGAGCTGGACATGACTGAGCTTCTGAAGTGAACTGAGATGCTTCAGGGGCCCTTTGGAAAACTCAAGGTTAGCTAGAGGTCAAATCATTTTCAATTAGAATTTGATCTCTTGGAAGTTTGTCAAAAATACCCAAAAGTTTCAAAATACTTGATCAAATAGGGTCATAGGTCACTGTGAAATAGTACTTATCTACTTGACCAAACTGACAATGAAAGTTAGAAAAAGCAAATATAAAAATTTACAACTTTCTTAAAAGCTTGTAAAGAAACTTAAAATCTGTTATCAAAAGCAGCTCAATATTAAAAAACAAAACAAAACAAAAATCTATGGGGACTTTCATGGTGGCTCAGTGATAAAGAATCCCCTAGCCATTGCAGGAGTCACGGGTTCAATCCCTAGCCCAGGAAGAACCCACATGCCCAGGGGCAACTAGGCCCATGTGGCACAATTATTGAGACTGTACTCTAGAACCTGGCAACCACAACTACTGAGCCCACATGTCACACCTGAAGCCCATGTGCTTTAGAGCCTGTGCTCTGCAAGAGAAGCCCCTCCAGAGAGGAGCCCTTGCATCACAACTAGACAGTAATCCTGTTTACTGCAACTAGAGAAAAACCCAAGCAAAGCAATGAAGACCCAGGACAGCCAAAAATAAATAAGTCAAAAATAAAATAATAAAACCCAAAAAACTCCTTTGTTCTCTTAACTGAGAGAGAAATTAAATTCAGGATTTTTACTATCTTTAATATTAAAGTTGATTTACTTAATTAAATTCATGCTAATCTTAGTCCTCACTACACATAGAATTCTTTTCTAAAGACTTTTTTTTTCTCTCACAAACCATCTACAACTTTCTATAGCTATATATATTAGTCCCTTATTTTCTTTCCTATTTAGAAATAAACAGCTTTCAGACATAATCATTTTCCCTTAACAAAATGCATTTCCATTCCTCTTACCTTCTTTTACCTTGAATACAAAGATGTTTTTGTTATTAATTTTTAGTTTTAATTACATATATTAATGAGAATTCTCAACTCTTAAAAACCTTAATTTCTAGTGAAAACAAAGAAGTAAGCAAGCAATTGTGACCTGTCTCTCATTAGCATTCTGTAGGTTGGCCAACTTATAAATGTTATTTGTAATTTCTAAAAACATGTGTGTATTATTTACCAAAAATGTCTTGGTGTGACACTGAACCTATTTATTAATAGTTCTAAATGCCTTTTTCAGTTCAGTTCAGTTGCTCAGCCATGTCCAACTCTTTGCAACCCCATGGACTGCAGCATGCCAGGCTTGCCTGTCCTTCACCAACTCCCGGAGCTTACTCAAACTCATGTCCATTGAGTCGGTGATGCCTTCCAACTGTCTCATCCTGTCGTCCCCTTCTCCCACCTTCAGCCTTTTACACCATCAAGGTCTTTTCCAATGAGTCAGTTCTTCACATCACGTGGCCAAAGTATTGGAGTTTGAGCTTCAGCATCAGTCCTTCCAATGAATATTCAGGGCTGATTTCCTTTAGGATGGACTGGTTGGATCTCCTTGCAGTCCAAGGGACTCTCAACACCACAACTGTGGTCCTCCAACACCACAGTTCAAAAGCATCAATTCTTCAGCGCTCAGTTTTCTTTATAGTCCAACTCTCACATCCATACATGACTACTGGAAACACCACAGCTTTGACTAAATGGACCTGTGTTGGCAAAGTAATGTCTCTGCTTTTTAATATGCTGTCTAGGTTGGTCATAGCTTTTCTTTCAAGGAGCAAGCATTTTTTTAATTTCATGGCTGCAGTCACCATCTGTAGTGATTTTGGAGCCCCCCAAAAAATAAAGTCTCTCACTGTTTCCATCATTTCCCTATCTATTTGCCATGGACCAGATGCCATGATCTTAGTTTTCTGAATGTTGAGTTTTAAGACAGCTTTTTTACTCTCCTCTTTCACTTTCATCAAGAGGCTCAGCAGGCTCTTTAGTTCATCTTCGCTTTCTGCCTTAAGGGTGGTGTCATCTGCATATCCGGAGAAGGAAATGGCACCCCACTCCAGTACTCTTGCCTGGAAAATCCCATGGATGGAGGAGCCTGGTAGGCTGCAGTCCATGGGATCGCTAAGAGTCGGACACGACTGAGCGACTTCACTTTTGCTTTCCACTTTCATGCATTGGAGAAGGAAATGGCACCCCACTCCAGTACTCTTGCCTGGAAAATCCCATGGATGGAGGAGCCTGCTAGGCTGCAGTCCATGGGGTCGCACAGAGTCGGACATGACAAGCGACTTAGCAGCAGCAGCAGCATCTGCATATCTGAGGTTATTGTTATTTCTCCTGGCAATCTTGATTCCAGCTTGTGCTTCATCCAGCCCAGCGTTTCACGTGATGTATTCTGCATATAAGCTAAATAAGCAGGGTGGCAACATACAGCCTTGATGTACTCCTTTCCTAACTTGGAACCAGTCTGTTGTTCCATGTCCAGTTCTAACTGTTACTTCTTGACCTGCATGCAGATTTCTCAGGAAGCAGGTAACGTGGTCGGGTATTCCCATCTCTTGAAGAATTTTCCACAGATTGTTGTGATCCACACAGTCAAAGGCTTTGGCATAGCCAATAAAGCAGATGTTTTTCTGATACTTTTAATGTCTCTGTAAAAGGAAGCCTATGTTCAACAATTAGTGTTCCAGTATCTTATTTTACGTAGGAATGATCTAGATATTTTAAAAACTTTCAACACTTAATTTAGCAAAACTTTAAAGTTTCACGTTACCCAAATCTGGAAAGACTATTTTTAAGTAGACAATCCTAAAACATGATAATTCCTAAAGAGTTTACCTAAAAGCTTTTATCTCATTTATATTTAATTTACTTATAAAAATTTCATCATGGACTTCCCTGGTGGTCCAGTGTTAAGACTCCATGAATCCAGGGCAGGGATGCAGGTGCCATGATTCAACCCCTCGTCAGGAAACTAAGATTCCCACATGCCATGTGGCTTGGCCAAAAAGTAAAAATATTTTAAAAATTTCATCATACCAAGTTATTATCTGTTTCCTGAAAAATTTTGCAACAGATATAGTAAGATCTTATTTGACATCTAGTAAACCTAAGGTACAATAAAATTATTATACTTAATGTTGGTGCCTCTAACAATATGTCTGTATTAATTAAACCAATAAACTTAAACTAACTTTAATACCAAATAACAATTTAATATGGAATATTTCCCAGTTCATGTGAACTGGAAATTCATTTGGGTTACTTTTATTTTTATATTTCCTTAAAGCCAATTAAACAGAGCTCATTTAGAAATTAATTTTGGTAAGACCATCCAAATACAAAGATATATATTTATAACACATACATGGACACATAGATAAACACAACCAGAAAGTTCATAGCTTCATTTTAAAACTTAGTTATGAAACACGTATTACAATATAAAACTCATTAGTTTATAAATAACAGTTGGAATAAGTTTTAAAAGACCTATTTTTCCTTTTTTTCTTCAGTTGAAAAAGAATTGGAGATGGTCTACATAAGACAAAGATGAGTTCCTGAGAGCCCATCACAAAGGCACAGGGAGAGAAAAGCAAGTTCCTTTTAGAAGGACTTGTTCCCTTCGAGTAAAAGTTCTGAAAAATGATGCTTTATCAAGCCAGCAAAATCAGTTTTAGACTGTCAAATGAACCTCATTTTGTTCATATTTTCTCCAGAGCCTAAAGAATATCATGACCATGTGGTGTTAACCAATGTAAGTTTGGCTTCAGTCACAGAACCATAAATAAAGGTGGTCCCATTTCTTAGTATGCAACATAAAGGGCTATTTTTAGGAACTGAACTTTTGTTGCCCATGTCTGCCAACTAAAATAGTGCACCTCCTTTAACACAAATATACCCTCACACATGTATATAAGATAAAAATCAAACCAACTCCAAAGCCTCAAAGAAAAACCATTTTCCAAAGCCTCACTTCAACCCAATCGCATAAAAACCCACCCATAAGGAATTTCCTCATGTGTCCTTCTTTTTTACAGTTCTAGTTGGTAGAAGGCATTATAATTTAGAGAGCCATTAGGGATCATTATTCTCCTGATTTTAAGGAGTACTGAAGTCAAGTAGTGTTACAATAAAATACATTTTTTTTTCCTTTTCACAGGTGCACAGCTAAAAATTTCTCAATTCTGCAAAATACACCCTAGAGGGCTACAAGACAGAAAAGAGCTCTGATTATCTATTATTAGCTGTTCACAGCCGGTGTTGTCAAATATCAAGCAAACAAACAAATCAATGCAGAGTGGTCTCTCAGGGTCACAGTTTCCTAATCCAAAAGGAAAATCCCAGTCAATGTCCTGCCAAAGATGAAACCAAATACAACAGAGAAGAATACCCTGTTGCTGTCACACATGAGCTCTGCTACTTGCCAGAGACATCTCAACAAGTCAATGCCTTGCATCTTTCATCACAAAATTGAGAGCTCCATGGGTCAACAATGCCTGGTCAGCAGTAAGCCCGTGGGACTGTCCAGAGACAGAAGCACTCAAGTAGCTGCTACACAGGATCTTAGAGCCACCACTGGCCAGCGGCCGATGTGCCATGGACAAGATGCCTACACGGGATGGTGGTCCCTTTGTGGTTGTGAAAATTGTAACTTAACCAAACTTGGGGCCTGTCACCTAACGCTCAACAAAACCAACCTACTGATGCCAGGCTGTGCTAAAGGAAAGTACAGAGTTTATTGCAGAGTGCCAAGCAAAAGAGTGGAAAATAAGCCTCAAATCTACTCCCGCTTGGTCTTTGAGTTAGGGTTGGGTTTTTTTTTGTTATTGTTTTTTTAAGGGGAAGAACAAAGAGGATGGTATTAATCATCCATTTCTTAATCCAAGTTTTCAGAGTCAGAATGACTCTAGTTTTTGATTCTCTGTCCATGACTCAGGGTCTGTTAGCTCATCTTGCCTTGGAGAAAAAACTTGTGTTTGTACACTAGTGATGATATCTAATAATAGCATTTTTAGTACACTAATGATGTTACTGACATCATAATCATCTGACTCTGGTTGATGACTATTCAAGTTAGTGCAAGATTGAGCTCAGACAGGACAAGAAAGGGGATAAAGGTTTGGATAGTGAGATTGATCATAAACTCAGTAAGAGAACTCAGTTTTAGTGGGACTTGGTTTCGGCTGAACACCTTCTGTTTCAGTGTCTGGGACTGAAAGGAAGCCCAGCTGCACATTCTTCTGGGAGAATAAATGTAGTTATTTTGGTAGGCTCCAGTGAACACCCACACCGGATTTCAAGGTTACTTTTTCCAACACTCTTGCTTATTCTCCAAACATGCATGTACCACCAGGCCTCCAGCACCGAGGACAGCGCTCAGGCAGCCCAAGCCTGTCTATATGCAGCCATCCCAAGCCAGGCAGTAGCTGACCCAGGCAGACAAGGGGAGGAAATCAGAGAGCAGAGGTCAGGTAGCAGATGGTGGAAGGGCCAGAGCTCTCTTCAGACCCACCAGAGCCAACCTACCCCGTGTGCATGTGCGCTCACAGCTCAGCAGCTATGGTGTGAGTTTATGTACAGGCCCAGGCCTGTTTACTAAGTCACTTCAGTTGTGTCCGACTCTGCAACCCCATGGATGGCAGCCCACCAGGCTCCCCTGTCCCTGGGATTCTCCAGGCAAGGACACTGGAGTGGGTTGCCATTTCCTTCTCCAATGCATGAAAGTGAAAAGTGAAAGTGAAGTCGCTCAGTCATGTCTGACTCTTTGCAACCCCATGGACTGCATGCAGCCTACCAGGCTCCTCCGTCCATGGGGTTTTCCAGGCAAGAGTACTGGAGTGGGGTGGCATCACCTTCTCTGGCACAGGCCTGTAGCAGCAATATATGTCATGTGTATACTCAGCCTGTCTATACACACCTTGTGGGTGCAGGTGTGCAGGTATATACCTCTGAGACACTTCCTGTGTTTACAATAGGTGCTTCCACCTTCTTCCCTATTGTAAAGTTGGGATTCCAGGGAGAGATGCTCCTGCTGGAACTCAGGCACAGCCTGGCGGGGACTGTGGAATTGTTCATGCTCCCAGATTAGCAGGGATCCTCCAAGAGGGTCTCATATGGCTGTCAGAATACCCTCACTTTACTCCCACTGGCAGCAGATTAACTAAAGACCTTCTGGAACTCAGGAGGAAACTCAGGGGAAGGTAGAATGCTGGGCAGAAAGAAGGTATCTCCCCAGACCAGACAGTCTTACAGAGGTGAGCAGACAACAGAACCAACAAAGCATTTCTTTGCAGAGGGAGGAGCCCAAAAGCCAAGCCTCAAGCCGGACTCCCAGCCCTCCTCTGCAGCACTCACCTGCAGAAGTGTTCCAGGTCTTTGCATAAGTCCGGGCGGCCTCCTCTCCAGAGTGATGTCATGGGATACATTTAGTCTGACCTCCTTCAAGATGTAACATCCAGTTACTATTCTTACAGATGCCTCTGCTACTTGTGAATATTTGAATTCATAAACCTGTGCTGAAGCTGTGACACATTACAGTTTCACTGTGTTTTCCTTTTTTTTTCACTGAGCATGCTTTGGTCCTCCCTGAGGAATGGGGATAGCAAGACCAGATCCCTCTCCTCTATGGGTATGTTCCTATCACTAGATAAGGGGTCTTGTTCTTTCCTGTCATGGGCTTCAGAGATTTCCTTTCCACTCTGTGGTTTTCCATCTATGCACCACTTGTTAGCTTGGAAAGTTGTGACTCTACATGGGTGTGGTAATCATGGAACCCAACAGGAGTGAACTGGGGGCCCAGAGATACCTAGGAAGAGCTGGAGGACCCTTGGATTTCTCTCTTTGTTAGCAAGGTCAGCCAGCCACAGGAGTGGTCAGTGCTGTTTATGCCATCTCCTCTCAGATCAGCATCTCTGAGAGGGCAGGCAGGCAGGATCCTGATCATATTTTCAGCCTTGGCATAGGGCCTGACCCAAAGAATGCAGAGAACATTATCACATGTAACAGAGCAGGAAACTGAAGTCTAGCGATGAGAGCGTCTTCCTCAGGTCACAGAGCAGTTCTCGCCTCCAGACTCTCATTTGTTCATTCATTCAGCTCTTGTTTACTAATAATGTGCCTGCCCCCTGCTGGGCACTGAAGGGGCAGGAGAGACAAGTAGGAAGCAGCAGTAATAGCAATCCAGGGTGGTGAACGTGATGACATACCTTCAACCCAGAGGAGACATCGTGGGGAGCGGGAAATATTTGAGTAGGCTCTATATCTTGCCAGGCATAAGGAGTGGGATGTAGGACACCACTCCCAGTCCTGGCTCTGATTCTGTCATGTGGAGCAGCCCTGAGCAAGTTTCTGTCCCTCTCTGTGTTCACTGGTATAAGAAGAGGTGGATCTAGAGGCTTCTGGGCATCAAAACTAAGTAGCAATAACTCTGAGGCCTCTTCATCATCATAAGCGGCCGCTGTCTGTCCTGCGAGGCCTCATGTCCATTCTAAGTCCAGCCTTCTAGTGACCCTGACAGCCAGTCAAGGATGGACTCAGTTACTCTGGACCCAGGTTTTCCTACACTTAGAACACCCGGGCCATGCTTCTCCGACAGTGATGGACCCTCTGTTATTCGAGCTCTCCAATATTTTTGACCACTCTCCTATTTTTGGATAGTTCCCCACATCGTAAGTATCTCCTTCCCAAGGTAGAATCCAGAAAACTCTCTTATCCAGCCGCTCTTGCAGGAAGGGGTAGATAAGTGACTTAGACTATACCAGTGAAATATAGTCTCATGACTATATCTCATGAGCCTTTGATTCAAAAGCTCATGAGCCTTTGATTCAAAAGCCAGCAATGAGCAGGTGAGAGTCCTACATGTGGCCTCTATCTTGCTGACACAAGGCAGGTAGATTTGGGAGCTGTTTCTGAAAGCTGAGATTTAACCCTGCTTCTTGAGCACTACCAACTATGCTGTAAGCTTCCTAACATTTTAAAATATATTCTCTTTCTGCTTAAAGGAGTGAGTATGAATTTTGTTGTTTGCAACCAAGTACTCAGGCTGACCTACTCACTGCCCCACTGTTAAAGGTCTTTCCAGCCCTCTAGAGGGTGGACGTGGGACTGGGCACACAGCACAGTGCACACCACCCCCACCGCGGCGCACACCAGGAGACAGAGATGCCGGCTGCCGGGCCTGGTTGAGCCAAGCCAGACCTTTGTTTCTCTTTACTGCGACAACCACAAATCTGGACAGCGGAGCCAAGAACTTGAAATCCTATCCAGAGCAAAGGTTTTGAATACATGATGAAATGGTTGCAAACCATGTTCAACTCATGTCTTTTATTGAATAGTAGTGCTTTTCCCCCAGGTTAATAAAATTGTTCAACATAGAAATGTTTGGAAATTATCCCCAAGGAGAATCACCAGTGCAATTTTGTGTGTTTCATAATAATAATGTGTTTATATAGTGCTTAGTATTAATATGGGTCAGCCATTATTTCTAAGCATTTCTGACACATGATTTTTATTTTTTTATTTTTTAACTTTACAATATTGTATTGGTTTTGCCATATATCGAAATGAATCCGCCACAGGTATACATACGTTCCCCATCCTGAACCCTCCTCGCTCCTCCCTTCCCATACCGTCCCTCTGGGTCGTCCCAGTGCACCAGCCCCAAGCATCCAGTATCGTGCATCGAACCTGGACTGGCGACTCGTTTCATATATGATATTATACATATTTCAATGCCATTGTCCCAAATCATCCCACCCTCTCCCTCTCCCACAGAGTCCAAAAGACTGTTCTTTACATCAGATTCTGACACATGATTTACATATGAGTTATGGACTGAATTGTGTCTTCCCAAAATTTACATGTTGAAGTCCCCCATATGACTGTATTTGGAAACAGGGCCTTTAAAGGGATAATTCAGGGAAAATGAGTTCATAAGGGTAGAGTCCTAATCCAGCAGAGCTGGTGTCCTTACAGGAAGAGGAAGGGACACACATGCAGAGTAAGGTCTTGTCAAGAATCAGCAAGAAGGCAGCTGTCTGCAAGCCGAGATAGGCCTCACCAGAAACCAACCTTACCAACACCTTAATCTTGGACTTCTAGCCTCCAGATACATGAGAAAATTAATTTCTTTTGTTTAAGCCACCCAATATGTGGTATTTTGTTATGGCAGTACTAGAAGACTAACACAATATGGTAACTCATTTAATCATTACATCAACCATTTTTCCCACGCATAGAACAATTCAAGAAATATTTGCTAAATGAATGAAGGATAAATTTATTTGGTATCATATGCTACTTTTTAAAACCTGACCACATAAGTACTTTCCTTATTTTATTACCTCTTTAAATTAAAAAAAAAATGGATACATGATGTCCATGCATTCATTCAGTTAACTATTTGGTTAACAAGTACTACGCTGAGTCCCCACTAAGTGCAAAGCATTGTGTAGGTACTGGGGATAGAGCAATGAACAAACAAACAAAAAGTCAGCCCACACGACATGTACTTGTGCTATGGAAGTACCATTGCCAAACTGTCAGAAATCAATTAACCCATTTACTGGGGTTTCTTTGGATTGAAAGTTCTCTGATGAGCCAATCAGACACAGGCAGCTATCTTCTTTTCTTTTAAAAAGGTCAACTAGATAACTAGAGGGCTCCTGGGAGCCAAAGAAAGACAAAGATGAAGCCCTTGGAATTTGTCCTGCATCCACAGGGCTGATCAAGCCACTAGTACTGATCCCTGAGACACCTATGCCTATGTCTCCAGCTCACACAAGGTCAGGACTAATGGAAAACAAACCGTACCTTAAAGACTTTGGAAATGAAACAAACGCATCATTTCAAAGAAAATTTGGTTGAATGCTTATACCATCTGGGGGTAGGGAAAATCTTTTTCATCACAACAAAGCAGGCAGAAACCACAAAGGAAAAGACTGGTAGATTTGAAGATCTGACTACATGCAAATTCTAAATGTCTCCATATTAAAAAACCACCATTAAAAAATCTAAAAGAAATCTAATAGAAAATAGAAAATCTAATAGAAAACGTGTAAAAACTGTAACACTGGCAACAGAAGAAGGGTTTGACCTGTAACTCAAATCAAGAATAAAAAGACAAATAAGCAAAGGACAAAGACAGGCAATTCCAGTAAGAAGAAATGCTGCCCTCCTCTGCCTAGCTGCTCATTCAGGTGAGATGTGAAGTAGCTGCCTTAATGCTGCCACCTGTTTTTCCATCTCCTTCTTCCAACGTCTAGGCCATAGGGGCGCTGATCCCTGTAAGAGGAGGAAGGACCAGGCTTCCGTAAGCCACACCTTACTCACCTGGCCCCTCCCTCCTATCACTCTCCCCATCCAGCCAGAAGCCAGCCCCTTTTTCCTGGTGGCAACCTAGGCAGCTTAGCCCACCGCCAGGCCAGATGAACTCAACAATAAAAGCAGGGCAAAGATTAGGAGAAAATGTGGACACCTAAGTGTCTGACATCCTGCAAACCCTTTCTGATGGGAAGCTTGGCAAGCTGTGTCACAAACCTCAAAAAGTTCTTAAACTCTGACTACCACCAGCAGGTTTGCTTAGGAATTAACATGGAGAAAAAAAAAATCATGATTTTTTTTTTGTCCATGAGGATTGTCATTGAAGTATTATTTACAATAGCGCCAAGGTGGAAACTATCCAAAAGTCCAATCCCAAAGTGGCATTCATTTTTGTACCTCCGTAGGATGCTCTGCTGCCCATAAAAATGATGATGCGGAAGACTGTGGAATGACACAGAGAGATGTTCATGGCATGTGGCCAGGTAAAAAATGCAGGTTACAAAACAATATATTCAGGATGATTTTCATGTGTTGTAGTGTCAAGAAGTCACTTAGTCATGTCGACTCTTGGCGACCCGATGGACTGTAGCCCATCATGCTCCTCTGTCCGTGGAATTCTCCAGGCAGGTATACTGGAGTGGGTTGCCATTTCCTTCTCCAGGGGATTCTCCAACCCAGGAATTGAACCCAGATCTCCTGCACTGCAGGCAGATTCTTTACCATCTGAGCCACTTAAAAGCATGTATCATGGTTTAGTCATTAAGTCATGTCCAGCTCTTGCCACCCCATGGACTGTAGCCTGCCAGGCTCCTGTGTCAAAGGGATTTTCTAGGCAATATACATTCATGGAAAAAAATCAAAGAAAAGTTAATGGTTATTATCATTGACTGGTGGGATTAGAAGAGTTTTTTTTTTCTCTTCTTTGAATTTACCTGTATTTTCCATTTTTTTTTTACAATGAATAGGCATTTCTGTAACAAGGAAAATTCTATTTTAATAAGGAGCATTTCCAGAGCTCTCTCTTGGCTCAGAAAGGGTTGGAATGCTGGAGAGGGAGAAGCATGTCATGGGAAGATCATGACAGAATGACGTCCCTCCTACATGGCATGAATTTCAAGGTGTGAGTAGAGGGTCAGTGCTACCAGACTCCTCATATCCTGATTTGTGGTCTCCTTGCATGTGCCCAAGTCTTTCCCTTCTCTGGTGGTCATTAGAAGTCCACATGGTCAGGACTGGAGGTGGCCATGAGGACCTTAGGAGAGGCTCATGTTAGCCCAGGAAGATGTTAGAGAGTATAGGGAGGCAGGCAGAGGCAGGCCCTTTTAGAGGTGATGGGAGAGCTCTTGGGGAGGGGCCAGTGCTGGGAAGTCTAAGGAGAAGTGAATTTTCAGAACAGGACAGTACATTCCCTGGAGGGAGTCAGGCTGCTTCCCAGTCTCAGAGCTTATTACGGGGAACCAAAAAATCAATGCTAAAGACACTGCCCAGTGGGCTCAGACCCACAGATAACAAAAACAGTACTTTAAGAGGCCGCTCTCAGGGCCAGGAAAGCAACAAGAGCACAATATAGAGCACTTCAAAGGCAGGGAAAACACTCCTGGCTAGAAAGCTGCTGGAAGGCACCAGAAAGGTAGGGAAGGGACTGCCAAAAGAACCAACCCCAGTGACCAGTGGCTGACTCCCCAGAAGAACCAGCTAAGTGGGGGCTCAACACATCTGAGCCAGCTGTCCTGTCCTCCCTAATCCCATAGAACCCCAGGGAGGAACAGGGACTTGCTTGAGGTCACACAGAAAATTAAGACAAAGACCAAAATGTGGACATTCTGACTCCCAGTCTAATATGTTGACCATTACTCCCTAAAGAGGACTTCACAGGTGGCTCAGTGATAAAGAATCCACCTGCTTGCCAATGCAGGAGACACAGGAGACTCAGGTTCAAACCCTGGGTCAGGAAGATCCTCTGGAGAAGGAAATGGCACCCCACTCCAGTATTCTTGTTTGGGAAATTCCACGGACAGAGGAGCCTGGCGGCTTCAGTTCATGAGGTTGCAAAGAGTTGGACATGACTGAGCACAGGTACACCCTCTAAGGAGAATTCTATTTCATTTGAAGACATAAATAATGTCTATATCATATAAAGTATTTGAAACTATAAAAAAAACAATTTATCATTTAATTTATGAAGTAAATACAGATAGAATTCCAAAAGTTGATGTGACATCAAATTTTTAAACAACAAAAAATAGATAGGCTAATACCAGATATAAGTATAGGCACAAAATCTCTTAAACAAAATTTTAACTGATGATTAAATATGTAACTTGAATTTCCACTAAAATAAAACAACATGTATTTCTAGTGTGCCGGGCTGATATCGAACAAGCAATCAGGGCAGTACCTAAAGATTTGTTGAGCACCATCCAGGTGTAATTATATGATGAGCTCATATTCTACTGTAGCAACTCTATAAGGATGCCAGGATTATCTCTGCAACAGCTGCTCTACGACTTTCAATCCATCCACAGCTTTACAAGAGCTGCCGTGTTCAAACAGGGGACTCTACCCTTGTCACTGACGATTGGTCCAAATGACCAATAACCGGTACAATAGCTGAACCCAATGTAGTTCATCCAAGGGAATTTGGAATCGGAATTTTAGTCCTTTTCTGCAGAGAGTGCACATCTGCAGAGAACATGAAAAATGAAGCAAATACTTCCAGAGAAGCAAAGATGAGAAACAAAGAGAAATTCATTGTTGAGTTCTCCGTGGGCCAGTGAGGGGTGAAGGAAGTCAGTGCAAAAAACCAGACCAGAAGAGGTCTCAAGCCCAACTGTGTTGCATCTCAAAAAAATCCCCAGGGAAAGTTTTTTTTTTTTTTTAGCCAGTCCTTGATAGATTATGAACTTGTGACCTGCATTTCCAACTGTGGCTGTATTCCTGATTCTGGTGCACCCTGGAGGCCCAGCTACATTCCTGCATTTGGAGCAAGTGAGGCTCTTCCCAGTGGCCTCTAGACAATCTTTATCTGGCTTGAGTAGGTTACTATTGCTTGTGATCATTTTTACTAAAATATCTAATTTTGCAGATGAGGATATTGAGGCTCAGAAGGCTGAAGGAACTTGTCCAAGATTTCATAGCTAACCTGAGATTTGTCCAAAGCCATCTGACTCCAAAGCCTGTGTCCTTTGTCGTATTAAAGAGGAGTCCACAACAATTCAATATCTTTTCTCAGCAAAATCTCTTAAAATCAGAAATAGAGGATTTTCCAGGTAAAAAGGAAAAAGTGAAAGTGAAGTCGATCAGTCATGTCCAACTCTTTTTGACCCCATGGACTGTAGCCTACCACACTCCTCTGTCCATGGGATTTTCCAGGCAAGTGTACTGGAGTGGGTTGCCATTTCCCTCGCCAGAGGATCTTCCTGATCCAGGGATCGAACCCAGGTCTCCTGCATTGTACGCAGATGCTTTAAAAGCAAGAGTTAATTTCTTGAAAAGAAGAGATTTGAATTCAGGAGCCAGTCTACTTTCTAATGGGAAAAGATAGCAAATATAACCCAAGTCTTTGCTGTCATCCCCGAAGCTATTAAAAGCTTCACTGTGGTTTGTGTGGGGGCAAACCTTGGAGAGAAAGAAAGGGAATATCCCCCGCATTTGTAGAAACACTGGATGAACCGCAAGGTCTCAGTGATGACACACAGCAGGGAATCCACCTAAAATACCAGCGTCCTGCATACATGTGCTGTATGACTCCAACCTCACTCGAAATAATTTCAAAAAAATATTTTTAATCAGTAGAATTAAAGTTCCCCCCAAAGGAAAAAAAGGCAGTGGAATCTAAAACACGCAGGATGGACGTGCTGGGCCCAAGTGTGTAGTGAAGAGAGGACAGTTTCACAAGGTGAATTTCCAGAGAATGTGGGGTAAGGAGGGAGGGCGGTGATTCAGCCACTGACACCTGTGGGAGCATCAGACTGAAACCCACAAGGCCTGCCGCCTGCTACCTCCTCCACCCAGCACACAGGCTGGTATGTGCTCATCATTCGGTATTCAGAAGACACTCATTAATTAAGTCGGGTGTTGTAGGATTTCAGAATGAAAATCTTAAAGCAGCAGTTGTAAATATCAACAAGACCTGTTTAGGTGGAGAAGTAGACACAATTTGTGCTGGGGACAATGTTTTGTGTGTGTGTGTGTGTGTTCCTGAGTCAGCGTGAGCCTTTTAGGAGCCAGGAGGATGGACCTCTAAACTTATGCCCATGGAAAGGCTGAAGAAGGATGTCTTCGAGTGTAAGAGCAGACATGGGCACTTGAAGGAAGGAGATTGGCAGACAGGTCTTCTCCTTTCAAGCACCTCTGCTCCCTCTGGTGCTCTTCCACAGATCCTGCCCCACGACATATGCACATTCAGTCCCTATTCTCCCTTGGGCTCTCCCATTCCCATTCCCATGTTCCTCAAGGGCAGATCTTCCTGCCAGATGAGGAATTCAGGGCCTCCAGGAGCTCCAAACACCCACAGCCAGTTTCTATACTGAACCTCTGGCCATATTACCTACAACTCCCCCCAGGTGCTCTCTGCTCCACCTAGTTTTTGCTCCTCCCAGGAGACCTGTTTCCGAAGTTCCTTGGCTGGGCAAACGGTGTCCCTCCTGTCTCACTCTGGACATCTCTGCCTCCAGATTAGACTTGTCTTTCCAAGGTAAGCACAAACAATTCCACTGGGAGAAGATCATCCATATTCCCCTGAGGACAGGGGCCCATGATGACCTGTCCTCTGATTTGAGGTATCCAAACTTGGTTCTACCTCCACCTGTACGTAAATGGAAGAGAGGAGGAAAGACCAAAAGTGAGTACCTAGAGGGTAGAAACTCCAAGAGAAGAAACTAAAAACTATTGTACTACACAGGAGTGTTTGTAAGGTGATTGAATATTTATGAAGTTTTGAAGCAAACATTACAGGGAAATATTTCCTTTACTGAAGCAACAACAACAAATAGAAAATAGGAATAAACGAGGTCTGCTCAGGATTGAGATGAAGAGCACTATGAAACTTTACAGAAGAACATAAAAGAAGGCTCCAGTGAATTAGGAGATGAATGATATTCTTAGATGACAACCCTAAATACTACAAAAACACCAATTCTCTCCAAAGTTTATATTCATATTTAATGCACTCTCATTTTAAAACTTAACAGAATGGGTTTAAATTCAATTCGAAGAATGTTCATGCACAATACTGACCAAGAAACACTTTTGAAAGTAGAATAATACTAAAAACTAAAATACTACAATGAATAATACCAGTAACACAAAAATCAAATCTGTGGCACAGAAATGGATCAATTATCAGAAAGCTCAAACACTAAACAAAAATACAACATGAAATTTTAAAATTTTGCCACTCAGAAATATTTATCATATGAGGAGCTCTTAGAAATCAATTTGAAAAAGAAGAGAGTCTGAAAAAAATAAGGGGCAAGAAGAAAACTAAGTAATATGGAAAAGAAATATATATATAGCTTGTAAACATAAAAATTAGCCAATTTCACAAGTAATCAAAGAAAATTCAGTAAAAATAATGTACATCTTTACTATCAATTATCAAAGTTTAAAACATGATAATAAATTCCACTGAAAAGGGTTGAGGACATGTATGCAAATCAGCCTTTTGGGGTGGGAGAGCAATTAGACAAACACATAGAAGCACATTCAATGCAGCAATTGCACTTCTAGAAATCTATCTTCTGAAAGTAATGTGTAGAAATAGCGATATATGAATACTCAAAGACATTCAGCCAGATATTACCTGTAGTATAAAAAAGTCAAGGCAACCTCAGTACCTACTAACAGTGGGTTAGATTAAAAAATGTTGTATACACACAGGATAAAATACCATGCAGCAGTTTAGAATAACAGCATAAGAGAATACACAAAAAATGCCAGAAAACAGTTCCACTGCATTAAGTGAAAACAAATTATAAAATCCACTCTTCCAGCAATTATTTATTGAGTGACCACCACGTGCGACTGAACAACAGTGAGCAAAATAGATAACATTCCTACTCTCACGAAATCTTCAGTTTCATAAAATTTATAAACTGGACTACAAGCATGGCTCCAACTAAAAAAATAAATACATAAAGAAGATGTGGTTGCAAGGGTGTCAAAAAAAGACACAAAATGATGTGTCAGGAGAAAGTGACTGCCTCCAAGTTTGGCACTGAAGGTGGTTTTTGTACTCCTTTTGGTACTTTTCTGAGTTTTCCAAGTTGTTTGCAATGAATATATATCATATTTGTAGCCCAGAATGAAAATCAGAGAATGTCATCTTTTTTCAAAGGTGAGTGGGACCTGTGTAGGAGGTGGTGAAGAGAAGACGGGCTGGATAGGGGTGGGCTGGTGTGAGGAGACACTGGGGAAGGGCCACACAAGCAGGAGTGGGTGTGGAATCCAGAAAGTGGGAGGAAAGAAAAGTCCAGGCAAAGGAACATCTTATGGGTCTTTCTCTTAATATCCTCCCCCACAAAATCATATTGATCCTGATTACAGTGTCTTTCCCATGAGTCAGGGGATGCCCTCTCATCCCTAGGCATGGCTGAGGCCCTAGCCTCCCCTGAGGACAGAGGTTGTTCACTATTTGACTCAACCTTTCCTAACCTGGCTTTTTTCTTTTTTCCTTTGAACCTGTGCTGCCTTTTAGAAAATTAGGTTTCAGAATTGATCACTTGTTCACTTTCATTTATCAAATGTTGTCACTTTTAGACTCCTTCTAGTGTCCAGGCAATGGGTGGCCAAGATTCTCTCCCACATGCTGAGCTGTTACAGATAACCCCCTTTCACCCTCAAGACAATCAGTCTAGCCAAGTCTCTCTTCCCAACAGACCTGAGGTGCCAGAGTCAGTCATGGATAGATCTTACCCCTGGGAATTAGACTGATGGTCTTTGCAGGCTGACTATCTCCTATGTGGCTTCTTTCACTGAATGAAGCTCTGCACTGGAGTTTGGTATTTCCTCTTTGTGGGGCTTCTCAGGTGGTTCAGTGGGTAAAGAATCCGCCTGCAATGCAGGAGATGCAGGTTCGATTCCTGGGTCAGGAAGACCCCCTGGAGGACGGCATGGCAACCCATGCCAGTATACTTGCCTGGAGAACCCCTTGGACAGAGGAGCCTGGTGGGCCACAGTCCATGGGGTCTCAAAGAGTTGGAGATGACGGAAACGACTGAGCATTCATGCACACACATTTCCTCTTTATGGCGTGAGCTAAGAGACAACAGCGCTCAGAAGATCAATACTTCAAAATGTGATTGTAACACATGCGATAGCTTAGACTACTTATAGGACTTCTCCCAGGGAAGTACCACCATCATCTTAGCGCAGACTCCAACATGACCTGGACCTTTAGGATCTTGTTCCTGCCTTCCCCTTCCAGCCAATCCCTTCAGTGACCCCAGCTCTCCCCTTTCATCACCCTTAATCATACACATCCCACACAAACAGGGTCTCATGACTTTTCAGAACTCATGCTGTTCTGGCCACCATGCTGGCCACTGGAGCTCTACCGTCCCTCACCCTCACTTCAGTTCCTGTCCAGCCCCATATGCACTGCTACCCAGCCCTTCCACTCCCCAGCCCTTCCAACTCCCTATCAGCCTTTTTTGTCAACACCCAGGACTTTGCTCCTGTGCTAATGCCACAGTGAATGGGGTTCAGTCCTTTATCCTTGTGCCAGCCTGGGGTGTTGAGAGGAGATGGATATGTGGGTAGTCACAACATGGTAGGCTGCATGTTCTGACACCAAGTGGTCTGAGGGGCAAAAGGGCTCCTAGCCCAGGGCTGCTCCAAGTCCACATCCAACCTGAAACAGAGATGAAAACGACCATCCTGTGGTCTGGCTGCTCCTCTCAGATTGCAGCTGTGAACCACATGGGCACTGGACCCAATCATGATGGACTAAGCTTGACTTGATTCCACGACCCTCCCACATGTCACACCTTTTTCCTTTCCCACTGACAGCCACATGTCTTGAAAGAGTCATCTATACTCTACTTCCTCACCTGTAGTTTGTCTTCCCATGAGTCACTTGTCAAGGTTGTCAAATCCAGCATCCAGTTCTTTGTTCTCATGTTGCTTTTTTGTTCAGCAGCTTTCAACTCAGCTGAAGGAAAACATTCTCCTGTATACCTTCCTCTCTCAAGTTCATGACTACAATTCCCCAGGCTTTCCTTCTACCTCTCTGGCTGCCACTTTGTTCTCCCTTTGCTGGCTTCTCTTCAGAAGCAGTCCTTCCTGTGAATGTTTGCATACCCTGGGGAAGAATTATCGTATTTCCATTTATACTCCTCAGGTGTCCTCTTCTAGGCTCATGCTGCAAGTACTATCTATGTTGTTTTCGTTTAGGCCCTAGGTCATGTCTGATTCTTTGCAACCTCATGGACTGTAGCCCACCATACTACTTTGTCCATTAGATTTCCTAGGCAAGAATACTGGAGCGGGTTGCCATTTTCTTCTTTAGGGGATCTTCCTGACTCAGGGATCAAACCCAGGTATTCTGCACTGGCAGGTGGATTCTTTTTCACTGTGCCACCAGGGAAGTTCCATAAGTACTATCTACAACTCATGGGGTTGCAAATAGTCAGACACGACTGAGCAACTGAACTGAACTGAACTGATACACCAATGACAAATGTTTATTTCCCAGTCTGACCTCTCTCCTGAGCTTCGGATCCTACATCCAGCTTTCCCCTTGGCAGTTCCCATTGTACATTTAAGAGACATCTCCAATGAACCATGGTTCTGTGGACCTTAGGGGTGCTTTCTCAGCATCCATTCCATCCCTCCCCCCACCTTTTGTAAGCATACACTCCTGCCCACAGCTCCAGAGACTGTCTCTGATTGGTGAAGAAAACTAGTATAACCCTATTCCCACTTGCGACAGTGATTGGTGTCCTAAATTGATCCAATCAAATTGAACAAAAGTTCAGAAACTCTGATGGTTGGGTAGTCGAAGCTCCTTCTTCTGGTGGGTGTATAGCCATTTTACTCCACTGCAGGAAGCCAGATTGAGGACAAAGCCAGACTGAGGATTCAAGGATCAAAACATGCCTGAAATCTGGACTTCTCAGGAATCAGAGTCAATACATTCCACCCGATGTTTAGACCAGTTTTACTTGTACTTTCTGTTATTTGCCAGTTGAAGCATCATGAACATATGAGAGAAAACACAGAACTCTCATGTTCCTACCACTCTTCAACTCACTTTTTTGTGGTCCTGCCCATTTCAGTTCATGCCACCCCAATCCATTCAATGGTTCAGTCAAAGTCTTCCAACTCACCCCTGACTCCTTTCATACTCCTCTCACACCCAGTTCTGTTTTCAAAATATAGAGAGTTCATCCTTTCCTATTCCTGGCCCACTACTGTCTACTCTCTCTCAGCAGCCAGATGAATCTTTGAAAAACCTAAATTAGATTACATCATGATCCTGCTTTAAAATCCTGCAACTTGGAATAGAATTCAGAGTCCTTCCCAGGCCGACAGGCTGTTTGGGCTCTAGCCCAGCCTACCTTTCTGACACATCCCCTTCCCCTGCCTGCTCCCAGCTGCACTGGCTCCCTCTTCCTCAAAGTCTCCCCGTACTCCCACGGAAGGCCTTGGCACTGCTCTTCTATACCCTCACTTCTTGCTGTAGTGGCTTCTCTATTTGTCGCTCAGGTCTGAACTCAGATGTTCCCCACCTCAGGAGGACTTATCTGAGGACCTCGTCTCATGGTGCTTACCCAGTCAAACCCTATCATAGTGCCTTATTTTATTAACGGCACTTATCCCTGTAGGAAATTGTCTTGTTTGTGCATGTGTTCACTTCTTTATTGTCTGTCTCTCTCCCTCTCCTGGTTGCTCCTTGATGGCAGGCCCAGTCTTAGTAACTGTTATATCCCAAGACCTAACATTCATTGCATTGGGACAGAGTGTGAATCTCTGCAGTGCTTCTGGCCATGATAGAAGCAGAAGATGGCTGAGTCCCACTGCGATGGAAGACCTGAGTCCTTGACTAGGCTTCTGAACAGAGCGCGGGTGTGGAGGCAGATGACGGGGAGCAGGGGAGAATCCGTGAGGCTTTCAGAGACCTGGGCTCCAGATAGTGGTTCACATTATTTCCTAGCTGTTCTATGGAAAAAGCGTCAGAGAAAAAGGGCCTGAGAAACATCTGCGGCTACAGTCATGGGAAGCCCCAACACGGAGAGGCCTTGGGGCGGGGTGTGTGTGGGGAGGTCTCCAGTCACTCTGAGGCCTTTGGTCACAGATTCCACTACTGCTGGGGCCCAGAGGCTTTGGCGTCACCAACCACCTTGACCACTGTCACCCAGAAAGCGGGCATTCTGTTGCAGAGGGAGGGAGTGAGTGGGCAATGCTGCCATCACAAGGCCTCTGGTCAGATCCTGGAACTGGCTGGACTGAGGCCACTCAGGCCCAGGCCAGGGAGGGGCTGCTGCATTTCCTGGCACACACTTCCTTTCTCCTTTTAGAGGAGCAAATGTCGCTGGGGCCTTGGCCACAGCTTCCTGCCTCCTTCTGAGATCAGAAGCCACAGCTACAGTCTCAGTGGCTACCCTGCCACACTAGCTTGAGAGACTGGGGGCCAGGCACACTGTCCCCACCTCCACCTTTTCCAAGGTGTGTGCTCTATGAGCAGGGCATGACTAGTGACAGTTACCTTGGTATCTTGGGAAGGGGAAGCTCTGGCTCTGAGGGACCAGATAGCTCTGGCAGAGCTGCACTCAACATAGGCCACGCAGAGCTTTCCACTACTCCAGCTCCCAGCTCTAGAAAAAAAATCACTGATTCGCTAAGCAATAAGCACGGACGCAGTTACTGTGATGAGGGCCCACCTGTAGTCTGACATTCCTGGGCTGTGAGCTTCACTCAAGCTGTCTCTGGTTCCAGAAGGGACACTGCTCCCTCACCTGCCCCTGCCCTCCAGCCGTAGTGAGCCATCTGTGGTGCTCTACAGAGCCACTCTCTGTCATGGTTGCTATGCTGCTTTCTCTGCCTAGAACACCTTTCCCTGCTGTCTTCTTTCCTGTGAGCTGACTTCCCATCATATCCTTCAAGAGTCACTGGAAGCCCTCCATCACCCCTCACCAGCTGGGTGGGGACACTTCTCTTTGCTCCCACTGTCCTGGCACTACAGTGTGTTCTCAAGGAGGCTGCCACCAAGACCCTCAAGGGTCCACCTTGGCCACCATATTTTAATTCATTGTCCCTCCCTCCTCACCATTCCCAGATCCCTTATCTGCTCTACTTTTTCCAAAGCATTTATCACCTTCTAACATACCATATCGGAGAAGGCAATGGCAACCAACTCCAGTACTCTTGCCTGGAAAATCCCATGGACGGAGGAGCCTGGTGGGCTGCAGTCCATGGGGTCGCTAAGAGTCGGACACGGCTGAGCGACTTCACTTTCACTTTTCACTTTCCTGCATTGGAGAAGGAAATGGCAACCCACTCCAGTGTTCTTGCCTGGAGAATCCCAGGGACGGGGGAGCCTGGTGGGCTGCCATCTATGGGGTCGCACAGAGTGAGACACGACTGAAGCGACTTAGCAGCAGCATTGTATTGTCTTTCTCCCTGCCAAGCTGCACAAGGGCAGGGATCTTTGACTATTTTGTTCACTTATGTATCCTAAGCCCTCAGAAGAGCATCTGGCATTTATCGAGTGGTCAATGAATATTAGGGCTTCCTAGGTGGTGCTGGCGGTAAAGAATCTGCCTGCCAATGCACGAAATGCAAGAGACACAGATTCTATCCCTGGGTCAGGAAGATCCCCCGGAGAAGGAAATGGCAACCCACTTTAGTATTCTTGTCTGGAAAATTCCACGGACAGAGGAGCCTGGTAGGCTATACTCATGGGTATCAAAGAGTCAGATATGACTGAGTGCGCGCGCGCACACACATATGCGCACACACACACACACTACATTTACATATGTAAATGGAATGAATGAATGAACCACAGTTGTCTGTTTACTTGTTGGTGAGCTCCTTGAGTGCAGAGCTTAAAGATAAGGAATCTCTATATCCTCAGTACCCAGTGAAGGATTGCGTGCAGAGCAGGACTTTCAGCCCGTCATGCAAGACTCTCATTATCTCTCACCAAGATTCTTGCCAGCCTCATCCTGCAAAGTAAAACAGAAAGGAAGTGGTTATGGCTAAAAGGGTGGCCTCATGAGTTGGCTTTGCCATCCTCACCATGGGTCACTCTTGTCTGCCCGCTCTGACAATCTCTGGATCACTTCACAAATGGGACAAACGCCCAAATCTCTTGCCAATCAGTGGAGAGTTGAACTTGCATATGAATGACTCTAATATCTAAGCAAGTGTGTGAACTTTATCAACATGAGTTGTGAGACCACGATATGCCATGGGTATGCTTAGAATTAATTGAGGGATATTACAGGGGACTTGATGTGTGTGGGAAGGGAATTTCCTACAACTGTCCCAATTCCTGGAACAACAGCAGGGAGGGGAACTACATATTATAAATCAAGGAGGAAGGAACCAATTCTTCATTAAATGGTGATAGAGAAAATGGCTATTTTGGAGGGGAAAGCCTGTTAAAATCCCTACCTCACACTGTCCAACAAAATTAACTCCAGCTGATTAAAATGAAATGTAAAAAAAAAAAAAAAATAGAAGATAAAACATATATCCTCTCATTTGGGAGAGGATTTTCTAAGAATAAAAATCAGTGAAAGAATTTATCCAAGAGAAATCAAAGCATATATCCACATAGGGACTTGCACTTGACTCGTAGCAGTTTTATGTGCTGCTGCTGGTGCTGCTGCTAAGTCGCTTCAGTCGTGTCCGACTCTGTGCGACCCCATAGACGGCAGCCCACCAGGCTCCCCCCTCCCTGGGATTCTCCAGGCAAGAACCCTGGAGTGGGTTGCCATTTCCTTCTCCAATGCATGAAAGTGAAAAGAAAGTGAAGTCGCTCAGTCATGTCCGACTCTTCATTTTATGTGCAGTAGCCCCCAAACTGGAAACAACCCACAGTTTCACCACTAGATAAATGGTTAAACAAATTATATGAAGCACTACTCAGCAATATAAAGGAAGGCTCAGTTGGTAAAGAATCTGCCTGCAATTCAGGAGACATGGGTTCGATTCCTGGGTTGGGAATATCCCCTGGAGAAGGAAATGGCAATCCACTCCAGTATCCTTGCCTGGAAAATCCCATGGACAGAGGAGCCTGGCGGGCTACAGTCCATGGGGTCGCAAGAGTCGGACACGACTTAGCGACTAAACCACCACACATGGATAGACCTAGAGACTGTCATACTGAGGGAATTAAGTCATAATCATATGATATCACTTACATGTAGAATCTTAAAAAATGATACAAATGAACTTATTTACAAAACAGAAATAGACTCACAGACATAGAAAACAAACATGGTTACCAAAGGAGAGACCGGGGTAGAAGGGCAGAGATAAATTAGGAGCTTGAGATTAAGATATACACACTGTTGCTGCTGCTGCTGCTGCTGCTAAGTCGCTTCAGTCGTGTCCGACTCTGTGCGACCCCATAGATGGCAGCCCACCAGGCTCCCCCGTCCCTGGGATTCTCCAGGCAAGAACACTGGAGTGGGTTGCCATTTCCTTCTCCAATGCAGGAAAGTGAAAAGTGAAAGTGAAGTCGCTCAGCCGTGTCCGACTCTTAGCGACCCCATGGACTGCAGCCTACCAGGCTCCTCCATCCATGGGATTTTCCAGGCAAGAGTACTGGAGTGGGGTGCCATTGCCTTCTCCAAGATATACACACTACTATATATAAAATAGGTAAACAGGAAAGTCCTGCTGTACAGCATAAGGAACTATATTCAATATTTTGTAATAATCTATAATGGAAAAGAATCTGAAAAAGAGCATATATAAGAGAAGAGGAACAAAAGAGCCTCTTAAAGAAGGTTAAATAGAGAAAAAGTTGGCTTAAAACTCAACATTCAAAAAACTAAGATCATGGCATCTGGTCCCATTACTTCATGGCAAATAGATGGGGGAAAAATGTAAACAATGACAGACTATTTTCTTGGGCTCCAAAATCACTGCAGACAGTGATTATAGCCATGAAATTAAAAGATGCTTGCTCCTTTGAAGAAAAGCTATGACAAACCTAGACAGTGTATTAAAAAGCAGAGATATCACTTTGCTGACAAAGGTGGGTCTAGTCAAAGCTATGGTTTTTCCAGTAGTCATGTACAGATGTGAGAGTTGGACCATAAAGAAGGCTGAGCACTGAAGAATTGATGCTTTCAAACTGTGGTATTGGAGAAGACTTTTGAGAGTCCCTTGGACAGCAAGGAGATCAAATCAGTCAATCCTAATGGAAATCAACCCTGAATATACATTGGAAGGACTGATGCTGAAGCTGAAGCTCTAATACTTTGGCCACCTGATGTGAAGAGCCGAAACTCACTGAACAAAACCCCAATACTGGGAAAGATTGAAGGCAGGAGGAGAAGAGGGTGACAGAGGACATGATGGTTGGATGGCATCACTGGTTCAATGGACATGAGTTTGAGCAAACTCCAGGAGAATATGAAGGAGAGGGAAGCCTAGTGTGCTGCAGTCCATGGGGTCACAAAGATGCAGACACAACTGAGTGACTGAACATAACAAAACATTATATATATATATATATAAATGTATATATAAATATATATATAAACAATCACTTTGCTGTGTACTTTAAAACAATCTTATAAATTAACTATACTTCAATTAAAAAATCATTAAGAAAAAGACGGCACTATTGATACATACAACAGCACAGCTAAATCTCAGAATACTTATGCTGACTAAAAGAAGCCAGGCAAAGAAGACTACATACTGTTTGAGTCTATTTACATAAAATTCTAGAAAACGTAAATAGTGGTGAATGGGTAGGAGGAAGAGATTATAAATGAGTATGAGGAAACTTCTTGGGGTGATGCACATGTTCACAATCTTGATTATGGTTGCATTTTACACTTGAGAGTGCTGCGTGTGCTGTGCTTAATTGCGCAGTCGTGTCTCACTCTTTGCAACCCCATGGACTGTAGCCCGCCAGGCTCCTCTGTCCAGGGGATTTTTCCAGGCAAGAATACTGGAGTGGGTTGCCATTTCCTCCTCCAGGGGATCTTCCCCACCTGCATCGCCTACATTGGCAGGCAGATTCTATAACACTGAGCCACCTGTCAAGCCCTTACACTTGAATACATATGTTAAATCTTATCAAATGGTACAATTTTAAAATGTGCAGTTTAGGGACTTCCCTGGTAGTCCAGTGGTAAAGAGACGGAATCCATGTCTGCCTGCCAATGCAGGGGACATGGGTTCCATCCCCAGTCCAGGAAGATGCCATGTGCCTTGGGGCAATTAAATCCCTGTGCCACAATTACTGAGCCTGTGCTCTAGAGCCCTGTAGCCAGTGCTCCGCAGTAAGAGAAGCCAGCTCATTGAGAAGCCTGTGCACCAAACTAGAGAAGCCCCCACTGACTGCAACTGGAGGAAGCTCACACATGGCAATGAAGGTTCAGTGCGGCCAAAACATAATAAACTTTTAAAAATTATTTTTAAAAATGTATGTCAGTAGTATCTAAATAAAACTGCTTTTAAAAAATCAGTGAACAAAAATCACACGTAAAAAGGGAAACAGATTTTTAAACTTCTTTTCAAGTTAAACCTTATATATAATAATATGTACAGGTATTATGTGTGCAATTCAATGATTTTTTTATATATGTATACACTTCTGTAAGCGACACTCAGATCAGCATCTAGGATATTTCCAGTACTCCAGAAGGCTTCCTAATGGTCCCCCATTGCCTAATATCTCTCCGAAAGTAACCCAGAAAGGCCAGTATACATTCTAGCATACAAATTTAAAACTTCTATGTATAAAATATCAATCACCATGAATTACATTAATAAGTAATTAACATGCTGTATATTTTGCACAAATATCATATACAAAGTGCTGCTAACCTTAATATATGGAAAGCTCTTACAAGGAAAACACTTGACCTGCCAGTGAAAAAATAGGCAAAAGACACGAATGAACAAGTCATGAAGGAAGAAAGGAAGGAGAGAGAGGGGAAAAAAAGAACAGAGAGAAAGGAAAGAAGACATTCAACTACTCAATTAATCAACAAGAATTTATGATGTGACTGTTGTCACCTAGACATTGAGTTGAGAGTATATACGCAAAGAAGACACAATCCTAACAGTGTAGTGAGGAAGGTGGACAGCTGGCCATTAAAAGCGGCAGTCCAGGGGTTAGGACTCCACGCTTCCACTACTGAAGGTGAAGGTTCAATCCCTGGTCGAGGAACTAAGATCCCACAAGCTGCGCGGAGTAGGGGCAAAAGGGAGAACAAAGTCTTCAATCCGCTGAGGAAAAGCACAGGGGCTTTCTGAGCCCGGAACAGGTATCTGACCCAGCTGTCGAGGTTTCCTGGAGGAAGAAGTATCTCAGCTAAAGCCTGAGAGAGCAGGAGGAGGGAGATGTGGGAAGGTGGGGGTGTGGGGAGGGGAGGACACCAGCATTCATCCTAGAGTGCAAGAACAAGAGAAGAAAGGCCCGGGTAGGAGAGAAAGGAGTGTGAGCTGTAGCGGGCAGAGGGAATGACGGAAGATGAGGTTGGAGGAATAAAGAACCATGGCCTTGAGCACCAGTAACACAGAAACCCTGGAGCATTTGATTAGCAGGAGAGTGAAATCTCTAGACTTGAATGCCCACATGCTTCAGCTGGAGCAAAGCCTCCAGCAGTGCCCTCTTTAAGGGCAGCCTTCTTGGGTAGTGGGCTCACAGCACACACTGGCACAGAAAAAAAGGGAGAGATGAGGCTGGGGGGCGGAGAACGAAACTGCGACCCAGACCTTACTCCCCTCCTTTGTCACTCGAGGTCCCGGGGCTCCTGGCTTTCCTTATTAACTTCCTTTATTTCCCAAGAAACCAAAGAAAGAAAACCAGATGACAATTACATAAAAGGAGAACATTTGGAAATACTAAGCTAGTTGTGTTTTCCCAGTAAATTCTGCTGCCCCACAAGGCTTCCCCAATTCCAGCAGCTGGAATATGAAGCACATAGGACCGTCAAGAACAGCTGTTACCTCAGAAACATAGAAGAAGCTTTAGACTTTCAAGAGCTCAGACTCTAAGTGTATTCAGGACACAGGGAACAAATGCAAGAAGATTTGGGGCCAGGTCTTTTGCCCTAATTGATAAAGGTCTCCTGGGCTGGTGGGAAGGAGCGTTTGGTGTAGATGGAGCCAAAGTCCTGTCCCTTCCTCAAGTTTGGCCAGAGGGATTTAAGGGATCTCAGTGTATAAGGGTACTTCTCTTTGGTTTGGCTAGAGGTCTTCCAAACTAGTAGAGGAGAAAATTTGATTTTTTTTTTTAAAAAGAACTAACCCAAAAGAACAAAAATAAATAAATAAGGCAGGACAAATGAAAGTCACTATGTAAAATGATAAATTTCTCCAGAATACGACAGCAATATTAGATTCAAATTAAAAGCAGCTAAACATTCCGGTAAAAGATAGACTGTCAGACTAGATTAAAAAGCAAAAGCGGTGGGACTTCCCTGGCTATCCAGTGGTTGAGACTCTTGAGTTCCCACTGCAGGGTGCACGGGTTTGATCCCTGGTCAGGGAACTAGGATCCTTCATGCTGCTTGGTGCAGCCAAACAAAGAGGCAAAAAGGGAGGCATATCTAAAGTGTAAAGAAGTTGAAAGCAAAAGACTAAAGAAGGATATCACACACAAGCAATAGCAAAGAAAGTGAAGTAAGACAAAACTGACTTTAAGACAAATTTTTTTAGAAACAAGAGGATTTTAAAATTCATTGTCACTCTATAACAATTAACAGTTCAAGAAGGTACAATCTAAATATTATACGTATAACTTCAAAATATATAAACGTAACTGACAGAACTATAAGGGTAAATAGACAAATTCACAGTCATGGTGGAGACTTTTCACATACACTCTGTGACTGACAGAATAATATACCCCAAATTAAGTAAGGATATAAAGATTTGAACAACATAGTGAGAAAATGTCCCAAATTTTGATAAATGCATTTTGTATAAAAATGCTTTACTCAGTAACTAAAGAAAATAGAATCTTTTCAAGTATACATGGAATATTTATAAAAGTTGACTATATACTAATCCATAAAGTAAGTCTTACTTTACCTGGTAGCTCAGCTGGTAAAGGATTCACCTGTAAGGCAGGAGACCCCAGTTTGATTCCTGGGTCAGGAAGATCCCCTGGAGAAGGGATAGGCTTCCCACTCCAGTATTCTTGGACTTCCTTGGTGGCTCAGATTGTAAAGAATCCTCCTGCAATGCGAGAGACCTGGGTGCCATCCCTGGGTTGGGAAGATCCCCTGGAGGAGGAAATGGCAACCCACTCCAGTATTCTTGCCTGGAGATTCCCATGGACAGAGGAGCCTGGCGGGCTACAGTCCATGAGGTTGCAAAGAGTTGGACACAACTGAGCGACTAAGCACAGAGGACAAAGTAAGTCTTAACAGATTTCCAAGGGTGACATAATATGGAGCTCCACTATCCAATATGGTAACCACCAGGCACATGTTGAGGAATTGAAGTGTGGTTAGTCCTAATTGTGATGTGCTGTATGTGTAAAATATACATTGTATTTTGAAGACAGGACAAAAAAAGGAAATGAATCTAAAATACAGTATGAATTATTTTTATACGGATTCCATGTTGAAATGATACTATTTTGGATATATGAAGTTAGATGAAACACATTATTAAAACTAATTTCCACCTGCTTCTTTTTACTTTTTTAAATGTGGAAATTTTTAAATTACATATGTGGCTTTCCATTGTATTTCTATTGAGTAGCACTGATAAGGAACATATTATCCTACCGAAAAACAATCAAGAAGGGACTTCCCTGGTAGTCTAGTGGTTAAGACTCCAAACTGACAAGGCAGGAGGTCGGGTATGATCCCTGGCCAGGGACCTCCATCTCATAGGCTGCAACTAAAAGGCCATGTGCTGTAACTAAGACCCAGCTCAGTAAAAAAAAAAAAAAAAAAGGAAATTAATTTTTAAAAATTAAGAAGAAATTAGTAAAAAAAAAAAAAAGAAAGAAAACTAGAAATCCCCAAACATATGGATATTAAGAAATGCACTTCAAAAATAGCCCACATAGCAAAGAAGAATTCAAAATGGAAATTAGAAAACATTTGAACCGAATAACAAAATTCAAAATGCAATTTAACCAAAATTTGTTAGATGTTACTAAAGCAGTACATAGAACAAATTTTAGAGCAGGGCTTGGCAAAACCTAACCAAAACCCAAAATCCAGCCCAGTCTTATTTTGTTAAAAACAAACAAACAAACAAACTTACAGGAACTCAGTTTCTTCCATTTGTTTATTTATTGCCTGTTTCTGAGTTCATGCTATTATGGCAGAATTGAGTCATTTTGGGGAAGATCTGTCAAATATATTTACTATCTGTCTGGCCTTTTATGGAAAAATTATTTGGTTCAGAGCCTTAAGTACATATATTAGAAAAAAGTAAAGAGTGTAAAGTAACAGGTTAGGCATCCATGTCAAGAAATTTGAGGAAGAACAGCAAAATAAACCCAAAGAAAGTGAATAAAGGAAATAATAAAGAACAGATGGAAGAGATCAGGCGCATTCAGGGTGGTATGGCCATAGACAGAGAGCAAACAATAATGAAATATAAACTGAGCATATGCTAGAAAGGATCAACAAAGCTCAAAAACTGGCTTTTTGAAAAGTTTTAAACAATCAACAAACCTCTAGTGAAATAATAAAAAATAAGTAGAGAGAAGAATAAAGAACCAACATCAGGACCATCACCACTGACACTGCAGGCATTAAAAAGACAGTAGCACAATTTGGAAAGTCACATGCAAATAAAATTTAGAAAAAAACCAAATTAAGTTAAAATTATAACCTCAAAATTGACTCAAGGAGAAATAGAAAACATGAATAATCTTATAACCTACAAAATGATGGATTCAGTAAAGAAACTCTGACCCCAGATGGATTCAAACGAGGACTTCTTCCAAAATATTCAAGGAAGACATAGTTCCAATCTTACACAACCTCTTCCAGAAAATGTAAAATTAAGAAACACTGCTATGATATACCCAAACTGGACAGATGATTGAGTCTTTCTCTTTGAGAAGGCAATCTTACTAGAATGATGATATTCTTTATCATCCAAACACTGGGACATTTGAGAGTGAAAGAAAATGCGATGAATAATGATATTAGGATGACAAGTTTTAACTGTGGTTGTCCCAAGTAAATCAGGATGTAATGTTCCTCTCAATCTCACTCATAAACACAGATGCAAAAATCCTAATGAAAACTAGGACACACAGAGACTAGCACAAAGACAGAAATATAGATCAATGGAACAAAATAGAAAGCCCAGAGATAAATCCACACACATATGGACACCTTATCTTTGACAAAGGAGGCAAGAATATACAATGGATTAAAGACAATCTCTTTAACAACTGGTGCTGGGAAAACTAGTAAAAGGATGAAACTAGAACACTTTCTAACACCATACACAAAAATAAACTCAAAATGGATTAAAGATCTAAACGTAAGACCAGAAACTATAAAACTCCTAGAGGAGAACATAGGCAAAACAGTCTCCGACATACATCACAGCAGGATCCTCTAAGACCCACCTCCCAGAATACTGGAAATAAAAGCAAAAATAAACAAATGGGACCTAATTAAACTTAAAAGCTTCTGCACAACAAAGGAAACTATAAGCTAGGTGAAAAGACAGCCTTCAGAATGGGAGAAAATAATAGAAAATGAAGCAACTGACAAACAACTAATCTCAAAAATATACAAGCAACTTCTACAGCTCAATTCCAGAAAAATAAATGACCCAATCAAAAAATGGGCCAAAGAACTAAATAGACATTTCTCCAAATAAGACATACAGATGGCTAACACATGAAAAGCTCAACGTCACTCATTATCAGAGAAATGAAAATCAAAACCACAATGAGGTACCATTTCACGCCAGTCAGAATGGCTGCGATCCAAAAGTCTACAAGCAATAAATGCTGAAGAGGGTGTGGAGAAAAGGGAACCCTCTTACACTGTTGGTGGGAATGCAAACTAGTACAGCCACTATGGAGAACAGTGTGGAGATTCCTTAAAAAACTGGAAATAGAACTGCCTTATGATCCAGCAATCCCACTGCTGGGCATACACACTGAGGAAACCAGAATTGAAAGAGACACGTGTACCCCAATGTTCATTGCAGCACTGTTTATAATAGCCAGGACATGGAAGCAACCTAGATGTCCATCAGCAGATGAATGGATAAGAAAGCTGTGGTACATATACACAATGGAGTATTACTCAGCCATTAAAAAGAATACATTTGAATCAATTCTAATGAGGTGGATGAAACTGGAGCCTATTATACAGAGTGAAGTAAGCCAGAAAGAAAAACACCAATACAGTACACTAATGCATATATATGGAATTTAGAAAGATGGTAACAATAACCCTGTATACGAGACAGCAAAAGAGACACTGATGTATAGAACAGTCTTTTGGACTCCATGGGAGAGGGAGAGGGTGGGATGATTTGGGAGAATGGCATTGAAACATGTATAATATCATATATGAAATGAGTTGCCAGTCCAGGTTCGATACTGGATGCTCGATACTGGATGCACGATACTGGATGCTCGGGGCTGGTGCACTGGGACGACCCAGAGGGATGGTATGGGGAGGGAGGAGGGAGGAGGGTTCAGGATGGGGAACATATGTATAC
Source organism: Bos javanicus (assembly GCF_032452875.1). Classification (NCBI taxonomy): domain Eukaryota; kingdom Metazoa; phylum Chordata; class Mammalia; order Artiodactyla; family Bovidae; genus Bos; species Bos javanicus. The sequence continues at coordinate 22,090,766 of NC_083874.1, read as the reverse complement.
CTGTGGCGGATTCATTTTGATATATTGTATTGTATATATTGTATATACAATACAATATTGTAAAGTTAAAAAAAATTAAATTAAAAAAAAAAGAAAACTAGGACACAAACTATAATACATAAAAATGGTAATAATATATGACAACCATGTTGGGTTTATCTGGAATACAGATTATGTTAACTCTAAAATAAATTAATTTGATTCATTACATTAACAGAGTAAAGAAAAAAATACATGATCATCTCAATATAGGTGGAAAAATTTTTGATACAATCGATATCCATTCATAACAAAAACTATCAGCAAACTTAGGAATGGAAGGAAAGTTCCTTAATCTGATAAGGGATATGTGCAATCTACTCAGAGGAAACATCACACTTAATGGTAAAATGATTGAATCTTTCTCTTTGAGATCTGTAACAAGACAAGGATGCATGATATCACTACTTATATTTAACACTGTACAGTACGTCCTAGCCTGTATAGTAAGGAAAGGGGAAAAAAAGATATGAAAATAAGAAAAGTAGAAGCAAAATGTCATTATTCACAGACAATTTACTTGTATATGTATAAAGTTTAGAAAGATCTATAGGTAAAGTTTAAAGATTTATAAGAGAGTTTATAAATTCCTTGGATACAAAATCAATCTATAAAAATTATGTTTCTCTATACCAGAAATATATTAATATGAATTTTAAAGAAGGTATCATTAATATTACACCAAAACACCAACTTCCTTAAGAATGAATCTAACGAAAGATGTACAAGTTCTCTACTGAGAAAATTTTAAACTTCAATGAGAGACATTAAAGAAATAAAAAAGGACATACTAAATTCATGGGTTATCTCTTAAAAGGATATCATTATGCTTAAAATGATTTACAGGAAAAAAATGCAATTTCAAACTCCCAAAATTTTGGGAGGTGGGGTGGGGTTAGGGCAGAAATTGACAAGCTGATTTAAAACTGATGTGGATAAAGAATAGCCAAGACACTCTTGAGGAAAAAGGACAAGGTGGGAGAATTTGCTCTACCAGATATGTCATACATTATCACAAAGATGAATTATAAAATTTAAGATGGTGTGATATTGGTTCAAAAAGAGACAAACAGACCAATGGAACAGAATAGACAACCCAGAGAGAGATCCACACCCACATATAAGTCAACCCTCGAAATATGCTCTAGATAGTCATGCAATTCAACAGAGACAGGACAGACTTCTCAAAATGGTATGGTACAAATGAGTATCAGGACTTCCCCGGTGGCTCAAGCAGTAAAGAATCTGCCTATGATGTAGGAGCTACAGGAGACACAGGTTTGATCCCTGGGTTGGGAATATCCCCTGGAGGAGGGCATGGCAACCCACTCCAGTATTCTTACCTGGAGAATCCCAGGGACAGAGGAGCCTACAGTCCATGGGGTTGCAAAGAGTTGGACACAACTGGCACAAGAGAGCATGCAGACACAAAGGTACCAATATGGAAACAAACCAGAGCCCTACCTCATCCCACCCCAGGTCAATGAAACACATCCGTGTGAAAAGGAAAACTATAAAGTTCTTATATAGTATTATATATGAGGAAACCTATGGCCTTGAGGTAGGGAAGTAAGAAATTACTAAATAAGATATAAAAAGCACTACTAACAAAGGTAAGGTTTGACTACATTAAAATGAAGAACTTTTGTCCTTCCAAAGATACCATGGATTGACAAGATAAGAAAAGGTGTGGGAGAAGATATATGCAATGTACACAATCTGCAGAGCGTTTAAAGAAATCCTACAAATAAGAAAGTTGTAGACAATCCCAGAGCAAAACGTTGGATGGGTACCTCACATCAGAGGAAATCCAAATGGTTGATAAACATATAAAAAGTTCTTAACCTCATTAGTAACCAGCACACAAGGCAGATTTAAATCACAATGCTGCTGCTGCTAAGTCACTTCAGTCATGTCCAACCCTGTGTGATCCCATAGACAGCAGCCCACCAGGCTCCTCTGCCCCTGGGATTCTCCAGGCAAGAATACTGGAGTGGTTTGCCATTTCCTTCTCCAATGTATGAGAGTGAAAACAATGAGGCATTATTTATTTCTACCAGATCAGTAAAAAATTTTCAAGTCTGGAAAACCAAAGAGAATGTGAAAAACTTATAGAGTGAAGAGAGTTTAGCAAGATGGTAGAACCATTCATTGCCTTTTCCACCAGCCTCTTTCCCTCCTACCCTGAGCAAACTCCATGCGAGATCTAAACCTACTTAGCTGACATTCCCAAATACCACGGCCAGAGCCCGCCATGAGCAACAGGTTTCAAGCCATTAGAGCCGTTTTCACATGGTGCTTCCACCTGCTTGCACCTGACTGCCTGGGATCTGGGCCCAGAATGTTTCTTCTCCCAGGACTCCCAGGCAAGTCCCCAAACCCCCATCCAGGACTTGAGCACGGGAGGAAGCCGATGTGGTTCGCCACGGAAACCTCTGTGCCTGAGACACTTGTTCTCATTAACAGAGAGAACTGCAGGTGTAACCAAGCCACACAGGAGGGCAGGCATTGCTCTCAGGGTGGGTGAGGAGGCTGGGAGGGCCACACAGAGGCGACCATGACCTGGGTCTCAGGATGAGGAGGCATTCACCAGGCAGTGAGGGGCCAAGGACCCCCAGCCAAAGGAGGACCAGGGATCGGAGTGGAGAGAATGCAGTGACTGGTACTCTGAGGGCCCTGTCACTACACTGAGTAAACCTCAAGAAGAGTCCCAGGTCAGTTAAGAAAACATCCAGGCTAGATTTTTTTTTCATAATAATAAAAAAATATATATATATAATGTAAAATATACCATTTAAATAATTTTTAAGTGTACAGTTCAGTAGCATTAAGTGCATTCATGTTGTTGTGAAACCATCACCACCATCCATCTCCTTTTCCATCTTCCCAAACAGAAACTCTGCACCTAATAAAGGATAACTCCTCATTCCCCACCCTCCCAGCCCCTGGCAACCTCCATTCTACATTCTGTCTCTGGGAATCTGATTCTTGAAGTACCTCAAGCACATGAACAGACTGCAGTATTTGTCCTTTTGTGTCTGGCTTATTTCACTTAGCACAATGTCTTCAAGTTTCATCCATGCTGTAGCATGTGTCACAATCCCCCCGCTTTTGAAGGCTGAATAACATTCCATTGTATGTATTTACCATATTATTTTTTGTCCATTCATCTACTGATGAACACTTGGGTTGTTTCCACCTTTTGGCTATTGTGAATATTGTTGCTACTGTAGACTGAATGTTTTTGTCCTTCCAGAATTCATATACTGAAATCTCATCCCCAAGATAATGGTATCCAGACGTGGGGCCTTTGAAGATGATTAAGTCATGAGGACAGAGACTAAATGAATGGGATTTGTGCCCTTATAAAACAGACTGAAGAGAGCTCCCTTGCTTCTTCTTGCATGTGTTATAGTGAAAGGACAACCGTCTATAAACCAAGAAACAGCCCTTCATCAGACACCAAATCTGCTAGCATCTTGATCTTGGACTTTTCAGCCTCCAAAACTGTGAGAAATAAATTTCTGTTATTTTTTAGCTACCCTGTCTATGGTATTTAGTTAAAGCAGCCCATACAGACTAAGATAGCTGCTATGAACACTGGTGTATTAATAAAGATGAGACATTTCAAAGCCAGGAACTAACGCAATTTCAGTTAAGAAAACAACCATTAGAGAATTCCCTGACAGTCCAGTGGTTATGACCCCTGCACTCACTGCCAGGGGTCCAGGTTCAATCCCTGATTGGGAAACTAAGATCCCACATGCCATGTGGTACTGCCAAAGAAAGGAAGGAAGAAAGAAAACAACCATCAGAGAGGCCAGAACAATCACAACTACCAAGTCCCGAGAGACCCACAGGCTCCAAACCCACTTCCCATCTTCGGTCCCTGACATCGTGGCCCTGTTGGCATGTTCATCTGGGAAGAAATAAAGTGTGGCTTTGCCAGTTACAGGCCTTCCAACTCACCCCAGCCTCATGGAGTACCAGGCACATTTGTCAGAAAGACAGGAATGTGACTCAGTAGTTAAGCCTGAAAAAGTTTATCAGCGTTGAAAAAGTCTTTCACAAATCTGTGAAACTCTAGTACATGTAGAAGACACAAGAGTCAAGCAAATGTTTCAATATACACTCTGGCAGATACACTATAAGATGAGTTATGTTAGAAACCAAATTGGGTCCTGTGCACAGAGCAGAGGAGGAGGTGGAGGACCCAGGAGGAAGGCACAGCTCAGAGAGGGTAACTGTCCAGGATCTTAAGCTCCCAAAGAAGTGTCCTTGAAGAAGACACGTGTGAGTCAGAGACAGAAAATGTATGGTGAAAATGCACCCACACCCTCCTCTCTCAGTCTTGTGGAACTGTTCCCCTACTTCTGCAGGAGTGGAATTTTATCCATAGCTCATAGGTCTCCTACAGAAGGAGTTAGTTAGCCAGGATGTTTGAATTGTGAAGCAAATGTGTGAAAAGTATTGGCATCGAGTGAAGGGCATGGAGGGACCTCAGCAGAGACCTCAGCAGCTGGGCTTAGGATGCTCAGGAACTGCAACGGCTATGGTAAGACTTCCATGAGGCAGGGCACACAAGGACATCACCTTTGTTTTTTCTAATCACTGCCTTTAAGTGAGTTCCTTCCTACCACCCTTTCCTGACTGGTCAACTTCTTGGGGAGACTCTCAACTCTTGAGCCACTTGGGATATAAAAGAGAATTAGTGCAACTTAGAGACAATTTGACATGCATTTCTTCCCCTCCCCAGGGCTGGGTGTATTGGGTGAGGAGGATGAATGAGACTCATGGCTCCTGCGTGACAAGCACTACTGCCATCCTCTTGTCTGCTGTTGCTTTTCAGCCTGGGCTTATCTGGCTATGAGGTTCTCTGTGGTGGGTGCGTCCCTGTGGGGCACAGGTATGCATCCTTCAGGATTCCCTGCAGGACAGGGAGGAACTCCTTACTTCACAGCTCCCCATCAAGTGAAAGGCCTTTGCCTGACCTCTTCTGAGACCCCAGCTCCATCACTGTGGTCGTCCTGTGATTCTTTCCTCATGGGTCCCCTTGCCTGGCAGGCAGCCTTCTTCACTTGGGGTTGCAGCCCTTTGAACTTCCAAGTGTCCACTCAGGTCAGAAGAAACCATACATTCTTGCTTCCCCAAACTGTGGTAGCACAGAAGGTTCTAAACCCTCTGTTCCAACAGTTTTCTTGGCTCAGAGAGACACAGAGTTGGGTGCCGGTTCTCTTTTCCAGGGCAATACAGTAAGATCCTACCCTGTTAAACTGTCATTTAATCTTGAGGGCATAGTTTAGAACAAGCCTGTGGTGTGGTGTTTAGTCCCTAAGTCATGTCCGATTATTTTGTGAACCCATGGACTACAGCCCGCCAGGTTCCTCTGTCCATGGGATTTCCCAGGCAGGAATACTGGAGTGGGTAGCCGTTCCCTTCTCCAGAGGATCTTCCTGATCCAGGGATCAAACCCGTATCTTCCGCATTGGCAGGCAGATTCTTTACCAATGAGCCACTTGGGAAGCCCTCAGAATAAGCAAATGGCATCTAATCAACAACCAATTAGGTAGGAGGCAGTGTTACAGTTGCTAATTGTGTGGCCATTAGAGCTATTTATACTGAATCTGATGGGAAGGTTTTAGAATATAAAAATGAGCACATTTCATATTGTGTATTGTGGGCTATGCTTTTCTTATGCTGTAGACCCCCCCAAGTATGGCTCCCAGGAGATGGAGGAGGGAAGGAAGTGTGAGAGAGAACTTAAGGTCTATTTAAACAGGAGTGAGGGGATTTCAGGGGACTAGGATCCCAAACTCAGAGAAGGCAATGGCACCCCACTCCCTCTTGCCTGGAGAATCCCAGGGATGGGGGAGCCTAGTGGGCTTCATCTATGGGGTCGCAAAGAGTCAGCCACGACTGAAGCGACTTAGCAGCAGCAGCAGCAGCAGAATCCCAAACTGACAAGGATCACTTGTTTCCTGGCCTGGAAGGAGCACTGTGGATCCTCAGTGGGAATTTCCTTAGGAGGGAAACTATGCTATGCTCCTCCTGGAGCCTGGGCCAAGTAGGCTGACCACTGGAGGGACAAAGAAGGGGTGACATGAGTGGAAAGGTGTCCAGAAAGGCCTCTCTGACAACGGTGGGAAATAGGCTGGGAGGTTGGCCTGGGAGCTGTGGTGGGGACTCAGGCAGCCAGGCCTGGCTGTGGGTGCCAATGGGAATGATGAGAGGTACTAAGAAGCAGATGCAGGTGGTGGGGAGAGAGCAATGAGTAGGGGGTGAGGCCGATGGTGGTGACCAAGCCAGAAGCAGGATCTGGGTGAGCCCAATCAGGATATAGGACAGGGAAATACTAGGGAAACACTAGCAGCCAAAACCCTAAGAGGAATCAAACCCACAGCATTAAAGAAATTAACCACAGAGAGTGGGAATCATGACCCAGATCCTAGTCAGATGGAGAAACCTCTAGAAATGCAACGCTGGGCACAGAGTGACTCTTTACAAATTGATTGTTTTTCCCAGAGAAGGAACCCCTTGAAATCTGAGACACAAATGAAAATGGTGTCATACTCCCTGTGAGCTCAGCTCAGAGGCTCCTTAGAGGCCTCCATTATTAAGACAGATAACTCCTATGACACAATTGTTGGTAACCCTAAGACCAAACGTGAGCAGCCTGGCTCAGAATCCAGATGTTCAACAGCCAAGATCCATAATGGAGCAGAGCAGTAACTGGAACAGAAGGAGGAGGACTAAGACCCAGGACTTGAGCCCAGTTCTGTGCCCTGGGAGGGCAAAGGCCTGGACTCAAGGACTCTACACAAGGTTGTGAGGGTTTGTGGGAAGCTCAGTAAGCACTCAAGGGCATCATCCTGAATTTTCAGGAAGATACTCAACTTCCTCAAAAACCTGTTACAGTCTCTTGCTAGGATGTGCTCTACTCCCTTTGAAGAAATCAGAAATTTGGGTCAGATGTGGGGAAGGCAGAAGGTAAGGCAGGTGCTGTGCTCAGTCTGCGCAGTGGGCACCCCAGCCCAGTTGGCACCTTACCTGGGATGTGGCCCTGGGGACCATCAAGGCGGGACCAGAGACAAGAGAAGGCAGTCAGCCTTTGGGGGAAGCTGGGAAGGCAATGGGGCCTCTGTGACTAAGCAGGTATCAGGTGGCAGCTCTGCCCCCAGCCCAAGAGGGGTTGGTTGCCAAGGAGGGGCAGGAACTGGGAAACAGGGGCAGCAATGCTGCTTCTGATTTGGAAAAAAGAAAGACACATTCACTCATTCTGATCTGGAATGGGCTCTGCTGGGGACGTGGAGACCCCAGAGGTGGAGGGACCCTCCCCAGCCTCACATATCTCAAGCTTCTTCAGATTTTTACTGATAGTTAGAAACACATTAAACAGACTTCTCTCAGGTGTTCCAGAAGACAGCCAGGTTAGACTTCAGACAGGCCTTTCTCTGCAGGGACTAAGAGTGTGTGTGGCAGGGCCAGGGGGGCGGTGTCCTTCCTGTGGTCTTGTCTGTCACCCTCCTTTCTAGCAAGGTCCCCAGCAGAGCCCTCTACCATATCCCACAGCCCTCTGCCTTACCAGCTCTATCCTGACCCCAACCCCATGAAGCTCCCAGCTGCCCTAAGGGCATACACTTGAGGTGGTCAGAGTGTATTCTGGCAAAGCCCGGTCAAGGCAGGACTCATCCTATCCTCTGGCTACAGGTGGGCTGGGGAGGGGGCTTGGGTGAATTGGGATCTCTTTTCTAACCAGCTGCCAGAGAAGAACCCAAAGGAAGAAAGCCAGCTTTGCTAAAACAAAATTTTAGAACTCCCACACTTGGGGAAAAACATCCACTACACGACTCTACACGAGGCAAAGAATAGACGGATGGACATATCTGCCATTAAGATGCCAGGTAAAGTTAAGGCTTGGGTGAGGAGAAGGGGACGACAGAGGATGAGATGGTTGGATGGCTTCACCGACTTGATGGACATGAGTTTGAGTGAGCTGACTTGAGTGGAGGTTGGTGATGGACAGGGAAGCCTGGCATGCTGCAGTCCATGAGGTCACAAAGAGTTGGACACGACAGAGCGAGTGAATTGAACTGAACTGAGATCCATTAATATGCCAGGTAAAGATGAGACCATGCAGGTGTGTCTGACCCCAATGCAGCCAAGCCCAGAGCAGGGACCAGCAACATGATGGCAGTAACAGCAGCAGGGAGACAGTGGGCCCTCAGATTCAGCACTCACCTTCAGCACGTGCCACTGATAAAGTGTTTAGATTCCTGCAGGGGAGAAAAGAGAACCCATGAGCGCCACTAGCCTGAGGTTGAGCTGGGCCGTCCCTCCCCCATGCCCAGCGTGGCCCCAGCTACTCAAAGAGTTGATAGTAAGGTTATTCTGGATTCTAGAGGGGACATACCAGGAGAATCATGCCTGAGGTTGGTTTCAGGGGTCTCTAAGGGCTGGGGGTTTGGGAAGCTGAAGGGAAGGAAAATGAAGAAGCAGGAGGCAGAGGAACCGCCACATCTCTGAGCTGCTGGGAGCAACTGTGGTCCTCCCTGATCCTGTGGAAATCTGAAATGGCCTGGCCTCTCTTATAGGCTCTGTGGCGTGGTGGGAGGGACAGATTGGGAAATGGGGTGATGGTGGGGTGTGTGAAAAAGCCCCAGGTGGGCTGATACCCTTTTCTGATATAGAAAGCTCCACAACAAACAAATCAATCTATATATAATTTTCTGGAACTCATGATCAGCAAAACTTGAAAAACTGTTCTCAAGGGGATATTTTTTTTCTTTCTTCTCTTTATGGCCACGAGGTTTGTAGGGTCTTTGTTTCCTGACCAGCAACCAAAACCTGTGCCCTTGGTAGTGAAAGCATGGAGTCCTAACCATTGGACCACCAGGGAATTCCCTCAAAGGGTTTCACTTTAACCTTACCAAGGAATATAAGAGCCACTATCACCCCAGACAGCGTGGTTGCAGGCGAGAGGGCAGCCTGGCTCTGAGTTCCCCCAGGCTCATCTGTGCCTCTGCCCAGCTGGGATCTGGTCCTTTTGTCCTCCAACAGCTCTGACTCTGCCAATCACCCTCACTGGTCTCCTGCTTTCTGCTTGACAGGAAGGCAGGATTTTGCCTGGGAACATCATCTGTTCGTGTTCAGTCATGTCTGACTCTTTTGCAACCCCGTGGACCGTAGTCCTCCAAGTTCCTCTGCAGGAAAGATTATTGGATTTTGCAGGAAAGAATATTGGAGTGGATTGCCATTTCCTTCTCCAGGGGACCTTCCCGACCCAGGGATCAAAACCGCATCTCCTGAGTCTCCTGCATTGGCAGGTGGATTCTTTACTACCGAGCCACCTGAAAAGCCCAAGTTTCATATACTGTATTCTTAAAATGAAATAACCCAGAAAAAAAGGTGTCATTAAAAAAATCATGTGCGTGCATATTCAATTGGTCCCAACTCTTTGCAAGCCCATGGACTGTGGCCCGCCAGGCTCCTCTGTCCATGGAATTTTCCAGGCAAGAATACTAGAATGCGTTGCCATTTTCTATTCCAGGGGAATCTTCCTGAGCCAGGGATCAAAACCTGAGTCTCCAGCATTGGCAGGCAGATTTATTACCACTGCGCTACCTGAGAAGAAAATCACAAGGAAAATAAAATACATTTCAGTTCAGTTCAGTTCAGTCGCGAAGTCGTGTCTGACTCTGCCACCCCATGAATAGCAGCACGCCAGGCCTCCCTGTCCATCATCAACTCCTGGAGTTCACTCAAACTCATGTGCATCAAGTGGGTGATGCCATCCAGCCATCTCATCCTCTGTCATCCTCTTCTCCTCCTGCCCCCAATCCCTCCCAGCATCAGGGTCTTTTCCAATGAGTCAGCTCTTTGCATGAGGTGGCCAAAGTATTGGAGTTTCAGCTTCAGCATCAGTCCTTCCAATGAACACCCAGGAGTGATCTCCTTTAGAATGGACTGGTTGGATCTCCTTGCAGGCCAAAGGACCCTCAAGAGTCTTCTCCAACACCACAGTTCAAAAGCATCAATTCTTCGGCACTCAGCCTTCTTCACAGTCCAACTCTCACATCCACACATGACCACTGGAAAAATCATAGCCTTGACTAGACGAACCTTTGTTGGCAAAATGATGTCTCTGCTTTTGAATATGCTATCTAGGTTGGTCATAACTTTCCTTCCAAGGAGTAAGCGTCTTTTAATTTCATGGCTGCAATCACCATCTGCAGTGATTTTGGAGCCCAAAAAAATAAAGTCTGACACTGTTTCTACTGTTTCCCCACCTATTTCCCATGAAGTGATGGGACCAGATGCCATGATCTTAGTTTTCTGAATGTTGAGCTTTAAGCCAACTTTTTCACTCTCCTCTTTCACTTTCATCAAGAGGCTTTTTAGTTCCTCTTCACTTTCTGCCATAAGGGTGGTGTCATCTGCATATCTGAGGTTATTGATATTTCTCCCAGCAATCTTGATTCCAGCTTGTGCTTCTTTCAGCCCAGCATTTCTCATGATGTACTCTGCATAGAAGTTAAATAAGCAGGGTAACAATATACATGTACTCCTTGACATACTCCTTTTCCTATTTGGAACCAGTCTGTTGTTCCATGTCCAGTTCTAACTGTTGCTTCCTGAATGGGTGAATTTAACTCAGATGACCATTATATCTACTACTGCTGGCAGGAATCCCTTAGAAGAAATGGAGTAGCCATCATGGTCAACAAAAGAGTCCGAAATGCAGTACTTGGATGCAATCTCAAAGACAAAATGATCTCTGTTCATTTCCAAGGCAAACCATTCAATATCAAGGTGATCCAAGCCTATGCCCCAACCAGTAATGCTGAAGAAGCTGAAGTTGAACAGTTCTATGAAGACCTACAAGACCTTTTAGAACTAACACCCAAAAAAGATGTCCTTTTCATTATAGGGGACTTGAATGCAAAAGTAGGGAGTCAAGAAACACCTGAAGTAACAGGCAAATTTGGCCTTGGAATACAGAATGAAGCAGGGCAAAGGCTAATAGAGTTTGCCAAGAGAACGCACTGGTCATAGCAAACACCCTCTTCCAACAACACAAGAGAAGACTCCACACATGGACATCACCAGATGGTCAACACCGAAATCAGATGATTATATTCTTTGCGGCCAAAGATGGAGACGCTCTATACAGTCAGCAAAAACAAGGCTGGGAGCTGACTGTGGCTCAGATCATGAACCCCTTATTGCCAAATTCAGACTTAAATTGAAGAAAGTGGGGAAAACCACTAGACATTCAGGTGTGACCTAAATCAAATCCCTTATAATTATACAGTGGAAGTGAGAAATAGATTTTAGGGACTAGATCTGATAGACAGAGTGCCTGATGAACTATGGACGGAGGTTTGTGACATTGTACAGGAGATGGGGATCAAGACCATCCCTATGGAAAAGAAATGCAAAAAAAAAAAATACATTTACAGTATAGTAATGTATTTATTCGGAGAAGGCGATGGCACCCCACTCCAGTACTCTTGCCTGGAAAATCCCATGGATGGAGGAGCCTGGTAGGCTGCAGTCCAAGGGGTCGCGAAGAGTTGGACACGACTGAGCAACTTCACTTTCACTTTTCACTTTCATGCATTGGAGAAGGCAATGGCAACCCACTCCAGTGTTCTTGCCTGGAGAATCCCAGGGACGGGGAGCCTGGTGGGCTGCCATCTGTGGGGTCGCACAGAGTCGGACACGACTGAGGCGACTTAGCAGCAGCAGCAATGTATTTACTGGGGCTTCCCAGGTGGTGCTAGGGGTACAGAGCCTGTCTGCCCATGGAGGAGATGTAAGAGATGTGAGCTTGATCCCTGGTGGGGAGATCCCCTGGAGGAGGGCATGGCAACCCACTCCAGTATGGTAGGAGACAGTCCATGGGATTGCAAAGAGTCGGGACATGACTGAAGTGACTTAGCATGCATGCACTGTATTTATTGGTTCCATAAGTGTATGCTGTCTGTTTCTAAGATGACTTGTCTGTCAGCACCTACAACAATGCTATCTTATACAATACCAAACACTATAGATGATATGTGTATTACTAACAGTAGACATCAAAAATGAGAAGACAATGTGAAAGAGAAATTCATATTTTTTTACAGGTATAATAATTCAGGCACTGATAATGAAGAAGCAGCAAAATGATTGCTTTACTGCAGCCCAGTGTAATAAACAGGATTACTTCATGGTAGCTTAGCCTATCCACCAATGAATGAACCATTATACAGCTGTTATGGCATACAGTATTGCAGTCATATTCATAATACAGTACTGGGAATACTGTTACATTAAAAAAAAAAATCCACCTAACTGTGATGATAGGCTGATGTGAAATTTCTCCAAGTACAAGAGAAAAAGGCACATTGTACCATAATGTAATCCTTTGAAAGCAAAGATATGAAATAGTAAGAAAACTAACACATTATTAATTTTGTGTTAAATATTTCACTCAGTTTACACGTATATAAGGACAGACTAGTATCCACATATATTTTAAGCATTCATGATATAAGTTTTTCTTTTTATTTATTTATTTTTATTCTTCTTTTTTTAATTTTTTATTTTATTTTTTTAATTTAATTTTATTTTTAAACTTTACAATATTGTATTGGTTTTGCCATATATCAACATGAATCTGCCACAGGTATACACGTGTTCCCCATCCTGAACCCTCCTCCCTCCTCCCTCCCTGTACCATCCCTCTGGGTCGTCCCAGTGCACCAGCCCCGAGCATCTAGTATCATGCATCGAATCTGGACTGGCGACTCGTTTCATATATGATATTATACATGTTTCAATGCCTTCTCCCAAATCATCCCACCCTCTCCCTCTCCCACAGAGTCCAAAAGACTGTTCTATACATCAGTGTCTCTTTTGCTGTCTCGTATACAGGGTTATTGTTACCATCTTTCTAAATTTTTTCAATATTTCTAGGCTCCACATCTTGTCTGTCAGTTTTTTCAAACTGTTGCCAATCTCCAATATATATTTATTGGGGGAAAAAAATCTATGTATAAGTGGAATTTCTCAGTTCAAACCCATGTTGTTCAAAGGTCAACTATAGTTTTTAAGAGCCTGAAACATTGATACTAGCATTTAAGTCCCAGCACTGTCACCTCACAGTTTGGGGGCAGCTTCTTTGAGAAGGAGGACTGTGGGGCTGAGGGCCTTATATGCCTGTCCCTCCCCTGCTCCTGGTTTTGTCTGAGATAAATATTATGAGCACAACAGGAATGAATGCATGTCCCAAATCTTTGTGTTCCAGGTGAGAAACAAGAGAGTGACAAGCACCGAATGCTTTTACATTTATGAATAACAAGAATGACATGGCCACCCCCAGTTCCCCAGATATTGAAGCAGCGCCAAGTAGGCTTGAGGTCAATAGACAGCTCTATTTGGGGACACTTCCTCTGTGACTTGCCTGGCTCCAGACCATCCTTGAGATCTTAGCTGCCCCACAGTCCAGCACGGAGAGGCTGCCCCATTTCTGGGTTCCCTTTTGCCACCCCACTCCCCACCCCACCAGGCTTATCGTCCTAAACTGGGCTTCCCCATCTATCTTCTCTATTGGACGGGGCTTGGGGAGGAGGTCCACTTGGCACAGATGTGCCCCCAAGAAGGCCGTGTCCCTGCAGATTGGAATAAAAAGCTGAGGGTGCACAGGTTGAGGCTGTCCGGGACCCAGGCAAGGAATACAGAGCTGGGAAAACTAGGCCTCTCCATCTGGGCCCACCCAGGTGGCTCTTTCCTGTGCTCTTGCTCAGGTGGGCATGTGAAACCTGATGGTACTGCATGGCCAGCCAGGAGCCCTGAGCTGCCTGTTGTATGGATAAAACCAGATGGCGTGGTCAGGGCCACCAATGGAAGCACAACTGAGGTCACAGAGACTAAATCTGACACAAGATGCCATGGAGAAGCTGACAGAAGAGCCTGTCGTGATGACTCAGGCCTGGGCCCCTGACAATGGCGGGCACCCAGAAAAGGGGCCTGTGGGGGCAAGGGACAGGAAGGAGCAGGAGTGGACCTCTGGATGAATGGGTCCCAGGGGCCACGACCTCAGGCACTGCACCCTACTCTGAATGTATCTAGGCCACAGGCAGGACCAAGCCAGGCTGGCAGGGATCCACAGGCCAAGGCCCAAGGACCCATACTGAGACTCACAGGGTCTCTCTCCTACAGACCCCATCCTGCCCCAGCCCTAGCAGGGCCTCCCCGTGCATCCGCCCAGGGCTGGGAGCCATCAGCTCATTTCCCTTCATGATTGCAATCAGCCAGCCTGCAGAGGAGGTTTTCCCTTTGCTGGGCTGATGCAAACGCCTGGGCTGGAATCACTTTCTAACAGGGGGTGGCCGGGCCTCTCCCAAGGGGTTGGGCAGGACTGTGGCCTGCAGGGGAAGAGAAGGGGGTTTCTGTAATTTCACATGAAGCAGTTTCTTTAGAGTCTGGCAAACCTCAGAGGAGACTCCTGCAGGAGGCCCAGGCTCTGCCTGGTTCCCCTGAGAGGCTGCTGGAGCTCTGTGGAGAACACCCACTTCTCTGTCCTCCACAGGGGCACCCCTCCCACTGCCCACCCCCCCACAATCACATTTGCTTAGAGGAATGTGACTCTGTTCCTCACACACACGATGAGACATCCTTGCTCCCCTCCCTTCCCTTCATGGTCTCCTCCCACTGCCCTGCCTCAGGAGCCTGCCCTTCTACACTCTGGCTCAGTGAAGCCCTGATTTCTCCTAACCTCCTCACCCTCTGACCCCCGGATGCCAGCCCCTCAAGGTCATCCCTAGCAGTCAGCTCACACTCCCCGATCATGCCACCCTCCATGCCTCTAACCCCACCTCCCCAAACCCTCAAGGGCTGACTTTGCTTTCTATTTCCTAGGGACTACAGAAGCTATTGTCCCCTCCTGCCACCGAACCCACTGCAACTTCCCAGCTGGACAGACGGGGCCCACCCAGGCAGCCCTTCCCTGAGCTCTCTGCTCAGGCTGGTGCGTGATACCTGATGCCGTGATTCCTCAAGTGACCATCGCCTTCAGGCACCACCTGCATGGCCCGATGTCCCGCTCTCTCACCCATTTCCAGCTCATCTCCAGCAGAGAGATATTCAAGTTTCCCTGCCTGAAAAGATCGCTCTCTGACTGCTTGACCCCTCTAACTGCTTCTGTCTCTCTCTCTTCTTCCCTTCAGAATAAACCTTTGAAGAGCCATCTATCGGTCTTACCCTCCCTCATTCCTTAGCCCACTGCCACCGGTTTCTGCCCCCACCATACATTAAAACATTCCCCCCTCCGCCCCCCGCAGAGGCTCCAGTGGCCTCCTTGTCCTTAACCCAGGATAATAATCCCAGGGGCCACATCTTATCCTTACCCTACTACTTCTCCCACCACCCACCTGGCATTACCTCCTAATTTACCAATTTCCAGTGCTGTTGTGGTGGGTCCTCAGCCTCTGGGGTCAAACAGACTTGCTTGCATTCAGTCCTGGTGATGTTGCTTCTTAGCTGCAGGAACTCCACCTCTCTGAGACTCAGTTTCCTTTTCTGTAAAATGGGGTAATAAAAGTCTCTGCCTCGGGGCTCACTGCGAGGATGAAATGAATTAACCATTAAAAAAGAACTTAGCACCCAGCATTTTAGTAAGTGCTGCTCGATGAAAGTTAGCTGTTAAAAGTCTCTAACTGCATCTGGTTCTTTTGCTCCCCACCAGAATCAACTCACTCCAGCCTTCCTACTGTCTGCATTTCAGAGAATGCTCCCCACTCCTCACCAGCCAACCTGCTGTCCTGATTCTTCCAAACCATTCTCCCCACAGTAGCTAGACTGGCATTCCTGGGACTCAAACCTTTTAGGGACCACACACACCTATCCCTGGCTGAAAACCCCACAATGCTTCCAATGCTCCTAGCATGAAGCCTAAACCTACTCCTCCTTTAATAGATTTTATAACTATTTTTAAAACAAGAGGCAAACTACAATGGTCAAGGTTTACAATAACAAAGTTGTAAAATTTTCTACGCAAAATTTTTCTTTGCTTAGAATACAATATGAAGTCAGGACTTTCAGAGAAGCCTTGTGGGAATATTCAGCCTCCATAGTTTTCAGTTTCCCTCAGAATGCCTATTTACATAAAAAAGGAAGCTTTTCTCTATAAGAAATCACATTTTTTGTGTGCGTATGCACAGGTCCCAAAACTCTTACATAGAATGTAACACCAAACCACAGTTGAGTATGTAAGAAGTCCTGGGTCTCTGGGACACGAACCTCCACCCCTGCTTGAGCTGAATACTTTAAATCAGAACTTTTTTTAATTCTTATTTTTATTCCCCATTTTCAAGTTGAAATATAGTTAATGTACAATATTATGTATCACAGATGTACAGTAATTCACAAATTTTAAGTTATATTCATTTATCAGATCAGATCAGATCAGTCACTTAGTCGTGTCCGACTCTTTGCGATCCCATGAATTGCAGCACGCCAGGCCTCCCTGTCCATCACCAACTCCCGGAGTTCACCCAGACTCACGTCCATTGAGTCAGTGATGTCATCCAGCCATCTCATCCTCTGTCGTCCCCTTCTCCTCCTGCCCCCAATCCCTCCCAGCATCAGAGTCTTTTCCAATGAGTCAACTCTTCGCATGAGGTGGCCAAAGTATTGGAGTTTCAGCTTTAGCATCATTCCTTCCAAAGAAATCCCAGGGCTGATCTCCTTCAGAATGGACTGGTTGGATTTCCTTGCAGTCCAAGGGACTCTCAAGAGTCTTCTCCAACACCACAGTTCAAAAGCATCAATTCTTCGGTGCTCAGCTTTCTTCACAGTTCAACTCTCACACCCATACATGACCACAGGAAAAACCATAGCCTTGACTAGATGAACCTTTGTTGGCAAAGTAGCGTCTCTGCTTTGGAATATGCTATCTAGGTTGGTCATAACTTTCCTTCCAAGGAGTAAGCGTCTTTTAATTTCATGGCTGCAGTCACCATCTGCAGTGATTTTGGAGCCCAGAAAAATAAAGTCTGACATTGTTTCCACTGTTTCCCCATCTATTTCCCATGAAGTGGTGGGACCAGATGCCATGATCTTCATTTTCTGAATGTTGAGCTTTAAGCCAACTTTTTCACTCTCCACTTTCACTTTCATCAAGAGGCTTTTGAGTTCCTCTTCACTTTCTTCCATAAGAGTGGTGTCATCTGCATATCTGAGGTTATTGCTATTTCTCCCGGCAATCTTGATTCCAGCTTGTGCTTCTTCCAGTCCAGTGTTTCTCATGATGTACTCTGCATATAAGTTAAATAAGCAGGGTGACAATATACAGCCTTGACGAACTCCTTTTCCTATTTGGAACCAGTCTGTTGTTCCATGTCCAGTGCTAACTGTTGCTTCCTGACCTGCATACAGATTTTTCAAGAGGCAGATCAGGTGGTCTGGTATTCCCATCTCTTTCAGAATTTTCCACAGTTTATTGTGATCCACACAGTCAAAGGCTTTGGCATAGTCAATAAAGCAGAAAGAGATGTTTTTCTGGAACTCTCTTGCTTTTTCCATGATCCAGCGGATGTTGGCAATTTGATCTCTGGTTCCTCTGCCTTTTCTAAAACCAGCTTGAACATCAGGACGTTCACGGTTCACATATTGCTGAATACTCATTTATAGTTATTATAAAATATTGGCTATCCAAATATACCCATGTTATGAAATATATCCTTGTAGCTTATTTTATACCTAATAGCTTGTACCTCTTAATCCCCTGTTTCTGTATTGCCCCTCCCGCCTTTTCTCTCTTTGCCAGTAGCCACTGGTATGTTCTCTGTATTTGTGAGTCTGCTTCTTTTTCTCTTATATTCACTAGCTTGTTGTATTTTTTAGATTCCACATGAGTAATATTATACAGTATTTCTCTATCTCTGTCTGGCTTATTTCATTTAACACAATGCCCTCCAAGTCCATTCATGTTGTTGCAAATGGCAAAATGTCATTCTTTTTTATGGCTGAGTAATATTGCATCACACACACACTAAGTCACTTCAGTCACGTCCAACTGTTTGTGACCCTATGGATTGTAGCCTAGCAGGCTCCTTTGTCCATGAGATTCTCTACGCAAGATTAGTGGAGTGGGTTGCCATGTTCTCCTCCAGGGGATCTTCCCAACCCAGGGATCAAACCCACATCTACTGTGGCTCCTGCACTGCAGGCAGATTGTTTACCACTGAGCCACCAGGGAAGCCTATATGTGTGTGTGTATATATATATCAATACACACATATATCACATTTTCTTTATCCATTCATCTGATGAGGGACACTTAGGTTGCTTCCATATCCTGGCAATTAAATCAGAACTTGCTAAATGTCATGTGAATTACCTGAGGACCTAGTCAAGAGGCAATTCTGAATCAGAAAGTCTGGGGTGAAACTTGAGGGTCTGCACTTCACACAAGCCCCCAGCCAATGCTGAAGCTGCAGTTTCGAGGTCCAAGCTGAGTAGGAAGGCTTTACGCCTGTCTCTACCCACAAGACTGTACGTCTCTCAAGGAGAGGGCCCGTGTGTGCTTTAACCACAATGCCTGCACATCGCAAGCACTTCATATAAGTTTGTTGAATGAATTGCTCTTAATGGGTACCCAGTCCTCAGCCTCCTTATGTCTTTCTCTTGTCTAATTTCACTCATGCCTTTTAGATTCTCCACTTGCTTTTTGAGAATGCTCTGGGCCCAGATCCGAGAGCTGAGCCAGGGGCCTGTGGCCACAGGCATATTGTCATGACATGGCCTTACATCACAGGCTCTTCACCTGCCTCTGCTGCAGCCACATCCTGGTCCTTGTCTTCAACAGATCTGCTCCTGCTCAGAAGCCTGAAACACCCAAATTCCCCTGCCTCAGCATAACCTCCTACCCTTCATCTCCCCACACTGATCACATCGCATTGCACCCCAGCCCCTGGCTTTTGCATCCTGACTCTCTTCTTCCTCCCACCGCAGGTCCAGTGATCTCAAAGAACTCTTCCCTATGTCTCTGTGACATCCCTTTACCAACCCCCCCTGCCCCAAGCCTATGTTAGGGCCTGACATGCCCCATGGGGCAGGGGTTCACCTCTTCTTTCAGGGCCTGCCCTCTGGGCGCCCCCTCCTAGTCTGCCTTCTTCTTATGTGGGTGCTGCTTCTCTGGTCCTTTGAGGACCCCCCAGGGTCTGCCCTGTTCAGCAAACCCTTCCCACCAACCTGCATCAGCCGAA
Organism: Bos javanicus; assembly: GCF_032452875.1. Taxonomy (NCBI): domain Eukaryota; kingdom Metazoa; phylum Chordata; class Mammalia; order Artiodactyla; family Bovidae; genus Bos; species Bos javanicus. The sequence goes on along the minus strand of NC_083874.1, from coordinate 22,071,474 downwards.
TCACCTTCAGAACAGACTGGGATCCAGACCCCTGCAACACAACTCTCTCCTTTATTCACTGGCTGCCAGATAAATTCCTGCCTGCTCCACTGGGCCTTCATGTGGCCACCCATTCAGAACCAGGCAGTGCCAGGTGGGGTGGGCAGCAGAAGGTCAGCGCTGTCCAGGGCATGGCAGGACCACATCCCACTGGGCAGGAGCTCAGAGTCAGTGGACCCTCACCTGTCAGAGAGGATCTCTTACCTATCCCCACTCTGCCCCGTGACCCGCCTGTCTCTTAGCCTCCCTGGCAAGATAAGGAGATACGCTTTGAGTAATTTTTTCTCCAAGTTTCACTGATCTCAAGTACTAGAAAGTGATGAATAAGTCTGTGGTTTGCTATGGAGGTTCCATGTCAGATAAAGATTCTTCCGAAGCCCGCCCTCCCCTCGCTTCCCGGGGCACGGGCACTAAATAAAAGTCGGAGGCTGTCTCAGACACTTCAGAACGCCACAAGGACCTGGACGAGACAGAATCATCCTGCCAGCCCAAACATGAGCAGTCTCTCCATCTTGCACCTGCTTCTGCTCCTGCTTGCACTCCATGCCCCTCAGGCAAAGGGGTTGCCTGTCGTGACATCGAGGACTCCATATTCTATGTTGATGAAGGAAATTATGGATGACCTAAAGAAAATAACTCCGAGTCCAGAAGTGAGTAGCTGGGATAAGGTTGGCAAGGGGCAGGGAAGGGCTGGCAGGTGCCTTGGGCCAATAGGACTCAGGGGCTCTCTCTCTCTCTCTCTGCCTCACCAGGGCTCCTTGAACTCAGATGAGAAGAATTTCCTGACGGTAAGAGTTCAGCCCCACACATGGGTGAACTTGGGTGGGTTCCCATCTACTTCCTGCCTGGTGACCTCAGGCACGTCACGCCACCTTGGCTAGCCTCTGTGTTTTCATCTGTAAATCGGGTTAACAGCACCTATCTCGGTGGTGGTGTTGTGAAAATTAAATGCACACTGCGTCAAGTTCCAAGACCAGCGTCTGGTGCTTATCGAGTGCTCGGGACATTTCCCCGGTTATGGCTGTAATAATGAAAATGATTTTGTTAATTACAAAATGAAAAGGCAGCTCTAGATGAACAATACCAGGGGCCTTAAGCTCAGTTTTCAGTTTCTGGGCTGGCAGACTAAAATTTCCCACAGGATCACACCTGCCACCTTCTTTTTCCTTAAATAATTGAGTCACGTTTTCCAATGCCGACCAGCACTAGTCATCATCACTTTCAGCTATTTTTCCTAAAGTGGTTATTTCACCTTTGCTCGCATGGCAATTCTTGGGTCAAACGAGAGGTAGAGTGTCTCCTGAGTCCATTGACCATTTGCATTTCCCCTCTCTTAGGCACTAATAGTTCACACGCTGCACCCCTTTCCACACTGGGGACAATCTCTGTGATTGTCTTCCTGATTTCAAGGAGCCATTAATTCAGTCACGGCCTTTTAGCTGCAAATATGTCCCTTAGCCAGCCTTTTGCCTTTTTAGAGTCTGTTTGGGGAAATATTTTTTTTCCCCCAAGTGCAAAAAGATTCACCCAGGACCTTCATGCAGCTCACAAGAGCCACAGGCTTGGGATGTGGGTAATGTAAAGCTTGTCTAGGGGTGTGCATTCACCTCTTGGCTGGTGACCTTTGGAGCAGTTCAGGGACACATCTGAGGCAAGAAGGGGACTAGGAAGGGGCTGTCCAGGGATGTCCCCAAAAGCAAACTTGAAAAACTGTGAGGGTGACGTCAGCCCAGCCGTAAGGACACTCTCCAACTTTCCCCCCTTACGTGTATTCTTTGTCCCCTTAGAAAGAGAGCCTTCTGCAGGCAAACCTGAAAGTATTCATGACATTTGCCACAGATACTTTTGGAAACGATTCAAAAATCATGAAAAATCTTAAGGTAGGTGAAGCTGTCAAGGGCTTGGGGATCCTTGACCCTGCTCTTCCTCTGGCAGGAGGGTAGCATGTCTTGCTTGTTATCGAGGAGAGTCTCTGACTGTTTGCTTTGGTCTCTCCCCACAGGAATTCCAGTCTGTGCTGCCCACAGCCACACCCACGGTAAGCTGCCCCCAAAATGCCCCTGAGGTGATGCCCTGAGCTGCAACTTGACTCCAGCCTGTCATCCACCTTCCAACCTGGCTCCATCTGATGATGCCTCCTTCTTTGTTTCTACACAGGAAGATCCAATTTTTATTGAGAACAAGAACTTGGGCGATTTCCGGATGAAATTGGAAGAATATTTGGTTATCATTAGAAACTATCTGAAGTCCAAGAACATATGGTTTTCCTAACATCTGAAGTCTGAAGCCCAGTTCCCTCTCTGAAGCCTCAGAATATCAGTGACAACAGACTGTCCTAAACTTCTTCGATGTTTCTCACATGGTCCAGGCCTGGAAGAATTAATTTTCTCCTGTGGAGTCAGATGAATCGTTGATTATTTAATTCCTGATATGTGTGACCCTAATTTGTCCTTTTGGGATTATGTTCTCATTTTTAATCTATTGAGACTTATTTATTTATGTATGTATTTATTTATTACCTTGTGCAAATGTGAAGGGTATTTATTTTAGCAGAGGAGTCATGTTCTGCTCCTTCTGGACAAAACTTAAGATGGGGACTTGGGAATATGTTCATTTGTACCTCAGGTTTGAAACTGAGGTACACATCTGTGAAAATAAACTACACTCTCTGAACAAATGCTTTGTTGCTAGTGTCTCAGTTTGACTCAGGTCTTAGTAACTCTCTCACTTGATGATTTAACATGCCTCCCTGCACTGGATGGGCCCTTGTACCCACACCCTGGCAATCTGTAGTCCACTGGGGAGCCAGATTGAATTTTAGAAAAGGCAAATGTGATCAGCTTGGTTTATACTTAATTTTCCAGTCCTGGAGGGTCTTCTGGACCTTGTCCAGATACAGACAAGGTCTGTGTTGTTTAGTCACTAAGCCGTGTCCAACTCTTTTGTGATCCCATGGACCATAGCCCACTAGGCTCCTCTGTCCATGGGATTTCCCAGGCAAAAATACTAGAGTGGATTGCCATTTCTTTCTCCAGGGACTCCTACTGACCCAGGGATCAAACCTGCATCTCCTGCATTGACAGGTGGATTCTTGACCACTGAGTCACCAGGAAAGACCCATACAGAGTCCTGCTCCTGCTGCTGCCAAGTCACTTCAGTTGTGTCCGATTCTGTGCAACCGACCCCACAGACAGCAGCCCACCAGGCTCCCTCATCCTTGGGATTCTCCAGGGAAGAACACTGGAGTGGGTTGCCATTTCCTTCTCCAATGCATGAAAGTGAAAAGTGAAAGTGAAGTCGTTCAGTCATGTCCAACTCCTAGTGACCCCATGGACTGCAGCCTACCAAGCTCCCCCGTCCATGGGATTTTCCAGGCAAGAGTACTGGAGTGGAGTGCCATTGCCTTCTCCAATACAGAGTCCTAGGGTAGCATAAAAGGCCTGATTCCACCTAGTGCTTCTATTTTCCTCCTCTCACAGCTACCTATCTTATCAATGCTCCAGGTAACAGAAGTGCTGTGGCTTCCTAGGTGAACCACACACCTTTTTTCACACCTCTAAACCTTTACCCACACTGTTACTGCAGCGTCGCATGCCCTGATCCTGATTCAACATGCCCAAGTTCATTTTAAAAAGCTGTTTACTTGAAGTAACAAGTAACACTCTGAGTATTTAAAAAGCCCTTTTCCAGCATATTTTCTAATGCCTAGTGAAGCATTAGGATGCTTCAAAAGGATGAGTGAAGGTAATAAAAGAGAAGATGCAATCTAGCTTTTGAATTACTAATAGAGCAGACTGAAAACTTTCTTATTAAAGTAGACCAGGAATAACATAATAAAAACAAGTCATTGAGCCAGTACCATACTACCTTGATGATACTATCTAATGCTTCAAAAGCATTAGGATCCTTCAAAAGGATGAGTGAAGGTAGTAAAAGAGAAGATGTAATCTAGCTTTTGAATCACTAATACAGCAGACTGAAATCTTACTAAAGTAGACCAGGAATACCATAATAAGGACAAGTCATTGAGCCAGTACCATACTACCTTGATGACTGTAGCTTTGTAGTATAGTTTGAAATCAGGTAAGTTGATTCTTCCAGCTCCATTTTTCTTTCTCAAGATTATTTTGGCTATTTAAGATAGCGGACATGGAAGCAACCTAGACATCCATCAACAGATGAATGGATAAAGAAGCTATGGTACATAGATGCAATGCAATATTACTCAGCCATAAAAAGGGATGCATTTCAGTCCGTTCTAATAAAGTGGATGAACCTAGAGCCTGTTATGCAGAGTGCAGGAAGTCAGAAAAAGAAAAACAAATATCATATACTAAAGCATATATAGGGAATCTAGAAGGATGGCACTAATAAACCTGTTCACAGAGAGTAATGGAGACACAGAGATAGAGATCAGACTTATGACAAGGGTCGGGGAGAAGAGGGAGAGGGTGAAATGAATGAAGAGAGCAGCATGGAAGCGTATACATTAACATATGTAAATAGATAGCCAATGGGAATTTGCTGTATGACTCAGGGAACTCAAACTGGGGTTCTGTAATAACCTAGATGGGTAGGAATGGGTGGGAGGTGGGAGGGGCATTCAAGAGTGAAGGGGACATATGTACACCTATGATTAATTCATGTTGATGTATGATAGAAATCAAACCAATATTGTAAAGCAACTATCAATTAAAAATAAATAAATATATATATATTTTAAAACTCAGAAACAGTCTCCTGTATCTTATGAAGGATGTGAAAATGTGTGCAATAATTCTTTAAAAAAAACTTACTATAAAGTGTCAGTGTTTAGGGGATTTGGAATCTTATTGAAAAAGAAAAAATGAATACATGGAAGAACAAAAGACTAGCTCAAATGTTGCATACCTCTGGGTTATTCACACTACTCAAGGACAGAGCCCTGAAAGAGATGGGTAGGCAGGGACCCACTGGGAGGACTGCCACTGTAGCCCTGGGGTGGCACAGACTGATCTGAATGACAGAGGCTGGGGCATCACTGAACGTGGCTTCAATCTGCCACCTGACCCTTGGGGTCCCACTGACCCTTTGGCTCTGAGTGCCTCCCTCTCTGGCTCCCCTGCATCCTGCCCAGTGTACTTTCTCCAGTCTGAGGGTTCAGGGGAGGCGGGGCAGAGCAAACTTTCTCCTGTCGCTATGCTAAGGAGCAATGTCATCCTCTCTGACTCCTCACAAGTCCCATAAAGGCTTTGGGCGCTGAATACCTAGGAGTCTGGCCCTCTACTGGACGCAGGGGATATGGCAGTGACTTACTTTGCCAACGAAAGTCCGTCTAGTCAAGGCTAGGTTTTTCCAGTAGTCATGTATGGATGTGAAAGTTGGACTGTGAAGAAGACTGAGCTCCGAAGAATTGATGCTTTTGAGCTGTAGTGTTGGAGAAGACTCTTGAGAGTCCCTTGGACTGCAAGGAGATCCAACCAGTCCATTCTGAAGGAGATCAGCCCTGGGATTTCTTTGGAAGAAATGATGCTGAAGCTGAAACTCCAGTACTTTGGCCACCTCATGCGAAGAGTTGACTCATTGGAAAAGACTCTGATGCTGGGAGGGATTGGGGGTAGGAGGAGAAGGGGACGGCAGAGGATGAAATGGCTGGATGGCATCACCGACTCGATGGACGTGAGTCTCAGTGAACTCCAGGAGTTGGTAATGGACAGGGAGGCCTGGCGTGCTGCGATTCATGGGGTCGCAAAGAGTCGGACACGACTGAGTGACTGAACTGAACTGAACTGAGAGGGAGGGAAGGTGTTCAGGGAGCTTGCTTTAGATTGAATGGCCTTGGAAGGTAACATATGAGTGACAAGAAACTGCCAACCACAGAGCAACCAGAGAGAAAAGAGCTCTGGACAGGAAGGACATCAGCTGTTGCCCAGAGACTGAAATGAGCTGAGAGCACCACAGAAGGGAGAGTTCACTTCTCCCTCAGTCTCTCCCTCCCTTCCTCAAGTTCAAGCCCTGTGTCAGTAACCAGTCACTGCAGGAAGTGGTCAGACAACACAGACTCCATGCAGAGAGATCAGAGGATGTGGAGTGTGAGGTCAGCATAGGCAGGTCCTGGGTGGAGGTGACATGCTTGAGAAGTTGTTGTTCAGTCACTAAGTCATGTCCAACTCTTTGCAACACTATGGACTGCAGCATGCCGGGATTCCCTGTCCTTTACTATTTCCCAGAGTTTGCTCAAACGCATGTCCATTGGGCCTGTGAAACTTGAGAAGGGGGTGGGCCTTTTTGGATTCTGGGAGGTTCTTCATTGCCCTTCTTGTAGAATAGTCCAGGCTGCTCCAGGCTGAACTGGGATAAACATGAACCCAGCACACTCAGTTTCATCCTTGACCCCAAAATCGCAGACCCTGCCTGGGTCTAGAACAACCAGGCCCAAGCACAGTCCTGGTCTGTGGCCCAGAACTAACAGGGGGTCAGTTCCCAGCTGAGTTGGGGTATTTTCGTGTCATGTCCATCTGCCTGCAGGGAGATGGTTGATGACCAAATGGTAGGTCCTGGGTCAGTCTCCCACAGGTCTTAGCCAGAGAATCCCAGGGACGGGGGAGCCTGGTGGGCTGCCGTCTATGGGGTCGCACAGAGTCGGACACGACTGAAGCGACTTAGCGGCAGTAGCAGCGGCAGACTGTCCTTAGTGCCAGCTCTATAAGTCTAGTTGCCACTAGGGGGCGTCAAAGCCCCATCATAAATTGCACAGAGGCCAAGTGAAGGCCAAAGTTCCCACCCTTCCAAATCCTAGGTGAAAAGGATCCAAATCCTTTTCAGCAGGAAAGTAGACAACAGGAATTTTATTTCTTATTTTAATTAAAAAATATTATGGAAAAGAATCTTAACTATGTATATAGTATATAACTATAGTATATATAATGTACATATATATTTATAGTATATAACTAAATCATTTTGCTGTATACCTGAAACACTGTAAATTAACTATTCTTCAATTTTCAAAAATAGTATTTTTTTATTGCAAGGGTAATATGAGAGAAAATAAATACTTTGGGTTTTGTTTGTTTGTTTAAATAAACTTGGAAATACAGAAAAATAGAGCAAAAAGAAATTGCCAGGAAGGCAAGTTCCTGAGGAGAGAACTCAGAGAGGCATCACCCACCTCCCTCCATGGTGCGAATCTTCTTGTTCCAGAAACAGGCTCTTCCCCTCCCACCCTGGCATTTCACTTAGTTCAGCAAGCACCCCGAAGACCCTCCACAGCTTATCCAGGCTGGAGCAGAGGGTTGGGGAGACACTAAGTCGGGCCCAGGGGCCTCTTGGCTACGCCCAGTTGGCCCAGGATGGTGTGGGGCGGGTTATTACATACAGAGCAATGGACAGATGGGTGCGGATCTCGGCAGAGGTGCTTCTCTCAGGACGTAATGTGGAGGGAGCTTGAGAAAGGAGTAGGAACTCATCAGGCAGCCAGAGACGCAGAGAGGGATGTCAGGCAGATGGTGCCAGGGTGCAAGGGTGTGGAGTCTGAGAGTATAGGGTGAGCTGGGGGTCACAGGAGGCTAGGTAGCTTATAGGACCACAGTGTGGGTGCCCAATGGCCAGGTGGAGACAGGTCCCTCAGAACTCATTTGGTCACTGCCTTTGTTTTCAGAGTCTGATGACCCTGGGCCCTAGGCACCTCTGGGTCTCAGCCTGGTCCCTCCTCAATTCCTCCCTCTCTTTGCTCAGCCCAGCCCAGCCACTGTGGAGACAGCAAGACTAGACAACCATGACTGAGGAGAGGGGGTTGTACGGAGATGGAAGGAGAGGATGGGGCCACTTCACTGTGTTTAGGGCCAACAGGAAGAGCCAAGGCAGAAGGAGAGATGCTGGAGGAAAGAGGGGGATCTCTGGAGCCATGGTGGGAGGGAGGGAGAGGCAGAGGTTGTGTGGGCCAGAGAGGTGGGTTGAGTTCTCACCATGGGCTGTGCCTCAGTTTTTCTCCTTGAAAACCTTGGGTCAGGCTCATGCCCACTGAGGCACAGGACCCCTTTAAGTCTGGTCCAGAGACCACCTGGAATCTCTTCCTTGACTGAAGCCAGGCCTCTAGAGGTACCTATTGCCTACTGGCTCCAGCTTTAGGGGTGCCCAGCACAGCTACAGTGCTTCAGTTCCATCCTGCATTCACAGAACCACCACATGGTTCCTCTACATGAATATTTGTCCCTTCTCCTACCCAGCACACCCCCACTCTCCACATCTGCACACAGTGGGCTTAGATCCACGCTTGCTCCCATCCCCACGCCTCATGGAGCTTCTGAGAGAGACCACTGGCTCACAGCCATACCCTGCCTTGGCTGGTAGTCAAGGCATCCTCCCTCCCACCAGCTCCTCAGAGATCCCAGACTCAGCTTCCACCTCCAGCCTCAGCTCAGGCTGTGGCCTTCCACAGGCCTTCCTGCTTCCCAGGGTCCACGGAATCCCAGTCTGAGGTCTTCTCGCCACCTCCTCAGACAGGTGCCCTTGAACTGGCTGCCCCTGGGACTTCCTTCAGCCAACAACAGGCGAGTGTCTCCACTCAGCCTGCCCTGGAGGGCACCACGTGGGCCGTGCCAGAGATGAAGTAGGGCAGCCGGGGACAACAGACTGTGACGATGAAGACGTGCAGCTCTGAAAGGAACTGTGTTGGGAAAGGAGCACGGCTGGGCCTGTGCCTGTGGCCAGGATGAAGCATGGGGTTGTAAGAGCGCCTGGGAGCAGGGCGCTGCGAGTGAGGGTCCACATCTGGGGTGATGGTGGCGGGGTGTTCCCTCTCCTCCCACTGCTTATGTCCTGTCCCCTGTGGTGAGAAGGACCAGGGTCCCTTGAGTGTGGTAATAAAAACAATGGACCCCTCAGAGGGGGTCTGAGCCTTGAATGAGAGCGGGGAAAACATTTCGGACAAGCTCACCCTATGCCAGTGAGCATCCAACAAACGTGACTGTTTTCCTCAGGCTGAGGGCTAGACTCAGTGGCTGCTTTTTCCTACAAGGCAAAGCCTTAGGCTCCTGGCAGTCTGGGACCACCTCCTCCCACGCCGGACAGGGGGCAGGACTAGGGAGGACAGTGCCCTGCACCCGTGCTGTCAGTTGACTCTCTCCAGGAAAATCCATGTGACTGAGTCATTTCCTAGTCAGCTGACCTTAAATCCCCAGGCTGCCTGGCAGGGTTTGCTCCTGGGGGTTGCTTGTGGGGGTGGTGCTGGGGTGCTGAGGAAAGGTCTGAACAGGAAAACCCCCTACCACACCCACCAGAAGCTTCCAGAGACTGGCCCAAACTCCAGCGATCACTCCCCTCTCATCCTCTCTTTCCAAAGGGTGATAGAAGCTGGAAGGGGGAGGCACCCAGTCAGTCAAAACAGAAAACATCCCCCCATGCAGCCCCGAACTTCTTTGTTAGGGAGTTGTTACCTGCAAAGCGGACCTTCACCTCCTTGTGGAGATAAGCCAACTGGGGTCCAGAGGTGGAAATCACAGTCTGAGGTCATGCAGTGAAAAGTGGCCAAGCTTGAAGGCAGGTCCGTTGGCCTCCAGCCCTTCATTCAACACAAAGGCGGTTGCTGTGCCCCCACAACCTTACACAGGGTACTTGGCACAACCCTTGCTAGGATGTGGCCCGAGGGAGTGCGAAATGAAGGTGTGTTTCAGGGAGTGTGTGTTTATGAGTCGACGGCCCTAGGGATGGGAGGAGAGATCCTCTAGGATGACCCCTCTGGTCATCCTAGAGACACTGTGTGGGCCTTCTCCCTCCCCTGCCCCACAGTTCACTGACCCCTTTGTTACTACTCCTGCTGGGAGGGGCTAGGTGGCCTCTGGGGAAGGTGCTGAGAGGAGGTAGGGGGTTCTGCCCAGAGGCAGAGGTACATAGCAGGGAGCTCGCGGCTCAAGGCCAGAGCCCTCTGGGACCTGAAGAACAGAACTGGAAGCAAGAGACACACCTGCCCAAATAGGACCTCAGGGTGAGTCAGAGGGAGCTCTAACACTTCAGAAAAGACCCGAAGGAAGCTCGTTCCAGAACCACCCATCTTGCCCAGCAGAGAAAGCTTGCATCTGCAACTTTGGCCAATCAGCTCCAGGAGGGCTGGTGAGAGAGCCAGGCTAGGGTCCCCAGCCTCCCGCCCAGTGCCTTTGCCTGAACTCCAGACCCAAACAGAGAGAAGTGAGGGGTACCTTAGGACTTTGGGAAGTTGTAAAGGCTTCTGGTAAAGATTTCTCCTTTTAATTTTTAATGAAGCCTCCAATGTCTCCCCGCCCCGCCCCCCCGCCCCCACACACCAAGGAGGCAGGTAAAGGCAGAGGCCCCTTCTAGGTATCTGATGACACTCCTAGCTGGGGAAGAGCTTAAGGGACAGAGATTCACAGGTGGGAGATGCATTTCCAGCCCTGGAGGGGGTCCTCTGGGAGGGTGAGGGGCATAGGTTGGGGGAGGGAAGGCCTGGTGCACCTACCCTTGGTAGGTCATTACCTGAGTGTATAGTTGTTCCATGCTGGGAAATAGCAAAGAAGCCCCACGGACCAAAGAGTGAAGTGAAAAGGACATCTCATCATCCTTGGGTGCTAAGTTGCTTCAGTCATGTCTGACTCTACGGGACCCCACGGACTGTAGCCCACCAGGCTCCTCTGTCCATGGGATTCTTCAGGCAAGAATACTAGAGTGGGTTGCCATTTCCTCCTCCACGGGATCTTCCTGACCGAGGAACTGAACCCACGTCTCATGTCTCCTGTGTTGGCAGGCGGGTTCTTTACCACTACCACCTGGGAAGCCCCAGAAAACACATCGTCCCCGACCCAGAATTGAGCCCGGCCTGCGGCAGTGCAAGTGCCGAATCCTGGCCACTAGACCCCTATCGTCCTTGGCCCTGCCTGAAAGTTGGCATCCCTGGGTCTGCCCAAGGCCTGGCTGACTCTGTACAGCGCTCAGGAACTTCCTCTTCACCAGTGACTTCCACGTGTCTTATGCCTTGACTTCTCTCTGACCTTTGGGCCCATGTGGCCACAAGTGAGTCTTCTGAAGTTCCCCTGGCCTCTCAAACTTGCCACATCCAGTCCAGTCTGGACTGACTCCTCAAACCTCTCTGATACTTTGGGTCTCCCCCATCGCAGCAAATGGCCCTACTGTCCACCCAGCTGCCTGAACTAGAACGCTGAATGTTAGAGGTTCCTCACTCACCTCCTAACCCCAACCCACACATCCAGTGAGTCCCCTCAAGGCTTTCTCTTAGCTTGCTTCACTCTCATTTCATGACTGACCCCTCTGGGCTGTTCACTTTCTGTTCATGTCTTGATTGATACCTATGAGTCTGGTCCTTGCCCTCCCTGCCCCCTACCCAACATGAGCATCAGAAGTGAGCTCTGAGAGCAGAGGACTGTGAGCTCAACCACACACCCACCTCTCTGAAAGGTGGGCTATATGGATGCAGAGTTCACACACACATGGTTGGGGGTTAACCGCCCTCAGATTCCCCTAGACCAATCAAAACTCGCCAGTGCCAGGGGTCTTGGGATACCCAGAGAGCAGGACCACAACAGCTCTCCAGGACAGCCTGGGCTTCCACAGCGACATCTCTTTCAGGAAGGGCAAGCCACTCACAGTGCTGTCCCCACACTGGGTTCTCCTGAGGGTTCCCCCAGGAGCCCAGAGTCTGGGTGGTGATTGGGTTCGCCACCTTGCCACATCTGTTGAGAAAGATGCTATCTGGGCTGCAGCTGGGCAAGGAGTAGCTATCCCTGCAAATTCCAGTAAGCCTGAGTCCCCTGCCCTGTTTAGACTTTAGAAAACTCCCAAAGCGATGCCTCCCACCTGGGAGGATTCTCCCATGAAGTTTCCTGGGACAAGCAACAATTTCCCATGTGAGGTAGCAATAATTAAATCCATTGTACAGATGAGGGAGCTGAGGTTCAGGGAGGAGGGACTTTCTTGGGCTACCCAGGGATCAACGGTGGAGTTAATCCTGAGACAGAGATACCTGGATGTCAGGCTCTGCTGGGGAAATTCTGCCTTTGGCCCCCAGGGCTTCCTAAGGATGGTGACAGGCCACCCTAGCTTCCCTGCCAACACCTGGAGGAGTCTCTCTTTATAAATGCCCTGAGGGGGACATCCCTCTGCTGGTCTAGCCAGGTGACTAGCATTTCCTGGCTTGCTGATCCCTGAGAGATATCAGAGGCTATGGGCTCAAATCCCATCTCTGCCATCAGTGATTGTATGAACTGGGTGGGCCACAGCTCTCCTGGTTCTCAGGTCCCCAGGGAGGAAAAGGGCCACCACCCCATCAAGGGGTGGCAGGCCCAGGGAGGGCAAGATCAGCTGAGATGCTCATGCAAAGGTCCCATAGGATGCAAGGCACCCTGAGGCCCATTTCCTTCCCTTGTGATAACTTCCTCTGTGAAAAAGATGCCAAAGAAACCACAAGCCCCTAACTTCCTTCAGAGTCTGTGGGAGGGACACTCATAGGAAACCCCTTCCAGAGGGTTTTCTCCTGACCGGGTAGGAAAGGGGCCAAAGAGGAGTCACACTGCCCATCTTGGTCCTCACCCCCACCCTCCCACAGTCCCACTGGGGGCCCTGAGTCAGTGTACCCGCTCGATGTTATCACGGCCACTTTCCACGCAGTGCAATCTAGGAATGCCTGCCCGTGTCACAGCCTCAGCCCTGATGTCATCTTTCCAGAAGGAAGACGCGTGGCTGCCCATGAACCTCATTGTCAAACCCCTGGACTTCTGTCCTCTGTGTGCCGACTTCAATGCCCACAGGCCACCCTGCTGGTGTGGACCTCTCCTGTGGCTCCTGCTCCTCCTTTCCTTCTCTCCCAGGACGACTGGCCAGTCTCTTGCCCAGCTATCATGCCTCTGGCCCCTAAACACTACTGCCCTGGCCTTCAGCCCTTCTTCTCAGATAACAGGGCCCTCAGATCCTACAGACCTGCTTTTCCATCCCCTGGGTCCTCACCTTGGGCACATGGGCAGTAGCTCTAACCCTCCTTGCTTACACTCCACAGCACACTGTATAAGCCGCCTCCTCTTCACCATGTTATTGCTGTTGTTTGGTCACTAACTCGTGTCACCTCTTTGAAACCCCAGGGACTGTTCCCATGGGACTCCCTAGCCAAGAAAACTGGAGTGTGTTGCCATTTCCTCCTCCAAGGGATCTTCCCAACCCAGGGATCGAACCTGCGCCTCCTGCATTGGCAGGCGGATTCTTTACTTCTGAGCCACCAGGGAAGCCCCTCTTCACCATGCCTATTCCTAAACCTGTTTGCGCCCAAGACACTCTCCCCCTAAACTATCCTCTTCCTCCCTCCGGCAACCTGACTTGCCACCTGACTCTACCCGCCCTTTCAGCAGGCACTGGGAGCGTCTCCCAGGAAAAGTCTCTGGTGCCCTGTGACCACTGAGCTGGAAGAAGTGGTTCCTTGAGATTCCTTAGCTCTGAATTTCCTCCATCCCAGCCCGGATCGTACAATGGGAGGGCCCACTGCTTGCTCCCCTACAGGACTGAAAGGCGTCAGGGTTAGATGAAAGGACCGGTGGGAGGGTCTCAACTTCCTCCTCCTCAGCACAGGGCTTGGTGCAGACTGGAAGAGTTTGTTGACTAATTGTCTGAGCTGTGACAACTCATTTCGAGGAGGAAAGTGACCTTCCATCTCAGAGAGGCCACCCAGCCCTTTGCCTCCCTGGCCACAAGCTTAGCGACAGCCTGTGGCCCCTGCTTCCCACCACACAGCCTCCAGGGCGCTGCCTGACACAGACTCTCACTCGCTGTGGCACCTTCCCCTCTTCCCCCTTGAGCGTTCCCTGTTAGGGCCTGAGCAGAGGTTTCGTGGAAAATGTAGAGGAAGGGCCAGGGTTTGAACATGCCACACTCTTATCCCGTTTGGCCACCTAGAAATGTTCCAGCAGGTGCAAACGAGTAAGGTTGGCCTCATGGTGTGCCCCAGATCCTGGCAGGGACCTCGCGGGAGGCAGGGGTCTGGATGGCCAAGGCCTGGCTTCCCTGTACAAGGACAGCAACTCTCCTACTATGCCATGAAACTTGCTAGGGCTGCAGGTTCGGGCCACAGTGTTCAGTGAGTTCTACCTGCTCCCCAGGGCTGTCCACTGGGGCTCAGCAGCATGTCCTTGCTTATGTCTGACACCATCAATCAAGGTTAAACCAGCATCTGGGGCCCTGAGACATCATTACCCAGTGTGGGGAGTTCCTCCCCTATCAGAGAGGCACCTGCAGAGGCATGGGGGCTCACACAGATGCACCTCACATAAAATACCCTCCCCTCCTGACACATCTGTAAGTATAGACAGCAACCACACAGGCACATGGACACTCAGATACGGAAGTGTGTGGACCCATACCCCTTCAATCATGAAACTTACAGCGTGGGGAAGTAAACACCAATTCATTCCGTCCTCTCCAAAGTCCATTGTGAAAATCAAACACTTGTTAGCCCCTCAAGAGCTTGTGACCTTTCCAGAAGCAGTTCCTGTTCCACAGGGACGCTGCTGAGCTGGAGGTGGGCTGGCACTGGGGCCACGTAGGAAGTTGAGCCTGGAAGAACCTTGGTTAAGAAGCCGTTGTCCCCTGTACCTCCTGTGGATGCAGCCACGACCCTGCTGGTGCCTGCAAGAGGCTGTAGATAGGAGCACAGTGCCCACCTCAAAGGGGACAGCATGCCCTGCAGAGAGAAGCAAGGTTCATACAACTCAGAAGAGTCACTCAGCAAGGTGGTGTTGGAGGCAGGCTTTGAACTCAGAACCCTGACCCATCCCAGCTGAGAGCCCCAACCCACCTATGCAGCTTGGGAGCTGAATATGACTGTGTACACCAGGACTGTTGCTTTCAGATCTGGAATCTTTCTGGTTGGACATGCATACGGTTGTTATTCCCTCAGCTCACAGGAGCTGTGAGGCAGAGGGCCCTGGATGGGCACAGCTTGCTGACCGCTCTAGATCCTTGGTAGGAGCTGAGGTGAGCTGTCACAGGACCATGTCATTGGTCTGGAATCTGCCTAGGCGGGCAGTGAGGCAGGCCTGTGAGAGTCTTTCTCACACTCCAATCTCCCACTGTGGCCAGAACTGTGAGCTCTAGGAGGAGAAGGGGAGACTGGGGTCAGAATGGGCCCCACTGTAGCTCAGCCAGCCCAAAGGCTTCTTAGGACACAGGCAGGATGGGGAGCCAAGGGTGGGGGCGGGGGTAGAAGCCCAATCCAGTGTCTTCCAGGCCCCGCCCTGGCCACTTCAGGCCAGGAAGTCCAAGCTGTACCCAGAGGCCCCTCAGAGGGAGGGGGAAGCCTTGGCAGGTCAGACTGCTGGGGAGGGCTGGAGAATGCTCAAGAAAGCAGGCAGGTGGGCTGCCAATTCTTGGAAGGGCTCATTAGTGAAAACCCCCAAGCCTGACCACCTGGGGGAAAGGCTCACCGTTCCATGGTAGCTGATAAGGGCCAGGAGATTCCACAGTTCAGGTAGTTCCCCCGCCTCCCTGGCGTTCTGTGGTCACCATTAATCATTTCCTCTAACTGTGTATATAAGAGCTCTTTTGCCAGTGAGCCCAGTGCTCAGAGAGAAAGGCTAAAGTCCTCAAGAGGATGTGGCTGCAGAACCTGCTTCTCCTGGGCACTGTGGTCTGCAGCTTCTCCGCACCTACTCGCCTACCCAGCACTGCCACCCGGCCCTGGCAGCATGTGGATGCCATCAAGGAGGCCCTGAGCCTTCTGAACCACAGCAGTGACACTGATGCTGTGATGGTGAGTGAGAGAGGGAGCACAGGCCATGCCTGGGCCACCCTGCTGGCCTGGACTCGTCCTGCCTGTCAGCTCGATAACAGAATATTTTCCTTTCCTACAGAATGACACAGAAGTCGTCTCTGAAAAGTTTGACTCCCAGGTAAGATGCTTCTCTCTGACACACCTTTTCCCAAAGGCCTCTGCCCTGGGGACTGACTCCATTTTAGACGGACCCTTACAGGGTTGTCCGCTTTCTCTCTAGCCAGCTGGCTGCCAGAAGGAGGGTTGCTTAGAAGGCCTTGCCCCTGTGGCAGTCATGTGGACTCCTTTACTAGCTGAGCAGCCATGGACAGACCTAGTGTTCAAGGGTATCGAGGTCACCAGGGGACTGGCGGGGGTTATGTCATGAGACAGGGGCTGTGGGCTTGGGACACTCACTGTGCCCTGAGACCAAGCTCTGTGGACACCGTGCTGGCCACTGAAGGTCACAGAAGATTTTCAGGAACAACTATGTCTGTACAACAGCTTTGGGCAAGCCCCCCACCCGCTTCCCCCGAAGGGTGGAAGGACCAGCGATCTCCTTCTCTGGGGGCTGGGACCCTCTTGAGATACCAGACCAAGGGAATGTGGCTGTGCCGGCTGGAGGTGGCCTGAGCTGAGTGGTGAGGGCGAGTCAGACTCGTCTGTAGTGGATGGGGGGACAAGGCTGTGTGTATGACAGGGCCTAGCCTGAGCTTAGTCAGGAACAATCCTGTGCCCCTCCCAGGCCCTGCTCTTGGGAGAGTGGGATGAGAACAGGAAGCAGTGATGGGGAGGATGTCCTGGGCCCACCAGAGCACACTCGGCCACTGCTCACCAAGGAATGGACATTTCCCACAGGAGCCAACGTGCCTGCAGACTCGCCTGAAGCTGTACAAGAAGGGCCTGCAGGGCAGCCTCACTAGTCTCATGGGCTCCTTGACCATGATGGCCACCCACTACGAGAAACACTGCCCACCCACCCCGGTGAGTGCCCCCACTAGGTGCTCAAGCAGGAAGGTCTCCTTCTAGGAGGGTGGAGAAATAGTGGGGCGAGACTTTTGGCTGTGGGTATTTGGGACTCCAAATGGTTTGAATCAATAGATTTGTAATAATCAGCCCTTCCTGAGAGGGAACCACTCTAGGTGTTAAAGCCCTGGAGCTCGAGAGACTGTATCATGTCGTAGCGGGAGCTGGTACCTTGCTTGTCATTACTGTTAATGATGTCAGAGGTGAGGCAAACACAAGGAAACTCAAGGCCTGCCTAAGGCCCAGAGGAAGTTCCACAGCCCAAGTGCCTCCTCCTAAAAGGACTTTCCCCTGGTCCCTCCTGGGCTGCCTGGATTGCATCGGAGCAAGGAGGAAAGCTTACTTGGAATGGAAAAAGCCCCCAAACAATCCTTCCCTGTGGGAAAAGTGAGGTCTGCGGCCTTGAAACGTGCTCATTCTGGGCTCCTAGAGACAGTTGGGGCTCAGCTTTGTGCCCTGGCCTGGGACCAAAGACGAAGGGGCCCGGCTGCCCAGCAGACCAGTGTCCGTCTTGCACTTTTATCGGGCCCCTGGGCCAGCTGCCACCGACAGCTCTGTGCACCCTTTGGGTGACACACGGGTGGCAAGGTGTCACCTGACCCACGTCAGGAGGCGGGCCTCAGACAGGCCTTCTGACCTCCGAGTTCTAAGAGACAGCACAGAAACATGCTGATGCCTCCCCCACGTCACCCACTCATGCCTGGACTCAGGGTTTTTATTTCCGTTTCTTTCTTAAGGAAACTTCCTGTGGAACCCAGTTTATCAGCTTCAAAAATTTCAAAGAGGACCTGAAGGAGTTCCTTTTTATCATTCCCTTTGACTGCTGGGAACCAGCCCAGAAGTGAAGCAGGCCAAACCAGCCAGAAGTGGAAGCTTACCTCACAGATCGCTGCCCTCCTACCCACAAAGAGCCAAACAAAACTCAGGATCTTCACACTGGAGGGACCACAGGGAGGACCAGAGCTGTAGGGGGCCGCTGGCTTGTTCAGGGCCATGTTGCCCCTGATACAGGTGTGGCAGGGGAAACGGGAAATGTTTTACACTGGCAGGGATCAGCAATATTTATTTATATATTTATGTATTTTAATATTTATTTATTTATTTATTTAAACTCATACCCCATATTTATTCAAGATGTTTTTCTATAATAATAAATTATTCAAAGTCTGTTCTGATTCGTGCAGTTTTCCAGTTTGTTTTCAATCATGAGCAAATGTTCAAGGTGCTCTCCTCCCTGGCCCAGGGCAGGGAGGGGAGGAAGCTGGGAGTTGGGGGAGGGGGCTGGGGCCTGCAGATAAGGCACAATTGGACACTCAGCACTGTCAGAGCACAGGGGAGGCGGCAGCCCTCCTGGGTATGACATTCTGCACATGTGGACATGCTTCCCTGGGTGCTCACAGGTTCCCACCCCAGAGAGAGGCTTCCAGGTTCACTTGGAAGTCCAAGTAACCCAGACAGTGGGAATCTTGCTCCATAGAAGAGTCGTCATCCTTCTTGGGCAGGTGGGGGATTCCTGAGGCTTGGCTGGTCACTGGCTGAATGGGCCCTTCAGAGAGAGGCCCAGACCCTGGCCATGCCCTGCCCCCCACACTCAGGGTTTCAACCACTCCCAAGGTGAACCAGCAAATAGACTAGCTGTTCAGGGAAAAAGAAACAAAACCACAGGGGTCAGAGCTCAGCATATTTACCAAATTTTCCTCCAAATGGGTGATCTTAATCTTTGAGTGTCAGAATGTAAGTGCATAATTTGTTAGTAAATGGCTCTCATGTGGCATTTTTCTGAGTTGGTTTTTGTTTTTACATTAAGTTCTGCATGTATTCTGGCACCTTCCCCCCAAATCCATGCCCTTCAGACTGGAAAAACAGTATTTCTCCTTCCTGCCTATGCTTTTTCAATGGGGCTGGAGGTCTTGTTCCCGAACCTGTCCTCCAGTGTCCCTTCTGGGGTCTGTGAGGAAGTGGGTCTCTCCCTAAGTGTCAAGAGGGCAGCATGGTCAGCCTTTACCTTGACGGGTGGGCCTGGGGAAGCTTATTTGGTGAGTTTTAGCTCCTGCCTGGTTTTTTTCTACACCCTACTTGCTTGCTCTGCTCAAGCCACCAACTGTAGACAGCACCAGTCCTGGTCAAAGACCAGGCAGAAAGGTCATGACTTTAGATGCAATTATAAATAAAAATTCTTACACCAAACCTGAATTTTAGCAAAGACAAGAATCCACAGAGTATGATGTAGTCATAGAAAATGAAAAACACATCTTGCCCAGAGATAACGTAGATCCTCGCTGCCTTCTACATAAACCAATGATAACTGATAAGAGATTTAGCATTTCCTCAGACTCTCATATAGAGGTACATCTCCTCACAGAAGTGCTATCAAGCCCAGGGTTCGGATCAGCTTGGAACCACCTCAATCATACCATGTTCCTGTACGTGCTCCTGGCTTGTGTGTCATGGGTCTTGGAAAGCCATTCTGCCCCGATGAAGATAATCAGTGGGTCTACCCAGGACAATCACACGGCAGTCTGTGCTGAGATTGAGAAAGAACTCATGGCTGACAACGTTACATACAAGGTAAGTCTGGGTCTTCATCAAATATCACTTTACTCTCAGTGGCCCTCTGTGTTTCTAACCAACTTTTCCTGCTTCCAGGGCTCCTTCGAAAGGCCTCAGAACACCAGTGAGGTAAGGAGCAGTCAACCCATGGTCATTTCTGACCCCACTTGAAAGGGAAATCCCAGGGCAGAGACAAGAACAAAAGTTGTTGGGTCAAGAAATCTGGGGAGAAAGTTGGGAGTTTGAAGATGAAGTCTCTGGCTCAGGCAGCAGATGAACCAGAAGCCAGGTTTTGCCGGGCTCTTTGATCACTATCCCAGAGCAGCCCCATGCCTAGGGAAAGATCAGAAACCCACTGCAAACCTCAACTATCCCTGGTTACCCTGGCCTGAATTTGAGTCCAGGGTTCCATCTGGCCAGGGTAACTAGGGATGGATGAGGCTGAGGGTCAGCGGACCCTCAATTCAATGCCCTCAACCCTGTTTCAGGAACTCTGCTATGGGAAGTTTATAGAGGGCTTCATCTCCACCCTGAATAACATCTCTACGAAACACAAGAATGACTGTCACATAGAAAAAGTCTGTAAGAACATGAGGCAACTCACCGAAATCTGCCCAAAGCTGAAAGTAAGTTGTTCTTAGGGGAACCTGAGACATCATTTCTCTCACCACCACAGCCGGAGGCCCAGGGGAGCAAACAGTTTCTTAGGGCCCCCGTTTGCTACATGTGAGGCTTCAGATACTAATTTGTCATCCAAAAGAAGTCCACTGACTGACAGGGACCGAGGCTTAGGGGAGTGGGGATTCAGGGGCCATTCTAGACACTTTTGTTTACCCTCTGCCAAGCCCGTACACACAGGAATCGGTGTGGGACAGGTCAGGGCATGGACTCAGCCTGGGAGAGGGAAGGGCACTCAGGGCCAGCCCCAGTCAGGTGGCTAGTCTTAACTGGCTCTGGTTTGCCCTGCTCTTGGTGCTCTTTCTTAGGCTAAGGGGCTCCACTGGGAGCCCATGGTGTGGGGATGGGTAGCCGCTTAGGGGGGGATGTTGTGGGGAAACGATTGAGGGTCCCTGCTTTTTGCCCACCTTACTGTTTGTCTCCTGTGTCCCCTCACCCTGCGTGTTCTTGTGTCCCTGTCCTGGGGAGCCAGGAGACCTCCCCACACTCTGCTGGGTCTCTCCCTAAAGCTATGGATGACCCTCAGTCCTGGGGCTCTACCATCACCAGATGGTGCCCAGTGAAGACAGATGGGGAGGGTTTGCCGAGTCACCTCCTAGGTAGATAGGTGGGTCTTACAGGGCCCTTATGGCTGGGAGAACAGAGTTTGCTTTTACTTTTTTTTTTTCTGCTAAGAAGAGAACTTAATTATGTGTTTCTTATTTAGCTAACAGGACACAACTGTATTACTGAGAAAAGTAACTTCTCAAAGTTCAAAGAAGCTTTAAAGAGTGTTGTCATATCTATAGAAGGATGGAAATCTTGTAAAAGGATCAAGGGCATCCTCTGAGACCTCGTCCTCTCACGTCCTGATGCCCTGAGAGTTTCAGGAGATGGGGTTGGAGGAGCCGCAGGAACAATTTACAGCCGGGGTGGGGTAAGAGTTTGCTGGCCCTGGGTCAGCAGATGGGGCTGAGGGTGGTAACGGCAGGGGTGTGCTTGAGGAAATATTTCTGTAACTGATGCATCAGCAGTTGTTGCCTTAATAAAGCTGGGGTAAGGAAATGCTGGTAAGAGTTGTGATAGTGTTCAGTCTCTCTGGGGCCTTGATAGACTGAGAGGGGTAAGGGGCTGGGATTGATGGCCCCATAACCAAGGCTCCTGACCTGGAGGGCCAGGGGTCTCTCAGGAAGAGGCCCAGGAAGGCGAGTGGGAACCCCACCTCATCTGCCCTTCGATGTGCTTCTAGTGCCAGTGGACACGTGGTAGGAGCCCCATCAATGCTAGTGCAGTTGGTTACTGCTCCTCTTCTCCCTGTGTCCTTTAAAACTCAAATCAGATCTATTCCCAGACACCCCTCCCCAGGCTCACTCAGCACCCATCCACACCTGATCCAAAGGTCCAAGGCCCTCCCTACTTGGGTTTCTACTGCAGCTCTAAGTTCACTTGATCCTCATCCTCCCCCATCCCCCCACCGGAGGACTCAGTGAGGCAACAGAAGAGTCAACCCTAGTAAATGGCTCAGGAGCAAGGGGGATTTCAGGCTACTCACAGAGGACTCAGCACAGTGGGGGACCTGGACCAGGCTAAGGGGCCCATGGGGGCCCAGAACATTTCCAAACCCTCAGCTTCATCTCAACCAGCAAACAACTGACTTCAAAGCCCCTCTCCTGGCTTACTGAGCTCCTCACAAACCCTCCAAGGACACTCTCCAAGCATCTCCTTGACCTAACAGGCCACTCCCCTACTATTAACACCCTCGCATCCCCAAAGCATGGGGCCTTGCCTGTGGGGGGTCCACCAGTCACTCAGGTCTTGAAATGCTGCCACATTGGGCTACCAGGCTCTGACCCCTACCCACTTTCAATTCTAACCCTAACCCTAAGTATTCGAACCATTTATTAGAGGTGACTGGGATTACCCCACAATCCAAATAGCTTCCTACAATCCAGACCTTCAGACCATGAACTCGTTCAACAAACCGGGAAAGATAAAGATCTACTATTCTGGAATATAAATAGTCATCAAGCTGTAACCAAAACTAAGCCCAGGTGGGACTTGTATAGAGTCTGAAAATCTACCTTACTCTGCTGTAAAGCTTCAGACTGTGCCTACAGTCAGCACACAGACCCACTACCGCCCTCCCCACCCTCATCCCTTGGCCCATGATTTTCAGACGACTTGCAGCTCATCTCCACTGTGAGGACCACTTTAGGCTGGAGGTCAGCCTCAAGTGTGACTGAGGGAAGTGGCCAAATTATCTCAGAACATTGAGCGTGGCTCTGTGATTCAGGTTCAGCCGCTACGGGACCAGGGGCCAAGGTTGGTTTTGGCCCAGAGAAAGCCCATGGTCCAGTCCCCAGAGTCTATGAGTTCCTGTCACTTGGGCAAACCACACAGGTGCTCAGAGTTTTCGAGACCATTTCTCTGTGACTGGCAGCAGGGTCTGTGGGATGCATGGCAGCACGGGGTTGCTGAGATATGCTGGCAGGAAGAACTGCTACTTCCATGCCCGGCCTCCTCTCAGCCTGAGACACCTGACAGTAGGAGGTCGGGGCTTGCATGAACACCCTTGGAATCTCAGGGCTGTGTTCAGGACAGTAGGGTACGCATGAGCCTGGCTTGCCACTAGCTTGCTGTGTGGCCTTGGACAGATGCCCCAGTCTCTCAGTCAAAGTCCACAAAGGCAGGGGTGACTCTGGCCCCGGAGGCTGGACTACAGCCTAGGTTCAGAGTATTCATCAAGCTAGAGAACCTCAGAGCACCTGGCTCAGTTCAGTTCAGTTCAGTCACTCAGTCGTGCCCGACTCTTTGCGACCCCATGAATCACAGCACGCCAGGCCTCCCTGTCCATCACCAACTCCCGGAGATTACCCAAACTCATGTGCATCGAGTCAGTGATGCCATCCAGCCATCTCATCCTCTGTCATCCCCTTCTCCTCCTGTCCGC
This sequence comes from Bos javanicus, assembly GCF_032452875.1. Lineage (NCBI taxonomy): Eukaryota > Metazoa > Chordata > Mammalia > Artiodactyla > Bovidae > Bos > Bos javanicus. The sequence goes on along the minus strand of NC_083874.1, from coordinate 22,048,513 downwards.
AATCCCTCCCAGCATCAGGGTCTTTTCCAATGAGTCAACTCTTCGCATGAGGTGGCCAAAGTATTGGAGTTTCAGCTTCAGCATCAGTCCTTCCAATGAACACCCAGGACTGATCTCCTTTAGGGTGGACTGGTTGGATCTCCTTGCAGGCCAAAGGACTCTCAAGAGTCTTCTCCAACACCACAGTTCAAAAGCATCAATTCTTCAGCACTCGGCTTTCTTCACAGTCCAACTCTCACATCCATACATGACCACTGGAAAAACCATAGCCTTGGCTAGACGGACCTTTGTTGGCAAAGTAATGTCTCTGCTTTTGAATATGCTATCTAGGTTGGTCATAACTTTCCTTCCAAGGAGTAAGTGTCTTTTAATTTCATGGCTGCAATCACCATCTGCAGTGATTTTGGAGCCCCCCCCCCAAAAGTCTGACACTGTTTCCCCATCTATTTCCCATGAAGTGATGGGACCAGATGCCATGATCTTCGTTTTCCGAATGTTGAGCTTTAAGCCAACCTTTTCACTCTCCTCTTTCACTTTCATCAAGAGGCTTTTCAGTTCCTCTTCACTTTCTGCCATAAGGGTGGTGTCATCTGCATATCTGAGGTTATTGCTGTTTCTCCCGGCAATCTTGATTCCAGCTTGTGCTTCTTCCAGCCCAGCATTTCCCATGATGTACTCTCAGAGCACCTGGCTCAACTCTAGGTAAACAGGTTGACAGAGAGGCTCTGGTGCCTCTCCTGCGAGAGAGGAAAGTCAGGAATGAACACAGTAGGGAGGCAGCCATACTACCCGGACTAACTATCTTCATCCCCCTGAAAGCCTTAAGCCCTGGCCAAGGCCACCAAACCCATGAAGAGACCCTGCAGTGAAGGCCATTTGTATTTTCCATGCGCCCCAGTTTTCCCTCCAATTAATCTCAGTTCTGGACAGTGGTCCTGGGGAGCCTTCTGGGGCTGGAACTAGGTAGGAGGGCCATGTGGGCACTGCTCTGGAGACCTAGGCAGGTCTGAGCCCACAGCTCTCTGAGAGCCTACTGGCCCTTCACCCTCAGGACCTAAGGACAGGCTGGCACATCATAAAGCCGGAGCTCTAGGCCAGACACCTAGGCACAAGAAGCATGGCTCTGACTGTCCTGGGTACTCTCTTTCCCTAAGAAGCTGGGAAACCAGTTCAAATTGTATTCTTTTATGGGAGATAACCATGGGCAGGCCTATGGCAGGCCCACTTTAACCCCAAGGAAACACTCTTGGCTTTGCCAGGCCCACCTCTAGACCAGAAGGAGGAACAGGACTACATGGTCTGAGGAGATGGGCTCACCCATACATCAAGACTTCCCAGGACACAAACAGTCCCTTCCCTTCACAGGGATATCCCCAGGGACCACCCAAACATGCTATAGCCTTCTGCTTCCTGGGGGCCCCATCCCGCCTCAGAAATCAGTGGTACTGAAGATGGAACCAGGAATCGAAGCCTTTCACTAAAGCAGCAGGGCAGCCCTCTCTCAGGCTAGGCCCTGAGAACTGGAACAGCCGCACTGGCAGCCGCATGGCCGCTTCTGTCAGGGCCATGGTGTGTTCACATCCTTTGACTCTGCATTCACATTCAGGGAGACCACTTGAGAGACAGAGGAGAGAAGCTCCACAGAAACAATCTGCCTGTCCATGAAATGAAACAAAGGACATGAAGCTAACATGACAACGTGTCAAAGCATTTGTGAAAGGCCCAGAATGCTATCATTGTCAGGATGACCCCGCTGTGGGCCAAGAGCTGGAAGGGAACTAAGATTATGATTTAGATGGTGGGATGGCAGGTTGAGTTTTCTCCTTGGTTTTCTACCCTGTCATGGTTTTGAGTGTGGCCTTGGAGGAGAAAGGCTGAAGGCCAAGGTCAGTGGGCATCATATGGGGCCTTTGCTTATAGAAAATCTGCATCCTCGGTGTCCCCAGATAAATGGGGTGCTCAGTGGTGGCTTGCATTGCATTGACTGATTCCCCAAATTGGTTGTTCAGCCAAGATGCTGGTGATTAGCTTACAATGCAGACTGTATCATTCACAGCCCATGCTTGTGCATGCTCAGTCATCTCCAACTCTTTGCAGCTCCATGGACTGTAGCCCGCCTGGCTCCTCTGTCCATGGAGTCAGGCAAGCATATTGGAGTGTGGTGCCACTCCCTTCTCCAGGGGATCTTCCCGACCCAGGGACTGAACCCATGTCTGAAGGTCCAGAGCACCAGTACTTTCTGAGATAGCATGGATAGCAAAAGAGGCCTGTCTGCTCCTCCTTGGCAGGCAGGGCAGCTCTCAGTTTGGGCCTGGAGATTGCAAGGTGCTGTTCGGGCATCCTTGATTACCTTTACAACTGCCCTGTGCATGGATTCTCACTTTGGGGCTTATACAGCTGGCCTGCCAGCCAGCCCCAAGTGAGCAGGACTGGCCCTGGAAATCAGGGCCTGAGTCCTTACACCTCTGGCTTCCTGCATATGTGTGTGCTTGGGAATTCAAATCCATATGATTGGAAGTGGAAGGCAGGGGCTGCATGGACCAGGTACATACTGTGCCTACCTGGGCTTCTGAGCAAAGCTGCTTTTTGTGTTGAATGCACAAGGCTGGTTGTTGTAGCTCCAGAAGCAGCCTCTCAGGACCCTCCCATCTGGTTACATGGGCTTCACAAATAAGGAATCTGGCATGTAAGTTGTCTTGAGCCTCCATTTTCTTATCTATGAAGTGGGGTTGTGGCAGGGACAGAGAGGCCCCAGCCTGACACAAAGAGGCCCAGCTAGATGCAGGGCCCTGACACCTAAGGTCTAGGTCAGAACACTGCTGAGAGCAGCCTGATACTGGCCCTATTCCTCTAAGGAAAGGTGAGGCTGGAACGCTCATGGCATCCAAGTCTGCAGAGCAAGTCCAAGCAGAGCCAACACCCAAGACGGGAGCTGGGGATGAGGAAGGGCCATCTTACCCACTGTTGGTGCTGGCAGCTGTCTGCCCCAAGACCCAAAAAGACCTGGGACTTCCTCATGACCACACAGGAGGTGAGCCAGACAGAGAATCCTAGACCTGGTTCCACAGAAGCCTTCTTTCTAGGCTCTCAAAAGGGCTACTGAGCACAGACTTCACCTTCGGAAAAGACTGACCAATTTCACTCCTATTAGGAGACCCCTGAGTTATGGCTGCCAATAAGGATGCAGCTTCACACGTTATTTTTCATTGTGGTTTGAGATAACAGTTAAACAGTTTCATGATGCCGCCACTGATGTTATCTCTGGCCCAGACCTGTTCTTTCAACCTAGAAATGATTAATCAAAAATTTTTCTCCCTTTTCTCTTTCTTGACTTCAAAGGAAGATGAGCATAAACTCCCTAGGTTCTGCCCTCAAACATGGCTCCTGAGCCCTCACCTAATGTGAAGGTTGGCATTTCCTTCAAGATCCTAGGGTTCTTCTAGAGGCTGAAAACAAGCCTTTTAAAATTATTTAACTTAAAAAAATCACTTATTGAACAATAAAGTACACAAATCTTAAGTGTACAGTTCAGTGAATTTTTATATATGTTTATTCTGATAAAACCAGCACTCGGAGCAAGACGGAGAACATTTTCCAGCACCCCAGAGGCTTCCTGTACTCTCTCCCTCCTAGTCAGTATCCACTCGCCTAAGTGTAGCCACCTTTTAAGCTCTATCACCATATAGTCATTTTGCCTATTCTTGAACTTAGATGAAGTGGAATCATAGGCTGCACTCTCTTTTATATTTGACTTCTTTTGTTAAATATTCCATCTCTCTGGTTGTTGCATGTAATTGTAGTCTGTTCCTTTCTGTTTCTGTGTAGTATTCCACTGTATCCCAAATACATTTTCTTATTTTTCTGCTGATGAATATTTTGGCCATTGGTGCTTTCTGGTCAATATTAATAAAGCAACTACAAACACTCTTGTCCTCGTATTTTGGTGAGTGTATGTATGCATTTCTGTTGGAAATGTTGAGTATGGTGTGGGATTACTGGGTCATAGGATTTGCATATTTTAGCTTAGCTGGTACTGTCACACTTTTTTCCAAGGAAGTCTTTTATAAACAACATTGTTGCTGGTCTTCCTGCCTTTTATAGGTACTGCTTGTCCATCAGACACTGGATCTCTCCTTTCCCTTCACATGATCCGAAGCTATTTCCTGAACATTCTCCTCATTATTTGAATTCTTCTCTACATTGTTCAGTCTTGCCCAACCATCAACATTCTGACAAGCCAACTGTTGGGAAACAAAACCCAAATCCGACTAAGTCTGGTCCAAGGGCCAAGGGGACTGTTCTCGGGAGGCTCAGCTTGGGCAGGCTGCACTGAAGCACGTGCACTGAGATGAGAAGAAATTAGCCAGCGTATTGCTCACCAGCTCCACATGCTGTCCTGGCTGTGGGTAGGCTGCCTTGACTTCCAGTGTCTTCCGTGTCTCACCGGGGGAGTCAGCTCAAGAAGGGCCCAAACGGTGACGTGCCACTGTCCTAGAGGAGAGACCAGGTCAAACCAGTCTGGGGTCCTTCTGGGGTCTCAGCTCCCTGGTCGGTCTCCTGCCATGTCCTGGTGCTCTCACCTTCCTGCCCCCTGTCAAATCTTTCCACTTCTCTCTATCACACAGCCTCACCCTGGTCCACCCACCCTGCACCACCACAGATGACTACCACGACTGTCCCATGGACACTCATCTCCAGATGGATCCCTCCTGCTGCGCTTCCAGGCAGTCAGATGGATTCATGTACCTATTGATTCACTCAACAAATATTTACTGAATCCTACAAAGTATCAAGAATTATGCCAGGCTCTGCACAGAACCCAACACTTGAGGTGCTTACCTTTAAGTGCATTAGTCTGGCTATGAGAAACAAAACCCAATCCAACTAAGTCTGGTCCAAGGTTGGCCAGGGGCTCCCTGCTGGCTCAGTGTGAGCACCTTTGGTCTGTTCTAAGACCTGCCACTCTAGGCACACAGTCCTGGAGACCCTTCCAGCCTCACTGCTTATAGCCTTTTGTCTCCCTCCAGTAGCCCTTGGTCCCAGGAACAGGAATCAGCTGCAGTTCTCTTACCATCCCCAGACCCCTGTGCCTGGAATGCATCCTAGTCAAACAGCTAATGTTTTTCTCCCAGTGGGATAGAAGTGTCTAGTGGGAGATGGACGTGTCCTTTACTGGGGCATCCTCCTCCTCAACATTTACTCTGGGGCTTGCCTGGCTACCTTCTAGGCCTTGCATGCATGTGTGTTCAGTTGCTTCAGTCGTGTCTGACTCTTTGCAACCCTATGGACTGTAGCCCCCAGGCTTCTGTGTCCATGGGAGTCTCCAGGCAAGAATACTGGAGTGGGTTGCCATGCCCTTCTTCAGGGGATCCTCCTGGTCCAGGGATCGAATCCACGTCTCCTGATTCTTCTGCAATGCAGGCAGATTCTTTACCCATTGAACCACCAGGGAAGTCTTAGGGGAGCACTATCATCTGTTGGAGGACTATGAGGTCTCTGCTCTGAACTATAACTCTATCCCCTAAGTCTGGGGAGGATCCCTCGCTGTGTAGGTACGAGCAGTGATTGTGTTCCAGGGTCTGAGAAAAGTGAGCCACTTCTTACCTCTGATTAATAGAAATACAGGTTTTAATGGACATCAGGATGGAAAGGCAGCATGAATTTCCTGAAGCTTAGAAAAGGCTCTGTGGGGCAAATATCAGCACCAGGCTAAAACCAGATATCTGTTATCATTATCCTTATCAACATCAGCATTTGAAAGATGAGCCAAGAGGATGACCATGGGTCACCCAGGAGCCAGGGGAGCTGAGAAACTAACATCAGCATAGCTGGCCTGCTCCCTCTCCCACTTAACGGATTTAGAAACTGTCTCAAAGGAAGCAGAAGAAGGGAGGGAAGCCTAGCTCCCTGGCTATGTGTCATACTTCCTCCTGCCCAGAGCCTGGGGCAGCCCCGAGTTGTCCTGGTGGAGGCCCTGGCTCCTACCCAGGCCTCTTGCGCCAGCAGGGCTGGATAAGGGTGGTGCCATTTCATGTGCTGGGAGTGGTGGCCAAGGAAACAGCAACTGTTGCTACAGCCACAGTTGTTTCGAGTCAGAAACTACATGATAACTCATAGTTCCATCCATCCCCCTCACACCCAGGAAGATCTCCCTGACTGACCACCATGACTCTTAGGTCCCTTTTCCTACCAGAATCTCTCCAGGGCAGTTGCTATCAGCCCTCCCAGGTTTTCAAGTGAAACAAAAGCTCTAGCCAGAGGCAGGGCTGTGCCCAGCCTAGATTCACAGAAGACCTGTGACTCAGACCCTAACATCTCTCACAGGTACAATCCCTGGAAATGCACACCAGCCAGTTTTGGAACCCAGGAAGAAACCACAGGAAGCTGCAAGAGTCTCAGGCCATTCCCTGGGCTACATTTGCACAGAAGGCTCCTGCACCTTTGATGCTTTGGTCTGCTTAGGGACAGTGATGAGTCCCTAAGCAGACCAAACTGTCCTTTGGGCTCCAGACCAAACAAGAACACTAGGCATGGCTGTGGGCCTGGGTCCTGTAGTTATCATGAATGCTTGTGGAGCTTAGGGGGTAGGAACCCCCGTAGGAAGGAGCTTCTTTCCTTAATGTCATCCAGTCCAGAAGTCAAGGTGTCACAAGCAAACAAACAGATAGAACAGACCATGACCATGACCATGATGGTGAGAAAGACACAGCCTGAAGATCCTGATGGTAAGAGATGGACAGACACTGACCAAGTCCCTGGTACTGACAGATTCAGCCAAAGCTTGGAAGGAATATATGGAAAGACCAGCTGGAGACAGTGGCAGTGACAGACTGACAGACATGGAGACAGATGAACAGACAGACTTACGGTCCAAGCAGAGACAAAGACACAGCTGCTGCTGCGGTCAGGGTGAGAGGTGGCAGTTTTGTCCTGCACTCAGCCTTAGAGGCTCTTGCAGTTTCTTTCCCAGCACTGCAATCAGAGATTTCGAGGGGCTTTTTCCAGGGCCACAACTCCCCCTTCCGCATGATCTCAGGAAGGGAGCAGGTTGGGGCTCTTACTATCCCTGGAGCTGTGACTGAGCAGGACCCTCTGAGGCCTTCACAGAATAACCTCCCAGCCATGTCCTCTGCCTGCCTTTTGTCCATAGAAAAACTTTAGTCAAAGAATAAGTTTAACCAGAGAAGTGAGAAAATACAGAAAGAAAGGAAAATAGGAAAATAGTCAAGCAAGACAAAATAATACTTTAGCTGTTAAATAAGGGCTTCCCCGGTGGCTCAGTGGTAAAGAATCCGCCTGCAATGCAGCAGCTGCAGGAGATGCGAGTTCGATCCCTAGGTCAGGAAGATCCCCTGGAGGAGGTCATGGCAGCCCACTCCAGTATCCTTGCCTGGAGAATCCCATGGACAGAGGAGCCTGGCAGGCTACAGTCCACAGGGTCACAAAGAGTCGGACCCAACTGAAGTCACTTAGCGCACACACACACACACAGTCATTAAACAAAGTCAAGGACCTTTTAGTTCTTTCCTAAGAATTAGAGATAATGTTCTGAGCCATGTCCTTTGAGCTGTTTTGTAGATAATTCCACCAGCTGGAAGAGGTTAACTGATGCTGCCCACAAGCATGTAGACTGCAGACCAGTTGGAACCAGAAGGTTGATGATCCTGACTCCCGATTACCTCACTACCAACCAATCAGTGTCCACAAGCTGGTCACAACCCACTCGTTGGACACTCTAAGATTAGTTGCTACCCACTCCAGAGCATGGCACACAGTTTTGATAGGAAAAGGAGTACATCAAGGCTGTATATTGTCACCCTGCTTATTTAACTTATATGCAGAGTACATCATGAGAAACGCTAGGCTGGAAGAAGCACAAGCTGGAATCAAGATTGCCGGGAGAAATAGCAATAACTTCAGATATGCAGATGACACCACCCTTATGGCAGAAAGTGAAGAGGAACTAAAAACCTCTTGATGAAAGTGAAAGTGGAGAGTGAAAAAGTTGGCTTAAAGCTCAATATTCAGAAAACGAAGATCATAGCATCTGGTCCCATCACTTCATGGGAAATAGATGGGGAAACAGTGGAAACAGTGTCAGACTTTATTTTTTGGGGCTCCAAAATCACTGCAGATGGTGATTGCAGCCATGAAATTAAAAGAAGCTTACTTCTTGGAAGGAAAGTTACGATCAACCTAGATAGCATATTAAAAAGCAGAGACATTACCTTGCCAACAAAGGTCCGTCTAGTCAAGGCTATGGTTTTTCCAGTAGTCATGTATGGATGTGAAAGTTGGACTGTGAAGAAAGCTGAGCACCAAAGAATTGATGCTTTTGAACTGCGGTGTTGGAGAAGACTCTTGAGAGTCCCTTGGACTGCAAGGAGATCCAACCAATCCATTCTAAAGGAGATCAGTCCTGGGTGTTCTTTGGAGAGGGTGGGAAGATTTGGGAGAATGGCATTGAAACATGTAAAATATCACGTATGAAACGAGATGCCAGTCCAGGTTCAATGCACGATACTGGATGCTTGGGGCTGGTGCACTGGGACGACCTGGAGGGATGGTATGGGGAGGGAGGAGGGAGGAGGGTTCAGGAGGGGGAGCACATGTATACCTGTGATGGATTCATTTTGATGTTTGGCAAAACTAATACAATTACGTAAAGTTTAAAAATAAAATAAAATTAAAAAAAAAAAAAAAAAAGGAGATCAGTCCTGGGTGTTCTTTGGAAGGACTGATGTTAAAGCTTAAACTCCAATACTTTGGCCACCTCATGCAAAGAGTTGACTCATTGGAAAAGACTTTGATGCTGGGAGGGATTGGGGGCAGGAGGAGAAGGGGACAACAGAGGATGAGATGGTTTGATGGCATCACCGACTCGATGGACAAGAGTTTGGGTGAACTCCGGGAGTTGGTGATGGACAGGGAGGCCTGGCGTGCTGTGATTCATGGGGTCACAAAGAGTCGGACATGACTCAGAAGCTGAACTGAACTGAACAGAAGGTTAATCGCTACCCACTCCAGGGCAGGGCACACAGTTTTGAGGGCATTAACCCGCTGTGGCCCACTCTGCCTGGCAAAGCAAGAAAATTATTCTTTTCTACTTCACCCAAAACTCTGTCTCCACATTTCTATTCAGCACTGGTGAACAGAGGGCAAGTTTTCAGCAACAGAGCCAGACTCAAGAATTAATTCATATCCCTGACACCACTGCTGCTTCCAAACCTTATGGGGTGGGAACTGCTCCCCCACGTCTCTCCTGAGGTCTTAGGAGCCACTGTGAGTCCAGACTCTGTGGGTATAATGGACAGTACCAGGTAGAGGTTGTAGTCTAGTGCTCTCGTGGTTATCAGATAATACTTTGCTCCAACTGGCCAACTTCTTTCTTCAGCTCTATGATGTCCAGGGCCCAGAGATCTGAGGACCTAAAAGGTTCTGGCCAAAGAGAGAAACCCCAGGCCAGACACAGATGGGAAGACTAGCTGCTTTCTCAAGTAGAGACACTGAGACTGACCTGGACACACTCAGCTCTGTGTCTGTAGAGTCCAAGAACCCCTGACAAGGGGTAAGACTTTCCTACTTTGAAGGGACCTTTGTGTTGAAACCATGACTAGGTTGCCTGCCTCAGGCTGGGTCCCTGGGAAGGAGGCTGTGAGACAGAGATTAGCATGAAGGACTGTTTGTGGAAGAGAAGAAAATGGGAGGGAAGGGAGAAGGATTGAACTGAGGGAGAAGCTGGATTCAATGCAGTCACAACAAAACCCTCAGTTGACCCAAAGGAGATGATCCTTCAGAGTTTTCCAAACTTAGGGGGTGGAAGTCAAGCTTTATTCCTTGATGTAGGCTGTCCCTTGGAGGACACACAACTCCAGGCATAGCAATGCTTTTCAGCCAAGGAAATCCCCAAAGAGGGGAGATTCCTGCAAAGAGTTGCCTTCCAGCAGCACTCCTAAGCTGCGGGAATAAGCCCTTGACCCTTGAAGGGTGTTTTGGGCAGCACACCACCGTGTCCACCACAATCCACCCCTTGAGCTGTTTAGATCCTCTTCTTCATATAACCACTTCCCACATGTTCTGGGAGCAGCTCCTCTAGGATTCTAATGCTGTATGTACAGTTGCATGTTTAACAACTGGCTCTTAAAAATTAGCAATGGGCTATCTCAAGCCAGGCTGAGTGACCTCCGGCACATTGATGATTCTGATGTGCTTCTCTTCTTGGAGGAAGCTTAGTAGAGGAAGGTTAGTGAGATGAACTACAGCCCCTGCTGTTCTAGTCGATCTCAGAGCCACCCAGGACTCATCTTTTCTTCTGTCTATTTTAGATCCCCTTAGTTAGCATTGGGCTTCCTCAGTGGCTCAGTGGTAAAGAATCCGCTTGCAGTGCAGGAGACCCAGGTTTGATCCCTGGGTTGGGAAGATCCTCCAGAGAAGGGTATGGCAACCCACTCCAGTATTCTTGCCTGGAGAATCCCATGGACAGAACAGCCTGGCAGGCAACAGTCCATGGGGTCCCAAAGAGTCAGACACAACTGAGCATGCATACATGCACAGTTAGCATTGAGAACACTGAGTATATACTCATCTTGGTGGTTTCCCTGGTGGCATAACCCAGTCCCTTATCACAGAGGGATCTAATTCCTGATCTGATTTGGTTTTAGCCTGGGGATGCTGCACTTGTCTCTTTTACTGTCAAAACTGGGGGTAGGAATACCAGAGGGGCACTCGAGTGGACCCCACTGTGTAGTACTATGGAGCAGTACTCTTTCCTCCGCCTGATGATCAGGCTTTGGTACTCGTGACCAGAGTACTTCTTTTCTGCTGGTCCCTGGACACAAGGAGGTCAAAATTCCCTGGCAACAGCTTTGGCTTACAGTTTAATGGGACACTCACTTGTGGTCTCAGGTGGAAGTGTCCCTTCCTAAGGACCAGGATCTCTAAACCCACACAGTCAAGAGTTGCAGGGATGGGAAGCATAAATTTCCCAAGTGGGTCACTCAGTTCAGTCGCTCAGTAGTGTCTAACTCTTTGCAACCCCATGGACTGCAGCAAACCAGGATTCCCTGTGCATCACCAACTCCAGGACCTTGCTCAAACTCATTTCCATCGCGTTGGTGATGCCATCCAACCATCTCATCCTCTGTTATCCCCTTCTCCTCCTGCCTTCAATCTTTCCCAGTATCAGGGTCTTTTCCAATAAGTCAGCTCTTCGCATCAGGTGGCCAAAGTATTGGAGCTTCAGCATCAGTCCCTCCAATGAATATTCAGGACTGATTTCCTTTAAGATTTACTGGTATGATCTCCTAGGAGTCCAAGGACTCTCAGGAGTCTTCTCCAACACCACAGTTCAAAAGCATCAATTCTTCAGTAGGTGATGGTAAAAGGGGCTATTTCTACTTCTGTCTCTTGGTTCTCAGACCTTTGTATTATACCTACTGGAACATGGCTCCATATAAGGGTCTTTGACTTAGTGAGAATGTGTTCTGGAAGACAGCTCTTTATCCTTGTAAAGTACCACTTCCAAGCTGGTGCTTCAATTATGCCTCCACCAAGCTGCTGCACAATATTTTATTGGGTCAGCAGCTCCTACATGGTACAGTATGATCAGTGAACCTTACAGTCATGAACCTTCTCCTTTGCCATAAATACTATATGAGATACCATGCTAGTGGGTCAAAAACTGAAAGCCCTTGGATAGTGATTGACAGGCCCTGTAGATATGAAAGGCAAACCCATTCCTGGAATGTATATTTATTTTCATCAAAAAGAATCACTTGCCCTTCCAGGGTTTTAGAGAGCTATGTAGTCAATTAGCAATCAAGTGGCCTGTTGATCTCCTTGACTCAGTATTGTATCTGGGCTTCCCTGATGGCTTACTGGTAAAGAATCCACCTGTAATGCAGGAGATTCGAATTTGATCCCTGGGTTGGGAAGGTCCCTTGGAGAAGGAAACAGCAACCCACTCCAGCATTCTTGCCTGGGAAATCCCATGAACAAAAGAACCTGGTGGACTACAGTCCATGGTCACAAAAAACTCAGACATGACTTAGTGAATAACTGACAACAACAAAAATAACAAATTGGATCTGGAGCTCGAAGTTGGTATGTGTTGCTGATAAGCTAGACATTTTATAATGGCAATAGCTAGATCAACCGTGGTTAAGTTAAGAGCTCATGGTATTGTGTTTATGCATAGCTTGCATCCCTGCCTCCATGGCTACTCCATTCTTGTATCCACTGAGCTAGCACTGGGGTACAGTAATGGAAGTGGGTTTATATTACCTGGAATAGTCAGTATGTATATCCGATCACTGTAGATCTTCCGCTGTGGTATGCTTCCTAGCAGGCATTAACATGCAAAATGAAGCTCTCCATAGTCCACACCACTAACATCTCTCCTTGCATGCCTCTGTACTAGATTTCCTCATCCCAGGTGTTCTAATCTTTCTCATTCCAAGTTCCTGAGCAGCCAGTCAAGCCATTGACACTGCCTTTGTGTCCATATATGTTTTAAGTTCAGATAACTTTTCCACACAAAGCCAATGGCCAGTTTTACCACCTGAAGTTCTAGTCTGGATTTTTCATTATTATCTTTCAAGGTCAGTCCTTAGTGAAGCTGTAGTACAGTAACAAGCATTTTTGGCTTGACCCACATACTGATCTGACCTACTTGTAAACCAGATTTGGGCTTTTACCTCCTCCATCAGTTGGCCCTGCGGGATCATCCATGTATCTCTAGCTGTAACCTGGGGGAGAGGCTCTGGTGCCACAGAGGTAGATACATTAAGCCCTGGGTTACCTGTTTGTGCAGCTTACTTGTGCCCTCCAATCCTGTTTATACTTGATACTAGTTCAGTTGATTTCCAGTGTACGACTTCCATCTCATGATGGGTTGTTGCTAAGCCTGCCTGGCTTTCTAAGTTGCTGCTGCTGCTGCTAAGTCGCTTCAGTCATGTCCGACTCTGTGCGACCCCATAGACAGCAGCCCATCAGGCTCCTCCATCCCCGGGATTCTCCAGGCAAGAATACTGGAGTGGGTTACCATTTCCTTCTCCAATGCATAAAAGTGAAAAGTGAAAGTGAAGTTGCTCAGTCGTGCCCGACTCTTAGTGACCCCATGGACTGCAGCCTACCAAGGCTCCTCCATCCATGGGATTTTCCAGGCAAGAGTACTGGAGTGGGTTGCCATTGCCTTCTCTGGGCTTTCTAAGTTAGGCCCTCCAAATCCATTAGGGCTCAGCAGAATAACAGGAGTTGCTTTTCAAAAGGTATATAATTCTCCAAGGCAAATGATATGGCCTGTTTCAGAGCCATAGGGACACAATGTATTTTTCCCTCACTACTGATACCTTTAAGAAACACAGGATCTGATGATTCATATGTTCCAAATGGCAGGGCTACTTGTACTACAGCCTGAAAATGCTGTAGAGCCTTGGGACCCCACTCAAAAGTGGCAGGCTTCTATGTTACTGCCAGGTATATGGATCAGAGCAATAGTTCCAGGTATGCAATAGGTTGCACCCATAACTCTAAGAGGCCTACCAAACATGGTGCTTCCTTCCTCATGGTGAGAAGTACAACATGTAGTCATTTGTCCTATACATTGGAGGAAATTTCCTGACATACTCTAGACCACTGAAAGAAAGTGAAAGTGAAAGTCACTCGCCCAGTCATGTCCGACTCTTTGTGACCCCATGGACTATACAGTCCATGGAATTCTCCTGGCCAGAATACTGGAGAGGATAACCTTTCCTTTTTCCAGGGGATCATCCCAACCTAGGGATTGAAGCCAGGTCTCCTGCATTGCAGGCAGATTCTTCACCAGCTTAGCCACAAGGGAAGCCCAAGAATACGGGAGTGGGTAGCCTATTCCTTCTCCAGCGGATCTTCCAGACCACTGGATCCCTAAAATTTTGACTAATGTGGTAGGTTCTGAATCTTCACAGGGGTTATCTTCTGGAGTATATGTCTTTTGTCATGGCCATCAATATGTTTGTCTCTGCTTGACTACCTTGTCTAGTTGGCATACAATTATTGATAGAGTAGACCAGGGTGACGTTCTGCAGGGTGTTCAGATCACTCAGACCTCTTAGGACTACGGTGTGACAGAGGGAAGGAGCGATAACCTAACCCTGGCAATTTAGAACGTTGTTTGTTCCAAGTAAATCCTAACTATTTCTGAATGGAGGAGAAAAGAATGGAGTCACCATATCAGTGTCCACATACTATATGCCTGAAGGCATGTTAATCTACTGTAGCAAAGATAAAACATCTGGCAGGCACAGTGGCTGCCACTGTGGCTACTATTTGTGGAGCTGGTAGAAGCCCACTGGCATCTTCCAGGGTCTGAGTTTTACTGGTAAATTAAAGAAGATACATGGAATTCCTTTAGATCTTTAATGGTGGCACTAATCTCTGCCTTCACCTCTAGAATGTAATACTGGATTTTTGTGATATTGTTTTTTATTTATTTTGATTTATTTTTAATACTATTTTGGCTGGAACAGAAGTTTTTAAGGCTTCTACTTGGCTTTCCTCACTATGACAGCTCTTACCATACTGGCCAAGGACCCAATATAGAAGATTATACTAGCCATGAAATATGTTTATCTGATTATATCATTGAGTGGGTCTGTGGACCTAGAGGGATTTCTATGAGCAGGATTCAGACCAAGAAGCTATTTATTATCTGAACTACATATGTCCCCAATTCTAACAAGAGGGTCTTGGTGCTATTTCAAGTCTCCAGAGAATAATTTTAACTCAAATTCTGTGTTTAACAGTCCTTGAAATGCTGGTCTATTCTCTTTCCCAGTATCTACAGTTATCCAAATAAATGGCCTTCCGAAAGGTTCCCTTGGGGAAGACCTGGGGAAATCATTGTCATGTACACTTGCCACGGTACTAGGCGATCCTTCCTTCTAGAGATCTGGCTTTTTCTTCAACCAATGCATTCTCAATCTGAAAACTAGTTCTGATCTGGAAATTTGGCAAGGGACTTGTGACTGGGAGGACTAGGCTTATTATCCTTGATTGATTTGATTTAAGCAGCATTGTTCTCAGTGAGTTCAGTTCTGTGACAGTATCTCCTGTTATCAGTCCTGACCTATAAATGACAAACACTGTTTTACTTCTTAGTCATGCTGCTGCCCCTCTTTCTAGCATACTCCTTATCGTTGTGGTGTCTTTGGAGCCCTTCCAACCTTAGTATATTGACTCTGGCACACCCACTTCCTCCACACATTCTGTCGCAGCAATTCTGGCAGAGCTATCTTATTTTTCCATGCTTCTAGGAACCATTCTAATGGTCTATTTGCATCATCTCCTGGGGTTCATGCCACAGATGTTTTTTTTAATTCTTTTTTTTCCCTTTTTTTTCCCTTTTATTTATTTATTTTTAAATTTTATTTTATTTTAACTTTACAATATTGTATTGGTTTTGCCATATATCAAAATGAATCCGCCACAGGTATACATGTGTTCTCCATCCTGAACCCTCCTCCCTCATCCCTCCTCCCTCCCCATACCATCCCTCTGGGTCGTCCCAGTGCACCAGCCCCAAGCATCCAGTATCGTGCATCGAACCTGGACTGGCGACTCATTTCATACATGATATTATACATGTTTCAATGCCATTCTCCCAAATCATCCCACCCTCTCCCTCTCCCACAGAGTCCAAAAGACTGTTCTATACATCAGTGTCTCTTTTGCTGTCTTGTATACAGGATTATTGTTACCATCTTTCTAAATTCCATATATATGAGTTAGTATACTATATTGGTGTTTTTCCTTCTGGCTTACTTCACTCTGTATAATAGGCTCCAGTTTCATCCACCTCATTAGAACTGATTCAAATGTATTCTTTTTAAAGGCTGAGTAATACTCCATTGTGTATATGTACCATAGCTTTCTTATCCATTCATCTGCTGATGGGCATCTAGGTTGCTTCCATGTCCTGGCTATTATAAACAGTGCTGCAATGAACATTGGGGTACACGTGTCTCTTTCAATTCTGGTTTCCTCAGTGTGTATGCCCAGCAGTGGGATTGCTGGATCATAAGGCAGTTTTTTTTTTTTTAATTTTATTTTTAAACTTTACAATATTGTATTAGTTTTGCCAAATATTGAAATGAATCCGCCACAGGTATACCTGTGTTCCCCATCCTGAGCCCTCCTCCCTCCTCCCTCCCCATACCCTCCCTCTGGGTCGTCCCAGTGCACCAGCCCCAAGCATCCAGTATCGTGCATCGAACCTGGACTGACGACTCATTTCATACATGATATTATACATGTTTCAATGCCATTCTCCCAAATCTCCCCACCCTCTCCCTCTCCCAAAGAGTCCATAAGACTGATCTATACATCAGTGTCTCTTTTGCTGTCTCATACACAGGGTTATTGTTACCATCTTTCTAAATTCCATATATATGCGTTAGTATACTGTATTGGTGTTTTTCTTTCTGGCTTACTTCACTCTGTATAATAGGCTCCAGTTTCATCCACCTCATTAGAACTGATTCAAATGTACTCTTTTTAATGGCTGAGTAATACTCCATTGTGTATATGTACTATAGCTTTCTTATCCATTCATCTGCTGATGGGCATCTAGGTTGCTTCCATGTCCTGGCTATTATAAACAGTGCTGCAATGAACATTGGGGTACACGTGTCTCTTTCAATTCTGGTTTCCTCAGTGTGTATGCTCAGCAGTGGGATTGCTGGATCATAAGGCAGTTCTATTTCCAGTTTTTTAAGGAATCTCCACACTGTTCTCCATAGTGGCTGTACTAGTTTGCATTCCCACCAACAGTGTAAGAGGGTTCCCTTTTCTCCACACCCTCACAGTTTTTTAAATATTGCATTCCTTGGACAGTTCAGTTCAGTCGCTCAGTGGTGCCTGGCTCCTTGTGACCCCATAGACTGCAGCATGCCAGGCTTCCCTGTCCATCACCGACTCCTGGAGCTTACTCAAACTCATGTCCATTGAGCCAGTGATGCTCTCCAACCATCTCATCCTCTGTCATCTCCTTCTCCTCCCACCTTATTGGCCTGAGTACTGGAGCTTCAGCTTCAGCATCAGTCCTTCCAAGGAACATTCAGGACTGATTTCCTTTAGGATTGATTGGTTGGATCTCCTTTCAGTCCAAGGGACTCTCAAGAGTCTTCTCCAGCACCACAGATCAAAAGCGTCAATTCTTCAGTGCTCAGCTTTCTTTATACTCGAACTCTCACATCCATATATGACTACTAGAAAAACCATAGCTTTGACTAGATGGACCTTTGTTAGCAAAGTAATGTCTCTGCGTTTTAATATGTTGTCTAGGTTGGTCATAGCTTTTCTTCCAAGGAGCAAGAGTCTTTTAATTGCATGGCTGCAGTCACCCTTGGACAAGTCATTCCTTGGACAGTGATCTCAAATGAATAAACTCTTTTATCCAAATTTCTGTTTCATCCCCTGATTCAGAATCCAGTTTCATATATATTATTCCAACTCCTGCTTGTTCTTACTGGTTAGCTCCTGTGTTTTATTTGAGTGTAGATCCTTTCCTCCTGGAGATCCAACATATCTCTTGCCAGGTTACATTGTGATTTAACCCAAGTTACTGACCTAGTGGGTCAAGAGTGGGAGTGGGAATAGGTCCTGGGAGGATGAAAGAATAAGAACTGAAGGACAAAGGCCTCTGCACCATCTTTAGTTAGGCAAGAGTTAGGGTCCCTAATTCTTAATAGGGATGAATGTGCCACTTGTATAAGTTCAGAGGGTTCTAAGGAATCTGAGGAGTCAAGATTTTCAGATGCAATAGATGTCCTCATTCCACATATCAGGGTCCCCTTCTTTCCCACCCAGGGCCGTAACTTGGGCATGGGAGACCTGTCTTAGTTGGGAGTTTAACCTTCTTTGGAGCTTAGCTACTGACATTTTCCTTCTCTTTCACTAAAAGAGATGAGAGCTCATTATATGTACCACGGGAGCCTAGGGCTTCCATACTTAGTTTTTATCACCAATGAATTGCTCTAAGCTTTTCATTACCTTTTTGTGAGACTCAGTCAAGCTTAGCAATAGTTACCCAAACATTGTTATTAGAGTAACTGATTCCCTCATATTTCTCAAATACCTGATAAACTGCACCAGCTAATGCAATCTCTTCCAATAGGAGCAGAAGTATTAACAACTGCACCACTACCTACTGCCTCATGCTAGAGGCTGTCTGTCAGCTGTGAAGGGGCGGGTCCTCACTAGCAGCCAGGTGGTGAGTGAGCCAGCTCCACAATTCCATCTAAGTGTCTCCTTAATTCATTTTACCACTCCTCGAGCCAATACCATAGATCAGGTGCTGTGGGAAGCACTCTGAGTCAGAGATTAGCATGTAGAACCTTTACTTGGGATCAACATCTGCAGGAAAGAGAGGTCAGAAGGAGGATTAGACAGAGGGAGGATGAAATGCTATATAGTTTCAACAAGGGTTCCAGCTGAGCTCAGGGGTTCTCCAGGGGTTATCATTCAGAGTTTTCCTAAGATAGGGAAGGGAGCCCATGCCTTTACACACTCACATTTATTAGTCACTAGATCTGAGGTATGACCTTATGCAAGGTAATTTTCTTTAGCAGAGGCAAGACCCAAAGAGGGCTGAGAGCTGAGGCAGTCGTCTGGTAGCTCTTTTAGCAGCTGATGGAATAAACCCTCCATTCATAAATGAGTGTCTGGGTTGTACACCACAACATCTACCACACCACTTTCAAAATGCCATGCACAAAATCAGCTCCTGGCAAATGGATCAGAAGCCTGATGCCTACAAGTCACCCATTAAGATTCTCTTGCTTTAGCTTAAGTCTCTTTCCTACTGGGACACAGAAGCCCAGGAAATGGCCTCATGCCATTTCCTAGGCTCTAGTACCCAGCTTCTCAGGAGAAATGGCTTCAGGGTTAGGAGTGGTGGCATCATGAAGGCAGGGAAGACCAATAGGTCAGAAAATTTCCCTGTGGCTTCCCTGGTGGCTCAGTGGTAAAGAATCCACCTACCAATGCAGGAGACACGGGTTCGATCCCTGATCCAGGAAAGTCCCACATGCCATGAAGCAACTAAGTCTGTGTGCCACAACTACTGAGCCTGTGCTCTAGAGCCGAGGAGACACAACTACTGAGCCCACGAACCTAGAGCCCATGCTCCACAGCAAGAGAAGTCATGGCAATGAAAAGCCCATGCATTGCAACTAGAGAATAGCCCCCACTTGCCGCAACTAGAGAAAAAGCCCACACAGCAGTGAAGATCCAGTACGGCCAAAAAATAAATAATTAGAAATAAAACCTTCCCTGATCCTGGAGAGCAGGTCAGTGCAGAGTGAAGCAGCATCTACTGGCAGGTCTTGGGGCAGCTGGGGTGGGGGATGATGGGGAATGAAGAGGGGATGTGAGTGGAAGAGGCTTCTGTAGTTCAGGCCCTTGCGGCTGGAACCTTTGGGCCAGTGGGATGTTGAGCAAGGTTCAGGTAAGAGCAGCCCTCTGCTTGTGGGTAATCCCAGCCTCCTTTCCCAAGCTTTCCCCAGAGCCTTATTGGAGCAGGATGGACAGGAACTGTCCTCTGGTCCAGGTGCCAGCTCATGCCTGGGTTTCCCCAGGAGGCAGGTCCAACTGGTCCACCCGTCCATTCTGGCAGTTCTGGGCTCTTTTCAGGCAGAGCTATATCCAGCTGTTTTGAGGGCTTTCCAGTGAGCTATAGTGCTTCTGTCCCATGGAGCCTACAGGGAAACCCCCAGCTCTGGCCCCCACCCCTTGACTAAGGCCTCCAGAATCTGGGCCAGAGGCTAGGGTGGGGCAAGCCACTGAGTCAGGACAGCGGTTTTCTGTCCACAGATTTCCCTACCATCTGCACCCCCAGAAGATGTAGGAATGGGGAGCTGAAGTCCATACAGTCACTGGAATGAGTTACATCATTTCTTTAATGCTCACCACAATCATGTGAGACCATGACCCCACTCTTTCACATATGGCGTAACTGAAGCTGCTAGCAGAGAAATAATTTGTTCAGAGCTATAAAGCCACAGAGTGGCAAAGATGAGACTTGGACCCTAGTCTATGAGACCCCTTGTAAGGTGCTCTTCCACTGCCCTCTCTGCCACTTGGTATAATCCAGCCAGGATAAGATACTGAGAAGGGATGGCAGATCTTGACTATGTGGCATCAGGATGCCAGCTGGACCTGGGCCCTCTAAGTGTCTCCCCCTTGCCTGCCTCAGGACCCTCTGTGTGAGCCTTCTAGCCCATCTAGCACCCCAGGCTCCCACTAATACCTCGTATCTCAGCCTTCCACAGCCTCACTCCTTGAGCCTTCAGGCCCCAGTGCCTACCGAGACCTTCCTCCCAGATGTCCCAAATTCTTCACAACCATCAGTGTGGTGGAACCATTTTACTAACAGGGAGACTAAAACACAGAGGAACCCAGGGAGCCAGGATAGTTGAAAGCACGTGGATCCAGCACATACCCTAGTGCAGGTCCCCAGTGTCCATGAATGGCAGATACGAAGGACAGCAGTCTTATGTCTCAGTCACCTCAGTGAGGACAAGGGTGAGACACCTGGGGCAGCCCCAGCTCCAGGGCCTTCACAGGGGATCTCCTCCCCTTGTTCTCCACAGGAAGTGTGTGATGCTGGCCGGCCAGCCACAGAGGCCTGGGCATCCCCACAGAGCAGCCTCATTTCTCCACTCCCTAGCCCTCTCCCCACCTTTATCACACTGGCAGTCACGCTTCTTATCTCAGAGCCCAGCTTCCTGCTGCTTTTAAAGAGACACATGGCCTACCACTGGCTGACTGCTACCTTGCTAAGAGGTCCTAGCCTCATCTCCCAGGGTCATAGCAGGTTTGTGCCTTGCTCATCACCAAGAAAGGCTCTCTCCTCTCCACTCAGTGCCCAGGTCACTCTAAGGACTACCGAACAGCCTAGGGACTGGAATGCAAGTTCTTTTGAAGGACAGATAAGTGGATGAATGGATTGATTCATTCATTCAACAAATAAATACTGACTGAAGCACCTATTTGCTGCATAGTCACTGTGCTGGGCACTGGGGACAAGTGGGAAATAAGAAGACAAGACTGTCTTCTCAATGCCTACATTCTAGCGGGGGAGACAGCAATAGACAAAAAGCATTCCCCAGACAATGTCAGAAGAGACGAGCAATGAAGGTTAATAACAGAGATGATGGTATGGAGTCTCTGGAGTGACTAATGGCAGCCTTTCTGAGGAGACATCTGGCTGAGACCTGACAAGAAGGAGCTAGATTTATACTTTTAAAGGATCACACTACTACTGTGCTGGCCAAAAGCATCGGAAAGGGGATCAGTGAGAAGATTGCCAAAGATGATGAGCTGATCTGGACAGCAGGGGTATCAAGGGGGAAAAGGGGTCAGGAAAGGGGTCACAGGGAATAGGGAGCAGAAGATGGAGCATAGGCGGGAGACAGGGTGTGGTGCTCATGGGCCTGGCAGGGGGATACCACTTGCCTCAACTTTCCCACCCTCTGTTCTTCAACTGACCTGGCCTCTTGGAGGCCTCTGCTGAATGCCCCTGGACAGAGCTAGAGTATTCAGAAGAAGGTGGGGACAGACTGGGAGTGCACATGGGACCTGACCCAGTAGGCTCTATCCTCACTCTCAGGGCATCCTAATTCTGGTCATATGAGAAATTGGGCTTGAAATGTAGTGAGTACTCTTCTTCCTGTTGTTCCAGTACTTCAAACTCCTGGAACTTTGAAGCGTGGATGCCACAGCTGCTGCCCATCAGTTGCCTGCCACTCAGCACTTGGGCCATGACCCAGGCTGACACCCAGAGAGCAATGCCCACTGAAGCTCTAGCAAGTTGGTCATCAGGCACCTAAGCTGGTATCCTTCCCACCTGGAGCAGCTTCTGATCTCCTGGCCATGGGAGAGCACAGAAAAGTGTCAGACATAGGTGAGCAACACAGGGCCAGGGGAGGATGGCTGCCAGAGGAGGAACGGTCAGCGGTCGGCAGAGGCCTGTTGCTTGTACTGTTGCTCATTGCCAAGGGAAGGATATTTACTCAGCATCCAAGCCCCAAAGATCTCAAAGCAGGAGGGCTGAGGTGTTGAGACGAAAGGGGCAGAAACAAAGACAACTGCAGCATAAACAGCAACATCAGTCAGGCTTGAGGCAGAGGCCCCTTGAGGGCATTCAGTGTTGGGGTAAAAATAGTCATTGAAGTCACTCCCATCAGCATACCTCACTTTGGGGGGTAGTAGCGGCAGTGGCTGGGGGGAGATTGGGTATCTGTGACCTATTCAGTGATATTCCCCCTCACCAGTTTGGCACCCACCAATTTAGTGGGATGCCAAAGGTCAGAGAGTATGAGAATTGAGTCATCTTCAAGAAATGGACCACCCTGGACTCTAAGAATGAGCCTTAGGGAAACTGTTAGATATGGGCTTCCAATCTAGAGCACCCCAAGGCTTCAAAGGCAGGTGCTCAAACACTCTGCTCTGCACTATTTGATAGCTTTCTTGAGAAACTACAGGGGAACTTAGCCTGTCCCTTTTTACTATTTTACAAGTCAAAGAGACCTGTATCTTAGGGATTCACTTGCAAATGCCCACAATGGCAGCTGCCTACAAACCAAATATCTAGAACTGAAAAGAGAGTAATATGGGATCACTGTTCTCATATATGCCAGTCCTATCAATGGCCCTCAAAGAGAACTTCTGGACGTGAAGATTTTGTTATTCTAAAGCTGTCAAAGATGTTCCCTATGTACCTGGAGCCTTCACACCATCCATCAGTGTAGAGTTGTTCATACCTTTCTGCCTGGAGCAAAGGCTCTCTCCAAGAATGTGCAGGTGAGTGAGAGCGAGCACAGCTCTGGGTCTTGGCAGGCACCAACCTCAGTGGAAGAGGGAAGTTTGGGTGCTTCTGGGGAACGTTCTCTTTCCCTAAGCTACCATCATCTCACGTGCCCTTCCTTGGCTGGTTCCACTGCATTCAGCAGGGGCAGGCTGTCCCTCAGATAAAACAGTGTCACCAGTGAAAACACCTCACGGGAAAGCCTATCCATCACATGGGCGCCACATGAATCTTACTTGAACATTTCACAGACTTCTTAAAAATGACTCAACTGTCTTAAAAATGATATACATTTATTGGTAAAAATCCAAACAAGTAAAGCAAAACAGCAACCCATATCCAGAGATGGTTCTTTGGTTAGCATCCTTTATTCTTTCTTTCTCTATTATAGAGTCAAGAGTGTACTTGACTCTATAAGTCTTATTGTACATGTTATAACTTTTTTGTTTTGTTCATTCAGCAACTGAAATGTGCCACATGCCAGCAGCTTTATTCAGGGACAAATGATTCAAAGAGTTAAGAGAAAGTTGTGACCTAATGTTATGTCAGCGAACTATCTTTTGATAATAAAAAGTATAACTCTGGAGAAACTCCTCCCTTAGTCTCTGTTTACTGTTATGAGGTCTTACCTCTTGCTCAGCTGACTGCAGTGTGACTGATGTGGAAAGCATGAGCGCACAGACGAGAGGTTGCCTGGGCCCTGAGGTGCCACTGATGCAGAAACTCACCAACACGTCAGTGTGTCAACAACACTAAGAAACCTTTGACAAATTGAAAAGACCCTGTAAGCAACAGTGAAAGTTTTTTAAAGGGTGAGAAAACCACTGGGGAGGAGATTGCTTTGGCATCTGACTGGCTCATTGTATCTATAGATAAGGAATTATTCAAAATGACTTAGAAGACCCCCAGTTGCTCATGCTTCATCTACCTGTCTTAGAGAGGAAAAGAGAAAGTGACATTTACTGAGAGCTAGCTATGTGTGACAGCTAAGAACTTCCACACATTATCTTATTTAATCTTCACATATTATCTTATTTAATCGTCATGAAGTGGATATCACGATCCCATTTTACATATTCAAAAGTGAACTCCTGATCTTCGGCTTCAAACCTGCCCTATTGTAGACTTCCTTATCTCAGGCAATGTCAAGCCCTTCTTTCCAGCTGCTCAGGGAAAAATCCCTGGAGTCAACACTGCTCACTCTCATATTCACTTCTAATCCATTAGAAAATCCTGATGGCTTTTCTTTCAAATTATATAGAATATAATAGAATATTATATAATATATATAATAGAATATTATATAGGTGCATCTCTACTGCACCCATGATGGTTCAAGCTGGTTCATCTTCTGCCTAAAATAAACTTCAGCGGATGCCTGGCTAATTTCCCTGCTTCTACCTGTGCTCTGCTTTATAGTCTAGTCTCAACTCAGCAGCCAGAGTGATCCTGTTACAATCTAGGTTAGATTATGGGACTCTTCTGTGTTTTATCAGAGCAAAAGCCAAAGTTCCCACAATGGCCTGCAAGGCCCAACGTCATCTGCCCCTTCATCTTTCCATTACCTGTCTTTTCCCCTCTGCCCCACCCCCTCACTGATGCTGCTCCAGCCCTGCCAGGCTCCCTTGCTGTTCCCGGAACACAGCAGGCTCAGGGCCTTAGCACTGGTTCTTTCCTCTGTCTGGAACAGCCAAACTTCTTCAACCATGTTCAAGTCTTTGCTCAGATGTTATTTTCTCGAAGAGATCTGCCTTGCCCACCCTATTTGAGACTGCAGTCCCTTCTACCAGCACTCCCAGCACCCCAAATCCCCCTTATCTTGCTCTATTTTTTTATCTGTAGCACTTATCACCTTCTAACATATTATCAAGCTTGTTGGTTGTTTTGTGTCTCCCATGCTATGATACACATTTCTGAAGGCAGGAATATTTCTGTTCCTCTACTGATGACACTCAAGTTCCTAAACAAGTACCCAGTACACAGAAGACTCAAGCAATGAATGTTGAATGAATGAATAATGAACTGGGGCAAAATGAAGACTTAGTAAACTGTCTAAGACCTGCCAACTAATAGGTGGCTGAGTTAGGAGTTGCAGCCAGGTCCCATGGACTCTAAAACTCAGGCTATTTCTACCGAATGTCTCTTAGAAAGAAAGAGGCAAAGGATCCAAAAGCAAACTGACTATGGGACTTTCGCCTACAGGATAATCTGGGGACTCTTTAGCGATGGGTGCCCAATTCAGAGCCGGGCCCACCTCCAGCTGTACCTGTAACCTCACTTGGAGTCAGGGCACAGCGGCCAGCCTGAGCAGTGGCCCTGAGTCATCCCGAAAGGTATCAGTTGATTAAGGTGGAGCATGAGAAACACTGTGAATAGGATGTCTGTGAAACATTAGAGTAATGTCTGGGGCTGGCCCACCTATGTTATTCAAAAGAGTCACTTCCTTATGAACTTGGAGTCCTGTTTTTCTGAGGGCAGAGTGGCCATCTCTCTTCTACCCAACTGTCCTCTTGATTTGTTGTCTATAGTTTGTATGTGAACCCCCATTTGCCTGACAAGCCTCTCTCTAAACCTGCCCTGGATGCCGCAGCTTGTTTGCTGCTTCCGCTTCCCATGTGAGGCAGGTCATCCTCTTCCTGAATTCTCTCCCCCAAGAAGACTGTCCACTCTTAAGAAGGTGGTCCAAAGCTTGGAGGCTAAATTATTTCTCATCTAATTACATTGGTATCAGGAGCATGGGCAAGGTACGTGAGTGGGTTGTGTCACTTCATAAGCATAGAAAAGGGCCTTGGAGACTTCCAAATTTCTGGGGCATTGGGCCAGTTTTTGGCCCCACCAGAATTGAGGCAGCATCCAGGACTTCAGAAAAAGAAGGGTACTTTCAAACAAGCAAGCAAACCAACAAACAAATTCCTGTTGCCACATTAAGACTATTTTTGATAGAAACAAGACCAGGAAAAGATCAGTTCCTTCAGCTGCACCCCATTCTGCCTGCCTCAAAGGCAGCAACTCCTGCTTGCTTGTATTCCTGTCATGCCCTGACTGAGAGATCATCACAGAGGACAAGTTGGAGCCAGTTGTAAGCTCAGGGAGGAGAGGCCTGCCTAGAGGCCACTCCAGTCCTTTCCACTTAGGAAAATGCCACCAGTTGGCAATCCAGATGCATGACTATTCCATGGCTTTGGGGGCAAGGCTCAGGGGCCAGTTCTCAGCCCTCAGCCTAGCAGTGCTCTCCCAACTCCAGGAGCAGAAATGCTCCTTAGAGGCACACAGTGGAGCCCAGGAGCTGTGATGAGACAACCCAGGAGTTTAGAAGAAGAGGCTGAGTAGGTAAAACTCCCACAGAAGGGTAGCTGTGCCTAACTCAACCTCCCTGAATGAGGTCCACCCTGGGGAACCAAGTGTAAACACCACACAGTCCCATCTTTCTAATAAGCAAGGAACTCTGAATACTGTATAGTTTCCTGAAAGTGCTTTATCAAAAACCTCAATTAATGTATTCTTTGTCTTAAGACCTTTTCTTTCCTTAAAATGAAAATGCCCCCAAAAGGTCATAGACTGGGCTCTCACAATTCCACAGAGCACATGGACCTTCCTTTCAGTGAATTTTCTGGGAGCTACTCTCTACCTGTATACCTTCATTGAGATCATCAAGGGATTTCTTGCTCAAACTAAAAATTGCTCAAGAAGCTGTCTCTGAACAAGCTCCACAAACAAGGCAGGCACACAGAGAATTCCAACCTTAGTGCTCAGAGGACCCAGGGCTCCTGGCCTACTGCTGAGGTCTAACCTGAGGAGGCAGGACTGCCACATTGGAATGCCATCTCTGTCAGCCTGTCACAGAGGAGCAGGAGCCAGGAGCTGGGGGCAGGGATCACCTTGGTGACTAATAACCTAATTGTGGAAAATTACAACTTCCTGAGTTGGGTCTATCAGAGGTGGCCACAAAACTCTTTATGATGTGGCCAAAAATTCTTCCTTCCACCACAGCCCTTGAAAATAGGTCAAAGACACCTTCTATGGAACTCTCAAAGGCCTTAGCTCATACACCATCAAACTATGTCAATATGCTGCAAACACTGGAGCTTTTGTGAGAATACTCCTATCATTTTTGGGTCTGAGCCTGGCCCTGGTTCTGAGCTGGTAGTCGGTCTTTCTCCCCTTGATCCGCCTTCGGGGATTAAGTGGCTATGGAGGCCAAAGAGACGGTTTCCTGCTCTTTGCCCCCCCCAAAGTCTGTCTACAGCCTCTCTGGGGCAGGAGAGTCTCCTTTTATGTACCAACCAAGACCTACAGGCCTGGTTTCACCTCTCATCTCCCAGGCTACACCTAACCCAAAAGCAGCGCAAGGGGTAGATTATCCACTGGCAGAGACTTTAATCATCTTTCCTTCAGCTTCTAAGAGGTCCCAGGCTTGTGGCAGGGGCTCATGCCTGGCTGATACCTGGGTCAGACATGCAGAGCTCCCTCCCTGAATGTTGGGCATCCCGTTGGCAGTATGGTGCAAGGGTCAGCATACAACCTGATGCCTGATGCCACCCATACTTACTCTGTAACCCTGGGCCATCTCCATTACCACAGCATATAACCTCATGGCTATATGAATGTTGGGCATCCCGTTGGCAGTATGGTGCAAGGGTCAGCATATAACCTGGCTCTGATGTCACCCACACTAACTGCATAACCCTGGGCCATCTCCATCACCACAGTGAGGCCTGTCTTCCCTGAGAATGAGGGCACCATTCTCTGCCACAGGGGCTGCTGTGGAAGCCCTAGGGTACACAACAACAGATGAAAGTGGCTTTGCAGGCCATTGTGGAGGCGAGCACAGGGCCCCTGTCTCCTATTTCCTGTGTTCAAGCCTTAGCAGAGATAAAAACCATTCAGCTCTGAGGGTGCCAAACAGTGGGGAATTTAGCTCTAAGAAGACAGGACTCTCTGAAAGCTCTGTGCCTATTTCTCTGCATTTGTGTCTATTGCTACTAGCAGGAGTCCCACCCTCCAGGGCCAAAGCAGTGATGAAATCTCTAGGGTTTTGTGTCCTCTCTTCTAAGAGGCTCAAGAAAGGGCTGACCTGGAGAAAATGTCCCACCTAAATGCCTGCCACCCAAAATTTCACTTCTCTTGGCCGGAAAGCCTCATCTTGCCACTGGCCCACACCTCAGCCTGGACGGAGGTAGATGGTCCTGTCCTGACAGGACCCTCAGAGCCTCCAGGCAGCCCTTACCAGGGATAAGAGGCCTAGAGTTGGCCTGGCCTAGAGCCAGCTGAGTCACAAGAGTCTGCCTTGAGTTCAAGGCCAAAAACAATGACTCAGGCAGGATGGAATCCAGGGAAAACCAGCCCTGGCTTTCCACCCAAGAGTGTTGACCAGCTGGGCATGAGCTCATGCAGTTAGACAATGACAATGACAGTGGGAAACTGCCAGCCCCTTGTATATGAGAAAGACTTGGGGGCTGAACCTTGAGCCTGAAACCACCCCTGAAACATTCTTTGAAAACCCCATATCATATCAACTCATCTAAAATTAGCTTTCAGCATCTAAATCACTTCCTGTTACGGAAACCACAGGTCTGATGCTTCAGTCATCACCCTGACAGCCTCTAGGGGGTGGGTGAAACAGGGGTGGTGAAACAGCGGTGCTGCACATAGAAAACTATGATAATCCAAAAGAGATACAGCAGTCAGGAGCCCCTCTCTCCATAATACAGAAATGACAGCTAAGCAAGACTTACGAGGCTACTGCTGCAGGAACCAGGACCATCATGAGCAGACATGTGCAGCCAAGCACACATGTACATACCTCCCTGTGCCTTGTATACACAGGCCAGGGCCTTCACTGTTGCTACAGATAGACTAGCACATGCATAGCCCAAGCACGTCTCCGCCATGCCCCTTCTGAGCATGGGACTCTCCACCAAAGGAAGGTGGGTGTCTGGCCTGCTTTAAGCATCTGCAGCCTTGTTTCTTCTTGTCTTGTAGCCTTGGGTACTTTATGCCTAATAGGCTGCAAGAAAGACTGGCCTAGTGCTCAGGGCTTGGCCTTCACTCACTGCTTCAGCTAAGTCTTCGTATACTAGGACCACCAGGAAGCATTCTTAGTAAGACCGAGGATTATACTAGAAATCTATAGCAATATATTTTAACAGTCAACCATCAGAAAAAATTCCACTGAAGTCAGGAATAAGACAACAATATCCAATACCCATGCTATTACACATACTGAAGTCCTAGTCAGTGCATTAAGATAAGAAAAACAGGTATAAGGATTAAAAAAAAAAATCCAATAAACTTATTTTAAGATAAATGATGATGACTGTTATCACTGTTTGCTTTATATTAAATGGTTTATGTATCTCGTTTAACTCACTTAAATCCTAACAACCACCTTATGAGATAGGTATTACTATAGAAGCTATTTTTATAGATGAGGAAACTAATAAAAATTCTGAGATACTTGTCTGGTAAACGGCAGAGCCAGAATTTAAACCCAGGAGCCAGTGTGACTTCAGATTCTGTACTCTTAATCACTATTACTATATAACCTCTTGATGATGTCAGACTTTACACAGAAAACCCAGGAGCTGAACAATGTGGCCAGATATAAATTCAGTAAGCAAAAAATTAGCAGCTTTCCCAAATATCACAAGTCAGTCCTCTTCCAATTAATCTATAAATTCTATCCAAACTATCCTAATCTATTAAAATCAAAACCCCCAGAGAACATCTCCTCAATCCTGACTTACTGATTCTAAAACTCATAATGGAGAATACTGAAGATCATTCTGAAGACCTATGGTGGAAAATTTGCCATGTATAATTTCAAAGTATGTTATAAAGCAAGTGGAATTAAGACCGTGTGGTAATGGTACATAAATAAATAAATAAACCAGTAACTCAGAATGAAGAGTCCAGACAAAGCCCACATATTTAAGCGATTTATGGGGGCAAGATAAAGTTTAGATTCTGAGATGAGTGATAATACTGACTTGGACTCTTTTTAAGGTCAGTTTTATTTTGGGTTACTCCTAAAGTAGTTACTAATTAGGAATACGAAGGACATTAGTGCAGTGAGGATACATGTTGGGTGGATGCATCCTCATTTCTTGCTTTCTCATAAATGAATCCCTCAAGTTCATGGTCTTGACAACCTGCAAAGACTGACATGTCTGCCAGATCAGAAGAGCACTCACTGCCTTTTGCAATCCCTCTTATGTACCAAAAACAGCTCACACTACCAAATGAAGCAATAATTCTGCTCTTCAGTAAGTCATACCACAGAGTCCTAATATGTATATTCTAGGCCTTGAAAATTCTTGTTGCTAGTTTTATGGGTAACCTATCCTTACCTAGCTACGGAGTCTTGGCGTTTTCTGTTCATGCATACTCTTTCGGTAAGCAAGCCTAAATCTACCACAAGTGCTCTTCCATGTAATTGTGAAACATATGGGGCTTCCCAGGTAGCATTAATGGTAAAGAATTGACCTGCCAATGCAGGAGCTGCAGGAGACATGGGTTCAATCCCTGGTCAGGAAGACATCTTGGAGTAGGAAATGGCAACCCACTCCAGTATTCTTGCCTGGAAAATTCTATGGACTGGGGAGCCTTGTGGGCTACAGTCAGTGGGGCTGCAGAGAGTTGGACACAACTAAACACGTGAAACACACTAATCTTTAAATGAAGAGTACTGAAATGATTGTGATTCAGTGTTAGAAATACTTGTAGTTTTAAGTAAAACTTAACTCAAACTGGCTTAAATAATAAATAAAAAGTAGTGGCTCAGAAGTACACTGGATTTTGGAACAGGATTGGCCCAGTAGATCAATAACATCGTCAAGAACCTCATTTCTCTTCTCTGTCTTCTACTTTATTTGTTCATCATAAGATTAGCTTCCCCTGTGGGAGTAAGATGATTGTCAGTAGCAACTGAGCCAACACTGAAAAGAAAACCTCTTTGTTAGAAGCTCACAGCAAACATTATTTCGTGTGTCTTAACCTCTAAAGGGTCATTTACTTACTTGAAACATTCATACCCTGTAGCCAGGGTGGATGGGATGCAATGATTGGCTTAAGCTACTTTAAGGGGTGAAAGCGAAAGAAAGTCACGTTGCTCAGTCATGTCCGACTCTTTGCGACCCCATGGACTGTAGCCTATGAGGTTCTTCCACCCATGGAATTCTCCAGGCAAGAATACTGGAGTGGGTTGTTGTTTCCTTCTCCATTAAGGGGTGAGGGTGAGAGCAATCACACATATACTACACATCTAGGAAATTCGGAATGCTGTTAACAAGGGAGGAGGGAAGAAGGGGTACTGTGAAGACAATCAACAAAGCTTCTACAAAATTATCACTTAGTTGAAAAGATAAAGCTATTGATAGATTCCTCCTCATACCATTCATAAAATAAATTCAGAGATATTAAAGTCCTAAATATAAATAATAGACATAGGAGAATATATAGAAAAATATGTTTATGACCTGGAGGGAAGAAGAATCCTTTTTAAATACGATCACACAAAATATCAAGTCACTTTAAAAATTGATCATTTTACTCCATCAAAATCACACATTTTGGTATAGTAAAAGATACTGTAAAATGAAAGACAAGTGAAACAATGGGAGGAAGGATTTATAACATGTATAATAGACAAATCATTAATATCCAGAATATAAAGAGTATTAAAAAGTTAACAAGTAAAATCTTAACAACTTAACAGAAAAAGAGTATGAACCAACTAAAAAAACTAACAGAAGAAACAAAAATGTCCAATAAATATATAAAAGATGTTTAGCATCACTAAGGAACTTGAGAAATACAGTCAAATTCTGCATGTGACATTTGATAATATGAAGCCTATGATTTTAACAGGTTCTTGGCAGGTACGTGATGTTAGTGGCTTTTAGTGGATCTAACTTTTTTCTACGAACAAGTTGACAGATGTTACTAAATATGTGTGTGTGTATACACACACACACACACACACATACACCCATGAGTTTGTAATTTATGCTTGCTTGTGAGCTTAATGAAGCATATGCAAGAATATTCATTGCATCCCATGTGTAATACTGAAATTTTAGAGACACATAAAATTTTCATCACCCAGAGGTGAATAAACAAACTGAGGTATGTTCATGCTAGATAATATCATACAGCAATTCCAAAATGTACTTGTTTTCTTTAAACCAACACAGAAAGATCTCTAACATATCACTGGCTGATAACTGTAGAATGATAACATACAGTACATCATTTATGAAAAAGAAAGAGAGAGGAGGAAAGAAAAGAAGAAACCATAAAAGAATCCTATCTTTTTTTTTTTTTTAACAGATACACAAGGTCAGTAAGTAAATATATTAAAAAAAGATCTGGAAGGATATACCGCTAGCTGAGAACTGTGGTTACTTGTAGGAACTGGGAGAGAGGATTAGGATCAGATGAGGCAATCAAAGAGCACTTTAGCTTTACAATTTTATAATCATCAGGATGAACTTTCTTGCTCTTTTTACAGGAAGATAATATTCTTGCTTGTAAGATGTTACAAGAAGAGAATGTATTCATGCATCACTTGGGTAATTAAAAGACAAAACTATTCTTTATTAAATCATGAGGAGTTGGGCAAGCAAAGGCTAAAATTTGGAGCCTTATTCTTCTGCAGGAGCTCTGCGGTCCATGACTGACTAGACTCCAGATGTCTCTGCTTACCTGTCATGTACCTGCCCAGGCCTCACTGCCACGTTCATGGACCTCCCTGGCCCCTGAAGGGGGGCATGGGCCAGCTCTCTCCTGCAGCACAACTGCATGTCCCTAAATAGGGAATGGGGTGGGGGAGGCATAAAGTCCTGGATAGATAAAGGTTCCTCTTATGAAAGAAGTTCAAAAACAGAAAGGAGGGAAGGCCATGGAAGGTCCAGCCCTGGCAAGCAAATACTAGCATTCAGATCATGTGTGCCACTCCCCATGTGCTCACCTCACATCCCAAGGATTTTTGCCCAGATTTTGAGAGACTGTTTCCCTCAACTCACCTTGAGTCCAGGGCAGTGGCTAAAACAGGGGCAACAGAAGGAACAGAAAAAAAAAATGGTCTAGGACAGCATCAGGGTAAGAAAAAGGCATGAGGAGAAAGTCAAAATACTAAAGGACCTGGGAAAGGGCCAAGGGCAGGGGCAGGGTTATGCATCAGGAGGACGTTCTACTCACATCCATGGACAGTGGTGGCAGATGAAACCACTACCTACATCTTTCTCCAACATGGAGAAAAATGTCTTTTATCCACAGGGGTAGTAATCCTAATTCCCACTTTGGTTAACCAAGTAAGAGAGGAAAGAGCCTTCCTACCAGGTCAGGGCAAAGGAAGTCATTGTTTTCACTGGAGAGGTACAAATGGAGCTCAATGCAGATGGCAGAGCCCTCCAAAGGCACGGTCCAAAGGCCTGGGTCAAGATAACTAGAGGGGCTGATGCCACGTGTGCAGGAAATGGAATCCTGGGGGTGGTGCGGTAAAGAAAAAAACCCTCTGGTTTTAGCAGATCCACTCCTAAGGTTACTCAAAAAGTTCAGACCAAAGCATCGCCCTCACTCTACAAACCATCCACCCACTCCCCAGTGACTTCAGAGAAGAACTGTGGGAACTAAAGTGCTCCATCCCAGGAAAAAGGGCTTCCTTTGAGGTTAAGGTGTGAAACGACAAAGACTGCAGCATCCAAGAAGGCCTTCCCAATGCTGAGACTCCTGATCTCTACCTCCAGAGCCTCGGTAGAGCCTAAGACGGTGAGTACTTTATCAGGCTCCTAAAAGGAATGAATATGGAATGCCTCTATTGCACCCTTTTAAAGTCAAGTGACCTGACATTAAAGAAGAGAGGTTCAAAAAGTGGGCTTATTTTTTCTTTATGACAGGACCAAAGAGGCACAAAGTGAAAGGATTTCATTGTATAATAACATGAGGTATTAACTATATTGTGGTTAAGAAAAATTATGGAGCAATTTGGAAAATGCTTCTCTTTTTTCTGATGGGTTTATTTTTTTTTAATTTAATTTTATTTTTAAACTTTACAAAATTGTATTAGTTTTGCCAAATATCAAAATGAATCCGCCACAGGTATACATGTGTTCCCCATCCTGAACCCTCCTCCCTCCCCATATCATCCCTCTGGGTTTAAAATATCCAGTCTGTGAGAATTAACAAGCGACTGTGTCTATGTGTGTGTGTGTGTGTGTGTGTGTGTGTGTGTGTGTGTCTAACAGTTATCAGATGTCACTGTAGACAACTAGAATAACAAAGAAGTAGGTACATCTGCTGCACATAGTGGCAACGAAAAACTTGAACCTGCCTTGGAGTACCTACATCTACCCAGACAGTCCTGTTGGTATTTTTCTATATTTTTCAAGACCAGCATTCCAGTAGAACTTTCTGTGATGATGAGAATTATCTATCTGCACTGTCCAGTACAGAAGCCACAAACCATATGTGGCTATCAAACACTTGAAATATGGTTAAGACAATTGTGAATTTTTATATTATTTAATTTTAATTGATAAGCTATATTTAATTAAATAGCCACATATGGCTAGTAGCTATTGTACTGGACAGCACAGTTCTAGGTTGACTCTGTCCTGTTTGAGGCAGAGTCTGCCAAGGGGTATAAGATGCACCATGGAGGGTACAGAGGACACTGTGAAACACACAAGAAACAAAGCACTGGTGATGGATAAAGCTCCGAGCAAGTGCCGTGACAGCACAGAGCAGCTGTGGTACCTCAGATCTTCTCAAGCACCTGCTGCTCGCAACAAAACAAAACACAAAACCCTTGGCCAAGTGACATTTTCAGAAAAACCCTAGAAAAGGGCATATATTAGTGAAATGGAGAGATGTGGAACAGATATAACAAACTCAAATTAGTAGAAGAGTGTAATCCTAATGATGATGAAATCTTCATCTTCATTCCTGTTAGTGAGAAGCCCATTTTGGCAAGCGGCCAAGGAAGCACCAGGCTGGACACAGTGCTGGGACTGGACTTCCCTATCATCCATAGGCAGTGACTCAGGAGGCAGAGCTATGGGTTGAGAAATGCCTCAACTTTCCAAATATTAGACTGTATGGTCTCCTGGGCCTTTTATGCAAGGTAGCTCTTCAGATAATGAAAACCATCCCCAAGGCATGGAGTAACAATAACTACCTTCTATTTTTTAATTTCTTTTCCTAAGGCCAATTTTCATACGCCATATGACAAGACCATGATATTCATTTTGCATGCTCCCAGGTCAGAGTTCAGGATGCAGAACTTTCCTTTGGAGAACTCAAACATTTCTGGCATAGTACCAGAGTATCTGGCATACTACTCAGGGCCCAGACTCCAGTAGCCACCAGCAAGTAAGGAGTGTGGTACTGCCATGTTATTAGTTCAGAAATGGTAGGAATCAGAAGTCATTCCAGGGAATATCCCAGGAGACTGATGCAGGTTGGAGAAAGAGAAGACACAGAGAGCAGGCAGATGAGGTGAAAGGAGGAAAAATACAAGAGGAGACATCTTACATTCTGTTCATCCCACGCCAGTGGAAAACTATGAGTGGAGCTTCCTCAAGCAGTTCTAACCACCGTTCTTTTTTCCTGGCTGAGCAGCCTCTAACACCTTCCAGCAGTCACAAGGTAAAGGATAAAAATCCTACGCTTAGTAACCAAGGCTCACGAACCATGTCTTGTATGTTCCAGATGAATTGATCCTTTTACTTCTCCCACACACATCATGTTGATTAGGGCCTCTACACCATCTTTATATCAGCTACTCCCACAAGCTAGTTCACTCTAACCACATCCTTCCTTTTTCCTACCACTTTACAAGCCAGCTAATATTGTCCCCTTCTGGAAGACTTATCCAACTAATCAGTTCAAAAGGAGCTCTCCCTCCTTTTTAGCACACCTAGATTTACTGATAAATTTCTTCCTTTGTTTGTAACTCTTCAAATGGGTAATAATTTCTACCAGATAGAGCCCACTACAGGAACAGGATTATCATCTCTGAATTTCCCACAGCACCCAGCACAGAGCCAGGTGTAAATCAATCACCTAGGGTGCTTTGGTTCATTTCAACAAACATTCTGAGTATTAACTCTGTGCCAGGAGCCATTCTAGATGTTTCTGCCAGAGTCAATATAGATAATGGACAGGCAGTAATACATTTATCTCATCTTCACATACAGCTAAACCAATTCTCAATTTCTCTGATTCTTCAAGGCTAGACAGTTTTCCTTTGACAAGAAAGACCATTCCCCATATCAGACCTGACTATTCCCTTTACCATAACTTCACTCTCCGTAATGCTCTTGTTCATGTCAGTAGCCTGAAAGCACTAAAGGAGGACAGACACAATCTACAGCAAAGTCATCTCAATTCCTACTATTGGGCAAATCAGGTATCAATCCAGGTCTCCCTCCATAATGAAAAGCAAAGTAATAAATAAAAATGTGAGACAAACAAAAGATTCAGCAGTTCAAAAAAAGTGACCCAACTTGAATAATTTTTCCAACAGATTCCAAAAGGACATTATAGCAATAGAAACAATATAATCAGAAAAAAATATGGTAAGAAAAAAATGTGATTATGGAATTGCAGGTTTTTTAATCCCAATGGAAGCAGTAAATAGAAAAACTAGGTACTACAGAAAACAGAATCAGCATATTAGTAAACAAACTTAAAAAGGAATTCTGAGAAATTCAAGGGAAAACACATGAAGAAGAAAATTATGGCATTTGAAAGAACTCCAGATAAGGTAAGTGAGTACAAAAAGAAATTTTAGAAGGAGAGAACTGATTAGATGAAGACCTAAAGAAATAGCTGAAGTAAATCTCCCTGAGATGTACAGGGTTACAGGTGCCAGGGATAAAACAGAAAAGAGCTCACACAAGGTACCCACTCTCATGGATTTCCACAAATAAATGACTAGAAATATTTCAGATGCTAGTAAATGTTTTAAAGAAAAAAAAAATGAAGCGATATAATACAGTAACTTGGTGACAGAATGACTACTTTAGGTTTAGGGAGAATTCTCTGAGGTGACAAATGCATTTAGTCTTGAAGGAAAAGAGAGCAATAGTCATGATACAAAGCCTTCTAGGTAGAGAAACTACTTTGTGCAAAAACCCTTAAGTATAGGCACAGCACGGTTTAGGAAAAGAAATAAAGCCAGTATGGCTAGAGCATAGGAAGCAAAGGGGAGAGTGTGGTGAGATGAGGCTGGAGAAACAGCCGGGGGTAGATTACATAACATAAGCATGGGAAGAAGTCTGAGTGTGAGAGAAGTCACAGGAGAGCTTTCAGCTAGAAAATTATTACTCTGGCTGCTGACTGGAGAATGGATTGTAATAAGGTAAAAGTAGAAGAAGGAGACTGATGGGAAACCTATGTCAATAGTCTAGGGAAGGAAGGACAATAAATATGTACTTGAGTTTTCAGTGGATACAGAAAACAGATTAGAAACAAAGACATGGGCAAAAATACAAAAAACAAGAAACTAGAAGTTATCATAGAAAAAAAAAAACCCAACTTAATTAAATCAGAGGGTTATCTTGCTTGATATTCCAAAACAAAGACATTCATAAGTATTTCTGGGCTGAAAATAGCTTACAAAATTATAACTAAAATAACCAGGGAGAAAGAAAGGTATTTAAAAAAAGTGTAAAGCTACTACTATAATGGATACCTTAACATATGTTTTTCAATCTTAGATCAAGCAGACAAAAGATAGAGAATTTGTCTATTATTAATAATTAATAAACCTGGCTTCATAGAGATTAAACACATATCCTATAAATTCTGAATATACATTCTGGTCCAAAAATCGTAAGAATGATAGTGACTTTTTAAAAGTCTCTATCTAGATAACTGTATATCAGTGCTCTCTTCAGTAGCACACATACTAAAATTGGAATGATATAGAGAAGACTAGCATGGCCCCTGCATAAGGATGACTTGCAAATTTGTGAAGCGTTCTATATTTTTGGGGGTGACCTAGAGGGGTGGGATAGGGGTGGGTGGGAGGTTCAAGAGAGAGGGGATATATGTATACATACAACTGATTTGGGCTTCCCTGGTGGCTCAGATGGTAAAGAATCTGCCTGCAATGCAGGAGACCTGGGTTTGATCTCTGGGTTGGGAAGATCCCCTGGAGAAGGGAATGGCAACCCACTCCAGTATTCTTGCCTGGAGAATTCCATGGAGAAAGGAGCCTGGTAGACTACAGTGCATGGGGTAGCAAAGAGTCAGACACAACTGAGCAACTAAGCACAACAACACAGCTGATTCACTTCATTGTACAGCAGAAAGTAACACAACACGGTAAAGCAATTATACACCAATAAAAAATAGGTATGTTAAAAAATAACTGTAAGTCAAAGGGGGAATCAAAATTGCTAGTAAATGAAAGGCAACATCAATTATCATGCTACATATTAAACATATATGAAATGGATTAGATAAAAAAAAGTTCTCAAAACACAAAGAATTCTAGGATGTAGAAAGCTGGGAAGAGTATTGCTCACACCCTAACACAACAGCAATAGCCGGATAAACCATAAAACGGTAACTTTTCCTGGACCCATCAGAGAACTGAGGTCACAGAGCAAAGAGCTAAAATCTAAGGAAACTCAGGTGCCAACACTTAAGAGGTGGAACATGAGCACATGTTTACCTGTGGCAGAACACAAAAGAATGAAACACTGGGCTCCACAGAAGAAGGTAAGAAGAATTCACACAAAACCTTTCAATGAATTGCTAAAGGCAAAGTATGGGCTACATAAGAGTATGGAACTCCTGGGAGTCACAGATACAAGGGAAATTCACACCTCTCCTGCTCACAGGAGAGACTATTTCTGTCCCCGGGGCTTTCTCAATGATCCTGACCCTCCTCTCCATGACATTCAAAACTCTTCCTTGTATCTTTGGTGGGTCTTGGGCAGGAGATAGTATAATGAACCTCTCACAATGGTAGAACACTTCTAAAGATTTGGGGCCAGATCATTTCCTGACCTCCCATATGGCAACAAAGTTTGCAAACTCTCTAATTGAGGCTGGACCAGGACAACACAGGATCCCCGTTGGTTTCCACCACTAGAGTAGCCAAGCCTAGTACCAGACAATAGAAGATTACTGCTAGGGAGGGGCAAGAGTGCATCAAGAAAATCCTGAGGTACAAGTACACTGCAAGTCTCAAAGCTGCAGGTGAAGCAGGAATATTTAAAAACAAAACAAAACAAAACTTCTGGAAACCTAGCCTCTTCCTAAGCAAAATGTTTTGAAGCTGAAGGTACACTGAAGGCAAAATATAGCAATGAAAAATTATCTCAAACTCAAATACTAAGTAAATTGACTCAGATCTCCATACCAATGGCTTAGGAAAAAAAGAAATGTGCATACTTCCAGGAAAAGAAAATCATATTTACATAATGGTATTACATACTATCCCAATTCCCAAGAAGGGCAGTACTTTAGTACATTCAGTACTTTACAACATTCAAACTACCAGACAAGTGCACTCATCTCCCACGTTAGTATGAGGTTATGCTCAAAATCGTCCAAGCTAGGCTTCAGCATTACATGAACAGAGAACTTTCAGATGTTTAAGCTGGGTCTAGAAAAGGCAGAGGAACCAGAGATAAAATGCCAACATTCGCTGGATCATAGAGAAAGCAAGGGAATTCCAGAAAAACACCCACTTCTGCTTCATTGGCTACACTAAAGTCTTGGACCGTGTGGATCATGACAAACTGTGGAAAACTCTTGGAGAGATGGATATACCAGGCCATCTTATTCGTCTCCTGAAAAACCTGTTATGTGGGTCAGAACAGTTAGCACCCTTATCGAAAAACTGACTGGTTCAGGATTGAGAAAGGAGTACAATAAGGTTGTTTATTGTCACCCTGTTTATTTAACCTATACTCAGAGCACATCATGTGAAATGCCAGGCTGTATGAGCTGTGAGCTAGGATCAAGATTGCTGGGAGAAATATCAACAACCTCAGATATGCAGATGATATCACTCTTATGGCAGAAAGTGAAGAGGAACTAAAGAGGCTCTTGATGAGGGTGAAGGAGGAGAGTGAAAAAGTTGGCTTAAAACTCAATATTAAAAAAAACTAAGATCATGGCATTTGGTCCCACCATTTTATGCCTAATAGAAGGGGAAAGGGTGGAGGCAGAGGACAGATTTCCTCTTCCAGCTCTAAAATCACTGTGTATGGTGACTGCAGTCATGAAATTAGAAGACGATTTCTTCTTGGCTGGAAAGCTATGACAAACCTAGACAATGTGTTAAAAAGCAAAGATATCACTTTGCTGACAAAGGCTGGTTTAGTCAAGGCTATGTATGGTCTTTCCAGTAGTCATGTATGGATGTGAGACCTGGACAATAAAGAAGGCAGAGTGCCAAAGAATTGATGCTTTTTAACTGTTGTGCTGGAGAAGACTCTTGAGAGTCCCTTGGAAGGCAAGGAGATCCAACCAGTCCATCCTAAAGGAAATCAGCCCTGAATATTCATTGGAAGGACTGATGCTGAAGCTGAAACTCCAATACTTTGGCCAAGTGATGTGAAGAACTGACTCACTGGAAAAGACCCTGATTCTGGGGAAGACTGAAGGCAGAAGGAGAAGAAGGCGACAGAGGATGAGATGGTTGGATGACATCACTGATTCAATGGACATGAACTTGGGCAAACTGCAGGAGATGATGAGGGACAGACAGGGAAGCCTGGGGTGCTGCAGTCCATGGGGATGCAAAGAGTTGGACATGACTTGGTGATTCAACAACAAATTACACACTATATTACATACAAGTATGCAATAAAAATTATGAGACACATAAAAAAAAGAAAACAAAGTACTGTTAACAGACAAAGCAATTATCTGAAACAGAATCACGAAAAACCAGATATTAGAATGAACTGACAATTTAAATGTAAGGTAAATCAGTTAAAGTCTTGAGTAAAAAAAAATGGATGGCATATATGAACAGATACGGAATTCCAGAAGAAATATAAAAATCATAAGAAAGAATCAAATAGAAATTCTAGAAATAAAAAATACAATAAAAGAGTTGAAGAATGCCTTTGACAGACACATTATAGACTCAATACAGCCAAGAAAGAATCAAGGAACCCAGAGACAAAGTAATAGAAATTACTCAAATGTAAACACAAAGAGAAAAAGGGTGTAAAAAACCAGAACAGAGTATTCAGGAGCTGTGAAAAAATATCAAGTGGTCTAATATATATGTAATTAGAATCTCAGAAGGATGAAATATAATTAAAGGGAAAAAGAGAAACATTTAAAGATAAGTTCAGCAAGAATTTTCAGAAAACAATGAAAAATATAAACTAGAGAAACAAGAAACTCAGAAATCACAAACAGGATAAATACTACCCCCCAAAAAATCACACTTAGACACATCATTCAAACTGCTAAAAAACAGACAAAAAGAGAAAAATCTTGAAGGCAGTGAGACAAAAAAAAATTACACACAGAGAAACAAAGGTTAAAAATTATAGCAGACATATTCATAAATTATGTAATACAGAAAACAATGGAGTGAGATCTTTAGTGTTGAAAGTAAAAAAAGCTGTCAACCAGGACTCAACAACTGACGAAACAACCTTTTAAACTGAAGGAAAAAAAAAAAACCTTCCGGAAAACAGACTTTATTTTTTTTGAGCAGTTTTAGGTTCACAGCAAAACTGACCAGAAAGTACAGAGTTCCTAGACATTCTCTGCCCTTACACATGCACAACCTCTCTCACTACTAACTTATTGTACCTCAGTGGTGCAAATTTTTTTACATTGCAATTTTTTACACATGCAAAAATTGATGAACCTAAACTGATATACATTATTATCACCTCAAGTCCACAATTTACATTATGGTTGACTCTTGGTGTTATGGGCTTCCCTGGTGCCTCAGTGGTAAGCAATTTGCCTACGAATGCAGGGGACATGGGTTCTTTCCCTGGGACAGGAAGATTCTCTGGAAAAAGAAATGGCAACCTACTCCAGTATTCTTGCCTGGGAAATCCCATGGACAGAGGAGCCTGGTGGGCTACAGTACACGCAGTCACAAAGAGTCGGAAAAGACTAGACAACAACTTGGTGTTGTACATTCCATGGGTTTGGACAAATATAATATAATGGCATGCATTCACCATTACAGTATCATATTAAATGGATCACTACCCTAGAAACCCTCTGTGCTCTGCCTATTCATCCCTCCTTCCCCCATTCCCTAGCAACTAGTGATCTTTTGTCTTCATAAGTTTTGATTTTCCCTGAATTCTATGCAGTTGTAGTCATACATTATATAGCCTTTTCAAATTGGCTTCTTTCAGTTAGCAATACACATTTAAGGTGCCATTATGTCTTTTCATGACTTGATAGCTCATTTCTTTTTGGTCCTAAGTAATAACCCATGGTCTGGATGCACCATAGTTTATCAATTCATCTACTAAAGGACATCTTGGTTCCTTCCAAATTTTGGCAATTATGAATTAAGTTCTTATAAATGTTTATGTGCATGTTTTTGTGTGAATGTAAGGTTTAACTTATTTGGGTAAATATCAAGGAGTTGTGATTGCTAGGTGATACAGTAAAACTGTTTATTTTTTAAGAAACTGCTGAACTGTCTCCCAATGTGGCTGTAAAGTCATTACTGATGTAGTTAAGATTAATACCTACTATATTTGTTACTGTGACTTCCACCAGTGACTTCCCTGGTTGCTCAGATGGTAAAGCATCTGTCTACAATGTGGGAGACCTGGGTTCGATCCCTGGGTGGGGAAGATCTCCTGGAGAAGGAAATGACAACACACTCCAGTATTCTTGCCTGGAAAATCCCATGGACGGAGGAGCCTGGTAGGTTACAGACCATGGGCCCGCAAAGGGTCGGACACGACTGAGCTCTCACTTTCTTTCATATTTGTTACTGTTTTCCATTTGTTGCCCTTGTTCTTTTTTCCTGATTTTTGTCTTGCCCTCTTTTCCACCTTCTGCAGTTTTACTTGAGCATTGTATATAATTCCATTTTCTCTTTCTCAGAATATCAATTATTGTTCAGTCACTAAGTCGTGTCTGACTTTTTGTGACCCCATGAACTGCAGCACACCAGGCTTCCCTGTCCTTCACTATCTCCCCAAGTTTGCTCAAACTCATGCCCACTGAGTCACGGTTCATGCCATCCAACCATCTCAACCTCTGTCGTCCCCTTATC
Organism: Bos javanicus; assembly: GCF_032452875.1. NCBI lineage: Eukaryota > Metazoa > Chordata > Mammalia > Artiodactyla > Bovidae > Bos > Bos javanicus. The sequence continues at coordinate 22,005,422 of NC_083874.1, read as the reverse complement.
CTCCTGCCCTCAATCTTTTCCAGCATCAGGGTCTTTTCCAATGAATCAGCTCTTCCCATTAGGTAGCCAAAGTATTGGAGCTTTTGCTTCAGTGAATATTCAGTCCTTCCAGTGAATATTCAGGGTTGATTTCCCTGAGGACTGACTGGTTTGATCTCCTTGCTGTCCAAGGGATTCTCAAGAGTCTTCTCCAGCACCACAGTTTGAAGGCATCAATTCTTTGGTGCCCTGCCTTCTTTATGGTCCAACTTTCACATCCATACATGACTACTAGAAAAGCCATAGCTTTGACTTTACTGACCTTTGTCAGCAAAGTGATGTCTCTGCTTTTTGATATACTGTCTAGGTTCGTCATAACTTTTCTTCCCTTTGGTTGAGCATTAGGATTTCCCTTTCTTTTTTAATTGGAGGAAAATTGCTTTACAATGTTGTGTTAGTTTTTGCCATACAACAACATGAATCAGTCATAACTATATATGTATCCCCTCCCTCTTGAGCCTCCCTCCCTTCCCCTCAACTCACCCCTCTAGGGCATCACAGAGCGCTAGCCTGGGCTCCCTGTTTTATACAGCAACTTTCCACTAGCTGTCTATTTTACGCATGATCGTGTATGTATGTTGATGATACTTTCTCAACTCGTCCCACCCTCTCCTTCCCCTGCTGTGCCCACAAGTCCGTTCTCTATATCTGTGTCTCCATTCCTTGCAAATAAATACATAAATACCATTTTTCTGGATTCCATATATATGGAATATACATGATATTTGTTTTTCTCTGACTTACTTGACTCTGTATAACAGGCTCTAGGTTCATCCACCTCACTACCAGTGACTCAAATTCATTTCTTTTTATGGCTGAGTAATACTCCATTGTATATATGTACCACATCTTCTTTATCCATTCATCTGTCAGTGGACATCTAGGTTGCTTCCATGTCCTGGCTACTGTAAATAGTGCTGCAATGAACACTGGGGTACATGCGTCTTTTAGAATTGTGTTTTTCTCGGGGTATGGGACCCAGCGATGGGACTGCTGGGTCATATGGTAGATTCCTAGGTTTTTAAGGAATCTCCATACTGTTCTCCATATTATCAGTTTACATGCCCTCCAACAGTGCAGGAAGGTCTCTTTTTCTCCACATCCTCTCCAGCATTTATTGTTTGTAGATTTTTTGATGATGGCCATTCTGACTGGTATGAAGTGATACCTCATTGTGGTTTTGATCTGCATTTCTCTAATAATGAGTGATGTTGAGCATCTTTTCATGTGTCAGCTGCATGTGTTCTTTGGAGAAATGCCTGTTTAGGTCTTCTGTCCATTTTTTGATTGGCTTGTTTGTTTTCCTGATATTGAGCTGTATAAGCTGCTTAAATATTTTGGAGATTAATTCTCTGTCAGTTTCATTTGCAATTACATTTACAATTAACCCAAGTCCACTTTCAAATAATACTATACCACCTACAGTATTATTTTTTCCTCTGCCTTCTTTCAAGATTTTTTTATCTTTGATTTTCTACAGTTTGAATATGATATACCTAAGTGTAGGTTTTTCAGTATTTACCATGCTCATCATTCTCTGAGTTTCCTGTATCTATGGTTTGGTATCTGAAACTAACTTGAGGAAGTTCTTAGTCATTAATGCTTCATATATTTCTTTTGTTCCTTTCTCTCTTTCTTCTTTTGGAACTCTGATAATGTGTTATTTAGTCCTTTTGTAGTTGTCCCACAGTTTCTGTATATTCTACTATTTTTAAAGACCTTTTTCCTCTTTGGTTTTCATTTTGGGAAGTTTCTATTAACACACCGCAAGCTCACTGTTTCTTTCCTTGTCTGTGTCCAGTATCCTGATTAGCCTATCTAAGGCATTCTTGATTTTTGTTACACAGTTTTCTAACTTCTAGCATTTTCTTTTGATTCTTTTCTTAGAGTATCCACATCTCTGCTTTTACTACCCATCTGGTTTATGTGTTTTTCATTTCTTCCTCTAGAACCCTCTACATATTAATCACAGTTGTTTAAAAGTTGTCTGTAAAGTCTGACATCTCTACCATATCTGGGTCTGGCTCTGATGTTTGCTCTGTCTCCTCAAACTTTTTTCCTCCCCCTCCTAGTATAGTTTATAATCTTCTGTTGAAAGGACATGAAGGACAGAGAAGTGAGGTCAGAGGGCAAACCTCTGTATCATAAATTGTAACAACAGACAGGTAGAGCAGAAATCCACCTCCATGAGAATGAGTACTGGGATAGAAAGGTCTTAACTGTGATTAATAGGATCCTAGAGGCTCAGTATGGACAAGATTGAGAGATAAAAAAACTCCAGGGGGATCCTAGTCATGAGAGAGCTCTCATACTTTCATGAGTTTTATCTCTGGCATCCCTGCAAAGTTCTCACAGGAAAGAACACAGAAAAATCCCCTCATACTTTGGGTAGGAGTATAGAAAAGGGAATTGTTTTGAATTATACTAGAGCATTCTGGTCTTAACAAGGCCTGCTGTCAAGAGAATCTACTTTACCATGTGAGAAGGCCTTTAGCAATACAGTGGAGAGAGTGGCATGTTATAACTCCATGATTAGGTCTCAGTCTTTTGGTGATCCTGTTCCTGTGGACTGTCAGCTTCACCAGTGTTTCTTAGTTCCCCCACCCCCTTAGGTGGGAGAGGATGGATAGAGGGGACTGAAGTTGGTATTTCCTCTCCCCTATATGGAAGGTTAGAAAGAGCTAGAGTTGGGTATTTCCCTCACCTCAGGTTATTTAGATTCTGATAAAACCCCAGCTCTGGTAAAGTAGATTCTCTTGACAGCAGGCCTTGTTTTTTTCATTGTTATTGTATAGGAATGCAAGGGATTTCTGTGTATTAATTTTATATCCTGAAACTTTACTATATTCATTGATTAGCTCTAGTAATTTTCTGGCAGTATCTTTAGGGTTTTCTATGTAGAGGATCGTGTCATCTGCAAATAGTGACAGTTTTACATCTTCTTTTCCAATCTGTTCATTTTATTTCTTTTTCTTCTCTGATTGCTGTGACTAGGACTTCCAAAACTACATTGAATAGTAGTGGTGAGAGTGAGCACCCTTGTCTTGTTCCTGATTTTAGAGGAAATGTTTTCGATTTTTCACCATTGAGGATAATGTTTGCTGTGGGTTTGCTGTATATGGCTTCTATTATGTTGAGGTATGTTCCTTCTATGCCTGCTTTCTGGAGTTTCCATCATAAATGGGTGTTGGATTTTGTGAAAGCCTTTCTCTGCATCTACTGAGATAATCTATGAAGAGGAACTAAAAAGCCTCTTGATGAAAGTGAAAGTGGAGAGTGAAAAAGTTGGCTTAAAGCTCAACATTCAGAAAGCTAAGATCATGGCATCTGGTCCCACCACTTCATGGGAAATAGATGGGGAAACAGTGGAAACAGTGTCAGACTTTATTTTTCTGGGCTCCAAAATCACTGCACATGGTGATTGCAACCATGAAATTAAAAGGCGCTTACTCCTTGGAAGGAAAGTTATGACCAACCTAGATAGCATATTCCAAAGCAGAGACATTACTTAGCCAACAAAGGTTCATCTAGTCAAGGCTATGGTTTTTCCAGTGGTCATGTATGGATGTGAGAGTTGGACTGTGAAGAAGGCTGAGCACCAAAGAATTGATGCTTTTGAACTGTGGTGTTGGAGAAGACTCTTGAGAGTCCCTTGGACTGCAAGGAGATCCAACCAGTCCATTCTAAAGGAGATCAGCCCTGGGATTTCTTTGGAAGGAATGATGCTAAAGCTGAAACTCCAGTACTTTGGTCACCTCATGGGAAGAGTTGACTCATTGGAAAAGACTCTGATGCTGGGAGGGATTGGGGGCGGGAGGAGAAGGGGACGACAGAGGATGAGATGGCTGGATGGCATCACTGACTCGATGGACGTGAGTCTGAGTGAACTCTGGGAGTTGGTGATGGACAGGGAGGCCTGGCGTGCTGCGATTCATGGGGTCGCAAAGAGTCGGACACGACTGAGCGACTGATCTGACTGAGATAATCATATGGTTTTTATCTTTCAATTTGTTAATATGGTGTATCACATTGATTGATTTGGGAATACTGAAGAATCTTTGCATCCCTGGAATAAAGCCCACTTGGTCATGATGTATGACCTTTTTAATATGTTGTTGGATTCTGTTTGCTAGAATTTTGTTGAGGATATTTGCATCTATGTTCATCAGTGATACTGGCCTGTAGTTTTCTTTTTTTGTGGCATCTTTGTCTGGTTTTGGTATTAGGGTGATGGTGGCCTCATAGAATGAGTTTGGGAGTTTACCCTCCTCTGCAATTTCCTGGAAGGATTTGAGTAGGATAGGTGTTAGCTCATCTCTAAATTTTTGGTAGAATTCACCTGTGAAGCCATCTGGTCCTGGGCTTCTGCTTGTTGGAATTTTTATTACAATTTTTATTTCTGTACTTGTGATTGGTCTGTTCAGTTTTTCTGTTTCTTCCTGGTTCAGTTTTGGAAGGTTATACTTTTCTAAGAAATCTTCCGTTTCTTCCAAGTGGTCCATTTTATTGGCATATAACTGCTCATAGTGGTCTCTTACAATCTTTTATATTTCCGTGTCTGTTGTGATTTCTCCATTTTCATTTCTAATTTTATTGACTTGATTCTTCTCCCTCTTTTCTTGATGAGTCTTGCTAACAGCTTGTCTAATTTATCTTCTCAAAGAACCAGCTTTTAGTTTTGTTGATCTTTGCTATAGTCTCCTTCGTTTGTTTTACATTTATTTCTGTGATTTTTATGACTTCTTTCCTCTTACTAACTTTAGAGTTGTTCTATTCGTCCTTTTCTAGTTGCTTTAGGTTTAAAGTTAGGTTGTTTATTTGATGTTTCTCTTGTTTCTTGAGGTAGGCTTGTATTGCTATGAACCTCTCTCTTAGCACTGCTTTTATTGAATGCCATAGGTTTTGGGTTGTCGTGTTTTCATTTTTATTTGTTTCTATGCCTATTTTGACTTCCTTTTTGGTTTCTTCTGTGATCTGTTGGTTATTCAGAAGTGTGTTGTTTAGCCTCCATATGATTGTTTTTAATAGGTTTTTCCCCATATTTGATATCTAGTCCTACCACATTGTGATCAGAAAAGATACTTGAACTGATTTCAACTTTAAAAAATTTTCCAAGGCTAGGTTTATGGCCCAAGATGTGATCTATCCTGGAGAATATTCCGTGTGCACTTGAGAAAAAGGTGAAATCCACTGTTTTGGGGTGAAATATCCTGTAGATATCAATTAGGTCTAACTGGTCCACTGTATTATTTAAAGTTTCTGTTTCCTTGCTAATTTTCTGCTTGGTTGACGTATCCATAGGTGGGAGTCGGGTATTAAAGTCCCCCACTATCATTATGTTAATTTCCCCTTTCATACTTGTTATCATTTGCCTTACTCATTGAGGTGCTCCTGTGTTGAGTGCATATATATTTATAACTATCTCTTCTTCTTGAATTGATCCTTTGATCATTACGTACCATCCTTCTTTGTCTCTTCTTATGGCTTTTATTGCAAAGTCTATTTGACTTCCAAATTTGCTGGCATATTGATGCAGCACTTTCACAGCATCATCTTTCAGGATTTGAAATAGCTCAACTGGAATCCCATCACTTCCACTAGCTTTCTTCGTAGTGATGCTTTCTAAGGCCCACTTGACTTCACATTCCAGGATGTCTGGCTCTAGGTGAGTGATCACACCATCGTGATTATCTGGGTCGTGAAGGTCTTTTTTGTACAGTTCTGTGTATTCTTGCCACCACTTCTTAATATCTTCTACTTCTGTTAGGTCCATAACTATCACACAATTGCACTCATCTCACATGCTAGTAAAGTAATGCTCAAAATTCTCCAAGCCAGGCTTCAGCAATATGTGAACCATGAACTTCCAGATGTTCAAGCTGGTTTTAGAAAAAGGAGAGGAACCAGAGATGAAATTGCCAACATCTGCTGGATGATCAAAAAAGCAAGAGAGTGCCAGAAAAACATCTCTTTCTGCTTTATTGACTATGCCAAAGTCTTTGACTGTGTGGATCACAATAAACTGGAAAATCCTGAAAGAGATGGGAATACCAGACCACCTGACCTGCCTCTTGAGAAACCTATATGCAGGTCAGGAGGCAACAGTTAGAACTGGACATGGAACAACAGACTGGTTCCAAATATGAAAAGGAGTAGGTCAAGGCTGTATATTGTCACCTTGCTTATTTAACTTATATGCAGAGTACATCATGAGAAATGCTGGGCTGGAAGAGGCACAAGCTGGAATCAAGATTGCCGGGAGAAATATCAATAACCTTAGATATGCAGATGACACCACCTTTATGGCAGAAAGCGAAGAACTAAAGAGCCTACTGAGCCTCTTGATGAAAGTGAAAGAGGAGAGTGAAAAAGCTGGCTTAAAACACAATATTCAAAAAACAAGGATCATGGCATCCAGTCCCATCACATCATGGCAAATAGATGGGGAAACAATGGAACCAGTGAGAGACTTTAATTTTGGGGGCTCCAAAATCACTACAGATGGAGACTGTAGCAATGAAATTAAAAGACGCTTGCTCCTTTGAAGAAAAGCTATGACCAATCTAGACAGCATATTAAAAAGCAGAGACATTACTTTGCCAACAAAAGTCCATCTATTCAAAGCTATGGTTTTTGCAGTATTCATGTATGGATGTGAGAGTTGGACTATAAAGAAAGCTTAGTGCCGAAGAATTGATACTTTTGATCTATGGTGTTGGAGAAGACTCTTGAGAGTCCTTTGGACTGCAAGGAGATCAAACCAGTCAATCCTAAAGGAAATCAGTCCTAAATGTTCACTGGAAGTACTGATGCTAAGGCTGAAACTCCAATACTTTGGCCACCTGATGCAAAGAACTGACTCACTGCAAAAGACCCTGATGCTGGGAAAGATTGAAGGCAGGAAGAGAAGGGGACAACAGAGAATGAGATGGTTGGATGGCATCACTGACTCAACAGATATGAATTTGAGCAAGCTCCGGAAGTTGGTGATGGACAGGGAAGTCTGGTGTGCTGCAATCCATGGCGTCACAAAGAGCTGGACACGACTGAGTGACTGAACTGAATGGATGTTAATTCTCCCTCAATTGACCTAAAGATTCAATGCAATCCCAATCAAAATCCAAGCACAGACAAAAATTAGTTGTATTTCTATACAATAGCAATGAAAATCTGAAACAAAATTAAGGAAACAATGCCATTAGAAAATAGAACAAAAAAGAATAAAATACTAAGGAATAAATTTAATCACAGTAGTGCACGATTTATACACTGAAAACTACAAAACATTGCTGCAAGAAATTAAAGAAGACTTAAATAAGCTGAAAGACATCCTCTGTTCATGGACTCGAACACAATATTAGGAAGGCAGTACTTCCCAAAGTAATCCACAGATTCAGTTCAGCCCCAATCAAAATCCCAATGGCCTTTTTTGCATAAACTGAACAGCTGATCCTAAAATTCATATAGAATTTCAAGGTAACAGCCAAAACAATTTTCAAAATTAGTTGAAGAACTCACATTTATTGATTTCAAAACTTATTACATAGCTACTTACCATTAAAGCAGTGTAAAACTGGCCTAAGAATAGGGATAACTATTCCATATCAATGGAATAGAACTGAGGGTCCCGAAATGAATTGATTTTTGACAACAGTGTGAAGGCAATTAAATTCAGAAAGAACAAATAGTACTAGGATAATTAGATATCCACATGCAAAAGAAAGAACCCTTACCTTACATACAAAATTAACTCAAGATAAATCCAAAAACCTAAACGTAAGAGCTAAAACTATAAAACTCTAAGAAGAAAAAATTGAAGTAAGTCTTCACAACCCTGGGTAGGTATGACACCTAAAGCACAAGCAACCAAAGAAAAAATCAGATAAAATGGACTTCATCAAACTTTAAAAGCATTTGGCTTCAAAGGACACCATCAAGAAAGAAAAGATAACCCACAGAATGGGAGAAAGCAAATCATATTATCTGATTGGGTCTAGTATACAGGATATATATAGAAGTCTTACAACTAAACAATAAAAAGACAAACAACCCAACTAAAAAATGGGGAAAGGATTTGAACAGACATATCTCCAAGCAATATACAAATTGTTAATAAACACGAGAAGATGTTCAACACCATTATCCCTTATTGAAATACAAATCAAAACCACAATGAGATACCACTTCACAACCACTAGGAAGGCTGTATACTTTGTAAACAGGAAAATAACAAGTGTCTGCAACAATGTGGAGAAACTGGAGTGTAAAATGGTCCAGCTATTATTACAAAAAATAGTTTGGTGTTCCCAAAAGAGTTAAACACAGAGTTACCATATGACTCAGCAATTCCACGCCTGGGTATATAATCAAAGAATTGAAAACACATGATTAAACAAAACTCTGCACACAAATATTCATAACATCACTATTAACAATAATAAAAAAGGTGAGGAACAACTCAAGCGTCCATCAACTCATGAATGGATAACCTTGAATAGCCAAAGCAATTCTGAGAAAGAAAAATGGAACCAGAGAAATCAGGCTCCCTGACTTTAGACTATACAACAAAACTAGAACACTGCAGGGGAAGGCAGTCCTAAGATGGCAGAGGTATAGGATGGGGAGACCACTTTCTCCCCCACAAATTCATCAAAAGAACATTTGAATGCTGAGTAAATTCTACAAAACAACTTCTGAATGCTGGCAGAGGGACATCAGGCACCAGAAAAGCAGCCCATTGTCTTCAAAAGGAGGTTGGAAAAAATATAAAAGATAAAAAGAGAGACAAAAGAGGTAGGGATGGAGATCCGTCCAGGGAAGGGAGTCTTACAAAAAAGATAAGTTTCCAAACACCAGGAAACACTCTCACTGGCGAGTCTGTGGCGAGCCTTGGAACCTCAGAGGACAACATAACCAGGAGGAAAAAGAAACAAATAATTAAAACCCACAGATTACATGCCCAATGGTAACTCCCAGCAGAGAAGCAGTACAGACGCCCTCATCCACCACTAGCAAGTGGGAGCTGGGCAGGGAGGCGCGGGCTGCATTGCTTAGAGTAAGGACCTGGCCTGAATGCCCCAAGGGCAACCTGAGGGAACTAACGAGATAGCAAACCAGACTGTGGGATAGCTATCCTGGGAAAAGCCTTAACCTAAGACACTGCCAGGCCTCCTCACAGAACAAAGGACTGAGCAGAGCTAGCTGGCTCTGGACCGGCCCATCCCCTGCCAGAGACAGGCAGGTGAGGGCAGCCAGAGCCAGAAGGGGGCAATCGCAGCCCCAGAGAGGCATCATCTACCAAAATGCAAGCAGGCTTCATTGCTAACCAAGATTTCTTTGGATTCTGGACGGTCGACATCTGCCCGGAGGGTCACAGCCAGAGATCAGCTCCCCAGAAGAGACACAAGGCACAACTGAGAAGGTGTGCTGATTGTACACCCAGAAAACCGAGCAGCATGGACAGGGGAGGCGATAAGTCGCAGTGACCGTGCTCGCCAAGCACCTGGTCACCTGAGCTGCTCGGACCTGAGAAGGGCACAAAATGCAGGCCCAACCGAGTCTGCACCTTTGTGGAGTACCACAAGACCTGAACCTGAGCGGCTTAGACCTGGGAAGTGCATACAACCCAGGGCCAGCCTCAGACAGTTCCCAGCAGAGCAACCTAGAGCCTAAGCAGTAATCAAAACAGTATGGTACTGGAATGAAAACGGAAATACTGATCAATGGAACAACAGAAAATCCAGAGACAAACCGACACACTTATGGTCAATTAATGTATGACAAAGGAGGCAAGGCTATAACAATGGAGAAAAGACAATCTCCTCAACAAGTGATGCTGGGAAAACTGGATAGCTACATGTAAAAGAATGAAGTTAGAACATTCTCTAACACTGTATACAAACATAAAATCAAAATGGATCAAGGACCTAAATTTAAGACAAGATGGTACAAAACTCAAGAGGTATTATATAGACAGGACACTCTTTGACATAAATCACAGAAAGATCTTTTTGATCCACTAGAGTAATGAAAATAAAAACAAAAATAAACAAATAGGACTTAACTGAAATCAAAAGCCTTTTCATAGCAAAGGAAATCATAAACAGAATGAAAAGACAACCCACAGAATGGGAGAAAATATTTGCAAACAAAGCAATTGACAATGTTGCTCCAAAATATACAAACAGCTCATGTAGCTGAATAGCAAAACAAAACAAAACAAATAAGCCATCAAAAAATGAGCAGAGGACTTAAAGAGACATTTCCCCAAAGAATACATACAGACGGTAAAGAACCACTTGAAAAGGTGCTCAACATCACTAATTATTAGAGAAACGCAAATGAAAACTACAAAAAGGTGTCCCTTTATGTTGGTCAGAATGGCCATCATCTAAAAGTCTACAAACAATACATGTTGAGGACAGCGTGGAAAAAGGAAACCTTCCAATGTTGTTGGAGGAAACATGAATTGGTATAACCGCTATGGAGAATAGTATGGAGGTTCCTTAAACAACTGAAAATAGAGCTACCATATGATCCAGCAATCCCCCTCCTGGGCATGTATTTGGATAAAACCATAATTTTCAAAGATACATGGACCTCAAATTTCACTGCAGCAATATTTACAGCAGCCAGGGCATGAAGCAATCCAAATTTCTGCTGAAAGAGGAATGGATAAAGAAGATGTGTGTGTGTGTGTGTGTGTGTGTGTGTGTGTGTGTGTGATAGAATACTACCCAGCCATAAAAAAGAGTGAAATAATGCCATTTGCAGCAATATGGATGAACCTAGAGACTGCCATACTAAGTGAAAGAAATCAAAGAGAGAAGACAAGTATCATATGATGTCCCTTATATATGGAATCTAAAGAAATGGTACAAATGAACCTACTTATAAAACAGAAATAGAGTCACAGATATAGAAAACTAAGTCAGTTCCTAGGCAGGCTGATAAGAAGTCTGGGTTTTCCAAAAAGGAGAGGTTGGTCTGCGGCTCTCAAGGAGGAGATAGGGGTCTGGAATTTTCAAGGAGGAGGAAAGGACAAATTCCTCTGCATTCCTTACTCTTCAGTTCAGTTCAGTTCAGTCGCTCAGTTGTGTCCGACTCTTTGTGACCCTATGAATCGCAGCACGCCAGGCCTCCCTGTCCATCACCAACTCCCAGAGTTCACTCAGACTCAACGTCCATCGAGTCAGTGATGCCATCCAGCCATCTCATCCTCTGTCGTCCCCTTCTCCTCCCGCCCCCAATCCCTCCCAGCATCAGAGTCTTTTCCAATGAGTCAACTCTTCCCATGAGGTGACCAAAGTACTGGAGTTTCAGCTTCAGCATCATTCCTTCCAAAGAAATCCCAGGACTGATTTTCAGAATGGACTGGTTGGATCTCCTTGCAGTCCAAGGGACTCTCAAGAGTCTTCTCCAACACCACAGTTCAAAAGCATCAATTCTTCAGTGCTCAGCCTTCTTCACAGTCCAACTCTCACATCCATACATGACCACTGGAAAAACCATAGCCTTGACTAGACGAACCTTTGTTGGTAATGTCTCTGCTTTTGAATATGTTATCTAGGTTGGACATAACTTTCCTTCCAAGGAGTAAGCGTCTTTTAATTTCATGGCTGCAAACACCATCTGCAGTGATTTTGGAGCCCCCAAAAATAAAGTCTGACACTGTTTCCCCATCTATTCCATCACATAAAACATTTTTTTTTTCTTTAAGCCCAGAACTGATGATTACACCACAAAACAATTCAGTTTAAACTCTGTACTAAAACCTTCTGACTAATCCTGTTATCTTGGAATGTATATTATGGGAGTGAGTCTGGTAAGATCTTTCTGTTGTTAAATTCTAATCCTGTTATCTTAAAATGTAAATTGTGGGAGTCAGTTTAGTTCAGTTGCACAGTCCTGTCTTTGCAACCCCACGGACTGCAGCATGCCAGGCTTCCCTGTCCATCACCAACTCCCGGAGCTTACTCAAACTCATGTCCATTGAGTCGGTGATGCCATCCAACCATCTCATCCTCTGTTGTCCCCTTCTCCTCTCGCCTTCAACCAATTAAAAAAGTGTATAGCTCCCTTGCTAAGACTAGCAAGTGGGGAACTCTATGCCCTCTTCTGATGTCTATGTCAGAAGCTTCCTCTGTCCCTTTTCACTGTAATAAAACTTCTGCCACACAAGAGCCCTGAGTGGTCAAGCTTGGTCTCTGGGCCTGAAGCTAAATCTTTGGAGATCACGAATCCAAAGTCATTCACTATAAGTTATCAAAGTGAACTTACAGTTACCAAAGGCAGAAGAAGGGGAAGGATAAATTGGAAGATTGTGATTGAAATACAATCTACTATGTATAAAATAGATAACTAATAATAACCTACAATATAGCTCAGAGAACTCTACTTAATACTCTGTAATGAGAGGAACAAACTCAAAGAATGTTCAAACTATTGTACAATTGCTCTCATTTCACATGCTAACAAGGTAATGCCCAAAACTCTTCAAGCTAAGCTTCAGCAGTATGTGAACCAAGAACTTCCATATGTACAAGATGGATTTAGAAAAGGCAGAGAAACCAGAGAGCACCAACATCTGTTCGATCATACAGAAAGCAAGGGAATTCCAGAAAAACATCTACTTCTGGTTCATTGACTATGCTAAAGATTTTGACTGTGGATAATAACAAACTACAGAAAATTCTTAAAGAGATGGGACTACCAGGCCACCGGTAAGGTCTCAGGTCTCCTGATAAACTTGTATGAGAGTCAAGAAGCAACAGTTAGAACTGTATGTGGAACAATAGACTGGTTCAAAATTGGGGAAGGAGCACATCAAGGCTGTATATTGTCACCTGACTTATTTAACTTCTGTGCAGAGTATATCATGTGAAATGCCAGCCTGGATGACTCACAAGCTGGAGTCAAAATTGCCAGGAGAAATATCAACAACCTCAGATATGCAGATGATACCACTCTAATGGCAGAAATCGAAGAGGAACTAAAGAGCCTCTTGATGCAGTTGAAAGAAGGGAGTGAAAATGCTGGCTTAAAGCTCAATGTTCAAAAAACAAAGATTAAACACACACACACACACAAAGATCATGGTATCCAGTCCCATCACTTCATGGCAAATAGATGGGGGGAAAGTGGAAACAGTGACAGATTTTATTTTCTTGGACTCCAAAATTACTGTGGATGGTAAGTGCAGCCACAAAATTAAAAGATGCCTGCTCCTTGGGAGAAAAGCTATGACAAACATAGACAATGTATTATTAAAGGGCAGAGATATCACTTTGCCAACAAAGATCCAGTAGTCATGTGCAGATATGAGAGTTGGACCATAAAGAAGGCAGAGTGCTGAAGAATTGATTCTTTCGAATTGTAGTGCTGGAGAAGACTCTTGAGAATCCCCTGGACTGCAAGAAGATCAGACCAGTCAATCCTTAAGGAAATCAACCCTGAATATTCAGTGGAAGGACTGATGCTAAAAGCTGAAGCTCCAATACTTTGGATACCTGATGCGAAGAGCTGACTCACTAGAAAAGACCCTGATGCTGGGAAAGACTGAAGGCAGGAGAAGTGGGTGACAGAGGATGAGATGGCTGGATGGCATCATCGACACAATGGACATGAATCTGAGTAAACTCCGGGAGATAGTGAAGGACAGGGAAGCCTGGCGTGCTGCAGCCCATGGGGTCGCCAAAAGCCAGATATGACTTAGCGACTGAACAATAACAATGACCTATTTGGGAAGAGAATCTAAAAAAAAGTGTATATTTATATGTGTATATATATATATAAAAATATATAAGCATATATATAGAAAATAAAGCATATATATAATAAAGCATATGTATAACATGTATAATAAAACATATGTATAATAAATATGTATATGCTATACATATAATGTATAGTGTATGTATAATAAAACATATGTATATGCTTTTACAACAGAAACTAATACAACATTGTAAATCAACTATACTACAATTAAAAGTATTTTTTTTTAAAGAAATTAACAAGACTTTAGAATCCTACAAATTTGGAAACTAAGAAATATTCTAAATAATCTATTGGTTAAAGAACAAAACACATGAAAATAAAAATATCTTGGACTGTGTAATATAATACAACATACTAAATTTTGAATGATGCTGCTTAAAGCCTGCAGCTAAAGCCAGAGACTTATGTATCAACTAGTTTAGTGCTTAGGGTAGAAAAGTTTTCTGTTTTGCTGGACTGCCTCTTTTCCATTCCTAAGGCTGGTGGAAGCAGGCTTTTCTTTGGGCCTTTTTTGTTTGCATCTACTCACATTTCCAGGTTGCCAGCTTCTGAGATGAATGAGGTAAAAATAAAACCCAGGGAACTCACTGCAGTTTCATTCCTTACCCGCTAGTCTGCCTTCTTCTCTCCACCATTCAGAGCATTGTTATGTTTGTTTTAAATATAAAATCCAGGGTTTTAGCTGTACTTACTAACAGAGAAAAGTATTTCTATTTTATCTTTCTAGAAACAGAAGTCTCTCACAAGAGACTTTTAAGGCACTGACTTATATTGTCCTTTTTCTTAACTTGGGTGGTGGTCACCTTATTACTCTTTAAGCTATATGATTTATGCATGCGTCTATGTATATATTTCACAATTTTAAAGTAAACATATTATAAATTATAACAGCATCACAATTCTCTGTGAAGCAAGAAGAAACTATCTCTTCCACTTTGCAGCAGGGAAACTCACGCTTGGAAAACACAGAGAACGCTGAACCCAGGTCAAGAACCCAAGCCTAGGGCTCTTGACCACTAAGGCATTCACTGCTCAAACTTCTGAGTTTGGCTTCTACAAAGATGATGCTTAAGAAATGCTGAACTTCGTAAAATATTTCAACTCTTAAAAACACACCAAAAACAAAGCTTTTTATAGACACTTTATTTTTTGGTTAAAGGTGCAGCCAAAAAATATAGAAATGCGATATAATCAAATGTGTAAACAAGGTATCAGAACTTGGATTCATGAAAATATATGACAAAGACATCACTAGAGACTAGAAAGTTTCACTACTGCAGGCTGACCCCTGCCCCTGGTACACAGAAAGCACAGACTAACCAGAGAAGCCACCTGATCAGCATGAATCCAGTTTACTCAGGACCTGCTCCAGCCTGCCTTCCCTCTGCTCCACAAATTCACTTCTTCAAGTTCTCACCTGACTGGGGTTGGAACAAAGAAAGGTGTCCACCACACTGTATTTAAAGATGTGGGCTTAGAGTTTGGAAGTGAAAAGGCAGAAAAGGATATCATTCAACTTCTGTTGGTCCACAGGGCCTCAAGAACTCCTGTCCTCGCTCACAGAACCACCTATTGGAAACTGAACAGAAAGAGTGTTACAGTCCTGGCTGTTCACTTAGCAGCCAAATCAATAACCCCTTTAACCCAAGTCCTGTGGTAGGTGCAGGAAGCATACACAAATAAGACAAGTTTCATGAGGTAGGACCATATATTGTTATCAACTTCCCTTTTAGAACTACCTTTGCATCCCTAGGTTTTGGGTCATCATGTTGTTGTTTTAATTTGTTTCTAGGTGCTTTTTACTGCCTCTTTGACTTCTTCAGTGATCTCCTGGTTATATAGTAGCATATTGTTTGGCTTTCATGTGTTTGTTTTTTTACAATCTTTTTTTTCCCCCCTGTAAATGATATCTAATCTCACAGCATTGTGGTTAGAAAAGATGCTTGATAAGATTTCAATTTTCTTAAATTTCTGAGATTTTATCTGTGCCCCAAGATATGATCTATCCTGAAGAATGTTTCATATGAACTTGAGAATAAAGTGGATTCTGCTTTGAGATGGAATGTCCTATGAATATCAACTAAGCCTATCTGGTCTAATGTGTCATTTAGTGCTGTGTTTCCTTAGTACCATATGATAACCTCCACAGATTCAGAAAAACCCATTTATGATGAAAACTCTCCAGAAAGTAGGTATAGAGGGATGCTATCTCAACATAATAAAGGCCATACATGGCCAACCCATGCAAACATTCTCAATGGTGAAAAACTGAAAGCATTTCCTCTAAGATGAGGAACAAGACAAGGGTGTCCACTCCTGCCACTATTACTCAACATAGTTCTGTCCTAGCCATGGCAATCAGAGAAGAAAGAAAAATACGAGAATCAAAGCTGGAAAAGAAATAAAAATGTCAGTGTTTGCAGATGACACAATACTACACAGAGAAAATCCTAAAGATGCCACCAGAAAACTACTAGAGCTAATCAATGAATCTAGTAAAGTTATCAGATCAGATCAGATCAGTCGCTCAGTCGTGTCCGACTCTTTGTGACCCCATGAATTGCAGCACGCCAGGCCTCCCTGTCCATCACCAACTCCCGGAGTTCACTCAGACTCACGTCCATCGAGTCAGTGATGCCATCCAGCCATCTCATCCTCTGTTGTCCCCTTCTCCTCCTGCCCCCAATCCCTCCCAGCATCAGAGTCTTTTCCAGTGAGTCATCTCTTCGCATGAGGTGGCCAAAGTACTGGAGTTTCAGCTTTAGCATCATTCCTTCCAAAGAAATCCCAGGGCTGATCTTCTTCAGAATGGACTGGTTGGATCTCCTTGCAGTCCAAGGGACTCTCAAGAGTCTTCTCCAACACCACAGTTCAAAAGCATCAATTCTTCGGCACTCAGCCTTCTTCACAGTCCAACTCTCACATCCATACATGACCACTGGAAAAACCATAGCCTTGACTAGACGGACCTTTGTTGGAAAAGTAACATCTCTGCTTTGGAATATGCTATCTAGGTTGGTCATAACTTTCCTTCCAAGGAGTAAGCGTCTTTTAATTTCATGGCTGCAGTCACCACCTGTAGTGATTCTGGAGCCCAGAAAAAATAAAGTCTGACACTGTTTTCACTGTTTCCCCATCTATTTCCCATGAAGTGGTGGGACCGGATGCCATGATCTTCATTTTCTGAATGTTGAGCTTTAAGCCAACTTTTTCACTCTCCACTTTCACTTTCATCAAGAGACTTTTGAGTTCCTCTTCACTTTCTGCCATAAGGGTGGTGTCATCTGCATATCTGAGGTTATTGAGATTTCTCCTGGCAATCTTGATTCCAGCTTGTGTTTCTTCCAGTCCAGCATTTCTCATGATGTACTCTGCATATGAGTTAAAAAATAAACAGGGTGACAATATACAGCCTTGACGAACTCCTTTTCCTATTTGGAACCAGTCTGTTGTTCCATGTCCACTTCTAACTGTTGCTTCCTGACCTGCAAACAAATTTCTGAAGACGCAGATCAGGTGGTCTGGTATTCCCATCTCTTTCAGAATTTTCCACAGTTTACTGTGATCCACACAGTCAAAGGCTTTGGCATAGTCAATAAAGCAGAAATAGATGTTTTTCTGGAACTCTCTTTCTTTGTCGATGATCCAGCAGATGTTGGCAATTTGATCTCTGGTTCCTCTGCCTTTTCTAAAACCAGCTTGAACATGAGAAAGTTCACGGTTCACATATTGCTGAAGCCTGGCTTGGAGAATATTGAGCATTACTTTACTAGCGTGTGAGATGAGTGCAATTGTGCGGTAGCCTTGCGCCGTCGCGCCAAAACGCAGGCGGCTGCGACGGGTGCGCCAAGCACGGCGGAGAGGAGCCACCCCACGTCCGAGGTCAGGGGCAGAAGCCGGGAGGACCCCATGCCTGAAGGGCGGCGGCCAAGAGGAGCTACCCCGCGTCCGAGGTCGGGGGCGGTGACTGGGAGGAGATACCCCACGCCCCAAGCCCGAGGCCAGGGGCGGTGGGCGGGAGGAGCTACCTCATGCCCCAACGCCCGAGGCCAGGGGTGGTGGCCAGGAGGAGCAACCCCACGCCCGAGGCCAGGGGCGGTGGCAGGGAGGACCAACCCCACGTCCAAGGAGCCGTGGCTGCACGGGCACAAGAGGGCCTAGAGGAGCTATCCCACGTTGAAGGTCAGGAAGGGTGGCGGTAAGGAGATACCCCTCGTCCAAGGTAAGGAGCAATGGCTGCACTTTGCTGGAGCAGCCGTGAAGAGATACCCCACGCCCAAGGTAAGAGAAACCCACGTAAGACAGTAGGTGTTGCAAGAAGGCATCAGAGGGCAAACACACTGAAACCATACTCACAGAAAACTAGTCAATCTAATCACACTAGGACCACAGCCTTGTCTAACTCAATGAAACTAAGCCATGCCCGTTGCCCATGGGGAAACCCAAGACGGGCGGGTCATGGTGGGGAGATCTGACAGAATGTGGTCCACTGGAGAAGGGAGTGGCAAACCACTTCAGTATTCTTGCCTTGAGAACCCCCTGAACAGTATGAAAAGGCAAAATGATAGGAAACTGAAAGAGAAACTCCCCGGGTCAGTAGGTGCCCAATATGCTACTGGAGATCAGTGGAGAAATAACTCCAGAAAGAATGAAGGGATGGAGCCAAAGCAAAAAGAATACCCAGCTGTGGATGTGACTGGTGATAGAAGCAAGGTACAATGCTGTAAAGAGCAATATTGCATAGGAACCTGGAATGTCAGGTCCATGAATCAAGGCAAATTGGAAGTGGTCAAACAAGAGATGGCAAGAGTGAATATCGACATTCTAGGAATCAGCGAACTGAAATGGACTGGAATGGGTGAATTTAACTCAGATGACCATTATATCTACTACTGCGGGCAGGAATCCCTCAGAAGAAATGGAGTGGCCATCATGGTCAACAAAAGAGTCCGAAATGCAGTAAAGTCATAGGATACAACATTAATACATCAAAATCTCTTGCATTCCTATATACTAATAACAAAGTATCAGAAAGAGAAATTAAGGAAATAATCCCATTTACCATTGATCATAGCAACAAAAAGAATAAAACACATAGGGATAAACCTACCCAGGGAGAAGGCAATGGCATCCCACTCCAGTATTCTTGCCTGGCAAATCCCATGGACGGAGAAGCCTGGTGCGCTGCAGTCCATGGGGTCGCTAGGAGTCGGACACGACTGAGCGACTTCACTTTCACTTTTCACTTTCATGCATTGGAGAAGGAAATGGCAACCCACTCCAGTGTTCTTGCCTGGAGAATCCCAGGGACGGGGGAGCCTGGTGGGCTGCCGTCTATGGGGTCGCACAGAGTTGGACACGACTGACGTGACATAGCAGCAAACCTACCCAAGGAGACAAAAGACCTATATGCAGAAAACTGTAAGAATGATGAAAGAAATCATTGATGAAATGATTTAGAGTTTAGATTTAGAAACTCTTTGTTTCTAAGTTTAGTTTAGATTTGGAGTTTAGTTTAGATTTGGAGTTTCCATTAGGTGGTTCCATGAGTGAGAACAGGAGTTCTTGAGGCCCTGTGGACCAACAGAAGATGAATGACATCCTTTTCTGCCTTTTCACTTCCAAACTCTAATCATTTCTTTCATTGATGAATGAAATCAAACAGATGGAGAGATATATCATGTTCTTAGACTGGAAGAATCAATACTGTGAAAATGATTATATAATCCAAAGCAATCTACAGATTCATTGTTCAGTTCCGTTCAGTTGCTCAGTCATGTCTGACTCTGCAACCATATGGACTGCAACATGCCAGGCTTCCCTGTACATCACCAACTCCTGGAGCTTACTCAAACTCATGTCCGTAGAGTTGGCGATGCCATCCAACCATCTCATCCTCTTGTCTTCCCTCTCTCCTCCCGCATTCCATCTTTCCCAGCATCAGGGTCTTTTCAAATAAGTCAGTTCTTCACATCAAGTGTCAAAAGTACTGGAGTTTCGGCTTCAGCATCAGTCCTTCCAATGAATACCCAGGACTGATTTACTTTAGGATGGACTGGTTGGATCTCCTTGCAGTCCAAGGGACTCTCAAGAGTATTCTCCAACACCACAGATCAAAAGCATGAATTCTTCAGTGCTCAGCTTTCTTTATAGTCCAACTCTCACATCCATACATGACTATTGGAAAAACCATGGCTTTGACTAGACAGACTTTTGTTGGCAAAGTAATCTCTGTGCTTTTTAATATGCTGTCTAGGTAGGTCATAGCTTTTCTTCAAAGGAGCAAGCGTCTTTTAATTTCATTGCTGCAGTCATCATCTGCAATGATTTTGGAGCCCCCCAAAATAAAGTTTTTCACTGTTTCCATTGTTTCCCCATCTATTTGCCATGAAGTGATGGCACTGGGTGCCATGATCTTAGTTTTCTGAATGTTCAGTTTTAAGCCAACTTTTTCTCTCTCCTCTTTCACCTTCATCAAGAGGCTCTTTAGTTCTTCGCTTTCTGCCTAAGGGTGGTGTCATCTGCATATCTGAGGTTATTGATATTTCTCCCAATAACCTTGATTCCAGCTTGTGCTTAATTCAGCCCAGCATTTCACATGATGTACTCTGCATATAAGTTAAATAAGCAGGGTGACAATATATAGCCTTGATGTACTCCTTTCCTGATTTAGAACCAGTCTGTTGTTCCATGTCTAGTTCTTACTGTTGCTTACAGTTTTCTCAGGAGGCAGGGCAGGTGGTCTGGTATTCCCATCTTTTGAGGAATTTTGCAGTTTCTTGTGATCCACACAAAGGCTCTGGCATAGTCAATAAAGCAGAAGTAGATGTTTTTCTGGAACTTTCTTGCTTTTTCAATGATCCAGCAGATGTTCGCAACTTGATCTCTGGTTCCTCTGCCTTTTCTAAATTCAGCTTGAATATCTGGAAGTTCATGGTTCACTATGGAGAAGAGTATGGACTAAACATAGAACTACCACATGACCCAGCAATCCCATTGCTGGGCATATACCCTGAGAAAACCATAATACAAAAAGACACATTTACAACAGCCAGGACATGCAAGCAACCTAACCATCCACTGACAGATTAATGGATAAAGATGTGGTACATATATACAATGGGATATTACTCAGCCATAAATAATTTAAATTGGATAATTTGCAGTGACGTGAATGGACCTAGAGTCTGTCATACAGAATGAAGTAAGTCAGAAAGAGAACCTGTCTTTTGTCAGACCCAGATCTAATGTGGTACCAATTCTCTGATTAAATGAGACCTCACTCTACTGTGCTACTCAATTAATAGGTTCTCTGTTATAAATTCAAGCACTAGGTTCTCTGTGATCAAACCTCTCAAACTTTACATATCTATTTACAAATTGCTTCCATTATCCCAAATTATTTAAAGGTAAATGTAGCATTTATGTTTGCTACTATATCAAATCTTTATTAACTGTTGAAAGAATAATATAAATTACTGTTTTTAGGGCAAAGGCTTTGGGAAGCTCCAGATCGGTGTCTGATTCTCAAGCCTTTCACTAACCTGCAATGAAACCTCTGTGACCTCAGATACATTATATAAGTTTTTGACCTTCAGCTTCTATATCTGTCCTAAAGAGTTGTGAGTTTGAAATAACAGACTGTAATATTCCTAGCACATCACCAAATCCATACTGAAAAGCTCAATTCTTTCGTGCCACAGTGAACATGTTAACACTAAGCTAAGCAGGTTAATAAAGATCACTAAAAATAGTGCCATATCTCTAAGGTTATCTTCTGTTTGTTTCCAGGACCACACAGATTGACAGGACGGCACCAACACATAACAGAGTCCTTAATAGCTGATTCCATGCTTAATGCAGGAAATATTTAAGATAAATGTTGGACATCTTGTTATACCAGATAACAAAGGAAGATATCAAAGGCAAGGTTTTCTGTATCTGTATTTCGTTTTACATGAAATTAAATTTTAAAAAGTAAAATGAACAAGAGAGTTCTACTCCTAGCTATGATGGAATAGCTTATGGTAGAATAACTTTCATGTCAAAAATAACCATGAAAATTGGATAAATCTCTTAAAACTCTGAAGATATCAACAGACTGATGAAGCAAAAAGGGCTTAAGCATCAGATCCTGGGGATGAATCTCAGGTGGGTGAGCCAAAAGACTGATCTCTTTGATCCTCTGACCATTTACTGACCATTTACATGCATCTAGGCATGCAGTAAGAGACTGAGGACTCAGATAGACGACTCAACAATAGGCAACTGCTAAGAGACAGAGAAACCAGCAGAGATCATAGTGGTCTCAAAGGGCACTAAAAGAGAAAAATTAGACTGTAGTTTTTTAGAATACTGACTAGGAGGGAGGGGTGTAGAACTTAGTCAACCACTCACCCTGTTTACCCATTAGGACATTTTCTAGATTCTGAAGCTGTGCACAGTGGAAGACGAAGAAGCTAATCATAGAACCTCTGGGAAAAAATGGATTTGGGGGGCAGTGTCAGATACTGAGTATACAAGGATTAGAACTGTAGAACTGCCAGTGAGACAGATCCAGGGAACACTCTTGGCAGAGAAGTTGCAACTCTATTATTTTTCAGATTCCCTTACTAGCTGGCTTCCTGTTAGGTTCTGATGGTGGAAGGCACTAGAAGAAGATTGTATGGCACCAGATAGGTAACAGTTGCCCTAGAATCAGTGATTTTTTGCATGAGAATTGGCTTTATAATTAAGCCATTGAGATTTAGGGATTATTTTACTATTCTAGCATAAACCTAGTCTATCCTAATAAAATATGTAAAAAGAATCTTTGTACTTCATACCAGATACAAAAATAAAACCTAGGTGAATTAAAGATACAGATGAAAAAAAATGACTATAATGCTTTTAGAAAAGAATATAATATCTTTATGATCTTGGGATACAGAAGAACTTTGTAAACAAGACATACAACGTATAAATCAAAAAGGAAAAGCCTGATAAACTTGAAACAGAAATTAAGAACTTCTGTTCAAGAAAAGACAGAACTAGGAGTAAAAAGACAAACTAGAAAAAGATATTTCAAAACATGTAACCAACAAAGAGCTTCTGTCCATAGTATATTAAAGACTTCTATGAATTAGTAAGAAAAAGACCTGAATAGACAAATATGAAATCCAAAGGTTAAAAAGCATACAAGAAAGTGTTCAACGCCATTAATAATCATGTTCAGTTCAGTACAGTTCAGTCGCTCAGTCGTGTTGGACTCTTTGCCACCCCATGAATGGCAGCACGCCAAGCCTCCCTGTCCATCACCAACTCCCAGAGTTCACTCAAACTCACGTCCATCGAGTCGGTGATGCCATCCAGCCATCTCATCCTCTGTCGTCCCCTTTTCCTCCTGCCCCCAATCCCTCCCAGAATCAGAGTATTTTCCAATGAGTCAACTCTTGGCATGAGGTGGCCAAAGTATTGGAGTTTCAGCTTTAGCATCTGTCCTTCCAAAGAACACTCAGGACTGATATCCTTCAGAATGGACTGGTTGGATCTCCTTGCAGTCCAAGGGACTCTCAAGAGTCTTCTCCAACACCACAGTTCAAAGGCATCAATTCTTCAGCGCTCAGCTTTCTTCACAGTCCAACTCTCACATCCATGCATGACCACAGGAGAAACCATAGCCTTGACTAGACGGACCTTTGTTGGCAAAGTAACGTCTCTGCTTTTCAATATGCTATCTGGGTTGGTCATAACTTTTCTTCCAAGGAGTAAGCGTCTTTTAATTTCATGGCTGCAATCACCATCTGCAGTGATTTTGGAGCCCCAAAAAATAAAGTCTCCCACCGTTTCCACTACTTCCCCATCTATTTGCCATGAAGTGATGGGACCAGATGCCATGATCTTAGTTTTCTGAATGTTGAGCTTTAAGCCAACTTTTTCACTCTCCTCTTTCACTTTCATCAAGAGGCTCTTTAGTTCTTCTTCACTTTCTGCCATAAGGGTGGTGTCATCTGCATATCTGAGGTTATTGGTATTTCTCCCGGCAATCTTAATTCCAGCCTGTGCTTTTTCCAGCCCTGCGTTTCTCATGATGTACCCTGCATATAAGTTAAATAAGCAGGGTGACAATAAACAGCCTTGACGTACTCCTTTTCTTTTTTGGAGCCAGTCTGTTGTTCCATGTCCACTTCTAACTGTTGCTTCCTGACCTGCATATAGGTTTCTCAAGAGGCAGATAGGTAGTCTGGTATTCCCATCTCTTTCAGGATTTTCCACAGTTTATTGTGATCCACACAGTCAAAGGCTTTGGCATAGTCAATAAAGCAGAAATAGATGTTTTTCTGGAACAAGGGATTGGGGGCAGGAAGAGAAGGGGACGACAGAGGATGAGATGGCTGGATGGCATCACTGACTCGATGGACATGAGTTTGAGTGAACTCCAGGAGTTGGTGATGGACAGGGAGGCCTGATGTGCTGTGATTTATGGGGTCGCAAAGAGTCGGACATGACTGAGCGACTGAACTGAACTGAACTGACACATCCCATCTGTCAAGAAAGGATGACTACAGTAGCCATTCACTTGGAAGGGGTCATGAGAGAAAGATGAGGCCAGAGATCAATACTGGGAGTCTCTGATGTCTACTGGAGTCTCTGATGTCTATCAGTCACCAGTCTACTGGTGTCTGATCTCGAAAGGAGTCAGTGGCAGAGTTCAAGTGGAACATACTTAAACCAGAGCTCACTCCATACTTCTCAGCCAGCTAATTCAGCCCTTTACTTATTTAAAATGGAAGCACAGTTGTTGTGAAAGTCACTCAGTTGTGTCCGACTCTTTGTGACCTCGTGGATTATACAGTCCATGGACTTCTCCAGGCGAGAATACTAGAGTGGGTAGCCTTTTCCTTCTCTAGGGGATCTTCCCAACCCAGGGAAAGAATCCAGGTCTCCCACCTTGCAGGCGCATTCTTTACCAGCTGAGCCACAAGGTTGTATAATATTATGTAAGTTACAGGTGTTCAACAGAGTGATTCACCATTTTTAAAGGTTATACTCCATTTATCAGATCAGATCAGATCAGTCGCTCAGTCATGTCCGACTCTTTGCGACCCCATGAATCGCAGCATGCCAGGCCTCCCTGTCCATCACCAACTCCCGGAGTTCACTCAGACTCACGTCCATCGAGTCAGTGATGCCATCCAGCCATCTCATCCTCTGTCGTCCCCTTCTCCTCTTGCCCCCAATCCCTCCCAGCATCAGAGTCTTTTCCAAAAAGTCAGCTCTTCACATGAGGTGGCCAAAGTACTGGAGTTTCAGCTTTAGCATCATTCCTTCCAAAGAAATCCCAGGGCTGATCTCCTTCAGAATGGACTGGTTGGATCTCTTGGCAGTCCAAGGGACTCTCAAGAGTCTTCTCCAACACCACAGTTCAAAAGCATCAATTCTTCAGCACTCAGCCTTCTTCACAGTCATATTATAAAATGCTGGCTATATTCCATATGTTGTAACACTTATCCCTGTAGCTTATTCTATACCTAATAGCTTATACCTCTTACACCCTTACCCCTTTTCCCCTCTTCCCTTCCCTTTCCCCACTGGTAATCACAAGTTTGCTCTCTATATCTCTAAGTTTGCTTCTTTTCTGTCACATTGACTAGCTTGTTTTATTTTTTTAGATTCCATATGTAAGTGATATCATACAGTATTTGTCTTTGTCTGACTTATTTCACTTAGCATACTGTCCTCCAAGTTCACCCATATTGCTACAAATGGCAAAATTCTGTTCTTTTTTAAGTCTAAGTAGTAGTTTATTGTACATATATACCACATCTTCTTTATCTGTTCATCTGTTTGGGAATTTAGGTTGCTTCCATACCTTGGCAATTGTAAATAATGTTTCTATAAACTATGAACCAGGGTGTACATATCTTTTTGAATTAGCATTTTTGCTTTTTTCAGATATATACTCAAAAGTGGAATTGCTGAGTCACAAGGTAAATAAGTCATTAAAAAAATAATGATTTTCAGACATCTCCATTCTGTTTTCCATAGTGGCTGCAACAATTTATATTCATACCAACAGCAGGAAGTTCCCTTTTCTCCATATCCTTGCCAACATGTGCTATTTGTGTTCTTATTGGTGATAGCTGTTCTGACAGGTGTGAGATAGTATCTCACTGTGGTTTTGTTTTGCATTTCCCTGAGGATTAGTCACACTGAGCATTTTTTCACATGCCTGCTAGCCATCTTCATTTCCTCTTTGGAAAAATGTCTATTCAGTTCTTCTGCCCACTTTAAAAAAATTTAAATTGGAGGCTAATTACTTTTCAATCATGTGGTGGTTTTTGCCATATATGGACATGAATCAGCCACAGGTGTATGTGTGTCCCCCATCCCGAACCCCCCTCTCACCTCCCTTCTCATTCCATCCCTCTGGGTTGTGCCATTGCACCAGCTTTGAGTGCCCTGCTTCATGCATTGAATGTGGACTGGTCATCTATTTCACATATGGTAATATACAGATTCCAATGCTATTCTCTCAAATCATCCCACCCTTGCCTTCTCCCACAGAATCCAAAAAGTCTTTTATATATATGTGTCTCTTTTGCTGTCTCCTGTATAGGGTTGTCATTACCGTCTTTCTAAATTCCATATATATGTGTGTTAATATACTGTATTGGTGTTCTTCTTTCTGACTTATTTCACTCTGTATAATAGGCTCCAGTTTCATCTACCTTATTAGAACTGATTCAAATGTGTTATTTTTAATAGTTGAGTCATACTCCATTGTGTATATGTACCACAGCTTTCTTATCCATTTGTCTGTCGATGGACATCTAGGTTGCTTCCATGTCCCGGCTATTGTAAACAGTGATGTGATGAACATTGCGGTACACATGTCTCTTTCAATTCTGGTTTCCTTGGTGTGTATGCCCAGCAATGGGATTGCCGGGTCGTATGGCAGTTCTATTTCCAGTTTTTTAAGGAATCTCCACACTGTTCTCCACAGTGGCTGTACTAGTTTGCATTCACACCAACAGTCAAAGAGGCTTCCCTTTTCTCCACACCCTCTCCAGCATTCACAGTTTGTAGACTTTTTGATAGCAGCCATTCTGACTGGTGTGAGATGGTACTTCATTGTGGTTTTGACTTGCATTTCTCTGATAATGAGTGATATTGAGCGTCTTGTCATGTGTTTGTTAGCCACCTGTATGTCTTCTTTGGAGAAATGTCTGTTTAGTTCTTTGGCACATTTTTTGATTGGCTCATTTACTTTTCTGGTATTGAGCTGCATGAGCTGCTTGTATATTTTTGAGATTAATTGTCAGTTGCTTCATTTGTTATTATCTTCTCCCATTCTGAAGGCTGTCTTTTCACCTTACTTACAGTTTCCTTCCTTATGCAAAAGCTTTCAGTTATGTCCCACTGGTTTATTTTTGCTTTTATTTCCATTACTCTGGGAGGTGGGTCATAGAGGATCTTGCTGTGATTTATGTCAGAGAGTGTTCTGCCTATGTTTTCCTCTAGGAGTTTTATAGTTTCTGGTCTTACATTTAGATATTTAATCCATTTTGACTTTATGTTAGAAAGTGCTCTAATTTCATTCTTTTACAGGTGGTTGACCAGTTTTCCCAGCACCACTTGTTAAAGAGATTGTTTTTTCTCCATTGTATATTTTTGCCTCCTTTGTCAAAGATAAGGTGTCCATAGGTGTGTGAATTTATCTCTGGGCTTTCTATTTTGTTCCACTGATCTATATTTCTGTCTTTCTGCCAGTACCATACTATCTTGATGACCACAGCTTTGTAGTATAGTCTGAAGTCAGGCAGGTTGATTCCTCCAGTTCCCTTCTTCTTTCTCAAGATGTCTTTGGCTATTCAAGGTTTTTGTATTTCCATACAAATTGTGAAATTATTTGTACTCAGTTCTGTGGAAAATGCCATTGGTAGCTAGATAGGGATTGCACTGAATCTATAGATTGCTTTGGGTAGTATACTCATTTTCACTATATTGATTCTTCCGATTCATGAACATGGTATATTTCTCCATCTATTTGTGTCATCTTTGATTTCTTTCATCAGTGTTTTATAGTTTTCTATATATAGGTCTTTTGTTTCTTTACTACATTTATTCCTAAGTATTTTATTCTTTTCATCACAATGGTGAATGAGATCGTTTCCTAAATTTCTGTCTTCTCATTGTTAGTGTATAGCCAATACAAGGGATTTATGTGTGTTAATTTTATATCCTGCAATTTTACCACATTCATTGATTAGCTCTAGTAATTTTCTGGTGGTGTCTTTAGGGTTTTCTATGTACAGGATCATGTCATCTGCAAATAGTGATAGTTTTATGTCTTCTTTTCCAATCTGGATTCTTTTTATTTCCTTTTCTTCTCTGATGGCTGTGGCTAAAACTTCCAAAACTATGTTGAATAGCAGTGGTGAGAATAGGCACCTTTGTCTTGTTCCTTTAGGGGAAATGCTTTCATTTTTCACCATTGAGGATAATGTTTGCTGTGGGTTTATCATATATGGCTTCTATTATGTTGAGGTATATTCCTTCTGTGCCTGCTTTCCAGAGAGTTTTCATCATAAGTGGGTGTTGAATTTTGTCAAAGGCTTTCTCTGCATCTATTGAGATAATCACATGGTTTTTATCCTTCGTTAATGTGGTGTATCACAATGACTGGTTTGCAAATATTGAAGAATCCTTGCATCCCTGGAATAAAGCCCACTTGGTCATGATGTATGATCTCTTTAATATGTTGTTGGATTCTGTTTGCTAGAATTTTGTTGAGGATTTTTGCATCTATGTTCATCAGTAATTTTGGCCTGTAGTTTTCTTTTTTTGTGGTATCTTTGTCTGTGGCATTTTTGGTATTAGGGTGATGGTGGCCTCATAGAATGAGTTTGGGAATTTACCTTCCTCTGCAATTTTCTGGAAGGGTTTGAGTAGGATAGGTATCAGCTCTTCTCTAAATTTTTGGTAAAATTCACCTGTGATGCCATCTGAACCTAGGCTTTTGTTTGTTGGAAGATTTTTGATTATAGTTTCAATTTCCATGCTTGTGATGGGTCTGTTAAGATTTTCTATTTCTTCCTGGTTCATTTTTGGAAGTTAT